>NC_045604.1:2899170-5793341 GCF_009762305.2 Zalophus californianus | reverse complement strand
TCCAATAGAGGGAGGCAGAGGCGAGTTTGAATTCGCACAGCGGAATGTCTCATTCTTCACACATACCTTGTTCCCTCCATACTGATATACCTCAGGACCAGATGACCCGTGGGATGCGCGGAAATGGCCTCGGTGAAAACGGAGTTGCTCGGAGCAACAGTCGAACCCCGATGGTGATGAAAAAGAAAACAGACTTCCCTGACCGGGAATCGAACCCGGGCCGCAGCGGTGAAAGCGCCGAATCCTAACCACTAGACCACCAGGGAAGAGGTACTGACTGGTTTTGGGCAGCAGCAACTTCTGACAAAAGATCTTGGGACTGATTCAAACATACATTACAAATTTGAGGGGATGTCTGAAAAACGTCCTTGAAATTGTAAATAATTTTTGAAGGTGTGTTTTGTAACTGGAGTCCAATGGAACAATGGAGCCTCCGTATGAGCAGAGAAGATGCGAGCAATATTCTTGTTCACCTTCCTTGTTGCCCATTTGTATACAGTATTTGCTACCTTCCATGAACACAGAATTCCGGATGGACCCACCACACAGTGGGAGTTCAGAGACTTAAGGTGAGTCTAAAGTAAGTACTTTGCCTCTGTCACGGAATAAACTTCCAGCCCAGAGGCCACACTTTCCATTCCAAGCAGAATTTGCTTCAAATGGAAAAAGAAGACAATGGTGTTCTAAGAAAAACCAACAACCAAGAAATTCTATCATATCCTGTCTTAGGTAACTTCCAGGATTAGCCAACCACTTATGGTGGAAACAATGACACAGAGGGAAAGGCAAAGACAGCACAACCCAGAATTCCTTTTCCTTTCATGCCTTCCTTCCTTCCCAGCAAGCCGAAGGTAGAATGTGTGTATTTAGAAGTAAACTAAGAACAGTTGAGTTAATTCTGTGCAATATTTCCACTGTTCTGGAAAGGACAAAAATTCATGTGCCTGTAGGAGCTATGAAATATGGATTGTGTGATTTCAGTGATTCTGCCTATGAGTTAAATGCTTTTATATTTGCACTGTCAACTAAAAACAAATCCGGACTTAGATAAGGAGAGACTTCTCAAAAAGACTATTGCAATAGAGAGGATGCGCCAATCTCAGAAATCTGCAAATATCTCGACATCAAACAGCAAAAGGTGTTTCTTTCACGGGGAGGGGTAAGCAGAGCTTAGCAGCAACTTTTAAGGGGAAATTGAGGCAGTGAGGGAGAGTGAACAGAGAGCATGATGAGAGCAGTTTCCCAGGAAATGTGTTCCCCTTTGGTCAACGGATTGGCAGGATAAGCTAGTAAATGGGACGTGTCCTGCGTATTGGCACTTGCTCAATCTTGGATACAAGCCAAAGTCCAAGGGCCTATGGGGAGGATAGAAGCTTGACTCCAGGTAGCTCAGGCTAAAGCAGAGGATGAAAACTGGGCCTTGCACAATCTAATGATAACTGGCAAAATTCATCCTAATTATTTTAATTTTTCTTTACATAGAATGACATTAAATAGCAAATAAAAAAAACACCACAACAAGTTGGGGAGGGAGGCCACGGAAGAAGGGAAAAGCTTTATACTTCACGACCTCTAGCAGCACTTTTCTTGTTGCTTTCTGAACAAGAGGCTCACGTTCTTATCTCCCACTGGGCCCCACAACTCATGATCCTAGTACCAGATGGTAAGTTAAGTTTCCAGGTCTACATTTGTATTAGCGTGATTCACGGCTTCTTTCTCAAACATCCCAGCTGGAGTTCGAGTTTTGGTTTTGTTACCCATCTTCACTGTTCTGGGGCTTGATCAAGCAGCCAAAGACCTTGGGGACCCCAGGCTACATCCCATGCAGGTGTCCAGCTGGGCCCTGGACCCAGTTGATTGCTCTTTTGCTTTCCTGTAGGATACAGGTCGACAATTGATTCATTGCAATTGCCTACTGCCCCTTTCATCCAGCAGGAGCTGAGCAGGACACACATCTCTCCAGAGCCTGCAGTTGGATTTTGCTGACCTATTGCTTTTGCAAGGCCCAGCCTCACCCCTGCTTGCCCATTCCCACGCAGGGCATGGCAGCCTCACACCTCCCAGCAACCTCTGCGTCCAGGTGGGAAGAGGGACTGTCTCTGACCACCTACCACAACCCTGCAGGGTGCACGTGGACTTGGGCGGGGGAGAGGTAGAAAGCTGGCAATGTTTCAGGCATTTCCACCTTCTGCCACTCCTATACTGGTCTCTCTCTGCGGCAGGGGACTGGACACTGGTGATCTCCCGGGAGCTAGGGCACAAGAGGAATCAAAGCCTTGTAGCTAGTTGGACCCAAACTAGAACGAGGAGATAGCCGACTTTGATGAAAAGCCCCATCTCCTTCCTCATTAGCATAGTGGTGATTTATTCCCATCTGTCATGGGAGATTAGGATTTAATTCACCAGCCATTTAACTCATTTGTTACCACATCACTTTTGCTTAACTCCTCTTATTTCCTAGCTTACAAGTAAAATCAAGCAGTTAGTTACCATATAGAAATACATTCCTGTTTTACAAGAAATCCAAAGGGATTAAGTGTGACATTCCTGATCTTGCAAGCCCAGTACGTGTATTTGCATGGCTCTGGACTGCCCCGCAGGGCACTTTAAACACCGGTGGAAAGGCCAAAAGGGTAAAATTACCAGTCCACCTAGAACTCTAATTTTAACTATTTTTAGGATTTCAAAGTGAAAGAAAGTTTCATGGTTACTAATACTGTGCTTCTATTGACAGAACCTTTCTAGATTTAGCAGATACCTGAAATATTGTGTATGTTTCCAAGTGAAAGTTTAATAACAGATCAGTGATTCCCTGGTGGGGTGGGGGAAGCATTTTGGAATTACTGGATGGACATCTTCAATCTTCACAGCCTCCCTGCTCCTGGGGTGCTGACCAGCCTAGCAACTGGGTGTTTGACTCCGCCCTTTGTCTCCCTTGACAGCTAGAAGGACTAGGAGCTCACTGCCATGCTTAATTTACACCTTTGAGTAAATGATCAGCATTCTTACCTTTAAAATATATTTCAGTGAGAAGTAATGAAACTGGCTTACTGAAGAAGTTGCTGAGAGGCTGTTGTCATCAGGTTAAGGCGCCCGCAGATGGAAGTTTCCCCCGCCCCACTCCGGCTGCCCCCTGCCTCAGTCCAAGCAAAGGGTCCACTTTAATTCTTGACTCGGGTCTCAACTCTGGGTAAAGGAGCAGTGGCTTTCCACGGGAGCAGGGCATTGGGATTGATGAAGCAAAGTTCTGGGCTCCCGAAGTTATGGTGATGATTTCCATGTCTGGCTTCTGGAATCAGCCACGTCTGTCCTGATGCCAGGCTCAGGATCACAGCGCTGGGTGCTGGGCCCAGCAGGGCTGAGCGCGAAGCACAACCTTACCTCTCTGTGGCAAGACTTACCTGGGGAGACATGCTACTGAGCATATGGGGTGCTGCTGGCTGCCACCTTCAGCTTTTTTTTTTAATTTTATTTTTATTTATTTGACAGAGAGAGACACAACGAAAGAGAGAACACAAGCAGGGGGAGTGGGAGAGGGAGAAGCAGGCTTTCCGCCGCGCAGGGAGCCCGATGCGGGGCTCGATCCCAGGATCCTGGGATCATGACCTGAACCGAAGGCAGGTGCTTAATGCGCCCCACCTTCAGCTTTTAATTAATGTTCAGTGGCTTGATCCCAATTCCTGGACAGCCTTTCCTGAGGTGACTATCCTGCTGCCCTCTACGTTTCAGTTTGCCCACTGGTTCTCCAACTTTCTAAGCCTTAGTTTTGGTCTCTGCTGAGGGCCCCCACTCCTCCCTTCCCCCAACGAAAAGAGAACATGCTAGTGTCTGTCTGGCTAAACAGTGTTAGGACTTGTAAAATAATGGCACCCAGCCCAAACATGCCAAGCGTCTGAGAGACCCTGCATCGGTAATGTGATATTGTGATATAACAACAAATGTACACTTTGGTCTTCATCTCAGGCCCCAGGCCAGAGCTAAAACCTTTGTAATTTCCTAAG
Organism: Zalophus californianus; assembly: GCF_009762305.2. NCBI lineage: Eukaryota > Metazoa > Chordata > Mammalia > Carnivora > Otariidae > Zalophus > Zalophus californianus. Next base: position 5,789,340 of record NC_045604.1, on the reverse strand, counting down.
AAAGAAAGATGCTAGGAGGATCTTTTGTTCTCACATTTCTTCTTTGACCCGGTTCCTATCCCAGAGCTCCTAAATCCTTTGGAATTTCCTGGGTAGGCATGTGTTATGATTTAATGAGGTGACTCCTGGTGAGCTCCTGGATAGCTTCAGGATGGGGTCTAGTCACCAGAAAAACCATTATGATTAGAAATTTGGAAAGTTCAGTGACACCCCCCACCTCCTCTGGAGAGAGGCTGGAGATTGAGTTAATAATGGGTCGTGCCTCCTTGATGACGCCTCCACACACAAAATCCCTGAGGTAGGGGGTCTGCACAGCTTCAAGGCTGGGGAACCCATGGAAACCCCTTCCCGCCTTCCCTGCGCTATGCATCTCCTGTCTGGCTGTTCCGGAGTTGCATCCTTTTATAACAAACTCACAGTCTGGTAGGTAACCTGTTTTCCTTCGTTCAGGGAGTCATCCTAGCACTTTATCAAGCCGGAGGAGGAGGAGGTGGGAGCCTCTGATCTATAGCTGGTTGGTCCCAAGCACAGGTGACAACCTGCACTTAGGACAGGTGCCTGCAAGGGGGAAGGGGTGCCACGTGGGACCGAGCTCTTCCCCTGTGGAATCTGACGCGGCCCGAGTGCCCAGGGTCAGAACGGAGCTGAACTGGAGGAGCCCAGCCGGCGTCCCGGGCGGGGACTCGCGGGGACTGGCGGGGGTGGGGGGACCTCCCGCACCTCGCGTGGGCAGAGGTGCAGCGTCCGTGGCAGCAATAAAGGAGACCCACAGCTCGCGCGCTGGGAGCCCTGGGCGGCAGACGGCGGCTCCCTGCAGCGCCGCACCCCCGCAAGCCCGCGTGGGACCGGAACTTCCCCGCGGGGGCGCCAACGAGTCCGGCCAGCGGCTCGCAGCCGCCCAGTTGCAAGGCGGCTTTCCAGGCGGCGGCTACCGGCCGGTTTCCGTAGTGTAGTGGTTATCACGTTCGCCTCACACGCGAAAGGTCCCCGGTTCGAAACCGGGCGGAAACAAGCGTACGTTTTGCGCGCTGGGGTGCTGAGCCCCAGTGGGCCAAGCCCAACCGGAGACGGCCTCGCCGCCCCGGGCAGGAGGCAGGTGGGCAGGTGGCTAGGCACCTTCGCAGCCCTCCGCCGCCTCCTTTGCGGTGTCCTTTTCCGGCCCCGGAAAGGGAAAGCACGCCGGCAGCTCAGCGAATGAAGCCCTCGGTTCCGATCCGGACCCCTGAGGACCAGGTTCTCGGTCAGTCTCTGCTCCGGTGCCGACTTGTTGGCGCGCTTCCTCCGGGGAATCTGCCAACCCGTGCGGGGACCCAGCCAGGGCGGGGCGACCGTCTGGCTTTCCGCGGATGGCCCGCAGGACCGAGGAGCCGGGTCCCCCACCTAACCTGCCTTTCCTGGTCTCTCTTCTCCATTTCAGCTCCCACCGTCCAGCCAGTTCTCAGTCAACAAGCGTGATCTCCTTTCTCCCTCCCTCTTCTCAGTCTCTCCCCACGGGGAATCCTAAGGCCCTCGGTTCTCAATCAGGTGGGAACGATGTTTTCCTCTAATTAAAAAGTTATTCTCACAATCCAACCCTTCCCTCCCATAAATAAGCAAACAATTTGAACAGACACGTCACCAAAGAAGATAGATGAACGAATGATCATAGGAAAAGGTGTTCAACATTACTTATCAGAGGAAGACAAATTAAAAACAATGAGATACCACGACACGTTATTATAAACGCCTGCAGTATCAGGCTGTCAAGGATGTGAAGGAATGGATACACGCATTCACTCCTGGTATGAATGTAAAATCCACTTTGCAGTTTCTTTAAAAGTTAAACTACTGCAATATAATTCTGCCATTCTAATCATGGTATTTACCAAGCAGAAAGAAAGCAAATGCAGGTATGAAGACTTGTACCGGAATGTTCATAGCAGCTTTATGGGTAAGAGCCAGAAACTAGCAACAACCCAAATGACAATTAACAGGTGAAGGAAAATTGTGGTATCCCCATGCAATAGAATACTCCTCAACCCTCCACCCCCCAAAAAGGGAATGAACTATTGATACACACAACATGGATCTCAAAATAATGATGCTGAGTGAAAGCCCAACCAAAAAAGAGTGCTGTATGATTCCATTTATATAAAATTGTAGAAAATGGGGGCCCCTGGATGGCTCAGTCGGTTAAGTGCCTGACTCTTGATTTCAGCCTAGTCATGATCTCAAGGTCCTAGGATCAAGCCCAGGAGTCCAGCTCTGCACTCAGCATGGAGTCTGCTTGTCCTTCTCCCTCTGTTCTTCCCCTGCTCTCTTTCTCTGTCTCTCTCTCAAATAAATAAATAAAATCTTAAAAAAGAAAATTAGAAAATTATGGAAAATGAAAACTGTAATGACAGAAGCAGATCAGAGGTTGCTTTGGAAGTGGGAGGAGAATAGCAGGTGATAAGAATTAAAAAGGGGCCCAAAGAACTTTTCAGGGAGGGGGTGGTGGTGAATATGTTCATTATCTTAATTGTGGCCAGCTGTGTTATGACTGTCATTGACCATAGGCACTTTGACCTTCGTGGGCCACTTCCTTCACAAGAATGTATTTTTAAATATTAAAAGCCTTTAAAAATATATCAATGTCAAAATATTTTACAAATGTGTTGGTATAAGGATGAATATCAATATGTAAAAATATTTTCTTCAACACAAAAATTCATTATTTTCTTTGAATTTAAAAGCATTTTTTAAGAATTAAAGCATTTTTATTTTTTTTATTTTTTTTTTTTTAAAGATTTTATTTATTTATTAGAGAGAGAGAATGAGAGATAGAGAGCACAAGAGGGAAGAGGGTCAGAGGGAGAAGCAGACTCCCCGCCGAGCAGGGAGCCCGATGTGGGACTCGATCCCGGGACTCCAGGATCATGACCTGAGCCGAAGGCAGTCGCTTAACCAACTGAGCCACCCAGGCGCCCAGAATTAAAGCATTTTTAAATTTACAATAAAGTAAAGCATTTTCGTAGGTGTCTGACTATGTTGCTTAATGGGCAAATCAGCCCTGGAGTTGAAAGATGGCTTCAAAGGTCAATACATGTATCAAAACTTAACAATTTGCATATTTTAAATACGTACACTTGCCTGTCAAGCATGCCTTAACATAGCTGTTAAAAATTGCTTTAGTATTTCTCAGAAAAAAATAAACACATATTTCAAGCCTGTTCTGGATACTCATATAAATATATATTTTTAAGTTTTTTATTAGAAAGTTTGTACCAGGGGTGCCTGTCTGTCTCCGTTGGTAGAGCCCGTGACTCTTGATCTTGAGGTTGTGAGTTTGAGCCCCACGTTGGGAGTAGAGATTACTTAAAAATTTTTTTTTTAATTTTAAGAAATCTTTAAAAAATGTTTGTATAACACAAAATATATACTCACAACATTAAATAATTTTTAGGTGGACCTCAGGTACAGTGTCAATCTCAATTCATTGTCCTCTATCCACCTGGGTGAGTACAAAATATTTTGGGGGGTCTTAATTTCTTTTCTTTTATCCCTACCCTACTTCCAACCCCTGCTAATGTGTTTGATATGTATCTTGGATGTGTATGTATCCTTGTAAAATGTGCAGCTGTTCCGTGTGTTATTTTTGCACTTGGCACTGTGACTTCATGGTCTACTCATGTTGCTGTCTGCACATTTAGTCCTTTGTTTCTAACTGCTGTAAATAATTTTATAGTGAGCATCCGCCCACTTTACTTTTCTTTCGCCCATGATGGATGCCAGGCTGTCAGGATACCACACCCTGCTATCAGAAACAATGCCATCATACATTCTCTATTAAACACATATTTAGAGAGAGCCTAAATGCCAGGTACTGTTCTGACCTCTGGGGATTAGCTCATGACAAAAAGAGAGACAAAACAAATCCCTGCTGCGTGGAGTTTACATTCTAGTGGGTGAGACAGACAATAACAAGATAAAATATATAGTGTATTCCGTGATGATTCATACTAAGGGGAAAGAGAGAGCAGCAGGATATGAAATGTTTGGTGGTGTGCGTGCATGTAGGGGGGGACGTGTATAGGAAGTTTTAGATAGCATGGCCAAAGAAGGGCCCCTGAGAAAGTGATTTTTGAGTTAAAATCTGAAAGAAGTAGGAAACTAGCCCTGTAGATATCTGGGCACCAAGCTTCCAGGCCGAGGGGCCGCAAGTGCAAAGGTCCCATGGCAGGAGCTCTTGTATTCCAGAAATAGCAAAAAGGCCCCTGTAACTGGATCAGAGAGAGCTAGAGGGCAGTAGAGTGCCTTGTAAGACATACTAGAAGTTTTGGCTTTCGCTTTGCTGAGAGCTGGAAGCGTGGGGAAATGCATTTCCCTGCGTCGCACAACAGGGCAGAGAATGCATCTGAGAAAGAGACACTACAGCCAAATAGCAGCGAGGAAGGAATAACTACAGTTCCTCTGGTGACCCTGCTTTTGTCTCTATCTGGAGCCCAAAGTGATTGATGGCTCTCCCTCACCCTTTTTCCAGACCAACTACTCTAGCATTCCTTGGTTACCCATTCCACTAGCTCCTTTCTGAGTAGATGCCAGAAGGCTGGGCCAGTTGGGGAAGAGAAGGGTTGGCAAATTCCTCAGAGCTTTGTGGACCTTGAAAAGAGCCCTTCCCTGTTGCTCAGAAGATTTCAGGGCTTTATGGAGAGTACAAAGAATTAGTAGGGTGGCAGGCCTGTACCACCCAGACCCGCCAGGATCTTCCAAAGTCTGATTCTTGGTCGGACACAAATGGGAAACCCAGGGACGGGAGACAGACTTTGTTTCCGGGGGTAAACAAGTCCACGGCTTCCTATGGAAGTTGTAAGGTAACTTGCAGGAAGCACGGTGGTCTTCTCACCCTGCTCCCTTCTCTGCTGTGACGCAAGACCCAGGCTGCTGTCACCCCAGGTCCCAGGAAAGTATGATGAGCCTTCTGAAGCGTTTCAGGATAGAATCGGTGAGACTTGCCTAAGAAATAAGAAAATGGCTGGGTCACATGTGTTTGGGGCCTGAAAGGAGTAGTCTGCATGTTAGCGTAGGCAGTTCTGTTCTAACAAGAGACCCACAGCCAGCAGCGAGGAAGTCCTCACCAGCTATTGGGAAGGTCAGAGGCCTGTCCTGGCAGCCGTCCACAAGAAGCCGGATCATATCAGACAGGCCCAAGATGGCGGATGCCATGACAGAAAAACCCTGATAAAATAAGGAAGAAAAAGGGCAAAACCTTGCTTCCCACCCCCAAGTAATAAATATTCTGCCCCCTAGTTAACAACTGTTAATAAAAGATAGAAACCCAACCCCCAGGGCACGCAGCTCGCTCTCTTGAGCTTCCCTGCTCTCCTATCTTCGAGAATGTACTTTTTGCCTTAATAAAATTTCCTGCTTCTGTTACCCATCTACTGTGCTGCGTGTCTGTCCTTGAATTCGTTTTTGTGACAAAACCAAAAATCTTTGGCAATTCCTTCAGGTCTGGCTGGGTGGAGGCCTCAGGGCCCCGGGGACTCCCCAGGTCACCTGGCAACATGCACCACTGCTACCTATTTGCAGGGGCCCCAGGGATCTCCCACTGAGGCAAAAGCAGCCTTGGCTTTCAAAGAGGATACACAAGCCAGTAATTCTCCTCTAGTTTCAGTACTGCAGGCAAGAGCTTCACACACTGCTGGGGAAATGGACTCCATCTGGCTGAGTGAGGAGTCTCAGGCATCAAGATCCTGCCCAACTTAAGTTAGAAGACTAGACAAACTTTTCCCCTTTGTTTGGAAACAGCCAGTGCATGGTAAAGGCCAGAAATGCATCTGTAATTCCCATAGTTAGGCCTTCTGCCTAAATTGTCAAAAAGCTGGAAGTACCTTAAAGCCCAACCATAGAATCCTGCATAGCGCCTCACTTCTGGACTCATTCAGGGGCTCCAAGTTATGTTAATTGAAAAAGACTCAGGCGCAGAGCAGTGTGCAGAATGTGTGGTGTTTGGGTAAGGAAAAGTGGAGAAAATATATGTATGTGATGTGGAGAACAAAGGCAAAAGAAATGTAGATAAAATTACATTTCCTTATAACATTGACAAATACTTGAGACCGGCAGAGGATAACATTCCCCCAGGAACTCCCAAACTTCATGTTAATGCCTTGCTACAGAGAAAAACCACCTTAGCTTGACAATAGCCGGCCTCCAGGATCCTGAGTTTTCTTTAACATATGAAAAATCCTTTTGGAAATTTCCCTTTGTCTTTACCTCCCCCAACTCCAAAATATAAAATCAATTGCTCCTCGCAATCCCAGCATAGCTCTTTCTGTCCAAGAGTCCTGCCCCTGTGCTGTAATAAAACCACATTTTTGCACCAAAACTGTCTCAAGAATTCTTTCTTGGCCGTTGGCTCTCAAACCCTACTTCAAATCATATCATATGCACATATAAGTAGCCACATGTATAAATTATCCATGAAGTACCTACAAGAAACGTAGCTGTGGTTGCTTCTGAGAGAATGGGAAACTGAGGGCAGAGCCAGAAAGGAGACTTACTTTTCCTTGCATATATGTTAATGGTTGGATTGTTTTTATTACGTTCACATATTATCTACCAAAAAATGTCAAATGTTTTTAAAATAAAAAGAGATAAAAGGTCAGTGCAATATAAACGTCAAGTATGGTTAAAAAGACATGAGGTATCATGGAAAATGAGCAGCCTAGTCAGGTAAAGGCGAGATTATGAGTAAATTTTCATTACAAAGATAAAAAGGGACACGTTAACGCTCATTTCCCCAAAATTGATTCGTCACATGGTGATTTCGCCTTCCTACTCCCGGGGCCTTCCAAGTCACGCCTAATCCCTGACCCCTTTGGCGCGCGAATCACACCGAGGGACACGGAAGGGAGTCGTCCCTGGGACATCGCCCCTACACATCAGCCAACCTCGCCAGCCTAACCAAACATCCCGGAAAATCCAAATCCGAGCAGAGATGCCCCTAGAGAGGTGAGCCCAGGGCTCCCCGGAAATTCGAGATGGCCCAACGACTGGGGCCCGGGGACGTCCCCGCCCTCGGACGTCCCTGTTTCCCCGCCCCCTATCACGTCCGGCCCCGCCTCCCACCGAGGATGTCCCGCCTCCCTCGCCCCTTGTCACGTCCGGCCCCGCCTCCCGTCGGCGGAAGTCCCCGCTCCCCCGCCCCCGGTCACATCCGACCCCGCCTCCCACCGGCGGACGCCCCCAGTCACGCCCATGCCCCGCCCGCCTGTCGCCCGCGGACACCCCCGCTCCCACTCGGATGCCCGCCCCAGCGGGTCGGTAGGCTTCCCGTCAGTGAGGCTGAATCAAGACCGGAAGGTGGGGAAGGGCTGGTGTCGGTTCCCGGCAGTGAGAGGAGGATGACGCGGAACGGGCAACTCGCCGCGGAAGGGAAGCAGAGCAGAGCCGGGTGTCGCGGCTGGGATGGGGAGAAGGGGCAGGTCCCAGTCCTCAGCCCCGCTGCCTCTTCCAGGCGTCCGTGGCTCAGGCCCAGACGCTGGGAAAGACCCGGCTCGTCCCGAGGGGAGTGGCGGTCCGCAGACCTGGACACCCGGCACTCATGCGTGGCCGTGTTCCGCCCGGTCCGGTTCACTCGGCTCCTCCGTTTCCACCCTAAACCGCTCTGATCCCAGTTACAGGTGTGCTATTTAAAAGGATTCTATGGACGTAACAACGGGGGAAAGTCTAGTTTAGGAGAGTGCCCCAGTTCCCTGCGGAGTCTTGAATTTGCTAATACACATTTTTTAATCATAATGACTAATTTTTGTTTTACATTTACCTTGTATCAGACTAAGTGATTTACAAAGTCATTTAATCATTTTAACAATCTTAGGAGATAATCACCATCAAAATGCAACAGATGAAGAAATAATAAAGTTGTAAAGGGACATGCAGGAGGTCCATTCTAGCGATGCATGGGCAAGATCCAAACTCAGGTCATTTATACTGATTGTCCACAAATCCCTTATTTTTTATTTTTTAAAGATTTTCTATTATTTATTTGAGAGAGAGAATGAGAGAAAGAGAGATGAGAGGGGGGAGGGTCAGAGGGAGAGGCGGGCTCCTTGCTTGCGGGACTCGATCCCGGGACTCCAGGATCATGACCTGAGCCGAAGGCAGTCGATTAACCAACTGAGCCACCCAGACGCCCCCACAAAGTTCTTTTTAAATTGGAGCATCAGGAGAGATCAGCCCTACAAATAATGCACTTTATCTCGGAGTCCCTGGAGAGGGCAGCTGTGAGGTCCAAGTCAGACAAGGGAATGAATGTGAGCCCCTGCCCTGTGCTGGAAGAGGTGGCTTGCCCCTTCTGACTACAAGGTGAGGCGGCGGGGAAACCTGCAGGAGACTGAGGTCGGGGTGCCAGCAATGCTTGCTGCTGCTCCTTCCCACACCCATCGCAGGACATGCCCAGATATTCCCGTGAAACCCTGCGGTGGGGCCGATGCTGGAAGGACTCAGGTCCTCCTGCTCCTGAGGAAATGGATTAAAAAACACCCAGGTATCCAGCTAATCCAGCCACAGTGGGAGTTCTGGGGGGATGAAGAGAAGAATGGATTTGTAAGACTGGACTCCCATCTCCTTCCACGGGAAGACACCTAGATAAGAGCAAACGTCTTTTGTAAATAAGGGAATGAGACAGAGCAGCCCATTGGACAGGGACTTTGCAACTAGAGGAAAATGGGTGAATTAGTTAATGTCAGGATGAGACTCCAAAAGGCCCAGCAGAACAGCTGTAACTCAGCAGAAGGTCCCCAGGGACAAGGCCAACACAGCCAAGAGCAGTAAGGTCCCAGAGGCCAGCCACAGGGAGCTGAGGTTGCCTGCATTTCTCTACTACCATGATAGTTCTTCATTCACCTAGACGCCACCTTGACAGAGTGTTCTGATTACTGCTGTGTAACAAACCACTCCAGGGTCAAGAATTGGGAAAGAGCAGGGGCGCCTGGGTGGCTCAGTTGGTTAAGCGTCTGCCTTCGGCTCAGGTCATAATCGCAGAGTCCTGGGATTGAGCCCCGCATCGGGCTCCCTGCTCATCGGGGAGTCTGCTTCTCCCTCTCTGCCTACTTGTGCTCTCTCTCTGTCAAATAAATTAAAAAAAAAAAAAAAAAAAAAAACTGGGAAAGAGTTGAAGGGGGACAGTTTCTGTTCCAAAATCTCTGGGACTTAAGTCACCACTAGGCTCTGTCTTTCAGCTCAACAGGCTGGTGCTAGCATTACCTGGAGTCACTCATTCACATGCTTGGAGGTTATGCTGGCTGTTGGCTGCGTTCCAGTAGGAACACTTACACGTGCCTCTCCATAGGGTCTGCTTCCTCACATCAGGGTGGCTGGATTCCAAGAGAGAGCATCCCAAGAGCATCAAGCAGAGGAGATCATCTTTTTTTTTAAACTCTGTATCACTTACACCTTCGTCAGAGGCCCATCCAAATACAAGAGGAGAGAATACAGACTCCACCCCTCAATGGGAGGAGTGTCAACATCGCATTTAAGAAGAGCATGTGGTGGGGTGCCTGGGGGGCTCAGTCAGTTAGGCATCTGCCTCTGGCTCAGGTCGTGACCCCCAGGATCCTGGAATCATGCCCCACATTGGGCTCCCTGCTCAGCAGGGAGTTGCTTCTCCCTCTCTGCCCCTCCCCCCAACTCGTGCTCTCTCTCTCTCTCTCAAATGAATAAATAAAATCTTTCGGAGGAAAAAAAAAAGGGCAGGTGGTATGGAGTATCATGCTACAACCTTCATGAAAAATTAAGAGGAGTGATGAGAGACCAAACATTTACCTAGAGGGACTGAGTTAACCCCAAAACACTATGTTTTGGTTATCTATTTCTATATAACCACTTCAAAGTTTAGTGGTTTAAAATAATTTACTATTTCTCATGGTTCTTTGGATTGGCCGGGGCTCAGCTGGGCTGTTCTGATGGGAGCTTGGCTTGAGCTGGAACATTCAAGATAGCTTTAGGCTTCTCTCCACGATGGCCTCTGTCTCTGGCTAGGTGACTGGACTTCTTACAGGCAACTGACTTCCAAGAAGAAACGTTCCAACCAAGGCAGACAGAAGCCACAGATCTGTTAAGGCTTGTACCCCAGAAGCTACATATTAGTGCTTCCATCCCATTCTATAGGTTGAAACAAGTCACAGGGCCAACTCCAATTCAAAAGGAAAGGAAACAGACTCCAGCTCTTGAAGGGTAGATGCTTGGGTCACATTGCAAAAGAACTTATGGGATGGGAGATACTGATGTGGTCTCTTTGGAGACAGTCACCACTACTATGCAAAACAAGAAGAAACTGAGAAATCTTAAATTGGGCAGTTAAAATTTCCCCTATTTCTCCCCATCTTGTGGGACAGAGGCTTAGGAACAAAGTTAGATCAGTTATAAAATATGCTACCTCCCCCCATCCCGCATATTTGAGTATAAGGAGTAAATCGTGAGCCGCTACATAGGTCAAAATATTAGACTGCACTAGAACGAGCCTTGGTATTGAGAAAGAAAATTGGAGAACACATTTGGATCAGGATGGGAAATAGATTAATTTTGGTTTTGCTCTAAAACTTTTGTACCTGTATCTATCAGTGCTTGCTGTGACTTAACACCTCAAGGCGGACCAAATGATCAGGTGAGACTTTTAAGCCTAATTCACTTGTTTCCTTTGCTCTCCTCCTGTTTCAATCCACCACCATCCCTCCCGCAAACTACGGCAGATGACTCCGAATGAGTGTCCGTGCATGCACAGTTGGCCTCTGCCAACCCATTCTCCATTTACGTATCTTTTAGATACATCGTTGAACACTTACTCCTAAGCATATACTAATACAAAAAAATTCACATAACTTTCTTGTTAGAGATTTTGCTGTAGTATTTTCAGATGCTTAAAGCTGGAAGGAAAGTTGGAGACCAACTCTTTTATTTTAAGGATGAGGAAAGTGAATCTCGCAGAAGCTAACTGAGCTGCTCAGAAGCGCACTGCTTAGTAATTGGCATAAGATGGAACATGACTTCCTAATCTAGTGGTCTTTTTACTCATCACATTTCCTTTCAAGTAAAGAGGGAAAACACATGATAATAATAATACCTTATTTTTTAAAAAAGATTTTATTATTTCCTTCACAAGAGAGGCAGCGAGAGAGGGAACACAAGCAGGGGCGCAGCTGGACAGGGAGAAGCAGGCTTCCTGCTGAGCAGGGACCCTGACGACATGGGGCTCGATCCCAGGATACTGGGTTCGTGACCTGAGCCGAAGGCAGATGCTTAACAAGTGAGCCACCCAGGTGCCCCATTAAAAGCTTATATTTTTATTTTTTTAAGTTTTATTTAAGTAATCTCTACCAACCACATGGGGCTCGAATTCATGACCCTGAGATCAAGAGTTGCACACTCCACAGACTGAGCCAATCAGGCGCCCCAATACCTTATATTTTTATAACCCATATTTATACTTTTCAAACCTTTCCTTTTTTAAAATCTGATTTTATCTTTATGGGGACTCTGTGAAGTCAGCAGGGCGGGTGCTATTATCCCCCATTTGTAAAACTAAGACAAGGAGATACTCAGAGGCTTGGTGACTCGCCCGAGGTTATAACTAGTTGGTAATAGATTTGGACCTAAGAATACAGGTCTCCAGCATACTCTTTTGCAGTCTTTAAATTTTTTTTTCTTTTTACAAAAGTATTTTTTTTTTTTACAAAAGACATATATGCTTATTGTAACAATCGGCACAGAAATGTATGATGAAACTTTCTTAAGCAAGAATAATAAAACAAGAAGTCATAAAGGAAAAGACATATTTAACTACCTTTTAAAAAAATTAAGACAAAAGATAGCATACCATAGGGGAAAAAAACCTAGAAACGTGCTCTGAGAAATAATCTAACATGTGTGACTGATAAAGAGGATCTCTAATACACAAAGGATACTTATAAATTGATAAGAAAAAGGAAGAAAACAAAAAAATGAGGAAAGGATATGACTAGGTAGTCTATAAAAAAAGGAATTCCATGTAGCTAATAAACACGTGAAAAGGTGCTAGTAGTCAAGAGACCAGAAATGAAAAGAATACTGAGATATAATTTTTCACTCATCAGGCTGATAAAAACAAGAGAGTGATAATTTTCAGAAACTGAAAGGATGGAAGAAAAAGGCACTTTTGTATGTTGCTGGTGGGACTATAAGTTACTCTGTTTTTAAAAAAGTAATCTGGCAGTAAATACTAAACCTAGACATACATACTCACTTTTGTCCAGCTACTCCGCTCTTAAGAATCTAGCTTCCTGAAATAAAATCCTAAGTACAGAAGGCCAAATGTATAAAGATGTCTGTTACAACACTGTAGTAGCAAAAAAGTGGAAATATCGTGAATGCCTATCAACAGGGCAATGACTAAGTTACAGTATGTCTCCATGATAGAGCAGTAGACAGTTATGTAAAAGAATGAGACAAATCTATATATACTTATGGTTCTATCCTATTGAGCATCTGTGATTCCATTTGGCTCTTGAGCCTCTGAACCTATATTCCTATATTTGGGGGAATACCCCCCACTTCCGCCTTAGAAGTTACAGCTTCCTCCCACCAAAAAATATTATTCATTTTTCTAGCTCCCATTGCAGCTGGAAAATCTGCAGTCTAGATGCTGTGGTCCCACATCTTGAACTGGGAACAGGTGAGGGAGAGCGGCAGGGAGGACAGTGAATGATTCTTGGTTGAGGGTCAATGGCGACAGGAACAACTTCATCCAGTTTCTAGAGTTATAGCGACAGTGGCTCTAATTCCAGCACCCAGGACTGACCACCCGACTTGTAGGGCCCAGGGCAAAATGAAAATGCGGGGCCCCTCGTTTAAAAAGTATTGGGAATTTCAAGATGGAAACAGCAGAGTATGAAGCCAAGAGCACGGCCTTTGTAAGTGCAGGGTCGTGGGCAACTGCACAGCCCACGTGTGCGTGGAGCCAGCCGGGAGCGCACCGGCAAGTCACACATGCAAGCCGCAGTGGTGTGCCCAGTGACGGTGGCAGTTCTGGGGACCAATTTTGCAGGATGATCAGGAATAATTTAAAATCCAGTAACTTCAAGTCTAATCCTTCAACTTTCCCAGAAAACGTATGAGCTTCACAATGGCTTTTAATAAGCTACTTTTCTTCTGAATTGCCCAGTTAGTCTGTGTTTCTTTCAACTAAGGACGCTGATATCTCATAGATATGTTAAATGAAAAAGGCAAGTTGCAGAGTAATGTGTATAGTACAAGAAGACATAACAACTTGGAAGAATACATAACAAGGACTTACAGATATTTAGCCAAACTGAAACTGTAAAACTCCCAGAAGAAAACATAAATGGTAAACTCCTTAACATCAATCTTGGTGATAACTTTTTGGATCTGATTCCAAAAGCAAAGGCAAGAAAAGCAAAAATAAACAAGTGGGAATACAGAAGACTAAAGCTGCTGCACAACAAAGGAAATCTTCAACAAAATGAAAAAAGGCAGCCTATCGGATGGGAGAAAATACTTGCAAATCATATACCTGACAAAGTGTTAATATTCAAAATATATAAAGAACTCATACAACTCAATAGCAAAAAACCCACACATTCTAATTAAAGAATGCGCAGGGGATCTGAGAATAGAAATTTTCCAAAGAAGATATACAGATGGCCACCAGGTATATGAAAAGATGCTCAACATCACAGATCATCAGAGAAATGCAAATCAAAACCACAAAAAAATATCACTTCGCACCTGGTAGAATGACCATCATCAAGAAGACAAGAGATAACAAGTGCTAGTGAGCATGTAGAGGAAAGGGAACCTCCTCGTGCACTTGCACTGCTGGTGGGAATGTAAATTGGTACAGCCACTGTGGAGGTTCCTCAAAAAATTAAAAATAGAACTACAGGGGCACCCGGGCGGCTCAGTTGGTTAAGCGTCTGCCTTCAGCTCAGGTCATGATCTCAGGGTCCTGGGATACAGCCCCACGAGGGTTTCCTACTCAGCAGAGAGCCTGCTTCTCCCTCTGCCTGCCACCCCCCTCCACTCATGCTCTCTCTCTCCCTCAAATAAATAAATAAAATCTTGAAAAAAAAAAAGAGAACTACAATATCATCTAGCAATTCATTCTGGGTATTTATCCAAAGAAAACAAAAACACTTAACTCGAAAAGATGTATGCACCTTCATGTTCATTGCAGTGTTATTCCCAATAACCAAGGCAGGAAAACAACCTAAGTCCCCATTGATGGATGAATGGATAAAGAAGATGTGTGTGTAATGGAATATTAGTCTGCCATAGAAAAGAATTAAATCTTGCCATTTGTGACAACATGGATGTCACTTATATGTAGAATCTAAAAAACAAACAATCCAAGCTCATAGATTCAGAGAACAGCCTGGTGGTAGCCAGAGGTAGAAGTTGGGGGTGGACAAAAAGGCTTAAGGAGGTCAAGAGCATAAACTTTTCATTATAAAATAAGTTCTAGGGAAGTGGTGTACAGCATGGTAACTAGAGTTAATAATGTAATAATGTAATAATTTTTAGTTGGGCATGTAGCCTCTCGGAATAAAAACTCTATTTCCTGGCCTGGCCTGTTATATGTGCAGCTATGCATGGCCATGTGACAAAGTTCAGGCAATGAGATGTAAGTGGAAATATCTCTGTGTGAGAGTTTCAGGGATCATTCCTTCAAAAACAGCTGCCATGTGCCCTGAAGATCAGGGTCCTGCCCTTGGGATGGATGAGAGTGAGCTGGAAGGAGCCTAGGACCCTGAACAACCCTGGACCGCATACCTCTGGGCTTTTATACAGGGGCAAATAGACTTCTATAAGCCACTCTTATTTTGGATTTGCTGTCACTTGCAGGCAAATCTACTCTAACTAGAACAGTTTTTTTACCCAAGGAAGATGAGATTGGAGTGCTGTGTATAGCTTTCTTTTTTTTTTCTTCTTTTTTAAAAATTTATATTGTTATTATTATCATTTTAGAGAAAGAAAGAGCATGAGTGGGGGATGGGGAGGAGCAGAGGGAGAGGGCAAGAGAGAATCTTAAGCAGGCTCCATGCTCAGCATGGAGGCTTGATTTCAGGACCCAAGCTGAAATCAAGAAGTCAGATGCTCAACCAATTAAGCCACCCAGGCACCCTGCATGTGGCTTTCTTTGTACATCTCTGTTTGATTTGCTAGAGTGAGAACATATTCCTTCTGTAATTAAAACAAAACAAAACAAAACAAAAAACCCTGAAATTATGGCCAGAGTACCTAGATTCTAATTTCAGCTCCAAAATTCGCTGGTTCTGGCCTTGGACAAATAACTTTCTCACTACCTCAATTTTTAAATTTTTCTAAATGAGAGAAAATAACTCATATACTCTTTTGAAGTAGTTGAAAGAGACAAAGCAGCATTGCATATTACATGCAAAGTTTTGCAACATTTCAGCTGAGAAAGTTCCTTGAGATGCTTGGTGAAAAAGAAGTTCAGCAGTCGAATAAGTAGAGGAGATACTGCCTATCACCTCCCTCTCCCACTTCTCATGGTCTCCCTGCACATAGGAAGTTAAACACCCGAGAATTCCCATAGGAAAAAAGCCTGTTTCACTTCATTAAGGCAATCAGATTAAAGGAGGGCTGGAGACTTTGGATTTCAGAGTCTTCGACCTTGAGGAACAGGCGGTTTGGGATGGTGACAGCTGGTTCCGCAACTTTCCCAGCTGTGCAGCTGTGGGCAGACTGTTTCACCTTCCTGTGCTTCCGTCTTCTCCTACGTAAAATGTATTAATGCTATTCTCAGTTTGTTGCCAGATCCTCAAGCATGATGGACAAGAAAGAATTCTTGAGACGTTTTAGGGTTGCAACTTAAGTTTATTTAAGTAGCACGCGGACAGGACCCCTGGGGCAGAAAGGGCAGAGCTTTGGCTTCGTCAAGCTGGCCCGACAAGCTTAGTGCTCAGGGCGGATGGGGCGTGGGGGAGGGGCGGGGGAGGGGAGGTGTCGGGGGAGGGGGATGGGGTGTCGGGACACGTGCAGGGCGGGTTCGATCATGAATGTTTCTTTGAATGTCTACTGGCAAAACTACTTTCTGTAGTAACTGTGGGTGCGATGTACAGGCAGGCAGGCGTGAGACCCTATAAGAACTTAGCACCCAGGGGCGCCTGGATGGCTCAGTCAATTGGCAGGCTGCCTTTGGCTCAGGTCATGATTCTGGAGTCCTGGGATCCAGTCCCATGTCAGGCCCCCCCGCTTGTGCGCGCGCTCTCTCTCAAATAAATAAAAAATAATTCTAAAAAAATCTTAAAAACTTAGCACCCAGCACGTATTTGATCCTTATCAGAACCACGCAGGCTATTCGTCAGCGTCTGGGCTAAAGGTGAACATTTCTCTGTTCCTAGCCCTCATCAGTTTTACATGGGGTTGTTGGGGAAGTAAGTTAAAACACTGGTATATTTTAATGGCTCGAAAAATGATGATGGACAATGATGAAAGTCGTCTGATCCGGACTTTTTAGGAGATTACTGACTCTGTGCCTGGTTCCCGACAAAAGGAAAAGGCAAGGGTAAAAGTCAGGAGTGCTGTGGGGCCTGAATGATGATGGCGGAATGTCTGCGTGCGGGGTGAAGAAGGCAGCAGCTCTGGACGCAGGGGCTCCTGCGGGCTCCAGGGAGTGGGAGGCGAGAGCGCCTCGGCCAGCGTCGGTCACCGGTACCGGCCGCCTCATATTCCTTGGCAGTCCTCGGTGAAGTGCACAGTGCACACTACTTGTTTTTCTTCAATTTTTTGTGGCGGTAAAATACATAACAGAAAACTCACCGTCTGAACCCTTTTTAAGCGTACAGTTCAGCGGTATTAAGTACATTCATACTGCTGGGCAACCATCACAGACGGGGGCGGGGGGGGTGGGTGCAGGCAGAGGGAGAAAGAATCCTAAGCAGGCTTTGCATCCAGCACGAACCCGGCAGAGTTCGATCTCATGACCCTGAGATCATGACCCAAGTGGGAATCATGAATCGGGAACTTAACCGACTGAGCCATCCTGGCACCCCGACCACCACCATTCTACTTCCTGTCTCCACGATCTTGACTAAGTACTCCACCATTCTACTTCCTGTCTCCACGATTTTGACTAAGTACTCGTAAGAAATGGGATCATTCACTACTTGTCTTTCTGTGTCTGGCTTATTTCACTGAGCATCAAGTCCTCAAGGTTCATCCATGCTGTGGCATATGCCAGAATTTCCTGCCTTTTTAAGGCTGAATAACGTTCCATTGCATAAAGTTCATAATACTTTTTTATGTTAAAAATTAGGGTCTGAAAACATTATGATCTGGGGGCTGCCCTTCAGCAACCTGTTTGGGGAAAGAGACATGCTTTCTCCATCAGCTGTCTTCCTCCTTGGTGGACTCCTTGAGAAATATGTTGCATTTTGCACCCGGGGAGGGTTACCACACCTAGTTAGCCCAATGTTTTCCCTACAGAATTTCAGTGTGTCTGGAAATTCACCTTTTAAAGAGAAGAAGTGAAGGCAGGACAAAGAAAGGTGTGAGAATTGGTAGAAATAATTGCTCCAGAGTGCAATTTCCTGGACAGCCTTCTCCCACTCAATGGGTAAAACAGCAAAAGAGTGCTGAATTCAGGAGTTAGATTTTATAGGACCAGAAAATGAACTTAGGAAACTAGCCTGTTTTTAGGGTTCATTTCTTTTTGATTCTTACTGAACACGCTAAAGGGGATTACAGAAACACACTGAATTGGCAACTCCCAAATATTGTGTTGACCGAGGGTAAGACCGCAGAGTGATGCAATGGGGAAGCATGGCATGTACTCTTAGAGACTGGACTAGCTGTTAGAAGAGGCTCCACTGGAAAGGTTTCCCTGCTGAGGGAGTTTTCCACTGAGTCATTTCCAGTAGGTGAGGTCAGTTGAGACCTGGAGTGGCCAGAACACAAGGATCCTCCTGCCATCATTCTCCCCAGAGGTTACTTTCAGTGTGGACCAGGCTGTGATCCTCCCTACCAGGAACGGAAGAGGCTGTGCCAGGGCTTTTCCCCTGTCCTGTCTCGGGGAAGGCCAAACTTTCACCCAGTGGACCACAGCGTCCGACCCCAACGTCAGCGAGGCTCTGGGAGAGTCCTGAAGGATGGGAGGGACGCCTGGAATTCATCCCCATCACACCTCAGCTGATTCTTGAGAATCCCGATTCATCCCTTCCACTTCTCATCAGGGTTTCCCCAGGCAGTGGGAGTGCTCCGCCCACAGGAATCTGAAATTCCTCCCCCTAGTCTTCAAGGCTCTGAGTCTGTCCTGTTTCTCATTCCCCCAACTTCTTTCTAAAGCTTGACTCTGCCCCTGACTCTGCTCTCCCATTGCTCAGAATCTTCTACCACATCCTCCCGCTGGTGACTCTAGTACTTATGTAATTTAAGGATGGGGGGCAGGAGACAATGAGCAAAAGATTTCCTTTGTGATGCAGGGTTTCGGGGACTAGTTCTAAAACTAGCCTCCGCTAGAGGGAGACTTCATCTCACGAAAGAAAAGATGCGGCCTTAGCCTGAGAGGAAGCAGAGGTGTTAACTCATTTATGTAGCTTTTGAATTGTAGCCAACTGTCTCTTAAAAAAAAAACTGTTCCTCTACTTGTGGGGGGGGGGGGGGTGCAGCAGGCAGAGCTCTCTCTCTCTCTCTCTGTCTCTGACAAATAAATAAAATCTTTAAAAAAATAAAAAATAGGGCGCCTGGGTGGCTCAGTTGGTTAAGCGACTGCCTTCGGCTCAGGTCATGATCCTGGAGTCCCGAAATCGAGTCCCACATCGGGCTCCCGGCTCAGCAGGGAGTCTGCTTCTCCCTCTGACCCTCTTCCCTCTCGTGCTCTCTCTCATTCTCTCTCAAATAAATAAATAAAATCTTTAAAAAAAAATAAAAAATAAATAAAAAATAAAAAACCTTTGTTTTGAAAATAATAGAATTCATTTGTTTTTTAATGGAACTAAAAGGAATTACTTTCACTTTTAAATTTATTTTATAATTATTTAAAATATTTACGTGGAAAAAAATAAAATATTTACATGGATCTAAAATCAACTCTGCAAAACAAGGTATATTCAAAGTTTATCTTCTATCCCTGTCCTTTCCACCTTATTCTTCCCTCTCCCTAATTATACTGTTTATATTTTACATTTCCATCTTTTTATTTATTTATTTATTTGAGAGACAGAGCATAAGCAAGGGGAGCGGGGGAGGAGGCAGAGGGAGAAGCCGACTCTCCACTGAGCAGGGAGCCTGATGTGGGGCTTGATCCCAGGACCCTGAGATCATGACCTGAGCCGAAGGCAGACGCTTAACCAACTGGGCCACCATGGTGCCCCCTTTTCCATCATTTTTATGTTAGAAATATATATATATATATGTATTTACATCTCCTTTTTTAGATAAACAAGAGCATACTATTCACATGCACATGTCCTACACTTCACTTTATTCACTTGAATCTTGACGATCATTCCATAGTAGCATATTCCTCATTGCTTTTTTTTTTAAGTCAGCTCTAAGCCCAAGGTGGGGCTTGAACTCAAGACCCCAAGATCAAGAGTCGCATGCTCTAGGGACTGAGCCAGCCAGGCGCCCTCTCACTGCTTTTTACAATTGCATAATACTCCTTTGTGTGGAGGTGCCACAGTCTTATTGACAGTTCCAGCTTTTACAAATAATTCTGTGTTTAATAGCACATATTTCTTTTCATATTTTTGCTGGAGTATCTTTGGGATAGATTTCTGAAAGTGGTACTGATGTGGGAGCAAAGGCAGAAGAAAAATTTCCTTCCTACTTGCAGCCCATTGACAAGTCCTTGAAACAGGCAGAGGGACATTCCTTTAGGAACTCAGCTGCCTCCATGTTAATACTTGGCTAAGGGCAAAAGGCAATCATAGCTTAACATTATCCCGACCCCCTAGGGTCCTGTAAGTCTACTTTAACATATAAAAATTCCTCTGGGGGCGCCTGGGTGGCTCAGTTGTTAAGCGTCTGCCTTTGGCTAGGTCATGATCTCGGGGTCCTGGGATCAAGTCCGCATGGGGCTCCCTGCTCAGCGGGGAGCCTGCTTCTCCCTCTCCCACTCCCCCTGCTTGTGTTCCCTCTCTCGCTGTCTCTCTCCCTGTCAAATAAATAAATAAATAAAATCTTAAAAAAAAAACAAAAAAAACAAGATGTCTCAAGAATTCTTTCTTGGCCATCAGCTTCGAACCCCAACCACTTCTTACATCAGGATTGCGTAATAAAAAGGTATTGCTTGTTGTGCCAGCTAGATATTGCCAAATCTCCTATGGTGGAGGCTGTCCCAGTTTGCGTTTCCATACTCAGCATATCAGAGTGTCTGTTTCCTCACAGCCTGGCCAACAGAGTATGCTATCAACATTTTAGATGTATGCCAATCGCAAGGGTGAGATATGTATCTTCATGTCATTTTAATGTGCATTTTTTAAAAGATTTTATTTATTTATTTGACAGAGAGAGAGAGACAGCAAGAGAGGGAACACAAGCAGGGGGAGTGGGGGAGGGAGAAGCAGGCTTCCCTCCAAGCAGGGAGCCAGGTGTGGGGCTCGATTCCAGGACCCTGGGACCACGACCTGAGCCAAAGGCAGATGCTTAACGACTGAGCCACCCAGGCGCCCCTAGGGTTTTTTTTCTTCTATATTTTTAGTTTTTTTTTTTAATCAGTGATATTCTTTGTCTATAATTTATAACATTTTCCCCAGTTGTCTTTTCACTTTGCCTTTTGTTGTTATTATGTATTAAAATCTGTCAGTCTGCATCTATGGAGATAATCATACATTCTGTTTCACTTTGGATCTATTAATATGATAGATATTAATGGGTTTCCTAATCCGACTGTCCATTCTTGCATTCACAGAGTTATCTATCATCCACTTGGTCATGATAAATGTTTTTTTAATGTGCTGTTGGATTCTGCTTGCTTTTTTTTTTTTTATGAAATTTTTGCATAGCCAGGCTCTGTTGGAAGAGCACGTGACTCTTGATCTTGAGGTCGTGTGTTCAAGCCCCATGTTGGGTGTAGAGATTACTTAAATAAATAAAACTTTTAAAAAATATTTTTGCATCAACATTAATAAGTGAAATGTCCTACCCTGTTCTTTTTTATTATAGTCTTTGTCATGGTTCCAAAGTTCAAGTTTGGGAATTCATAACTCACTTCATAACAAGCATTTGGGAGTTTTCCTTCTTTCTCCATGCTCTAGAATAGTTTAAGAAGGCTTTTTTATTTTATTTTATTTTTTAAGATTTTATTTATTTATTTGACAGAGAGACAGCTAGAGAGGGAACACAAGCAGGGGGAGCGGGGGAGGGGCACAGCAGGGAGCCCGATGTGGGGCTCGAGGCGGGGCTGGATCCCAGGACCCTGGGATCATGACCTGAGCTGAAGGCAGATGCTTAACGACTGAGCCATGCAGGCGCCCCTAAGAAGGCTTTTTTAAAGTTTGATAGAATCCCCTAGTGAAACTGTCGGAGCCTGTTTTGTTTTGTAGGAACTCTAACTAGTTTAATTTTGTTTATGTTAAATGGTCTGTTTAGACTTTCTGTCTCCACAGGGGTCAATTGTGTTAAATTGGATTTTTCTACAAAATTATCCACTTAATGTAGATTTTCCAATATATTTATAGAATATTTTCTAAATTTCCCCTCCTATGTCTCTTCATTTCTAATTTCATGTATTTGTGCTGTCTCCCCCCACCTTTTTTTTTTTGAGTAGTTTAGCTAAGAAGTTAATTTTATTTTTTCAAACAGACTGGCTAGGATTTGTTAGTGTTACTTTTTGTTGCTGTTGTTTTCAAACCCATTAATCTCTGCCTTTCTTTTTACTTATTCCTTCTGCTGTCATGGGTTTACCTTTTTTTTCTAGTTTCTTGAGTTGTAATGTTCATTCACTTTTACTTTAATTCATGTAGGTTTTTTTTTTTAAGATTTTATTTATTTATTTGACAGAGAGAAGCACAGCGAGAGAGGGAACAAAAGCAGGCGGAGCAGGAGAGACAGAAGCAGGCTTCTGGCTGAGCAGGGAGCCCGATGAGGGACGCATCCCAGGACCCAGGGATCATGACCTGAGCCCAAGGCAGCCGCGTAACGACTGAGCCACTCAGGCACCCCTCATATAGGTATCTGTATCATAGATATTTCTCTGATAGCTGTTTTAACTATTTCTCATAGATTCTGGTTTTCATTTTTACTATTTTCTTTTTTTTAATAAATAAGTTTTTTTTAAGATTGTATTTATTTATCTGACAGAGAGAGAGCACAAGTAGGCAGAGCGGCAGACAGAGGGAGAAGCAGGCTCCCTGCTGAGCAAGGAGCCCAATGCAGGACTCATCCCAGGACCCTGGGATCATGACCTGAGCCCAAGGCAGATGCTTAACCAACTGAGCCACCCAGGCGCCCCCATTATTACTATGTTCAAAAAATTCTACAACTTGTGTTGCATTTCCCCTTTGACCCAAGAGTGGTTTAATAGCATGCTTTTTACATTTCCTGTTAGAAGAGCCATTTTGGTTTGTTGTTGTTAATACCTAGTTATATTACACTGTGGCCAGAGAATACTATTTATTATTTTTTCCCCTTGGAATTTACTGAAATTTTCTTTGAGGCCTAAGATGTGAATGTGCTACATTCTTGTGATATTGTGAATACTTTAAAATGCATTTGGGCGGTGCCTGGGTGGCTCAGTCGGTTAAGTGTCTGCCTTCATCTGCCTTCGGCTCGGGTCATGGTCCTAGGGTCCTGGGCTCAAGCCCCGCATCGGGCTCCCTGCTTGGCTGGGAGCCTGCTTCTCCCTCTCCTCCTTGCTCGTGCTTTCTCTCACTATCTCTTTCTGTCTCTCTCTCAAATAGATAATAAAATCTTTAAAAAAAGTGCATTTGGGGAAAAAACATTATCATCAAGGTTCGGAGTTTAAAACACATTAAATCTTATTTATTACATTGTTTAGGTTTTCTATGCCCTTACTAATTTCGTGTTCACTTCATCTTTCTAGATCTGAGAGATCTGTTACAGTTTCCAATTACTGGTGTGCTTCTATTTCTCCCTGTGTTAAACGTAATTCTCTTTTTTCAAATTGCAGTAAAAGTTTATCTCATAAAACATTTTAGTCAGAATTCTCCTTTCTTGGATAATTACAATTGCAATCCCTGCTTCAGTTAAAAAAACAAACAAAAAAAAAACCTCTGGTACATTTTTGTTTCAGTCATTTATTTTTAGCCTTCCTGAGTCTCCTCATTTCAGATGTGTTTCATTTACACAGCACAGTGCTGGGTTTTGCTTTGTCAGTCGATGTGAAAATCATTTTCTTTAACAGGCACGTGGTAGACTCCTTAATATATTTATTGATGTGATCAATGTTTGACCTCTGATCTGCCTGTTTTATATACACACACATACACACACACACATATATATTAAAGATTTTATTTGAGAGAAAGAGAGAGAATGAGTGCGGGTAGGGGCAGAGGGAGAAGCAGACTGCACACGGAGCAGGGAGCCAGACATAGGGCTCGATCTGAGGACCCTGAGATTGTGACCTGAGCTGAAGTCAGATGCTTAACCAACTGAGCCACTCAGGCGCCCCTATATTATCTTTTTATATATTTAAGTCTTTCACCATGTGATCTATTTCATTGCTTCCTCCTCTCCCCTCACCTCCCTTTTTTTTTTAACATACCTTCTGGCATTTAAGAAGAGTTTGTATTTTTATTCTAATGGTTACCTTTATCCTAAAACTTTTTTTTAAGGTTTTATTTACTTATTCATGAGAGAGAGAGAGAGAGAGAGAGAGAAGCAGGCTCCCAAGGAGCAGGGAGCCCGATGCGGGACTGATCCCAGGACCCTGAGATCAAGACCCGAGCAGAAGGCAGACGCTCAACCATAGGCACCCTATCCTAAAACTTTTATACAATACCTAAGTTCTCTCTCTTTTTGGCTATTGTCTACGTGACCACATGAGAATATCTATAGTGGTCTTTGCCCCTCCCATCCCTGTTACTGACGGAGCTCCTAAAACCCTTGAAATTTCTAAG
This sequence comes from Zalophus californianus, assembly GCF_009762305.2. Classification (NCBI taxonomy): domain Eukaryota; kingdom Metazoa; phylum Chordata; class Mammalia; order Carnivora; family Otariidae; genus Zalophus; species Zalophus californianus. The sequence goes on along the minus strand of NC_045604.1, from coordinate 5,765,278 downwards.
TGATAAGAGCGCTAGGAGGATCTTTTGCTCTGGTATTTGGTCTCTGACCCTAGTTCCTTACACAGAGCTCCTAAATCCCTTGGAATTTCCTGGGTAATGATGGGAGAGTCTTTGTTCTGAGGCAACTCTGTGGGGGCTCCTGGATGGGGGCCGGTCACCAGAAAGACCGGAGACCTGATTAGAAGCCTAGAATTTTCAGCCCCACCCCCATTCTCCGGAGAGGGAGGGGCTGGAAATGGAGTTAATGATTGATCATGCCTAGGTGATGCAGGCTCCCTAAAAACCCCAATAGTACAGGTTTTGGAGGGCTTCCTGACGGGTGAACATGTGGAGGAGGGGGGTGAGGGGCGCGCCTGGAGAGGGCGTACAAGCGCCACACTCCAGCCCGCATACCTTGCCCGAAGCATCTCTTTCCTCTGGATGTTCCTCTGTATCCTTAAATAAGCTGGGAAACAGTACAGACAGTTTTCCTGAGTTCTGTGAGCCACTCTAGCAAATTAATTAAACTCCAGGAGATGGTCATGAGAACCTCTCCCTTACAGACATCAGGCAGAGGCCCAGGTGACAGTCTGGACTTGGCAGCTGACACCTGAACTGGGGTGGAGGAGGGGTCGGTCTTGTGGGACTGAGCCCTCAACTCAGGGACCTGATACGATCTCTGGGTGGCCTGTGTTGGAACGGAGTTACACTGTAGGCCGCCCAGTTGGAGTCGCCGAACTGCTCAGAGTGGGACCCCCCCACCCCAGGTCTGGTGTCAGCAGTGTGTTTGAAAGACTCCTAATAGGGAGAAACATCAAACCAATCTAGGAATCTTTTTTTTAATGTCTTGCTGAGTACTTTCTATAATTTTTTTTTTTTTTAAGTGGGCTCTATGCTCAACTTGGGGCTTGAATTCACAAGCCCTAGGGCAAGAGTCCCACGCCCTACCCACTGAGCCAGCCAGGTGCCCCAGTCTAGAACTCTCTTAAGCCCCCTCTTCTTGTTCTCCTCCAGCAGCTAACCTGAGGCAAAATCCTTCTAGTCCTAGTTAACATCTGTGCCTGACAATGACTACTTCTCATATACTCTCCCTGAACTCTCATCGATAGCGTACAAGATTTCAGGGTTGCGAAGAAACCCGGGAGCGTAAAAGAATACATATTCATGGTTTGAGATCATATTTCAATACATGATAAAATAATAGTATGTTTTCAGACTTTACGGCCATCCCCCATGCTGTCCAAGCATACAGCTATCACAGGCTACAGGCTCCATTACAGCCAAGGAAACATACATCTCGTTCTCACCGCAAGTGAGAGGTACTGCTGTCTCTCCAGTCATTTTGGTTGTATACACCTGTTCTCTGGATTCCTCAGGAAGGGTTCTGATCAAGAATATTCTTCTTTTAGGGCGTGTGTGGGGACATATAATAGTAGTTTCCAATAGAGGGGAAGAAAATAGAATCAGAAATTCGTAATCTATGGAGAAGTTTTGAAGTAACCTCTTTATTTGCGGCCGTCCATCTCTTCCTGCTCGCCGTGCACAGAACTGCACTATTCCCTAGACAGAAGCCATAGGACGTGGATAGTTCAAGGTGAGCCGGCAGCTTGGTCGGGTAAGACCCTGTGAGCCCAGGAAACAGGCTCAAGCCAGGTCCTAATCTAGACCCACCGCCACCTGCCCCAGTGAAGTAATGTGCAGCGTACCTTGGAACTATCCGGAAGAAACCTTGGGGAGCTGATGGTATGACTAGAGACAAAGATTCAGGGGTCAAATTGTAATAGATGAGATGCCCGAAGTTTTACTAATGGGGGGGGGGTTTTACTAATTTCTGGTTTTTAAAGTTACCATGAGGAAAAAATACAAATAAAATAAAAATTACCATAGGAAGAAAAATACATCGAAAGTACACGTTGCTGACTTTTGGCTGTTATAAATTAGGAAGCACCAAATAAGGTAGTTTATCCAACAATGCAAATTTCTGAGGGAGAAGTTGCTCTAGATCCCTTTAATATCTGGGAAGGAGTATGAGATGAAAGCAAACATCGTAGAGATCTAGTCAATTCTATGAAGACTCCAAAATTTGCCAGAGAATCTGACACATGGTTGGATGGAGTATAACCTCTTTGGAAGACCACTGGGCAATATCTGTCAAAATGCAGCAGGGCGCCTGGCTGGCTCAGTCGGTGGAGCCTGCGACTCTCGATCTCAGGGTTGTAAATTCAAGCCCCACGCTGGGTATAGAGATGACTTAAAATCTTAAAAAAAAAAAAAAAATGCAATACCCTTATATTTTTACTGTATAATTTCATAAGTTTATCCCACAAATATGCTCACAAAGATGCAAAATAACACCTGTATAAAGTTATTCATCTCTGCATTGTTGTAACAGCAACAGAACTAAATGTTCAGCATAGGACACTGATTAAAGGGTAACACATCATCCGTGTAATACTAAGCAGCTATAAGAAAGCTCTTTATGCACTAATATGTAATGGTATTCAAAATAGATTTTTTTTTTTTAAGATTTCATTTTTAAGTCATCTCTACACCCAACGTGGGGCTCGGATTTACAACCCCAATATCGAGAGTCACATACTCTACAGAGTCACCCAGGTGCCCCCAAAATACATCTCTTAATCTTAACGTAAGTAGTATGGTATAATTTGTGTAAAATGTAACAGCGATGAATAAAATACATGTTTCTATTTATTATTTCTATTTCTTGTATAGGCAAGGCACACAACCTTTGACAAACTGCACAAAAACTGCTAACTGGCTATGGGAAAGTTATCACTTATTCTCTTAAAAAAAGATCTACTGGTTCAAAGCAAAAGCAGAAAACCTCTTTCTTATATGGTCTCTCTCCACTGAAACTGACCAGTATTCTTTTTCTCCTTCTCTCCTATTACATTAGTAAGACTCTAACTAGGTTGCAAGAAAGGTAATAAGCCCAGCGTACCTGAGGATGCTGACTGGCTTGAGGAGAAGTAAGAATAAAGCTCTGGTAAAAAACAGATGGAAAAAAATCTCTCTCTTCCTGACCATGTTCTACCTTCCACATTCTTGTACTCCGTAAGGCCCAAACTATACTTCTTACTTTGGGGGATCCGCTATATATCTCCTATAACTTTATAAATAAATGTCCCTCTTTTCTGTTGCCTCGGTGCCCTTCTGGGCAATGTCACATATGTTTACTGCTCGAAAACTAAGACTATCCCCATTTCATGCCCTAAAGGAACTGAGATGAGAAAGATTAAGTCACTTGCCCAAGGTCACACACTTCCGGAAGAGCTAGAATTTAAGCCAGGCAGTCTGACTCCACAGATCATGTGGGTGGTTGCCCCCAATTAGGTACAATTTATCCATTACCTGTAGATAACAAAGTACACTTGTAATTCAATGCAGATGATCGCAATCCAAATAAAAGATTTCCTGAGGTCTAATTTCAGGCATCAAACAACTGAAGTAAACGAGAATATCCTGAGGCATATTTTGTGAATGGGACCTTTATGAGGCCTTCCAACTTTGAAAGAGTTAAATCTGGTCCAATGAAAGACCATCACCTGTGCCTGAAGGCAACCAGTCAATCCGAAGAAAGACTAAACTTCAGTACAATTTTATTAGAAGCTTGAAATTGCCTGTTATTATTTACAATTTCCTACTGTTTGTGAAATTCTAACTAGAGAATTCACATAGGACCAAGCCAGGATCGGATTTTAAAGAGACAAATAACCTAAAATGGGCACCTCTCCCCCAAGAGTAATGGGTTAGAGGATCCAGAAACAGACCCAAATAAATTAAGGAATACATTAAAGGTGACATTTCAAGTCAGAGGGGAGAAGATGGTTTATTCCATGAATGATGCCGAGACAACTAGTTAGGCATCTGGAGGCTGATCTTGGTGTAGTAACCAAAATAAATTCTAGGAGGAACAAAAGTTTAAATATAAAAACAAACTATGGGTGAATTATTTTTTTTAAACATTGGAATTTACAAAAAGCCATTCAAAGCATAAGATCCAGAAGGATAGAAAGAAAAAGCAATAAATTTGACTACATAAATATTAAAAACATGTCCATGGTGGGACACCTGGGTGGCTCAGTTGGTTGAGCGACTGCCTTCGGCTCAGGTCATGATCCTGGAGTCGTGGGATCGAGTCCCGCATCGGGCTCCCTGCTCGGCGGGGAGTCTGCTTCTCCCTCTGACCCTCCCCCCTCTCATGTGCTCTCTCTCTCTCACTCTCTCTCAAATAAATAAATAAAAATCTTTAAAAAAATAAAAAATAAAATAAAATAAAAACATGTCCATGGTGCAAAAACAAACAACAACAACAAACAACGGTGGCCACCAACAAATTAAATGACAGATACACTGGCAGGAAATATTTGCAACATATTTGACAAAAGGACTAATTTCCTGAATATATAAAGAATTCAGACAGATTACTAAAAATGATTAACAGCCCAACAGCAAATGGCAAAAGACACAGCAAGTTATTTTTAGGAAAAATTAATAATAAAAGAAATAAAAAGGCTCATAAACATGGGAAAAAATCATAAAATTGAAGAAATGCAAATTTAAAACAGTGCTACACCACATTTTACATCCAACATAAGAGACAATATAGTGTAATGGTTAAAATTGATGGCTCTAGAGTCAGAATACTTGGGATTAAATGCTGGCCCTACCCCTTACTGTGTATGCCCCAGTTTCCTTGACCGGGGTGGTTGTAAGAACAAAATGAGAAAATGTAACAAAAAGCAATTAGAACCGTGGCTGGCATATAGTAATTATGTTCATTCTTATTATCATATTGACAAAAACGGTAAAAACAGTAGTGTGGGAAAGAGGACTGGGCCTCTCAGATACGGTCCGTTGATGTATAAACTGGCACAATGTCTTTGGCAACTTGCATTCTAATTGCGCAAGCCATTTGACTTTGCAATTCACTTTTAGAAATGCATCGTATCGATCACATGTCCATAAAATTATAACCTATCTATATATATTCATAAAGATATATATATATATATATATAGCTTTTCAGTGCAAGGCTGTCTATAGCAGGGGCGCCTGGGTGGCTCAGTCAGTTAAGTGTCCAGCTCGGTTTCCACTCAGGTCATGATCTCAGTTTTGGGAGATTAAGCCCCGTGATGAGCTCCCCACTCAGCGAGGAGTCTGCCTCCCCTCGCTCTCCTCCTCTGCCCCTCCCCCTGCTCACGCACTCTCTCTCTCAAATAAATCTTTTTTTTATTTTTATTTTTAAAGATTTTACTTATTTATCTGACAGACAGAGACATAGCAAGAAAGGGAACACAAGCAGGGGGAGTGAGAGAGGGAGAAGCAGGCCTCCCGCCGAGCAGGGAGCCGGATGCAGGGCTGGATCCCAGGCCCCTGGGATCATGACCTGAGCCGAAGGCAGACGCTTAACGACTGAGCCACCCAGGCGCCCCTCAAATAAACAAATCTTAAAAAGAATGTCTATAAGAACAAAAGACTGGAAATAACCTAACTGGTCATCCAAATGGGACTAAATAAATACTTGATGGTGTATCCTAAAATGGAATAATATACTATCATGAAAAAAACATCCCCAAGATAGTAAAAAAACAATCACAGAACAATGTGGAGATCTTGCTTGCCACTGTTAGTGTTAGAATGCATAGAAGATTTCTGGAAGGAGACACAAGAAATAGTAAAGGTAGTTACTATCGTAAGAGTAACACCAATCGCCTCTGAGGAGCAAGACTGGGAGTTGAAGTCAGATGGAGATTTGCTTTCCATTAAACATCCTTCTGTAAAAATGGAATGATTCCCCCCACGTACATTACTTTTTCCATTAAACAAAAACTAGTTGATTTTTTAAAGTAAGAGTGCAGTCATCAGATAATCTTACAACTCTATCGGAAAAGCATACCAGCTGAAGACAGAAGTTCTAAGAGAAATGCTGGTTGTTTGGCTATCCCTGGCTTTGAGGACACAATGGACATCCTAGAGCAAAGTCCTTGGTTCTGAAGGCTATCAATCTAGAGCGCTGGGAACCACAGGGATACACAGGAGCCCGCTTTCCAGACCTCACGCTCTCCCGCTGTCTCCCGTGTGAGCCTACCGAACAAGGGCTGTGTTACCTCCCTCTCCCCAAGTGTAGGAGTGCTCTTATACTGTGTGTGTCAGTTGGGAGGGTGACTTTGGGGGGGAAACTGGGACAACTGTCCCCCTATAATGCTCTCTTGGTTCTCAGTGATTTTGAACAACTTACTTGTTTTTTCCTTTCATCTTCACATCTTACGTTATAAATAGACTTACAACTCATAAGGCAGTTTCACTTTCTCATTAATTCTGACAACCCAGGAGATGGATGTGATAATGCCATTTCAGACAAGCCTCGGAGGGGTTGCCCAGTCCCTCCAGTATTAGGTTTGTGTCCTGGCACCACCACTGAGCTCTCCAAACCTGGCACTTTCCACAGCATCGCTTTCTCCATCCCTGCCCAGTCTCCCGCCACTGGCTCCCAATTCTGCCTCACCCCTGACAGCACCACGCACCTGTGGTCTTAGGCCCTGCGATCCTAGAGGGAGGGAGAACAGAGTCATTCAAGGACAAAGGACAAGACATGCTTTTTCCTTCTGGAGATAAATCTGAGTCGCTTTTTAAAACATTATTCCTTTGTTCCTCTGAGAAAATGAAGAAGTAGACCCTATAAACTGAGTCTCACCAGTACCTACTATGCAGTGATACTGACCAGCCACCTCCCACTTTATCCCACGTACCCTGTAAAGGCAGCTAAGTTATCTTCACAATATAAATGAGTCTACAGAACTTAGAAGGGGAGCCAATCGTTTAATGTCACACATCTCCTATGATGCTACGTCGAGTGAGGACTCCAACCCCAGCGCCTGGCTCTCAAGTCCGGGGTACATTCCAGCACACTGCCCCCAAAACACAGTGCTTGGTGTTCTACGGTTTGTTAAGATGGTTAAAGACCACAGTCAAGGACAATCCAGAAGTTCTTAAGTAGGGTTAAGTTATGCTATTATAAAGACAGGGCCACTCTTCGGCTCATTTTTTCATATTTATTTACTTTGTCTCTCGTTATCTCTAAAATGAAAACAAACCTGAATTTCCGGGGAAAGGTTGGGGCAGTGTCATCCAAGAAAGTAAGTAACAAGTAGAAGGGGCCGGCAGGCCTGGAAGGTCCGCCTTCCACGGTTGCCAGGCAACAAAGGTAAACAGCACAGAGTGGCAGGATCATGGCCACTAACTACAGTGCCAACCAGGTAAGCTCTTTCCCCATCTCTAACATTGAATTTTGCGTTTGGACTGACCCTCCCAGAGGATTCTGATTATTGAATGAATAGCTGAACATGGGGTGAGATGGTATTTTTCACTTCTTTAGCTTGACAGGTAGCGAGGGCACGTGGACAAGCAAAAGGCCTCTCAGGGTTGTTTGTAGGATCTACATAAGAGGTCAGCAGGGTTTCTTCTGTAAAGGGTCAAAGGGTAAATATTTTATTTTTAGGGCCATGTTGCAAAATCAGAGATGTTTTGTAGGTACTTAACAATAGCAAGAGAAAATATTTTTCCATAAATTTTTTGACAAAATTGAAAATATTGTAACTTAATTTTTTGCAATACTAGTGAAAAAATAGAATTCTTTTGGGATGAGGAAACACTTTACTTCATTGGGATGCAAAGCTACCGTTCCCTTTTATCAAATCAATTGCAAATATCCATCTGTAAAAAGCATTCTTTGCTTTCTCAGGTCATCCCAAGACAGACAGGAGGATGGATTGGGCCCATGGGCCACATTTGCCCACCCCTGGTCTAGACCAGGACTGCCCAATAAATAGATAATGCGAGTCACAAATGTAATTTAAACTTCTCTAGTAGCTATATGAAAAACACTAAAAAAATAAAATTAACCTTAATAATATATTTAACCTGGTAAGTCTAAAATATTATTTCAATGTTTAATCAATATTTTTTATTAAGATTTTATTTATTTGAGAGAGAGAGAATGAGAGATAGCATGAGAGGGAAGAGGGTCAGAGGGAGAAGCAGACTCCCTGCTGAGCAGGGAGCCCGATGTGGGACTCGATCCCGGGACTCCAGGATCATGACCTGAGCCGAAGGCAGTTGCTTAACCAACTGAGCCACCCAGGCGCCCTGTTTAATCAATATTTAAAAAGGTATAATAAGATGCTTACGTTCTCTTTTTTTGTACTAACTCTCCGAAATTACAAAGCATCTCCATTGGGACTAGTCACATTTCATGTGTCCGATAACCACATGGGGCTAGCGGTGCCATGTTGAACAGTACACATTTAGACCAAAACATGACATCCCTTCTATAGTGAGTTAAAGCCTAGCTCGCCTGTTCAGGTCTTTGGTCCTCAACTCTAAAGAACTGTGCCTCGTCATCATTTCCCGGGCACAGGGCCTTCGAGCCTCACAGGGATTCTCATCTTTCTCTCCACAGTATGAGAAAGCTTTCTCACCCAAGTACCTAGGGAACTGGTCTCCCGCCAAGCCAACAAAAGAGGTATTGCATGTGCAGTGCTCCCAGAGCACCAGTTTCTGATTCTTTCCACCACGTTCTCTGTAACTCACTGGCACCTAATTCCTTTAGCCACCTCTAAATTCCCATATTCTCCTCTCCCTCAGCCCTTAACTTGAACCCCTTGGACACCTTCAGTCTCTTTTCCACTCCGTTTTCACAAGCAGCTCTCTCCTCACCTCCACCCAGAGAATTTCTTCCCATGAAGGCTACACTCAGATTATCGTCAATGATCGCGGTCATCTGTTGCCGTCGGTGCCCCGTTCCAAGGTGAGATACTGATCCCCACTCCTAGTGAGGAAGGTGAAGAACTGGGGCACGGGACCGGAATAACCGAGATGGGAGGTTTGCAATCTAGCACGGCCACTATCTGGAAATTAAAGTTCAATCTAATTCCCACTGCAACATGACTGCCCCCAAACTTCGAGCCAGTTTATCCAACACGATAGAGCTGTACTTAGCACCCGGAACGCCTTAAACTGACGAATGAACGCCTTCGCACGATGACACTTACGCAGTGAGTACTCTGCTAGACTAGCCTAAGGACATGGAATTTAAGTTAAGCCATGAGAGTTAATGTGATGAAAAAATCAGGGTAACCTAAATGAAAAGGGGGTAAAGGATGAGTGGGGAGACTGGGAGACTGTGCTTTCAGTCTGATTTCATTACCATGCATCCCAAGGGTGAAGGGTGGAAGGAAGACAACAGACCTGCCAATAGGCCAGCAGTCCTGGGAGAAGCCTGTTGAAGAACCTCGTCTTCTTCCTTTTAGGCAAGTCCTTGGGGATCTTTCATGGGTACCTGGCAAATGCCTCTGAAGATACCCCCTGCTCGGGTGACCCTGACCTCCCGTACAATTGCTGGTGCTGCCTCCCTCACCAAATGGATACAGAAAAATCCTGATTTGCTCAAGGCCTCCAATGGGCTGCGTCCTGAAATCTTAGGCAAGGTATCTATTCCTCCCACCTAGCCTCAAATCCTATTACCTGCATTTCTTTTCAACCTTAAAAAATGCCTGTTATACCACCACTATCCCAGCAGGGGGAACCTTTAACCAACTCTGTCTTACCCTATCTAGTCGTGTCTTCTCACACCTAAAGAGATGTGCTAAGGACATATTCCCCTCACAGTACAAAATGATCTGATCTGACCTTTTGTCCATGGTATAGGGAGAAAGGGAGTGAGAATTCTAAGATGGATTGGGAATGATCTAGGCCTGACCAGAAACATGACTGTCTCTCCCATTCTACCCAGCAGCCTCATGATCCAGACGGTCAGAGAAAACTTGGGAAGCTTACCACAAAAACTGTACAACAAGCCTCGAGTCCAACCATAATTCCCAGCTCCTCAGCTGTAAATCTCAATTCCCCAGACCAACCCCAAAGCTCACACCCCTCTGCAGGTCACACTCCAGGTCCCCAAAGCCCAGCCAACTCTCTCAAGAGCCCACCAGGGAGCCCATGCATGCTAGAACACTGGGCAGGTCCTAATTCAGCTGCGGTCCAGAAATACAAACCTGGAATTCCAGAGGCACCAAGGGACCACACTGAGAAAACTTGTCTAGAGACTGAGTGATGTAAGCAGGACCCCCAGTGAGGGACGTAGAAAGGGGAATTATAGGGTGGGAATAAAGGCAAACTTGGAAAATAAACATCATTTGTTGAATCTATTACTGATTTGGATGTTTTTTTCCTCCTGGTATGGCTGTCTCTTGTAACCCATGACTAGGAGGCGGGTTGGGGGAAATAGAGTAGGAAAAAGAACCCGGCAGTGGCTTGAGGTGGAACACATTTTTACAAGGATTGAGTCAGCTATCCTCCAAAAGTGACCAAGAGGAAGCTGGTCTGAACTGTAGCAAAAGAAACCTCAGGGGCGCCTGGGTGGTTCAGTCGTTAAGCGTCTGCCTTTGGCTCAGGTCATGGTCCCGGGGTCCTGGGACCGAGCCCTGCATCGGGCTCCCTGCTCCGCGGGAGGCCTGCTTCTCCCTCTTCCACTCCCCCTGCTTGTGTTCCCTCTCTCACTGTGTCTCTCTCTGTCAAATAAATAAATAAAATCTTAAAAAAAAAAAAAAAAGAAAAACCTCAAAGAACCAGTCTCTCACCTCCAGCCCCTCATTTTTCATCCTGAGCATGCACAACTACTTCTAAGTCAGAAATACGATTGTTTGGTAGAGAATGCATATGCATATCTGGAGAAGATGGAGGAAGAAAAGGGAAGGGAAGCCAGAGTAGAAGACATTATCCTTGTCTACGACTTCACGTCTGACGACAGAACACACGGGGAAGACAAACTAGAGAGAGTTATAAAAGTAAAACTCAAGCAAAAGTACATACACAGTTTGCAAAGTGAAAACACAGCAGTGACTGGAAGTCAGAGAAGAAAAAGAGAGAGATGGTACGTAGAAATTTAGGGCAGAATAACAAACACGAGGACTACTGTACCCCAACCCCAATCAAAAAGGGGTAAGAAGTTCCCTATCCACTTCCCAGCTTCCAACATCTGCTTATCATTCTCCTATTCTGTGGGCTTCCTGCCGATGGCTGTTCAGTGTAATACCCTTGCCAAACCCCTCCCAGCTCCAATGCCAAAGTGTTCCCTCATGAACCCTTGTCCCCTACTCCAAGGACAAGTACAGAGGACATGGGGTTTAAGCTGGAGGAAGGCTACAAAGGCTTCCCAGGGCTAGCCCAGCAAGAAAGGAGAAGTGATCGTCACGTAAAGGAGAAGACCACTTGGGAGCCGAGAGGAAGACTGTTGAGGCAGCAGGTCGTCCTGTCCAGCTGCCACCAATTACAGTCACCGCTCCTCCTCTCCCACCCGCTGCTTTAACGGGCTGGCCAGCAACTCCGACAAGATAGATCTGCTACCCTTGCGTTTCCAAAAACTATCAAAACAGCACTCCTGCCAAGGGAGTTAGAGATTCAAGAGGCTGGCCCATATGGATTTTAAAAGCAGCAAGCTTGGGACACCTCGGTGGCTCAGTCATTAAGCGTCTGCCTTCGGCTCAGGTCATGATCCCAGGGTCCTCGGATCGAGCCCCGCATCAGGCTCTCTGCTCAGCAAGGAGCCTGCTTCTCCCTCTCCCACTCCCCCTGCTTGTGTTCCCTCTCTCACTGTGTCTCTCTCTGTCAAATAAATAAATGAAATCTTTAAAAAATAAATAAAAGCAGCAAGCTTTCCCGTTACATTACAAATTTTTCCTCTCTTATCTCTACTCTCCTTTCTCTACCAGTCTACATACTTAGCTCATCATCCCTTAGCTGCCACCTCCACTGGTCCTCTGGCTCCCTTACTGGATCATCATTTGCTGAATTGTACCCTGAGGTTTATGAGCAGTTCTCAGTGGAATTCTGGAGCCTGTGATAATGCAAAGCTTCCACATGCTTAACCTCCTTTCTCTTGCTCCTTCCTTCTCCGAGGCTTCTGCATGATAGTCGATCTCTGGCTACTTGCATTTGATTCCCTAAACACTGTTCCAACTGTCAGCCGCAGGACAAGCTGATTCCCTCCCAAGAAAGGTCAGATTGGGGGATGTAAATGCCTGAGACCAGAGGGAGAGGGAGGAAATTGGATCCTCCCCAACCGCCATTCTCTTGGTTTCTCTAGATTTCAGTCAAAGACAAAATGAGTATTTTAATTCAGTTTCAGAAACAGATGTCACATGAATTTGGATTAGAAAAGAGGCTTGTTTTTCCAGAAATGCAGGGGGGGGGGGAATAACCCTCAATAGGTTCACTGTAATCTTCTGGATCTTCCTTTTGCATTAAAAGCTATATATCTTCTCCCCAAAACACCTGCTTTCAGAGTCAACTGACCCTCTTCATCTCCAGCTAGCTGGGACAGGCTAATTCCCCTCCACCCCCATCCCTCTTCTTTTAGTCATACTGTGTGGGAAGACCCTGGGCTCTGACCAATGAACACAACTGTCCTTTAAGCTAGCAACCCACAGGCAACGGCACCCAAAGCCCCACAGCAGAGGCCACAGAGCCTCCACTGTTTCCACTGTCTTGGGAAGAAGGAGCCAAAAGCTGACCATCAGCACAAATCAAGGCCCAATATGGAGAGAGAATGAGGGCTTCCAGGCCCAGAGAAGGCTGCAAGCTGGGGGCAGGAAAAGGGAAGTTTTGAGTCATTGCATCTTTCGAAACAAGGGAGGAAACCGGACCCTCTTCCACTGCTTGGGTTCTAGGAGGTACTCTACTGTCACTAAGCTCCGAGGGGATGTGCAAGCACAAAAGGGTCTAAATAAATCGGGAGAACTCTGTCTTGGCTGGAGAAGAGAGTGACAAACAGGAAGACAGGTCAGTGAACCATTTATGAGAAGACAATGCTGGGAACTTCAGGTCTTCACATGGCTGCCAGCCCTACAGAGGACAACACAGTAAGAACCAAGACAGCCACTCCCGACTGGTACAGCTGGGGAATCTTCAGGCCTTTCCCTAGGTCCCATATCTGCAGAAAAAAGAAAAGAAAAAAAAGAGAAGAAAGAATTTCAGCCATCAGGGCCCTGGGTACTCTCCTTTCTGAGAAAGGAGCTCCACCTCATGGAACAGGCAACTGGTCTTGGCGTGGTTCTAGGGAAAAGCACTTCTCCTGGACCCTGCCTTTCTCAAACCCACAACGTGGTACCTACCACCCACTTGTCCCAGTGACAGAAAAGGCATATATACAAAGTATAGCCCCTATATACAAAAGCTTCCAGACTAAAGAGATAAAACTTTCCCTCATGGAACAAAACCAAATCAATGTTTCCCAAAGTGTGTTCCTCCATAAACTAGTTCTTCAGAATGCTAAAAGGTGTTGCATGGGGGAGAAAAGTTCCATGGTCGAATAAATTTAGTAAACATTTAACTGCAAGACTTTTGAAACAATTTATTAACATACATGGGGAAGTTCCAACAGGGATATAAGATACATGGTTTCTTAGATACAGTCAATCACAGAACCACCACCACCTCCCCCCACCCCTGCCTTTGAGAAGTAACATTCAGTCAGAGAACTAGAATTCTGAAAAACCCTCTGGGATCTAGAACACTACTTCTCAATTTTGTTTGCCAGTATATTTACAGCAAAAGTTCATGAAAGAATAAGCAATATTTACCATTAGTATGTATGCTGCATTCTATATATTATGTGCTGTTAAATTTCTGGGGTTTTTTGTTTTTTGTTTTTAAAGTAAGCTCTACACCCAATGTGGGGCTTAAACCCACGACCCCAAGATCAAAAGCCACACTCTCCACCAACTGAGCCAGCCAGGAGCCCCTAAATTTCTGGATGTGTTGGTAATAACCCACTAAATTGGTTTTCTACCCACTACATCAAAAACCAGGGTTTTAAAAACACTGATCTAGCCTCTCCTGCACCCCAGGGATACTAACCTATTATACTCTAAGTCACTAAAAGATCCCCTAGGGCAAAAGTAGAATTTTTAGGTTCTACACTTTCCATACTTGACTACCTGGATATAACACAAACACCCACACTCTGAATGTTAAACTAAATCAGGAGTACTTAAGAGAAAATTTAGAGAGAACCAGAGGGGGAGGGGGTGGGGGGGGTAGAGAATCAAGGCTCTACTTAGATCAGATTAGGAGTCAAGCAAATCCCACATAGAGCTGCTTTGCTTATATAGGCACAGTGTTTTACCAAAAAAAATGGAGTCCTACTGGCGGGTGGTGATGGGGGGTACTCTCTAGAAGGCCAGAGATCTGGTCACTTCCCACTCTTCTATCAATTCCACTCCCCTCTCCCCATTAGATCTTCTGGAAAGGCAACTATCAAGCTCAGAGGGCAAGAGCTATGACTGTCTGTCATGGAGAACAGATCAAATCCTGTCCCACACTCAGAGCCAGTACTTGCTACAAGAAAAAATAAAAGCAGAGTTAAGGAGTAAGAAAAGCCTTTAGGCTCCTCACTTCTCTCAACGAAGAGATTACCATTACAGGCAGGAACCAGGGCAGAAAAACCTTGACTGAGTTCTGAGATTTTACAAAACCTCTTCCCCTTCCCTCCCCACAGACTGAGACAAAACCAAATATATGGTAAGCCCTGCTAGAGCCCGGATGTGAACAGAGGAAGCTGATCAGCTGACTTTCATTAGAGAGACTGGTTCTGTGGAATAAGAAGTCTAATGGAAATGCCCTCCTTCTCTATCCCCTCCCGGAGCGAAGTGAATTCATTGTGAATCAAACTTAACACTGCCCCAGGGAACAGTTGATAGATACACTTAATAGGTCATTTAGTCTCTCACTTTTCTGATTCCATTAAACTGTCTATTGGACCAGACTGAAATCCACAGTGTGTGCCTCTAGATTCTGATGTGGAAATTATTAAAGGTCAGATTAAGGCAAGAGTATCCATCCGACAGATGGCTCAGGTTAGGAAGGAACTGGAAGACAAGAAAGAATGGAGTCATAATTGTCTTCCTGGGAAAGAAAGCAATACTAGGGGTAGGGAGACCACAAAACATGGAATCTTAAAATGCTGGAGGAGGGACTCATCTCTGACCTGGGGCAGGCATGATTAAGCTTTAATTCCATTATATAAAGAGAAGGAGGTGGTGCCTGGGTGGCTCAGTGGTTAAGCGTCTGCCTTCAGCTCAGGTCATGATCCCGAGAGAGAGAGAGAGAAGGAGGGGCTCCTGGGTGGCTCAATCAGTTAAGTGTCCGACTCTTGGTTTCGGCTTAGGTCAGATTTCAGGGTGCTGGGATCGAGCCCCATGTTGGGCTCCTCACTCAGTACAGAGTCTGCCTGTCCCTCTCCCTCTGCTCTTCCCTGGCTCGTGAGTGTGCCCTGAGTACATGTGCATGCACTCTCTCTCTCTCAAATAACTAAACTAAAAAATAGTAACAAAAGTTAAAAAAGAGAGAGCGAGAGAAGGAGAAAAGTCATGTAGGAGGAAGCATGGACAGTTTTCAGGCCATCAAAAGATTCCTAACCCCAATATTAAAATCTGGGATCCTAGGTATCCAGTTACTGTTAAAGTTGGCCTCATTTTCTCCAAGAGCTCAACAAAAACCAAAAGCAGTTAATGCAATCCAATGTCAAGATAACTAAAGTTAACATATTCAACTCCAACTGAACTTGTCACCCTGGGTTGACAGGAATGTTAGACTGAAAGCAGCAACCATCTAGCTCAGAATTGAAACCCCAAGGTCTAGAATAGGGCCTGACACATCAGAGGGATGACCTGGCTTCAGGGGTCTCTTTTAGCAACACGCCCCCTTAAAAATAGAACAGTTCACACCAAGACACTGCAAGTACCTGCCAGGCCTACACCCAGAGCTCAGCGGGATCCCCAGCAGGGCTGCCAGGAGTGCACACGGATCTAGTTCAGCTCTCCCCAGGAGCCCCTGAGCAAAGGTCCAGACAACTAACTTTAGGAGTAGCACTAAACCCCGGCAATGAAGTAGAGAATCCCACACTTCCCTACACTCCCTTCACCCAGAAAATGTATAAACCAACCATTAACTTACCAAGTGTCGGATCCCATTCCAGGTGTGATACATGAGCGGGAAGACAAGTGCAAACTTGGCCGTGTAGATCAGTGATGGCCCCAGACACAGGGACTTCACAAGTTCCAAATGAGACTCAAAGTTCCCAGGGATCAACAGGGCCGACAAGCCAAAGAGAGAGACCCCTGAGGAGAAAACCAAGTAAGCCCATTAAAGCTGTCCACCTGCGACCACTACTAAAACACATAAAACTGGGTTCTCTGACAGGCCCTGGCACCTCATACAATTCTGACCCATTGTGAAATGGGGAAGATTTAAACTAGTGTTCATGTCTGTAGTGGGAGGTAGGCTACTTGGGACCTGACCCTAATCTCTTAAATTTGCCATACAGGTTAGCATTATTATTCCTCCTTCGAACATTCCTCTCGACAAAAACTTCACCTGCCACTTTATAAGTCACCTTCTGACGGCACCTACATTATCATCTCCATAAGAAAAAGTAAAAACAGTATATCCAGTCCAAGGTAAAGAATCATTCAGATCTCTACCACACACACACAAAATGTAACGCAAAATGGATCGGAGAGCTGAACGTAAGAGCTAAAATATTAAAACTCTGAGAAGAAACCACAGGAGTCAATCTTCATGACCCTATATTAGGCACTGGTTTCTTAGATACGGTGCCAAAACCATCGTAACAAAAGAATAAATTGGATTTTATCAAAATTAAAAATTTTTGTGCTGCAAACAAACAATGTCATTAAGAAAGTAAAAAGATGAACAAAAGGCACAGCACAGGGAACACAGTCAATGGTAGTGTGCTAGGGTGCGTGCGGACAGATGGTGGCTGCAACTGTGCTGAGCACAGCCTACTGTACCGAGGAGCTAACCCAGTACGCCGTACACCTGAAACCAATGTACCATGGTAGGCCACGATCCTCAAATTGGAAAAAGAAGTAAGAAGACAACACAGAGTGAGAGAAAATATTTGCAGATCATATGTCTGTAAGGGACACGTATCCAGAATATACTGAAGACTCTTACAACTCAATAATAAAAAGACAAACCAATTTAAAAATGGACAAAGGATCTAAATAGGTATCTCTCCAAACATAGATAATTAAATGGCCAATAAGTATACGAAAAGATGCTCAACACCATTAGCCGTTAGGGAAATGCAAATCAAAACCTCAATGAGAGACAGCCCGGGTGACAGAGTCAGTTGAGCATCTGCCTTCGGCTCAGGTCATTTTCCCAGGGTCCTGGGATCAAGTCCTGCATCAGGCTCTCTGCTCAGCGGGGAGTTGCTTCTCCCTTTCGCTTTCCTTCTGCGCTCTCCCTCTCTAATAAATAAAATCTTAAAAAAAAAAAAACAAACCACGATGAGATGCTACTTCACACCTACTAGGATGTTATAATATATAAATATAAAATTATGTGCATTTATATAAGATATACACATTTATATAAATACCAAATGTGTTTAATTTTTTTTCCTAGACAGAGAGAGACTATGCGAGCAAGTGAGCAGGGGGGGAGGGGCAGAGGGAGAAGGAGAGAGAGAATCTTAAGCCTAGCATGGAGCCCGATGCAGGACTCCTGAGATCATGACCTGAGCTAAAATGAAGTCAGACGCTTAACCAACTGAGCTACCCAGATGCCCCTCAAATATAGCTGAATTATATTTAATTAATTAATTTATTTTTAACACTTTATTTATTTGACAGAGAGAGAGACAGCGAGAGAGGGAACACAAGCAGGGGGAGTGGGGGAGGGAGAAGCAGGCCTCCCTCAGAGCGAGGAGCCCGATGCGGGGCTCGATCCCAGGACCCTGAGATCATGACCTGAGCTGAAGGCAGACGCTTAATGACTGAGCCACCCAGGCGCCCCTAATTTATATTTAATAACATAAATATAAAAAAACAGATAATAACAAGTGTTGGCAAGGATGTAGAGAAATTAGGATCTCACATATTGCTGGTGGGAATGTGAAATGGTACAGCCACTTTGGAAAACAATCTGGCAGTTTCTCAAAACGTTGACAGAATTAGGGATGGCTGGGTGGCTCAGTGGGTTAAGTGTCTGCTTTCAGCTTGGGTCATGATCCTGGAGTCCCGGGACTGAGCCCCACATCAGGCTCCCCGCTCAGCAGGGAGCTTCCTTTTCCCTCTGACCCTCCCCCATCTCATGCACTCTTTCTCTCAAATAAATAAATATTTAAAACAAAAAAGAAGCTTATGGTTTAGTAGGGGAGACACTTAAGTAAATCAATCTACAGTCCAAGGTAAGGTGCTGGAGGGCACTAGCACCGTAACAAAGGCGTATGTGTGCATGGGGTGCTCAGGAACACACAGAACAATCGAAATCCATCTGGTCGGAGGGGCAGAGTATCCTGAAAAGCTTTTTCCCAGAGGTGTATTTAAGCTAAGTTTTGAGAGAAGAGATGAGGGGGCAGAGAAGTGCGGAGTGGCAGGACACAATCGAGGAGGGCCTTACAAGCTAAACTACAGATTTTAAACTTGATCCTGCCAGGCAAGGAGGACAGATTTCATCCTGGTGCCAAACACAGTTCATCTCAGTGCCAACCCTCATCAATTAATAATGGCTATCTAAAGTGCTTTAGGAAGACATATAGATGGCCAACACATACATGAAAAGATGCACAGTATCATTAATCATCAGGGAAATGCAAATCAAAACCAATATGAGGTATCACCTCACACCAGTCAGAATGCCTAGTATCCAAAAGAGAAGAAATACCAAGTGCCGGCAAGGACGTGGGGAAAAGAGAACCCTTGCACACCGGTGATGGGAATGTAAATGGGTACAAACACTGTGGGAAACAGTACGGAGGTTCCTCAAAATATTAAAAACAGAAATACCATATAATCCAGTAATTCCACTACTGGATATTTACCCAAAGAAAACAAAAACACTAATGCAGGGCGCCTGGCTGGCTCAGTCGGAGGAGCATGACTCTTGACCTCAGGGTCGTGAGTTCAAGCCCCATGTTGGGTGTAGAGATTACTAAAAATAAATAACAACAATAACAAAAACACTAATCCCCTATGTTTATGGCAACATTATTTACAATGGAAGATATGGAAGCAGCCCAAGCGTCCATCAGTAGATGTATGGACAAAGATGTGGTATATGTACACAGTAGAAGATCACTCAGGCATAAAGAAGAATGAGATCTGGGGGCGCCTGGGTGGCTCAGTCGTTAAGCATCTGCCTTCAGCTCAGGTCATGATCCCAGGGTCCTGGGATCAAGCCCTGCATCGGGCTCCCTGCTCAGTGGGAAGCCTGCTTCTCCCTCTCCCACTCCCGCTGCTTGTGTTCCCTCTCTCGCTGTGTGTCTCTGTCAAATAAATAAATAAAATCTTAAAAAAAAAAAAAAAAAAGAATGAGATCTGCCATCTGCAACAACATGGATGGGCCAAGAGTGTATTATGCTAAGAAATAAGTTAGCTAGAAAAAGACGAATGCCAGGTGCCTGGGTGGTTCAGTCGGTTAAGTGTCTGCCTTCGGCTCAGGTCATGATCCCAGGGTCCTGGGATCAAGTCCCACATTGGGCTCCCTGCTCAGCAGGGAATCTGCTTCTCCCTCTGCCCTGCCCCACCCCCCACCCCGTGTGCTCGTATTCTCTCTCAAAAACAAAACCTTAAAAAGAAAAAGACAAATACCATATGATTTCACTTATATGTGGAATCTAAAAAACAAAGCAAACAAACAAATGGACTCTTAAATACAGAGAACAAACTCATGGTTGCCAGAGGGGAAGTGGGTGGGGGAACAGGTGAAATACATGAAGGGGATTAAGAGGTACAAACTTCCAGTTATGAAGTAAATAAATCAGAGATGAAAAGTCCAGCATAAGGAATATAGTTGAATATAGGGACTATTGTAAAGACACTATATGGTGACAGGTGGCGACTTCACTTATCCTGAGCCCTGAGTAATGTATACAGTTGTCAAATCAATATACTGTATACCTGAAATTAAAAAAAAAAAAAAAAAAGGTGTTATAGTGGGAAGGATTCTTAGGCTGTATCATATACAGAAACAATGACCTGCCCTGGCCCCAGAAGGAGGGGAAGGTTACTTGGGTCAAATACTGCCATTCCTAATGGGACTGATAAATCATTAAGAGTTTTAAACTGGACAGTGATATGGTCAGATACACCCTTTGAAAAGGTCAACTTGGCAGCAACAGGGGGACAGATGAGAGGAGTCGGTAGAGGCAGACAGTCTGAATAGGATGCTGTGGTAATTCCAAGTCTCCCGTGGATGAAGGGGAGGGCTTGACTGAAGACAGTAACAGGGAGAATAAAGAATGGAAAATTTGGAAAATTTGGGGATTTGGGGTAAATGAGGTAAGTCAAGGATGGTGGTTTACAAGGGCTGACTAGATAATGCCCTTCACCCACACAGGGAACGAAGGAAATGCAGGCCGTTTTTAGTTTCACTTTTGATTTGTCTGAGGATGATGCCGATCAATTGAGAGTACCACTAAGTTGGAGGTACCTACGGAACAGCACGTGAGGATACGCAATAAGCAGCTGACTAAAGGCCTAAAGCTAACTGGGCTCTGGCTTAAAGACACAGATTTGAGGGTCACCTGCATCTAAGCGATGAGTGAAGTCTGAAGTGTGGATGGGGCAACTGGGGGAGGTGAAGTCCTCGAGGGCAAGGGCCATGGCTCCTCATTTCTGGAAGCACCACAGTTCACACAGAGAGCAACACAAAACAGGTTCTCAATGCTACTGGGTCAGGAAGTACAGCTGGTAACGTGGGACCCGTGACTAGAGACTGAAGTGGGGGGCCATCTTGTGGGGCTGTGCCCTTAACCTGTGGGGGTCTGCACTAACTCTGAGTAGTGAGTATCAGTGCTGCACTGAATTGGAGACACCCAGTTGGTGCCTGGAGAATTGGAAAATTTGTTGTTAATGGGAAGAACACGCATTTGGTGTCAGAAGTGTTGTGAGTAAAAACAGTTCAGAAAAGGGCCTTTTTGAAAGAACAGGGCAGCCAATACAGTCTCTCTTCTAATTACATCTGGATTGGAATTTGTGTAATGATCCCCAGATCTCCCTGACCTCCCAGAGACATCACTTACTTTTTCAGATTATAAACCAGAGACATCACTTGCTTTTTCAGATTATAAAAACACTGCAAAGAACTACAACATTATAGAAATGTATGGTTTAGAAAAGTTCTCCATAATCCCACACCACTCAGAGATAAACCATTTTGTGTACATCCAGAGACACTGTGTCATTTTATGTTTTTAAGTACCAAACCCATCAGAAAAATACCACCTATTTCAAATATGTTTATTGCTACAGCCACCATTCACTAAAACTTACATAATTATTTAATCTTCCTAACAATCTGAAAAATTAGTAGCACTTTCATTTCACTAACAGCTGAAGAAATGAGGTTCAGAAACATTAAGCATATCCAAGTTTACTGAGCATTAAGTGAATAGGCTGGGATTCGAACACAAAACTCAGATTCTTTCCACTAACACCACACTTTTTTCTTAAGCACCTATAAACTCCTGACTCATAACTGTTCTTTTAGACTTGCTGGTGTTTCCATGGTTTAAAAAATATCGATCTTGAAAAACCTGGTGTAGCAGAATGGTGTCAAGAACATCTGATTTATTTTGAGACATTCGTTTGCTTTTGAATTAACTGACAAAATTCCATTAACATTCATAGAAGCAAAGGCTGAAGACATTGCTGTTCACCTCCCGGGATTTCCATTAGTTTTGACTCTGGAAGGTTATCTGAGAGTAGGTGGTGTTATTCTAAGATGAGGCAGTCCTATCACTCTGGTCTTCTAAGAGGTTAGTGTTGCTATGAGCGGCCCTCCCTGGGACTCAGTGGTCCGACTGCTGTCACGTTGGGTGCATAGATCAGGGCTGAGTCTGTCCGGATATCTAAGGCACATGTGTGGCTGTTGAAGTTTCGGAGCTGCGGGTTTGCACTGAAATTCAAAGAACAGTGGAGGGGCCCCCTAACCTCCTATCTGTCCAGACTGTCAAAGATCCTTGAATCCTCTTGGGTCATATCTTCTTCCTAAATCTTCTCAAACTAGCTCAGTTCATGGTACCTCAGTGTTTTCAGTAATTTTTTTTCAGAGTGCCCCTAAGCCAAAAGAAATACCTAACGGTTGTTTCTTAAGTAATTCGATTCAAGCAACTCAAGTATTTATGTCCTAACAATTTCGTAGCCATTTGAAAGAAAAAAATCATCACCATAATAGAAAAATTTTAAAAATTTCACTCTTAAATAACCACAATTATTTACTAATGAGATGTATACACTGTTGGATAGAGAACATATCTAACCCTGAGTATCAGACTGAACATCAGCATCATTCCCTGCTCCACACTGACTTTCATACAGGCCAGGCTGAAGAATCAGCCTGTCAGTGAGAGCCTGTGGGGATACACAGGCAAACCTGTTGCTCAGGCAGTCAGCTTCTTTTCTGGAAAAGCTGAAGGCCTTCCATACAGACTTATAAGGTAACCAGTGGAACTCCGAAGTGGCTGTTTTTTTCTTCTGGACTTTCCATGAGATGGGCCATTAGTCACTGATTCTCAACTGTGATGTGTTATGTATACATTAGGAATCCTGGTCACTGAGGTGGTGTAGAGAAAGTGGTGAGAACACCACCTCTGGCGAAAGGCAACGTGAGCTCAGTTCCCCCTCTGCCACTAACCAGCTACTGTTTCCTCACTTCCTCTACTGCTTATATTAATAATGCATTGTTCGGACTGTGAGAATTAAGTCCTAGACATGAAGTTCCTGATACAGGCCTGGTAGTGATTACGATTTACATTAATGCTTGGAATATTTACTTCTATACCATTCAGTAAATGTCTGATCATTCGTAGTTGAAAGTCTCGCTCTCAGCCTCTCCTGCTTCACGAGTGCGACAGCTCTGTCCTCGCATTACCAAGATGACACGGCCTGGCAAGGCTGACAGTCGCCGGAAGAGAAAATGCGTCTTCTTCTCAGAGCAGGAACCCTCCTGCCCCCACTCCACCCCGACCCCCAGAGGCGGCAGGGAAGCCACAGGCATGACTTAACACGATGAGATTACTGTGAGGACATTTCAGCTAAAAGAGCAATCAGGGGCCGTCACCCCGAGTTTTAATCATCACTTGGACAGCTCCACCAAGGCTCTTTCACATGTTTTCATTTTCACCTGCAGTGACATCTGCAGGGGCTTGCTGGGAAGAAGTGTGTGAGAGAGCTTACGGAGGGTCCTGGAAGTGGCCGCAGGGCTTCCGGACAACCCGCCCAGTGCTGTGTATACTGCATTTCACTGCCATGGAGGAGGCTGGAGCTCGTCCCGGCAGCCAAGCGAAAGCACCATTTAATTTGTCTTGGCAATTAGACGGGACAGCTTTGTTTTCCCAATTTACGTCGTTTAGCTGTTAGAGGGGTCCCTCCTCAGGAGCTGAGGTTGTAGGAGGAGAGGCTATTGCGTGCTTCCCAGTATCCTAGACATCAGAGGAGAATTTAGGAAATCGCATATTTGGTTTCCTCTCATATATTTTTCACTTGTAATGAGGAAAGCTTTGGCCAGTCACTTCTGATTGGATAAACTGATTGCTATTCCTTGTTCAAAGATGTGATACGAGGGCGCCTGGGTGGCTCAGTTGGTTAAGCGACTGCCTTCGGCTCAGGTCATGATCCTGGAATCCCGGGATCGAGTCCCACAGCAGGGAGCCCTGCTTCTCCCTCTGACCCTCTTCCCTCTCGTGCTATCTCTCATTCTCTCTCTCTCAAATAAATAAATAAAATCTTAAAAAAAAAAAAGATGTGATACGATAAGAAATATCTATTTGGTCTTTTCCCCCAGTTCCTGGCACACAGATTCTGAAACCTTTGGAACCTCTAGAGTGATGAAGAGTGCCTTTAGTATGCTATTGGGATGACTGGTGGATGGGGGCCTGTTGCCAGAAAGACCAAGGCATGACTGAGGGTTGAAACTTTCATCCCCATCCCCACCCCCCAGGTATCTGCAAAGGAGTGGCTGGTGATTGAGCTAATGGTCAATGATTTAAGCAATCTTGCCTAGGTGATGAAACCTCCATAAAAACCCCTGAACTATAGGGTTTGGACAGCTTTCAAGTTGTGGAACACATCAAGGTGCTGACAGGGTGGTGTTAAAAGAAACCACAGGCCTAACATCGTGACATGTTAGGCCAAATCAGCAAACCTAACTTAATGCCTAACCTAACTGCAGTTTCAAGTCCCCAGGAGTGTAACCTTTAACCAGTCAACACGGAACTTCCTGGTCAATGCTAGGACATTTACTGATAGATACCTTCCACTCCCCTTAGGAGGACAACCCTGCCTAAACAATGCATTCCTCGCTAATAAATTCCTTTCTTTCCTTCCTTCTTCTTTCTTTAAAGATTTTAACTAATCGCTACACCCAACATGGGTCTCCAACTCACAACCTCAAGATCAAGAGCCACATGACTGAGCCAGCCAGGTGCCCCTATTTGTTGTTGTTGTTGTTAAGCCTTCTCTCTACCTTTAAAAACTTCTTTTGTTTAGCTCAGCAGAGCATCTCTCTCCTCACTAGATGTGATGCTGCCAATTCATGAATCAATGAATAAAACCAATTAGATCTTCCTATTTACACAGCTGCATTCTGGTGTTATTTTTTTTTTTTTTTAAACTAATGATGTTATTTGAGAGAGAGAATGAGAGAGAGAGAGAACACATGAGAGGGGGGAGGGGCAGAGGGAGAAGCAGACTCCCCGCTGAGCAGGGAGCCCGATGTGGGACTCGATCCCGGGACTCCAGGATCATGACCTGAGCCAAAGGCAGTCGCTTAACCAACTGAGCCACCCAGGCGCCCTATTCTGGTGTTATTTAACACCAGAAAGGGCATGGAAGCTCCATGCCTACTCCCCCTCTCCTCCCCTATACCTTGCCCTACATTTCTCTTCCATTTGGCTGTTCTGAGTTGCATCCTTCATTTAAAAAAATCAGTAAATGTAAGTAAAGTGTTTTCATGAGCTCAGAGGTAGAGAGAAAATCTTAAGCAGGCTCCACACCCAGCACAGAGCCTGATGCGGGGCTCGATCTCACAACCCTGAGATGATGACTTAAGACAAAATCAAGAGTTGGATGCTTAACCAACTGAGCCACCTAGGTACCCCTATAAAGTTCTTTTTGATTAAATTCTATTTTAAAGTCAAACTAGTGTCATCAAACTTTTTGGTTCAACATGTTTTTTAGAATTTATATATTGCAAATTTATATATACTGCAAAATCTCTACAGTCTGGATAAATACCTTGGTCATGGATTTGTTCTGGCAGCCTATCTTATTACTGGAACAAATAAGAACAGGAACTTTTTTTTTTTTTTTAAATGTAATCTCTATGCCCAGTGGGGGCTTGAACCCATGACCATGATCCCAAGATCAAGAGTTGTGTGCTCTACCAACTTAGCCACCCAGGCACCCTGGGAACAGGAGCCTTTTATGACATCCAACAGTCTACAGGATCAAGTTCCAACTTCTCTGCGGGGCAGTCAAAGTCCTTTACTGTTTGGCACACTTTTCAGCCTTACCTTCTGCCACTTTTCCCATAAATACTACTCTCAAACAATCAGACCCAGTCATCACTATCCAGTGACTCTGGACGCTTCCCAACCACTAGGCCTTTGCATAAGGTAGTTTCTCTGTTAATAAGGTAGTTTCTCTGTTAAATGCATCCTCTACCTCCTCTTCATGAATTCTCCTACTCATCCTTCTTCAAGCTCTCCAACTCCTTCAGAGATGGTCTCTCCTCAGGGATCCCTTAGCTCTAGTAAAAAGTTATAACAGGGGTGCCTGCGTGGTGCAGTCAGTTGGGCACCCAACTCTTGATTTCGGCTCAGGTTGTGATCTCAGGGTCGTGGGATCGAGCCCTACGCCAAGCCCCACATTGGGCTCCACGCTCAGTGCAAAGTCTGTTTAAGATTCTCTATCCCTCTCCCTCTGCCCTTCCCCACTGCACACCCTCTCTCTCTCTCCCCCTCTCTAAAATACATACATAAATCTTTTTAAAGTTATCACAGTGCATCATAAATATTTATTTGTATTACTCCTTAGACTCCTCTGCCCTCGAGGGTAGAGGCTATTACTATCAGTCTCTAATTTCTAATGCATAGCAGGAAACTAATTAGAAGGCAGGAAGAATGAACAGTTCTGAAATGACCACCATGAGCAAAATGAGTCAGATGGGCATATTCTTTTAGTAAACAGAGATCCAAGTACCTACTGAGTGCTCGCTAGAGGGTGCGAACGGTAAAGAAGAGAGATGTAGTCCCCACTCTCTGAAGAGTCTGCAGTCTCGTAAAAGAGACAGATTTATAAACAAAATAATTATAAATATATAATAAAAGCTCTGAAATAAACAACCAGTACAGTAAGAACTATAAAAGAACAGTGTTGTGACACAGAAAATTAACAAAAGAACTAGAACCAGAAACTCCTTCTTCAGAGATGGTGGTAAACAAAGTACTGTTTTTAAGCTGACAATTCTGTTCCGATCGAAAGGATAAAGAGGAAGTAACCATGCATGGCACAGCAAAGGGTAGGGGTAGACATTTCAGATTAAGGGACTAAAACATGCAATGGCCAGAGCCATTGTCAGTGAGAAAGAGTTTTGCTCATTCAAAGGAATTCAAAGACCAGGGTGGCAGAGCACAGGAGCAAGGGGAGGCAAGGCAGAGGTGAGCTCGACAAGGCCAGATCAGGCAGCACACTTTCTGCCACAATGGAAATTTGAATTGTAATCTAAGTGCAAAGGCAAATACAGTAATAGGATGATTCTAAGTGTGACATGATTCAATTTATTTTCATAAGCTTTTTGTTTTTCCTGCTGTTATGTGAAAAAGAGACTGGAAGACAGCCACAAGAATGCAAAGATCATAGTTGCTGGGATTGACTTCATTTCAGGCCAAATGATCCAATTCTTCTCACCATTTGGTCCAGTGCACATCATCTTCTAAGAGACTGCTGCCCTTCAGTTTATTGTGCTTCTCATCCCTGTTTTCATAAGTCAACATCCAACATATGCTTTCTTGAAATTCCATCAATTCTGGTATAGGCTTTATTAATATGCTCATTTTATAAGGAATAAACCGAGGTTTAGAGAGTTGACTAAGATGCCTATGTCAACCATCTAGCAAAAACCGGTTCCCTTCCAGTTCTGAATGGACCTTCAGCATTCGAGGGAAACATGAGAACTACTACCATATGTAAAAACAGCCATTATGTTCTATCACAGGATTAGGGGACAAGGTTAGGGAAAAACTGAATAAACACTGATGAATACAAGGTCATTCAAGGGGATTAAGATAGAAAAAATAAATGATTATTAAGTACACTTGTGAAAAAAATATATCAACCTCAGCTATGTTTGGCAAACTAATACTTTTTTGTCATTATCGTCTATGAAAGAGTCAATTCCCCTTTCTCATTCAGTGGTAATAAATACACGGACATAAAAAAGGAATCTAGGGGCGCCTGGGTGGCTCAGTCCATTAAGCATCTGCCTTCGGCTGAGGTCACAATCCCGGAGTCCCGGGATCGAGCCCCATGTTGGGCTCCCTGCTCAGTGGGGAGTCTGCTTCTGCTTCTCCCTCTCCCTCTCCC
Source organism: Zalophus californianus (assembly GCF_009762305.2). Lineage (NCBI taxonomy): Eukaryota > Metazoa > Chordata > Mammalia > Carnivora > Otariidae > Zalophus > Zalophus californianus. Next base: position 5,737,604 of record NC_045604.1, on the reverse strand, counting down.
CCTCCCCCTGCTCCATTCTCTCTCCCTCAAATAAACAAAATCTTTAAAAAAAAAAGGGGGGGACTCTAAAGCCTAATAAACTACTCTTGTTATCTCAATGATTTTTAGGATTAAGTCTGCTCATCAATACCACCAAACTAAGTGTAAAGTATCAATCTAACAATTATAAGATTCTAGGTAAGCAGAAATAAAGTAACCATGAATTTACAGCTAGAAGAGCCTAATCCTGAAATGTATCGTATTCTTTCAGTCCAAGTGGGTTAAAAACCAGAAACTATACACAGATTCCCTGGCAACAGCAATCATCCTTATACCTGGATTCCATCATCCCAACCAAAGGAATGATAATATAGGAATGATAACATCAGGTCTTGGATAGGAGTTCCTAACCCTACTTGATTTTCAACAAAACAAATCTGATTTTGAATGGCAAAAACGTGATGTTAGAGCATTTCTGCCAGTGTCTCAGCAGCAGCTCCCTAAATACAGGGTCCCTCCACTTGAGCCACCAGTCCTACTGATGACCACTTCAGTAAAAACAGAGTCTACAGGAGCCCAGGGGGGCCCTGAAAAATATTAGAGAAAACAGATATATGTCCATGTTTCCAGGACAAGCCAGGGAAAATTTTTAAATATAGCTGATCCTCTTGTAAAGCATCTCTCTATTGTGGAATGATGCATCAGATCCCAAAACCTAATTATAATCTGCACACTTCCTACCTGTAATAAACTTTACTACCTGAAATGGACGCACTATCTAGGACCAGCATACAATTCATACTATATAAGTAAATAAATAGACATTCTGGGCTGTAAATGAAGATTTTGTGAAATTGGAGATTGACTTAATCTTTTTGGGCCTGATCAATTCTAGGTGATAAAGAATGGGTGCTAAAACGGAGTTTCTGGAAGAATAAGGTTGATGACTAATCTTGGACTGTGTTTGGTCAATGTTTAGTCAGCTAGCCCACCTTTATGACATTTCTATCTCTGCTCTCTGCAATTTCAATAACTATAACATCAGGATGTGCTAGGGATGATTTAAAAACTTGCTAAGTAGGGGCACCTGGCTGGCTCAGTCGGAAGAGTACGCAACTCTTAATCTCAGGGTTGTGAGTTCAAGACCCACATGGGGTGTAGAGATTGCTTAAATTAAAAAAAACTTAAAAAAAAAAAAACTGGCTAAGAACGTGCGCACACTGGAAACTCAGAATGAACTGTTAAAGGAATGAATGAACAATAAGCTTAAAAGGACTCATCATTTTCTTTAAATCAAGTTGCTGATTTGTAGAGGAGGCAGTGCTAAGAGCCACAGAAACAGCAAAGTTCTTCGAAGGGTGTGTGTGTGTGCACGTGTGCACACATACGTGCGCATAAATACACATCTACATACCTGCACTCAAGGCCACACCAGTACCACGGTGGCAAATGGACATCGCCATGGGAAGAGACCAACTGCGAAGAAATACACAAAGGCAATTAAAAAAGGGAAAATATGACACCATAAGAGAGACTCCATTTTGGCGAAGAGAATATGAACCACTTTGGAAATAGGCACTATTTACACATAAAAACAAAACAGCTTTTGCATTCTTGTGTTTCCACTATCTAGTTTGAACATACGAAAACTGATTTATTTCAGGAGAAGCATCCCTCCTTTTACCAGAAGAAAATCAATCACAACTCAAAACTCCTCTTTTCATAAGAAGAAACAACGTGAGTGGGTCAAAGACACCAATTAAAGTTGCATCTACCTAGAATAATCACTAGAATACAACCACCTGAGTCCTTCCTTGTGCCAGTCAAAAGACTGAAGTAAAAGGAAAACGAAGTGAGTTTTGTTGATCTAGTTTCATAGAATATACAGTCACCCTTGAACTCTTTCTTATTTTTTATTATGTGCCCATAAATATTCACACTGAGCATACCATTTATTCCCTAATAAACTACCTATCCCAAATTTTTAAATCCAATTTTCCTGGATTTAGTAAATGTTTAATCCACGGTCATTTCTAAATACTTTGTCATCAAACCCCTTTCTAAATCATGTTCTGAACCATTAATTTGCCAGAGCATTTCTGTAGAAGGACAACTAACACTGCTATATTCTAGACCTATCTTTTTTTTTTTTTTAAGATTTTTATTTATTTATTTGACAGAGACAGCAAGAGAGGGAACACAAGCAGGGGTAGTGGGAGAGGGAGAAGCAGGCTTCCCGCCGAGCAGGGAGCCCGATGCGGGGCTCCATCCCAGGACCCTGGGATCAAGATCTGAGCCTAAGGCAGACGCTTAATGACTGAGCCACCCAGGCGCCCCTGGACCTAGTTCTCGTGCTCGAGAGGATTGGTTAGTGAAATGGAAACAACGGGAGTCTATGGATAAAGTTAACATTCATCTTGGAAAGTCTGCTTAGACAGGAAAAGCTGAGCATAGTCAGATCATATTTTCAACACTCTACAGGGAAGCTACTCAAGTAGGCTGAAAAAAATCTCAAAAAGAAATTCTAACTATGTAATGAAAATGGTCACAGTAAGAAAGGAGTTATGTCCAAAGAAACCCAAAATACTGGCTAGACACCACTCTGCTTAACTCAGACTTAACAGGATAAATATAAAAGGCAGAAGAAGAGCCACATAACAAAGGACAAGCAGAGAACAATGACATAATTTGGTTAGATAAATCAGGAGACTAAAACCCAGAATGAGCTGAGGCTTGCAAAAAATGTCAAGGACAACAAAAAGGGGCTTTTAAAATTGTATTCAGAGAAAGAAAGCCTCCTAACCAGGATGGACAATTTTGTGTTAATAGATGACAGAGTACAAAGCAGATTGCTCAACTATTTTATTTGTCAAAGAGAATGATTATCAGACTGAAAAAGAACAAATATTGATTTGAGAGAACTGAAAAAAACAGAGGTGGGGAAATTGTAAGACACTGCTTAGCATTCCAAATGGACTTAGGGCTCGCGGCCAGCGAATGAAATCCCATGACCGGAAGAGCTACCAGATGAAGCGTGCGCACGGCTCTGGATATTTAGAAATACTGAAGTGGAAAATGGGGGTGAGACGAGAAACTGCTGCAGTCAAACATGACCCTAATTTTCAAATATGGTTACAACCACAGCCTGGGTCAGCTGAGTGCTGAGGAGGTAAGGAGATTTTATTTCCTAAACAACCACAGTACTATTTCCAGTCCCACATGACCTTCCAGAGTCTTGTCACTCCTTATCAGGCACGTAAGTATTGTGCCCCTTGAACCTGGGCAGAACTTCATGATTGATGGCCTCAAGAAAGAGAATGTAGCAGAACTGATATGGCATGACTTCCAAATCACACTGTCTCAGGCTGTGAGGAAGCCCAAATAAGCCCATGCAGAGAGCTCAGGTTGTAAGGCTCAGGTGGGGAGAAAAGGACGGTGCCCCTTAACAACCGGAATCAACCCAAGTCGTGTGAGTAAATGGATCTTCAGGTTAATTCAGCCCCAGCCTTTGTGTTTTCTAGCTGAGGCCTAGACATCACAGAGCAAAGGCAAATCATTCCCACTATTTATTTCCTTCCTTCCTTCCTTCTTTCCTGCCTGCCTGCCTGCCTTCCTTTCCTTCCTTCCTCCCTCCCTTCATTTTATTCCCACTATTTCCTGTTCAAACATTAGGTAAGAGTCTAGTATAGAAAATCAAGACTGTTTTAATTCACTTGCAGAAAACGTAATCACTAAGAGCCACTAAAACTTTCCCTCAGGAAAAATTTTTTTCAGGACATAATGAGATCCCTTTGAACACAGATTAGATCTTATTCATCTCTGTATTTCCAACTCCTAAAAGGGTATCAAGCACACTATGAGCAATCAACAAATACACTGATTTGAGATGTATTAATTTTATTTCCTTTTTTTTTAAAGATTTTATTTATTTATTTGAGAGAGAGAATGAGAGAGAGAGAGCACATGAGAGGGGGTAGGGTCAGAGGGAGAAGCAGACTCCCCGCTGAGCAGGGAGCCCGATGCGGGACTCGATCCCAGGACTCCAGGATCATGACCCGAGCCGAAGGCAGTCGCTTAACCAACTGAGCCACCCAGGCGCCCCTAATTTTATTTCCTTTTTGACTGTTACTGGAATGTTAATCAAGGAAAGCTAGAGACATAGGATATATGAATTTCAACAAGTTATTTAACAACCATGTTGCAAGTAATACCATCGACAAAGTAAAGCGCATTTCTCTAAGGAAGATATACAAATGGCCAGTTAGTACATGAAAAGATGCTCAACATCACTAATCATTAGGGAGAGGCAAATCAAAATTAGAACACAATACCTCTTCACACCCTTAGGATGGCTGTTATTAAAAACAAACAAAAAGAACAAATGATGGGGCACCTGGGTAGCTCAGTTGGTTAAGTGACTGCCTTCAGCTCAGGTCATGATCCCAGGGTCCTGGGATTGAGCCCCGCATTGGGCTTCCTGCCTGCCGCTACGCCCTGCTTGTGTTCTCTCTTGCTCTATCAAATAAATAAATAAAACCTAAAAAAACAAAAACAAAAACAAAACCCAACAAATGACAAGTGTTGATGAGGAGGTAGAGAAATTGGAACCCTTGTACACTGTTGGTGGGAACATAAAACAGTGCAGCTCCTGTGGAAAACAGTATGGCGGGTTCCTCAAAAAATTAAATAAGGAATTACCATATGATCCAGCAGTTTGGTTCCACTTCTGGATATATACCCAAAAGAACTGAAAGAGGTACTTGTACACCAATGCTCACTGCAGCATTATTCACAAGAGCCGAAAGATGGAAGCAACACAAATGTCCATGGGTGGATGAACAGATAAGCAAAATGTAATGTACACATACAACAGAGGATTTATTCAGCCTTAGAAAGGAATGAAATTCTGACACAGTCTACAATATGGATGAACCTTGAAGACATTGTGCCAAGTGAAATAAGCCAGGCACAAAAGGACAAGCATTGTATGATTCCATTTCATGAGGTACCCAGAGTAGTCAAATTTATAGAGAGAGAAAATCAAATGGTTAGGGGCTGGTGCTAGGGGCAGAGGAGAATGGGAATTATTGTTTAATGAAGGATTCTGGAGATGGATAGTGGTGAGATGGTCTGTACAAGGTGAGTATGTTTAATGCCACTGAACTGTGCACTGAAAAATGGTTAAAATGGCAAGTCTTATATTACACGTTTCACCACAATAAAAAATGTTAAAAAAAAGAAGTAAAAAGACAACCCAATTAAAAAAATGAGCATAGGATTTGAATATTCCTTTCTCCAAAGAGGATATGTAAATGGACAATAAGCTCATGAAAAGACATTCAAAATCAATAAACAGATGTCAGAGAACCAGTGTGCTTACATTTATTTTATATGATTCAAGTTAAAATTAGAGCTATTGGCTAGAAGATATAAGTTGCAACAACTTCAATAAAAGAAGTGTCTTTCTGATGATAAGAGAAGTTCCCAAACTGGAAAAGTGGGGTAGTGAGTTCCTTGTATACTAGACGTATACAAGCATGGGCAGACAACCATAAGAAAATACTGCAGAAGATATTTACTCATTAGGTACAACCGTGACTTTTAACTTCCTGTGTATGTGTGAACAGCACCTTTCTTGAAATGCAAAATGCAATATATAAAACAGATCAAAGTGAAGTTGCTTTGGTTACCCAGGGCTGGGGGCCTATAGTTTCATCTACGTGTTGGCCAGCCCCCATACAACCATCCACAGAAGCTTAGTGGACTATCCAAAGCCCCAGTGAGCACTCTGAAAACCAATGAGGTTGATGATGAAATTAAATTTAATGGACCTTTCCAACTCTTAAGTTTTAAAAAGTTTCTTTTTTTTTTTTTAAGATTTTATTTATTAGAGAGAGAGCACACAAGCAGGGGGAGTGGCAGAGGGAGAGGGAGAAGCAGGCTCCCCACTCGGGAGCCCAACGCTCGATCCCAGAACCCTGGGATCATGACCTGAGTCGAAGGCAGATACTTAACCAACTGAGCCACCCAGGCACCCCTTGAAAAAGTTTTTTTTTTTCTCTCTTTCTTTTTTTTTTTAAGATTTTATTTATTTATTTGACAGAGACACAGTGTGAGAGAGGGAATACAAGCAGGGGGAGTGGGAGAGGGAAAAGCAGGCTTCCCGCTGAGCAGGGGAAGCCTGATATGGGCCTTGATCCCAGGAACCTGAGATCATGACCCGAGCCGAAGGCAGATGCTTAACGACTGAGCCACCCAGGCACCCCTGAAAAAGTTTTCTAACATCCTTTTCAGTGACTCTTGTTTTCCTGATAACTTAAACCCTGCATACACTTTTGCTTTGATAAACTGACCCAATTTATTAAGAGATAAAGAGTATCTCGGGGCACCTGGGTGGCTCAGTCATTAAGCGTCTGCCCTCGGCTCAGGTCATGATCCCAGGGTCCTGGGATCGAGCCCCACATCGGGCTCCCTGCTCGTCGGGAAGCCTGCTTCTCCCTCTCTCACTCCCCCTGCTTTAGTTCCTTCTCTCGCTGTGTCTCTGTCAAATAAATAAGTAAAATCTTTAAATAAATAAATAATAAAAAGAGTATCTCATATGGTGCTAACTTAACCTTATTTTCATGCCTCCTCCAAACAACTCCAGAAGTTAGTAACAGAAAATATGATTACATAAAACATAAATCAGCCATCTTTCCTGGACATATCACCTTGGAAACAGCCCTGTGTTCCCTGATGCTTTTTTTTTCCCCGACAAGTGTGTCTAGAGTTTCATAACTCTTATGAGCCAACTAGGTAGTGAAAGACTCAAGCCCACTGCTTACTACCATTCGTTATGTGACCCAAGAAAAAAGGCCAGGGCTAATTATTATTATTTTTAAAGATTTTATTTATTTATTTGAGAGGGAGATAGCTAGAAAGAGAGCATAGGGGGGAGGGGCAGATGGAGAAGCAGGCTCCCCACCGAGCAGGGAGCCCAACATAGGGTTCGATCCCAGGACCCTGGGATCATGACCTGAGCTGAAGGCAGCCACCCAGGAGCCCCCAGGCCAGGGATTTAAATATAGACTCAGAATAATATAATAATATAGTATAATAATAAGTTCTTCACCATTATAATCTCCCCAAATCTTTTCTCTCTTAAAAAAAGGTTTATCATGGGGCGCCTGGCTGGCTCAGTTGTTAAGCGTCTGCCTTCAGCTCAGACCATGATCCCAGGGTCCTGGGATCGAGCCCCGCATCGGGCTCTCTGCTCTGCGGGAAGCCTGCTCCTCCCTCTCCCACTCCCCCTGCTTGTGCTCCCTTTCTCGCTATGTCTCTCTCTGTCAAATAAATAAATAAAATCTTAAAAAAAAAAAAAGTTTTATCATAAAGTTGCAAGGATTAAGATCACTTATTAGTCTCCTTCTGTTTTAGTAGAATGTCCAATTTCTGCAATCAGAATTATTTCTGGAATCTGGCTTGGAAAAAATCTGAAGGGTTGTGGTATTTGTGGAGGTGGTTAAAAAATGGCCAGCCTCCCTGGCAAGAACCCAAGTAAAGAGGGTAGTGGAGCTCAAGGAGCAGCTCGAGAGGGGCTTTTCTTTGCCAACACCAGCACAGCCACTATCAATGTTACTTCTAAGAACACCAGGTAAGCAGCTACAGATGCATCTATGCACACGTGTATACCCATATATACATGTGCCTGTGTTTGCAGACATACACATCCCAGTTCTCTCTACTGAAAAGGCCTAGAAGCCATGACATCCTGGTAGCAATGAGCACATCTAGCACCCAGATCTTGATTGCACAGGAGCCTTCTTGAAGAACTCCCACTGGCTGAGTGTGGGACAATTTGGACATCAAAATAAAGGAGAGTAACACTGTAACCTTCTGGGAAAAACAGGAACTGTGAAATAAAAAATATGTATATACATTGTCTCTGTTCCTGGTTCCTGACACCTGAGCTCCTAAAACCCTTATAATCTCCCGAGTGATAGGAGTGTTAGGTGTATCTTTTGTTCTAATATTTGGTCTTTGACCCTGATTCCTGACACACAGTTCCTAAATCCCTTGGAATTTCCTGGGTGGTAAGAGTGTCCTTTGTTCTAATGAGGTGACTCTGGATGGGGGCTGGTTATCAGAAAGACTGAGCCATGATTAGAAACTTGGAGCTTTCAGGTCCACCCCCCCTTTTTCCAGGGAGGGAAGAGGGGCTAGAGATTGAGTTAATAAATGATCATGCCTACCGATGAAGCCTCCATAAAAATCCCAAAAGTGAAGGATTCAGAGTTTCCAGGTCGGTAAGTATGTCCACATGTCAAGAGGGTGGTGTATCCCAACTCCATGGGGACAGAAGCTGCTGTGCTGGGAATATTCCTCATACAGAGGTACCTAAAAGGGTACCAGTTGTTGATCTGTATCAGCTGTAATATCCCTTATAATGAACTAGTAAAGGTAAGTAAATGTTTCCAAGTTCTGTGAGGAATTCTAGCAAATTATTGAACCTGAGGAGGGGGTAAAGAGAACCCTTGATTTATAGCTGGTCAGCCAAAAGCCCAGGACTTACAAACTAGCATCTGGAGTGGGGGGCAGTCTTTTGGGGCTGAGCCCCTAACCTGTGGGGCCTGCACTAGGTCCAGATAGTAAGTGTCATAAATGAATTACTGCACACCCAGTTGGTGTCCACAGGTTGGAAAACTGGCTGGTGTGGGAAAAACTTCCATACACTTGATGTTAGAAGTACTGAAAGCAGAGAGGAAACAGTGCTGTTTTTCCTTTAGTTGGTGTCATAAGAGTAGAGGACAAATGAGTTTTTCCTTTCAGGAATCCTTGAGTCTATACTGATAAAGAAAGAAGCTTTAGCCTATTTATTAATTAATTAATTTATAAATAAATCTAGAGAGTATGATGGAATTAGAAAAAATATAATCTGGCAACCATCATAGTAATAACTGACTCCTAGTAATAACTAATAAAAGCTGATGGTAAGTATCATCAACAGATGGGGGGCAGAAGTCTCACCACAAAATAATTAACAATTAATAAACAGAGTTCTTTATTCATTAACTTTATAGATGAAGAAATCTAAGCAGGCACATCTTAACTAATGATAAGAGTCAACATCGCCAGTAATGGGGTATAAATCATTATCATGTGCAGCTACAACCCCCCTCCCATGCACAGAAAAGAGCACAGCATCACCTCAGAGGTATTCCTGCCAAAAGTGAATAAATCACAAGAAAACGTCAGGCAAACCCAAACAGGAACATTCTAAAAACGTTAAGGTCATAAAAGATAAGGAGAGACTGAAAAACTGTTCCACACTAAAGGAAATCAAAGAGTTAAAGAGATAACTAAATGCAATACATGATCCTGGCTTGGATCCTGGACCTATAAAGGACATTATTAGGACAAGTGACAACATTTGAATGGGATCTGAGGATTAGATGGTGACACTGGATCAAAGTTAATTTTCTGATTGTGATGGTTGTACTACAGAGTGTCCTTGAATTTTTTTTTAAGGGGGGGGTGGGAGGGGGAGAGGGAGAGGGTGAGAGAGAATCCCAAGCAGCCTCCATGCTCAGCACAGAGCCCGATGTGACGACCCTGACTGACAATCTGACTGAGGTCAGGACCTGAGCCAAAATCAGGAGTCTGGCGTTTAACCAACTGAGCAACCGAGGTGCCCCTAGAGTGTCCCTGAATTTAAGAAACACACACCCAAGTATTAAGGGTTTGTGGTAGTCAGAGTAACGACCTCCCTGAAGATGTCCATATTCTACTCCTTGGAACCTGTGAGTATTTTACTTTAAATGGCAAAGGGGAATTTAAAGTTGCAGATGAAATTAAGTTTGCTAATAAGCTCACCTTAGGCTAAGGAGACTATCCTGGATTGTCCAGATGGTCCCAACATAATCACAAAGGTCCTTACAAGTGGGAGAGGCTGACAGGAGGGAATGGAGAAGAAATGTGACAACGGAAGCAGGGTCGAAGTGGTGGGAGGGAGAAGAACGCACCCATCATTGCTGATTTTGAAGATGGAGGAAGGAGGCCACAAGCCAAGGAACTCAAGAGTAGCCTCTAGACGCTAGAAGAGGGTAGGAAAGAGATTCTTCCCTTGAACCTCCTGAAAGGAATGCAGCCCTACCAACACCTTAATTTTAACCCAGTGAGACCTGTGCCAGACTTCTGACCTATGGAACTGTAAGATAGTAAGTGTGTTGTTTTAAGCCACAAAGTTTGTGCTAACTTGTTACAGCAGCATTATAGGACTGACGGAACATCATCTCTGCACTTGATCTTAAATCATTTGGACATGTTAACAAATTGGGACTGTGCATAAAGCTATACAGGAATTCAATGTATAGTTTCCATAACATTTATGTGAATTTGAAACTGTTTCAAAATAATGTTTTTCAGTTAATGGGACTTACATTTTGACCCACCAGAATTTTCCACATGGTAGTTCTACCGGATAAATTACCCTCTAAGGACAGAAGACAGAAAACAGTCTTCTTATATAAAAGGCCTGAGGGAAATAATCAGAGACGCAATGGCCCAACCTCCAGAACCTTCACCCATTACTTCTAGACTCCCCAGTTCCAGAGACCTTACCTGTAGATAGTGATATGAGGAGACAGAGGACGGTTTAAATCAGTGTTCTTATTCCAGAACCTCTCCATCTCTTCCTTGGCGGTGGTTCCCAAAGGAACAGCACTAAAATAAAACGAGAAGGCTTTAAAATGATTAAAAGAAAACTTGGCTTGAGTTTTTACATAACAAAAAGTTAAATAAGAAAAGCTAAGCTCTAAGCTGGGCTGGATGAGCCCACTGCAGAAGGAAAACATGTCGGTCCACTCCCCTTGTCCTGATACCAAGTCTGACTCAGTTATCAATAACCTCAATCACCCAGTGAGGTTATATCAGAGGAGAGAACTCTTCTTTCTAATCCCCAAAGACACAGGTCCTGCAACAGAAGCTCAACTTCTTTCATGTTGCATAGCAGACCAAGGACAATTATTTCAAAACCATTTACATAAATGGATCACCCTTTCCCCAGGCCACGGGTGCTGTCTCATACATCACCACCTGCTCTCATTTGTTTTGTCAAGACTCCCTTTCAGGTTCTCAAAAATCAAGAACTGGATCAGCTCAGTACCTCTGAACAGTTTCTTGGTTTCCCTTGTCACTGGGTTGGGGTGAAGCCAAGTGTTGAACAGCTGTGTTCAACAATTTATTATGTACCCATATTAAACATGACTCCATCCTCCTCAGGAAAATATAACCTACCCATAGATTACTTACTAATTACAGAAAGAAAAAAACAGTAATTTCATAGTGGAAAAATACCTAGCAGACATTCCCTTATTCAAATGATCACATGCCCCCTGATGTGAATGTAACAGAGAATATACATCACTTAAGTATTACTCCTGACAAAAATGGGTAACCTGACTCTAATTATAGGAAATGGTCAGACAAACCCAACTTGAGAGACACTCTACAAAATAACTAGCCTGTATTTTTCAAAAATGTCAGTGTCATAAAAGACAAAGGAAGGCTAAGAAGCAGTTCCAGATTAAAGGATACTAAAGAATTATGACAAATAAATACAATGTGTGAGCCTAATTAGCTCCTGGATTGGGAACAGGAAGACTGTATTTCTATAAAGTACATTATATTGGACAACAAGAAAATCTGAAAACTAACTGTATGCTGAATAAGAGTACATCAATGTTAAATTTCCTGAATTCGATAATTGTGTTTGTATAATTACACTGTTATATAAGATAATGTTCTTGTTCTTAAAAGAAATATTTAGAAGTAAAGCATCATGGTGTCTGCAATTTCATCTCAAAGAATTCAGAGAAAATACTAACAGTAATTAAATATACATCAGCCTTGACCACACTAAATTGTCAATATTAGACCAGGTTTGACCAACATAACAATTTCGTAAGACACAACCTAAAATACATAAAACTCCAAGCAAACATAGCAAAATGTTAAAAACCGATGAATCTAGGTGAAATGTATGTAGAACTCCATTGTACTATTCTTCCAACTTTTCTGAAAGTATAAAATATTTCTCAAGTTTAAAGTTTAATATTCTTATCCATCCTTCTATTACCAGATGAGAAAAAGTGACCACAATCATTAAATTTTCAGCCAACCATCTGCAACTTCCTTCTTTCATACGAACCCCCAAAATCCAAACCAACAACCCACTGCTGTTCCCTGAGGGAAGAAAAGTTAAGTCATAATAACCTCCACAAATTTAGAAACTTACTTTCTGATAGAGAGCCGAGGACTAAGGTGGGCACGGAGGCAATGACGGCCAACATGTCTGCAAGAGAATAAAGAGTCAATGGGGGGGGGGGGGGCGCCTGGCTGGCTCAGTGAGTGGAGCCTGCGACCCTGAACCTCGGGGTTGTATCCCCCAAACCCCACATTGGGTGTAGAGATTACTTAAAAATAAAATCTTTAAAAAAGAGAGAGAGAATGAAGAGTCAACACACATTTAGAGATCAACCTCAGTTTCTCAACTTCTCTATTTCTGTAGCATGTTAGATTTAGGACGGGCGGAAAAAATTAGTAAGATGAAAACAAGGACTGTATCAATGTCCTTGAGATTATTTTTTAGTTGGAAAGCTACAACTTTAAATAACTGGAGAATAATCACATATATAACCTACAAATCAAAATAAAGTTTTAGCTGAACACGAATAATACAAGATAAAAGAATAGTCCATTGATAATGTTCAACAAAGAATGTCCTTTTTTCTAAAGTTAGGTGATGGTTAAAGGACAGGGGTAGGGGTGCCTGGGTGGCTCAGTTGTTAAGTGTCTGCCTTTGGCTCAGGTCATGATCCTGGGATCAAGCCCCACATCGGGCTCCCTGCTTGGCGGGAAGCCTGCTTCTCCCTCTCCCTCTCCCCCTGCTTGTGTTGTGCTCCCTCTTTGGCTGTCTCTCTCTCTCTGTCAAATAAATAAATAAAATCTTTAATAAATAAATAAATAAATAAAAGACAGGGGTAAATAAGAACAAGAATCAGAATACACCTTAGTTAACTGCTGCAAATGGATGACTTAAGAAGAATAAGGAGTTTGTGGAAAGAGGGTTCTAAATATTAAGCTACCATTTTAGGAACTACCGTCAAGTTCCAGACCAGCTGGATGAACTTCAAGTGAAAATGTCTCTAATCATGCAAAAAGCATGGGAACGCAAAGATTTCCCTGACCAGTGAAGAGCTATGTGAGGAGGATACACATGTTTTCTACCAAAAAGTTGCTATTTTTGAAAGATATACGTCAGTACCAAAACTGCTTTTCTGCTTTTCAAGTCTAAAACTAAGATATGCCCAGGCATTCTATGTAAAGTGAATTTAACTGATCCAGAGTTCACACAGCATTATGAAAAAATGACCACTACACCCCTTTATTCACATTATTATATAAAATCTTTCCAAAAGTATTTAAGAAAGTTACGCGAGTGGGATTAAAATTAAAAATACATTGATTCTACAAAAGTTTACGTATATCTATTATATGTAAGGCACTGTGGGGATATAAAATCTCCTTGAGGTCCAATGATCTTCTAAAAAAAAGCTCATGGGCGCCTGGGTGGCTCAGTTGGTTAAGCGACTGCCTTCAGCTCAGGTCATGATCCTGGAGTCCCGGGATCGAGTCCCGCATCGGGCTCCCTGCTCGGCGGGGAGTCTGCTTCTCCCTCTGACCCTCTTCCCTCTCGTGCTTTCTATCTCTCATTCTCTCTCTCTCTGAAATAAATAAATAAAATTAAAAAAAAAAAAGCTCATGGTGTCCCTCACACCACTGATACTAGATGCATAAACAGTTCAAAATCCCTATGCTTTACACTAGGACAGTAGAAGTGTCCACTATTTGAAGGCAAAATAATCCAATCAACACTTCCTTCAGCTCTGCCTTCTTTCCAGCTTTGGAGGCAAGAGGTGAATACTGACATTGTATACCCAAGACTCCCAGAAAGGAGAAGTGGGAACAAATGTCTTCAATCAATTGAAGCAATTGTGGCTCTGGAGTTGCAGGGCATGCATTCCTCACACCAGGCTAGGTCCAGTCACCCAGCTACCCGGCAAGAGTTTGCAGATGTGGGTTGGAATCTACAGCACTCTCTGTCTAGTTCTATTGTTTCCCAGACAAATACCAATGTAAGCTTTCCACAAGGCCCTAACAGAAACTAGCTGCACTAACTCCACAGCCTTATTTGAAACATGACAAAAGTAGGTATCTATCCTTGCCTTTCATGTGAAACCAGGAACTCTGAAAAGTTCTACCAAGGACTTGGGCTTTATATGTTGTAGCTAAAAGGTAACAGTACCTTATTTTTAAATAACAAGCCGGAATGTATCATTCTCATTAGTATTGTTCCCTAAATACAATATACATGTCTACCCAAATATGTAATCACTGCTCAAATCATTTCTGAAACTCTTCCCTGGATTGGGGCAACAACAGTGATGCAGAAAGAACATTAAAATAAAAAAGTCAGGGCACCTGGGTGGCTCAGTTGGTTAAGCGACTGCCTTCGGCTCAGGTCATGATCCTGGAGTCCCGGGATCAAGTCCCGCATCGGGCTCCCTGCTCGGCGGGGAGTCTGCTTCTCCCTCTGACCCTCCTCCCTCTCGTGCTCTCTCTCATTCTCTCTCTCTCTCAAATAAATAAATAAAATCTTAAAAAAAAATTAAAAATAAAATAAAATAAAAAAGTCAGACTGGAGTTCTAGTTCTGCATAAGTTGTGTAACTTTACAGAATCACTGAGCTGCAGCTTTTTCATTTATGAAAATGGGATGGATAAGACCTACCTGACTGGTCGCTGGGAGGATTACATAAGAGTACGTACAGAAAGGCATTCTCACTATCTCAGCAATATCGCCCATATACATAAGATATTACTAAGATTTCATTGGTCTCCCCAAGGTCTTTAGAATTCACATCATATTCTTCTTAAAACCCTCAGTGGCGATAAAAATACTCATCTGCTCAAAATGGATTTGACTTTTGGAAAAAAACAGAAGTTATTCAAAGCCAAGTCTATGTGATCAAACTAAATAAAACCATTTTTGGTCCAAAACAAGATGTGACTACAATATAATGAGTTTCTCTTATATGACCTCTAAACTTGATCTGATGGTAGGCCAAAAAAGTTTTAGAAATAACTAGGGGTAAGAGCAACACGAAAATAGATGTGTAACTCTGAAGGACAGGATGACGAGCAATACAAAAGTTCTCATTAATGGCTATTAGCACCCAAGCTACAACAGAAGACATCCCTGATTTCTTCTTGTCTCTCACCCCCCATATATATGCGCGGCATCGCCCAATCCTATCAGTACTAACCAGGAATCTTCAGTCCATTGTTTTAGTCCTTATCCTTTTCATTTCTCACAAAGAGGACTGTAAGGGAAGCTCCTCAACTGATCTCCCTAGCAACTCTCTCTTCCCTATCATTCAATATTACCAAAGCTAACTTACTGAAAAATAAAGCTGATTTCATTGCTCTTCTACCCCAAAGTCTTTCAACAGTTCCCTGTTGCTTGCAGTATAAGGTCCATATGATAGCCAAACAAGGCCTTTCTCAACACAGCCCAAACCAACTCTCGGGACCCATTATCCCACAAATTCCCTTCAGCCCCTTATATGTCTACCACACCAAATATTACACTACATATACCCAGAGGATGCCGTCTTAGGACCACATGCCTTTGCTTGTGCTGTAGGGTGGAACCTCCCTCACACTCTGATAAACTCATCCTTCAAAACCCAACAACTCCTAGACGGCAACTTCACCGTTTCTTTAGCCTTACTTGCACCTGCCTTGCTTCTACACCACTTCTTCGTAGCTCTATATCAACACATATCATGTTGCTTAATAATTATTTACTTATCTCCTATGCTAGCCTGAGCTCTTCAAGGATAGGACTGGAATGCTTTGTGTCTAGAACACCTATAATAATGTCTGACACACAGAAGAGGCTCCAAAAAATGGTTTGTAAATGAATATGCTTATTTTAAAAAAGCTGTCTTATATATTTAAAGTTAGACCTTATTTTTTTTTTTTTTTAAAGATTTTATTTATTCATGAGAGAGAGAGAGAGAGAGAGAGAGAAGCAGAGGGAGAAGCAGGCTCCCGGCTGAGCAGGGAGCCCGATGTGGGACTCGATCCCAGGACCCTGGGATCATGACCTGAGCCGAAGGCAGATGCTTAACCATCTGAGCCACCCAGGCGCCCAAGTTAGACCTTATTTTTAGAGGTGTTTCACATGTAGCATTTCATATGATGAGCGTCGTGCAGATAGTTAATGACTTTTGGTGACTTTGTGCTTAAGCAGCATGAACTTTGTTAGACAGAAGCCTAGCTGTTCTTAGCTTAGTTCTCTATCTCTGTCTTGGCTTTGGCAAGTCATTCCTTGAAGTGAGTGCCAACGGAGCTCGCATTACTCAGCGGGTTATTTATTCCTGGCTAGTCTGTGAACTGTTTAGAGAGTATACAAAATATAGAGCACTATTCAAAAGCCATGACATACAGTACTCTGAGAACTAATAATTTTTAGTTAGCCAAGCATTAAAAATGTTTAACCAATACTTCTTCTAAGTGGGCCCAAGTTATTGCTATTTTCATTCACAAATGAGGAAACCACAATTATGGAATCAGTGACCCTTGACTTGTCCAAAATAAATGGAATTCGTGACAATGCCAGAACTAGAAACCAGCTCCTAGAATTGCCCAGAAGGTATTTTCCTTTGAGGCTAAATCAGCACATTATGAACAGTTCCAAATCCCTGTAGTGAAATGGAATTTGACTCAGAACTTCAATCAGAAAAAAAAAAAATTGGGGGTTGGGCATCCAACTCCGGTCCAGCTGATTTCAGCTCAGGTCATGATCAAGACTGAGCCCTGGGACTTGGACCAGCTCTGTGCTCAGCAGGGAGTCTGCCTGAGATTCTCTCCCCTCCTACACACATGCTCGCTCTCTCTCTAAAATAAATAAATAAATCTTAAAAAAAAAGAAAAGAAAAAAGTTTAATTCCCTATGTCCCCTCTTAAGAAAGCCCTTGTGAGAAAAGGAGAGGTGCCCTTCCCATGAGCTTCAGATTACTACTAATGAAAAAGTAGTCTATTTCTTGGCACTGAATCCTAGTGGTGACCATCCTACACATCTCAAAATGATACTGTCTGGACATACTTAATGAGTACGATAAGTGTTAGCTTCTAAACAATAATCCTGAAACTCCTAAAATGAACTGTTTAGAACCAATATGATCATTTCAAGCTAAATGTTAATTCTACCAAAAGTCCCTGACATCTACCAAAATATGATGTATCAAAGAATTCAAAATCATTCAATTATGGTGAAACTACCTGGAATAAAAAATGCAGTTCTGGCAAGACTGGCCCTGGCACACCTTAGGAAAAAAAGGAAAGGAGGGGCAGGGAGAAAAATGATCGATTAAGATAACCCATTCCTGATCTCAACTCCAAGAGGAATAGTTTTGTCACAGAGAAAAACTAAATAAAGTCCCTCTATTTTTACACTGGGTGACTGAAGTGGAAAGAGAAACGAGAAGACATTTGGGGAAATCAGGAATTAAATCTCAACAACATTAAAACTAACTTTCCATAACAAATATTTTCCAAAAATAGGCCTGGCACGAAACTATGCCGGCATTTGTACCAGGAGTGTCTAAAAGTCACTTAAGTCGCTGTGTCTACGAAGGCTCTGAATAGAGAATGGAGCCTAGAAAGAGGACAGCTCAGAATGGAAGAAAATCTAGGGTACTTCTCCGGACAGTGAATGACCTCTTATAGGAAAACTCAGACATCCACTCCCCCTTCCTTCTCTCCCCAAATAAAAAGAGAAACTAAAATTGAATTCCCTGGGCTGCTGTGAGGCAGTAGAGCGACCGCTATGGGCGGTATTGCTAATCGCCAGCGCGAGAGGGATCCAAGGCCTCCAGTCCCCTCCGCCGGGGGCCCGTTAGGAACTCAGATGGTGCACCCTCACTGCCAGCAACTAGCGTTTGCAGAAGTTATAAGCAAAGACAGAGCACACGAAGATCCCTCTCCCCGAGACCCAATTCCTGAATAAGACCTCGAAGTCCTAGCGGATGATGCGCTGACCTCGAAATCGTCAACTTTACTCTCTCGGAGCTTGGCTCTGGGTGCGGGTGCGGCCCCGAGAGCCATCTGGGGGGAAAGTACTGGAGGTGGGGGGGAAGTGGAAAGGGCGACAGCCGCGCGACCCGTCGGTAGGAAGTAGGGACGAGATAACGGGCCAGTAACCCCGAGTACGGGAGCGGCTGGGGAAAAAGAAGGGGCCCTAGGATTCCACAGCGCGCGGCACGCACACCCGTGGGCCCTTTCCCTGCCCAGGCACGGGACAAACAGCCGTCAGCAAGACGTAAGGGGCAGTGCAGGCCTCCCGAGGGCCGCGGACACCGACTCCCAGCCCCAGGCTAAAGTCACCTCAACACGAGCGCAGCCATCTTGAGTTCCGGCCTGGACGGAAGTGACGCCCAACGTCCCCACCGCCTTAGGGCGGGGTCCCTATCACGTGACAACGCCAGCTCTTTATAAAGGATGGGGCGTGGCTGTGTTGCAGCTTTGTTCAGACTCTTGGTTTTAGTGCTTCTCTGCCCTTTGCCCGGTCTCCTTCGGCTGGCTTCCACCAGAATTTGCCAGGGGTTCGGCATAAATGGCGCTGGCTCAGACTCTACAGTATGCATTTTACCTGCGAACATAATTCGTTTCGCACTACTGAACATCTGACTTGCCCTGATTCTTCACCAGGGACTCCTCAGTCTGGTTTCGCTCCATCTCCTTCCCAGGTAGGCAGGCCAAGGCACCCAGGGAACCGGGCTCCATCCGGTTCTAGTGGGAAGCTTCGCCAATGCAGAGATGCACAAGTTGAGACACAGGTTGAGAGCCACGTTGAGGAAGGAGCGTGAGAACGATGCAGACCACCGTCCCAAGACCAGGGAGCCCCCTCTAACCACCTGGATTAGCTTTGTGCCCTACCGTTCCTGGGCTTGAGCTGCCGCCTGAGCTGGACGCCCACTAGTCAAACACAACGCTCTTTTGTTCCTTGTTTCAAGGCTATGTGGGTGACACCCACAGCTAGAAGAACCCAGGGTGGGGAAAAGCTCGCTTTGATTTTTAAACACACGCACACGCGTGTGTGTACATATATATAGTTTTGAGGAACCCAAGCACAGCAATCAATTGCAGAGCACTTGTGACTTAAGGAAGAAAGAGGGAATGAGAAAGGAATAGAAAAGTGAAAAAGTTCTTGAGTCTCTTTTTTTGTGGGGGGAAGGAGTGAAGGAGACAGCCTAGAGCAACTCCTACAATAAAACATTCAGCTACATTAATATGCAGATCTCATTTATATTTAGCACTCCTGCACTTCTTTCAGGATTTAAATAGCACAAATTCACTTATTTCTTCATCAAATGAAAATACTATTTTGCATTTCTGTAATACTTGACAATGAAAGCACTTTTATAGACTTTTGGACTGGAAGAGACCTGAGAGGCTCTCAGACCTGATTTTCTATCCAGTGCAGGGATCTCCTCGGCAACACTTAGGGCCACTGGTCTTCAAGACTCTGCTCTAACACATTCAGGAATAGTTACCTCAAAACTCAAGTTTCATTTAGTGAACAGCTTAATCATTAGAAAGTTGTTATGTTAAAATGTAGTTTTCTGGGGGGTACCTGGCTGGCTCAGTCAGCGCAGCATGCGACTCTGGATCTTAGTGTTGTGAGTTCAAGGCCCACGTTGGGTGTAGAGACAATTTACAAATAAAATCTTTAAAAGTAAGAAAATAAAATGCAGTTTTCTGCTATTGAACTTCCCGTCATTGATCCCACTGTGGCCCTCTGGCACTTCACATTAACAAATCCAATGAATGCCTCTTTCACTTAGCTCTTTAAATAATTTCATTTTATATATGTATATAAGTTGTATATATTATATATATGTTATATATATTTTAATATATATTTTTTATTTTATATATAATATTTAATTCTCATTCCCTTTTTCTTCCTTAAGTCACAAGTGTTTTGTATATATGTTATATATGTATAACTTTAAAGTTATATATATAACAATATATAATATATATATAGTTTTATATATAAATAGTTATATATATATATATATATATATATATATATATATATATATCCTTTTGCCAGAGTATGTGAAAGTGCTATAGGGGATTCAAAGATACAAACATGTAATTGTCCTCAAGAAGCTTATAGCCTTAGCAGGATTAGTAAATACATAAATACAACAAAGAAAGTAGCAATCCCATGAAAGAAAGTGTATGTAAAAGGAGTGGGTAGATGAAAGTAGAAGGTGATTATTTGCAGCTGGGGAGGTGGGGTTAGGGAGGTGTAATTGACTACAACAACATGCTGTGAACATTTACTGATGATTTTGCCTGTGGTGTTTGTGATCAAGTCCCATATTTAGAGTTCCACAATCCAAACCCAATACCAATCAAATCACAGAACCCACCATCACCTATGTAAGGAGATGACAGGTAGGTGCCAGGAGGCTGTGGTTTTACAGGTGAACCTGCAGTGGTCCCACTGCGGGAACAACAGTGACCTCTCTCCTCAAAGTAACCTGTAGAGCCCGTAATTGATGGAAATTAATCATATTGAAATTCAAACAAGACATTAAGTCAAGCCCCTTATCACCAGGGTTTATCTTTTTTTTTAAAGATTTTATTTATTTATTTGAGAGAGAGAGAATGAGAGATAGCACGAGAGGGAAGAGGGTCAGAGGGAGAAGCAGACTTCCTGCTGAGCAGGGAGCCCGATGCGGGACTCGATCCTGGGACTCCAGGATCATGACCCGAGCCGAAGGCAGTCGCTTAACCAACTGAGCCACCCAGGCACCCTCACCAGGGTTTATCTTAAAAATAAGCAGGAGGGAAAAGCAGAGTCTAGCCAAGGCCTGAAGTCAGAGAAAGAAAGGGGAAGAAAGAAGGGAAGACATTTCAAATGGGAGTATGAGAGTTTCAGTGAAAAAAAAAATCACTTCAGATAATCCCAAGGAGGGAAACAAAGGAGGTAATAATCTGCAGTGCTTTGGTCTGAATGATTTTTTTGGCCAGATTTGTCTTAAAACTCAGCTCTGACCATGTAGACATCCCTAACCCCACACATTACTCCTTCAGGAAATTCTTATTGTTAGGAGTTAGTTGGACAGTTAGGTAGTCTGAGCCAGGGTCCCCCGCAAGAAAATATGGAGTCAGGACAGCTAAAATAAAACAGCACTAACACCCTGTTTTGCAGTTTAGACAGGACCGCACTAACATTCTGCTTTGCAGCCTTTGCAGAAATGACTTCTGCAAAATGTCTGAACCTAAGGCAATTAACCACAAAGCATTTGTCAATATTACAGGGCAAAGGGCAGTTAAGACATTAAACCCCCAGATGTCAGCAAAAAAAGACCATCAGCACAGAGACGTTAACCTAATAGGTAGACAGATACATGACTAAGGCCCTGATTGGCACAACTCAGCACATCCTGATTGCTTAAGATGGTTCTGCGAAAGAGCTCATAAAAACCCCTAAACTTAGACACTCCCAGGGCGACCCTCTTGGGCCCCCCTCCCTCTTTGGGAGCTTTATACTACTGTTCAATAAATTTGGCTTTGGGCACCTGGGTGGCTCAGTTGGTTAAGCGACTGCCTTCGGCTCGGGTCGTGATCCTGGAGTCCTGGGATCGAGTCCCACATCGGGCTTCCTGCTCAACAGGGAGTCTGCTTCTCCCTCTGACCCTCTTCCCTCTCGTGTTTTCTCTCATTCTCTCTCTCTCAAATAAATAAATAAAATCTTTAAAAAAAATAAAAATAAATTTTGCTTTGCTGCCCACCACTCTTCATCTGGTCTACCTCTTCATTCTTTGAAGTGGCATGATGAAGAACCACAAGCACTAAGGGGACAAAAATCATGTAACATTATGATGTACCAATTAAACCCACCCTCTTTTGTCTGCCATTTAGTGCCCTTAACGAATTGGCTTCAACTCTCCTGTACAGACTTGTTTCAAGTTCCCCCAAATCAAGTCAAAGTGGAGGGCACAAGATCTGCCTTGAATATGCTCAATACTTCACAAACTTACCCAACACACCACACACACACACACACACACATTTTCCTACCTCTTTGTTTTCTCTTTTGCTGTTCTGCCTAGATACCTTCACTACCCATTCCGTATCTAATATTGCCTTCTATATACAACTCCCCCTTCCTCTGAACTTCATTTATTTTATTTCCTTATTTATTTAGGACTCCACACCCAGCGTGGAGCCCAATACAGGGCTTGAACTCACAACCCCGAGATCAAGACCTGAGCTGAGATCAAGAGTCAGACATTTAACCAACTGAGCCACCCAGGTGCCCCGGTTTACTTTTGTTTTTAATCTGTGTTACATAACAATCTCCCTGACGTTTGTGAAGTATTGGGCATATTCGAGCAGACCTGGTTGAGCCCACCTTGGTATTCTCAGCATTTTGTTCTTCTCTCTGCTATGGCAAGCATCATGGTTTATTATATTGGGTTATTGATGCGTTCGTCCTCTGATCCTCCCTTCTCTGCAACCCCCAACTAGGTTTTAAACTCTTTCAAGGAGAAACTTAATTTTTATTCCTCTTTCTGTTACCCATGTACCCATACTTTACGTATAGCTGGCACTCAATACAATTTTGTTGCCTTGTTCTAAATTGACATGGACTTAAACTGCATCGTGAGGCGTTGAAAAATTCTCTGATGAAGAGGGAAAGCTCAGGGGATTCTTCCCTGGATATCTTCCAATGGGGAAAAGCTCTATCAGGGAAGAATCACCCAGGATGCAGGGAAATGGGAAAAAAAAAAAAAAAAAAGGACTCCCAATGACCTGGTCATCTCAAGGAGCCTGTAATGCAATCCATAGTCATAAAACAAAACAAAACAAAACACAAAAAAACAAGGGATATCCCATTTTCAGGTTCTCTGGGGGAGCCACTCTCTGGTAAGGAAGCTACAGAGGAATCCCTTCCCTGAGCCTTAGGATTTAGGTTCCCCTGCCCATCTATCCCTCAGAGAAGTGTGTTTATGTCCCTTTTTCTGTCCCTCTCCCTCTCACCCCCCCCCACCCCAGCATTCCAGCCCAGGGCAGGGGGAGGCCAGCAGACACAAAGCCCTCTGTGTATGGGGTGGTATGTGTCCCCCCCCACCCCTCCACCCAGAGGACACAATGCCCCTTCTGCTCCCTGTGCTCTGCCCCCCTCCCCACCACCTCTCAACTGCACATGCCAGGCTGCAATTGGTTATTGGTTCAGGACAGCCCCCTCATACTGGGGCCCCAGGGGATTTTAAGCGGATTCCAGGAACCCCCCGCTCAGTTACTTGTCCCCCACTCTCCCAACCCCGCAGATGCTCTGGGCCCTAGCCCTTGGCCCAGCTATGGCTTCCGGGGCTCCTTCGTCCAGCCCCAGTCCTATCCTGGCTGCACTGCTCTTCTCCTCTTTGGGTAAGTGGAGCCACCCCAGGCTGGGGGCCCTGGGGTTCAGGATGCTTCTCAGCAACCTTCTCACTGCCTTTGCTGCAGTCCCCACTGCAGCCAAAGATTGAGCAGGAGCAGGAAGGTGATATTATACTCGGTGGGGGGGGGGGGGAATATATATATATATATATATGTAGTTTGGAGGGAGGCAATAAAGGTATTCTGTGAAGGGCGAAGGTAAAAGAGTGTAGAGAACTTCCCTGAGGTGGACCTGACTGCACCCAGATTGGAAAGTAGTAACATGGCCCCAGAGCCATGCTGAGGGCCTGGTGGGAAGCGGTGTTATCGCGTGGTAGGGAATAGGGTCAGACACCTGGGTTCTGGTCCCTACTCATTCCCTAGTAGTGTGTGAGGTACTTAACCTTAGTTTCCCTCAATAGAAAAGTCAGGGAATGTGATCTAAGGAAGGAGCCCAAGGTTTGTGGTTCCAACTCCTCCAATCCTTTGTCTCTTGGTGCCTCCATTTCTCCCTGTGGATCCATTGTCTATTATGTGGGTGAGTGGAGTAGAAGGGAGATTCTATGAGATTCTAAGATCTTGTCCATCTAAAGTTGTCTTCCCTCAAAAGTTGACCAACCCCTTCCTTACCCCATGGCAGATGTTGGGTGAGCAAGAGGAGGTCAAAGTAAGGTTATTCGAATGGATGCTTCCCTTCTCCAAACTGCCCCAAAGCCTAGTACAATAGATAAGCAGTAGGCAAATTGAGGGTGAGGGAGAACTGCTCAGAATATCCAAGGTTCTCTGCTGTCAGCTCTTTGAGTCCTAAACCCAGAACCCATACTCTTCTGGGTGTTGTATTGGACTACTCTGGGACACCCAGAGAAAATGTTAAAGATAGGGAGTTAGAGAAGGTTATAGTGAGGGAAATGGGGAGAGGCAGTCTTGGAGAATGAGGAAGAGAGTTCTGTCCCAGAACCTGTCCCACTCATAGAACCATTGAGCAGAACTGAAGGGCAGTGGTGGATGTTAGACCAGGAGAAATAGAAGTTAGATCCAATGAATAACTTTCGTTGTTGCATTTGGGTTTCCCAAGAGAGCTCTAAGAAGTGAGTCACTGATATTGCATGCTGAGGTGGGAGATTTGAGACTATGGAGCAGGAGTGGGGGCGCTAAGGGGTAGGGGGGTGGCATAGGCCCCCGACATTGGTCGGACAATGGGTCCCTGTTTGTTTGGTTGCTTCCTCCCCCTCCCATAGAACAAAAGGGTCTACAGTTGCACCCACCCAGGGCCAGCCCACACACATAATCTCCCTGGAATGGCCTTCCTTGTGTGGGTGAGTCTTGGGAGTGGCACTGGGCCAGAATGGCCAAGAGGAGGGTGAGGAGGGTCAAACCACAGAGGGCTCACATGCAGAGTCATCTGAGCTCTGGGCTCAGGGGTCTTCCTCTGTACCCAGCTTCCCCTGAGAGAGGTACAAGATTCTTCCCTCCCTGACCTCCCAGTCAACAGCAAGCTGTATGGCAACTAGGGATTCAGCAGTGAGGACAGTTGAGCCAGGAAAAAACTTTCTTTAGTTATTTTCATTTTTTCGCAAGAAATTTGAGTTTGTGATGCTGTGAAATACTATACAGCTGTTAAAAATAAGACTGATCTATATGAATCAACATGGGAAGCTCCGATCGACCAACCAATAGATAGATAGATGATAGATAGATTCTATATAAATATTCTTAAGTGAAAAAAACCCAGTAGAATATGATGCAATGTATGTCAAAAGAAAAGAAAGGTCCATAAAACAAAACTATTTCATATAAGCACATGTACATCTTGAGTCTGTTGAGTTTATATTGCACTTGATACATAGAAAACGGCTATGCACTAAATTGATTAACAGTCAGTTGGGAGAGGGGGACTGCAGGAAAGGAATTGGTTGGGGGGTGTGTTAAGAGGAACGCTAGCTTTATCTCTATGGTTTGAGTAGTTTATAAAAAGAATGCAAATGTAGTACTGTATAACTTAAAATAAATTTTATTTTTTATTTTTTTTAACTTATAATAAATTTTAAAAACCTTAAAGCCCGCATCTAAGGGGTGACTTAAGAGTTAAATACTGACCCAAAGGGAAAGTGAGACGTGGAGACAGAATCCAACATCTGGAAGTCCTCAAGAGAGGTCTGTTACTGCTGATTTCATTTCCTTTAATGAACATGCTACAGAGCTTGAACCAGCACAGCGTTCCCACCCAACTATTCAGTCAATCCAGAGAGATTTGGGCTTGAGAGTTGATCATTGCTTCCCCAGCTTTGCTATGGCCTCTGACTCAGCTCTTGACTTCCTATTGGTGTCACTTCCTCTCTATGCCTCGTTGAGCACACCGGTGCATCTGATTCCCCTCCCTGCTTGCAGTGCTCCCGCCAGCCCAGGCCATTGTGGTTTACACGGACAGGGAGGTCCACGGTGCTGTGGGCTCCCGGGTGACCCTGCACTGCTCCTTCTGGTCCAGCGAGTGGGTCTCAGATGACATCTCCTTTACCTGGCGCTACCAGCCCGAAGGGGGCCGAGACGCCATCTCGGTGAGTGCCTGGGAGGGGGGGTCCTGGGATTGGATAATGAAAGGCTGGCTCCGAAGAACAATAGAAAAGAGCACTTGGGCAAAGGAGGGGAAATTCTTTAGAAGCCATAACCCTAAGTTTGGCAAGGTGAGCGGCAATCTGACTAGGGCCTATCTACATTCTCTCCCCACCCCCAACTACCCTCTCCAGCTCAGGATCCCTTACCCTGAGGCTACACTCACATACTTCCCCTCATTCCTCATAGATCTTCCACTATGCAAAGGGACAACCCTACATTGATGAGGTGGGGACCTTCAAAGAGCGCATCCAGTGGGTAGGGGACCCTCGCTGGAAGGATGGCTCTATTGTCATACACAACCTGGACTACAGTGACAATGGCACCTTCACCTGTGACGTCAAAAACCCACCAGACATAGTGGGCAAGACTTCTCAGGTCACACTCTATGTCTTTGAAAAAGGTGTGAGGGGGTCTGGGAATACGTGATGGGGTGGGTGTCGGGGAGGACTTGGGGGCTGGGGGAAGGGGCAAAACGCCTGGGCGATTGTCCTTCAGGCTCTGGGAGGGTGTGCGGAAGGCAGCCTTGGCTGAGAGCTGTACATCCCCAACAGCAGGCGACAGGTGTGGGGCTGAGACCCAAAGGGGCATGACCCTGCTCACTCCTTTACTTCTTTTCCCTCCCCTCCTAGTGCCAACCAGGTACGGGGTAGTCCTGGGAGCCGTGATCGGGGGAGTCATTGGGGTCGTGCTGTTGCTACTCCTGCTTTTCTATCTGATTCGGTACGGCTGGCTACGCAGACAGGCGGCCATGCAGAGGAGGCTCAGGTAAGGGGAGCCTGTTGCCCATCTGGACAGAGACATTCCAGGGGGGTTGGGGGGCAAAAGGAAGAGGAGGCTGTAGCTGCTCTGGAGGGGGCTCCGACCTGGAGGGGGGCAAACCAACAGCAACCCCTTTCCCTGCAGTGCCATGGAGAAGGGGAAGTTGCACAAGGCCGCGAAGGACTCCACCAAGCGTGGCCGGCAGGTGAGTGGGAGCTGGGGCCCGGCCGAGCTGGGGCACTGCCGGGCAGCAGTGACGGGTGGGGTGGGAGGAGTCAGGCTCCAGCAGACCCAGCGGCTGACCCGCGACCCCTCCCTGCAGACGCCAGTGCTGTATGCCATGCTGGATCACAGCAGAAGCACCAAGGCGGCCAGTGAAAAGAAGTCCAAGGGGCTGGGGGAGTCTCGCAAGGATAAGAAATAGCGGTTAGCGGGCCGGGCGGGGGGTCGGGGGGCAGGGCCGGAGTCCACCAAAGGTTCTCAGGTGGTGGTCATTGAGATGGAGCTACGGAAGGATGAGCAGAGCTCGGAACTCCGGCCTGCGGTCAAGTCCCCCAGCAGAACCAGCCTCAAGAACGCCCTCAAGAACATGATGGGCCTGGACTCAGACAAGTGACCATCCCCCGGGCCCTGCCAGAGCAGGGGGACCTGGGCTCCTCTTAGCCCCCGTCTAGGTGCTTTCCTCCTTAGCTCCCCAGCCCCCGCCCTGCCCTCAGCAGCCTTTGAGATGTAAGTTTCATTCCAAAGTTCCTCCCTGGCACTTCCTATTTTCCCCCACCTTCCTTCCCCGGGCTTGCTGGGAGCCCAGGACCTGACCCTACCCTTCACCGGCCCCAAGGACTGTGTGTTTGGTGCCTGTCCCTCCGGCACCGAGAAGAAAGGGACCTTGATACCCTGTGCCTCAACCCCAGGCCACCTGGCCTTTCCATCCCTTGCACCACCCAGCGTGTCCCTCCGGCTTTCCTTTCTGACCCTCCCTCCCCTCCGTCAGGTGGCCCAGCTCCATACTGTGTCCTCCCAGCTAGCTAACACCCAGATCATCCAGATCAGACTCTCCTTCAGGGTTTATTTAGGTTGTTAGTTATTTTTTATTTTTTAATCCATTCTTTTTTGTTTGTTTGCCCGTACCCTCCCCCCATGACTGAGTACCAATGACGTCATGTGGTTTTTGCAATTCCCACTCCCTCATTGTATCCTTAATGGAGAGCCAGCCCAAGCAGAGGGGCCCCTGATGCTCAGTCCTCAACTACAGGATTGGTGCCCCTGACCACTTTGGAGCACTGTTCTGGGACTCAAGGTCATGGGGAAGGAGAGACAGAGAGAGGCAAGGAATCCTCACAGGTCAGGGGATTAAGGAGGGGCCAAATAACCCTTAAGAAATGGCTTTTAAACAACCAAAGAGAGAGGAGAAACAAATGGGAAATGGGGGGGAGGGGAGAGGCTGCACTCCCAGCCAAAGCGGATTGTTAGGATTTTTCTACATTCTGTATATTTCTTCACAAACCCCCAGTGTCCTTAAATGTTTAATAAACACTGACATTTCCAGAAGTTCTGCCTCCATCTCTAATTTCCTCATTCTCCTGGGAATACCCCCACCCCACCCCCCTTATTCCATCCCCAACCTCCTATCTTCTCCCATCCTTTCGCTCTCCCACTCCTCTTCCTCATCTACTGGTTTCAGTTAAGAATTTGGCTTTATGGAATGGACTTCCATAGTAGAGTGGAAAAAAACCCCGAAATCAGCTGACAAGACACATTCAACAAATACCCAGTGAGCTTACATTGTGTGCTATTACACGGGTTAAAACACGGACTCCCTCTTTGCCAGGATCTGAATTTTGAAAATATGTCAGCCAGTCACTAGCTGTGTGGCCCATGGCTGGTTCTTTGACTTTGGTAAGGCTGTTTCTGCATTAATAAATTCAGATGATACCTGCCCTGTTTAATTCCCTGGATTTTTTATGAGAATCACATGAGATCCTGTATACGGAAAACTTTGTAAACTATAAACTGATGTGCAGTGAAGATATTAGGGATCCGTCCTTTAGAGATGTTTCTATATCCTGCCTAAAGGATTACACTTTACAAACTAGCATAAATCCCAGGCCTATAAACACACAGACAACTGTAGTTGGTTCACTATCCGAGCTATGCTCATAATACATCACTATCTAGGTGGTTGGTATGCTAATTTAGGTACACCATTAATATCCTGAAATACTTAGATGATTGTGGAAAGACATATATATATAATTTCCCCTGGGGGGTTCGGGGGGGGGGTCACTGATGGCAAAAAACAAGACTCCCACAGTCATCTCTTCACCTTATTAAGAGGTTAAAGATAATATTTTATTTATTTTTTTAAAGATTTTATTTATTTGACAGAGAGAGACACAGCGAGAGAGGGAACACAGGCAGGGGGAGTGGGAGAGGGAGAAGCAGTCTTCCCGCCGAGCAGGGAGCCCGACGCGGGGCTCAATCCCAGGACCCTGAGATCATGACCCGAGCCGAAGGCAGACGCTTAACGACTGAGCCACCCAGGCGCCCCAAGATTTTATTTTTTTTTAATATTTTATTTATTTACCTGAGAGAGCGAGAGAGAGAGAGATCACAAGCAGGGGGGAGGGGTAGAAGGAGAAGCAGGCCCCCCCCATCCGCCCCCTGCCCCGCTGAGCAGGGAGCCCCCATGCCACCGACCCAATCCCAGGACCCTGGGATCAGGACCTGAGCCGAAGGCAGACGCTTAACCGACTGAGCCACCCAGGCACCCTGAAGATAAGATTTTAAACACCAGCTTTGCCAAAGACCAAACTGCTTTCATTTACTTCAAGAGGTGTCCTCCACTTTTTTAAAAAGAAAAATTAAAAAAAGAAAAAAGAAAAATTAACCCAGAATCATTTTAATATAAAAGCTAATAGATTCCACTGGGTAAATGCAAATCAAAACTACAATGAGCTACTGCTTCACCCCCATTAGGATGGGTACTATCAAAAAACAAAACAAAACAAAATAACAAGTGTTGTAGAGGATGTAGAAAAATTAGAACCCTGTACTCTCTTGGTGGGAATGTAAAAATGGCGCAGCACCCGTGGAAAGCAATATGGAAGTTCCTCAAAAAATTTAATACAGAATTACCATATCATTCAGCAGGCTACTTTTGGACGTATACCCAAAACAATAGAAAGCAAGGTCTTAAAGAGATATTTGTACACCCCCGTTCACAGCAGTATTATGCACAATAATTAAAATGTGGAAGCAACCCAAATGTTCATGAATGGATGATTGACTATTATTCAGAAAGGAAGGAAATTCTGACTTATGCTACAACATGAATGAACTTGAGGACACTATGCCATGTAAAATAAGCCAGGCACAAAAAGACAAATACTATATGATTCCACTTATATGATGTACTTAGAGTGGTCACATCATAGAGACAGAAAGTAGAATGGTGGTTTCCAGGGGCTGGGGGGGAAGACGCTTAACTGACTGAGCCTCCCAGGAGCCTCCCCCCAGCCTTTTAAAAAATATTTATTTATTTATTTATTTATTTATTTATTTATTTATTTATTTAAGAGAGACAGAGAGGATAGATTACTTAAAAATAAAATCTTAAAAAAAAAGTAGAGATTGAAACAACCTAGAAGACATCTTTTGTTTGTCCCACACGACGTGTATTTGTGTATTTAAATTAAAGCTACATTTGATTGTCACAGGGCAACAATCATCTTAAGCTGGATATTGTTCCCCTGTCCAGGTGAGACCTGCATTCTCGCTACTCATTTCCTAACCTGCCTGACCACTCTTAATGTATGAATTTGCTTCCCTGCCTTAAAACATCCAAGAAATTGGACAAATATTTATGGGTGGGAGTGAGCTTGGGGTAGGGACGCTGTAGTCAGACTACACACACAGAGCTCTTCACAGCTCCTCAACCGGACCACAAGTCATGGTGCTCATCTCTGGCTACACTGTTTACTCCTCAAACCCAGCCACAGTCCCACTGAATATTCTGTTACCTAAAGACTAGATTGTGAAGTTAACGTCTAACAACTTTTATGATAACATAAATATGAGAAGAAAGAGATGAATAAAATGCTTAACTTAGACAAATAAACACGTATCTAAAACAAACAAATAGAAAATATGTCAATTCAGTCCTTGTTTCTGTGATTGGTCAAGAAGCCAGAGGGGCGCCTGCGTGGCTCAGTCGTTAAGCGTCTGCCTTCAGATCGGGTCATGATCTCAGGGTCCTGGGATCAAGCCCTGCATCGGGCTCCTGGCTCCGCGGGGAGCCCGCTTCTCCCTCTGCTTGTGTTCCCTCTCTCGCCGTGTGTCTCTCTGTCAAATAAATAAATAAAATCTTAAAAAAAAAAAGAAGCCATAATTGTTTGTCTAAAACAAGCAAATAGAAAATATGTTAATTCAGTCCTTGTTTCCGTAATTGGACAAGAGGCCATAATTGATATTTAGGAACTGCTTCCACTACTCATTCCGTATTTCCCCTGCCCTCAGCCAGAATCTCAGATAGTCAGGGTTCTTTACCTGGTAAATTGGCCCAAACTTCCATTTCTGACTCAAGGTCCGAGCTCTTAATTGCCCTGTCTTTTTTTGGTGCTACATGTTTCTTTTTTCTTTTCTTTTTAAAGATTTTATTTATTTATTTGACAGAGAAAGACATAGCGAGAGAGGGAACATAAGCAGGGGGAGTGGGAGAGGGAGAAGCAGGCTTCCCGCGGAGCAGAGAGCCTGATGTGGGGCTTGATTCCAGGACCCTGGGATCATGACCTGAGCCGAAGGCAGACGCTTAACGACTGAGCCACCCAGGCACCCCCGTGCTACGTTTCTATTAACATTTACTATAAGGCATGGAAGTACTAAGTGGTGCCCAGAGAATCCCCTGGGTTCCAGAAATAGCTCTCCAATCCCAGTGTGCACCAGCAGCCCAAATTTCTTCTAAGTTATCAGGATCAATCACACCAGCCAGCTGAGTAATCCTTGAACGTCTTGGTTCCCCGATGACCACGTGATAGTCTCATCTTCCAGTTCAATGGAACAATTGTGTTCACTGGTAGAAACATTCTCCCTCTGGGAACTAAGTCCTTCAAACCAGCAGAGCTCAAAGTTGCTGAGAGAAACAAAAATTCTGTGAGGGGGTTATTAGGTGTAATAGTGAAAGAGCCACCCTACTTCCACCCCATGACGTCTGAATCCTATACTCTGGCTGTGGGGAAGACAACACAATATAATGGTCTCTGATTCAAAGCATCTATTGGCATCTGGTAAGACAGAGCTCCGTTCTTCCAGTGTTGTCTCCCAACCATTGCTATGAGTCTTCAGTAAGCCCTTCCATGTTTCAAATAGGCATCTGCTTCTAGGTGATGGAGTATATGGCAAGACCACTTAATTCCATGAGCACAAGCCCATTATTGCACTTTTTTGGCTATGAAATAAGTTCCTTGATTAGACAGAATGCTATAGGGAATGCTACAACTATGGGTAAGGCATCCTGTGAATCCACCAAAGGTGGTGCTGGCAAAGTATTATGAGCAAAGAAGGCAAATCCATGTCCAGAATATGACTATTCCAGGGACGACAAATCTATACACCCCCTGTGATGAAAGAGGTCCAATATAATTAACCTGCCATCAGATGTCTGGCTGGTTCTCCCAGGGAATAGTACATATCAGGGACTCAGTGTTGGGCTCTGCTGTTGACATGTCAGCATTCAGCAATTGTATTAACCAAATCAGCCTTGCTGAGAAATCTATGTTGTTGAGCTCATTCACAGCCTCCAGGCCTACCAACATGACCACTTTGTTCAAGAGACCATTGAGCAAGCACTGGGGTGAACCGGGAAAGAGGCCTTTGGTGGGCATTCACCCTCTAAGCCCATTCTCAGCATTCTGTTCACACATCTCTTCCCCAGACTTCCTTGCCACCAGTCTTCCAATCCTGTTCTTTCTGGTCTCTGACCATCCAGCCAAACCGTTAGTAACTGCCCTTGAAGCAGGGTAGATCTGTACCTCTGGCCATTTCTCACTCCGAAGAGTAAACAACCAAATGTACTACCCACTACCACTAAGACTAGTCTTTTTCCTTCACTGAGAGAAGTTTCCTTCACCATTGTCCTCCAGTGTCACTCCTGAGGGAGCTATAATGCTATAGCTCTTCACTTTTGAAGTTTGTTTATTGATTTATTTAAAAATAATTTTTTTTTAAGTAGGCTCCACACTGGGCTTGAACTCACAACCCTGAGATCAAGACCTGAGCTGAGATCAAGAGTCTGACACTTAACTGACTGAGCCACCCAGGTGCCCCTATTTATTTTTTTTTAGTAATCTTTGCACCCAATGTGGGGCTTGAACTCACGACCCCAAGATCAAGAGTCGCATGCTATTCCGGTTGAGACCCCCCCTTTAGCTCTTCACTTTAGGGTGGTACCTGCATATAAACCAGGCTGAAGTTTGTTTGTTTGTTTCTAATTCCGTTGACTGGTCGTGCATCGAGGAAGAGGGGGCAATGCAGTGTCAAAGGATCCTGGGCCACCTGCTCTTACAAGTTACCTTCTGGACCTGTTCAAGCTTGGTTCTTTATATACAGCTTCCATTAATGGTAAAATGCTGTTGTGTATACCCAATCTTATCGCTAGGTGAATGAAACAACAGCTGGTCCATGATGGGAAGCTCAGGTCCCATAGTCACCTGATGTTCTCTAATCTTTTCCTGCTTAGCTCCCTCAAGGGAGCTGAATGTTCCACCCTGGCCCATAAGCCAGGGGCTGTGGATCACACACGATTTCTGAATGCAGGAGACCAATTAGGGGAGCAGAATAAAATGTGAGTTAGGGAGTCAGAAGGGCCTAAAGTTTTAAGGGAGATTTTTAACCCCTCTGAACCCCTCTCAATTTATTAAATGGGTGTGATATTGTATAATTGTTAACGAGAATCAAGGTGTGATCTTGACATTTATATTAAGAAATACATCTTTGGTCTTCATCCTGTTTCTGGCATAGAGCTCCAAAACTCTTGGAATTTCCTAATTGATGAGAACAATAAAGATGTCATTTGATATGTTAGTGAGGTGACATGTGGAAAGCCCCTAGATAACCTAAAGATGGTGCTGGATGCCAGGAAAAGCATCCGCGTGATTAGAGATTTGGAACTTTCAGTCCCATCCCCCTGACCTCCAGGGAGGGGAGGGGGGCTTAGAGGTTGGATCAATCACCAATGGCCAACGAGTTAACCAATCATGCCTGTGTAATGAAGCCTCCATAAAAACCTAAAAGGATGGGGTACAGAGAGCTTCTGGTTTGGCAAACACTTGGAAATGTGGGGAGAATGGTGTAGTTGGAGAGGGCATGGAAGCTCCTGGCCCTTTCCCCATACACTGCCCTCTATATTCTATCTGGCTAAAGTTCTATCCTTTCATAATGAACCAGTAATCTGGTAGGTAAAATGTTTCTCTGTCAGCTGCTCTAGCAACTTAATCAAATCCAAGGAGGGGGTTGAAACCTATGACCTATAGCAAGTTGGTCAGAAGCCCAAGTGAAAACCTGGACCAGCAATGGGCATCCGAAGGGGGTGGGGAGCAGTCTTGTAGGATTAAACCCTTAACCTTGGGGGTCTGACATTATCCCCAAGTGTTAGAATTGAGTTGAATTGTAGGACACACAAGTAGTGTTAGAGAACTGCTTGGTCGTGTGGGAAAACCATATACACACAAACACAAACAAGTTGGAATTGGGAGCTGAACCCATACAAGAGAAATATTGAATGTCAGATTTTTAGATTGGAGTTAGAATAAAAAGAGTCATTGCTGATTCAGAAAAACCTTCAATAACAGCTTCCTTCCTTAGAAAGTGCTTTGGGGTCATCTAGAAGATTTTACTTTTTTTTTTTCTTAGAGAGAGAACATGCGGGGGGTTGGGAGGGCAGAGGGAGAGGGAGAGAGAGAATCCTAAGCAGGCGTGAGGCCAGTGCAGAGGCTGACATGGGGCTTGATCTCATGACCCTGAGATCAAGATCTGACCCGGAATCAAGAGTTGGAGGCTTAACTGAATGAACCACCCAGCTACCCCCTTTTTAAAATAATTAATTAAATAATTTTTTTAGAGGGGGGAGAGAGAGGGGTGGGGGAGGGGCAGAGGGCGAAGGAGAGAGAATCTTAAGCAAACCCTATACCCAGCGAGAGCCCGATGCAGGGCTCGATCTCACAACACTGAGACTGTGACCTGAGCCGAAATCAAGAGTCGGCTGCTTAACCAACTGAGCCACCAAGGTGCCCCTGGGGTCATCTAGAAGATTTTAAATCAGATCTTTCTTTCTAGTCCTGAAGCCCTCCTAATACTCACCATGTAATTTAGTGTATTCTTCTCTTAGAAAAAATGAAATTGACAAAATGACTATTAAGAAATTATACCGGGGCATCCGGGTGGTTCAGTACATTAAGCATCAGACTCTTGATCTCAGCTCAGGTCTTGATCTCAGGGTTGTGAGTTCAAGCCTCACGTTGGGCTCCATGCTGAGCAAGGAGCCTACTTTAAAAAAAATTATACCAAGATAAGATTAATAAGTCTGGGGATCTAATGTACAGCATAGTGATAATAGCTACTAATACTGAATCATATACTTGCATGTTTCTAAGAGAATAGATGTGAAATGTTCTCACCACAAAAAAGAAATGGTAACTATGTAATGAGATGAGGATGTAGCCAATACTATGGTGCTCATCGCTTTCCAATGTATCAAATCAACAGGTTGTATACTCTTAAACTTATACAATGTTATGGGTCAATTATAGCTCAAAAAAAAAAGCTGGAAAAAAAGAAGTTAAATCAAAATCTATGTTCTTTATTCCTTCCCAGAAGACAGTTTTTGTGTATTGAAATAAATACAACATGCAATGCTTGCAAAGTCCTTGTGAGAAATTACAGCTAAAGAGCAGTGTCTCGTCCATTGAGCCAGGTTCCATCAAGATAGTAGTTTTCCCTGGCTTTCCTCACTCCTGGTTAGTCATGCTCAGGAAATAAAAGAGATCAGAACACTTCCTTAGGAAGCAGTTACCCAGTGTGGAAGAAGCCAAATGGGTAGGCTTCCCCCACAAAAGTAGGATGACTGGGACTGAGCAAATGTGTCTGTACACACACACACGCACGCACACGCACACACACGCACACACACACACAGTGAGAGACAGCAATCTCATAAGCAGAGGGTTGATTCTAGCGTGTGAATGTTGTCTAGTATTGCTTTAAGGTAGAACAATGATTCAGCAGAATCTGACTCACTTAAATCTCTTTGCTTATTCTAAAAGAACCACCAGTTAGGAATGGTCTGGAGAAGGAACTCACCCCTGTTTTTGGCAAGACCTAAAACAGGCATCAAATCAGACCTGGTTTTAATTCCTGCTGTAGCTCTCTGTGAGCTAGGACAAATGACCTGACCTCAAAACCTTGAGTTTGGTTAAGTTAATATCTAACCTATGGTGCATTTCAAAGACATCGAGAACATATGTAAGCCATGTCACTAGGCACTTGGCACAGAGTAGAAGTCCTGTCCATGCTAGTGCCTCATCATTCACTACCTCCCTCTCTTTTCCTCTCTTTTCAGTTGAAGGAAGTAGAGGAACTTCTCCCCCAGCACCCTTGGGGAGAAGGACCTAACTTACTGTCCTCTGGTCCGGATCTCAGTCTATCGCTGTCTGCTTCACAATTCAGACACCATCACAAGGCAGACATGGTCCTTTTGTCCTGCAAAGGCTTTCCTTCCTAGGCATTAAATGTGGCTCCCAGCTGAGCCCCCCTCCCCCCCAAATCCTGCTATTTATCCTGTGGTCCCTCTCTGAGTGCCCCACCCACGGTAAAGACTTAAAGCTTAGCTGGAAGCTTTGGGGGTCTCCTTTAGAGAGAAAAGGCATGGAAGCAGAAGAAAGACAGAGACCTGAATCTTCAGGCTAGTGCTGGGCTTGGCTTTCCAAAGGCTTAAGGCAATAGTTCCTAATGCCCTCAGTCCAGTGGCCCTTGTTTTTTCTCCTGAACAATATTCATATGCAATATAAACTAGATACCTACTTTTGAAAAGTGAACCTAATACTCTCTCTAACTATATTATAAAGGTGAAATAAAAGATTAATTTGTAATAAAATGGAAAGTATTTTAACCAACTGAGCCACCCAAGCACCTCTAAAATGGAAAGCATTTTAACATGAACGTCAGGTATGACTACACATAATAGTCAGAGCCTTGAACTTAATACAGAATCCTTGTGAGCGCAACAGCAAGAGATGCACACGGATGGGTATCAGCAGCTCGGGTACCACAAGTAGCAGTCTCTTTGATGACATGGGTTTCTGAAATGGTAAGCAACTCCTGGTGAAAGTTCTGAACAAAGCAAACGATAAGTTCCTTCAATCTACGTGTTAGTTGCATTTCTGGAAGATTCAGTGTTTGAAATGGTTCAAAAAATACTTTGTGTTCATAATTAAAATGAAGCGGAGTCCTAGGCTCCCTTGATAAGAGGTTTTTCACCTACATTGGTATCCGGTGGGACTTTTGAAAACACATGTGGGATGTGGGACATTTTGTGCAGCGCTGTCCTGATCATTGCAGTATGCCTAGCATCTTTGGCCCCAAGACATGAAATAATACCAGGAGACCCTCCTCCATGCCCACCCAACCCCCCAACAGATGCAGATAACCAAAAATTACCCTCACGGGTTTCCAAAACATCCCCTAGAGGGCAGTACGTCCCCCGGTTGAGAAGTGGCTGAGGGGACTAAATGTGACCAGGAACCCTCCCGTGAGTTAACGAAGAGTTTGGTTTCCTTTCATGATGCTCGCATCTACTCCCCCTTAGACCTCATGTGAGTCTGTCGACCCTCCCTCTGGGCCCACATATCAGCCCTACCTCCCAAGTTCTGAGGCCCACTTCTCTATCCATTTCACTTCATCCAGGACCAGGGGAGGCAGCTGGATGAGACCAGGCACCAATAGAATTCTAGAAGGAGTCTGGCAGAGCAGGCAGGTAAAGCCAGATCTGGTCCTTCCCTGGAAGGAGGGGGGGCCAGAGAGGATCCAGATCTTACCCGTGTGGGCCACAGGAGACCAAGTAGGCATGCCTGAGCTCAGCTAAGGGAATCTCTGCCCTCAAACTTGGCTGGACAACATCAGTGCCTTCCAAGCTGTCTGCCTTCACTCATCCTGTCCCTTAACAAGGTGGTACAAGGAACACAGATTCTGAAGCCAGACCACCTGGGTTCCGGTCCTTGCTCAACCATTCATTTTGCTTTGGGAAGGTTATTTCATCTCTCTGTGCCTCAGTTCCTTCACGGGTAAAATGGGGATAATAGTATCTATGTTATACGGTTCTAAGAACTCAATGAGTTGATTACACAAAAATGCTTAGTACAGTGTCTGGCATGTAGTATTTTGCAAATCTTAGATATGATTATAGTCATCACCATTCATGCCCTTCAGGGAGCATTAGGTTAGGGAGTTACCCCAAATTGGGGCATGAGCATTCCTAAGGACCCTCACTATGATGAAACCGAAGCTGACAGAGTTACGTGTGAGTAAGAATACTTGCAGCTAATCTAGCAGAGATGGTTCCCTGGTTTCATTCTTGACGATCTAGGTGACTAGGTAAGATCTAGGCTGGTAAGATCTAGGTGACTAGGTAAGATCTAGGTGACTGGTAAGATCTAGGCTGGTAAGATCTAGGTGACTAGGTAAGATCTAGGCTGGTAAGATCTAGGTGACTAGGTAAGATCTAGGCTGGTAAGATCTAGGTGACTGGTAAGATCTAGGCTGGTAAGATCTAGGTGACTAGGTGACTGGTAAGATCTAGGCTGGTAAGATCTAGGTGACTAGGTAAGATCTAGGCTGGTAAGATCTAGGTGACTAGGTAAGATCTAGGTGACTGGTAAGATCTAGGCTGGTAAGATCTAGGTGACTAGGTAAGATCTAGGCTGGTAAGATCTAGGTGACTAGGTAAGATCTAGGCTGGTAAGATCTAGGTGACTAGGTAAGATCTAGGCTGGTAAGATCTAGGTGACTAGGTAAGATCTAGGCTGGTAAGATCTAGGTGACTAGGTAAGATCTAGGCTGGTAAGATCTAGGTGACTAGGTAAGATCTAGGCTGGTAAGATCTAGGTGACTAGGTAAGATCTAGGCTGGTAAGATCTAGGTGACTAGGTAAGATCTAGGTGACTGGTAAGATCTAGGCTGGTAAGATCTAGGTGACTAGGTAAGATCTAGGCTGGTAAGATCTAGGTGACTAGGTAAGATCTAGGCTGGTAAGATCTAGGTGACTAGGTAAGACTAGGCTGGTAAGATCTAGGTGACTAGGTAAGATCTAGGCTGGTAAGACCTAGGTGACTGGTAAGATCTAGGCTGGTAAGGTCTAGGTGACTAGGTAAGACTAGGCTGGTAAGATCTAGGTGACTAGGTAAGATCTAGGCTGATAAGACCTAGGTGACTGGTAAGATCTAGGCTGATAAGATCTAGGTGACTAGGTAAAAAAGGCCAATTACTATCCTCCTCCTCATCACCACCATCATCATCATCACACTAAGGGAAAAATAGAATGCTGGATGGAGAGGGAGGGCTGTGGATGCCCAGGCTGGATGGAGGAGGGACGTGGTCAGGGAGGGAATAAGGAAGCGTTTCCTGCAACCTTGAGAAAGGGCTTACTTTCTTACCATCTATGGACTGTGAGCCTCTGCCTTTGTAGATCTCAAGTCTGAGCTGCTACCCGAACGACCAGAAAAGAAACAAACCTCCTGACCTCCAAACCCTCAGTCTTCAGAGGCACAGGCAGCAGAGGTGCTGCATTTGGAGAGAAGATGGTGAAGAACAGGAAGGAACAGCTCACTGGAGAGTGACTCCCGTAAGGGCTGAGTCTCAGGGACCAAGTACAGCAGGAACGAAGTCGCTCCCAAGAATAGCCACACACCCCTCACCCCCACAAACAACCCCAGAAATAAAGGAAACACAGCAAGGGGAGGAGGGGCAGAGAGAGGTAGAAGTGGGCCGGAAGGGCAGCTCCCCAGAAGGACATTAGGGCAGGAGTCAAGGGCAAGAGAAAGAGATGGACATGGGAAAGCTGCCCTCTATACTGGGGCCAGATCAAGGAGAGGTCAAGAGTCCTTCCCAGCAAGGACTTCAAGTCCCTGAAAGTAGGTTGTCCTGGGAAGCAGAATCCTTGTCCCCTTTAGCTGCCTGAATTTCTCCCAAAACCTTCGCCCTCAAGTCTGGCCTCTGGGAACATATTCTGAAGTATTCCCCCTGCTCGGGTCTCCGGACCTCTTCCACTTTCATCAGGGCTATCCTCCCAGCTCGACACCCCTCCCTACACAGACGGAAAAGCACCGAAAGGCGTGTCAGTGATAGACATGTGACAACTGAATTTGCTTCTGCCTGTCTCTTCTGTTAAGCCACGTATTAGGAGAGCGCTCACCAGTCCCCAAAGACTTGCAGTCTTTGCTCCACAAAACAAAAGTACCCAAGAACAATTCCTTACTGACCAATACTCCAGGATTGTGTCTCCAGCGGCAGGAGCCAGAGGGACAGGGAAGAGAAATAGGGCTCTAGGGCCCTAAGCAAGAGATCCCAGCCCAAGCCTAGGGTCCCAAGGAAGAGCTACAGAAGAGGGTCAATTCGAGCGCCGCGCAGTAGGAGTAGGGAGGACTGGCAGAGAGAAACTAGCTTTGAGAACCTTTACTGAGAACTACCAGTGGCTCCACGAAAGATGCCCAAACATTTCTGGTTAGAACCATCTTTCCCAAAACTACAGACGGTATTTTTGCTACAATGCCCTTTCTTTTAAAAGACGTCTGAGGGCAAGTGTAACGCTTCTAGAGCAAGAAATGGTGAAGGGGAAAAACATTTCAGCACCATGCTCTAGATCAGTGTGGCAAAAAAACCAACAGACAGATAACCGTCCAAGCAGCAGAGTCAATAGGAGAGGGCTGGTGGCGAACCCCGCCATTGGCTTAGCAACCCCCGCTCTCAGAAGCCCAGATCACCGGGAACAGGGAGCACCTGTCTTACCTCAGCGTCCACAGGGGCAGACCAAGCTGAGGCCAGGCCAACACCCATCTCATGTCCATGGAATATCCTGTAGCCCCGGGCTTGCTAGGCAAGGATCAACTTTGGGATATAGGTTGTCTTCCAGGGATATTGTCCCTTGCTTCCTACTCCCAGCTGCTACATGGTTTCAGCTTCTGCGTTTTTTTTGTTAATTTAAGATTTTATTTATTTATTTATTTACTTATTTACTTATTTACTTATTTTTGAGCGAGGGGAGAGGCAGAGGGAGAGGGAGAATCTCAAGCAGGATCCCTGCTGAGCACAGAGCTCCACGCAGGGCTCGATCCCACAACCCCGAGATCACGACCTGAGCTGAAACCAAGAGTCGGATGCTCAACCGACCGAGCCACCCAGGCGCCCCTCAGCTCCTGTATTCTTGAATCGGGAAAGGAAGGTGAATGTTAAGAAGTGAAGAGAGTGTGTGAGAATGAGCTTTTCTTGCTTGATCTTCCAATGTTCTTCCGGTTTCACTGTATAGAGACCATTTCTCAGCAGTGCAAGCACCTTTGAATGCCATCATTTTATTTAATTCATGGTTTAAAATCTTCAGCACATCAGTGGTGCTCAGTGGTGCTTTCTCCGGACCCAGAGTC
Organism: Zalophus californianus; assembly: GCF_009762305.2. Taxonomy (NCBI): domain Eukaryota; kingdom Metazoa; phylum Chordata; class Mammalia; order Carnivora; family Otariidae; genus Zalophus; species Zalophus californianus. The sequence goes on along the minus strand of NC_045604.1, from coordinate 5,696,023 downwards.
ATCTTCTCCTTCCCCTAAGTTAGAGAAACAGCGGGAGGGAGAGGGAATGTGGGAGGAAGACAGAGCAGGAGGGACAGGGCGGACAGATCATTTGGGTATAGGGAGCAAGGAAGGTTGGGTTTGTTTTCCAAGGCATAGATCCCAAGCGTGCTCTGATCCGGAAGGCGAGCGGGGAGGCGGCAAGCAGCCTCACGGGTGTGCACGGGGGCCGGTGACAGCCTCAGAGACCGTGTGGGCGGTGAATCAAGGTGAGGGCAAGGGCGGGGGGCGGGGGAGGCAGGGGTGGGCTTCAGTCTACAAGTTCGGTTCCTGTGCCGTGGTGTGGTCCATGCGGTCAGTCTCCCACCCTCCCTGAGGCCAGCTAGGGCTTACATTCACATTCCTCCCAAGAAAAACACAGAAGTAGAGGTTAGATGACCCCCCTGGGGTTTTTTTCTTGTTTAATCATGATTAAACATGCTCAAATCACATAGAGTGGCTACTCAACTTCTGCTCTGACTCCACAGTGGGGCAGGTGGAAACTACAGGGGTCCCTTGGTTGGCGCGGCCTCTAGGGATGGCTGGATTGGGGAGGGTAGAGGTAGGCAGGGTAGCAGAAATCCTTTGTCTAGTACATGCAGTACACGTCTACCGGCAGTAGCTGTGTCTCCAGAAAGCTCCCCACCCTTACCTCTCTTTCCCCCCCAAATCTACTCTAGGCCCATCTCCCTGCCCGCGGCCCTTTGAAACCTCTTCTGCCTCTGCCCCTGACGGTCCTAGACTGGACGGTGAAAGCAGCTTTCTCTGGCCTCCACCCGTCCCAGGCTCCCTGCCTTGGAACTCATCTACTCAGCATGCACTAATGTGGAAGGGGCTTGATCTGGGTTGGCCTCGAGGAGAGGGAGGCTCCGGTCCCCACGGTCGCCTAGCTCATAGGAGGGAAGGAGGATGTGTTGGTGCAGAAGGATGTGAAGAGCAGAAACATGTTACCTGAAGTGTGACTGTTGTAACTGGTGGAACAGTGCCTAGGCCCCCCTCGGGCACCCAACTCTGACTGCTTCCCCCACCCCGACTGCCGGGGGTCCCTCTCTCAACCTCAAAGCCTCTTGCTCTTCAACCTCACAGGCCAGGCATAGGTGCTGGTCAAGGAGGCTTGTCCCAAGGACAAACTGGTCCACCCTTAGGCAAGTGGCTGCCAATTGAATTCTTCGTCTTCCCCCACGTTCCTTGTGCTTCCACTGTTGCAATGCCTTGGGGGGGACCAGAGAAAATAATATATAAGGATGGAACTTGCCTCAGCAAGAGGCTGGAGGGACAAAGAGACAAAGACACGTAGGAGTCAGAACTGCAGCGAAGGGGAGAAAAGGGAGAGAGTGAGGGACAAGGCTGGTTATTCAGGAGCTAGGATCCTTTTTCCTTTTCTGGAATCTCCGGAACTTGCCCTGAATAGCAAGGGCAGCCTTCTCTGTTTCCGGCGCTGTCAGATCAATGTCGATCTCCTCCTCCTCCTCAGTCTTCTTGGCACCACCAGCTTTCCCTGCAGAGAGTTGAGGGATTCACTGATGAGTAAACCGGCGTTGCCCCTGCACCTTTCTCCGGGCCCCAAATACAGTGGCTAGGGTCCACTTCCTGCTGGGCTCTGGGAGGTTCTCCACTCTTTGCTAGGACCAAGAACGCCTGATCACTCTCCTGGAAGCTTGAGTTGGGGTACTGAGGCTGAGAACTAGCTCTAGTTACTTAGGAGCTTTGCTACTCTTAGACCAAGACGACAAATGTCTTCTATCATCACTTATTCCTCAGTCTTACAACTCAGAGTCCCAGAGCATACTGACTTTCCCCCCAGCTTTCCCTCAATTTCTGATTGAGACAGTGGCTGGATTATCTCATGAGCCTCTTCCTATCACAGTGCCCGTTTCCAAGCACTCCAGAGCCAGCTTCCACGATCGAGGAGTAAATACTGGTAGGTTTACTTCTTAGGAAAAAGTGGAAGAAAGCCTACAGGTATAGTGTTTCCAACCTAGTGCTTTGTTTCACTCGTCCGCATTCCTATTCCAATTACATCCCACTCTAGGAGCTTCCAGACTTATAGCCTTACCTGCCCTCACATCCCTGTAATCACCCACTCTACAAACAACCTGGGCCAACCCCACTCACCCTTTTCCTCTGGGCCAGGTGCCTGGTTGGTTGCTGGGGATGTTTTGGTATTAAGCTGGAAAAGAGAAATCAGAGCATTAGATAGTCATAGAAGTATTAAGGTGCCATCCCTTTAGACTCACCATCAACACTTTCAAGTCCTCCTATCACTAGGTGCCCTCCTCAATCTTTTGAAGAAGTGGGTCTGAAGATCCGAGAAAGGGAGAAAAGTCATCAAAATTCATTGAACAAGCATTTGTTGGTGCTAGGGACATTGCAGAGGACAAAACAGACAAAACCCCTGCCCTCATGGAGTTTACATTCTAGTACACAGAGAGACTAATAAAATATTAGGTTAGGTGGTGGTAAGTGTTACAGAGAAAAGACAGGGAAGCGGGTGGTGAGTGCTTGTGGGAATGGAGAAATACAGTTTTATCCAGAGTGGTCAGGAAAATTCTGTCTGAAAGTGGCATTTGAGCCAAAAGCTAAAAGAGATAAGGGAGGAAGGGTTACCCGAGTCCGGGCAGAAGCTTCCAATGACCGTAGGCAGAAGTGAGATGAACTTATTTGAGGAATAGCAAGAGACCAATGCAGTTGGAGTGGAGAGAGGAAGGAAGCAGGAGGAAGGGGGCTGGAGACCAGATCAGAGATAACTAGGGTGGGCAGATGACGTAGGGCCCTGGGAGTCCTCTTAAGGAGTTCGACTTTTACAAGTGAGATGAGAAGGCACCGGAGACCATCAATTTGCACAAAGGGGGCACGAGGGAGGAAGCAGGAAAACCTGCTAGGAGGTTACTGCAGACAACTGGGCAGGAGGTAATGCTTGCTGGGGTCAGCATCATGGCAGTGGAGGTGGTGAGACGTGGTTCGATCCTGGGTATATTTTCAAGCTATGACCAAAGGGACTGGGTGATGGGGTAAGTGGCATTTTGAGAAAGGCGTCAAGGATGACTCCAAAGTGTTTGGCCTGAGGAACTGAAAAAAACAGAATTGTCATTTCCCACAATGGAGAAGACAGCAGGGGCAGCAGGTTTTAGGAAAAAAGAGAGGCCTATTAATTACTCAAGAGGAGATGCTTTTATAAGCTGCTGGATGCCCAAGAGGAGTTAAGGAGCCGGATCTGGCCCAGAGATATAAATTAGGCCTTTATTAACACATGGATGACATTCAAAGCCATTAGACTGTGAGATCACCATCAGATAGAGAGAAAAGGGTCAAATCCTGGGGCATTCCAGTGATTAGCGGTTGTAGACATGAGGAAAATTCAGTAAGGAAAACTGAGAAGTCAGGCAGGAGCAAAGCCAAGAGAGTATAGGAGTTTAGAAAGCATGTGAAGAAACTATTGCAAGCAGGAGAGAGTGATTAGTTGTGTCCAACTCTGCAGGTAGGCCAAGTAAGATGAAGACTGGGGATTGACCGCCGGGTTTTGTTGTGTGGAAATCACTGGTGGCTTTGACAAGAGAAGTCACAGTGGAGGAAGGGAGCAAAAGTCTGGTTAGAGTAGGTTCATGAGGGAAATGGAGGAGAGAGATTGAAGCAGCAAAGAGAGAAGGAGTTCCCAAAAAATGGGGGTGGGGATGTGGTTTGAGGGGGATACAGGGCATGAGAAGATTTGACTTAAGATGGCAGAGATTATAGAATGATTGTGTTTTATGAAAATGATCAGTAGAAGGGCGCCTGGGTGGCTCAGTGGGCTAAGCATCTGCCTTCAGCTCAGGTCATGATCCCAGGGTCCTGGGATCGAGCCTGGAGTCCGGGCTCTCTGCTCAGCAGGGAGTCGGCTTCTCCCTCTGCCTCTGCCCCTCCCCCTGCTCATGCTCCTTCTCTCTCTCTCTCTCTCAAATAAATAAAATCTAAAAAAGAAAGAAAGAAAGAAAATGATTCAGTAGAGAAGGGCAAACTGTAGGGACAGAAAGAAGATCCTTGGGGCGCCTGGGTGGCTCAGTCGTTAAGCGTCTGCCTTCGGCTCAGGTCATGGTCCCAGGGTCCTGGGATCGAGCCCCGGATCGGGCTCCCTGCTCGGCGGGGAGCCTGCTTCTCCCTCTCCCACTCCCCCTGCTTGTGTTCCTGCTCTCACTGTCTCTCACTATCTCTCTCTGTCAAATAAATAAATAAAATCTTAAAAAAAAGAAAAGAAAAGAAAGAGGATCCTTGCTGGAGGAGAAAGGGGGTAAGATCTAGTGCCTAAGTAGCGGGTGGCCCTGAACAGGAGCTAAGCATGGATCACCCACAGGAGGGAAGGCAGATCCTATAGGCCCAGAGGCAGGCAGGTGGGGACATTTGCAAGGTCTCTTCTCATTGCTTCTGTTTTTGAAGTAAAATAGGTAGCAAGGTCATCATCCAAGAGGAGGAGGGAAGAGGTCTTGGAGGAAAGAAGGGGGAAAGAAAGTATGAAATAGTCTCTAAGCAGAGTAGGAAAGTGAATGAACTAGGGGACGGTAATATTCCCATTGCTGGGAAGCACTGGGGCCCCTCCTAAGGCCATGGCCATGAATTTGAAATTGGATTAGTCAACTGATATGTGTGCTTTTTTCTAGCTTCTCTGTCCAGATGGAGAGTTAAATTCAAAATAATAGGAATTCCCCTCCCTTGGAATTGTATCAATAGAGTTGCTCCATCTGGACGTTCCTATCTCAAGGTACACTTGATCTTGAGACAGAGTCACGCCTGTGGGCTTCTAGGTACCCTTGGAGTCTGTTTACTCATTTCACAATTTGAGTACTTGCTATTTGCCAAAATACAGGCTTCTCACGAAGGTTTTGCCATCGAATCCTTAGAATAGTTCAGTGGAGTATACAGCATTCTCCCCCATTTTACTGATGCAGACCTTGGTTGAATGACTGTCAGATACCAGGGCTCTGCTTTAATAAGCTGATAGAATCCAGTTTATGTTATGTAGATTATGCCATTTAGACCCGATTTTGATAAATATTTATCAACCACTTAGTTGTGTTTTGTTCTATGCACTTATAGAGTATAGAAGAAACACGAGATTCATTTATTCAACCAATATGTCAGTGCCTCACACATGCCAAGTGTTATTCTAGACACTGGGGACACAGCAGTGAGCATAATAAAGTTCCTGAACTCATTAAACAACTATGCCAGCTAGTGACACGTTCCAAGAAGAAAAATAAAACAGCGCCGTCTAGGAAGGCCTCTCTGATGAGTGACATTTGAGCAGAGGTTTCAATGACATATAAAAGGAAGCCCTGTCAGTGTGTAGAAGAGCCTTCTAGGCAGATGAAACGTGAGGTGGAAAGTCCCTGAGGCAGGTTTTGTGCCTGGTTATGTTCAAGGAAGAGTAAGGAAATCAGCATGGCTGGAGCTGAGTGAATAAGGGAGAGAGCAGAAGAAATGAAGTTGGGTGGGTGGCCAGAATATGAATATCTCTGGAGCAGAGCAAAGGCTTGGACTTTTTTCTGAGTTGATGGAAAAGCATTACAAAGTTTGGGGCAGAGGGAAACATGGTTTGATCTGTTTCTAAGGAATCACTTTAGGGGCGCCTGGGTGGCTCAGTTGGTGAAGCGTCTGCCTTTGGCTCAGGCCATGATCCCAGGGTCCTGGGATCGAGCCCTACATCGGGCTCCCTGCTTGGCACGGAGCCTGCTTCTCCCTCTCCCTCTGTCTGCCGCTCGCCCTGCTTGTGTTCTCTCTCTCGCTCTCAAATCAATTAATAAAATATTAAAAAAAAAAAAAGGTTTGAGGAGAAAAGAGAAAGAGTGAGATAATCATGTAAGAAAGTAAGAGAGTGAACGGTGAGTTGTGGTAGGTAGGATCACCAGGCAGTACTTAGGGCCACATGAGGGTAATGGACACGGATTTAAAGTGAAACCAGTTAAGAGATTGTCCCTAACTTCCAGGCTGAGTGAAGAGGTAAGACAAGTACCCAAACAATATTTACTGAGAATGTATTACATGCTCAACATTACCCCATTGAATCCTCTGAAATTTCCGAGGTGTCATCCCTATTTTATAGTTGAGGAAACAGGCTTTGAGATGCTAAAGATCTTGTCCAAGGTCAAGCCACACTGCTAGAAACCAGCAGAACTGGCTTTGGGACCCAGAGCAGCGGACTCCACATTCAACCACCAGGCTCTACTATTCCCACAACATGGAATATTGTCACATGCTCGCCCAAATATGGTAACGTGCTAACAATGACTGAATCTAGGTGAAAAACATATGGATGCGCACTGAACTATTAGTCTTTCAACTCCGATACATTTTTCTAATAAAAAGTTAGGGGGGGGAAAAGAGAAAATATTAATTTAAAGTAAAACAAAAGTTATTATTTTTTTAAAAGTAGGCTGTAGATTGATATGGTCCAACTTTGTAAAAGATATAGACTGCTTATCTATCTATCTATCTATTTAAAAATCTGGAAGACCACTCACAAAAGTGTTCCTGAAACTCTATGGAATTCCTGCTAGTCCCCCTTTGACCAAAAGAAAGGACGCATGAAAAGAAAGGTTATTCCTGAGATTCTTGGGAGACCGGCAGGTCATTGCTTTCTTCCTCCATGATCTTCCTGTGGTCATAGTCATGATTGATTTATTTATTTGCACACGATTGATGTAATGGCCCAGCAGTCACCTACTTGACACGCTCCACTCTGGTACCCCGTCATCACAAGAGGTTTGCCCATATTGCAAAAGCAGCCCATGGATGGGTAATAGGCTAACAGGCGATAGTCCAGACAAGAGGGTCAGGGGTCAAGAGGCAAATTCTATAGTCCCATGATCTCTGACTTTAAATTCTACTTTCTAGATTGCCAGCAAATCCCCGACTCTGATCCTTGCTTTGTTATCCCTCTGTCTGACTCTGAGTCTGTTCCCTTAATCCACCGACTCTTTTCTCTCACCCCAGGGCCTCCCCTTTGGAGGAAAATCTGGACCCAATTCTAAATATCTCCCCTCCGATGGCTGTCTCTTCCTCTACTTTGCTTCTCGGATCAGCTAATCTTGAGCATCCTCCAAGCCCAAATACGGGTCAGGACAGAACCACCCGGGCCACGCTTCCCTCCACCCAGCAGGCTGTCCCCCTTCCTGAGTCTCCCCTGAGATTACCGACCCTGGAATGGAGCCACAGCTCAGCTGCTGTCTGGTCCTCCAGGGCTTCCCAGCTCCATTTGGCTTAAATGTATGAGAGGGCGCTGGGGAGACCAGAAAAGGGTGCTATAAGGAGGAGAAGACCCCTATTGCTCCCAATGGCCCCTTGAAACCTCCCTCGCACCTTCTGCTGAAAAGCACTATGCTGAGTCTTCTACCTCCTGCCCTTCCTCCCTCCACCCTCTCCAGCCAGTTCTCAAAATAGCCACTCAGAACACGGGATTTCTAGATTTAGTTTTTGGTGATTTGCTGAGGTTGGGGGTGGGGACAGTTAGATCACAGGTTGTTAGCTCCCACACTCTCTATAGTTCTCAGCCCTTTACTAGTCCCTGGTCTCTGCCCCAACCCTCTGTTTGCTTTCCAGAAACTCAGCGATTTTCGATGAATCAAGGTCCTCTGGTACATCACCTGTAAGCAATCAGACTAGCTGGACTGTGGGTAAACCAAGGAGGCACGGAGGTCCGCTCTGGGTGAACCAGAGACCACACGCTCCGTAAGGGCATCTCTCCCACAAACTCACACCTCCACAGGATCGATGCTAACCCACAGGAGCTGTGACCAGGGAGGGTCTCTCAGCCTCTCTCTGCCTCACATCCTAGCCAGGTATGGATTACAAACTCTCGGAGGCTCTTCTGCTTCTTTCAACACTGAGCTCCTCTGACCTGTAATAACAACAGTGAAGTGGGTTAGCAAGTCCTTCCTTTTCCTCATAGGACTCAGCAGGAGAACGCGAAGAGATCCCGGACTGCAGCACGCCACCACCCCCGCCCCCCCGCCGCCCCCGGCCTTGTTAATCATCACAGGTGTAATACCTTCTATGTGCCAGTCACATCTCTACGCACTTGATAAACACTGGCACGCTGAGTCATTATAACAGCCCCATAAGACGGCTATTGTAACTATTCTCATTTTACAGGTATGGAAACTGAGGTAAGAGAGGTTCATTAACTTGCCTATGGTCATACAGCTAAGAAGTAGCAAAGCCAGAATTTGAATCAAGACTGTCTGACTCCATAGGGCCACTGGGTGGCTCAGTCGGTGAAGCGTCTTCCTTTGGCTTGAGTCATGATCGCAGGGTCCTGGGATGGAGCATTGGGCTCCCTGCTCATGGGGAGTCTGCTTCTCTCTCTCCCTCTGCCCCTCCTCTCATGCTCTCTCTCTCCAGATAAATAAATAAAATCTTAAAAAAAAAAAAGGGGACAGTCTGACTCCAGAGTCCCTGCGTTTGAACACCATGCTATGCTGTCTCTCCAAGTCTAGCCGAGGAAGGAAGGTGGGAAGGAAAGTCCTAGGGATCGTGACTTCCTACCCTTCCCACCATCAAGGACCGGTCTGTCTCTCAATCCACAGTCCCCAGCACTTTCTTCACGTGTGCTCTACCGGGAACATGGAGAACAGTGTCCTGTCCGCCCATTATGGGGAGATCTTGCCTGCTATTACAGAGCCTGATCCCAGACCACGCCTACTGACTCAAAGTCCTACTCTGCTAGCTGAGCAGACTACCCTGACTCTGCCTTTTATCTCAACATGTGTTCGGTGGGCCTCCCGGCACACACTAGGCTGACCTCTGGGCGACAGCTATCACCTGAGGGTATGTTCGTCACTCCCAGGGCCAGATGCTAGCCCTTCAGATTCTGAGAATTCCGTGGGTAGGACCACCCCACTGGTTTTCATTCCAAATGACTCCCTCACCCACATTCAGGTCTGCTATTCCACGTTTCTAGTGAGCTTGGAGCTTGGTTCAGTTCAGTCTCACCTCGCACACAGGACTCAATCTTTCTCACTTCTCAACACGCACCAGACACTAATTAGCAACGCTGAGGCCCATTTGCTCTCACCTTTCCCCAGAGGGCCCTACTTTTTCCCCTTGCCTACCTTCCCGTATTCCTTCTCTCCTCACCTCTGGGCCTGACAACGTTCCATTCCGTCATCCTGGCGGTGGCTGCCGGGTCCCCGTGAATATACCCCTGTTGCCTCTGCAGTTCAAAGTTGTGGACTCTCCCTCCCCACGGGGGAAGGAGGCAAAGGGCAGGCAAGGCCTGTTGGCCTAAAGAAAGGCTTGGAGAGCGCAGAGAGGGATCTGACATGGCCCCGGCCTCCCTTTCCCTGGATGACACCTCCTCCCAGGGCATTCACCAGCGTTCGGACGAATTCCTGTCCTTGCCTCTGAGCTTAAGATCCCATTCTTCTTCCTCCCTCTCAGGAGTCCTTACAATCAATTCCCCTCACTCTCATATATAAAACCTCTCCCTCTTTTTATTTTTATTTTTTATTTTATTTTTTTAAAGATTTTATTTATTTATTTGACAGAGAGAGACAGCGAGAGCAGGAACACAAGCAGGGGGAGCGGCAGAGGGAGAAGCAGGCTTCCCGCGGAGCAGGGAGCCCGACGCGGGGCTCGATCCCAGGACCCCGGGATCATGACCCGAGCCGAAGGCAACCGCTCAACGACTGAGCCACCCAGGCGCCCCTCTCCCTCTTTTTAAGAAAGGAAAAGAAGGCTTCCTCAACCTGAATTCCTTCTTCAACTACCATTACAGGGAAAAGAAGCAGGCCTAGGACCATGCATTGAGGAACCCCAATATTTAAAGGTCAGGGGGATCTTTTCAAAAAATATGAATAGCCATATGCAAAAAAAAAAAACCCCAACAACCAAAAAAACTGAATCTAAACCTCGCACTTCATACAAAAATTAACTCCAAATGCATACAAAACCTAAAACTATAAAACTTCTAGAAGAAAATATAGGAAAAAAAAAATCTTTGCAACCTTGGGGTAGGCAAAGATTTCTTAGACATACCAAAGGTAGAATTCATAAAAGAAAAAAATTATAAATTAGACCTTGTCAAAACTAAGAACTGCTCTTTGTTTTGTTTTGTTGTTTTTTTCAAATTTTTATTTAAATTCTGGTTGGTTAACATATAGTGTAATATTGGTCTCAGGAATAGAATTTAGTGATTCATCACTTACATACATACCCAGGGCTCATCATAAGTGCCCTCCTTAATATCCATCGCCCATCTAGCTCATTCCCCACCCACTTCCCTCCATCAATCCTCAGTTTGTTCTGTATCATTAAGAGTCTCTTATGTTTGCTTCCTTCTCTCTCTTTTCCCCCCTTCCCACATGTTCATCTGTTTTGTTTCTTAAATTCCACATATGAGTGAAATCATATGGTATTTTTCTTTCTCTGACTGACTTATTTCACTTAGCATAATACCCTCTAGTTCTAGCCACATCATTGCAAATGGCAGGATTTCATTCTTTTTGATGGGCAATATTCCATTATATATATATATATATACATATATATATATAGAGAGAGAGAGAGAGAGAGAGAGTCATACGGCTAAGAAGTAGCAAAGCATATATATATATATGTATGTATGTATATATGTATATATATATATGCACCACATCTTCTTTATCCATCCATCAGTCGATGGACATCTTGGCTCTTTCCACAGTTTGGCTATTGTGGACATTGCTGCTATAAACATCGGGGTGCACGTACCCCTCTGAATCTGTATTTTTGTATCCTCTGGGCAAATACCTAGTAGTGCAATTGCTGGATCATAGGGTGGCTCTATTTTTAACAAGAACTGCTCTTTGAAAGACATTCCCAAGAGGATGAAGAGACAAGCTACAGACTGGAAGAAAATATTTGCAAATCATATATCTGACAAAGGACTTGTATCCTGGGTATATAAAGAGTTTTCAAATCCTGGTAACATGAATGCAATTTGCAAAAGTGGGCAGGATATTTGGACGTGTCACCAAAGAAGATACATGGATGACAAACGAGCACAAGAAAAGATAACATCATTGGTCATTTGGGAAATTCAAGTTAAAACCGCACTGAGATACCATTACATACCTATTAGGATGGTTCTTTTAAAATGATAATGCCATGTGCTGGCAAAGATATGGAGTGTCTGGAGCTCTCATACATTGTTGCTGGGAATGCAACATGGTGCGGCTGCCTTGGCAGGTTAAGCACACCTTTACTGCTAACACCAGCAACCCTACTCTTAGGTGAGTAGGGTTTTTTTTTTTACTCAAGTGAATTTACTCAAGTGAAATTAAAACCTCTACACAGAAACCTGTAAGTGAATGTTTCTAACAGCTTTACTTATAATCACCAAAAACTGGAAACAAACCAAACGTCCCTCAACCGAGGAACAGATAAACAAAGTGTGTTCCATCCATACTGTATGATACTACTCAGCAATTAAAAGAAAGGAATAAGGGGCGCCCGGGTGGCTCAGTCGGTTGGGTGTCTGCCTTCGGCTTGGGTCATGGTCCCCGGGGCCTGGGATCGAGCCCCGTGTCGGGCTCCCTGCTCCGCGGGAAGCCTGCTTCTCCCTCTGCCGCTCCCCCCTGCTTGTGTTCCCTCTCTCGCTATGTCTCTCTCTGTCAAATAAATAAATAAAATCTTTAAAAATAAATAAATAAAATAAAAGAAGGAATAAACTACTGATACATACAACCATGTGGATGAACCGCAAATGCGTTATGCTAGGGGCGCCGGGCTGGCTCAGTCGGCAGAGCATGTGACTCCTGATCTCTGGGTCGTGAGTTCAAGCCCCACGTTGGGCGAAGAGTTTACTTAAAAAAAAAAAAAAAAAAGGAGCATGAGGCTAAGTGAAAGAAGCAAGACCCAATTATACAACATTCTTGTAAAGGCAAAACTATAGTGAAAGCAGAAAGATCAGTTCGGTGCCTGATAAAAGCTGAGGTCACAGGAGGGGTGACTACAAAGGGGAAGTGGGGAATTTGGGGATGATGAAACTGCTCTGTATCTTGATTGTGGTGGTGGTTTCACGACTACATGTTTGTCAACTTTGCAGACCTGGGGCATCTGGGTGGCTGAGTCGGTTAAGCGTCCGACTCTTGATTTAGGCTCTGGTCATGATCTTAGGGTCATGAGACCGAGAACCACGTCGGCTCTGTGCTCCGTGGGGAGTCTGCTTGGGATTCTCGCTCTCCTTCTCTGTCTGTACCTCCACCCTGCACACCCTGTCTCTGTCTCTCCCTCTCTCAAAAATAATATAAATCTTTTTTAAATACATAAATCTAAAAAAAAAAAAGATTCACAGAACTATACACTGATAAGGGCACATTTTACTGCATAGAAATTATACCTTAATGTTTTAAGTGTGGAAAACAGCTAAGGAGAGGTCAATAGGCTGGCCAAGACTGAGAAGGAGCACTCAGAAAGGCAGGGGAGAAGGGTGTGGGGGGGGGCAGGCCTCTCCCGGCTCCCCCCTCTTCATTGCTGAGCCCCCCGAACACGTACTCTCTCCCACTTCCTCAGCTCCCACACTCTCCACCCCACCTCCGCCTCACTTCTCCCGGCCCCTACTCCCAGAAACGAACCCAATGCTCTCTCTGATACCAAGTCAAATGCACAGGGGCAAGCTCCGTTTGGCTTGACCTCTTGAGGCATTTGATGCTCAGTCACGTCACCTTCCTTCTCCCATCTTCTTTCCCTGGTTCCTGAGGCATCATGGCTTTCCCTGATTTTCTCCTATCTTTCTGGGCACTTCTTCCCAATGTTTAAGCAGTGGCGACTCTACAGGTTTAGAGCTAGGCTCCCTTCCGTTCTCTCTTCCTAGATGATCCTATCTGTCCCTGTGACTTGTTATCATTTATACCGGCTCCACCCAGTAGCATGGGGGTTGACAAACCACAGCCCCCCGCCAAATCTGGCCTCTAGCCTGTTTTTGCAGGCGAGATAGAGTTTTGCAGCCATACCCACTGTTTACGTCTTATCTTTGGCACCACATCAGCAGAGCTGAATAGTTGCAACGGGGGCCATATGGTCCACGAAGCGAAAAATGTTTATTATCTGGCCCGTGACAGAAAAAGTTTGCAATAGAACTTTCTGCAATGATCGAAATGTTTTCCACCTGAGCTGTCTGATGTATGGCATCCACGAGGTGCGTGTGGCTGTTGAATACGCTGTAATGTGGCTAGTGCAACCGGGGAATAAAATTGATAATTTTATTTAATTTTAATCAATAAGTCAATCATTGTCCATTAAATAACTAGTAAGGAGAATAGCTACATGTGGCTAGCGGCTACTATACCGAGCAGCACACCACGCCACTGAGGGCTCACATGCACATCTCTATCCCAGACCTCTCCTTCGTGTTTTAAAACACCTGCACCGGAGGTTTTACAGAAACCTCAAACTTTAGGGGCACCTGGGTGGCTCTGTCGGTTAAGCAACCGACTCTTGATTTCGGCTCAGGTCTTGATCTCAGGGTTGTGGGATTGGGCCCCACATCGAGTCTGCTTGTCCCTCTCTCGCTGCGCCCCCCCCCCACATGCTCTTTCTCTCTCCCTCAAATAAATAAAATCTTTAAAAAAAATCTTAAAAAAAAAAACCCTCAAACTCTATGTGTCCCAAACTGGATTCATAATTCTACTGACCCAACCGAATCTTCTGCAAAGATTCTCTATCTCATCTACTTGTACAAGCCAGAAACCTGGAAAGCATCCTTGACACCTTCTTCCCGTCACATTGCATATCCGGTTCGGTGTTAACTCCTGTTAACTTTATCTCCTAACTATCTCTGACTCCATTCACTTCTCCCCACTGCGACGGCCCTCACACAGCTGTTTCCTACGTGGACCACGGCAGTAGCCCAAGTGGTTACCGATGCCCTTAGGATAAAGAAAATCCTTAATGTGGTCACAAGGGCCCTACGTTTGCAGCCTCTGATTACTTCAGTAACCTTGTCTCTGGAACATACTTTGTCCCTTCCCATCTCAGGACCTTGGGACATGGTTCTCTCGGTTTTTCTTAGTTATTTATTTGGTTAATTCCTGCTTATTTTTCAGAGCTCCCCTCAAGGGCTCCTCCCAGGAAGCTCTTCTCAGCTCCCCAGATTCAGCAAGGGCCTTCATTTCTTTTTTAAGATTTTATTTATTTGTCAGAGAGAGAGACAGTGTACAAGCAGGGGAAGCAGCAGGCTCCCCCCCTCAGCAGGGAGCCCCATGTGGGCCTCGATCCCGGGACCCTGGGATCATGACCTGAGCCGAAGGCAGACGCTTAACTGACTGAGCCACCCAGGCGTCCCATCTAGGGCCTTCATTATGTTTTAATAGCACCTAGATTTCTTCTTGGTAGCACTTATTACTCGCTTAACTAGATTAATTCCGTGGATAGATACTGAATGTGTTCTCTTCCATTTCTGTGCAAGTTCCTATGCGGGTAGGGGCTCTATGTGTCTTCTTCACTGCTTTACCCCCAGGGTCTAGCACAAGGCCTTACACATGATAGGCACTCCATATGTGTGGAATGAATGAAAGGCGTCCCCACTCGGCTCTTTTTGCCACCGCATCTAGGTTTCTGAAATCAAAGTTGTTTCCCGATTGCTGAGGGCCGCAGCATCACCGGTTCAGAGATGGTGAAGACACCAGAAGCCAGGTCACTGCTTTTCCTCAGCTCAGCCTATGGGCCTGAAAAGGAGCTGAGGGTGAAAGAGAACTTCTCTAGAAGTGTATTTCCTATTACCTGTATAAGAGCTACTGTGTATTTGCCTTTCTTTCGGCACCCTCCTCACCCACCACATTGCCATGCCCTTCAAAGCAAAGTCCACGGTTACCATTTATTTGTATGTCATGGTAACAACAACCTATGGCTTGCATAGAGTAGGTACGCCATATTTATGTGAATGAAAATGTCGCAAGCCTCAAATCCCTGGGAGGAGCACTGTGGCATATGAGGTTGAGCTATACAGATCTGGTTTCATATCCTGGATCTGCACGATTCTCTTCAAATCCCGGCTCTGCCATTCCCAGCTGTGTGACATTGGGTAAACCACTTGGCCTTGCTGTGCTCAAATCTCTCATCTGCAGAAAAGGTTAATATACTATTTCGAAGGGTGAAAAGAACTGGAGATAGTATATGTAAAATGCCCAGCATATATGAAAGAGTTATTCTTTTGAAGTAATGTCACTCTGAGTTATATATAAGAATAGGTCAAGGGGGATGGGGCACCTGGGTGGTGCAGTTGGTCTAGGCTTCGACTCTTGGTTTCAGCTCAGGTCGTGATCTCAGAGCCGTGAAAGTGACCCTGTGTCAGGCTCCGTGCTCAGCACAGAGTCTGCTTGAGACTCTCTCTCCATCTCCCTCCCCTCCAAAATAAATAAATTAATCTTAAAAAAAAAAAAAAAAGACCAGGTCCAGTCCCTGGGGTAATGTGTGGTTAAGGTCCTGGGATCAAAGCCTAAAGTGGCCACCGAGTCAGTCTTCACTAAGTAAAACTGAAGGAGGAAGACGATGCCCAGGATTGCTCTAAGGGCCTTTGAGGCTTATTCTGCCACCGTGGGAGCTTCATAACCGATCTCTTTTTACTGTAAACCGACGCTGGAAGTCAAAGTCTCCATCTTCCCTACGTTTGTCCCCAGAAATGCTGACGAGGGCTCTAAGCCTCTGGTAAAGGGCCCAGCAATGGTCTGCTGGGCAGAAACCGCCTTCTGTCCGGCCACTGCCCACGTCTGGAGCCTGGAGCCTCCTGGAGCCCCTCCCAGGTGCACAGGAGGGGGTGTCCTGAACCCCCGTAAAGGTTCATATTTCATTTCAAAGAACCCTAAGACACGACACACATGTTTTTGTTTTAATCATAAAGATGGTTGTGCAAATCTACCCGCTATCTCAGAGGGATGGTTGCTTGGTGTTGTCTCGGCAAAGAGCCTGAGAGCAGACAGGCAGTGGTAACTGGGGAAGAGAACTTCTCCCGCTGGGCCTGGCTCCCCCTGCCTCCTGCCCGGGCTGTGTTTCTTCCTTTCTTTGTCTTTTTCCTCAGTGATGCTGTTGCCACAGCAACCCGTGTCACCAGAAGAGGCAAGAGGGTGTCACCCCCTCTGCTCCAAGCAGCAAGTGAGACCTAACCTGGGGAAGGGAAACTGCGCAGATTCCCTGTACCCCTCTTGCCCCGGGGCTCTGAAAAGCAGCATCACATGCTGTTAGCGGCAGCAACAGAAGGAACAAAGGAGCACCTCCGCACACTCGGATTTGCATGATCCGGCTTGGGTGCTTTGCAAATGAAAACACATCATATACATAGTTCCGCCGGAGTCACTTGGCTCACGTGAATGGGCACAGGTACTCAGAAGCCTGTCCTGCGGTCCAGAGCAGGAAACCTCCAAAGGGCCTGAATCCTAAAAGTCCTAAATAGGAGCCCCAAAAGACCCCTTCCTCGCTGGTGTATTGTCAGAAATCCTAGGCTCTGTCAGCTCCCGGCTTGCTTTAGAGGTGCAGAAAGTGAAGGCGGACCGGAGTGAGTGCACCTGCTTCCAAGTGGTGACAAAGAGGGTCCCCAGGGACCCTTGTCCCCCTGCTGACGTATCCTCCCCCGATGCTAGAGGAAGGTCGCTGCTGCAGGGCTTCCGAGGGGCCCCGGGAGCCGCCTGGCTGCCTGGGAGAGACCCCAGGCGGCTGTTTGGAGCGCGGCTGGAGCCCTTCCAATTCCTCCAGCGCGGCAAGCAGCCGCAGTCCTCAAACAGCCTCGGAAAGACTTGTTCAAGGTCACCCTCCACATACTAACAGAAGGAGAACCAGGAATTCTTCCTTCAGGCTCTCTATACACACATTCTTCTCCTCAAATAAGGACTACAACCTAAATACCTTATAACTCAGATGCCTCCCAAGACAGGAATAGAACCCAAGCAGAGTCCAAGCTCCCAAGCCCCCTGTCGTCTCAGCCACCCCAGCCCTGTTGCCTGGAATAGCAGTAACCCCCCACCGGAGTCCAAGGCAGAGTTCCTTGGCCATGCCAGCTCACGGTATGCAGTGAGTCAACAGCCCCGGCCCTCCCCCCCAGCATGGGCTGCCACGGTTTAATGAGTGGTTATTTGTGGTGCTCTGCACACAGCTTGGAGCTGTGCCTTCTACCCCGTACTGAGGGCAGGGGGTGGGGGAGAGCGAGTAGTGCCAAAGCATCATTTATTACTATAATCTTCAATGTGCAGCCCACCTATGGCGTTAATGTCCCAAAATAAATGTATTAATCCCCCCGCAGCCGACAAAGCAAACACTCAGCTGGAGGGCTTTGTGTGGGAGGGAGGCAGCACCAAGGACAAGAGTGGTAAATAGCGCCTCTTTTCCCTGGGGCGTGGGGGGGAGCTGGGAAACCCAGGTGGGCAGGCCTTCAGGAGTCAGCCTGGAATGAGGCAATCATTAGACCTCGGGGAGGAGAACGGGACAAGGGCCAGGTTTTGAGGCACTGGTTTATAGGCACCTGCAGGGATGCAGATCTCTTAGAGAAAGTGGTTTCGGATCTGCTTCTCACTTGGCTTACTCTTGCAGGCAAAGTAATTCTGGGGCAAGTCAAGGCGTTTTGGGCGGCCGGTCCGGGGTATGGATGTAGAACACCATGCACTTAGGACCCTGGGATCCCAGTAGGCTCCCATCACTTACTTAGCAGATCGAATACATTCTCCTGTTCCCCCCCTTCTCAGAGTTTTCCTCCCAAAGCCTTTGTACTCTTCTTGGAAGTCAAGGAGCCCAACGAAGGGCTCAATGTTCAGCGCCTGTTTGGTTAGCAGGGACACCAACTCTACTTCCAGCACTGGGTCCTCCAAGTCAAGTACTTTATAGAGTTAAGAGCATTGCTCTCATTTCTTCCTTTTCAGAAAGAAAACCGCTCCTTCTGGTCCTTGATGCTCTGCAGTTATGGGGATCAATGATGGACACCAGGAACTAAGAACCACAAAAGGGGGCCTCCAGGCTTCCCACGTCACTTCAGCACCCACTTCCAGGATGACCAGACATCATCCTGCATCAGGAAGGATAGTACTCGTTCTGCCCAGTATTCTACCCAAATGTCCACTGCTGATAACTCTTATCTCATGCTGGTCTCTCCTCTCTCTCTCCCCCCTCTGGTTCAGCATTTATTAAATCACACTGCTCAGATTTCCTGTAAAAAGTACTTAGCAATCTATTCTTTAACAGTTGCATATAAATTAAAGCAATTTGTACTCACCGGAGTAACACATTAAAGGACTCTTAAGAATTCTTTTGCCATGGGGCACCTGGGTGGCTCAGTTGGCTAAGCGACTGCCTTCGGCTCAGGTCATGATCCTGGAGTCCCGGGATCGAGTCCCGCATCGGGCTCCCTCCCTGCTCAGCGGGGAGTCTGCTTCTCCCTCTGACCCTCTTCCGTCTTGTGCTCTCTATCTATCATTCTCTCTCTCTCAAATAAATAAATAAAATCTTTAAAAAAAAAAAAGGAATTTTTTGCCGTGAGAAGTCTGTGCCCTCGTCTTGGTTCTAGCATTGTGTAAACTTACATGAGTTTTGGGCCTCAGTTTCCTCATGTATAAGATCAGAAGATGGGGTCAGATGAGCTTTAGGGCTTCTTAATAAATCTAAAATTATGTCACTAAAATATCTGGATATATTATTTGAGAGTCTCTTGATGAAAGATATACCTATATTTCTATCTGAAAGAATTTTTGCAAACCAAGTTCATTTTTTTTCCATGATAAAACAGACTCATGAAAGACAATTTGGAACTATAGGAAAACAGAAAATGGGGAAAGGCATTCATAGAACACTACCTTGAAAAGACAATTACTGACCTGATCCTTCTTCCTCCCTCTCCCCCTTCAACCTTATCTCCATCCAGTTCATCGGTTAAGACCCTCCGCAGACAGACATGAAAAAGGCATCAGGTTTGTGTATCTGGACTCCAGCCACATTATTGATGGGGGCCTGCCCCTATAGAGACTTGCCCTTCTGAGAGGTAACAGATCCCAGCTGCAGCTTAGGAGAAAGAGTTAGAAGACAACTGTCATCCACTTTTCCCAGTGACAGGCTCCTGCTCGAGCAGCCAGAGACAACAACCTGGATCGGGGACTAAGAAAGGGATGAGCAAGTTCTAGAACCAAGTTCCGGTTTCCCTTACTGTGGAAGACAGATTATTTCCAGAGGTGGCAGGCATCCCAACATTAAGTAGCTAGCCCTTTTATTTTATTTGTCCAACAGAACCATAATCATAATAAAATACCAAAGAGAGAGACACTTGGATTTCCTCCAAGTCCCTACCAGGTTCCCTAAAAACTGGCTCAGTGAAGACAACGGAGTGATAGCAACCTGACCACACTTCTGTCGTGGGGATTCTGACAGATACGCACAGGAAAGAGAATGGGATCCCCCAAACGTGATATCCCATTCCTATTACCAAAGAGGACAGCAAGCAGAATAATAAAGGAGGGGGTATCAGTTCTAAGCTCTCTCCCAGTGAGATTTCTCATTGATCCATTCCTTGCTCCAGCCCCTGCCGGCCCAAACACAAGACGGACACCATGAGGACAGTTCCCAGTCATCCATGACCCTCATTGCAACAGAATGACTGCCAGACCAAGGGATTGCCCCAGCTGGGCTCCTCCCAGTTGAGAAATGCAACAGGAAGGATCACAGGGGAACTTAACAAGTGTACTTTGAAGCAGCCAGCTCCACCATATGACAAAGGATTACAGGCAAGAGCCCCCAGGGGATGAATGCATCTCCCATTCCCATCCCTCACTGAAACTAGCGAAAAGTTACGAAAACTCTCAGAGACAGACTGTGATTCACAGCAATCAACTCGGGCCTGCAGCTGTGAATATGACAAGATGGGGATGAGTCCCTGCAGCTCCTCTGTGCACGAATACACACACACATGGACAAGAGACGCTCTGCTGCAGTACTGAGGGACAGCAAACAGCCACGAAGGCAACGTAGAGCTGGAGACCCTCCCCAGCGGCCCCACCAGCACCCTTACTCTCCGGTCGCGCCAGGTCTGAAGACTGCTCTCCAGTTTTTATTCTTCAGTTGGAATGGGAATCTCTTCATGAGATCCCAACTCCTCTCATTTCATGCAGTTTCTCTGAAGCAAGCAAATAAGCAGGTGGGGGAGGTGAAGCTTATATAAGATTCAGGGTGCACAGGACTTTCCTGGGCTGGGCACTTCCGCCTGAGCAAGGAGCCCCGTGGGGATGCGCCAAGAGAAATGAAGCGGTCAGGAGTCTCCCTAGAGCTCCAGAGCCCTGAGCAATCCTTCCGCTTTTTATCAGAGCTCTTTCAAGAGGAAGAAAACAGGCCTGGTCTTAGCCTCTAGGGAAGCAGAGCCCCTCTGGGGATCTGGCTCAGAAGGAGCTAGTCTCTGTGTATACCCAGGTGGCTGCTTCTGGATTTTATAAATACTCATTCCTGAAGCCAGGCTCAGCTCCATATTAGAAGGCAGCTTTGACAGCTAAATTGCTAGTTAGAACCAACTCGCTCTTGACAGCCTGGGAGGCTGGGCAGCCCTGCACACACACTGACAGCTAGTCCCCATCCAAGGATCCTATTGTCATCATTCTGCTGAGCTCCTGAGTGAGGCTAGCCAAGTTCAGCAACTAAGTCAAGACTTGACTTTCCCCTCAAACACGCAACTGTTTTCCCTGTTGCTGAAACAGCTTTGAACTCCACCAAATACCACCGTAAATGCCAGCCCCTGTGGCATGTCCTACAGAGTCTGTGCACTTGTCCCCAAAAGCTCAGACCAACCACACATCTTCATGTTGGCACAGCCTTCGGATCACAGACTCCCAGGGGATGGCTTGAATTGCAACTTGCAGATTTAGAAACTCTAGAGGGGGCCTTGAACTCCGGCCTTCAGTGAAAAAGAGGGCAAAGAACACCTCTCTTCTCATGTCACGGCTGCTCATGTTAGAAGCAAGAGGAAAGAAGATTGAACAATATATACATATTTTTCCTTCTCTTTCTGAAAGGCTGCCATGGTCGCAGTCACAACCAGCTGAGGGACTAGAAACCACTTTAGTTCATCTGCAGCCCCCAGACTAGCCGAATTTTCCAGGATAAACTTAGTGGACATGGCAACCAAGACAACATAGCAGTCAGCACTAACTGGCTCCCTGGATGACAATTTTTGGTGGGAGGTCAGCAGAGCTCCTACTAAAGATAAAGATCTAAACTGAGACCCAGCTCCAGGGTCCTGTCCCCCCACTAGCCTGGTATTCTTGAGAAGTCTTGTGCTCATTTTCTGTAATATTCCAAAACAGAAAAGAAGGAACAGGGACAGAATGATAATAGCTAAAGTAGATTGAGTGCCTCCTCTGTGCCATGTCCTAAGTACTTTTCATATATTATCTCATTGAATCAGAACAATCCGTATTACCCCAATTTTGTAGATTAAACACTGAAGCAGAGAAAGGTTTAGGAACCCGCCTAAGGCCACATAGCTAGTAAGCAGTAGGGCTGGGACCTGGCATATAGCCGAGAGGTTGGATTTATCACCAGATCCTGGGCACTGGGAACGGGGTTGCGTGGAGCAGGCTTGTGATGCTACTGTCCATACCGACTTCACTTGGGAAGGAAGATCCTTGATTCTGGATCCTACGGAATGCATTCAAACAATGGAAGAGGTCTTTCCAAGTCTCTGCTTTGACCCCTACCTATGGATGGTGTTCTGGGAAAAGAGAAAAATCCCAGTTAATGGACTGGCTCTGGCTCAGATGAACACGGTGGATCCCGACAAGAAGACCTAGGATGTAACAAGCACTGCAGAGGGAGGTCTCTCTTGAAGGGGACAGCTCTCCAGGAGTGGACATGCCCCCGCTACAGGGGCTCCGGAATATCAGACATGGTCCCTCCAATGGTTGGTTCCGGTCTGAATGAGTGGAGGGTGGGATGCCCCCTTCCTAAAAGGGGAAATGTGGCCACCCTAGGGGGGCTAGGCTGGAGTTCTTGCTGAAGGCTACCTAAGCAGTGCAAGAGCAACACAGCCCTCGGAGAAGGACCGTACAGGCGAGCGTTTCTCTCCCAAGTCCGGGGACTGAAGGGAAACCCGAGTGACCTCCGAGCGGCAAGACAAATGCAGAGGGTGGTATCCCGAGGAGATGACTTATCGCCTGAGCCCGCAGTCCCACTTGACACCCGATTCCAGTCCCCACCCCCCACCAAAAAAAAAAAAAAAAAAAAGCTCCCTGCACAGTGCGGGGCTTGAAGCCTCCGTCTTCCAGTCGCTTCCTAGCGCCAGAGGAGGGAGC
Source organism: Zalophus californianus (assembly GCF_009762305.2). Classification (NCBI taxonomy): domain Eukaryota; kingdom Metazoa; phylum Chordata; class Mammalia; order Carnivora; family Otariidae; genus Zalophus; species Zalophus californianus. Next base: position 5,673,752 of record NC_045604.1, on the reverse strand, counting down.
TTCCCCGGAGGGGCAGTGGGGCGCCCCCGGAGGTCTCCGCGGCTCCCGGCTGCCGCGCCCTCCCTGGCTCCCCGGGACCCGGCTTCCCCGCCGCAGGCTCGCCCGGAGCGGGGGGCGGGGGTGGGGGGGCCCGACAGCGCCGCTCACCTCGCTCATCGCGGCGGCCGGACCGGGCGCGCGGGGCGCGGCACGTGCAGGGGCGGCGAGGGGCCCTCGGGGCTGCGCGGGCGACGGCCGCGAGTGGCCGGGCTCCGAGGGGCGCGCCCCGGCTGACGAGCAGAGCCGAGTCTAGTGCGGGGAGCCGCTGCTCCGGAACCCGCACCCCGGCTCTCGGGGACCAGGTTCCCGCCAGGTGTCCCCTTCCGACCCGGTCCAGTCGGAGCCGCTCCGCGCACCGCCTCCGGGCCCACTTTTTATAGTCAGCTCCGTACCCGCCTCCAGCCCGACCAATAGGAGCGCCTCCTGCCGCAGAGTGACGGCCCCTCGCATCCAATGGTGGCAGGCCCAGATTTCTGCCGCATTTCCAAACTAGGGTAAGACAGCCAGAGAGCGGGAAGGAGGGGCAGACCGTCGGGGGATGAGAGCACGGAAAATGAAGGAACGCGGGCAGAGGAGGAGAGGAAGGAGTAGTACACGAAGGAGGAAGGAGAGGGAGGGAAAGGAGTGTGCGAATTTGTGGGAGCGAAGAAAGAAGAGCTGGAAGGAAATCAGGAGGGTACCTAAGAAGCAGGAACCCGTGAACGGAAGGGGTAAAGCCGAGAGATGTTGCAGATCAGGGTTTAGTCGTAGGATGGCAGTCTGATTCAGACAAGGTAGGAAGAGAGGAAGAAAGAGGGAAGAGGAGACAGACAAAAGCAAGTGGCGTATTCCGTGGCCAAGAACAGGGAAATTGTGAAGTGCCTGTTTGAGTGGGAATATTACAGATTTCAGGAGTAGAAAGACATTTTACGATTCATCAGTCTTACCTCCCACAAAATGAAAAAAAAATCCTCTCAAAAAAAAAAAAAAAGATGGTCCCTTAGCATCCACTTGAATAGATAATGGGCTCTCCACCAAAGTTAATTTACAACTGCTTATTCAGGGGCGCCTGGGTGGCTCGGTCATTAAGGGTCTGCCCTCGGCTAGGGTCATGGTCCCAGGGTCCTGGGATGGAGCCCTGCATCGGCAGGAGCCTGCTTCTCCCTCTCCTCGCCGCTTGTGTTCTCTCTATCTCTGTCACTGTTTCTCTCTCTCAAATAAATAGAGAAAATCTTAAAAAAAAAAAAAAAGAAAAAAAATCCCACAACTTATTTTTTTTTTTATTTCAAGATACTTTATTTTTAAAAACAGGTCACAACACTAAGCTTCCGGCCCGCCCTGCCAGTGTTCAAGCTACAAACGCCCCACAACTTATTTTTAAAAAACAAACAAAAAACAACTGCTTATTCATTCAGTCTCACGGTGACAATATGCCCTCCGCTGTGCCAGGCACGATGGTGAACTATAAAAAAAGGAGATACACTTATTATTGCAATAACTTACTTATGACTTTGCACCCATTGTTACCTTTAAAATGGGTTTCAGCCTGCAAGTCCTGCCTCCGAGAGTCTAGCTTGCATCTTCCTGCAATTCAAGGAGCGACCCACCTGGTGGCCCGTGTTTGAGAACTAGACTCTACTAGCCAAGTGCGGTGTAGGGAATGGATGTGAAAGATGAAGCCCACAGTCCAATCTGTAGAGATTATTTTTCGAGAAGATGGAATTTTACTAAACAATTATGTCATATAAGTTTCAAGGAAAAAATATGATTTGAGCAAGATGAAGAGAAGCAGAACACCTAGGGAAAAGTCATGAACTCCCTGATAACTTCAACTGCCATTCCTGTTTATCTAAATATCTAGGCTTCAGTTCTGCTTTCAGGAAATCCTTCAAACTCTCTTGCCTGTGATTCTTCTAGGCATTGTAAAACCTCTTAGCCTACATAAAGCTTCGGTGAGTCAAAACTAAACTCTCTCAGCTTCAGCTACGACACCCTCTTGATAATTTCCTTCATGGCCTGTAATAACTGAGTCATTAATAGCTGAGCTACTCTCAGCCAAGAACCACTGACCTCTTTTCAATAACCAGATTCAGATAAGACCTCAAATACCCTTTCTCTAGCTAGTTCCTCTGTGCTTTTACATTTTCTTTCTTTTTCCTTAGTACTTAAACATTTTTTTTCAAGATTTTACTTATTTATTTGAGAGAGAGAGAGAGAGCACATGTGTGAGCAGGGGGAGGGGCAGAGGGAGAGGGAGAGAAAGAATTTCAAGCAGACTCCACGCTGAGCACCGAACCCCATGCAGGGCGGGGCTGGATCTCTGGACCCCAAGATCATGGCATGAGCCAAAACCGAGAGTCAGATGCTCAACCAAATGAGCCACCCAGGCGCCCCATGAATTTAATTTTTTTTTAATTCCAATATAGTTAACACAGAGTGTTATATTACTTTCAGGTGTACGATATAGTGATTCAACACTTCTATGCATCACCCAATCTGCTCTTACACTTTCTCTGCCAAATCAGAAACAGAGAAGAGGGGGACAAGATCAGGTCTTTTCCCCCAACCACCTGAGATCCTCTGATTCTCACTTACCAATGGGATGCAGTTGCCTAAGTCAACCAGTTTCTAACTAGGCTAGCTCCTACTCACTCTATGCAGCCTACTCTTCTTGGTTTCCCCCACCTTTCTAATAAATGCCTAACTAGCATTGAAAAGATTGTCCTTAATGAAGCAGACCTCTCCAAATTTCTTAAACAACTATGCAAAGATTATAAAGAGAATCTAAGATCCCAGGCCAGAGGTCTGCAAGCTTTCTCTGTAACAGCCAAATAGTAAATACGTTAGGCTTTGCAGGCCTGATGGTCTCTGTTGAAATAATTCAAGCCAGCCACTACAGCTTGAAAACAGTCCTAAACGATAAGCCAATAAGTGGGGCTCTGTTCTAATAAAACTTTATTTGTGGACACTGAAGTGTGAATTTCATATAATTTTTATGTGTCGTAAAATATTCTTTTTCTTCCTTTTAAACTTTAATGTAAAAACCATTTTAGCTCATAGGCTCTGCAAAAAGAGGCAGCAGGCCAGATCTGGCTCACCAGCCATAGATGATTACATTACCTAAGTGTGCTACAAAGTGTGAGTTGTAAAATAGTAAATGGTAATAGATCAAAGAAGAAAGACATGGTCCTGGGCAAAAAGAGCCAAAAGCTTCCTGGGGAAAATGGGATTTGGGTTGGGCCTCAAGGGAATAATAAAATTTAGGCAAATGATGGAAGGAAATGGGAAGAAGGAAAAAAAAAGATGTTATCTGTCTGTCTTTTGGGTGTTAACAAGAGAAAAATGTTGAAATAAGATTGTGGTTGGTGACAGGGAAGCTGCAGGAGACGTGTGAGGGCCTTGAACATCAGAACGAGGAATGTAAACCTGACCCTCGCACATACAGCGTGTTTAGACTATTCTTGCGGAGGAAACAGGACTAATTTGGCAAGGGAAAGATTAGGAGCCGGGAGAACAGGATGGAGATGTAGCTGTTGTGCAACGTGTAAGACTCTGGGTGAGTGTAGGGAAAGTAACAGAAGAGAAGGGAAGTGTCTGAGCCAGAACCCGGGATGGGGGGTGGGGTGCACGGGAAAAAGCAGGCTGAGTGAGACTGGAGATTTGGCTCCATGGACACCGGAGTGAGGTCAGTGGCATGTCAAATGCAAACATGGCAGGTAGGAACCAAAGACAGCGCTGGTTCGGAAGTCAGAATGGAGTCGGGAATCGGACTAGAAGACTAAGTATCCTGTCAGAGAATCAGGATAGCAAAGGATCACGATCCGCTCTGAAAGACAGCGACCACAAAGGGAAACAAGAATGTATCCAGGCGACCCCACGGAACCTGCACTGCTAGAACAGGCCTGTCACAAAGTAGATTCCATTAAATATTTGCTAAATGAATGAAGGCATTCCCAAATAATAACATATGCACCACGTGGGAAGGGCATGAGCTTAGAATCAGACCTTAATGCATACCCTAGCCTACTTATTTATTCCATAAACATGTACTAAATGTGCCTGGTGTATGTAAACCTTAAGGATCTAAAAGTGACAGAGGCGGCTCTTGACTTCAACAATTCACAGTTGATTGACAAGTGTCAGAAAGAAACAGACAGGGGCGGCTGGGTGGCTCAGTTGGTTAAGCAACTGCCTTCAGCTCAGGTCATGATCCTGGAGTCCCGGGATCGAGTCCCACATCGGGCTCCCTGCTCAGCAGGGAGTCTGCTTCTCCCTCTGACCCTCTTCCCTCTCGTGCTCTCTATCTCTCATTCTCTCTCTCAAATAAATAAATAAAATCTAAAAAAAGGAAAAACATTTAAAAAAAAAAAAAGAAAGAAACAGACAATTGCTCTGCAATGTGGTAAGTGCTGTGACAGATGTGTGTGCAGAGGTGTAGCAGCTCTGACCCCCAGGCTCCCAGAGGCGATCTTCTGTGCTCAGGCCTGAAGGGCCAGGCGGACCAGGAGCACCGGGGAGGAGGGGTGTGGTGATTTGGAAGTGGAGGTATGTATGGCAAGTCCAACCGGACAGAATAACAAGGGCTGACGCTCAGAGGTGAGTGAGCATCGCATGTTCAGGGATCTCTAAATGTTTAAGCACATCTAGAGCCAAAATGTGACGTGTTGGATCAGGGGAGGGAAGTGGGGTTGGAGTAGATGAGGCCAGAGTGATAGATCAGGGCCAGATCACAAAGGACTGTGTGTGACATGCTAAAGAGATTGGATTTTATCCTGAAGGTGATGGGAAGCAAATGAAGAATTTTAAGCAGGAAAGAGACATGATCAAATTTGCATTTTAGAAATAGCAACAGCATGGAGGAGGGGCTGGAAGGGGATGAGGCTGGGCGTAGGGAGAATAATTTAATAGGTTACTGCAGTAATAGGTGGGAAATGGAGGGCCTGAACTCAGCTAAGAGGCTGGGAGATGGCATGACAGCCTTGACTCTGATCATTTTTAGGGAGCAAGGGAGAGAAAGAAGGCTAGGGGACGCCCCAGCTTCTGGCTCGGCATCTGGGAGCAGGTGGCAATGGAGGGGAAGGAAGGAAGGGAGAGGGTAAGAGAATGAATATGTATCGACTTCCTTACATGTTCCAAGCACTGTCTAAGTAACTTTACATGTATTACTTTATGTAATCTGCACAACACACCTGGCTAGTGGGTGTTATGAACCCCCTTTTCCAGAGAAGAAAACTGAAGTTCAGAGAGTTTAACCCACTAGGGCCATAACCAACACAGATGTTTTTCAGACCCTGGGACAGGCATGTGGGAGGACGCTAAGGACACCCGTTAACCCTGAAAGCCTGCTCACTGTGGAGGTCAGGGGCATACCCCAGCAGCTCCCAGCGTCAGTCTTGCTCTGTGGGAGAGACTCTAAGACTGGGATCGCTTCTTTTTCTTTTTTTTAAGTTTTATTTATTTAACTAATCTCTACATCCCACATGGGACTCAAACTCATGACCCCAAGATCAAGAGTCACACGCTCTTTCGACTGAGCCAGCCGGGCACCCCAAGGCTGGGAGTGCGCCTCTGTACTCACTCTGTGCTCAGAGAGGCATGTCCCAAAGGCACCTACAGGAAGAGCAAGGCTCAGGGCGATCCCTGGACCCCAGAAGAAGGGACAGCCCTGGGCCAGAGCATCTCTCCACCAAGCTGAACTCCCCTCTCAGCATCTCCTATGGATCTGGGAGGAAGAAGTCAGCCTCCCTTGTCTGGGATTGTCCCAGCCTGGTGATACCGGACTCTCACGGAGCTGGGTCTCAGTGACGTCAAATAGTTAGGGAAGGAGCAACAAAAGTAATTCAGCTAGCAACAGCCTGAGTCAGAGTTTAAATCGAAGTCCGTATGACTCCAAAACTCACGCACTTTCCACTTTCTCATGCTGGGGTAGTCACCAAGTTAGGTAATACAGAAGTTAGTGGGGGTTGACAGTGGTTCATCTTATCTTTTTTTTCAGTATTATTAAGATATACTTAACATATAACATCATATAAGTTTGAGGTATAGAACATAATGATTTGACATATGTATGTATTGTGAAACAATTCATCTGATATAGCCCTAAATGTTTTTCCCTGGTAATGAGAATTTTTAAGATCTACTCTCATAGCTGCCTTCAAATACACAATATTGGTAACTAGAGTCATCACGCTCTACATTACATCCTCAGAATTTTTTTATCTTTTAACTAGGAGTTTATACCTTTTGACCACTTTTTAAAAAATATTTTATTTATTTATTTGAGAGAGAGAGAGAGAGCACGAGTGAGAGCGCACAAGCAAGGGGAGTGGCAGAGGGAGAGGGAGAAGCAGGCTCCCCGCAGAGCAGGGAGCCCCAGACATGGGGCTCAATCCCAGGACCCTGGCATCATGACTGGAGCCGAAAGAATGAAGGCAGACGCTTAACGAACTGAGCCACCCAGGCACCCCTCCTTTTGACCACTTTCACTCAATTCCCCCACATCCCCCACCATCCACCTCTGGCAACCAAAAATCTGATCTCTGTTTCTATGAGTTTGTCTTAGATTCCACATGTGAGTGAGATCACACAGTATTTGTCTTTCTCTGTCCGACTTATTTCGCTTAGCATAATGCCCTCAAGGTCCATCCATGTTGCCACAAATGGCAAGATTTCCTTCTTTTTATGGCTGAATAGTATTCCACTGTGTGTGTGTGTGTGAGTGTGTGTGTGTGTATTCTCATCTTTATCCATCTATCTCTTGATGGACACCCAGGTTGTTTTCATTTCTTAGCTATTGTAAATAATGCGACAATGAACACAGGGATTCACATGTCTGTTCAGGACAGAGATTTTATGTCCTTTGGATATACACCCAGAAATGGAATTGCTGGATCCGATGGTAGTTCTATTTTTAGTTTTTTGAGGAACTTCCATACTCTTTTCCACGGTGGCTGTGAATTTACATTCCCACGCGCAAGGGTTCCCTTTCTTCACATTCTCGCCACCATTTGTTATCTCTTGTCTTTTTGATGATGGCCCTTCTGACTGGTGTGAGGTGGCTTCTCACGGGTTTTGATTTGCATTGCCTGATGATCAGTGATGCCGAGCACATTTTCAGGTACCTGCTGGCCATTTAAATATCTTCTTTGGAAAAATGACTATTCAGGTCCTTTGTTAATTTTTAATTGGATTATTGGTGGGGGCTGTTTGTTTTTGGTTTTGCTTTTTGCTATTGAGTTTCTTATATAGTTTTGATATTAACCCCTTACTGGATGGGTCCTTTGCAAATATTTTCTCCCATTCTGTAGGTTACCTTTTCATTTTGTTGATGGTTTCCTTTGCTGTGCAGAAGCTTTTTAGTTTGATACAGTCCTACTAGTGTGTTTTTTAAGTTCATTGCTTGTGCCTTAGGTATCGTACGGCACCATTTTAAGACCTACCGAATTCGAGATGCCTATGTGACATCCAAGTGAAGTCCGCTAATAAACTGGTGGGTGTATGCAGAACACCATCCTCGGGTCATCTCTCTGCCAGGGGATGGTACCCGCATCCACTTAATCACTCGTGCTAGAAACCTGGAGTCATGTTTGACTCCTCTTCCTCTTCCTCAGCACGTGCTAGTAGCCACCAAGTTCCAAAGACAGCACCTCCCATGTATTCCTCAAAACCCTCTCTTCCTCCGCAGCTTCCTACTGGGCTAGCTCAGGCATAATCTTCTTCTAACTACATTATGGCAATAGCTTCCTTGCTGGTCCCGTTGCCTTGGTCCTGCGCCATCAAATCCGTCTTCCAAAAAGCCAGCAACGTAAGATATTGAGAATAAGACAGATCAATCCAGAATAGGTCTGCCCATGTCCTTTCTCCGCTTCCTCTTCAGAAGCCTTCTGATGGATGCAAGCTACTTAGTCTGGGAGACAGAAGGTCCCCCGTGAACTGGCCCTGCCCACCCCTCGGCCTCCTGGCCCACCTCTCCAGAATCCTCCCCTCCCATTCCCAATCTGAAGTGCTGGGCTCCAGCAGGAGAGGCTTGTGTGTGGCTCGACAACACACACACCTTTTTGTATCTGATTTCTGGAACTTTCTCAGGTTGCACTCTCTGCATTCTGAACTGCATTTTGTTTTCACCTAACTCCTCATTATCTTTTCAAAATCAACCCAGTTGTCACTCTTCCAGGAAGCCTTTCCTGCCTCTTCCTCAACACCTTTTTGCCAAAGCGGATTAGGTGCCCCTCCTCTGTGGTCCCATATGCTCTGTGCACAGCACCGTCATTGATCTGATTATGTTTCTTTATGTCTGTGCAAAGGTCTGTCTTCCTCACTAGCACATTTAAGTTCCATAAGGCCAGAAAAGCATCTTATTCATCTTTTCATCCCTCCTGTCTACCACAGAGTAGGTGGTCAGTCAATATTTGTTGATTAAATGAATGAGTACACATTCTCACAGTCACACTCAGGCGAGCATACCAACAGATGCACACACACAGAGATGTGCTCAGCATCTCCCAAGAACCAGATCTAAGCACCTGTGCTCTCTGGAACTCCACTTATTGCAAAACGTAATAGCTTATACAATTCATTCTGGGGACCTAAGCAAGGCTCTGTCTCCTCCCTGTCTCTGTGTTTTTATGACTCCAACCTGCACGTGGGTTTTAAACTCATATTTAGGGCAACATTAATTCTAATTGAACTCTTAATGGAAGAAAAAGATAGGACCAAAAAAAAAAAAGGAAAATGCTTATTTCTAGTGGGAGAAGACCGTACAGGTGCAGAAGCCCAAACACCCGGGGAGGTCTGTGGTGAGAAGGACCTTTCAAATAAGAAGACTCAGCTTTGGACTTTATTCCGGTGTGTGTACGATATCAGATCTATCCAACATAGATCTGATAGATATAGACATAGACATAACTAACATATTGTCCATCCCCAAAACATCCAAATAGCTCTTGAGATATTTTTCTGTTCATAGATATTGGGAGAATACACACACACACACACACACACACACACACACTCTCTCTCTCTCTCTCTCTCTCTCTCTCTCCCCTGCAAAAATATTCTTCAGTGCCAATGAAGCACTTAGACAACCCTGGTGAAGACTCCTACTTGCGATTCTTAAACCTACTCATTAGAAGTCCATCTTGGCTCCAGACAGGACCAAGAGCATAATTTGTGGCGCCCACTGAAAAATGAAAATGCAGATTCCCTTGTTCAAAAACCATTGAGAATTTCAAGACAGCAATGGCAGAGCATTAAACTAAACCCGAGACCCCTCGAGGCCAGGGTCCTGTGTGCCTGCACAGGTCACATGCCCACGAAGCCAGCTCGGTGCAAGAGTCCTCAAATCAATCCTAACTACTACCTCTAATTTGTTAAGAGGACACTCTGATGTAATTCTCAGCCCTCCCTTGTTAGGAAGTGTAGATCTCACTAGCTCTTTGCATAAGTTCTTAACGAGACCCCGGTCTCTTTCCAAGAACCTTCCTTTTGGGAGCCTTGTGCAATTGGTATGCCTATTCTTTTACTATTGTCAAACTGCACGTGAAAAACCTTGCTCTGTCTCTCCTTCTCTCTTCCCAGCTTGTCCAAGATCCAGGTTCAAAGGAGGCTTACAGATCTAGCCTGAAGCTCAGTAGTAGGGAAGATCTCCATGGGTTTGATAAGCAGCAGCTTCTAGTGAGTCATGAGGTCCCCCAGGTGCCAGCAACCTACACCATGGGCATGCTGGGAAAACCTCCCACCTGGGCCTTTGCCCTGGGTCCAGAGTCTGTGCCTTATCTAGGTAGTTGCTGAGAACAACTGGAGGCCATACACAGCAGAAGTTCCTTGTTTTCCAGGTACAGAGGGCCATAATCCCTAACTGCAAACACTGGCAGGTCCTGAGACCAAGGGGAAAGTAGGGGCAGAGTGGAAGTCTGGGGAGAGGCAGCCCACACCAGATTCTGTGGCCTGCGGGTGACAGGCCTAAGAGTAGCAGGTAGGAAATCTTTTGGGGGCCAGAGACTAAAAGCAATAAAGTACAGATAATGCAGAGGGTCAGGCCCAGGGCAGGTCTGGGAAGAGGTTCTAAAGAAGGGGGAGAAGAACGTCAAGGGTGGCCTTCAGCTGACTGCTAACCCTTCCCACATCCAGGGGCCTGTGACGGCCATTGCAACATCTGAAGCCATGGCCAGTGGGGAGGATGGGCCAAGGAGCTGTATGGTATGTGGGGACCGAGCCACCGGTTATCATTTCCACGCCCTGACTTGTGAGGGCTGCAAGGGCTTCTTCAGGTAAGAGCCTCTTCCCCAGGAGAAACAACCTGCCAAACTGCCCACCAGGCAGCCTTTGAGTTGTGGCACATGCCCGAGCTTGTCCAGCTATGTTACTCCTGCCTCATGGAGCCTAACTGCGCTGTGGCTAGCATGCTACATCTTGCCAACCTCAACATCTCATAAATAGGGGCATAAATAGAATAATAGGGGGAAGGCCGTGTCTGTCCTGTGGTCACAACCCCTTAGTCAAGAGCACTTCTTCTGTACTCACTACCTGCAAAGCACCAAGCCAGTGATCTTGTGCCCCTGTGCTTGAGATGTGTTGTACCCTACCCACCCTTAGGGACCCTTGGGCACAGCTCAGGTTAGCCCACGTCCCCACACATCCTTGTAGATCATATCTTCTCAGCCCCTCACATACCACCTGTTCACTGCCATCCGCAACCACCCTCCCGGACGTCTCCATCTCTCACAGACGAACAGTCAGCAAAAACACTGGTCTCACCTGCCCCTTTGCTGGAAACTGTAAGGTCAACAAGGCCCAGAGGCGCCACTGCCCAGCCTGCAGGTTGCAGAAGTGCCTAGATGCTGGCATGAAGAAGGAAAGTGAGTTGGCCCCCTACCAACGCAAAAACCCACTGACTAGGTCTCTCCGCTTTGCCCTCGTTCCCAAAGCATATTCTCCACACAAGAAGAGTAAGCTTTTGGAGACAAGTCAGATGTTTCTATTCTGCTCAAAACCCCAAAGGCTCCCCGCCTCTCTTACGGTCCGAGATCTCGTGGTCTAACTCCCCCATACAGCCCCCCAGATTTCCTCTCCTACTCTTTCCGCCTTGCCCCATCACTCACAGCCACACTGACTTCAGTGACACCCTTAAGCACACCCAGCACACCTTCCTGGGGACTTTTGCACTTGCCAGTCCCTCCACCCAGATTGCTCTTCCCCTAGATAACCACATGGCTTGAATTTCTGTCTCTCACGTAAGGTGCATGTCACTTAGTAGGTACTTGATGACTGTTGAATGAATCATCGCATGCCATTATTCTGTGCCACATAATTAGGCTATGCTCCCAACAGACCATGTCACCGGAGCTCACAGAAGTCAATGTGCCGGAGCTCACTCAGATACAAAGTTACTGCGTCCATGTTCAGACCCTTCCATCTGACTCCCAAGCCCTTGCTTTCCCGTGATAGCACGCTACTTTTCAATATGGAGCAGCAGAAACTGTAGAAGTCAAAAAATCTTGACTCGCATCACTTCAGTGTTTTCTGACCTTGGACCTGCCACTGGAATGCCAGCCGCTTGTGTATCTGAAAAATCTGGACAATAACATCTGCCTTGTCTACCCTCTACCCATAGGGTTGTTTCATCCAGCGAGATTTAACCTCAGAACCCTTGACATTATAGGGCTATGTAAACAGAAGGTGATGCTTTAGGAACCAAGAGCCCTCCCTCTTCAGTGGTCACCCAGAAACCAAACATCTCCCTTCACGGCGACCACTTTATTCTCCACCCCTCCTTTCCCCCAGCTGGCACCTTGTTTTCCGCGGTGGGGCCTCCTGGGTTGGGGAAGGTGGCCAGGGATCCCCTATCCGCTGGGGCCTCTAGGACTTCAGCCGCGCCCAAGGAGGCTGCAGGAATGCTGCTCCCTCCCCACATCCTTCGTCGCTCATGGTACCCGAAGGCTCCCAGACAGGGGGCTGGCAGAGAGAGGTGCTCCCCGCGGGTCTCAATGGCACTGGCCTTCATCTTCCCTGGGCACAGTGATCCTGTCGGCAGAAGCCCTGGTCCAGCGGCGGGCGAAGCAGGCCCAGAGGCGGGCCCAGTGGGCACCTGTGCAGCTGAGCAAGGGGCAGCAAGAGCTAGTCCAGACACTCCTGGGGGCCCACGCCCGCCACGTGGGCACCATGTTTGACCAGTTTGTGCAGTTCAGGGTGAGCCTTTATATGGGCTTTGGGCTGAAAGGGGACCAACAGGGCGCCCGAGGAGGCTGACCCGAGGGAGGGGGCGGGTGTGCCGTGCCCCAATATGGAGGACAAGACTTCCCCAGAACCCCACCGTTGACAGGCTCCTCAGCCCGGAACTCTTCCAGGAGAGGGCTGGAGAGAGCCCTGGGGCCAGGGCCACTCACTCGGGCTCTGATCTCTGCAGCCGCCAGCTCATCTGTTCATCCACCACCAGCGCCTGCCCATCCCGGTCCCCGCACTGCCTCTGCTCAAGCACTTCGCAGAGGTCAACACTTTCATGGTACAGCAAGTCATCAAGTTCACCAAGGATCTGCCCCTCTTCCGGTATGTGACCTCCCCTTACCTTTCAGGAGGAAAACCCTCCAATAAATTATAAACACACACACACACACACACACACACACCAAAAACAGTCACTGACCCTCTAAACCCATCTTGCAGACTTTCCAAGCACCAGGTCTTGAATTCCCTCTTTTGGTTTTAAGTATCTCAAGCAGAACTGGGAGCTCCTCTCCCTCTCTGAAGTTCAGGGCAGAGCCTAAAATGCTCTTGTCTGCTCCCCACAGGTCCCTGCCCATGGAGGACCAGATCTCCCTTCTCAAGGGAGCAGCGGTTGAAATCTGCCATATCGCACTCAATACCACTTTCTGTCTCCAAACACGAAACTTCCTCTGTGGGCCGCTCTGCTACGCGCTGGAGGACGGCGTCCACGGTGAGGCCCGCGGGTAGGCGGCCCTTGCCGAGTGGTCTGTGGCCGGGTGACCGGAAGGATCCTGAGGCTAGCATCTCCCACAGTGGGGTTCCAGGAGGAGTTTTTAGAGTTGCTCTTTCGCTTCCATGCCACACTGAGGCGACTCCAGCTCCAGGAGCCTGAGTATGTGCTCATGGCCGCCATGGCCCTCTTCTCTCCCGGTGAGCATCCCCCAAAGCCCAGAACTTTTGCTCCTCCACCTCTGCCCAAACTCCCAGCCCTGTGAATCCCTCCGTGCCAGGGATTTGGCTTCAAACCCAGCCTGGGTCCAGCGTGCTGTAGGCCCATGCCTGCTCCCCATCTGTCCTTCCCGTCCCCCACCCCCCTCTCTTACAGACAGGCCTGGGGTTACCCGGAGGGAGGAGATTGATCGTCTGCAAGAGGTGATGGCACTGACCCTGCAGAGCTACATCAAAGGCCAGCCGCCAAGGCCTCGGGATCGGTATGGGGGAGCCTAGGGGCTTGGAGGCTGCGCGGGGGCAGGAAGGCGAGGGAAACACGGAGCTCGGGAGGAATGCTTTTACTGTCCTTTCCTCTGGGAAACCAGGTCCCTTGGGGGCTCTTGTCCTTCCCTCGCACCTCATATGGTTCTGGCATCCAAATCCCTCCTACTGCTGTTTCATCTGATTTTTTCCAGATTTTTTTTTTTATTCAGTAGAGATGCAAAGTAGTAGCTCACAGGCTCCGTATAATAGCATTCTTGAGATTGATGGCATCCATCACCTTACCCATCCAACTCTGCAGGCTAAAGCAGCCTTCCAAGATTCTTGTTTGCTCTCTTTCCTTCACCCTTCCCTTCCTCTCCATTGGCCCATTCCTTTAATTTTTCATCCCCCTTGAAGTTATTATGGTCATTCAGTTTCATGGCCAAAGCCAGTCCCTGGCTCAACAGTCCATGATCTATCCAGGCTCTGGGGTACATTCTGCTTGTTCTCATTTGTTCCTCAACAAGCCAGTCTGGCCAGAAGAGGGATGCTTTAGACCATAGAACACACCCACCTTCTAGAACCTGCTCTAGAAGGCCAGATCCACAGATTCCACACAGGTGAAGTTCTGACCAAGTCTGGGGCTTTCTTCACACTTGGCCCTCAGACCTCTGGGTTCAAGAAAAACAGCATGGTGAGAGAAGACCTCGGGGACCCTTGGAATTTTTGATAAATTTGTCATACCAGAGCATGAGTTTCTCTAGTGTTCAGACCTAGCTTCACTGAAGGAAAGTTTAGGGGAGCAGGACCTCAAGACAAGACTCTCAGCCACCTAACTTTCTTCTTTCCCTGGTGACCCCACTACTTCCTCCAAAGGTTTCTGTATGCGAAGCTGCTGGGCCTGTTGGCTGAGCTCCGGAGCATTAACAACGCATACGGGTACCAAATCCAGCACATCCAGGGACTGTCCGCCATGATGCCACTGCTCCAGGAGATCTGCAGCTGAGGCCCCAGCTTGCCTCCTTCCCCAGCCCAGCCATCCGCACACGTTGGACTGGAAAGGGGAAAATGCTGGGGCGGGGGGGGGGGGGCCCAGAGGTTGGGACCAGTAGAAAGGGAGCCCAGTGGTTGCAATGAAAGACTAAAGCAATAACTGCCTCTTCATGCAGTCTTGGGGTTGGTGGGGGATGATCACGGGGACAGAGCTGTTCTCTGGAAGCATGGAAGATGGGGAAGGAGGAAGCCTCAAGGCTAAGAGGTAAAGAAGCTCCTTCTGGGAATGGAGGCGGGGGGCACTTTCTGAGGTCAAAGGTTTAGCCCTTCAGCCCTCCTCTTCCCAGCCCTGGGAGACTCTGGGACGGAAAACAGGACAGGGAGCTAATCCCATGCAGACTGTTCTGCTTTGAAGAGGAAGAAGCTAGGAGCTTTAATCGATAGGGAAACGGAGAGGGGGGGAAGTGAGGGGAGAAAAGTTGGCCAGACACACCCCTTAATCCTCCTCCCTTAGTCCAGAGCCACAAGAGCATGGGAAGAGGAGCCTGGGGCCGGTGGCAGAGGTGGGGGCCTCACACCACTGCCGCAGCAGCTGCCCCTGTGGGAGCTCCAGTTCGGAGGAGGGCACGGTCCTGTCCCCGACTCTGCTCTTGGGACCCACAGGTCACCCGGCAAGGTGGGCTCTGGAGAGGGGGCCTAGTCTCTGGCCCTAGGGCACCTGACTTGGAGGTTCCAGCGTCTGTGGGGGCTGGCTCTGGGACCCC
Source organism: Zalophus californianus (assembly GCF_009762305.2). Taxonomy (NCBI): domain Eukaryota; kingdom Metazoa; phylum Chordata; class Mammalia; order Carnivora; family Otariidae; genus Zalophus; species Zalophus californianus. The sequence continues at coordinate 5,658,582 of NC_045604.1, read as the reverse complement.
CTCAGCCCACAGTGATGCTGAAGCCACAGTGGAATCTGTTGCGCCAGTGATTGAGGAAGGCTCCAAGGGCTAGGGTGACAGGTAAGGGCGGCATCTTCTTCTCCAGCACAGCACCCACACACCAGTTACTGTCCACCAAGCCTGTTGGGGAACAGGATACACACGAGGTTATTTCCCAGGCTCGGAGACAGGGCTCAGAAGCAAGCTTGCCTCCTCCCTCTGTCCGCCCGGTCCCTCCGTACCTCCAAACGCCATCTTCATAACCCTTACCTCTAAACACCATGTTGGCCTGGGGCAGAGTCAGGTGGTAACCAAAGGAGAAGGTTGTGTCTTGTAGCCTTGTGTTGGCCTCAAATTCCACTCCAACCTGGACCTGCGAACCACGGGCAAGGAGGGGAGAAGGATGTGTGTCAGTCAGGACCAGAGGAGTCCTGACGGGGAGGGCGTGGTCAGTGAAACGGAGGCATGCGGGAAACATCTGTGCCGTGTGGGTGGGAAGCACCGCAGGGCAGCGGGGCCTTTGGAGGCGTGCGGGGGGCACAAGTTCACCACTGACTTGCTGGGGCGGGGGACGGCATCGGTAGTCTCACCTGTTCGTTTGCCCTGTGGTAATAACTTGCGTGGGCCCCACCTGATCCCACATTCAGTGTCGCTACCCAGTGTACCGCTGTAAAAACCAAAATGCGGGAGACAAGGAGCGTTACCGTAGCAGGACACAGGCCAGCAACCCTCACCGAGTTCGGAATCTCCCCTCCCTGTCACGATTCCTCCTCACCCCGTACCCGAGTACTTCCCAGCCAGTGTCAAGATGGCGCCCTCTTCGCCTGGCCGCCGGTGATAAACTAGCTCTCCTCCCAGCACCAGCCGATGGGTGAGGCTCTGCAGGAAGTGAGCCACCATGATCACTGTGGGGTAGTGGGGAGACACGGAGTCGGTCCCAGGGACGGCATCCAGGCCTGCTCCCCCACCCCAGCCTGCCCAAGAAGTTTCTAATCCCTCAACTGTACAGACGATGAGAAGGCAGAGGCAACATCAGCAAGCGGGCAGCCAAGATACAAAGCACCCCGCCCCAGTTCCTCACCCGATTCCCCAATCAGGTCGGGATTCCCCAGGGTCAGAGTGGCTGTACAGTCATCTCCTCGGTACTCGCCATCAAACTGCCACGTCAGGAACTTGGCCTGTTGCGTCTGGGTAGGGAGAACAAGGAGTAAAGCCCCCCCTCCCCGCCCGGCTCCTCTCCCTGGAGCCCCCCCCCCCCCCCCCCCCCCCCCCCCCCCCCCGAGCAGGACACTCATGGGGAAAGAGGAAATGCTTCAGGATGGAGGCAGGAACCATGGGTCACCTGGAAGACAGCCTTGGCTCGGAGCCGCTCTGCCAAGAGGAGCAGGACCTGGGCGTTGAGGCTGCCACTGCTGTCCATATCCCCTACCACAGTGGGGAACACCTGTTGAAGAGCAGACACAGTAACACTGAGCTGGGGGGGGCACCACTCAGCTTCCATCCAACCAGCCAGGATTTCTTAACAGTACCCAGCGCCCCCTAGTGGAGCCACAGAGACAAACTCCGGCTCATCACACAAATATTTCCCCCACTCCCATTCAGAGGAAACACAGAGAAGCAGGTGCCCTGTACATTCTTCCCCATAACGCACTCATTTCCTCCTCCTCTCGACCCGAGTCCCGGCTGGGCTTTGAGGGAGATGACCCAGGTGTGAGGAGTCCTCACCTCGGTGGGGCTAAGTTGCCAGTCCCCTGCATAGGCCGCATGGAGGTGATAGCCTGGCAAGCCCAGGGCACTCATATGCACAGTGTGAGCCACCTGAGGAAAGAGAAGTCATGGAGGAAAGCACTCCTGCCCATTTCAATCCCCGTTCCACCCTTCCTCTTCTCCCCATCTAGAAGGCCTAATAAGAATCCCAAATATCCCAGCATACACAGAGGGTCACCAAAACTAAAAGCAACAAGTCCCCCAGGCAAGGGAAGTAAAGAGAGCCCCGCATCCTCCCTCATTTGTCCCACATAGCCTGGTTAAGGCTTGAGTACAAAGGCAAGGAGGAGAGGATCCAGGGATAGGCAGAGAGGAACCGTAAGGAGGGCCAGAGAAGTGGGAGCACCTGGAAATGGCTGCTCAGAACCTTGTTGACAACGAGCTTCACTCCCTCCATCTGTGCTGGGAACACATCTGAAGGGGGTGGAGGGGAGGGGGAGGGGAGGAATATAAGCACAGACAAGGAACCCCTACCCCAAGAAGTAGTCTCCCCTTGCAATCCCACTGAAAACACTCTGGAGGCACTGACCTCCTTTCAAGTCCTACCGCGAAATGTTCCACTCCATTCGGGCACCTGATCCTCCCGGAGCCTGGATGCCCCAGCTGGGATCTCCCCTTTCCTGCTCCCATCACGGGACACCCAGCATTCAAGACCCTCCCCTCCTCTGCCCCTTCAACGTGAGACACCCAAATGCCAAGTTCTCACCTTTGCATAGCCGGTGCAGCTCATCGAAGCTCCCAGGGTTGGGCAGAGGTTCCTCTCGACGGGGACTCCGGCGGGGCAAAGCCCCCATCGGTGCCAGGCCCAGTGTGTTCCCCATTTCAGTCCAGAGAACAGGGGAGGGGCCGGGGTTAGCCTGAGAAAGGACGCTATTGCTCCCTCTCCCCCCCACGGGTCCCACCCCCCATCATCCGACTCCCCCGTCCCAGAAACTTCCACATGGTCCGATGCTAGACCTGGAAGAGGAAGAGTGGGGAGAGGGTACCGGTGGGGAGATTGAACCCAAGGCACACTCCCGTCCCATCTTTGATTCTTCACCCCACCTGTCACCCCGTCCCCTCCCCCATTCTCTAATCCTAGCTCCCATCACAGACCTCACCCAGCTTCCCAGTCTTTCTGCTCTCCATTCCTAGGCCCCAAGGGGAGGCTTGGAATGAAGCAATAGCCCTTACCGTCTCAGATTATCATGCTGCCCCTTTTCCCCCGGCACACCCCGGTCATCTTGATGGGGGCAGCCATCTTGAGTGATGGCAGGACTGCGGCTTCACGCTGCATTATCAGCGTGGTCATGAGCGCCATCTTGGAATCGGGCAAAAAAGACATCAAAGACCCGACCCTCCCTTGATTGGGCCCCGCCCAATCGATTAAAAAAAAAAAAAAAAAAAGCTGCCTGCTTCTCCCAGGGGCCAATGGGAGAGGAGGAAGCATCAGGTCCAAGAGAGCTCCAACCCAAGCACTGCAGAGGTGGGCGGGACTTGACTGGTTGCTCCTCAGACTTAACTCAAGTAGATGGCCTTAGATCCCCCGGCCTCAACAAGGTCGGGAAAACGCTGTGAATGTACTAGACACCAGAGGGAGCATCTTGGAGCTTGGGCCACTGAAACTCCTTTCGCCGCACAGCCTGGAGGCTTCCGTTTTGTGAAGGGTGGCAGAGGGAATGATCGCGAATGCTGCATTCGAACCCTGGTTCATACGGCTCCCAGGTGCCCCCTACTTCGAGCCCCCTAGGGACTCCTCACAGCCCCCCATAGTACGCCACGGAACACAGTACACACCTCCAGATGAGTACTACTCGAAAGTACCGCTCCCCCTACGGAGACACGGAGGTTTACACCTCTCAAAGTTCACCTTGTAGTTCTCTTGGTGGAATGGGACTGGGTGAGAGTTTGGGGCAGAGGAGCAGGGGTCGCAGCCTTAGTTCTGGCAGAATGATTCCCGGAAGCAACTGCCCCCTATCGGCTAACCCTTCCTCATTGCCCAGGTATAGTTGGCAGATAAAATCAAGGAATACGGGCTCTGGCCCCCAAATGCACTCCACTCCAGAGCCAGGGACAGTCAAGTACTAAGCACTCTGCAGAGGAATAATTGCAGATGGAGTAAGACTTTTTAAGGCCCCGGTCACTTCCCTCACTAGCCCTCACACCTCCATCTCCATCTCTCAAGAATGCTCTCTGTGTACACTTTGAGGGCAAAAGGGCAAAAGGTACAAATGCTTCTGATATCTATTTAGCTGGTTTCACCCAAATGCCTCGGGCTTGGGGAATGTACCTTTGTCCTCCCTCACAATTAGGGCTGGCACAGGGGCTGGAGCCTTGGTCAGAGGGATGCTCTGGCCCCTGCTGACTCATATTGGGTGACCATCACCTTAGAATGATAAGGTAATCCAGTGACCAGGGAACTTCAACCTTTATCCTTGGTAGAAGACTCTCATTCACTTCCTTTCTTGCCGGAGCCCACCGTTTGGGAAGGAGAAGGCAGAGGCTACTTTCTGAATTTGTTTTATTGGGGGTAGGGTGCACTCACTTATCAGCCCTCAGGAGGGTCATTCTGGGCTCTCCTGTTTTCTCCCTCATCTCATTACACATTAACTGAAAACAGGACAGATTCAATCACACCTGCCCTCTGGCCCTAACCCTTATTCTCCTAATCCTCATTCCCCTCAATCCCCTAATGCTCCTGATTTCGACTCCTTTCCCCTTTCTTCTGTTCCCCAATACCTCTCTACCAAAAGCTGCAGTGAAGGGGATAGGGCTGGGGAGACAAAATCTAGCCACAGTGGGACAAAGTTACCAAGGGCTGAGGGCTTATATGTCAGGGCTTTCTGGAAGAAAACTAGGAATCCTGCTTCCTGCAGCATTCAAATCCAAAGACAGCTAGCCCCAGACCCCAAAAGAATGAAAGTTGACTAAGCCTGAAGTATACCCCCTTGGCCTCCACTAAGACCTGCACCCCCTGCCTCCCACCTCATCATCATGATCCCCCACATGCTTGTCCCCTCCTCCCCCATTTCTCCCCCTTGTTTACTCCAACGTGGGCCCTGCCCCACTGGGGCTCTTCCACAGTCCTTATCACCTGACAGGGGGGTGGGGAAGCAGAAATGCATATAGCTCCCGTCTCCCCAGCCAGGCCAGACACAGACAGCAAGGGCAGAGACGCCAACCAGGTAGGGTAAGGGAGCGAGCGGTGTGGCCAGGATCCAGAGCGGGCCAGGTTTTAATGGTGGGAAGGGAGGGAACCAGGGTGGAGTGGGCACCTAGGTAGAGGTCTCTGGGGAGGGGCTGAAGCTCATTCCTCCCGCACCCCCAACTGTTTCCAGGCCACCATCCCCACTGTTACCACCATGAAACTGCTTGCCTTGGCTGTGCTTCTCCTCACCGTCTGTAGCCTGGAAGGTGAGTGTGATATGGAGAGGGGTCCCAGGAAGGAGAAGGTGCCCTTAGGGGTCCTAGCTACACATCTGTCTGTGCTCCCATGACAGAGTGCTCCGAAGAAAGATCACTCCCTCTCTAAAGCTCAGAAAGCTCATCCAAAGACCTGGAGCTGGGTACCTGTTTGGGGAGGGGGCTGAGAGAGGGGGCTGGCTACTGACAGAGGTATGGCAGGAGGCCAGGACTCATTGCTGGGGACCCAGCTGACGAGGGGTGTGTGTGTGTGTGTGTGTGTGTGTGTGTGTGTGTGTGTGTGTGTGTGTGTGTGTGTGTGTAGGGGCTTTTGTTCGGAGACAGGCGGAGGAGCCGAATCTGCAGAGCCTGGTCTCTCAGTACTTCCAGACCATGACTGACTACGGCAAGGACCTGGTGGAGAAGGCCAAGGGCCCAGAGCTTCAGGCCCAGGCCAAGTAAGTCTTAGAGAAAGGGGCTCAGGGGGCGCACCTGGCTGGCTCAGTCAATGGAGCATGCAACTCTTGATCTCCATGTTGTGAGTTCAGGCCCCACACTGGGTATAGAGATTACTTAAAAATAAAATCTTTGAAAAAAGAAAAAAGAGAAGAGAAGAGAAGAAAGAAAGAAAGAAAGAAAGAAAGAAAGAAAGAAAGAAAGAAAGAAAGAAAGAAAGAAAGAAAGAAAGAGAGAAAGAGAGAAAGAGAGAGAGAAAGAGAGAAAGAAAGAAAGAAAAAGAAAGAAAGAGAAAGAAAGAAAGAGAAAGAAAGAAAGAAGGAAAGAAAGAAAGAAGGAAAGAAAGAAAGAAAGAAACAAAGAAACAAAGAAACAAAGAAAGAAAGAAAGGGGTTCAGGAACCAGGGAGCTATAGAGAGAGAGAAGAGAAGATGGGAGGTTGCACAGAAGATGGAGCTCAAGTGTGAGAGTTAGAGAGGGTGAGGTTTAAGTTGGAGAGAATAATTCCTTCACCACCTTGTAGATCCCAGGGACCTCTTGGACAGAGAGGGCCAGCAGGAACTAGGCTTTGAATTTCTCTCTCTAGAATCTGTTCCTCTACTCAATGGAGGGCTTGCCTCCCCTCCTGGGAGCATTGCCATGCCAGGATGGACGAGGCCCTAGAGTTTGGGGAGCTGGGTCTCACCTCCCACGAGCAACGAGGCCCCTGGCAGCACCTACGGTCTCTCGAACTGACCTCTAATCCTTTGAACATACAGGGCTTACTTTGAGAAGACACAGGAGCAGCTAACGCCCCTGGTCAAGAAGGCCGGAACTGATCTGATCAACTTCTTGAGCAATTTCATGGACCTCAGAACACAGCCTGCCACCCAGTGAGGTGTCCAGACCATTGTCTTCCATCCCCTGCTGGCCCCTAGAACACCCACTGGCCAGGTCTGGAGCCCTCTCCCAACATGCTCCTTGTTTTCTACAATAAATATTGAAGGAGTCGGTGTGAACCTGGTGCTTTGGGGACTGGGAGAAGTAGGGGTATGGGTGAGGGGAGAACCGAGAGGCCTGCTCCTGGTAGGAGAGGGGTTTGGTGTGAGGAGTGGAGGGAGGGATGAAGAGACAGATGGTGGAAGCAACGGGGAAGTGGTGTCTGTGATTCTTCTCCATGCCCAACACATCTTCCCCCAGCCTGGGATCTGCTCTGCAGCAGAGGCTTAGTCTCTGCACTGCACAAGGGACAGTGAACGGCAGGAAAGTTTCACAAACTGAGCCCCTAGACTACTGGAGGTCACAGGAAAGGAGGGCACCGCCTCCCCCAGAACTTCCTCTTGATCCTTCTATGAAGAGAAGAAGGCTTCCCATAAATGAACCCAGAGGTGTCAGCTGAGACCCTGGCTTCCCTTCTGAGCCAGGGAAATACCATGCTTCCCCCCATCCTACAGAAAAGATACAGATTCATTCTTCTTCCCCAAAAGTGCTCAAACCCTCCTTCCATTTAAAATCTCTCACCTAGGGCACCTGGGTGGCTCAGTTGGTTAAGCAACTGCCTTTGGCTCAGGTCCTGATCCCGGAGTCCCGGGATCAAGTCCCACATCGGGCTCCCTGCTCGGCGAGGAGCCTGCTTCTCCCTCTGGCCCTCCCCCCTCTCATGTACTCTCTCTCTCTCTCTCATTCTCGCTCTCTCAAATAAATAAATAAATCTTTAAAAAATAAAATAAAATAAAATCTCTCACCTAGACCCCCTTTCTGGGGAACACCCATTCCAAACCTCTCCCCCTATTATCTGGGTGCTAGTCACAGAACTGGCCGGGTGGTCAGATCTGGAACTCGTAGACATGAGGCCAGCTAGGGGCCAGACAGGTCTCCTGGATTAAATCAAAATGGAGTGGAAATCAGGCTGGGCCGATGTGGGAGACTCACAATACCAAAGTGGAGCTCAAGGAAGAGGAGGCATCTTCCAATAAAAGTTTGTTCCCACTTCACACTTAAAGCAGTTACCTCCCTGGCTCATTTCTCATAGCTCATCTGAAATCACTGCTTCCCAGACACCAGACATGGCTCCAATTCCTTCCGTGTATTCATCAGTCTTCAGTCTCGCCTTCAGGGCCCTCACCACTCATGGTGACAAGTTTCTTCCCTAGTTTCTGTTTTTCTCTCACGCGGCAAGATGTGTGGGGACAAAAAGAGCTCAGTCTGTCCCTTGCGAGATGCCCTTGGACAGGTTAATTAACTTCAAAGAGCTGGATCTTCCTCCCGGGGTCAGTGAGCAGATCCAACAGTGCAAGAGAGCCAGGAACCATAGTGGACGGTGTAAGTCGCTGTGCAGTGCTGAGTCTTACCCAGCACGGGTGGGGCCGGGGGTTGGCCCGGGGACCCGAAACCCATTCTGCCCCGGCTGCTGGGTCGGAGGTAGGACCTGCGGCATCTGATGGGATGCAGATACTCCAGGAAATGCTGCCTCCTGGCGGAGCCGGAAACAGGACCAGCACGGACCTGACCACAGCGATTCCTTAGCCACCCACCCGGGCACTCGGAGGAACTGACCTCCCATCTAGACCCCCATTGCTCCCCTTTGCCCTACCCACCTCCAACACTTACCTGGCCCTCTAAGGTCCCTCTTGCCCCAGAACCCACTGAAACTCACTGTTCCCATAAACCCTTCCATCAGGGGTGTCACACGAGGCTTCATTGGGCCATCCGCTCTGCATGTTTGGCTTCCCAGCTGTGCTAATGCCCAGATGCGTGCGTGTGGGGAGCTGTCCCCACGCTGCTCCCTGAAGCTCACTCTGATCCGGATTGGTGACTGTTTGGGGTTGCACAGCCAGGCTACTCCACGACCCAACCTTGGTTCAGTTGCCGGACACGGAAAGCCAAGCTGGGTGCAGATGTCATTTCTTAGGTTCCGACGTTTCTGAACGTGCCTAGACTCCCGACACCTCCCTCCCTGTTCCAGCTCCATGCCAGCGGACCTGGGGCCGAGGGTCTCATCCCTGCCCCAGCCACGGTCAGCTTTCACCCCTCGAGCGAGCAACCTCGCCCCGACGTCCACCAGACTATGAGCTCTGTGCGGTCGGGGGCTGGTTACTCAAAACAGCATCTTCGGTCCCCAGCCTAGCGCCTAGTAGGGGCTGAATAAATATATGGTAAATGAATAGAGTCCAGGCTGCGGCGGCTTTATTGGTGGTACTCTTTCCATTGTTGAGTGGGAGTGGGAGACGGGAAAGAGAAGGGTGGGGAAAGGCGGTGAGATTAGAATATAAACATTAATGATTAGCATCTGAACGGAGGTCTTCGTGGGGTGGAAGAACCACTGGGTGCGCGGTAATGGGGGACATAGCGTCATTAAAGAGGTGGCCCGCTGGCTTTAACGGGAGGCAAAGGAGACGCCGACCTGAGGGCCAGGAGGAGAACCAGAAGGGGAAGGAGGTGGCCAAGGGCATCTGTTCTAAAGTTACTGGGGTGGTTTCTCATGCTTTAGGGTCTCATAAGTCTCCTGGTTCCGGGTGCTCAGGCCCTGGAGGTGGAGGTCAGAGGATGGTCAGGAGCTTGAGCCCATCACAGGGCTCCCACCCACCCCCATAGACCCCCATGTCTTCCAAAGATCACACAAAACCCCACCCTCTTCTGCTGACTTCCCAGCACTGGGGGGGGGGGAGGGGGGCGGGGGGGGGGGAAGGGCAGGTTCACTCACCGTGTAAATGCCATCTGATTTCTGCGGAGGCAAAAGGGACAAGGCATTAGACACCCACGCCTCCTGCGGGGTCCCTCGGCCTCTTCTTCCCCACCCGGTGAGGTCTGTGGCCAGGGCTGGCTGGCCGCTCGGGCTAGAGGGCACGTGGGGGCTCCGGGGCATGAACGTCCGTTTGCCCGCGTGGCTGCCGATGCGCACACACACACACCGCGTACGACCCTCACGCACTCAGTGTCACTGCCCACTCTCCCTTGTCGCCGGCTGAGTATTTCACTTGTGACTTGGCTAGGCGGCGGGGTGGGTAGGGGGAAGTGGCAGGGGACCTGGGAAGCTTGGCGTCTGTAGCCTTGACCCCCAGGCGCAGAAGGGGCCATACCTCGTAGCTGGCGATAGCTGCCTTCCGCACCTGGATCTGGAGCCGGTGGGGGGTGGGGGGAGAGGTAATCAGTAAAGGCCAAGTGAGCGGCCCAGCCCCATCCCTCCCACCTTTGCGGGGGACCCCTGTCAGTCCCTCTCCTCAAAGCCAAGCCGGGCCCTCCCAGGCCTCCCGCCAGCCCCTCCCCTACCTCACCTTAAGTCTGCAGTAGAGCAGGGTGAGGACGATACCGTACAGAAACAGGATGGCGTCCAGGATGTAGCAGAGCTGAGGCTCTCCCAGTGCGGCTGAGGGGACAGAGGGTGCCCGCGGGGTCAGGAGCATCAGGCAAGGTCCAGCGCTCCGAGGACAGGACCGGCAGGTGGTCCGGGGCCTGGTGGGGAGCCTCCCAGGAGAGACACTCGCTCTTCCTCCCTGGAGCCGATTTTTCTCAGCTTTCCCCCTTCTGCCTCACCCTGGGGCTGGGCTGGGACAGGAAGTGGGGGGCGCTCTGCTGCCTGCTCTGATGGAGCTTACAGGAGCTGAGAGCCCAAGAGGGAGCCCCCGCAGGGCCCCCCCCCGCGGCCCCAAGCCCTCTGGTTTTCGCCCTGTCGGTCCCTCAGGCACCACTGAGCGCTTCACAGCCCTCAAGGGACTTATTTCTGTTCACTGGGCGAAGACCCAAAACCTCAGCCCAGAGGGGTAGGGTGAGGGCCATGCAGTGACAAATTTCACTGAAGAAACCACAGGAGTGTCTCTGCGAAGTCCTGTGACCTGTGGCTGAGGGCTGGACAGGAAGAACGTGAACCGAGGCAGGGAGGGAAGGCAATTACCCGGTTATTGGTCGTATCTGAGCCTCAGGCTCATCACTCTCCGGCCCGCTATGGGGGGCTTGAAAAGGGGAGAACAGGTATCTGCTTTCCTAGGCCTTATAGATCCCGACGGCTCTGCGCACGGCTGGGCGAGCGTCTCTGCCCAGGCTCCGGGGGGATGACCACAAGCCGGATTCCGCCTCTGGGCACTCTGCCCTGTTACTCACTCACTCTGGGCCACAGAGAGAGGAAGTTTTGTGCAATTTAAAAAATCAAATAGGGTCTGAGCACCAGCCTCTGTCAAGCCCTCAGTCCCTATCTGAACGGCTCACGGGCACGTGCGATGACGCTCTTTTGTACAGTATTGCATAAATCGAAAAACTACCGGCTGGGGGGTTGGGGGGGGACGACATCATTATCGCCATTTTACCAAGGATGAAACGCAGGCTCCGAAAAGCTAAGTGACTCCTTTAGGGCCAGAGGGCTAAGTGACAAGGCTGGCGCTCAAATCCAGGCTTTCTGCTTTCAGAGCTCGTGTCCTAACCTTTCTGCCTCGGTGCCCCCGCTCTGTCCTCATCTGGTGACAGCAGGCTGGCACCAACGGGATCCTTCCCTCCACCTCACAGCTGGGCTGCTGGACTCCCCGGCCGGTCTCTTTCAATTTCCCATTTCCCTGAAGTTTCACGAACCCCCTCCTCCCCAGCCCCCAGCTGGAACCCTCGTCAAAACACACACGCACACAGCCAGCCCAGAGCCAGCAAGACGTGACAGTTCAGAAATTGAGTGACAGACTGGAGTCTTGGGCTGCTGAGACTGTCGCGTGTCCGCCTCCATTTCTTGGCTGGTGCTCGGGCCTCTAGAACTGGGCACCGAGTGCTGCGCCCCACCCCCATAGCAGCTGTCGGCAGAGTGGCCCAGGCAGGGGATGACCCACAGAGGCAGAAAACAGGTCTACTTTGACCATCCTTGCCTCACTCCCAAGCCGAAGGACGGGCTCCCGCCTTCCTAGAGGGGCTCGATGAATAGGACTACCCAGCTAGAGATCAGCTCCCAGTGGACTGGCCCAAAGGCACCACGCAGGAAACGCTGATCATGGGAGAAGGAGCTTCTCCCCAGCTTTTTGTGTCATACAACCATTCTCTCCCCTGCCAAACTGAAGCCTTCCCCATGACCAATCCTGAAAAAGTAAGGAGACACGAAAGGAAGGAACTAGGACTCTTGTGCCCTGATGGGGACCAGAAGGGACCAGCCTCAAGGTCTCGGTGTCCACCCGAGCCCTGCGCTCACCTGTCGTCCTTTCCAGATCTGCCCCTGCCTCGGCCCTCAGACGCATGCCCTCGATTCCCACCCTGGGGCCCGGCTCCTGAGCCCTCACCACACCCTCTCACCTGCTTGTTCAACCGAAAGGAGTAAGAGCAAGCCCACTGCTGGAATCATCTTGGGCCGGGGGATGAAGGGCCGTGAGCCGGGGATCGGACGCTTTGCCACCACTGCGCAGCTGTGCTCAGCAGCTCCCTGACCACAGAGCTCCCCCCTTCCTGCCCCGCCTTCCCCCAGCTTTGGCCCCTTCCCTTTCCTGCACCAGAGCCCGGGCGGCTCCCGGAAGGGCCAACTAAGGGAGTCAGATCTGGGCTCTCATGCCTCAGTCCTCAGCGAGCAAGCCCCGGGCACCGAGGGACGGGCGGGCGACGCCTGTGCTGGAGAAAGGCTAAATCGGCCATCACCCCATGTTCAGATACATCTGGAATAAACTGTCCCTTCAGAGTCCCCGAGACCCCACCGCAGCCCTTTCCCTTCCACATGCAATTTTACCCCCGTCTTGATTGGAGAGGTCTACCAATTTGTGCAGGCAGCCAAGTCTGGGCAAGGGGAACCGAGAAGAAAGGAGGAAATGGGGAATGGAGAAGTGGGCAGGCCAAGAGTCAGAGAAGGGGGCAGCGATGAACAGGAAAAACTGGCGATAACTGAGTTTCACGGACAACTGGAGGGTTGATTCACATTCTTAACTTTTCCAACAAGGTCAAAGACGGTAAGATACCGAGAAAAACCTATCAGAGGTTTGGGCAGAGGGGCCGGAAGGCGGCTAATTTATTATAATTTCTCCTTTTCTAGTACATGCACAGAAAGCCTGACGGCTGAGTGTTCACGGGGGTGCGCACACACACACACGCACACACACAGGCCCGGTCCAGGGACGGCCAGGCTCCGAGGAGGAAGCAGACAGGCAGGGGGATCAAACGCTTTCCCCAGCTCATCGGTCCACTTCTCCAAACACAATATCTTGGGTACCTAAGAGATCAGCGGGAGGAGAAAAAAAGCGGTGTTATCGAAAATCCAGCACTCACGACCGTGGCCAGCGGACTGAGGATCGGAGTCCCTGCCCACAGTCTCTGCTGAACAGGAAGCGCTCGGTTTCTGCCCCCGCTAGAGTCCCAAACTCCCTCGTCTACGGCATCTGTGCCACACGACAGGCCTCGTACCTATGATGGCAACAACATCCGCCAGCATGTGTCCCTTCGACATCCTGTCCAAACCAGCCTGGAGAGACGGAGACAGCAATAGTGTTGGGCAAGATTAGCAGGGCAGGACGAGGAGGAAGGGAAGTTCACCAAAATCTCACCCAAGGTGGCTAATGACGGATTCATTCAGTGGAGTGAGAATCACTGGGGGTCGCTTCTTACCAGGTGGGCAAAGCCAGGAGCCTTGATCTTGCATCGGTAAGGGCGGCTGCTGCCGTCGGACACGAGGTACACCCCAAACTCTCCCTGTCCGAGGAAGAAGGTTGGCTGCCTTCGTGAACAGGAACAACACTTTTCTCTGCCAACGAAGCCTCTCTACTCACCCGCGTGTGCCCTCTCTCGCTGATGCCCAAGCCTCTATTTGCGCACCTGTCCCCAGCACCCCCGGGGCCCTGGGCTGCCTCTTCCTTTCCTGACTCTCCTCACCTTAGGAGCCTCAATGGCAGTGTATGTGGCCCCCGGAGGGACTTGGTAGCCCTCCGTGTACAACTTGAAGTGATGGATCAATGACTCCATGGAAGTCTGGAAAGAGGAGAAAGGGAGCAGCAGTGAGCCAGATCCAAATGTCTCCCAGGCCTCCCCGCAGCACAGGAAATAACCTGCCCCCCTGGGGGAGACTAAAACCCACACTGTGAGCAAAAGAGGAGTCTATGGGAGGTGAAGACTCCTACAGTGAATTCTTTCAAAGAGGAAACACGAGAAGTAGGGTGCAACCCAAGGACACTCATCCCTGGCTGCCGGCCCCTCCCCCCCACCCCTCTCGCCAGAGCCAACCTTCATCTCTGCTCGCTTAGGGGGAGACACTTTGGCATCATCAACCTTGATCTCCCCGGGAGGCATCTTGTTCAGACACTGAGCGATGATTCGAAGGGACTGGCGCATCTCCTCCACCCGACACAGGTACCTGAAGGGGATGAGGCAGGTTCAGAGCATCAGGCGTGACGACGCCCTTGGCCGGCCCAGAGGGCCGGCTGACTTGTTACCACCCTCTTTCCTCCCAGTGTGGCATCTCTGCCTGGCTTGGCCGCCCAGGTAAAAGCTCTAGTCTTCTGGTTCTGGTGCCGGCCCCTGCCCCAAGTCCTCTCCTCATCTTCTTGGCCCATGGCCTGTAGGAGTCCCCTCTTCAGTTACCCTCTTAGACACTTCCTGGACTATAGGACGGGGGAGGGTCAAATTGGCTTGAAAAGAAAACAGAAGCCAATCTTACTCAGGGTCAGCAAACAGGAATGGAATGTGAAGCTTAGAATCCAGTGGAAAGAGCACTGGATCAGGAGGATTCTAGTCTCAACCACCACTAACAGGATAATCCCAGGCCAGTCTCTAACTTTTACACCTCAGCTTTCTCAGCTATAAAAATGCAGCCCGAACTAGTGCCATCTAAGAGATGACACATAAGAGAGGGCAAAAGAAATGGCTTTGAAAAACCACCTAGTTTAATAGACACAAGAGCTCCAGTAGCTGCTGGAAAACACGGAAATAAAGAAAGTAGCCAAGAGGGAAGAACGAAAGGGAGTAAGTCGGAGGGGAGACGAACCAGGAGAGACGATGGACTCTGAGAAACAGTGAGGGTTCTAGAGGGAGGGGGGCGGGGGCTGGGTGAGCCCGGGGACGGGTGTTGGGGAGCGCACGTCCTGCAGGGAGCACCGGGTGTCATGCACACACAATGCATCACGGAACACTGCATCAAAAACTCATGATGTAAATGTATGGGGATTAACATAACAATAAAAACATTTAAAGAAAAAAAAAAAAAGAAAGTAGCCAAGCGAAGAAGAGTCAGAAAGGGAAAAACAGCCGGAACCGGGCTGAGACGTCTGGGCCTTACCGATCGTAGCAGTCCCCCCGGGAGCCAACAGGAACATCGAAGTCCACCTGGTCGTAAACGTCATAGGGCTGGGCCTTCCGCAGGTCCCACTGGATGCCTGAGCCCCGGAGCATCACGCCGCTGGGCAGTGGGACGGGAGCAAGGGTCCCTTTCCATGAACCAGGAATGGAGGTGCACCCTCTTCCTTGGTCTCCCTGCCCCCCAAGACACACACACTCTGGGCACGGGGTCTAATCTCAGAGCACTGCACGGATGGCGCCACACCTTCCTGAAGCCAAGGTATTAGGCTGGAATCCCCTCACCCGAGCGCAGAAGTCACATTTCTCTCACCTAAACCCATAGTTAAGCGCGTCTTCGGCCGTCACAACCCCAATGTCAACTGTCCGATTTCGCCAGATCCTATTGTTGGTCAGCATCTATTAATCAAGAAAACTGGATGTGAACGCTCTTTCTAACTCCCTTCAGATGCCTCTGTGGTTCTTTACGAGGGACTAAAACCCCACGAGCCTTTCTTGAGGGGAAAAGAGGGATTTTCCCCACTGGCTCCTATCTTACCTCTTCCAACTCATCAACCCGAAGAGAGAAATTCTTAGAAAACTCATAAATGTCATCCAGAAGCCCAAGGGGCAGGTCCTAGGAGCCAAATGGAGAATGACAGTGAGCGGGGCGCAGCCTCCCTGCCCCCTGGCTTCAGGGTCAGCGTTTCCATCGGCCAGCGCTGCCCTCCAGTGGCCATGGAGGATACAGGCGTGGGCTGGAAGCTTTGGGAAGGCAGGGGAGCTGGCTCACCTGGTGCACACCTCCTGGCCGGACGTAAGCAGCATGCATCCGAGCCCCGGACACGCGCTCGTAGAATTCAAACATCTTGACAGGACACACTGGGAATTAGTGACAAAGTCCTGGGCCCCAAATCCAGCAACATGCTGGTCCACTCCCCCGCCCCCTGCCTTCCGATGCCCGACCAACCCCTCACGACACAGAGTTCCTTAAGAATAGAATCCAAGGGCGCCTGGGTGGCTCAGTTGGTTAAGCGACTGCCTTCGGCTCAGGTCATGATCCTGGCGTCCCGGGATCGAGTCCCGCATCGGGCTCCCTGCTCAGCGGGGAGTCTGCTTCTCCCTCTGACCTTCCCCCCTCTCATGTGCTCTCTCTCTCTCTCTCTCATTCTTTCTCTCGAATAAATAAATAAAATCTTTAAAAAAAAAAAGAACATAACCCAAATTAATTAGACCTTCTTCCTTTAAGTGTTCTATGTTCTCTCTCCTTTAAATCTCGTCTGTCCTTCAAGAACTTTCTCCACTTCGGGCGCCTGGGTGGCTCAGTTGGTTAAGCGACTGCCTTCGGCTCAGGTCATGATCCTGGAGTCCCGGGATCGAGTCCCACATCGGGCTCCCTGCTCGGCAGGGAGTCTGCTTCTCCCTCTGACCCTCTTCCCTCTCGTGCTCTCTTGTCTCTCATTCTCTCTCTCAAATAAATAAATAAGATCTTTAAAAAAAAAAAAAAGACGCTTCTCCACTTCTTGCACCCCTTGCCTAGCCTATCCCCCTTCTCTTACCTTCTCCCTCTCTTCAAACATCCAGAAGAAAGGGGTCATGGCCCCAATGTCCAGGGCATGTGTAGTCACAGCCATTATGTGGTTCAAAAGCCGCGTGATTTCTCCAAACAGCACTGTAGACAGGTGAAGACAAGAAGGCAGAGGATGGGGGCGCCGGGGTGGCTCAGTGGTTAAGCGTCTGCCTTCGGCTCAGGTCATGGTCCCAGGGTCCTGGGATCAAACCCCGCGTTGGGCTCCCTGCTCCGCGGGGAGCCTGCTTCCCCCTCTCCCACTCCCCCCGCTCGTGTTCCCTCTCTCGCTGTGTCTCTCTCTGTCAAATAAATAAATAAAATCTTAAAAAAAAAAGAAGAGGACATAGGAGCCAAGAATCGACGCTGACACAGCAGTTGTGGGCAGAGCCTGGGGTCTGCATACTAAGCTTGCGTGCGATGCTCCTAAGCTGGGCAATGGCCGGGGAGGGCCACGGGAAGGTGAAGGGCTTACCTCGGATCCACTGAGCCCGGGGCGGAGGCTGGATATTGAGCAACTTCTCCACAGCCAGTGAGTAGGCCTGTTCGTTGCACATCATGGACACATAGTCTAGCCGGTCAAAGTATGGAAGGGCCTGGGAAAAGGGAAGAGCCTGGGTCACACCTAACAGGCCAGGAGCCCTCATACAGCCTGCCAAAAGCACTGCTCTCCATGGGCATCAGAAGTTAGCGCTGCATAAAGCCTTCTAGTCTCCGGAGCTAAGCAAGACAGCATCCAATACCCAGTAGTACATGCTGGGAAATGCTTAAAAATCAGATCTCTGAAGGGGTGGAAGGGAAGCCTATGTGTTGTGTGTGCCAATTTCCATGGTGAAAATCCACTTCGCAGCGCCAGTTGTAAGCCACGTAACTGAACCCGGTGCTAGGTAGAGTAGCGCGGCACTGTATGGTATTTCTGCCAAGCAGATACAATAACATAACCTCAGAGCACAGCAAAGCAAAATAAGAAAGGGATGAGCTTTGAGTACTTCTTACCTTTTGATATAATTTACTAAATTGCGAGCTAACATAATCTAACTTTTAATAATGGCTCTGTTTAACAACTGGCTCACAAAACTCCTGAAAGCTTAATCTGTTCTTGCGGGCCGGTAGGAGCTGCTCCAGCATACCTCTGGTCACACTCCTCCGGCCCACAACAGTCTCAAACAAGAGTGCCTCTCTGAGATACTGAAGGAGAAAGGTAACCAGTCTTAGGACTAACTGGGTGGGAAGGAAGGATTTAAAGAAGACAGAGCCCCGAGAAGGACTGGATTGGCTTCTGATCGGGGAGAAATGGTTCTTTCCCTAGAATGCCAAGAAAGCTAGTCAAGCCGTCTGCTGAACCCGCTTCAGCTTCCAGGAAGGAGGCGGGGCTAGGACACCCGTCTTTGGGACAGCCAGTTCTTGTCCTGATGTCACTGTGACGTGGGTTAATGCTACAGGGTTTAGCTCCATACTCCCTGCGACCAGGCACCATCCCTGCCTGGACTCTCTGGGGGCAGCACGTCCTAGTCAGCTGCTTGTAACCTACCCCCGTCACCTTCTGTGAGCAAGACCTTTCTTCATGACAGTAAGAAAAAACTTCAGATGCCTGTCCCAGCTCCAATTCCTTCCAATCTGACCCGCACCACTTGGGTCACAGAGCTCTCCTAAAAACGGCACACTGCCACAAACTCCCTCCCAGTCACTCTGACTCACTGAGTGTTTCGAAAACAAATTTGAGACAGCCGGATGATACAAGAATCGGCTGTTAATCCTAGGAAGCTTACGTCTCTTTCCTCTTCCCCTGTCCCCAGAGACAACGGCTTTGACGTACTAGTAGGATATAAGAACAGGGAAACTGAGGCACTAGAGAAAGGGTAAAGGGGCCAGCCAAAAGTCATCCGGAGAAAAGCTGGGGGTGTAGCTCTGGCTCCCAAGCATTTCTGCTGGATAAACCAAATCTAGATGGATTTCAGTCACGCATCCCCTGGAACATCCCTCCATCTCCCCAACCAAGACTGTTCTTATGTCCCCAACGCCCTCCTCCCCGGGGCTTTGGAGGGCAGCAAACTGGCAAAGTCCCAGGCCACGGCATCCCCAGGTCCCGTCAGCAGGCCCCTGTTCGCCCCCACACCTGCAGATAGGTCTTGTATTCAATGAGCTTCTCAGTGCCTCGGTGCAGCAGGCCGATGTGGGGGTCACACTTGCGCACCATCTCCCCACTCAATTCCATCACTAGTCGCAGGACACCGTGGGCTGCTGGGTGCTGGGGCCCAAAGTTCAGGGTCAGGTTTGTCACCATTGTGTCCTTCGGAGGGTCCACATCTGAGAAGTGGGAAAGAGTTCAGAGCCAAATGGTAATTCCCTAGAGAACCCCCAAGAGACAGCAAGGGGTTAGCCTCTCCCTACAGATCTTCCGTGTCACCATTCCACACCCTGTTAACTCCCTAATCGCCAACATAACCAGGAAGAAGACCATTACACGGGAGAAAGGGGAGGAAGATCTAAATTTTTTGACAAGAGGAACCACACACAAACCTTACTCTTTCCATGTCTCCCAGGTACCTTTCTAAAGATGGTAATACTGGGGGCACCTGGGTGGCTCGGTCGGTGAAGCATCTGACTTGATTTCAGCTCAGGTCACCATCTCAGGGTCCTGGGATCGAGCCTGAGTCAGGCTCCATGCTCAGCGGGAAGTCTGCTTGAGGATTCTCTCTCCCCCTCTCCCTCTGCCCCTTCCGCAGCACACACCTGTGCCCGGACGCACACGTGCTCTCTCTCAAGTAAATAAATAAATCGTAAAAAAAAACAAAACCCAGAGATATTACTAACATCATTCATATAGTCCTTATTATGTGCCAAGCACTACCCTAAGCACTGATTTTAATTCATTTAATTCCCCTAATAACCACATGAGTAGTGGGTCCTATTATTATCCTTATTTTATTGGTGAAACTGAAGCCAGAGAGGATAAATGACTTCTCAGAGAGCTAGCAACTGGCAGTCAGGACCAATCTCAACCTGTTCAGCTCCACAGTCCACATTCTTAACCACTATGATACACTGCCCTCCAAATCTATCTGATGAATGCCCACCCAATCAGGAAATGTATACTTAATTCTTACTACTACCGAATGGCAGTGTTTACCCTCAAAAAGCACAGAGTTTAATTTGGGAAATAAGTACATGTGAGGAACGAGTAAGAGGCCAAATTCACAAGTTACCAAGTAAATGGCTTAGCCGTTAAGTATTTAAAGGAAGAAAAGAACACTGTGAAGACTTCGTGAAGGCAGCATATGAGCTGGTTCTTAAATACAGGGAATGACTCAAACACGTAGACAGAAGAGCATCCCGGGCTATGGAATCAACAAAGGTGAAATCTTGGAAACAAGGAAGTATCTGTGGAACTCTCTTATCTACCAAGAGGCAGAAGATGAGTGTTGGCAGTCAGTAGGGGGTAGTGGTTCCATTATCAGTATCAATAACAACACTTACAGAGGACTTACCACGTGCCAGGCACTACACTAAATGATTCATGTTATGATCCCATTTAATCCTTACAGTGATGCTAGGAAATAGGCACTTTATTCACTGGTAAATGGGAGAGCAGAGAATTGAAACCAGAGCTTAACCTTTCAACCAAAATTCTGCACCATGGGCTTTGGAGTCACATAGACCCGAGTACAAATCCATGTAGGAGTCCTTGATCAAGTTTTTTATCTCCCTGCACCATGATTTCTTCAAAAGTGGTATAACACTAGTATCGCTCTCATGGAGTTGCAATGACTAAGTAAAATAACGCACACCAAACACTTGACACATGGTAAACACTCGGCTACTGTTACTGTTAAGATTTTTGAAAAGTAACTGGAAGTGCTTCTGAAGGTTTCTGAGCAAGAGAATGAATGCCATGGTAAAATGTTTGGGGAAGATGAAGGTGATTACATTGTTCTGCACAGCTGGAGGGGGACCAGATCAGTGGGCAGGAACCCAGTGAAGAGACCGCTGAATAATTAAGGTCTAATACAAAATAGATCTGAACAAGAAAGGAAAAGATGATCTGATATGTAACATTATAAAAAAAATGTGCATGGTTTGGTGACTTCTTGGATTTAGACAGGGAGGGCAAGAGAGAAAAAAGAGCCAAAGATAACTAAAATGTTTCATTCCTGAGAAATTAGGAGAAGGTGGGTACCACTGATCAAAACCAAAAAGTCACAAGGAAGAGCTACTTCTGATGGCGGCAAAACGCTTCGCAGTCTGGAAGATGTCATTTGAGTACCAGTGGGAAAAGCCTTTTCTACCAAAGGAAGATGGAAATATATTGAACCTCCGGGAAAAGTCGAAGCTAAAAATATAAATCTGGTAGGGCTCTCCAAGGGCTGACTAGGACCTACTCTTTTTCTTTTTCTCCTGGGATGTTCTTCCTTTCCTTCTCTATTTGATAAATATCCGCCCTATTACCAGTGTTACTGTGTTTGTTAAAGTGCTGGTGAAAGCAGCAGAAAGGGCGAGGGCGCAAACTGGCCTTGACAGAGCTCAAGAGCACTCAGAAATCAGCTTGGCACAGGGGCTCTGGGAACTCACCATTCCAAGGCGGAGGCTTCCAGTGGGCTGTTTCTTTGGTGGGGTACATGACAGCTCCCCCAAACTGCTCTGCCCATTCCGCATCTGGCTGCCATTGCCGAGCACCTCTAGGGAGTTAAAGACAGATCCCAGACACAGGGCCTCAACAGCGCTGGGTTCCTCTGTTCCCATGCACTCTCAGGTGGGCCCAGGGAAAGGCCCTCGGATTCTCCAACGCCCAGCCCCTGGCACACAGTGTAGCTTTCGCAGAACAAGCTGGAACTCCAGACGTTCCATTCCTACTAACAACTTACTCTTGGAATCACTGCACCCATCGCCCCTGTGCATGCAAGGCTGGGGATCCTAGCTCCTTCAACTTCGCATCACATTCGTATTTCCACCTTGGGGAATATGAACGCAAGCAAGGTGTGTGTTCAAGGTCAACCGAAGACTAAGAGGTGTGCGGTGCCTGTGCAGGGGCGCGGGAGAGGGGCATGCTGGCTCCTTGGCTCGGCCCGGGTGAGACCTAAATGATGTCCTGGGGACCAACGGGGGTGGGGGGGGGCGTTGGGGGAGTTGTCTGGGTTCATGTTCCTCCTTTAACTCCAACAGGAGTGCTTCCCTCTTCTCGTCTAAGGAGACTTTTCACCAGCCGCACGCCACCCATGATGAGGTTCGGGAGAAGCAGCAGGGCACAAGGGGAAGGTGACACTATCACTAACGTTCAGGGGCAGGGTCTCCCCTCAGCTGATTTCACCCCTCTTTCCTCCCTCGGCCGGAGCGGGCGCCACTGCATCCTGGAGCCCGGGACAGCAGGCCTGGGCGAGGGGTCACAGGCCTGGGTCATTCTTTCCTAGGGGGTCACAGGGCCCGCGGAGGCGCCAGACCCGAGAGACCCTGGCGTCGGGGGCTACGCGTCGAGGGCCGCCCGGAACCTCACCTGCTGGCCTGAACCGGCAGCCGGCGCCCGGGCCGCAGCGCCTGGGCCGCGACGCCCCGGAGGCTGCGCAGAGCCCTCAGCGCCGCCATCTTGCCCCGCCGCGGACTGCGGGAAGGAGAACGGGCGGAAGTGCCTCCTGCGCGCCTCCTTGCGGCTTCCCGCCTATTGGCACCACGGGGCCGCCCTCACGGAAGCTGGCGGGGCCGCCGCCGCCGCGAGCCGACAACGTCCGGGGGCTGCGCCTAGGCTGCGCTTTCGCTCTCGGAGCGGCGGCCGGGCGCGGTTCTTCTCGCTGCTCGTGACTGGCTCGCCGAGGCGGGAGCCGGCGAAACTTACGGCTCCCGCGGGGCCCGGCGCTCGCTCGCCCGCGTGCTTCCCCGCCTCCTGCCTGAGCCCCGCTCCCGGTGGCGGCGGCGGAGCCCGGTCCTCCCGGGACAGCCCCAGGCTTTGCCAAAAGATTCGGAGCGGAGGAAGCCCGCTAATTACCAGATGGCCCAAATGGGCTAGGGAACCGGGGCCCAAGCGCGGCTGGGCGGGTCTGAGAGCTCCCGCCAAACCAAAAACGAAGAAAGAGGAGGACGCCAAGGCCACCGGCACTGGAGCCGGCTGCTGGGTGTAGAGGAGCCACCTCAGCCCAGATCGGGAGGGAGGGCCCCTCTGGGAGACCCTGATGTCTGCCAGGTTTCCAGAAGCTGCAGAATGACAGACCCGGGAAGCGCCCTTAGAGATGTTTCATCCCCTACTTCCATCCTGGGTCAAGTCCTCTTCCCCTCATGTCTTTCTGACCCTGCCTTAGTCCCAGTGCCACCAGGAGTCTGATCCCAGTTCTGTATGGAAGAGACCAAGGGTTTTGCAGCCTTGGAGGCTAGTCCCTGTTCGCTCCCCTCTGCTTCCAAGCCCAGCTCCAGCTGGGCCACCCGTTGAGTTTGCACATGCCTCCCACTCTGAGCCCGGAAAGAGGCAGTCCCCAGATCCCCCCCAGACAGGGTCCCTGAGACAGCCCACCAGCAGTGCAGCAGGGTGGGGCAGACACCAGGAAAGTGGCAGAGAGGGAATTCTTAGCTGTGAAGAAAGAGGGGAGAGCCAGACTTCCAGCCTGGGAGTTGACCTAATGGGAACCGTACCAAAGGGTGGGGCCATATCCCTGGCTGTGGGAACTGACTGGAACCCGGGTGGACTGGGCAGCCCCCACAGCCAGGCAGAGGCTCTCCCTCCCTGCCTCCCTCATTCCCCCCCCCCCCCCCCCCCCGCCGCACCCTTTCCCTGAGCCTGCTCTCCCTCTGTAGTTGGAACACAGTGACCGTGATGAGGGGGCAGGGCGATGCCGGGAGGTGTGGGGACTGCGTTTATTTGCCCTAATCCAACCTGGGAGAAGTCAGGATAGAGTCTGGGCTGCTTAGCCCTGGTGGCAACTTGAGCTGGGACGGGGGTGAGGGCTCCTGGGGGGCTACCTAGGACACTGCATCTTTTGTGCCTTCTCCCTGCAGCCAACACCCCCCCCCCACCCTGCTGCTGTGACTCTAAGGCCCTTTGTCTCTCACTGCTTAGTCACCCCCTTTGTCCTCATCTCAGATGGGGGGTTGGAAAGGGGCAGTAAGAGTCCTCTGGTGATAGCTCCTCTTGCCCCTGCCCCTTCTGGCCTCCTGTCCTTTGTCTGACTCCCGCAGCCACAGCCCCAACCCCCTCCAGAGTTAGGACCAGGGTCAGGGCATGTGGTGGGGCAAGAGGTAGGTCTGGCAGTGGTGGGCAGGTCAGGAAGTGGTGGGCACCGGGGCAGGTATTCGTGACCTGAGCAGGAAGGGAGGGGGGAAGGAAGCATTCTGGCGGATATGATCTGGGAGACAGGAGGTGACAAGGCAGAGAGTGGGTAGAGGAATGGGGGTAGGGGCAGGTGATGTGCCTCTGGGAAAGGAAAGGGACCGCTGACTGCATTCTCTTTCCTGGGGATATCCTGGGGAAAGGAGTGGCCATAGCATTGAGTGGGCAGAGATTGCCCCTACTTCTGTACCCTTTACTTCCTTATCTCGAGAGTCCACCCCCAAGACCTCTTTGCTGAGTTCTCTCCTGTCCAGAACCAAACCAAGGGAATCATTTGGCTGCCTTCTCCCACCACTACCTCCTCCTCCCCAGGCACTCTCCCCACCTCAGGCGCTGGGTTCCCGTTTCTCAGTACTCTAGTTTCCCTCTATACACAGTGCATCCTCCACCTTCTCCATGTCCCGTGGGGAATGAGAAATAAAAAATTACTAGATATTCCAGGAGCGACTGTGTTCTCAAGGGCAAGGTGGGGCCAAAAGAGGGAGCCAGGTGGGGATTCCCTAGGATGGACTGACTTTGGGTGCATCTGGGTTTCTAGGAGAGCAAGTCTTTCTGTGCTGGGGGCTGGCTGACTTGAGGCTGGGGGAGGACTTGGGGCAGTTGGGAGTGGGTAGGAACAGGGCCAAGAGCCTGGGGGAAGCTACTGGGAGCTGGGCCAGGGAAATGGGGAGTCAGGAAGTGGGGAGGGGGAGCCCTGGGAGGAATGGAGGCGGATTGGCTGTTCTGGGCTCTGGAGGGGGTGGGTTGTGGTAACTCAGGAACAGGGAGCCTGAAGGAGAGGAGTTAAGGAAGAGGAGGTGCCACCCTGGATCCTCC
The DNA here is from genome assembly GCF_009762305.2 of Zalophus californianus. Classification (NCBI taxonomy): domain Eukaryota; kingdom Metazoa; phylum Chordata; class Mammalia; order Carnivora; family Otariidae; genus Zalophus; species Zalophus californianus. The sequence goes on along the minus strand of NC_045604.1, from coordinate 5,634,100 downwards.
TTCTATAAAGGAAACGTCATTAACCCCTCCTGCCTTCTCTGCTGCCTGCTCCATGTGTCCATTCTAAGCAGACCCATCCTGCCTTTGGGCAGTAAGCTCCCTGATCACTGTCTCCTCACCTACATACCCCATATCTCCGCAGCCTCTTCTCTCTCCCACTACTTGGTCCCATCCTGAGCCAAGTCCAGCCACCTCCTTTCTTTGTTCTGCTCTCTTGGTGCTTCCTTACCTGTTCCCCACGGTCTTTCCCTGGCAGTTCACTCAGTTGCCTCAGCTCTGGAAACCAGCCTCTAGGGGCAGAGGGCAGCACGAGGAAACCCTGAGAAAAGGGAGGCCATGCCAGATTCAAGAATGGGAGCGAGAAATCTCCCAGGACCGTGGCCTTTCTGTGCGTGTTGACCAGGCCCTTTCCCTGACTTCCTACCCCTCCTGGGGCTCTGTCCCACCAAAAAGGGAAAGAGACAGCTGAGAGCCGACTGTGGGGTTTGGGGAAAGGCTATGTCATCAGCTGGCCCAGTGCCTGTGATCCATCCGGCTGCTAGAGATTCCCCTCCCCTGGGCAAGTCCCATTTTTTTTTTTTTAAAGGAAAACAAAAACTAGGATTTTTGGGAAGCAATGAGACACCCATCTGAGTCCTACCAACAGAGCTCCTGTCTGAATGGCTTATAGCTCAGCCAATCGCAGGAGCTCGGGATGCTTAAAAGAGCTGGCGCGGAGAGAGGCTGGGAAGAACCCACAGGGAGACCCACAGACACATAGACACGGGCGAGAGAGGAGGAGAGAGACAGAGACAAAGGCACAGCGGAAGGAGCCAGAGACAGGGCAGGCACAGAGGCAAAGCCAGACAGTCTGAGGGAGCCCAGAAGGAGAGGCCCGAGAAGCTGCAGAAGACACGGGCAGGGAAAGACAAAGACCTGGGAGAGGAGGGGGTGTGAGAGGAGAGTTTGGAGGGGCCAGGCCACTAGGCGCCTCTCCCAAGCCTAAGGGCCAAGTTTTCTCCATCTCCTCTGAAGGTCCCCAGCCCCTCTGAAAACTCTGCCTCTGACCCTGGCACAAGTCCGAGCCCCCAGGCTGCAGAGAGGAGCTTTCCAAAGCCAGGGCAGGGAGAACTCGGTGCCCAGACGGCCTCACTCACTCCCAGCTGCAGCGCCCGTGCCATGTCCCGGACGGACCGGCATCCCAGGAGGGGCTTGGCGGGGTGCTGGCCGGGGGGAGTCCAACCCCGCCTGCTGCTCCCCGCCGTGCCCATCTCCCGGCTGGTGGGGCAGCTGCTGCCGCTGCTGCTGCTGCCGCTGGTCTCCCTCCTGCCCTCAGCCCGGCCGGCCAGCCCCCTCCCCCGGGAGGAGGAGATCGTGTTTCCAGAGAAGCTCAATGGCAGCGTCCTGCCTGGTTTGGGCGCCCCTGCCAGGCTTCTGTACCACTTGCCAGCCTTTGGGGAGACGCTGCTGCTAGAGCTGGAGCAGGACCCCGGCGTGCGGGTCGAGGGGCTGACGGTGCAGTACCTGGGCCAAGCCCCTGAGCTGCTGGGAGGGGCCGAGCCAGGCACCTACCTCACCGGCACCGTCAACGGAGATCCAGAGTCGGTAGCATCTCTGCACTGGGACGGGGGAGCCCTGTTAGGGGTGCTGCAGTATCGGGGGACCGAACTCCACATCCAGCCCCTGGAGGGAGGCACCCTTAACTCTGCCGGGGGGCCTGGGGCTCACATCCTCCGCCGGAAGAGTCCTGCCAGCGGCCAGGGCCCCATGTGCAACGTCAAGGCTCCTCCCGGGAATCCCAGCCCCAGCCCTCGAAGAGCCAAGGTAGGCAGCCCCGGAGTCTGTGTCCTGCAGCGTCCTCCCGCCATGTCTGTCCCACTGACCCCCATTCACCCTCTCTCCACCCACTTCCCCTGCTGGCCATTCTGCTTCTTCCCTGCCTTCTGTCTTCCTCTCCTCTTTCCGCTAGCCTCCTTTCTTGGGAAGGCTCTGGTTTCTCCCTGCCCCAGCCCTTCCCCTGGCCAGGCTGCTGACCCCGAGGAGGGTTCTCAGACATGGGTCAGAGACTCTGTGTTGGGGATGAGCACCCCTCTGCCCACCCCAGCCCTGCTTGGCCACGGCGCTCTCCTGGCACCATCTCCTGCCGGAAAGCTTTCCCAACAGCCCCCTGGGCCTTGACTCTTTTCTGTGCCCCAAATTTGATTTTCACCCCCACTGCCGGCTAAAGGAGTGAGGTTTAAAGCCCAAGGGATTGACCTCTGGCTTCTGGTGCTGCCTTCAAAATAGTTCTGGCAAATTGCAAAGTAGGGCAAAAGTGGACGGGGAGGAAAGGCATCCCATACCTCCTCTGGTCAGTCCCCTTCCCACACTGTGGACGGACTGTAAGGCTGCCTGACGCTCCATCCTTTCCCCCTTCCCACTCCCAGCCTCCCCCTTCTTCCCTCCCTCCCTCTCTCGCTTTAATCCAGACCAGCCGCTCTCCCTCCACACCCGCCACGCTGAGATCTGGCCCTGGCCCTAGCCGCTGACTGAATTGTTCCTCCAACCACACAGGGCCGACACGTTGCAGCCCGGCCCTCCAGCTCCAGTCCTGCAGGCCCCAGCGCACTCTGGCCTGGGGGACCCCAAAGCCCCTCCCAGAGGCAATCCCAGCTGCTTTTCACCCCTGGGGCTCAGCAGCCCTGGGACGGGGCATCCCCTTCCCTTCCCCTTCTCAGCACCAACAGCTGATTTCCTCTAGTTACCACAAAAGCCCTGGAACTTGGGGTTGGGGGAGGGCCCAACCAAGACCGGTCAGGAATCCCGCGGTGTATGTGCGGCCCAGCTGGCTCTGCTGAGTTCCAGACCCAGGAAGTAAGGGAGGGGAAAAGGAGCCATGGGTCTGGGAGGCTCTCTCAGGATGCTCCCCTCCTTTTTCCAATCCAGCGCTTTGCCTCGCTGAGTCGATTTGTGGAGACTCTGGTCGTGGCAGATGACAAGATGGCAGCATTTCACGGGGCAGGGCTGAAGCGCTACCTGCTGACCGTTATGGCCGCCGCAGCCAAGGCCTTCAAGCACCCGAGCATCCGCAACCCCGTCAGCTTGGTGGTGACTCGGCTCGTGATTCTCGGGCCGGGCGAGGAAGGGCCCCAAGTGGGGCCCAGTGCCGCCCAGACCCTGCGCAGCTTCTGCACCTGGCAGCGAGGACTCAACACCCCTGAGGACTCGGACCCAGACCACTTTGACACGGCCATTCTGTTCACCCGGCAGGTGAGGCCCCGATCAGCCCCGTGGGCCCCGCGCCACGGAGCTCCAAGAAGCCCCACGGGTACGCTGTGCTGGAAATGGTGCCCCTGGAGGTGTTCCACGGGGCATCCAGCCCCAGCCACGCTGCCAACGCCATCTGGGCCCTGGCGGCACTGGCTCCTCAAGGCCCAGGTCCCCACGAGGCTAGATCTCATCCCAGTGGACTCTGGAGTCTTGGCTCCTCATGCATCTTCTGTGATCCCTCTTCACAGGACCTGTGTGGGGTCTCTACTTGTGACACTCTGGGCATGGCTGATGTGGGCACTGTGTGTGACCCGGCTCGGAGCTGTGCTATTGTGGAGGATGATGGGCTCCAGTCGGCTTTCACTGCTGCTCATGAACTGGGTAAGGTGGGCGTGGGGCTGTGGGACAACCGGATGCGTGAGAGCTATCGGGTTGGGGCAAGGGGACAGTGGGCTCACTAGAAGGCAGATAGGGGGTCACAAAGTGGTGCTTCTTCCTCCCCAGGCCTAGGTCCAGGGCCATTATCTTTCTCTGCTGTGGGCGTAGATGTTCAGATTTTTCCATTAAATGAGATGGTGTGTGGAAACTTACTGTGAACTCTGTGTGTGTGCATGTGTGTGTGTGTTTGGGGAGGGCACATTATCGAAAGAGATGTTAGGGGCGCCTGGGTGGCTCAGTTGGTTAAGCGACTGCCTTCGGCTCAGGTCATGATCCTGGAGTCCCGGGATCGAGTCCCACATCGGGCTCCCTGCTCAGCGGGGAGGAGTCTGCTTCTCCCTCTGACCCTCTTCCGTCTCGTGCGCTCTATCTCTCATTCTCTCTCTCAAATAAATAAATAAAATCTTAAAAAAAAAAAAAGAAAGAGATGTTATTCGTAAGAGTCAGTGATGGAATGGGTGGGATCAGGGTTAGGAATGTTCGCTACAAGGAAAAGAGGGTCGGGAGGTGCCCTGAGTGTGTTTGGGGGGAAGGGGAGACAGAGCAGTGGGGGCTCCATATTGAGGAGCCCTAGCGCACCAGAAGGAAATTGGGGACAGTGTGGGATAGGGAATGGATCTGACCATCCACAGCTGCAACCAGATTATTATGGGCTTGAAGCCCCCTGAGGGCACAGAGATGGGACCCTGGGACCCTAACAAGGCCTCTGCTCTCACAGGTCACGTCTTCAACATGCTCCATGACAACTCAAAGCCATGTGTTGGTCTGAATGGGCCTGGGAGCACCTCCCGCCACGTCATGGCTCCTGTGATGGCTCACGTGGACCCCGAGGAGCCCTGGTCCCCCTGCAGTGCTCGCTTCATCACTGACTTCCTGGACAATGGCTATGGTAAGCAGATGGCATCCCCCTCTCCCTGTGCGGCGCTCCGTTCCTGCCCCCGCCCCCCCCGCCCCGCACTGTACTCTCTCTTCTGCTGCATTCTGCATGGGCCAAACTGACTGCCTCAGATGAGTTTCCTCTGCAGTGTGGGATGGGGTGAGAAATGCTTCTGTCTTTGTGTGGTTCCCACTTCCTCTAGCATAAATAGCACAGCCAAGGGAGGCAAGTTTTGGTGTAGTAGAATGAGATCTGACCTTTTAAGGGTCAGAACTGTTCACACGAGGACGGGCTGGCTGTGAAGGGAGTGACTGCCTGTCACCGGAGGTGTGCAAGCCTGGCACGGTGGCCACTTCTGGGCAGGGATGCTGAGACAAAGCAGGCTCAAGAGGTGTCTGTAGCCGGTTAGAACAGGTAGGAAGACTTAGCGCTTCGGGTTCTTACCCTGATTCTGTTCTTTAGACACGTGTAGATAGATGTGTGACTGAGTTTCTTCACGTCCGTGTGGCTGATCTGTAAAGCAAGCATGAAATGGTAACCACCTCGCAGGTGTTTGCCATGGTTAAATGAGAAAGGCTGGACAGGCATTTAGCCAACGCTCATCACATAATAAGCACCCAATAAATTGTACCTGCTACTTAAAGCTTTTTCCAGCCCCAGGATTTGGATTCCAGGATCCCATCAGGCCCCAGGGAGTCCAGACTCTCAGCTAGCAATCTAGACTCTTCCTCGGCCCGTGGCTGACTTCGTATCCCTACCTCCTCCCCAGGGCACTGTCTGTTAGACCAGCCAGCGGCCCCCCTGCCTCTGCCCATGACTTTCCCTGGCAAGGACTATGACGCCGATCGCCAGTGTCAGCTGACCTTCGGGCCCGACTCGCGCCACTGTCCACAGCTGCCGCCGCCCTGTGCCGCCCTCTGGTGCTCTGGCCACCTCAATGGCCACGCCATGTGCCAGACCAAGCATTCACCCTGGGCCGATGGTACCCCCTGCGGGCCGGCGCAGGCCTGCATGGGGGGCCGCTGCCTCCATGTGGACCAGCTTCAGGACTTCAATGTGAGATCCCGGGGCAGGGGTGGAGCGGAGGGCCTGGAGGAGAGGGGCTGGCCCTGGGCCCAGCAGAGAGTGTCTAGATGCCACCCTTCCGTTCTGTGTTTCTGCAGATCCCACAGGCTGGAGGCTGGGGCCCCTGGGGGTCATGGGGCGACTGCTCCCGGAGCTGCGGGGGCGGCGTCCAGTTCTCTTCCCGGGACTGCACGCGGCCGGTCCCCCGGAACGGTGGCAAGTACTGTGAGGGCCGCCGCACCCGCTTCCGTTCCTGCAACACCCAGGACTGCCCAAGTGGCTCAGGTGAGGAGTGGGAGGGACAGAAGCCATTAGGAGGGGGTGGTAGAGCAGGAACCGTCTCGTCCCTGGAGTGGGGCCGCCGGGGAGGGGCCGGGGAGGGGAACTGTCCCTGCTGTTGAGGGGAGTAACTTCACCCTTTGGGAACCTTCTCTGGCAATCTGGCTGTCTAGAGCTCTGAGGGGCTTAGGTGGAGGGGCTCACATGGGATGTTGGGAGGAAAGAGGACTCTGACTGGCCCTTTCCCCCTACAGCATTGACCTTCCGTGAGGAGCAATGTGCTGCTTACAACCACCGCACCGACCTCTTCAAGAGCTTCCCAGGGCCCATGGACTGGGTCCCTCGCTACGCGGGTGTGGCCCCCCGGGACCAGTGCAAGCTCACCTGCCAGGCCCGGGCCCTGGGCTACTACTATGTGCTGGAGCCACGGGTGAGGGCCAGATGCCCCCCCCCCCCAGCACCGTCTGTGCTCCCTCTCTCTCCCGAAGCCCCCTGCTCTCTGACGGCAAAGATCCTCCAAAGTAGCACCCTTGCTGGCCCTCCCGCAGCCGTGCCAGGCCCGCCCAGGGTCCACTCATACTTCTCTGGCCGCGGGTATTTGGAAAACAAGCCCCAGGGTCTGGATTAGTTGCCAGTCAGGCAGCTCCAGCCCTTCCCATTTGCCTTGGGTTCTTTATCTTTCTCTTCCCATCTCCCGGTTCCCATCTCTCTATTGCGTGAGAACGGACGTGGCCTTTTGGACAAGTCTTTGACCCCTTTCTATGGGCTCCTCTAATCACTTACAGGGGTGGCCTCGTTGGGCTCACGGGAGGCCGGCGCCTCACTGGACAGGCCTCTTGGAGACAGTGGCGTCCCTGCGCTCCCTCTCTGGGCTAGGGTGGGGTGTCGAAGGCAGAAGGAAGAACAAGCCCTCGCAGAATTTTTGGCCCTCCCCTGGGGAGCATTCTTACACGTCGGCCGCCCTCTAGCGTCCGTCTGGGTCGCTACCATCAAGGTTCGGGGCTGGTGTGGAGACTCAGACCTGCCGTTTCCATCTTGGCTCCTCTGCTTGCCAGCTGTCTAATCTTGGGGAGAGTCTCTTCATCTTTCTGAACCACAGTTTTCCATCTCTAGAAACCTCAGAGAGTGGTTGTGAGATTTATATTCTAGTTCATAAAGCACTTAGCACAGTGCCTGATTCAGAGTGAGTGTTCTGAGAACGGTGGCTTTTCCAATTACTATTGTTGTTAGGATTATTACCCCTTCACACGGCTGGGGCTCACTCCACACCTAATCTTCATCCCCTCCCACCCAGCCTTTATGACGTCCCCTCCCTGGTGGGATATGGGTCTGGTCTGGCTCACCGACCCCTCCTGACTTAGGAAGAACCCTTGCATCGCTCCTTCTCTTGGCAGGTGGTAGATGGGACTCCCTGTTCCCCGGACAGCTCCTCGGTCTGTGTTCAGGGCCGCTGCATTCATGCTGGCTGTGACCGTGTCATTGGCTCCAAAAAGAAGTTTGACAAGTGCATGGTGTGCGGTGGGGATGGCTCTAGCTGCAGTAAACAGTCTGGCTCCTTCAGAAAATTCAGGTTCATTCTCTATTGATTTCCTCCTCCCCGGCCCTGGGGGTATAGAGGTGAACTTGACACTGTCTCTCCTCTCAAAGAGCTTACAGTCTAGTCGGGGAGACAGATGAGTAACGAGTTCCAGCACAGTGTTCCACCTGTTCAACAGGTTTCAGCCTGGGGCTGCTGTGAGGGCCCTGGTGGGCATCAGGGAGGGCTTCCGGGGCAGGGGAGGACTTGCTCCTGGAGGGAGAGTGGGAATTGGACCGGCACCAACCAAAGAGGTGGGCTCAGAAGGGCACCCCAGTAAGGGGTCGAGAGGGGAGAGGGAGGAGGGTGCGTTGGCATGTAGCTCAGATCTAGGCTGGACACCTCACATAGGTTTGGGGAGGCAACTCTGCACACACAAACTCACACGTACAGTCATACAAACACAGCTCAGAAAGGCTGAGGGCATTCAGGAGGATGCTGAGCTCCCCATCTTCTCCTTCCTCTCAGGTACGGATACAACAACGTGGTCACTATCCCCGCGGGGGCCACGCATATCCTGGTCCGGCAGCAGGGGGCCCCTGGTGTCCGGAGCCTCTACCTGGCCCTGAAGCTTCCAGATGGCTCCCACGCCCTCAACGGTGAATACACACTGATGCCCTCGCCCACGGACGTGGTGCTGCCTGGGGCTGTCAGTCTCCGCTACAGCGGGGCCACTGCAGCCTCTGAGACACTGTCAGGCCACGGGCCACTGGCCCAGCCCTTAACGCTGCAGGTCCTCGTAGCCGGCAACCCCCAGAACGCTCGCCTGCGATACAGCTTCTTCGTGCCCCAGCCAGCCCCGTCCACACCGCGTCCCCCTCCCCAGGACTGGCTGCACCGCAAGGCACAGATTCTGGAGATCCTCCGGCGGCGCCCCTGGGCAGGCAGGAAATAACCTCATCATCCCCGCTGCCCTTTCTGGGCACCGGGGCCTCGGACTGAGTTGGCAGAAAGAGGGGCTTCTGCGGCTGCCTCATGCGGACACGTGGACACACGGACACAGTGGGGAGGGGCTGAGAGGATGTGGCGTGCCGTCCTCCCCGCCCTGATGTGCAGGCTGGCCCTGCCCTGGTTTCCTGCCCTGGACGGCAGGGACGGGTGGTGGAAGGAAGGGGTTGGGAGACCGTCCCCATCTACACTGCCCCCTCTGCCCTGCTGGTCACGGGAGGGAGGGGGAAGCCAGTGGGGGAGGAGCAGTTGTATTTATTTAGTATTTATTCACTTTTATTTAGCAGCAGGGAAGGGGATGAGGGCTAGGGTCCTGGGGAAACTGACTTCCATCCCTCATAACCCTCACCCTGGCTAGGAAGTCCAGGGTGGTGGTAATAGGCATAACTGGTGTGTGTGTGTGTGTGTGTGTGTGTGCGTGTGCGTGTGTGCGTGCGCATGCGCGTATGCGTGCGTGTGTGCGTGTATGCGTGTGCGTGCGCGTGTTCATATTTGAGGTACATCCCGCCCTCGCTTTCCTCTCCCTGAATTCTATTTTCTGGGAAAGGAAGAGTCAAGGGTAGGATAGGCCTTCAGGGAGTAAGGGATTATCATATTTTTAAAATATATATTGACTTCTGCTATTTATGGGCACTCCTTTTGGACTCAGACAGATGTGGGTTGCACCCTGGCTCCACATCTCTGAACATGAGTTTCCTCGTTTGCCAATAACAATACCTCCCTTGGAAATGTTGTGAGGCCTAAATAATGTAAATAAAGAACCACATAACGCCTGGCCCTGGGTCAGCGCCCAGCACGTTAGCACTAGGCCCGCCTTGCTGTCCTCTCCGCTGCCCCTGGGGTTTGCAGCGCCCCTGAAGGTGGAAAGCTCTCGCTAGCGGTGCCTGCCCTTGCCCCCAAGCCCAGTTCCTCTGGTTGGCACAACGCTGTCCTGGATTCTGAGGGACGATCAGAGAAAGGACAATTGCGTCCCTGATCGCCGGAGACCTCCAGTCAACGGAGATGTCATAAATACTCGGCTCCAAGCACAACTGATCAGAACAAGAAGGCGCAAAGAGAACAGGAACAGCTATGTCCACGCCAACAGGCCCTTAGTAATGAGAGCTCTAGGGGGGCCCTGGGGCGTCGTCCTCGGTGGGGAGAGCGCTGGAGAGGGGAGCCCATGGGTCTGAGTCTGAGCGGGGGTTCAGTGTCTTATTAGCTGTGGTGTTGGCTAAGTCACTGATGCTGAGCCTTAGGTGGCTCATGTGTGTAAGGGGGCCAATGATGCCTGTCCCCACCAGCTTGTTCTGGGAACAAATGATACAATATTTTCAAAATAGTAAAGACTGAACCATGTGAGAGGTTATCCTATGACTACTGAGTGATTGGGACGGGGGCCCCCAGAATCAACCAGTGTGGACCCAGCAGACTTCTCTGCCGATGTGAGGTTAGACCGGGATCTAATGAAGAGGAGCAGAACCTGGGTGGGTGGGGGGCCGTCCAGGGGGCTAGAAGAATGGCGCGGAGGCCGGTCTCGGGTGACGGGCAGCCAGGCATTAGCTGGAGGTAGCACACTTGACAGGCAGCAGGGCACGAGACACAGCTCTGCTTTTCCTTCTGAGCAGGTGACCGTCGCTTGGCAATCCTGCGTGTGTCGTGAAGGATGCGGGGTTGGGAAAGGGCGGCAGGTGGGTCCCGCGAGAACGACAGGCAGTCATGGGACTGCTGGGGACTGGGGAAGGGACTGAATATGGAGGTGAGGGAGGATCCGTGGGTAAAGAAGCCCCTGGGGTGGGGGTGGAAGAGGGGAGGATGGGGGAGCTAGAGCCACTTCACTCACCTCCAAAGATTCTTGGGGTATGGAGCTGGGGCTGGGGCTTGAGGCCGGCCGTGGAGGTTGTGGTGGTTGTGTGCGCTCTGCTCACCGAGGTCTGTCCCAGGTGGTGCCTCACACAGCGCCTTATACTTTCCGCCGCCCGGCTGGGCAGCGACAGGAACAGGGCTGGTCCCTTCTCTCCCTCCTGCGTGCCTGACCCCCCGCCGCTTGGCCCGGGGCTTTCCCTCCTGCGCTCCTACCAGCCAGCCTGGAGGAGATGTAACCGGGAGTCTGAGACAAGGTCTTCAACTGTCTCCTCTAGTTAGCAAAGCTGGAGCACCAACAGCATGTTTACAGATCTTAGTACCATGAGCTCATGGCGCAACAAACCAAGCTCCGCACTAAGTACACGCAAGGTACAGACAATCAATGTGTGACTGGAGGAGCTGGCTGCGTCACGGGAGGGGGCGTGCTGCGCCCCCACGAAGAGAAACAAGGGGATGGCACAAAGAACTGCATGGTGCGGCCGAGCCCGAGCCCAGGCTTGATGGCCACGAGGGTTAAGGAGGGTGAGTCGCAGCTGCGCTGAGGAACAGGTCATCCTGATGGCCTCCTCACCTTCCCGTCACACTCGTGGTAATTCCCACCTCGTAAACCACTTTCGTGTGTATTATTTTAACCAGAGGCTCTTCACTCACTGAGTAGGGTTCTGATTGGCATAAAGAAGTTTTTCCCAGAAAGGGATTGAGCTTAGTGGCCACGTCGGTGATTGGGTGGGTGTGCGGAGGCATACTGTGAGAGAGGAGGACAGAGAGAGCTAGCTCCCCAAAGGGAAGTGACGGGCATCACAGCCCTCCCTCCCAGGCGAGGCCCGACCCCTTTCTGGAATGCCCTCCCCCATCCCACCTTTCCCATAGCCGGGCTGTAGACTCTGCCTAATATCCTGAACCCAAGCGTCCAACAAGTTCTTGCTAGGGATGAGGGGAATTCATACCTCCCTGCAAGAGCTACGATGAGCTCTCTCCCCAGTCTGCCTACTCGTTGCCTTCATGGCCCTGTGCTGGGGTGTAGGCATGTAATCAGGAGAAACCAGGAATAACAGGAAGGAAGCAGGCATCGAGACAGTTCAAGTATCTGGTCTTAGAGGGGAAAGGAGGGAACAATGATGAGCTGAAGAAAGACCAGTCAGGGAGTGCCGGGGGCAGTGAGTGCCCTGTCCCTGGGGAAGTTCAAGCAGAGTTTGGACAACCATTTTATGGGATGGTAAGTGGTGTGCGTGTGTGTGTGTGTGTGTGTGTGTGTGTGTGTGTGTGTGTGTGTGTTTGGGGTGGGGGAAGTTGAACAATAACTCTGAGCCAAGCCGATTTCTTTAAGCTCTTTCTGCCCCTCAGATTCTCTGTGTCTGTGGTTAGAGCAGAGGAAATCTAGGCATTTGTCCAACCTCTATTTTTGTGGTGGGGGTGGGAAAGCCAGGTTTCGGGATGAGCTACTCGTGCACACCTCTACTCCATCCCTAGCCCCACTTCTTTAATCTCTACGTAGTATCACAGTATTGTGTCTTCTGAAATACCAGGTTGACAGTAAGTGACAAATGCCAGCATCTCATTGGTCAGGGCTTGTGGGGGAAGAAGGGGGAAGAAAGTGGAATTCGATGTATTAATATTTTATTGGCTAAGAGAATGCTTCTGAACCAATTGAATATTTTCCCCATTGACTGTTGCTAGAAGGGAAGCCAAAATCATTGGCAACAAGACTTAAGCAGCTGACAGCTAAGGGAAACCACCAGTTCTAAAAATGTTCAGAGAAAGGCTGAGGGGAACAGGGTTGAGGGGGGGGACTGGGGGCTGAGAGCAACAATACTGAACAATTTCCCCAGAAAGGACCTTATATAGGGACAGGTCCAGAGTACTGAGTAGCCTTAGGAAGGAAAGGGAGGGGATGGAGTTCATTTAAGGCATCCCTCACAGTCTTTGGGAAACCAGCAAGAGGACTTAACCAACCCAGTAATAGACAAGTACACAGTGACGCACTTGGACATACACCTGTCCAACTTCACCAAGATACACCAGCACATTCTCTTGATAAGGTAATAAGCATTGAGAAGCTGAAAATATGAGAATTTGGGCCCGAAAATGGGTCAGAGGAAAATATATTAATTGACCTAGTTTCCCAAAGAGAATTGACTGTTTACCGCATTTGTTTGTTCAATAGATAAAGCCATTGGGTTATACACTGGAATCAAACCATGCTCTCACAGCTTCGGGAAAGGACACAGATTTTTGGAGGCAGACTCAATCTAAGCTTTGCTACTTACACGTAATGATGTGATCTTAAGTTACTTGATCTCTGGGAGCCATGGTTTCTTTATCTGTAAAATGGGTATTACTACCACCTGCCTTATGGTGAGGTTGTCGGAACTTAAGAATATAATGGCGTAAATGCTTGGCCCCGTGTCTGGCTTCTAGTAAGTGTCACTACATGCTGACTGTCTTCCCCTCAGATCTCTTCCTTTGCCAGTCCCCCTTCCCACTCCTGCATTAGCATCAGAAAATAATTCTACCAAGGAACTGTCTAGGTCAGATCTAAGATGGGCTATTTTGTCGAATTTATGCTAAAAGGTCTCTCGGTTACATTCAGGGGACGATAAAAGGGAAGACGTGGTCCCTGTTCTCAGAGTTCACAGTCTGGTGGCTGAGACCAAAATGCCAGACCAGTGTGACAGATGTCATGAGAGATGAGGGGCGCCTAGCACAGAATATGGGGTCAGAGAAGGATTCTTGGAGGAGGTATCTGCCTCCCCTTCTAGAAATAGGCTGTAAGACTGCAGGGCCCCTAAGGAGAGTGGGATGACAAAGGAGGAGGAAAGAATTTCTGCTTGCTAAGTCAGCTCCAGGGTTCTTCTCTGTTATGCAAAACCAAGGAGACCCTAAAGTGAACAGACTTGAAGCTGGAGGATAATATTGTAAGGAGCCAAGTAAGGTTGGAAGGGAGAGTTTTGGGGAGAAGCTACCATCTCAGGGGACAATGTTGAACGGGGGAGAGGGTTTTAAAGACATTGGGCCATGCATTAAATGTGCTCCCGCTCCATGCTCTCCTCCGATGTTTCCTTGAGAAACCAGAGATTTAAATCATTCTGAAGCAGTTTTGAGTACTAGACTGGGTTTCTTCTATTGCATTGCGTGTCATGACTGGGCCATTAGAAGCCCCAGAATTTATTCAGAACATATAAAGACAGGATACTGTGGTAAAAAAAAAAAAAAAAAAAACAACAACAACAGCACATTAGAATCAAAGCTTAAGGAGATGTAGCAGTTCTGGGTGATGACTAAGTCCAAAGAGTGGCCAGGGTGAGATGGAGTGGAGGTGCGAGTTCTTGAAAACATGAAGCTTATAAAATGAATACAGGACAATTGTAGCACATGGCAGGCAGAGAGCTGGGATAGAAGATGAAGGTAAGGGGGTGCCGGGGTGCTAAGTCAGTTAGACGTCTGACTCTTGATTTGGGCTCAGATCATGATCTCAGGGTCATGGGATCCAGGCCTGAGTCAGGCTCCATGTTCCTGCTTGGAATTCTCTCTCTCCCTCTCCCTCTGCACCCCCCTCCCCCCAAAAAACTCCCAATAAATAAATAAATGAATAAAATCTTAAAAAAGAAAAAAGAAGATGAAGGTCAGTTTTACAGAACTGAACACCATGGAGGAACAGAGGTCCTCGGGGAGAACCACATTTCCACTTTCTTTTCTTTTTTTTAAGATTTATTTACTTATTTTAGAGAAAGAGAGTGGAGAGAGGTGCAGAGGGAGAGGGAGAAGAAGAGAATCTCTAGCAGTCTCCCCGCTGAGTGCAGAGCCAGACACGTGGGGCTCGATCCCACCACCCGGAGATCAACATGATCTGAGCCAAAATTCAGAGTCAGACTCTGAACCGACTGAACCATCCATGTGCCCCTCCATTTTCCATATGTTTGTCTTTTCTACTACCCAGTGAGCTCCTTAAAATATCAGAGCTTTTACTTGGCTCCTACTTTGTGCTCAAAATTCAGATATACTGAATATCTAACTTCTGCCATCACTGTCCCATAGTTCTAATTATCACAAACCCCCCTTTATATGGGGTTCATTTTATAGATGAAACCCAGAAAGTGTATTGTTCAATATCACACAGCCAGTGGGGTTCAGAACCAATTACACTGAAACCCAGTATTTTCTCATTTTGAGCCTCCACAGGTATCTCGAACTCATTAAGTCCAAAGTTTAACTTGTCATCTCTACTGTTTCACCCATATGTGTCTCTTCTAAGTTTTGTTTCTTACTGAAAGGAGCCGCCATCCACCCAGTGGCCCACATTAGGAATCGAGGAGTCCTCTGACTCCCTGAGTAGGCACATCCATGCAATCACCAAGCCCTATTGGCCTTATAAAGTCCTCAAAGACAACCTCTTCCCTCTATTCCCACTGATTTTGCTTGTTTTTTTTTTTTTTTTTAAGATTTTATTCATTTATTTGACAGAGAGAGCTCAAGCAGAGGGAGAGGGAGAAGCAGGCTCCCTGCTGAGCAGGGAACCCCATGGGGGCTTGATCCCAGGACGCTGGGATCATGACCTGAGCAGAAGGCAGAAGCTTAACCAACTGAGCCACCTAGGCGCCCCCCCCTCCACTGATATTGCCTTATTTTGCATGAGGCTCACCTCACTCCTCGATTTCTGCAGTGACCTCTGAAATGGTGTTCCTGCATCCAGTCTTGACCACTCCAGTGAATGCTCTGTGTTTCCACCGGAGTGAACTTCCTAAAGTTCTGACAGTAGCACTCTCTGTTTAGAGCACTTTCCCCGCCTTCCTCTTCCCCCAGGATAAAACCCATTCTTTTTAACTAGTTTATGGAGACTTTTACTACCTGGCACCTGTTCATCTCTTCTGACTCCTGGCTCACCATGCCCTTCAACCCGACTGGCTAGCCTTACTGATCCATTTTTAATTTCCCAAACTCCCTCCTTTCTTCTCATTTTTAGACTTTTGCACTTATGGTTTCCTGTGTCCAGAACGCTAGACAGCTATTAAAATACAATGTTCTGGGGCGCCAGGGTGGCTCAGGTATTTAAGCGTCTGCCTTAGGCTCACAGTCATGAGATCAGGGTCCTGGGATCCCTGCTCTGTAAGCAGTCTGCTTCTCCCTCTCCCTCTGCCCCTCTCCCTGCTCGTGCTCTGTCTCAAATAAATAAATAAAATCTTAAAAATATATAAAACACAATGTTCAGAAAAAGGTGAAGTTATGACTCTCCCACTGCTGAAGAGATAATTATTCTGACACTTGTTCAAGAGGTAAGGAAGACTTTTTTTTCAGCATGATTGCAGTAAGTGTGAAGACTATCCCAACCGGAGAGAGGTGGAACTTGACTCTGAATACAATCAGGACGAGGGGATATGTATAGGGTCAGTGGATGATTACATCAGGGATGAGGAGATTCTGGCTAAACTGATTCAGCAGAATTCTTCCTGAAAGTGGCCAGTGGTCCAAGGATGAGGCTTATTTGAAAAGAAGCCTGAGAGGAGCCTGTCTAAAGTTTGGCCAAGGACAGAGTTATTGTCAATACCCAAATAAAAATGAACGTGTGGGGCGCCTGGGTGGCTCAGTTGGTTAAGCGACTGCCTTCGGCTCAGGTCATGATCCTGGAGTCCCGGGATCGAGTCCCACATCGGACTCCCTGCTCGGCAGGGAGTCTGCTTCTCCCTCTGACCCTCTTCCCTCTCATGCTCTCTATCTCTCATTCTCTCTCTCTCTCAAATAAATAAATAAAATCTTTAAAAAAAAATAAACGTGTGTTACAGATTTTATTTAACTCACATGGGAACTGACAGATGTGTGTTCTAAAGAAAAGATTCTCAGCAGCTGTACTCTCAGCTTCAAAGGGAAAAAAGCACTTTATTGATATTATAAAAATCTAAAAGAAACTGAAGAAGAGGAAAATCTGCGCATAGATGAAGGCAATCGAATCGAGTACTTACAACATCCAACCTCATCAGCGGGTAGGGAAGCCCCCATGGAGTCAGCCAAAATGGAAGGCCGCTGGAGAGAGGCCTCTCCAGCTGAGACTTCCAACTGACCATCCCTATAAGGGCCGTCCTTGTAGTAGGGCAAATGCTGGGGTCTGAAGTTCAACATTTGTTTGCCTACGTGCAGTTTGGAGCTAGCTGCATTCCTATGTCATCTTGTCTTTACCTATTCAAGGAGCCTGGGCTAGGTGTGTTTGCCTCCCCTCCCGGATTCCATTCTGGGGAGCCAGCCCAGCCTGGAGACGGATTCCATTCTGGGGAGCCAGCCCAGCCTGGAGACGGTGCGGCTGTAGGCAGATTTTATAGCTCTTGGCGCCCAGACCAGAAGGGCCAGTTCTGACCTGGAGGCCAGTTAATGTCAATTAACCAGGCTCCTTGGGTCACTTACGTCTCACAGACAACATTCTTTAGCTTGCCTGCCAATGTGCGGGTGGGGTGGTTGGTTATGCAGGACAAATCACAGGAACCTCTGTCCATTCAACGCAATGTAATACCTAGTTTAAAAGAAATCTAAAGAACACACGTTTACAGATCAGGAACACAGAAATGAATATGAACATGGAAACAAAAACTGTTGTTTTTTGTTTTGTACAATGTAGGGAGTAGGGGGGTTCACTGAACCTCAGTCCTCACAGAATTTGCAGGTGGATCAGTTACCTACACAGAGTTGTAAAATAGCTCCCTCGGAAACAGAATCTCATAGGGCAGATGGATGAGTCCTTCTGGTTCCCCATTAACCATCACTTCCGGGAAGTCTTTCCCAAGTCTCTGCGTGTGAATGAGCTGCAGTTTCTGGGCAATCATATTTATCGCACTGTATTGTTTATACCCCTCCCTTTTGGAGGCACACATTGTGAGTTATGCTAAGTTTCCTGGGTGTGAACATCTGCTTCTAAGAAACACAACATGCTAAGAGGGTAGTGGAAACCACAAGATAAACATATTGCGTACTAATGGAGGGTCCATTTCACTCTAGTATCTGGGAAAACACAATTTTACATTAAAGCAGACGCCGCCCTTCCCTCCTCACTCAATGTTTCCTTGTTTTATTAACTAATCGTTTTCTATTTCAAGGCCTGCGGGACACCATGGGGATACAAAAATGCGCCAGAGCAGTCGCAACGATGTACCCTGAGCAAAAAACAATTCTGACACTAAGTGGCACTAAGTTGCGGGGGCACCACGAACACTCCGGGAAGGGGCTGGCCCGCGGTGACAGGCCTTGGGACGCGCCAGAAACTGTCGCACTGGCCTCTGGGCCAGGCTCGGCGCTGCAAGAAAGTCCTGATTTGAGCTGCTATCCTCCCAGTCTGAGGGGTGGGAAATGGCATCCCGTCAGGAGTGGAACCGCAGGGGAGAGGCCCCCGACGACTCCCCAAGCGGTCCCGCCGCGCGGGGCTGCGCTCCGGCCTCGGTACCCCCAGCCGCCCGGCGCCCCGCCCGTCCGGGCGGCTCCCCCAGGCCCCGCCCCGTGACGCGAGGCCCCGCCCCGTGACGCGAGGCCCCGCCCAGCGGCGCCCGCTTCCAAGATGGCGGTGACGATGCCTGCCAGGCTGTCGGGGTGGCGGTGACGACGGGAAGCAGAAGAGCAGGTATGTGGGCTGGGGGTGATGGGGTGAGAGGCCCGGGAGAAAGGTTCGGGCGACTAGGAGGATGAGAAGTTTCGGGTAAAGGCTGGAGACCAGCTTCAGCAGGGAGGGGGTCCCAGGTGGAAATATGGATAGAGGCCGGTGGGCTCACGTTGCAAATGCAAGAGGAGGTTGGGGTGCTCCGAAAGAACTGGGCTGTGACCCTCCGCAGAGCGCTGACCACTCCCCCTAGGTGAGCCAGCCCAGGTCCCCCCGACGGGCTCTGCCCAGCCCTCCCACTCCCCATCTCACTTGTGGCGGCAACCCTCCGCCCTACCCCCGCTAGGACTGGGGTAGGGTAGAAAAGGTAGAGGACGCCACCCCCATCCTACCCCCCGCCGCGCTCCGGGGCTGCTTGCTTGCAGCTCCCAGGTGGTCACGCTCTCTGCACCTGCGGAGCTGGCTCCCAGGCACGTGAGGAACGGAAAGGAACCTGTTTCTTACTCCGCCCTGGGTTCTCCTGAGGCCACTCCACAATCCTGTCGTGACTGCCTCACCCCTTGGCGAGAATAATGTCTCCATTAGCAGCCCCGTCCCCACTCCCCAAACAGGTTGGTCCTGTCGGGTTGGGGTATGGTTAAGTACACATAAACCTGACACTCCAGGGCAGCTGGGGCAGAGGCCAGGGACCTAGCATCTCTGGGTCCTCCCCTTTTCTTTCCCAGACCACCTTCCCTCACTTCCACTGCCGGGAAACCAGTTCCACCAGAGATCTTGATCTCTGCCCCTCTGGGCGAGTGGTTATCCTTGACCACTTCTGTTCCAGCTGGTCCCAGGATCGCTGTTGGAGTGCTGGATGGAGCCTTTCTCTGTCCTCTGTGACATTTCCAATTTTAGATAATGCCTCACATCTCTGCCCCCCCGGGACCCCCTGAAGTCCCCATGATCCCGAAGAAGACAGCTTGAACCTAGGTGAGTCCGCCCCTCTCTAAAATTGGGAGGGAGGTTCTCCAGAGACTCCTTTGGAAAGGACCTGAATGATGTAAGCATCCTTGGGGGTGGGGACTGAGAGTAATTGGTCTGAGTGGTTTGGAGAGGAGGTGGAGGAGAGTGAAACTTAGGCTGGAACTGGCAGGTGGTAGGGCTGCTGGTGGTTACATTCTGTTTCTTTTCCGCGCATGACTGTACACCTGTGTGCTCCCTTCTGTGACTTTGCTCTTTGTGTCTTTTCCTCTCAACTCTTGGCACCACCTTGGCTCGTAACTGATGATCTCTCTGCTGGCTTGCTCTTCGCTGCCTGCCCCCAGAACTCTCCTCTCTCCCTCCTCAGACCTGAGCCCAGGATGTTGCGGAGGCTGCTGGAGCGGCCCTGCACACTGGCCCTGCTTGTGGGCTCCCAGCTGGCTGTCATGATGTACCTGTCACTGGGGGGCTTCCGAAGCCTCAGTGCCCTATTTGGCCGAGAGCAGGGGCCGACATTTGACTATTCTCATCCACATGATGTCTACAGTAACCTCAGTCACCTACCTGGGGCCCCTGTTGCCCCAGGGGCCCCTCCAGCTCCTCAAGGTCTGCCCTACTGTCCAGAACGATCTCCTCTTTTAGGTGAGTGCAGAAAGGAGGAGGAGGTAAAGGGAAGGCCAGGGTGTGGGGACAGGGCTAGGGCGGCAGGCGCGAGATTTAGGACCTGGGGTTAATGTAACCAAAGGTGGGCAGAGGTTGAGATCAGCAGGCTCTGGATTTGGAATTTAGATTGGACTCCTGGGTTGAGCCACAACCTTTCATTGCCTGGCCATTCATGTGCTCTTGCTGCCTTAGGCCGGGGATTGCATCTTTTATAGATGAGCCCCGGGTTAGTTAGTTAGTTGGAGGCCCTTCTGTGTTCTCCATCTTCTAACCTAGTGAGGCAGGAGTTGTGGAACCCTAAAATAAGATAGGCTAAGTACAGAGCCTGCGCCTTTCAGACTTTGCAAAGCTGTTCCAATGATGGGAAGCTCAAGGTGTGTAGATTTCTGTGTAAGCCCTTGGGGGAGCAGAGTCCGAGAACCAGACTGCCGGGGCCAGCAGTGTTCCCAGGCCCTGCAGGTCCTTCTTTTCTCGTCGCCCCTCTAATCCCTGACCTCGCCATTCCCTCCCAACAGTGGGTCCCGTGTCCGTGTCCTTTAGCCCAGTGCCGTCACTGGCAGAGATTGTGGAGAGGAATCCCCGGGTGGAACCGGGGGGCCGGTACCGCCCCGCCGGGTGTGAGCCCCGCTCCCGAACAGCCGTCATTGTGCCCCACCGGGCCCGGGAGCACCACCTGCGCCTGCTGCTCTACCACCTGCACCCCTTCCTGCAGCGTCAGCAGCTTGCTTACGGCATCTATGTCATCCACCAGGTACTCCCAACCTCCTCCACTCGGACTTTCCGGTAAGGAAGCCTCGAGGAAATGCCGCACCGCTCTCCGACTGTGGGTCCCGGGAATCATTTTAAGAGGGTCAGACTGTTGAATGTGGAGAAGCACCTGGCCCTGCTCTCCCAGCTTGTTAGCCCCTAGTCCTCTTTACTCTGTTCAGGGTATTCCGACTGCCCTGTACTCTCCATGATGGTTCCTTGGTTGAATTGGGAATGGCACAAATTTAGAATTGGACAGATGTGGACTAAAATCAGTTCTGCCATTTGTCCCATATGTGACCTTGAACAAGATTCTTAACCCCCTAAAGTGAGGCAAAGAATGAAAACTAATAGACACCTGTGTTCCATGGCTGTTGGTTGTCAGGATTAAATGCTAAACAGTAGCATGTAAGTAATCAGGCACATACTGATGCTCAAAAACGATTTGTTGGATGAAAAAATGAAAGTTTGGCTTTCTCTTCATTCTTGCCCCACCCCCCCTCGATCCCCCTCCTCTCACTTTTGTACTTCCGCCCCCCCCCCCCCAACTTCTCCATGCTGCTACCTACAGATATGGTCTGGTTCTTCTCCATTACCTTCCAGGCTGGAAATGGAACATTTAACAGGGCCAAGCTGTTAAACGTTGGGGTGCGGGAGGCCCTGCGTGATGAGGAGTGGGACTGCCTGTTCTTGCACGACGTGGACCTTCTGCCCGAGAACGACCACAATTTGTATGTGTGTGACCCCCGGGGACCCCGGCATGTTGCTGTTGCCATGAACAAGTTCGGCTACAGGTAGAGGGCATGAGGGTGCTGGGAAGTAGGGACACGCACCATCCATTGGAAGAAGGAGAGCCAAGGGGATTGTGGGGTAGGGATGTCTCCCCAAGAGACTCGTGGAACCCAAGGATCTTTCTCTCCCTAGCCTCCCGTACCCCCAGTACTTTGGAGGAGTCTCGGCGCTCACTCCTGACCAGTACCTGAAGATGAATGGCTTCCCCAATGAATACTGGGGCTGGGGTGGTGAGGATGACGACATTGCTACCAGGTCAGACTTCCTGCCACCACTCCCCACCCCCACCTTGGCCTGGATCCATCCTCTGAGACCACCCCTGGCTCTAACCCTTTGACACCAGTCTTTAGCTTCTGGCTCCTGCACTGTGCCCTTTCCTCTCCCTTAGCTTTTCCCATCTACCAGGTTAGGCTTTTCGTGCTGTTCCCCATTCTGTCGCCCTTCAGTCTCCTAGATCTGTTGATTCTGTTTCTGGGAGAGAAAAGAAGATCAACAGGCTGTAGTAATCATGGGATTCCAGAGCTGGAAAGGGGCCTAGAGATACTTCAGTCCTGCCTTCTGCTAACGTTGCATCCAGACCACTTCCTATGGGGCTGTGGAGGAGGGGCTCTGCTCCATATCGCCCCGAATCGCTTTCCGGTTTTAAGTCTGTGCCATTGGCATGATGCCAGCTCACTTTTAGCATGTGAAACATTTTGACCTTCAGCCTCAGCTGACCCAATTTCCTATCTGTGGTGTGAAAATCTGGGCTTGCTGTGCTGGACCCGTTGCCTCCCCTCCCCCTCGTGTCCTCCAGATGACCTCTCTGAATTCTTGTCCTCTGTATGTGTGTAAAGGACCCAGCAATTTCTAAATGTACGGAATTATTCCTTCAGTACTTTCCCAGGCCATCTTCAGTTCTTGCTTCTGTATGTCGGAGGTGGGGTCCTGATTACTTGGTTCCATGCTTTTCCTAACACTGAGGGTTGGGGGGGGTGGTGCAGGGTGAGGGAGTCGAGGCAGCTCAGCCACTGTTCTAGGTAGGAATTGCTGAGCTTGGGTCTGCAACTCCTGGGCTTGTCCTGTCCTTCTGAGCAAATGCCGGGGCAGTTCCTGGGAGCCACTTAGAAAACAAAGATGGGAGGTGCGGACCTACCTGCCCGTTGTTAAAAGGCCAAAGGGTGCCCGGGCTTGGCTGTGTCCAGCCCTTACATTCTCTTGTGCCGTTTCCTTTGCTCTGTTTGACTTTCTCTCTTCCAGTACGTGGTACTTTTTTTGCCTAACTAGTCCCAGTCGCTGTGTACAGAAACATGTTGCTGCTTCCTCGGGGGCTGTAGCTCTCCCTGTTGACCTGTCAGCAGCTTTCCTCCACCTGGGGTCCTCCAAGGTGCCCTCGCTTTTCCCGCAGGGTGCGTCTGGCTGGGATGAAGATCTCTCGCCCCCCCACGTCGGTGGGGCACTACAAGATGGTGAAGCATCGAGGCGATAAGGGCAACGAGGAAAACCCCCACAGGTAGGGAGGGCTGCCTGGGCGTCGCTGTGGCTCCATAGGGTTCTGCACCCCCAGGGAAAGTACTGCATCCTCACGTTCCCTAGGTTCCTGGCTGTTTCTTTCTGGGCCTTAGTTCTCCAACCTCTGACCCTCAGATTTGACCTCCTGGTCCGTACTCAGAATTCTTGGACACAAGATGGGATGAACTCACTGACATACCGATTGCTGGCTCGAGAGCTGGGCCCTCTCTATACCAACATCACGGCAGACATTGGAACTGACCCTCGGGGCCCCCGGACTCCCTCTGGCCCCCGTTACCCACCTGGTTCCTCCCAGGCCTTCCGTCAAGAGATGCTGCAGCGCCGGCCCCCAGCCAGGCCTGGCCCTCTGCCTACCGCCAACCACACAGCCCCCCGTGGTTCCCACTGACTCCTCCTTCCTGCCCTCCTCAATCATGAAACTGAATCAGAGGGGTTGTACTCTCCCCACCCTCAGCTCCTCACTGGTCTTAGAGGGATGTGGGGGGATTGAACTCCAGGGCTGCGCTGGAGGCAAGGGCCTCTCCTCACTGCTGGACTGGAGCTGGGCTCCTTCAGTCCTGGGCGGTCCCTCTTTCTAGGGTCACCTGCTAGGGCTTATGACTGTGAATCCTTGATGTCATGATTTTATGTGATGACTCCTCAGAGTCCCTGGCCCCTGGGGTAAGAGCAGGGCTGGACCCCAAGTCCCTTCCTCTTCCGTGGAGAGAAGAGTGATCTGGCTTTTCCTGGGACCTCTGTGAATATTTATTCTATTTATGGTTCCGAGGAAGTACGTTTGGTGAAGGAAGCCCCTCCCTGGGTACTTTCTGCCAGTGCTGGAGTCACTTCCTCTTCTGGACCTGGCTCAGGGGGCTGGGATTTTGATATATTTTCTAATAAAGGACTTTGTCTTGCCTCTGCTCCTGCTTGCTACATCCCAGGCACCTTGTGCCTACCTTTGCGACCCGCTCCTCCACCCCCAGCGCCCCCACCCCCCGCCACCGTATGCCTGGAGGAACATCCGCAGACCCAGCCAAGCTCCAGCAACTTGTATTTTCGTGGGTAAAGCAGGGCGAGGAGGTGGGAGTTGGGGATCAGCCGTTAGGCTCCGAGCCCAGGACCCGGGCTGCTGCCTGGCGTCCACTCTCTATACAGTCATTGACAGCAACCCCCTCATAGGAGGCTCCAGCCAGAGTCAAGGGCAGCCTCCGAGAAGCCAGGAACTGGGTCGCTGCCTCTGGAAGGAGAAGACGAAGGGACTGTTACCGCTGGGGGTCTGGTTTCCTTGCCCTCCTCACACAGCCGCTTTCCCAACTCACCCAGTTTTTGCCAGTGGCCTAGCGTATACTGGGGGATGCAGTTCTGAGGAGAGAAGAGGGGATGCGGGGAAATTTTGGTTGGTGACGGCCAAGCCCAAGTAGACGCGAACAGATAACACCGGTCCCTGCCTCCAGTGGGAGCCGAACAGCGCGTCCTCAACTCACCTTGTGTAAGTGGACCAAGCAGTGACTTGGTGGCTCCTTCAGCCCTAACTGGGTGGCAGCCGCGTGCTGTGCCTGCTGTCGGAGCAGCTCCTGAGATAAGACAGAGCCCCTGGCTTCCAGCGTCTGTAACCAGGATCCTCCCAGCATCACCTAGGGAGAGAACGTGGCACTGACAAGCCTGGCCTGACCTAGTGGGCACAGAGGGACCCTCTGGAAACCCCCACTAAGCAAAGCTGCTGCTTCTCACCGTCACACGGAGGCCAGGGGGGCTCCCGTCCTGCTCAGGAAAAGCAACAGAGTCATACACGATTCCCAGGACGCCCGGGTCTTCTGAAGATGGCACCAAATGTCCAAATCCCTGGAGGAAGGAAGAGCCCGGGTCAGGAAGGAGGGTTCCGGTTGGGCCTGTGGCTCTCGTTCATCTGTGCCCACGCCCACCTGCACAGGCAGACGAGCTCCTTGGTACTGGAGGTTCACCACAGCCACGGACACAGCAGGGATGGTGCTCAGGGCACGGGCCAGAGGTGCGGCCTGGGCAGGGAGCAGCCTGCTGAGCACTAGGGGACAGCAGCCAGGGGCCTGCTTCAGGAGGCGTTCACAGCGTGGTCCCGTGGGCCCAGGAAGCTACACTCGGCCTCACTCTGGCTGGGGATGGAGAGGGGGGCTACCCCATTACCTGAAGCTGGAACAGCGCTAACCACGTGGTCTGCCTCCAGACTGCTGTCCCCCAGAGACACCTGACAGGATGGAAACATGTGAGAACACAGAGATACTGGGAATTTTGCCTCAGATTCCCAGGCACCGAACTGGCAGGAGACACTGAGTGCTGCCCCAGGATGAAGAGACGCCCCCCGCTGCGGTCGGCACAGAGCCCACCCCCACCATCACTCCAGGCAGTGGGCCGGACGGAAGCCAGCGTGGCCACTCGGAGATGTGCAGTGGGGCTGGGCTGACCCTTCCCCTACCTAAGCCACTCACAAACACCACTTCTGTCCAGAGTTGGATCCAACAGGTCTTGGACGAACGTCTACAAATAAGGCCCAAGACCCTAAGATAGCCCGTGTTTAAATAGCATCTAGGGCAGGAAAACAACGAGTAACTAGTCCTGCCAACCCTGGCCATTTAGGCAAAGATGGAGGCAAACTCGTACACACACATTACACACCAGGGGGCTCTCCTACCTTCCAGTGCCCTTCTGCCTGGAGGCTGAGCCCACAGACAGGCTGCCCTCTGAGAACACGAACCCCCCTACTAGTCAGGTGGGTGTTAAGGGCCTGGGGCAACGTCTCCAGCCCTCCACGCAGTGACCACTGGCTCCAGCGCTCAGCTCGGGCCCGGCGAATGAGTGCCGAGTCCACCTGTGGGCCCCGGCCTGCACAGGAGGAGGCAAAGAAGGATCACTGAAACAGCACCCCTGACCTCCAGTCCCTTACTCCAGCGATCCTTAATATCTTCGTCCCTTGAACCAGCACCCCCACTCACCTGCCCCCAGCAGCAGCCCCAGTAAAACAGAACGATGGGTTTGCTCAGCTTGGAAGAGACTGGGAAAGCAGGACCTGATGCTGAGCTCCCGGCTGTTGCCTGCAAACACTCCTCGGCAGAGACTGTCCATGGCTAGAGATGCCACCTTGAGGGAGAGACTGGGAGTGAGAGGCCAAGGGAGAAGCTGCACAGACTACTTTCCTGTGCCGCTGTGTCGTAGGGACGGGAGGTGGACTAGGCTTTGGGGTGGGGAGCAGTCCCCCTATAACAAAAGAATGGGAAGGAAGTGGAGGAATTCGGTCCCAACGCTGAGTTTTGGGGACTACTGGGGGTGAGGAGAGGGAGAGGATGTTCCCAAATGATACAGAAGAGCCCCCAGGTGGAAGGTTTGAGCAGGGGGCTCTGCTGCTGCTTAGGAGGAGAGGGACTTGGGGGCCTCTGGGCCGTGTTACCTCAGGTCCAAGGCGGCGCTGGGCAAAACTGTGCACAGTCTCATCAGGGTCTTTGCCCCTGGGCGTGGTCAACTCCTTCAGTCCAGCCCAAAACAGAGGTTTGGAGAAGGGAGGTGAAGGGCGGAATAACCCCCTGCACGGAGGAAGGCATAGTCATTTCTGTTCATCTGGCTCCTCTTGCTGGGAGGGCGGACAGACTGGGAGATGGGGAAATGGAACGGGTGAGAGCATGCGGGCAAGGCAGAAAGACGGGCAGTAAGGAGGTGACAGCATTACCTGAGGCCAGACGGCAGCGCGTGCAGGGCACCACCCACATACAGGAACCTGTTCTGGGCAGCTGGGTGGTCTCCCCGGACAGGCAACACTTCTGAGTCCAAGCCAAGCTCAGAAACCTGCTCTCCACACATCCTCAAGAAGAGGAGAAACTAAGGAAAGGACTGGCCCACCAATACTTCCTCCCAAGTCTGTCCTCTAGTGAAGGCCCCTCCGGCAAGCCCTCCCGGGCATTCCATAATCCTCTCACCAGGAGCAGGGTCCGGGCTCCCAGGGCTCCCGCCGGCCGAATTCCTCGAGGTCCAAGTTCAAAGATAGCATCACCTGGCCCTCGGACCGAGCGGATCCAGCCTCCCAGACGCTCACTGCCCTCCACCAGGACCACCTGGGGACAGGAGGGAGACACGCTGCACGACCTACAGCCTCGGGGTAAAGGGTCCGCAGGGGAAGACGGTGGCGCGCTCCCTTTAGCCGGAAACGGGAGGAGAGTATTAAAGGAGGCTCCCTCTGGCACGATGGGGCACTCACCTTGGGGGGACAGGGGGCCCGGCTCAGGTGGTAACTGGCGGCCAAGCCGCTGATGCCACCGCCCAGCACGACCACGGTCCGGCCCATTGGGAAGCCTAGGGGAGAGGGGCGATCGGACAGGCTGGCCGCGGAGCACCCTGCTCTGCAGAAGCCCCCCGCAGGTTCCACGTTCCACCCCCGGCCACTCACTGCTTCGGGGGAAACTACGGCAGAGCCGGCGGACGAGGTGGGGCCAGTGAGGTTCCCGCCCAGAGCCCAGGACTCACCCGCGAGAGGACGGAGGGAACCAGGGGGAGAGCGGGTCTCGGGGCCCCCCGGCCGGCGCTCGGCGGGGGGGGGGGGCAGATAAGAGCCCCACCCACGCTATCTGCCAGCGCAGGGCTCGGGGCGCCCCCGCGGCCCTAAGGCCGCCGCTCCGTCCGCCCTCTTCGGGCCTTTCGACTCCGCGTCCACTCCCTCCCGCGGCCCCGGGCTCCCCCGCCTCCGGATTGGTGGCCCCCGGGAGGCCCGGATCACGTCAGCCAATGAAAGCACAGAGCTGGCGGCGGCTCCGCCCGCCCCGCGGAGCCCGGCCGCTGCGGGGAGCGGCGCTTGACTGGTGCGGCGCCAGCCGGGGGAGGGCGCTCGGCCCGGCCCGCCCCGGCCCGGCCCTGCCAGCCCCCAGGGCTGCGGCGGCGAGGGCTGGAGCCCGGTCTGCGGACCCCGGCTTCCTAGGCCGGGGGAGGGTGACGGCCCGCGGGGAGGCCACGCGAGCGCGGGGTGTGGGGAGAGCAGATAGGGACGCTGGGGCTGCTCCGTGGGGAGGCGGCGCCGTAAACAGCTCCTTGATGTTGGCAACAGCCTGGGCCTACGGGAGCCGGGGCCGCCCGGCAACGTGCCCCGTGTTTGTCAACAGGGGTCCTCGGTGCCTCGCCCTCGAGGGGCAGCCCCCTTCCGGGCAGAACCCGGCGCCCCAGTGCTTGCACCGGCTTCTCCGCAGCTTCACGGGGCCCCGGTTCGCCTTCCCTCTTTCCCCCCAACGTAGACCTTCGCTGCTTGGGCAAACGGCGGCACCCGCGTGTCCGCGTCCGGCACCCCCGGCTCCGAAAGCACCCCATCTGTTCAGAGGGAACTGGGTCCGAGGAGCACTCCCAATTCGGCCCAGTTCTGTATCCACCCCCTAAGCACAAATAGAAATAAGGACATCACGTTTTCTTAATAAATTTATTCACAAAAAGTGAGATTGTAGAGGGGCTGGGGGCTGTACACGGGCAGGGGCCTGGGGAGCTCTGTACATGGGGCTGGGAGACAAGGGAGCCTCCACGTGGAAGGGTGCTTTTTAATAAAAAAAATAATGGGAGCTACAACCACCGCCTCCCCCCTCCCCGATTAAAAAGACACAAAAATAGACGTCTCTGAGGTAAATGGGGAGCCTGGGGCTTAAGGGTGTTGAACGGGTTTCACAGGTGCCAGGGCTTAAAGGGGGTGTCACAGGCCCCGGGGTGGCTCCTGCATCAGTTGGTAGAACAGCACGTAGCCCTCACTGGACGCCACCTGGTTTTCACTGACAGGGGAGACACTGGGAAGAAGGCAGATGGGGTGGGGGTTGGGGTCACTCCTGTACATCCCCTGCTCCCCACCCGAGCAACCTCCCAGCAGCTGGGAGAGCACTCTGCTCTCCCGGGGCGCTTCATATTAGGGAAAAGTGTGTGTGCCGTGTGCGCGCTGCAGCGGGAACGGGGCAGGAATGGCGAGGGAGGCTGTTCTCACCGAGAGTCATTGTACACATGCCAACCAGTCTGGCACCGGCACAGGGCTGTGTAGTGGCCATAGTGGACGCTGCCCGAGTGGTTGCAGAGGGCATACAGCTGATAGACGGGGCTTCCTGAGGGGTTAGAGGCCATCGAATTCTGCCGTCAGAGCTGTGCCCGCGCCCACTCTCCCTCCCCTTCAGAGGAGCTCGGCAGGTCCTTCCCTTCCAGACTCACCGGCTTTGTCACTGGCAAAGTCCCCTAGGCTCAGTCGCTGCAGCGGGAAATCCACACCTACTGAACTTTTCTTGATAGAGCCTCGGGAGGCGGAAAATCGATTAAGATCTAAGCCCGAGTTAAGGAGCATTTGGGGGGCCGAGGTCGTGAATGGTGTCCACACTCCCCTCTGGGAACACACCCTGGGAGTGTGGTGGGAAAGGTCAATTCCCAAGTGTGCCGCCTCTGTAGACATGGAGCATGGGGGGGGGGGGGAGGTAAAACGACGGGAGAAGTAAGAATTTGAGGATTAGGATACGGAGCACGAGAATTCGGGGGAATCTCTGTACTGTCAACTTTTTGGTACTTCGTGTTTTCTGCCGGCATCGGTCACACACCTGAATAAATGTCAAATAATGTCATGTTAATGCGCTCCTTGCCTCGACTGGCTTTTCTGACCCCTGACTCGAGCACGATTCACTCCGCTCCCCGTGACTTCTGTACCCTCCGGGCTACTCCCCTTGGCCCGAGGCTTATCAGGACACATCTGAGACTCCAACACAAGGCCCGACATCCACGTGTTATTCCCCATACCAAAGCATCATGCAACCCCTTTCACCCACAGCCCCCCGCCTGCCCAGGTCTCCCACCCCTACTGTAGCCCTTGTGAAACTTCACATACTGGAGCATTCTCTGACTCTAGCTCCTCTTCCTTGGTGAAAAGGCTGAAACAATCCCGCAGAGACACCTTGCCCCCAGCAAATCCTTTCTGGGGGGAGGGGAGGGAATGGGAATGAAAGGTCAGCGTGTTCTGAAACTTCCTTCTCCAAGTCTTCTCAACCAATCCAGGCTTCAGTTCTACTCCAGAGACCCACAGGGCTCCCTCCCACGCTCTGGGGGTGGGGAGGGATGGGTCACAGAACCCATGTCCCATCCACCCCTGGAATCCTCTGGAATCCCACCTTGGGGATGGGCAGGGACAGGTCACAAAAAACCTCGAAGGTCGTGGAGCGATACCCACAGGCCTGGCACTTGAGACAACTTTTCAACTGGCCCACAAACAGGTCTAGATAGAAGAGAAGAGGCAGGAGAAACAGTCACTGTGGGGTGCCTGAGATTCCTTGGGTCCCCGTCTTTTCCCACCCCTCTGCCCGTCCCCTCCTTTCCCAAGGCCAGCACTCCTAGCAAACCCCTCGCCCCTGTCCGTCCACACTTTCATCGTCTAGTCTTGTCCCCACACCCCTTCACAGTGTCAATTCCTCTCCCAAGCCCGCCCCCCCCCACACCCCAATCCTCCTGTGCAGCTTTGCCCACTCCGTACCCACAATCTTGCTGTCTTCTCGCTCCAGGTAGCGCTTCCACATTAGGTTGGCTCGGTCATCATCACTACCGCAGATCAAGGGAAGCAGGAGCGCCCGTGAGACGGGGGGATCAGTGGGCACCCCAGCACCACGGAAAGGACCCACAGTCCTGCACCCCACCCACACCCCAGCTCCTTCTCGACATTTCAGAGAAGCGGCAAAGGAGTAACGCTTCAGAAGACTTTGGGGGGAAATCCAAGGTGAGAGGAAAATAAAGGAACTAGAGAAGAACAGCTGACTTCCCTGAGCCTTAAACTCTTTCTGCGCCGGCCTGTGAATTAGCTAGCCCCTCTCCCTCCAGCCGAAGGACAGCCCTGCCTAGCCTCAGCCTCCATCCCCACCCCTTAGCCTCCTTCCTCCTCCTTCCGTGCTGCTTCTCAGACCATCTTCTAGGCTGAGCCTTTGCCTGGACTGAGCCTTTCCCATCCTCATTCCGTGAAGGATGCATGCTGCTGCGAAACTGCCGGGAGGGCACGGGAGGGAGGGTGACCTTACCTCAACTCAGGTTCCTCCAGCAGCTCTCCTCCCCGGCGGGACTGAGAGGGCGCTGGACTGCTGGCCAGGATTGGCGGAGCCCGGCGGCCCCGTCGGTTGATTTCGAGGTGTAGCCGCTCCATGAGGAGCTTCAGGAACTCTTGGGCATCCTGCTGGCTACAGCCAGAAACAGAGTGTGGGCAACTGTCACCTCCCCCACCCCCCGTCCCCGAATCCAAAGACACTATCTCCTGCCCAGACATTGGTCCCCACTTCCTGGATGAAGAACACCCGACGGCTCCGAACAGCGCCACCAGGGCCCCGGCTTGGCCCAACCCCCAGACACATGGCCAGAGAGAAATCTTGTACCCTCTAGCTCTCCCACCTGTATCCAGAGAAGGAGGGAACGTATTTCTGGAAGACAGCTCGGAATCGAGTAGGATTCACAGCTTCACAGGAGTCAGGGTGCCACAGGGCACCAATCACATCTGCGAAGGCTGTTGGGGTGGGTGTGGGGAAACAGAGGTTCATGACTGGAAGAGGCAAGCCCAAGCAGGCTCAGAGGGTGGAAAACAATCTCTAGGGAAGCAGGCACCAGCAAAAAACAACACAACCGCCAGATTTAAGGGTTGGGGCCACCGTGACTGGCGGATGGACCCCGAAGTTGGGGAGGCGACTGGCGAGGTGGGAGCAGGAGTGGTTGCCCCACCTTCCGTGAGCTCTTGGGCTCGGCCCCCTCCAGGCACCTCTTGCCGGAAGTCCCTTCGCAGACAGAAGTCCCGAAGAGGCCGAGTGCTGCTCAAACACTGTAGCACTGCGTTCAGGAAGCACTGGGGGAGCAGGAGAGACACGGCCATTATTTCTGCAGACCAGGGCCAGGAGGCCTAGAAGAGCTTCAGGGCTCTCCTTCCCCACCCTCCCGCCTTCCCCGCGTCGGCGCCCCTCCCCCAGCACCATTCCACATTCCTGTTAGAGACGAAGGGCAGGAGAGCGGCTCTCACCGTGTTCCCCAGATTTCGGAGGCCAACATGGCCGGAGCCCAGAAGCAGTGTGTGATGAGCCTGGAAGGTCAGAGGTGAATCGGCAGGGTGCCATGTATTTCCCACCTGGCTCTTTAACCTTTCAACAGCATGCTGCCCGCTGCTTTCCCACCCCTGAACCTCACGCCCAAACTCCACCCGCTTTCCCTCACAGGGTCTTGGGGGCTCCCTACCTCACAGGCCATGAACAGTAAGCCCATCACGGCTGAGTGTGCCACGGACTCAGCCAGGGCTGTCCCACCTGTTCCCCACCTACTCCTCTGCCCAGCCAGCCGGCGCTGCAGCTCCTGGGGCAGCTCCCCAAGCACTGGCATGGCTGCCCAGCTGCTCCCCACACCCACCCTGCTTCTCCCAAAGCCCCCTCCTGCCCCCGTGGCCCCTTCCTGAACCCTCTCCTGATAGCTCCAACTGCAATCAAACCTAGCTCACTTAGCTCGGGAAATGGACAACCACACTAACTCAGATGTTCTGAGCCCGCCCCTCTTCAGCTCCAGAGATTAATTAGGCCTAGGCAGCATCCTAGGAGAGAAGGTGAAGCGAGGGAGAGTAAGGGCCTGGGGACCCAGAGAAGAATTCCAAATGGTTGGGTTAATTCCCTGGAGACTGAAATGGCACACCACGCTGGAGACTCCCAGAAAACCTGAAAAAGGTCTATGAAGCTCAAGGGTACTTAGGTAAGGGAGTGGAGAGTCCAAGCTGCTGTAATGAGGGGTTGAGAAAGGAACTCGGGGAAAAGAGGGAAAAGAAAGCCATGTGATGGCAAGAAAGCTGGAGGCATGCCCCTTTCATGGGCATGAAAGGCCACGTGTGCTGGCAAGTCCTCACCATTTTGTCATCGGAGTAGAAAGACTCAGAGGGCCGGGCAGATATGACGTGGAAGGAGCCATGGGAAGTAGGGGGCTCCGTCCGTATACTGAGCAAGGTGGGGGGACCAGGAAAGCCCCCGAGGCGGCGGAGAGAGGCGCTACGTCTCAGAGTGGGAGGCTCAGGTCGGAGCGCCAAGCGGCTCAGTGCAGCCCCTAGCTCTCCAGCACCACGATGCCCTCCCAAGGCAATCCCCATAGGACGCAAGTCGCCACTGCTCACAGACTTGGAACGAGCTAGGTTGGTCCTGGAAGGGAGAGGCAGAGCCACAGTTGGGGGTGGTGAGCCAGGCAGGGGAACTCCATGATCTGCCCGAAGGGGTCCTCTGGGACGAGGGCCTGAGGTCCGTCCCCGTCCCAGCTCCAGTTTCTTGAGCCGTTCCTCAGGGGGACCTGGCCGGGGAGGCAGAGGTCTTAACATGGGGTTCGGCCCAGGGGCTGGGTTTCGGCGCTCCTTGCTTCGGGCCCTTGGGGCAAATGGTAGCTTGGATCCCACTCGGGGCTGGACATTAACAGGTGGCTCTCGGGTCCGGCCCAGGCGGTGCTCAGAGGCCTGGGGCATTGTGGACACCACGGGCTGGACCTGGGAGGAGAAGAGAGGGTCAGCATTTGAATGTGGAGGGAGATGGCAACCTACATTACCACACTAGCTCTAGCTTCTACATACACTGAGGGCAGGAACTGTGTCTGTCATATCAGTCACTGTATCCCCAGTACCTAGCATAGTGTTTGACACAAAGTAAATACTTAGTATCCACTGAGTAAATGAATGAATGATAGCAGCGCACCGCT
The DNA here is from genome assembly GCF_009762305.2 of Zalophus californianus. NCBI lineage: Eukaryota > Metazoa > Chordata > Mammalia > Carnivora > Otariidae > Zalophus > Zalophus californianus. Next base: position 5,600,923 of record NC_045604.1, on the reverse strand, counting down.
TTGATTCTTTATAAATTCCTCACGCCCTTCCTGCAGAATACAGCTTTACTGAAAAGCCAATGATAGTCTCTTATCTCGGCAGTCTTTATAATCTAACCGCTCTTGACAAGGGCCCCCACACCTGGCTAATCAAGTGGGATGTGCCCTGGGTAACTCAGGATTTCTGGACAAATGAGGGTGTGGATGTCAGGAAAACAACCCAAAAGACAGCATTCCACCCTCAAACCCCTGTCCCTCCGGGCTGCAAATGAAGCAGACTAAATGAGTGATTTGCGAATCACTCCCTTCCCCCACCCCTGAGCTCCAACGAGGTGTCCGGGCTCAGGGGCAGCGGCGGCGAGGGAGGAGGAACGACTTCCCGACCCTAATCTCCCGCACCTCTCCCACCACAGCAGGGCTTCAGCCGGGTCCGCCCCTCTCGAGGGCAGAAAGGCCGAGGCCGCTGATTGGCTACGGGGTCCAGCGGCGTATTCCCTGCGGTGCATGGATGCTGTCCCTCCAGCCCAGTTCCCCCAGGCCTGCTGGGCCCCCCGCGCCCTGCCTTTGTGGAGGGCGTCCTCTCGGGTCCGGAGCAGTCTTCCCGCGGCCCCCCCACACCATAGCGCCCCGGCCCGTACCTGTCCCCCGGTGAGGCGGCGGGGGAGGCCAGCCGGGGCCAAGCCCCAGCTCAGGGCCACCCCCTACTACCCCCGTGCAGCCCCCCCGAGGGCCGGGCTGCAGCTTTAGCCGCAGCTGTTGCCCAGATCTCTCCCGCCGCAGGGGCCGCCGCCATCTTTGTTGGTCCCGCCCGGCCACCGGCCACCGGCTTCACCGCCTCTCATAGCGCCTGCGCACCCCCACTCGGAATCCACCCACCTGCTTCCTCGGCGCTTGCGTGAACCCGCCCCCTTGGCTCCGCCGCCGACACCATGGAAACGCAGCCAACTTTAGGACCGCGGGTTCCCAGATCTGCCCTGAATTGTTTTAAAACCATCGCTCCAAACCATAGGGTTGTAGATCTGATAATCGTAGTATGGCCTCCAGGATTGCAGCACAGATCCTTCCTAGGCAGCAGGGGTGCGAGTGTGGGAAGCTGCAATGCCTGGGTCCAGCCCGCAGACCAGCGGAGAAGCATCCAGCACTCCACATAGGGATGGGAAGATCCCTGCAGGGCGGGGAATGCTGGTCCTGCAAAACCATTCTTCAAGCATCTTGCAGACCAAAGCAGTAGGCACCCCGCTAAAGGACACGAGCAGATCTCCGCAAGCCGATCTCAGCAGGAGGGAGAGCAGTCCAAGATTTCCTTTCATTTCCCAGCTCCTGACCACAGCATCCTCCTCCATTTTCCCCTCCCACCCAAACTAATGTAGTTGTACATGTGTCTTGGGTGTTAGCCTGCTCACCCTCTCTTCACAGCCACCAATGAGAACCACGGGCCACCAGAGGAAGCAGCTTTTATTGATGAGTTATCTCCAGAAACCAAAAAGACTACGCACCCACTTTCAGCACTCCCATCCTTCCTGGATCTCACATTGCTCCACCTGGGGAAGGGATACAAATTGCCTTTTGGTTCCCCAAAGCCCCAGTCTTTCCCCTCCTGTGTAGCCTTAGAAATTCAGTAGCAATGCTGTTGTTTCTTTTTTTCAGCAATGCCTGATGCAGCTACTTAGTAACAATGATGGGTGAAGGGGTATGGGAGGAAGCAGTTGGATGAGTAAGTGATGCACAGAAAGCAGGAACGTAGCCTATCAAAGGTCCCTCTGTCCTGCCTCAGTGGCTTGATCCTTCATTGGTTGCATTTCTCTTTATGCTGAATCACGCCCTTCTGAATCAGATCGGGGATTTCCACTGCCAGCCATGGACCCAGCTGCAATACAAGGGAGACCCTGTGAGATTACTACCACCCGGTTGATGCCTCTTGCTCCATCAGAAGCTCATTCCCAGAGAGATTCTATGGGAACATGCCCAAGGAAAACACTGTCATTCCTTGTTTACTCTCAGTTACTTTTCTTATATTGCTCCGTGCCTAATTCCTCCCCCTCCCCTTATATATCAAATACCCCAAACTTACCCCCAGAGCCATAAGATGAGCTAGTCCAAACTTGGGCACGTTCCTGGCCCACAAAGGCTTAAAGTGATCAGTTAGGCATATTTTGCCACCCCTATGACAGGGACAAGAGGAAGAAGGTGTTGACATGCAAAGTTTACCATAAAGCATAGTGGCCTCTGGGAAGCACAATATAACTACTAGTGATCAGAACTGAGCACAAGGTTAGCTCAGTACTTTGCCCAGACTTGGCAGAGGGAGGCCTAGAGGCCCTTGAGGCAAGCTGACTCTGGGAAAATTCCTGGCCCAGAGTTCTCTCCTAAGTCCCCTTTGCCCTTTTCCCATCTCCTATTGAGTCCCACCTGTACATCTTTGCGGTTTTTCCATCCAGTTCAGGGACAGCAATTTCTGGAGCAGTAGTAGGATATGTGATAGGAATCTGGAGAAATTACAAGGCCTTAATGAAACAGAAGCAGGATAGTAGGATAGAAATGAACTAATCTAATCAATACCCATTTCTTGGTTGAACTGAAATGTTTGACAATGCCACCCCCCCACCCCACCCCCCCACCAAGAAGCATGTACACACCAGGATTCTGGATATGGAGATGAGTAGCTGTAATCTATGCTTCCTTCAAACCTCAGCATTTCCCTCCCATTTTAAAAGTTTTCTTTGGTCCCTCCAGAAAGGTTAGCTTGTTAACAATCACCTAATCCCTCCCCTTCCACTAACCTCCATACTTCCCATTTCATCATACTCACGTCAAACTCAATGTCAAACTCATATTTGAGCAGGTCATGGATGTACCAGCATTTCCCAAACCACCTATAACAAACACCAAACCTCAGTCCAATCTGCCCGTTCTTCTGGGAGACTCATGGGATGGGAATTGGGGAACTCTGGAGCTGTGGGAGTGGAGACAGCTAACAGGAGGCAGGGAAGGCCCGGCAGTGGGCTTTGGGATGTTAAAATGCTCAAGCCACGTAAGATTCCCACCCCCAAAACTCCCAAGAGGGTCTGCCTACCGAGTCCCTTCCTTGTTGGACTCCAGTCGGAACCAATCATTGTCTGCATTCTTGTTGTTCTCCACATACTAAAAGCAGAGAATGAGGTCTTTGAGAGGGAAGTTGAGGCCAAAGGCAGTCCCTCTTCCCTCAAAAGAAAAGCATGTGATTACTTTCTCTCTTAGTATGTACCCAGCTTTTCTGACATAAGCAAAGATGAAGACAAAGTTACACTGGTAAGCAGAAGACTTGCTCAGAGCAGAGAATAGAACAGTTGGGTCCCACTCAGTTTAGCAAGGACAAAATACTTGATGACATTGTCTGGGTTCTCTTCCCACTTCTGATAGTGTCTGCCCACAGCCCACAACTCATTTTATGGTATACTCCTTCCCCGGAGGACCTCATATAGTCCTGGTTTTGACTAGTACCCACATGGTGTTGATTTCCAAATCTTTATTTTAATCCAGACCATTTCTCAGAGCTTTGGATTCTATATCCAATTATATACTGAAATTTCTAATTTCATTTCACAGGTACCTCAAACTCAGCATTTCCCCCCGTTCTTCAGACCATTTCTCCACTGCATCAATCTCAGATGACACTATTAGCATTCACTCAGTAATGCAAGCCAAACCGTGGGAATCATCCTTGACGCTCCCTCTCCTCTCCTCTCCACCAATCCTTCACGGTGTCTGAAGTTTCTTCAAATCTACCTCTTCTCTCTGTCCTCTCTAAAACTATCCAGTTTAGATCATCACCTTTCTTTTGCCTGGATTAATGACAGCCTCCTAATTTGTTTTCTGCCTTCAATCTTATCTCTTTTAGTTCTATTTTCCTTTTTTTTAAATTTTTTTAAATTTTTTAAAGATTTTATTTATTTATTTGAGACAGAGAGAATGAGAGAGAGAGAGAGAGAGAGCACATGAGAGGGGGGAGGGTCAGAGGGAGAAGCAGAGTCCCTGCCAAGCAGGGAGCCCGATGCGGGACTCGATCCTGGGACTCCAGGATCATGACCTGAGCCGAAGGCAGTCACTTAACCAACTGAGCCACCCAGGCGCCCTTCCTTTTTTTTTTTTTTAAGATTTTATTTATTTATTTGAGAGAGAGAGAGAGAGAGCACATAAGAGGGGGTGGGTCAGAGGGAGAAGCAGACTCCCCGCTGAGCGGGGAGGCCGATGTGGGACTCGATCCTGGGACTCCAGGATCATGACCTGAGCCGAAGGCAGTTGCTTAACCAACTGAGCCACCCAGGCGCCCTCTATTTTCCTCTCTACTCACTGTGATTGGTGTAAATCCAATCTGAGCAGATTACTCTTCAGCTTAAAACACTTCAAAGGCATCCCAGTGCCTCCGAGATAAAATTCAAGTACTCAAGCCTATCTCTCAAGCCTTGTTTATCACTCCCTGCCATAGACTTGATGCTTTAGCAACTCTGAACTTACGTTTCCTCATACACACCATGCCATTTGTTTGTAACTTCCATGCTTTTGCTCATGCTGTTCCTTTTGCCGTGAACACCCCTCTCTCATCCGCATGCTTATCAGGCTAACTTATGTTTACCCTTTGAGGTTCAGCTCAAGCACTGCCTCTTCTATGAAGCCTTTCCCAACCAGACCCAAGGTGGATGAGTTGTCTGCTCTCAAAACATCCTAGCACTCTCTCCCTTTCCCTCCCCTTAATGTTATTATAATGATTTGTTTCCATCTATCTCAGTAGGCTCCACCTTATTCGGATTTGGCTCCTGTCCATAGGTGCTAGGTGTACAAATGTGTGTTTTTGTTTTTGTTTTAGTGAAAATAAATACGTGTGTCAGGAGAGCTGCTGGCCTTTGAAACAGGCAGAGACCACTGCAAGGAAGATAAACTATCTTCTCTTTCCACAGAAGGGAGATTTGCTGAGAAGATGGTTCACTCCTAACGTGAGCTTAACTCCTCAACCCTCTGCAACTAACGCTTACCTGAATTTTCACCCCTAGCGTGTGTTCCTCCCTCAGGAAGAGTAAAAGAGGGAACAGAGAGAAGCGACTGGGACTTAGAGCCCCAGGAATTCCTCTGGACCACCTCCCCTACATCCAGGAGAGCAAACACCTGGAGCCAGAGGGACACGTCACCTTCCGGGAGGGCGTATCCCTAAAATAACTGCTGCTTTGGCCCCAATGGGGCACCTAAACAGAGTTTCTTTTGCCTCCTCCCCACATAGCTCCCTAAATTCCCCCAGCCCCACAATCGTCCAGCTTCTATGAAATCTGGGAGTTAAATTTTCTAACCGGAAGCGGCTTCCACACGGAGCCTATTCCTAAGAACACCTGATTACCCGCAACCCTTCTGCGACGCGGTCGGCCGCAGAAGCACGACTAACCCGGATAAGAGACTGATATTCCTCTTTGAGTCGCTGCACCCACAACTCACGATCTCGAGGTCCGGCGTTAGTCTTCAATACCGGGATCTCGGACACCACCCGCCGGGTGGCCTCGTCCGCCATGTTGGACGAGGGCGCAAGAAAAACGCGGAAGTGGTACTGCCTGTAGTCTGTAGTCAGGGGGCCGCCAGCTTTACTATGGGAAGATGCGGTGTTGGGCTGCCTCAGGACTCCTGTGAGCGCGGTCTTTATTTTCTTGTAACGAAGACAAATTTGCCACCTGGGCACTTGCTTGTGAGTGCAACGGGAAACGCAGAATGAAGCTGATTGCTCCTTAATATAGCACCTATCATTTAAAAAAAAAACCGCAGACTGCCCAAAGCACCAAAGGGTGACTTCCGCTCATGCTCAGAAAAGTAATCTCAGAAAACCTGGACGCCTTCCCAAACTTGGGAAAATTGTTAGATTTTCAGGCTGTTCTAGGCACCGTGCCGGGCACTGTCTTTCTGAAATGCGCTGTTCACATGTGTAAATAACCTTCCTTAGCTTCTGTGTAGTTTGGCTCAGGTAGCGGAAGCAAAGCAGTCATCCAATAGAAGGGCATTAAACTCGTGCTAATTATTGGAAACCATGGAAAATCTTAAGTATACTTGACAGCCTCGATCCTGAAGAATTAACAGAGTCGAATTAGAGAATTCTTAATAAGTGTCAAAGGAGTTTAGGGATCGCAGGAAAAGTTGCCTTAGTCTAGCCTAGACATTTTTTTTGGTGTGGAATCAAATCACCTAGCGAGGAATCTAGTGCATTCTAGTGCATGGCACGCAGTAGGTACCTGTTAATGCTTTTGCAGAATTTTGTATCTTCCTGTTGCTTTTTCACCCTGAACACACTAATTTTGGCTTTAATTTATATTTCATGTTTACTCCCTTAATCTTCCAGCCTGTGGCAGTAATTCTGGATCAGATTCTATTAATCATCAAATTCTATAGTCCATCTACAAAGCTGTGTCTTAATTATAAGCATGCTATATCTTAATTTCTAATGGCTGTAACTTCCAGTACAATGTTGAATAAAAGTTTTGAGAGCACAGATCCCTGTCTTATTCTGGTTTTAGGGGGGAAAGCATCATCTTTTTTCATTAAGTATGATATTAGCTGTAAGCTCTTTGTACATGCTCTTTGTAAGGTTAAGAAAGTTCCTTTCTATCTTGGTGTTGAGGGTTTTTATCATGAATGGATGTTGGATTTTTTTCTAAATGCTTTTTCTGTGTTCATTAGAATGATAATGTAGTTTTTGTCTTTTATTAGAATGCTATATTACTTTCTTTAAAACATTACATATTGGGGGGCGCCTGGGGGCCTCAGTTGGTTGGGGGTCCAACTCTTGGTTTCTGCTCAGGCCTTGGTCTCCTGGTGGTGGGATCAAGTGCATGCTTGGCACCAAGTCTGCTTGTCCCTCTTTGTCTCTCTCCCTCCCCGTCTTGTACTCTCTCTCAAGTAAATAAATAAATACAATCTTTTTAAAAATTTACATGCTGGAGAAAGCTAAGGCAAAGCTTTGTAGTAGCTCACTAGAGACTGCTCTTCTAGGGGAAATAAAGATTTATTCACTTTTGGGTGTGGGCACTGTGCGGTGGTACAGAGTACAGAGATTTGGAATGAGGCTTTCTATTTAATTGTCACAAGACTTTGTAGATGGGGTGAGGGAACAATGGAGAAATATAGGTCAAAGGGTGCAGAGTTTCTAATAAAAAGAATAAATTCTGAGGATCTAATGTAGAACATGGTAACTATAGTTAGTAATCTGGTATTGTATATTTGAAAGTTGCTGAGAGTAGATCTTAAGCATTCACACACACAAAAAAAGAATTAACAATGTGAGTCAACTATATGAAGCATGTGTTAATTATCTTCATCTTGGTAATCATTCCACAATGTATATGTATTTATAATCATCATGCATATATGTTTATGATATATACACATACATGCATATTGAATCATCACTTTAAATATATACAATTATATTTGTCAATTACTCCTCAATACAGTTGGGGGAAAAAGATTTTGGAGAGTAACTATTTTCTCATGTATAAAAGGAGGATAGTAATGCTTACAGGGTTATAACTCTATATGCAGTGTCCATTCATTCACTCACATAATAGGCTTTCAGAATGAAACTCAGATTAAATATATGGCAAGAATTTTCAAGCTTTCTGTAGTAGTGAAGAAAATTTACAAAGAAAATCTTGACTTGGGGCGCCTGGGTGGCTCAGTCGTTAAGCGTCTGCCTTCGGCTCAGGTCATGATCCCAGGGTCCTGGGATTGAGTCCCACATCGGGCTCCCTGCTCTGCGGGGAGCCTGCTTCTCCCTCTCCCACTCCCCCTGCTTGTGTTCCTGCTCTCGCTATCTCTCTCTCTGTCAAATAAATAAATAAAATCTTAAAAAAAGAAAAGAAAAGAAAAGAAAATCTTGACTTGGAATCTGAAAATACAAAAATGGTCAATGCAGAGCTGCCCTTACTCAAATGCAGGCAGACCTCTAGTCCTTAGCATACTTCCCTATGTTAATGACACATCACACTTTGTTAATTGTTTAATTGTCTTGAAAGACTTGAAGCTCAAGGTAGAGACCATGTGTCTATCTTGTTCACTGCTGTATTTCTAAAATGTAATACTGTAAGGCCTAGCACAAAGTAAGGGCTCAACCAATATTTTTAAAATAAAAATCCGGGGTACCTGGCTGGCTCAGTTGGTAGAGCATGCGACTTTTTTTTTTTTTTTTTAAGATTCTATTCATTTATTTGGCAGAGAGAGACACAGCTAGAGAGGGAACACAAATAGGGGGAATGGGAGAGGGAGAAACAGGTTTCCCTCTGAGCAGGGAGCCTGATGCAGGGCTCAATCCCAGGGATCATGACCGAAGCGGAAGGCAGATGCTTAACTGACTGAGCCACCCAGGCACCCCTGAACTTCTTTTTTCAAAGGAACTCATTCATGAGCAAATGTTTATGGAATCCCTACTACATCCAGGCACTGGGAACACAGTAGTGCACCAGGCAGGCAGAGTCCTTGCCCTCATGGAAATTATCCTAAAACAGCTACAAAAAGGAATTGAACAGTATTGATTGGATAACTCAATTCTAGAAAATGCACTGATGTCAGATCATTATTTTAATGGGATAGTACAGTTGGGTATATGGGAGAGCCCTTGAAAGTAGTTGAAAGTCCCATCGTCAGTCATCATAGGAAAAGGTAGCTCCTGGGACAAAAGGAGAAGTAAATCTTGGATTAGGGAAGAAATTGAAATCTTTCCCCATTCTGGTCTTTAAGGGGTTGGTCCAGACTCCAATATGCAGGAAGATACCTCAGAATGGTGAGGGAGGGCCCCTGGGTGGGTCAGTTGGTTAAGTGACTGCCTTCGGCTCAGGTCATGATCCTGGAGTCCTGGAATCGAGTCCCCCATCGGGCTCCCTGCTCAGCGGGGAGTCTGCTTCTCCCTCTGACCCTCCCCCCTCTCATGTACACTCCTTCTCTTTCTCGCTCTCTCAAATAAATAAATAAATCTTAAAAAAAAAAAAAAAGAATGGTGAGGGAAATGCTGGCTTTATTACAGAGAGGGAGCCACCCTAAAGAGAATCAGTGTAGATGGACAATTTTGGAAATTTTTCTCTGTTACTGACTTTAATTATTCTTGATTCTTCAGCAAAGAATTATTGTAAATCATAACTTGGTCTCTGTTATGCTGCAGGAAATTGGGTCTGTACTTAGAAGCACTGGGTAAAGAGAATGATAATAACTAACATTTATACAGTGCTTACTATATGCTAGGCACTGTCCTAAGCATTTTGCAAATGTCCCAAGCATTTAAGCATTTAAATCTGGCAACAACCTTAAGGAAAGTATTCTCATTATCCTCATTTACATTTGAAGAAACTGAGGCACACTCAGGCTCAATGAAAAAAGCCCTATATGACATAGTCAGTAAATGGACTATGTCATATAGGGCTTTTTTAGAACTGGAATTAAATCCTGGATAGTCTAGCTCTAGAGATCACATCTTTAACCAACAGATATGTCCTTCTACCATTTCCAGGCCAAAATAAAATTAACAACTGGGATATGAGGAATTGGAGGTGGTGGCAAGGGGTTATTGATGACTCCAAAAGAGCAGACAGCTCTCAGTAATAAACCTGGGCTCCTGGAAACACAAAGAGAATCTGGTAGTTCTGAGCCAAGCATTGCAGAACGGCAGGCACGTATATGAGACAACCAACCTCTTCCCTGAAATGGGCTGAAATGGGGACTCACAGGAACTTTGGAACTATGGACTTTGAGTTTAACTGTTCATGTGACTTCACTTCTACCTACTAGCTAGTAAGATCCGGGCAAGGGTTGGGGTGCCAGAGGATTTGGTTAACAAAGATGAAAAGACATAGTCTTTGGGGAGGAGAAACTAATATGCAGACAATCATAAAATAAATCTCTGTTCTGGAAATATACAAAGTACTGTCTGAGTAACAATGCCTGAGAGAATAGGGTAAGGCTGATGGCATTCGAACCAGAACTCTCAAGATGAGTACAAGGAGAGCAGGGGAAGTATGGCATTCTAGGCAGACAGCACAAGTAAGGCAGGAAGGCATGAGAAAATATCACATTAATAGCAAATATCCAGATCATTATTTATAACAGAAGGGGGAAAATGCTCCTAAAAACCATTAATATTATATTAATTCTATGCCATATGCTATATGAAAATACTTGTGAAATAAATATATCAGAACACAAAATTTTACATACATGTGGTTTTAAAATATTTGCTTTTATTTATTTTTATTTAAAAATTTTTTTAAAGATTTTATTTACTTATTTGACAGAGAGAGCACAAGCAGGTGGAGTGGCAGGCAGAGGGAGAAGCAGACTCTCTCCTGGACAGAGAGCCCAACGTGGGGCTCAATCCCAGGACCCCTGGATCAAGACCTGAGCCAAAGGCAGATGCTTAGCCGACTGAGCCACTCAGGCCCCCCTATTTTTTTTAATGTTTTAAAAAAATATTTTATTTATTTATTTGACAGAGAGAGAGAGAGAGAGAGACAGTGAGAGAGGGAACACAAGCAGGGGGAGTGGGAGAGGGAGAAGCAGGCTTCCCGCAGAGCAGGGAGCCCAACGTGGGGCTAGATCCCAAGACCCTGAGATCATGACCTGAGCCGAAGGCAGACACCCAATGACTAAGCCACCCAGGCGCCCCTAAAATGTTTTTAAAAGATTCTGCTTATTTGAGAGAGAGAGAGTGGGCGCGCGCGCGCACGCACACACACATATGCATGAATGAGGGGAGGGGCATAGGGAGAGGGAGAAGTAGACTCCCTGCAGAGCAGGGACCTCAAGGGCGGGGGTGGGGGGGCTCAATTCCAGGACCCTGAGGTCATGACCTGAGCCAAAGTCAGATGCTTAACCAACTGAGCCACCCAGGCACACCCCCCCCTTTTTTTAAAAGATTATTTATTTGAGAGAGAGTGCTGGTTGTGGGGGGGAGGGACAGAGAGAAAGGGAGAGAGTCATAAGCAGACTCCACACTGAGCGTGGATCCCGATGTGGGATTCCATCTCAGGACTCCCAGACCATGACTCCAGCCAAAACCAAGAGTCGGGCACTACCTAGGCACCCCTAAAATATTTGCTTTTGAATAGCTAACCCATGTACCCGCTCAAAATTCAAAAGGTACAAAAGGATATAGAGTCAAATGTCAAGTCTCCCTCTTACCCCATTCCTTAGCTGTTTAGTTCCCTTCTCCAGGGCCCCTCTCCTCCAGCTAGTTTTTTTGTATATCCTTCCAGATATATTCTATGCACTTACCAATATCTACACACACACATATATATTTTAAACTTTTTACACAAATGGCAGCACACCATACACATTTCTGCACTTTCCTTTTCCCACTGAATCATGTATCTTAAAAAAAAAAAGATTTTATTTATTTATTTGACAGAGAGAGACACAGCAAGAGAGGGAACACAAGCAGGGGGAGTGGGAGAGGGAGAAGCAGCTTCCTGCGGAGCGGGGAGCCCGATGCGGGGCTCAATCCCAGGACCCTGGGATCACAACCCGAGCCAAAGGCAGACACTTAACGACTGAGCCACCCAGGTGCCCCACACTAAATAATGTATCTTGGAGGCTGTTCCATGTTAATGCTTATAACACTATCTCATTTTTCTTTTCCTTCTCTCTTTCCCCCTCTTCTTCTGTAGTAGATACACTCCACTGTAGGGATCTACCATAACTTATTCAACCAGACCCTAGTGAATAGATATTTAGATTGTGTTCAGGTTTTTGTTATTACAAGCGGTTCTGCAGTTAATAGGTTTGTCCACCCACCATTTTGTACATTGCAATAAATACGCAGATATGGAACTATTGCCTCAAAAGATATGTGCATTTTAAATTTTATTAAATATTGCCAAATTGCCCTCCATAAAGATTAAACCAATTTGTATTACCATTGGCAATAAATGAAATATCAAGGTTTCCTCCAAAACAAATCAGTTGTTTTTGCCAATTCCTTAATTGAAGAAGTGGAATCTCAAGATAGTTGTTTTTTTTTTAATTTTTTTTTTTTTTTTTTTTAAGTAAGTAAGCTCTGTGCCCAACCTGGGGCTTGAACTCAGGATCTTGAGATCAAGGGTCACATGTTCTACTAACTGAGCCAGCGAGGCCCCCCGGCTAAATGTCTTCTGAGGTTTAGCATTCATTTGTATTTTCTTTTTCCTTTTCTATAAATTCTTACATCTTTCGCCTTTTTAAAATTACTATTCATTTTTTTCTTAGTGATTTGTGTGAGGGTTTGTTGTCATTGTATCAAAGCAATTAGACATTTGTGATGAGTTATAATCTTCCCTGTTTATTATCAGTCTTTGTTTCTCTTCACAGTATTTTTAAAATATTTATTTATTTATTTATTTGAGAGAGAGAGAGAGCACACAAGCGCAGAGGGAGAGGAAGAAGCAAACTCCCCGCTGAGCAGGGAGCCAGACAGACACAGGCTCCCAGAACCCTGAGATCATGACCCGAGCTGAAACCAAGAGTCCTACACTTAACCGACTGAGCCACCCTGGCACTCTTTCACAATATCTCTAACCATGTATACATTTTTCACATATGAGGTTGAGTTAATCAGTCTTTTTTTTTTTAAGATTTTATTTATTTATTCATGACAGGCAGAGAGAGAGAGAGAGAAGCAGGCTCCCAAGGAGCAGGGAGCCCCGATGCGGGACTCGATCCCAGGACCCTGGGATCATGACCTGAGCCGAAGGCAGACACTTAACCATCTGAGCCACCCAGGCGCCCTGAGTTAATCAGTCTTTTTACTTACAGCTTCTGGTATGTCACCACAACAGTCTAGATTATCTTATAAAAGTTACCCTCAGGGCACTTGGCTGGCTCAGTGTTTAGAATTAGCAGCCCTTGATCTCAGGATTGTTGAGTTCAAGCCCCACGTTGGGTGTACAGACTACATCAACAATAACAACAAAAAGATTATCCCATGTTTTCCTCTACTACTTTTTTTCCTAAAATGAAAATGGCTTTGTTTATTGTACCTTACTTAAATGATATAGAAAAATGAAATTAAAAATCCTACCCCAAGAGATTAAAAACTGATATCATTTTGAGTATATATCCTTCCAGACATCTCTGTGTGCACACTTTCTTTCTTCTACTCTCTTTGGGTTTAATTTACTGTTCTCAGTTCTTGAGATAATGCAAGGCTCATGCATTTTCGGCTTTTCTTTTTTCCTAATACGTGCACTTAAGACTACATATTTTCTTGTTAAAACATAGCTTTAGGGCGCCTGGGTGGCTCAGTTGGTTAGGCGGCTGCCTTCGGCTCAGGTCATGATCCTGGAGTCCCGGGATCGAGTCCCATGTCGGGCTCCCTGCTCAGCGGGGAGTCTGCTTCTCCCTCTGACCCTCCTCCCTCTTGTGCTCTCTATCTCTCATTCTCTCTCTCAAATAAATAAAATCTTTAAAAAAATAAAAACAAACAAAAAAAACATAGCTTTAGCCCCATCCCGTAAGTTTTGGCATATAGTATTTTTATTATCATTCAGTTCAAATTTTTCTCTGACTTCATTTGTAATTTGGGGGGTTATTTAGAAGTGTATTTCATAATTTCTAAATAGACTTTCTAGTCACCTTGTCACCGATTTCTAGCTTAACTGTAATGAGAACAAGAAACACTGTATATTTTCAATCCTTTGAAATTTGTTGAAATTTGCTCTATAGCACAATATGTCAGTTTTTAAAATGTCCCAAATGTGCCTGAAAATAATTTGTAGGGTGGGGGATGGGCTAAGTGGGTGATGGGTATTAAGAAGGCAGCTGTGATGAGCACTGGGTGTTAAATGTTAAGTGATGAACCACTAAATTCTACTCCTGAAACCAATATTACACTATATGTTTACTAACTGGAATTTGAATAAAAACTTGAAACAAACAAATGACAAAGAAAATAATTTGTAATTTGCAGTTGTTGGGTATAGCGAACTATATATGCTTGCTGAATTCAACTTGCTGCTCATATTATTTAAGTTTTTTATATCCTTACTGATTTTTTTGGTCTATTGATTCTAAAATAAAACTTTTTTTTAATTTTTTAAAGATTTTATTTATTTATTTGACAGAGAGAGAGATAGTGAGAGAGGGAACACAAGCAGGGGGAATGGGAGAGGGAGAAGCAGGCCTCCTGTGGAGCAGGGAGCCCGATGCGGGGCAAGGTCCCAGGACCCTGGGCTCATGACCTGAGCCAAAGGCAGACGCTTAACGACTGAGCCACCCAGGCGTCCCTAAATCTTTTTTTTAAAAGATTTTTTAAAAAATTTATTAATTTGAGAGAGAGAGAGAGACACAGCGAGAGAGGGAACACAAGCAGGGGGAGTGGGAGAGGGAGAAGCAGGCTTCCCATGGAGCAGGGAGCCCAATGCGGGGCTCCATCCCAGGACTCTGGGATCTTGACCTGAGCCAAAGGCAGAGGCTTAATGACTGAGCCACCCAGGCACCCCCCCCTTTTTTTAAAGAAATATTCTCTATCAGTTAAGGGACGCTCTTTACAGTGAGGTATGTTCAATATCCTATCATGACTGTAAATTTGTCTATTTTTTTCCTTGTAGCTCTGTTCCTCTACATAATTTGAGATTATTAAATGCATACAAATTTACAGCTTTCTGGTAAGTTGAATTTATTGATATGAAATGCCCTTTATTTCTAGTACTGTTTTTGCCTTGAAATCTACTTTATCTGTTATTACATAATTTTCTTTTGGTTTCTGTTTGCATGGTGGATCTTTTGCCATTGTTTTACTTTCAACATTTTTGTGCCCTTATGTTTTAGTTTCTAGTATTTTACATTAATTGTGATTGGCTATTAATGTATATGGAATTAATTTTGGTGAAGAGTATGACATTTTCCCCCTAGATGTTGATTAACTTGTCCTAACACCACATATTAAGTAACACAAATTCTTTCCACTGATCTAAGGTGACACCTTTATCAATACAAAATTTCTGTATGTATTTAGGTCTTTCCACTTCTATTCTGTTCCATCAAGTTGTCCATAGGGCGTTTTCCCATTGTTTTAATATTGTAGCTTTGTAATACATTTTTTCTATCTGGTTGGGCTAGTTTCTATTCGTTCCTTTTCTTTCCCAGGATTTTCCTTTCAATTCTTCATTTCTCCATGTGAACTTAAAATAAGCTTGTTTTATTTTTAAAAATTCTGCCAAGGAGCGCCTTCGTGATTCAGTTGGTTAAGCATCTGCCTTTGGCTTAGGCCATGGTCTCAGGGTCCTGGGATAAAGCCCCACATGGGGCTCCCTGTTCAGCGGGGAGCCTGCTTGTCTATCTCTCCCTCTGCCTCCGCCCCTCCCCCCAGCTTGTGCTCTCTCTCAAATAAATAAAATCTTTAAAAATTGCTTTAAAAAAATCCTGCCAATATTTTTCTACAGATCATATTAAATTTATAGACAACTTTGGGAAAGTGACATCATTATATATTCATTCTCTCTATCCAAGAACATGATGTTACTTTCCATTTGTTCAAGTTTTCTTTTATGTGGGTAGCATTTTAAAATTCAGACAGATCCTGCACATTCTTGTTAAGGTTATTCCTAGGCATTTTATCTGTTTTGTTGCTATGGAGTCTTTTCTTTAATTACATCTTTAACTTACTGTTTATATATATAAAGGATATTTATTTCTGCATGTTACTTTTTTCCCACTTAACTAAATTCTACTATTTTTTTAAATTTTTTTAAAGATTTTATTTATTTACTTGAGAGAGAGAATGAGAGAGCGAGAGAGAGCATGAGAGGGGGGAGGGTCAGAGGGAGAAGCAGACTCCCCGCTGCGCAGGGAGTCCGATGCGGGACTTGATCCCGGGACTCCAGGATCATGACCTGAGCCGAAGGCAGTCGCCCAACCAACTGAGCCACCCAGGCGCCCAATTCTATTATTTGTAGTAATTTTAAAGTGGATTCTCATGAGTTGTCTAGGTAAATAAGACATCATCTGCAATAAAGCTAATTACATTATTTTAGCTATATAAAACTGTATATCAATAGCTATAGCTTGGAACATGAAGAAATGATGAAATATGAGGAGGAAAATTTATTAGTTATAAGTTCATTAATGATAAACTAAAATAGTAACAGGATTCTTAGCATTTTTAAATGAGTTCAGGCCCTGGACACATGGTATTCTAGAAATCAGAAGTATTATGTAAGTGAAATTGTGTCCCCTTTATATAATCTAAAGAACTCACAATACAGCAAATGTCCACAGTTTTTTTTCTTTTTTTTAAAAGATTTTATTTATTTGATAGAGAGAGACACAGCGAGAGAGGGAACACAAGCAGGGGGAGGGGGAGAGGGAGAAGCAGGCTTCCCGCCGAGCAGGGAGCCCGACGCGGGGCTCGATCCCAGGACCCTGGATCATGACCTGAGCGGAAGGCAGACATTTCATGACTGAGCCACCCAGGCGCCCCAAATGTCCACATTTTCAAAAAGAGGGAAATTCTAGATGGTGAATTCTGGAAACTAAAAAACAGATTATTCTTAGTAAAATTATAGAGGAGTTATTAAAGAATGATTTACAAACAATGAAGGCTGTGATCCCCAGATGCCTACAGTGATCCAGGCTCCCAGGGTGCAGGATTATTTCTTGCCTTTGGACCTTTTGCAGGTGTCCTCAGCCTAGGATACTCCTCCCCATTCTCTGCAAGATGGCTGGCTTCATCTTAGCCTTCTGGTCTCTGTTTCCATGTCACCTCCTCAACGAGACTTTCCCTGATCACTTATTTTTCTGTCTGTCATAGCATTCTGTTCTTTTTCTTCATAGCACCTATCTCAATTTACAGTATTTTTCTTTCCTTAGTGAGCTCCGTGAAGACATGTCTGTTTTGTTCACCACTGTGTATCCTCTCCTATATGCTTATCACAGCATCTGACATTAGTAGATGGTTACCATACACTTATTAAGTAAATGACTGAATGACTTTCCTTGCCAGTGTTACTAGATTGTTTAAATACAATTTACTTTGAGAGAGAGAGAGAGAGAGAACGCAAGTGGGAGGAAGGGCAGAGGGAGATAATCTTTCAGGCCAACTCCCCACTGAGCAGGAAGCCTGCCAGCTGTGGGACTCAGTCCCGCAACCCATGAGATCATGACCTAAGCCAAAACCAAGAGTTGGATGCTTAACAGACTGAGCCACCCAGGTGTACCAAATCTTTCTTTTTTAAAAAAATATTTTATTTATTGGGGTGCCTGGGTGACATCAATCAGTTAAGCATCTGCCTTCAGCTTGGGTCATGATCTCGGGGTGCTTCTCCCTCTCCCTCTGTCCCTCCATCCTGCTTGTGCTCTCGCTCTATCTCAAATGAATAAAAAAAATCTTAAAAAATATATTTATTTGAGAGCACGAGCCAGAGCAAGAGTGGGAGGGAGGGGTAGAGGGAGAGGGAGAAGCAAGCTCCCCGCTGAGCAGGGAACCCGATGTGAGGCTCGATCCCAGCACCCCAAGATCATGACCCAAGCCAAAGGCAGATGCTTAACCAACTGATGCCACCCAGGTGCACCTGCCAGTGTTACTAAATTAACGAAACTAGGGAAATGTCAGACAGTATGTCTTGATTTCAGAAACACACAGGTTTCCTGACACATTCTTTTAAAAAGATAGCGAATGGGCTGGAATACAGAAGCATTTTCATTTGAACAACCAACCAAAGAACTGATTCTCTTAATTAGCTGGTGAGGTTGGTGTAACAGGGCTGTTTTGAGGCAGGGCCTGCAGGATACCCAGTGACTCAGAAAAAGTTATCCCCATGGGGGCAGCAGAGAGCGCTGATAAAGAACCTTGGAAATTTCTGAAACCCGGTGAAAAGCGTAATGCATAAATATTAGGTAACACTTTTAGAGCACTTACAATGGGCTAGGCCGTATGCTAACATCTCATATGCTAATTTAATATAATCATTAAAACAATGACCTATGGGGTGGATGCTATCTTTGCCCTGTACAGATGAGAAAAGCTCAGAGAAATTAAGTAATTTGCCCAAAGTCCTATTGGTGAGAGTCAGAGGGGAACGAAGAAAAGGGAACAGACTAAGGAGATTTTTAGACAGATCACTAGGACTCAGTGACTGTGGTCCTTCCTCTTCTATTCAGGAGCCAGGAGACATTGGAATTCTAGTGAAGGGCTTATACTTAGGTTTGAAGCTCAAACGAAGTTTGGAGCTAGCAAGATGCTGGGTGAAAATGAGTAACAGGAACAGCCTGCAGTTAAGGGGGACCCAAGAACTGGAGAGAACTGTCAGGTCAGAGAGTCACTATAGGATAAAGTTCAAGAGTAAAGGGGACGGGGATACAGGAATCAGAATGGCCCTCAAAGAGTCAAGAGGATACTTACAACAGTGGAGGCTTCTTTAAGGGAATGTCTAGTTTGAAAAGATTTTAATTTTGGCAGAGCTGGGGAACAGCACGGACGGCGACAAGCGGTCTTAACAGAGTATTCAGATCAACAAAGATATGACATCTACTATTTGAATTGGTATGATCATTGATTCGGAAAAAAAAACATTTAGTGGGGACATGGTAGCTATCTGGAGCACTGATACACAAGCTGTGCTGTGCCGACCCGGAGCGGGGAAAATAGGACCAATAAGAAGTGATAGATTTTTCTAAGTTCAGAAAAAATGCTTTCCTAATCACTGAGCATTAGTGAGTTAAGAACTATAGGGGAGGACATAGCGGAAATGCGAGTACGTGAAAGGTAGCTGAGCGCTGTCACGGTGAAGACTCCACTGAAGGAAGAGGCAGCTGTGGGAATAGTGTTGAGAAGCAGAAGAGGAAGGGAATTGGGGTCCAGCTGAAGGGGCCAGTGTTGGAAAGTTGGAGGGACGATTTCTCTGCTGAGGCTCCAAGGAAGGGACAGGAGCTGATGTAAAGGAACAGCACAGTCACCTCTGCCCTGATGAGTCTTCCTCTAGGAAAAGCCAGGGAGCATTCTGTGAAGAAAATGAGGATATACAGGAGGGTGCGTACAAAGGAACAGAATTCCCCGTGGGCTCAGGGAAAATGAGTGGGGTAGAAATTTTGACTTTGTCTAACGGAAGCAACCTTCTAAAGCAGAGGCTGTTCATCTTCAGACGACTGTGCTTTCATTTTCTTGCAAAAACTCGTTCCTCCTTGAAGCTGATGCCACTGGCTCTATGGCCCTTTAGCCCTCGTGCTTGTTGACATCAGCACCTTATTCATTAACCTCTCAGCCAGCTCTTCCCCTCATTCTGGGTGGTTTTAGGAAAATCCATGTGACTCCTAGTTATTTCTTTTCTTTTAATGAGTTTATTTTTATTTATATTTTTCCCCCTAGTTACTGCTTGACCGTCTCAACTCCAACCCCTACTCCTACTTTCAATTCCTTATCTTCACCATTTCTGGCAACACAGGTTTTTCCCCCTTCTTTCTTTCTTTTTAAAGAGATAATCCACCTCCAATTTATTCTTTTATCTTTTCAAGTAATCTTTATACCCAATGTGGGGCTTGAACTCACAATCTTGAGATTAAGAGCTGCATACTCTACCCATTGGGCCAGCCAGGCACCCCCACACAGGTTTGTTTTTTTTTTTAAGATTTTATTTATTTATTTGGGGGAGAGAGAGAGAGAGAGCACAAGCGGGGAGAGAGGGAGAGGGAGAAGCAGACTCCCCGTTGAGCAGGGAGCCCGATGAGGGACTCGATCCCAGGACCTGAGATGATGACCTGAGCTCAACTGACTGAACCACCCAGTCGCCCCCAGGTTTTCCTTGATAGCAGCTTCAGGGCCATAGTAAGGAATGGGAGAGGCAGCACTGGTGGCGCCAGAGTGGGCTTCAAGGACCCTTGAAAGACGGGGACTGGCAGCCATGATGCGTTAAGGGTGGAACAGCACAGGGATCAAATTCCACATATTATCTGGGGGGAAGGTTCATGATCTGGATTTGACCTTTGTACCAAGCTTCCAGGAAAATTAGGTCTGGAGCTAAAATCACCTTTCCTGTTAGCTGCCTTTCTGGGGACAACTCTGATCCTCTTGAAACACTCTCTTCCTGGGCGCCTGGGTGGCTCAGTCGGTTAAGCATCTGCCTTTGGCTCAGGTCATGATCCCAGGGTCCTGGGATCGAGCCTCAAAGCTGGCATCGGGCTCCCTGCTCAGCGGGGAGTCTGCTTCTCCCTATTCCTCTCTCAAATAAATAAATAGTATCTTTAAAAAAAAAAAAGAAAAGAAAAGAAAAAGGGGCACCTGGGTGGCTCAGTCAGTTAAGCTTCTGCCTTCGGCTCAGGTCCCGATCCCAGGGAGCCCCATGAGACTCTGTGCTCAGCAGGGAGTCTGCTTCTTCCTCTCCCTCTGTCCCTCCTCTTGCTCATGCTCTCTCTCTCAAATAAATTTATAAATAAATAAATTAGTTTAAAAAAAGGAAAAAAGAAACACTCTCTTCCTTCAGATTCTGTAAGAATCATCACCTAATTTTTATTCCTTTTCATTGGCTGTTCCTTTTCAAAGATTCTCCAAGGGCTCTTCTTTGCGTACTACAAATGTTGGAATTCCCCCAGAGCACTCTTCTTAGCCCTCTGCTGTTCTCTGGAGTTTGCCCAAATCTATGGCTTCAACTGCCACTGAAATGTTCATGATTCAGAATTTCTGGCCTATACATCACTGGAGTTTTAAAAAAGTAGTTTTCTATAAAAGTAATACATGTACATAGTAAAACAAATCCACACAGTAAAGATGGATCTAAAATAAAAAGTAGAAATTTCATCCTTCTCAGACCCACTCTTCATGGTTACTTTTTTAAAAAAATCTTATTTAGGGCGCCTGGGTGGCTCAGCTGGTTAAGCGACGGCCTTCGGCTCAGGTCATGATCCTGGAGTCCCGGGATCGAGTCCCGCATCGGGCTCCCTGCTCGGCGAGGAGCCTGCTTCTCCCTCTGACCCTCTCCCCTCTCATGTACTCTCTCTCTCTCATTCTCGCTCTCTCAAATAAATAAATCTTTAAAAAAAAAATCTTATTTGGGGCGCCCGGGTGGCTCAGTTGGTTAGGCGACTGCCTTCGGCTCAGGTCATGATCCTGGAGTCCCGGGATCGAGTCCCACATCGGGCTCCCTGCTCAGCAGGGAGTCTGCTTCTCCCTCTGACACTCTTCCCTCTCGTGCTCTCTATCTCTCATTCTCTCTCTCTCAAATAAATAAATAAATAAAATCTTTAAAAAAATAAAATAAAAAAATAAAAAAATAAAAAAAATCTTATTTGAGAGGGCACGAGAAAGAGAGCGAGCGAGCGAGCATGGGATTCGATCCCAGGACCCTGGGATCACGATCTGAACAGAAGGCAGACCCTTAACCGACTGAGCCATCCAGGCGCCCCCATGGTTAATTTTTAAATGCTTGTGTAAACGTGCCATATGTATTCTTCTACTCATGCTTTTTTTCATTTAATAATTTCCATTTAATTTTCCTACATTTAGATCTGTGTATTCAATTGCCATTGGTACAGTAGGTCTGGTTGTCCCACAGGCATCTGAAAGTCCTTCCCTTTCTTTGGAATCCTGCCTCATGCTACACCCTACCCCTAGCCTCTTTTTTACAGTCAACACCACGAGAAAACTCTTACACGTTGTCTGTTTCCAGATATTCAGTTTACCTCACTCTGGTTTCTATCCCACCGTATCTCTGAAAACAACTTTCTCTAAAATTACCAAAGGACTTCCTTTTGCAATACCCAATGGACACATTGTAGTACATACCTTACCTAATCTGTTACCTTTAACACCTTGACCAGTTTCCCTGGTACTTCACTCCTGGATTACTTCTTTCCCTTCTGTCTGCTCCTTCTCAGTGTCCCTTTTTCTGTTTTCTTCCCTCATCTCATTCTCCAGATGCAGATACTCCTCTCTAGGCCGTATCCAATTCCATGGCTTCAACACCTAACTGTATTCACACGTTCGCTCGCGCACACACCTCAAACTTTTGGGTTTCCAACCCACATGATCTAATGTTCAACTAATGGATGGATATCCATCCACAGGCACCTAAACTCATTCTCTTCCCCCAAACCAAAGAGAAAATGGCATAATTTTCCCCCGGTTACCCAACTCAGAATACTGGGAAATAACCTCTGCCTCATTCCCATTTCTGATGTTCTTTTCCATCCTCAGTCCCCCTCCTCTCGGTCAGACCACTGCCGTCTCTTGCCTGGAGAAGAGCTTCCCAATTGTTCTGGCCTCTAACTTCGTTCCCTCCTATCCATTCTCCCCACCGCAACCAGCGATCTTTTACAAACGCAAATACAATTGTTCACGTCTCAGCCAAGCTCTTTAAGCCTATTCGTTGCCCTTCGGATAAAATCAACTAATTTACAAGGCCTTGCGTAATCGGTCCCTCCCATTCTCACGGGCCTCATTTATTACCTCTCCTTTAACCAACAGGCTGCTGACAGCTCCAAAACGTACCCGGCCCCCCAGCCCCATTTCCCACCAGTCCAGGATTCGGCTCAGGCGACCACTTCCTTCAGGAAGCGGGTGCTTAAAAGGCAAATGCTCAAAGAATGAAACCCGAGGAGCATCTGGGCAGCGCTTTCAGCTCCGGACTAAGGTTTACGGAACGTCCGGATTTACCGGAAGTCCAAGGCAAAGGTCAAATCCCGATCGTGAACCTTTCCCGAAGTTCGCGGGGCAGTCCGACCCTTGGCAATATTCCGCCCTTATGAGTCATGGCTGCTAGTCCCAGTCTTTCGATGGGTCTTGAAGTCGACACCAGCCAGCTCTGGCGCCCCCAATGTTCTCACACTCGAGAATACAATCCTCACTTCCTCACTAGGGCCCTGAAGCCGCCGTCAGGAAGAACCTGCGGTGCCCGCTTGCCCCAAAGCAAGATGGCTACCAGTCTCTAGTCTCTCCTCCCAAAGTGAAGCTATCCACGCCCCGGTTAATGCCGCTGCCAGGCTGCCCTCACCTAGCATGGCCACCTCGGCTCAAGCCTCGCTATGGTTTGGAAGCCGCTGCTAACCGGCCAGGTTCCGGGAGGCGCTGCTCAGGACGAGGCCGCCCCCCCTCCACGCCCGCGGCGGCGGCGGCGGCGGCAGCGGCAGCGGCTGGAGCCCGGATGCGGCGGCGTGCGACGGGACGGGAGGGCGGCGCGGATGGATCCAACATGGCGACGCCGAGCCTGAGCCGAGAGTGAGGCGGCGGGGCGGCGGAGTGGGGAGGGGGAGGCGAGCGGGACGGGGCGGGGCCGGGCGGGGCCGCGGAGGGCTTGGGGAAGGAAAGTGGAGGGGGAGGCGGAGGCGACGTCCAGCCCGAGAACCTCGAGAGAGGGAGGTGACGGGACGCTGCGAGGTGGGGGAGGGGAGCGGCCGAGGGGGCGTGCGGGGGAGGTGGCAACTGTGGGAGAGGGCAGGGGCGAGGCGGGGGAGTGGGCGCGGGGAGGGGCGTAAACAAGGGCCGTGCCGGGCCGGGGGTGTTGGCGCGGCCGAGGTGGGAGTGGGGCTGCGATCCCGCCGGATTGAGGGCGGTGGGCTCGGGAGGGAGCGGCGGAGGGTGCGAAGGGGAAGGGGCTGGTGGCATGTGGTGGGAGGGACTGGACGCTTGAGAGTGGTGTTGTGAGGAGGTGGGAAAGGATGAGGAAGGGACTTCAGACGTTTTGGGGGAGGCTTTGAAAGTGTTAAATTGGAGGTGGGAGGGGGAAGGGCCTAGGGGAGAATTTGGGTGGAAAAGGAGAGCACGGAGGTTTTGGGGGAATGGAGAGCGTGGCGGTGTGACGAGGTAATGGGGAAAGTGAGAGACTAGGCGGAAAGTTTGGGAGGAAGGGGAATGGGCTGGTAGATAGGACAGTGGAGCTGCACGGGTGATAGAGGTTGGGGGTTTCCCTCCCCCCTCCCCGCTCCCCCCTCCCCCACCCCTCACCCCCCCCTTGGAAAGGAAGAGAGAGCAGAGTTAAGCAGCATCAGTTGCAACCAATTCTAATTGCCAGGCCTTTAGCTTTTAATAGGGTGGGAAGGGCAGAAGGGAATGGTTCAGAGAATTGGGGTTGGATGAAGGTTCAACTGGATTTGCTTTCCAAAGGCTCCCTGACTTACTGCTCCCTTGTTTTTCCTGGTTACTGAAAGAAGGGGAAATGGGGAAGCCAGTGTCACCCCCGCCAAAATGTAGAAGGAGTAAAGGACTTTTCTAGTTTCTAGCAACTAGCACTTTAAGACTGGGGAAACAGCCGTGCTGAGTTGGACCCCTATATGCCAAGGAGGAGGCTGTGGAAGTCCGAGAAAGGGAACAGAAAACATGATGGCATCTAGGCAACCTGGATAATTAAATGAGTGCTTTAGTTTCCAGACCTTTCTTTTGCTGTTTATGTGCTAAGAGGGAGGGGTCAGTATTCACATATAGAAAACGTTCCCTGGTGAAATGTAGATGCCTGAGTGAATTCGGCCCCAGTGGATATTTTGTTCTGTGTGCTAAGGGAAAGGGCAGAAGACAAAATTTGGAGGATAGTTCTGGTCTGATAAGCGAAGTGATAGAAAGTACCTTCTTTGGCTGTAACCATTTCTCCGCCCCCAGTTCTCCCTAAAGTTGAAAATCAGCCTTAATATTGTAACAAAATAGGTGGGTCTCATAAGGAACTGAAGAGTCAGGTGAGAAGGTATCAGAGGATAATTGGTTTTCTCACAAGTTGCCATGAGCCATTGAGTCTGGAAACTCTTGATTTGGTATTGTTTTGTGAATTGGTTAGTAGAGAGGGAAACCTGGGGACTTGGTTGGGGATGAGTTCTCTCATTTCGCTCGGAGTGGATCACTTTAATCGAAATGGCTTTAGGTGTGTTTGTGTATTTTTGTAACTGAGACTAACTCTTTGGGCCTTTGATGTTTCAAAATAAGGCTTGAAAATTGACTCTTTCCCCCTCCCCCCCCCTTATTTGTTTTTGTTTTGCTGCTGGCTTCCAACCCTGTGCTAGGAAGAGACCTGGGAAATTAATTTTCTTGCAAAGGTAAGTCTGGAACTTTTTATTGTTTTTGAACAATGGAAGGGAATGGATGGGAATGGCATGAGAAGTGTGTTGGGGTTGGCCCAGTAATGGGTTAGATGCCAGGGAAAATGAGTATTCACGTACACAGCTGAGTGAATAAGATCTGTTGCAGTCACTGTCTCTCTGGGTAACGAGATTGGTAGGAAGGAAAAGAGAGCAGAAATTAGGTGTTTGGGGGCAGGCCCCCAGCTTTGGTTTGTTACTATCTAGTCTTCTTGGTCTGCTCCGAGAGAAACATTGTTTAACATATGGAACATTGTACTCTAACACGGTATCTACTAATGTTACCCTTGGGGGGGTTGCTGAGGCACCTTCCATGGGAAGGCTTTTCCTCTAGCTTACTCTTCCTTCTAGTTGTTCAGGGTTCCTGGAATCTTCCTTTTGAAAACATACTATGTAATTCTGACTTTCAGATACTTGGTTACATTTTCCTTGTCCCATCAGCAAGAAAGGTCTTTACTTTCTCTAAGTCATCTTGAAGCTTTTCCATGTCGTTTTCATTCCGAGTTTCAAGACATCACTCTTTTTTACTTCTTCCACATGACTTTCCTCCCTGAGGGCTTCAGAGAGAGTCAAATACTTCTGGTTCTGTGAAAATATAGATGCCATCCCTGTTGAGATGAAACTAGACTTTCATCTTCGTTTCAAGAAATCATTCTTTTTGTATTTTTTTTTAAGATTTTTGTTATGTATTAGAGAGAGGCAGTGAGAGAAAGCACGAGCAGGGAGGAAAGGGAGAATCAGGTTCCCTGCGAGCAGGGAGCCCAATGTGGGGCTCGATCCCAGGACCCTAAGATCATGACTTGAGCCGACGGCAGATGCTTAACTGACTGAGCCACCCAGGCGCCCCTCTTTTTGTATTTCTTACACATGACTTTCCTCTACGCACTCCCGAGAGAGTCAAGTACCTCAAAAAATACAGATGTCATTCCTGGTTGAGATGAGACTAGACTTTGCTTGGAAGTAGAAACCTGATAGGCAGTTCTGTAGATACATACAAACCGTCTGTTGGCATTTGGTTGGTTTGGACCTCCCTAAAGAAAACAAACAAAAAACTACAACTCCAGGAAATGAAGCAGCAATTCCTGGGAATACAGAATTATTCTTGGGGGTAAAAAAAAAAAAATATATATATATATATATATATATTCTTGGGAAACTGTAACAGGGGGGACTCATGTTGGGTTCCCAAACGGACCCAAACCAGCCAGCGGGATCAGGACTCTTTGGAGTGTTTTGTTTGTCTCTTGATATCTGGCAATATTTCAGGACTTAGGAGTTCTTTTTAATCTACTGTTTACAGGGGGTACGTTCTTCTTACTACTCTGATATCTTTCATCTAGGATCTCTCTATATTTTAAGCTGTGTTCCTAAGCTTCATTGCCACAGAAAGCTGAGTATATTTTGGTTTAAGAGGAAGTTGGCCATGTTCTTTTAATGCTGAAGTTAGATTCTTGGAACCCCATCTGGATTGCTAAGTGAGTGAACTCACCATCCTAGACGATAAGTAAGGGGTGGGGGGTGGGTTGCCTGTTAGCCTGCATGTCAGCCTCCTGACATTTCTTTCAAGGACATGGCCTTGGGAAACTTACACTTCTACATTTTGCTTCATTGAATAAGCAGAATATCTGATCAGCAGTCAAACAAGGAAGGGTCTGCAACTGGTCTAGTTTCAGGACTTTATCTTTTTTTTTAAATATCTTTTTTTTTACATTTTATTTATTTTTTGAGAGAAAGAGAATGAGAGGGGTGAGGGTCAGAGGGAGAAGCAGACTCCCCGCTAAGCAGGGAGCCCGATGTGGGACTCTATCCCGGGACTCCAGGATCATGACCTGAGCCGAAGGCAGTCGCCTAACCAACTGAGCCACCCAGGCGCCCCTAGTTTCAGGACTTTAAAGATGGCTGTGAGAGTTAAGTGCAGGATCCTTTTTGTTTGTCTTGCAGAGGATGGCATTTCTCTTCACAGAGGTCCAGATTGAACTAGGTCACATTCGACCTCCTGGGGTGGGGCAGAGGAGAGTATAGCCCCACCACTGGTTGCTCACCTGAATGGCAACAGCAGGTGATAGAGAAGCCAGGATTGGAGTGGGATGGAGCTCCTTAGTGCTCGTTGAACTTAGGAGTTAAATAAGTCTATGTCTGACTGGCTTTTCTTTTCTTCTGTAATATTGTTTGATGGGTTTGGGTCGGAAGGACCCAATGGCATCCTTCTCTAGATCTAGGGTGGAAAGTGACATGCTGTCTCTCTTCTTTTGACCCTTCATCATGGTCCATCTACAATAGGGTTTCTCAGCTTCAGCGTTATTCTTTTTTTAAGATTTTTTTTTTTAAGATTTTATTTATTTATTTGACAGAGCACACAGTGAGACACAGCGAGAGAGGGAACACAAGCAGGGGGAGTGGGAGAGGGGGAAGCAGGCCTCCTGTGGAGCAGGGAGCCTGACGTGGGGCTCGATCCCAGGATCCTGAGATCATGACCCAAGCTGAAGGCAGAGGCTTAATGACTGAGCCACCCAGGCGCCCCTTTTTTTAAGGTTTTATTTATTTATCTGAGAGAGCACACACGCATGTGTGAGCGCATGTAAACATGAGAGGGGGGAGGAGCAGAGGGAGAAGGAGAAACGGACTCCCACTGAGCAGGGAGCCCGACACGACACAGGGCTTGATCCCAAACCCTGGGATCATGACCCAAGCCGAAGGCAGATGCCTAACCAGGCATCCCTCATTATTGACATTTTGGGCTGGATAATTCTTTGTTGTGGGGGCTGTCCTGTGTATTATAAGATGTTTAGAAGCATCCATGGTCTCTATTCACTGCAGGCCAGTAGCGCGGTCCCTTGCCCCCCTCCAGTCATAATAGTCTAAAATGTCTCGCAACATTGCCACATGTCCCCTGGGGGGCAGAATCCTCCCTGGTTGAGAACCATTGACCTAGAAGCTATGATAATTCCTGGTACTTTGAATGATCTAGCCTGGGATCTAGGACTTAAAGGTGGCTGTTTTTTCTCTCATATCTAGAGAGTTAACCCTCAGAGGACTGAGACCTATTATAGAATTGCATCCATTGATACATAATTAGGACCATAGTGCTTTCCTATGGCCTCATTTTCCAGTGGGAAGGTATGTGGAGACAATATTCCTTCATTTCTAGGGGCTTATAGTCAGGACACTTAGAATTCGGGAGCTCTCTAGCAGCCTACTCTTTGGATTGGTTGAATGTGAAACCTGCCCATCTGCTTTTTCTGGGATAATCAACAGCTGGCCAAAGGAACAGGTGGGATGGGGAACAAGAAGTCTAAGGCTCAGTTTTCTCATGTTGCCTGCGATGAGCAAGGAGTTACTTTCCTTCATCCCCCGCCCCCCCCACCCCCCCCGCCACTTTGTACCCAGTAACTACAACAGGTGAAACAAGAGGAAGAGGCAGAGAAAACCAGCCCATAGTTGGGTAACTGTTTTCCCAGCTGTTTCCCATGCTCGGGGTTGGGGGTGGGGTGGGGGCATCTAGGCTCTCATAAGCAGATATGAGCTATATTTTTTGTCCACATATCAGAACCCATGATATGGGGCTAAGTGATTCCAGGGTGGACCTCCCCTTTTCTTAAGGGAAGGAGTCTCTGCTTCTTTCTTAGGATTGTTGAGCAAGAGAGGACCAGGTCGTACTTGCTCTTCAGTTTTCTGAGAGCCCATCAGCTTGACTCTTCTGAAGCAGCTTATCGTTTATTCTCTTTCTTAACTTAGCCTCAGTTTCTTGGCATATAAATTGTCAGGACAGCCTATCTTGTTGCTGAGTAGGGTGCTGTGGTGTGGGCAGTTCTGCACAGTGTAGGGGAGGCTGCAGCTAGCTAGAGTGTGTGCATGTAGCTAGGTTGTGTGTATCTGTTTCTAACGAAGTCCTCTCTCAGACTTGTGTGAGTTTCTTAATTGATATTGCTTGTAATGATGCCCTGGACACTGAGTTCAGTAGGTTGCGAGTACTATGTGCCAGTCTCTATCCATTGCTAGGCACTGGGGATATAAAGATGAATAAGACTTTGTCTATGTGAGTTGTTTAAGGTCTATACTAGGATAATAATACACAGATAGTTTTAGTACACTTTGATAAGGGGTTTAAAGAGAGTATGCATGATGTTCCGTAGGAGCACAGAAGAGTACTACTTAGCCCCAGCATGGAGGTGTGGAGAATGAATTTGAAGATCTTAGCTGACTTTTAAAGGATTAGTAGGAGTTTAGCCATCTGAAAAAGGGTGGTGATGGGGCATATATGGGACAGTGAAGGGAGAGGGGCACTGAGGCAAAAGGAGTAGGCTGAAGAAAGGGACAGAGAAATGAACTGCATGCTGTATTTGAGCTATAACCAAATTGATAATGGAGGAGAATAAAAAGTGGGTTATGAGGTCTGAAAGGTAGGCAGGGCCTGATCTCAGAGGTTTGGTGTGTTGTGTAAGGAGTTTACCAGTGTTCTTATAGGTAAGGAGGAGGCTGTAGATAGGTCTTAAGCAGAAAAGTGATGTGGTCAGTTGTGCATTGTATTTATTTTTCTAAAGATTTTATTATTTTAGAGAGAGTGAGCACAAGCAGGAGGGGTAGAGGGAGAAATCTCAAGCAGACTCTGTGCTGAGTGTGGAGCCCGATGCAGGACTCTATCCCAGGACCCTGCCATCATGACCTGAGCAGAAACCAAGAGTCGGATGCTTAACCACCTGTGCCACGCAAGCGCCCCTCAGTTGCGCATTGTAGCTAGCTAATTCAGCTGGATGTGGGGAATGGATTTAGGTATGTTAAGATTGTTGGTAAGGAGAGCCCTTGAAGAGGGTGTTACCATAGTCCAGGTGAGAGATCAGGACCTGAACCAGGGCAGTGGCAGTGGAAAGATGAGGTGATTTAAGACATACTTAGAAGTAGCTTCAATGGAATTTATAATGATTCGAGTGATTGGAGCTGTGGTCAGGGGTGGAGCAGTATTGGATGGCACTGTCTGGAGGAGCAGCACACATGTGTGACTAGAGTGGACATGAAAGCCTCTGGACTTGAGGCTTGGTTACTGGCTGGTCATTGACATTACCCAGCTTGATGGTGGAACTTTGTGAATCAAACACCAAATTACAGAATGAGTGTCAGGCTGCTGTCAGTCATTTTGAGGGGATGGGCAGATGACAACCAGGAGGGAAGGTTAGAAGGGGGTATATCCACATGGTATGTGACCATCAAGGGAGTACACCTGGCATAGGAGAATTAGAAGAATGCTCAATGCAGGAGCTTAATAATGTCTGTTGATCTAAATCCATGAATTTTGGTGAATATTATTAACCTGCACAGTTATGCTTTTGAGCTTAGTTGGATTGTAGGAAAAATGAGGTTAGGAATGTAGGGGGATGGGTCTGGACTGCAGAGGTTAAGGATGCTTATCTCTCTGAAATCTCTTTCTGTTGACACAGCAATTTCACATGTATTTTCTAATTGGATCCTTGACAAGTCTGAAGAGTAGTTTCATTCGTGTTTTGTAGATGGGGGCAGTGAGGCTTTGAAGCGAAGTGACTCGTGTAAGGTCTTACAGCTACACGGCTTGTGAATGACACAGGCAGAATTTAAACTAGTTCTCAACCTAGAGATTTTCAGTTTCCCTGCTGTCAGTCCGTAAGTTCATCTGCTGCAGCTGCCATATTAAGAGTGAATTCTCTACTTCTTCTCAGTTTTGCGTACATTTAAGAAGTGAGGTAGTCGGGGGGTGGGAGGGAGAGCACAAGGGACCAAAAGTAGTATATTGGGGACAGGAGAACAATCAATTGGGGTAACATCTAATAGCAACTCCGGCTGAATATGCAGCACTGAAATTGCATAGAACATTCTCACTTAGGGGAAGTGACTGTATTTCTCCAGTAGGGTCTGGACGTAGGACAACATCTGTTGGATGTGGAGAGCTCTAGGCTTTATTTCTCAATGAACGCTTTTTTAATAAAGGCTTAGTAAGCACTACTCCGTGCCAGGCACTGTGTTAGGCACTGGGGATAGACAA
Source organism: Zalophus californianus (assembly GCF_009762305.2). Lineage (NCBI taxonomy): Eukaryota > Metazoa > Chordata > Mammalia > Carnivora > Otariidae > Zalophus > Zalophus californianus. The sequence goes on along the minus strand of NC_045604.1, from coordinate 5,569,920 downwards.
GTGAATGAGACCAGTTCTTGCCACTGAGTAGCTCATAGGTTCTTTCCTTGTCCTTACAGTATAGTGGGGATTGCAGCTGCCGAGCAGGGATTCTGGGAAGCACTGCGCACCTGAGCCCCCAGCATGGCGGGCCTAAAGCGGCGGGCAAGCCAGGTGTGGCCGGAAGAGCGAGGTGAACGGGAGCACGGGCTGTATAGCCTGCACCGCATGTTTGACATCGTGGGCACCCACCTGACGCACAGAGACGTGCGCGTTCTTTCCTTCCTCTTTGTTGATGTCATTGATGACCATGAGCGTGGCCTCATCCGAAACGGACGTGACTTCTTACTGGCATTGGAGCGCCAGGGCCGCTGTGATGAGAGTAACTTTCGCCAGGTGCTGCAGCTGTTGCGCATCATTACTCGTCATGACCTGCTGCCCTACGTCACCCTCAAGAGGCGGCGGGCTGGTGAGGGTGCATTGGGGGCTGGGGACACAGGAATCTGGGCAGAGCTGTGGGAGGCCGGGACTGAGCAGCGTAGGAGTCCAAGTGGGAGGAGGTGTTGACCCTAGGGGGTACCTAGGACAAGTTAGGAGGCTCCCTGGAGGGGGGGATTAGAAGGGGGGGTGGATCTTTTCCTGAATGACTCCCTCCCCTCCTATAGTGTGCCCTGATCTTGTAGACAAGTATCTGGAGGAGACGTCAATTCGCTATGTGACCCCCAGAGCCCTCAGCGATCCAGAACCGAGGCCTCCACAACCCCCCAAAACAGGTAAGAAAATATTAACTCCTCCCAATTTTCGTATTCGAGAAAGAAGAAACCAGGGGCGCCTGGCTCAGGCAGTAGAGCATCTGAGTCTTGATCCTCGGGGTCGTGAGTTCGAGCCCCGTGTTGGGTATAGAGTTTACTTTAAAAAAAGGGGGGTGTGCCTGGATGGCACAGTTGGTTGAGCATCCGACTCTTAGTTTCGCCTCAGGTTGTGATCTTAGGGTCCTGGGATCGATCCCTGTGTTGGGTTCCATGCTCAGCACAGAGTCTGCTTGGGATTTTCTCTCCCTCTGCCCCCCCGCCCCCACGTGCTCCTGCGTGTGCTTTCTCTCTCCCTCCCTCCTCTCTCTCTTTCTCTAATAAGTAAATAAATCTTTAAAAAAAGGCCGGGCGTGGGGGTGTGTGGTGCCTGGGTGGCTCAGTCAGTTGAGCATCTATCTGACTCTTGATTTCGGCTCAGGTCATGATCTTGGGGTCGTGGGATCGAGCCCCGGGTTGGGCTCCTTGCTCTGTGGGGAGTCTACTGGAGACTTTCTCTCTTTTCCTCCTCCTCCCTCTGCCCCTCCTCCCTGCACACACACACTTTTTTTCTCAAATAAATAGATAAATCTAAAACAACAACAACAAAAAAACCCTGCACCACATGTTTGACATCTTGGGCACCCACCTGACACACAGAGATGTGCACGTTCTTTCTTTCCTCTTTGTAGAGGAAAACCCATCATTTTCCCAGCTTTGCCAGCCTGAATGAAAGTATACTGTGTCTCTCTCACTGCCCCCTCAACCCCCCCAGTATCTGGCCCCCATGAAAATCAGGTGAGGTATTAATGCTTCACCTGGGTCCTGTAATTGTCCCCACCTTCTGTCTTCTTTTCAGGTCACTTTATTGATACAGTTTTTGGTGCTAACTCTAAAGGAGTCCTTTCTCATTCCAAGGGAAGTGTTTGCATTTCTGCTTTTACTCTATGATGTTTTTTTCCCTTTTACTCTCTGATCAGTGCCTCCCCACTATCCTGTGGTGTGCTGCCCCACTTCGGGCCCTCAGATGTGTAGCAAGCGGCCAGCTCGAGGGAGAGCCACACTTGGGAGCCAACGAAAACGCCGGAAGTCAGTAACACCAGACCCCAAGGAAAAGCAGACATGTGGTGAGGAAGTTGAAGGGTTCTAGAGGCGGAGCGACCTGAGGGGGCGACAGAAAGAACTGCTGAGATACCGGGCAGCGCAGGGCTCGTGTTGAATGGTTGAATGATGTGGTGGGATTGAATGCGTTAGTCTCTTGGGAGAGAATTCCTCTTTGTGGCAGAGTACCTTTCAGCTCTTTCTAGTTAATACTACATCAAAGGGATGCTGTTACAACATCTTTGTTGTAGGATGAACCAAGCATGATCGAGTACTAAAATGAACTTGTGTGCCTGTTAGTTAGGAAAAGATCTAGAAGTTAAGGTGCTGCTTGTGAGCAGTAGTGATAATCTGACCTGGGCTTGGCCCATTTAAGGGAAACTCTTGCATTCAGGCAAGGATTTCAGGGGTACATAGAAAAGAACTAGTCCCGGGGGATGGGCAGAAAGGCTGGCAGGCGATGCGCGCAACTTCACTGCTCAGCTGTTCGTTTCCACCTTTTGAGCATGGGTTGTCTCGCCCCCTCCGCCCCCCTTGCAACCACTCGTGCGTGTCTTCTCTTCCCCACAGACATCAGACTGCGGGTGCGGGCTGAGTACTGCCAGCATGAGACCGCTCTGCAAGGCAACGTCTTCTCTAACAAGCAGGACCCACTTGAGCGCCAGTTTGAGCGCTTTAACCAGGCCAACACCATCCTCAAGTCTCGGGACCTGGGCTCCATCATCTGTGACATCAAGTTCTCTGAGCTCACCTACCTCGACGCATTCTGGCGCGACTACATCAATGGCTCGCTGCTAGAGGCGCTTAAAGGCGTCTTTATCACAGACTCCCTCAAGCAGGCTGTGGGCCACGAAGCCATCAAGCTGCTGGTGAACGTGGATGAGGAGGACTACGAGCTGGGCCGGCAGAAACTCCTGAGGAACTTGATGCTGCAGGCACTGCCCTGACCTTCCCCTCTCACCTCTTGGAGGACTGCTCCCACCGCCCGCCTCTGGAGCTCACATACTGTTCTGGGGTTGGTTCTCTGCCCTTCCGACCGATCACACCCCTGCCTTTTTTTTTTTTTTTTTTTTTTTTTAAAGGAAAAGAAAATGGAAGTGGTGTTCCCCAGCCCTCCCTGCTCCCACGTGCCTGGGCCTCCCCTTTGTTTCCCTTTTCCACGTACCCTCCTAATGTGTCTCTACAGCCACCTTGCCACTGAGCCGTAAGACAAACGTAGAGGGAGAAGCAGAGGCTACAGAACGTAGTCTTTGTAAGGGATGGAAGCGAACACTGCTTTTGGGTGCGTCGCGGGGTTATCCGTGCTTCTGGCTTTATGAGGGCTCTTCAATTTTGTCTGAAAAACCAAAGGGCTGTGAGTAAGGGAGCTGTGTGGAAGGTGGGACTCTGAAGTGTATTTTGGAAATGAATCACCACCCTCTCCCAAATTATAGAATTTTTAAAAAACGAAGAAGCTGTGGCCCTTTCCGCTCTCTCCTGGCCTCTGGTGCTGCTCCTCTCTGCCCCGTTCCCTCCGTTCCAGGGCTTCAGACCTCTGGTGCGGCTCCGTCCTTTGTCCCCTTTGCCAAGCCCTCTTCAAGGGAGGACTGGGTCAGCCGAGTTGCCCCTCCTGACAGGGCGGACGGAGAAGGGGGTGCTGATTAAAATACACTCCCCCCTGAGAAGGGGAAGGGGGAGTGTGAGACTTCCCTTCCATGTTCAAGTGAAAATAAATCATGTACCCTGCAGCCCTTTCCCCTTGGCTTTCTTCTGGCTTGGGCAAAGGGCGTAACAGGTGAGAGTGAAGTCATTCAGTGTCACCTCCTGTCTTCTCTTTCCTTCCCCATTCTCTATCCCACTCCCAAGCTTCGGAGCGCGGGGCTGGGACATGCACGAGTGTTGCACTTTTATTTGGGTAGGGAGGCATGTCGAATGAGCCAGGAGGCCTAGAGCTGGAGCCTAGTCCAGCTGGCACACCACCACCTCCCCTTTCAGCTCCCAAAGGAGATGCCCAGACACAGACTTTATGATGATTATATTTTTTCCAATGCCAGTGCTGCTCAGCCCTCAGCATAACTTCAGTTTTCATGAAATAAACAGTGACTATATAAAATTCCACCTTTCTGAAGCTGAAATCTGAGCTCAGGTGAAAGTTTCTTCTTTCCCAAGAAGCTGAGCCTGTGTTCCATCGAGAAAGTCAAGGTTCTTCAAGTGAGGGGAGCTGCGCCTGGGCCCTGCCTTCAGGTCCTGGCCACGCCAGCCCACAGTGGGAGTCTCAAGTCCCAGAAGTCAAAGTCTTAAGGCAGCGGGTGGCCCAGAGTGCCGTAGAGGTCAGGCCTGCGGTGCTCGAACACGGGCAGGTGTTGGCGCAACTGCCGCAGGTAACGCAGGTCGATTCGGGCAAGACAGAGGCCTGGTCCTTCAGGACAGTGGGCCACCACTGTTCCCCAGGGATCCACCACCATGCTGTGGCCATAGCTTGCTCTCTTCTCGTGGTGGCGCCCACACTGTGCTGCCGCCACTACGTAGCACTGGGTTTCAATGGCACGGGCCCGCAGCAACACCTGGGGATGAGGAAATGTGTGTTCACTTAAGAAGGTAGCATCTAGTGGGAAACTGATAGGTGATGAACATTACAGACCAATCTACTCATTGTGACCATTCTTATAATTGCCTGGGAATGATTTACTATGTTAATTATTCTTTAACATCACGAGAGGCAACAATCTAGGGAATGAATTTTCCCACTAGGTGGAGAGGGAAAGAAAATCCTTCAGCTAGTAGGGCCCAGGGAGGAGAATGAAGTTAAAAGAAGGCCTGTATGTGTGTGTGTTTAAAGATTGTTGGGTTTATTTGAGAGGGGAGAGGACACAGGTGGGAGGGGCAGAGGGAGAGAGAATCCCAAGCAGACTCCATGCTGAGCACAGAGCCCGACGAAGGGCTCGATTCCACAACCCCCAGATCATGACCTGAGCCAAATCAAGACTCGGATGTTCAACCGACCGAGCCACCCAGGCACCCTGAAGTCCTTTATGTTTTGAACAGGGGTCCTCTTACCTCCCAGTGGGCTGGGCCTGTAACAGATCCAAAAGCTGAAGGGTAGGTAAGTATTTCTGCTCCAGCCTGAGCCAATGCCAGAGAGAGTTCAGGAAACCGCATATCATAGCAGATAGCTAGACCAATCTGGAATGAAAAACAGCCTAATACCCCTGTCCTGTTTGTCATAGCATCTAGTCATACCCACCACCTACCCCACTCCTTAGGGCTTTCCATCCTCTATTACTTTGAGTATGTTTATTCTCCCTCCTGTTTCTCTTCCCCACCTCGTCCTTTCACAACTCCCACCTTGCCTACTGGTGTGCTGACCGGAGACTCAAGACTGGGCCCAGGAATGGTAGAGTTGCTCTCATGCATAGGCCCCTGTCCTGGAATCTCCACGTCACACAGATGGGTCTTCCTGTAAGTGGCCACTACTGACCCTGGAGGAAGAGAAGGAAGACTCAGTGCTGGTGCTCTAGAAGCCCAGCTTAGTGCCTGTGCTCCCAGGGAGCTAGCTTATAAGCTAGAATCAGAAGCACAAACACCCTGAAAACTCCTGACCAAGGAAACTGAGTTGAGAACCAATTCTGGAGAATGTTAGTTTAGGTAGAAGAGCCTGGAAAGAGACAGCTAAAAAGTTATGAAGTCTCACCCTTGTTGTCCAGAAGCACATGACAATTGTAGATTTTCTGAGTCTGCTCCCAGTCTTGGCCTCGCTCATGGAAACCACCCAAGGACAGCCAGAGTCCACATTCCCTGGGGGAGGGAAGGCAGAGGGGAGGAGACAAACTGACAACTCTTCTCAACGTTCTACCCTCCTATCTGCCAATTCGGGGACACTGCCCAACAAAGAAACCACCTTTCCCTCCCCCTTTCCCCGATACCTGGCAAGCTGGGTATATTCTCCCAAAAGGTTCCCACCCAGTGGCTCAGACAGGCGTAGTGTCTCTGCGGGGTCCCTTGCAATGAAGTCAAATGCCTCAGGCAGGAAAGCGAGGCAAGCACCCAGTCTGGCAGCCTCTCGAACAAGCTCAGCGCATGTTTTAAAGTTCTCCTGTTTGTCTGGTGTTGATGTTACCTGGCACACAGCCACCAGCGGCAGTTCCCAGGAAGAAGAGGAGATAGCCATGGCTCTGGGCCTGTGGATGGCACAGGCAGGACTCAGATTTCCCAGCATGGGGAAATGGAAGTTTAATGATAAGGGTCTCAAATGGGGAGGCAGGAGGGCTGCATGGCCCTTTGATTTCTCCTCCTGAGGGCACCCACTGATGAAATGTTCTGCGGATGGTTGGCACCCCAGTGTCTCCCACCATCTATTCTTTTAACAAACATTTCTTGAGCATCAATTAAGTGCCAGGCACTGAGGTCAGAGCAAAACACGTTACCTGCGCTGTGCACAAAGTACTGAGAGTCGCGGTATCTGGAGTCCAGGACACAAAAGAAAGGACAGGAACTGGTGAGAAGGTCTGACGATGAAGCCCAGCCTGAGGAAGGTGAGAAATCAGGACACCAACCGCTCCCTCAAGCAGTATATTTCTAGGATTCTCTGACTTCTCTCTTCATACTGTTTGGCTGAATCAGGGCCCTCCCAGTAAAACACCCTAAGTCTTCAAAACACTGTTTAGTGTAAGTAATTATGGGCTACAGGAAGAGATCACAAAGTGGGAAGATGGAGGAAAGGGCTTTGCTCGGCACCTGAATACCTCCACTTCCAGGGATTGCATACTAAACAAGCCCTTTTCCCCAGCGGATCGTATCCGCGGTTCAAAAGTCATCTCCAAGAAACTTCCTTGCTTTTCCCAGCCTCTCTTCTTGACTGTGCACCTGCTCAGCTTTACTGCTCAAAGCATATTTCCCCCCCTTACCCCAGAATCTCGGAGGGGAAGTTCACCTTCCCTCGTTCCCCACCACTCCGTGGAGGGTGGAGGGCAGAGGGCACTGGCACCCACGCAGATCCCAACCCGCGTCTCTACTCTCGGGTTAACCCGTCCTTTCCACCTCTCCCAGGGACAGTGTCTCTGTTGCACAAGTTAAAGCACCGCAGGTGAAATTCACCGCGGCGGGCGGGATAGGTAGGAGGTCCTACATGAAGATAGAGCCAAAACCATCCGCAGGATCCGAACCGAAGAGCGAAGAGCCGCCTGGAAGCGGAGGCCTCGGGGCGAGTGGGCGGTAACTCGCAGGCCGGATGTGACGCACGGCGGGGCGGAGCTACGCACGCCGGAAGCCCAGCAGGCGGCGAAGATGGCGGAGAGCAGCGGTCGCGCCGGCAAGAGCAGCGGGAGCGGCGCGGGGAAAGGGGCGGTGTCGGCAGAGCAGGTGAGGAGCGGAGAACCCGAAGGAGGGCAACCGGGCCGAGTCCGGAATCGATGCGAGGAGAGGGGGGAGCCTGTGGCTGGTGCAGGCCTCACTCCGGTCTCACCTTTGCGAGGCCGCCCAGAGAGGGGAGGGTCCTTGGAGAAGCTGGCGGAGCCCCCGGGGAGAGAGCCGGAGAGTTGGTAGGTGAAGGCCACGCCTCCCTTGGGGTGTTGGGTGAGCCAGCAGGAGGCCGAGCCCCGAAATGCGGCGTGTGAGAGGTTGCACTGTTGTGAGGGGAGATAGGTCGTCGCTTTCCCCACTTCTCCGCACCCTCAAACAGGATAGGCTGGGCCAGGCAGCTCGCAACGAATCCCGGGGGATTAGTCAACGGGCTGGTTGTGTGGTCTGTTACGTGACCCTGAAACGACGTTGACAGTCGCCCTCACTCTGCAGAGCCACGTGACTCACATACTTGAAGAGTCTAGTGTTCCATACTATTTTGACTCGCAAGTCCTTCTTAGATTGGATTTCTTTAGCGGCCAGAAACCCTTTTCTAACCCGAGTTTGCATTTCCCCCAGTGTCTAGGATCGGGAAACGTTTGATAAATAACTCCGAAAGCCTTCTGTGGCGTGGGAGCCATAGTTTGCTAATGGTGGGGGCTAGTGTTTAATAGAGGTGGGAAGAAATCTACATAATAGAAAGGAAAACATAAACAACAGCTCTTTTAATTACAGGTTCACTTATCAGTTATTTGTTGAACAGTTACTACAGGCAAAGGTGTCTGCATAAAGATTTTTCAAAGAGCTCATAGTAAAATAAGGCCTACAAAATGCTAACATGAGGCAACGGATGAGTGTCCTAACAGGTATAAAGTGCTGTGGGAATTTGCGGACGGGGTAAAGGATGGTTTCTGCCCCCAGGTGGGGGGGGGAGCGGTTGTGGTGGAAGGGAAGGGGGAAGGAACCTAATATTTTCTGAGGCTCTACCATGTGCTAGGCCCTCTGCTTGGTACAGGAAAAGATAACATGAAATGACCTTGTTTTCAAGATTGCTCACGGACTCATTTGAGAAAAGACAAACCAAACAGTAAAGATGTACAGTATTCCACACAGGCCCCTCTTTATGGTAGCTAGAAGAGGGACCCTCTAACTAAGCAGGAGGTTATGGGATTTGAAGAGTGGGTGGGAAACGGGAGCTGTGGTATAGTGGGGTGGCTAAGAGCGTAAGAAGTGCCCTGGGGTTTGGCAGATTTGTGCTTGAATCACATTTCTACTATTTATTATGTGTAGATGACCTCCTGTGAGTTACTTCTCTCACCTTGCCCTCCTGTAAAAATATAATGGTGCATACTTCATCACTATTTTGATTATTAGACAAGAAATGCATGCAAAGTGTTTTGCACAGTGACTGGAATATAGTATGTTTGTTTTTCTGGAAGACATAATCCTTCAGTTCAATTCTAAAGGATGAGAGAAATTAGTCAAGCAAGAAGGAAGTGGAGAATTTCCTAGGTAGAGGGACTCATATGCTTAAAAGCACTGAGGCATGAACCTGCCTGGCATGTTTAGGGTGCAGGTAGACTTAAAGTATGGGATGGAATGCAAGCCTTCAATGTAAAGAAAAAGGAATAGGAATCTAGGATGTTTCTCAGATTTCTGTCTTTGATAGATGCTGGTGTCATAGGGAATGTAGGAAGATAGGAAATGTTGGGGGAGGGGGCTGGGGAATAAGTTTATTTGGGGGTTTTGAGTTTGGGTTTCTTGTAGGATGTTCAGGCAGAGACATTTTTAATAGTCGGTTTGACTTACAAATATTGAGTTACAGAAATCCGAGTCAGAGATACAGATTAGAGAATTAGAAGCTTATGGTTGGTAGACAAAGTCATAGTTATGGGCAAAATCATCTAGGGTTTGTACAGAAAGTGAAAAAAGCAGAACAAGGGTGGAACCAATATAAGGGGTTATGGAGAAAGAGAAGAAGCCCTCAAAAGAAACTGAGCAGTTGTGGTAATTGAGTTCTGAGGCTGTTCTTGCTTAACAATGTGTGGCCTTTGTGTTCCAGAGAGAACACTGGGTAAAAAATACTAGATTTATTGGGGTGCCTGGCTGGCTCAGTAGGTAGAACATGTGGTTCTTGATCTTAGAGTGGTGAGTTCAAGCCCCATGTTGGGCCTAGAGATTACTTTAAAAAATTAAAAAATATATATATATGATTTATCATTCTTGCAAATGTGAGCTACATATGTCCCTTATAAACAAGATGGAAGGAAGTAACACATTGTACTAGGTACTCATTTTTTCTTCTGTTATTTAATTACTGCTATTTGGAGTAGGTTATGTTGTTCTCCCTTTATAGGTAAGGATATTTGGATTTCAGAGACTCTAGTTAACTTACCCAAAGTCAGTAACTGGAAGAGCAGGGCTTTCACTTGAGTGGGTGATTTGAGAATCAGACAGACATATTTTTCCATGTATACATGATCATATTAAAGATACTTGAACTGAGCCTGAAGGAATGGGTAGATTTGAACAGGTGGTAATGGAAATAGAACGTAGGGAACACGATAAGAAGAGGAGAGCTAGACTGAGAAGGCGCAGGCTGACGTGAGGTGCGGGGACTGGCGAGTTTAGCTAAATCATGAGGTATAAGAAAGATGTGGTGCTTAAAGCAAGCTGAGTCTTTGCGTGGCAGAGAATTTGGAACTTTTTTATTTTATTTTATTATGTTAGTCACCATACATGACGTCATTAGTTTTGGATGTAGTGTTCCAGGATTCATTGTTTGCATATAACCCCCAGTGCTCCACGCAGAACGTGCCCTCCTTAATACCCATCACCAGGCTAACCCATCCCCCCCCTTCCCTCTAGAACCCTCGGTTTGTTTCTCAGAGTCCATCGTTTGTCATGGTTCTTCTCCCCCTCTGATTTCCCCCCCCTTCATTTTTCCCTTCCTCCTATCTCCTTTTTTTTTTTTTAATATATAATGTATTATTTGTTTCAGAGGTACAGGTCTGTGATTCATCAGTCTTACACAATTCACAGTGCTCACCATTAGCACATACCCTCCCCAATGTCTGTGAATTTGGAACTTTTTAATGTAAGCAGTGAGGGAGTCACAGAAGGATGTATGGTATGCTGTTGTTATTTTTCTTTTACATAAAATAACACATGTTCATTGTGGAAATGTAGAAAACACAGGAAAAAGTACAAAATAAAAAATAAATTGCCCATGATCCTAGTATCCAAAGATAACTACTATTACCATTTTGGAATATATCCTTTGATAATACTCCAAAGGAGGTTTCTCCCCCTCCTTTATGTTTTTGTATGTTGTGTAGAGGGAAAGGGAGAACATGTCTTCTTTACGTATTTATATACTTTATAATATTAGTATTATACAATGTATACTTTTGTAATCTGTGTTTGTTTTGTTTTTTAGAGGTTTTATTTATTGGAGAAAGAGCGTGAGCGAGAGAGTGAGAGAGCGTGAGCAGGGGGGAAGGGCAGAGGGAGAAGCAGATTCCTTGCTGAGCAGGGAGCCTAATGCAGGGCTTGATCCCAGGACCCTGGGATCATGACCTGAGCCAAGGGCAGACAGTTAACCGACTGAGCCATCCATGTGCCCCTGTAGTCTGTGTTTTAAGTCTAATATATCATGAACATTTTTCTATGTCATCCAAGTATTAGGAAAATTAAGTTACCAGCAGTGTATAGGATGAATTTGGAGAGCCCAAAAATAGGGAGATAATTTAGAAGACTACAGGAGTAGTTCAGACTCCATGGGTAATGAAGGCTCGGACTAGGGTGATGTCAGAGAGCCTAAGAAGGGGCGCCTGGGTGGCTCAGTCGTTAAGCGTCTGCCTTCAGCTCAGGTCATGATCCCCGGGTCCTGGGATGGAGCCCCACATCGGGCTCCCTGCTCGGTGGGAAGCCTGCTTCTCCCTCTCCCACTCCCCCTGCTTGTGTTCCCTCTCTCGCTGTGTCTCTCTCTGTCAAATAAATAAATAAAATCTTAAAAAAAAAAGAGAGAGAGAGCCTAAGAAAAATTGCTGAAGCAGGTGCAGTAAATTTGGCAGTTGTTGGGATAAGGGTGTGTTCAAAGATGAAACCAGGGTTTCCTACCTGGAGGGTTAGAGTGGTGTCATTAGCAGAAATAGGGGAGACAGGGGTGCCTGGGTGGCTAAGTCGGTTAAGCGTCTGCCTTCGGCTCAGGCTGTGATCCCCAGGGTCTTAGGATCAAGTCCCGCATTGGGCTCTCTGCTCCACAGGGAGCCCGCTTCTCCCTCTGCCTCTGCCTCTCTCTGTCTCTCTTAAATGAATAAATAAAATCTTTCCAAAAAAGAAATGGAGACAAGAAAAGGAACAGTTTAAAACGGGGTAAAAGATGATCAATTCCGCTTCAGATGACCTGAGTTTAAGGTGTCTGTAGGACATTTAAGTGGAAATGTTCTGTACTAATAGCTATTTATTGACAACCTGTTATATACTGGATATTGTCCTAAGTCCTTGATGTAACTAATTGATCTTCACAATATCCTAGGAGACAGTTATTATCTTTATGTTATTGGTGAAGAAAAGATTCAAAAAAGAGATAACTTGCTCGTGGTTAGACTGTGAAACCATTTCTTACCGACTTCAGAGCTCCTTCCTCTAACTTGGAAGTATGGGTCTAGAATTTCTGAGAAGGCCTGGGTTTGCAGGCAGTAGAATAAAGGCAATTGTTGAAGCCATAGAAGTAGCTAAGATACGAATTGAAATAGACTAGGTAATAAAGGGAGAAGTACTATGAAAAGAATCTTAGATCCTGTCTCCATTGTGGGGATGAGAGGAGGAACTTCAGAAAGAGGAAAGGAGTGTTAAGAGAGGTAGGAGAACCAATGAACCAAAGGGTCCTGGAAACTGAAAGAGAAAAGAGAACCTTCCTTGTATTGGGCACTGGACATATTCCCTCAGTTTAGTTCTCCTTGTTACCCTGAGGCAGTGGTTCTCAGCCTGCTGTGATTTTACCCCAGGAGAAATTTGGTAATGCCTGGAGACATTTTTGGTTGTCACAAGTAGGAGCTGCTACTGGCTTTTAGTGGGTAGCAGCAGAGAGGTTGCTAAATCTCCTACCATGCACAGGATAGCCCCCTATAAGAAAGTATTTTCCTGCCCAGAGTATCAGTAGTGCTGATGTTTAGAAACCCTTCTGTATGGTATATGAACTCCATTTTATAAATGAGGAGACCAAGAGAAAAGTTAAGTAACTCGGTCACTATAGCAAGTAAAGAGCAATAGTAGGATATGAACCCATGTCAGACACAGAAGTTTGGGCTATTTCCACCCTACCATGTTGCTACTTAAAGGAAGAGAGTTTGAAGAAGCAGAGTGAAAATTGAGAAAAAATTGTTGAATTCGGTAGGAGGCCATTCATGATTTTTGAGAGGGTAGTTTAGTAAGTAATAATAATTTAATAACTAGTATAGATAGAAGGCAATTTAAAGTGGGTTGGGAGTGAAGGGGGAGGTGAGGAAGTAGAAGCAATGAGTACAGACTAGTCCTAAAGTAGAAGATGAAGAGAAGGGCTGAGAACCGTTATTTGTTGGAGTAGTAATGTCAATGACGTTTTTTTATTTTTGTCTTTCTTTTTTTAAAAAAGATTTTATTTATTTATTAGAGAGAGAGTGTTAGCACACACAAGCAGGGAGGAGGGGCAGAGGGAGAGGGACAAGCAGACTCCCAACTGAGCAGGGAGCCTGATGATGTGGGGCTTGATCCCAGGACCCCGAGATCATGACCTGAGCCGAAGGGAGACTCTTAACCGACTGAGCCACTCAGGCGCCCCTGGTCAAAGACGTTTTCTTGATAGTTGAGTATGTTTGTCAGGAAAGGGGGCACTAAACTGAAAAGAAGATTCTTAGTGACACCCCAGAAAATGCTTTTCCAGATGCATCTAGTCATAATTCTTGATCTGTTGTTCTATTTTTCACTGAACCCAGTAAGAGTAAACATCATGTAGGTAAGAAGACCAAAGGACATTTTGGAGATAAAGGTAATGATTATAGATTTTTCCTGAAGTTATCAACACTATGTGGTATTGATTAAATAAACAACAAAAAAAAAAAGAAGGAAGGAAATGGGAAAATAAATCATCGGAAATAGTTTGACCTTTTTTTTAAGATTTTATTTATTTATTTGAGAGAGAAAGCATGAGCAGGGGGAGCAGCAAAGGGAGAGGGAAAAGCAGACTCCCCACTGAGCACAGAGCCTGATGGGTCCTGAGGATCATGGCCTGAGCCGAAGTCAGCCACTTAACCAACTGAGTCATCAGGCGCCCCGACTTTTTTTTTTTTTTAAGACTTTCTTTTTTAAGTAATCTCTACACCCATCGTGGGACTGGAACTCACAACCCTGAGATCAAGAGTTGCACGCTCTTCTGACTGAGCCCGCCAGGGGCCGGCCCCTAGTTTGACCTTAATGAGAGGTGATACATGACAAGCCAGTAATAATACATCAGTAGAAAATGGATTCTTGGAGTTCAACAAACCTGGGTAGAAGTGCCGGCCCCTAGTTTGACCTTAATGAGAGGTGATACATGACAAGCCAGTAATAATACATCAGTAGAAAATGGATTCTTGGAGTTCAACAAACCTGGGTAGAAGTACTGGTTCACTGTGTTACACACACACACACACACACACACACACACACACACACACACACACACACACTGGTTCACTGTGTTACACACACACACACACACACTGGTTCACTGTGTTACACACACACACACACACACACACACACACACACACACACACACACACACACACACACACACACACACACACACACACACACACACACACACACACACACACACACCCCTACCAGCCTTGCTATAAAGTGAAGTACGTGTCTTAAACTGTGTTTTTATTTTAGAATTAAATGAGATAAAGAGTAGCAGAGTGCTTGGCATATAGTAGTGTTCTTTTACTTATAAACTGGGAGGAAGGTGCTTTACTGTAGGACTGTGGAAAATATAGGTATTTAAAAAGAGGTTGCATTTGCATATTTAAAATTTCAAAGAAGGTAACAAAGATTAGAAGGCAGGCTGCATGATTGAAAGTTAGGAACGCAATAAAATTGGAATAATTTTTTTTTTTACGATTTTATTTATTTGAGAGAGAATGAGAGATAGCACGAGAGGGAAGAGGATCAGAGGGAGAAGCAGACTCCCTGCTGAGCAGGGAGTCCGATGTGGGACTTGATCCCGGGACTCCAGGATCATAACCTGAGCCGAAGGCAGTCGCTTAACCAACTGAGCCACCCAGGCGCCCCTAAAATTGGAATAATTTTCTATCAAAAAAATTTAAGGAGGGTGCCTGGGTGGCTCAGTTGGTTAAGCATCTGCCTTCAGCTCAGGTCATGATCCAGGAGTCCTGGGATCGAGTCCCGCATCGGGCTCCCTGCTCAGATGGGAGTCTGCTTCTCTCTCTCCCTTTACTGCTCCCCCTCCACTTTTGCTGTCTCTCGCTCTCTCTCAAATAAATAAAATCTTCTAAAAAATTTAAGGAATTGATGTGCTTTATTTTATTCTTAATTTTTTTTTTAAAGATTTTATTTATTTGACAGAGAGAGTGAGAGGGCACAAGTAGGGTTAAAGGGAGAAGCAGGCTCCCCACAGAGCAGGGAGCCCAATGGAGGGCTCGATGCGGGACTTGATCTCAGGCCCCTGGGATCATGACCTCAGCCGAAGGCAGATGCTTAACCGACTGAGCCACCCAGGTGCCCCGATATGCTTTATTATTATTTTTTTTGAGAGAGAGAGAGAGAGCCGCATACACTCGAGTGAGGGGGAGGGGCAGAGGGAGAGGTTCTCTCTCAGAACCTAAGCAGGTTCCATACTCAGCTCAGAGCCTGATGTGGGGCTCCATCCTATGACCCTGAGATCATGACCTGAGCCAGAATCAAGAGTCAGACACTTAACTGACTGAACCACCCAGACATGATACACATTTATATGTGAGCACATAGAAGGGGTTAACATATGGGATGTGTTAACTAATTTTATTTTGGTAATCATTTCACAATATGTACATATATCAAGTCATAATGTTGTATACCTTACACTTACACAATGTCATATGTCATATCTCAGTAAAGCTGGGGCGGGGGAAGAAAACCATGTCCTGTATAAAATTGTTTGTATGTGCCAATTATGAGAATGTAAAGAGCTCTGCATAGTTACCAGGATTGCAGTTACTTTTGAATAAACAGCTGGTATTTTAATTTAATTGGATTCTTTTTCAGTAGGAATGTTTACATGTAAGATGATGATTTTAGTAGGGTTGAGAGAATCAACACTGACCTGGCCATCCCTGCTTATACCAGACAACTTTAGGAGAACGGGGAGTAAGGGAAAGAGAAGGAAATTTAATTCTAGCCATAAGGGAGAAGACCATTAGAAAAGTTGTATTTTAACAGGAAGAATGTGGGAATAGATCACAGCCCTTCTGTCTTCATTATGTGGCAGACCCCAGAGATGGCAGGTTAATATTAGTTTATTTTACATCTAATTTCCAGTTAGGTTACAGTTAGCTGCTAAGAGATGTCATTTTCTTTAAGTACACCAGTGGCTGAAATTTTCCATAAAACTGTGGTAACTCATACACTTAAATAGATTTATTCTAGTTTGACATTTGATTACAAGTTCATAAACTGGACCAGGAGGAAATAGGGGTTGTTTATTAACAAGAATGTTTGAAGAAAAATTGGAATTAAAAAAAATCTCTCTTTTGCCTTTAGTTGTGTTAAATTGGTGGTTGAAAAGTAGATTCTTATTAATTACTAAGGAAAATAAGTTCAGGCCTCAGAAATTTTAGACTCTTAAGCTGATTTCATTGGTGTATTTAACAACATACATCTAGAAGAGTGGGTCATTTGGGTGCTAGGAGAGCATCTAGAATCTGGTTTAGTTATGGAATTTTCTTAGGTGAAATTATTGTGTTTTTTTTTTTTTTAAGATTTTTTATTTATTTACTTGCCAGAGAGAGACACAGCGAGAGAGGGAACACAAGCAGGGGGAGTGGGAGAGGGAGAAGCAGGCTCCCCGTGGAGCAGGGAGCCCGATGGGGGGCTCCATCCCAGGACCCTGGGACCATGACCTGAGCCGAAGGCAGACGCCCAACGACTGAGCCACCCAGGCGCCCCTTAGGTGAAATTATTTTGATCTGTAACACTGACAGTGGAGAAAAAGCTAACTATAAATGGAATAGTTTGGTATAGGCGGTGGAGGTGAAGGAAGAACAGCTTATAAACGAGTTAGGTTCTCAAGGCGTCTGTTGGAACGAGTGGACGGAGTGGACGGAGTGGAGATGGATCGGTGGGGGCCTGGAGATGCAGCACGCTGCTCGAGTGGCGGGGTCCTAGCCAGACCTGTTCCTTGGCTTTTTGAGCAGTAGAGGGATGTAGGGGTGGCACAGGTTAGCCGTTAGGATCTTACTAGCTGGGGGCGCCCGGGTGGCTCAGTCGTTAAGCGTCTGCCTTCGGCTCAGGTCATGGTCCCAGGGTGCTGGGATTGAGCCCCGCATCGGGCTCCCTGCTCTGCGGGAAGCCTACTTCTCCCTCTCCCACTCCCCCTGCTCGTGTTCCCTCTCTCGCTGTGTCTCTCTCTGTCAAATAAATAAATAAAATCTTTTTTTTTTTAAGATTTTATTTATTTATTCATGAGAGACAGAGAGAGAGAGAGGCAGAGGGAGAAGCAGGCTCCCAAGGAGCAGGGAGCCCGATGTGGGACTCGATCCCAGGACTCTGGGATCATGACCTGAGCCGAAGGCAGACACTTAACCATCTGAGCCACCCAGGCGCCCTAAATAAATAAAATCTTTCAAAAAAAAAAAAAGGATCTTGACTAGCTGTCAGTGAGCCTTGCAGAGAGCGCTAGAGATAAAAGATCCTAGTAAGGTTGAGGTGGTTGTTCATTAGTGGCAGTGAGACTGGACATGATGTGAACGGGAGTGAGAGCTTCAGCAGTAGTTTGAGTGGGTGGGCTCACTGCTCTCCACTGAGCAGGAGGGGCCGGAGGGGAGGCCGTGTGGGTTTGGAGAGAAGGCTGTGATAGTAGTTAATGTACTCTCCTGCTTAGAGAGTCCTTTCATACTAACTGGTTCACAGGATACAACAGCTCAATAGAGTAGGTTCCCTGTGTGTTTCACACGTGAGGGAACTAAGGCTCGAAGAGAGTAACCCCGTGGTTCTCAGTTCTGGCTGCACTAATAGAATTATGTGGGAGAGCTTTTGAAAATACTGAGGCCTGGGGTGTCTGGGTGGCTCAGGGTTAAGTGTCCCACTTGTCTCTTGATTTCGGCTCAGGTCATGATCTCAGGGTCATGAGATCGAGCCCCAGGCTCCGGGCTCAGTGCGAGTCTGCTTGGGATTCTCTCTCTCCCTCTGCTCTTCCCCCACGTGCATGCACATTCTCTCTCTCTCTCTAAAAGTAAATAAAATCTTAAGAAAGAAAGAAATACTTATGCCTGGGCCTCACCCAGTGATTGTGTAATTGTTCTGAGACGCCACTGTTCACGCTACCCTGGGGATTCTGATGTGTAGCCAGGGTTGAGAACCATATGGTTAAATGTCCGAGGCCATAGAGCCAGTATGCGGCAGAGACAAAACCTGAAACCCGGTCTTTTGTCCCCGGGCCCCAGGTTTTCCTTTTTTTTTTTCTCCTACCCCAGCCACCCCCACAATTTGCTGTCCTCATTACCTTTTCTACCTTTCATCTGATGTTCCTCTCCACACACAGTCCTCAGCCCTGTACTTAAAGTCATGGGGGTGGTGATAGTAGTACCCAGTCTGGTTTTCATGAAATTTTAATTCCCTGCTCCGTTTCTGGGGAACAAGGAGCTCGTAGTAATCATTCCTCTGGGCCTTTACATACGTTACTTCTTACGCATCTCTTGCACTCCTTCTTCTCCCAGTTTCTCATCCTTCAGGCTTCAGTGAAGGCAGTGTGTCTCCGCAAGCCCATGTTAGGGTTTCTAGGCTACAGAAACGGACTCTGGCCAACGTTTTTTTGTTTCTTTTTAAGTAGTGTTTTGGAAGGAGAGTGGGTCATTCAGGGAATTGAACACAATGAGAAGAAAGATTCAAGAACTGGGTCACACCAAGTTCAAGAACCAGGGCAGCTTTGGGGATTTCAGGAAGAGGGACCGAGGATCATCTGTGCAGGACAGCTGGTTGTCTTGGCTCCCACTGTCTTCTAGACCTCTTTGTCTCTCCCCCAAAATTGGTTCCTATACAGAGACTCTGGTATAGAACAGGTCGCTGCCCCCGTGGTCAGGGAGCATGGGTCCTGTGAATAGTAGCCCCACAAGCAGCCCACTGAGCTCAGGAAGGGCAGTTTCCCTGTGGGAGGAATGCTGGGCAGACCCAAACGAGAGTTACCCACTACAAAGCCTTTGCAGACAGCTCTCTCTCTCCCTGCAAGTCTGAGCACCCCCCCCACCTGTAGTACACGCGCCTGTCCCTCCCCACGCGGAAGCCGCAGGAGGGCCCGGCACAGTTCTCACACGCAGTAGGCTCTCCGTAAGTGTTGCGCGAGTGGAAGTCCTGACAGACTAAAGGTAGAAATCACAAACTTGGGTTCCACTCCTTTTCCAAGGTAGGTGTCCAGAGCTTGCCCTCCTGTGTTGTTTCTGGAGCCTCTGCCATGTCCACCGTCTCCTCTCTCACTTAACTCTTTCTCGTCTTCTAAGGTGATTGCTGGCTTCAATCGCCTTCGGCAGGAGCAGCGGGGTCTGGCGTCCAAAGCCGCTGAGCTGGAGATGGAGCTGAACGAGCACAGGTGAGGAGGTTGGGGAGCAGCAAACGGAAGGAGAGTTGGCCGGGCCATTTTGTGAGGGCTGGTTGCAGTCGGTGGGGCCAAATTCTCAGCTGCGCCTTGTCCTCCTGCCGCAGCCTCGTGATCGACACGCTGAAGGAGGTGGATGAGGCCCGCAAGTGCTACCGCATGGTTGGAGGTGTGCTGGTCGAGCGGACAGTCAAAGAGGTGCTGCCTGCCCTGGAGAGCAACAAGGAGCAGGTGAGCAGGGATCCCTGAGAAGCTCTGGGCAGCTGAGGGGTGTAGGCCAGTGGGTAGGAACCCATGTTGAAGACAGCATAAAAAGCCTGTTAGCCTGTGCTTTTTATGCTCTGTTAAGTCTAGACTCAGACAGGAGTAGTTTCGGGCTGCCAGCCTTTTTCCCTGCGCTCTGTGACCTGGCCGATCTGGGGGAGAGGGGGCAGGGAGAGCCGTGTTTCTCACAGTGTAGTCCATGGATACCTGCATCCAGGTCACCTGGAGGACTGACTTTAAAATGCAGCTTCCTGGACCCATTGATTCAGAACAGTTGGAGGTGGGGCCTGTGGAGTGGCTTTTTTTTTTTTTTTTTTAAGTAATCTCGGCGCCCGGCATGGGGCTTGAACCCACAACCCTGAGATTAAGGGTCGCATGCTCTACCAACTGAGCCAGCCAGGCACCCGTGGAGTAGCGTTTTAAAAACAAACAGCCCAAGTGGTTCTTAATGTACATTAAAGTTTATAAATCATTGTGTTTGAGAAAGGCATACTTTTAGTGCCTGGCTCTCCTGTTAATACTTGGTGAGGCTAGAGGTATCATCCCTCCATCACATCCCCAGCCATAGTCCGTACCAGGCAGGGGAAGGGAGTCCTGAAAGCCTCATGTAATCCCTGTCGCTTGCCCTCCAGATACAGAAGATCATTGAGACACTCACACAGCAGCTTCAGGCAAAGGGAAGAGAATTAAATGAATTCCGGGAAAAGCACAACATTCGTCTCATGGGGGAAGATGAGAAACCAGCAGCCAAGGAGAACTCAGAAGGGGCTGGGGCGAAGTCCAGCTCGGCCGGAGTGTTGGTCTCCTAGGGATCAAGACCTTTGCATTTTTTTCTACCCTAACTCCCACTTCTTCTAATTTCTCTTTATTGTTATTATTATTATTTTCTCTGCTATTGTAATATTTTTTTGTTAATTAAATGTTTTGGTCAGAATGCTTAGCTCTAGCCTGAAGCTTTCTCCCAGTATGAGGGGTGGGATCTGCATGAGGCATGGAAAGCCTATGACTTGTGGGGTTTGGTTCCAGCAGGCTAATGGCTCATGATATCAGAGGAGGTCCCATATTTTATCCTTTCCCTTGCAAATAAAGATGTGGCTACTTGTTGACTACCCTCCCCCCAAAAAAGATTCACAAAGTTGACTCTCAGATCGGAATTTAATAAGCACTTGAAATGAGACAGATAGCTCTGGTGGTAATGGTTTATGAGTTTGCAACAAAGCAGAGGCTGTGTCTTGGCACTGCTCTTTAGATAAATAGGTCCAGGGTGCACACCTGTGGACTAGGTGTCCTGCCATCCTCACCAAAACCCCCAACCAGGTAAAGCTGATCATTCCAAAGGCAGGTCCGATGGCCCACACGTTTCAGCGCATGGTCTGCGCAGGGGAAGTGGAACCACGTGGAAGGGGGCTTGCCTGTTGGGTCAGAAAGTGCTCAGTGAGGCAGCAGCATCTCGGCACCGTGGGGCTTCTGCTCCTCACAAGACCAAAGGTTTGCCCCGCCTTTTTTCTCCTCACTTGATTTGTGGGCCTCTTCACAGTTGAATACTCTGTGTATTCCTTTAACTTGTCAATTTTTGCTCCTCCCTACCCATCACTCTGTCCTCTCTCTGCACCTGCAGGTTCTTCCATGTCCCCACCTTCTCCCCACCTTCTCCCCTCCTCAACCAGCCAGCCCTCACGGGTGTCATAGACGTAGAGGTCATTGCAGATGGTATCTCTGGCTCTGGTCAGCGTTTCTCCACCAAACAGCACGGCGAAGGGCCCCACCACAGAACATGAGTGATGCCGAAGTCCCCGAGGCCCCTGCTGGGACCCCTGCCCAGTGCTCACAAGCCTGGCAAGCTGTTCCGTCAAATGGGGGGCAGCAGGTGGTTCCTCCTTCCGGAAGAAAGAAGAGGTTGGCTGGGGGGATTTGGGCCTCACCATTTTAGCCCCCTTCCACCCTCAGCAAGATGTGAGTAGATAATACCTTAATCTTTCCCGGACTCCAATGCCCAGCTACTTCTGGTTCAGCCGAGTTGCAACCCCCAAAGAGCAGCAGCTGGTGAGCTGGGTGGGGCCCGGGAGTCCGGAGCAGGGCGGCACAGTGACCCGAGCGGGAGGCTGTGTGGCAGCCCTCCTCCTTGTAGCTGTGGGGATGCAGAAGTTCGGCCCGGAAAACAAAAGGGCTGTACTGCCTGGGCCCCAGCACCTTCCTTTCGTGGCAAGCCCAGAAAGGAGGCCGGGCGGTGCCGTGGGCGGAGGAGAGGAGGGTGATACCAGCCGAGAGTGCGCTGTGCTCTCTTGTCACGGTGGATGCGGGGGAAGGGGGGGTCAGGGTGTGGACAGGGTGCCCGCGGTTCTGCCGAGCCTTCGCTTTTCTAGAGCATGGATGAAGGGAGGGTGAGACGTTTGGGGCAGGGGGTGCCATACCAGTAGGTGCGGGCGCCGGGGTCCAGCCTCAGCGTGTAGATGCTTCCGTAGCGACGCTGAGTGCGGGTCCCACCCTCCCGGCCTGCCACCCGCAGCTCTCGGTCTGAGATGCGGGTGCAGGTGTGGCTACTGAGGCCGGCGGGGGGGCAGCTGCCGGGGGCCGCGCTCCACGCCTCCCACACCCCGCGCTCCGTGTCCAGCGCGGCCACCGTGGCCAGGCGGCGCGCCCCATCCCAGCCGCCCACCACGCAGAGCCAGCGTCCGCCCGCAGGCACTGCGTCGTGGTGGCTGCGCCGCGGGCCGCCCCGGGCGCCCATCTGCACCGCCTGGCCCGCGGCCGGGTCGAAGACCACCGTATCGCCGCTCGGCTCTGTTGCCCCTCCGGCCCGGAGGCCCCCCACCAGGTAGAAGCGGCCCCGCAGCTCAGTGCAGGAGTGGAAGGCCCGCGCCAGGAGCGCGTCCCGAGCCACCGGCCGCCAGGTCCAGCTCGCGCCCCCCGGGGGCCCCGCCAGCGCCATGGCACCCCCCGCACCCCCCCCCGCCCCCGGAGCTTCCCGAGTCCCTGCCTCCCACTACCGTCGCCCAGCAACTGTCGCTGCACCGGCAGCGCGACCGCTGCAAAGTGAAGGTCGCAAAAGCACCGGTTACCGTGGAGACAGGAGACCTGGGTAGCTGCGGGAATGGACGGTGCTGTCACCGTGGCGACGGCAGCTGGGCGAGGTCCAGAACAATCCTGGAAGTCGGAGGGCAGCCAGGGCCCCAGAAGGACCCCTGTTATCAAAGCTGCGAGCGGATTTGAGGTACAGGCGCGGCTCTGCAGGGGCAGGGGGGACAGCCCGTTTCCAAATCCACCTGACCTCCCCAGGGGTGAGTCAGAGGGGGAGGCCGGGAACGGGGCCCAAGCACTGGCCTGGGAGTCAGGAGATCGTGGGTTCTGGTCCCAACCGTGTCCCTGACTCTCAGGGTGAGTCTCTGTAGGCCTCCTCGGCTTTCTCATTTATAAACTGTGCTGTGTCTTTCAGAAGACGTTCCCTGCTAGAGCCTTGACGGTCCTGGTGGATCCGGGGCGGGGGGGGGGGGGGGGGGGGGGGGGGGGGGCGGGGAGCGTCCTTTCTGCTCTGGCCA
Source organism: Zalophus californianus (assembly GCF_009762305.2). NCBI lineage: Eukaryota > Metazoa > Chordata > Mammalia > Carnivora > Otariidae > Zalophus > Zalophus californianus. The sequence goes on along the minus strand of NC_045604.1, from coordinate 5,547,103 downwards.
CTAGAGGGTGGTAGAGCTTGCCTCTCAGGGCACATCGTGGGGGGGGGGGAGAGAGAGAGAGAGAGAGAGAGAGAGAGAGAGAGAGAGAGAGAGAGAGAGAGAGAGAGAGAGAGTGTGTGTGTGGTTGGGTTGGGGGTCGGTGAGGGAAAAATGCTTAAGCCTCCGAGAACTTTTCACTACTGAGTCCTGGGATGGATAATTCCTTATTTCAGCTTGCCTCTTAGGCTGATACAATGCAAGGAAACTGCGGGACGGTGGCATCTGGAACTGGAGATGAAGGGCAGGGAGTTTCTGTAAGATCCAGGGCAGAAGCTGCCCAGCCTTAGAAGCTGGATGGGGGTGTAGCAGGGGAGGAGGGAGAGGAACAGACTCCCGCCCCTCCCTGGCATCTCCCTTTTATTCAAGCCAAGTCCCTGAGCCTCTTCCCAACTCTGTCCCTCCAGGACCCAGTGGAGAATGAAGAGGCCCAGATCCAAGCTGACTAATTTTGGCTACGGGAGGAAATGCAGACCGATTTCTACTCTGCAGAAACAGAGTGTGGGACAGAAACAGGACGTGTGTCCCCAGTGCCGGGCTGCGAATGGGAGTGATGGCTGCTCCTTTTGCCTTTGGTTTCTACACATCAGCTAATTCCCCATCATGCCCCAGGAATGGAGGCGTAGAGAATGACCAGGGCTGCAGTGCGGAGGAACGTGTAATACAGGGGTCCGATGGCACAGGCCCCTGACCTGAACCGTTGGTCCTCAGAGGAAACAGCATGGAGAGATGGTGGGCCGGAAGGCGCAGAGAGACCAGAGGGTCACAAGACCTGTTTCCCACTTGTTCCTGAAGCCGAGATCCAGGAAGAGCTTTGAGAGTCTCTACCCACTCATTTCCAGATTTCCCAGGGTCTACGAGGTCTAACAGAGAGGATCCTCAGTTTTCCCAGATCCTGGAAACAAAATCTCTAAAAAAATCACCAACTTTTTTTTTTTTAAGATTTATTTATTTATTTGGGAGAGAGCACGAGTGGGAGGAGGGGCGGGGGGGAGGGGGAGAGCATCTGGAGCTGACTCCTCACCGGGCGCAGAGCCCGGCACGGGCCTCCGTCTCACGACCTTCTGATCGTGACCTGAGCGCAAACCAAGAGTCAGACGCTTAACCAACTGAGCCGCCCAGGTGCCCCCCGTATCACCGACTTCTGATGTCCCTGACTGAAATCCGAAAGCCAGCCTTCTCCCCGAGACTTCCCTGACTGGCTAGGCTCCTAACAGCGGGACTCGCGATCTATCATACTCCCGGGATTTAGGCAAGGAGCTGTCTGGGGGGTGGCCCTTGGTGGCCTATATCCACATTTTGCCAGACTCATTTTCTTTCTTTTCTTCCCCCAGAGCTTTTATTTTTTCAAAGTAACCTCTACACCCAACGTGAGGCTCGAACCCACAACCCCGAGATCAAGCCACATGTTCTGCGGACTGAGCCCGCCAGGGGCCCCGGGGTAGACTCATTTTCCGCCTCTCCTGGGTGGAACAGGGGCCTCCCCATCCCAGGGGCCTTTCCAGCTTTTCTCTCACAGCTCAGTGTTCCTTTCCCCGGCTCCCACTCTGACTCTGTGTCCTCGCTAGTTTGCATTTCACTGGGATGTAGAACCTGAACCTCACGTACTCCTTGACCATCCCCCCTCCAGGCCCATCTAGTAGCTGGAGGTGTTTCCATTGCATAGACCCAGGGGAGGAGCTGCTTAGGACTCCTACCTCCTCTGGTTAGTCGGAATCGAGCCCAAATCTTGGAGAAGGCAGAAAAGAATCCAGGGGAAAGAGGAAGGCGGGGGGGGGGGGGGGGGGAGAACAAGACAAAAAGGAAAGAAAAGCCAGTCTGCCTTTGTGTGACATGTGCTTCATACCCCAGAGCAGCATCTAAAGTGGTCTGTGATGGCCCTGTCAGTGTTCCAGAAACTGAGGGGCATTAAGACAGAGTGAAGGGTGGCCCTGAAAGGGGACTGTGTGAGAATAGGAGAAGAGCAGCCAGAAGGGCTCCTTTTCTGGCCCTGCTTTCACCTGCTAATAATATCCAGGGACAACCTCTGTGCGGGAGCGGGGCTGGGGGCCAGACCCTCCTGAAAGTCTCCCAGGCCTGACAGGGCCCTCTGGTGGCCGCTTCTGGTGAGCAAGGGTGCCTAGAGCCCGGCTTCCCAGTCTCAGATGTCTGTCCCCGCCCCAGACCGCTACCTGCTCGTCTCAACCCTCCACAGAACTCTTAACTCTGTTCTCTCCTTCCCTTAACTTCACTCTGACCCTGGAGCCATCCCCGGTTCTCAGCACTGTTCCGGGCACAAAGGCTGGAGACGTTCTCCAGACCGCCTCCACCCCCCTGCCTGGCTCCTCCTCTGCTGTCCTCTGATCTTCTGCGTTTTTCCCCAGCTCCTTCTGGCCAGTTGACTGCCTGGCCCCATGCCTTCCTGGCCCTAATGCTGGCTCTTTGCTCTTAGTTCGGCCAGAATAAGGACATGGATGAACAGAAGGACAGAGGAATGGCCAGGACCAGAGCTGGCGGTGAGAGGCCAGATCGTGAGAGCTCTCGCTCCCTTGAGACGTGAGCAGGAAGGAGTGTGAGGGAAAGTCGGGACTGTGAGCAGACAAGGTGGAGTGGAGAGGCGATCAGGCCGGTTGGGGTGGGGGGAGGTGGGCTCAGGATGCGGAAAAACTGGAATTGTTAAGGGACTTGGTGATGCGCAGTAGGAAAATGTCACTGGGTCCATGCTGAGTGGTTGAAGTGGAGCGCAGGAGAGGGAAGCAGGCGGAGGGCGCGGCAGTGGGCAAGGCGGCGTTCAGAAATTTCTCTTCTGGTCTTTCTGTCTCTGTTGCAGACTTTGTCTCAGCTTCTTTGTCTCTTTGAATTACTCCTCATCATCCCTCCGTGTGTGTCTATTTCCCACCCTACTCCTTTCTTTCTCTAGGCGTCTGCCTGTCTCCGTGTGCCCTGAGATCTGTCTCTCACCAGCTCTACCTTTGGGTTTCTCAGTCTGCCCTGCTCTCTCTCGCCCTCAGTCCTGCTGAACAGAGCCAACACTCGGACTTTCCTGCAAGGAGCTTTGGAACCTTCCAGGAGTGGCCAGGCTTCTCCCCTTTGGCTGCATTGTAGCCTGGAGGCTGTCCCCGGGCACTGTCCCAGGGTATCAGTTCCTGACGGGTACCTGAGTGAGCTGCAGTGTATGGGCCCTTTCCAGGGAGTAGAACTTCCCCACAGCAGACCGTAGAGCATGGCGGCCCGGGCCCAGGAGGGAAGCAGGCTAGCAGGGGGACTTAGACTCATCTCTGCTCCTCTACCCTTTCCTTCCAGTTCATGGACCAGTGCTCCCTGATCCTGCAAACTATCACAGGAAAGAACTCTCGCTCTCTTTCTTGCTTCCTGGCCCTTCTTTTTTTACACCACTTCTAGAACTGAAAGAGAAACAGGCTCAAAAATGCTTCGAGGTGATGCCGGAGGGCAGCGACTTAGGGCTGCCTGCAAGGAAGGCCTGCAGTGCCTTTTGGGGCCAGTGTGGGGAGATGCTCAGGAGGGGAGTCCGGGGCCTGCCCTGCTGGGCTTGCACCCCTGCCTTCTGCCACAGACCGGGGCAGCTGAGTCGGGGGTGACAGGAGCTCAGGCGATGGCCAGGAAGCGGCTGTCTTTGGTTGGCAGAGGCAGCATACCCGCCGCATCCAAGCTGAATGTTTGGATGAGTGTGAGAAACTCCAAAGGCCTGGTGCTTCCTGAAGGCGCCTCTGGTGGTGCGGGCTCTGCAGGCCACCTGGGCCCTGGGGGCTGCCTCCACGTCTCCCCCACAGGTGGGCTTCCTGGGAGGAGCCTGGTGCCTTGTGTGGTTGGGACGGAGACTGGGAGAGGGCAGGGGGGCACAGCTTGGGATCCTCACTAGAATCCGTTCTCTTGCCAAGCACCCAGGACCCTGCTTGCCTTTGCTCTTACCCCTCCCTGCTGCTGTACCCCCCGCTGCCACTGTCCCCGCTTGGAAGACTGATTTCCATGAGGGCTCCCACTCTCGTCCTAGACCTGCCACGACCTGTTTCTGGAGCCTTCTAAAAGTGCCAGCCCATCCAGAGACACAGGGTCAAAGAATAAAGGCATCTGTCTCTTATCCCAGGCCCCGGGCCCTGAGTTGGTCCTGTATTTGCAGATGCCTGGGGAGCCTATGGGGTGAGAGCAAGGAGGAGGGGATTCTGCACCCAACGGCCTTCTGGGGAACAGGGCCCGCACGTGCCTTTTGCTGAGCCATCTTCCCCGGGTGGGTCACTCCAGCTGTAGACACCTTTAGGAACAAGCAGCTCCAGCCCCCTGAGCTCCAAGGGGCGGTGGGAGGCAACCAGGAAGTGTGGTTGCCATGAGGGAATGGGGCCGGGGACTGGGCGTCCCTGGGCGTCACTGGGCCTGCAGCACAGGGAGATAGGAACAGCACCGCACGTGTCAGATGGAGCCTTCAGATGCAATCTCTTGGAAAACAGGATGCCGCCATCCTAATACTGGGCCCAGTGGCTCCAGCCCCAGGGGGCAAAGGTGTTTTTCAGTGGAGGAAAAGCTCCTGGAAACCATGCTCTGTATGGGGCTCTCTGCATGTGGGGGGCATCCTAGGAAGGAGCAGAAGTGAGCTTTAAGCCTTGGTCCTGGGGGATAGCATCAGATTCCATATGAGCAGTCTTCCACCACCACGTCGATCAGCACCCCCAAAGCCTTTCTGTACAAACTGTAGAAACCAAGGCAATGAGCAGCTCAGAAACAGCTTCCTCTCACACGGAGAAACAAAGCCGGGTAGAAATGGGCGGCAGACATTTTGTCCACACCAGGCTTCTACCTCGTTCCGCCAATTTATAATCCACTCTCGTCTCTCCCAAAGCCCGAGGGTCTCCCCTGCCCCCGCCCCCCAAGCCTCTGACTCTTCTCTGACCTGGGATCTCACCGCAAAGAGGGATGTTGCTCATCAAGGAGCTCTCTGGTTTACTCCCACCCCAACCCATCCTCCTGACTGCCCCCCAGCCCACCCCTCCCCCGCCTTGACCAGCTGCTCCCCCCCCCTCGGCCCGACCCTCGGCCCACCCCTCCCCCGCCTTGACCAGCTGCTCCCCCCCCCCCCCCGGCCCACCCCTCCCCCGCCTTGACCAGCTCCTCCCCCCCCTCGGCCCGACCCTCGCTCTCACTCTTCTCACCACCCCACCCCATGCATCCTTGTCCCTCCCTGACTCACCTCCAAGTCCCACTGACACAAACAAAACTTTCAGCACAACCCACTCGGACCGGTTTGGCTTAGGCGTGCAGCCTGCCATGGGGACAGAGATGAGTTGTAAGCAGATGCGTGGACACAAGCAGATTGTGAACATCTGCAGTTGTACTCGCAGGAACAGCCCCGAATCTGGATGCGGCAGGTGCACAGAGACAGGAAGGGAACACAGGTTGGTGGACCACAGCGTCCTTAAGTTTCTGTGTCCCAGCTCTCCTGACTGAGGGCTCACGGAGGGCACAGGGACCCTGTGTTAGGTGTCCCTGTCCCCTCCCTGGAGCCTACCCCAAAGCGGTGCTCACTAAGTGTCTGTGAGTACACTAAGGCAGGCAGGCACGCACGGCGATGCCACTCGGGTGGGTACACGCGCTGAAGATGCCACCTGGGCTTGAACTGCTCCCATTCGTGGGGCCCAGAATTTGGGTGGGGGGAGGGGAGGCAGTGAGGCACGAGGGCAATGGGGGTTCAGTGAGGAAGAAAGAACAGAACCCAGGAAACCAGGCACTGGCCTAGGTCTTGCCCAGCCAGGATTTTCTTCCAGCCCCAGCCCTGGAATCTGCCTTTCCCCAGGCCTCATCCCAGAGGAGGGAAGGAAAAGCCTAAGTGTGACGGCCTGTTCCCCCAAGAGCACGGCCCTCGTGAGACGCACAAGGGTGAGGGCACAGGGCGGAGAGTGAGTTGGAGATGGGTATTTGTTAGATGAGGGCGGGCCAGACTCCTACCTCAAACCAAGGCCAGGGGTGGCCGCCTGGCCTGAGTGCACCGGGTACGTCAATATTTATTTGACTGCACACGGGCAAGTCCCGCCTCCCCTCAGTGCTCCAAATGGCGGAGTAGGGGTGAGTGATGGAGGGGCTCACAGACTTCCTGGCCGGTGGCACTGTGCAGGGGTGGGGGTACACTGTGAATGGGAAGGTGGAGGCGATACAGGCGCTGGATGCCCACCCCGTGACCTAACTGCTGTCCCACCCCCCATGCCTCAGTTTCTCCTCCGGTTTCCTGGACCAGGAGGGGTGAATCCGTGGGAAGGAAAGGAGCTCCTCTGAAACCATGCGATAGGATCCAAGGTGTGATAATTATAATTATAACACGGGATGCTCCCCCCTCCCATCCCCCCGGCCCTACTCCGCCCCTGCCGCAGCGGATCTCAAAGCGGCATCGGGGTGAGGCTGCCCTTCCGGCACAGGCGGGGACCTAAGGAGGGGAAGGGGTTTGCCAAGGTGGAGGTGGAGAGAAACTGGGGAGTTTGGGCATCTGGCCTGGCCCTTGAGGCCACCCCTGACCCTCTGGAAATAGCCCTCAAAGAAGAGGTTACGAGCACGGTCACTGCCAAGAGTTGGATCTAGACCAGAGTAGGGGGTCATGGTCCAGAGGCAGGGTGAGGGTCCGGGGGACGGCCCAGGACCAGGGGAGTCGGGATCTCCCCTTTACTGACCCTCCTGGACCACCCTTTCCATACTGACGTCCATCCACTCACCAATTCATGCCTCCGGCAAAAGTGTGTTCAGTGCCCACCAAGTGCCGCGGGCTGACCTAGCAGGGGTGACGGAGGCGAGGTCATTAAACAAGCCTGACGGTTCCAGGAGTTCACAGACCCCAGCTCTGGTCCTGTGCCTCAGCTTCACACATTTGCTGGGTCCCTGGCACGCAGCAGGCTCCAATCCATGCTTTGTGAACCGAAGCTTACATTTAGGTAAGGAGATAAGATGTGCACAAATTATGGTACATAAGCTATAATAAAGGGACTAGCAGAGGCTGGGGAAGAACAGAGGGAGAAAGATTCATTTTGGGTGGGAGGAGCTGAGAAAGCTTCGTGGAAGATGTGGCATCTGAGGTCAGCTTTGAAAGATGAATGCGATTTTGACAGAGTTGGGGGTGTGGGCTGTGGGGTGTGGGAAGTAGTCTACACAAGATGACCCTCCCTTACTGCTCTCGAGTCCTCCTTCCTGCCTCTGGCCACACAAAAGAGTCCTGCTGCAAAGCTTAACCTATATTTCCTTTTCTCAGGTTTCACTCCATATTTACCTGTTTGTTTTTTTTAAGATTTTATTTATTTATTTGACAAAGAGAGAGAGACACAGCGAGAGAGGGAACACAAGCAGGGGGAGTGGGAGAAGGGAGAAGCAGGCTTCCCGCCGAGCAGGGAGCCCCATGCGGGGCTCGATCCCAGGACGCTGGGATCACGACCTGAGCGGAAGGCAGATGCTTAACGACTGAGCCACCCAGGCGCCCCTTACCTGTTTTGTTTTTTTTTTTTTTAGCCCCAGTCTGCGAGTGAGCTTGTCCCTCCCCTTCACCCAGTTTTCAGGGAGTTCAGAGCTTGCTCCCTTCCTCTGGCTACCCCAGATTGGCCAGGAAGGTTTTGTGTGACTTGGTGGTGACATTTTATGCACATGGTCCTACGAGTGTGAGTATACTTACAAGGATACAAGGACAGAGTATTTGAAATGAAGATTACCCTTGCAAAGTCCAGACATGTGCTCTCGTCCCATGACCATGGCATAAAAGGGTAAAACGAACCATGGAGAGTTGGTGCTGATGCACTTTGGGGATTCCTGGCCGGGTAACAGGGAGGTGTTGAAGCTGAGGGAGGGTCCCTCCAGGGAGGCCAGGAGTCTGCAGGGCTAATTTCTCCATCAGTCCTTTGGCTTCTCCTACGGATGATGGGACCCAGGAGGGCGTCACTTAAGCTCCTTCTCCGGGGTCTTTGAACTAGATCCCTGTCTCAGAGATAGGGATGTCCAAGAAAACCGTGTTACCATCGAAGCTGTGTGTCCTCCAGCAAGCCCGTTCCCCTCTCTGGGCCCCTTTTCTCATCTGGAGAATGAGGTGTATGGGCCAATACTGTACTTCTCAGTTCCCGGCTTCTCTGATTCTCAGCATCAAAGCTGAGCCCCTCCAGGAGATTGGGGAACTTGGCAAGGCCCTGGGGAGGCAGCAAGGCTAGTTAGGGTGCGGGATGCTTGGGTTCCTTTCCACCCACAAGGGCCTTGCCCCTGTTCCTCCTGGCCTGGTGCCTCCCTCTTTGAGCCACCCTGGGCCTTCTTCTACCCCGCCCCCCCCCCCCCACACACACACCTTGCCTCTCCCTTCCCAGCCCCTTCCATGCTGCCAGGTAAAGCCTGGAGCTGACAATGGGATCCCCCCCCACCCACCGCCAGGTCCTTCCCTCCCTCCCTCCCTCCCTCCCTCCGTGGCGCCCATTAGCTAGCCCAGGCCGTGGGGGCGGTGGCTGCTGAGTCTCCGTGCCAGGCCCCACCCCCGGAGACGCACCTGTTCTGACCTGCTGAGCAGGTTCCCAGGTTTCTGCCGCCGTCGTCGTTGGCCACGGCGTGGGAAGCAGCTCTGGGGGAGCTCGGAGCTCCCGACCACGGCTTTTTGGGGGCAGCTCAAGCTGGGTGGGCAGAGCGGGGCTGGGTCCCCAGCAGAGACCCCCAGAGGGACAGGCAGGTGGACCCGGTGATCTCCTGCCTCCTGGGTCGGTGCCCTCTCCAGCTCTAGAGCCGGCTCCCAGGGAGAACTCGGTGGAACTTCAGAACCACTGGGCAGCTCTGCCTTCCGACCGATGGCCCTGTCCCTGGGAGCCGAGATGTGGGGGCCCGAGGCCCTGCTGCTACTGCTGCTGCTGGCATCATTTACAGGTAGGACTCGGCCGGACCGTCAGGACCCCTGTGTCTGAGGCCAAGCCAGCGCGCGCACGCGCACGCACACCCGCACTGACGCGCGCACACAAAAACATTCTCTTTCCTTTGACTCTGGACTGAGGAACCGATCTCTCTCTCCCACCCCCCCCCCCGCCAGGAGTGCCCCCACGAGAGCCGGGGTCACTCTTCCCCCTTCGTGACCTCTTTCTGCCCCGGGCCATGTCACTATGTCTGGGGTCCCCAACCACCTCTGCCATCGCTTTGCCTAAGCCAGAGCTGCCTCCGGGGGGAGAGACGTGCTGGCCCCGGACAGGTGGGCCGGGGGGGGGGGGGGGTGGCGGCACAGGTTGGGACCCTCTCACCCCAGGGCTTCCTGGAGGCTCCTTCGCCTGCCTCCCCCTCCACGCCAGGCTCCAAAACTGCTGACTGGCGCTGGGCTGACTCAGGGCTGAGCTGGTTTTAGCAGTCATCAGGGTGTAGGAAGCCTGATGCCCCAGAGAGTGGACAGGGCATTCCTGTTACCTTCTCTCCTCTCCATGATGTCCTAGAGGTCGGAGCCCCTGCTGGGAGACAACTGGGGAGCTGGAAGCTCCTTCACTCTGGCCCCTCTTTTTCCCTGGGCACGCTGTTAAATGCCAGGGTGGTCAGGTGGGCGCGATACTTAGATGAGTGGGGGTGTAGGGTAGGGTACCTTCTAGATAGGGTGCAGCCTCATTTGTTTATTCCCTGTCCCCTTATTTCCTCGACTAGATGCCTTATGTTGCTCTTGCCTAGTGCATATAAATTACAGGAATTTATAATCTTTGGAGTGGGGGGGGAGAGAGAGAGAGACAGAGACAGAGACAGAGACTGTGTGTGTGTGTGTGTGTGTGTGTGTCTATGCGTGTGTGTGCACGGTGAGGCCACAGTGGGATTCCCTAGGCTGTTTCCAAGGTAAAGAATAACTGAGGAATCCTGGTCCTTGGAAGACAGAGCCCTACCTAGATCGGCCCAGGTGCAGTTGCAAGGGAGTCTCATTGTCCGGCAGCACCCAGCAGTGACTCCCTACTCTGTCCCCAGCTGAAGCTGTGGGGAGAATGAGGCATAGATGTGTGGGTGGGTGGGCATCGCTTTTGCGCTGAGCTTACAATGGAAGGGACGGAAGGGTCGTTGGCCGGTCTCCAATCACAGGATACTGAGCTCCAACCCCTGCCTCTCACCCCTGTCTTAATTCCCATTTTCCAGACAATCCTCCTCACGTGCTCAGGCCCAGAGGGTGGGGTCTTGTCCCTGGGGCCAGGGAACTTACTTGGCAGCCACTTTTCTGCGGGATCTACCCACCCCTGAAGGACAGAGCCATGGGGTCTCAGGACGTGGAAGGGATCAGAGAGGTCACCACTCTAACTGCCTCATTTTCCAGATGGGAAAACTGAGAGAAATAGGTAGGCAAGTGACGTCTTAAGATTACTCCATGTTAGGGGCGTCTGGACGGCTCAGCCGGTTGAGCATCAGGCTCTTGATTTCAGCTCAGGTCATGATCTCAGGGTCGTGGGATTGAGGCCCGTGTTGGGCTCTGCATTGGGCTGGCACTGGGCATGGAGTCTGCTTAAGATTCTCTCTCTCCCTCTGCCCCTCCCCCACCCACTGCTCACACACACACTCTCTCTCCCTCAAAAAAAAAAAAAAAAAAGGATTACTAGTGTTAGAAGTATGACCAGGGTGAGTGTCTTGGTCTCCCAACCCCTCGCCCATTAAAGGCTCGCACATCTGGGTGCACACTGGGTGCAGCTGGGGTACCAGGTGCTGGAGACGCAGTGGGGACAAGACATGGTCCCTGCCTTCTTTTTCCAGGACACAAAGCTGTTCTTGCTAAGAGAAGCCCAGGGAAGGGGAGAGGAGACCTCTTGTAATCAGGGCATCACCCTGACCTTGCCCACTGCCTGATGGACAGGTGCCGTGGCTTCGGGAGTACCCTGGCCCCAGGCTTATCCCCGGTGGCCGGTGCCCAGTGAGCCACCACTCTGCTGCAGCTGCTTAGGACCTGTGCACAGCTGGAGGGTGCTCTGAAGCCTGGAGCTTGGTTCCCAACATCAGCTTCCCAGCCTGATGCCCACCTCCACTGCCACCCCATTCTGGCTCCACTGTGTGTAACCCCCCCGGAAGCAGGACTATTTCTTGTCTCTGAAAAAGCCTTGGGCTGGCAGTCAGGAGTCTTGCGTTCTGGCCCCATTTCCGCTATGAATTTGCTAGGTGACCTTGGGCAGCTAAGAGGGTGGACTTCAGCAGACCAGGAGGTAAGACCTGACGGTCTCCACGGGCCTTCCAGCTCTGCAATCCTATGGCTCTGTGACTGTCCAGCCCCTGGGGTGGGGGGGGGGCTGCTGGAGGAGATGAGGCTGGCTGTGGTGACGCCAGGGGAAATGTCCTGACCCATCTCTCAGTGGGGACCAAGGGTGGCTGTATCCTGGATGCTGCCTTCTGCCCCTGCCCTGCTGCAAATCAGAGCACCCCCCCAACTCCTGGGCCATTAGAGCTCTGAGCCCCAGGGCCCTGCCCCACCCCAACAGGGAGAGGAGCCCAGGCTTGGGAGGCTCCTGACACCACAGCTCTTTGTCTCTTCTTAATGGGATGAGTTTCCGGGTGAGGTCCCCTCCCTTCTCCCTCCCCCATCTCCTGCCCCAGGGCCGAGGGGCCCAAATCTACAGGCACCCCTCCAGTAGGATGCTAGTTTCTAGCTCTTTGTCTGGGCCCAACTGGGTCCTGTAGGACCAGAGGGTGAGGGCTTCCCTGAATTCTGTGGTCTGCCCTCCAAGGGTTAGGATCAGCTTTCTACCTGAGGTTAGTTCCCTAGAAAGGGAGGGGCCCCATCCCTCCTTTTCTACTCCTGTTTACAGAGGGGGGCAGGCCCTCTCCTGCAGGACCTACGCCAACCCAGGGAAGCCAGAAAGGGAGGCATATTCCCCACCCAAGGTAGCAGGAACTAGGGGAATCCCAGGGAAGCCCTGTGGCCCCAGTGACCTTGGCCCCAACCTAGTGTTTCAGGGGGGCTGGCCTAAGGGGACCCTCGCTACAGAGATAGCAGTGGGGGGTTTGCCGCAGAGCCCATGGTCCCAGCTTCTAGCGCACCATGTCGGGGCCCTGGAGCCCTCTAGGCTGAGGAGGACAGCCACCGTAGGGAGCAGGCCTCGTGAGGGAAGGAGGCGGGGACTTTCTGGCCCCCACAACTTCCCCTAGCACTGACCAAGGGCCAGCCGAGAGAAGGGCTGGGAGTGGGGTGAGGAGCTGAGTCAGGAGGGAAGGGAGGAGAGGAGCCAGGGCTGGATCTGAACACTGAATCTAACACGAAGGTCAAAGGTCAAGTTCAGACCTGGGGGCCTGTGAAGGAGGTGGGGTGATCTGTCTCACTGGGCCTGGGAGCTTCTGGCCTCGGGAGCTTTTCCCCTAGATTGCTGGCCACCCCCTTCCTGCTGGCCTTTAAGACTGGTGTGTCCTGAGAGCTGGGCTGAGGCGATGATCTGGGGTGGGGCAGAGCTGGCCCCCACTTTGGGGGGGTTGGCTGGCAGGATTTCGGGGTGGGGGTGGCTAGGATCTCAGGAGTTTGGGAGAAGCTGAATGCCGGGTCTCCCACCCACAGTGTGGCTGTTGTGGTGACTCAGCCGGGCTCAGACTCTGGCTCCGGGGGGTTTAGGGGACTTATCTGTGCTGGGAGCTGTGTCTGGGCCAGAGCCGGGCTGCCTCAAGGCCTGTCCTCCTGCATTGTTCTCGCCTCCCTTTGGGATTGGTATGGCCCCCCTCCCCAGACACTAATCTGTGGGTGGGCACTTTGCCCGGGTTGGGAAGCTCTCACTAAGCTGGGGGGCTTAGGACAATGGGGGCTAAGTGAGGGATGGGGATGAAGGCAGAGGGAGAATCTCCTGGTTTTCAGAGTTCCTTAGCACTCCAAGGCCAAGGTTGTTGGGGGGGGAAGAGGGGGGGAGAAAACGGGCTCACAGGTTGTTGATGCCACCTGTCCCAAATGGGGGGCTTCGGGGCTCCTCCCAGGTCCTCTCTTACCCCAGACTCTCCCCCATATTCTAGCTCTGTCTGGTAGAGGCCGTTGCCATGTGGTGAGGGGAGGCAAGAGTTAACAAAGGAGAATGAGCCCCCCCCCAGTTTGGACCCCTCCCCTTAGCCCTAGGCAAGACCCCCCCCCTTCCCACCAAACCGACACCAGACAACCCTCACCCCAGGCCTGGAGCTGGAGCTGGTTTTTCTGGTGCTGGCTGCAGCAGAGGCCTGACAGATTCCCAGGGAGAGGCCTCCTGGGGGGCCAGAGGGGCTGGGGGGGCTCCCGGGGGGAGTGATGAGAAGGGTGGCAGTCCTTCTAACAGGAACCTGAGGAGCAAGGGTAGGGTGAGCTTTTGTTTCGTTCTGCTGGGGAGCCCTGGGTGGCAATTTCCCATCACCTGGAGGGACAGTGACCTCATCTCTGGGTACCTATCTCCACCTGAGATGAATCTGCCCTCAAGTCTGGGGTGAGGTGGGGAGGGGCGCCTGGCGACACTCCAGCTGGGTTGCAGAGGCCAAGGTGCAGAGCCACACACCAAGGGCAGCTAAGACAGACAGACATGCAGCAGCCCCAGGAGAAACCGACATCAAAATATTTACTCTGCATTCAGACTCGCGCGGGCCAGGGACGTGCACCGTGCATGCAGACTGGTGAGACGCACACGGAACAGCGTCTGCACACACGTTCACACGCATGTGCCACTGCACGGCTCCTCTCTCCCGCCGCCAACAAGCACCTACACTTCCCTAAAGATGAGACCAAGAGCACATACAAGTGCGAAACACTCCCCAGTTGAAGGAAGGAGCTGGCCTCCCTTGTGAGCCCAGCACTGAGACCCGCCAGGCCCTCTCCCGAAGATGTCACACATTCAGACGTGGAGGCTCACACTGACTCCCTTCCTCCCCCTCACAGACCCTCCTCCAGGACCCCTGCGTGTGCCCCTATCTGCACCAGCAGGGATACTGATGGAGAAAGGCCCCTCATAAAGAGAAGCCTCCTTCCCCAAAGACGCTGTGATCTGTGGCTGCCAGCCTCAGTGTCCCCTCCTGAGATCAGAGGCCGGGCCTCACCCAGAGAGGGAAGCTGGGACCCAGGCCCGGCGTAGGGAGCAAGGCAGCCAACCCAGGCCAGGAGCGGAGGGCCTGTCTGGGAGCGGGCGGGGTACACAGAGGGCAGGGCCCCAAAGAGGCCCGTGGGGGCCTGGCCAGGGGTGGGGGAGGCTGAGGGCAGGGATCCCGTCTGGCCAGTTGGGCCTGTTCTTTCCCTTGCGCAAGGTGGTGGCTGGTGGCGGCTGTGGCTAGGCCTGCTGCTGTGTGGCAGCCTCTGAATCACCGCGGCTCCGGACCAGCGTCCCGGTGCTCCCGGGAGGAGGGGTGGGCACGGGTGGAGGGAGGAGCGCCCAGCCAGCAGAGTCCACGGGCCTCAGCAAACAGTGTGCTGCGGAAGGGTCCGTGGGCTTGGCCCGGCCTGGCAACTACATGCCCGCGGGGTGACCTCACCAGGCAGGCGGTGTGTCTCCTTTGCTCTGGTGACATCATCATGCTGACGCCGGGCGGGCACCGGGTGGGGGAGAGGAGGAGGAGGCGGTCTTGGCCTGCCCTGGCCTGGAAGTCTGGGCTTCTGGGTCCAGTTAGCCCAGGACGGGGATTCTAGAGCCCAAGTTCTCTCTTCCTTCCGTTGTAGCCTGTGCATGCATGCGTGTGTGTGCGCGCGTGCGTGTGTGCACGCGTGCGTGCGTGTGCGCGCGTGCATGTGTGTGTGTGCATGAACTGGAGGAGGGTGTTGCCCCAGCTGAGATGCTCCGGCTCAATAGTGGATTTAGGACAGTGGGGGGCTGTGGGAGAGGTCCTGAAGGGACTCTCCTGTTTTCCGGGGTACCTCATCCCGCAAAGCTTGGGCTTATCACTGGGGAGTGGGGATCTTGCACCCACAGGGAGGGACGTGGAGGATTGTGACTCAGGCATATATATGCCTGTTGTGCCCTGGAGAAGGTATATGTCGGGGAAAACGTGGGTGACTAGTTGTGGAGAGAGGCAGATGGTTGGCAAGTGTAGGGATAGGGAAGGAAAATATGCCATCTGACATTGTCTCAGAAATAGTCTTTAGGAAGGTTTGAGCGTCCTGGTGGAGCAGGGCTTGGGATCCGTGGGACCGCAGACACCATGTGCCGGGGGCTGAGCCCCTATCTCAAGCCCACCTCCAGCCCCTCCTTGGCAGCCCTGCACCCTCCAGCGCCGGGAGGAGGTGTCTGGGAGGGGCACGGGTAGTTAGCTGGACTCCCAGGCTGGGCTGGGTGGGACCAAGACCAGCTTAGGCAGGTCAGGGCCCTGGTATCTGGCCCTGCAGGTCTGTCCCGTCCTGTCCGGGTCCTCCCAACAGCATCCCCCCTCCCTCCACCCTTGCTAGCAGGGCCATGGGACCCTCTCCCCCTGGCCCGGGCTCTGCCTCACTGGAACCCTCTGGTCCACTCTAGTGGGGCTTCACCTTCTCCCTCCATAACTGCCCCCTCCGCCCACTTCTTTCTCCCTATGTGAGTCCAGAGCTGCTCCCTTTGGCAGCGAACCCAGGTAGCCAGCCTAGCCTGCCTCCACCCCTGGTTGCCATGCCAGCCCCCTCCTTGTCTGCCCAGCCCAACCAAAGATTCATTCCTCTTCCTTCTACCCTTTCCTTCTTCTACCCCCCTCTCTCTCTCTTGCTCTCATTCATTCAGTCAGTCAGTAAAATTAATCGGGCACCTGTTACGTGCCAAGAATGCCAACCATGTGTCACTGAGCACTAAATCAGAAACCAGGTTTCCCTATGTGATGTGAGACCCAGTTTCTACTCTCGGGGAGCTCTGTCCGGTGAGAGAGGTGGACAAGAAAAGGGCGAACACCATCCAGGGGATAAAGTACGATGGTGAGGTGAGAGCAGGGCGCTAGGGCAGAACAGGGGAGGGCACCTCACGCTGCCCGAGGTGGGGGTGGGGGTGGGGAAGGGAGGACTCCGGGAGGAAGTGATGTCTAAGCGGAGTCCTAAAGGATGAGTAGGAGTTACCCAGACAGTGATGAGTAGGAGCTACCAGACATAGGGAGGAGGGCCTTCCAGGAGGCGCACAGTGTGAGCAAGGTGTGCGCAGTGCTGGTCAGAGGCAGGGCCTATGCACTTCTGGTTGTTGCTGGATGTCCGTTCCAAGGCAAGAAGCTCTTGCCATCCCAGGGAGAGCCCTCACTCTGCCCCCAGCCCTATGCTTCCCACGCTTTATTCCCCAGCTCCACATTTATTTCTTCCCGACCCTGAGCTTCCTCAAGCCCTGCCTCCTTCCTAAGTTACTCATCCTAGAAACCCAGCACTTGCCTTTGTCTTTTGTCTTTCTTTCTTTTTTTTTTTTTTTTTAAAGATTTTATTTATTTATTTGACAGAGAGAGAGAGAGAGAGGGAACACAAGCAGGGGCAGTGGGAGAGGGAGAAACAGGCTGTCGGCTGAGCGGGGAGCCCCATGTGGGGGATGGGATCATGACCTGAGCCGAAGGCAGACGCTTAACGACTGAGCCACCCAGGCGCCCCTGTCTTTTGTCTTTCATCTCTCCTTCTGGTCAGTGATCAAATCCTGCTGAGTCTCCCCCAGGGCTGTCCCCTCCTCCCCGGTGCTGTAGCACGAAGGGTTTCTAGTGAGTCTCGGGTCTTCAGGGTCCCTGCTTTCTAGTTGGGAGGGCATGTCGCACTGGCCCCCCGCTGCAGTGACCCCCCATGACTCCCTTTGCCTGGTGTGGAAGGCCCGACCTCGTGTCCCGCTCCTGCTCAACACACACCCTCTGCCTTAGGTGTGTCCTTCCCCCTCTGCTTCCTGAACCAACCAACCTCTTCACCCCTTGGGTTTGCCCACCTTGGCCCCTCACCTGGAACCCCGTTCCGGGTCTCTCCCCCTCCTGGTCCTACCCAACTCCCGCCTCAGGCCCTCCCACAGAACTCAGGTTCCCAGTAACTGTCCCATCCCACAGCTAGCCTGCAACACGCCACTGAGCACTAAATCCGAGACTGTCACACCTTTCTGTATTTGTCCGCAAATGTACTTCTTCCTCCTGAACAGATCTCAGGTTCCATGAGGGCAAGGAAGGGATCCTTCTTTGAAAATGAGGTGACGTGAGAGCTACCCCGGGGTGCTTTGTTACTGTTCCTCATCGAGGCACCCTTCCTCGCTGGTCCCCGCCTCGGCTCCTCGGCTTCGGGCTCCCCGTCCTGACCCTGTCGCGGGGTGTCTGCCCTGACCTCACCTCTCCGGGCCTCTGACCTGGGGCCTCTCTGTCTTCGATGACTTGCTCATTCCTGTATCCGAGCCTTGGTTCATGCCATTCCTCCCACATGGAATACCTTCTTCTCTCTGGGAATCCAGGTCTCTCATCTTCAAGCCATGAAAAGAATGTTCTGAAGGGCCTCTCGGGATGGACCCTTCCCACACTACATGCCCCATCCTAGACGCCAACTGTTTTCAACCCCTGCCTTGGCTCCTGGCCACACCTCCTGAAAGCAGTCACTTCCCCGCCCCCCACCCCCCACCCCCCGTGGTAGGTTGGACCTTCGGTGAAAGTCTGTCCCTGGCTTCCCTGGTCTTTGGGTGCATAAAATCCATTTCCCCGAGAGGACCGTGAGCTCCCTGAGGGCAGAGGCTGGGTAACTCTCTTCCAGTTAGAGCCTCCCACCTCACACTTGCCCAGGACAGGATCCTGGGCTGGGAGAGGGTGTGACTCTTGCCGCCAGCGACCCAGTGGCCTTAGGCAAATCACTTCCTGTCTCCGGGTCTCAGTTTCCTCAGCTGTTAAAAAGTTGATAATGACGCCCACCTCTTGGGAAGGTTTTGTGGATCTTATGAGGTAATGGACGAAACGCGCTTGGCAAGCAGAAAGTGCTCCAGGAGTTCTGGTGGCCTTCGCTGTCATCACGCATAAGTGTCCCGTCCCCCCCCCCCCCCCCCCGCCCCCGGTCCGGCGGCTCCCCTAATCTTGGCCGCTCCTGTCCGCCCCCTGCAGGCCGGTGCCGGCCAGGCGAGCTGGAGACCTCGGACCTGGTGACCGTGGTGCTGGGCCAGGACGCCAAGCTGCCCTGCTTCTACCGAGGCGACCCCGGCGAGCAGGTGGGGCAGGTGGCGTGGGCGCGGGTGGACGCGGGCGAGGGCCCCCGGGAGCTGGCGCTGCTGCACTTCCAATACGGGCTGCACGTGAGCGCGGCCTACGAGGGCCGCGTGGAGCAGCCGCCCCCCCCACGGAGCCCCCTGGACGGCGCGGTGCTCCTGCGCAACGCGGTGCAGGCGGACGAGGGCGAGTACGAGTGCCGCGTCAGCACCTTCCCCGCCGGCAGCTTCCAGGCGCGGCTGCGGCTCCGCGTGCTGGGTAAGTGGGGCAGCCCGGGGTCGTCGGGGTGGGGGGGGGGGCGGCTGCGTGTGCAGGGGCCCCAGGTCCGCGCCCGCGCCTTCGAGGGCAGAAGCCGGGGGACGCAGAGATGGGGTCTGCAGAAAGGCTCGGGGCCGAGGAAGAGCGGGAAGAAGAGGGGAGGGGGGCCCTGCACGGGTGAGGGATCCGCATCCAGCTCGTCCTCCCAGCCAATCTAGAAATTCTCGGCAAGTGACCTCAGCAGCTTGCTCCCTACAGCTCCGTCAGCCTTGGGGAAGAATCCATGTATGAGAATATTCTTCCTTCCGTTGACCTGCACTCCCCACCTTGGTCACTTTCGCCGTCGGAAGCCATGTGGCCCAGGCTCATTCTGTCTTCCGCAGCCCAGCCTTTCAAAGGGCTGGGGATCTTCGTCGTTCCTCTCCCCACCCCACCCCCATCTCCTCTTCTGGAAGCTACACGTGCTAGTCTCTGCTACAGTTCTACCCAAAGCACTCATTCACAGCCTCTCTCGCAGTCCTGGGCTCCATGGTTTTAAAAATGTGGGGCTGAGATATGGACGTGCAGACCCAGCTCTGACCAGCGAGGCTGATAACTTTCTTGATCTGGACCTTGGGTGAATGTGGTTGGACTGGAGATCACAATCGCTTGTAAACCACTACTTTGCACTGTGGGCTCTTATGGTCCACGGATGCCCTAGACCTGTGGTCTAGTTAAATCTTTTCCATCCTGTGCTTGAGCTGTTCATGTTAGGAAGATAAAAAATAAAGGCCTTTAGTTTCCCTTTATCCACGTGGAACTTAGTAATGCTAGCCTTGGGGGTGAAAATCCTGAGTGTGAATCTAGACTTCGTCCCCTTTAGAGCTGACGATCTGGGACAAATCATTTAGCCTCCCCGAGCTTCAGTTTCCTCTCTTGTGACTCAGGGGTAACGATCCCTACTTTGCTGGTCTGTGGACAGGATTAAATGAAATCACATTGGTAAAGTGTTTAGCACGATACCTGGCTCATAGCAAGTGCTTAATAGGTGGTGGCTATGATTATTAGGATATAGATGTTGTCTGGTTGGTTTTGTATTTGCTTCATTATGTTTATTAAAAAATGATCCATGCTCATGGTAAAAAAATTGAACAGTAGAGAAAGATATGAAGTCGGCTGAAATTCCACCACTCATCTGGTGCCTGTGTTGGTGAAATAAGAGAAAAAAAAAAAAAGAGCCTGAAAATGTTTGCCTGTGCAAGACTGAGCCGGGACGGGGCAGGGCCTCCTGATGGGTGTGCTGACCCGTGACCCCTGCCTCCCACCACCTGCAGTGCCTCCCCTGCCCTCACTGAACCCCGGGCCAGCGCTAGAAGAGGGCCAGGGCCTGACGCTGGCAGCCTCCTGCACGGCAGAGGGCAGCCCAGCCCCCAGCGTGACCTGGGACACGGAGGTCAAGGGCACAGCGTCCAGCCGCTCCTTCAAGCACTCCCGCTCAGCTGCTGTCACTTCAGAGTTCCACCTGGTGCCAAGCCGCAGCATGAATGGGCAGCCCCTCACCTGCGTGGTGTCCCACCCTGGCCTGCTCCAGGACCAGAGGATCACCCACATCCTCCAAGTGGCCTGTGAGTACTTGGATCTTGGGTAGAGAGACCCTGAACCACCCCAGTCTGGCCAGGCTGGATCCCGAAGGCCCCCTGGTGTGGCCTAGAGGGCACTAGTGCGAAGGGAGACGCCCAGGAGCCCATCCCAGATGACCTTGACAGATCACTCAGACCCCTCTGACCTTCTGACCTTCTGACCTTCAGTGCCCTCCTGTTTACAAAGGAGATTGCCCTGCTCCACAGGGTTGTTGGGAGAATCGGGTATAAACATGAGATTGAAAGCACTTTTTTGGAAATACCCGAAGACAGGCAGGCTTTTTTTTTTTTTTTTAAGATTTTATTTATTTGAGGGGGGAGAGAGAGAGAGAGTGAGAGTGAGAGAGCACAAGCCAAGGGGAGAGGCAGAGGGAGAAGCAGACTCCCCGCCGAGCAGGGAGCCAGATGCAGGGATTGATCCCAGGACCCTGGGATTATGACCTGAGCCGAAGGCAGACGCTTAACCGACTGAGCCACGCAGGCGCCCATGAAGACAGACAGGCTTGCTGAAGGTTGCCGGCCCCACTGCTTGGCCCTCGTGCTCGTTGGACAAGCCCTACTTCTGCTCCATACCGGCTGTTACTCAGTCTTGTTTGTCTGCATTGTCCCCAGCAGCAGAAGGAGTATAATTAGATGAACTTTACAGGGTTCTGATGGGAATTAGAAGCCACGAAGACCAAGCATCTCGCACAACGCATAGTGCATTAGGTGGTACTCAGTAAGCAATAGATAAGGTTTTCCTGGCATTAAACTCTGAGCCTCTTCAGGCATAGGACTCTTTTCTATTCATACTAACCCAGCCTTTGGCACAAAGTAGGTCCTCAACAAATGTTTGTTAAAGAAATGTGTGAATGAGTAGGATTGTTAAGCCTTTGGAGAATCAGGGAGAGTTTACCGAACACCTGTTCTGTGACTCCGCTGGCGACAACAGGGGATTCAGAAAAAGTGTGAATCTTTTCCGAGGGACTTAGAGGCTCGTTGCCCAGATAAATCAGTGTGGACTCTGAGCTCAGAGAGGGGAGGGAGCCATGTGGCAAGGACCCAGCAAGGATGCGCTGGGCTAGGTTCGGCTGCAGAGACGGACAGAGAAACAGAGAAGGGGGGAGGGGCGGGGTGGTGGCGGGGCAGGGGTCCTTCGAGGAACAGCATGATCAAAAAAAGCCTCATTCCCCTTCTTTCTCCTTCCACCTCCCATTCCAGTCCTCGCTGAGGCCTCTGTGAGGGGCCTTGAAGACCAAAAGCTGTGGCAGGTTGGCAGAGAAGGAGCTACACTCAAGTGCCTGAGTGAAGGGCACCCCCCTCCCTCGTACAACTGGACACGGTAAGAGCCTGGCCCTGGGGGAGGGCGTAGCTTGGGACCAGGGTCCTGCCTTCACAGTCCTGTGTACTCCTTATGGGCTGGGACAATATATCCTGAACTCCAAATAAATTGGGGCACATGCTTAGACCTATGCAAGAATGTGCATGGTCACCAAATATTATTATTGACTTGGACCAGGGAGTCTGCAATACATGGTCACTGGTAGGGAATAAGCCAATAAGTCCTTGGTTTTCCCCCCTAACTTTCAAATTATGAAATATAATACAGTATTTAAAGAACCGCATTTTATGTATTTATGTGAGTACCTAAAGCGGACGAGACAAAAAGATACATCTGGCTGTTATTGCTCTTAAAGTGACACTCTGACCCCCTGGCATTGCCGGCGCCACCACCACAGACGTCCAGGGACTCAGGCAGGGGTCAGGTGCACCCGTGTGGGAGCCCCCGACAGGCACGTTCTCCTGTGTGAGCCACTGAGCCGTGCATTGGCCTGTGCCTCGGGCTCTGTTCATATACCCTGCCGTGCAACATCTTGGGTGTTGGGGCGTGCGGTCACATTTTCCCAAGTACATCTGAGCCCAGATAGGAAAGGGGTGTCCCGTTGTGTGGACCTCGTGCCACGTCGGCCTGGTACCCGGGGCTGGATGACGTGATGCCCGTGGGAGCCTGTGGGATGGCACACGTGTGGATCTTCTCCGGGTGTGTGTGGGGGGTGCCCGGGTCAGGCTGGGCGGCAGGGAGAAGGGACCTCTGCCTGGACCTGCCTGGGGGAGGGAGGGGCACCGTGGGAACAGCCAGCGGCTCTGGGTGACGTCATGGGGGAGGGAGGTAGAGAGCTGCCCAGGCACGTCGGGTGGTGGCAGCCTCCGCCCGCCCCAGCTTCCCTGTCCTCCAGGTTGGACGGGCCTCTGCCCAGTGGGGTCCGAGCGGAAGGGGACACGCTGGGCTTTCCTCCGCTGACCACAGAGCACAGTGGCATCTATGTCTGCCACGTCAGCAATGAGCTCTCCTCCAGGGACTCTCAGGTCACTGTGGATGTTCTTGGTAAGCACCGGGGCAGCCGCGGGGGCCTGGGCCAAGGGCCTGGAGGGGCACTAGCAGGCGAGACGGAGAGGGTGAATTGGGGCAGTGCTGATTCGGAGGGGCGAGACTGCATGAACTTTGCAGGGGGTCAAACTGAGGGGGTGGTTTGGGATGTGTTTGGTGAGGACCAGGTGGCAGGGTTTGTGAGGGCGGGGGGTGGGTCAGGGATCTGAGCATCCCCCTCAGACAGAGGCCTGTCTCCAGCAGACCCTCAGGATGCCCCAGGGAAGCAGGTGGACCTGGTGTCAGCCTCTGTGGTGGTGGTGGGTGTGATCGCTGCGCTCCTGTTCTGCCTTCTCGTGGTGGTGGTGGTGCTCATGTCCCGTTACCACCGGCGCAAGGCTCAGCAGATGACCCAGAAATAGTGAGTACTGGCTGCACTTGGGCGGGTAGAGCTAAGCTGGGAGCAAAGACGAGGTGAGCAGGAGGTGCGGGCCAGGCCCCGGGAGAGAGGAGAGACTGGGAGCTTATTTCGGAGGCGGGCAGAGTCCTTCGGGAAGTGAGAAGGGCCTGGGCCACGGCTGAATGGGGAGAACCGTACTGCTGAGTGAGGGTCGGATCCATATGCCCGGGTATCACCAAGTACGCACACTCTAACACGGGGTGCAGGCACATGTGCGCGCACACACACACCCCGCCCCCTGCAGCCACTCAGACACACTCGCGGGGACAGCACAGAGCCCAGCCCCTCCAGCCCGGTGTCACATAGGCTTGGCCAAAGCTAGGCCCACCTTGGGAGGCCGCTGCTACCCTCAGCTGCTAACAGGGGCGTGTCTTCCCTAGTGAGGAGGAGCTGACCCTGACCAGGGAGAACTCCATCCGGAGGCTGCATTCCCATCACGCGGACCCCAGGAGCCAGGTGTGTGCCAAGGTTGAGTGCATCCCCCGGGGCCGGGGGTCCCTCTGCGGACCAGGAGCACGGCCCTCCACCGGGTCTGGCCCGGACTCGCAGCTGGGGCTGGGGGTGGAGCTGGGGGCGCAGCTGCTTTGGGTCTGTGGGCTCCTCCGCCTGGTTCCCTTCACCACGGGCCTGGGGGCTGCTCTGGGAGGCCACCATCAGCACCGGTTCCAGGGTGGGGCTGGGTCGGGGGCGGTGAGGACGTCTGCATCAGGGAGAGTGGACAGGTCGGGTTGGGGGGAGCGGTGGTGAGGGAGGAGGTGGAGCCCTGTTCTGACTCCTCCCCCGTGTCCGGGCCCCACAGCCGGAGGAGAGTGTAGGGCTGAGAGCCGAGGGCCACCCTGATAGTCTCAAGGACAACAGTAGCTGCTCTGTGATGGTGAGGCCCCCGGCCCCACCGGCGTCCCCACCACTCTCCTGCTCCCGGATGTGGTGGGCCAGTGGCCCCACACCAGTCCCCGTGTCTCAGCCCTGGCACCTCTGCTGTGCCTTTGTTCTCCGGCTGTCCCTCCCCATGCCTGACACTCGCTACCGGCCCCCAGCTCTGAGCCCCTGAGCTTGCACCTGACCTCTGACCCCACCGCTCCCCCACCTACCCCCCCGCCACCGCCGGTCTGGCTGCCCTGCCTTGGCTCCTGACGCGCCCCTGCCCTTGGTGTCCAGAGTGAAGAGCCGGAGGGCCGCAGTTACTCCACGCTGACCACGGTGAGGGAGATTGAAACACAGACGGAACTGCTGTCTCCAGGCTCTGGGCGGGCAGAGGAGGAGGAGGATCGGGATGAAGGCATCAAACAGGCCATGAACCATTTTGTTCAAGAGAATGGGACCCTGCGGGCCAAACCCACGGGCAATGGCATCTACATCAATGGGCGGGGGCATCTGGTCTGACCCAGGCCTGCCTCCCTCCCCGAACCCGGCTCTTTCTGCTGACCTGGGGGATTTCTACTCATCACACGGAGGCCTCCCTACACACCTTATTTCTTGAGGAAGATGCTCCCCATCCCACTGACTGCTCGACCTTTTCCTCCAACCCTTCTGTTTGACAGTGGGGGGCTCTGCCGGTTGAGTCCTCCCCACCCCCTTCGTGTGTGTGTGTGTGTGTGTGTGCGCGCGCGCTTGTGCTTGTGTGTGTTTACAGACAGTGTGTGTGTGTGTGTGTGTGTGTGTGCGCGTCAGAGTCCAAGTGAACTGTGATGGGCTTGGCTTGTGTATGGCGTGGCTGTGTGACCTCTACCTGGAAGCGCAGGTTATCTCCTCAGACCCCAGAGCAGTATTAATGACGCAAAGTTGGAGGCGAGAGGCGGAGACTGTGGGTCAGACCCAGGTGTGCAGGCATAGCTGGAACTGGATTCTGGCCTCCTGAGTTGGGGAGCCGGGCTCCCGCCACTTGGCAGCCGAGGGGCGAACGCTGAAGCAGCCAGCCCAGGGGTTGGCCAGAGACTAGCGCCCTTACTGGAGAAGCCCTTGGCACTCTGGTGGCCTCTGGTGGCCTCTGGTGTTCTCTGGGCCTGCTGCATGTGCATATTTTCTATAAGTAAATCTGCTGGGGGAGTTTCTTTTAAGGAATACTGCTCCGAATACTTTAATAAGAGAAACAGATCTTTAAAAAAAAAAAACAAAACTTTTGATTTATCTGGATGTTTGTTATTACTTGGCTTGCTTAGCGTGAGGCCAGCCTCCACGGAAAGTCAGCAAAGCTAGGCCTTGTGCAGACCCCGGCAGGGGGTTCATGCCTGTGCCTCGGAAAGGTGCCCCTTCTAAGGCACTTGAATTTAGGCAGCCTCCTGGGAGGGAGCCTGGCACTGTGGAGTCTGAGTCGGGGCGTGAGCCCCTGGGTCCCTGGCTGCAGGAGGACAGGGTGGGGTCCTGGGCCCTTCCCCTAGCCGCCTCTCTGCTCCTCGCTGCATCGGCAGTTGTCTGTGGTCCCTTGGGGGGGGAGGTTGCGGGGACTGGGTGACAAGGGCTCCTGGTTTGGTTGTGGTGTAGGGGAGACGGGGTAGTGATCACAGCCCAAGGGACGGGGGGTGGAGTTCTGGGCGGGGCGGGGGGGAAGGAGCTGCTGGGGGCAGGAATGTCTCCTTTTCCCCAGGGGCCTTGGGGTCACCAACCTGGGGCTCTTCTGGCAGTTGCTGCGGGTCTGGGCTGGGGTTAGATACGGTCCACTGTTGCCTGGCCCACCTGAACACACTCAGCCAGAATACCTAGATTTTGTGCCCAAACCCTGCTTGGCCTGAAATCTGCTGGATTTCTGGACCAACAGAGAGACATCATCCCCTGCTCCCCAGCCAGCCCAGGACTTTGAACATGGAGCCCAACGATCTGGGGTCCTAGGATGTACATTTTGTGTAAATATGTGCATATTTGTACATAAAATGATATTCTGTTTTTAAATAAACAGATAAAAGCTGTTCTGCCTGGTTCCTCTCTTGCCCCTGGGCAACTCGACACCCTCTCAGCACCTTCCTCCCCTTGGCCCCAAGTAGGGGAGGAGCTAGGACGCCTGTGGCTGGGAGGCTAAGGAGAAAGAAATGCCCTCTGCCGCCTCTGAGAGTTCCCCGGGCAGGCCGACAGAGCGAAAAGCCCCTTCCCGCACAGCCCGCGCCTTCGTGTGCAGTGTCGTCACTCCTGGGTCGCGTCGGAGTCTCCCCAAAACAGGCCTGGGAGCGAACAGCAGTACGTACACTCTTTACAAAGAAGCTAACACCCAAGTGAGGTCCACAAAAAAGAGCTGGAAGGATTAAAGATCACCTAGTTCACCCCCTTCGTGGTCACACGTGTGGACACTGAGGCTCGGCAAGGTAATGTGACTTGACTGAGGTCATAGGCCTGTCTGGGGCTGAGCCTGGGCATCCTCCCTCCGGGGGGTGCTTTGCAGGGCACTGTGCCAACTTGCTTTCAAGCCAGCCTCCAGTCTCCACCCCAGACCCCCCGAATTCTGGTCTCTAAGGGTGTCAGTCACCTGCTCACGCCCCAGGCGCCACCACCCCACCCCAGGGCTCTGATGTCACATCGCCTTGACCAATGAGTGAAGTCCCAGTGAAGGGTTGAGGATGTGAATGTCAGCTGCCTCCCCCACCCCAGGCCCTGTGGTTGCAAAGATGCTCTAACAGGAAGCGGGCTGGAGAAGCTGCACAGCTTCCTGCTCCCCCAGGGCTGAGCAGGGCCAGAGGGGCGAGTACCAGCCTGGGCCACGAGACACAGCTTCTTGTCAGGGTCCTGGCAGCTTCCTCTTCCACGGCTACTTCCGTGTAGTAGCCGGGGGGGCCCCCAGAGTCAGAGGCAGGAGCTGCTGCCTGTTGCCCAGGCCACCCTCCACCCCCAGTTCGGAGCCCTGCCCCGTGGGGCCGGGCCAAGCCCAGAGGGGCTTGGGATCCTATGGGGGGCTGGTAGGGCAAAGGTCTTGGGGGGGGCAGAGGTGGCTGGGCCAGGGCCCGGGGGGCTCCAGCCATGAAGTCTCGGCAGAAAGGAAAGAAGAAGGGCAGCTCGAAGGAGCGGGTGTTTGGGTGTGACTTGCAGGAGCAGCTACAGCGTTCGGGCCAGGAGGGTAAGGAGGCGGCTCAGGGCTGCTGTTGGGTGGGGCGCATGGAGCTTCTGCAATCTGGTCTGGTCCGAGGGACATGGCGAAGGGGCAGTGGCTTGGGGTCGGCGCCCAGGAAGCTGACGAGCAAGTGGGGCAGGAAATGTGGCTGAGTGGAGAAGTCAGGGGAGCTCCCTTGCGGAACTACCTGGGGATGGGGAGGCTGGGGCTGGGGAGAGGATGGAGAGATGAGAAACTGAGAGAAGTCGGCAAAGGAGAGGTGACGGCATCACTGCTGGGGACCGAGCGGGAGGCTGGGAGGATGACAGGGTCAGCAGATGAGTGGCAGAAGGGCCGATAGATGGTCCTTGGGTCTGAATGAAAGGAGCAGGAGAAGGGCCCTGGGAGAGTCTGAGGGTGGCACTGGGGAGGGTGGGGGTTTCCTGGTTGGAGGAGAGTGCCCAGGGACATGGTTGTGGGGCTCTGGGCCCTCTGCAGCCTTGCTGGGCTGCAGGTGAGGGTGTGGGGTGGGACTTTCCCCGGTCTCCATGACCCTCCCTGTGCACAGGAGGAACAGGTTCAAGGCGCGGAGGGCGAGGGGAGAAGCTGCCGAAATGGGGGATGCGGGTAGGGTAAGAGAGACGCCCTGGGGCTGGTTGGAGGATAGGGGTGCAGGGTGCAAAGCAGGGGATGTGGGACTGTCTCTGGGGCCTGTCTACTGCCTCCCTGGGTTCCCTAGAGGGGCTCGGAAGCCAGCAGGAGCAGGGACAACCCTGGGCTCATCCTGGCATGGAGTAGCCACTCACAAACTTAGCTTGATTTGATTTGAAATTGACCGCAGGTATCCTGGCTGCCCAGTCCAGCTTGTTTTTGGCACTTGGAGCTCCTCCCAGAGCGGGGCACGTTTCCCCCCCTCCCCATCCCACCCCACCCCAATCTGTCATTTCCTCTTTGTCCTCTCCTCAGCTCTGGGCTGTGGCTCCTGCAGTGGAGGGAGGGTGATGGTGGTTCCTAGCTCATTTCCTGCCCTGAGCCCCGCCCCCTTGTCCCCAAACACCTCCTTCCCCTTTTCTCCTCCCCCAGAGGCCCCCATCCCCACTGGCCTCGGTTAAGGGAAACCCCCGAGCCCCAGAGCAGAGTGTTACACAGCTTCAGCTGAGAAGGCCCTGCTCCGCCTTTCTCTTCTCACGGGTCGGAGAGCCCGGCTGCCAGCACAGGGCTGCCTCGCCTACAAGGGATTCCTCTTGAAGAACCACGACTCTTGGCCAAGGGCCACATGATCCACTGGGGCTGATGTTCTTCCAGTTCTCTGCGAACCCTCAGTTCGGTCTCCTCATCCCGGTGCTGCCCTTCCCTGTGGCCCCTGGCAGCCCCGTGTTAAAACACAGGACCCACGCCCCCGCCCCCCGCAAGCCAGCCCAGACCCCACTCCTGTGTCCTCTCCCGGCCCCTGCATTCCCAGCAGGTGAGGGGCCTGTTCTCTGAAGGCTTAGACATCTGGTTGTGGGGGCCTGGTCCTAGCGAATCCCGGAGGAGGAGAGGAGCCCCTCCTGCCCCTCCTCGGAACCTCACCTGAGCCCACGGGTGGCGTTATCTCAGGCTCCAGAGCAGCAGTGGCGGCCCGCCCCTCCCCTCCCCTCCCCCTCCCCCCCTCCCCCTCCCCCTGGCACAGACAGGTGGGAAGTGAAAGGACAATGTGACGCTGGCAATGGCTTCTCCCTTTAACCCAAGACTCAGCACGAAAGGAAGCCCACGCTGTTGGAGATCTGCGTTCCCGCTTAATTCACCCTCCCTGATCGGCTGTTTTCCCCACCCTTAACTGCTCCGTCCCAGTGGCCTCTCCCCGCTCCCGGCCCTGCGAAGGCCGGTCTCTTCCTTCCCCAAGCCCTACCTGTTCTGAGCTCCTCCTTTTCCTAAACTTTATCTTTCTGCTACCTTGTTCGGGTTTCCGATTCCCCAGGTCTCTAAATTCTGGGCCCTCCTCCCTGCCGCTGCCCCCATTCCCCGATGACTCCGTTCCTTGACTCCATCACCTCAGCTGTCTCTTACTTTCATCTCCCATGCTCCGGCTCTGGCCTCTATCTCCCTGACTCCCCCTCTCTCTGACTGTTATCTCTCCCCTCATCTCCTGACCCATTTCCTCTGTGGCTCTGATTCCTTAGGCTCTCGAATACTTTCTTTTTCTTTTTCTCCCTCCCCGCTTTTTTTAGAGAGGTGGTGGGGGAGGGAGAGAGGGAGAGAGAGAGAGAGAGAGAATATTAAGAGGCTCCACGCCCAGCACGGAGCCAGACACCAGGCTTGATCTCACGACCCTAAGCTCAAGACTTGAGCCAAAATCAAGAGTCAGATGCTTAGCTGACTGAGCCACCCAGGCACCCCTTTAAGGGCCTTTTCAGGAGATTCAAAATCCACAGAGAAGGCAGGAGGGGGGAAGATCTGACTTCGTTGCCATTCCTGTGAAAAGAGCCTAAGCTTTCGGTGACAGTGGACTAGGAGCCAACGGAGCAATGCGGTGGCCGAAAGAGCTGGGGTGGCGTTAGGTACCTGAGCACAGAGCAGCAACCCAACGGAGAAGTGTCCGCCCCGTTTCTGCATTCAGTGCTGGGAACCTGAGGGGGGCGACCCTGGCAAATGGACCCGGGTCCTGGAAGGAGGGATGGTGGGTGAACTGTACGGCCACGACTGAGGCAAAATTCAACAAAGCCCTCACTCTCCGGGCTGCACCAGTGCCCTGGGTTCCATCTTTCTTTTCTTCCTTCCTTCCTTCCTTCCTTCCTTCCTTCCTTCCTTTTTTCTCTTTCTTTCTTCCTTCCTTCCTTTCTTTTCTTTCTTCTTTCTCTTTTTCTTTCTTTTTCTTTCTTCCTTCCTTCCTTCCTTCCTTCCTTCCTTCCTTCCTTCCTTTCTCTTTCTTTCTTTCTTTCTTTCTTTCTTTCTTTCTTTCTTTCTTTCTTTCTTTCTTTCTTTCTTTCTTTCTTTCTTTCTTTCTTCCTTCCTTCCTTCCTTCCTTCCTTCCTTCCTTCCTTTCTCTTTCTTTCTTTCTTTCTTTCTTTCTTTCTTTCTTTCTTTCTTTCTTTCTTTCTTTCTTTTTCTTTCTTTCTTTCTTTCTTCTTTCCTTCTTTCTTTTTCTTTCTTCTTTCTCTTTTTCTTTCTTTCCTTCTTTTTTTCTTCTTTCTTTCAAGTTTATTTATTTATTTATTTTAGTAATCTTTACACCCAGTGTGGGGCTCAAACTCATAACCCTGAGAACAAGAGTCACATGGCTCTTGAGCCAGCCGGGAGCCCCTGGGTGGCTCTTTTTTAAGGAGGCTCTCACTCCCAAGGTTGTGTGTGTGTGCAGTTCGTGCCTGAACAGCCCTAGTAGTGGGTGCCTCCTTAAATTCTTCACCCTTGTGCCTTCCTTATCTCACCCAAATCCTGGCTCTGGGGTGCAGGGGGGCAAAGGGTGTGGAAACTGGGTCATACAAGGAGGGTCTATAATCATGGTTGATGGGCTTATTATTTCCTTCCTTCTGTATTTCCATCTTACTTAATTTCCCCAAGAACTTGGGATGGGAGTGTGTGGGTAAGCAAGTGCATGAGATTCAGCTCTGTCATAGGCAGGTACACAAAACTGTGACAAAATCGTGATCCAAATCCCAAAATTTTGGGGCGCCTCGGTGGCTCAGTTGTTAAGCGTCTGCCTTCGGCTCGGGTCATGATCGCGGGGTCCTGGGATCGAGCCCTGCATCGGGCTCCCTGCTCGGCGGGAAGCCTGCTTCTCCCTCTCCCACTCCCCCTGCTTGTGTTCCCTCTCTCGCTGTGTCTCTCTCTGTCAAATAAATAAATAAAATCTTAAGTCCCAAAATTTTATAAAAAGATAGAATAAAATGACTGAAGGAATTGTGTTGAAGGAGAAACAAGAAGAGGAGGTAAGGTAGGTACCCAGAAATGCATATCAAATGATGCTATATGGTTTCTAGATGTGGGCTCTGGGCTTCCTGATAATTCAAGTAAAGAGATAAACATAATCAGGTATAAGACTCCTAAAGCCCATTAGAAAAAAAAAAAAAAAAGATGGCTAAGGAGAAGCAGCTCTTTCTGACACTGACACAGAGGGATTTCTCTGGCGAGTCTTGGTTAATTGAACTTAGTCTTTTCTTTTCTTCTCTATTTCAATCTCCAAGGGGTGTCACCAAGCCTCAAAACTGATTGATTACTTCTCTGAGTCATAAATAAACCATTATAGAGCACCTGCTCTGTTTCAACACTGTGCTAAATGATGGGGAAAATGTTACTATGTGTCAGAGGTGTAGACACAAAAGAAACTAGAGATAACAAAGTGCGGTAGGTACTATAATACAGAGAGAAGCAAAGGGTTCAGAATCGGAGGTGATGTTTGAGCTGTGTTTTGAGGGGTCATAGGAGTTGACCAGTAGAAGACAGAGGGAAGGGTATTTTCAGGCAAGGTAAATACCAAGGCTTATCCATGGAGTAGCAAAGAGCTGGATCGGAGGGTTTGTCGGGGAATTGACCGGAACTGAACCTGGATCCCTGAACCAGGCAGCTGGGCCTGGTTTGTGAAGGGTTTAAACATACTGTGCTGAGTTTATATTCCATTCTAGACCTGTGAGGTGAGCAATGAAGATTGGGGTGCAGCAAGATGTTTATGGAGCAAAGGATTTAAGGCAGGGAAGGCTTCAGAAGGATAAATATGTGGCCTTGTGAAGATGGGATTGTACACCTGGTGTTGGAGGGTTTCCTGTGTCTGAGACACCATGTCAGAAAACATGAGAGACATCAAATTGGTCACTCTGTTCGGGCCTCAGAGAGGGCACCAAAAAAGAAAAAAAAATTGGTCACAGTTAGATCTTGTCCTTAAGGAGCTTACAGTCTAGTAACAGGGGAGGGGGCCTGGGTTGGGAGAGAGAATACAACTTTTTGCACCCTTGGATTTGGATCCTGGCCCTAGCTGGGCAATACTAGGCACTTGTTACTTCTTTGACCCTCAGTTTTCTTATCTGGGGACTAGAATACCTAATGCACAGTGCTTGGCACCTAGGTGTTTTTCTCCTGAACTGACCTGTCCCAATTTTGTGTACCTTCCGAGGACAGACCCGATGCCCACGCACTTGCTTACGAGAGAGTGTGCTTCACAATCGTCCCTGTCAGCTCCGCCCCATTTGGGTCAGGACAACGAATGTTCCTTCATCTTATACAGAATGTTCAATAAACGTACCTTCGAGACCTGTCCTGATACTCGTGGTGCCCTTCAACCAGCTGCCCCTTTGAAAATTCTAGAAAGCAAACCAGTCATTACAGAGCGACATATTTCAGTTCAATGAAGACAGAGCTTTCTAACAGGAATGGGCAGTCTGGAGAGGCAGTGCGCCCCCCCTCCCTCGGGGGGATTTATGCCGAGGCTCTAAACCCCGTGGGCAGAGAGATTGGCAGGCTGGAGCTGATGTCCTCTAAGAATCCTTCTGACAGGTTTTTATTCATGAGCTCTGCTTCCAGTCTCCCCGAACCCCTTCCCCGATGCTTCCTTCCGTATCTCAAGTCCCCTGTGGTCTCTGACCTCCCAGGCCTGATTTCTCTTTCTCTGCCCCATCTGTGTCCCCAGTGCCGCAGGTGCTAAAGAGCTGTGCAGAGTTTGTGGAGGAGTACGGAGTGGTGGACGGGATCTACCGTCTCTCAGGGGTCTCTTCCAACATCCAGAAGCTCCGGTGAGTCAGGCAGTGAGGGGAGGGCTCTATGGGCCAGGAGGCCAGGGAGCCAGAGGGGCGAGGGGAAGGGGAGAGAAGCAAACATGGGTGCCAGGTGCTGTCTCAGGGAGACGCTCTGGAGTCTCCTCAGGAAAGGCTGCGACCACGCACCCCATTCCCCCCAGGCTGGCATGCATGTGTCTACACGCACACATACGTCTCTGCTCCCACATACAACCACCCAGCTTAAAATTTTCAGATATGATTCACATACCATAAAACTCACTCTTTAAAAATGTACAATCTGGTGATTTCTTTGGTACATTCACAAGGTTGCACCACCATCTCACCACTATCTAATTCCAGAACATTTCCTCAGCCCCAAAAGAAACACCCAAAAACAGTCGCTCCACTTTTCTCCTTTCCCTCAGCCTCTGGAAACCACTGGCCTACTTTCTATCTACATGACTGTGCTTTCTCCACACCTTTCATATAAGTGGACTCGTATAACTGGAGGATTTTGTGTCGGGCTTTTTCCCTTAGCATGATTTCAGGGTTCATACAGGTGTCTCAGATGCTAACACTTCATCTCTTTCTGTGGCTGAATCGTATTTCGCTTACCCATCCATCAGCTGATGGACATTTGGGTTGTTTCCACCTCTTGGCTATTCTGAATAATGCTGCTGCGAACATTCACGATAAGTCTTCATGTGGACCTACGGTTTCAATTCCCTGGAGTATAGACCTAGGAGTGGAATTGCTGGGTCATACAGTTACTCCATGTTGAACTCTTTAAGGAACTGTCGAGCTGCTTTCCCATGGTAGTGCATCATCTCACATCCCCGAGCCTTCCAATTTCTCCACATCTGCCGGCACTTGTTACTGTGTGTCTTTTTTTTTTTTTTTTAAGATTTTATTTATTTGACAGAGAGAGACACAGTGAGAGAGGGAACACAAGCAAGGGGAGTGGGAGAGGGAGAAGCAGGCTTCCCGCTGAGCAGGGAGCCCGATGTGGGGCTCAATCCCAGGACCCTGAGATCATGACCTGAGCCCAAGGCAGACGCTCAAGGACTGAGCCACCCAGGCGCCCCTACTGTGTGTCTTTTGAATTACAGCCATCCTAGCGGATGTGAAGTGATACTTCACCTGTATTTGCGTTTCCCAATAGCTAGTGACTCGAGCAGATTACTGGTTTGTGTATCTTCTTTGGAGAACTTTCTATTCAAATCCCTTGCTCGTTTTTAAATTGGGTTATTTTTTTCCTTTGAGTTGTAAGAATTCTTTATATATTTTGGATACTTTTTTAAACGATCTTATTCATTTATGAGAGCGAGGGAGAGAGCAAGAGAGAGAACAGAAGCCGGGCATTGGGAGCTGGGGGGGGGGTGGTGAGGGGGGGAGGCAGAGGGAAGAGCAGTCTCCCCGCTGAGCAGGGAGCCCAACACAGGGCTCGATCCCAGGACCCTGAGACCATGACCTGAGCTGAAGGCAGATTCCTAACCGACTGAGCCACCCAGGCGCCCTTATATATTCCGGATATTAAACACTTACCAAGTCTATGATTTGCAAATATTTTCTTCCATTCTGCGGGTTGCCTTCACTTTCTCGGTAGTGTCCTCTGACACACAAAAGGTTGTCATTTGATATTCAGTGTATCTATTTTTTCTTTGGCGGCTTGTGCTTTTGGTGTGTTATCTAAGAAACTGTGGCCTGACGCAAGGTCATGAAGATTTACACTTATGTTTCCTTCTAAGAGTTACACTCCTCCATTTTTACATCTACCCAGAAACAGGTACGTTCATCTCTCCACTTTTATTGAGTCCCACATACCCCACCCTTGCTACTCACACCCACAGCTACATCCCTGACGCGCATGCCTGTTCATGCGCAGCCCCCTTCCCTAGCCCCTCCCCCACCCGCACACCCACTCCACACAGTGACATGTGCATCTACGTCCGCTTGCCTCACGTATACACATGCCCAACAGCCTCCTTCCAAGGCCCATGCATGTTGACCCTCGACCCTGTCTGGGCCCCTGGGCGCAGCTCTCACCTCTCCCGTCTTCCCCCAGCCCCCCACCACTCCTGACCACTCTGCACCTCCCCAGGCAGGAGTTTGAGGCAGAGCGGAAGCCAGACCTGCGGAAAGATGTTTACCTCCAGGACATTCACTGCGTCTCCTCCCTGTGCAAGGCCTATTTCAGAGAACTGCCAGACCCCCTGCTCACTTACCGCCTCTATGATAAGTTTGCTGTGAGTTGAGAAGCAAGGAGGGTGGGAGACAAAGATGAGGGGTGACTGCTCTGGTTTTGACCTCCCAAGTGTGTCCAATGCCATACAGTGTCTCTGTGATGCTGAATGACCAAGACCACCTGAGAATGAAAAGACCCCTCCCTGCAAATCCCCCCGGGGCCTGCTACTTCTGCCCTCCCGTCCCTCTTCTCTTCGCCCTTCCTCATAAGGCCTGCAGATCACACACAGTGCAGGGGCGAGACTAGGGGAAAGTAGAACCCAGACGGATAGCAGAGGGCCTTTGGAAATCACCTAGACAGAGCTTCCTTACATTTAAGAGAATGAGAACCCTTCTTAGAAGTCAGCACTTTTTCAGGCACGCCCCTCCAGGCGCAGATTGTATGTCGAACATCTTTGGAATAAGAAAACACATGACAAAAATGCTATCTTGAATTCAGTAAATTTTACAAATAAGTTGCATCTTATTAAGAATAGCATTTAGAAATCCAGAATAGCAGACCACACCGTTCAGCCCACACAGGCTAGACTGGGTGGGCACAGGCCTTCCTGGGCACCTTGGAATAACTGCACAGCCCCTGGAACACCCACAGGGAGGGACCACTAAGGTAGTCCTGTGCCAGAGCCTTCTGAGGAGGATGCTAAGGCAGAATGGCAGGAAGTTGCTCAAGGTCACAAAGCTCTTAAGTGGCATAGTCAAGACCCAGCTGCAGGCCTCGTAGGCCCCAAATTCTGAGCTCTGTCTGCTATGTCAGCGTCCTTTGAAAGATCTGGGGTGGGGGATGGTGTGGGGTACAGCACAGAATTGTTTCTGAGAGTCGGGCTCAGTGCTCCCAGGAGTAAGCAGGAGGAGAGCTGACTTTTTTTTTTTTAAAGATTTTATTTATTTGTCAGAGAGAGAGCGAGCACAAGCAGGGGGAGCGGCAGGCAGAGGGAGGGAGAAGCAGGCTCCCCGCTGAGCAAGGAGCCAGATGCAGGACTCGATCCCAGGACCCTGGGATCATGACCTGAGCCGAAGGCAGACGCTTAAATGACTGAGCCACCCAGACGCCCCAGAGCTGACTTGTTTCTTGAATCTTCCTCCCAATCAGGATGCCGTGGGAGTGCAACTGGAGCCTGAGCGCTTGGTCAAGATCCTAGAGGTGCTTCGAGAACTCCCTGACCCAAACTATAGGTGCGTGGGTCTCCCCTGCTCCCAGAGTCCTGACCACCCCCAAACAGCCCTGGGGCCTTGACTTGTCTCTTCTCTTCCGGCTCCCAGACCTCCATCCTACCCACTGCCTTGGGTGTCTTCTGTCTGACTCTGGCCCCTGATGCCTCCTTTTTGCAGGACCCTGGAATTCCTCATGCGACACTTGGTACACATGGCCTCATTCAGTGCTCAGACCAACATGCACGCCCGCAACCTGGCCATCGTGTGGGCCCCCAACCTGCTTAGGTGGGCATATGCATGAGCGGTGGGCGGGGGTCTGGGCAGAGCCTAGCCCCAGAGGCTGCTTGGGAATGGGGGTGTCTGTGTGGGTGCACTGGAGAGGGCTGTGGGGGTCTTGCCGAGCCCAGAGAGAAACAGGAAGGTTCAGAAGTACATTGAGTGGGATGGGGTTTACCCACTGGACACAAGGCCTTTGTGTCTCCTTACACTGTATCACTGAGCTCTGGGACTGGAACAGGAAGAGTCCTTGTGGAATGTTTGTTCAGCAAACATCTTACAGTCTCTTGGAGAACTGGCGTGCATATCACTCTCTGTGATGCAAGGCAGACTGTAAGAAATCCTGATATTCATTATAACAAGGCACTCTCGTGTGCAAAGGAAGTAGAGATTAATTCTGAGGGGGGTGTCCAAGAGGGCTTCCTGAAGGAAGTGGCATTTGAGACTTGAATCATGCATGTAGTTTTTTTTTTTTTTTTTTTTTTAAAGATTTTATTTATTTATTTGAGAGAAAGAATGAGAGAGAGAGCACATGAGAGGGGGGAGGGTCAGAGGGAGAAGCAGAACTCCCTGCCGAGCAGGGAGCCTGATGCGGGACTCGATCCCGGGACTCCAGGATCATGACCTGAGCCGAAGGCAGTCGCTTAACCAACTGAGCCACCCAGGCGCCCGTCATGCATGTAGTTTAAGAGGTGGAGATGAGATTAAGGGCATGCAAGGGAGAGGGTTTAGGGTATTTTTAGGGAGAATTCCAATGGGAATAACTCCACATCTCCACAGGTCTAAGGACATAGAGGCCTCCGGCTTCAATGGGACAGCAGCCTTCATGGAGGTGCGTGTGCAGTCCATCGTGGTCGAGTTTATCCTCACGCACGTGGACCAGCTCTTCGGGGGCGCTGCTCTCTCTGGTCAGTGTCCCTCCCACCCACCACACCACCACACTCTGCCTGGGGAGTCATGTCAGAGTGACAGAGGGCCTCAGAGGTCACCTAGTTAAGTCTCCATATTCTGCAGATGAGAGAACTGAGTCTCATGGAAGGATGTTGCTTATGGTCACATGGAGAAGACCCCGGGGAGATGATGGTGTAGTCTGTACTTGAGCAGACCCCTCCTGCAGAACTTGACCTTCTAAGCACCATCCTGGTTCTTGGGGCTACTGACTGATCATTCCCACCCCTAGCCCACAGGGCCAGTGTCCTGGGATCTCCTGCCCCATGTCCCTGAGGATTCCCTCTTGAGGAGCTAGACACAGAAGGTCTGCCTCCAAAGGTCTCTGAGTATACCCGTAGCCTGGTAGTTAGCTGGTGAGTGGGGGGTGCCATGAGGATCTGGATACCTGAAGCCCTCTCTCATCTCTGTTCTCAGCTGGCCAATTCCTCTTCTTTCCCTAGGTGCGGAGATGGAGAGTGGATGGCGATCACTTCCAGGGGCCCATGCATCAGGCAGCCCCGAAGACCTTACACCCAGGTCCCTGCCCTACCACCTGCCTAGCATCCTGCAGGCTGGTGACGGACCCCCACAGATGCGGCCCTACCACACTATCATCGAGTTTGCAGAGCACAAGTAAGGCCTCCTTCCTGGGCCCTCCTCCCCTACACTGACCACCAGGCTCCAACCCTAATGTTTTCTCTATTCCCTCCAGGAGAAAGGGGTCTTTGAAGGTCAGGAAATGGAGATCTATCTTCAATCTGGGTCGCTCTGGCCACGAGACCAAGCGTAAACTTCCCCGGGGGGCTGAGGACAGGGGTAAGTCTGCAGTGATGTAGGGGGGGCTCTGCTGAAGGGGTACCAGACCCTGGCACTACAAACACCTGTGTCTTGCAGAGGACAAATCGGAGAAGGGGACTTTGCGGCCAGCCAAGAGCATGGACTCACTGAGTGCTGCAGCTGGGGCCAGTGATGGTGAGTATAGGTGTGCACTCGGTGCGTGTGTGTACGTGCATGCACAGGCTGGTGAACACCTGTGTGCAAGCATGTCTGTGAATGTGTCTGCAAAGGAATAACAGTATTATGGATGAGCCCATTGTGTGTGCATTCCTGTGTGTTTGTGTGTCTGTGCACGTGGCCATGTGTGCTAATTTCAAAAATATATAACGAGTGCCTATGACACACCAGCCACAGTCCCAGATGCTAGGTCTAGTAGTGAGTTTGTCATCTAATCAATGGGTGTGTTCATATGAGTGTACATAGAGGTTCGGAGTGGTGTGTGTGTCTGTGGGGGGTGGGGGGCAGTGATGGCCAGCGAGTGTATCTGCAGAGAGGGAAGGGGGTTCCTAAGTTAGTGTAGGTGCACTGGCTGGCTGTGGAGCATTCGCAGGAGTGGCCCAGGGAAGCTGGACTGGGTGCCCTCCAGGCTGTCCTGGCTCTCAAGCTTGAGAAAGCAGGGGACATCCCCCAGAGCCTTCCCGAGGTGTCTGGGCCCCTGGCAGCTGAGCTTATCACTCCCCTCTCTCTTCTCCACAGAGCCAGAGGGGCTGGCAGGACCCAGCAATCCCCGGCCAAGCCCACTGCTGCCGGACAGCTTGGAGAATGATTCTGTGGAGACAGCAGAAGGTGAACAGGAGCCTGAGGCAGAGGCCCCGGGCGGCACGAATTCTGAGCCAGGCACGCCACGAGCGGGGCGGTCAGTGATCCGCGCCGGGGGCAGCAGCCGTGCAGAGCGCTGTGTTGGAGTCCACATCTCGGACCCCTACAATGTCAACCTCCCTCTACACATCACCTCCATCCTCAGCGTGCCCCCAAACATCATCTCTAATGTCTCCTTGGCCAGGCTCACCCGTGGCCTTGAGTGCCCCGCCCTACAGCCCCGGCCAAACCCTGCCTCTGGCCCAGGCCCTGGCCCAGGCCCTGGCCCCCCAGGTGAGGCCCCAGGGATTTCCCAGGACTGAGAGAAGGGACTAGAACTCTGAGCTGAAGCTCTGATGCCAGGGATCTGTCCTGGGAATGGCAGAGGCCTCGGGCCTTGGGCTTTGGGTGGTTACCTTCAGCTGCCTCCCTGGATTCCAGGTTGGAGGGATCCAGTAATATTATCGGTTCTGTGAAATTTATGGAGAGAGGATCTCTGGCATCCTTCAGATCACTGATATACCCAAGAATGGGAGTTTGTGTCAGACGTATACAGTAGGGATTACTAAGTACAAGGTGGGGAGATATAATAGATTGTGGTAATAATAATAACAACAATTATTATGGTATTAATACTAATAGTTAACATTTATGGAAGGCTTACTATGCGCCAGGTGCCGTGATAAGGACTTGCAGGCATCAGCTTATTTCACTCTCAAAAAATAACCTTATGACACAGTTATTGTTGCTTGCAGTGGAACTGGAGACCTAGGTTAAGCTATTTGCTGTTGATTTAGGTTGGAGGTGGCAAAGCTGGGATCTTAGACAAATCTGAGTCTTGCTTTCGTCATATTTAAAATGAGGATAAATACCCTACATCATAGAGTTGTTTTGTGGGGAAGAAATAAGATAATGCCTTGTGAAATGTACAGCCTGGTGCCTGGCAGCTGGTGGGAGCTCAGTCAAGGCAGCTATAAGCCAGTAGTTAGGGATATTGATCTGAGAGGATCAGCCACATGGAGTATCTAGGCTGGGAGTGTTGGGCCTGTACGTAGCAATGTTAGGAAGACCCATATTGGAAAGGATCGAGGCTGATCTTCATCTTTGTGTTCCTGAGAATACCTTTCTCCCAACAGATGAGAAGTTGGAGGCAAGTTCAGTCGCAGGTCCCCTGGCTGACGGTGGCCCAGAGGACATGGCCCCTGCCCTGGAGGACTGCCTGTCCCAGGAGGTGCAGGATTCCTTCTCCTTCCTAGAGGACTCGAGCAGCTCAGAGCCTGAGTGGGTGGGGGTGGAGGATGGGGAGGTGGCCAAGGCAGGAGCAGCAGGAGCAGCCTTCTCCCCTGGGGAGGACGACCCTGGGATGGGCTACCTGGAGGAGCTCCTGGGAGTTGGGCCTCAGGTAAGGAGGAGCTGTGCTGGGTTTGGGGGTGGTAAGGAAGCCAGAGGGTGGACAGGGCCACCTGGTCCTGAGCCACAATGCTATGCCTACAGGTGGAGGAGTTCTCTGTGGAGCCACCCCTGGATGACCTGTCTCTGGATGAGGCGCAGTTTGTCCTGGCTCCCAGCTGCTGTTCCCCGGACTCTGCTGACCCCAGGCCCGAAGGAGAGGAGGAAAGTGGGGAGGAAGTCTTCCTGAGTGCCTACGATGACCTAAGTCCCCTTCTGGAGCCCGAACACCCAACCTGGGAGGGT
Organism: Zalophus californianus; assembly: GCF_009762305.2. NCBI lineage: Eukaryota > Metazoa > Chordata > Mammalia > Carnivora > Otariidae > Zalophus > Zalophus californianus. The sequence continues at coordinate 5,506,761 of NC_045604.1, read as the reverse complement.
CCAGGAAGTCTGGAGGAAGAAACAGCAGGGTGTGGAAGACAGGGGGCTCCAGGGCAGGCTGAGGGAGAGCAGGCATGCTGCAAAGTTGGGGAGGACAAGGAGGCGGAGCCTGAAAGCACATGGGACATCAGGAAGGAGGCTGAAGGGAGTCCAGAGAGTGAGGTAGAGGATGGAGAGGCAGGTGAGGAGGGAAGGAAGGCTGGGGGAAGCCAAGAGATGATGGCCAGTTTGCAAGAAGGGAGCGGGAAAAAGACAGAGGTCAAGGAAGAGGAGGCCAAAGGTCAGCAGGAGGATGAGAGTATGGAGGAAGCTAAGGATGTGGAGGGAACCGGAGGAGAGCAGGGCAAAGACAAGCAGATGGAAAGAAAGACTGAGAGAGAGGAAGATGCTGAGGAAGGAGAGGAAGGCCAGGTACAAGCCAGAAGCGACCCAGAGTGTAGGGTCCAGGAAAACCAAGTTGCTGAGGAGAGCTGGGAAGCTGTACACAAACAAGAGGCTGAAGGAGGCAGAGAGGATGAGTTTAAAGGACAGAAGGGGCAGGAGGACCAAGAGGCAAGAGAAGACCAAGGAGATGGTGAAGATGGCAGAAGCCCAGAAGCAGCAGCTGAAGGAGAAGGGGAAATCAGCATGGACCAGGAGGGTGGGGATGGAGAGTCTGAGAGAGACCAGGGAGCCGGAGGTGACCATTTAGGAAAGGACTCCCTTCCTGAAGGGTCACATGTAGAGTCCCTGGAGGTTGACAGTGCCAAAGAGGGCAATTCCCATTCCTCTGAGTCAGAACAGGCAGCCCCACAGCCACCCCAGCCAGAGGAGATGGAGCCTGAGGGGCAGCCCAGTCCAGAGAGCTGCAATCTGTGCCCCTGTCCTCTTGGCTCGGCTAGTGGTGTGGGCATGCGCCTGGCTTCCACCCTGGTTCAGGTCCAGCAGGTCCGCTCTGTGCCTGTGGTGCCCCCCAAACCACAATTTGCCAAGATGCCTAGTGCAATGTGTAGCAAGATCCATGTGGCACCTGCAAACCCATGCCCGAGGCCTGGTCGGCTTGATGGGACTCCTGGGGAAAGGGCTTGGGGGTCCCGAGCCTCCCGTTCCTCTTGGAGGAATGGAGGCAGTCTTTCTTTTGATGCTGCTGTGGCCCTGGCCCGGGACCGCCAGAGGACTGAGGCTCAGGGAGTTCGGCGGACCCAGACCTGTACCGGGGGTGGGGACTATAGCCTCATCCCCAGAACCTCCCCCTGTAGTATGATCCCTGCCTATTCTTCTCGGCCACTTAGTTGCCTGGAGCTCCCACCAGAAGACACAGAAGGGTCTGGACACCGAAGTCGGCATAGTCTGCCTCCCAGGGAAGCCCAGCCCCCTGTCCCTCTTCTGTCCCCCCAGCGCCGATCATATGCATTTGAAACACAGGCTAACCCTGAGAGAGGTGAGGGACTGTGAGTAGGACCATAGTACTGGGCAAAGAGGACAGTAAGTTGTCTCTAATCTCCAGGGTCCCAGCCTGGCTGTCTCTTCTGCAGCCTGAGCGGCTGTAGTGCCCAACACCATAGGCTTTTGACCCTCCAGCTTCTCTTTTTGACCGTGAGAAGCCTTGCCTCAGTTCGTTTACCTGAGTTTGTCTCAGACACAAAGCACTCACTTATCCCTTTTGGATATTCCCAAGAAAGTCACCAAGATCCTGTAATGAGGGAGTGGGCTCATTGGTCAAAGGGAATATAGAGTAGGCAGAATACTTAGAGGTTTTTCAACGTGAAGAATGAAGAGGGAACTCCAGCAAAGTTCCTGCCTTCCTCTGAAGCTGTTCACTTCCCTTCATGGAAGCCCAGGGTGGAGGAAGGGAGGACAGGGCTAGGTCAGAGCCTGTCACACATAAACACTTCTGAACTGCCCATCCTAATTCGGCTCTTGGATACCTCCAGGCCCTCTTAGCTCCAGATTAGGAGGAACATGTCAAGGAGCTCGTCAAAGGCCTCAAAGGCCTCAAAGGAGGGACTGGCCCCCTTTCCAGAATCCCTACCCTCTGCCTCCAGTCACCTTTAGGAAAAGAGGCCTTGTACGAATCTCCCTGGCTTCTCCTTTTTCCTCTGGAATACCTTCCTCCTATTTCAGGGAAGGGGAATGGCAGAACTCAGGCCATGGGACCGCTTCTCCAGACAGGCTGGGGCCACAGGTTCCATTCTAGTAAGAAGCAATGTCTCAGAATAAAAGTTGTACTTTTTATATGTAAACAGTGTGGAGTCTCATTATTCTTATTAGAGTCGTAGGTGATAGGGATCGCATTTTCGTGTTTGGCAAAACGTCCTTTTGCTGTTGTTGTTTGGGTGCTCTTCCTCGGTTGTTGTCATGGAGACCTGTGGCTAGAAACTGGAGCTAGGTTCACGGTGGTCAGGAAATGAGGAAGGGAAACTTTTATTTACATAATGCTCGTTATCTACCAGTAAAGGCTAGGTATTCTACACGCAAAGAATCTATGCCCTTTAGTGAGTCCACACAACAATTCTGTAAGGTTGGTACTGGTATCTCCATTTTACAGATGGGAGACCTGTAAAATGAGGTCGGTTAGGGAGGCTGATTAAGTCAAAGGCTTGCCAAAGATCTCAGAGGTAAGAAGTGAGAGCGGCAGGTTTGAGACCCGAGTTCGTCTGGCTCCAGAGGCTAAACTCTTCTCATCACACCACACTGCTCCAGATCCATTAAGGGTAGGTCTTAACTGAGAGGAACAGGAATCAAGATCCTCCTCACAGCAGCTGAAAGCCTCACAAAAACTCGAAGCCCTGGGGGTCTTTGGGTGAGTAACTCCTGACGCTAATACAAAAGAGTACACCCAGAACTGTCCTCCTCTCCAGTGGACACCAGAGAGGCCTGATCCAAGATGGCCTCCCAAGTAGCCCTTGTTAAAGATGGCGCCTCCGTCCGACTTCCTTCCCTTTGATCTAAGCCAGCCTCGCTCCCTTCTACCCCTAAAAACGCCTTGTCCAGCAGAAAGATGGTAGCACACATTAGTCGTCTTTCTCCCGTTCTTGCCCAGAGCGACAAAGACTTCAGTGTCATTCTCCGCGGATCCCAGGAGTTCCTTCGTCTCCGCCCCGGCGACATCCCCACCCATCCGCATCTTCCAACCTCATCAAGCGGGAACGGCCGGAAGTGGGGCGGCTCAGAGGCTGAGGAGGCTGGGCGGGTCGAGAGAGACACTTCCGCCCCTCACCAACATGGCCGCAGGCCGGGAGTGCGCATGAGCAGCTGTCCATGGAGCTCTCCGAGTCCGGAGAGGGAGAACACGGTCTGGGGAGATCGGCGGCCTCGGCTGCCTCGGCCGGTGAGTTTGGGACCGGACGCGAGTCGGGGGCCTGGAGACTGGGTGGGCCGGCAGGCAGGGCAGCCTTGATTTTGTTCCCGTTTTCAGGTGGCGGACCTCCCGGGAAGGAAGCCTTTGTTTTGAGGGAGGGGGCCGTGCCCGCTTCTTTCTCTCCCGCCCCCCTTTGTGGGCCGAGCGCACTCCCCGCCTCCGAGCGCGCGCGTCCCCGCCCTCCTGCAGCTGCCAGCCGCGGGCCGGGACCGCGGGCCCGCCGAGCCCCGCGCCCTTTCCTGGCCGCCGTGCGCAGCGCCGGGCCGCGGGCAGAGTGCGGCGGCCGCCCGGGCTCCCAGGCTCGCGGGCTCGCGGGCTCGCGCCTGCCGGGAGACGCCGCCTTCTCGGGCAAGGTCGGGGCGCCGGACTTCTTTCCGGACGTGGTGATTTTCCCCTTTGTGTCCAGACTTAGCAGGGGCTCTTGCTGGGCCCTCCTGGCCCGAGCGTGCACGCCACAACATCCTGTCCGCGTTTCCGTGTCGCATCCCCTAATGCTCAGGAAATGCTTCCGGATGTCCAACTAAGATTTGAATAAGCAGCCCGACCCGGTTGCTGGGTGTCCTCAGAGGCTGCCCCTGGCTGACAGCTGTGGGCGATAGAGACGCCTCCTGTGCCCTGCCGTCTCTTCCATCGCCGCCTCCTGCAGTCAGCGCAGAAGCCTCGGAGGGGGCCCTTCGTAGGTTTTAGGATGGACAGGTAGGTGGTACCGAAACACTGGTGCTACTTCCCCTTAGGGACTGGGATCTTCTTGCAGCGTTACTTCCTCCGGACAGTTTCACTTTCAGTTCTTTTTTCTTTATTTTTTTGTTTTTTGGGTTTTGGTTTTTTTTTTTTTTTTTTTTTTTTTTTGGTCAACACTTTCCTTCGATGCGGACTTTCCAGGGCTCATCCGTTGAAGATTTTCCTTAGATAGGAAAGGTTTGGGGGACCTTATGGGTAGAGACTTGACCAAAATCTTACCCGTTCGTGTGGGGATAATTTTGTTCCTTTGTACATGGAGCTGTATCTTTCTGGAGGCATTTGTCTCCTCGGCTCTTTGTTTTTCCTGCCCTCTGGCTGGGTGTCAGGGTCCTAAGGCGGGCACCTTGCAAATGAGTTCCTTTTCCATTGTCTCTCTTTCCGAACCTTGAGCCTGGAGTTTTTTTCCCTTCTTGCTGAGGTTCAGTTGATTTGGAGTTGTCATGGCAACATTTTAGCAACTGTGTTGTTCTAGGGAAGGCTTGGTGAAGAAAATAGGGAAGGGGCTTGAAAATAATACACTTGGACTTTAGGGTCTTTAACAGATGACATAAATCTGGAGACCCCAAGGCAGGAGCCCAAGGGGCCAAGTAGAATGAGGCCCAAGGGCCGAGTATGTCCTTATGGTTCAGGGAGGTTTCCCCTTCCTAGATTTGAGAACAAATTTTTTGGTACAGTTTGTGGCTCAGAAGCTGGAAGAAGCACTAGCGTTCAGTGGCCCTGTGTTTTTGGTAGTGGTGGTCTCAACATGGCCCTCCTAATCCCGAAGTAGTGGCCCATCATGGTAACTTTAGTCATGATCCATCCAGATATTGTTGTTTCCACATCCTTAGCCTTAAGTATAATCATCCCCTCTCCACCATGACCTGGAGCGATAATGGAGGGCGGAGGAACACTATTTGTAGAGTTACTTTTTCAACCAGCTGTAGCCCACTTCTCAGTATCAGAATGGAAGAAACGGACTGTCCTCTGTGGATTGATTGGATTGTGTTCTTGGCTGAGTCTTCATGGAACCTAGCTTCTTGAAACAGAGTCTGTTCAGTTTCCTGGACTCACTGCAAACTCCCTGATTTCTATCAGGACTTAGCACTCAGGCCTGTGAGGCAGGAGATACGAAGACTTCCAAAGAAGGGCCAGCTCCTCGGATGTGCCCCCTTACAGAGAGATGAAGGGGTGAGTGAAGAAGAGGTAGGGTCTGGGGCGGGAGATGGGAGGCCTGGGAGAATGCAGAATGGCTAAGAGCACTGGCTCCCGAGTTAGGCAGACCTAGATTCTGGTTTCAGCTCCATCACTTACTAGCTGCGTGATCTGGTTTCTCATCTACAAAATGCAAGTAGCGCTACTTACCCCATTGTGCTGTTCTTAATATTAAATAATGACGTGTGTTAAGTGCTTAGCTCAGTGCTATGCACGCAGTAAACACTCAGTAAATACTAGCTGTTGGTATTCTAACCTAACCCAGCATCTACTGGGGATGCCATTGAGTTTGGAAGCCATATGTTATTGGGTCAGTGAGCTTTTTATTCCCTTCTTCCCTTCTTTCTTTTGTCCTGTCACAAACAGGCAGCAGAAAACAGCTGAAGCGGAAGAGGGGACAGTGCAGATTCAGGAGGGTGAGTGGTCGAAACAGACCTGAGACCAGGAGCCCAGCCTGGCCTCTCCGCCTCCCCCCATGGGCACATCTGCTGTGCACCCTGGTCCTTCTAAGTGACATGCAGGCGGAACAGAGGGAGAAAGGCAGTAAGTCACAGACTTTTACTTTGCTCTTTTAATTCAGGAGCAGTGGCAACTGGGGAGGACCCAACCAGTGTGGCTATTGCCAGCATCCAGTCAGCTGCCACCTTCCCTGATCCCAACGTCAAGTACGTCTTCCGAACTGAGAATGGGGGCCAGGTAAGGGAGGGGGCCAGCTGCCTGCAGGTGTTACCTGGGGTTGGGGTTGAGGGAGGTAATGAGCCTGTCAGTGGGGAGACCTGGTTTGGAGGTGGCGGTGAAGATGTGGACTCCTGAGGGGGCTGGGGGCATTGGGGGCGGGGCTGGGAGGAGGAGGTTTGGAGTAGAGGTTGGGGTGGGGTGCCGAGGGGTGGGGGCTAGGCTGAAACCTCTGGGGACGGAAGGGGGGATGGCTGAAGCTTTGTCTCTGAAGCACTCTTGTTTCAGGGCTCTGTCCGAGAGAAGCTTTATGAGAGGCCCGGGGTCCCCGGCATTGACTCTTGTATTCTCTCTCCCCACCTTTCCCTTTCCTCGCTGCTTCTAGGTGATGTACAGGGTGATCCAGGTGTCTGAGGGGCAGCTGGATGGCCAGACTGAGGGGACTGGCGCCATCAGTGGCTATCCTGCCACTCAGTCCATGACCCAGGTGCCAGGGCCCGGGCTGGGGAGGGAACTGGAGCAGCGAGGAGTAAGATGAAGCTGAACCCGTGAGATGGGGGTGGAGCTGGGGGTGGCGTGAGGCATCTGGGGCTGCCTTGTCTCAAGGCACTAGGTTTTCCCTTTCTGGATGTTTCTCCCTCCTTCCCCCCAGGCATAGAAGCTGCAGAGTAGCTCAGTGGGAAGTATCTGACTGTCCCTGGACTCTGTCCTGTTGTTGCCCTTCCCAGGCGGTGATCCAGGGTGCATTCACCAGTGATGATGCAGTTGACACAGAGGGCACAGCCGCCGAGACGCACTATACTTACTTCCCCAGCACTGCAGTGGGAGATGGGGCAGGGGGTGCCACATCAGGGGGTACAGCGGCTGTTGTTACCACCCAAGGCTCGGAGGCACTGCTGGGGCAGGCGACCCCTCCCGGCACTGGTGAGCTTTGTGAGGGTGCTAGCCGGAGGGGCTAGGATCGGCCGTGGGACATGGCTGGGGGCGGTGGGCCTTTCCCATGACCCCTTAATGCTCACTAAGACCTGGGCAGCACTGAGCCTGAGCCTGCCCTTCCAGCAGGAGGAAGTAGCCTCCCTTTTTAGAGGAGGAGCCTAGGACCTTGGCCTCCGAGCCTGATGAGGTTCCTAAGTCCCATGTCCTGACGCAACCTATCCTGCATCTTCACAGGACAGTTCTTTGTGATGATGTCACCACAAGAAGTATTGCAAGGAGGAAGCCAGCGCTCCATTGCCCCCAGGACTCACCCTTATTCCCCGTGAGTAGGCCCCGGTTCTTCTCAGTTGCCATGGTGGGTCCTGATCCTTGCCAAGTCCTGTGTCGATCCTTACCCCAACCTCCAATCTTATTTTTTTATCCTTCCCTTACTCCGGCCACCCTGGGCTCTGTTGTCAGGAAGTCAGAAGCTCCCAGGACAACTCGGGATGAGAAGCGCAGGGCTCAGCATAACGAAGGTAGGTATTATTTGGTGGGATTGGGGACAGCAGTGGTGTCTGAGCGGGAGAGCTTAGGTAGCTCTACAGGGTCTGTGGTTGAGTTCTCATTGAGTCACCCCGTCCTCCCTTTTGCCCCACAGTGGAACGCCGCCGCCGAGACAAGATTAACAACTGGATTGTGCAGCTGTCCAAGATCATCCCAGACTGCTCCATGGAGAGCACCAAGTCTGGCCAGGTCATGGCAAGACCCTGGTAGTGGGCAGGATGCCTGAATTCTGTCTCCTGATATGGTTTCCAGAAATAGTAGAGAGGGCACACATGGCAGTAATCTTTGCTTATCTTTCTCTGAGGTTCCTGTATCCTTGTGAAGTGTTCTACCACATTTTACCCTTAGGGGAAAGTGAGGTCCCAAGTGTGTGCTTTGGGAAGGCAAGCCAGGTGTCACCTATTTTAGTCCTCATTTCGTTGGCCTTCTCTTGCAGAGTAAAGGTGGAATTCTGTCCAAAGCCTGTGATTATATCCAGGAGCTTCGACAGAGTAACCACCGGTTGTCTGAAGAACTGCAGGGGCTTGACCAGCTGCAGCTGGACAATGATGTGCTTCGACAGCAGGTCAGACCCCTCCTCATTCCAGCCCTCCTCAACTCCATGGCCAGTGAGCCAGTGAGGGATGCCTGCCTCTGGTTTCCACGGAGGGGGCTTCATCTTTTCCCCTCACTAGCGGATGTGTGAATATGGTGTGGGATCTGGCCGCGCCAGCTTGTCTGCTCACTCTCTCCACGGCCTCCTTTCCATGCCAGGTGGAAGATCTGAAAAACAAGAACCTGCTGCTCCGAGCTCAGCTGCGGCACCACGGAGTCGAGGTTGTCATCAAGAATGACAGCAATTAACTGTGGGGACCTGGGGGCTTTGGGCCCTACCACCCCTTTCTGAGAACTGCACATAGCCCAGGAGCAACAGGCTAACCCCGTGCCCCTTTCCTTCACTGCCCGCTTCTGGCGGGGGACCAGGGGGAGCTGAGAAGGCGTGGCTTTGACCCGAGGCCCTGTGGCAGAGCCACCTGCGGTGGTGTGAAACACACCCTTGGGTGCGCGCTGACAGCCTGGCCCGGCTCCACCACGCAGCCCCCCCGGGCCCTTGTGCTCTTGCAGATGCATGTGCTGTCTCCGTGCTGGATACCGGACCCAGGCAACGTGGGGGCTTGCCCTGTGCTTGCTGAGAGGGCCGGCAGAGGGTCTACTCACAAGCCATGCTCTGGCTTGCCCCAGGGCTCTGGCGCTGCCCCTGGTTCTTCCTTACCCCGGAGCTCAGATGTGCACTCGGGGACTGTGGGCATCAGGCTTTAGCGACAAGTGGGGAACAGGATACCTAGCAGTGGGTGGCTGCTGCCGCGGGAAGAGATCGGCGGGCAAGGAGCTAAGGCCTGTGCAGAAGTCTCTGGAGCCAGGGAGGACGACAGATGGGCCCACATGGGGCCTTCCCCTTGTGGGGATGGTTTTTCCTCTCCTTTTTCTTTCTTCCTTTCCTTTTTTTTTTTTTTTTTTTTTTTTAAAGATAAAACGTTCAGAGCCGCTGTTGTCACCTGGTTTTCCTTTTGTGGGCCCTGGGGCAGGAGGGAGGGAGGCGCATTGCACTTTGCCCAGTAAGGGTTGGGCCAAGGTTAGGGTGGGGTGCTGCTCCTGTGTTCCTTACCCTGAGTGCCGGTGCCTAGGCCGGACCAGTTTGCCCGCCGGCGCTGGGCAGTCGGCGCTGGGCAATCGCAAGAATTTCCCTGGCGAGCGGGTATCAGCGAACAGGTGCTTGCGGGGGCGGTGCGGGAGGCGGTGCCTTCGCTTCCGCTTCCGGTCCCGGCTCCGCGAGGGCGGGGGAGATGCTGCCGGCACCGAGGAGGCGGCTCGGGGCTGCATTCCTGCGGCTCGCCGTGGCGACGCGCACCATGGCTGGAGGTACCTGCAGGGAGAGACCTGGGACCCCGTCCCGTCCTACCTGCGGCCCCCCCTGGGAGCGCGTGGAGCCCCCCGGGAGGTGTGGCGGGGGGGCGTGGCTCAGGTCCGCTCGGCCCCGCTCCCGGGCTGGGGCGCTGCCAGGTGGAGGGGCGCCGCGCGGCAGTGCCGGGCAGCCCGCTCCGCTCAGGGCTCTCGTGCCTCCTTCCTCAGCGCCCACGGTCTCGCTCCCTGAACTGCGTTCGCTCCTGGCCTCCGGCCAGGCCCGGCTCATCGATGTGAGATCTCGGGAGGAGGCGGCAGCGGGGACCATCCCGGGGGCGCTCAACATCCCGGGTATGGGACAGAGGGGACGCCCGCGCGGGTGGCCTAGAGGCCGTCCAGGAGGGGCTCCTAGGGCGGCGTGGGGAAAGCACGGTCCAGGGGGTCCTGTATTCCTCTGAGCCCCCCACCCCAGCTTGCTGGAGAAGGGCTGGTGGGAGGCGGATCCTGGCGGCGGAACTGGCCCTTCCAGTTCGAGCGGATGGCAGGCGGCGAGGAAGGGGCGGACCCGCTTTTCTACGCTTGACCTCTCCCCCCCACCCCCGTGGGGTACCCCCCCCCCCGCGCCGCTCCTCCTCGCTGTTGGGGAGGTGGCTCCCGTTCAGCTGTTTGGCTGCCTTCCTGCGCAGGTGGGCCTGTCTGGTCCTTGAGGTTGGAGGGGAGGGGGAGTGGTCACCGAATGTTGTTTTGGGGCCCTCTGGAGATTTGTTCCGGGCCCCAGGACACAGTCCTTCCAGGCCCGGTCTGAACCTGCTATCGCCCACTGCTGACTTTGCATTCTAACCCCGCGACTCCTCCCAGTGTCTGAGTTGGAAAGTGCCCTGCAGATGGAGCCCGCTGCTTTCCAGGCTTTGTACTCCGCGGAGAAGCCGAAGCTGGAAGAGGAGAACCTCATTTTCTTCTGTCAAATGGGCAGGCGGGGCTTGCAGGCCACGCAGCTGGCGCAAGGCCTTGGATACACCGGGTATGGGGAAGGTGTGGGGCGCTAGCTGGGGGAGGGACTGGGGACTGCCTCTCGGGCCTGTCCTTCCTCACCCCCTTTGTCTCCACAGGGCTCGCAACTTCGCAGGAGCCTATAGAGAATGGTCCCAGAAAGAAGGTTAGGTAGAAAGTGGCTGACTTACTGCCCTCTCTCCCTCGGCCCCATGGCCGCCTTAACTAAGGGTGGTGAAGGGGCTGACTCCTCAGGTTGGGTAAGCTCCTTATAGTGCTGCGCATGCAAAAGCATCAAATAAAGAGCATTTAATCAAAATACTGGAAGCACTTAATTTGTCAGGTGGACTGCACAGAGTCCTAATCTTAATCTAGACTTCAGTTCAGCCATGGGTCCTCCATTCATCTGTCCCCCACCCTGCACCCTCCACTCCCGCCCGCAAAACTCCAGCAGTTTCCTGAGACTGTGATTCTCCTTCTAGAACAATTGTGTGTGTGTATTTTTTTTTTATTTTTATTTTTTTTTTTTTAAAGATTTTATTTATTTATTTGAGAGAGAGAGAATGAGAGATAGAGAGCACGAGAGGGAAGAGGGTCAGAGGGAGAAGCAGACTCCCTGCCGAGCAGGGAGCCCGATGCGGGACTCGATCCCGGGACTCCAGGACCACGACCTGAGCCGAAGGCAGTCGCTTAACCAACTGAGCCACCCAGGCGCCCGTGTGTGTGTATTTTTAAAAAAGATTTTATCTATTTATTTGAGAGAGGAACGAGAGCACAGAAAAGAGTGAGAGAGAGAAGCAGACTCCCCAATGAGCAGGGAGCCCGATGTGGGGCTGGATCCCAGGACCCTGAGATCGTGACCTGAGCCGAAGGTAGGAGCTTAACTGACTGAGCCATCCAGGCGCCCCTAGAACAGTTGTTTTCAGCCCAGGATACACATCAGAATCATCTGGTACCTAAAAACAAACAAAAAAATGTTTGGGCCCTCTCCCAGATTTGGAATCTTGGAGGTGGGACCTGGGTAGTAGTGGTTTTATGAGCCTTTGAAGTGAATCTGATGTGCAGTCAGGAGCCAGGCCCACTGCTCCGGAGGTCAGCAGACAGGCCTCGCTTGGTTGGCCTTGTGCCATGACTGTTCCTTTACATACTGTCTATGGCTGCTTTTGTGCAAAAAATGACAGAATAGTGTGACAGGGACTGTGTGTCCTTCAGATCCTAACATTTTTATTATCTAGTCCTTTCTAGACATGGTTTGCCTGCCCTTGCCCCAGACCTTCAGGTCCCCAGCCCAACCTCACCTCCCTGAGACTTTGTCACTGGCTTTAGCAAACGAAAGGGCGGTGCCCAGCAGTGAGTGATGGATGTCACTCTTCATGCCCACAGGTGTTTCAAACATAGATTGCAGGTATGGGGACTTCGGCGCCACCAAAGACAGGCCCCAGTTTTTATCAACACTGTTCTTTTTTTTTCTTTTAAGATTTTATTTATTTATTTGAGAGAGAGAGAGCACAAGTAGGCAGAGCGGCAGGCAGAGGGAGAGGGAGAAGCAGGCTCTCCCCCAAGCAAGGACCCCGACGTGGGGCTTGATCCCAGGACGCTGGGATTATGACCTGAGCCGAAGGCAGCCGCTTAACCAACTGAGCCACCCAGGCGCCGTCAGCACTGTTCTTTGATCCAACACTGGATTGAACAAAATTTAATTGATAAAATGAGAAAGCTCATGCTTGCTGACAAAATTCATCACTACCCAGTAGGTGTGTAACTTCCCTCTACTATGGGGTATAGTTCGATGCATATCTTTCCAGACCTTTTACATGTTTTCACATCAGAGCTCTGACTTCTTAGGTTTGGTATTTGAAGCTTTTATTCCTTGAGGTGCCCGGCTGGCTCAGTCCATAGAGCATGAAACTCTTGATCTGGGGATTGTAAGTTCGAGCCCCATGATGGGTGTAGAGATTACTTTCAAATAAAATCTTTAATAAATAAATAAATTCTTACTTTCAAATAAAATCTTAAATAAATAAATAAATGAAATTCTATTCCTTTATTTGTGAAAGAGAAAGTTGGGTCGCGGATGGACCCAATTTTCTGAATTTTCAAGTTTCTGGAGAAATCCCTTCAGACATAGCTTGCATTCCTTGCCTTTCTCTCCCCTTCTTCCTCCTGGACCGGAGGACCTAGGCCCCCCTCCCCCATCTTTTATGTCACAACCCACCCTGCACTGTCACAAAATCTGCTGTTCGCCTGGGCTGTGCAGGTCCTCTGTCACGGCTCTCCCATCCTCCCCCTGGGCGAACCACAGCACAATACTGTGAACTTATCTGGGTAGTGCTAGGTCTGCAGATAAATCGAAATATGTGATTCTAGGCCAAGGTTTGGCAAATAGTAGATGTCTGTACTTTCCTCAAATACCCACATCCCTTTGGTTTTCAGACTGGTTCAAGTTTTTCCTGGGGTCTAATTTCTCTCTTTGTTTGCATCTTAACTGTTCTAGTCTTTTTTTTTTTTTAAGATATTTTTTATTTGGGGCACCTGGGTGGCTCAGTCGGTTAAGCAACTGCCTTTGGCTCAGGTCATGATCCCGGAGTCCCAGGATCGAGTCCCGCATCGGGCTCCCTGCTCGGCGAGGAGCCTGCTTCTCCCTCTGGCCCTCACCCCTCTCAGGTACTCTCTCTCTCATTCTCGCTCTCTCAAATTAATAAATAAATCTTTAAAAAAAAGATATTTTTTATTTGTTTATTTGACAGACAGAGAGCATAGGTAGGCAGAGGGGCAGGCAGAGGGAAAGGGAGAAGCAGGCTTTCTGCTGAGCAGGGAGCCCGTTGCAGGGCTCGATCCCAGGATCCTGGGATCATGACCTGAGCCGAAGGCGGTCACTCAACCGACTGAGCCACCCAGGCGCCCCTGTTCTAGTCTTTTTTTTTCCCCCTCCTCAAGTATTATAATTTGATTATAGCATTTCTTTTCTTTCTTTCTTTTTTTTTGGAAGCATACTTTTCCTACAATAAAATGCACAGTTAAGTGTTCAGTTCATTGAGTTTTGACAGTTGTATGCTCACTTGTGACTACCATCCTGATAAGATCTAGGACTCTAAAATCCCCAGAATTTTTCTGGGGCCTCCTTCCATTCAGTTCCATCCTTAATCTTTCCTTTTTTTTTTTTTTTTTTTAAGATTTTACTTATTTATTTGAGAGAGAGAGAATGAGAGATAGAGAGCACGAGAGGGAAGAGGGTCAGAGGGAGAAGCAGACTCCCCGCTGAGCAGGGAGCCCGATGCAGGACTCGATCCCAGGACTCCAGGGTCATGACCTGAGCCGAAGGCAGCCGCCTAACCAACTGAGCCACCCAGGCGCCCTCTTTCCTTTTTTTTTTAAAGATTTTATTTATTTATTTGAGAGAGAGAGAGAGAGAGAGAGAACAGAATGGGGGGAAGGGCAGAGGAAGAGGCAGAAGCAGAGCAGGCAGCCGGATGCGGATGTGGGTGGGCTCTCAATGCCAGGACCCCAGGTTTATGACCTGAGCCGAAGGCAGACGCTGAACCAACTGAGCCACCCAGGCACCGCATCCTTAATCTTTTCTGTCTTCTATCACCATAAACTAGGTTTTTAGCTTCCATCCTAGCCTGCCAACCTACATGATTTGCTTTCTTCTGTTTAGCCAGTGAGGGTCAGAGAGGGTCCTGGAGGTAAACTGAGCTGGCCTGCTACATGACCGACCGTGCCCTCTGGCTTGATCATCGATTGTTAAGAGAACATTCCTCTTTCTCCCTCATTAACTCTTTGGTTCATAACGTTGATAGCTGTCCCATCCCATTACTTTGCCCTGTAAAGTTCTTCCCTGTCCTCATCGCTATTTTGGCAGGTGAGGCTGGGGGAGCCCGAGTCTACCAGCAGTCCGTGCCCTTGCCTTCTCTGCCTTTCTTTCCAGACTACATTGGCCTCTTCAGACTTTGTCTGCAGCAGGCTGTGTTGCCCATATACTCATGTCATACCCACCACTCAACATTTTTGTTGTTATCCCTTCCCAGTTGATTTGAGCTCTTCAAAGGCAGGAACCGGCTTTGCAGTCCCTGACCAGCGGTGCCCCAGAGGAACAACACAAATTCTCCGTAGGTGCTTGTTGAGCCTCACCAGCCTGCCAACTTCCAGAATCTTTTAATTTCAGCCTTTTTGAAACATTGCTGCCTGAGCCTGGCTGTCTCAGTCAGCAGAGCATGTGACTCCTGATCTCAGGGTGGTGAGTTCAAGACTAACGATGGGCGTAGAGCTTACTTAAAAAAAGAGAGAGAGAGAGAGAGAGAGAGTTGATTTCTTGGGGCGCCCGGCTGGCTCAGTCGGTGGAGCATGTGACTCTTGATCTCGGGGTTGTGAGTTTGGGCCCCACATTGGGTGTAGCGATAACTTAAAAATCATAAAAAGAAAAAGAAAAAATTTAAAAATAACATTTTTATCTTATCAGTCAGAGTTGATCATTTATAATAAGTCCTTGTTGTCTAGTGGCCCAGGCCCTTGTTTCGGCCTGGCCTTTTAAGCAATCTGTAGCCCGAATCTGGCGTCACCCTGCCTTTCCAAACTTCTCATTCTGTGCCTGCCGCCACCAGCCTGGTTTCTTTAGTGGCATAAGTAGACTCTGTTCCCTCCTGACCCTGGCATTTGCTCACCATTTCCCCTGTTTGGGAAGCTTCCAGTCTCTTTTGTTATTACTCCGAATTTCACAAGAATTAGAAGAATGTATTTGGCAGGACACTTGCTATCCTCATCCAGAGGGCTTTTAAACTGAAGAAAAAGGGAGAAAAATAACCAGATAATATTATATAACCGGCTTCCATGAAGGGCAGGAAAACCAGGAGAACAGGGGATAAGGTACACACTTACCATGCTGTCTTATAACTTTAATGGCTCTTCACCTTGCTGATTTCCTTTTTGTATGGCCAACAACTCCACCAGGACCTGGCTTATAGGCGTTACTTCTGCAGATGTGGAATTTTTGTTGAGGTGTTTAGTAATTCTCAGGGAGAAAAATGCAAGGGGAGAGAGTTGGGAAAAATACTTATGAAAGGTAGCAGGTTATGATGTAACAAGCAAAGGCTACAATAGTGGTCACCACCAGTTACTTTTTAACTATTCCAACTATCTGTAAAATGGTGGTTAAAAGACATCTCTTTGGGGCATCTGGGTGGCCTATTTGTTAAGCGTCTGCCTTCCGCTCAGGTCATGGTCCCAGGTCCTGGGATCTAGTCCCACATAGGGATCCCTGCTCAGCGGGAAGCCTGCTTCTCCCTCTCCCACTCCCCCTGCATGTGTTCCCTCTCTCGCTGTCTCTCTCTGTCAAATAAATTAAAAAATATTAAAAAATAAATAAAAGACATCTCTTTGGATAGTTGTGGAAGTTTATTAGGATAACAAATGTAAAGTACGTGCCATGTGGAACGTGTGGATTTAGAGACATATGTAATAAGCACAAGGAGGTATATAAAATAGCATACGGATTTTGATACTTGGTGGAAGGGAACTTGTGACAGGCTGTGGGAGTGTATGTCATATTTCAAAGAAAATATATTTAATGGAAGAGACAAACATTGTAAGGGTGTAGCTGGATGGATTTTTACAATGTGGACACACTCATTTAACCACCACTGTGGTCAGAAAACATACATTGTATGCACAGATTTAAACTCTGTTGTGACTTGCTTTTTGGCCAACTGTTCAGTCAATTTTTTTTAAAGATTTTATTTATTTATTTGAGAGAGAGAATGAGAGAGAGAGAGTACATGAGAGGGGGGAAGGTCAGAGGGAGAAGCAGACTCCCCGCTGAGCAGGGAGCCCGATGTGGGACTCGATCCGGGGACACCAGGATCATGACCTGAGCCGAAGGCAGTCGCTTAACCAACTGAGCCACCCAGGCGCCCATGTGCAGTCAATTTTTGTAAATGTTCCATGAACACTCGAAAAGAGGGTATATTCTGCAGTTTTGGGGTATAGTGTCCCCTAAATGTCACTTAGGTCCAGTTAATTAATTATGTTGTTCCCATCTGTATCTCTCTCTAGAATTTTCTTGTCTGCTTGTTCTCTCAGCTTCCTACCAGCTTCATTGTGGTCAGTGCTTACATGGGACTTATATACCATGTCTCCTGGGATTCCTATTAACCAAAGAAGAGAAACTAAGCAGAGTTAGACACAAGAAGAGGACTATAGGAAAGCAGATTTTTAAAACTGAAAGAAAACATAAGTTAAGCTCATGGCCAGAGACTCTAAAGAGAACATGAGTCAAGAAGGTTGAGTTGTCGGGGTGCCTGGCTGCCTCAGTCGGGGGAGCCGGTGACTCTTGATCTCGGGGTTGTGGGTTTGAGCCCCACATTGGGTGTAGAGATTACTTAAAATCTTAAAAAAAAAAATAAAATAGGGCGCCTGGGTGGCTCAGTCGTTAAGCGTCTGCCTTTGGCTCAGGTCATGATACCAGGGTCCTGGGATCGAGTCCCACATCGGGCTCCCTGCTCGGCGGGAAGCCTGCTTCTCCCTCTCCCACTCCCCCTGCTTGTGTTCCTGCACTCGCTGTGTCTCTCTCTGTCAAATAAATAAATAAAATCTTAAAAAATAAAAAAATAAATAAATAAATAAAATAAAATCTAAAAAAAAAAAGGTTCAGTTGTCAGATTTCCCAGTGGGATATCCTTCCCACTGATTCATTCTGCTTCTATTCCCATTCCTAATCATTCCTCAACCTATCAAGTCATCCAATTCATTGACCTCACCAAAATTTTGCTATTTATTATTTTACTTACACCTCTGTTTTCCTCATAATCCAGTAGATTCTATGCATGGTTCATCGTTATCTCATTCCTTTGTATAACTAGGAATCAACTTATCAAGAAAGTTCAAGGGGTGGAGCGCCTGGGTGGCT
Organism: Zalophus californianus; assembly: GCF_009762305.2. Classification (NCBI taxonomy): domain Eukaryota; kingdom Metazoa; phylum Chordata; class Mammalia; order Carnivora; family Otariidae; genus Zalophus; species Zalophus californianus. Next base: position 5,489,557 of record NC_045604.1, on the reverse strand, counting down.
CAGTTGGCTAAGTGACTGCCTTGGGCTCAGGTCATGATCCCGTAGTGCCACATCGGGCTCCCGGCTCAGCGGGGAGCCTGCTTCTCCCTCTGACCCTCTCCCCTCTCATGCTGTTTCTCTCTCTCTTTCTCTCAAATAAATAAATAAATAAAATCTTAAAAAAAAGAAAGAAAGTTCAAGGGGCACCTGGGTGACTCAGTCGGTTAAGCATCCAACTCTTGATTTCAGCTCAGGTCATGATCTTGGGGTGGTAGGATCAAGCCGGTGACGGGCTCTGTGCTCTCTGTACGGAGTCTACTTGAAATTCTCTCTCTCCCTCTGCCCACCCCCTCCCTCATTTGTGCACTCTCTCTGAATAAATAACTAAAATCTTAAAAAGAAAAAGAAGGTTCAAGACCATGGGGTGCCTGGCTGGCTCAGTTGGTGCAGCATGCAACTCTTGATCTTGGGTTTGTGAGCTCGAGCCCCACGTTGTGTGTAGAGATTATTAAAAAAAAAAAAAAAAAACAACTTAAAAAAAAAAGTTTAAGGCCTATAAAAAGGAAATGTTAAAACAATGAAAAGACCTTTAAAAAAGTCTTGTACAAAAGAAAAGACTTAAAAGATTCTTGGATGAGAAGACTCAACTTCCTAAATATATCCGTTTAGTTGAAATTAAGAATAGCTAGAAAAGCTAGAAAAACAGCATCAATGAAGGGGAGCGACTGTTAGTAATTAAAACAATGTGCATGGATAGATAGATGAATTCTATAAACCACACCATATACCAAACTAAATTTCAAATGGATCAAATGGATTAAAACTTTATTTTTTATTTTTTTTAAAGATTTCATTTATTTATTTGACAGGGAGAGACACAGCGAGAGAGGGAACACAAGCAGGGGGAGTGGGAGAGGGAGAAACAGGCTTCCCGCGGAGCAGGGAGCCCGATGCGGGGCTCCATCCCAGGACCCTGGGATCGTGACCTGAGCTGAAGGCAGACGCTTAATGACAGCCACCCAGGCGCCCCATGGATCAAAACTTTAAAGTAAAAATGGAAACTATCAATAAGAATTCTTTCATACTGTTTTGCGTTTTTGAAAGTTGCTAAGACAGTGGATCTTAAAAATCCTCATCACAAGAAAAAGAAAATTTGTAACTAAATATGGTAACAGATGTTAACTAGATTTGAGGTCATTTCATACTATATACAAATATTGAATCATTGTTATATATCTGAAACTAACATAATGTTATATATCAAGTATATCTCAATTAAAAAATTTATACACAAAGAATTATTTGATTATCTTAAAGTGGGGAAGATATTTTTAACTTTGAGTTAAAATTTAGAAGCCATTAAAGAAAAGACGGATAAAGTACAAAACAAGCAATTGAAAGCCTTCTGCCTGCCTGGCAAAGACACAAACATCACACACGTCGAGTCAAAAGACAAACAGCCAACTGGGGGAAAAATCAACTCAGAGTGTACACAAAGGTCTAAATCCTGAATGTGTAAAGAGCCCTTACAAATGGATAAGAAAAAGACTACCCCAATAAAAAATGAGCAAAACCTATGAAGAGACGGTTCATAGAATACACAGGACTCTTAAAGTTAGGGGATGTTCAGTTTGAGATACACAAATTAAAACTAAACTGAGGTTTTATTTATTTATTTTTATTTTTTATTTTTTTAAAGTCACCATTTGCTTTATTCTTTTTTTTTTTTAGCTTTAAAGATTTTATTTATTTATTTGACAGAGAGACAGAGATAGTGAGGGAGGGAACACAAGCAGGAGGAGTGGGAGAGGGAGAAGCAGGCTTCCCGCAGAGCAGGGGGCCTGATGTGGGGCTGATCCCAGGACCCAGGGATCATGACCTGAGCTGAAGGCAGACGCTTAACTACTGAGCCACCCAGGTGCCCCTAAACTGAGGTTTTAGTTCACATTATTCAGATTAGCAAAAATGCAAATGTTTGATAAAGCACTCTTTTGCAAGACTATGGGAGAATAGATATGCTAACAGATTATGTAAATATATATGGATACGAACTGTAGCGAGGACTATCTGTCAATATCTGCATACACCTTTGACCGACCCAGCATTCACATGTCCTGAGATTTATCCTACAAATAAGCTTCCATCCGTGTGAAATGATACCCGTGCACGTTTATTCATTTCATTACCTATGTTAGCAAAAGACTGTAAGTAATCCAGGTGTTTCTAAGTCAAAACTGGCTAAATAAACATCATAAGTATACAACAGAATGTTATGTAACTGTAGAAAAGAATGAAAAAGCTCTCGGGGCACCTGGGTGGCTCAGTTGGTTAAGCGACTGCCTTTGGCTCAGGTCATGATCCTGGAGTCCCAGGTTCGAGTCCCTGCATTGGGGCTCCCTGCACAGCAGGGAGTCTGCTTCTCCCTTTGACCCTCCCCCATCTCATGCTCACACTCTCTGTCTCTCTCTCAAATAAATAAATAAAATCTTTAAAAAAAAAAAGGAATGAGAAAGCTCTCTGTGTACTCAGGAAGAACCTCCAAGATGCATTGTTACATGATAAAAGATGTTCTATGCTATCTTTTGTGTAAAAAAAAAAGTAAGATAATATGGAGATGTGTATGTATGTATATCCACACAATAATTAATTATTTAATTTGCCTAATTATTTATAATTGCTTATGTTTAGCAAAAAGAAACCCTGGAAGGACAGAGAACTAGTAAGAACTAGTAAGAGATGTAGGGCGCCTGGGTGGGTCAGTTGGTTAAGCAACTGCCTTAGGCTCAGGTCATGATCCTGGAGTCCCGGGATCGAGTTCCGCATCGGGCTCCCTGCTCAGCAGGGAGTCTGCTTCTCCTCCCTCTGACCTTCCCCATTCTCATGTGCTCTCTCTCTCTCTCATTCTCTCTCTCAAATAAATAAATAAAATCTTAAAAAAAAAAAAAGAACTAGTAAGAGATGTAAACCTCTTTAGCATTCTTGCTGCTTTCTCCATCCACTTGCTTAGGAAAAACCCAACTATGGTCAAACCCAACTAACCACTAACTCTTTTCCTGCAGTCAAACAGCTAGAGTAAATTTACACCAGTGTGACTGGTCTTTCTTCAAAGTTTATGTTCCCAAATATTAGTACGCAGTTAACAGTGCTCACCAGTACTAATACACACTTTCCAAGTATGTTCAGTTCCTGTCTCCACTTCTCCCCACCCTGTATTTATTTTTTTAACACAACCTCAAGATTTCATTGTCTTCCTAATAAAACAAAATATGAAGCTTAAAACTGGATCACTGGGCCCTTCTTATCTCCTCCCTTGCGTCTCCTAACAGCCAGCATTCTCTTAGATCTGCAGTTGGGCTCAACACATTCAGCCCTCAGTGCTCTCTTCTTTGTACTATTATAGCCTTTTACTGGAAAATGAGCTCCGTCTGCCCACCATGGCCACTTCGCTTCCTGTCATCATGCCGCTTCCCTTGAGCCTACAGATCTTTTGTCCTTATACTGCGTCACTTTGTAGGCTGGTGCTCACCACACCTGTCACAGAAAGTCTGGCAGATTCTAGAAACACTCACCATATTTGTGGAAGTGTTATTGGTACAGAAAGCTCTCCCCACTCTTTAGATCTCCCGAGCTTCCTTTTCCCTCTGCACTCTTTGCAACTGACTTTGCCCTATACTCCACTAAGAACAGAAAGCAGTCACTTCCCCACGAACAAACGAACCGCCTGTACCATGCATTTTCCTCTTGTTGCGGAGGATGGTTAGCTCTGTTCCCTTTTAACGCTCAACTTGAGCATCTCATCTCCTCTCTCCTCAAGAACTCGGTACTGCAACTGTCCCCTCTTTCTCATACAGCATGGATGTTTTTTTCTCTCTGCTGGATCATTGCTATTAGCATACAGTGTTTCCATGCAAACAAAATACATACTCTGACTTCCTCCACCTGCCCTCCAGGTTGCTGCTCCTTTTCTCTGCTGCCCTCCCAGCAAAACCCCTTTGAACTGTTTGTGGTCACTGTCTTTACTTCCTTTTTTTTTACTTCCTTAATCTACATTCTCTCCTTAGCCTACTCCATGCAGGTTTTATTGCCTACCCCACTACTCCATTGAAACTTCTTTCAAGATGACCCATGAATGACACACGAGGATTAGTTATTAGATACAGGTGACCCTGGGAAGGGGTGTGCCTTTGGACTAGGTGCCTCTCTTCAGTGAACTCCCAAAGAAGCCAACAACTGCGGCAGTCAGTCCTTATTCCTGAAGGGAAGCATGTCACTATGCATGTTTGTACGTGCACAAAACTTTACATTTCAAAAAGGATAAAGAATTATTTTTTAAGATTTCATTTATTTATTTGAGAGAGAGAATGAGAGACAGAGAGCACGAGAGGGAAGAGGGTCAGAGGGAGAAGCAGACCCCCCGCTGAGCAGGGAGCCCGATGTGGGACTCCATCCCGGGACTCCAGGATCATGACCTGAGCCGAAGGCAGTCGCTTAACCAACTGAGCCACCCAGGTGCCCCAAGGATAAAGGATTTTTTAAAAAAATATGTCAAGCCTAACGGAAAATGGCAGAGCGTAGTCAGGATAAAGTCGGGCGGAGTCAGGAATGTATATCAATTTTTGGACTTGAATTGCAGATTTGAATTTGGTTTTCCTAGAGACCAAAGCAAAATGCCTAACAGGATTGCTTATAAAATTCAAGGTATCCATAAGACAAATATATGACAGAAATGTGGCATCTCTCAACAGGAACATCTGGGAATATCAATACCTAGAATGTTGGGAGTGTACCATGCTGGCTTGGAAAGAGGTCACTTCAGGATTCTGTTTTCAACTCCGTCCTTGTTCAATATTTTTGTTAACCTATTGGATTATGCTATAGAAAGCATGTTTATGAAACTTGCATATAACAGAAATTCAGATGCAAATGCTAATGTATTGGATGACAGAATCAAGATTTATGTTTAATAATCCTTTCCAGAATTTTCTACTTTGCAGGCAAACTCACCAGTCTGAAAACTGGGGCACCTGGGTGGCTCAGTCAGTTAAATGTCTGCCTTTGGCTCAGGTCAGGATCTTAAGATCCTAGGATTGAGTCCCACTTCAGGCTCCCTGCTCAGCGGGGAGTCTGCTTTACCTTCTCCCTCTGCCCCTCCCCGTGATGGTGCTCTCTCTCTCTCTCTCTCTAATAAATAAATGAAATCTTTAAAAAAAAAAGAGACTATAAGGTTTGTGTCCCATTTGGGTTGCCCCCCACCAAAAGAATTTTAAAAAGACAACAAGAAACAAATGTCAATGACAATGAGATTTATGAACTTACTATTTATGTAAGCAACTTTATGGAACTTGGAGTATCAAATCATTTGCATGCTCCAAAATTATTTTCATGCTTTATACTTGTATACACAAATATTTTGTATAGAAATAACTGGGATGCATACTATTTGTATTTACTTTTTTCATTTAATTTTAACCGTGGACATTTTTGTGCCTACTTTTCTATACATTAATATTTCATTTTCAAAGCAAAAAATATGAAATCAAATAAGGTTAAAAGCAAATGAACTTTACTTAAGAAACAACTGTACAAGTATAGGATGTGAGAGACCTGACTTAACAGTCGTCCGAGTGAAAATAAAGACTTGTGGGTTTTAGTTTGCCACAAGTTGACTATAACTAACTCAGGGTTGTGATATGGCTATTGTATTTGTGAATGCATTCTTGTGCTGTAAGTACCAGCGATGGAGAGAGCCGTCATGGCATGGCAGTGCTTAAAATGGACCAGGTGCTGTGTAAGCATATTACATGTGTTACATTAGTTAATCCTTGTTTTGCTAGAAGGTATTACTGTCATAACTACCTTCTGTAGGCAGAAATTTTCAGAGATGTGAGCTGGCGAAGGACTAGCTAGAAACAGGGGGAATGGATTTGAATTGAGATCTGCCCATCTCATGGAGAGTTGGTTTCTCCAGTGCTCAGTTCAGATCTTGGCAGTAAAATATAAGAGGTTATCTCCAGACAGGGGGTGGGGTGCGATGGGGGTAGGGGGGGCGGGGGTGGGGGAGGCTTGTGAAACCATACTGTATGAAGACTCTTTGAAGGATTTAAGGATGTTTAGCTTGGAGAAGGAAAGACTTACAAGGCTCATAATAAGAATATTGAAATACTTGAAGGAAGGGCTGTCATTGGCAAAGAATAATGAGATTATTTTGTGTAACTCCAGAGAGCAGAGGCTGAAGTTACCAGGAAGCAGATTCCAGAAAGGATACTTTAACAGTTAAGAGCTGTACAAAAAGGGTGCCTGAGTGGCTCTGTACGTTAAGCAACTGCCTTTGGCTTGGGTCATGATCCTGGAGTCCTGGGATCAGGCCCCACATGGGAGGTCCCTGCTGGGGAGGGGGAGTCTGCTTCTCCCTCTGACCCTCCCCCCTCTCGTGCTCTCTCTCTCTTTCTCTCTCTCTCTCTCTCTCTCTATTAAATAGATAAAACCTTAATAAAAAAAAAGTCCTACAAAAAGCAGAATGGTCTGCCTTGAGAATTTTCAGAAGAGTTTAAGCAGAGGCTGTTTAAACTCTGGTTGTATGGACCTTCCTATGCAGGGCAAGAGGATGACCCAAATAACCTCTAAGATGACTCTTCCTCCTAAAGACTCCCTATCAGTATTGGAGTTCCTCTAACCTGCTCAAATTCCCCCATCTTGAAGTTTTCTGACACTCACAGCCCGCCCCCTCCCCCGCCCCCCGCCCCGTGATTGGTTCCTTCCCCTGGCTCTTCCATTCCCTTGTATCTGCCTCTCTCTTCAAGGCGTTACATTCCTTTGAGGGTAAAGAACAGAATTTTGCACATGGCAGGCACCCAAATATTTGTTTCGATTTAGTAACACGAGGTTTCTTTTGGTAACATATTGTCTTGTTTCCCGTATCAGTCTTGGGAGTAGATAGTAAGCCATTTGAAGTCAGAGACTGTGATTTATATTTATCTGTATTTCCTTCCCTACAACACCCACTAGGTGCTTGATAACCATTGCTTTAAATTGAGTGCAACTGGAAGTGGACCAAGGACTGGGAGCAAAGGTGCGAGATGCAAAAGGTCGAAGAATACTACCGTTTTGCATAAAGGTGTGGGCTTCTTACTTGCAATGAAATAATGTTCAGGAAGTTTTCCAACAGGCAAGATCAGTTAAAATTAAGTCATTGTAAAATAAAAGCTAGAAATAGTGAAAGTGTTGAGTTTCAATTAAAAGCGACACAATAATATAAATATTAACAGAAAGTTCGAGTAGTAACATAGTCTATGGCAAGAGGGGCTTAGCACCCAACTATCAGGCACAGAGAGAAGAGAAACAATTTTGAAAGGCAGGGCTCCGCTGATTCATCGAACATGTGTAAAGGACAAATGCAATCACTCACAGTGATATTTACAGAACATCTGTCTGTAGGTCAGTTTGTATTACCTGGGTGTGTTTGGTGTACATATTGGGTGTTGAAAGTTCTTGAGAGAATGCAATCCTGCTTTTCCCACTTTTGGGTTGAGGGCTCCCTTCCCCTCTCCTTCCCCTCCCTTCTCTCTGCATAGTCCCCCTCAAAGCTTAATGCTGCCAGTGGGGCCGACAGAGGTTCATGGTTCGAGGCTCGTCTCCAGGTATCATTCCACTTCTCTCCCGGTCCTCTCCCCGCACCCTCGCACATGAATGTGTGGTTTTCACTGGCCAAGGTTTCCGTAGCCGCCAGCAGTTTACATCCAAACAAACACACAAACCACAGAAAACGCAACCAGGCTGCTCTCCGCGGCCCCGCAGTACGACAACTTGGCCTCCCTCCTCCTTCGAGGTATTCCCCTCCACCCCCAGCTCTCACTCAGGACCCAGCCAGTCAGAAAGTCCCTACTTCAGGAACGCCGCCCAATCAGGGTGTCCTCACCTGCAGAAGGTGAGGCCCGGTCTCCTTACGCGACAGTCTCCTGGGCCAATCGGAGGCGGCTCGGGCTTGGAAAGGCGCCAATCGGTCCAAGTGGGGAGGAGTGGGCGAGGTCGCACCTGGCGACGGTGAGTCACTCAAGGGAGCGGCGGCTCCCTCCACCAATCGGAACGCGCAGGGGCGGGGCGCAGGCCAATCGTCGTGGGGGGGGGCGGAGCCGGGCGGAGCTCAACCTGGTGGCTGCAGTTTAGTCCCCGAGCGGCTGCGGGTGAAGCTGTCTCACCCCGCGGGGCTCTAGTCGCCGTGTCGTATCGGTACCCTGATCGTCATGGGGACGGAGATGAGAACAGGGAGGAAACTGTTGCTTCTCTTCACATCGGTCATCCTGTGTAAGTTCCCGGAGTTTCGGGAGGAATCGGTGCGTCGGGTCAGCGGTTGGAGGGAGGTGCTCCCCACGCCTCTCGCCCGCGGGAGGGGAGGAGTTGAGAAACCTGCCAGCCTCACCCTCCTGGTCCCCCTTTCCACCCCAGCCCTCCCCTGTTTCCCCTCCTCCCTACCCTGGCGGTGGCTGGCTCCCCTCCCCCACACAGGTCCCCTTACACCCACCGGGAGGGAGCCGCGGCTTCCGCACGTAGCCGAAAACGAGGGTTGGGGTAGCCCCACTTTTCCCAGCCTCACTTACTGTCGAGGGCCCTGCACACATCCACCCAGACGTACCCCTCCGCACGCACCTGGGAAGGGCCATCATGCCCTCCAACACGCACACGAATTCCGCGCACTACCCGAGAGAAGCCTGAGCCTCGCACCCCTGACTCCTCTGTCCCCTGAATGCCCTGTTCCTGAAGGGCCCTCGGAAAATCTAATGGAGGTCAGGTGGGGTGGACATCTCTTTCCCTGGCTGTTGCTGAAGGGGGCTCCTTAGCTCCCCCGGATCTTTGGGTTGCGGTGGTTGCTCTGGCTAAAGTGTCTGGGTGCAAAGTCTGAAAGGAAATAAATTTGAGATCTCACCTTTCTCAGAGCACAGCACTTAAAGTTCCTTTCTGGGGTAGCTACCTCGAGAGTCCTTAATAAATGTTGACTGAGTGACTATTCCCAGGGGGAGGACCTGTCTGTTGGTTGGCTGGATCCTTCTCACAGCCAGGACTCTGCCCTCCCCCGACCGCTTCTGGGAGTTTTTGTTTCCTTTGTAAACTCCCTTTCCTGTGGAACAATGAGGCTCACTTGCTGGGCCATGCCTCTGTCTATAGATAGGTTTGGGCGGACAGAGTGTATGGTTTGGGTCACCCAGTTAGGCACCCTGTGTCCCCAGCTGGACGTATATCTGTCAGGTTCATGAGTGCCTGTAAGTGTGCTTCTGTGGATTCTTGTGTCAGTACGTGATCTGTAGGAACCTTTGTTTTTCCCTCGAGGTCCATGCTTTAGGAAGTGTAAAAGAAATGAACAGTTACAGTCAGCATCGGTGGTTATAAGGCAGTTCATTTTGCTGTTTTGAAGGGTGGAAATGGATTCCCTGCCCTTAGACGGGTGGATTGACAGCTCCTTTGTCCCTTATCACAAAAACATAAGCCCTTGGGGTAAACTGGACCAGAGGCAAGTCTAACCCTATCCCTATTGTACAGATACGGAAACAAGTCCAAAGAGGGGAAATGACTTTTCCAGATTGACATTCCATGTGGGTATGGAACCAAAGTTTCCTGAGCCCCTTCTCCTTTTTCCACTGCTGGGTCCAGCATCTCAAGCACCCCGTGGCACAGGAACCATGATTTCAAACATCAGTTTGGCATAACGCCCCCGGGTCCACTCTCTTACCTTCTCTAACTTGTCCCTTTCATTCTATGCCTCCACTTTCCTCTTTGATTCAGTTTCCATGTTTCTCCTATTCTCCACCTTTCTTACTTCTGCCTGTATTTTAGAACTGCTCATGACACTCATGGTCTTCCTTTGGTTCTTTGTGGTGCTCCTACTGGTACAGAACCTCGTGCTGAACAGTGCTTTCCCACCGCCGCCCCCCCCCCCCCGAAGTTTCTCATCAGTGATGCTATCTGTGACCATGTGTGTCGGGCTTACAAGCTTCCTGAAGCTGGCATCCTTCTTCCTTCTCCTCTTCCTTCTTCTCTCATTTTTTACATTGTGACATCCCCCAGTAGCCCATACTGGCACTGAAAGAGTTGGGATAGCCCCATTCTGAGCTTGGGGGTGTCCTCTAGTCTGTTCAGGGATTCACATGGAGCCTGAGGTGAGGTTGCATTAGCTTGACAGGACAGTGGGTGCTGGGAAGTGACATGCCCAGGGGATGGGGGAACTGACCATATCACATTTAAATCCGGCTAGACCTGGGGGGAGGAATTTAATTAGTAAAATGAGGATGGAAATAGGAATCAGATGACCTCACCTGGTTTCTAGTTTGGCTCTCTGCCATATTTGTGATCTTAGGCTAGTGCCCAGTCTTTCCATCTGTGGACAGGAGTAATAATGCTTGTCCTGCGGGTTGACCAGGATAATAACTACATTACATGTCCATGAAGGGATGACTATCATTGGGCAGCTGTTAACCCCTTTGGATTTTGTGAGGAGGAAAGAATGCTGCCCCAGGAGAGTTGGTCAAAGGAAGCAAGGTTTCCTCCTCCTAGATCCCAAATGGCAAAGGTAAAAAGGTAAGGGCTTTTTCTTGGGTGTCTGGTCTGTCCTCTGGCCCTGGGGTGTCTGGAGCATATGTGGGTGCCCTTGTGTTGTCTCTTCTCCCACCACGGCTGTTGCTCCTTGTGGGCTCTGCCATCAGGGAGGAAGAACAAAAGGCAGGATATGATCAAGTTCAAGCAGAGGCCCAACGCCAGCCCTGGGAAGCCTTGTGGAGAGGAAAGCCTGAGCTGCTGGGGCAGGGATTGCAGCCCAAACACTGAGGGAACTGGGCTTGGGAAAAGCACAACCAGTGACCAAAAGCACGGTCTCCCTCTTCCCGGGGAGCCTGCACTTAGAAAGGTTTCCAGCAATCTCCCAGGCAGGGAGAGGCATTTCTGCTTATAGCAGCGTCTTGTGTGAATAGGAGGACTTTGGGTGTAACCACGGGGAAGAAGGGGGAGCCTGGGTTGGAACCCTGGTTCTTTTCTCCCATCCCACTTGAGTGGGGGATCCCCACCTGATACTCCAGAAGACAGGAGCTGCTGCCCCGTGTGTGGGTCAGTCTGAGTGCTTGTCTTCTCTTCCGATGTTTCTGACTCAAGCCCTTCCACCTTTGCTGTTCAGCTTTGCTCGCTTTACCTCAAACTGCACATTGGTGAGTCAATTCTCCTTTCCCCTCGCTCTACCACTGGTTGAATTTACTCCCAGGAAAGAATTGTTCCCTCGAAACCTGAAACCTAGCCCTGAAACCTAGCGGCTGACGACTGCCAGGCAGCCAGGTGGAACTAGGAACTGGGAAATGCCCGGTAGTGGGATTCCAGTGCCCGCCTCCATCTGTACCTCCTGGCTCCAGGACACTTTGACTTCACGATGTTTCTAGTTTCTTTGTGACCTAGGCATGCCTGGGGTCTCCAGGCTAGTTTTGGTTTGGGGTAGAGCTCTTGTAATTAAAAAAAATAAAGTTTTATTTATACTTAGAACAGGTTAATACGTTGATATACACCACAGACATGTACTCCATCAGTCACGTTCTTTTTTTCACTTTGGATACCCCGGAGATCTTTTCATATTGGCATTATGGGTGTTGTGGTCTTGGTCTTTTTTTTTTTTTTTTTTAAAGATTTTATTTATTTATTTAAGAGAGAGAGAGAGAGAGAGAGAGAGAGAGAGAGAGAAACAGCTTGAGAGGGGAGAGGGTCGGAGGGAGAAGCAGGCTTCCTGATGAGCCGGGAGCCCGATGCGGGACTCGATCCCGGGACTCCAGGATCATGACCTGAGCTGAAGGCAGTCGCTTAACCAACCGAGCCACCCAGGCGCCCAATGGTCTTGGTCTTCAAGATCCCACCACTGTCCACCCCCCACCCCCCTCCCCCAAGTCACCGGATCAAAGGCCACCTATTCTGTGGACACTGAAAGGGCTGACACCTTCGCTCAAAGATAGATTGAAAAACTATACCCATTTTGCATGATTGAGTGGGAAATAATGGAGCTTATTTTTCACATGTTAGTATTGAGGAGAGAGACCTTGGGGACCTCTAAACTCAGACTTGCTTCCTTTTCAGAGGTTCAGGAAAGATCTGGATGACCACTTGTCAGATGTAATTGTGAAAGAGGGTGCAGTGTTGTGGGGAGTGGGTTGTGGGAAGCCACGTGAGTGGATGCATACTGAGCTTTTCCAGGCATTGAAAACTCAGAGTTCATCTGTCTGGGACGCCCTGATAAGCAGGGTTTCTGTCTAAAGTCCGGCTGTGGCATTAGTTTTGCAATGTTGGGGGTAGGACAGGAGGAAGCAGCTGGCTGACAGGAGGCTTGATGCCAGGCCCTTGGAGTGAGCCCTGGGTGGGCGGGGCACAACCTTCCCTTGTACTGGGGAGATGGGTGGGGAGCGGGAGGAGCGGAGCAGGTAGAACTGGAAATTCTGCAGAGAGGGCAGGAGGGAGCCGTGGAGTGAAAGCTCTCCTGTCCCACACTGCTGATCCCACCTTCTGCCATCCTGAGGGCCATTCCAGCCACTGACGTCACTCAAAGCGCAGCCAGGAAGGGCGGCTTAGTCTCAGCCCAGCCTGTTGTTGGGCTCACAGAGCATTGCTCCTGCCCACGCATTCCTTATCCGTCCTACCCTCACCTCCAGGAGTCAGTTGAGTCTTTACAGGGTGACTGGTGGGGAGGAAAGGGCAAACCGGGGGTAGAAGCCCTAGGTCCAGGTTCTAATGGTATTGCTTTGTCAAGTTCATTTGTTAATCCAGGAAATGTTGGTGTCTCCAGTGTTCTGAGCACTGTGCTAGAGATAAGGGAAAAAGCAGTGAATCACACTTGCTCCTGAGGGGAGCCAGGGGTATTGGAAACAGTTAGCCCACCTTAAGGTAAACTGAGTAGCCTTTCGGAGCCAGAGGCCCTGGCTTTCCTCCTCATTCCACAGCTGTAGCTCCCATACAGCTGGAGGGGCCTATGAAGCTCATATGCCTAGAGGGGAAGTTTGGGTGAATTCTTAGAGAAAACCAGAGAGTCTGGCTGGCTGGCTGGTTTCCCTCCTTTTCCTTCCCTTTAAAAAAAAAAATGGAATTCAAACAAACTCAGGGTACAAAAGCAACTTAAGGAACATTCTAATAATTAACAGGATGTATAGAGGAAACAAAGGTTTCTTAATAAAGCAGTAGAAGGAAGCTTTTCTGTGGTGGGTTTGATCTGCATGTACAAGGATAGGTTGCTGGTGGGTTCTGTTAAGTCTAGACACCTTCGCCCTCTGTGACCACCTTATCATCACGGTGTGCTTCAGTGGGGGGCATGGAACACTCTTCTGGGCAAATACAGTGCTAGGAGCTGGGGAGATACAAACAACTTGGATTCTCCTCCCAACGAACTACAGACATATACTGACTAAGCAGCAAACAGCAGAGTGTGCCAGGCGCTGTCATCAAAGTACAAAATGTTTTGGGAGCATACAAGGAAAGAGATAAAGTTTTTAAAAAGATAAACTTTTATTAAATAGTATATGCTCAGTGCAGAAAAATGGGAAAACAGAAATACAGAGAAAATAAAAATCACATGTAATTCTATTATTAAGAAATAAACAGTACTTGTGTTTAATTGCAGTCTTTCCTCTATGAATAATGATATATATATGTATATATACTTTATATATATATTATGTATATGTATTTTTAAGCAAAATGTGTTTTATTTTTTTATTTATTTATTTTTTTAAGATTTTATTTATTTATTTGAGAGAGAGAGAATGAGAGATAGAGAGCACGAGAGGGAAGAGGGTCAGAGGGAGGAGCAGACTCCCTGCCGAGCAGGGAGCCCGATGTGGGACTCGATCCCGGGACTCCGGGATCATGACCTGAGCCGAAGGCAGTCGCTTAACCAACTGAGCCACCCAGGCACCCAAGCAAAATGTGTTTTAAACAACCTCCATTCTATAGTATTCTACTGCGTGGCTATATTATAATTAACTGTTCACTTTTTGTTGGACTTTTAGGTTTTCTTTTTCTTTGCTATGCTAAATAATATGAAATTGTCCCTGTACATACATCTTTAAGCTTAACCTTTGATTATTTTCTTAGACTACATTCCTAGAAGTTGGGGAGAGATTAATGTTGACTGGGGAAAGTCATAGTGGATCAAGGGGGATTTGGACAGGATCTTGAAGGTTGAGTGGGCTTTCCTTGCTTGTCTGATGGAGACGCTCTGTAGCATCATACTTTTGGAACCTCAAAATTAGGCAGACTTGGGTTAAGATTCCCTTCCCACCATGGGGTACCTGGCTGGCTCAGTCGGTAGAGTGAGACTCTTGATCTCCAGGTTGTGAGTTTGATCCCACATTGGGTGTAGAGATTACTTTAAAAAAAAAAAAAAAAAGGATTCCCTTCCCACTTTGCTGTTTATAGCTGTGTGATTTTGGGCAACTATTCTAAGCTCAGCGTTCTCATCCCAGGTGAGATGGGATTATAACAGTAGTACTGTCTCAAGCATTTTTGTGATTGGAATCTAAGGAGACGGTGCGGGTGCAGGTGGATCAGTTGGTTGAGCATCTGCCTTGGGCTCGGGTCGTGATCTCAGGGTCCTGGGATCGAGTCCCACATTGGGCTCCCCACTCAGTGAGGAGTCTGCTTTTCCCTCTCCCTCTGCCCCTCCCCACCATTCATGCGCTCTCTCTCTGTCTCTCTCTCTCTCAAATACATAAATAAAACCTTAAAAAAAAAATAGGGAGACAATGCATAGGGCACCAACCTTGATGGGAGGGCTCACTGTGCCATTTCTGCCATGACACTTGCCCACATTCAAGAGGAGGAAACCTAGACTCTACTTCAGTCCCAGTGTAAGGAAAGCATGGGGGATGAGATAAACACATAGCTCCATATGTCTATTTTGGAAAATACAATTTGCCACAGTTGTTTTATTATTCAGATACATAGTGATTTTCAAGAATTATATGCTCAGTCTTACAGATTTCTACACCACCAACTCTTCTGACATGTACGCAAGCATGTCGGGATTGGTTTAGGTATTAGTGGCTACGTCACCACCTCCCCTTCTCTTTACCCAGCTCACCTCCTCTTCCACTCCCACCCCCTTGTGCCACTCCGCCTACCTACTGTTGTCAACTACAATTATTTCCAGGTATGTGTGCTGTCACCCTTTTTCTCTCCTTGAATTTTATCAGACTCACCTGTACTCTCCAGGATCTTGATGGTATAGTAATCTCATATTTCTTTCTTTCTTTTTTTTTTAAGATTTGTTTAATTAGTCTGTCTATTTAGAGCACAAGTGGGGGGAGGGGCAGAGGAAGAGGGAAAAAGAATCTCAAGCAGACTCGATGCTGAGCAGGGAGCCGGATGTGGGGCTCCATCTCAGGACCCTGAGATCATGACCTGAGCCAAAATCAGGAGTCAGGTGCTTAACTGACTGAGCCACCCAGGCACCCCTAATCTCATATTTCTTACTTACCTGGTACCTCGTTTCACCTTTAAAGTTTTTTTTTTTTCCCCCACCTTTAAAGCTTAATCAATGTTTTTGCCTCTCCTTCCTGGCTTTGTTTTATTCTTCCTTCCTTGTGATCTGATTTTCTTTTTCCCCTTTTTCATTCCCTTTCCCCCCTCCTTCTTCTCTAAATTAAAACACTTAAGGGCGCCTGGGTGGCTCAGATGGTTAAGCGTCTGCCTTCGGCTCAGGTCATGATCCCAGGGTCCTGGGATCGAGTCCCGCATCGGGCTCCCTGCTCCTTGGGAGCCTGCTTCTCCCTCTGCCTCTCTCTCTCTCTCTCTCTGTCTCTCATGAATAAATAAATAAAATCTTTAAAAAAAAAACACTTAATACATGCTTGCTCTTTATACAAATATAGAAGATAGAAAAGAAAGGCTGCCTATGGTCTCAGATAATAGGCACAGTTGTGTGCATGGAGTCTGTTAGAGATTTTGTTATGCATATACTCAGATTATTTTTATTATTAAAAAATAGGATCATTCTACATACTGTTTTTATATTTTTGGATATATTTCTGTGCTAGTACAAATTGATCTACTTTGACCTTTGGGGTGGCCATATGTATTTTTTTTTAAGATTTTATTTATTTGAGAGAGAGACACAGAAGGAACACAGCAGGGGGAGTGGGAGAGGGAGAAGCAGGCTTCCCACGGAGCAGGGAGCCCGATGCGGGACTCGATCCCAGGACCCTGCATGACCTGAGCCGAAGGCAGACGCTTAACGACTGAGCCACCCAGGCGCCCCTATATGTACCACATATTCTTTATCCATTCATTCATTGATGGACACCTAGATTGTTTCCCTATCTTGGCAATTGTAAATAATACTGCAGTCAACATAGGGGTGCGTGTATCTTTTTGAAGTAGTGGTTTTATTTTCTTCAGATAGACACCCAGTAGTAGAATTGCTGGATCATATGGTAGTTCTGTTTTTACTTTCTTAAGGAACCCCCATACTATTTTCCATGGTGGCTGTACCAGTTTGCGTTCCTTCCAGCAGTGCACAGATACTCCCTTTACTCTACGTCCTTACCAACACTTGTTACTTCTTGTCTTTTTGATAATAACGGGAAGCGACATTTCATTGTGGTTTTGATTTGCATTTCCCTGATGACGAATGATGTTGAGCATCTTTTCATGTGCCTGCTGGCTGTATCTATGTCTTTGGAAAAACATCTATTCAGATCTCTGCCCAGAGATTTTTAATTGCATTGTTTGGGTTTTTTTGCTGTTAATTTGTGAGTTCTTTATATGTTCTCAATTTTTTGGATATTAATCCTTAGATTGATTTATTAGATATTAGAATTAGATATGCGATTTGCAAGATAGTTTTCTCCCATTCAGTGGGTTGCCTTTTCATTTTGATGATGGTTTCCTTTGCTGTGCAGAATGTTGATTCTTTCACTATGTGGAAATGTCATCATAATTACCTAAGTCAGGCTGTAGTCATTGGGGATTCAGCCAGAACGCCCACTGCTGAAGTTCCACTCCGACCTGTGTGTTCATCCACCTGGGCCGCCATCACAAAATGTCACAGACTGGGGCTTAAACAAAAGTAATTTATTTTCTTTTTAATTTGCAAAGATTTTTAATGAAAAAAAATTTTTTTAAAGATTTGATTTATTTATGAGAGAGAGAGGGTATGAGCTGGGAGAGGGGCAGAGGAAGAGGGAGAAACAGACTCTACTGAGCTCGAGCTGGATGCGGAGCTCAATCCCAGGACCCCGGGATCATGACCTGAGCTGAAGTCAGATGCTTAACCGACTGAGCCACCCAGGCGCCCCAACAGTGATTTCTTTTCTCACAGTTCTGCAGGCTGGAAGTTCAAGAGCACAGTGCTGATGGGGGGTCGGTCTCCTGTGAAGCCACACTGTTGGGCTTGTCCTTTCTGCAGGAGCACAGTTGGTGTCTCTCTGTATAAAGGACACCAGTCAGACTGGATTAGGGCATGTCCTAAGGGCCTTATTTTAACATCATTACCTTGTGGAAGGCCATGTCTCCAAATACAGTCACATTTTGAGGTACTGGGGTTTAGGGGGAACACAATTCAGTCCATAACAAGTATAAACCATTTTGAAGATTACCCCTGCAAAAAGGGCAATGCTTTGATCAGTCTCCTCCTAAGCTGACCTGGGCCTACTTGGAGTCTCTTGGTTGTTCTTGTGGTCATGAAGAGAGTGGGGGTGTTTTAGATGGATTCACATCTTTCCCCCACTTTCTGCTGCTGTTTTTTTTTTTTTTTTAAGATTTTATTTGTTTGAGAGAGAGAGAGCACATGAGAGGGGGGAGGGTCAGAGGGAGAAGCCGACTCCCTGCTGAGCAGGGAGCCCGAAGCGGGACTTGATCCTGGGACTCCAGGACCATGACCTGAGCCGAAGGCAGTCGCTTAACCACCTGAGCCACCAGGCGCCCATCTGCTGCTGTTTTATTTTATTTTTTATTATTTTTTTAAAAAAGATTTGTTTATTTGAGAGAGTGAGCACGAGCATGCATGAGTGGGGGGAGGGGCAGAGGGAGAGAATCCAAGCGGACTCCCCGCTGAGGGCAGAGCCTGCCTCAGGGCTTGATCTCCCAGGTTGTGAGATCAGCACCTGAGCCGAAATCACGAGTTGGATGCTTTTTTTTTTTTTTTTTAAGAACTTATTTATTTATTAGAGAGCACAAATAGGGGAAGGGCAGAGGGAGAGGGGGAAGCAGGCTCCTGGCTGAGCAGGGAAACCGAGCCCGATGCAGGGCTGGAGCCTGACGCAGGGCTGGATCCCAGGACCCTGGGATCATGACCAGAGCCGAAGGCAGACACTTGACTGACTGAGCCCCCCGGGCGCCCCTCTGCTGCTGTTGTAGAGCTTGCATCAAAAACCTCTGGGCGCTTCCACGTTTGTCTGTGCACACCTCCGGGGATGCAGAAAAGCAGCCTCTACCTTTGTGTGTGCAGACACCTGCAGACATGCTGCAGCCCCAGGGGCAGAAATCAATCCCTATTGCAAAATGACTGTTGGAAATTGCCCATGTGCAGAGAAGTTTCATTCTGTTTCAAAACTATGAAATTTAAAAAACACTTAATTTTGGGGGCACCTGGAGGGCTCAGTCGGTGGAGTGTATGACTCTTGATCTCCACATTGGGTGTGGAGATTACTTAAAAATAAATCTTAGAAAAAAACCACTTAATTTTTAAGTTCTGAAGCTAAGTTTGGGGAAAAGATTAATGGAGGGGCACCTGGGTGGCTCAGTTGGGGTCCTGGGATCAAGCCCTGAACTGGGGCTCCCTGCTCAGTGGGGAGTCTGCTTCCCCCCACAACACACACATAAATAAATATAATATAAATAAAATCTTTAACAAAAGAAAAACATCAATGGAATAGTCATCTTTCCCCCGCCCCCTGAAAATAGAACAGTTTATTAAAATTTTAAAAAGATTTAACTATGGATCAAGTTTGGTTTTTCTTCATCTGGGCGGGCCCCGTGTGCCAGTTTGAAAAATGGGCTTATCTTTGTAGATAAACTTTAAACAAGTAGATGTTGTAGTGAATGGTCTGCTATGACCTAATTTGTTAAGACTCTATGTTGTTCAATGTCAACTCGTACCAGGCATTATGCTAAAGTGCTGAGTACTCAGAATAATAAATAACACATGGTCCCTGCTCCCTGGGGGTTTACTGTCTGGTAGGGGAGACATACCCGTGCACAGATGATGTCATTGTAATGTGGGCAGTGCTTTGCCCCTGTTTTGCATGGGGTAGTTAAAGCCTAGGAAAGAGGTCTGAAGCCGGCTCTGGTAGGATTGGGGGTGGGTGGGTCATTTCTTGGAAAATAATGTGGATGCATAGCTGCTGACCAGATGAAGAAAGAGGGGAAAGGGTGCTCCACAGAGCTGGAATAGCAGGAGCAAAGTAGAGGTTGTGAAACTGCTCTTTGCTGGGAGTTTTAAGGAGTCTGTACTGCTAGAGGATAAACTGCAAGAGTAGAAAGGCTTATCAGAGGGTTGTCTGGGTGAAGAATTTGGATTTTATCTGAGAGGCAACGTGGAATCCTTGAAAACTAGAAGCAAGTGTTAGATGTGCATTTTTAGGAAGGCTGTATGGTATCAAGCTGCCTTGGTTTGAATCTGCACCACCGCTTTAGCTGCTCTGGGCCTCAGTTTCCCTGTGTAGAAAATAGAGATTATAGGGGCTCCTGGGTGGCTCAGTTGGTTAATCGGCTGACTCTTGGTTTTGGCTCAAGTCGTGATCTCAGGGTCTTAGGATCAATCCCCAAATTGGGCTCCACACTCAGCGGAGAGTCTGCTTGAGATTCTCTCTCGCTCTCTCAAATAAATCAATCTTTAAAAAAAAAAAATAAAGATGATAATAACAGTATTACCCAACTCCTAAGGGTCTTGTAGGGATAAATGACGGTCCATGTAGTATGCTTGTAGCAGTGCCTGGCACATGGTAAGCACTCAATAAATATTAGCTCTTCCTCCGGCAGTGGGATGGAGGATGGATTTGCGTGGGTCAAGATTAAACAAGACAGAGAAAACAAGTGTAATTGAGTGACTAGTTGCAATTCTGCCGATGATGATGGTACTAAAAAGTGGTGGCCAAAATTGGAGGAACATTTGGGAAGTGACGTGTAACGCTTGCTGTTTGATTGACAGGAGTGAGGGAGAGGTGATGACTGTGGGAAGCCTTCTGGTTTGAGTGAGCAAGTACATGGTGGTACCACCAACCTGGAGACGGGAGCAGGAGGGGGTGTGTGGAGTCCTGGTGGAGAGGACACAAGGAGGCTCAGCCATAGGCATCTGCAGCTCTGGTGGGAGGCAGGGACTGGAGCTGGCCCTCGGTGGGTGCAGATGAATTTCGGGCTGTGTTTGAGATTTCCCAGAGAGAATGTGGAAAGGAAAGAAGGCCTGAGATGAAATGCTGGGGATCACTCGTATTAAGGGATTGACAGAGGAAGCAAGGTTCAAAAAGGAGAATGGTCCCCAGGGGTGGCACACAGAAACCTAAGGGCGGAGTGACTTCTTCTTTTTTTTTTTTTTTTTTTAAACATTTTATTTATTTATTTACTTTGAGAGAGAGCGAGCAAGCAGGGGGAGGGGGAGGGGGAGAGGGAGAGAGAGAATCTCAAGAAGACTACACACAGAGCACAGAGCCTGATGCGGGGCTCCATCTCACAACCCTGAGATCATGATCTGAACTAAGGTCAAGAGTCGGGTGCTCAGCCGACTGAGCTGCCCAGGTGCTCCCAGAGTGACTTCTGAGGAAGGGAACCGTCTGCAGGGCCTGGCGTCTTAAAGAGGCCACTGAAGGGAACTGAAAAATCAAATTGTGGATATCCTTAATTCTAAGACTACTTCAGTGTTTTGTAAATTGGGTTGCAACTTAAAGCCTAGGTATACATTTAATATGATGTCCCCCCAAGCAGCTATTATTAAATCGATGTATATCATATAATCAGGGCATCTTAGAATTGAGAGATGCACTATCTGGTGATGTTGGTAAAAGCAATTTTAATTCCAAGGTGAGAGCCAAAGATCTACTGAATGAGTGTGTTGGGCTGAAAACACTGAGGAGTCCTATGGAGTACAAGATTGAAGGCAGGCTTTCTGTACATGAAAGGGCCAAAAATCTCTTGATGCCTTTGACTTTGTGGCTTTTCTTACTGTGAACTTAGAGTAAATCAAATGTCACCGTGAAAAGGATGAATTTTCCTTCTATTTTGGTTTACCACATGCATTAGCGGGACATCTGTGTATGTGTACAGTGAGCCAAGTATAGGTCCAAGCTTCAGGGCAAAGGGGTGGGGCATGATGAGGCAAGGGAAATACAAAATAGTTGAGGACAATGGGCAGGGAGTCTGTGGGTGTCCTGAGGGAGATAGGGTGCAGTGAGGGAAAGCCCTCCACTCTGCTTCTCTATCTATGAAAGTTCTAGAAAAGAGGTAGCCTTTCCAAGGCAGATACCATGAGAGAGGACAGGTGGTTTGGTGGGCTGGGATATAAGCATTTTTCAGGCAGAGTTTATATTTATTTATATATGTCTTATTGAAGAAAATTTTGAAGTCAGAAAAATGAGTGTGTACAGAAGGACCTATGGGCAGATGATGATAATTATAATAATAGGAGAAGATATAATAGTTATTTGGTGCTTCCTGTTATAGGCACTTTATTTGTATTAGCTTGTTTGACTCTCAACCCCAGGCCTTTGATGTAGAAACTGTTATTATCCCCATTTGACAGATAGGTGAACCGAGGTTCAGAGTGGCTAAGGTAGCTTGCCCAGGTCACTCAGCCTAGGAGGTACCAGAGCTGGGATTTGAGTCAGGCAGCTTGGTTCCAGAGGCTTGTTCAGGAGGGACGGGGAATGTGGGCCGTGATGGTGAGGTGTCAAGGAGGGCGTGCTTGTGAGGCCGGGCTCGACACGTGCAGGGACTCGCGAGCACAGTAGAGCTTGAGTATTGGCCATCAGGCCACAGGTGGTCAGCCGAGATCCTGGGCTGGGATGGCACTGGGGGCTAGACCCTGTGTTTTAAACGGGAGAAGGCTGGACTAGGCAACAGAGGTCAGGACTTCTGAGGAGCCGGGGAGGATGGCTGTAGCCCAGGACGTTTGTGTGTGTATGTGATGTGATTCCTGAATGTTCTATTTATTTTTTATTTTTTAAATTCTTCTTTTTAAAGATTTATTTATTTGTTTAAGAGGGGGAGAGAGACAGACAGTGTGAGCAGGGGAGGGGCAGGGAGAGGGGGAGAGAGAATCTCCAGCAGACTCCCCACTGAGTGCAGAGCCCTAATGCAGAACTCAATCCCATGACCCTGAGATGATGACCTGAGCCAAAATCAAGAGTTAGATGCTTAACCAACTGAGCCATGCAGGCACACCCTGAAGATTTAATTTTAATTAAAAAAATATATATGTGTGTGTATGTATATACATATCTATTTTTTTAAGTAATCTCTACACCCAACATGGGGCTCGAACTTTAAACCCTGAGATCAAGAGTTGCATGCTTTACTGACTGAGCCAGCTGGGTGCCCCTATTCTTGAATGTTCTAGATCTGAAGGTCTGAGAGGTCTCAAAAGAACTTGAGCAAAAGAAGTGATGCAGAAACAATCCCCAAATTCATATGCTGTGATTTCTTTTTTGGTGGCCCTTTATTTCAGACAATAGTATTTAGTTTAATTAGAAGCTATTCTTTATTTGGGTCGTGTCATAGGTTGGATTCTAAGGAAGCTGACTCTGAGGTGTCAATTATCGTACCGAGACATTTATTAGGGAGTGCTCTTGGGGTCCACACCTGGGGAAGGGAAAAAAGAGTAGGGTGGGATGGAGGGGGAAGTTGAGTTGCATTGTAGCCTCAGCCTGTGCCCCAGGGGAGCTTTGGGGCAGGAATAGCCTTTCTGTGTTGTCCCAAGTTGGGGGTTGGGGCATTCGGGCAGTAGAGCTGGGGCTCCCTGGAGCTGCCTTCCTCCTCTCATTCATTGGTGAGGCAGTAGATACCAGCTGCCCCTGCCCCATGTGGAAGGCATGCCCCTCTGCCTGTCCTCAAAAGGGCTGATAGCTTAGGGCCTTCATCTGGCAGAAGTCCCAGCAGCTGGAAAACAAGTCCTTCATTCCTGCAGGGAGGTCAGGCTTGAGCATCACACTGCACATCACAGGTAGCAAGTTGTAAAATTTGAGGATCTTAAAAAAACCGAGTTCCCCTCATCAAAGCAGAGAAAGCCGACTGGGGCAAAAATCAAAGCATTTCATTATCAGCTTTCATTTCATTCCCCATAACAGCTGAGTAAGAGATGTCCAAGTGCTCAGTTTTCAACTAAGTGAGGGCTATTTGATTTAATTTCTTATCGGTTATTACGTTTGGTTATAAATTTGACATTAAAATGTAATGCCAGATATACAGATACAATGTAGTAGAAATAATTCACAGGTAAAATGGACCTGACTTTTATTTATTTTTTATTTTTTATTTTTTAAAGATTTTATTTTATTTATTCATGAGAGGCAGAGGGAGAGAGAGAGAGAAGCAGAGGGAGAAGCAGGCTCCCAAGGAGCAGGGATCCCGATGCGGGACTCGATCCCAGGACCCCGGGATCATGACCTGAGCCGAAGGCAGACGCCCAACCATCTGAGCCACCCAGGTGCCCCTGGACCTGACTTTTAAAAGAACGACATTTAGGGGCGCCTGGGTGGCTCAGTTGGTTAAGCGACTGCCTTCGGCTCAGGTCATGAGCCCGGAGTCCTGGGATCGAGTCCCGCATCAGGCTCCTGGCTCAGCGAGGAGCCTGCTTCTCCCTCTGACCCTCTCCCCTCTCCCCTCTCATGCTGTTTCTCTCTCTCTCTCTCTCTCTCAAATAAATAAATAAAATCTTTAAAAATAAATAAATAAAAGAACGACATTTATTACATAGTCTTTCCCCCATTGAATCATGGTTTTTCTGAGAAACAGCATGGCTTATAAAAGTATGGTATAAAAAGGGGAAAGGGGGCACCTAGGTGGCTCAGGCGGTTAAGCATTAGACTCTTGGTTTCAGCTCGGGTCATGACCTCAGGGTCGTGAGATCGAACCCCCACATCAGGCTCCCAGCTCAGCTTGGAGTTTGCTTGTCCATTCCTGTCTGCTCCTTCCCCCGGCTCTCACTCTTTCTCTCATAAATAAAAAATAAAAATAAGTCTTTAAAAAATAAGATAGAAAAGGGAAAAAAGAGGGTGTAAGGGGAGGCTGTGTGCTAATCTGAGCTCTGCCATTTCATAGCTATGAAAACATGGGCTAGACACTTAATTTTCTCATATGTAAAATGGGAGAGAGAATATTTATCTGGACTAATTTACAGTGTTGTGTCAAATTGAGATAAATGTGTAAAAGTACTTTTAAAATTGTATTTATTTATTTTTAAAGATTTTATTTATTTATTTGTTAGAGAGAGCGCACAAGCAGGCAGAGGGAGTAGATTCCTTGCTGAGCAGGGAACCCGACGCGGGTGAGGCTCAATCCCAGGACCCTGGGATCGTGACCTGAGCCAAAGGCAGATGCTTAACCAACTGAGCTACCAGGTGCCCCAGTATAAAAGTACTCTTTAAATACTAATGCCAACACAAAAACAAAAACTCTCAAGGACTTTAGAGAACATCAAGCTCAAACCTTTCATGTTTCAGATGAGAAAAGGGAGCCTCAAGACCATATTCAGTTCTGTGAGTAATTACATAAAGCAAAAATGTGCTTGCATTAATCTAAGGAAGACGGGACTCTTAGAAGGGTAAAGAAAGCACACTTGGTGAATTTGAGCGTGGAAAACACGAATGGGGGTGACTGTGCACGTGCAGGTTTGCAGCGGAGTCTGGGTCTCCCAGAGTCCCGTCACTGGTGCCTACTGTCGAATGCTGGATCCTCCTGCCCACCCAGCGCTGCCCTCAGTCAGTTAGCCCTGCCTTCCCTCACCCAGCTCTTCACCCCCAGTACCCACCACCTCTTCCTTTCCTTTTCCACTGGGCAGGGGGAGAGTTTCGGGAGAGGATCTAGCGCAGTTCTGGCTAGAGCCCGGGCTCCCTCTCAGACCCAGCTGTGTGATCGTAGGCACGGTTCTTTCCCTCTCATTGGCTTGGTTCCTCATGGAAAACTGGGGTAATGACACTTGTCCTGCTGATCTGTCGTGCTTGTTTCAAGGATCAAACGACCTAATGTATGTGAAAACACTTTAAAAAACACAAAATGCCCTACAAATGTCGAGTGTTGTTATTATCCTCATAATTGCTCCTCCCCTGCCTCCCTCCTGCCTCCCTGCCTCCCTCCCTCCCTCCCTGCCTCCTGGCCTCCAGCTTTGCTGGCTTCCTGCCAGGAGTGTCTGACAAGTGGTTGCAATTAATTATTTGTTGAGAAGCTTTCTCTGAACCATGAAATGTCATTTGGGAAGCTGTTCTTGGACTAGTAGGAGTCTAATTAGATTATTGGGAGTTGCAGGGGCACCTGGGCGGCTCAGTAGGTGAAGTGTCTACCTTTGGCTCAGGTCATGATCTCAGGGTCCTGGGATCGAGTCCCACATCGGGTTCCTTGCTCAGTGGGGAGCCTGCTTCTCCCTCTTTCTCTGCAGCTATCCCTGCTTGTGCTTGGTCTCTCTCTCTCTCAAATCAATCAATAAATAAAATCTTTAAAAAAATTAAAAATTAAAAAAAGATTATTGGGAGTTGCAGAGGGAAACATAAAAAGGGAAAGAAATTACATTTGAAAGAAATATTTTATTTCCGTTGATAATGGAAGTATTGGCCTGCAATTGTGGCAAAAAGCATTTAAAGAAAATATTTAAGATATTGGTGAGGGGGTCTGAGACCCAGGAGGACCTTGGATCTCCTGAATCTCTTCACCTTGAAGAAGGTGTGGGAGGAGCCCAGCCTCAGGTGCTCCATCAGCGGGAATGCTCTTCTGTCCCCTCCTGATGGGTCCGCCTCTGTCCTCCTCAGGCTCCCTGGCGTGGGGCAAGGGTTCAGTATACACTTCGGAACCTGAAGTCCGAGTTGCTGAGAACAAACGTGAGTGCCGGGCAGCTGTGGGGGTGGGGTGGGGGGGTGTCTGGGGCTGGCAGGAGCAGGTGCAGGGCCCCCGGGGACTTGGAGAGCGTCCAGCACAGACTGCGGTTGGGGGCCACGTCCCCTTTCCCGTTTGCTGCTGCACCTTCCCCCGGTTTCTTTCTGTCCTGTCTGCAGCTGCCAAGTTGTCCTGCTCCTACTCCAGCTTCTCGTCTCCCCGTGTGGAGTGGAAGTTTGCCCAAGGTGACATCACCAGCCTTGTTTGCTATAACAACAAGATCACGGGTGAGTTGCTCCCTGCCTTCCTGATGGCCTCGGTCGTGGAGGGATTGCTGCGCCTGGATTCCAGGGGAGAGGTGCAGCCGGGGGCTCCGGTCCCGTGGACTTCCCGTGGCCTCTCCTGCCACCATCCCCAGCTTCTCTTAGGCCCCAGCTCATTCAGCCCCTCCTCCTTCTCTCCTGGTAGCTTCCTATGAGGACCGAGTTACCTTCTCACATAGTGGCATCACTTTCCACTCTGTGACCCGGAAAGACACGGGGATGTATACGTGTATGGTCTCTGAGGAAGGCGGCAACACCTATGGGGAGGTCACCGTCAAGCTCATTGTGCTTGGTATGTGCTGTACTTTTTCTGTGTGGTCTTGGCATTCCTTGCTTCCCTAAACCCTCACAGGCTCTGCCAAGCTTTGGAGCTCACTGACGGTGAGAACACTCACGGGTGGGGGGATTCAGAGTCACGGTGCCGGCAGAGAGGGGATGCGGCCCTGGGTAGGGGGAAGCTGAGGGCATGGTGAAGGATAGAGGCTAGAGCTGATGGATGGCACTGTCCGCAACTTAGCCTCTAGGCAGCGCTCTCTGACCTTGTGCTCAGCCCCTTCTGTCCCTTCACAGTGCCTCCATCCAAGCCTACGGTCAACATCCCCTCCTCTGCCACCATTGGGAGTCGGGCAGTGCTGACCTGCTCTGAGAAAGACGGCTCTCCCCCTTCTGAATTCTACTGGTTCAAGGACGGGGTCCTGATGCCTACAGAACCCAAGAGCAACCGTGCCTTCAGCAACTCTTCCTATAGCCTGAATCACAAGACAGGGGAGCTGGTAGGGATGGGGTAGCAAGGAAAGGTGTGGGGGGCACAGTTATAGAACCCTTCAAGGTGGGGAAGAAGAACAGCAACAAGGTGAACTTGGCATCAGGGTCAGGAGACAAAAGATGGGTACTTGGACACTTACCAGGATGAGCATTGCATAATATATAGAACTGTTGAATCACTGTGTTGTACACCTGAGAGTAACGTAATATCATATGTCAACTCTAGTGCAATTAAAAAACAAAAATAGGGGGGCGCCTGGCTGACTCAGTCGGTGGAGCGTGCGACCCTTGGTCTCGGGGTTCTGAGTTCAAGCTCCATGTTGGGCGTAGAACTTACTTAAAAAACAAACAAAACAAAACAAAAAACCAAGAATAAGTACTTGGCTTTTTCAGGCAGGAAGCCAACTGTTTTCTTCCCTCCAGGTCTTCGATCCCGTGTCAGCCTCGGATACTGGAGAATACACTTGTCAGGCACAGAATGGGTATGGGGCCCCCATGAAGTCAGATGCTGTGCACATGGAAGCTGGTGAGCAAGGGTGTGTGGAGCAGGGGCTCGAGCTCAGGCCTGGGGTGGGGATTGGGGTCTGCTTTGCATCCTGGCTTTGGTGGCAGTGTCAGCGGTGTGAGTGAGCCTTCAGGGCACTGACCTCTCGTTTGTGTCTCCTAGCGGAGTTGAATGTGGGGGGCATCGTGGCAGCTGTGCTCGTCACACTCATTCTCCTTGGATTCTTGATTTTGGGCATCTGGTTCGCCCATAGACGAGGCTACTTTGACAGTGAGTATTGGCCCTCAAAGGCTCTCCTTTTTATCGTCCCCCTTTCAGGTCATGGTTCTTGGGTGCCATGTGAGTACTGACCTGATAGTGAGCCCACATGTGCGGGGTTATCTCCCGGGTGAGCGCCACCTACCTGCTGCATGCTGTCCCCCCGCCCTTCTGTGCCCAGCTCTCTTCTGCCCTACTCACAGTCACGGTCCCGTTTCTTCTCTTTTAGGAACAAAGAAAGGGTGAGTGAGGCGCTGTCCTGGGGATCTCTGGGCCTGAAAACATGGATGCCTGTGGTTTGAAGCTGAGATGGGCCCAGGGGAAGGGGCTGGAGGTGGAGGCAGCCCTGGTTGGGCGGACATCCGGGTTTCTACCTCTCCCTGTTCCTTGTGGCCTTGCGTTTGTCCTATCTCCCTCCACCCACACGCCCCTGCTGAGAACTCTGTGCTTCTGTAAAGCTCTCAGTCCCACCTCTAGAGTTGGCAGGCAGGGGCTGAGGAGAGCACCAGGGGACTGAGCATCTCTGTCTTCTGACTTGTCTGCAGGACCTCGAGCAAGAAGGTGATTTACAGCCAGCCCACTGCTCGCAGTGAAGTGAGTGCGCTACCCCGGGACGAGGAGGGGGCTTCTAGCCTGTGTCTACAGGTATGGGAGATGATCAGCTAAAGAAGAAGATAGAGTTGACTTGGGCATTTTTATTTCCCCAGGGGGATTTCAGGCAGACCTCGTCATTCCTGGTGTGACCCAGGTCCGGCTCATACCCTGTCCTCTGTGCTTGCCTTACGCCGGCGCTGCCAGACTCTGGCCCGTGATGTCTGTACTCCCACAGGATGCCTTATGTGTCTTCTAGCCCCCACAGGGGTCCCCACTTTGATTTTAGTTAGGATGTGTTTTTTTTTTTTGTTTTGTTTTTTACAACATCGGCTGTGTACCCCTTCATCCTGCATCCCTCCCCTCCTTTCCCCCCACTGCTGAGTGGCCGGGGACTTGTTTAAAGCTTTCCTTCCCCACCCCTATGAGGGATCAGGCGGGAGTCCTGATTGACGCCCGTTGACTTCCTTCCAAGTAGGCGACAACAGTGGTGGGCATCATGCCCCCTGTGTGTCGTGGCCCGCTAGTAGCGATCTTGAGCTTATCCCTCGGCCCTTTCCTCCCAGGCTAAGGAGGTATTGGCTGTTTCAGAGTGGGGACTGGACACCAAGCAGCTGAAAAGGTTGTTTGGTGACAACACCGAGTCTCTCCTGCCTCTGCAGCCCACTTAGTTCTGTCTTCCCATGGGAAGTGCCACTGGGATCCTCTTACACCGTCCTAAACACAAGAAGACCGACACCAGCTGTGTCTAGGAAAACCCAGGAGCTTTGGTTATGGAGAGCATAGTGAGCTTTCATGGGACATGGAGCAGAAGAGTTTTTAAAACCACTGATCTAAAGAAAAGGAAGCTGGAGCTGGTAGCCATCACCCTTGGCTGGAGCAACTGGATGGACGCTGTTGAGACGTCTGCAGGGCTGTGGGAATGTGTGTAGTAGTCTTAGCTCTTTGCCGAGCGTGTGTGTGTGTGTGTGTGTGTGTGTGTGTGTGTGTGTGTGTGTGTGTGTGAGCTCCACTGAAACCGGTGTGTGTTGGAGGGCTTCTTAGCTCTTCAGTGAGATTTTGTTGGTGTGTGTTTGTGTGTAGCTGGATGTTGCTGGAAATAAAAACTTGGTTTGTCAAAGCTTCTTGTTGTGGGAAGTGGGGCAAATGAGGTTCCTGGGCTCCTTTGTACAAACAAGAAGCTGCCTGAGGCCCCATTTCCGTGCAACCTGGGTTGGTCCTGGCTCCCTGTCCCACCCCTTCCTGGTTCCTGTCTCAAGGTGGAGCGCCGGAGCATTGGACCCTCATTCTATAGAGCCCTCTCGTGGCAGGAGGAGAGCCTTCTGGAGGAGTGCCAACCCCCTCCCCCCCACCGAAGCTGAGGCTGTGCTCTGGGGTTCTGCTTGGTCTGATCCACCAAGTGAGAGGAGAAAGTGCCCACCCTCCCACCTCTGCCAAAACAGATGCATTAATAGGACTTCTCTGAGGTTGTGGGCAAAGTGCTCTGGAGCCTGAGGCAGGAGGGTTCCTCAAACCCTTTAGAGAACTCCTTCAGTAGTAGTTGAAAGTAGTAATTACTACTTTATTTAAGTGGGGTAGGGGTAGAGGGGCGTGCTGTCTAAGGAAAAGACAGTTTGAGACCAGGCTGTGAAGCCGTCTGCATGGGAGTGAGCAGCAGTAAGCAAGGTGGGCCTGCCTTTCATTGCTTTCCCCTGTCTCTCTGGACCCTTTTTTGCCCCTAGGTTTCTGTTTCCCCATCTACCACAGTCCCCCAGTGTATTTATTAACTAGTAAGAGGGCAAATAAGGGGTTTTCTAGGGCTGATTTTGCTTATTTCTTTCTGTGGAGGATGCTGAGCCCCACTTTGCCATGTTTTATTCCCTTATCTGGAAATCCCTAACAGAATTGTTTTATCAAGAATCCAAAAGGAAAAACAAAGCCAACCAAACCATCAGTTAAGGGTCATGCACCAATAAAAAAACAAATATTCCAGATGGAAATAATGAAACAATAAAAGTAGAGATTATGAAACGGTTCAGTAAGAATGAGATTTTAAAAAAAGTATGTTTCAGCTTTGTATCCTACTTGGGAGATGGGGTGGGAGGGACGTAGAGAAAACACCACAAGGAAGCAGAGGTGATTCATTGTTCAAGTCTGAGGTGAATGGTTCCTCACTCTCTCAGTCACATGTGAGTAGGAGGCATTTATTACCAGCCTTGGAATTTACCACAGCCCCTTTGAGTTGGAAAACACCTTGTCTGTTTTCATTTTGAAATGTCAAAACTCATTTTTGTAATAAACGTTTATTTTTCACATTGAGTTTGTTTAAATCCTTAAGGTCTGTGTTAAAAGAAGAGGGACTTCCAGAGTGACTTGGATATTCAAAATCTTCTTTATAGTCTTATTAAGAGTTTTGAGGTATCCTTCCACAGAGCCTGATATTCCTTAAACTTACCGTTGGCCTGTTCCTGAATGGGGTTGATGCAAATGGACATTTCTTACATTGAATTAACACTTGGGGGGAAGCAATTCTGTGTGGACAGGAACCCAGTGTGATTGGGGATAAAATGATGGTCAAGGATGTGTTTTTTTTTTTTTTTTTTTTTATATTTGACAGCACAAGCAGGGAGAGTCGCAGGCTCCCACTGAGCAAGGAGCCTGACAACAGGGCTCAATCTCAGGACCCTGGGATCATGACCTGAGCCGAAGGCAGATGCTTAACTGACTGAGCCATCCAGGCGCCCCAGGATGTGTTCTGTCTTAACAGATTCTGCAGATGGGGGAACCTGGCTGGCTCAGTTGGTGGAGCATGCAACTCTTGATCTTGAGGTTGTGGTTTTGAGCCCCATGTTGGGTGTAAAGATTACTTAAAATCTTCAAAAAAAAAAAAATAGGGGTAGCTGGGTGGCTCAGTTAAGTGACCTATTCTCGATATTGGTTCAGGTCTTGCTCTCAGGATCCTGAGTTCAAGCCCTGTGCTGGGCTCCACGCTGGGCGTGGATCTTACTTAAACCAAAAAACAAAAACCCACAACATAATCTACAGATCAAGGATGAGGGAAGGAAATAGGTTTGGTCCATTTCTGAATGAAGGGACAAGTATGTTTTATGGGGGTATGGGGACAACTTAAGGGGAATAAATGAAGAAAATGCAACTTTAAGGGAAAAAAAGCTCTAATTCTGTAGCTCCTCTGATTTAGTACCCCTTTGGTATTAGCTGTGAAAATTTAATGCAATGGAAAAAAATTTTTTGGAGGGGTAACTTGTTGAATGATTATCATCCATTAATTTATTTGTAGGGTATTATTAATTTCCCTATTCCACAGGTGGGGAAAAAGCGGCACAAATGTTAGTAACTTACCCAAATTCACAACTAGTATGAGGCAAGTGGAAGGTCTGGGATTCAAGACAACTGGGAGAGAAGTTTCCTGAATGGGAAAGAATGCAGAAAGAGGAGGAGGAGCTGAAACAAGTTCACTTTCTTTTTAGAAGTGGCTGTGTGGGTGTTAGGAGAGGACATTGAAAGTAATGATGTCCACCTGGGTTTCCCCTCCAACTGTGACTGTTAAGTCTTGAGTCTGCCATCCCAACAGGATCTACGGGACAGAGTGGCCTATGAGTGCCACCTTCTGGAATGAAGGATAAAGCCACTGCATGTTGCCAGTGACAGGTGAAAACCAGAAGGCATACATACATTTGTGGATGGCAAAGAGAAGAGCAACATCATCAGCTTGCAGAATGAGAATTCAAAAACATCTCAATAGAGCAAACATGGTTACCAGAGGGGCTGGCGGGGGGGGTTGTGTGTGTGGAGGGTATGGGTGAAACAGGTGAAGGGGATTAAGAGTCCACTTATCTCTGGGCGCCTGGGTGGCTCAGTCCTCGAGCATCTGCCTTCGGCTCAGGTCTGGGATCGAGCCCCGCATGGGGCTCCCTGCTCCGTGGGAGGCCTGCTTCTCCTTCTCCCACTCGCCCTGCTTGTGTTTCCTCTCTCGCTGTCTCTCTCTGTCAAATAAATAAATAAAATCTTTAAAAAAAAGTCCACTTATCTTGAGCACTAATACATGGAATTGCTGAATCATTATATTGTGCACCTGAAACTAATATAACACTGTATGTTAACTACATTGGAATTAAAACTAAAAAAATCTTAATAGGCAGGAACGATACACTCCATCTTATAGACCAAAATTCAATAGTAGTAAGTGTAAGATTCTGCCTCTGGGTCCAAAAAGCCAACTGGTCACAAATAAAGATGGAAAGCTATAGAACAATTTAAAGACTACTCTATGGATGGCCTCAAGGAAGAAAATTAGGACCAATGGATGGATGTCCAAAGAAGACTGGTTATAATTCAGACTGTGCCCTTCAGAGCTCTCAGGAGTGTGTTGTGTCCTGGAAAGATGGCCAGCTTTGGAGTTGGAAGACCTTGTTTGACTCCAGCCTTTGATGTTGGCAAAGTTTTCTCTGTCAGTCTCTTGTCACCTAACAAATGGTGATAATACCCACCCTATGAAGTTTTTAGAAGCAAATGAGGTAAGATCTGGAAAGCACTTTATGTCACCTCACACAAGAGCTGTGCACAATTGCCTTCAAACCGGGTATTTTAGGCCAGGTGTTGGCAAACTTAACAGTAAACGACCAGAGAATAAAATTTTTATTACCATTACAAAAGTTTATTTAACGAAGAAGTTCAATAAGAAAATGTACATGACTGGGGCGCTTGGGTGGCTCAGTCGTTAAGCGTCTGCCTTCTGCTCAGGTCATGATCCCAGGGTCCTGGGATGGAGCCCCGCATTGGGCTCTCTGCCCAGTGGGAAGCCTGCTTCTCCCTCTCCCACTCCCCCCTGCTTGTGTTCCCTCTCTCGCTATGTCTCTATCTGTCAAATAAATAAAATCTTAAAAAAAAAAAAAGAAAAAACTGAGCCATCCAGGTGACCCAGCCACCTAAGTCATTTTAGAACAACACTTATATTCAGTTTCTGTTTCTAGTTGATTCGTAGTTGGTTATTAAACTATGTGGAAATAATGCAATAGTTTTCAGTAATAAATCTATTATTTATAGCTCCTTAGGTGATGTCACCAACTTCCTTAAGGGCGGGGAGCTTGTGTTATTGTATTTGCCCAGTGTCTGGTACATTGTGCCAATCAATAAAGGGTGAATGAATAAGTATCACGTTCCAAAATTTGAATGAGGTAAGTTGAGATAACTAAGGAGCTGCTCTGTTGGCTGTCATTGTTGTTACCTCTTGTTATTTGTGTGCAAGCCAAATGAAAATAAGTGGAAGGGGAATGGTGGACAGAGGATCCCAGACCCTGAATATTTAAATGTTGGCACCACAAACATTTTGTTCTTGGTGTAGGGGCAGTGGAGTCAGCAGAACAGGGTGCAGGGCCAAGAAAAGAATGAAGTGGACTCATTTACTTATCCCTGGTATGCTGAGTCCTTTCTAGGTGGCTGGGCTCCTGGATCGAGTGCTATTCCTACCTCTGAACCACTGTGGTGGCCAGGAAGGACCACATTGAAACTCCCTGGGGAGACAACCTACACAAAAAAGCTAAGTGCTGAGAATGAGATCTCTTTACCTGCCCTGGGAAGGAGCTTGGCAGGGGCAGTGTAGCCAGGGAGTTAGATGAGGAGCAAGGACAACTCCCAAGGCCCCAGGCCTTCCTCACCCCTTTCCACCAATGTTTTGGCAGCATTCCAAATAAGATTGTGACTTTAATTATTTGCACACAGAACACCTGCAGTCAATGTCTATGGTAAGGGAAGAAAAAGCCTTTTTCCATCTATCCTCCTAGGTTCTCAGGTTGGGGACCCCGTGACTCAGAGTGCAAAAGACAGACTAATAAGTAAATATATGTACTATAGAGAGAGCATGAGCAGGGGTTGGGGGGGAGCAGAGGGAGAGGGAGAGAAGCTCAGACTCCCTGCTGAGCGCAGAGCCTGACGCGGGGTTTGATCTCATGACCCTGAGATCATGACCTGAGCTGAAATCAAGAGTCTGACCCTGAACCGACTGAGCCACCCAGGTGCCCCCAGACTAACAAGTATATTAACAGGCATATCATGAAATCACATGAGAGCGCTCTGAGATGAGTAACTCAAAGTAGTGATTAGAACTCAGGCTTCAATAGGGGTGCCCACCTGGTTCAGTTGGTAGAGGATGTGACTCATGATCTCAGGGTTGTGAGTTTGAGCCCCATGTTGGGTGAAAGATTACTTAAAAAAGAAGAAAAAAGAACTTGGGCTTTTGTAGCATCTTAACAAAAGAAAAACATTTTTTAGAGACGTGATAAGACAAAGGAAAAGGAGTTTCTAGGGGAGCAAATTATGGGAAAATAAATATAGGGAAAATGAATGGAAGATAAGGGCTACTTTTCTTTTTTTAATAGTTTTTTCTTCCCTATGTAATCACTTTACTTATTTATTTATTTTTTAAGTAATCTCTACACCTAACATGGGGCTTGAACTCACACCCCCAGATGGGGTTACATGCTCCACTGACTAAGCCAGTCAGGAGCCCCAGTAAGGGCTACTTTGTAAGGATTGTTATGTAGGTTCTTGTGGTGCCATCTCCGGGCTAAGGGTCTAGAGCTCTCACTAGTGATTAACTTCTGTCCTATCTGGTAGAGAGGATGGGAGAGACACCTTTACAAATTGATGTCCTGCTTTTAGGTCGATATGGGAAGGGCAGAGAGCTTTTCTTGTATCTACTTCTTAATTGCCTTCAGCTCAAAATTTCAGTACGCCTAAGTGGCATCTTTTGGGGTGGCGTATTGTGCCATGATTCAATGTCTTTTTTTGGGAGGGGAGTACTCCACAAAACACAGATTGAAATCCTTAAGGATGTCCAGGCTGAGAAGGGTGGCATTAGTGTCAGGTTAAAACCATAGTAGATTGGGGCATCTGGCTGCCTCAATCAGTGGAGCATTTGACTCTTGATCTCAGGGTTGTAAGTTTGAGACCCACGATAGGTGTAGAGATTACATAAAAGAATAAAAATCCCGGGGTGCCTGGGTGGCTCAGTCATTAAGCGTCTGCCTTCGGCTCGGGTCGTGATCCCGGGGTCCTGGGATGGAGCCCCACATAGGGCTCCCTGCTCAACAGGAAGCCTATTTCTCCCTCTCCCACTCCCTCTGCTTGTGTTCCCTCTCTCGCTATGTCTCTCTGTCAAATAAATAAATAAAATCTTTAAAAAAATAATAATAAGGGCACCTGGGTGGCTCAGTTGGTTGAGCGACTGCCTTCGGCTCAGGTCACGGTCCTGGGGTCCTGGGATCGAGTCCCGCATCGGGCTCCCTGCTCAATGGGGAGTCTGCTTCTCCCTCTGACCCTCTTCCCTCTTGGGCTCTCTATCTCTCATTCTCTCTCTCTCAAATAAATAAATAAAACCTTTAAAAAAATTAATTAATTAAAAAAATAAAAGAATAATAATAAAAAAAGAATAAAAATCTTTTTTTTTTTTTTAAAGATTTTATTTATTTATTTGAGAGAGAGAGAATGAGAGAGAGAGAGCACATCAGAGGGGATAGGGTCAGAGGGAGAAGCAGACTCCCTGCCGAGCAGGGAGCCTGATGCGGGACTCGATCCTGGGACTCCAGGATCATGACCTGAGCCGAAGGCAGTGGCTTAACCAACTGAGCCACCCAGGCGCCCAAGAATAAAAATCTTAAGAAGAAAAAAACATCGGGTGCCTGGGTGGCAGTTGTTAAGTGTCTGCCTTTGGCTCAGGTCATGATCCCAGGGTCCTGGGATCAAGCCCCGTATCGAGCCCCGCATCGGGCTCCCTGCCCAGCAGGAAGCCTGCTTCTCCCTCTCCCACTCCCCCCTGCTTGTGTTCCCTCTCTCGCTATGTCTCTATCTGTCAAATAAATAAAATCTTTAAAAAAAAAAAAAGAAAAAAGCCATCATAGATTTAAAAAAGATGTGAGAAAGATGCATACTCTTTAGAGCTTGAGATAAGCAGATTTAGGTGAAAAGTGGTCGTCTTATATTTTCCCTATATGGAGCTGCGAATTTAGGAACCACAGAAGAACAGATGTAGCTGAAGTTGTTCCACAGGGAACAACAGTCTGGTTGGAGGGCAGGAGCTTGAAGCTGTATTTGCTTAGTGCATTTTGGAATAATAGTTAACCTAGAGTCCTGTTAGTTCTGGGCACTGTCCTAAATATGCTTGCTTGCTTTCTCTTTCTTTTCTTTTTCTTTCTTCCTTTCTTTCTTCCTTTCTTTTCTTCCTTCCTTCCTTCCTTCCTTCCTTCCTTCCTTCCTTCCTTCCTTTCTTTCTCTCTCTCTTTCTTTCTTTCTTCCTTTCTTTTCTTCCTTCCTTCCTTCCTTTCTTTCTTTCTTTCTCTCTCTCTTTCTTTCTTCTTTCATTCTTTCTTTCATTCTTTCTTTCTTTCTTTCTTTCTTTCTTTCTTTCTTTCTTTCTTTCTTTTCTTTCTTTCTTTCTTTCTTTTTCCTTTCTTTCTTTTCTTTCTTTTCTTTCTTTTCTTTCTTTCTTTTCTTTCTTTCTTCCTTTCTTCCTTCCTTCCTTTCTTCCTTCCTTCCTTCCTTCCTTCCTTCCTTCCTTCCTTCCTTCCTTCCTTTCTTCCTTTCTAAATATTTTATTTATTTGTGTGTCAGAGAGAGAGCACAAGCAGGGAGAGCTGTAGGCAGAGGGAGGAGCAGACTCCCCACGGAGCAGGGAGCCTGACGTGGGACTCAATCCCAGGACCCTGGCTGGGATCATGACCTCAGCCAAAGGCAGACGCTTAACCGACTGAGCCACCCATGCATCCCTGTTCTGAATCCTTTAAATGAACTAACTCATTTAATCCTTACACCTAAGAGAAGGCACTGTTATTATTTGTATTTTCAGATGACAAATTGAGGCAGGAGGAGGTTCAGGCTCTGCCCGGGGTCATAGAGTTGTGAGTAGCAGTGCCAGAATGTCAGTGGGATAGACAGGCTTCAGAGCCCGGATTCGAAAGACCACTCACTATGTTGCCTCTATCAGGGTTACAGATACTAATTACCTGCATGGAAAGAGCTATCAGAAAGCTTCCCTAGGGCGCCTGGGTGGCTCAGAGTGTTAAGTGTCTGCCTTCGGCTCAGGTCATGATCCCAGGGTCCTGGGATCGAGCCCCGCATTGGGCTCCCTGCTCCGTGGGAAGCCTGCTTCTCCCTCTCCCACTCCCCCTGCTTGTGTTCCCTCTCTCACTGTCTCTCTCTCTCTGTCAAATAAATAAATAAAATCTTAAAAGAAAGAAAGAAAGAAAGAAAGCTTCCCTAAGCCTCCCCAGCACTGTCACTCTACAAAACTCCAGAATGCTTTTTGGCAAATTCATGAATAGGACACCCCATGTTGGGAGGCACCGCAGCCGGGTGCACAAACTCACTCAAGGCCTGAGGTACCACTTACAGAATTCAGTGTGAGAGGTGCCTGGGGGAGTGTGATCTGCGGCTCCAGTGTGTGGCTCCCACTGCTGCCTTCAGAATCCCAGGCTGGATCTGAGATTTCAAGAAAGCATTCCTCACGGATGCAGAGAAATTTCCCTGTTGGCTGAGAAACTTTTTAGTCCTGAGAAAGGGCCTGATGGTGTCACCTTTGGCCTTGGGTATGTGGAATTGAGAAGGGAATAAAAAGAAGAGTGGATCATGAGGGGAGCAGATCCCGACAACCTCTAGCCCCCAACATTAGCACAGAGCTAAGTTCCAAGTGGCCTACAGGTTGCCCTCTGCCATAGCCTGGATGTTTGTGTTCTGCCCCGGTTCCTCTGTGGAAGTCTTAGCCTCCAAAGGGGATGGTATTAAGAAGTGGGGCCTTTGGGAGGGGCTTGCGGCTTGAGTGTGGAGCCTCATGAATTAGCGCTTTATCAGAGGGGTGACAGAGTGCTCCCTACCCCTCCTGCCATGTGAGGACCCAGCAAGAAACCTGTATTCTGGGGGCGCCTGGCTGGCTCAGTCAAAAGAGCCTGTGACTCTTGATCTCTGAGTTGTGAGTTCGAGCCCCACATTGGATATAGAGGGTACTAAAAAAAAAAAAGTCCATATTCTGGCAGAGGGTCTTTGCTAATTCTGCTGGCATTCTCATCTCAGACATCCAGCCTCTAGAACTGTGAGAAGTAAATTTCTGTTGTTTACAAGTCACCCAATCTATGTTATGTTGTTACAGCAGCCCTAATAGATGAAGACATCCTCTAAGATTTTAAAGAGTCTTTGGGTAAAAAGACAAAACAGTGGGTAGATTCATGAAATAAGGTTGGTAAAGAAGGTGAAGCCCAATTTCTGGCATGACAAAGGACAATTCCCATACCTTTCCCTGTCTGGAACTTAGTGACAGGCACACATGGCTTGCTCGCTGTCTTTGTGGTTTTTTTTTTTTTTTTTAAAGATTTTATCTATTTATTTGACAGAGACACAGCGAGAGAGGGAACACAAGCAGGGGGAGTGGGAGAGGGAGAAGCAGGCTTCCCGCTGAGCAGGGAGCCCAATGCGGGGCTCGATCCCAGGACCCTGGGACCATGACCTGAGCTGAAGGCAGACGTTTAACTGACTGAGCCACCCAGGCACCCCTGTTTTTTCTTTTTTTCAAGTAGGTTCACATGGAGCCCAGTGGGGCAGAACTCACCACCCTGAGATCAAGACTTGAGCTGAGATCAAAAGTAGGATGCTTAACCAACTGAGCCACCCAGGCACCCCAAATTTTATTTATTTTTTTTATTTTATTTTTTATTATTTATATTTTTTATTTCTTAAGTTGAATGCTGGCTCCCTGCAAATACCCCCAAAATCATCTGTCAGCAAGGCAAAGCTGAGTTGATTGTCTGCTGTAGTTGGGGAAAGACCAACATTGAGGAAGTAGAGTCTCAGTGGGGGTGGGCAAAGGCAAGATGTGGAGAGTTTTGGAGTCTGGTTTAAACTAAGTCAATGTGGGGGGGCCTCTGCACGATAACTTAGGAAAAGCAGGTAGGGGAGGGTTTCCTAAATACTCTTGTTTGAGGAGCCATTTTACTCTAACGAGGCTTGGTTGGGATGTCTAGTTATTTGCAACTTCATCTTCTGGGCAGAGTTTTCTAGAATAGTAAGGTCTGATAATGCAGATCTTGTAGTCAAGTCACCTAATGTAGATAGTAAACGGTGTGGGTGTGATACAGTTTTTGAATATAGGTGAGGTTCGGTCGGGTCCAGAGCCGATGACCAAGAAAGAATTCTTGAGGCATCTTTGGTGCAAAATGGTGGTTTTATTAAAGCACAGGGACAGGGCCCGTGGGCAGGAACAGCTGCTGCTCCCCGGGGTTGTGAGGGGTGACTGATTATATACTTGGGAGTTGGGGGTAAGGAAAGTTTTTCTTTCTTTTTATTTATTTAAGGGAAAGAGAGAGAGAGAATGAGAGGGGGGGTGGTCAGAGGGAGAAGCAGACTCCCTGTCCAGCAGGGAGCCTGATGAGGGACTCGATCCCGGGACTCCAGAATCATGACCTGAGCCTAAGGCAGTCGCTTAACCAACTGAGCCACCCAGGCGCCCCGAAAAAGGGAGGTTTTCCAAGAATTTTTGTATGCTAAAGAGGACCTACAAGATATTGGAGGTCTTGCCATTATCAAGTTAAGTTTGTTTTTCCCTCTAGGAAATCACTAACATGAAGACAGTGGGAGTTTCCTTCTGGAAATTAGGTTATTGATAAGAATAATTTTTTCTTGTAAATCACTAAGACATTTTGTAAACTGAGGGAGACTCATGTCTTGCTGGTCTGTGATCTCTGTAAGTTAACCATTTGTTTTTCCTTCCCTTAGCACACCCCAGGAGTGCCTGAGGAATGTCACACAGATCCCACGGGAGTTGGGGTGGGGGTGGTGGGGTGTCAGCTTGTGCTTTGTCCTCAGCTCGCCTTCTCTTCCCTCATCAGGTGCAGATTGGCTTAGTACTCAACTCAAAAAAATTGGAGTGTGTTACATGTTGCAGCCCAAAGGAATTAGGAAAGAAAAGGGCAGGGAATTTAATAGGTAAGGAAAAGTGCGAGGGCAGATCTGTGGAGAAAGGGTACTTTTCCTGCAACTAGATGCCACCACCAGGGGGAGATAGACCCTTCCGGCAAGGCGCTTCCAAAGGCGATGCTAAGTTACAGGCGGGGTTTGCTGGAGATACTTAAGCAACCAGGAATAAAAATAGTCCATCTCACCCATCAGATTGACGAAAGCTGGATTGTTTGTGTAGGGGAGGAAAAATAATTTTCCTTTACCCTTCTAGGTCCTTGGCAGAGACCCCATTTTAATAGAAGACAGATTAAGGAGAAAAACAAGTTTAATAACATGTATACCTCCTCTATGCATGAGATACCCAGCAAAACTGGGTAACTTCCCCAAATATGAGTCATCATCTTAAGTACTGTCTCTAGTTAAAGGCAAAGATGTTGGGGGTCGGGGAGAGCCAGTTAAGGGAGGTTTTCAGGTAAAGCACAGTAAGCCAGGGTAAAGAGGTTATGCAGATTTAAGTCTTTCCCTTCTCCAAAGATAAAAGTTTCTAGAGATTAGGTCACTCCCCTCTTCCTGGTACAGTGAGGGAGACACCCTTACAAACGGAGATTTCCCTTATAAATGCAAATATCTCTTACAAAGGGTCACTTCTGTTTTTTGGAGCTTTTCCTGCAGACACTGTTTCCTTAAAACATCCCACTCAAGATAATCCTTATGCCAAAGAGGCATATTTGGGGGTGACATTTTGCTTCCCTTCACTTGATAATGTGCTCTATTTGGCAAGGCTGTGGGGAAAGAAGTACTCAGATATTGTTGGTGGGAACAAAAGGGTATAACTCTGATGGAGAGCAATTCCTCAATATCTTAACAAAATGACCTACACATTTAATATTTGACCTGGCAACCCCATGTCTAGGAATTGATCCTGAAGCTTGAGCTCTAACAATACAAAAATACATGTACACAAAGTTATTTAACTGCAGCATTATTTGTAATTGTAATATATTGGAAACTAACCCCAAAAGTTCAAATATACAGGCATTTGGTTCAATAAACTAGGATATATTCACACAATGAAATCCTACGCAACTGTAAAAAAATAATGAAGATTTCGAAGGGGAGCAAAATATCCCACTCCAAAGTATGCCTCTGGCATCCTGATTATTTTAAAGTGGTTATTTTTAAGAAATTGCAGGCAGAAGAGAAATGTGAAAACTGACCCTTTTGTAAGAGACATTTGCATTTATAAGGGAAATCTCCATTTGTAAGGGAGTCTCCCTCACTTGTAACCGGAAGAGGGACGTGACCCTAATCTCTAGAAACTTCTGAATGGAGAAGGCCACAAGGTAAATCTGCATAACAACCTCACTCTTGTTTACTGTACTTCTCTAGGTCACCTCCCGTAACTGACTCCTCCCCTGCAACAGCTTCTTTTGTCTTTAAGGTGCTGGCTTCAGCAATTTCAGGAGTTTTCCTTGTGTACAGGAGGTATACGTGTCATTAAACTTCTGTTTGATTTTTTTCCCTGTTAATCTGTCTTATATAAGTTTAAGAACCTAGAAGAGAATAAGGAAAAATATTTCCTCCCTTACAGTTTGTATTAACTGATTTGAGGTATTTTTCCAGGATATATTTGCTAAATGAAAAAAAAAAAAAGCAAGGCTACCTTTTTGGTAAGAAAAGGAGATAATATAAGAATGCATACTATAAGGGCGCCTGGGTGGCTCAGTCGTTAAGTGTCTGCCTTCGGCTCGGGTCATGATCCCGGGGTCCTGGGATCGAGCCCCACATCGGGCTCCCTGCTTGGTGGGAAGCCTGCTTCTCCCTCTCCCACTCCCCCTGCTTGTGTTCCCTCTCTCGCTGACTCTCTGTCAAGTAAGTCTTAAAAAAAAAAAGGCGTACTGTATTATTTTTGCAGAAACACACAGGAAGATAAAATTAATGATTTTGGTTATCTACAAGAGGTGATAAGATTAGGGTGAAAGACAGGAGATGGAGTGTCACTTCTCT
Source organism: Zalophus californianus (assembly GCF_009762305.2). Lineage (NCBI taxonomy): Eukaryota > Metazoa > Chordata > Mammalia > Carnivora > Otariidae > Zalophus > Zalophus californianus. The sequence continues at coordinate 5,447,176 of NC_045604.1, read as the reverse complement.
GAGTGTACCGTTTTGTCTAGTTTTGATTTTTGTAACTGTTAAATAACAAAAATTCAACTGAGTAAATTTTTTTTTAATTTTTAATTTTTTTAGTGGGCTGCGTGCCCAGCATGGAGCCCAACATGGGGCTTGAACCACGGACTCTGAGATCAATACCTGAGCTGAAATCAAGAGTTGGATGCTCAACTGATTGAGTCACCCAAGTGCCCCTCAACTGAATAAATTTTATTATTTTTTAAAGGTTTTATTTATTTATTTGTAAGGGAGAGAGAGAGCACAAGCAGGGGAAAGTGGCAAGCAGAGGGAGAAGCAGGCTTCCTGCTTAGCAAGGAGCCCGATGTGGGACTTGATCCCAGGACCCTGGGATCATGACCTGAGCTGAAGGCAGATGCTTAACCGACTGAGCCACCCAGGTGCCCTTCAACTGAGTAAATTTTAAAAAGATCTAATGGGCTTTATTAATCAATTCATGAATTGGGAAGCATCCCATCTAGCAAGTAGAGGGGAGCTCCAAAGGGCTTCAGAAAAGGGAAGGTTTTTAAAGGTACAGAGGGAGTGGGAAAAAGGAAATTATTAATAAAGAATCTATTCTTTTAGGCAAGGTCATCTCCTAAGAGGAACGGTAGGGGTCTATTAGTAAAATTCCTAGTACTGACCAGGAAATCCTTTGTTGACTGGTTAAAGGTTAGATTTTGGGGTGGGGGGGTTCCAAGCTACTGTTAGGTTAGGCAGTAAGTTTTGGTCTACTGACTTGGGGCCTTAACCTAAACAACACCATTTGGGGCCTCTGGTTTTCTTTTTAACAGAACCATGTTAATGTTTTGCACATAAGAAAATAAATCATTGAGGGGCGCCTGGGTGGCTCAGTCGTTAAGAGTCTGCCTTCGGCTCAGGTCATGATCTCAGGGTCCTGGGATCGAGCCCCACATCGGGCTCCCTGCTCAGCGGGAAGCCTGCTTCTCACTCTCCTTCTCCCGCTGCTTCTGTTCCCTCTCTCTCTGTCCAATAAATAAATAAAATCTAAAAAAAAAAAAAAAAGAAAAGAAAAGAAAATAAATCATTGAGGGCACCTGGGTGGCTCAGTCGGTTAAGCGTTTGCCTTCGGCTCAGGTCATGATCCCAGGGTCCTGGTATCCAGCCGAGAGTCAGGCTCCCTGCTCAGCGGGCAGCCTGCTTCTCCTTCTCCCCTTGCTACACCCCCTGCTCATGCTTTCTGTCTCTCTGTCTGTGTCAAATAAATAAATAAAATATTAAGAAAGGGAGGGCATCAGGATGGTTCAGTCTGTTAAGTGTCTGCCTTTGGCTCAGGTCATGACTGGAGTCTCTGCGATTGAGCCCTGCATCTGGCTCCCTGCTTAGCAGGGAGTCTGCTTCTCCCTCTGCCCTTCACCCTGCTCGTGGTCTTTCTCTCTCTCAAATAAATAAACAAAATCTTAAAAAAAAAATAAATCAATGAGAAAGAATAGGAATTACATGGGAGTGCTTGCCAAGAGACTCCCGTAACAGAGCAACGGAGCTGGGCGTTGACCATGCTTGAGCTAGGATAGTCTTGAAACCATACTAAAGAGACAAATCGAACATAGCATGGCAAAGGTCTCAAGTCAGGGCTGCACATTTTGGGAGAAGGTACTTCTAGAGACTGTTGAATGTGCTGGGGGAAGAGTCAAACCTAAAAACCACTAAGTGACTGATTAAAGGGAGAAGTCTCTGGAAGCAGAAAACTAGAAAGTAAGGAGTGTCAAATGGCAAAAATAAACATAATTTAGTAATGAACCTGATGTCCCTTATTTCACTGGAAAGCAATCCATGGTTTGGGGAATACCTCACAGTAGTCTGGTCAAAGAGAGAGTCTTCATCACCTGGCCCTTGTGGGCAGTGCCGTGTCAAGGCCCCAGAGTAAGCGTGTGCTGGGGGGACAGTGACAGACAGGATTCATGGCCTCGTTTGCATCAGCAACCAGCCGAAAGCAAGCACTGCTTTGGAGGCCTTGGGAAGAATTTCCACAAGTTGCCTGCCACCAAGATACAGGGGAACAGGGCTTGGAAGGAGGCTCAGTGGGAAACAGTACACTCAGGAAATAAGAAACAACCTGTGACCTTTGCTACCCAAATTCTTGCTGTTAGTTAAGGAAAAATTGTGACGGATTTTGAAATGGAGAATACTGAGCATTCCTTCCAGTGGAATACTAGGATTTGTCTAGACTAGAGGACCCTCCTTGGAGTTTTTGGACTCCACAGATGTTAGTATTCTTCATTATCTTTGACTGTTTTGCAACTCTGTAGGGAAAGAAGTTAACTCAGAAGTCTGATGATGATGCAGATGTTCATAGAAATGCAAATGATTTTTGTCTTGTACCGATCTGATTGGGTTCTCCTCTGTAGAAAGGAGGTGATTTCTATAAATTACGTTTTTGCTCTATAGGACTAATTAATGAGCAGTTAACATGTTCATTTTATATTTCTTTTTTTTTCGTTATATATATATATATTTTAAAGATTTATTTATTTGACAGAGACACAGCGAGAGAGGGAACACAAGCAGGGGGAGTGGGAGAGGGAGAAGCAGGCTTCCCGCGGAGCAGGGAGCCCGACGCGGGGCTCGATCCCAGGACCCTGGGATCATGACCTGAACCGAAGGCAGACGCTTAACGACTGAGCCACCCAGGCGCCTCTTTCGTTTTATATTTCTATGGGAGTCATGATTTTACCTTAAAAAAAATATTTTCGGGATGCCTTGGTGGCTCAGTCGGTTAAGCCGCCATCTTTTGATTTTTGCTCACGTCATGATCTCAGGGTGGTGGGATTGAGCCCGTGCACTGGCTGCGCACTCATCAGGGAGTGGGCTTGAGATTCTCTGCCTCTCCCCCCACTCTCTCTCTTTTCCTCAAATAAATAACTAAATCTTAAAAAAAAAAAAAAAAAGGTCTTTTAAGGCTCCTGACTGGCTCAGTCATTAGAGCATGGGACTCTTGATCTCGGTTGTGAGTTTGCGCCCCAGGTTGGGTGTAGAGATTACTTAAAAAAATAATAATTAAAAAAGATAAAAATCTTTCAACTACCCAATGTGGGCTAAGGGAGCTGGCAGTGAGCAGCGGGTGGGGAAGGGGTGGAGAGGGGTATGGATTTGGTGGGCGTGAAGCTTATACAAGTTCGGGGGGGGGTGCTCTTTAAGAAAAATAATGCATTAAGTAGAGGGCCTTGGAAGAGGTCCTGAAGCTTAAACTTCTTAAACATTACAGTGAGTCTGCCTCTTTGACGCGGTTGAAAGATCATTTTCGGAAAAAAGGTAAAATGAATCTCATACAGATATAAAAATGATCCCAGTTAAAGATTTTATTTTGCTCATAGGGGAGACTCAAGCAGGCATTATAATCGGTTCAAATGAGACTAGAAAAAACAAATTTATTTATAAAAATTTTTAAAGTTTTTTTTTTTTTTTTAATTTAAGTAATCTCTACCCCCAACGTGGGCCTCGCGCAGGACGCCACGCCCCCAAACTTGCTTCCACCGGAGCAGGGCGGGCCACGGGGAACCTCGGTGGCCGCGAAGCCCGTCTCCCGGCCACAGCTGAGGACCAATGAAACTTGGGCGGGGGGGGCCGGCCGCGTCCTGTACTGCTGTGATGAGACAAAGGGGACATCTAGCGGCCGCTTGTCTTGCTTCCTTTCCTCGCGGTCCCGACCACAGTCTCGGAGGGGATCTGTCCGCGGAGAAGGTGCGGGCTCCGGGCTGTGTGGGAGGAGGACTCCGCCCGTGTCGCCCCCGGGGCTCCGGCGGGACCTGCGCTCCGGCGGGAGGGGCCCCGGGGAGGCGGCGGGAGCGCCCGGGATGCTCGGCTTCCCGGGGACGGGGGCCCCGCGGCGGACCCGGTCCCTTGCCAGCCTCCTCGCGCCCGTTGGCCTCCGGCGCTTGCGACACCTGCGGCGCGCCCCGCTGCCGCCCCCGCTCCCCCCCGCCGGCGGTGCATCCCAGCACGCGGCTCTGCGCTGGGCGGTGCGGACTTACGGAAGGGGCCCAGCCGGAAAGGCCGCTCTGGGAGCGTGAGGAGCTTCCTAAGTCCACGTTCCGAAGCGCCGGGGCCTGCGGGGGGTGAGTGTGTGTGGCTGGGGAAGCAGCCCGGGCTGCGCAGGTGGCTCTCCACGGGTGGGCAGGGAGTGGTGGGAGAAAGGGGAGTACGAAAAGAGTTACTGAGATTAATCTCCTTTCACTGCTCTTTGCAGGACAATGTAAAGAGGGATATCTTTTTCTGATTATTTTGTGCCTATTTTAATTGTGATTTAATAAATACGATCCCTCCAGGGGACTTAAGCTTACCAACTTTTAAGTCTACAAAGTTGCAGCAAATATTGCAGAAACTACTGCCATAGGCTAAATTGTGTGTGTCGCCCCCCCACCCCTCATCCAATTCCTAAATTGAAGTTCTAACCCCTCAGACCCTAGAAGATGACTATATAGATAGGTCCTGTAAAGATGTAATTAAGGTAAATGAAGTCATTAGGGTAGACCCTAGCCCAATATGATTCGGGTTCATGTAAGAAGAGGAAGTCAGGACTTCAGTGCAGACCCAGGGATGACCTTGTGAGGACACTGCTAGATGGGGCCATTTGCAAGTCAAGGAGAGAGGCTCCGGTAGAAATCAAACTTGCCCACACCTTGTGGTCTGGGACTTCCAGCCTCCGTCCGGAATTGTGAGGAAATGAGTTTTTGTTTAAGCTCCCACGTCTGCGGTATTTTAAGTAGCAGCCCTAGCAAACGAGTACCGCTGTGTTTAAGGATGGTGCCTATTGAGCACGTTCTTAACTTCTACAGGAAAAGTGCTCTAGCTTTATTCCACGTTTCCATTCATCCTTGACTCATAACTCAGTCTGACTTTACCCACACACCGGTATCTCGCTCCAGTCCTGTGTTTTGGAGGTCGACCGTGCTGGGGCATGACATCCATTTCTCCACAACAGAGGTTGTTGACTGTGGAAGTCAGCAGCTTACATTTCCACTAGGTGGATTCCTCAGTTCCAATGTGGGAGCTCCACCTGAGGAATTATTCTTGTGTTAGGTGCCCCAGAGCGCCCATTTTCCTTCAGATAGAAAACAGGAAATTATAAGCAGCATTTAAATTGAGAGTCTATTTTGCATGGATTAGTTTATACCAAAACACAAACAGAAACAAAATTACACTCTTTCATCAAGGTAGGGACATTTTGGGAAACGGGCACATCAATGGACTGGTGGTGGTCGTGTACATGGTCACAACCTTTTTTTGGACACATTATAGCAGTGCCTTTCAATGGCCTTAAAATTGTTCACACTCTGAAGTTCAGTAATCCCTCTCACGGGAATCTGCCCTAAGGAAATAATTAAACAGAAGCAAAAGATCATATAATACATATGTGGAAGACGTTCATTGTAGCATGCTTTGTAGGAGTAAAAAGTTGGAAAGCAACCAAATTCTCAACAATCAGCACATTGTTAAGTTAGAACACAAAAGCCAATGAAATATATGCAGCTATTAAAATGATAATCATGAAGAACATGTAAAAACATGAATAATGTTTATGATTTTTATGCATGTACCTATTGATGTAAAATAGCATCCATTTTATAATTGCATCTGTGTGAAAAAGTTATAGTCAAAAATTGAGAGATGGTAAGAATGAATACAAAATATTCTTAGGGTAACAAGGCTGTGAATTTCTTTTTCTTTTAGACATTTTATTTGAAGTATTTGTAATTTTTTAAAAAGATTTTTATTTACTTATTTGAGAGAGACAGAGATAGCAACAGAGTTAGAGAAGTGATCTGAATATGTTGGACCATACTGGAGGGCTCTGTCAAAATATAATTTTAAAAAGTTGAAACATGGGGACGCCTGGTGGCTCAGTCGGTGAAACGGCTGCCTTTAGCTCAGGTCATGATCCCAGGGTCCTGGGATCGAGCCCCACGTCGGGCTCCTTGGTCAGTGGGGAGCCTGCTTCTCCCTCTGCCTGCCATGGGCTCTCTCTTTCCCTGACAAAGAAATAAAATCTTAAAAAAAAAAAAAAGTTGAAACATGACTCATACAACTGTAAAGTAAACATGTGTCAAAGGTTTATTCAACTCAGTGAGGAAACCGACCTACAGTAGAGCTGGTTCAAAGCATTCACAAGGGCGCCTGGGTGGCTCAGTTGGTTAAGTGTCCGACTCTTGATTTCGGCTCAGGTCGTGATCTCAGGGTCAGGTGATGAAGCCCTGAAGTGGGCTCTGAGCTGAGTCTGCTTGAGCTTTTCTCTCTCCCTCTGCCCATCCCCTGTCAATAAATAAATAAAATCTTAAAAAAAAAAAACAAAACCCAAAACAAAGAGCATTTGCAGAATAGAGATTGGTAGAGTCAAGAAGGGCATGATGGAGTAAGTCAACTAAGTTAGAGACAAACTGAGCGATACAACTTTGGGCTAGTACTCCGTCATTTGTATTTTTCCTGGGCAAAATTTATAAGTTACATGTAACTTTAGGGTTTAGGCCCTAATTAATGGTGAAGAGCAAATCAAACAACGTATAATGCAAACCACATATGTATTTAATATGTCCTACTGACTATTAAAAGAAATAAAAAGAAACATGAAATTAATACATTTGTGTGTGTAGCCAAAGTATTATCATTTCAGCATGTAGTCAATACAAAACATTTATTTTCTTGCTAACTCTTCAAAATCCAGTGTGTATTTAACATTCACAGCTCAGCTCAATTTGTATGCTAAGTTTTCTTTTTTTTTTTTAAAGATTTTATTTATTTGACAGAGAAAGACACAGTGAGAGAGGGAACACAAGCAGGGGGAAGTGGGAGAGGGAGAAGCAGGCTTCTGCAGAGCAGGGAGCCCGATGCAGGGCTCGATCCCAGGACCCTGGGATCATAACCTGAGCCGAAGGCAGATGCTTAACGACTGAGCCACCCAGGTGCCCCTGTATGCTAAGTTTTCACCAGAAACTGTTGATCTGCAATTTACAATTGAAAGTTTTTCCAAACACAGTTAAAGCATACTTACAACCTCCCCAGTAACTGAAAACTATCCAGTTTTTATTTTATTTTAATTTTTTAAAAGGTTTAATTATTCTTAAGTAATCTCTACACCCGACGTGGGGCTCCAGCCTACAACCCTGAGATCAAGAGTCGCACGCTCCACTGACTGAGCCAGCCAGTCACCCCAACCTTGGTTTTTTTAAAAGCAGCTTTACTGGAGGTATAATTCACATATCATACAACCCACCCATTTAAAATGTACAATTTAATGGTTTTTAGAATATCCAGAGTCATGTAACCACTGCCATAGTCAGTTTTAGAACATTTTCAAAATCCCCCAAAACACCCATACCCACTGCAGTCACACCCTGTTCCCCTTCCCAGCTCCCTCAGGCCTAGGCAACCAACTGATATACTTTTTCTTTTTTTTTAAAGATTTTATTTATTTATTGGACAGAGACACAGAGAGAGAGGGAACAGAAGCAGCGGGAGAAGGAGAGGGAGAAGCAGGCTTCCCGCTGAGCAGGGAGCCCGACGTGGGGCTCGATCCCAGGACCCTGAGATCATGACCTGAGCCGAAGGCAGACGCTTAATGACTGAACCACCCAGGCGCCCCAATCTACTTTCTGTCTGTAAGGATTTGTCTCTTGTGGACATTTCGTGTAAATGGTTCATCCTTTTTGTAGCATGTATCAGTACTTAATTCCTTTTAATCACCAAATAATATTCCATTTTGTGGATTTGCCGTATTTTATTTATTTATCATCAGTTGATGAGAGACAGAGCAGGGACTGAACTTGGGTCCCCTCAACCCTGACCGCAGAATCCAGCATTCTTTGGCTGCCTCCATGAGGAAGAAAAAAAGCTAAAACTCAGTGCCTCTTGAGTAGCATCTTGGGCGAGTGCAAAGCGAGGATGCTTATTGAAAGGAGCATGTAGGCTACAAAGACTGGCAAAGATGTGAGCAGACCCCACTGCTGACCTCTCACCGACTTTCCTCCTCATTATAATAGTGAAAATCATGCTCAGGGGTGGAGATTTAACCGGCTAGTTAGACATGAAGATGCATGAAGAGGCATGACCTGTAAGCGCACAGGTGCTAATGAATCCCCACGTCTACATGCTTCCATGTCACCCTTTTCCTTCCTTCCTTCCTTCCTTCCTTCCTTCCTTCCTTCCTTCCTTCCTTCCTTCCTTCCTTTTTCTTTTCTGCCCACAGTATTTGTTAGTTGTTTATTTATCAAGAGAAACTATTCCATAACCCAGTATTCATGTTTCATTGTTTAGGAATACAGGTGATTGACAAACTTCAATGGAACTCAACCCAAAGAAGTTGGAGGCTGGGTTCCAAGAGAATAAGAACAGAAGGGCTTAAGGGCTGCACCTTTGTCATTTCTCCTACATTCTCTTGGTCAAAGGAGGTCACCATGCCAGCCCAGATTTAGGGAGAGGGGAAGTAGGCTGCACTATTGACGGGAGGAGTGACCTCCATGTAGAGGGAGGGGAGGGATTGTGGGTGACATTTTTTTTTCCAAATTTTTATTTAAATTCTAGTTAGTTAGCGTATAGGGTAATATTGGTTTCAGGAGTAGAATTTAGTGATTCATCACTTATGTGTAACACCCAGTGCTCATCATAACAAGTGCCCTCCTTAATGCCCATCCCCCATTTAGCCCATCCCCTAGTGGGTGACATTTTTGGATTCTATCCAGCACAGCCACACTTACCAGTACTCTTGAAAGAAGGTGGGGCGGTTTGACTAATTGTGGACAGTGAGGTATGAGTAGAAGTGACAGGTTTCTCTTCCAGCTGAAGCAAAGAAAAGCCTGCACCATCCCCCAGATGTATCATAACTTCTGCAACAAGACTACCTCATGGAAGACAGTCACCATGAGTCACCCCACACCAGGCCTGCTGCTGACTTTGCATTAGCAAATAATAAGTCTCTGTTGTGTTAAGCCGCTGGGGTTTGGAGTTTGTTTGTCAGGACAGTGTAGCTGAGCCCATCCTTATGAAACTACATGGCTTATGTCCTTCCCTTGCCCCTAAATCCAGTTTTTTTTTTCAAGTAAGCTCCAAAAAAGAAAAATAATAAAGGCGGCTCCATGCTGGGTGTGGAGCCCAATGTGGGGCTTGAACTCATGACCCTGAGATCAAGACCTGAGCTGAGATCGAGTCAGCTGTGAAACGGACTGAGCCACCCAGGTGCGCCGCTTAAATCCCATTCTGACGCTGTTTCTGCAGGTCTGACTTCGGCCTCCCTCCTTCATGCGTTCAACTAGCCCCTTTGTGCGTTGCTTCTGATTGCTCTGGATAAACTTCTACCTAATATAAGCTGACCCTGGGACCTTACGCCCCCTAGTGGCTGGTGTACCTGCCAGATTGGACTTGGACACCTCCCCCCCCCCCCCCCCCCCCCCGCCCATCCATTGGGTTCATGGAAAACAGAGGGGTGACAGCCAGATGACCGAGATCCTTGTGGGAGTTTAGACTTGACTGAGTAGGCAAAGGGGAGCTGACGACATTTTTTAACGTGGAGAGTGATTTTGGGGGGAAAAGGCGTCTGAAGAATAGTTTGTTGATGAGCAGGGTATATGGCAGAAAGGGGAGATTGAAGAGAGTGGTCTGTTAAGGAAACGGTGGTGTAACTGTTAATGTCCAAGGTGATAATTAAATTTGTATAATGTTTTACAGCTTTTACTTACGTCATTCCTTGTTAATCCTCATAATCCTGTAAATTCTTTCTATCGCAGTTGGAAAATCAAGGCCTGGAGAGGCTGGTGATTTGCAGTTATTAAGAAGCAAAGCAAGTACTCTGATTTCATTCATTAATTCATTCATGGCATCTTATTATTATTATTTTTTTTAAGATTTTATTTATTTATTTGACAGAGAGGCAACACAAGCAGGGGGAGCAGGAGAGGGAGAAGCAGGCTTCCCGCGGAGCAGGGAGCCCAATGCGGGACTCGATCCCAGGACCCCGGGTTGATGACCTGAGCCAAAGGAAGATGCTTAACCGACTGAGCCACCCAGGCGTCCCCATGGCATCTTATTTGATTTAATTCAAAACCCTTTTTTGAATCTTGCTGGATCAGTGTTTCCAAACCTTTGCATCCTGGCCCACACAGAAAAGGATGATATTAGCATGGCCTTCCTGGGGGAGGGGCTCCTTGGCGTAGCCCATAGACAGCACTCTCTGGTGGTGGGGGTTATGACTAACGTCTTCTGCAAAGATAATAATAACTGAATTCAGGGAGTGTACAGAGAGAACCATACACGTAAGGATCCAATAGAATTTTGACTGAAGTAACAATTTAAATGGTTGTAGAAACGTGGCTTAGGCTTTTGCATCACTATAAAAGATTTACAACCATCCACAAAAAGATGGGAGGAAGGAAAGGACAGTCCAGCTAGTGACCTTGTGCATCTCGGTTCCCCTTGAGGACAACGGCCAGCTTCGGCTTCCTGCTGTTCCCACTGTGGCCACTAGAGGGTAGAGTGCAGGCGTCTCCAGCCGCAGTGGTGCAGGGGAGTCGGGGGAGCAAAGCTGGGCTGGATGCTGAAGTCCTGGGCTAACGGGTTAGTCGTGGAGATGCCCAGAAGCTGCACTTCGCAGCCACTTGAGATTGGTCTAGGTGTTGACTACTGGCCTCTCCTGGGGGCTGGTCTAAAGCAGTCAGAGTGTTAGGTAGCTAAGGCGTGTCCTGGGGCCTCATTCTGTGTGTGGCTGTGAAGGGGCTCAGGGCTGAGATGGTAGGGGCCGTGTGCCCTCCCAGCTGTTTCTGCTCCTGAAGCTTTAGCCTTGGGATTTCCAGATGGAGCTGAGTGGTCAGTGCTGTATCCAGGAAGCATCCCCAGGGCCTCTGGTCCCCATCTTCCCGATTCCATTTCTCACAGTCGGCAGACTGATAGTTTTCATTTTTAGTTAGTTGAGCAGCAGAATCCAGGGGTTGAGCCTGTGCTCGAGAGTGGGCAGATAGCCTCAGCAGAGAGAGTGCTGACCTCGGGGGCCTCATGGCCTGGCGGTGGACTGGTGAGGGGACAGCCGCTGGATGCTGGTGGCCAGGAGGGATGATATCCATGCGCCAGACTGTTACGTAGAGGTATTCTCACATCCTCTAGCAGTGGCCCGTTCTCATGAGCTGTCCCAGGAGAACAAAGCCTGTGCGTCTTCCCTTTCTTCCCCTGGAAGCTGCAAAGAAGCCTTAGAAAGTTGCCGAAGAGCAGGTAGTGGGTCTTAAGCCAGCATCCTCTCCCCGAAGCCACAGTCATGGTGCTCGTCCCGGGGATCAAGGGGGAAATGCACCTGCTGCTACGGTCTGTTTCGCCACCAGCTTCTACCTGAGGGGGTTTCTAGTGTGATTCTTGAGGCTTTTATGACCCAGCCAGCCTCAGCAGACATGGCCTGAGCCCAGGGGGAAAGCCGTGTTCCTGGGGACACCTACGGTGCTGGTAGGAGCTGTGGTGAGTCTGAGATTTCCCCCTACTTGTGAGTTAATGGGTTAGCCTGCCAGTTTCCTGGATGCTGGCAGAACACAGTCTCCTGGGACTGGGACAAATGGCCTTGCCATTCACAGCAGCCAGAGTGTCCGCATTGCCTTGTGTTGGTTCCGAGTCCCAATTCCAGCAGAGTGATGTGAAGAGGGCCAGGAGACACCTGTGTGGCCTGTCCCGCAGTGGGCACGTTGGGCTGATCCAGAAACAACAGAGAAGCAACAAGCTTTAATTTAATTTTTTAAAATTATTTTTTTAAATAGAAAATCTGCTTTTTCTTTTTAAAAAATATTTTATTTGTTTTATTTTTTATTTATTTTTATATTTTTTAAAGATTTTATTTATTTATTTGAGAGAGAGAGAGATAGAAACAGCACGAGAGGGGAAAGGGTCAGAGGGAGAAGCAGGCTCCCCGCTGAGCCGGGAGCCCGATGTGGGACTCGATCTCGGGACTCCAGGATCATGACCTGAGCCGAAGGCAGTCGCTTAACCAACTGAGCCACCCAGGCGCCCAAAAATATTTTATTTGTTTTAGAGAGAGAGAGTGCGAGCAGGGGGAGGGCAGAAGGGAAGAGAGAGAGAGAAGCAGACTCCCTGCTGAGCAGAGAGCCCGATGCGGGGCTCGATCCCAGGACTCCCGGGATCATGACCTGAGCCGAAGGCAGACGCTTAACGACTCAGCCACCCAGGCGCCCCTCAGGACAGCTGTCTTGGGACAGCTTCCCTGAAGGTGGGAGGTGGCTGACAAATGGCCTCACAGCAGTCCCCACAAGCTTCCTAGCGCCCCTCCCCATATACACTGACCCCAGATCCCTAACCTCCTGCCCAGAGGTAATCACTGCTATACCTTTTGTTATCATAAAATTTTGAACTACAAGAGCTCTTCAGCACATGGAGAGACATAGATTAAGTAGCAAAGATCCTCTGAGAGAGGGTGTTGAGTGACAAGCTGGAAAAAAATGTCATTTTCTGACCTGTATCCTTGTCCTCATTCAAGGCACACGCTGCTATTTGTAAATCAGAAAAAATGTCTCCATTCGTCTTATGAAAGTAAGTTCATATCCAGAAGTTTCTGTGTCCCTAAGACATCTTGGGAATTTGTCGTTATTCAAAACATCATACTCAACTGGTTCAACTCCTTGTTTATTTTTTTCTTTAATTCAATTGTAGTATTTCTTACAGTTTTTGATCTTAAGCAAGGAAAGAGTTGGAGGTCTTATGAATTATCTAGTAACATTTATTTATTTATTTATTTGACAGAGAGAGACAGCAGGAGAGGGAACACAAGCAGGGGGAGTGGGAGAGGGAGAAGCAGGCTTCCCACCGAGCAGGGAGCCCGATCGATCCCAGGACCCCGGGATCATGACCTGAGCCGAAAGCAGGCGCTTAACGACTGAGCCACCCAGGTGCCCCTATCTGGTAACATTTAAAATGTTGAGGTCAAGGTGTCTTTTGATGAATACCAGCCTAAGAGGAGCCAGACTATATATAGAATTATAGAGGTAAATGGTCTCTCTTCCAGAATCACAGCTGCAGCTGCAGCCCTTGGGCAGGGAGGCTGTCCAGCTCTCCAAGGTCCGGAGAAGACCTGTATTAGGCAATAGGGCTTTGCTTGTCTCTGTGACCCACCATCATCCCACCTAGTGATTCCATCTTCTGACAAAAGAGGGAAAGTTCTTTTTTTTTTTTAAAGATTTTATTTATTCATTTGAGAGAGAGAGCAAGAGAGCACAAGCAGGGGGAGCAGCAGAGGGAGAGGGAGAAGCAGACTCCCTACTGTGCGGGGAGCCCTACGCGGGGCTCGATCCCAGGACCCTGGGATCGTGACCTGAGTGGATGGCAGACACTTAACCATCTGAGCCACCCAGGCGCCCCAAGAGGGAAAGTTCTTATCCTAATCAGGAGGACCTAGCTAAGCCCTGTTTGAGGGGGAATATTTTCCTTCCGCTTCCCGCAGCCAAGCTCCAGTCTCTTGTATCAGTCAGCAATTGAAGAATACCCATTGGTATTGTGAATAATAGGCAGCCATGCCTCAAAAGGTGCAGCATGGTGAAATTGCACTTGTCCTCAGGACCTTGAGGATGGCTTCTACTGGGAGGTATTGAGGTGTTGCGTGAAAAGACATGGCACAGGTAATAGACTCATGTCAAACAAAATTGTAATTTTTCCTTAGAAACCTCATGGCCCTTTTAAAGATTTTAATTTATTTATTTGACAGAGAGATAGGGAGAACCAGAGAGCACAACCGGGTATTGGGGGGGGAATGGCAGAGGGAGAGAGTGAGGCAGGCTCCCCGCTGAGCAGGCAGCCTGACATGGGGGCTCGATCCCAGGGCCCCCCGGGATCATGACTGAGCCACCTAGGTGCCCCACCTTGTGGCCCTTTTAAATGAGAGAGGAGAGTAAAATTGTTGAGTCCTACTGGTAGGCATCGTTGAGTTAGAGGCTGAGGTCATCTACATACAACACCAGCATAGAGTGTCCAGGAAACATAATACTCTCCAAATCTTTTTTAAGGATTTGCAAAGATGAACATGGACTTTCAGTATCCAACGGTATAGGAGACCTTGATGTTTAATGGCAAATAAACACAGATTGTCGGGGTGAATAAGGATAGAGAGGGAGGAGGAAAAACTCCTAACACTGCCGGGGAATGGCAGAAGATGGAATGAGGATTATACAGCGGTTAGACTGAGCAAAACTAGGAAAAAAGTCAGCACCATTGCACTGACTGCTCAGAGATCTTGAACATAATGGCAAGCACATTTGTTTTGCTATTTAACTAAAAGAATTGGAAACTGTCAAGAGCTTTTAAACGGAATTCTAATTTCTTATAGCAGTTATAGCAATGACATTGCAACGTGGATACCTACTTCTGATTTTGGATGCAAGGGAAATTGAGACATCTTATTTATTTACTAAATTAATTTAATTTATTTATTTTAAATAAATCTCTATGCCCAACATGGGGCTCGAACTCACGACCCCAAGATCAAGAGTCGAATGTTCCACTGACTGAGCCAGCCAGGAACCCCTGAGATATTTTATTTTTTAAAATATATTTTAAATGTTATTTTAATTTGGGGCACCTGGGTGGCTCTCAGTTGGTTAAACGTTTGCCTTAAGCTCAGGTTGTGATCCCAGGGTCCTGGGATCGAACCTCATCAGGCTCCCTGCTCAGTGGGAGCCTGCTTCTCCCTCTCCCTTTGCCCCAATCCTTGGCTTGTGCGCTCTCTCCCTCAAATAAATAAATACAATCTTTAAAAAATTATTTTATTTTTATTATTTATTTATTGAATGATTATTGACATACAACATAATATTACTTTCGGGTGTACAATGCAGTGACTTAATATTTTTATTATGAAGTGATCCCTTGGTAGGTCCAGTTACCACTTGTATATATTTATGTTTTATCTTCTTTTCCATATGTGAGTTAGTTTCGTACAGTAAAGTTGTCTTTTTTTTTTTTTTAAAGATTGTATTTATTTATTTGAGAGAGAGAGGGCAGGAGAGAGCGTGAGCAGAGGGGAGGAGCAGAGGGAGAGGGAGAAGCAGGCTCCCCTCTGCCTGACTTGGGGCTCCATCCCAGGACCCCTGAGCTGAAGGCAGACATTTAGCCAGACTGAGCCCCTCAGGCGCCCTAGAGTTTCCTTTTTAACAATAAAGCATAAACAAAGCACTTGGAGAAGCTAGGCTGGATATGAGGTCGTGGGAGATCTTTCTTCTATGCATTTCTCTCTCAGTGCATACACATAGCATCACGTTTTTGCCCTCAAGTACATTTTGAGTTATTTTGACATGGACTGGCCATTGGTGATAAATCTAAGCCCACAAAAAGCAATACTCTAGGGGCGCCTGGGTGGCTCAGTTGGTTAAGCAACTGCCTTCGGCTCAGGTCATGATCCTGGAGTCCCGGGATCGAGTCCCACATCGGGCTCCCTGCTCAGCAGGGAGTCTGCTTCTCCCTCTGACCCTCTTCCCTCTCATGCTCTCTATCTCTCATTCTCTCTCTCTCAAATAAATAAATAAATAAATCTTTAAAAAAAAATAAAAAATAAAAAGCAATACTCTATCAAAAGCAATCATTTATTCCTTCTTTTACATTCTTACCAACCGTCCCCCACATCCCAACAATTTCCAGCTTGTCAACACCCACAACCCAACCTCAGACCCAGCTGTGCATGCCGTGGCATTTGGGCTGATGTGTAGTGGGAAGAGGAGTCGGCGGCAGTTGCTACCCCTTAACCCTTCCCTCACTCCCTCAGCTCCTCTTCACTGCCGATGCTGTGACATTCCTTGCTGATTCTCCTGTTGCCCTCCTAACTTCTGTCCCTGATTCCCATCTTCCAATGCACACGGAAGTTGAGCGATCAGAGGAGTTGATCTAAAATGCATAAAGGGGGGGGGGGCGCCTGGGTGGCTCAGTCCGTTAAGCGTCTGCCTTCGGCTCGGGTCATGATCCCAGGGTCCTGGGATCGAGCCCCGCGTCAGGCTCCTTGCTCGGGAGGGAGCTTGCTTCTTCCTCTGCCTGCTCTGCTTGGGCCCTCTCTCTCTGACAAATAAATAAATAAAACCTTTAAAGAAATGCAAAAAAGGCCCATAGTGAAGAAGAGAAAGGTGAGGATCAGCACCAGATGTTAAAGGAATCCCCACTGACCAGCAGCAATGGGGCCACTATTCCTTTTGGATATGTGAGCAATTCAACTCCAAAATCCCACCTTGACAGCCTGTTTCCAGAGCCATCTCTTTACTTTATGTCTTAGTCTGGGTCCTCTACAAAGGAAAGCCTGTGGCAAAGATTAACGTGCAAACATGACTTGAGAAGAGCAAATTCTGGGAGGGAGGGATGAAGAGAGAAGGGGAAGAGATGTGAGAAATGATTAGAATCTGTGTGATTTGTGATCACTCTGCCTACCTCTTTTTTTTTTTTAAGATTTTATTTATTTATTTGACAGAGAGAGACACAGTGAGAGAGGGAACACAAGCAGGGGGAGTGGGAGAGGGAGAAGCAGGCTTCCTGCCAAGCAGGAGCCCGATGCGGGGCTCAATCCCAGGACCCTGGGATCATGACCTGAGCCGAAGGCAGACGCTTAACGACTGAGCCACCCAGGCGCCCCACTCTGCTTACCTCTTTACACCGATTCTCTAAGAGGTGTGAAGGCAGAGACTGAGAAGTATCTGCCCTACGTCCCATGGTGCATCTCCAGCCTGGGAGAATGTGGCTGAGAGTGGTTGCACCATGAGGAACAGGGACAACTGTGGGTGGAGAGAGGAAGGGGTGTGACAGAGGGAAGGGTCAGCAGGTAAAGAAAGTAAAAAGCAGAAGAGGAAGGAAAGGGCAGAGTTGCACCAACGGGAGGGGTCATGGAGGAAGGAGAGAAAGATGGAGAAGTGACTGAAAAAAAGGGAAGGTATTTACATGTCTCAGAAACAAGCCATCCCACTGAGCTCTGCTCACATTGCAGACTCATGAGCAAAAAGAAGTGACTGCTATTTTTGGGGTGCCTGGGTGGCTCAGTCGTGATCTCGGGGTTCTGGGATCAAGCCCTGTGTCGCTGAGCTCTGCACTCAGTAGGGAGTCTGCTGGTCCCTCTCCCTCTGCCCCTCCCACACTTGTTCATGCTCCCTCTCTCTCTCAAATAGATAAAAATCTTCAAAAAAAAAAAAAGAAGGAAATGATTGCTGTTTTAAGGCAGTAAGTCTTGGAGTGGTTTGTTATGTGGCAATAGGTAACTGATACACCCTCTATGGTGTGGAGTTTGAGCTTGGTGCTCTTGCAGATGATGTAAATGTTTTTAGTGGGGTTGTGGAGGTGGTTTGTGTTTTATAAGGATCTTTGTTGACAGCTGTATGGATAAGGGATGGAGGTGGGCTAATACTGGACCCAGAAGAGGTTTAGAAATGGTCAGGAGGCCGTTTCAGAAATGGAGGACACCGGAGGGCCTTGTTATAGGGCTCACCAACATCAATCTTATGTCCAGATGATTAATTTGAAGCAATCAGGGTGGTTCCACCATCCTGGCCAGAGGTTGTTTCAAGAGTGGACATTTTTTTTTTTAAAGTAAGCTTTATGCCCGATGTGGGGCTTGTAACTGATGACCCTGAGATCAAGAGTCACATGCTCTACTGACTGAGCCAGCCAGGCACCCCAGGAGTGGGCATTTGACCCATTTCTGGCCAATGAGACATGAAGAAAAGTGTGCAGGGGGCCTCTGTAAAAAGTTTCCTCTCCTCTAAAAAGGAGCCACAGGGAGAGAGGATCCCTCCTCCCTCTGGACATATAGATTGTTATGGGTTGAACCGTGTTCTCTCAAATTCATATGTCATACATCTGAATGTGACTATATTTGGGGACAGGGTTTGCAAAGAGGTGATTGAGTTAGCATGAGGCCATTTGAGTGGGCACTAATCCAGTCTAACTGGTATGCTTAAGAGAAGAGGAAATGTGGACACACAGAGACATTAGGGATGTGCACAGACCACGTGAGGCCATGTCGAGGAGGGTGCCATCTGCAAGCTAGGAGAGAGGCCTCAGGAGGAACCAGACCTACCGACACCTTGATCTTGGACTTCCAGCCCACAGAACTGTGAGAAAATTACATTTCTGTTGTTTAAGCGTCCAGTCTGGGCTTTTCGTTAGGGCAGCCCTGGCAAAGTGATCCGTAGCTGATGATTGGAATGCTGGTAGACATCTCACTCAGCCAGATGGTGAAGCCAGGGTGGGGAGAATGAAAGGGCCCTTGAAGACATCACTGTGCTGATGAGTAGATCAGGCCTGAGCTGCCATGCCTCTGGATTTCCCATCTCGTGAGGCGATTTGTTTGCTTTTTGTTTAAGCCACTTTGAGATGGGATTTCTATGAGTCACAGCTGAAAGCATCCTAACTGATCCAGACCTGAGCCAAGGAAGTGTCAGGGCGGTGGGATTTGGGGGAGGTGGTGTGGGGAACAGATTTAAGAGGAAATAGGAGGTAAGATCAATGGGACACAGTCACGGGTTGTGGCTAGAGGATAGTGATCAGAAGGGGCGATGTCCCTAAGGTTAGAGCTACCATTTTCCCAGACTCTTAGGTGTCATCAACTGTCCACATGGATTGTTCCATGAATGTACCACTAAGGAGGAAATGCACAATGATATTAAAGATGTCAAAACTTGAAAAAAATGTGTCTTAGAATCAAAAAAAGAAAGGACCAAAAGAAGCATAATTTTCTTTGGAGTTTTCTTCTTGGGTGCTGTTCTATTTTATCAGTGTATCTGAGTGTGGTGCATAAATCAGTACTTTGAACCTACAAAGATAGAAAATGATACCTTAGCAAAAAAGAGACAACCTTTTCCTAAGAATTGCAGTATTATCAGTGCTCTAATAACATTATGTGTTATGTATGTGGTGTCACTGTGGAGGGACTGCTCAGTTCTCTTGAAGCTGAAGGGAGGATGGTGGGGTGGAGGCTAGAGGCTTTGGGGGTGGTTTGTGCTGACTTATTCTCAAATGCAGTCTCCTGCCTGGTGCTCCTCTGTAGTAGATTGTCACCAGCTTGTGGCAAAATGAGGAAATTAAGGACAAAGTAGGGTCTTTTTATGAAGCTAAATTTAATTCAGCTAAAGGTATTTATTCATTTAAAGATTTTATTTATTTATTTGACAGAGAGAGACACAGCGAAGAGGGAACACAAGCAGGGGGAGCAGGAGAAGCAGACTTCCCACGGAGCAGGGAGCCCGGTGCGGGCTCAATCCCAGGACCCTGGGTTCATGATCTGAGCCGAAGGCAGACGCTTAACAACTGAGCCACCCCAGTGCCCCTAAAATTCTGCTTCTTTATCTAAAGATTACTGTCATGATTATTTTCCCTCAGGCACGTTTTTCTGCATTTACAACCATTCAGAGAACATAAATGCACACACAATTCTGTTCACCTAAACAGAATTATATTATGCACATTGTTTTGTGAATGTCTTAGAGGTCTGTTAATGTGAATATGTATACATTTGTCTTACTCTTTTTATTTTTTTAAAGAGACATCTTAATTAATTAATTTATTTGAGAGAGAGCAAGAGAGAGTGAGCACAAGCGGTGTGGGGGTGAGGGAGAGAATCTCCAGCAGACTCCCTGCTGAGCGTGGAGCCTGACGTGGGGCTCGGTCTCACAACCCTGAGATCATGACCTGAGCCGAAATCAAGAGTTGGATGCTTAACTGACTGAGCCACCCAGGCACCCCAGTCTTACTCTTTTTAAAAGCTTCTTCATGTACTATAGTATAGAATCAATACACCATTTTTTCCCAACTATTCCCTACTGATTAACGTTTTGGCTATTTCCAGTTTTTTACTTAACAGTGACGTAAGGAAGAATCTTACCTATCTTTGGGCATTTGTGAAAGTATTTTTGGTGCATTAGAGTATTTCTGTTGGATAAATTCAAAGAGGGGGTGTTGCTAGGTCAGAGAACACGAGCGTTTCACATGTTAATAATTGTTGGGGTGCCTGGGTGGCTCAGTCAGTTAAGTGTCTGCCTTCAGCTTGGGTCATGATCCCGGGGGTGTGTGTGTCCCGGGATCGAGTCCCGCACCAGGCTTCCTGCTCAGCAGGGAGACTGCTTCTCCCTCTGCCTGTCCTACTCCCCTCCTTGTGCTCTCTCACACCCTCTCTCTCTCTTTTTCAAATAAATAAATAAAATCTTAAAAAAAAAGAATCATTTAAAAAAATTGTTAAAGTGCTTTCTAGTGAATTATCAGAACTAAAGGTGGTCATAGGGACTCCAAACTTATAATTGGTCTTATAAGTGGGTGGTCTTGGGGACTCATGAACTTTGCAGTTGGGCTATACTAGAATAACCTTGACTCAGTGAAAGATGATGCAAGTATGATTTGAGAAAAGGAAGGATGAGAGGGTGGAGGTTGATGAACTTTAATTCCTGGATGGCCACTGACTTTTCAATGTCCCAGACTTATAGAGACCTGGAGAATATGCATGGGAAGTGAGGCTATGAGAGTCTCTGAGTTTATGTGGACTTTGTAGGGTCTTGGGTCTTCATGCTAAAGTGGCTGAATTGCACAGAAGGGCCCTCTGGACAAGGACCCTGCAGGGCAAGATATAAACCCCATGAAGGCAGGACCATCATGGCTTAGCTCACCAGCATATCTCAGGAGGAATAGAAATGCTTTCTTTAGGGAAGTCATTCATTCTTTCAGCACTCAACACTCTGCAACCAACTATTAAGCACCAGACACCAGGCCAGGCTCTGGAAACACTAACTGGGGAGACCACAGGCTTCATGAAGAAGCACTCAGGGTCAGGCAGGGCAGTTTGTAGACAAACAGCAGTTATCATGTGGTAGAGTATGTTAAAGACTGTAACTGAACTCAAGAGGTTCACTGCTTGGGGTGTATGAAATTGAATACAACCCAAGGAAATGTTAAAAGCAAAGAACTTGGGGCACCTGGGTGGCTCAGTTGGGCGTCGTCTGTCTTCGGCTCAGGTCATGATCTCAGGGACTTGGGATCGAGCCCCACGTCGGGCTCCCTGTTCGCTGGGGAGTCTGCTTCTCCCTCTCCCTGCCCTTCCCTCACTTGTGCTCTGTCTCTCTCTCAAATAAGTGAATAGAATCTTAAAAAAAAAAAGCAAAGAACTTTTCATTACTTGTTATAAGTAAGGAGACAGGGAGATAAGCTCTCAAAGTGCTGTCTCCCATGGGGATATTACAGGACGCTTCATTCAGTGTATTAGGAGACAAGAGTGGGGAACTTAGAAAAGCACTCTGTTCAATTGCACAAGCCTAGCATGTCAACATTCTTTTTTTTAAAGATTTTATGTATTTATTTGACAGACAGTGAGGGAGGGAACACAAGCAGGGGGAGTGGGAGAGGGAGAAGCAGGCTTCCCGCTGAGCGGGGAGCCCGATGCAGGGCTCGATCCCAGGACCCTGGGATCATGACCTGAGCCAAAGGCAGATGCTTAACGACTGAGCCACCCAGGCGCCCTGCATGTCAGCATTCTAGTGCATACATCATATGTTCAAAAAGTGGCAGAAAACTGCCTGTAGGAGGAGATCTTAGTATTATAATGAGCTACAGGTAACTTCAGGACAACTCAGGGGGGCTTCTGCAAAGGTCCTCAGCTCCATTCCAAGTCACACTGGCTCACATAAGGGGCTATCAGACGAGACACACATAGCAAGAGGCTATCAGTTGAAAAACCTAGTTGGGCAACTCTTTGGCTAGAACTGTTGGTTCTGCAAAATAAAACACATTCCTTCCTTGCTTTTGTCCCTTCCCCTCCTCCCTTTTGGCGATAGCTTTAAGCTCTCTTAATAAGAGTAACTTCCTGTTGCATTCTAGCTAACAAGACCACGAGATATAACGACATGTCTGCTCCCGGTTCAGTTTCCCGGGGATGGTATGTATCCATGCGACTGGTGGAGAAAGGATGGAGCTGGTGTTGGGGTCAGGATCAGTGAAGCAGATTAGTAAATGTTGTTCATTAGTTGTTTTGAACAGTTGGACTTTGTCTTCCATCTTTCATGGCAGAAAATGTATCCTTCCTTGTTGCATCATGTCTTGAGCACTACTTCTCAAATTCAAGGGCATGGCCAGATTGGCCCTGAGGAAGCTCCGTAGGGGTGAAGGGCCGCCCCGTGGCAGAGTTGATAACCATTGAACCCATGGGAAAAAGCCATGCAAGGCTAAATTAAGAAAAATAAAATGCAAAAAAGAAAAAGTAAAAGAGGGATGCCTAGGTGGCTCACTTGGTCAAGCATCGGACCCTTGATTTTGGCTCAAGTCATGTTTTCAGCGTCATGAGAGCTGGGCTCCCTGATCAGCACGGAGTCTGTTGGAGAGTCTCTCTCTCTCCCTCTCCCTCTGCCCCTACCGCACTTGCTCTCTCTCTCTCCCTCAATAAATAAATAAATCTTAAAAAAAAAGAAAAACAGGACTTACCTATGTCCAGAGTTCTTTTTTGTGTGTGCTGTCAGCTACAATTATTGATTTGATCCTTAAAACTACCTTGTGAGGTACGTGAGCCAAGGACTGACCCCACAGGCTCAGAAGGTACCTTGGCCAGGATCACCCAGGTTGTTAAGTTGCTGAACTGTCCCTCAAGTCTCCAAATCTGTGCTCTGTCCAGAACACCCTGCTTTCTTCACGAGTAGTTGAGGCTCTAGTCTGCCTCCCCTGAGCCCAGCTTCAGACGGGGTGATTGGAAATGGATCAAAGGATGGAAAAAGAGAGGAAGGGCTGACCGGAAGGGAACTGAAAGAATTTGTTGCTAAGGGGAAAGCAGAAGGAAGAACAAGTCAGGGGGCCCCAGGGTATGGCCTCAAAGCAAATGCTTTCCGGGGATGGTGGGGTGCCACCACCTCTCCCCCTCTGTGGGGGTATAAGAAGGATCAAAGCTTCCTGGCCTTTGTGGAGGGCGGAATTGAAATGTGGGCAGGGGAGGGCAGCAAAGATGAGTTTGGTCGCTGTCTGGGTGAGAGAAGGCAAGAGAAGGCAGAGAACTACTATGGGAAAAAGGAGCAAAAGGGGAAAGGACGGGGCGTAGAAGCACAGACAGGGAATGAGCAAAAGCAAATCTAGGTAAAGACGTTTCAGGGTGCGTGTGCTTAAACCTGGTTATCACCTTGCAGAGCATCCCTGGGTCTTAGATCTTCCTGGGGTCCTGCTCCTTTCCTTCAACATTTCACCCACTTATCTAGGGCTCCACTTCTCAGCCCACACGCCCTCCACCCCTTCTCCCACGTTCACAGTGCCTGTTGGAATGGGACGGTCCGGGATAATGGCTGTTTGGTCCCCCTGCCTCCTGGCAGCTTTCTCCATATTGCCAGTAGGTTGGAGAGAACTGGAACATTTCTTCATGTCTGTCCCTTGAATGAGGCAGCCTGACTGGGGCAGAGCAATGGACAGGATTTTGAAGCTGGTTTTGTGAGTCACTGCGAACTCAGCACCCGCCCACTTGAGGCCAAATTTGAAAGTTCAGCTTGTGTGAACTGTAGGACCACGTCCAGGTACTGGGACTTTCTTGGTGGCCTTGTTAGCTCTCAGCTGCTGAGAACAGCCTTGAGTAGAGGAAATTGTGGCCGGACAAACAGCGAGGCAGTTCTGCTCCCCCTCTCCCTCCAGCTGGGTGGTTGCTGCTGAGCCTGGGCACGAGCAGAGCGTCTGGCGGGCGAGGAGCCGACCGACCCCTCTGTCCTCTAGGGATGTTGGGGCAAGCTCTCGTCCTCACACTCCTGCTCCTCAAGGGGAATCAGGGCCAAGGTAAGGAGGCCCAGCCTGGCATGGGGTGGGGGATGGCATGGACTTGGGGCCATGGCCCCTGGGGAGATCAGAACCCAGAGCCCCTGGATTCAGCTGTTTACAAGGTCGCCTGGCACCGTGACGACGAGCAGCTCCTGACAGCTCTGGACAGGCTAGGTCAGACAGAACTGGCTAGCAGCGGGTTGGGAGGTCTTTGAGAAGTGCGTCTGGCCATGCCTTCAGCAATTGAGCAATCTCCTTGTTCTTGGGGCAGGGAAACTCCTTTACACTGGCTTCAGTTTATCTTTCTGTGTAGTGGGGAGAAAGCGTCCTCTCTGCTGGCCGTAAGAAGGACAAAGGAAATATTCTCTAATGTGGCGTGATTACCAGCAGAGAGAAGTGGCCCCTGGGCTTGGGTTTCTCTAAGGAAGTTGGGTGGCTCTGGAAATCAGAGACTGACAGATTGCTCCCCAGGCAGAGAAGCTGAGCCAGGAGGAGGGAGCGTGCAGCCAACAGCCACTCTGCCTGAATGGCCTGGCCCCTCACCCCCCAGCAGCCTCCAGCAGCCCAGAGGCTACACGAACCTGAAAATTATTAGGGAAATGCTGGCTTGGAGCAGGAGGTGGGGAAGGGGGAAGAAGGAGACCATATCAGGAAGCTCCAGAGCACATGGAAAACTCGGCTTGGGGAGATCTCAGCTGAGGGCTGCTCCCCCTTCATCCAACCCTGGAGTCAAGGGTGCTCTGACATGTGCGTCTGCATTCTAGGTCAGTGGCTCTTCCAGGGCCATCAAGGGTGAGGGAGTAAGTGGAGGACACACTCTGGGTGCAGAGGGAGGAAAGTTGGGCCCAGGGTAGTGTTTGTCTGGGGCCTGTTGGAAGCCCCATATAGACCCATCGCGGGCACTCTTGTGTCCTCCCAGACACAGTCTAGGCTCCAGAGGACTGGGGGAGACCGGCGGTTGAAACACACGCATCTGTATTTACAGCTCCGTAACAAACACAAGGGAAGGAAAGGCAGAGAGCGCTGAGGACAGGGAGCAGTCGGGAATATCTGGATGCCAGAAGTTGAGCCGGTCTGAGAAGATGAGACTGAGTGACAGGAGAACGGGGCTGTCCCACGTCCACACCTGGGGCGCGGCTGAGCACACCCCCTGCAGGGAGACCTGGGGGGAGCTGGCCCCGCCAGGGTGTGGGCACAGGCTGACGGGCTTTGGCTTTAGGGAACTTCTCCCTCTTCCTGCTGCGCCCTGTGTTTGTGGGGCTGGCCTGCTGAAAGCTGAATGACACTGCTGCTCTGTGTATTGGTTTTCAGTTTTAAACTTTTATTTTATTTTTAAAATTTTTAAACTTTTAAATTAAAAAGTTTAAAATAGTAATTTCAGAGCTCCAGAGAAGTTGCAAGTATAGTACAAAGACTTCTTATATTTCCTTCACCCAGACTCACCAGTTGTTACCATTTTATCACATTTGCTTTATTTCTTTTTGTCCCCATATAGGTATGTGCATATAAATGTGTAATAAGTATGTTAACTAACAAAATTAAAATAAAAAAATAGAAAAAAAATTTTGCTGAAGTATTTGAGAGTGAGTTACAGGCATCATGTCCCTTTACTCTTAAGTTTTGTAGCATGACTCTTCTAAGAACGTGGGCATTCCCATATCATATTATATCATGTCAGCACAATTATCAAAATTTAGTAAATTTAACATTGATACAATCAAATACACCGTCCATATCTAAATATTACCAATTGTTCCAATAATGTGCTTTATGGCATTCTCCCCTCTCCAATGCAGAATCAAATCAGGATCATGTATTACATTCAGTTGTTAGGTCCTTTTTTTGTTATGTCTCTTATTTTTTTATTTAAAAAAGTTTTATTTTTTTAAAGTAGGCCTCCACCCAATGTGGGGCTTGAACTCACAACCCCGAGGTCAAGAGTTGCGTGCTCTACTGACTGAACCAGCCAGGCACCCTGTTTTGTTTTGTTTTGTTTTGTTATGTCTTTCGATCTACAACCCTCCTCAGCCTTTCTTTGTCTTTCATGACTTTGACATTTTTGGAGTACAAGCCAGTTGTTTTGTGGAAGGCTCCTGAATCCGGGTTTGTGAGCTGGGCTATGCTTTCTGGGCGGGGTTACTATACAGTTGAGGCTGTGTCTATTTCAGAGCATCCCATCAGGACACATGATGGCAGTGAAACCTTTTCTTTTTTTTTAAAACTTAGCTTACTGAAGAATTTAATATGCATAATATATATGTAAGAAGCTCCTATCACTCTTGAGGTTTGCCGAGCGTTTTCAGAAGCTTCTGAATGCAGAGTAAAAGCCACACATTTTACAGTGGCCTACGTGATCTGGCCTCCCTGATCCCCACCTCCCCTTCCTCTCTCCTTCCTTGCACGCCCTGTGTTCAGCATCCCTGACCCGCTGCTCCTGGAGCACACTGCACTCCATGGCTTTGCACTCAGTTTTCTCTACCTGGAATGCCACTTCCCCACTGGCCACCTGGCCTGCTCCCTCCGCCCCTCAGGATTCTGCTCATACCACCTTCTCAGGGATGGCTTCCACTGAAATTGTCAACCCCGCCATCCTGTAATGCCTTATCTCCCTCTCTGCTTATTTTCTCTGTGGTCTTCATCTCCATTGGACGCACTCTCCTGTTTACTCCTTTGTTTTCTTTTCTGTCTCCTGGGCTCCTCTTTACCTCACTAGAATGTAAGATCCTTGAGGCCAGGGCTTTTGTCTGTTTTGTTCACTGCTGTTTCTTCAGCCTCTAGAACAGTATCTGGCACAATTAGAGTCTCAGTAAATCTTGTCCCTTTATTGAATGAATGGATGGATGAATACTTTAAACAACCTCTAGAATAAAGTGAGAGTTTATCTGTCTATTGGCGAGTTTCATTGGGAGAAGCTGTTCTAGATTTTAAGCCAAGTACTCCCTCTGTGGCATTGAGGAAGCTAACTAACTTTTGTTTCTCAGTTTTCCATTCATAAGGTGAAGTCAACAGTGGTGTTGCTCTATAGGGATGTGTCACCGTTAGGTGAGGTATGCTACTATAACATGCTTAGAAAGTTCTTATACCAGGTGCCCCCAGATGGGCACTCATGTTACTCAGTTATTTGGAGGCAGGGTCTATGTTTCACTTAGTTTTGTGATCAGAGTCAAGAAGAGAGACTAATTTGTTGGTTAATTATTTAAGTCAAAAGCAAGTTAGAAAATCCTGGATGAAGGGCAGCCTCGTGGCTCAGTCGTTAAGCGTCTGCCTTCAGCTCAGGTCATGATCCCAGGGTCCTGGGATCGAGCCCCACATCGGGCTCCCTGCTCAGCGGGGAGCCTGCTTCTCCCTCTCCCCCTGCCCCATGCTTTCTCTCTCTCTTTCATGAATGAATAAAATCTTTAAAAAAAGAGAGAGAAAATCCTGGATGAGGGGTGCCTGGGTGGCTCAGTTGGTTAAGTGTCTGCCTTTGGCTCAGGTCACGATCCCCGGGTCCTGGGATTGAGCCCTGCATCAGGCTCCTTGCTCACTGGGGAGTCTGCCTCTCCCCCTGCACCCAGGTTGTGCTCTTTCTCTCTCAAATAAATAAATAAATAAATAAATAAATAAATAAATAAATAAAATCTTAAAAAAGGAAATCCTGGATGAGATGATGTTTTATTTATTTTTAAAGATTTTATTTTTTTATGAGAGAGAGAGAGAGATATAGTGAGACAGAGCACGAGCAGGGGGTGGGGAGAGAGAGAAGTAGTCTCCCTGTTGAGCAGGGAGCCAGGACCCTGGGATCGTGACTTGAGCCAAAAGCAGACGCTTAACCAACTGAGCCACCCAGGTGCCCAAGATGATAAGTTTTAATGGGTAACTCTTTTCTGAAGGTTTTCTCATTGTCATAACTGGGATCTTTGGGAGAATGCAACATTTTTAACTTAAAAGAACACATATTCAAGACACTTAATCCTATTATGACATTGTACAATGTGAAATATGCTAATTGTTTTCACAGGGACATCTCCCTCTCAATTCCCACTCCTTCCCTGATGGTGCTTGAACACCTTTGGGCCAGGCCCTGGGCTAAGTATTGAGAATTTGATGGTGAATCAGTACATGGACCCCTCCTTCACAGAGCTAACATCTATCACAGGACTCAATACATAATTACAGCTGTGATTAGTGCCCTGCAAAGTGCTCACACAATAGGTACTCAAAATGTTAATTGAGTGAATAAATGAATTCTTTTTAGGCATCATCTTAGAAGCAGATTGGGATGATTTTGGGGTCAGGTGTGTTGGGAAGCAGGGACCTTCAAATAGCTGCCCACAGGAGTGGGTCCAGGTCCAAAATTCAGGTTTGCTCTGTGCATTCTGAGGGGACCCCAAAGGACACACTGGAGACTGTGAACATGCAGGGGCTGCAGACAAAACAAAACGGCAGGGCAGCATCTCATGGATTAGCTCTAAGGCATGCTTACCGGCTCTTTTTACAGACTGTGTTAAAATTTTCACTTCTCGGGAAGGAGTCTCTGATTCTGACTACTCTGTCTGGGATCCACGCAAGTTCTAAGAAGACTATTTGTTTCTGTTCCTCACTGTATTTGTATCTCTTCCTCACTGCACCTCCCCTGAAACAAAGTGAATGGTGAAGTCGTTGGGCACGGGGGGACAGACTGGGTCTCAGAGAACTCAGGGCTGCAGCACCATCCTAGAGGGAACTGGTTCCATAGAAATCACTCCAGGGTTTGCTGGACCATTGTCTTCATAAACAGATATTTAAAAATTTAATTTAATTTAATTTTTGTTATTTTTAGAGAGAGAGAGGGCATGAGCAGGGAGGGGCAGAGGGAGAAGGAGAGAATCTTAAGCAGGCTGCACACTCAGCACATAGCCCCCCCTGAAATCATGACCTGAGCCAAAATCAAGAGTTGGACACTTCACCCACTGAGCCACCTAGGCGCCTCAACAGACATTTTTATTAAAGCGTGACACATGTACAGAAAAACATAGAAAATTAGAAACATACATCTCCATGTGTTACTGTTAAATGAACATGCTTGTGTATCTACCACACATTCTCTCCATTCATTAGCTCTTCCCTCTTTCACAAATACAACCACTGTTCTCACTTTTGACATCATAGGTTAGTTTGGCCTGTATATAAAGGGAATTATATGGCATGTGCCTTAGGTTTGGCTTCTTTTGCTCAACATCTGATGAAATTTATCTATGTTATTACTTGCACCTGGTCATTGCATGGTTTTTCGGTGTATGACTATACAGAAGTTTATTCATCCATTCTGCTATTAATGAATCTTTGGGTTGTTTTTTCCCCCCTATTATAATAATGGTATTAGTAGCCTATTGTACACACTTTTCATATATGCATGTCTGTTGGGTATATCTCTAGGTGTAGAATCATGGGGTATGTATATAGACTTGTAGTGGATGCTGGTCAACTGTTTGCCAAAGTGGTTGAACCAAGCAGTATATGAGAGGAGTCCCATGATGCTTCAGGGCTGTTGGCTCTTTTTGAGGCCCTGCAAATGGGAAGTGAAGGTGCAGGTGTGTGGAGCCTGGAAGGCAAAGGCTAAAACCAAGGGAGCCACATCTCTGGTATTCTGCACAAAATTCCTACAGTATACTTGTTTCTGGGAGTTAGCTGAGACACATTCTTGAATTTAAGTAATTAATTAATTAATTAAATAACTTCATTAAGCATTTACTATGTTCCAAGAACTATGCAAGATTCTGTTGATGAAACAAAGATGAAACATATTGATTATATCCTTAAGAATCTTTCAGACAGAGGCGCCTGGGTGGCTCGATTGGTTAAGCAAGCGTCTGCCTTCGGCTCAGGTCATGATCCCAGGGTCCTGGGATAGAGCCCCGCATCGGGCTCCCTGCTCAGCGGGAAGCCTGCTTCTCACCCTCCCACTGCTGCTCCCCCTGCCTGTACTCTCTCTCTCTGTCAAATAAATAAATAAAATCTAAAAAAAAAGAATCTTTCAGACAGAGGAAAACGAGCATGTGCAGCAACAATTGTAAGGGAAGTGTCACCGACAGGCAAGACCCATTTAGAGCACAAAGGGAGCTGAGAAAATGGCGATTCCTTCTGGTGGGGGGTGGGGGAGTGCTGTGGGATGTGGCCTTGAAGGATGCAGAATTGCTCAGGAGATAGGGATAAGGAAGAAAGATAAGGTGAGTAGAGGGAACAGCTGGATGGAAGTAGGGAAAACACAGGGTTTGGATGGGAAATGAAAAGCAAATGCACCTGTTAGCTTGGAGAAAGCATAAATGAGCTGATTCAGTTAACTGATACAGGGAATTGGGGGGGCATGGGCTGAGAAAGGCCGATAGAGGTCAGGGGGTTGCATTGTCCGAGGAGAGGAGTCAATATGGCCAGTGAAGCCCCCAATGTGGGGTTAAGTGGAGAAAGAGAGGAGATGAAGTGGGATGTGGGCCATGGAGGGTGCTTTATCTACTTTATGATTTTGCTTTGACTGGGGCTGGCCCTGCCCCGGCACTTTTGGGATCTTACTGGGCTCTATCCATTCAGTGTCCAGCGGGTGGCCCCTCTTCTGCCTTCCCCCAAGCCTGATGGCACAACCCCGAGCAGAGAGAAACCTTAACATCCTTTTGTTGGCTGGTGGAAGTGTACTGCTCTGAGACTTGCCCCCGCCCCCCTCCCGGCTCTCAGCCCTCACCCCTCCTCCACCAGCAGTCCAGGTCAGAGTTAGCCGAGCTGACTGTGGACACTGCACAGCTTTGGAGGCTGCAGCCCCTGCACCTGAGCTGCGGGCTGGGCAGGACTCCCTGCTGGCCAGATTGTCTCATTGACCACCCTCCCTGCTGGCTGCCCATTTCTTCCTGAGGAGGCAGTGGAGTTAATCACCTCACTTCTGCTCTCCCTCTGCAGAGTTACTGTTTTACTCCATTTGTTCTTAACCACGGGAAGAGGGGCCCCAAAGCTGCTGAGCGGTAGCGACAGCAGTGGTGGCAGCGCCAGGGCCTCCCCTGACCACCGGAATCTGCTGTGGCCTCTCCTCTCTGAACAAGCCAGTACTTTGTCAGAGCCTCCTCCATCTCTCACTCAGCATAGGCTAACTTGTGTGGAAGTATGTTTTCTTTTCCTTTTTTTTTTAATTATTTGTTTCAGGGGTATAGTTCTGATTCATCAGTCTTACATAATACCCTGTGCTTATTTCACCCCATAACCTTCCCCCACAACGTCCATCACCCGGTTACCCCATCCCCCCACCCCCTCCCCTCCAGCAGCCCTCAGTTTGTTTCCTATGATTAAGAGTCTCTTATGGTTTGTCTCCCTCTCTGGTTTCCTCTTGTTTCATTTTTTTCCTCTCTTCCCCTATGATCCTCTGCCTTGTTTCTTTTTTTTTTTAAAGATTTTATTTATTTATTTGAGAGAGAGAGAGAGAGAGAGAGAGAGCACATGAGAGGGGGGAGGGTCAGAGGGAGAAGCAGACTCCCCGCTGAGCAGGGAGCCTGATGCGGGACTCGATCCAGGGACTCCAGGATCATGACCTGAGCCGAAGGCAGTCGTTCAACCAACTGAGCCACCCAGGCGCCCCCTCTGCCTTGTTTCTTAAATTCCACATATTAGTGAGATCATGTGGTAATTGCCTTTCTCTGATTGACTTATTTAGCTCAGCAAAATACCCTCCAGTTCCATCCATTTCGATGTAAATGGTAAGTATTCATCCTTTGTGATGGCTGAGTAATATTCCATTGTGTGTGTGTGTGTGTGTGTGTGTGTGTGTGTGTGTGTGTGTATACACACCACATCATCTTTATCTATTCATCTGTCAGTGGACATCTTGGCTCTTTCCACAGTTTGGCTATTGTGGACATTGCTGCTATAAACATTGGGGTGCAGTTGCCCCTTCAGATCCCTACATTTGTATCTTTGTGGTAAATACCCAGTACTGCAATTGCTGGGTCGTAGGGTAGCTCTATTTTCAACTTTTTGAGGAACCTCCATACTGTTTTCCAGAGGGGCTGCACCAGCTTGCATTCCCACCAACAGTGTAGGAGGGTTCCCCTTTCTCCGCAACCCCGCCAACATCTGTCGTTTCCTGACTTGTTAATTTTAGCCATTCTGACTGGTGTGAGGTGGTATCTCATTGAGGTTTTGATCTGGATTTCCCTAATGCCGAGCGATGTTGAGCACTTTTTCATGTGTCTGTTGGCCATTTGGTTGTCTTCTTTGGAAAAATGTCTGTTCATGTCTTCTGCCCATTTCTTGATTGGATTATATGTTCTTTGGGTGTTGAGTTTGATAAGTTCTTTATAGATTTTGGATACTAGCCCTTTATCTGATATGTCATTTGCAAATATTTTCTTCCATTCTGTTGGTTGTCTTTTGGTTTTGTGTACTCTTTCTTTTGCTGTGCAAAAGCTTTTTATCTTGATGAAATCCCAATAGTTCATTTTTGCCCTTGCTTCCCTTGCCTTTGGTGATGTTTCTAGGAAGAGGTTGCTGCCTGTGTTCTCCTTTAGGATTTTGATGGACTCCTGTCTCACATTTAGGTCTTTCAACCATTTGGAATCTATTTTTGTGTGTGGTGTAAGGAAATGGTCCATTTGATTTTTTTATGAAATAAAAAAATGGCTTGTTAATCCTCTGTTGTATAATTCTTTTCTTTCTTTTTTTTTTTTTAAAAGATTTTATTTATTTATTTGACAGAGAGTGAGCACAAGCAGGGGGAATAGCAGCCTAGGGAGAGGAAGAAGCAGGCTCCCCACTGAGCAGAAAGCCTGACATGGGGCTTGATCCCAGGACCCAGGGATCATGACCTGAGCCAAAGGTCTCAGCCACCCAGGCGCCCCCCTCTCTCTCTTTTTAAAGATTTTATTTATTTATTTGAGAGAAAGAGAGACAGACAGAGAGAGCACAAGCAGGATGAGGGGTAGTGGGAGAGAGAGAGATAGCAGCAGACTCTTGGCTGATCATAGAACCTGAGGTGGGGCTCAATTCTAGGACCCTGAGATCATGACCTGAGCTGAAGTCAGACGTTTAACTGACTGAGCCACCCAGGTGGCACAAGGTCATTTTTGCTGCATTGTATTCAGAAGGCCAGCCCAGTTGCTGGAGATGGGGAAGTGAGCTCCATCTCTCGAGGATGGGTGGAGCTACAAAGTCACATTGCAAGGGGCATGGCCATTTTTGCATTTTTTCTTTAAATTTTTTATTGTTATGTTAATCACCATACATTACATCATTAGTTTTTGATGTAGTGTTCCATGATTCATTGTTTGTGCATAACACCCAGTGCTCCATGCAGAACATGCCCTCTTTAATACCCATCACCAGGCTAACCCATCCCCCCACCCTATTTATTTGACAGAGAGAGACACAGTGAGAGAGAGAACACAAGCAGGGTGAGTGGAGAGGGAGAAGCAGGCTTCCTGTGGAGCAGGGAGCCTGACGTGGGGCTCAATCCTAGGACCCCGGGATCATGACCTGAGCAGAAGGCAGATGCTTAACCTACTGAGCCACCCAGGTGTCCCCATTTTTGCATTCTATCACACTGATTTTCTGCTGGAATTCTCAAACTTTAAATTTAAATTAAATTAATTTTAATTTTAATTTTAATTCCTTGAAACATAATTACAGAGTTATCTAGGTGCCCCTTGAGCCTAATTCTATTGGTTATTTTTTCTTTTAAGTTTTGAACATGTTTCCTCGCCTTATGCCTGTTTGTTTTTTATTTCGTTTTGGACATTATGCATGAAAATTTTAGAAATAATTTAATGCTCATGTTGATGTTATTTTTCTCCAAGAATAACTTATATTTTTATTTTAAAAAATATTGTATTTATTTATTTGACAGAGAGAGAACATAAGCAGGAGGTGGGGCAAAGGGAGAGGGAGAAGCAGACTCTTCAGAGCAGGGAGCCCAACTCAGGGCTTGATCCCAGGACCCTGGGATCATGATGAGCCCAAGGCAGACACTTAACCAATTGAGCCACCCAGGCACCCCTAAAGATTTTATTTATTTATTAGAGAGAAAGAGGGAGACAGGGGGGAGGGGCAGAGGGAAAGGGAGAGAGAATCCCCAAGCAGACTTCATGCTGAGTGTAGAGCCTGATGTGGGCTCCATCTCACAAGCCTGAGATCATGACCTGAGCCAAAATCAAGAGTTGGATGCTTAACCAGGTGTCCCAGTATACCCACTTCTTAACATGAGATCCCTGAACTCTGTGTTCTTTTAGTTCCTTGAGTTTATTGTGAGCCTCCAGGGACTAGGAGTCAAAAATGCTGGTCTCACCTCTCTGAGTTTCCTTCTTCCGGATCTTAGCCCCATAATATTTCACTGCTTTATTAGCTCCCCGATTCCTTTAGCAATAAGCTTTTATATTTTGCCCATTTTTTTTCCTGGTTATTCTCAGTGGCAGGGTTGGTTAGCATGTCTTAATGTGGTCTTCATGATCAGAATTAGGAATTCTTTAGATGATTACTTATCTCAACTATTAAGTGTATGCTGTGGAATAAAAGTATGTTCTGCTTTCAGATCACAAATTCTCTGGCATCAGGAACCATGTCTTGGTTGAGGCCCCAACTCTTTGGGGCCCTGGTTACACTGGGGATTGTAACCAGTGGGGATTGTTCTCAGGATTTTTGTGCAATGCTTGATTGCACCTCTTGGCCTGTTCTCATATATAGGACCATGGGAGACAAAGACACAGTCTCTGTTTCTGGTTTGGCAATGGACAGAGCCAGTTCAAATCCTAAGAATATGAATAGGAACCCTATGTGTTTTTTGTTTGTTTGTTTTGTTTTGCTTTTAAAGATTTTTTCCCTAAGTAATCTCTACACCCAAAGTGGGGCTCAAACTTACAACCCTGAGATCAAGAATCTAGTGCTCTACTGACTGAGCCAGCCAAGTGCCCCAGAACACTATGTGTTTTATTCTTTGGACTGTCAAGATCAAAGAAACACAATCTATTCTTTGGACTGTCAAGATCAAAGAAACACAATCTATCAACCAAATAGTTTCTTTAATTATTTACTCTGGCTCCTGAGGAAATGCCAGGGTGAAGGTGTGGTTGGGAGTGAGCATGTTTATAATGCATCCGGATATCTAAAAATCCCCCTCTTCTATTTTAACAGATCTGTTCATATAACAATCCCCATCTCCTATTCTCTCCTCCAAATTCTTTCTGACCCTCCCTGGCAGACCTTTTTATTTCCTACATTTATTATGTGGCCATGCCACATAGCTTCCCTGCCAAAGATGGCCACTCGAGCTTCCATTTTTCTTTACTGACTGCACTGGGCTTTCCTAGGGGAGGCAAAAACTAGTAGCTCTATGTCACACCCTCATTTTAATTAGCACACATCTTGATCTCTAGAGAGGACAAATGCAGGGAGGTCTCACGGTCATGTAGTTTTATTTTTCTCTAATTATTCTTAAGGGAGTGATGGCTGTGGAGACTTCCTAGTGACTAAAAATTTGGCAAACATTAATGAGAAATGACCCACGTTTGATGTGTTAAGTGCTTCAAGAGAGGATTATGAATCTAGCTCTATGGGAGGACAGGGGAGGGAGCTATGAAGGGAACTTGGAGGGTTCATCTTACTGGGTCTGGCCATACAGAATTTCCAGAGTCACCACTGGCCACTGGTGGTTGTCTCAGCCCTGCGTGGAGGGAGTCACGTCAGATACAGTGTTTATAACATTGTGGTTAAGAACTCATCCTCTACAGCCAAATTGACTGGATTTCAAGCTCATCTTTCTTGCTATGTAACTTGGGCTGGTTACTTTTCAGTTCTTTCCAGTCAGTTTTCTCACCTGTAAAACAGGGATAAAACTCTCATAAGGTCATCGTTAAGACATATAGTGAAACATGGTTAAAATGTTTTCATAAAACTTTATATAAAAGTGTTTTATGAGCTTTATATGAAGTGTTTAAAACCTGCTGCCCCACAGAAAGAAGTCAGGAGATTTTAGCTATCATTACTGGTTGGTGGGCTCCTTCAGAGGAGGGGCATGGAGCTTGGGGAGGGGGAGGCCCAAGGGAAGTACACTTTCAGGTTCTGTTAGGCTCCGGTCTCCTCACACATGCCTCCTTCCTCTTGGCTCAAGGGAAGTCACATCCAACTGCCTGCAATGCTCAGGGCTGGCACCCTTCCTGCCGCCTCCAACCTGTGTTCTCTTTTCTAGAATCCCTAGATTCTCCTGAACGCGTGGTCGGACTCTCAGGAAACCAACTCTCGTTACTGCCTCCCAGGACACAGACAAAGCACATAAACTCTGCTCAATGGAAGATGCAGAAGCACTCAAGTTCAGAATTTTCCGTGATAGTGATTTGGAAGAATGGGTCTGAAACTTGGACTTCTAATCATCTCAAAAAGACATTCGATTTTATAAAAAGGAATTTAACTCTTCTCCTCAAAACAGCTCAGCAGGACGACAGTGGCCTCTACCTCCTGGAGGTGACTGATGACAGTGGGAGAGTTAAGAATCACCAGTTCCAGGTTTCTGTATTTGGTGAGTCCCTAGGACAGCTCAGCCTGCCTCTCTGACTCTTGCAGGGCTTTTATTTCCAGTGCCTTTCTGATCAGAATCTCTGCTTCCAGATCACGTAGGGACACTTGAAATAGTGGAGGAGAGGAAGGTCCTGGACGGAGGGAGATGCCAAGTGTCTCTGTCCTGCTCGGTCTCCAGAGGTGGTAATGTGAGCTATGTTTGGTATAGAGGGAGCAAGTTGATCCAGACACCAAGCAATCTCAGCAAACTGGAGGAACAGATTGATGTCAGTGCCTTGGACATATACACCTGCAATGTCAGCAACCCAGTCAGCTGGGTAAACCACACCTTCACCCAGAGCTGTCGGAGTGTTGACAAGCGTAAGTGGAGCACTTTGGACTAATAGGGGCTGAAAGTGTTGGACCCCATAATCAGTCTCATGCCAGAGATACTGGGGTATAAGATCCCTTGGCTGCCTCCTCAAGCGCCTTGCTGCCCCTCCCTGGGGTGGTCCTGGTCTCTGGGCACACAGTTCCCTTATGTTATAGGCCCAGGCCTATCTTAGTCTGGGAAGAATTTTATCCCCAACAAGAATCTCCTAGGAGATGCTAGTTTTTCTTTCATGTAGGGAATGTTTAGCTGTTTGGTGGGTCACAGCCCTGCCACGGCTGCTGATCATCACTTTCTTCCTCTGAGAGACTGATGGAGACTTGCTTCCTCCTCCCAAGGAAGGATAACTCCTCCAAGCCATGTAGTTCCCCAAGAGGTAACTGTGGTGTACACGGTGCCCTAGGTCATGGGAGGATGTTCACAGGGGTTCCTGGAAGAGTTTCTTGGTTTATTGCTTATGCTCATCCTAAGAGTTATCTATCATCTATCTATTATCTATCTATCTATCTCTCTATCTATCATCTATCATCTGTCATCTATCTATCTTTATTTATTTATTAATATATAATGTATTATCTGTTTCAGGGGTACAGGTCTGTGATTCGTCAGTCTTACACAATTCACAGTGCTCACCATAGCACATACCCTCCCCAATCATCCTAAGAGTTACCTTGAGTTAAGTTTGCACCAATTTTTATCGGATCAATAAATCCAATAAGATTAGACTTAATGTGTCGTCAGCATGGGCATTACAGGGAAAAACCTACTTGATGTCCCTATCCTTAAGGAACTTACGGCCAAATAGGGGCAACAAAACTAGGCGTTCCTAGGCAAAAAAGAAACCAGCGAGCTGAAGCGATTTGGAGTGACAAGGACACTGGCTTTTGGGTCATGTCAGCTGTGGTTTCATTATTCACTAGCTCTGTGATCTCAGGCAGCTTCCTTACCTTCTCTGAGCCTCAGTTTTTCTCGTGGGTAAAATGGGATGATAATAGGTAACTCCCAGGATTGTTGGTAGGATTAGATGAGGTGATGTTTGTGAAGAGCCTCACCAGCTAACATCTGGAACACGTAATTCCTTTCCCTGACCCTCTCGTCAGTGGGCTTGCACATCAGGCCACAGGTGTGACACAGACGGTAAATGTAGAAGTTCCAATGAGGAAGATCAGTGGTGGCAGGACTGGAAGGAAGGGGAGGGGAGGGCTGCCTGGCGCAGCGTGGGTGCGATATGTTTTGCTGAGTTAACAAAACAATGGGTAGATGTCACATTTGCTGTGCCGGATGCTTTACATGTATTAGATCATATGCTCCACTCCCTTATGTAGATAACACCATCTCCTTTTATACGTGAGAAAATGGAAGCTCAGGAGGTTAAGGAAGTTGCCCAAGGTCACAGAGCCAGGCCGGTCAGATATTGGTACCCATGCTGTTAGCATCAGTTGGGGAAGTCACCCAACTGTAGAGAGAGACACCTTGATGGTGCAGTCAATGGGACGTGAGAGAGGAGTGCGCGTTTGAAACAAGTCCTGCAGCAGACAGGCGGGAAGGGAGGAGAGAGAGAGGCTGAAAGCTCAGGCCTCGTGCTTTCCATGTCCCTAGAATACACCTCTGTGAGCTTTATGATGATCATTGTGATTTTTCTAATCACGCTGCTCCTGGGTGCCCTCACCTGCTTCTGTGTGTGGAGGAGGAGGAGGAAGCAGTCAGGTGAGTAAGGGTCCCCAGGAGGTGCTGTTGCCCGACCTGACACCCCCAGCGGCATGCGCCTGGGAGCACAGCACCTGCTTTTCCTCTGGAGCTTGGGACATGCGTGTGCATGTTTGGGGGAGGGAAAGCTGCTGGGCCCTTTCTCCCAGGTCATACCTTCTGGGGGTCCTCGGCATGTTTACAGCCCGATGTGCAGATTTGCCTGCTGGTGGCTGGTTTGTTGGGGGACAGCCCGGCCCGATGGAGTAGCTATGTCGGGTGGTTGCTGCTGCTGTGGTCTGTGGGCATCCTGGGGAGAGCACTAATCCGCCTCCTTTCTAGAATCTTTCTCAAGGTCTTGGCCATCTGGGGTGGAGGTGGAACTGTGAGAAGCAGAAGCCTGGCCAGGATACCCTCTGGATGTCTCTGCAGCTCTGTCTTTGCTGCTTTTCTCCTACAGAGACCAGCCGAGGGGAAATTCTGACAGTTTATGAAGACGTCAACACCGTGCAAAACAGGAGTAATCAGGTACGGTACATGAGGGGCTGGAGTCTCTCTCCACTAGCCTGGAAGAGGCTTCTGGGGAGGAGAGCCATTAGGAGCAGGGAGACAAAGGGTGCCACACAAGCGCCCTCTCAAAGTGATCCTCAGCCCTCCCGTCTGTCTTCCCCAGCAGCCTCCTAGCTCTGGCTGTGGAGGAAAAGCAGAACACGAGGGGGAAGCTGCTGGGAAGGTTGGAGCCCAGCACGCCCACAGTAGTGGACAGAATGCGGCTCTTCTCTCCCCAGACGGCACCCTGGTGGCCCTGTTTCCGCCCCATCTTCCCAGCGGCACTAAGCCCCAAGAAGAATCCAGCATTCTTGTCTTTTGTGTCTGGCCACAAAAGACTTTTGTCTCGGGCCCCTGCACGGCCAAGTTTACTTCTTTGGGTCCCTTGATTGTTGCCGTGGCTGCGGAGGATGCCAGCCTGACCTGCCAAAGCATATGGTGTCGTCGCTAGCGCAGTGGTCTGCGCTCCCAACTTTCTGGGGGGAGGCCTGAGTCCAGCTGAGGTGCTAGAGAGAGAAACCGGGTTAACCCAGAGTCAAGGAGCCAGAGCGGCTTCCTCCGAGAATCTGCTGACAACCTCTCCCGCCATCGTCTGCGGGGAGTGGCTGCCTCGGCCTGGCGTGCAGGGCTGTAGCCGCGGAGGGCACTGCAGAGCCGCTGCCGGATGCCCCCCACGGCTCTGCCCCGCCCCCGGCCCCAGCAGGGCAGGAAGTGGGGACAGGCCTAGGGGAAAGGCAGTGCCTAACTGGGGAGGCCGGGAGGGGTGGGAAGGGCCTGCTTCCGACCGGCATTCCTGGTCCTCCACCCGAGGAGGTGAGGCGGGAAGGCGGCACGGTGGGATCGCCTGCTTTATCACACGTGTGAGGCCTTGTAGAACAGGCAAGCCTCTTCCCTCAGGTCTGGGCTCAGTGGGAACCAGGAATCAGGGCCGTTTCCCCAGCCTGTTTCCTTGCCCCATTAGTGGAATATTGGGATGTGAAACAGCTCCTGGGACAAATTCCTGAGAGCAAGTGCATCTACCTATAGCTAGAAGCCCAAATGCTCGTGACGAATGGCCTTTCCTCCCACAAAATGAAGATTGCTTTAGGTTAGGTAAATGCAGGAGGAGAGTAGAAAATAACTAGTCAGAGTATAAGAAGTCTTGTGGGGATTCAGGCCTGTTTCTCTGCCTCTGACTCAGGAGCTCCTCCCTCCGTGGCCTCATCCCTTGCTGGCTTCTCCCTGCTCAGTCTGCTGTGGGCAGGAAGGGAACAGGAAGGGCATGGTCTCTCAGCCTCTGGCCTCGGGTCCAAGGCTTCCCCCAGCTCTGTAGCTGCCTGGGGACTGGCTTGAGGCCAAGGGCAAACTGGCCACCAAGGCTCGATCTAGAGAGGGAGCTTTAAAACAGTGAAAGCCTCTGAATTTCAAGGCTCAGATCACAGCCCCACTCAGGGCTCAGCCCATTATCAGTGGTCATGTGGCAAATTTGGCTGAGAAGTTCGCAAAGGCAAGTTTCTAAGTTACCAAAGTAAAGCCAGTGATGGGAGCCCCCTTGGTCAGGGTCACTAGGTGCAATCCCTTCATACATGGGTGGTTCCTTGCACGTGACACTAATTCCTCCAGTGTGAGTCGCTCTTTCTACTGTGGCTCCCCATCCTGGGGTGACGAATGACCACCTCCTTCGCCAGCTTCTGGGAGCCCCTCTTGTTTGCTGTGTCTCTTCCCATCCAATCCCAATCTGGACAGACACAGCCATCTGACCACGTGCCCCTTTACTCTTTCTTGTGCAGGAGCAGAGGCATAATCCCCCTGGAGAAGGAAGCACCATCTACTCCATAATCCTGTCCCAGGTACCACGCTAGTTTCTCGAATCCTTTCCAGGCCTGTCTATGGGGCTTCCTAATGCCTTCCAGAAGCTCACACTCTTGAATGGCAGAATAAGGGCTTGGTGCTCCTAGAATCTAAAAGACAGTGTGGCCTCAGCTGCATTAAATTGTTTGAAAAGATCTGTGTGGCTCTGGAGCGTCTTGGCAGAGCTGAACAGAGCTGGAAAGTCTGATGTAGGTTTTCTTTTTCCCTCCATATGCCTGGCAACAGGTGTGGCCCAGACAGCCGGTAGGAGGAGGAAACTCGTCAGGAGACTCCGCTTCTGTTTTCTCCCCCTGCTACTTCCAATACTTGGGGCCCTTATAGTTTGTTTTGTTTTGTTTTAATCTCGGCTCCTTATTATATCTGTTTTCAGGAAAGGATGTATCTGGTTGTTCTCTTTTATCTTACAATGCCTTAACAATAACAATTTTTTAAAGTTTACTTATTTGATAGAGAGAGAGAGAGAGAGAGAGAGAGAACAAGCAGGGGAGAGGGGTACAGAGAGGGAGAAGCAGACTCTCCGCTGAGCAGCACGATCCCAGGACTCCAGGATCATGACCTGAGCTGAAGGCAGATGCTTAGCTGACTGAGCCACCCAGGCGCCCAACAATAACATTTTTTAAGTACTTACTATGTCTACTTTCTTAATGAATCTCACAAAACAGCCTCATGAAGTGGGTCTAATACAACCTCCATTTCGCAGATGAGGACAGACACAGGTTAACTAATGTGCTCTAGGTTGCAGAGCTGAGCTAAAGGGCTTCTTGAAGCCTCCACTCCACCTGCCCCCTTCCTGACTTGAACGTTCTTGGATTATAGAAATTTACCATGAACTGGAGAAACATCCTCTAATTTTGACAGCTAAAATGACATTATCCATAACCCAGGCTGGGACATCTGTCTCAAGGGAAACACTGCCTCCTGGTGGCCAGTGATGAAAAATTTCTGATAAATACGACAATTTTTTTCTTTTTCTCTTTTTTAAAGACTTAAGTCCTGAAGCACTAACCTCTTCAATTTGGTGGCTAAGCTGCCAGGCAGAGGAGTGGTGGTAGGCTTCAGAGAAAGATCAAGAGAAGGAGGAAGAGGAGAAAGTGAAGGGACAGAAGGGAAGGGAGGACAATGAAAGAAGAGAGGCACTGAGGAAGAAGGGGGGAGGGTGGGAGGGAGGTGCTCAGCCCTCACAGCCACTCTGGGATTCCCAAGTTGGGGGTTGTCTCCTCCTGTTCCCTATAAGATAATGTGATTCACTGATGGTGGGTCAAAGTCCAAGAGCCTTAAAGAGAGATGCAGGAGTGACTGTTACCTGCTAGTTTTCTGGCTTTATCCACATTGGATTCCCACATGAGGAATCTGAATAAATGCAAGGAAGAGCTCATCTCAGACTGAGATGTTGAATGAGGAACCTCCTCCTCTAGAGCTTCTTAGAAGAAGGATGGCTACCTGCCTTTGAGGACACCTGGTTCAGGTGCAGAGAAGGCAGTCATGTTGCCAGCGGGAGGCACTGAGGTATTGAGGAAAGACCTCTGGCGAGTCTGGGGCTTAAATTCCACTTCTACTGTGAATATACTGTCTGACTTGGGCTATTTACCCCTTTGGAACCTCATCTGTAGAATGGGGCAAATGATGATCATTCCTCTCATGTAGGTGTATTATAAGGGTTGCGGAGAATACATGTACAGAATAATGCTACCTTTACTGACAGACGGGGATGAGCATTCAGGTTGTCTGACCTCCTGAGTCCAGGGTTCCTTTCACTAATGCTTAGAGCTTCTGTCAGGGCAGGGTTGGGGGGAGGGGTGGAAGAGATGACCTCCCTCCCTAGGATTCTGTTGGATCTACGCTTCTGAAATAACTTTATTTCTTTTCTCATTAGTCTTCTGCTCCTACATCACAAGGAACAAATACATTATATGCATTGGTACAGCCTTCCTGGAAGGTGAGTCTCCCTCTCCAGGGGGTGGTGTGGATGCAGATGTGAATTTTGCATGTGCGCATGAGTTTGCACAGGGTGTGTGCACTTCCACTGTGTGTATCTGAGCAGCTTGGGTTAGATGGCGGTATTTAAATGTTAATGGGCCAAGTAGAAGTGCCTTTCTGGTTCTGTTTGGAGAAAAAGAACAGCTCTGAGACTAAGAGAACAGTGGATTAAAGGAGCCTCTAGGAGTTCCTATGGGACAAGGACAGAGACAGAAAGGTGGTGCTCTGTACAGAGAGACCACGCCGTCTTTAGGAGGCCAGCTGAGGCTACGGCGAGAGATACTAGAGGGGTTTCCAAGGTGGGGGAATATGGCCCAGAGCCAGAGGAGTTGCCCAGACCTAGAGAGACACAATGTTGACTTTCAGAAAACCAAATAAAGGTTCTGGCCAGTCATCTGCTGGTGGGGGCCTCTGGGCTGAAGCAACCCATCACAGTCCCCTCAAATCCTACTCCAAGCTAAGCTCACAGCTCTTTTGTGGACCTGGTGCCCATGGTCATTTTTTTCACCTTGGCTGGAAGAATGGTATTTCCAAGGCTGGAGCCACAGTACGAAGACATAAACTTAACGTGGTAGTATGGGAAGTTGGGAATATGCCGAATTGTGGAAGTATTGAGTGCGTGCAGGTCAAGATCAAATGGGGGAGAGGTTTAGAACAGATTTTCAGACTTTTTATTCACCCTCCTTCCAATATGTCATTCAATCTCTTAAGATTCCACCGTGAGAGATATTTATATTTAAGTTATATGCTGCAATGCAAGGCCAAATGGATGGTCATGGGCACCACGGTCACATGCTTGTTATTAAGGAGACTCTACCTACCACTGAGAGTACCTCTGAATTCCAATGTTTCTAGGGTTTCGCCAGGGACAGGGGATGTGTGTGCCAGAGTGCTTACACTAGGGTTGTGTGTGTGTGTGCTGGGAATGTGTGTATGTGTGGATCTGAGAGGTATGTGGGTGTGGGATACCAACCTCTGACTTGGGTTCAGAAATGTCATGTCATACACAAGTATGTATTGTGCCTTCTCCGGAAACCATAAACCCCATTATTTACTCTCGGGGTAGGAGATTCTATTCACCCCTGGCTGTAGGTTCAGGGATTATTTTTGGGCCCAGAGTCTCTTTGGGGCCTCTCATATCAGTGAGGAGTGGGACATTTCCTGACTTGAAGTTAAGCACTCTTAACCCTCTGTATTTCCAGTCTGAGTCCAAGAAGAAGAACCAGAGCTCTTCCTCCAGTTATACCATCTACGAAGAGGTAAGATTCTGGAGCTCCTACTGAATGGGTTCAGTGCCCATAGAAAAGCCTTGAAATTGAACACTCGTGAAAAAGCTATGCATAGAGTCTCAGAGTTGTAGAGATTTTAGGGATCTTTTCTTTTTTTTTTTAAGATTTTATTTATTTGAGAGAGAGAGAGAGAGAGCACAATCAGGGAGGGGGCAGAGGGAGAGGCAGACTCCCCACTGAGCAGGGAGCCCAACATGGGGCTCGATCCCAGGACCCTGAGATCATGACCTGAGCCCAAGACAGACGCTTAGCCAACTGAGCCACCCAGGCGCCCCCGAGGGATCTTCCTATCCACATTTTCATTTTAGAGACAAAGAAACTGAGGTCCAAGGAAAGCAAGGGTCTAATTCAAGGTCATAGCATGTGTTAGGGTTGGACTCTTATTGGGGAGCTTGAGTTTTAAACTAGGGCTGTCCTCCAGCTAGTTCCCCAGCTGTGGGCTTTACACTGGACATCTCTCTTTGCCAAGGGTGTGTGGGGTGAGGGTGCAGAGAAGGGAGGATAAATAAATCTAAATGATTTTCTAAAGTTAGCAAGTCATTGGGAACCATTCTGGGGCATAGGTAATCTTAAGC
The DNA here is from genome assembly GCF_009762305.2 of Zalophus californianus. Taxonomy (NCBI): domain Eukaryota; kingdom Metazoa; phylum Chordata; class Mammalia; order Carnivora; family Otariidae; genus Zalophus; species Zalophus californianus. The sequence goes on along the minus strand of NC_045604.1, from coordinate 5,402,657 downwards.
TGCTGCTGGAATGGACACTGTAAAGTGACCATTGAGGCTGGTGGCTGAATTGAGTCCCGTCAGACCATTTAGGGAATGGCAAATAGGGACTCAACAGTTTTTGAGGGTGTATTATGTATTTGGTAGCCTGCTAGTGGCTTCATGTGAATTATCTCATTTAATCCTCATAGAATGCCATGAGGTAGGTATAATTATACTTCCCATTTATACCCAGAGAAATTAAGGCACGGAGGGCACTCCCACCCACTAGCTTCCACCTGTGGTCCAATAAAGACGCTGCCGGGGGTCACGAGAGAGAAGGTGGATGGGGCCCACTGGGATTCCCTGGTGCTTCGGCTGCAGGCCCACATCAAAGCCAACGGGACAGCCTCGGGCTGCAGAGGGCACTGTGTGGGCCAAAGCAATCTAGGGCGGGTCATGTTAAAAAAACACTGGACTTAGAGCCAGAAGAACTGGCTTCAAACTCCTCCTTTACTTCATACTGGTTGTTGGCCCTGAGTTATTTCACTTCAAGCTTCATTTTCTTAATCTGTAAAATGGGGGTAATAATTCATACGTCTCAAGGTTGCTATGAGGATCTCCTAGCGGGAGAGGGTCTGAAGTTCTTCTTTTCTCCCGCAGGTTGGAAAGAGGCGACTCAAAGCCCAGAACCCTGCACGACTGAGCCGCAGGGAGCTGGAGAACTTCTGCATATATTCCTAGCTGCTGCAGCTGTTCTCTCTTACATCCCAGCATTGCTTTGGGAATCAGCGCCATGGATGACACCACATGAGTCTACAGAATGGTGCACAGTCTAGAGAGGACATGGGACTTCGTTTATCGTCTATGTCTTGTTTTGAAAATGATTGCTAATAAGAGCAAGACTGTTAAATAATATCTCTCAATTTATAGACTGGATGAGAATGGGTAGACAGGTTGGGTAGTTCATAAAAGACCACAAAGCAAGTCCAGAGCCACACAGCAAGTTTATCTAGTGCTATGCAAATGCAGGATGCTGTTATTATTAGCATCAAGATCCCTTCCCCTGGTTTTCTAATGTGTTACTCATCTTTCCTCTTCTCTAATCTGGAATGACCACATTTCTAGACCCTCCCCTTGCCCAGGCCCATCTTCCAAAGAGGGAGGAAAGATAATGGCGACTCAGAGGAAGAGAAACAGCGCCCCCTCTGTGAGGAAGGACTGAGTAGCTGTAAGCGGCTGGCTGCTCCTCCAACGGGGCTGGGTCTAGGCTTTCCTCGAATACAGAGGAAAAACTTCCCTACCGCATATTACACCTTTACTTCTGGCCACTAGGTCACGAGGGAGAATGGGCAGGAATGAGAGTAGATGGGGCAAAGCAAGCTGATCTCTGAGTGGAAAAATCACCCTGAGCCCATTGCTGTCCTGATAATTGGACAGTGAGACCAGCTTTGCCTACAGTATGATATATGATTTACAAAAACACATTATTAGAAATCTACTTGAGCTTCTTCACAAATTCTTCACAATTGGAAACCATATTCTATTTAAGTTCTGAGTCCTGATGAGCGCTCCCCAGGGCATATGCTGGAGGAAGGGCTCAGCCGGCTGTGCAGCTGGAAACTGGACACTCTGCTGGGCTCCCCTCAGTCCTCAGGCCAGACTCTTCCACGAGGCTGTGGGGACCAGAGTTGAGACTCCGGCCGCGCCCAGGAAAGGGGTGAGTGTGAACTGGAAGAGGTCCTACTCAGAGACCCCAACAGTGGCTATTGCATGGAGCCTGGTTCTTCAATTGCCCCATTCTGTATTTAACATATGAATTTAATATAAAACTATGCTGTTATTCAGAGGCATTCTAAGTTTCTTTTCTGAGTTAAATTTATGTGTCCCTTCCATATTCTGTACTTTTCCTCTCTATAGCAGCCAAAGGGCACTTGTGCCCATCAATAAACACATGTCTGTTTAATTCCTACTGGAGAGGGGTCTGGATTCCTTGCAAGCCATCAGGGTCTCCCAGCCTTGTTCACACTGGAGCAGATGATCCCAGAATCCCCAGATCACAGGCCATTCAGTCTCATGGGGGATAGCCACAGCTTGCACTTGCTCATGCCCTGCCTGATCCCTCTCCCGTGGGGGCTGTTTGACTGGCCGGCTGGTTTCCTCCTGGAGACAAGTGTGGACAGACCACATTTTGGAGCCGATGTCAAGGGTAAAAACCAGGAAAACATATACAAAAGGAGTCTGGGGTCTCCAAGGCACGTACTGGCAGTTCAGTGCCAGAGTCAGAAGTTTGGTGAGCAGAGGGAGCAGGAAACAATGGGAGTTGGAACAGTTCAGATGAACACCAGAGACACTGACCATTGACCTGGCCTTTCATGCATCCTGAGTTGTGTAGATCTTGAACTGGTCAGTTATGCTTTTGGGGATGCTGTATTCTAGAGTGTAATAATGTACATTATCATATGTCTTCACTGAACTTCTGTAATAATGCCTTACGAGGATGATTATCCATGCAATGACCACCCAGTGAAGAAACAGTAGTTAAGCTTCTGCTGTGTATGAAGCACTGGTTGGTCCCTAGGAGTACTCATTACAGGACACAGAAGACATATTGACTCCATAGGACACGTGCAGGAAAGTATGACAGCAGAAGCACAACATTAAAGGACATACATGGGCTTCCAGGTGCACGTGACACAAACGTACACTACAGTATCATGAATATAAGTCAAAGGTAGCACAACTTACAGGCAGGGGGATAGGGCTGAGCCACAGCTGCGGGGAGAGGAGAGGTACTATGGTTGTTCTGCATCCGGACCTGACAGCGAGGAGAGAAGTTCTTTGGGGTAAATATGGGAAGCTTATATGGTAGAGGCATTTTAAGCACTTAAAAATATATCAAAAGAATGATACACATTTATGGTTAAAAACAGAAATCTGCAGTACAAAAGAGTATGCAGCAAAAACAACAATCCAGTTTACTCCCTGGAGGCAGCCACTGATAAGTATTTCATATTTCCTTTTGGAACTTTTGTATAACTATATAAGCATATAGGTATACATTTTTTCTTTATCTAACTGGTAGCATGTGATACACACTGTCCTGGGCTTTGTTCTTTCCGTTCTTAGCCCTTATTCCATATTAGCACACACTAGTCTTTTTTCTTTCTTTCTTTCTTTCTTTCTTTTTCTTTCTTTTTCTTCTTTCTTTCTTTCTTTCTTTCTTCTTTCTTTCTTTCTTTCTTCTTCTTCTTTCTTTCTTTCTTTCTTTCTTTCTTTTTCTTCTTTCTTTCTTCTTTCTTTCTTTCTCTTTCTTTCTTTCTTTCTCTCTCTCTCCTCTCTCTCTCTCTCTTCTTCTTCCTTCCTTCCTTCCTTCCTCCCTCCCTTCCTTCCTTCCTCCCTCCCTCCCTCCTTCCCTCCCTCGCTCCCTCCTATCCTTCCTTCAGATTTAATTTGTTTATTTGACAGAGAGAGAGAGAGAGCACAAGCAGGGGGAATGGCAGAGGGAGAGGGAGAAGTAGACCCCTGGGATCACCCCCCAAGCCAAAGGGAGACACTTAACCTCTGAGCCACCCAGTTGCCCCTAGTCTTTCCTTTCTTTACAAAAGTGGCAGGGCTTACCATGTAACACATGGGTACACTAGCACACATTTAACCACATTCCTACTAAATGGACATTTAGGTTATTTCTGTCCTTTTATTTAAAAAGATACTACATGGACACAATTTACGTAGATCTTTGCATCCATGTGTGAGAATATCCACTGGATTCATTTTAGCAGCTCTTTAGAAGATGGTGTGAAGGTCCAGGGTCCTTTCAACAACACTGGACCAGTCTTGGCCGAGCTCTGAGGTGGTGCATCTGAGCTGAGAGGGGAAACTGTATGAGCACACAAGGAGACGGACAGAGCAGGGACACCTTGAAGGCTGGGGACTCCAAGAAAGAGCTTGTGTCTGATCTATTAATGGGCTTGGGAATTCACAGGGGTGGAAGGAAGTGGGAGGGTGAAACCCACACATCTTTGAGACACTGAAGACAATTCTGAAGTGCTTCTGTCTGTAAGAGCGCAGGCCCTACACCGTCCAGCAGACTCTCCAACTACAGGGAGAGAGGCAGCAGCTGCTTTTCTCTTCAGGTGAAATTTTCATAGGTAGGGCTTTCAGGAGACTCGAGATCATTCTGTTGTGGTGGTGGCATCACCTGTGAGCCAAAAGACACACAAGCATATGGTTAATAAAGCCTGGGAGGCCTTGGTTTCCTTGGCCCTGTGATGGTGAGAGAGGGAGGTCAGGCCAGGCTAAGACTGGTCCATCCTGTAGGGGTCAGGTCATATGGACTGGCTTAGGGATGGAACAATCCATCAAGCTGATGGCAGGCATTTATGCAGAACCTCCTGCTGGGAAGTTGGCTAGGCTCTCTGTGAGGGAGATAGAGGGCAATTTAGTGCAGCAGGTTGAGGGAATACAAAAATGGCAATAAAAGGCCTTGCTCTCAAGAAGCTACTGTCTAATGAGCTCAGTCTCTGCCCTGGCTGGAGAAGCAAGACAAATATCTGTAGAAAGATATTCCAGGTGGTAGAGATTATGCATCAAAGTAATGGTCCAGACTCGTAGGCCTTCATGTTCCCAGGGTTCTGAGGACTCCTTCTTCACCGAAGGCCCTGAGGAGCAGGTGAGATGTGAGCTGATGCAGACAGGAGGGGAGGCAGGGTGTCAGTAATAGCTCAGGAACAGTATAAACCTTTGAGATATCATGCAGAAACACATGTCAGAAAATAATGGCTAACGTACGTTTGAGAATTTCCTGACCAAGTGGGCAATGATAGCCTCAGGGGACCCAGAATCAAGATTCGTGGTCCTAAAAATTCTGAAGGCAAGGGATAAATTCTGTCAAGACCTTGGCCAAAGAAACGCATTCATTTCCACTTAGACTGTGAGTGAGGGTGGTTGCAGGGATCTGGAGTCCCTGGGGTGGTATGGGAGTCATGCAGGACTGACCAGACCAGAGGTGACTCAAGGCCATTCTGAAACTCAGAGTAGGGACTGATGTCCATGACTTTAAGATTGACCAGTATTGGCCCAAACACAAAGGGCTAGGTCAGAGTAGAAAGCAGCTTTGGGAATATAGTGAAAAGTACAGATGAGGTCTCAAGGCCACAGGTGAAGTACCTTATTGGCTCAGCATAGGCGACATTTCACAAGACAGGACATGAGGTAGATGACGGTTGATGGCTGCATATCTGCACAAACACTTACTGAGCAAATTCTATCCATCTTTTAAGGTGCAATCCAAATTATTTTTTTCATGAAGCTTTTCCTGTCTACCTCAGTGCAGTGGTATCTCCCACTTCCAATATCTGGAAAAGCCTTGGGAACTGCACACCTAACAAGTAGTATGTAGAGCGTTTTCATTTCCCTTCTAGGTGATTGAATTGGCTCCACTCCTCCTCCACTGAAAGCCAGGTAAGACAACAGTCTTCAAGGTTAAGGATAGTGCCTTAGACATTCTAAATCCCCACAGCATTCACTCTAGTTCTAGGCAAACAAAAGATGTTCAATAAATATCTATTGATTGATTCATCAGTCACAGAGAAGTAGTATAACTGAAAAACTTTGAGAGTTTTTCTTTTTTAAAATCTTGTTTGGGGGTGCATGGGTGGCTCAGTCGGTTAAGCATCTGACTCTTGATTTCGGCTCTGGTCATGATCTCAGGGTGGTGAGACGGAGCTCTGTGTCTGGCTCGGCGCTCAGCAGGGAGTCTGCTTAAGATTGTCTCTCTCCCTCTGCCCCTCCCTCCCTAAAATAAGTAAATAAATCTTTGAAAATATTTTGTTTGAGCATGTTAAAACAAGGAGGAAAAACAGGGAGGGAATTCTGGGAGAGATTTGAAAACAAAAGTATATATGGACCCAATGTTTTCAGGGAAGTAAAAGCAGAGCCGGCAGCTAGAATCAGGTCAAGGTTAATTGGTTAAGATTATTCAGGATTATTTTAAAACTCTTTGTGGTTCTTATTTTATTTTATTTTACTTTTTTAAAGATTTTATTTATTTATTTGACAGAGAGAGAGACAGCGAGAGAGGGAAGACAAGCAGGGGGAATGGGAGAGGGAGAAGCAGGCTCCCCGCGGAGCAGGGAGCCCGATGCGGGGCTCGATCCCAGGACCCTGGGATCATGACCTGAGCCGAAGGCAGACGCTTGACGACTGAGCCACCCAGGCGCCCCTGTGGTTCTTCTTTTACACACACACACACACACACACACACACACACACACACACACACACATATATTTAAAGATTTTATTTACTTGAGAGAGGGAGAGCATGAGCTGGGTCAGGAGGGGCAGAGGGAGAAGGGAAGGGAGAAGATTCCTCACTGAGCAGGGATCCTGACGGGGGCGGGGGAGCTCAATCCCAGGACTCTGAGATCATGATCTGAGCCAAAGGCAGATGCTTAACCAACTGAGCCACCCAGGTGCCCCGTATTTTTATATTTTTTAAAGATTTTATTTATTTATTTGACAGACAGGGAGAGAGAGAGAGAACACAAGTAGAGGGAGGGACAGAGAGAGAGGGAGAAACAGGCTCCCAGCTGAGCAGGGAGCCTGATGCGGGGCTGGATCCAAGGATCCTAGGATCATGACCTGAGCCAAAGGCAGACGCTTGACCGACTGAGCCACCCAGGCACCCCTCTTTCTGGTTTTTAATCCTGAAATCCACCTACTGTCTGTGTTAGGCAAAATTAGCTTCTGCGAATCTCAGCTTCTTTTGCTAGAAAATGTGAATGACAATACATTTGTAGAGGTGTTCTAGGGATCACATGAGATATGTTTGTCAACGTTTTATGAACTTGATGTGAAAGTCAGTTATTATTATTTAATGGTAAATTCTACCATTAAGGGATCTTTTAACATTACAATAAAACCAATATGTTGTAGTTAATAGCACATTTCCCAAAAAATCTTGACATTGGACTATTAGCTAATTTCCAATTGATTTGGGAAATTGCCATTGTGGTGGATTAAGATTAGGGTTAGAAGTAGATTTAGAAATATATATAGATCATACAGTATTTGTGTTTACAGCTTCTCATTCTGGTCAGTGTTAATAATCAGTATAAAACATTATTAAACCAATTAGAAATGTTCAGCCTTTGGCCAAACAAATGTGAATCAGAAATACTTGTTTAAGCATCTCTGTTGACCATGGAGTGTGTCAGGGGGATGCATAGTGGAGAGAACCTAAGCTCCTTTGCTTGGGGATCTAAGACTTTCAGTTAAAATGGTCTGTGCAATAGTTCTTTGCTTTAGGAGCCTTGGGATACAGAGAAAATTGTTCTCACCTTCTGAGATGTCTGTATACAGCTGTAGATTGTGGCTGAACTCTCTTTTTGCTCAGGAACTGGGGTCTTTCCCTGTAACAGACCAACATCAGACTATCCATAATCACCAGATGAGAGCTTTCCAGAGTTTCATGTTCAGCCCGTAAGGAGAAGGGACACCCCACCCAGGTTTAGGTTTCACACAGAGGGTGGTGGCTACCTTAGTGCAGTGGGGACCATGCTTCTGGTTGCTCACACCTCCCTTATCAATGGCCCACGCTTGGGAGCTGAGGATGAGCTCCTTCATTCCAAGGGACCCCAAGGTTTGGTAAACATGGATAGAGCCACAATTATCTGCCCATGTGCTGCTGGTTCTGGCCCCAGTTTGGAGGGACTAGTCATCCAGGATATTGGATGGGCCTAGAAGTGGAGGAGGAAGGTGTATTGATCCAAAGAGCTCACCTGCAAGTTGAGGAACACTTGCATATACCCCGTGTTGTCCACAGACGCAGGCACCATGCTTTCCGGAGTGACGAGATCATACTCTGCTTGCCCCTCAGATGATGAGTCAGATCCAGTGCTTTCCTGAGTGAGCGAGTCATACTCCTCGTGTCTTCTAGCCTTGGCTATGCCAGTCCTCTCCGGGTGCTTCTTCATTGTTTCACTGCAGTCAGAACTTCTGTCGGAGGTGGAGCTATGCTCTTGCTTGGCAGTCTTAAGGAAAGTGTCCAGCTTCTGACACCCTTGGGAGAGCATATCGCACAGTGTGTGGCCAGCAGTGAGTTTTGAACACATTGTGTAGGCTTGGTAAAAAGAGTCCCAGTCCCCACCTTTTTCTTGTTTTGTGCAAGGATCCAACCTGCTCCGACTTCTACTCCAGGTGAGGCCCAAGGAACTGGAGGAGAGGTTGTTTTCTGGTCTCCCCACAGGGGACTCTATTCCACTCTCCCTTCCTCCTTCCTTTCAAGCATTCACTCATTTCCATTTGGTAAACATTCATGGAGTGTGACATGAGATGGCCTTAGCAACACTCAGTGAGCCAAACTGGCTCTGTTGGCTAAGCCATCCTAAGTGCCATGATGTGTACTCTGAAGGTCATTAGACCTGCTCTTGAAGGAGGACGCTGTCTAGCGGGGGGTCAGATCCATACAGAAATCAACAAAGACAAGCCCAGCTCTGGCAAAGGTGACATGAAAAGTGTGAGGAAAATGTGAGGCCATGGTCTCTGGTTAGGAAGCAGAGAAGAGCTCATGAAAGTGGTGGGATTGAGGTGGGCCTTGATGGAGGGGCCTTGATTCTGATGAGTGACAGGCTATTGTTGGTTGAAGAAGCAGCATGATTAAGGAAAGGTGTGAAACCATTTCTTTTGGGAAAAGATGGTATTCAAAATATTTAGCAGATGCAATGGACTGGGTGTAGGACAATCAGAATGGGTGTCTGTATTGAACAATTGGTTGGCACACTGGGTGCATGTCTAGCTGCCTTTGGGGACAGAGGAAGCAGCCCATTCTGTGTGTAGAATAATAATGGCTCACACTTGCCAAGTGCCTAGTATGTATCAGACACCAGTCTAAACACTTTTCACTAATAAACTTATTCAATCTGCATGAAACCACATAAAACAAAAACTATATACATGTATTTTTTGCAGATGAGGAAACTGGAGCACAAAAGGGTTAAATATTTGCCTGAGTAAGTGGTAAGGTCAGGATCTGAATGCTGGAAACCTACTCCCTGATGTTCTTAACTAGTACTCAAAACTGCTCCCTATGGGATTTGCATAGGGAAAAAGTAGGTAAAGGGCGGTCTGGTTAAATACTGAATGAGAATATAACACTAATCACCACCTATTGAGTGCACACTGTTGGCACTGACCCACTCAGTACTCACAGCAACTCTAAGAATTGGGCACACTTATTTTGCAAGGTAAGGAAACTGATGCATAGAGATTGAATTGCCCAAGATCACTAATGAGCAGAATTGAGATTCAAATATAGGACTATCTGACCTCAGAACACATACACTTGGGCCCTAGGTTTTATTGCCTTTTGAGTAACAGACAAAGGCCATGAGGAGCCATTGATGGTTTTAGAGCAGTCAGTGTTGACTTGGCAAAGTGATGAGCAGAAGGGATAGAAGAGAGAAACCCTGGGGAAGGAATGGCCAGTTAGGAAACCAGTATACTATTTGGGGGAAGAATTAACAAGGAATGGGAATGTCTGTTAATGAGGACTAGTTAAATAAATTAAGGCACATCTGTAGGATGGAATAAATGGGAGTCAGTCTTACATATGTTAATATTACTAGGATATTCTCTTAAGTTAAAAAAAGCAAGGTTCAAGAAAATGCTATAGATTGCTCCCATATGTGTAATTAAAAGAAAGGTACCTACACACACACACACACAAACACACACACATGCTCAAATATATTTAATACCCATAAATGCATTAAAGACCCCTAAAGGATTTTGAAATGCATCTTAATTATGAAGCCTTTTTGGGGGAACAGACCAGGAGATTGGGATTGGGAAGGAGATTAAACTATATATCATGTGAATATATGACTTTTCAATATAAAAACCCTATTCAATAAACAAAAGAATTGTGACATGACGAACCTCGAACCTCGGCAGTGATCTAGAGAAGAGGAGACTTTGGAGAGATGCTGGGGAGGTTAAAGAGGCAGATCTTGGGAGCTGAGGAAAGGTGCTGGGGAGGGAGGAAGAGCAGGGGTGACAGTGGTGTCCCCACTTCCTTACTCCTGTGCCCAGAGCACCAAGGAACAAGGGCACAGGCTGGGGGAGACCAGGGTCTGCCCCCCCGCTGTGAGGAGGGAGCTTGTGGGAAGCTCCACACTTAGCCTCATTCCCACTTCTTGGTGCCTTTCTCTTGATTACATTTTCCCATCCAAAAGGTCTGCACTGTTGGATTACTTGAGCCGCTGGCATCCCACCCATCCCACTCATCACTCCTTCTGTTCCATCTCTTTGGGGGATATCCTCCATGAGAGGTTACCTGGGTTTTTTTATAGCAGGGTTGTCCCAGTGTGTGGAGTTTGGGAATTCTTTAGAACTCCAGAGCGTAGAGTTCAGGGTGGTAATTGAGGACTGAGCGATGGGAAAGGGGGGGTGGTAAGATGCAGGCATCTCAGCTCTCCGCTCCAACACCCATCAGGACAGTTCCACTTTTGCACACTTTGTGCTATTGGGGTGTTGCACAGTATTTTGTTTGAAGAAAGCATTCCTTAGCGCTTTTTTTTTTTTTAAATTATTATTCCTTAGCTTTTTTAAAAGTTGGAAAACCACTGCCTCAGTGATGTTCTTGGGTAATAGGTGTCCTAGACAGTCTCATGGGTTTTAATTTTAATTAGGTTTTAGTTTTGCTCCTACCACAGTTTCGATCATTCTATCTGGCCTTTGTTCCTCCATTCTTGGAATGAGGAAAATAACTCAATCCTCACCGGAGGCCACATTTAAGTGATGATAATGCCCAAGGAACCTTAGAGACCCCAGAGGCCGGGCTGCCTCCCCTAGCTCTGGTTACCATCTTTCCTGAGTCCGTCCTGGTTGTGGTTTCTGTTCCCCAAACCACCTTCCTTCTCCAAACCACATCAATTTTCCAACTTTAACAAGCTCAGGATGCAGGTTAGAGCTTAGTATCTGGGGTGGTGCCCAAGATTTGCATTTCTAACAAGCTCCTGGGTGGTGCTCATGTTGCAGGTTGGCAGATCACACCAAATAGCCAGGCTTTGGAGCTTCCATCTGACCCAGGGACCCCACAGCCCGTGTCATTGGTGATATTACCTGGTGTGTCTGTTGGGCTTTCAGCGTGGCTGGAGTTGGAGGCTGGGTCTGAACCTGACAAACCAAGGTAGAGAAGGTTTATCAATAGGTCTGTGAGGACAGAGGCATCTGATTCTGAGTGTCAAAGGAGACAGGGGGAGATTTCCGGGGACAAAGACAAGAAAAAGGCTTTAGGGAGGAGGTGAACCCTGATATGACTACGAACCCACAGGATGGGGTGACCAGAGTCCTAAGGTCATCTTCAAATGAGGAGAGAGCCCTGGAGCCTCCGGCCATCCCTCTGTCCCCTGTGTGGTAGCCAATCATCAGATTGATTTGCTGTCTTGCAGGAATTGTTCTAGGGATCCTACGTGTTCTAACCAATATGCCCTTTCTGGGAACTATTCCATTTCCCCTGCAATATGAAATTCTGAGGGAGCTGCCAAGCATAATAGCTAATCCCACTGGCCACAGGGATTGGGCCAAGCAATGGTCACATGACCCAAGGCTGCGCTTGGAATGTGGCCAGTATGACTGAAGAACTAAATTGCTTATTTTATTTGACTTTTAAAAAGTTAAAATTGAAATTGAAATATGGCGATTCAATTTCTTATTGAAAATCTTTCGAGCTAGAGTTGGAGGGAAACATCTTTTTTCTCTTCCTGGTGGCATATCTTAGTAGGTGTGAGTCTGGAGCTACCAATTGCCGAGTTGTGGCACACCCCACCCCCACCCCAGCCCCACAGCTCAAAGAGAAAAGTAAAGGTGAGAGATGGAGGGCTCTGGTGATTTTTGAGACTCTGGTAACATTTGTCCCTAAGGCCAGCTCCTTTCCTGTCTTCCCCACAGATTGATTATGTGAGTCTCAAAATAATAAATCACACTTCCTGCACCCTCCCCCCCCCTTTAAAGGTAGTTTGAGTCAGGTTTCAAGGATTCGTAACTAAATTTAGAGTCCCAACGAACAGCCCTTCCCCCCATCACTCTGAGAAGAAATGAAGTTTTGGGAGAGTGGGGGTAGGAGGGGATCATGAGAGGGCAGACAAGCCTCCAGAGGTCCCAGGGATATGGTCTAGTGCTGGCAGGTGCCAATGATCTCAGAAACCCACACGGTCTTTTTCGCTTCCAAATGCACCAGATGAAGATCCCAAAGCACAGGATGGAGGCCATCAAGGAGAGCCCAATGTAAAGCTCTGTGTTTCCCTCGGGGCCTTTGAAGAAGAAATGAATGATATTAATATAAATAATGACAAGGAGATTGGAACAAACAATGGACAAAGCATAATGGCCATCCTACCTGCCTCTTAAAATCTCATGTTATTGCAGAAAATATTCCTTTTCATTCTATTGAGCAGGCATTGTTCTGGGCTAGAAGTTATAGCAGTACTTAAGGCAGACACTGTCCCGCGGTAGAGAAATTTATGCCTTGCTCAATGTCCAGAGTTTTAAATACCTGAACAGGATTTGAATGCAGGCTGCCTGATCCTAGGACACCCTTATCAATCACACTACACTGCTCCTCTCTGTAAATGGTGTAAGGGCAGTTCTAGGCTTGAGACAGAGTCAAGATTCCACTTAATAGGGCTCTAAATCCGTCTGCCAGCCTGACCTAGCATTGTCACATCCTAGGTAAACCTTCCTTTTTCCTACTCCCTTCTAGAGCAGAACAGAGCACAAAACTCAGGGTTCCAATCATGCTTCTGCTGTGTGACCTTGGGCAAGTCCCTTATCCTTTTTGAGTCTCAGTGTCTTTATGTAATGAAGAAGAGTAAGAGTATTTGCTGTGTAGGATTATTGTGAAGTTAATTGTGTTAAAATGTGCAAGGATAGAATAGTGCCTGGCATCTAGTAAGAGCCACTAGGGCTTTCTTTCCAGCTTCCACTCACAGTCTGTGTTCCTTTGTGGTCTGCATTGCTTCACCTATCAATTTCTTTTTTTTTTTTTTTGGTAAGATTTTTTAAAATTTATTTTTTGACAGAGAGAGATAGTGAGAGAGGGAACACAAGCAAGGGGAGTGGGAGAGGGAGAAGCAGGCTTCCCACGGAGCAGGGAGCCCGACGTGGGGCTCAATCCCAGGATCCTGGGATCATGACCTGAGCCGAAGGCAGACGCTTAATGACTGAGTCACCCAGGCGCCCCTCCTTCACCTATCAATTTCTATCAACTCATCTCCGCTAACTTCTGACACTGTGCTGTCCAAGTATGGTAGCCACAAGCCATGGTATGAGCCCTTGGAATGTGGTCAGTATGACTGAAGAACTAAATTGCTTATTTTATTTGATTTTTAAAAAATTAAAATTGAAATTGAGATATGGCGATACAATTTCTTATTGAAAAGCTGATAAGTCGGTTTGGAAAAACTTGGATATGTAAATCTATTTTTTTCAACTGTAACTTTTATGAAATCTGAATACAGATCAAATACTTCCCATGGAAATTTGGCATCTGAATTGAGATGGGCTGTTAGTGTAAAATACATACTGGATTCAAAAACTTAGTACAACATGAAATGTAAATTATCTTAAGGATAATGGTATTGAATACAATAAAAAATGGTGATATTTTGGATTTAGGCGGTTAAATAAAACATTATTAAAGTTAGTTTTACTTGTTTCTTTTGGCTTTATCTAATGTGGCTATTAGAAAGTGTAAATTAGGGGCACCTGGGTGGCTCAGTCATTAAGCGTCTGCCTTCAGCTCAGGTCATGATCCCAGGGTCCTGGGATGGAGCCCCACGTCGGGCTCCCTGCTCCGTGGGAAGCCTGCTTCTCCCTCTCCCACTCCCCCGCTTGTGTTCCCTCTCTCGCGGTGTCTTTCTGTCAAATAAATAAATAATAAAATATTAAAAAAAAATAGAAAGTGTAAATTGCATGTGTGATTCCCATCATATTTCTATTGGAATATGCTACTCTAAAGCACTCTTGCCCACACTCCCTCACTGCACTTCATAAAGAGCCACTCAGAATGCAAACACTTGGACCCAAGCATCCAAGGCCCCGAGGCCTGACCGAGCAGAGATAAAGGGTAACCTGGACAGATGTTGCCGGAAAGAAACTGCTGGGAGCTGTTGCTGACAGGGTTGCTGGCGATGCATGTGAAGTTGGGATGATTTTCACCACTTGTCCAAGAGACGTTGAGGTGAGGTCCCCCTTGGGACTCAAAGGTTCCTTTTGGTATGGGGGTCCATCTATATGTCACATTGTGTCCACTGTCCTCCACTGAGCATGTCAGGCTGACCCTGCAGATGCCATCCTCAGCAAGCCCAGGATGCCAGGTAATTGTTGGCTTCTTCAATCTCCCTGTGTGACGAGAAAGACAGACCTAAATGCAGAGTCAGGTCTGCCTGCTGGGCAGTCACCATGTCTTCACTCAATCGGAATATACTCATTAAGTTGTGTGTTGACACTGCATTAGGGCTGAGAAAGTGCCTCCAGAAGTCACAGGCATTTTGGAGTGCACCTGGCCTTTCTCTTGGTAGTCATGAAATCTCAGACATATCACTTCACCTCTTTGGGCCTTTGATGCTCAGATGTTAAATAAAGGAGTTAATGAGAACTGGAAAAAAAGATACCACATCACTCTATACAGTACCTTGTGAAGAACTAGCAAACCCAGTGACACAGGTAAGTACAATGTCCCATGTGCTTTGAAGACTCTTGAAGACTTACATGTTGAGGTTCCATCATCTAAGTTTTTTACCCAGGAGATAAAGTGTAAAGAGGTGAGTGCAGTGCTGACATAGAGTTAGTGCTCAATAAATGTTAGCAATTTTAAAAGAAATATAACATTGTCTCCAGTTGTTTCCAGTTTATTATTATTTTTACCTAATCTTCTTGTCTTTTTTAAATATTTGAGTCACAGTATGCTATAGATGTGGACTAGCTGATTTCCAGCATATTTTAACAGGACCACGCACAGTGATTCTTCACAGATACTTAGACACCAACAAACCCAGGCAGGGGATGTGATGACCATGTCTGGATGGTACAGGTGAAGGAGCTGGCAAATGTAAGCCCAACTGTCAAGACAAGCTCCTGCGAGGCCCAAGCCTGAGGAGAAGACTGCAAGTTCTGTCCCTCCCACTCGGGAGAGCCAAGCAACTGTCCCTCGTGGAGGTCATAGGGTCTTTGGACACTAAAGCCTTTCTCCTCAGTCTTCTCTGAGTCCACTCCAGCCAGCTGTGCCCTTATATTCTATAAAAATGCAGGTTGAAGAGTTCTGAGACTCACCTGATATGCAGTGCAGGAGGACAGGAGCAAGTACTGAAGGTTGGGTGGTGGAGATTAACTGGAAGCTTAGTAAAAGGGGGACCTTGGCAGGTAGATTTTGCCCAGCTGCTGGTTGGAAATTTTTCCTCCTGTGAGTTGACTGGTCTGGACTCAATAGCTTTCCTAGTGATCTGAGGCATTTTGGTAGGAGGAGAGGCTCAAGGGAGGAGGGAGGCAGGGAAAGCAGCAAAGAGGAGAAACATCTCAGGGAAGGAATCTAATGATGAGTGCTCTGCTCAGAAACTCACCGTAGACCAGCAGGGTGATGTGTTTTGTGCTGATGACTCCGGAGGCCTTTGAGCATACATAGGCATAGTAGTGGCCAGCATTCTCCATCTTTAGCTGGCCAATCATCAGGGAGTAGTCTTGGCTAGAGTTCTTGTTGGGATCCTTGAACTTAATGAATGAATCAGCTGTTGCTGCTTCTTTCTGCTCTTTGCTGATAATAGATGTGTTAAACATCCAGATGACATTCTCTCCGGAGTGACTGGCCGAGAGTGTTAGGGGCAGGGTGACTGACTCCCCCAGGATCCCCACCACCATCTCCCCCATTGACTCTCCTCTGGAGGCTCCTGGAGCTGCAGTCAGAGATGAAACATTGCGGCTTCAGTCATTGGCTCTCTTCTCTTAACCCTCAGCCTGCCTGAAGGAGATAGAAGCCCCATAGGCTCTCCTGCCCATACCTCCTTTCCCTTCCTCTGATGAGGCATCCAATGAACACTTGTCATGGACAGATATGCACCTGGCTCTGCCTTTTGCATACTCAGGCCTCTCTTGCCCTCCCTGTCCTTCTGAGGAGACCTCAGGAGATACCTCCCCCAAACAAAGAACAAACTAGATCTCTTCATCCGTATTCTCTTCCCTTCCCTTGCTCTACCCTTAGGGTTTCACAGTTCCCTGGGAGTTCCCAAGTACCCTGCCAGTCTCTCTCAGGCCCCAGAGGGTAGAGAACAAGAATTTTTCAAGCCTGTCTTCTTCCCCACTCCACCTGTGTCCTGCCAGAATCCTGGCGGTTTAGACTTCATAGCTGCTCAGACCATTTCTAGAATCCCCTGGAGGGCCTAAGTGGAACCTGTACCTGTACAGAACTGCCGGGCATGGACGGGGCTGGAGGTGTTCTGGCTGACTGGGTTCCTGGCTGTGCAGATATATGGCAGGTCTGGGTCACACAGCCTCCAGTGGATGATGAAAGTGGAGCCCTCATGGGATTCAGAAGCATGAGAATCCCTCAGGGTCCAGCTGTACAGAACACTTGTCCCTGCCCTCTCCACAAAGCAAATCAAGGTAATGTTACAGGAGCCACTATCAGACATGTTCACAGACTTCATGATGACTTGAGGCTCCGGCACCTGCTCTGTAGGGACAACAGCAATGAGGAGATTACTCAGATCTTTGCTGCAGCAGGAAAGGGCTGGGAGAAGGTGGTGATGATAGAAGACCTAGGGATAGAAGGAAGAAGCCAGAAGACCTGTTCCAGGGGAAGTTTTCTCTTAGCTTCCCACTGCAGCCTAGACCGAGTGCCTCTCTTCTACACTTCCATAAATCCTGTATAGGTGTTATCTCCGTGACTCAACATGACACTAGTGTGATTACTCCTCTCTCCCCACATCAGTATATGAACTACTTGAGGACAGGGCCAATGCCTGTGCCTGAATATCTAACACCTGAATGGCCCATGAAAGTCTCTCTTGAGTGTTTGGTGAATAAATAGATAAATTAGGCAGTCCCAAACACTGTGGAACAGGGAGCTCTGCCTCCAGAATTTGAGTTGTTTTTGCCTTTTAGTCTGAATTTATGACCATTGTGCTTCCAGACCTTCTTCCTGATCCTTTCCTTTCCCTTTGTTCCATTTCCTCTATCCACAGTGTGTGTGTGTGTGTGTGTGTGTGTGTGTGTGTGTGTGTGTGTGTTTAAGTTTGCTTTTTTGGAGGAATTGGTAATACATAAAATTGAAAAGATACAAAAAGTGTACATAATTAAAAAAGCAAGCTTTCTTGTCTCCAGCTACCTATTTCCTCTCCCCAAGAATTACTGTTGTGAATTTCTTATTGATCTTTCTAGAAATATTCTAGGTATAGATACATACATGATAGTATACTATATTTATACTGTCCTGAACCCTCTAAAATTTAATAATACATTGGATTTCTGGCGAAGATGGTGGAGTAGAAGAACCCTAAGCTCACTTATCCCATGGATACAACTAGGTAACACCCACATCAATGTAAACAACCCAGAAAATGACCTGAAGACTGCCAGAACAAATGCTCCACAGCTAAACGTATAGAAGAGGTCACATCAAAGAGGGTAGGAAAGGCAGAGATGCAGCTGGGAGCTAAATGGACCCATAGAACTGTCCATGGGAGGGAGGGATGGTGTGGGTGCAGAGGAGGGACAGAAACAGACTCTCACACAGGGAAGATGAATCCCCATAACATTTGATTTTGAAAAACCAGAGGGGCCTAATTTCATGAGTTCTTATAATCAGCGGGGCTTAACACCTGGAACTTTAAAAATCAGCTGGCTGGGCTCTGGGAGGGGGAGAGGAAACTGAATCCCTGCCCTTAAAGAGGCAGCACAACAAACAGCATAGAAGCAGCAGTTTGAAAAACACCTGGAATATATGGGAAGGAGATTTGTTTACTAATCTCAGAGCATGTGCTGGAGGGGCAGAGATCATTGGGAGACTTCTCCAGGAACAAAGGAGCTGGAGGACATCATTTCCCTCCTCTGTGCCCCTCCCCAGCCTAGGCACATTGACACCTGTGGGAACCAGTGCAGTGCCAACTCAATACCTAACTTGCTAATAGCACACTCGACCCCCACATTTTCCAATAGACATGCCCCTTCCAGTCATGCCTCCATTCCCAGTCCCCTCCCACAGCAGATCTGTACACACCTTGCTAACACCAGACACCTTGCCCTCCACCCAACCCCCACTTCTGCAGATCTGCCCCCTCCAACCCAGCTTGCCTGGGTCCCATTTGCTATAGGTCCCCTCCTTTAGCCCACTGGTGCAAACCTTGATAACACTGCCCAACTTGCCCCTGGGTTCTCCTGTGGTCCTGCCCCCTCCAATGTGCCCTGGCCAAAGCCCATCCAAAGTGGTGCCACAAAACTGGCAGTGTGCAAGGAGTGCCAGCAGGGGCCAGCACCACTCCAAAGTGATTCCTGTTCCAAGAAGAAGGGAAGATAATCACACACACACACACACACACACACACACACACACACACACACACTAGTCCAACCATGGCCCTAGCAATGTGCTAAGGGCAGACATCTGGTCTCAGTGCAGGCCTTGCCCACCAATCAAAGCTTCTCAGGGAACAAAACAGGGAAAGCACCCTGTATTCAGTGCTATTGCATCTCTGGCAAATGCCTGGTCTAACTCAAGCCCAGGCAGCCCTAGACTGGCCCACTAATAATTACACAAGGACCAAACCCCGCCCACAACAAGCAAGGATGTCATTGCAGATGACTGGACTGAAGGCAAAAGTACCTCAGCCACACCAGTAGGGCATACACAACACATATAGGAGATACCCCTAAAGCTCCAATTTCTGGTGAATGGGAACATTGCACTTCAGGGCACTCCAGGACCCCTTCTTTATAAGGCCACTACTTTCAAGAGCATGAGACACAACTGACTTTCCTACCACATATAAGCAGACACAGATGGGAGGGATGGGGTGGCTGGTGATGGACATTGAGGAGGGTATGTGCTATGTGAGCACTGTGAATTATGTAAGACTGATGAATCACAGACCTTACCCCTGAAACAAATAGTACATTATATGTTAATAAAAAAAATAAACAGACACAGAGAATTAGACAAAATGAGGAGATAGAGGAATATGTCCCAGATGAAAGAACAGGACAGACTCATGGCAACAGAGATAAAAGAAACTGAGATAAGTAATATGCCGGATGGAGAATTTCAAGTAATGGTCATGAGGATACTCACTGAACTTGAGAAGAATGGAGGACCTCAGTGAGACCTTTAAAAAAGAAATGGAAAACATAAAAAAGAACCAAGCAGAGAATAAGAACTCAATAACTGAAATTAAAAATATTTGGATGGGGCGCCTGGGTGGCTCAGTCGTTAAGTGTCTGCCTTCGGCTCAGGTCATGATCCCAGGGTCCTGGGATCGAGTCCCACATCGGGCTCCCTGCTCAGCGGGGAGCCTGCTTCTCCCTCTCCCACTCCCCCTGCTTGTGTTCCTGCTCTCGCTGTCTCTGTCTGTCAAATAAATAAATAAAATCTTTAAAAAAAATATTTGGATGGAGGGGCACTTGGGTGGCACAGTCAGTTAAACATCCGACTCTTGCTTTCAGCTCAGGTTGTGATCTCAGGGTCGTGAGATTGAGCCCCACTTTGGGCTCCATGCTCAGCATGGAGTCTGCTTGAGATTCTTCTTCTTCCTCTGTCCCTCCCACTCATGATCTCTCTCTCTCTCTCTAAAATAAGTAAATAAATCTTAAAAAAAATACACAGATGGAATAAAAAGTAGACTAGAAGAAGCAGGTGAATGAATCAGTGACCTAGAGGACAGAGTAATGGAAAGCAATCAAGGTGAATGGGAGAGAGGAAAAAAATAATAAAAACTGAAAATAGACTTAGGGAATTCAGCAACACCATCAAGTGTAATAGCATTCTCAATATAGTGATTCCAGGAGAAGAGAGAGAAAGGGGAGCAGAAAATTCATTTGAAGAAATAATAGTTGAAAACTTACTGAATCTGAGGAAGGAGACAGAAATCCAGATCTAGGAGGCACAGAGAGCCCCCAAAAGTCAACCCAAGAAGGTTTGCACCAAAATACATAGTAATTAAAATGGCAAAAAGTAGGGCGCCTGGGTGGCTCAGTTGGTTAAGTGACTGCCTTCAGCTCAGGTCATGATCCTGGAGTCCCGGGATCGAGTCCCACATCGGGCTCCCTGCTCGGCGGGGAGTCTGCTTCTCCCTCTGACCCTCCCCCCTCTCATGTACTCTCTCTCTCTCTCATTCTCACTCTCTCAAAATAAATAATAAATAAATCTTAAAAAAAATAAAATGGCAAAAAGTAGTGATAAGGAATTTTAAAAACAGCAAGAGAAAACAGTTACATACAAGGAAGATCCCATAATGCTATGAGGTAATTTTTTTAGCAGAAACTTTGTAGGCCAGAAGGGTGTGTCATGATATATTCAAAATGCTGAAAGGAAAAAACCTGCAACCAAGAATATTCTATCCAGCAAAAGCTACCATTTAGAATAGAAGGAGAAACAAAGAGTTTCCCAGACAAAAGTTAAAGGAATTCATGACTACTAAACTAGCCCTATAAGAAATGTTAAAGGGGATTCTTTGAGTGGAAAGGAAAGATCAGAAGTAGGAGTAAGAAAAGTAGGAAGCACAAAAGCAGTAAAAGTAAGTTTATCTATAGAAATCAATCAAAGGATTCACTAAAAGGATATAAAGTATTTCACCATATACCAAAACCGTGTGAGGGAGAGGAGTAAAAAATATGTTCAAATTTAAGTGACCATCAACTTAATATAGACTGCTATATGGAGAAGATGTTATATAAAAACCTATAATGGTAAGCACAAATCAAAACTAGTAATAGATATGCAAAAAATAAATGGAACAGAATCTAAGCATATCACTAAAGAAAGCCAACAAACCATGATACAAGAGAGCAAGAAAAGAAACAGAGAATAACTACAAAAATAACCATAAACAAGTAACAAAATGGCAATAAGTACATACCTATCAATAATTATTTTGAATGCAAATGGACTGAAAGCTCCAATCAAAAGACATAGGGTGACAGAATGGATAAAAAAGCAAGACCTATCTATGTGCTGCCTCCAAGAGCCTCATTTCAGACCTAAAGACGCATGCAGATTGAAACTGAAGGGATGGAAAAGAAGTTAGTATGCTAGTGGAAATGAAAAGAAAGCTGGGGACGCAATACTTGTATTGGACAAAATAGACTTTTAAACAAAGACTGTAACAAGAGACAAAAAAGGACACTATATAATCATAAAGGGTACAATCCAACAAGAAGATGTAACAATTGTAAATATTTATGCACCCAACATGGGAGTACCCAAATACACAAAACAGCTAATAACAAATGAAAAGGAAGTAATTGATACAATAGTAGATACCCCACCATTCAATAGTACAATACCCCACTTGCATCAATGGAGAGATAATCCAAACAGAAAAGCAACAAGGAAACAAATGGCTTTGGATGACATATTGGACCAGATGAATCTAACAGATATATTCAGAACATTTCATCCTAAAACAGTAGAATACACATTCTTTTCAAGTGCACATCAAACATTCTTCAGGGTAGGTCACATACTAGGCCACTAAACAAGTCTCAACAAGTTTACAAAGATCAAAGTCGTATCATGCATCTTTTCTGACAACAACACTATGAAACTAGAAATCAATCACAAGAAGAAATTTGGGAAGAACACAAATACATGGAGGTTAAATAACATGCTACTAAACAATGAATGGGTCAACCAAGTCAAAGAAGAAATAAAAAAATACATGGAGACAAATGAAAATGAAAACACAGTGGTCCAAAATCTTTGGGATGCAGCAAAAGCTGTTCTAAGAAGGAAGTTTAGAGCTATATAGGCCTACCTCAAGAAGGAAGAAAAATCTCAAATACACAACCTAACTTTATACCTAAAGGAGCTAGAAAAAGAAGAACAAACAAAACCCGAAACCAGTAGAAGGAAGGAAATAATCTATATTAGAGCAGAAATAAATGAAACAGAAGCTAAAAAAACAACAGAACAGATCAATGAAACCAGGAGCTTGTTCTTTGAAAAGATCAACAGGGGTGCCTGGGTGGCTCAGTCAGTTAAGGGTCTGCCCCCCATCCTGGGGTCCTGGGATCGAGCCCCACATCAGGCTCCCTGCTCAGCAGGGGGCTTACTTCTCCTTCTCCCTCTGCTGTTCCCCCTGCTTGTGCTCTCTCTCAAATAAATAAATAAGTAAAATCTTTTTTTAAAAAAAGAAAAGATCAACAACATTGATAAACCTTTAGCCAGTCTGGGGTGGGGGAGAAGGGAGGGGGAGAGAAAGAGATATATAGAGAGAGACTCAAATAAACAAAATCAGAAACAAAAGAGGAGAAATAACAACTCACATCACAGAAATACAAAGGATTATAAGAGAATATTACGAAAAATTATATGCCACCAAATTGGATAATCTAGAAGAGATGGATGAAATCCTAGAAACATATAACCTCCCAAAACTGAATCATAAAGAAATAGAAAACAGGAACAGACTGATTACCAGCAATAAAATAGAATCAATAATAAAAACACTCTCCCAAAATAAAAGTCCAGCACCAGACAGCTTCATAGATGAATTCTACCAGTTAAAGAAGAATTAATGCGTATTATTCTCAAACTATTCCAAAAGATAAAAGAGGAAAGAAAGCTTGCAAATTCATTCTATGAGGCCAGCATTACTCTGATTCCAAAACCAGATAAAGACACTACAAATGAAAAAAAGAAAACTACAGGCCAATATTTCTGATGAACATAGATGCAAAATCCTCAACAAAATATTAGCAAACTGAGTCCAACAATACATTTAACAAATCATTCACCACGATTGATTGTGGTGGGATGCAAAGGTGGTTCAATATTTATTTATTTATTCCTGGGATGCAAAGGTGGTTCAATATTCACAAATCAATCAACATGGTACATTACATCAACACGAGGAAGGATAAAAACCATTTGATCATTTAAATAGATACAGAAAAAGCATTTGGCAAACTACAACATCCATTCATTATAAAAATCCTCAACAAAGTAGGTTTAGAGGGAACATACCTCAACATAGTAAAGGCCATATATAAAAAACGCACAGCTGATGTTTTACTCAGTGGTGAATAATTGAGAGCTTCCCCACTAAGGTCAGGAACAAGACAAGGATGTCCACTCTCACCACTTTTATTCAACATAGTACTGGGTGTCCTAGCCACAGCAATCAGACAACAAAAAGAGATAAAAGACATCCAAATTGGTAACAAAGAAGTAAAATTTTCACTATTTGCAGATGACATGATGCTATGTATAGAAAACCCTAAAGATTCTACCAAAAAACTACTAGAACTGATAAATGAATTCAGTAAGGTTGCAGGATTCAAAATCAATATATAGAAATCCATTGCATTTATATACACTGATAATGAAGAAGCAGAAAGAGAAATTAAGAAAATAATCTCATTTACAATTGCACCAAAAATAAAGAAATACTCAGGAATAAATTTAACCAAGGGGGTGAAAGACCTGTACTCTGAAAACTGTAAAACACTAATGAAAGAAATTGGAGATGACCTAAATAAATGGAAAGATATTCCATGCTCATGGATTGGAAGAACAAATATTATTAAAATGTCCATGTAACCCAAAGCAATCTACAGATTTAAGGCAATCCCTATCAAAATACCAAAAACATTTTTCACAGAACTAGAACAAACAATCCTAAAATTTGTAGGGAACCATACAAGAACCTGAATAGTCAAAGCAATCTTGAAAAAGAAGAACAAAACTGGAGTTAGCCTGATACCAGATTTCAAGATATGCTACAAAGCTGAAGTAATCAAAGCAGTATGGTTTGGCACCAAAATGGACACATAGATAAATGGAACAAAATAGAGAGCCAAAAAATAAACCCACGATTACATGATCAATTAGTCTTTGACAAAGGAGGCAAGAATATGCAATGGGAAGAAGACAGTCAACAGATGGTGTTAAGAAAACTGGAAAGCTACATGCAAAAGAAAGAAACTGAACCACTTTTTTACATCATATACAGAAATAAACTCAAAATGGACTAAGGACCTAAATGTGAGACTTGAAACCATAAAAATCCTAGAAGAGAGCACAGGCAGTAATTTCTCTAACTTAGCTATAGCAACATTTTTATAGATATGTCTCCTGAGACACGGGCAACAAAAGCAAAAATAAACTGTTGGGACTACATCAAAATAAAAAGCTTCTGCACATCAAAAGAAACAATCAACAAAACTAAAAGACAACCTACTGAATGGGAGAAGATATTTGTAAATGACATATTTGATAAAGGGTTAGTATCCAAAATATATAAAGAACTTATACAACTCAACACCCCCAAAATAAATAATCCAATTAAAAATGGGCAGAAAACATGAACATTTTCCCAAAGAAGACATCCAGATGGCCAACAGACACATGAAAAGTTGCTCATAATCACTAGTCATCAGGGAAATGCAAATCAAAACCACAGTGAGATATCATCTCATACCAGTCAGAATGGCTAAAATAAAAAACACAAGAAACAGCAAGTGTTAGCAAGGATGTGGAGAAAAAGGAACTCTCGTGCACTGTTGGTGGGAATGCAAATTAGTGCAGCCACTGTGGCTACAGTACGGAGGTTCCTCAACAAGTTAAAAATAGAACTAACACATGATCCAGTAATTCCAGGACTGGGTATTTACCCAATGAATATGAAAACACTAATTTGAAAAGATATATGCACCCTTGTGTTTGTAACAGCATTATTTACTATAGCTAAATTACAGAAGCAGCCCAAATGTCTATCGATAGATGATTGGATAAAGAAGATGTGGTGTATATATATGAATATTAGTCAGCCATAAGAAGGAGTGAAATCTTTTTTTTAAATTTTTATTGTTATGTTAATCACCATATATTACATCATTAGTTTTTGATGTAGTGTTCCATGATTCATTGTGTGTGCATAACACCCAGTGCCCATGCAGAATGTGCCCTCTTTAATACCCATCACCAGGCTAACCCATCCCCCCACCCCCCTCCCCTCTAGAACCCTCAGTTTGTTTTTCAGAGTCCATCGTCTCTCATGGTTCGTCTCCCCCTCTGACTTACTCCCCTTCATTCTTCCCCTCCTACTATCTTCTTCTTTTTCTTTTTTCTTAACATATGTTGCATTATTTGTTTCAGAAGTACAGATCTGAGATTCAACAGTCTTGCACAATTCACAGCGCTCACCATAGCACATACCCTCCCCAATGTCTATCACCCAGCCACCCCAACCCCCCCACCCCCCACCACCCAGCAACCCAGTTTGTTTCCTGAGATTAAGAATTCCTCATCTCAGTGAGGTCATATGATACATGTCTTTCTCTGATTGACTTATTTCACTCAGCATAACACCCTCTAGTTCCATCCACGTCGTTGCAAATGGCAAGATCTCATTCCTTTTGATGGCTGCATATATTCCATTGTGTATATATACCACATCTTCTTTATCCATTCATCTGTCGATGGACATCTTGGCTCTTTCCACAGTTTGGCTATTGTGGACATTGCTGCTATAAACATCGGTGTGCACGTATCCCTTTGGATCCCTACATTTGTATCTTTGGGGTAAATACCCAGTAGCGCAATTGCTGGATCGGATGGTAGCTCTATTTTCAACTGTTTGAGGAACCTCCATACTGTTTTCCAGAGTGGTTGCACCAGCTTGCATTCCCATCAACAGTGTAGGAGGGTTCCCCTTTCGAAGGAGTGAAATCTCATAATTTGTAACAACATGGATGGTTCTAGAGAATATTTTGCTAAGTGAAATAAGTCAGTCAGAGAAAGACAAAAACCATATGATTTCACTCATATGTGGGACTTAAGAAACAAAATGAACAAAGGAAAAAAGACAAACCAAAAAACAGATTCCTTACAGAGAACACACTGATGGTTGCCAGAGGGTGGGTAGGGGATGGGTGAACTAAGTGAAGGGGATTAAGAGTACACTTCTCATGATGAGCACCAGGTGATGTATGGAAGTGTTGAATCACCATATTGTACACCTGAAACTAATAGAACACTGTATGTTAACTATGCTGGAATTTTTAAAAAGTTAACAATATATGTTGGAAATTGTTTTATGTCGGTACATATTGAGTTCATTAATTCTATTTCTATTCACTGCATCGGATTCCATTTCTTTAACATATGCAGAGCACTCAACAAATCAATAAAAAAGGTCAAACTATCTGATAGAAAGATGCTGCCAATGGCTGAATTGTGTCTTCCCAAAGTTCATATCTTGAAGCCCTAATTCCCAGTACCTCAGAGCATGATTTTATTTGGATATAGGACTACATTTGGAGATAGAGGTCATTAAGTTAAAATGAGGTCATTAGAATGGTCTAATCCAAAATGACTGGTGTCCTTACAAGAAGAGGAGATTAGGAGACAAACAGAGGGACGACCATATGAGGACATATCGAAAAGACGACTATCTGCAAGCCTAATAGCAAGGTCTCAGAAGAAACTCAACCTGCTGGGCGCCTGGGTGGCTCAGTTGGTTAAGCGACTGCCTTCGGCTCAGGTCATGATCCTGGAGTCCCGGGATCGAATCCCGCATCGGGCTCCCTGCTCAGCGGAGAGTCTGCTTCTCCCTCGGACCCTCTTCCCTCTCGTGCTCTCTCTCAAATAAATCAATAAAATCTTAAAAAAAAAAAAAGAAACTCAACCTGCTGACAGCTTGATCTTGGACTTCCACCCTCCAGAACTGTGAAAATAAGTTTCCAGGGTTTGAACCACCCAGTTTGTGGTATTTTGTTATGGCAACCCTAGCAAGCTAGTGCAGATGGGTAAAGGCTATTAACAGAGTTGCAGAAAAGAAATACAAATGGCTCTTAAAAATATTTTGGCTGTGTTTTCACTCTTACATCTGTATTTATGGAACTGGGTGAAAAGGACCAACATGGTAGTCCTATTTGTCCTAGAGAGATAAACACCTAGGGAGAAAAAAATCTGCTTTTAAAAATAAAAGATCAGGGGCACCTGGGTGGCTCCGTCAGTTAAGCCTCTGCCTTTGCCTCAGGTCATGATCTCAGGGTCCTGGGATGGAGCCCCGCGTCCAGCTCTGTGCTCAGTAGGGAATCTGCTTGTCCCTCGCCCTCTGTTCCTCTCCCCTGCTCATGCTCTCTCTCTCTCACTCTCTCACTTTCTCAAACAAGCAAACAAACAAACAAATCTTAAAAGATAAATAAAAGATCAGGTGTTCCTGGGTGGCTTAGTTGGTTGAGCACCCAGCTCTTGATTTCAGCTCAGGTCATGATCTGGGGTCATAAGATTGAGCCCCGTGTGGAGTCTGCTTCAGATTCTCCCCCTCCCCCCACCTCCTCTCAAAATAAATACATAAAATCTTAAATGAATAAACAAATGATAAAAACCCACAGAAGCTCTCTGGAACTCACCATAGACATGCAACGTAAATTCCTTGTCAGTGGTGAATGTAGAAGTCTTTCGGTTTATCTGGGCTTTGTAGGATCCGGCATCTCTCAAAGTCAGGTTTCTGAGAGACAAGGAGAAACTGTTCCAGCTGATGGTTAGTCGGTCCTGGTAGCTTTTGGCCATAAAGAAAATCTGTTTTTCTGCAGTTGCTAAAGCAAGAGCACCTTGGGGACCATTCCAGGTGACGTGCTCAAACTCTGTGTCTACTGAAATGTTCAGGGGGAAAGTTACTGAACGCCCTAGAATCCCAGGCACCACTGTTGGGGTTGAGTCCTTTCCAGAGGCTCCTAGCCCTGCAGAGACAGAAGAGGGACTTGGAGGAGCAGCTGGACTCCTCAGCCTTCATTCATTCATTCATACATTCATTCATTCATTCATTCATTCATTCAATAAAAACATACTGGAAATAAATGTCAGATGTTGAGAAATGAAATGAAATTCCTGCCCTCCTCCCTCTAGGCTTGTTGCTCAGCAGAATCATTCATTCATTCCCTCACCTAGAAAACACTCTATCCCACAAACACATTTACAATAATCAGTAAAACAGACTTTCTGGGTTTCTGTCCCGGTGAAGAAATTAGCCTGGTGACTTTGGGTGAATTTTTGAATTTCCCTGAGAATCAGTTTACTCATCTATAAAACAGAAATGTTCACACCTATATTATCTTCCTTTAGGGGTATGGTAGAGATAGAATAAAAATAGGTTGCTGTAAATCATAAAGAAACAAAAGAAGTAAAAAAGGAGCATCTTGTAAAAAATGAGATGGGTTGATGGATGGCTAGTAGGGTGGATAAATGGACAGGTGTGTGAGAAGGGAAGTAAAGCCAGGGTGGGAAGCACATGCGTGTTAGTGCAAAATTCTTTTAAGTTTTCTCTGTGTTCAAAAATTTTCATAATAAAATGTCGACCACAAAAGGAGCCTTTCTCATCTCTATCTCGCTCTTCCCTTTCCTCATTGTCCAGGGGATCTCAGACTGGCTTTGCCTTGGCCAGGGAAATCTGGTCTGTCCTTAGGAACAAGGTTTGGGATTGGGAATAGTGAAGTAGCATGGATTCCACTTCTGATTTCCTCATCTCGGGGAAGACCAAGATCCCTGATAGACATTGTTACCATGGCTTCCACAGGCCCAGCATCAGTCGAGGCAGCTCATTTGCTTGCAGGGGCCCTGTGAGTGTCTGCTGGATGACCCCAGCCTGGATTCCGGATTCAAGGACTTCTGAGGCTCTGGAGAGTCCTCTGAAAATTCCTAATCAAATCAGATGTGTTCAGGACCCAGATTACTCCAGGAATCTGGGTGGAAAAGTAAGTAGAAAATGTTAGAGAGGGGCGCCTGTGTGGCTCAGTCGGTGAAGTGTCTGCCTTCGGCTCAGGTCATGATCCCGGGGTCCTGGAATCGAGCCCCGCATCGGGCTCCCTGCTCCGCGGGAAGCCTGCTTCCCTCTCTCCCATTCCCCCTGTTTGTGTTCCCCCTCTCACTGTGTCTCTCTCTCTCTGTCAAATAAATAAATAAAATCTAAAAAAAAAAAATGAAAATGTTAGAGAGAGAGGAAAAGCTGAAGCCCAGCCTGGAGGGATAGAAAGAGGCTGAGGTGTGCTCTGAAGGCCCAGAGGGTCCAGAGTTATGCAGACACATAGAAGAGACACTGAGACTAGTGCAGACTGGTACAGGGCCAGGGACTCGGGGGTGAGTCTCTAGCCATATCGGTCAAGCACTTGGACCTTGTAGAAAGGCAGCTAGAAGGACGCTGGGCTAGGCATCTTGGACAAGGTAGGCTAGGTCAGTTCAGGGGGATTCTGGGGGCAGTCAGAAAGCAGAAACTGGATTGGTGTGATGCTGGTTTGAAGCTACCTGAAAGAGAGATCTTCCCATCTGGAAGATACTGTTTATGATTGCTATGACATATTAGTACTTTGTAGAAATTACCTCGTTCAATCCTCAAAATTACCTGAAAATTAGCTCCTGTTTATAGACGAGGAGCTAAAATTTTGAGAGTTTTAGCCACTTGCTGAGACGACGGGGTTGGTTAGCTGCAGAGCCCAGATTCCACGTACATGATGCCCCAGAATGTGGAGGCCAAGAGCGTTGACACCCTCCATCCTAGGACCCCAGAAGGTCCTGAGTCTTGGCTGAGCACTTGTGATTGCACCCATCTCTCCTCACATCAAAGATAAGCAAAGGCACACAGACTGTCAGCAAGGGGAGTGGTATGTGGTTCATATGGGTCAAATCCTGTTACTGTTGCAGCAAACAATGCTACATGACTCCCAGTAGAGTGACAGGAGTCCCAGGTATCAGCTATCTTATTTTGAACTATGCCGTTTGGCAAATAATAAAAGAGTGTTCAATGATTGTGGTAACTGAATTTGGCTTCCCCGCCTTTAGTAGTTTCCAAATAATGCAGTTAGTGATTATTATAACAATCAGCCTCCACCAACTATGTGCCAAACGCTTGCTTACAGATATCATTTTTAATCTATAAAAGAGTCTTGCATGATACATTTTACTAATCACATTCTACATTTAAGAAACAACTTAAGAAACACACTCTAAATTTAAGAAACACAGCTAGGAAATAATGGAGCAAAGATTTAATTTCAAATGTTTCTGGTACTTGTAGGGGCAAAGGACAGGCTGCTCCAAGGTGGGCCACTTGGGCATGAAGATTATTCTGAGCTGAAGGCAATCGAGACCCTGTGGGCCCAAGAGAAACTTTTGCCCTTCCCTTAACTACATAGAAGAATCTAAATTGGGGGTCTTTCCCAGAATAAGGGTTACTAGCAGAGAATGAATTTTATCTGAGTGACCCATCTGCACGGCAGGGCAAACACCTAATTACCAAACATCTGCTCTTCTCTGCATTGCCCGGTGAACTACATTCCTTCCCTCTGAAGTCCCAGACCCCTTGCCCCCTTCTCCTTAGTTCGGGATGACAGAGATACCTCATTTTGCCTGATGGTCTTTGAAATTTCCACGTCTGTGTGGATTCCCTATATATATGCTATTAAATTTGATTTTTTCCTGTTAATCTGTCTTATGTCAATTTGATTCTTAGTCCAGCTAAAAGGACCTTGAAGGGGACAGGAATTCTTGCTCCCCAAAAAGGGGACGGGACATTCTTGCTCTCTGACATACTGAAGTGGAAGGACTTTTCACCCTACTGCTTCCTAAGTTCCTGAAACCACTCCTTGGAGACACAAAGGCATCAAAGAAACTCCCTGCTAGGGGTCCCTGGGTGGCTCAGTCAGTTAAGCGGCTGCCTTCGGCTCGTGATTCCAGAGTCCTGGGATTGAGCCCCGCATCGGGCTCCCTGCTCAGTGGGGAGTTTGTTTCTCCCTCTGACCCCACCCCACTCTTATGCTGTCTCTCTCGCTTCTTCAAATAAATAAACAAAATCTTAAAAAAAAAAAACAAAACTCCCTGCTAGACCAAAACAGTGAAGTTTGAGGTCATCCCCAACTGGTAGAGTTAGACAGAGGGAGATGCCTTGAAATTTACTTGCTGGTCATCTGAGGCTTGGGTGACATTCGATTGGTGAACTTCAGGTTGATCCAACACAGCCAGGAAGCACCCCAAGAGTTGGGTATGTATATAAGGAGCCATGATGCTTGTAATGTTTCCATGGTGAGCAAAGATGAGATGGAAAATGAAAAGAGATTGGACTGTACCCCAGCTCCAGAGTCTAGGCCCTGCCCCTGTGCATGCATCTGGGAGTTCTTCTAGAGCTTCCCTCGCTGCTCACCCCTCCAACCCCCACTGCTCTCAGGTCCCTAGGCTACCAGTGCTATCCTCCAAGGTCCCGGGAAAAACAGGATTCCCAGAGGGACAGTAGATGTCTCTGTACCAGGTGGCTGAGACTCTTCCTGGGGTACGGAGTCAGCTCTGCCCACTGGCCATGCTGCTGAGAGACATTTCCCAGAAACTAGCCGGACTTGGGCCTTGATGGGGAGGTAGGATGTGGGGAGAAAAGGACATTCAGAGAAGGCTACCTAGCCCAGGGCCACCAGACCATCTCCAGATCCCCAGGGAAGCCACTGTTTGGGATATATGATAAACACGGCAGACGTAGAAAGAAGCTCCGGCACTTCTCTGTGTCTCTAGGAAAGGGGGTGGCTTTTCATCAGAATTTCCTGTGTCTCTCTGTGTATTTTATCCACATTATACAGGGAACAAACTCATCACTCAGCATTTCTTAGCAGGAAAATGTCAGAGTGAGAGGAACATAGTCCGAGCCCAGAGTTATTTGAGACAGGGGCTAGAATGTCACCTACTCATATTGAGTGACTATGCATATGCACACACACACAGAAGAATAAGGTGGAACCCGCAGAAGAATTACCACAAGGAGAGGAGTCTCCTGATTTTACCAATAAGAACCCCAGCAAACAAAGTGACCAGCCCCAGGGGGACACCACTAGCAAGCGGTGGTGGCCATGATGGGGACTTACCCATGAACAGGAAGAGGAGACGGGTCCAGAGAAAGGAAGAGGGTATGTGTGGCTTGGTCTTCTGTGGTTTACTGGAGAAGGGCCGTAGAGCCCAGTTGTCTGGGTGTTGTGCTGAGCCTGCCATGATGATTTGCTTTTGGATCTCTGGCTGAAAGAGGAAGCACTTACCACAGATTCTCCTTTTGCACACTTGTGCTTCTCAGGAAGCCTTGTTTGTATCCGGCACCACAGACTCCTCCCACTTGCTCAGGCTGGGGAAGGGGTCCCGAGATCAAGAGTCGCTCGCTCTACCGACTGAGCCAGCCAGGTGCCCCTGTGGTAGCCTCTTCTCAGTGTGGGGTGGGTATCCTGGCTTGCTGCTGCTGAGTAGAATGTGGCAGCAGTGAGAAGCTGTCACTTCTGAGATTAGGTGACAAAAGATTGTGTCTTCCATCTTCGTGTCTCTCTCTCTCCTCTGCCCCCAGCTCCCTTTGCCAGGAGCCAGGTATTGTGTTGTGAGCAAAAGGCTTCGAGACAAGGAGCCAGGGAGACTGCCAGCCCAAACCCAGCAAGGAACTGATGTCTCCGTCAACGGTTGATGAGGACTTGAGGCTGCCGAGAGCCCCCGGTGAGACTGGCAGTGCCCGCCCGGCGAGGTGGGCAACCCCGCCCACGCCTTGACGGGCACTTTGTGAGACACCCAGACCCAGAGGCATCAGCTACGCTGTGCCTGGACTGCTCATCCGCAGAGACTGCGAGATAATAAATGCTTATTTTAAGCTGCTAAATTCTGTAATTTGTTACATAGCGATGGATTACAAGTAGCATGGTCCAATGAATTCACTGTTCTGCTTAAGCCAGTTTGCACTGGCTTCATGTCACATACAACCAAGAGGCTTTTTTTTTTTTAATTTTTTTAAAAGATTTTATTTATTTATTTGACAGAGAGAGACACAGCGAGAGAGGGAACACAAGCAGGGGGCAGTGGGAGAGGGAGAAGCAGGCATCCCGCCGACCAGGGAGCCCGAGGCGGGGCTCGATCCCAGGATCCTGGGATCATGACCTGAGCCGAAGGCAGACGCTTAACGACTGAGCCACCCAGGTGCCCCTCCAAGAGGCTTTTAACTGGGAGGAAGGAAGCACCGTCAAAGCTGCCTTGAGGATGGATGTTGCCAGGGGCAGCTGTGCAGTTGGCAGGTTGGGGGACAGCATCATTCCCTTTATCTTGTTGTGGGAAACTGACTTTTTTTTGAATAGGCTTCATGCCCAATTTGGAGCCCAATGTGGGGCTCTAACTCACAATGCTGAGATCAAGACCTGAACAGAGATCAAGTGTCGCACGCTTAACCGACTGAGCCACCCAGGTGCCCCGGGAACTGACTTTTTTAATAGCTGATGTAGAGTGGCTGGTTAAACCGTAACTTGGTGTCTTGAGATTCAGATCATATGTTTGTTTAGGCTGTAGCAGGAGAGGACTTGGAAAGAAAACTTCAGGAAAGCGGAGTGGGTGGTTTCGGGTGATATTCAGTGAGTGCGTGTCAGGTGCTAGACCCTCCCCTAACACCTGACACTCACGGGCTCATTTAGTCCACACAACAGCTTTATGAGATAGGTATTTTTATCACCCCCGTGTTGTAGATGAGGAAGCCAAGGTACAGAGAGGCTAAGTGGCTTATTTTGAGTTTTATAAATAAGAATTTGAGCCCAGGGCGCCTGGGAGGAAGGAGGGAGAGAGGGAGACAATGAGGATGGCGGGCATCTCCCATCAGAGGGCACCTTCAGAGTCTGGTCACAACCTGGCACCCGTGCAAGTCTGAGAGCGAGGACCTCCTTAAATTTGGTGTGGAAGGCACCTCTCTTGCGTCCCGCTAGTCCTGGCCCTGTGGCTCGAGCATGGCTGTCTAGAGTGAATTGCGGGACACGTGGCCAGGAGCTGGAGGTGGGGCCTCGCCAGACACTGACTCTGCTGGTGCCTCGACCCCGTGACTTCCGTGCTGCCGTCAGAACTGTCAGAAGTCAAGTTCTGCTATTTATAAGCTGCCCAGTCTCTGGTATTGCTGTTAGGGCAGCGCGAACTCACCAAGACTTCAGACTAGAGGCAAAGAGCATCTAGCGGGTGTTTTTTGTTTTTTTTTTTTTTAATTTAAATTCAGTTAGCCAACATATAGTACACCATTAGTTTCCGATGAGTGTTGGATAATTTATCAGTTGCAGATAACACACAGAGCTCATCACATCACGTGCCTCCCCTTAATGCCCATCTCCCATCTAGCGGGTATTTTTAAGCAGGGGTGCAGTGTTATTCAAGGACCCATTTGGAAGCTTACGCCAGCAGCAGAGGGGAGGGCGTGGAAGCGATGGGACTGTGATAAGGGGACGAGTGCGAGGGCGTTAAGAGCCGAGGTAAGAGCACGAGAGCAGCCTGGTGGGAGGAGAGGACAAAGGGGGGAGGCGGTTCGAAGATACCGATGATAATAAAAATCATTGCTCACATTCATTGAGTAATGACTATGAGTGACGCTTTGCGCTTTACAGATGTTTTCTTTTAATCCCTAAGCCAACCTTATTTGGTTGGTACTCTTGTTGTCCTCATTTTAAAGATGAAGAAACTGAAGGTAAACGTCACTGGAATGACCTTGGTAGTGGTGAACGCAGGTGGATAGTCTTGTGATACATAGAATCCAGCTGAAGTATTTGCATTTAAGTACAGTAAAAAAACCTAAAAGAGTATGAATTTTGATATAATGCAGTTAAGCGGCTGCCTTCGGCTCGTGGGTCCCTTTGGCAAATGGGTCCTGGACTCACCCAGTCTCTGTCTTCACACAGCGAGGGCTAATATTCTCATTAGCTGTGGATGAAAAGGCATCTCATGCTGGGAATCAGGGAGGAGGCAAATTGAGTTTGGCATTTCCAGTTTCACCATGTCCTTGGTCCAGGTCAGCAAATGTGAGCAAATGACTGGAAAATTTCTGGAATTCCTTCTGCTGTCCTGGGAGTCCAGCCAGGCCCACGCCCAGGCACCAGAATCACCCGTCTACTGGGCATCGCCCCCAGGTAGCATCAAATCCCAGCCTGGGCTTCGATTTGGATCCTGCAGCTACTGTCCCAAGTTCCGCCGCATAGATTCACCACCAGCCCCTAACCATCCCTTCATTAACTTTGCAATGAAGATGACCCTGCATTTTACACAACTGTATTTTTTTGACTTCACTTTTAATATTATGTGGGGGTTTTAACATGTTTATACTCCTGCAGATTGGAAGAATATGAAAAGAATACAGAATTTCGACAAGTTTAAAGCTTTTTACACCTAAGTGGAAAGATAGTTAAATATCTTAAGAGCTAAAAGAAATGCAACATCAAATCAAGTGCTATAGTTACAGTAAAGCAAAGAAAGAATTTGGTGATATCACAGTGCGGCAAGTTGAATTGAGGGACACAGGCTATGAGACCAGCCTTTTTTTTTTTTTAGATTTATTTATTTATTAGAGAGAGAGTGAGCACTTGCACACACACGCACACACTTGAGCAAGTGGGGGGAGGGGCAGAGGGAGAGAATCTTCAAGCAGGCTCTCTGCTGAGCGCAGAGACCAACGGAGCTCCATCCCACAACCATGAGATCATGACCTGAGCTGAAACGAAGAGTTGGACACTTAACGGACTGAGCCACCCAGGCACCTGAGACCAGCCTTTCAGAGGACGTCAACAAAGCAGGTAAAGGGACCTGGGTAGGTACCAACAGTTGATGTCTCAGTGATGTTTCTGGTCGTTAAGCAACCTTAATTGATGGAGCAGATGCCCCAGAAAATAGCTGGAGTAGAGATGACATAAATGTGTCCTTTATGAATCTTTCAGTCGTGGAAAGATAAGGAATTCAGAGCAGGCATGTTCAAGGTATCAGTTAGTACTTTTTGTTTACATATATGTATTATTCGAGACATGTAGCTTATTAAAGTAACCGTTTGTGGTTCCGACTTGAACTATGTATTTGAATAATTGATTTGCGTTTGTGATTTTATTTTATTTTAATTAATAAATTTTACTGAAGTACAGTTGGCACACAATGTTACATGAGTTTCGGGCGTACGACATCATGATTGGACACGTCTATACGTTATGCTCACCATACATGCGGCCACCTGTCACCACACAGCACTATTACAGTTGAATCTAAGTCTATATGAAGTATTTGAAGACAACTTAAGAATTACCCTACATATAAGCTTAGTGTACTAGATTTACAGGCCTTCTTTAAATATTTGGGGAATCTTATTTATTGATTCAAATACTTTATCCAAGGTGAGTGGGGGGGTGGGGGAAACAGGTGACGGGGATGAAGCTGTGCACCTGTTGTGATGAGCACCGGGTGATGCATGAAGTGCTGAATGACAATACCGTGCACCCGAAACTAACATAATCCTGTATGTTAACTCTCCTGGAATAAAAATAATAGTACTAAAAGTATATTTATATCTTAAAAAAAGAAAAACAAGCAGAAGAGCTATATCATAAAATCTGTTTTCAACTCTGAAAAAAAAAGAAAGTAAAGCCCCTACTGTGTGCTGACCCCAAGCAAGTCACTGGGAATTGAAGGATGAGAAAGGGAGGCTAGGGTGAGGCAGGTGAGGCAGGTGGCAGAGACTGGGGCAATCCAGGAAGCAGATTTGCAGGCGCCAATTTACAGGGCTGGGAAATCCTAGGGGACTTTGGGGGAGACTCTAGAAACAGTCTGCCGTGACTGGAGTCCAAGATGGGAGACGTGGTGACACGGCACGAGCCCAAGATTGGCAAGAAGCAAGAGAACAGGAAAAGCCTCGTCCCCCAGGCCTGCGAGCCTGACTTTACCTTGTAGGGGATGGGGGACCTCCGAAGGGTTTAAAGCATGGCTGTGACATTGTAAGGTTTGACTTTGAAATAGCTCCCCTGGCCTTTCTCATATGTCCCCTCATTTCTACATCTTTTGACTCTAAAGCGACATGTGATTATTGTGGTGAACTCTGAAAAGAG
This sequence comes from Zalophus californianus, assembly GCF_009762305.2. Taxonomy (NCBI): domain Eukaryota; kingdom Metazoa; phylum Chordata; class Mammalia; order Carnivora; family Otariidae; genus Zalophus; species Zalophus californianus. The sequence goes on along the minus strand of NC_045604.1, from coordinate 5,365,602 downwards.
GAAATGTTTGTGACCCGACATTTACACATTCACTGCGGGCCTGAGGCAGGTCGGTCTGCAGGTGACAATTTATGGCTCTTTCTCTACCGGCGTCCTTGCTCGTGCTTGGTCTTTTCACAGGGAAGTCTATCCCTGCCGCTACCTCCCAGGCACCTCTACCTGCCTGCACATTTCTGGGAGCCAGGCTGTGTGTGTGTGTGTGTGTGTGTGTGTGTGTGTCGCACCTGCTACCATCTCAGACCATGCAGGCCCATACTGCGTCCTTGTCACTCTCACATTTCTTCTGCTAATGAGTCACAGGGAGCCCTGGGCATCCCCACACAGGCTGATGGTGGAGGCATGAGATCCAGGACCTGCCCCATCTGCATCTTGCCGTTTCAATCATGATCCTCTAAGGTCTCTTTGCCTCTCCTCCCTCTCCCACCAGCCCCCGGGAGTGACCCTTCATCATGAATTGGGCTTTCTGTGTCCCATAAATGACCTCAGCAGGGGATGGCACTTAGCAGCTGTTTCTGTCCCCCTAGATTCTTACTGCTTGCTCCTGTACCCCGACGACCTGAGCGGTGGCAAGAGACAGGCTTGGGAACCAGTCAGGGGAACGAAGCGTTTGAGAAATCTGCATAAGGGGCCGGGCTCTGATCTTGCTCTCCAGAGTTTCAAGCTTTTGCTTTCATTCTCCTTCAGGGGAAAACCAGCGTGTGTGATTACAAAGATCACCTGCCTCAGGACTGTCCCCTTAGGGGGTCCCCTAAGCCTGCTGACGAATCCCTTGATACATTTAAAACTTGGCAGTGAAGGGAAGGAAAAATTCTTCTCCACCCTCAAGGTCTCCTACCCGAACTAAGAACTAAATTTATGTGAGACAGATTAACAGGAGAAAAAAAAAACAACCCAAAGTTTTATGACGTGTGCATGGAGGCCCAATAATGAAATTGAGACCTAAAAAAATGACCGAGGAAGCAGTTTTTGTACTTTTTAAACAAAGAGACAATAAATCTGTGAGGAATTGACAGGACAAAGAAAACTTAACTTTGGGAGCTTTAATTAGTACGGAGTTCTAAACAGACGTTGGGCTGGGGGAGTGAATCAGTAAAAAAAAAAAAAAAAGGTGACAAGCGTTGTTTGTAAGTGTTCTCGGCTCTAAATTTCCCATCTCTTGTGATCAGGATACTCTTTACCTCCTGGTCCAGCCGGGTTGCTTTTCACACGGGAGATTTGTTTCCTGCTTTCAGGGGACAAAGGAGGGTCTGAGTGTCCTTGTGCTCACTGGCTCTGAAGTAACTTATTTAAATAATCAATATGCCCAAGTGGCCCATCTTCGGGTGGCCTGCCCTTGGCCCCTATCACAGTTTATAAAGAACCTTTACTTAAGTTTAAAAAAAAAAAACAAAAAACCTCTGATCCCCACATCAGACTTGTGATATAGATAAGGCAGACAGGATTACACACATTTTATGGATGATGGACAGAGGCTCAGGGAGATTAGGGGACATTTTCTGGTGCATGGCTGGTAATCTACCTGGCCGGCTGTGGGAACGCAGCGGCGCCGTGGAAACTCAGAGAACAGTGTCCTCGGCCAAGGCAGCAGAACTGGTGGGGAGATTCCTGCACGGCCCCCCTCACCCCCACTTTCCTCCCCCACACAGTGCAAGCTCATCTGCGAACGTGTCTCTCTCCATGGCGTCCAGGCCAGGCCCTCGGTGGTCCCTGCCCACAGGGGCGTCTCCCGGGCATATGGCCAAATAATGGGTAAGACAGGTCCTGCCTTAAAAAATGTTCACAGTTCTTCAGTTCAGTTCTGGAAACATCTACTGGGGTTCTTGTGTGCCGGGTCATGTGCTGGGTGTGTGGTGGGAAGGGGTCTCAACAGGTCCCGGGGAGGAATTAAATACGATGAAAGTCCGTTGCCAGCTGCACACTGTCGCTGACAGAGGACCAGCTTTGGGGTCAGGTGAACTTGGATCCTCACGTGGACTCTGCTGCTTCCAAGCTGGTGACTTTGGGCAAGTTTCTTAAGCTCTTTGTGTCTCATGATCTTTAAGTGGGAAGAAGAACACCCACCTTACAAGTTTGTTGGGAAGTTAGATAGGGATGATGTGTTTACCCTACTTGGCGCGGTGCCTGGCATTTGGGATTCGTGTCCTGACCGTATCCCTGTGTGTCCTCGCTTGAACCCAGAATCAGGATTCGGACCACGAAGTTCCACACACGCCCATGGCAGCTAACCCTGAGGCTAATGCACCGGCCTGCCCTCCTCACTCAGATATTAATTCCCTTCCATCTTCTCCCCTTCGTGAGCTTGTGAGCCAAGTGGAAAGACACGCACACAGCATCTGTATGAATCAGGGTGAAGTAAATGCTTAAAACCAAATAAGCACAGGCTGGAGGAAACCAGGCGGGAGCGGGGTGGGGGGGGGGGCTTGGCTGGACCAGGAGCAGGGAGCCCGGCGCGGGAGCAGCGCTTGAATTAGCCTGATGAGCTACTGCATGGAGGGTGCAGGGAGGAGCCATGCGGTTCTGTCGCGGTGGGGTCCTCCGGCTGAATTTCAGGCCCTGGGCCCAGTGTGGGGCGAGGAGGGTGCAGCTGATGCCAACAGCTTCCGCCTCGGTATGCTTCCTTCGGCACAAATGATGCTCCGTGTGGAGCCAAGGTAGCTCCACAGAAGTGGACGCCAGGCTCTCGAGTGCATTCTGCGGTGGGTGCACGGGACGCCGGCCTGCCCCCAGCTTGGGGTGCCTGATCCCACGGGACAGCAACCCCTCTCCCACCCCTCATCCCCACAGCTACTGTCACAGGACTTCTCGGGTCAACTTTTGACAAAGAGACTCACCACCTGGCCTGGAAACTGTGATGCGGCTGGCGCTTCTGCATCCCATTCTGAATCAGGACGCAGATTCTTCCCTGAGCCAGGCAGCCTTTTCTTTCTAAACCACTGTGCAGCACACCTGGGTCAGTTTCAGACTTTCTGTTTCCTGGGACGGCATGTCAGTGTTGCAGATATACTCCAACGGTCACACTATTGAGCGCTGGTCTTTTTGCATTTCTCGACAAGGGTGCTGGCTGGTTTTGGTGAGGATGCAAACAAGGTGCAGCCATCAAGTTGTCCCAGCGACATCAAGAATCTTTAATAACACCAACAGTGAGGCACTTACTTGCATTATCTCATTTCACCCTCACAAAATCCTGGAAGATGGCATGCGCTCCCTGTTTCACAGGTGAGAAAGCCAGGACTCAAAGAGCATAAGTTGCCTCCCAAGGTCACACAGCCGGTACCTAGCAAGTGTTTGAACTCGGGCGGTCTGACTGGTGCCCTGGTGCTTATGCTCTTCTCCCAAGTAGTCTGGTACTGAATGACTGTCTCCTGACTACCCTTCAACTTGCTTGGCCAGCCCAGCACTAGCCTTCCTTCTAGAAAGACGTTCCCAGAACCCAGGCAGAGCCTCAGAGCTGGCTTCTGTTCAGCCGTGTCTGAACAAGCGATTATGGGGGATGCTACAAGGTGGTTCCTGCTGCGGTGGGGCTGGGCTAAGTGAGTTCTGATCCTATTGCCTGGATCAGCAAGAGGGTGGCTCAGAGTCACAGCAGAGATCGTCCCCCCAGGCACCTCCCGAGAATTTTCCTTTCTCTCCGTTCCACTCAGCATCTGCGACCCTAGCACAGCATCTATTAATTATTGTATCATATGTGAATTAGTTGATGTGAAGGCTGAAGAAGACCACTTTGGCATAAAGGGAGGAGGCTGACTTGTGTTCCTGTTCTCTCACCAACTAGCTATGTGGTCTGGAGCAAGCCACCTAATTTCTTTGGGTCTCTGTTTTCTCATCTATAAAATGGGAATAATAATCACTTACCTGAACTCTCTCAGGCCTGTTGTGAGCCTCTGGCTTAGTCAGGCTGCCCCTGAGGCTTCTGATCTGTGTCTTTGCAGGGACAGGGGTTTCCGGAGAGGACCCAGACCCTGTGATGGTAACTGGGACCCTAGGGGGGGTCTGTCACTCTGCCCCTGCAGCTACAGGCTGGAGAGCCGGTGGAGAGCATCTCTTGGATATCCCGTTCCATCTCCATGGCCATAGCCATTGTAACCTTGGCAGAAGCAGGGGGGCCAGACACCTTTTATGAGGCGGAGACCCGGTACCGGGGTCGTGTGAGTGTGGTGGGCCCAGGCCACTCCCTGCAGATCAGCAACCTGAGCTGGAAGGATGCGGGGCCCTACCGAGCCCACACGAACCTGAGGAGCTCCCGCATCACCCGCACCCGGGAGTACCAACTGCAAGTCTATGGTGAGCGTCCTGCGGGCAGCAATGGGTGTGGGGCAGTGCTCATCTTTCAGGCTTTCTCACAGCCTTTTCCACATCTCGTTTAGTAACATTTACACTTTTTCTGATTACAAGGCTAATATGTGCTCACTATAAAAAAAAAAAAAACACAACAAACCATGTAAAGCAGAGTTGCCTGGGAAAGTCTCCTGAACAACGACAAGGCCCAGGACGTGCCCCAGGCCAATGGCAGCAGAACCCCCGGGTGTGTAGTGGGCAGAGAATGGGAACTTCAGCCCCAAGAACTCAGTTGTGCTACTTGAGTGCTCTTGAGGTTCCCTGATGCTAAAATAGGAACACTCCCATCTGGTGAGAATAATCTCCTGAGAAAGAACGTTGGGACACTCTGGACAGAGGTACAGGAGTGTACAGGAATATTGCTTAAAGATACTTAAAAATTGTTTCAGGAGGGAAAACTGCAACGAAGACATAGGGGCAGGTGGCAGATACCCCAGCAGCAAGGAGGACGGGCTGATTCAGCCTGTAGAGATACAACAAGCTGATTGTAGATTCAGACGGCTTATTACTCATATAGAGTGTGAAAGAGTAACCCAGGTCCCTCACACCAGAAAGAATGACAAAAGGGGCCAGTTGACCACAATGCAGGTGCTGGAAACCCTGTAGCCAGAGAAGCAGTTCTAGACTGCCGTGAGGGGGCAGGGTCTGCAGCTCTGTTCTGAGCAGTGGGAGCAGGAAGCTCCTTCCTCATGAGACACTGACTCACCAGTGCCTCCCAGGGGAGAAAGGGAGGTCAGCGGAGATGGTTTCAGGGTCTCACGGGCCACCATCCTCTCGTCTTCTGGGAGGATCACAGGGCACTTTGCCAAGACTCAGATCAGCTGTGGTTCCAGGCTTTGCCTGAGGGACCTGAGGGACCTGGCTGAGGTGCTCCCCCACACTGGGAAGCAAAAAGGTATAGTTATGCGTGAGGATGAACATGGGGAAGTGAACTGATGGAGGGAAAGCAGAGAAGCTTTTCAGGCTTGAGTCATGTTATAGGAAATATTCCTATTTGATGAGGCATTTTTTTTCTTCCTGGGAGAGAGCGTTTTCTGTCATACATCAAGCCTGGCCTGGCCATGGCCTGTTCGCAGACAGCTCGAGGGCACACCGGGGCTTCTGGGACCTCGGTGGGACTGTTCCCTAGGGTGGTCCAGGGCTGCGGGGAGAGCCCCTCTCCCTCTGCTCCAGTGGAGCGGCTACAGCGAAGTAACAGGCCAGCCTTTTGTTCTTCTCAGGAAGTTCCCCAAGTCACTGGAGCCTCACGACAGCCCTGCAGCAGGCAGCAGAGGGGTTTTTCTTGCTGGGCTGCTGAAACTAGTCTCAGAGAGAAGTAACAACACAGAGGTAGAGGTGGCAGAGCCGGGAATAGAACTCAGGCACCTCGATGCCACATCCTGTGTGTCTGGTTTGTCACTGCATTTACGGGCTTGAGCTAGAGAGGATGCTGAGGGGAGAAGGGCATGCGGAAGGAGTCATGGGGGGAGGGTTTGGGTTCTGGAAGACCACACCGGGGGAGGCAGCAGAAAGTTACCCAGCCTGCCTTCCCCCTGGGGGACATTCTGGGCCGTGGGGTCCTATTTTTGCCCAGTTGAGCTGCCGCTGGGGCTGCCATCAGGTGGGCCCCAGGGCTGAGGCCGAGTAACAGAGGCCTTCTCCCATACCCTGTGGCTTTGTTGAGCCTGCCCTGACTAACCACTCTCTTAGCTTCTCTTCCTGCCACTCCCCAACCCCCTGGCTCTGGCCTGGGGACACAGGAGGGCAAATAATGGCAACGTGGAAACCTTAAGGAAGCATCTGAGGTCCTGGTCCTGGGGGAAGAGGGGGTGGGGTGCAGGTTGAAGGGAGTACACGGGAGTGGAAGAACCCTCAAAGGCCAAGGGCCAAATCTTCTGGGAGCCCCGACGGGCACCCGGACGCTCGGACATCCGGAAGCTCGATGTGTACTGCAGAGACCCCTCCTGGAGAGAGATGTAATTACAACACAGTTCTGTGTGGGTGCGCACACGCCGCATTCATGTGGTCAGTGCTGGGGTGGGAACCCAGGCTTTGGGGTCAGATCCACTGGATTTGGGTCTTGGAATCATCATGTAATAGCCGAGACTCTGGGCAAGTTACTTGAAGGTCCCCGAGCCTGTTAAACGGAGTAGGTGCAAAACCTCTGCTACCTACTTCATAGGGTGGTTCTCGGAATCAAATGATGCTACATGGCAGGGTCTCGTAGAGCCCAAAGCTCTCGAATAGATGTGGGCAGATTCTGCCTCTGTTTCTCCTTGTGTGTACTGAGGATGATTCAGGGTCTTGGCACCAATGCCCTGTGCCTTCTGCCCTGTGAAGGGAGGGCCCAGGGCAGTTCGGCAGTCTTCGGTTGGTTCATTTTGTGCCCACAGAGCAGCTGGCCCGGCCCGGTGTCACACTGAGCTCCAGGATCGGTGAGAGTGGACACTGTATCTTCATCCTGACGTGTGAGGCCGAAAGCAGAGGAGGCTCTGTGACCTACAGCTGGCTACCTCTGGGACCCCAGACTGTTGGTGTCCCGTGGAGGATCTGTCCTCAGTGTCTCCTCAAGGCTCGGGGACAGGGCTCTGACCTTCACCTGCGTGGTCAAGAACCCAGTCAGTAACAGCGGCTCCCTCCCTGTCTCAGTGCCGTCCTCATGTCCAGGTACCCGGAACCTGAGCATGCACCGTGCACTGCGGCTCTGAAGTGGGCAGAGGTGGAGGGCAGAGTCCCCTTCAGGCCCCGGGGAGAACACCCTTGAGAGAGTGGCATGGGCAGGTGGGGGCAGTGCAATCGGGGGGGAGGGCACTGGAACCAGTGTGGAGGCTGGAGGGGTTTGGGCAGGAGGAGCTTGATGGGGCCTGGGTGGCCCTGAGTGCGTAGGGGAGACCCTGGCACTGAAGCTGTGGTTTTCTGTCTGTCTGTAGGGCCAGGAATCCTGGAAGGGGACACGGTGGGGGAGACAGTGACCGGTCTCCTCGGGGACTTGGCCATTCTGCCCCTGGAGGTCCCGGCCGGGCAGGAGGTGGAAAAGGTCACCTGGAGCTCTGGAGAGCTTGTTGCCATTATGCAAGTGGGGCCAGGAGGCGAACCGGTCCTGGCTGCCGGGACTCAGGCACCATACAGCAGACGGTGGAGTGCCCTCTACTGCGGCTACTCTCTTCAGATCAGGCCCCTGAGGCTGCAGGACCCTGGCCTCTACAGAGCCTGGATCACCCTGCATAGTCCCTCGATCAACATCACCAAGGATTTCACCCTGCATGTCTACGGTGAGGGAGGGGGTGGAAGGCTCACGTTTGAACTTTGACCTTTCCTCTCTCCCCTGCTTGGCCAGACCAGAGTCTTCTCAGAGCTCGAACTTTCCTTTCTTGCACATTAGCTGCAGGAGCCCAATATCACTGTCAGCTCCCGGATCACGAGGGATGGGGCCTGTTACATCACCCTGATCTGCTCCCTGCGACAGGCCGGAGAGGATGTTCAGTACAGATGGGCACCCCTCGGCCAGGGGGCAGTTACGTCCCATGGGGGAACCACTCTTCGTCTCTCCTGGAGACCCGGGGTCAGCGACAGCTATCCCTGCACGGCCAGCAACCCGGTCAGCCAGAGCTTCAACTCCATACCCACCAGGCCCCTCTGCTCAGGTAACCCCTTCCTTGTGTGGGCCCCCTCCCTGGCAGCCTTGGTCCAGGAGCTCAGCATCCCCACCTGCCGCCCTCCTGGTTCTAGGGGTGGTGGAAGAAAAGGAGGGCAGGATCGTCTGCAGCAGGGCTGTCTCTGGGGGGCAGGAAATGAGGGCTCTGGGGCCATCCTCCCAGGGCCGTGCTGTCCAGCTTCCGACGGTCAGCCCCAGACTCGGTGCCCGGGCGCTCGGCTTACTCTTGGGACTCCCCGAGGGAAAGTGCGTCCCTCAGCCCACACAGTCCTGCAGAGCCCACTGAGGAGGCATCCCAGACGTCCTTGGCCATGTCCTCAGTGAAGCCTGGAGCTGCCGTGAGACAGAAATCCCAGGCTGTGCCCCTCCGGTGTCATGGGCGGCCTCTCCTGGGTTCCATAGGCCGTGGCAGGACACTGCCTCGGTCCAGACTCACTATGTCCCTTTCCTCTTCTCGGCCAGCTTCTGAACATCTCTCCACTCCCTGTCTCTGGTTCCTTACCAACCACTTGCTCTTTGACCCTTTGTGTCTGCCCTGTCCCCAGCCGCATCCTCACTGCTAAGTCCAGGGGCCACTCCTCACTTGAGTTGTTCTTAGGCCGCTCTCCTCAGGGTCCTGGGCTGCTGGGTCCCAGGGGGTCTTCTTTTGTATCACAGTCCTTAAGGGTCACACCCAGGCCTTCTGTTGCCCGGGGCAGAAAGCTGGCTGTCATTCAGAACCCTGGTTTTCCACTGCTACTTGCCCAGGTGCTCACACCTCCCAGTTATCGCACTCTCTTCCTTCGGGATCATCCTGCTGATCACGCTGCTAGGGGGTGAGTTCTGAAAGAAAGAAATGCTTGGGTTACTTTTCTGCTTAAAATCTTGTGGTGTCTGCCCGCTATCAAGTGTATAAATATATGATCCCCTCTTCATTCATTTAAGCAACTCCTGTTTACAGAGCATTTATCATTATTATTGTTATTTTAATTGAAATATAGTTAACATATAATATTAGTTCCAGGTGTATAACATAGTGATTCAACATTTATATACATCACGAAATGTTCACCGCGATATGTGCGCTCACCATCTGTCTCATGCGTAATTACAATATCATTGACTGTATTTCCTATGCTGTACTTTTCATCCTCACGGCTTATTTATCTCATTCCTTGATGTTCTTTTTTAAAAATTTTTAATTGTTATGTTAATCACCATACATTACATCATTAGTTTTTTTTTTAATATTTTATTTATTTGAGAGAGAGAGAATGAGAGATAGAGAGCACAAGAGGGAAGAGGGTCAGAGGGAGAAGCAGACTCCCTGCCGAGCAGGGAGCCTGATGTGGGACTCGATCCTGGGACTCCAGGATGATGACCTGAGCCGAAGGCAGTCGCTTAACCAACTGAGCCACCCAGGCGCCCCTACATCATTAGTTTTTGATGCAGTGTTCCATGATTCATTCTTTGTGCGTAACACCCAGTGCTTCACGCAGAACGTGCCCTCTTTAATACCCATCACCAGGCTAACCCATCCCCCCACCCCCCTCCCCTCTAGAACCCTCAGTTTGTTTCTCAGAGTCCATCGTCTCTCATGTATCTCATTCCTTGAAAGAGCATTTTATAACCTTACAGAGAGAGAGCGTGCCTGTGTGCAAGTGGGGGGTGGGAGGAGCAGAGAGAGAGGGAGAGAAAATCTTAAGCAGGCTCCATGATCAGTGTGCAGCCCAATGTAGGGCTTGATCCCCTGACCCTGAGATCATGACCTGAGCCAAAATCAGGAGTCAGATGCTTAACTGACTGAACCACCCAGGCACCCCTTACCGAGCATTTTTTTAAAAGATTTTATTTATTTGTCAGAGAGACAGAGAGCATGCACAGGTGGGGGAAAAGGGGAGAGGGAGAAGCAGACTCCCCACTGAGCAGGGAGCCCAATGTGGGGCTTGATCCTGGGATCATGACCTGAGCTGAAGGTAGACGCTTAACCGACTGAGCCACCCAGGTGACCCCAGAGCATTTTAAAAAAAGATTTTATTTGTAAGTCATCTCTATGCCCAACGTGGCGCTTGAACACACAACCCTGAGATCGAGAGTTGCATGTTCCACCAACTGAGCCAGCCAGGTGCCCCCAGAGCATTTTTAAGGTGCCTTGTGTTGTTCTAGGCATTGAGGATAGAGTGAAGAAGAGGTCTGGATAAATTGCCACCCCTCAGGGAACTCAGTCACAATCGTCACGATCTGCAGCTAAGCCTACTAAAGGATTAGAGGGGGTACTGAGCATGTTGTATTAGGGCCTTCATCTGTGTCTGTTTTACCCATGGAACGAGACCAAAGCCCATTTTCGTCTTCTCTGCATCACCAGTACACAGCATGGAATAGGCATGAAAATTGTGAATCTGACAGTTATTCTGGGAACAGCCTGTGCTGGGGGTAACGGGGCACAAGGAAACATGGTAATTGGCTGCAGACACTAACGTTCTCCCTGCCCCTCAATGGGGTCCAGAGGGCAGTTCACCTCTACCCTCTAGATTCACTTTCCTTAAGGGGCCTCCAGCCCACTCACTCTTCCGAATTCTCTTCTTGGAAATCCCTCCCCCTGCCTGCCTGCCTTCCCTTTCTTCTCTTCCCCGCCTTTTACCCCAGTTCCTAACCTGTGGTCATTATTTCATTCCAGCCTCCTTCTTACCCTGCTCCTTGAAGAAAGAATTTCTTCTTTTTTTGATCCTGGGAGCTTTGCAGATTGAATAGATTGACTTTGACAAGTGGAGAAGCCAAGAGGAGGAATGTGAGAGGGGTCATCTTGTGGCACACAGAGATGAAGAATTCTGTACCTGGGCACCACCTGCCAAAGTCTCTTGGCGAGAGAGGGACATCAATCCCTATTTAAGGCATAAAACCTATTTCATTTGCAAACAGTTCAAAATCGCCAAGAAACTGCTACATACCTTCTGTTTAAAATAACCTGATTATGTTTTATTTAATCATTGTTTTAAAGTGTTCAGAAAGAAAAGAGGGCTTATTCATATAAGAAAAATTGCTTATTTGTAGGGCGCCTGGGTGACTCAGTCGGTTAAGTGTCTACCTTCAGCTCAGGTCATGATCCCAGAGCCCTGCTCTGCGGGGAGCCTGCTTCTCCCTCTCCCTCTGCCTGCCGCTCCCCCTGCTTATGCTCTCTCTCTCTGTTAAATAAATAAAATCTTAAAAAAAAAAAAAGAAGAAAAGTGGCACGTTTGAAACATAAGAAGGTTTGTGAGGTGATTAAGTGTTATGAACATATGTATTCATATTCTGTTAACATTGAAGTACATGGGCTAAGAGGGCCCAGATTGAACTTAAATTTCTTCTCCTTGGAGCAGGCTTTTGACCACCTTATTTATGCAAATCTTTCCTCTTATTCATAATCATTTTACCCAGGTCAATTTTGTCAAATTATCACAATTTGTAAATATATATTTATTTGTTGGATTTTTTTTTCTTACCTTCTGTCTCCCCCACAAGATATTTAGCTCCATGAGGACAAGAGCTCTATCTGTTTAGTTTACAACATAAATTCAGATGGCAATAGAGTGCTTGGCTTATGGTAGATATTTCAATATTTTTTGAATGAATAACTAATGGATGAGAGTTGAGAACATTTTTTCTTAAAGATCCAAGAACTATCAGATTTCATAATAATTTGGGATCTATAACGTTTGTGTGTGCGTGTGTGTGTGTGCGTGTGCGTGTGTGTGTGTGTGTGTGTGTGTAGTTTCTTTCTGCTTTTGATAGAGGAGGAAGAAAATGGAATTCTTATCTTGAAATTTCTGGTGTCAGGCCATCCCTCAGGCAGCCACTTTGGCATTCCGATTATGCTGAGCTCCAAACAGTCAAGACCCAAAAGACTCAGGGACGAAGAAGCTTTGACAAGCCCCAGCCACAAGAATTTAGACAGAGGACCAGCTCCAGAAAGACAAACATAGATAACTACACTATAATATGAACTAGAGGTGGCAGACAGGGAGGAACTTAGCAAATTCTGTTAAAATTCCTCTCTATGTTCCACTTTTCTGTATGGCCCAGCAAACACTGATTTTTACCATTTACTCTTTTTCATCTTCCTGGGAATTGACTTCCTTCCCTTTGAAGTCCTAGGCCCCATCCCCTTCTCCTTATTTCAAGATGACATATATACCCCATTTTGCCGGACTGTCTTTGGAATTTCCACGAATGTGGATTTAATTTGTACAAAATTAAATCTGATTTTCTCCTGTTAATCTGTCTTGTGTCAATTTGATTCTTAGTCCAGCTAGAAGGATCTTGAAGAGCAGAGGAAATTCTTCTTCCCAACATCTTCTAAGTAGTTTGCTTGCATCTAAGTGGTTTGCTTGACCCTCTGTAATGGGTTTCTCCCACCGCAGTCACTGAAATTTTAAAAGCACAACTCCTCTGGTCCAGACAACTGATTTTCTTCCTTTCAGGTCTCACCATGTCCAGAGTCTTTGCACAGGCTCTGCCCTCTGATTAAGCTCTCCTTTCCTGTAAGGAGCTCCTACTCACCTGTAGATCTCTGCTCAATCATCACTGTGTGGGAGAAGCCTTCCCTGATCCTGGCAACAGCCCCCATTATAGGTTACCCTTACACCATGCGTCTTTTTTTTTTTTTTAATTGTAAGTCTTGGCCTGCCATACTTCTGACCAACCCAGTATAGTCTAAGGGCTCCACAACTCTCTCCTGGGGGTCAATAATTTGCTAAAACGCCTCACAGAACTAAGGAAAAACAGTTTACCTACTACATCCTGGTTTATTATAAAAGGAAACATCTCAGGAATAGTCAAATGGAAGAAATGGACAGGGCAAAGTATATAGGAAGGGGTGTGGAACTTCTATGCCCTTTCCAGGTATACCACCCTCCTAGCACCTTCATGTGCTCACCAATCTGGAAGCTCTCTGAACCCCTCTGGTTGGAGTCTTTTTATGGAGGTATCATTATGTGGGCATGATTGATTCATCATTGGACATTGGTGACAGAACTTTATCTCCAGCCTCTCTCCCACCCCTGGATGTTGGGGGTAGGAGGTAGGGAATTTGGGGAAAATGGGGCTGAAGTTCCAACCCTCTAATCATTTTGTTGGTTCTCCTGGCAACCAGCCCACCTGTCACCTCATTAGCATACAAAAAGATACTTATGTCTTTGAAGATGCCAGGGAATTTAGGAGCTGTGTGGAAGGAAACTGGGAGGAAAACCAAATCTATATTTATTATTATCTCTCAATATCACAGCCTCTCTCATTAGAATTAAGCACCCCAAGGACAGAGACCTCTGGTCACTGCTCTGTTTTCTGTGTTCAGCACAGTGTCTGGTACTTAGTGGTGCTCAATAAATCTTGCTGAATGAGTAAGTAATGAATGTGTGCATGGTTGAGTGAATACCTGCCTGACATGGTACAGACACCTTCTTTTCTCCCCCACCAAAGATTCTGTATTTATGAGCTGTATTAGCAACTCATAAACCCCAAAACACACAGCTTTGGGTGCTGCATTTGATGGATCTTGATATGAAATGTGGTTTCTTGCCCTAACAAGCTGGTGGTTTCCTTTACCTGCTGGTTGAGCTCATGAGGTGAAGGCTTTTTCTGCACATGGATTTGGGAAAGTTCTTACTGAGAATCCAGACTCCAGATCTGTTGGGGTATTCCTGGGCTTGATTTTGTTACTGGTTTAAAGAGAGGGAAGGGGAGCTAATTCTAATTATTTCACCATTTGGACTGGCTTAAAGGAGAGGGGGTAGGGCACAGATTCATTCTAAACCCTGGCAGTTGTTAGTCTCCCCTCCAAATCTTTGTCTGCTCTGAAGCTCCCCCAACCTCAAACCACCCACTCTGAGGCAGACTAATCTTGTCCTCTGATCATCACGTTCTAGGGGCTTCTCTCTTCTTCCCACCTCATTCTCACTTGGAGGAGGCACTTTCCGTCCTCCCCCACTGCACGCCTCCCACCCCCAAGATGGGGGCCTCTCAGAATTTCCCCTGAACTCCTCACAGTGGGTCACACCTCTTTATACTCACTGAACACTTATTTAAAATTTCTTCCACTCCATTATGTAATACATTCTTTTTCATTAAAGAACTTTTGGAAAATTAAGACAAGCAGAAGAAAACCAAGCCACTTAAGATATCACCTGCCCCACAAAACCCAGCATTAATATTTTGATATTTTTTCTTCTAAGTTTTTCCTTGCATTGGTGTTTTTAAAATGTAGTTGTAATCATACAGCACATTAAATTTCACTTTCTACTTTCCTTCACTTGTGATATTGTAGAGGAGGGAAAATAATCTTCCTTATACCTTTCTAGATTCTGTGGCTGAGACCCTCCACCTCCCGTAACAAAAGATTAACAAGAGAAAAAAAAAAAACCCACAAGTTTAATAACATGTATACCTCCTGTATACATGGGAGATACCCAGGAACCTGAGTAAAACTCCCCCAAACGGCCCAAGCCGCCATCTTAAATACCATCTTCAGCTAAAGGCAAAAGAAAGAAGTTTTGAGGGGGAAGCTTTTTATGGGAAGTTATCAGGAAAAGTACAACAAAGGTGTAGTTGTCATGTAGATTTAAGTTGGTGCCTCCTCCACTGATAAGATTCTTTTGTAATTCAGAGTCATCCTTCTCTTTCTGGTATATGAGGGAGACACCTGTACATATGGAGATTTCCTTTGTAAATGTAATTGTCCCTTACAAAAGGGACAAAGGATCTTCTCCTGCATCTGTTCTTTCTTTAAAATAATCAACTGAACATAATCTTTATGCTTAAGAGGCATATTTTGGGGTGGCACACTCAACTACCCTTCAAAGTCATTACATTTTCTAGCTTTATAACCCATAATTCCTAATGTCTGTGTTCACTTCACCTTCCCCTGTGGTTAGAGTCTTAGGTAGTTTCCAGAATATCACTATAACAAATGGCAAAATAATGCATATTTTTGTAGGTAAGTCTCACAGTATCTTTTTGAGACAGTATGGTTCTCAATCCCATTCTTGCCCAGGAAGCATTGTTTTTAAGTTCTTTCAACATGGGGGAAAATAAATTCCCATTTCTCCCACTCTTCCTGCCCCCTCTGCTATGAGTCAGTGTTGAGATAAATTTCTAGGTCCAAATGGACCACTTCTGTCCAAGGTGCCATGTAAGCAAACCGAAACTTGGATGACTTTTGTGTCCCTGCAAATGCTCTGTTTGATCAGAAACCCAGTGGTATTTCCAGTCAACTAATCTCCAAATGCCAAGCCAACTTGGGACCTTTTCACTCCAAATGAGTCTGATTTTGTGGCTCTAGTTCTTCAGATATTTTCTATTTTTCTCTTCCTCATTCTTTATTCTTTATATTATAAAGTCTTCCAGGCTTCTGCCCCATTTTGCACATCTCCGAATGGAGACTGCTCACTTCGTTAAGTGTTTAATAAAGTTTGTTTGTATTACCTACTTTTTGTTAATCATTTTTTAACACCATTGAAGGGGAGCAGAATATACCACCCCAAAATATATCACCCACACTTTGGCATGTGGATTATTTTGAACTGAAGTCAATCAAGACCCAGCAGACTCAGAAAAATCTTTTTGCCTCTCCATTAATTACCTAATAAAATTTAGAAAGGAGGCCTGTACCAGAAAGAAGGCCACTACCAGAGGTAACGTTTTCATCTGAGAGATTATCTGCCTGGCAGGGCAAACACTGTGTACAAAACACTTGTTCTTCTCATTCTCCTGTGAATTGTCTTCCTCCCCTTTGAAACCTCAGACCCCTACCCGTTTCCTTACCTCAGGATGGTATAAAAGCCTCAGTGGCTGGACTATTTTTTTTTAAAATATTTTATTTATTTGACAGAGAGAGACACAGCGAGAGAGGGAACACAGCAGGGAGAGTGGGAGGGGGAGAAGCAGGCTTCCCGCGGAGCAGGGAGCCCGATGTGGGGCTCGATCCTAGGACCCTGGGACCATGACCTGAGCCGAAGGCAGACGCTTAACGACTGAGCCACCCAGGCGCCCCTGCTTGACTGATTTTGAGTCTCATATTTTTTATGGGGCTCTCATACATATGAAATCAAATTTTTTCACCTGTTAATCTGTCTTTTGTCAATCTAATTATTATACCAGCCAAAGAACCTAGAAAGGAGGAAGGGACAATTTCTCCTCCCCTACACTAGTCACCTCTCTTTTAAGGGCTGATTCTTCATTTTTTATGTAATGAAAAAGTTTACTTTGCATGAAAGCAACCAGCTCCTTGCAAGAGGTTGTGAGATGTGGATAGCAGTGGGAGAAGGTTGTCTTAGAAAACTCACCTGTTTTGGGGAGGTTCACCTTACTCAGGAAATCTCCACCCTCCTCGCCAATTGTGCCCTGTTTCCGTGTTGCCCCTTCTAATGCTTTGTAAAACTTGGTCTTGCCCGAAACCCTTTGAGAAGACTACTCCACTGCTTCTGAGTCACTGTGCTCCCCCAATCCATAGGTTACTTTCTTTTGAATAAAGGACTTCAAACAAAACTGTTTTAGTTTTGTCATTTGACAGTTTACACCCCTCAGACCTGGGGCATCAGATCCCTTCCCAATATCTTCATTCAAGATGTGTCCAGAAAGGGCGCCTGGGTGGCTCAGTTGGTTAAGCGACTGCCTTCGGCTCAGGTCATGATCCCGGAGTCCCAGGATCAAGTCCCACATCGGGCTCCCTGCTCAGCAGGGAGTCTGCTTCTCCCTCTGACCCTCTTCCCTCTCGTGCTCTCTATCTCTCTCATTCTCTCTTTCTCAAATAAATAAATAAATCTTTAAAAAAAAAAAAGATGTGTCCAGAAACATATCAAAAGCAACCATCCTCCGGCCCATGTTTTTCATTTCATTAAAAAGGTAAACTCTAAAAAGGGAGGCAGGCATGATGTCTATTTTATTTGCCGGACTGACCTGGCAGAGATCTTCAATAAATATTAGTTGAATGAATTATGAGACTTTAAATACTTACACACGATCACCCCTAACTCCAAGTCTTTTATAATAGATTCTAAATGTGTCTTCAGGTTCAGTTTCTCCTTTGAAATGGACTTCTGAACAGGCCCTATGGCCCTGGCTTCTCACTTGCAGCACAGAGTGTAAATGAAGCTGAGGCTGTGGTTCTTGTCTTCAGGTCAGTCACACTTTGGAGCATCCATCCAGCCAAACCCTGTCTTCTGCCTGGCTTCTCTGTCCTTATGCACTTTGGCTCCCAAGTCCTATGGCTCCACAGCTGACTCTGGTTATTGGAAATTTGTGATCAGATGTGCTGCTAATGCTCACAGAAGTCATTCATGAGGAACCAATTTCATGAAAGCAGAGAGCACACCTGAGCAAAATCAGTGTAAGCTCAGCACAGTGCCAGGCACATAGGTAATGAGTTGGTTAATGAATCCATTTCTGGCTGCTACATCTGCTTTTTCTGGAAATATCTGCCATTCCTATGTTCTCACTCTTTTGGCCACCAGACTCTTGGTCTAGTTTGGATCTCCAAGCTCTGGAATGGGAGTTGTCATTCATATGATGGACAGCACATTTACATTTCAATAGAGATACTTCTAAGGCTCTTGCTTGGAGTTGGTTGATAAACTCACAGTAACATTTCCAGGAAAGGATAGTTACACATTTAGGGTTTGAGGAGATTTCTCAGGAGAGGATGGAATTAGGAACTCAAATCTGAAGGAGCATAGAAGATAGTTATTCTGGAAGGAAGTCAGTGTTCTTCATTCTTCCTCAATATTTCTGGTCAATTCAGTGATTTTTTTTTTTTTTTAATTTTCTTTGAGGCAAGGCAGAAGAGATGCACTGCTGTTTAGATCACATTCTCATAGGCAAATAACCTTGGTGTGTCTGGTGATGTGGGTGGAGAGTGGGGTTTCTCCATCTGTTAGGCAGATAAAAAGATGCAGATTGCTGGAGGTGGGAAGGTGCTGGATCCCACCAGGAGACCCCACCATCCCAGACACCCTTCCTTGCCAAGGTCACCCAACCCAAACCTCTCGCTATAGAGAAACTATTACTTAAGGTTAAACCACATTTACTTTGCTGAATGCTTAATGAACTGAACTTTACTTCCAATAATCCTATTACTTTCCTACTACTATGCAAACTGTTTTGCTCATTCTCATCTTTTCTGACCTGGCTGGGAGGGGAGACAGGAAGGTCTCACTGCTTCTGCCAGGTGTGAAACGTGAAGGAATAAGCTTTAAAGCTTAGCACATTAGTAGTTTGGGGAAAGGGTGCAAACCAGATGTAACATAGCTAGACCAAAGAAAAGTAACAGAAATGTCTCCTGCCTCCAGCTTATTGGTGGCTCAGAAGCAAGCTGGAGTTGTCTCCCCAGCAATCCCTCCCCTTTGAGGCACAGCCCAAGCCATGGACTTTTCTCCATCCAAATCCTCAGGATCCTACTGATTTTCTTGATCATCCCTACCTAGAACCTCTCTCCCTCTCTATTTATTCCATATTACTCCATTCAACTCCGAAAACATAATTCTCATTTATTCCATATATCTTGTGTAACCCTAAGCAAAGGGAATGGGGATGTACTGGGAAAACTTTTAATATCAGAGAATACAAGAACGCTGGGGCCCAAGACATTTTCAGCTAAGCTTGAACCAGGAAAAAGAATGAGACAAGTAAGGTGAATCTCAGCTCTAAAGCTTCTTACCTTTTGAGGTATTTGCACAGAGGAATAAAGTGCATTTACTGGATTTTCCTCTGGAATAGTGTTCTATTAAAAAGAGAAAAAAAAATCATAGGGTCACCTAGACAAGCCCAAAGGGACACCCAGAATCCAGAAGGGAAAGCAGAGCTAGGAGGAAGGGCAAGAAGAAAGAGACGTTCTGGGCCAGGAATGGGGAAGAGGGAGGAACTCTTGTTGGTGAGTGCAAGAAGCAATTGCCTGATTTTTAAACTGTGTTGTGTTTAAATAAATTTAAAAATGTATAAGATATAGAAGTCCCATGAGCTAGGAGCAGCCTAAGGTGATTGAAGGATAATTTGAAGTAATATTGCTAACGTTGCAAGTAAACTTTTCTATTAGCTTAAAAGGCCCTTGGAGCAAATATATGAGGACAACTGATGGGTCAAAACAATAAAACTATGGCAGCAATAGCAAAAACAACTTCCAGGCTGGAGAAAAGTATCCTGGGTCAGTGAAGTTTCTTCCTGAACACCCAGGACAGTCCTGTGGTCTCCTGGGAGTGTGTCTTGAGCAGAGAAGAAGGAGGATGGTGATAAAGCAATCGGTTTTGACATAAGCCAGGCTGTGTGGAGCCCAGAGCAGTCTCCTGTGAGGCAGAAAGGAGCTCTCAGGACACTAACAGCTTCAAAAGAAAGTATAACGTCTCCTCTCAGGAAAGTTGTAGGTAAACAGAGGAAGACGCAACCTGAAACACCAAGGGCTGCACTGAAGCTGGCATTCTGAGGCCCCAAAGTGCTTTTATTTCTTCAGTAAATGGGCCAATGTGGAAAAGTGCTCTATGGCCTCTAAGGAGCTAGCCCAGCTGGGGCTACAGGGATTCCTGGTGACCTTTCAAAGTTGTCTATCTAGGTCATGTCTCCAAATTGTCTTATTATTTGAGTTTCTTTAAACTTTATTCTTATCATCTTCTTTTCAAAGAGTTTCCTTTGAATTGACAATGTGTTTATTTACCTCAGCTTGGTGACGCATGCCTAGAAAGCCTTGAGTGTGGGCCTAGAGCCTTCTGAAAGTGTGGGCCCCTGAGCCTTCTGATGGAAAAGTCATCTCTATAGCCAGTGTTCTGACACCGTAACTCAAACATCAGCCCAAAGTCACACTTCCCTACCTGCTGTGCTTTGCAAAAGGAATTTGGCCTGTTGAGTGACCCTTGTGAGCTGTAGAGGGAAGAGAAGATTCCATAGATCACAGAGTGAGCATTACTGGCTGGGTCAGAACCAGGGGCTCAGAACCAGAGGTCACTGACTCTTGCATGAGAAAGTATTCATAAGGACTTAAGGAGACACAGGTGTGTTGGGTTTCAAGGGCTATACATCCTCATATTCCATGTTGCCCAAGTCCACAGAGAAATCTCAACTAAAGTAAGGAGGGCCTTAGAGAGGAAGATCAGGTCCCAGGAAAGATGGGAAAGGACTCACATTAACGCAGATGATTGTGTCATACACTGGAGTCTCTCCAGAAGGAGGGTAGTAGTTAAGAACTTCCTGATGAGTATCTATTCCCTTCTTCTCTTCAATGGACTCTGAAACCAAGGTGGGAGAAAATTAGAGCTAACCCTCCTTTATTCACCACCCCCACCAGCCTACCCCCTGGAAGACCCATTTAGGGTGACCACCATGCTGGTTTCCCTACAACTGACCACCATGCTGGTTTCTGGGACATGGGACTCTCCGTGCTACACCCAGGGAAATCCCATAATGAACTGTTTACCCTGGTTTCTTCACTTCCCAATTTCTGGACCAACGCAGCCAAAGGGGAAGAAGAGAGGGTCAGAAACACTTTCAGAGTGCTTTCAAGAGGGAGGAAAGATCTTAACACCTACAGTTTATACACAACTGATGCTTAGGTCCCTCCCCAATTCTCCACATGGACAGTATCAGGGAAGCTGAGAAGAAAAAATCAGTAGGAGGGTTTAGGGATGCAGAGCATGGTGTTTGGCATGGAGAGAGACAGACATAGACTTCTCCAGGAAGAGTGTGTCTAGACTGAGGTGGGGAGTAAAGAGAGGTCTCTGGAGTTGATCCAATGAGGAGGACTGGGTATGGTTTGGGGGCTCTAACCAGGGATAGGGACTGGAAGGGCTGACTGGAGTGTGTTTGGTGTATGGGACCTCAGAGTTGGAAGCCATCGCCTCCCAGGTCTGAGGAACACAGTCAGCAGTGTAAGGCTTGTGTCAGTAGGAGGACCACACCGGTAAGTCCCTCTTGGGGGAAAGAGAGGGGTGAGCACTGGAGAGGGAACTAGGAGGACTTTGGACTTAGAAGATAGGTTATGGACTCAAGCACTCTCTTACTCCAGAATTAAGGAGTGCAAGATGATTGTGTTCTCCTTGAGTACACAGAATATGGCCTCTTCATTTCTGTATCCTTAGTGCCTAGTAGCAATTCCAGCGCACAGTTCAACATATGTTTTTTGAAGAAATTAGGGAGCAAATGCATGAATGAGGCTGAAGGCAAAAATCGTGCATGCTCTACCTTTTCTTCTTTCTCTTCGCATAATTAGAATAACTGGCACCAGGGCAAAGGCACTGAACAGGAAGAGCACCCACAGGACATACAGGACCATGGAGGATTCTGAGTCATCAGCAGCACCTTTAATGAGAGAATGGGTAGAGGCACAGGGAAGAGAGAAGAGTCAGCTAGGGAAAATGATGCAACTTGTGGAGCAACTGCCACCTTCCTCCCAGGCTGGTGACTTCCCAGGGGCCTCCAGTTTTCATGGGCTGTTCCCATGGGGACCAGGAGCTGAAGAAGGTATAGGTCCTGAGATAGAGGCTTCTGGAGAGAGAGGAGAGACCGTCACCTTCACAGAGCTTCCAGGCAAAGATGGGGTTTGAAGAATTGCTGCTGATGGGGTTCCTGGCCACACAGATGAAGGTCATGCCCTTTTTTCCCAGCCTCCAGGATATGGGGAGGATGGGGCCATTATGGGACTCATTGGCTGCCTGCCCCAGGGACTCCCAACTGTAGGTCACATCTTCTCCTCCCTGGTCCATGAAGCATGTCAAATTAGTCACACAGGTGCCATTCTCATTGTTCTGCAGACCCATGGTAACTTTGGGCCTTGACAGGTGCTCTGCAAAAGAGAAACAGACAACCAAGTGTGGAAACTATGCCTTTCTGATTATTCTTGTAAACCTTGGACCTGAATCTCTGGGGTGCTACAGAGTGGAGAGGAAGAAGCGATTCAGAGCAGAATTCTCATTCTTATCTGGGAAGAGAACTGGTCTAGGTTGGCTTTCCTAGTTATATAAAAACAACAGTAACAATAGAAATAATAATAATAATTCAACAAGAATGCAGCTGCCATTTTTGAAGCAAAGCTATATGGCCAGCCTTGTGCTAGATGCATTTTAGATGTGAGCTAATTTTATCTTTTTTAGAGGCTCCCTATTTCCTCTGTCTTCAGGCTTCCTTGAAGAGACTTTCACTTTACTCTCCAGGAGAGAATAGTATGGGAATAATATTTCTGGCCCTCCTCTCTTTCTCATGCTCATGTTCTCCTGAGAGGATGAGCAAATCGGTTCATTGATGAGATGGAAAGAGTCCTGACATCCAACATCATTTCTTTAATACCTTTCTCTATTTCGAGCTGTTAAGATTGCTGTCTAAATGTGGTTTGCCCTTCTCTCCCTCCCCCAGCTAGTTTGACTGCATAACCTCTGTTCCTTTCAACTATGTCTATATGGAGGACACACCTGATCAAGGTACATGGCCTAACTCTTAAGGGCAAACCTGGAGGCCCATCTCTGGGTGTCCCTGATCCTACAGCTCCATGAGTAATTGGTTGAACAATTGTTTTGTAAGTTCATCTTCCCTGAATGGGCTCCAAGGTCTAGACTTTGGGGGAAAAACACTTCTCCTACCTAGCTTCACCAGAAAAAATAAAGCTGATATTTCTATCTTCCTTTTGATTCTTGTGTGATTTTTCAATTGGTTGGAATCTGTAGGGAAAGAGGTATAATTGATGTTTATACACAATAATCTTTCTAAGATAGGATCTCCTTCCTCCCCATTACAGATATGGAAATGAAATTTCACAGAGCTTAAGTAACCTGGCTAAGGCCATGCAGTTAGTAGGTAGAGAGGCCAGAATTTGACTTGTGTGATCACTGCTTCCCCTATCACCCATCCTCTACACTGCATTGCCTCTTGCAGAATCTTTGAGTAGGAAAGGGCCTGAGGGGTGAGCTACATTTACTTCATCCATGCAGGAGTTTCCCTCTTCCACTTCTTGCCAAATGTGTATCCAACCTTTGCTTGGAATCTCCAATATCAGAGAGTTTACCACTGTGTGAAGGCAGTCATCCACCTTTGGAACTAATTCTGCTCACCATAGACACGCAGTCCATACTGCTGGATGAAGGGGTCTTTGAGGGAAGAACTGTATATCACCACGCGGTAATCACCCGAGTCACTCTTATCCAGTTTGCTGAGCTTCAGGGAATAGTTTCCACGTAGGAAGTCCAGCCTTCCTTGTTATGACTCTGGGTCACTATGACATTGGCCTGTTTGTCTGGTGTTTTTGGCTCTATGGTGATGAGAGGGGTTGTGTTGAAGATCCAGACAAGGCTGTCAATCTGAATTCCTGGGAGCTTCAGAGGGAAAGTCACAGACCCACCAAGGTCACCAACCAGTTCTTTCGGAGCTCCAGAGGTTGCTGGCCCTGCAGACACAGAGACCATAAAATAAACCTAAGACCCTGTCCTTGCCACCAATTACTCACCTGTTTTGGGTCCTGGGAAGGTCCCCAAGAAACCCTCTGGGGCCAACCCAACCAGCCCCTGGGAAGTCCTTTGAAACCTCACTCACACAAAGGCATTGAGGTCAGAATGCTTTGCCTGAAAGGAGGGGACTGGCAGGGGAACCCCACCCCTTCCCAGAGACCTCAGGCTGGAAAGACCATGCTCTGAGGTAGGTCATGAGGCCCAGCTCCATCTTGGACAAGTTCCTGTTAGGGGAGAAGTGGGGAGGTTACTGTCCAGTCCTCCCTTTGGACTCCCAGATTGCTCCTGGAGAGCTGACTTTGATGCAGATGCAGAAGCAGCAGCTTGCCTGGCGTAGGGGCAGTGGTTCTCAAGAAGAGATCAGGACACTGGGAAGGGAGCTCTAAGTTCTTATGATAACAATAGCTGGAAGCTTGCGGGTGTTTCATCTTCTGTTTTATGGTAGATTAGAGTGTGAAATCATCCCCGAGTGAGGTTCTCATTCATTTTAATTTCAGTGTCCCTTCCTTGAGTGGAAAGGCAAAAGAGCACTGGACGCTCTGCAGTATGCCTAGACTGACTCGTGATGCTCACCCCCAACTATTAGGATTGTAGTAGGGGTTCACTGCCCCAAGAAGTTTTTGTTTCACCGCAATCTTAGTTCACTTTAAAAAGTATGACTTATAAACAACCACCACTGGTTTGTGGTTCCAGGTGGAAAACAGTAAGAACGGCTATGAAAAGCTTCCAGAAGTGGCCCACAGAGCATTTCCAGTGAGCAAGTGTGGGGAATGAGTCTTCTACCTGTTAAGATCTGAGGGACAGACTCGGGATAGCACAGAGCAGAAAGGAAATTTAGAAATACACAGTCAGTAAGAGGCAGAGCCCACATCAGTACCCACAGGATCAAGGCCCCATCCATCATTGCTTACAAATGAGAAAAACAAACAACAGAGATTGAGGAAAAAGTATTCAAGGATCACAAATAGTGGCAAAACTAAAACCAGAACCCAAGTCTTCTTATAAGTGTTCTCCATACAAGTACAAAACCCAGTTATTTTCCCTTCTACCTCTTAACATAATGCATCTGCTGAAATGTCTAAGAGAAAATTTTATTAATTCCATCATGGAAAGCACAAAAAAAAGAAGAAACAAGGAAAATCTTTTTAAGTAGTTTCTACACCCAACATAGGGCTCAAACTCACAACGCTGAGATCAAGAGTCACATGCTCCCCCAACAGAGCCAGCCAGGTGCCCCAGGAAAATCTTTTTAAACTCTAACAAAGCAACAAGCTATAGGCTCCTGACAGTTGTATTATAATGAGGCAGCTGCTGGGCTGCACTATGACTTTTGTAGGCTGTATTCACTTTTGCCTTGGTCCTTCATCCATAAAAAATATTAAAAACTATATTTTATGACTGCATTGGTAAAAAATGAATGTAATGCCAGCTGCATTCATTATTACATATTAATTATTATTATTATATTTATTTTTCTTCTGATTCTGAAAGAAATTTGAACTATTGTGGGCCCCGGACATTGTGTCTAATTGGCTCTGTGCGGCTGACCAAGCATGCAGGTTCTCTTTCATGTCAAAGCTTGATTTGTTATCATATATTTTTAATTGAAATATAGTTGACATACAATAATTATATTGGTTTTAGGTGTACAACATAGTAGTTCAACAATTCTATACATTATGCAGTGTTCACCATGATGAGTGTAGCCACCATACTAAGTTATTACAACGTTATTGACTCTATTCCCCGTGCTGTACTTTTCATCTCTGTGACTTATTTCTCTCATAGCTGGAGGTTTGTACCTCTTCAACCTCTTCACCTATTTCACTCATCCCCTCACCCCTTCTTCCGTCTGGCAACCACCAGTTTGCTTTCTGTATTTATGAGTCTGTTTGTTTCTTTGTTTTAGATTCCACATATGAATAAAATCATATGGTATTTGTCTTTCTCTGCCTGACTTATTTCACTTAGCATAATACCCCCTGGGTCCATCCACGTTGTTGGAAATGGCAAGATTTTATTCCTTGTGATGGCTGCGTAATATTCCATTGTGTATATACACCACATCTTCTTTATCCCTTCATCTATTGAGAGACATGTGGGCTGCTTCCAAATATTGGCTATTATAAATAATGCTGCAATAAACACAGGGGTGCATATATCTTTTTGAATTACTGTCTTTGTTTACTTTGGGTAAATATCCAGTGGTGGAAATACTGGATCATAGGGTATTTCTATTTTTAACTTTTTGAGAAAACTGTGTGCTGTTTTCCACAGTGGCTACACCAATTTACATTCCCACCAACAGTGTGCTAGGATTGCCTTTTCTCCATACCCTTGCCACCACTTGTTACAGTCTTTTTGATATTAACCATTCTGACTGGTATGAGCTGATATCTCATTGTGGTTGATTTGCATTTCCCTGATAATGAGTGATGTTGAGCATCTTTTCCTGTGTTTGCTGGTCATCTGTATGTCTTCTTTGGAAAAGCGTCTCTGGTTCTCTGTCCAGTTTTAATTGGATTATTTGGGTTTTTTGGTGTTGAGTCTTACCATCATATTTTCTATCACCCTGGCACTGATGCAACTCATTCCCCTTCTAGCAAGAGACAAATTCCTGTACTGGCTTACCCAGATATCTAAAATTGCTTCACTAGAGATTTATTTCTATAGTCCCTGTTAAAACTCAACTACTCCGGGGCACCTGGGTGGCTCAGTCGTTAAGTGTCTGCCTTTGGCTCAGGTCATGATCCCAGGGGTCCTGGATTGAGCCCCACATTGGACTCCCTGCTCCACGGGAAGCCTGCTTCTCCTCCCACTCCCCCTGCTTGTTTTCCCTCTCTCACTGTGTCTCTCTCTGTCAAATAAATAAATAAAATCTTTAAAAAAAAACCCAAAACTCAACTACTCCAGAAATAGTTCCCAATATAGTTACTATGCATTAGGGTTGATTCTGTGCCAAACATTTATTGTAAAGATTATGCCTAATACCTAAAGCAATCTTGAAAACTAGGAATTTTGATCCTTTTACACAGGGATCAGCAACCTATATAGTCCACGGGACAAATGTGGCCTGCTGCCTATTTTGGTAAATCAAATTTTATTTGGACACAGCCAGCCATGTTCTTTTTTTTTTTATTTTTAAGATTTTATTTATTTATTTATTTTAGAAAGAGCAAGAGAGCTGGGATAGGGAGGAACAGAGGGGGAGGGAGAGGGACAAGCAGACTCCGTGCTGAGTGCAGAGCCTGTTGCGGGGCTCTATCCCATAATGACCTGAGTTGAAACCAAGAATAGAATGCCCAACCAACTGAGCCAGCCAGGTGCCCCAGGACACAGCCATGTTCTTTCATGTACATATTATCTATTGATGCTTTTCCACTACAAATGCTGAGTTGAGTAGTTGCAACAGAGATTATATTGCCTGCAAAGACTAAAACATTTACTATTTGACCCTTTACAGCAAAAGTTTGTTAACTCCTGATTTGATGAGAAAACTGAGATTCAAAAAAACCTAAATAACTTGTCCAAAGGCACAAAGTTAGTAAGTGATGATTTGAGGATTTAACTCAATGTCACTCTCTCTCCGGAGCCTGGGGTCTTTCCACTATGGCTCAATTTGAAGGCCCTAGAGCCTTGTGCTGGCTCCAGCCCTCTCCCTCACTCCCTTTCAGCAGTGAGGGCTCAGGTGTCAATCCTGAAGCCCTTGTGTCTCACAGAATCCAATTTCCTCTTCATGTCCTTTGGTGACCTTTTTCTTTCTTTCTTTCTTTTTCTTTTTCTTTCTTTCTTTCTTCTTTCTTTCTTTCTTTCTTTCTTTCTTTCTTTCTTTCTTTCTTTCTTTCTTTCTTTCTTTCTTTCTCTTTCTTTCTTTCTTTTTCTTTTTCTTTCTTTCTTTCTTTCTTTCTTTCTCTTTCTTTCTTTCTTTTTCTTTCTTTCTTTCTTCTTTCTTTCTTTCTTCTTTTTTAAAGATTTTATTTATTTATTTGATATATATAGAGAGAGCACAAGTAGGCAGAGAGGCAGACAGAGGGGCAGGCAGAGGCAGAGGAAGAAGCAGGCTCCCAGTTGAGCAGAGAGCCCGATGTGGGGCTCGATCCCAGGACCCTGGGATCATGACCTGAGCTGAAGGCAGATGCTTCACTGACTGAGCCATCCAGGAACCCGGAGATGACCTTCTTTTAAGCACAAGCTGCTCTACCAGTGTTTCAGAGAAAGGGAATCCTGATGTTATCAAATGTTGACCTAGCCCCTTGATTACAGTTTTGGGATTTTTTTTTAATTTAAAGATTTTTATCTATTTATTTGAAAGAGAGAGTGCACATGCCTGAGCAGGGGAAGGGGCAGAGGGAGAAGCAGGCTCCCGGCTGAGCAGGGAGCCAGATGCAGGGCTTGATCCCAGGACTCCGCAATCAAAACCAAGCCAAAGGTAGCTGCTTAACTGAGCCACCTGGGCGCCCCTACAGTTTTGGGATCTTAACTAACTTTTTTTGCTAAATTTGTCTCCAAAAGTACTGGCTTCTCCTCCTGGGTAAATGTCTTTTGGGGGACTGATTCCTGTTTTCGAACATTTCTGCCTCCTCACCCCTATCAGTCAGTGCATATATATTTTGGATCCCTCAAGTCTTTATTAAATCATTCTGTTAAATAATCTGATTTTTCAAAAAGCTGCTCCCCTGCATCCCTAAATACTAAAGCAGGATGGTTTCCAGTTGCTCTGTCTTTGACAATTTCAACGGTGTCAAAACAGTCCCAGTGCATGCTACAAAGTCAGTGTCAGTTTGAATTTTTGACTGATCATCTAACGTTTGCATCCTTTTACTTCAACAATAAGGTGAATATTTTGTAGTCAAATAAAGATTGGTTATTACTTGGCTCCAAATAGGTGCAACCCTGGATTTTCACACAAGGTTTGGGGGAGATGTTTAAATTGGGGAGGTGGCAAACTGCAAGGATATGACTTTAGTACTAAAGCATGTGTGCACACATTTAGACATGGGTAATCATTCTTTTCACTTCTGTAGACATGTGGCGCTATATTCTCTGGGTGAATGCCAAGACGGGTGAATTTTGTGTGAGGATATTAAAAAATGTCTCCAAATTCATTGCTTCTTGTTAGGATGAAGGTGGAAGATGACACAGTGCAAATTGTCAACACAAGCCTAGAGGGAGTATATTGTTTCTATCTTATATCTATAGGATGAATAGAGGGGTCATGAAAGAAGAAAGTAGCTCCATGCCATTCCTCAAGTGTGAGTTCAGACGATAAGGGGTGGGGTTAATGAGTCCTAGCCAGTTTTGTTCCCTCTTCTGTGGAAAGAGTTTCCCATAGTTGACTGTGAAAAGGGATCCAGAAACAAGAGACTTCTCTCAGCTATTCAAGGCTGACCTGAAGTTCCGCATTCTGTGATGGCTTTTCCACCTGCAGCAGTCTTATCGAGTTTTACCTTGCCTATGTAGGTCATGTTTTCTTAATTCAGTCATTCTTTCCTCTAGCAAGAATTTATTTAGTTCCATATTTGTGCCACGCACTGTCTAGGAGCTGAGGATATAACTAAGGAGGGATACAATCCTGACCCTTGTACTCATGGAGTTAGGAGATAGCCATTAAATAAGTGGCTGTATGTGTTATGAAAGGGGATGTAGTAGGCACTTGGGGAACCTACAATACAGAGATTGAATGTGATCTGTAAGATTGAAAGACTCTAGAGAATGAGTGGCTACTAACACCTACCTACAAGGCCTAGGAGGATTGGACCCCATGAAACTCATCTACCTTCCCACCTAGATCAGTGTAGTGAATGTCCTAACTTGCCTTTTCTGCATCCACTTCATCCTTTCCTCATTTTATAGCAGCCAAGTGTGTCAGGTAAGACTGACAGGAGCCCAGTTCAAGTGGTAGCCTTCCTCATGGTAATTAGTTCAGCAGTATCACATGACCTGGGTTGACTTATCTGGGAAACCCCAGGGTTTTGCTCCAAGCGCAAGATGACCATATGATGCTGTGGGAAGATATGAAGCCGGGGACCACTTGCTATCACCAGACAAGCAACCAGGTCTCCTCCCTTACCTGACCCCCAGTTTCCTTTGTACCTTACATTTTTGTTTGTGCTTTATCCTTCTCTCTGCCCATCCAAATCATATTCAAGATCCATAAAACCTAGGTCAAAGCCCTTCCCTGAAAAGTCTCCACCTCTTTCACCACACCTACCCCCTGAAATTCCACCACAAATGTCACTTCTTTTTCCACTTTAAATTCCCCAAAAGGAGTTATTCTCCTGGGTGATGATTGGACATACCATTTGTAGACCAGTAACTGGTCTACAGGCATTAGGTTCCAGATTACCTGGTGTTGGCTCTGGGGTTGCACCCAGGGAGGGGCGGGGATGGCCTCTCCTGCCAGGCAGCATGGAACAGTGTAAAGAGGTAGTGCTCTGGCCTAACTGGGAGTCAGAAGACCTGGGTTCATTCTGGTTCCTCCGTAATAAGTAACAAACACTTGGTATCACTCCTTAGCTCATAAACTGGTTTAATGGGCATCATGTTTTTATCCTCAGAGTAACTCCATGAGATAGAGGTTAATTAAACTCCATTTTATGGATGAGGACACTGGGGCTCCAGTGTCCTCCCAGAGATGCTGAATGATTTCCCCAAAGTCCCAAATTGGGAAGTGGTAGATGTGGGATGAGAAGCTGGTTGGTTCTTTTGTGTCGGAGGCCTGCATTCTTTCTACTACTGCCTTGCTATTTACCACTTTGAGTTATAGCGTTGAGTTGAGGGAGAGTCTCAACTCTCAAAGAGAAAAATAACCTTTATTTGCGAGGACTTGGGGTGGATGAAAGGTGAATACGGATTTGAAAGCATTTTGAGAAGTACAGAGCCCCTCTACCACACAGTAGGAGGTGGGAGGGAAGGGCGAGGAGCCGTGTTATGAAACAGGCCTTGAGAAGGCTTCTCATTTTTAATTCTCATTTCCTCAAGGATGGCTAGAAGTGAGAAACAGATTTCTCAAAACTTCTCTGGATGGCTTCTCAGCAGGATGAGCTTTTCAGAAGGTGTTCTGGAACCTAATGCCTATAGACCATTCACTGGCTAATTCACAGCAAAACACTATGTCCAGTTACCATGCATGGTGAGATCTCCTGCGGCAAGCATTCCCTGCCAACTTGCCTTTGGAGGTGGAGGGTGCTGGAGCAGGAGACCCGCTGTCTTCTGTCCTGGCCAAGACTCAGATATTTTGGAATCAAAAGAGTCAACCCTAAGATGCCCTTCATAACAGGAAGGTAAACAGCTCCTCCCCTTTGCCACCTCCTTTTCCTCTGGGTTATCACCTCCTCCCTTTCACCTGCTCCCCCCACAAGACTCAAGAGTTGAGTGGAAGGAAGGAGCTATATTAAGAGAAAGGGACGTCATCAATACAGCCAGAATTAAGGGATGGTACCAAGGAGAAGCTGGTTTAGCTCACAGCTACAGTGTGAGCTGGTTTTCTAAGTAGAGACTGATTGAATTGTTCAGTTAAGAGAGAAAATTCAAATGTTTCCTTCTGCTAATATCGTTGTCATGCATAACCATTTTAAAATATTTTTCTAAATATTTTCTAGTACACTTCTAAACATATACTTATAAATATGTTTAAGTAGAAATATTTAAAATGTATATTTATAAATAAATAAATATACACCCGTATGATCTCATTTTGATCTTAAAGTTGCCCTCAAAGGGAAGGAGGGCTAAGTCCCGGGGAAGATAAAATTCTTTATTTAATTCATGACAGAATCTGGATTAGAACACAGGTCATTCTACTACCCAACACCCCTTCTTTCAGCCCTTCTTTCCCTGAGACAGTCAGAAGGGGAGGCTGTCCCCAGATTCATTCTTTCTCCTCTCCTTCTAGTTTCTTCCTGTTCTCTGATTTAGAAATCACAGATTACACAAATATATTAAATGAAGTAGCAGAGCTTCCTGAGTTGGGCCAGAGTCCCAGAGTGGACCCAGAAGCCTAGAGGTTTACCTCAGGATGGAGAAGGCAGTCAGGAGAACAGGAGAATCTGGACTCACCTGTGAGCTGGCAGAGAAGGATGAGGATGAAGCATGCTGGGGGACCAAGCATGTTGTTCTCTGGATGTCAGTCACTAAAACGAACTACTTCCTTCTTGCAGTACTCACATCTCTTCCCCAGCTAGCATGTGTAAAAGTAGGAGGGGTCATGAAATGCAAAGTGAGAATGAACTGTCTATAATTGTTTCCAATCTCACGTATTAATTGTAGGTGGTCAATAAAGGATGGAAAAATGAATTGAACCCCAAAGGTGATGAAGCCCCCCATTTTACAGATAAGGAAACATTGGCTCAGAGATGCTAGGAATTGATCAAGGCCATATGGTCATTCTTTTCTGCTACGTTATATGACCTCTCAGATACTCAGAACACAGGAAATGGAAAGAAATTGAAGATTAGAAGGAGGAAAAAAGGGTGGCACTAAGGATAATAATAATATTTACTGAGTTTTGCTAAGTGGCAGGAGTACATGCATTCTTTTATCTGTTCCTCTTAACAACCCTGTGAGATACTACCATAATTCTTGTTTTCCAGATGAGAAAATGAAGGCTTAGAGTATATTACAGCAAAATTAAAAGTTATTTTAATTAAAAAAAAAACAGTATGAGAGGCAAAGAGTCAAGCCAATTAGTGGGAAATGATATTTATAATACATTTATTCCACAAGAATCTTATATCCATAATACATAAAGAAGTCTTACGTATCAATAAGAATTAGGCAGACAACACAATGGACAAGAGATTGAAATAGGTACTTCATAAAAAAAGATATCCAAATGGCAAATAAAGAGAAATCACTAAGAAAATGATGTCAATAGGAATAGCTAAAAGGTCAATCGAGGCACTAAAATGAATTCTAAAATAAATTCTAAAAATAATTTTTAAGAAGAAAAGGAGAAACGGTGACACAAAAAAAAGTAAGCAGAAAACATAATAAAATGGCATATCTAAATTCAACTATATCAGTAATTACACTAAGCATAAGTAGACTAAACACTCCAATTAAAAAGCAAAGATTTTTAAATTAATAAGAAGACAAAACCAAATTAATGCTGTCTACAAGAGGTGAGCTTACAAATAAAGACACAGTTGGGCTGAAAGTAAATGGATGGATACAGACATAACATTCAGCCACTAGGCATAAGAATGCTAGACTAGCTCTATTGATACCAGATAAAGTAGACTTTAGGACAAAGTGATAAAGATGGGCATTTCATAATGACAAAGGATCAATTTATTAGGAAGACATAACAATCATAAATGTGTATCACTAGTAATCAGAGATCTTCAAAATACAAAAAGCAAAAAATTTCTCTGGGATAAATGCCCAGGAATATGACTGCTGGGTCATATGGTAAATGTATGTTTAATTTCTTAAGAAACTGTCAAAATATTTTCTAGAGTTGTAACATTTTACATTCCCACTAGTACTTTGTAACAGATTCAATTCTTCTATATCCTCATCAGCATTTGGTTTTGTTATTATATTTTATTTTCATAGTTTTAATAGGTGTGTAGTAATATCTTATCGTGGTTTTAATTTGCATTTCCTAAAAGCTGATGATGATGAACACTTTTTCACGTGCTTATTTGCATTCACATATCCTCGTGAAACATCTATACATGTCTTTTGTCTGTTACATAATCAGATTCTTTGTTTTTTTTTTTACTGTTGAGTTTTGAGAGTTCTTTATGTATTCTAGATACAGTCCTTTGTTAGATAAGTTGTTTGCAAATATTTTCTCTTTGTCTGTAACGTCTTTTTTTGTCTTCTTTTTTTCTTTTTTAAAGTTTTTATTTATTTATTTGACAGAGAGATGAGAGCACAAGTAGGCAGAGTGGCAGGCAGAGGGAGAGGGAGAAGCAGACTCCCCGCTGAGCAGGGAGCTGGACACAGGACTTGATCCCAGGACTGTGGGATCATGACCTGAGCCGAAGGCAGACACCCAACCGACTGAGCCACCCAGGTGCCCCCTTTTTTCGTCTTAATAGGGTCTTTTGCAGAGTAAGATTTTAAATTTTGGTCAAGTTCAATTATCAATTTGTTTTTTTTTTTTTATGGATTGTGCTTTTGGTGTCATGTCTAAACACATTTAACTGGTCCTAGGTTTCACAGGTTTTCTCCTACATTTTTTTCTAAAAATTTTATGGTTTTATACTTTATGTTGAAATCTCTGATCCACTTTGAGTTAATTTTTGTGTGATGTGTGAAGTTTAGGTTGAGGTTCATTTTTTGCCTGCAGATGTCCAAATGTTCCAGCACTACATATTGAAAAGATTATCCTTCCTATATTTAACTGATTTTGCAATTTACTCAAAAATCATTTGGCCATACTTGCATGGGTATATCCTGGGGTTATCTATTAATTTACATGATGTAATTATTGATATATTAGGGCTTAAGTCTGCCATTTTATTATTTATTATTTCTTTGTTTCTTCTTTGTTATTGTTGTTGTTGTTCTTCTGTTTTACTTTCCTAACCATTCTGTGGGCTACTTGAATATTTTTTTATAATTCCATTTTGATTTATCTATATCTTGAGTGTATCTGTTTGAACAGTTTTTTTTGTTTTGTTTTGTTTTTAGAGAAAGAGAGAGCGAGGAGGGGAGGGGCAGAAGGAGAGGGAGAGAGAATCCCAAGCAGGCTCCACTCCCAGTGTGGAGCCCAATGGGGCTTGATCCCATAACACTTAGATCATGACCTGAACCAAAATCAAGAGTTGGACGCTTAACCAACTGAGCTACCCAGATGCCCCTCTTTGAACAGATTTTTAAATGACTGCTCTATGCATTATATTATACATATATAAATTATGGTCTACTGGTGTTCACATTTTACCAGTTCAACTGAAGGGGAAAACCTTACCTGTACTAGATTCCTTTACTATAGTTTCTTAATAACTTATCTTAAATATATCTTCTATATACATTGAGACCCATGTAAGGTAATGTTATAGTTTTTGCTTCAATTGTCAAATATAATTTAGAAAACTCAAGAGGAGAAGGATAGTCCATTATATTTATCCATATTTTTACTCTTTCCATTGCTCTTTCTTCATTCTTAATGTTCCAAGTTTCCTTCTTTCATCATCTTTTTCTATTACAAGATACTTCTTTGACCATTCTTTTAGGATAGGTCTGCTAGTGATAAATTCTGTTAGTTCTCCTTCACCCGAGAATGTCTTGATTTCACCTTCCTTTCCTGGTTGAATTCTAGGTTGGCAGTTCTTTCCTTTAACATTTGAGAAATGGTTATACCTCTCTTCCTGACCTCCATGGTTTCTGATGAGAAATCTGCAGTAATTCAAATTGTTTCCCCCTGTAGCCAATGTATTGTTTTTCTCTAGCTGTTTTCAAGATTTTTTTTTCTTTGTTAGTTTTCAGCTGATTGATTACAATGTATCTTGGTATGTATTTCTTTGAATTTCTCTTGTTTGCAGTTCATTCAGTGTGTTGAATGTGTAAGTTTATGCCTTTTGTCAAGTTTGGGGAAATTTCAATACTTCTTTAAATACTGTTTTTTGGTCCCACATTCTTATTTTTTCTCCTCTCCTTCTGGGACTCTGATGACATAAGTGTTAGATTTTTTGTTATTACCCTAGAGAGCTCTGAATCTTTGTTAATTTTTTTTTCAGTCTATTTTCTCTCTGTTTCAGATTGGGCGTTTTCTATTTTCAAGTACACTGATTGTTTCTTTTATCATCTCTGTTTTGCCCATCAAGTGAGTTTTACATTTCAGTTATTGCATTATTCATTTCTAAAATTTCCCTTTGGCTCTTTATATCTTCTATTCTTTTGCTAAGACTTTCTTGTGCTTTCATTTTTTGTGTTTCCAGTGCGTTCACAGTTACTTGTTGAAGCATTTTCATAATGGTTGCTTTAAAAATTTTTGTCAGATAATTCTGACATCTGTCATATTGATTTTGGTGCCTATTGATTGCTTTTTTTTTTCATTCACACTGATATTTTTCTGGCTCTTGGTATGATGAGTGATTTTTGACACTGTGGTTGTGGGGAGGGTGAACTTGTTGCCACTGTGTGCTTGTGAAAATCCACTAGTCCTTCCTCAACACCACCCCAAGCAAGAAGGAGTAGTACCTCATCATTTCATGGTGGAGGTGGAAATTCAGTCTCCCCACTCAGCCTCTTCCAATGTGACTCCAGTGGGGAGGGGGAGGGATTCTTCCTTACTGACGAGGGAGAGTGGAGGTCTAGATTTGCCACTTGGCCTTTGCCGATAGAAAGGGGTCCTACACTTTTCCAGTGTTATTTGGCTGGAAGAGTGTGGTTATTTTCTAAATGCTTCTGTCTTGCTAGGCTGCGTATTTTCAAGTTCTTTGCCAAGAGAAAGTAGATTTTTCTTGGGATTGGCATTTCTGGGTTACTGTCTTGTCTAACACACAACCCAGGATATATAGGTGACAAAAAGAAAACCCAAGGAACTAACTGCCATGTCATTCCTTGGATCTAGAGGTCCCCAGTTGGCCTTTTTTCTCTTCAGCTTTTAGAATTATCTTGTGGTTGTGTTTTATATATAATGTCCAGTATTTTTAACTATACTTAGTGGGAAAAAGAAAGAGAAATGCGTCTACTTCATCTTTTCTGGAATGAGGAGTGTGATCATTTGTTTTTATATCTTTTCTCTCTTCTTACTCCGTTGAAATAATGGTGAAATCCTTAAAAGGGATTTTTTGTTAATTGGTGAAATGAATCCAACATAGATAACTTTTTTTATCTAACTTGAAAAACACAGTGACAATAGATGAAACATTTTCAAATGTATTAAAGTCTATAGCCTTGCTGAAAATTAAGATAACAATTTCTGTGAATGCGAAACTGTGCAGAAACCCACAATACATGAGGAGAAGGGAGTGTATATGTATCTAAAAGGAACCTTGATACCAAAATCATACAAAAACAGGAAAAGAAAATTATAGACCAGTATCACTTATGAGCATAGTTGCAAAGATCCTAAATGAAACATTAACAAATCAAACCCAGTGGTGTGTTAAAAATACATCACGATCAGATATCATTTATCCCAGGAATGTGAGAATGGCCAATATTGTAAACATTTATCAGTAATCCATCACATTGACTAAAGGCAACATAACATATGATCATTTCAGATGATGTAATAAAAGATTTGGTAAAATTTAATATTTACTCATAATTTTAAAAATTTGTAAAAAAAAAAAACTATAGCAAACATCACATGAAAATGCTGAGCCTTGAGAAGCAATTTTATCAAAGTAAGGAATAAGATAAGAATTGCTCCAGTTACTGCTACTATTCATTGATTAACTAGTGTCTTGGCCAAAGCAATGAGACAAGAAAAATGAATAAGATGTATGTGGATTAGAAAAGGAGAGACAAATTATCATTATTTTCTGATCATATCACTGCTGACATAGGAAATCCAAAAGAATCTGCAGACAAATTATGAGAATTAATAAGAGTAAACAAGGACTCCAGCAGATAACCATGTTTTTCTAACTTGGCTTACAGGTTGACACTTGTTTACTAATCTTGACCCAGTTTGAATAAGAGATAGAGAGATATTTTCCCCAATGTTTTATTAGCAGAGTCAGGATGGAACACAAATATTGGACTTCAAGCCAGTGATTTTTCCATTGTGAGGTATCACCCATTTGTAAACCATGCTACTACCAATGTGGCAATGGTAGAGACAGTAGCTTTGAAATGTTGTGATTTTGATTGCTGACATTCTTGGTAAAAAGAATGAGGTTGGAGGGGAGGTGTTTTTTTGAAACCTACCCAGCCATGATTTTGAAGCAGATGCTTCATTCTTCATTTAATTTCCCTTTAGTGATTCCTGTCATGGCTTTCCTCATCCTAGAGATGACCAAGCCAAGGTTTCTGGGAAGATGGGGAAAATAAACTGTTCTGATATGGGAAAGGGCTAAATTGGGCAGAATGACATCAGTGAAAAATCCTGGGGCACCCCATCAAGACACATGTGGAGAGATACTGAAAAAGAAAGCATATGTTGAAACAGAAAGTTATTGCCTTTGTAACATAAAACATATCAGCAACATTTTTTAGTCATTTTCTCTTTTTAAAGACATTTTGGCCCATGAGGCCCCACTCTCTCTTGGTTCTTTCTTTCTTTCCTTTTTAAAAAATATTTTATTTAAATTCAATTAACATATAATGTATTATTGGTTTCAGAGGTAGAGGTCAGTGATTCATCACATTTAACTGGTCCTAGGTTTCACAGGTTTTCTCCTACATTTTTTTCTAAAAATTTTATGGTTTTATACTTTATGTTGAAATCTCTGATCCACTTTGAGTTAATTTTTGTGTGATGTGTGAAGTTTAGGTTGAGGTTCATTTTTTGCCTGCAGATGTCCAAATGTTCCAGCACTACATATTGAAAAGATTATCCTTCCTATATTTAACAGATTTTGCAATTTACTCAAAAATCATTTGGCCATACTTGCATGGGTATATCCTGGGGTTATCTATTAATTTACATGATGTAATTATTGATATATTAGGGCTTAAGTCTGCCATTTTATTATTTATTATTTCTTTGTTTTTTCTTTGTTATTGTTGTTGTTGTTCTTCTGTTTTACTTTCCTAACCATTCTGTGGGCTACTTGAATATTTTTTTATAATTCCATTTTGATTTATCTATATCTTGAGTGTATCTGTTTGAACAGTTTTTTTTTGTTTTGTTTTGTTTTTAGAGAAAGAGAGAGCGAGGAGGGGAGGGGCAGAAGGAGAGGGAGAGAGAATCCCAAGCAGGCTCCACTCCCAGTGTGGAGCCCAATGGGGCTTGATCCCATAACACTTAGATCATGACCTGAACCAAAATCAAGAGTTGGACACTTAACCAACTGAGCTACCCAGTCTCAAAGTGAGAAACGTTTATTCGTCTAAACCATGACAGTTACAACTCATCTAATTTAAAAATATCTCTTTCAATAGTTATTTCTTTTTCAAAACACCTATAGATTATATTATGCAAAATGGCCGTAGAGCAAGCATAGCAGTCACTTTTCTTATGATGTGATTTTGCACTCAATTATCATTTAAATTTTTTTCTTTGTAAAATAACTAAGCATGACATTAAAATGTGAAATAGAGAACTTTAAACTTCAAGCTAAAAAATCTACAGGAACTTTTTGATATTTTTCTCACTAATACACTTTCATCACAATTTGATCATATTTTTGCACATCTTCAATAGAATGCTTTTTCCAACTCACTCTGAAATATCTAAATTAGTGTTAAAACATCCCCGGGAGGGCACATAACTGATAATTTAATACTTTGAGACTTCATAGAAACCAGTTGCGGTCCAATGAGAATATTACTTTCTCATTGGCTGGTGGCTTCCCTGCAACACAGCCATAGAGTCTACACACCTGTTGGCAGAGCTACACACCAAAATTCTCAAGCCCAGTGTGGGAACCTCGAGCACTTGCCCTTCCTCTTTGGGCCCTGGTTACTGCTCTGCTGTTGGTTGGACTCTGAGGATTGTCACGTCCTGTTAGATCAGTGAGCTTTGAATCTGTGACTACGCTTTCCTGTAACTGCCCCCAGTTTCTAAGAGTTACTTCTAAGTGGTCAGAGGTGAAAGAATTATTATCATGTCTCACATGTCTAGTGTATGTTCCAGTTTCTACACCTCTTAACCTACATTCTGTCTCTGGGTTTCATCAATCATGTGACATGTCCTTTGAGGAAGGAGGCTCTGGAAAGGAAGGCTAGCCCTTTTTTGTGCCCAGGACAGTGCTTGGTGTGACTAGACTCCCACACACTGACCCCAAACACCCAATAATCTATCCATCAAGTACAATGTATGGCAGAGAGCCCTAGACCACATCCCTGGTTGGCGCTCCTCACTTGTCATTAACGCAACTTGTATCACCCACTGTACTGTGTGTTGAAAATACAGTTGAAAGAAAATTGTCTGCCTTCAAATAAGCCATGCTCTGTTGGGAGAAATACATACATAAGACAATAATTATGATGCAGAGGCTAAGGGCTGTGATGGGTAGAGTCTAAGCACTGAGTAGTTTTTAATGTAGGGTCTATCACTACACGTCATCTCACTCTTATGATTCATCGTTTCTTCACCCGTTAAGTTAAAATAAAACTGCCTTCTCTTACCTACCTCATGGGTTGTTGTGGGGCAAAACTGTGGAATGGATGTGAAAGCACTTTGTAACTCTAAAGGGCAATACTGCCGTGACTACAAGACATGTGGGGTGGCAGTGGGAGGGGGTGGTCTTATGATAGCTGTCCTGTGCTGGGCTCCTGGAAGTTTCACTGGGTGTGGGAATTTATCCAGATGTCTAGCGCTCAGAGCCAGTCCTTGCTCAGTTCACAACTTTGGAAACGTGAAAAGTAGGACAGAAGAAAGGAGAGCAGAGAAGCCTTGGCTACCCCTGGTCTTGTGCCTGCACAAGTGGAAACTCCCTCAATCCTGAAGGACTGGAAAGGAATCTCTTTAGGCAGGGCCAGTCCCAGCCCCTCTCTCTGCTGGTCTTCCACTTCAGTATCTCAGAACATGCTTCTTCTCTGGGTCTAACCTCCATTTCTCCTGCTTTCACATATGATCATTTCCATTTGGTTGGAGGAGAAAACAACTACAAGCTTTCTCTAACATCTCTTCATTCAAACTTTTTGAGAAAATGGGACATGGGGGAGGAGGTGATGTAAGAAATGTCCAACATGCTCACAGTCCACCCATTGACCCATAAATTGTCCATATTCCTTGTCATTCACAGCAGAGTTGCCCTGCTCACCTCTGTCAGCATGACTCATGCCTCCCCCTCTCTCATTCTGGCAGTGTTGCCCAGTGAGTGGGCAAGAACACAGATGCTCCAGCCACATGGCCTACACTTGACTCCTAGTTCTGTCCTCCCTGTTTGGTCTTGAGCAAGGTGACTGATGCTTTATGCCTCCATTTCCTCACCTGGGAAATGAGATAACCATAGTTCTTAGTCCACAAGATTATAAGTATTAAATGAGATAACCCATATTAAGATGGCATAAAGACTGGGGCGCCTGGGTGGCTCAGTCGTTGAGCGTCTGCCTTCAGCTCGGGCTCCCTGCTCCGCGGGAAGCCTGCTTCTCCCTCTCCCACTCCCCCTGCTTGTGTTCCCTCTCTCACTTTCTCTCTCTGTCAATTAAATAAATAAAATCTCTTTTAAAAATGGCATAAAGACTACCCTGTAGTAAGTCCTCAATAAACATTAGCTATTATTTTAATTAACTCACTTAAAACAGCTTCTAATCACTTGTAAAGAGGCAGCATAAATAAATGAAGTCCTAGTTCTAGACTTCAAGAGAGGAAAGCTGATAAGCCACATGCCTGGACTGTCTCTCCTCATGCCCTCTGCCCTGGCAGGCTCCTGGGAACCCAGACCCAGCACCACGCTGACTACTGCAGCCCCAGGTCCCCAGCCCATCCTAGTTCCAGGCCAACCCCTGCAGACCCAGACTTTAGACTGGCTCCTCTGGACCCAGGCTCTTGGCTTGCTCCAGACTGGTTCCCTCAGATGAACCTTCAGACCAGCTCCCAAGGCCCCAGGTTCTAGGCTAACCCCCATGGCCCTAGGCTCCAGGCTTACACTAGCTCCATGTCGTTCTGCATCGCCCCAGACTCTAGGCTGAGTTCCAAAAAACTGGCCCATCTCAGCATCTACCTGGTCCCTGTGGATCCATCCAGATGCCAGGCCCATCAAAGTTGTCTCCAATGCCTGGTTGGCTCCTGTGGTCCCAGGATCCAGGCCCAATACAGTGAACCCAAGCTTTAGGCCTGATCCATGGACTCAAGCACCAGTGTACCAGGCTTGCCCACATGCTGACCCAGGCACCAGACTTCCCAGTCCAAGGACTTCAGCAGCAAACCCACCCAGGATCTCTCATGGTGAAGGTCTCTGCCTGCAGCAGTCAGTCTTTAAACTGGAAGGGGTGCCTACTTCCTCAAATGTGCAGGCACCAATGCAAAGCCACACAGATCGTGAATAATCAAGGGAACATGACACCAACAAAGGAAACTAATAAATCATCAATGGCTGACCCTGAAGAAATGGAGATTTATGAACTGTCTGACAAATAATTAGAATAATCTTCTCAAAGAAATTTGGTAAGCTATGAAAAAGCAGATAGATAATTAAATGAAATTTGGAACACAATGCATGAATAAATGAGAAATTAAACAACAACAAAAAATAGAAACCATAAGAAGACCCCTCAAAACATAAATCCTAGAATTGGATAATACAACAACTGAACTTCAGGAGTCAACAGAGAGCTCCAACATCAAGCTCAACCAGACAGAAGAATTAGTGAACTAGAAGGCAGGTTATGTGAATCATTCCATCAGAGGAGAACAAAGAAAAAAGAATGAAAATTGTGAAAGAAATCTACATGGATTATGGGATACCATTAAAAGAAACAATCTGTGCATTACTGGGGAGACCCAGAAGGAGAAGAGTTGGAGAAAGGAGCAGAGAGCTTTTTAAAAGAAATAATGGCTGAGAACTCCCCAAATCTGGGGAGAAATTTTGATGTCCAAGTTCATGAAGCTAATAGGTCATATACCTGTTGGCCATCCTTATGTCTTCTTTGGAAAAATGTTCATATCCTCTATCCGTTTTTAAACTGGAGTATTTGTGGGTTTGCTTGTTTGTTTGTTATTGAGTTGTATGGGTTCCTTATATGTTTTGGATATTAACCCTTTATCAGAAAGATGGTTTGCAAATACTTTCTCTCATTCTGGAGAGTGTCTTTTCAATTAGTTGATTGTTTCGTCTGTTATGCAGACCCTTTGTTTGATGTAGCCCCACTTGTTTATTTTTGCGTTTGTTGCTTGTGGTTTTGGTGTTATATCCAAGAAAATCATTACCAAAACCTGTGTCAAAGAGCTTTTTCTTTATGTTTTCTTCAAGAAGTTTTACAGTTTCAGGTTTTATATTTAAGTCTTTAATCCATTTTGAGTTCATTTTTGTAAGTGGTGTAAGATAAAGAGTCCAATTTTATTCTTTTGCATGTAAATAACCAGTTTTTCCAGCACCATTTATTTATTTTATTTATTTATTTTTATATTTTATTTATTTATTTATTTGACACAGAGAGACACAGCGAGAGAGGGAACACAAGCGGGGGGGGGGAGTGGGAGAGGGAGAAGCAGGCTTCCCACGGAGCAGGGAGCCCGATGTGGGGCTCAATCCCAGGACCCTGGGATCATGACCTGAGCCGAAGGCAGACGCCTAATGACTGAGCCATCCAGGCACCCCCCCAGCACCATTTATTGAAGACTATATTTTCCCTACTGAGTATTTTTGCCTCCCTCGTCAAATATTAGTTGATCATATATCTGTGGATTTATTTCTGGGCTCTCAATTCTGTTCTGTTGGTCTGTTTTTTTTTTATTTTTAAATATTTATTTACTTATTTCAGAGGGAGAGAGAGAGTGGTTGAGGGGCAAATGGAGACAGAAAGGGTGAGAGAATCTCTAGCAGACTCCCGCTGAGCGCAGAGCCTGACGCAGGGCTTGATCTCATGACCCTGAGACCATGACCTGAGCTAAAAGCAAGAGTCAGATGCTTAACTGACTGAGCCACCCAGGCGCCCCCTCTATGTGTCTGTTTTAATGTCAGTACCATACTATTTTGATTACTATAGCTTTGTAATAAAGTTTGAAATCAGGATGTGTGATGCCTCCAACTTTGTTCTCCTTTCTCAAGATTGCTACAGCTATTTGTGGGTTGATATGAATTTTTCTATTTCTGTAAAAATGCCACTGAAATCTGGATAGGGGTTGCATTGAATCTAGAAATGGCTTTGGGTTGGATGGACATTTTATCAATATGAATTTTTGTAAGCCATGAATACAGGATATCTTTCCATTTATGTGTGTCTTCTTCAATTTCTGTCATCAATGTCTTGTAATTTTCAGTATACAGATCTTTCCCCTCCTTGGTTAAATTTATTCCTAAATGTTTTGTTCTTTTTGATGCTATTGTAAATGGGATTGTTTTCTTTTTTTTTCAGATAGTTTGTTGTCAGTGCATAGAAATGCAATTGATTTTTGTGGGTTGATTTTGTTTCTTGCAAATTTAATGAATTCCTTTATTAGTTCTAACAGATTTTTGGTAGAGTCTTTAGAACAATTTAGCGATTTTACTTCTTCCTTTCAAATTGGATGATTTTATTTCTTCTTCTTGCCTAATGGTTCTGGCTAGGGCTTCCAGCGCTATATTGGATACTAGTGGTGAGAGCGGGTACACTTGTCTTTTTCCTGATGTTAGTGGGAAGCCTTCAATCTTTCACCGTTGAGTATAGTGATTTTGCCATATATGGCCTTTATTATACCTCATTTGTTGAGAGTTTTATCATGAAAAGATGTTGAATTTTTTTTTTAAGGTTTTATTTATTTGTTTGACAGAGAGAGAGGGAAAGAGCACAAGCAAGGGGAGCGGCAGGCAGAGGGAGAGGGAGAAGCAGGCTCCCGGCTGAGCAGGGACCCTGATGTGGGGCTTGATCCCAGACCCCTGGGATCATGACTTGAGTCAAAGGCAGACATTTAACTGACTGAGCTACCCAGGTGCCCCAGAAAAGAT
Organism: Zalophus californianus; assembly: GCF_009762305.2. Lineage (NCBI taxonomy): Eukaryota > Metazoa > Chordata > Mammalia > Carnivora > Otariidae > Zalophus > Zalophus californianus. The sequence continues at coordinate 5,321,545 of NC_045604.1, read as the reverse complement.
GTTGAATTTTGTCAAAGGTTTTTTGCATCTACCGAGATGATTATATGATTTTTATCTTTCACTCTATTAATGTGATTTATCACATTTATTTGCATATGCAGAATATTCCCAGGGATAAATTCTGCTTCATCATGGTGTATGGTTCTTTTAATGTGTTGTTGAGTTTGGCGTGCCAGTATTTTGTTGAGAATCTTTGCATCCATATTCATCAGGGATATTGGCCTGTAGTTTTCTTTTCTTGTAGTGTCCTTATCTAGCTTTGGTATTATTATAAGGTTAGCCTCATAAAACAAGTTTAAGAATGTTCCTTTCTCTTCAATATTTTGGAAGAGTTTGATAAGGATTGGTATTAATTCTTTAAATGTTTGGTAGAATTCACCAGTGAAACTATCTGTTCCTGGTCTTTTCTTTGTTGAGAGGTTTTTGATTACCAATTTAATCTCCTTTCTCATTATGTGTCTGTTCAAATTTCCTATCGCTTCATGATTCAGTCTTCATAGGCTGCATGTTTTTAGGAATTTATCCATTTCTCCTAAGTTATCCAGTTTGTTGACATATAATTATTCATAGTAGTCTTTTATGATGCTTTGTATTTCTGTGGTGTCAGTTGTAATGTCTCCTCTTTCATTTCTGTTTTTATTTATTTGAGTCTTCTTTCTTTTTATCTTGGTCTAGGTGGTTTGCCAGTTTTGTTTATCTTAAAAGAAGATGCCACGTTTACTGGAACAGGAAAGAAATTTACTTCCTGAGGCTAGAACATCATGGTCAGAGTTATAAACACTTCTACTCAAATAATGGGAGCAGTGGAGGGTAACTAGGAGAATAATGTGATAACTGTGAATGCAATTTAATCCCCTCTAGTACATTCACAGAAAAGTAGAGAGCCATTGTTTTAACCCCTTTGTTATAAGTCCCCACCTCTGATGATTGAGCATGCCTGTAATTCTGGAAGGTCCCAAAGAGAAGGTGTTGGAACCTCTATCTACCCTCCCTCAACCTCCAGAGAGGAACCGTGAATGTTGACCACCTGTAAAGTTAGGGCCAGTCCCTAGAAACTCCCTTATTTCTGACAAGTTTCTAATTGCAAGTTCAGGGGCTTCCCAAAACCACATTCAATTTTGATAATTCACTAGGAGTCACAGAATTTACTAAAAGCTATTATACTCATGGTTATGGTTTATTACAGGGAAAAGATACAGATTAAAATCAAAGGAAGAGATGCACAGGGCAGTGTTCAGAAGGGTTCCAAATGCAGAACTTGAGTTGTCCTCTGCCCATTGAGTCATAGGCAACATTAATTCATCTCGACAATGATGTGTGACAATACACATGGAGTATTGTCAGTCGGGGAAGCTTACCTAAGTCTTGGTGTCCAGAGTCGGTATTGGGGCTTCATCATTTAGGCACCCATATAGCTGATTTCAATTTTCAGCCCTTCAGGAAGTTGAGCTTATACATATGACCCAAAGCCTCCACTCTGAATCACATGGTCACTATTTAATTGGTGCAAGGTGCCCTAGCAAATAAAGACACTTCTATTGGGCTTGATATTCCAAGGGTTTAGAGATTACCTCCCAGACTTGGAAGGAAATGATCCTTGGACTGGCTTTCTTCTTAGAGAGATAAAGCCATGTAGGTCAGACAGGAGTGAGGGTGGAGTGAAGGCTGTCTTGAGACTCATTCTCTTGTGACGGAGCAGTATGTTCAGCAGGTAAATGGTGGTGATCCCCACAGTTAGACAACTGAAAGACAACAGTGTCTATCTCCTAAAGTCCCTTCAAGGAATAATAATATGTGTTAAGCCCCTTGTCTAAAGTCTGACTCAGGAGCTAATTAAATAGTAGTTCTTTCCCTCAACATTGTCATATCCTGTAATTTTTCCACAGTCTTCCTTATCCTCTACCTTTTTGGAATAACTAATGATATTCTTTGCAGTTTGATTGTTTGGCATTCAGAACACATTGTCTTGTAGAATGTGACCATGTCAGACTGTATCATCTACTTTCCTGTTCTTACAAGGACATTAGTTGTGCTAAATGAGCATGCATGTACTCAACACTAACATATTTTCCCATTTTAGACTTGGGGACATGCAATGGGCTGGAACTTGTGAACAAATTAATTCTGAATGGTTTTTAGGTTTGTCAAGTTTGAGGAAATGTACTCAAAGAGTACTCTCATAGAGCCAATTACCAGATAGTCACAGTCTACCATCCATGCCAAGGAAAAAGATATTATCACATCTGGCCACATCCATGGGCTGATCACTTTCCAAATGTTATCTGAGTTTTGCTATGTTCCAAGGGTATACATCAGGCATGATAAGACATAAAACTATATTTGTTCTTTCAGTTACAATAAAAAGTGACCATATAAGTTGAATAAATTACCACTGATGTATGTAAATACACAAATGGTGATCAGATTGCCAGAAAAGATTGGATCCCTTATCCAGTCAGAAGAGAAAGAAGGTAGAGAGAGAGCCAAGAAGAGAAAGATGGCCAAGATATTTTGGGGAAGGGCATCTTCTAAGCAAGAGCATTAAGGTCCAAATTGCAGGGCGCCTGAGTGGCTCAGTTGGTTGAGCAACTGCCTTTGGCTTGGGTCATGATCCCAGACTCCTGGGACCAAGTCCCGCATCGGGCTCCTGGCTCAGCGGGACTGCCTGCTTCTCCCTCTGACCCTCTCCCCTCTCATGCTGTTTCTCACTCTCTCTCTCTCTCTCAAATAAATAAAATCTTAAAAAAAAAAAAATGTCCAAATTGCACCCACACCACATAGAAGGAAAAGATAAATGGGCTGTGAGTGGGAAGAACCCATTCTTCCTCCCATGTCTTCCCTTTATATTCACAGTGTTACCACACTCAACTCTTCTGATAGCAGGTATGTGGGCATTTCCCCTACACCAACCAATTCTCTGTGGTACCAGCCATGTGTCCTATAATTAAATTCCACTCTGACACTAATTGGAGTTAGTCCAGGCCCCACAGGTTAAAAGGCTCAGCTCCATGAGAATTCTCCCTACTTCAGATTTTGTTTTAGACTGAGCCAAGATTGGATGTTTGGAATTTTAGCCAATTCTAAGTAGTAGGTCCTTAGGTTATCCACAACTTCTGTCCAGCTTGTTTACAAATTGGAGGTTCCGATGACCTTTCCCCATGGATTCGGTTATTTGCTAGAACAACTCCCAGAATTCAGGGAAACTCTTACTTACATGTTTACCAGTTTATTGTATAATAAAGGATATGATAAAGGATACAGATGAGTAGCCAGGTGAAGAGATAGATTGAGCAAGGTCTGGGAAGGTCTTGACCCCTTGCAGTTGGGGTGTGTCACTAACCTAGAAGCGCCTGGAACCCCATAATAGTGGGATTTTTATGGAGGCTTTATCATGTAGGCATAATCAATTATTAATTCCATTTCCAGCCTCTTTCCTATCTCTGGAAAATGGGGGATGGGGCTGAAAATTCCAAACATCCAATCTTGGCTCAGTCTAAAACAAAACTCCAGATTTCTCAGTTTCCACAGTCTAAGAAGGGAACCACAGCTTGAGTGATGTCTTTTTGATATTGTCACTGGAAGGTCTAGATTGCTTCGTTCAGATGTCTAATACCTTTGATTTGGCAGGGATCTTTGGATTTAAGGGAGAAGAGAACATTACAAAAATTAGTTTCCCTACATAACAATATGTTGGTGCCAAGTGGCTAACATGTGTTAATATTAGGGAATCTCTCTTCTTGGGAACCAAGAGCTCTTTCAACTAGGGAACTAGAAGGGAAAGCTGTTTTCCCCCATTCCAATCTGCTTCTTTGACCTTCTACTAGTGACATTTTCACCTCACCCTGACCCCAAAATAATGAAGCATGTTAACAACACAGCTTTAAAAGAACTTAAAACAAAACTGTCTTTTTGTGAAACTTAATGAAAAACAGAATTTTGAACAGTTCAGTCACAGAATTTTCCACATATCAAAACCACACATACCTCATGTAAAATCTTCAGCCCTTCATCCTCCTGTGCCTGGTCTGTTCGGCATCTCCTTGGCAGGTACTTCTACGATTTCAGCATCAGATTTTGGGGATCTCCTCTCCTTTCTTTGGAGATCTCCTCTCAAGCCTTTCTGGCTTGGTTTCTGGCTTTGTAGGATGGGGTTTAGCAGCCACACTGTGGTCCTTCTCTGTAGTCTATCTTGGTTTTCTTACCAAGAACCTTGCTTTTGGGTGTGGTGGGGGTGATGGTAGGACACCAATGTGGGGTGGGGATGGAGGGAGGGAGGCAGGAGATGGGCTAGATGGGTAATGGGGATTAAGGAGGGTACCTGTTAGGATGAACACTGGGTGTGGTATGTAAGTGATGAATCACTAAATTCTACTCCTGAAACCAATATTTCACTATATGTTAACTAACTAGAATTTAGATAAAAATTTGAAAAAAAAAAACCCCACATAAAAATCTAGAAGAAAATAAAAAAAATAAAAATAAAAAACAATGTTGTTTAGATTTCACGTACCCACTTCTTCACATCTCATTTATTTCTGAATCAATGAAAATTGAGATTTTTCTCTCATGATTCATTTGAAAGTGATGATTTATTAAATCCAATGGAGACCTTATTCCTTTTGAATATATGGTAAAAATGAGAATAGGAACACAGAATATGAATGTTTATTGTAAAAAATCAAATAATATAGGGTAAAAGCTTTACTCAAATTTCCCACCCCATCCCTGAGTTAGACACTAGTTTCCAGTTTTATGTAAATTATTTCAAATTTTTTTGTATTCATATAAACTATATAACACACAACTCTCTCCACATTCACAGATTTTAACAAAAACAGGAGTCTATCATAGGTATATGACTACAATTTTTTTCCTCAGCAATATATCATAGACATTCCTTTTAGATCAATATTCTGTTCTGTCTCATTCTGTATTATGGCTCCATATTTTCCCAAGAATGTGTTTATACCATAATTTTTCATCCAGCCTCCTATTGGTTGGTATTTGTTATTTCCAACTTCTCTCATTATAAATTATGTTGTAATGAACATCATTTTATGTTTCATTTATCCTTGTGCCATTGTGCCAGTATGTTTGTATATAGATTATTACAAGTAGAACGAAGTACCAAGGGTATTAGATAGTTAAAATTTTGACAGGAAACACCAAATTTCCCTCCAAAAAGATTGCACAATTTATATTCCCATAAACAGTGTATCTGGTTTCCTCTAATTCTTTCATCACTGGAATCTAACAAATTATTTTTTTCCATAGGTAATATTATCATTTTCTGTTTATTTCCATTTCCCTGATTCCTAGAATGAACGTGCATTTTTCTTGTATATTGGGCATTTCCTTATTCTCATTCTGTAATTTACTCATTTGTATACTTTGCAATAGACAAGTCTCCATAACTGTATTCAATTTCATTTCTGCAGCATTTGATGTTGTGAATACCTCAGTTCTTCGAATTTTTCTCATTTCCTATTAACTTCCTTTAAAGTGCTCTAAATTTCTTCCCAGTTTTCTAGCAAAACTTTGTAAATGCCTCTTCCTTTACCATTCCTTAAATATTGGTATTACCAGGGTGTTATTCAATGAAAGTTTGTGTCTGGGGTTGTTCCATCCCCACCCCCCCACGCCCCATGCACATGTTGAAACTTAATCCCTCATGTGATGGTATTGGGAGCTGGGGCTTTTAGGAGATGGTTGGGTCATGAGGGGGGAGTCCTCATGAATGGGATTAGCGTCCTTTAAAAGAGGCCCCAGAGATCCTTCCACCTCACAAAGGCCCAGACCATCTATGAACGAGTGAGTGGGCTCTCACCAGATACTCAATCCCTGGTGCCTTGATCTTGGACTTTCTAGTCTCCTGAATGTGAGAAATAAATGTTTGTTGTTCAAGCCTCCCAGTCTTTGGTATTTTTGTTAGAATAGCCTGAATGGGCTAAGATGTGGTGGGATTTCCTGCCCAATCCCCTTTTGACTTTACATATTCTTCCCAAGAGAGATCCTTCCTGTACATGTATGACTTCAACAACAATTTGTGTGCTGACCATTCATATATGGCACATATATGGTACATAGCTCAGGTCTCTTTCTTGAGCCCCAGATCCACAGATTCGAGTCTGTTTCAGACATCTTAATCTTAACATATCCCATACTGAGATTACCCTCATGTCCCCAACCACTGATTTGGTCACCCAAGCCAGTGAGCAGGCTCTTCCTTTTCCCATTTTCACCTCCCCCATACAAAACCAAGTATCGAGCCGAGGTCTGCTGATTCTGATTTATTCCTGTCACTTCTCCACTGCTGCCGCTGCTGCTGCTGGACCTTCATTATTGTGTAGCTGGATTCTTGTAGTGTCTTGCTTCTAGTCTCATCCTCCTCTTCGTCAGCTTTCTCTCTAACCTGTGGAATGAAGCATATCACCCATCTGCTCAAAATCCTTTACATACCTCCCCTTGAAAGGGGTCAGGCTGAAATCCAAACTCCTAACTGCACACACCAAAGCCTTAGGGCTGGACTTGGTTTCCTTTCCCTTCCTTTTATTTCAGTCACACAAAATACCCTCAGTTTCCTGAACTAGCCAAGTTCTCCAGCTTCTCAGATGTTATCATGTTCATCTTCCTTACGTAACACACTTCCCTTACTCTTGAAAGGAGTCATACCTATTCATTGTCTTCCAGCAGCCTCCCATGACCACAGTTTGTGTTGGGTGGTCCTTCCATGTGGCCCCATAATTCCCCATTTCACAACCACATTTTAACACAAGACTATGAGCCATGTAAGAGCAGGCAAGAGTGTAGTTTTCATTTCTACATCTTCAGATATGATGTAGAGCTTATGAAATACCTAATAGATATTGGGAAGGAGGAGAAAGGAGAAGGGGAGAGGAGACTCTGGCCTCTGCTTCCCCGAAAATGGCTCTTACCAAGATTAAGGTCACTAGTGACCACACAATTACTAAATGCAACGGATAGCTTTTCCCCTAAGCGGCCTGAGGTGATCTCTGAAAATGTTTGTTATTCACTTGACCCAGAAAACCCTACAAAATCATGCAAATCAAGAGGCTCAAATCTTCATGTTCACTTGAAGAACACACATGAAGCTGCCCAGGCTGTCAAGGGTATGCCAATCTGAAAAGCCACCAAGTATCTGAAGGATGTCACTTTGCAAAAGCAATGTGTGCTACACTTTGCTGCTGCAATGGTGGAGTTAGGAGGTGTGCCCAGGCCAAACAGTGGGGCTGGACACAGGGTCGGTGGCCCAAAAAGAGTGCTAAATTTTACTGCACACGCTTAAAAACACAGTGAATAATGCTGAACTTAAGGGTTTAGATGTAGATTCTCTGGTCATTGAGCACATCCAGGTGAACAAAGCCCCCAAGATGTGGCGCAGAACTTACAGGGCTCATGGTCAGATTCACCCCTACATGAGCTCTCCCTGCCACATTGAGATGATCCTTCCTGAAAAAGGGCAGATTGCTCCTAAACCAGAAGAGGAGGTTTCACAGAAGAAAAAGATATCCCAGAAGAAACTGAAGAAACAAAAACTTATGGCCCGGGAGTAAGTTCTGCATAAAATAGATGCAAATAAAAAGAAAAACAGGAAAAAAAGAAAAAGAAAAAATGCAATGGATATACACTTTCTGCTAATCTGGATACAGTTTTTTCAAACATCACTTCCTCCTAGACTATCTGCTGGATCCTTCTCATTTTCCTCTTTAGCATTCTTTTGTTTTGCTCACCTCTTAAATGTTAAGCCTGCCCCCAGGATACTGTCTTTCAGTCTCCCTGAGGTGTGTCCAAACTGGAGCCTACTCCCAACCTGCAGTGTTGCGCTGCCCCCTACTGGAGCCATCGAGAGGCCAGCCAGAAAGAGTAGAGCTCCACTCTGGTTGGAAACAGGTGTTGTTACTCCCTGCTGGCTAGCCTCAAATGCTTCACTGGGCGGCAACCTTTTTGAAACCCTTTTGAAAACTCCCGGGAGGAGCAGGGTCTGAGTAAAGCCCACCCACAGTTCACTTCCTTCCTTTTCTCTTTCTCTGCCCTTGTGACTCTGCCTCTTCCTCCTCCTAGGCTTCTTTAAAATCTTCCCTAGATAACTACATTTTCTTTAAAATGTTCTTTAAAATAATTTTTATAATTTTCTTTAAAACCTTCCCTAGCTAACTTTTCTTATTTGTCTTTAAAATCATCCCTAGCTACGGCGCCTGGGTGGCTCAGTCGTTAAGCGTCTGCCTTCAGCTCAGGTCATGATCCCAGGATCCTGGGATCGAGCCCCGCATTGGGCTCCCTGCTCCGCGGGAAGCCTGCTTCTCCCTCTCCCACTCCCCCTGCTTGTGTTCCCTCTCTCGCTGTGTCTCTCTCTGTCAAATAAATAAATAAATCTTTAAAAAAAAAATCATCCCTAGCTAACTCCATTTCAACTTAGCTCATTCTACTCCTGTCTCATGTTCTCTTCTAGTGCAAAGATTTACGGTAGCCCACACTGCGGGAGGAGTTGAAGATTGGGGTGGATTGGAGCTGAACGTTGGTCTGACTCAGATTCAGTTATAAAGTGCAAGCAATAATGCCTGCCCTTCTCGCCTCACGGGGCTCCCATGTGTTCAAGTGAATGGGGTGTCATGTGCAATTTAAGGCATTGGGCTGACTCAGTTTCCCCATGCCGCTCCTTTGGGGAAGGGTAACTACTTCTATCATAGGAGTTCACAGATTGAGGAGAGCAGTGTTTTTACTGGGCTCCTCTATGTTGAATCAGGAGTGTCTCCAATTCAGAAATAGCTACGAATATGCTGTATTAGGGACTGTGGCTTGCCTTATGGGTCCCCAAAGTGCCCTAGGTGGACAAATAATTCATTTAGATTTAAGAGGGATGGGTCTGAAATTTCTTAGACCACAAGGCTGGGAAATCCATTCATTTGGGCCAAGTAATCTTGCTTTTTCTACTAATGTTCAGTAGATAGGCTGATGTAAGGGTACAACCAGTGTCTTTATCATAAAGGAGGAGGAGACTGAGGGTGGGGCTTAGGGTGTGGGAGGTTTGGTTTCTCCATTTTCTGCTCTGTATGACACTTATATGTCACCTGTTCCTCTCATGACTTAGGGTTGGCTCAGGCTGGAAATTCCCCGCAGGCTTGGTGAGTATCTACTAATTTTAACTTCTGGATTAATCAGGGTGACTCCTGCCTGGGAAACCAAAGCCAGATACTCTCTATCAGGAGACTTTAGTCTTTTCTTTTTTTTTTTTTTTTGGACTTTAATCTTTTCTGAGCACCGACCCCTCTGAGAATCCAACAGAAGCTATGGATCCTCTCTCCAGAAAACAGAACCAACTGCACATTCAAACAAAATAGTCAATTTCATTTTGCTTTCGTGGTGCTCTCAGATACGGGGGCTTCCTGTTTTTGGTCTCCAGGCTCCACCCATGAGTTGCTGAGTGTCAAAAAGGTTTCTGTAAACTTGGACCATGATTTCAAGGGCTCTGGAGCCCTTAGTCCCTTTCTGGCCTGGTTCTGGCCTGTCTGTAGTGTTCCTGGGAAGTAACATGTGCTCCCAAAGGTGGGAGTGGTGTCTGGCTCTGGAATTTCTAATGCTGCCTCATTTGTTCCTGGCAACCAGCATTCAAGGTACTTTACACAAGTTGTGTGCATGTGATTGTGCATTGAAGGCACAGGTGAGATGGGAAAGGGGATATGGGGTGGGGCTTCGTCCTGAAAGTGGAGTGTGGTCTCCAGGCAGCAGATACTTCTATGCTGGTAGGAGGGCTGTGGCGAGTTGGGGAAACTTCCTGAGCCTTGGAGAATCATCCCCTCTCTTTTCCCAAGGGATCATGACAAAAACAGGACCTCAGGGAGAGCGGGAAGGAGGCCCCTCAGATTTCGTTCCATGCTTTGTGGTCTGGGAAGATGTTGTGTTTTGTTTTGTTTTGCATTTTGAGTAAGTGAAGCTGCCCATTGACGGCTGCCACATTTTCTGCTCTGCACACTGTGCTCCCTGAGGCATTCTCGAGACCTCTGTCTATGCAAGGGTTTGTGTCCTGAACAAAGGTAAATGATGTTGTCATGGTCCCAAAGAGAGATCTAAATTGTAGGAAAGGAAACTCGGAGAGGATTGCTCTCTCTAGGGTCTCTGAATGAGGGTCTGAGCAGAGGCCTGAGGTGCCTCAGTATCAAAGGAGCCCCCAGCGTCTAGTTGTTAAGAGTTAAGGATCATTCCTCTGCCACGGGCTGTTCTGGTTCCGCTGATGTACCCAGGGACTGAGTTAACGCTCCTTTCTGTTCCAGCTGTTCACCTCCTAGTACCTTTCTTTTCAGGTCAGCTGAGAAGTGGGAGTTAAGCTGTTGCCTTTCTCACTATTCCCCCTAAGAGATACTCAGGTCTTTTCCATGTCAAAGGCTTTAGTGCTCACCACTATGGGAAAAAAAAAAAAAGAGTAAAAATGAACAAGCACAGGGAACCAACACAGCATCATAAAATTACGGTGTAACTTTTAGGGAGAGGAGACAATCACGCTCAGTCATGCCCTGTTGACCACTCCTGCAGGACCTCTCAGGCTGGCAGTACTTTGGATCTGGTTGATGACTGTGTACATCTAGAGACACGATGTCTGCAGGGCATTCATAGCTGTATGGGCTCTGTGGGGCTGACTCAACTCAGAACACTGATATGGCTTTGCGAGTGGGGGCTGATATGAAATATTAACCCAACTTTGGGAAAGATAGTGCTGCTAAGAGAACTGGAATATTTCAGGACTTTCTCTAGACACAAGGGCGATGTGTCTAAATCTCTTCCTGCATAGATTATGCCCACAGATGGTCCTCTTATTCCCAGTTTATGACTTGCCCCCTATTAATCATATCCATTTACATTTAACTTTGCTGCTTGCCTTGAAGGAGGTGCTTTCTCTGTTATGGCTAGGTTTTCTGCCCAGGATTCACTGCACCGTCCTCTCCCTCTGCCCCTCCCGTAGGCTGCCATTTTTATGTGACTTCCTCCTGTAAGCCTCCAGATTATGATTGGTGAATTGCTTGTTTGGATTGTTTGTCTCCTTGAGAGGACATGAAGACAGAGACCATGTAGTGTGCTAAACTTAGCAGAGTGCCTGGAACATAGCTGGGGCTCAATAAATAATTGTTAAATACATGAATGAATGACTTCAAAGAACTTTCTTTTGGGCTCTATGTCTAGATCTTCCTGGGGACATAGTAGTTCTCTCCTCCCTGGTAAGGGATACTTTAGTGGAAAAATTTGAGAAGCATTTTTAAATCTCCTCTTTCATCCCTCCTCAGGCTTGAGTCTCTCAGCTCTCTGATTTCAGGTACCCTCCACTACTGGGCATCTTCCTCATCTGCTCATAGCACTTGGCAGAGTGCGGTGGAAGCAGCATGTGCTGGGAATCAGAAGACCTTTGTTTTATCTGAGTTCCAGGCCACAGGATTTTCTATAAATCATAAAAGCTTTCTGGGCCTCAGCTTTCTCAACTCTATAATGGGTATAATAATATGCTTCCCATTTTTTCAAGGGGTTATTATTAAGATCAAATCAAATAAAGAATGTGGAATTGTTTTGCAAACGTGACACACACAATCTGAGACAGATAAGAGCTTGGGAAGGACATAAGTAAACTTCAGAGCCCAAAGCTCTCTCTTTACCCACAGATCTGAACTTTTAACTGCTTTTTAAACATCTCCAGATTCTCCAAACATATGCCCCAAATCTAATTCATCATCTTTGTTCTGGCTATCTATTGCTGTGTAATAAGCCACCACAACTCTGCAGCTTAAAATAATAATCACAAATTTTGTGCACGAATGAGGGGGTGGACTGTGCTCAGCACCCTGGGATATCTCATGTGTATGTAGCCAGATCATGGTGGGGCTTGGGGTCATCTTTGAGGCTTCTTCACTCATGTGGCTGGTGCCTAGGCTAAGTAATACTACAATAGCTGTGTGTGTGATCTTCTCACATGGTGGCCAAACCTCTCAGGGTGAGTATCCCGAGAGAAGTAGGCAAACGCCGCATGGTCTTTTCTAACCTCACTTTGTGAGTCATACTTCTGCTGTCTCCTACTCACTGAGGCCATCACCAAGGGGAGGGGATGTAGATACCACCTCTTGATGGAAGGAGTGTCAAAAATTTGAGGATTTAAAAAACATTTTTATAATCTGCTGTTCCTCTGCTGTTTGCTTTCTCAGTAAATGACATCTCTATGTCCAATTACTGAAGCCAGAATTCTGGAAGCCATCTTCACTTCATTTCTTTTCCTTGCCTGTCACATCCAATGAGTAAGTCCTATTAATTATACCTTCAAAAACTCTCTCAAATATATCTAATTCCATCCACCTCTGCTGGCAGATCAAACCACTTATTCTAAATCAAGACATCATTTTCTCTCATCCAATTACTACAATAGTAATTGTAGTAATCCTGCTTAAAAGCTCTTTTTAAAAAAAAATTCAATTCTTCTCTCTGTCTAGTATTTACCATACTGCCATTGGTATAAATTTTCTAAAATGATTATCTGTTTATTTTACTCTTCTTTTAAAAACTCATCAGTGGGGACACCTGGGTGGCTCAGTTGGTTGGGTGTCTGCCTTCGGCTCAGGTTACGATCCCGGAGTCCTGGGATCGAGTCCCGCATCGGGCTCCTTGCTCGGCGGGGAGCCTGCTTCTCCCTCTCCCTCTGCCTGCCGCTCCCCCTGCTTGTGCTTTCTGACAAATAAATAAAATCTTAAAAAAAAATAAAACAACTCATCAGTGGTCACCATAGTGAAAGAGAGTTACAGCAGACCCTGAGCATAAGCTTGCACTAGATAATATGGCCACTTCCTCCCTTCCTCCAGGTGATGTTCTAATCAACTGCACTACTTCTACTTCCTTAAATGGATCTTGTTTTTGTGGGTCTCTGAGCACTTGATACTTTTCTTCTCCTCTGGTTGGAACATTGATTACTCCTGGTCCTCATCTTTCCCTGGCTAATTTCTACTTACACTAATTCCTACTCACACTTTCTATGGAAGCCACTCCTGACCCCTAAATTCAAGTGATGTGCTCCCTTAGTATTCCATATTTTCCTTATGCTAACACTTATCATCAATAGTGGAATCATCTGATTAATTGTCTGTATCCACTAGAATGGAAGCTCCCTAAGGTAAGGAGCTATGTCTCTTTCATTCTATGCATGGTGCCTACCACAGAGCCTAGTCCATAGTAAGTGCTTATTCTACATTTTTTAGAAGAGTGAATAAATGAATAAATTGATGTACATATGTATGTGTTTATGGATGGATCGATAGATGGAGGGAAGGAAAAACGGAGGGAGGGAGGAAGTTGTGAATCATTGTTTCAGTCAAGCTGGGATCTCAGCAAAGAATTTGCCTCCTATTTCACTGAAAAAAATGGGGACTGGAGATCATTAGGCAGAAAGCCTCTCAACTTTTTGTCTACCACCTCTAAACTACAAACTTCTGTACATCCCCAACAGTCTTGTGCTCCTTCTCTTTTCCCTCAAAGCATGAAGTATCTTCCCTTCCAGGCAAGACCTGGGCCATTAACTCTGCTCTAAATCCCCTCTAGCCCAATGCCATTGGTCACCTTCTTGCTCTTCCAGGTCTCTTTCTCTACTGGCTCCTTCCCTTGACCTATCATAACTTGTCTTTTTCCTTCTTAAATAAAACTAAAAAATAAAACCAAAAACCTCTTTTTACCTTTCATGTCCCTCTACACAATGCCCTATCAGTTTCCTTCCCATTCACACTGAAATAGTTTACTTTTGTTGTCTCCTCTCCCTCGCCTTCCATTGAGTTCTTGACCCCTTGCAATCTGGCCTAGTAAACTCATTAGTCTTCCCATCTCAGGAAATAATACTCTTGTCACCCATGACAAAATCTGGGGTCCTGATATCCATTGCCAAATTATTTCCTTAAGATAGGAGGCAGTTTAAGATGGTAGCATAGTAAGATCTTGAACTCCTCTCCTTCCATGGACACAAATCCAAGACTACATACAGTACAATTCTCTCCAAAAAGAACCTGAGAACTAGCTGAACAGCTACTCTACAACAAAGGATAAAAGGGCGACATCGAGATGGTTAGGAGAGGCAGAGAAGCAGTATCACTAAAATCCTATCCTTGGCATGGCACCCCACCATTGGGAAGGGTTCCCACAAATATATCAGGCATCCCAACCTTTGGGACCTGCACTGGAGGTACAAGCTCTCCCCCAAATATCTAGCTTTGAAAACCAATGGAGCTTATACCCAGGAGAACCGTAGGACTGTAGGGAATGGAGATTCTACTCTTGAAGGGCTCACATGCAGATTCACTCATTTTATGACTTAGCACAAAAACACAGTTTGAAAAAAGCCTATATCATATGTGAAGGAGATTAATTTGCTGATTATAAACGATCTTCCACAAGGACAAAAGCTTGTTGGGATTCTATCCAGGAATGGAGGTGCTGGTGGGTGTCATTTTTATGTTCTGTCTTTAGCTTGCTAGTGCTGTTGGGTGCCATTTTTGCACTCACTCTAACCTGCTAGCACCTGCTCTGTTGTGCTGCTAATGCAGTTCTCCCCTCTCACGCAACTTCCTTAGTGGGCTAGTGTCCTGCTCCCTTCCCACCTTCCATAATCCCTCCAAACGAGCAGGCACACACAGCTCACATAAGGGATGCCCCTTGACACCCTCTTTGACGGTTCAGGGGGATTGTGTTTCTGGGCTCCATGGGTTTGAAGTAATCAGAGACAGTGCAAGAGACAACCAAGAACAAGGGCAGGGTTAAATAATAAGATTCATCACCTACAGAGGCCACCCCTTCAATACTGAGAGAGGTAGTTGTTTTGCCTGACACATAGAAACAAACACAGAAAGTAAAGCAAAATGAGGAAACAGAGGAATATATTCCAAATGAAAGAACAAGACAAAATCCCAGGAAAAAAAACCTTAATAAAACAGAGATAAATAACCTGATAAAGAGTTCAAAGAATGGCCATAAAGATGCTCACTGAACTCAGGAAAAGAATGGATGAACACAGTGAGAACTTCAACAAAGAGAAAATATGAGGAAGTACCCCACACAGAAGTCACAGAACTGAAGAATGTGACAATTGAACTGAAAAATGCACTAGAGGGGTTCAATAGCAGCTAGATGATGCAGAAGAAATAATCGGTGAGCTGGAAAACAGGGCAGAGGAACTCACATAAGCAGAGCAGTAAAAAGAAAAAAGAATTTTAAAAAGTGAAGATAGCTTAAGGGACCCATGGAACAACATCAAGTGGAATAATATTTGCATCATAGGGCTCCTAGTAGGAGAAGAGAGAGAGAAAGGGGCAGAACACTTATTTGAAGAAATAATGACTGAAAACTTTTCTAACCTGGGGAAGGAAACAGACATCAGATCCAGGAATTCCAGAGATTTCCAAATAAGATAAACATAGAAAGACCCACAACAAGACATTAAAATGTCAAAAGTTAAAGGTAAAGAGAGAATCCTAAACACAGAAAGAAAAAAAAAAAAAAAAACTAGTTACATACAAGGGAACACCCAAAAGGCTATCAGCAGATTTCTCATTGGAAAGTTTGCATGCCAGGAGGGAGTGGCATAATATAATCAAAGTGCTGAAAGAAAGAAACTTCTAACCAAGAATACTCTACCGGGCAAGATTATCATTCAGAATTGGAGAGATAAAGAGGTTTCCAACAAGCAAAAGCTAAAGGAATACACCTCCACTAAAGCAGCCCTAAAAAAAATGTTAAACGGACTTCTTTAAGCTGAAGAAAACATGAAAGTAAAAGTCTCACTGGTAAAGGTAAATATATAGTAAAGGTAGTGGAATAATCACTTACAAAGTTAATATGAAGGTTAAAAGAGAAAAGTAGTAAAAAAACAACTAACTGCAATAATTAGTTAAGGGATGCACAAAATAAAAAGATGTAGAATGTGACATCAACAACATAAAATGTGGTAAAGGGGAGTAAAAATGCAGGGTCTTAGAATGCATTCAAAATTAACTTGCTAGCCACTTAAAGTAGACTGTTATGACATATGTGAGCCTCACGGTTAACCACAAAGCAAAAATTTGTAATAGATCCACAAAAGGTAGTGAAAAGGGAATCTAAGCATAACACTACAGAAAGTCATCAAACCAGATTTATGGTGGTGACCATTTTACAATGTATACAAATGTTGAATTATTATGGTGTACACCTGAAACTAATATAATGTTGTATGTCAATTATACTTCAGTTTTAAATATTACTTCCTTAAAAGGTTATACAAGTTAGTTAAATGGTTGAGCTCATCAAAGAGCTCTTGGTAACTCCATGTTAGTATCTTTAAAACTCACATCATTTCTTCCTTAATAGTTTTACTAGAAGCCACGTGACTTGATTTTAGAGTGATGAGAACTTGTTCTCTAGGACCTCTTTCACTTTCCTGGGTAGACTCTTTGGTAGGAAATGATCACTTTCTTTGATCTGGTTCCCTCCTTCCCCATTTTAGTTTTGCTTTTCTACAGACAGGAAACATGGCTAGGCACAGGAAAGAGCTGCTTCATTTTTTATTGTAAACTGCACGTAAACACAGTTACTTTATCCTATGCATCCAGACACATAACCGAATACTTCTTCCTACGATGCTTCCTAACTTTCTTTACAGTTATTTCCCCTGCCTTTGACCATACGCAATTGTTAGGAAGACAAATCAAGATTTTGTCAATTTAAAATTAAAAAAAACCCCACATAAATATATTATAGATAAGAAAGATATTAATTTGGGCGCCTGGGTGGCTCAGTTGGTTAAGCAACTGCCTTCGGCTCAGGTCATGATCCTGGAGTCCCGGGATCGAATCCCGCATCGGGCTCCCTGCTCAGCAGGGAGTCTGCTTCTCCCTCTGACCCTCTTCCCTCTCGTGCTCTCTATCTCTCATTCTCTCTCTCTCTCTCATATAAATAAATAAAATCTTTAAAAAAAGAAAAAAGACTTTTCCGTCTGAGCTGCCGACATGCCATCCAGACTGAGGAAGACCCGGAAACTTTGGGGCCACGTGAGCCACGGCCACGGCCGCATCGGCAAGCACCGGAAGCACCCAGGAGGCCGGGGTAATGCTGGTGGCATGCATCACCACAGGATCAACTTCGACAAATATCACCCAGGATACTTTGGAAAAGTTGGTATGAGACATTACCACTTAAAGAGGAACCAGAGCTTCTGCCCAACTGTCAACCTTGATAAACTGTGGACCTTGGTCAGTGAGCAGACACGGGTAAATGCTGCCAAAAACAAGACTGGAGCTGCTCCTATCATTGATGTGGTGCGATCGGGCTACTACAAAGTTTTGGGAAAGGGAAAACTCCCAAAACAGCCTGTCATCGTGAAGGCCAAATTCTTCAGTAGAAGAGCAGAGGAGAAGATTAAGGGTGTCGGGGGCGCCTGCGTTCTAGTAGCTTGAAGCCACATTTGAGGGCGTTCATTAAATGCTAACAAGTGCTTTTCAAAAAAAAAAAAAAAAAAAAAGAAAAAAGAAAGATATTAATTTATCTGAATTTAGTAGACGATTAGCAGATTAAACCACCATCTTGATAACCCAAATTGTATTACTCCATTTCTGCATTAATTTTGCAATCTGTATTTGTAAAATTAATCCATATTTCTTCTTTAACTTGTGAATGAATTATAGAATTCTTTCAGAAGACTAGAATATCTTATATCCCTTTTTAAATGGTCAGTCAAGCGTTCTTTCTACTGCTTCTATCTTCAGGTTCATGTTGCTCTTCCAGGCCACCCTTTCATTAGATATTTCAAAACAAAATTCGCTGTTCCATTTTCTGTTTTCGAGCATGATCTCAGCCCTTCTGAGGCTGCTGGATTGATATTTCAAGGTTTCTTTTAGCTGCTTTGCGTTGACTTTCGATATCTGAAAACTTGAATGCCATATCCAACACATTTTTATGTTGTTAGGTTTTTGTTTTTTTTTTGAGAATTCCTGGGCACCTCTTCCACTGCGCCTCTGCTTTCTTTGTCATAATAGTCATCTTGGGTAGGAGGATGGGTTAGCCTGGTGATGGGTATTAAAGAGGGCATGTTCTGCATGGAGCACTGGGTGTTATATGCAAACAATGATTCATGGAACACTACATCAAAAACTAATGATGTAATGTATGGTGATTAACATAACCTAATAAAAAATTAAAAAATAGTCACCTTTTATTCATTTATTATTGATTTTATTCATTTATTATTATCAGGATCCAGCCATAAGACAGGGCTCCCCTGGCCCAGTTTGGGCACATTTTCATATTTAAGAAGCACAATTCATTGGTCATAAGTAACTAAATAGTAACTCAAATTTCTACTTACAGTCTCTCAAAAGATGTTAAAGGAAATCCAATTTATAAACTACGGTAACATTTCCTACACCCACCTTTCCTGTCCTCTTCAGTCTTCTCAAAC
Organism: Zalophus californianus; assembly: GCF_009762305.2. Classification (NCBI taxonomy): domain Eukaryota; kingdom Metazoa; phylum Chordata; class Mammalia; order Carnivora; family Otariidae; genus Zalophus; species Zalophus californianus. The sequence continues at coordinate 5,303,088 of NC_045604.1, read as the reverse complement.
CATCCCATCCATTTGCTGCCCAGACAGTCTTACTCTTCTGAGCCCCAATGCACTAGCACCCCTATTTCCTAAACTGGCTTGAGTGGCCTTGGTATTTGCTTATCTCTTCCTTTCCTCCCTACTCATCAGTCCAAACTGATTTACTTCTTAAGAAGTAAACAAGAGGGAGAAGCTGAGTGGAAAGTAAAAATACGAAAAATATTTTTGACTAGCAGGAGGTCATGAAAGAAGAAGACTGGGAGCACTTATGTAAACATTTTGTCACTGTCATCCATTTATTCATTGTCTACTAAATACTAAGTATCAACCGAGTATTGTGGAGATTCAAAATAGAGCAAGATATTGTCTTTATCTTTGAGAAGCTTACAAAATTAGGGACTATGTGTCTGCTATGGTTTCTCCCTATCCCTCACACTAAATTTTTGAAGTTCTTTTGAGCATGTTGGAAATACCCTTGCCAGACATGATCTCTTTGTCCTTATAAAGCAGATTCCATTCTCACAAAGAGAAAGGATGCAAGGTATAACTGGGCCTGGATCTTAACTTGAGTCTATGTGCTGTGTATTCTTCATTCTTTCGCATTGGATACATCCTTCTTTCTCCCACCCCAAAGAAGCTTTAGGGAAGTTGTCTGTTCTGATAGAGGTCCCAGCACATGTCCTAGGCTAGTGACCTGGTTTTGTGTTATCTCTTGTGCATGCTGACACCTTTTATTTTTAGACCATTAGGGTACAAGTGAAAGCTGATTGAGGAGCTGCTACAATTTTTTGGATTTTAGGCCCCTTCTTTCACATTCTTCAATCTTTCGGATTCACATATGAACATCCATTTCTAAAAAATGTATCATTAGTCTAGTCCTTATTTTACCACTGTTTTGGTATAATAAAATAAGTTCAACAGGCAGTTGTCAAACATCTTAATAACTTAGGCATAGAACTAGGTGTTATGGATCCAAAAAATAATGTAGGTAATAATAATAAACAATACATGACCTTTATTGAATGCTTACTAATCTTCCAAGTATTGTTCTAAGCACTTTATTTGTATTAATTGATTATTTGTATTAAGTTATATTCTAAGCATTTTATTAATGTAACTCTGTATTAGAGTTCTTCAGAGAAACAGAGCAAATAGTCTATATATAAATATATAGAAAGAGGTTTATTATGAAGGATTATCTCATGCAATTATGGAAGCATAACCCATACTGTGTAGTTCTCTATATGGAGAAGTCCCACAACCTGACATCTACAAGCTGGTGGCACAGGAAAGCCAGTGGTGGAGTTCCAGTCCAAATCTGCAGGCCCAAGAACCAGGAGACCCAATAGTGTAAGTCCCTGTCCAAGTCCAAGGCCCAAGAACCAGGAACACTAATGTCCAAGGGTAAGAGAAGATGGATGTCCCAGCTCAAGCAAGGAGTAAATCTGCCCTTCTTCTGCTTTTTTGTTCTTTTTGGGTTATGGTGCCTACCACATTGGTAAGGGTGATCATCTTTACTCTGTTTACTAGTTCAAATGCTAATCTCTTCCAGAAACACCCTCACAGACACATCCAGAAATAATGTTGTACCAGCTATCTGAGCACCCCTTAGCCCAGTCAAGTTGACACATAGACTTAACCATTACAAACTTTATGAGATAATAACCAAAACAAAGACAGAGAGATTAGGTAACATGCTCAAGGTTACATAGCTAGCAAGTGGTAGAGCCAGGATTTGAACCAAGGCAGTCTGATTTCAGAACCCATGCTCTTAACTATCACACTATAATGGAAAATGAATTAGACTCATAAGACTCATTTGTTGTCTTTAGGAAACTTGTAGTCTAGTGATAGAAGCAGGTAGTAGACATTAAACAGATCATTTCAATATAACATGATTGCTAAGATATAGACATGCACGGGATGTTGTATCTTTCCTTCCTCTCTTCTTCACTACCTATGTGTATGATTACCAAAAGGTCATTTTGGTGGTTGGCCATCACTTCTTACTGAGAAATAAAAGAAGGGATTAATTGTAAGTTGTGCTGTCTTCCTGAGCATATGTCTGACACTTACTGGAGTCTGCCAAGGATGACTTAGGCCAGTAGTTCTCACCCAGAATGGGGTTGGGACATTTGCGATACCTGGAGACATTTTGATTATCACATCTGGAGAAGTGCTACTGGTCTCTAGTGGGCAGAGGTCAGAAATGCTGCTGAACATCCTACAATGCACAAGGACAGCTCCCACAACAGAGACTTATCTGGCCTAAAATGTCAGTAGTGCCAAGGTTGGAAAACACTGATCTAGGCTGTCTATTGTCACTACTTCTATTAATTCACATGGAAACAAGTAACAGAATGAGAACAAATCTAGAATATATGTCCGGTGATTTTAAAATCCTGAAGAGAATGTCCTGCTGGGCTGCATGCTCCAAGAGGCTAGAGCTTCCATCTGTATTGCTGATGCTAGAGCCTCACGCAGTGCCAGGCACATTAGTGGTGGTTCAAATACTGTTACTGGCACTGAATTGTTTTTGTCACAGAGATGATAATGTGTGGAATGGAATCAGAGGCACTGTGACAATGAAAGCCTAAGTATGTCTGCATATGCACTAGGCACAGGATAAGTGCTCAGTAAAGTGTTGAAGGCAGAGATGGATGGTGGGAAGGATTAATAAATAGAAACTTGAAAGCCCTGGGGACACAGGCATTTTCAATCTTTTTTTAAATTCATTTTCAATCTTTTATTAGTTGAAGAGAATGCTTTTTGGAAATGATAGATTTGTGGAAAGTGAACAGCTGGATGTATATATGATATTGAACAATATTACTGAGATTTTGTGTGACAGTAGATGAGGTCAGAATAATATAGGTCGTATTTCCTTTTTCCTCTATAGGTAGCTTCTTTCTACTGTTCTTTCTTAGCCTATATATAGATACCTAACTATATCCACCTCCTTTGTTCTTCTTCCTCCACAAAGAGTCAGCACACCTCCCTTCATCTTGCATCTTCCTGCTGTCATCTTTTCTTTGCCTTAACCAGACAAGGTTTGGGCACCCTCATGAAAAAAGAACAGAACAGCAAACACAAATAGGAATAAAAGTGAATTTAGTTAGAATGAGAAAAGAAACCCCAATGTATTACAAGTTTTAAAAAGCTGAGAAATACTACGAATGCCAGAAAAATAGCATACTATTTTTATTAATGAAATGCCTTCATGCTTCTATAATACTTTGCTAATGAATAGCTCTGGCTTCCATTCGCTTCAAACTTTGTTTCTTCTCCACTTCCTGCCTACTGCTAGAGAAGTAAATCGAAGCAACAGGGAACACAAGCCCAGAGAGGGGATGTGACTTGTCATCATTTTATTTGAAAATCTACTGGCATGAGAGCAAGGGAGAGTGTCGGGGCCAGCATCAGTGTCCTTTGTCTTTATCTTCTGGGGCAGAACTAGAAGGATTATCAGCAACATGCCCTACCCCCTTACCCACCCTCAAGCTCCAACTTTTACTGAATTCCTGATCAGAGGGCAGACCCTCTGGTGAAGACCATACTTACTGTTTCCAAGCAGAAACCTCTTCTCTCTTCCCTGTCCCACCAGGTCAGGCGAAAGCTTTGGCTGCTGGGCCCCTCTGCCCTCTCTAAGAAGGCTGTCACTCTCATTGACAGATCATTCGGAACATCCAGTGACTGCCATCTCAGGCAGCAATGTGAGTCTGCAAATCTCCAGTTTGCCTGCTAACTACAAACAACTCACCTGGCTTTACACCACCAATCAGAAGATTCTAGAATGGGAATCCAACAGGACTAACTTCTTCAAGTCTAAGTTTAAGGACAGGGTTCGACTTAATCAAAGCCATGCACTGTGCATCTATAATGTCCAGAAAGAGGACAGCAGCACCTACATCCTCAGGGTGTTGGATGAGTCTGGGACAGAGAAGGATTGGCATATCTCACTGGAGGTACATGGTGAGTTTGGGGAGTCCCACTCTAGGGCCCTGGATGGACCACTGGGAGGTTTCCTAGGGCACATGGGGGCCCTTTCTGGGAGGAGGATAGAGAAACCTCAGGACAGGCTTCATTCATTTCTCCTGGAGCCAGTTCCTCTGGGGAGTGAGGCTGGGCCAGCAGAATCCAAATTGATAGCCTTGGGACATTTAAAAGTTCTTCTGATGTTAGTGTCTGAGATGTGAAGAAAGGGAAAACCATAGAAATGATTTCCTCTCTGGTCTCTTCATGCTCTCCTGTGACCAACCCAAATCAGTTCTGAGCTCATCTTAATAATATACCTGAACACAGACTTCATCAGACTTAAGGAAAAAGTTATAAGAGACACAGGATGGGGCAGGAGCTATTAAAGGAGGGTTTTTTTAATTTTTCAAAATGGATGGGACATAAACTTACACTCATAGCTCCAGCCTAACCGGTATGTGTGGAATAAGGACTAGGATATTATACTTGGAATCAGACAGACCTGGGTTAAAAACCTCGGTTGCTAGCTCACTTCCTAGCTGTGTGACCTTGAAGAAAGGTCGTAACGTCTCTGTGCCCATATTTGGTAAGTTTGTTTTGATGGCAAGTAACAGAAGCCAATTTGATGTAAATTTAGCAAAAAAAAAAAAGAGAGTCTATTAAAGAAATTAGAACTATTTAAAGCAATTCAAGGAACTGAGAAGAGTTAAGAAGGGCTGAACAAGAGGAAGAATGAGGACCAGGGCCAGCCCAGAGTCCCCAGCCTCAGCAATCTGTGGACTGTGCCTCTTTTGATCCCTGCCACGTACATGACTTACCTCTCAAAGCCTAGACTTTTTTTTTTTTCAGAGTTCAGCATGAGTACTTTTATATAACTGAAGGAAATTAAGCCACATATGTTGAAGATGAACTGTTGAGAAAATAGTACATTTTTAAAAAAGAGATTTCTATAATCAATTGACCATTCCATTCACATTAAAGCACTCATAATTGGAGTATTTTTTATTTTATGTACAATGAGTTGACATTAAAGTAGGTATCGTGGTTATCTGCAGTTAACGTAGGTTATCTTGAATGACCAATTCAAGGAAGTTCACTTAATCCGGCTTAATGAAGCCTATATCCTTCGCGTACTGACGGAAACATGGCGGCACATATTGAGGCCGTATTTCCGGATCAGAGCGTGCCGGTTTGAGCAGACGCGGCAAGAACGAGAACCCTGAACAAATTTCCCCGGATGGCTCCAGTACAGCTGCTGGTGACCCATCTTGCTCTCTCGGATGCAACGAGGCAAAAGGCTCAAAGCCTAGACTTTTTAACTCTTGGTTTAAATTCTCAGAATTTAAAGGGAGAAACTGATTAAGCCAACTTGGCTCAGGTATGCATACCTGATCAAAATATTTATGGCCCAAAGTGTCAGATTTTAAGGCAGAAACATGATTCCTGGGGAGGCCTCTGTGGTGTTGAGGTAGGCAAAAATTAGAGAAGAGGGGCAGGGCAGACATCCAAGACAGGGTCTACCCGAGAGCCTCGGGGCCCTCATATTGTGAAGATAATTATATCTTCCTTTTAGGATATTATGAGAATCAAAGTAGAAAATGGGAGTGAAACATCAAAAATGAAAACAAGGGGTTTTTCCCAAACCAAATCATTTTATCATGCAGTTTCCTTCTACCACATGATTACCAAAAATACAAATACAAAATCTCTAGAAAATACTCAGAAAATATCTGTAATCTTTCTACCCCCAAACAGTGTAAATGAAGAGTGCCTTCTACAACCCACCAGCTCAATGGTCCCTGTTCTAAGAGGCTGGAGCCTTCTTCTCACGTACTTCCTCCAAGTCACATGGCCTGAAAATTCGGGAAGTCCTGGGAAAAGGAAAAGATTCAAAGTCTCTTACAGCGGTGTTAGGAAAAGCCCAACTTTGTATCATTTACTAATTTCTGTGGTAAATACTCCCACCACAGCCAACTCCAAGTTACAAATGGTTTCACAATCTGCTTGCAACATTCCTGAATATTTTAAATTCCACAAACTGGTGTGACTGTAAGCACACCTGCCTGGACATAAAACCCTGAGGATGGGATTAGCTGCAAGCTCCTTCTTCAGTATAGCCCCTGAATTTCTGATAGCTCTAGTAAGGCATCTTAGAGCCAGACTACACTGGCTGGCTCAATGAGCCCCACCCACAAAGCATACAGTACGTGCTGCTCGCCATGTGAAATGTGGAAGATGTTACAAGACAAGAGGCTAGACCACAGGAAATGGCAAAAAATAGTACAAAAATTGCTCAGTTCAGGCATGGAGGGGAAGTCCAGCAATCTCAGGGGGTTTCACTCAGGAGATGGTTCTAGAGTTCAGGAGGCCAGGCAGGTGAAACTGCCATTGCCCACCACACACTTGCAGCCAGAGGGGAGCTCTGATCTCGTCAATTCTTGGCACGTTTAATCCTTTGACACCAGAGCAGCACTGATTCTGTAGGTGTTTTACCCATGGCCAGAATGAAAAGGCCCAGAGGGTTTCAGAAAAAGTGGCCCTGACAAAGGAAAAAGCAGATGCTGGGATTACCTTTCATCCCATCTGGTGGCAGGACAACATCGGTGATAAGATGACCTCCGACACGCATAGAACACTTGCACCCTGCAAGAAGTACTTCCCCATAGACAATGCCATTTTATCTCACTAACACTGTGCTATGAGGTAGAGTCAGTTTACCCATGAGAAGAAAATTCAAGGGGTTAATTATTTTGATACTGTCACTCCATGAGAGCCAATTCCAAGACCGAGGCTGGTCTTACTCCAAAGCTACTGTTTTGTCCTTTGTATCTCATAACTGCTCCATCCATCCATCCACTCACCCATCCCTCCATCTATCCATCCATCCACTCACCTGTCCATCCATCCATCCATCCATCCATCCATCCATCCATCCATCCATCTATCCATCCATCCACTCACCTGTCCATCCATTCATCCATCCAACCATCCATCCATCCATCCATCCATCCATCCATCCATCCATCCATCTATCCATCCATCCACTCACCTGTCCATCCATCCATCCATCCATCCATCCATCCATCCAACCATCCATCCATCCATCCATCCATCCATCCATCCATCCATCCATCTATCCATCCATCCACTCACCTGTCCATCCATCCATCCATCCATCCATCCATCCATCCATCCATCCATCCATCCAATCCTTTCATCAGATACTTACAGATTTCTATCTGGTAAGCACTGTGGTAAACCCTGAGATACCAAAGTTAACAGACACAGTGCTATTCATCACGCTAATGTGTGCTGGGGGTTACATGAAGTTCTTCTCTGTAGCTCTTCCAGAATCCAGGAGAGGGCTTTGCTCTGTACCTCCTACCCCAGGACTCTTGCTGAATCTGAGTCCAAGAGCTCTTGATGGACAGGCGGGCCACGGTGCCAACTGTGGGCCAGTGCTGGAGAAGAAATTTCACGTAGCTCAGACAGTTGGGATACTAAATCTGACCCCAGGAGATCTTTGCTGCTCTTTCTGGCCCACAGATAGTCATAACCCCATTTTGTTTCTGGGTGCATGGCTCCCCCTCCTGGATCCATTTTAGCTTCACCCCCAAGGAGTAGCCCTTCCAGTCTGAACCTCCAGAGATCAAAGCTGCTCACTGGCTCCCCCTGTAGGGGCCTCTTCTCCATGACACCACTTTCTGCAGCACTCAGCGCCCCTCCCTAGTTTCCTTTGTATTTTATTGGTTAAACTCTCAAAGCGTAATTGCCTCATAAATGCATAAACCCATTGTCTCATCTTACAACATCCTCCTCATCTTCAGATCCTGTACCTAAACCTGACATAGAGATCCGGAAGACACAGAAAGTGAACAATGGCTGTCATCTGCAGCTGTCATGTATGATCCCAAACCAGTCCATAAACTATACCTGGTATGGGGACTCAGGGCCCTTTTCAACAGGGCTCCAGAATTTTGTGCTTGAAATCACCGTTGAGCCACAAAACTACTCCAAGTTTTACACCTGCCAAGCGAGCAATCCTGTGAGCAGCAAAAATGATACTGTCTATTTCACCTTACCTTGTCAACTAGGTAAGAAATACTCCCCAGGGAGCGACGTGGCGGGGGGGGGGGGGAGCTAGGGTAACTAGTTTTCTTTTGCATGAAATGAAGAAAGGTGTGGGGATACTATTCAGCCTCCTGCTCAGATGGAAGATCCCAAAGGCCTCTGTGAGACCTGAGAGACTTGGGTTCTACCCTGGGCTCTGCCGCCAGCTCTCAGCAAGCTTATTTGGCTTTTGTGGAGCTCTCTGTCCTCACCTGCAAGGGGTGGCTGGCACTCCTACCCTGCTCTAACAATGCATGGTCCTAGAATCTGAGGCCTGGGTAATTGTAGGACGATCTGAGCTGTCAGGGTTGAGCAGGAGAAAAGCCCAAGTGGGAGAGCAGACCAGACACAGTTGAACAGGTACATGAAGGGGTTTCTGGCAGACAGCCTAAATCAGCAAAAGAAAGAAGGGCCAAGTAGATGAGCACAAGTAAGAACAAGTAGTGAACAAGAGTGAGGACCTTATCCTAAGGCAGAGACTCTCTGCTTTTTAGAAAGACAGACTCTGGGTTTCATGTTTCAGATTTCTCTGTCTCTTGGGAGGACCCACTCACTTGAGCATCACTGCTGGCTCTCTGTCAAGCTTATACCAGGATTGGGCAGTAAGCTCATAGGTTTTGGAGTTAGGTACTTGGGGTTAATCCTGGGATTGTCACTTAATAGCTAAGCAAGTGACTTAGCTTCTCCAAGTCATGTCCTTCTCCAAGTTGTATCCTTCTTAAATAACAGACAAAATGGTAATTCTTACCTCATGCTGTTATGAGGACTAAATGAGACAGGACAGATACCCTATCTCGAACAGTGCCCAACAGGTCTTCAGTGAATGGTACTTAAATTAGAACCAGTTCCTTCAATTCTGGAGACACTGGGGGCTTGGGGGACCCCTCGATAAATTTAGATTACTAAACCCAGCATACTGGGTCTTGTACTTTCCACACCCCTGAGACCATATCCCCGAGTATACATAACCATATCCTTCTAGAATAACTCATATCTGTGGTGCCAACATTTACCTGAGTTCCCTGTCACGCCAGGCATTAGGGACCATGGCCCCCAGAGACACTGATCTTTCATGGTCTTCCTGGACCTGCTCTACTCTCCCACCGTGCTGATTTCTTCACCTCTGTTCCTGCACACGGACTATGGAACCTGTACACTCTTCTTTATTCTTCCCACCTGACTGGCCATGCCTCTTCTAGTCTCTGCTGCTACCACAGACCCTATGCAACAGTTCGGTGTCTGACCATGAGACCACCTTTATATCAACACCATATCCTGAGATCCAGAAAAAGGAAGAGACATAGTCCCCGTCATTTATAAAATGAGGGTGACTACTCATCTACAGCGAGGATGAAAACAATAATAAGGCCCTTTTTTGGAAGGGCTAAGCCCATCTTGTCACTTTTCAGCCATCCAAATTATCCTAGAAAAGAACCCCTAATTTCCCTTCCCAGCTGTATCACTCATTCCCTTTTCTTTTTATTTTCTGCTTCCTCTCCTGTCCTCTCCTCCATCCCCTCTGTTCTTATTCCTTCTCTCCCCTTCCCTTCCTATCAGTCTTCCCCTTCGTTCTCTTTTTCCCTCTTGGTATAGATGGGATGTGGGGTGGAGAAATGGAGAGGGGAAGTAGTCCTACCTTCCCTAAAGTCAAGACACCTAAGCATTTGGAGTTTTCTTGCTCTTTCAGCCAGATCCTCTGGAGTAGCTTGGATTGCAACATGGCTAATGGTCATGGTACCCATTGTTCCTGGCCTCATATGGACCTGAGACAAGCTCTTCTAACTCAAGAGTGAAACTTCAAGACAGCTGGGTCTTGCCTTCATCAGCAACCGCGCTGTTAACCAAGACAGGAGCTCTGGCTACACGGGATGGTAGAAAGTGTGCTATTGAAGCATCTACAAGCATTTTCAAATTAACTTTTTAAAAACTACAGTTAATACTTTATTTTATATCTCCTAGTTATTTTCCAACACACATACATAGATACACATATATTTTTCCCACCAAAAGATGTGACCACACTATGCAATGTTTCCTTGTTTAAATAAACGATGTGACCATCAACGTCAAACTGTCAGACAATGTCTGCTCCATTGGCCCAGGCAAACGGGATACAAAGGGGAAGATCCAACACAACATGTTGTTGTGTCTGAAGAATTAATTTGTGCCATCTCTGACTCTTGGTCCCGCATCCATGCCAAATCTCCTGGGGTTCCTTCTAGCTTTGCCTCCCCCCCCACCCCCCACCCAAGTTCTGGCCTCCTCTCTGAGGAGCATGCTCTTTAGGTTTCCTGGGAATATGGGTTCAGGCTTACCCCTCAGGAGTGAGCATGCAGCTTTGCCACATAAAAAGGGTCCCTCCCAAGCCTTTCCTGGGGAGCCGAGCACCACTACTTCCTTTGTGGGCAACTCTTCAAGTCCTACCTGTGTCACGGGATCTAATAAAACCATCAGATAACAAAATGTTCTCACTAGGGTCTTCCATTACAGGAAGGTAGGAACCCCCAGGCCCAGCACTGACAGAACACCTGGGATTTCTTTTGTGTGTTCCTCTCCTCCAAGGCTTTCATGGGCCTGGAGCTGAGAGGGCCACTCAAGGATGTATTCCCCCTTCAGGGAACTGTCCCATCACAGATCACTTTTTGTCTACATCAAACCAGCCTTCCCTGCCATCCAGCCCTCCTCTGTGTCAAAACACGCTGTGTGCTCACCAACCTCACGTTTTCCTCCTGGGCTGTCCTGGTTAATTTTATGTGTCAACTTGACCGGGCCCCAGAGGTGACCAGATGTTTGGCCCAACATTATTCTGTGTGTGTCTGTGAGGGTTTTCTGGATAAGATTAACATTTGAATCAGTAGCCTGAGTAAAGCAGATTAACCTCCCTAATGTGTGTGAGCCTCATCAAATCAGGTGAAGGTGTGAATAGGCTCTCCCTCCCCTAAGTATGGAAGAATTCCTTCTGCCTGACTGCTTTTGACCTGGGACATTTGGATTTTTTTCCTGCCTTCAGATGCCATCACCAATCCTGAGTCACCAGTCTGATGACTCAGACCTTGGGACTTATAAGCCTCCATAATTGCATGAGCCAATTCCTTATAATAAATCTTTGTGTGTGTGCGTGTGTGTGTGTGTAGCTCTTATTGGTTTGTTTCTCTGGAGAACCCTGACTAATACATGGGCCACTAGAAAAGCTACCTTTCTCAGCTCCCCGTCTATTTAGTTGGGGCCATGTGACTGGTTTTAGCCAATAGAAAATGGATGGAATTAATGTGCCAGGAAGTGAGGGACTCTGAGAAGTGGAGCCACATAATGCAAAGGGCCTGGGTCCAAGCCATCACATGGCAAGCGGCTGCCTGGTCTACACCGGACACGCATAGGAAAGTTTGGTTTTTGTTTGTTACCACAACATAGCCTGGACTCCCTAAGTCTCCCACCATCCCCTTCAGTCCAGCCTGTGGTTCCATCCCAGCCTCACCTCTGATCGGCTGGCACCTTCCAGTGGGACTGTTTGGGTCTCTTTTCTACATGCAGCATCCTTCCCTTTTCCCTCACTTTTTCGTGGCAGAAGAGGTTTTTTTGAAGGGACATGCACACGCGCGCACACACACACACACACACACACAAATGGAATCAAAGAGCATTTCTGGGGGAAAGCAGTAAAAGGAAAGAAATGTCACTTTATATAAAAAAAATAAGCATAGTCCTCGCCTGCTAAGGAACAGGCACACCTCTCCAGGCATCCTGTTTCGATTGGATCCAGTTACTTGAAGACCAGAGGCAAATAGTACCTTTGACAGCCCAGGTCACTGGCACCAACTGTTCCCTGCCTCTTTCCCTCAAGCCAGCACCAGATACATAGTTTATTGGACTTACTGCAGAATTAAAATGTGGGGCCCCTTGTTCAAAAAGCAGGAAAAAAGTGCCATTAAATGTACTAAAATATAAAGTTTTTTCCTTTATTCCACAGCCTTTCTGTACTTGGGATGATTTTTTAAATTGCTATTTAATGTTCTAAGTAAAGGAAATTTTTAAAATTTAAATTATTATGAATTTTATTTATATTGTGCAATGTTAGTTTTGAATGAAATAAGAAAATATTTAATTTGTATGTGAAATAATTGAAATTACTCAATTCATATTTGGTAGCTTATACATGCATATGCATTTTGTTTTTGCTAGAACAGTAGAAATCATGCAAAAAACTAACTTAACTTTTTATTTTACTTCTTTTTTTTTTTTAAAGACATTTATTCAGTGTCATGACCAGACTATTACATTTAGCAATCAACAGCATGGGTACAAAAAAAAAAACTACATTAAAACCCTTTGTTGGAATGCTTTACATTTTCCACAGAACAGAAACTTAAATAACCTGTTACACAGTCACAAATACAGTCCTCGAGTTTTTTGCCTATACACATGAGTATTGTCTAAAACACGTCTTCTTTTTTTTTTTTTTGAATTCTGGCTTTATTCTGTACATCACTAATGATAAGCTAATCCTTATGTTTACAGAGGACCTTGAGATAATTAGCTAATGGTACTATTAGGCCGCCACGTTTAAAATTAGTTTATCTCATTTTTATGCCTTTTTAAATTTTATTTATTTTATTTTATTTTTTTAAATTTTTTATTGTTATGTTAATCACCATATATCACATCATTAGTTTTTGATGTAGTGTTCCATGATTCATTGTTTGTGCATAACACCCAGTGCTCCATGCAGACTGTGCCCTCTTTAATACCCATCACCAGGCTAACCCATCCCCCTACCCTCCTCCCCTCTAGAACCCTCAGTTTGTTTTTTAGAGTCCATTGTCTTTCATGGTTCGTCTCCCCCTCTGACTTACTCCCCTTCATTCTTCCCCTCCTACTATCTTCTTCTTTTTCTTTTTTCTTAACATATGTTGCATTATTTCTTTCAGAAGTACAGATCTGAGATTCAACAGTCTTGCACAATTCACAGTGCTCACCACAGCACATACCCTACCCAATGTCTATCACCCAGCCACCCCATCCTTCCCACCCCCCACCACTCCAGCAACACTCAGTTTGTTTCCTGAGATTAAGAATTCCTCATATCAGTGAGGTCATATGATACATGTCTTGCTCTGATTGACTTATTTCACTCAGCATAACACCCTCCAGTTCCATCCACGTCGTTGCAAATGGCAAGATCTCATTCCTTTTGATGGCTGCATAATATTCCATTGTGTATATATACCACCTCTTCTTGATCCATTCATCTGTCGATGGACATCTTGGCTCTTTCCACAGTTTGGCTATTGTGGACATTGCTGCTATAAACATCGGGGTGCACGTACCCCTTCGGATCCCTACATTTGTATCTTTGTGGTAAATACCCAGTAGTGCAATTGCTGGATTGTATGGTAGCTCTATTTTCAACTGTTTGAGGAACCTCCATACTGTTTTCCAGAGGGGTTGCACCAACTTGCATTCCCACCAACAGTGTAGGAGGGTTCCCCTTTCTCCACATCCCCGCCAACAGCTGTCGTTTCCTGACTTGTTAATTTTAGCCATTCTGACGGGTGTGAGGTGGTATCTCATTGAGGTTTTGATTTGGATTTCCCTGATGCCGAGCGATGTTGAGCACTTTTTCATGTGTCTGTTGGCCACTTGGATGTCTTCTTTGGAAAAATGTCGTCTGTTCATGTCTTCTGCCCATTTCTTGATTGGATTATTTGCTCTTTGGGTGTTGAGTTTGATAAGTTCTTTATAGATTTTGGATACTAGCCCTTTATCTGATATGTCATTCGCAAATATTTTCTCCCATTCTGTCGGTTGTTTTTTGGTTTTGTGGACTGTTTCTTTTGCTGTGCAAAAGCTTTTTATCTTGATGAAATCCCAATAGTTCATTTTTGCCCTTGCTTCCCTTGCCTTTGGCGATGTTTCTAGGAAGAAGTTGCTGCGGCTGAGGTCAAAGAGGTTGCTGCCTGTGTTCTCCTTTAGGATTTTGATGGACTCCTGTCTCACGTTTAGGTCTTTCAACCATTTGGAGTCTATTTTTGTGTGTGGTGTAAGGAAATGGTCCGGTTTCATTCTTCTGCATGTGGCTGTCCAATTTTCCCAACACCATTTGTTGAAGAGACTGTCTTTTTTCCACTGGACATTCTTTCCTGCTTTGTCAAAGATGAGTTGACCATAGAGTTGAGGGTCCATTTCTGGGCTCTCGATCCTGTTCCATTGATCTATGTGTCTGTTTTTGTGCCAGTACCATACTGTCTTGATGATGACAACTTTGTAATAGAGCTAGAAGTCGGGAATTGTGATGCCGCCAGCTCTGCTTTTCTTTTTCAAGATTCCTCTGGCTATTCGGGGTCTCTTCTGGTTCCATACAAATTTTAGGATTATTTGTTCCATTTCTTTGAAAAAAGTGGATGGTATTTTGATGGGGAAAAATACGTCTTCTTTGTAGCAGCTAGGCTCGGCCACCACTGTGCTTGGCTGAGTTCACAAATCTCTTGTAACCTGTAGCTTCCCTGTCTCTTCTTCGGCTCTCCTCTCCTGCTAAGCTTTGTTTCCTGTAAGTAATTAAAACCTTCTGCCACTGCCGTAGCTACTGCTGCTGCTGGAACCACCATAACCACCTTGGTTTTGTGGTTTGGCAAGGTATTGGCCTTCACTATCATAGGGGCCAGAGCTTCTGCCTCCAAAATTTCCTCCTTTCATGGGTCCAAAATTTGAGGATTGATCGTTGTAATTGCCAAAACCATTATAGCTTCGACCACCTCCAAATTCGCTTCCGTCGTTACCAAATCCGTTATAGCCATCCGCACTGCACCAGATCCACCCCCATCTCCACCGCCACCAAAGCCACCTCGACCACTGAAGTTCCCTCCATGACCAAAGTCATTCCCACCAAAACCACCTCCACGACCACCACCAAAGTTTCCAGAACCACTTCCACCTCTTTGGCTGGATGAAGCACTAGTCATCTCTTGCTTAGATAGGGCTTTCCTTACTTCACATTTGTGGCCATTCACAGCATGGAATTTTTGAATGACAATATTGTCTACAGAGTCATGGTCATCAAATGTTACAGAAGCAAAACCTCATTTTCTGGGTAAGATGGCTGCAGTGCGTGTGCTGAGGACCTGGAGCCAGAATGCTGGGCGGCTGATTTGTGTTTGCTACTTTCAAACATCTAAAACGTAGGATAGGATAATGTATTCCATTCTCCATATCCTGAGAAGGAATGTGAATAAGAGGAGAGAGAAGAGTCTAATGGATAATTATGGTCATTAAAACAATAACTATTATACAGAAATGAAGGTATCATAATGATCATGTTGTAAGAGGCCCACTTTAATCATAAATAGCATCAAGGTGAATATAATCCAACGTTTTAATTTGCATTCAGAAATCCAGGCTGCTTCTAATGTTGTCTCACTGACTACTCTATGTCCAAGTGAAATTTTATAACAAACAAGAAATTGTTTTAAATCTACTCAATTTTTTCAAAATGAGAATCATGTAATTAGAAAATAATGAATCACTTAATCTCAGGAACAAACTGAGGGTTGCTGGAGTGGTCGGGGGTGGGAGGGATGGGGTGGCTGGGTGATAGACACTGGGGAGGGTATGTGCTAGGGTGAGCGCTGTGAGTTGTGCAAGACTGTTGAATCACAGATCTGTACTTCTGAAACAAATAACGCAACATATTTTAAGAAAAAAGAAAAAGAAGAAGATAGCAGGAGAGGAAGAATGAAGGGGAGTAAGTCAGAGGGGGAGACGAACCATGAGAGACGATGGACTCTGAAAAACAAACTGAGGGTTCTAGAGGGGAGGGGGGTGGGGGGATGGGTTAGCCTGGTGACGGGTATTGAGGAGGGCACGTTCTGCGTGGAGCACTGGGTGTTATGCACAAACAATGAATCATGGAACACTACATCCAAAACTAATGATGTAATATATGGTGATTAACATAACAATAAAAAAATTAAAAAAAGAAAATAATGAATCAAATGAATGTTATTTTTAAAATTTAGATAGTACGAAGAGTTACAAAGAAAATAAAATCCTCGATAATCATATCACTGCTAACGTTTAGATCAAGGTGTCTGTATACATAGCTATTCTTTTTATAAAAATGAGATCATGCTATATCTACTATTTTGTAATTTGATTTTTTAATTTAACATTATGAGTAACTTTACATGTCAATAAATAATTCTACATTAAAAAAAAAAAAGGGAAGCAAAACCTCTCTTTTTGCCACTGCCCTCGTTAGTCATGATCTCGATCACTTCAATCTGCCCATACTGTTCAAAATAATCTCTTAGATGATCTTCTTCAGTGCCTTCTTTAAGGCCACCAGCAAAAATCTTTTTCACAGTTAAGTGGGCACCAGGTCTTTGAGATTCTTCTCTTGAGACAGCCCTCTTTGGTGCCACAACTCTTCCATCCACCTTGTGTGGCCTTGCATTCATGGCTGCATCCATCTCCTCCACAGTGGCATACGTGACAAAGCCAAAGCCTCTGGAGCGCTTGGTGTCCGGATCTCTCATTACCACACAGTCCGTAAGCATTCTCCATTGCTAAAATGGCTCCTCAGACTCTCAATGGTTGTTTCAAAGCTCAAACCACCGACAAAGCGCTTCTGCAGCTGTTCAGGTTTTTTGGGAGACTCTGACTTAGACATGACAGGGGTGGGAGGGAGACTTTAATGATGCTTACTTGGCGGTGTCCACAGGCAGAAAGGAGTAATCTAATGAACGTATCTCTTTATTTTATTTCATGAGGCACACACATTTTCCCAACATTCTGTGGAAGCCAGTGGCTTTCATGACACAATTCCTTTGAAGTCATTTTGAGTCTCTGTGAACTCCTACAGACTGTTGATCCCCTGGATTCTGTACTCGTGGGGCACCACGAATGTTACATTTGGATGAGGCAGCCAGAACAGGATGGACATGCATACTGCATGGATTTCCTCTGTTCATGTGCATGCTCCATTGTCCCAAAGGAATTCACTTAAAAAACACAAGTTGAAAGATGAAATGATTAAGAATTTCAAGATGGTGACAGCAGAGCACCAAACCAAGTGAAGAGCCTTCTGATCATAGGGTCCTGTTTGACTTAATCGGTTGCATACGCATGCAGCTGGGTTTGCCTCAAGGATACCTGATACCTTACACCCAGACAATACCTTCTCTGGGAGTTCCAGTACAAGGACCTAGCCTTATTCTCATGGATTCCCCAGCCCCTCATATGTTTATATACACTAAAACTTAGTGGGGAGGTTTTCAGTGAACTTAAATGTTAAAAAAAAAAAAAAAGAGACGGGGCCCCTGGGTGGCTCAGTCGGTTAAGTATCTGCTTTCTGTTCAGGTCATAATCCCAGGGTCCTGAGATCGAGGCCTTGAGAGTCGGGCTCCCTGCTCAGTGGGGAGTCTGCTTCCCCTCTGCCTCTGCCCCTCCCCCAACTTGTGCTTGCAAATGCTCCCTCTCTCAAATAAATAAAATCTTTAAAAAAAAAAAAAGACAACAGTTTCCCAAATGGAGTCACTTGTGCTAAGCCCGTGTTGCCAAACCAAGACTTAATACCTAACTTAATTACAGTTTCAATCTCTTCTAGGTTGAATCTGGAATTACCAGATTACCTCATTGCCCCTAAAAGAAGGTGACCTTGCCTGAAACAATCCACTCTTTGCTAGTAACTTTTGTCCTGCTCTCTTCTGCCTATGAAAGTCTTTCATTTCATACAGCTCTTCAGAGCTCCTTTCTATCTGCAAATGGGACGCTGCCTGACTCATGAGTAAGACCAGTAAGATCTTTAAAATGCACTCAGTTGAAATTTTTAAAAAGATTTTATTTATTTATTTAGAGCCTGCAGGAGCAGGGGGAGGGGCAGAGGGAGAGAAAGAATCTCCAGCTGACTCCTCACTGAGCACAGGGCCCAACACATGACCATTTCCACACATGACCCCGAGATCATGACCTGAGCCAAAACAAGAGTAGGACGCCCAACCGACTGTGCCACCCAGGTGCATTAATGAGCCATTTGTCTTTGCGCAAAGAAGATACTCCAGCATTTGCCCAAAGTTCTTAACTGTGAACAGCCTCCTGTGAACAGCCTCCAGTAAGTCCCGTCCTTCATCCTTACTTAGGATGACATCTTTGCGGTCCTCCTTCAGGCCACTCTGGTGAGTTCTGCAGCACTGCCCTCTGCTGGCACCACTGCAGCCCGTTTAAGTACAAGGTAAAGCTGGGGATGAGGTCAATGCTACAAAAACTTTCACTTTAACTGCAGCAAACCTGGGCATCTTGTTAAAATACAGACCGAGTGAGTAGGTCTGAGGTGAGGACTGAGATTCTGCATTTTAAACAAGATTCTAGGAGATACTGATGCCCTTGTCCACAGACCTTTTTTTTTCCTCTATAAGTTTTTTTTAAATTTTTTATTGTTATGTTAATCACCATACCTTACATCATTAGTTTTTGATGTGGTGTTCCACAATTCATTGTTTGCGTATAACAGCCAGTGCTCCACGCAGAACCTGCCCTCTTTAATACCCATCACCAGGCTAACCCATCCTCACCCCCCTCCCCTCTAGAACTCTCAGTTTGTTTCTCAGAGTCCATCGTCTCTCATGGTTCATCTCCCCTTCCGATTTCCCCCCCTTCATTCTCCCCGCCTTGCTATCCTCTTCTTCTTCTTTTTTAAAAACATATATTGCATTATTTGTTTCAGAGGTACAGATCTGTGATTCAATAGTCTTGCACAATTCACAGCGCTCACCATAGCACATACCCTTCCCAATGTCTATCACCCGGCCACCCCATCCCTCCCACCCCCCACCACTCCAGCAACCATACGATCCAGCAATTGCACTACTGGGTATTTACCCCAAAATTCAAATGTAGGGATCCAAAGGGGTACGTGCACCCCGATGTTTATAGCAGCAATGTCCACAATAGCCAAGCTGTGGAAAGAGCCAAGATGTCATTGACAGACGAATGGATAAAGAAGATGAGGTATATATACACAATGGAATATTATGCAGCCATCAAAAGGAATGAGATCTTGCCATTTGCAACGACGTGGATGGAACTGGAGGGTGTTATGCTGAGCGGAATAAGTCCACAGACCATTTTTTGAGCCGTAAGGCACAAGATGTCCCTGAGCTCCCTGGTTCTAGGCCTGTCCAAGAGACTTGGTTTTCTCCCACTTCCTGCCCTGTTCTGCTCCTGGACACCACACTCCTTCCCTTCTCAAGTTAAAACGTCCAGTGGTTCCTCCCGGGTTCCCACGATCCCCAGGTGTACCACTATGTCACCAGGGACCAGCTCGTCCCAGAAGGCAACACAAGGTGACACACAGAAGGTTTGCAAGACCAAGAGCTCCTGAGAAGTGAGAGAATTCAGCCTTCATATCTGGCCCTGGTGGTGGGATCTGGACCACTAAATTAGACCTGGACCCTTTGACCAATGAGCTTATTCATTCCCCACCCATATTTCCTGAGCACTGGGCCATACTGGGTACTGGGAGCTGCTTAATGAGAGCTAACATTGACTGATGTCATCAACGTGCCTGGCTCTGTGCTGAGCAATTTACCTGAATGCACTCCTTTAAGGAATGGGGATGGGTACTGGAAGAAGAAATCTTTCTAAACTGTTCATTAGGGATTTGGATTTAAGATTTTATTTATTTGAGTGAGAGAGAGGGCCCGTGTGCATGGCGGTGGGGAGGGGCAGAGGGAAAGGGAGAAGCAGACTTCCCTCTGAGCAGGGAGCCGGACTGGGGGCTCTGGCTTTATCCCAGGACCCTGAGATCATTACCTGAGCCCAAGGCAGATACTTAACAACTGAATCACCCAGGCGCCCCAGGGATTTGGATTTAAATGGCTTCTTTGACCCTGTTAATTCTACACAATTCTCGCTGAGATCAAAGCTATCTTAGAAAGGTCCCATCCTTCATCCTTACTTCTTATCGAGGAGTAACAGGATCAACCTCCTCCAGGGCCTTGGGGCTATGTTCAAGTGCACTTGTTAAAGTGGCACCCAGAGAGGTGTGCTCTCCCCTCTCCCTACCTGCTGATCCCTCAGAAGACTGCATGGTGGGAAAGGGGACAGATTTAGCCCAGAGTCACCTGCATCAGCTGCAAAGTGGTAACCACAAGCCCTTATTCTCATTCACCAGCTGCAGGGCCTCTCCTGCTGTGCTCCTGCTGGGCCAGCTGTGGCCCAGTCTCTTTCTTTGCGCAGTCTCCTCCCTGACCCCAGCCTCTAGTCTCTCCTCTCCTCCACCATCTTCTCCCTTTCCCAAATTCTGTCATCTCATTTTCTATTCCCATCATCTTCCCATCTCTTATTTTTTTGCTCCTCTCGTCCATATCATCCTGTGGATCATTTCTTTCATTAGTTCTAGTCTTCCCTCAGCCATTTCTGCCTCTGATGTCCCATCTGCCCACAAGGGTCTGCACAGCCCCTGAGAGGTGATGCTTTGGTTGGTTTCTTTCCTCCCTTTGTGAAATAGGAAGTGTGGTCCCCTCAGTAAATGTCTTCTAGAGTTGTGACTTCTGTGCTGGGGGTCCAGCTCAAGCAGAGCTCCCTTTGGAGCTTTAACTGGATTCCAATGGGACTTTTCCTCATGCCTCAAATTTAAAGCAAGGACAAAGAGACTTCACTTTCTAAAGAGAGCTACAAATAAGTTGGGGATAGTACCACCTCCAGGGGTGACTGAAGTGATTTTTTTTTTTTTTTGTCGGGGCAAATACACTTTATTCAGTCCTGGCATCAGGCTGGCGGAGTCCTGCTGTGGGTGCCAGTGCCCCAGATCAGAGGGATCCCTCCCCTCAACTACTAGACGTTCTCCAAGACCACAGACAGTGACATCTCTTCACTCACATGACGTTTTCTGGGTTTTTTCATTGTCTTTTTGTTGTTGTTTTTCTTAAAAAAAAAAGAAAAGAAAGAAGAGAAAGAGAGAGAGAGAAAGAGAGAGACAGAGAGAGAGAGAGAGCGTGAGAAAGGCCCAGAGCCGGAGCACCAAGCTTAAAGGAGGCAGCTGGTGGCTTTGTCAGCGACGGGAACGCGTGGGGCAGAGACCTGTGGAGACCCTGGGCAGGGGTCCAGGAGGACTCTGGGACCGTTTGTTCCTGAGAGTTGTGTGTGTATGAATGAGAGTGTGTGCACACCCAGGAGGGTGAACACACGCCGGTGAGATACAGGTAGTGAGGGCAGAAGGGGGCGTGGGGCGGCCGGAGGGGCGGGACTTGAGCGGAGACTTGGGGAGTAATGTGGCAGGGTCCCCGAGGGCACCCCGGAACTGAACACAACCTCCTCAGACAGCAGCGCTATCCCGAGTTTTCACATGGAAAAAAAGTCGTAAACGGCACACCTCCACTACGCTGACCCTCCCTTCAGTCTCACTGGCCCAGTCCATAGTCTCTCTCACCAGCTGTTTAAAAGTGGGGCTCTTCTTGCCACGCCGGCTGATCATGCCTCATTCTCAACACCCCCCACCCTGGACCAACGTGCCTCAGTTTCTCCCACTGAATACTGTCACTGTGGGCACAGGACTTGAGTGATAGAAAGGAGTGGTGGGCGTAGGGAGGAGCCCAGGCTGGGAGTGTGCCTTGACGTGATGGGGCATTTGGAGGGGGGTGGGGAGCAGCAAGAACCCTGTCCCCAAATAGACTGATAAATGCCTTGGTTCGGAGTCTTCTTGGGCTGTCCTCTCGTGGTGCAGTTCCAGATGAAGACCCTATTCCCAGTTCCCAGGTGGGGGAAAGAAAAGGGAGGATTCTGGGACCAAGGTAGACTGTACAGGCAGTCTGGCGGTGTGTGTGTGTGTAGGCGGGGATGAAGGGGGGAGGAGGAGGAGGTGCACGTCAGTCTCGGCAACCCCGCAAGGAAAAGGGGCTATGCCACCAGGGACAGTTCCGAGCTCCAAACCAAACCCTTCGGGGCCAGCTAGTCTCTTTCTCCCTCTTCCTAGTGTTCCGCCCATCAAGGCAGTGACGCCCCGTCGGGTTGAAAAGAAGCTGCGGCTCCCGGATCAAAAGATTTCTCAGGATCGCTCAACACCCGCCCCACTTTTTCCCGGAGCCGGCCACAGAGACTTGCGGGTCGACTGGGACCGGCCCCCTCCTCCCAAGAAGTATTAAGCATGCGTGAGAAAGGGGCGGGCCCCAGCGATCGGGGAAGGGGAGGAGGGGGGCATGGGAGGAGGGGGGCATGGGAGGAGCCCGCAGTGCCGCCAAGCCGCAGCGCCCCCCTAAACAAGAGAGGAGGCGGGCTGGGCGAAGGCGGAGGGATTCAGGAACAAGGGGCGTGTCCTCCGCCCACGAGGAGGGGCGTGTGCGAGGTGGGGGAGGGGTGCAGGTCTGTAGGAGTGGACGTGAGGTGTAAAGGAGGGGGGCTGGCTGCTGGTGGCTGTGCGGGAGGGGGCAAGACGGGTCGGGGCTTGGATGTCAGGGAAAGAGTGGGGGTTGGGCTGCCTTGGGGTAATGTCTGCGGGGGAGAGGCATGTCTGGATTTGAGGGGAATGGGCACGTCTAGGAGGGGGTAGGCTGCGCGGGAGATGGGGTGCCAGCCTCGGACTCCGAGGGGCCCCAATACCTGATTCCTGTATGTAAACAGCTGGTTTGGGGGCGTGCGCACCCCGCTGACGGTGGGCTCAGTAGGTGAAAACCAGGTCGGCGATGCTAGACGGGCGCCAATCCCCCGCGATCATCTCGGTAACCTCGGGGGTGCAGTAGTCCGGGAACTCGAAATGCGACGTGCCCAAGGGGGGCGGCAGGTCCGGGTCGCGGTCCAGGGCGCTGCAGTCCAGGCCGGCGGGACCGGGGGGCAGTCTGGACAGAAAGCCCAGCGGCTCCTCCCCCGACGCCACCGTCTCCTCTTCGCCTTCCTCCGCCGCCGCCGCCTCTTCCTCCTCTTCCTCCGGCTCCTCGTCCTCCGACGGAGTGGGGGAGGCGGCGGTGACAGCCACCCCCTCGCCCGACGCCCCCTGGGCGCGCTCCGCTGGTCCCCGGGCAGCCCGCCGGGACCATCCTCCACAGCTCCCTTCCCGGGGTCTCGACCAGGCGCACTTCCAGCAGCTCCTCGTCGTCGTCCTCGGGCGCCGCCGCGCTGCCCCCCAAAGGCCCGCCCGCTGCTCGGCGGCCCCCGCGGCCAGGCACCTGCGGCTCGGGCTTGAGCCGGCTGCCGGGACCGCCACCGCCGGGGGGGCGGGGCCGCGCCTTGGCGAGCGCCCCCTTGCTCTTTTTGCGCGGCCGGTACTTGTAGTCCGGGTAATCCGCCATGTGCTTGAGGCGCAGCCGCCCCGCCTCCCGCACAAACGGGATCTTCTCCGAGTCCTGCCTCGGAGCTTGGAGATCTCGGCACTGGTCCATGATCTTCCGCCGCTCGTGCTGCGACCACACCATGAATGCGTTCATCCGTCTCTTAATGTGGCCGCTCGGCGTCTTGCACCAGCCGGGCTCGCGCGCCCCCTCCTCAGCCGGCCGGGGCCCCGGGGGCGGCGGCCCGCCGTCCCGCTTGGCCCTCGCGCCCCGCTGCTGCACCATCGCGCCTGGGCCCGGGGCAGCTACACGCCACCGGGGGCCGTCCGCATTCTCCGCGGCTGGGGGCGGGGGCGACTGAACTGATTTTGCTACTCAGGCAATCACCCAGCGCTTCTTCTTCTTTTTTATTTTATTTTATTTTATTTTGTTTTATTTTATTATTTTATTATGTTATGTTAATCACCATCCATTACATCATTAGTTTTTGATGTAGTGTTCCACAATTCATTGTTTGCGTATAACACCCAGTGCTCCATGCAGAACGTGCCCTCTTTAATACCCATCACCAGGCTAACCCATCCCCCCACCCCCCTCCCCTCTAGAACCCTCAGTTTGTTTCTCAGCGTCCATAGTCTCTCAAGATTCATCTCCCCCTCCGATTTCCCCCCCTTCATTTTTCCCTTCTTGCTATCTTCTTTTTTTTCTAAACATATAATGTATTATTTGTTTTAGAAGTACAGATCTGTGATTCATCAGTCTTACACAATTCACAGCGCTCACCATAGCACATACCCTCCCCAATGTCTATCACCCAGCCACCCCATCCTTCCCACCCCACACCACTCCAGCAACACTCAGTTTGTTTCCTGAGATTAAGAATTCCTCATATCAGTGAGTTCATATGATACCTGTCTTTCTCTGATTGACTTATGTCACTCAGCATAACACCCTCCAGTTCCATCCACGTCGTTGCAAATGGCAAGATTTCATTCTTTTTGATGGCTGCATAATATTCCTTTGTATATATATATACCACATCTTCTTTATCCATTCATCTGTCGATGGACATCTTGGCTCTTTCCACAGTTTGGCTATTGTGGACATTGCAGCTATAAACATTGGGGTGCATGTACCCCTTTGTATCACTACATTTGTATCTTTGTCACCCAGCACTTCTCATCTCCACTCCATCTAAACAGAAGACTGGGGAGGGAATAGAGAAAGGGAACCATCAGGATCAAAATAGTTGCAGTTGGGAGAGACCTGTGGCTTTTCCCTCTACTCCTCATGAATGAGGTGCCCTTCTCATTATGCCCATTGAAAGGGGCTCTGCAAGCCCCACTTGAGAGCTTCAAGGTATGCCAAAAAAGTAGATACTAATGTCTCACTTCCTGGCCAGGCAGTGATCTATTGATCTTCCCTAAGGTAGAAGTGTGGCATTGGATGGGAGCCGGCCTGCACACACACTGCTTGGAATGGCAGGGGTGTAGTGTCCCCAGAGGATGCTGCAGACAGTAACCAGGCTTCACAAGGTGGGCGGATCCCAGTGGCATGAGGTTGCTGCACCGATAGTGGGAGCTGAGTGGGAGGAGAGAGGCCAGAAGAGGCCGAGTCAGAGAACCTCTCCCACACGGCACAGCCTTCAGTGAAGAGCTCCCCACCCCCACAAACCTTGCTGAGGCCCCTAAAGCATTTGCATGGTGCTTCCCAAAAAAGCCAATATTCAGGTGTCTGTTATAGAGGCATCTGCAGCGGGTGAATAGCAGCCCAGAGAAAGAGATGATCAACAGCCGCAGGGCAACTAAGACACAGTTTGGCTCTCTCCTCCCTGCCCTGAGCCATTTGAGAAGCTGGAACTGGATGAGGTAAAATAGGAGGGTGGGGAGTTTAGATCATACTTCCCTCCCCATTACAGAGTTTCTGGACCATGAGACAAGCCTGTGCTGGAGTGACAGGAAGAGGTTAAAAGGGAGTTTTACATCGAACTGTACTATTAAATTACTAGAAGTGATAAAAATGAAACTGAGGGATTTTCCCAAAACATCCTTAAGTGACAGAAAGCAGGTTTGACCTAGACTTGATGTGAAGGAGGGAAAGATCATTCTTTGATGTTAGCTCCCAACCAGCTGAGTTCAGAATATTTTTTAAAAATAGGGTTATATGTGTTTATAAAACAACTGTTATGAATCAAACACAATCCTAGATTTAGTACTCAGAAAGACAGACATTGTTCTTGCCTTCATGCAGATGATATTCTAGCCTGAAAGACAGCCCTAAGGAAAATTAGTAATTTAATTTCGGTTAAGACAGTGCTACAGATATTAGATATGACAACTTCTAGACAGAAGAGTACTGAGGACTGAGCTAAATCAGGAAGATGGGATCTAGTTTTGAGGGTCAGAGAGAAATTCTTTTTGGAATCAGAGACTGAGAAGATGAGCAGGCGTTAGATTGGTCAGGGGAGTGTGTGTGGAGGAAGAGCCCTCGAGATGGAAGAAAGGAGCATGAGACAGGGATGCTCTGGAAGGAAAAAACAACCTGGTTGCTGGAGAGATTTGAGCAAAAAAGTATCTAAAGAAAGCTGTGGGCATATTTCTAGATCACAAATAGAGAGCCATCTTGGGTGGTGGTCCTTGAAAAATAAACCAGTCCTCAAAGAATTGGATGTTCCTTAGCATAATAATTCTGGGACTTTAATTTCATAAGGGTCATATCAAAGAAAAATTTCATTTTCCTAATGGGACTGAGCCTGTTTATTTCCTAGGAAAACTAGTGAGAAAATTAGCTGCAAAATTTCACTGGCATGGAGACTTGATTAGAATGGAGAGGACCTGTTTTCTTTCTCATCCTTTAGACTACAGTTTACCTTTCCCCACTCCAAAACCAACTTTGATTGAGCAAAGGAGAATTTCAATCGCATCAGGCCAAAGCCAGGGCATTTGTACTTGCAAAAGGCAAGGGAGGGTTGCAAAGGCAGGAACTGTGCCTTCTGTATCAGCTAGTTGTATGCAAGATACCCAAACAAAAGAGAATTTTACTGAAGGGTTTGGGAGTAACCAAGAGAATCAAGGGGGAAGCTAAACCCTGGTGTCTAGGTAGCAAGATTTAGTGGGCAAATTTTTAGGGTTCCCCATCAAGATGAATCAGTTCTAATTATTTTCCAGACCTGTGACACTGCTTTGTGTGCAAATTCCTGTAACTAACCACTGTTTCTTCTGAAGTTCCCTGGGCTTTTGAGATCCACTGGGCAATTCAGTGAAGAACTTTATTTGCATCCATGGTAGGGTGGGTGTTATTTTTCTGAGGAAAACAGGAAATATAAGAGTTATTCTGTACAGGGCCAGTAATCACTTTCCAACCTCTTGTGAGGGGACTGGGAGAGGTAAGTTTGGAGGAGAATCAGCTGCACCCTCTTGTGATTCTCCAAGTAGTCAACAAAGATAGTGATTGATAGCATCAGGCAGATCTATAAGCCAGGACCTACAGACACACTGCCCTAATTCCCACTTCCTACCTCTCCTGCTTTGCACCAGCAGATACAAAACTGAATTCAGGAAAGCCTAACTCAGGAAAAAGAGGGAAGCTTTGCCACTCCTGAGATACAGGCTAAAATCAGTGGGTCTGGGAAGGCTGGAGGAACCATGGCAGGAGATGAGACTGCTGGGGCAGCAGGGCCCATTTCATACAGGTTCTTGGGAATTTTGTCTTAAGAACATTGGCAGGTGAGTGGTGGGCTTTCAGCAGGGAGATGCACGGCCAGATATTTGTTTTGAAGATTGCTTTCACTGATGTATGGAAAGTTTCGAAAATGTTACAGATTCTATTGATTCTGTAACTAATTCTAAGTGATTCTATATGAACTTTCTGCAGGATGAAGAGGCAAATTAGCAAATTTGAAATATCTTATTGAAAAATTCCAGATATCAGTTTGGTTTTATGTATTTATTTATAAGATTTATTTATTTATTTTGATGGGGAGGGGCAGAGAAAGGGAGAGAGAGAGAATATTAAGCAGGCTCCACGTGAAGTGTGGAGCCCGACATGGGGCTCGATCTCACGATCCTGAGATCACGACCTGAGCCAAAACCAAGAGTCAGATGCTCAACCAATTGAGCCACTCAAATAGCCCTCAATTTGGTTTTAGTTTATGAAAATTTTTTCTACTAGATATGGGATGATTAATATAATGCAATACAGAAGCTTTAGAGGTAGATCCATGGGCCTCAGAAATGACTGTGGTAAATATATATACTTCTATAAATTTTATCACATATTTACATATGATAATAAATAAATATAAATCTATTTACGTATTAAATAATTGTATATTCCTACATAAAGCAGAGACAAAATAGGTTCAAAATGTTGTGGCTACATGGAGAAAACTGGGGAAGGACTTGAAATAAAATCTTGAAAACAAGTATTTTCTCAGAGCCAGGTGCCCCAAAATGTCTCCCTCTTACATGGTCAAATCATTTTGTGGGTGGCAGAGACTCCCAATTGCTTACTAAATAAATATTTAGGGGCGCCTGGGTGGCTCAGTCAGTTAAGCGTCTGCCTTCAGCTCAGGTCATGATCTTGGAGTCCTGGGATCTAGCTGCATCTGGCTCCCTGCTTCGCGGAGAGCCTGCTTCTCTCTCTCCCTCTGCAGCTCTCCCTGTGCTCTCTCACGCATGCTCTCTCTCTCAAATAAATAAATAAAATCTTTAAAAAAATATTTGTCTTCTCTTTTTTCTCAAATCAACAAACCTGATATTTAGTTGGATACGTTGCCATTCCTGTAAAGGTTGCATTTCTCAATTCCTTTACATGTAGATAAATTTTAGGTATTGCTATATAAGCAGAAATTGTGTGGGATTTCTGGGAATGGATAGGAAGGTATTTTCCATTTCTTCTTTCATCCTGCTTTCTAGGACAAAAATGCATGGATGGAGTTTCAATAGTCATTTTGAACCATGAGGATAAAGACCATGATAGAACCACCATATCCTAGAGATATCCCAGATATCCTAGAAATATACAAAAATCGGTATACCTAACTAAACTGCCTACCTCTTTTTTTTTTAGTGAGAATAATAAAGATGTATCTTGTTTAAGGCACTCTTTTTCATTTCTCTTTAACTCATCTAATCTTAATCCTAACTGATTTTCATGTGTAGCTTTGAATACATTTACCTACTCCCCAAAAGGAAACAACTAAAAGTTATATCTAACTCTTTTTCTTTTTTTTTAGATTTTTAAAAAATTTATTTATTTGACAGAGAGAAACACAGCGAGAGAGGGAACACAAACAGGGGGAAGGGGAGAGGGAGAAGCAGGCCTCCTGCCTAACAGGGAGCCTGATGCAGGGCTTGATCCCAGGACCCTGGGATCCTGACCTGACCCGAAAGCAGATGCTTAATGACTGAGCCACCCAGGCGCCCCAAATTATAGCTAAGTCTTGCACCTAGAAGTCATGCCATGGATACAGTCTTCTCTGAGTTCAGTCAACTAAATGATGGCGATTTTCCCTTTAGTTCTCTTTATTACAGGCCAATCTTACTTGTGAATAGAAATTCTAAATAAAATATTACCAAATTGAATTCATCAACATAATAAGATATGCTATAGGACTTATCCCAGGAAAGCTAAGATAGCTTAACTTTCAAAAAATCTGTTTATGTAATTAACTACATTGGCTAATTAAAGGGGGGAAAGCATAAATCACTTCAATAAATGAAGAAAAAAGGTAAAACCTTATGAGAATTTAAAAATCAACCTCGTACCTGAGAATTCTCTTAACCTGATAGAATTTCATACATGCACACATACACACATGGCACACACACACACGGTACATGTTAGCAAAAATGGCAGAATAAGGGCTTCCAAAAGCTCTCTCATCAATAAAGTCGGTGAGAAAATCGGAAAAAAATAATCAGAAGCATCTTTTTCAGAATTCTAGAAATGAACCAAAGGCTTACAGCAATTCAGAGAGCATTTATTCAAGAAGAATGGTTGAATCCCAGTAAGAATAGTGAGTTCTGTGGTATTTTAACTTGCCCTACACCCATCCTACTCTGTCTAGCCTCTCTCTTGCCTTTAAAACCAACAGCCCACAATCGTGGTGAAAGCCAACAGTGTGGCAGCCACGGGCGGGGCAGAAAAGGGTTGGAACTCCTTTGAAACTTCACTCTCAGAGAATTGTCCTTATTTGATTGATCAGGTGGTGCCTTGAAAGACCCCACTTGCAGGTTGTCTTTGTTGGACCTGACTGGGAAATCACAGTGTGAAAGCCTTTATCCTGGGGGTGTTTGTCAAACACAATTAGAGGCAACTGATTAACTTTGCAGCTCTCTGAGGTGTTGGATAACAGTTCTCTTATTCTTATTTTTCTGTTGAATCCAAAAGAAGAGAAGAAAGCTTCCATGAATAACATAGGTAGGGGTTATAGGTTGGTTGTAGTTCAGCAGAGCTCTGCCCCACAATGTCTTTCCATTTCAGTTCCCAGGCACAGGAGCAGCTTCTTTCTCTGTTAGGCTATTCTCTGGGAGAGGGTGTGAATACAGAGTAGAAGGGTCTTTTTTTTTTTAAGATTTTATTTATTTATTTGACACACAGAGAAAGATCACAAGTAGGCAGAGAGGCATGCAGAGAGAGAGGGGGAAGCAGGCTCCCAGCTGAGCAGAGAGCCCGACACAGGGCTCGATCCCAGGACCCTGGGATCATGACCTGAGCCAAAGGCAGATGCTTAACTGACTGAGCCACCCAGGCGCCCCTAGAAGGGTTTTTTTTAAAACACAGGTTTGACTGTGACATTTCCATGCTTAAAATCTTCAAGGATAGGTGCTTTAGAGGGCCTGAAGGTGACTACTAAGCCCTACGTGACTTGGTTTCTGTGAATTTCTTCTGTCTAATTTCTAGCCTGGCCCCTCCCTAGCATCAATGCTGCAAGCTTCCTGAACTACTTGTAGTTCCCCAAATTCACCCAGCCTTTGCTCAAGCTTTTGTATTTCCTGGAATCTCCCCTCCCCCTCCCCTCCTTGCTTGCCCAAAAACTCTTACTCATTTTTCAAGATTCAGACCAACTGTTGCTTCTCCAAAGCCCCAAAACCACTTCTTAGGGATGAGACTCTCTCCTCCCCCATATATTACTTCTTTATATCCCCTGTGAGATGGAGATGATTATTGCAGAGAAGACTCAGAAATCATCAGTAGGGAAGCCCACAGAATTTGTATTTCCCCATATTTTTTTCAATCTTGGAAGACCAAGAGAGGGAAGTGGCATGCCCGAGGCCATGTAACAAATTACCAGCAGAGTTGAAGCTGGAAGTCAAAGATGTTTTCTCCTTCCTTTGGAGTTTGCTGATGTCCACTTGGGCACTCTTTGGGACTTGACCTATTTTCTCTCCTCTGTTTATAAAGGTCTCCTGGATTCTCTCAAACCCCAGACCACTGAATTTTGCAAGGCTTGCTATGATGGCAACATTAGAAGATTTGTTGGTACCTCAAGAAAGCTCTGGAATGAGTTCCACTTCTAGGCTTATACCTAACATCTAGAACCACAATGGAAGCCTCTGGAAGGCTGCATGATGTAAGGGAAAGAGCATAAACTCTGGAGCCAGACTTCTTAGGTTTGAATTCCAACACCCACCAATTACCAGTTTTAGAACCCCAGGAAAAGTAAACTTTCTAGTCTCAGTTTCCTCATGTGAAAAATTGGATGCTCTTTTCATCAGGATTAAATGAGTTAACCTTAGTAGATCATTCAGCACAAGGTCTGGCATACAGTAAGTACTCAATAAGTATTAGTTGCCTTCTTTTGTCTCATACTGCTCCCTCCTCTTTCCCAGGCACAGGGCTTTAATTTGACTGAATCAAGACAAGATCTCTTGGCCTAACTTTTTCCAGGTGTAAAATAAGAAGGAATTGATTGTGTGATCTCTGTACCCCAAATAATATCTTCTTTCTATTCTTCTTGCTTTTAGTAATCTTCCCTTCAGGTCTGTGGACAGAGCACAAAACCTGCCCAAGGGTGTGACTTGCACGACAGAGTTTTCACTCTCAGAGGAAGTAGAGGGGAGTTGGGAGGTACCTGGGGAAATGCAAATTTGTGGCTAAGTAGGACTTCCCTGGGTCTGATGATTTCCAAGATGCTGCTGAGATATAATTCCAGTGATGACGTGGAGAGGAGAGGCCAGTCCTACCTCAAAGAATGGTTGTAATTAGCATGTCTATTCCACAAATATTTTTTTTTTTTTTTTTTTACATATTGAATTAAACTTTATTTTAAAAGGTAAAGTTTTATATATCTTCAAAAACCTGCGGCGTCCACAGCTGCGCAGGCGCACTCCACAGACGCACGCAGCCCTTCCCAGATCGCCGAAGCCTGGGATTGTGGCTCCACAAATATTTTTAATACCTACTGTATGTAAGGTATTGTTACATTGGGGAAATATGAATATAAATAGAGCAAAATGAAACTCAGTGAGGGGGTGAGTAGATTGAACTAAACTGAAGAGACCTGGTTTCTGGTCATTGCTTTATAAAAACTGGCCATGTTGCCTCTGGCAAGTCCCTCAGTAGTAAGTGTTAACCTCTAAATCTCTGCTTTCTGATAGTGAGATGAGGGACATGGAAAAATAGCTTCTAAGGTTGTGTGTGTGTGTGTGTGTGTGTGTGTGTGTGTGTGTGTGTGTGTGTCCCCAGATTTATATCTTCTCTGAAACTGAGTTCTGTGTATTCAAGTACTCTCTGGAAATTTCTATCTGGATGAACCATAAATACGTCAACTGAACCTATCCCAAGTGAACAAACTAATCTTATACTCCTGCTCCCAATTTTGACCCAAAGTTATCTTTACCTCCTATACTTCCTATCTCAGAGACTGGCATTGCTATACGTTTGAAGACTACACCATAAATCTAAAGGCCATTGTATACGGGTTCTTCTCTGTCACACCCCACGTCCAATCAGTTGCCAAACTTTACCAAATCCACCTATGAAATGAGTCTCCAATGGACTTCCTTCTCTCCTACCTCATTGCCACTTCTTTAGTGGAGATTATTAGTTCTTCTAATCATCTCCCTGTCTGTAGTTTTACCTAAATCTCTCCCATACTGTGTCTGAAGTAACCTTTCTGAAGCAGAAATATGGTTACTCACCTGCTCAAAACTTTTGGTGGCTCCCATCAAGAGGATGAACAATTTTCTAAGAGCGGGTTTAATTATTTATGGGTGAGAAAGAGTTTTGATCAGGTGGAAGGAGGGACATTATCTCTTGGAAGGCCTCAGTTCCCTTGGTAGAGTATCCTTAGGAATGAATGAAAGACAAAACAATGAGGAAGAGGAGGGAACTAGCAAGCATTGAGTGTCCATGCTATATCAAATACAGTACTTTATAGACACTATGTTGTTTTACCCCTTGGAAAATATATGAGATATTTAAGGTCAGGTTCCCCCCAAAGTAGACTCTGAGATGGAGATTTGTGAGCAGGAAATGTACCGAGGGTACTTGTGAAATCAACACCTGTGGGAAGTGAAGGACAAAGGACTGAGCAGAGGGAGAAGTGGAACTCCAGAAGCAGTTGGAACAAAGGCCTCAGCTGACTATCCGAGGAGCTCGGGAGCCGGGATGCCCCCTAAGGGCTGCTCCAAATTGAGGCAAGGGGACTAGACTTTTATACCCTTTCAGTGACCAGCTGACCATTTGTTAGATGTAGGTGGTGCTCATGGAAGGAACTGCCTGAGGGTGGCTCCCAAGGAGAGACTTGACTGCAAGCTGTCAAGCACCAGTGCTTCTGGCAACTGGGGAATGGTTGCTTTGGTTCTCAGACCCGAGTAGCACATCACAGCACCCATTACATGAGTAAACTTGTAGTGCACTATTTTATAGATGAGAAAACTCAGTGTCACCAACAATATGATTTATTCCAGGTCATACAAGTAGTGAATGAAATCCCTGTAGTTAACAATTCATATTTTTCGGACTCCATGCTCCTTTGACTACAAATACTTCTGCAATTAGAAAAACTTTCAAAAAAAGAAAAAAGAAGAAAAAGAAAAACTTTCATTGGTGTCAGGTCAAACCTGAACCCTCAGGGACTTTGGGTGGCAGCATAAGCTATCACACATATTAATCATTAGAGGAAGAATTAGAGCCAACCCATAGTGGGGCCAAGTATTTAAGGTCTTAGAGATTTCTGAGAACAGAGAGTGTAAATTTCAAGATCTGTGGGGCCTCCAGGTGAAAGCCAGGACAAGCAGAGTGGAATCATACTTATGGCAGACCCAACATGGGTCTTTGTAGAGGACTGGTAGCTGGAAAAGCCAGCAAGGCAACAATCACAGACCTGGGGGCCAGTGGCCAAAAGTGGCCGGCAAGTTAGAGAGCTCAAAGGGCTGATGGTAGAGGGACCAAAGGGAGCGGGAAAGAGAGGGCCTTAAGGTCAAATGGAAGCAGTTTCTTTCTTTTTTTTTTTTTAAGATTTTATTTATTTATTTGACAGAGAAAGACACAGTGAGAGAGGGAACGCAAGCAGGGGGAGTGAGAGAGGGAGAAGTGAGCTTCCCACAGAGTAGGGAGCCTGATGCGGGGCTCGATCCCAGGACCCTGGGACCATGACCTGAGCTGAAGGCAGACACTTAACTGACTGAGCCACCCAGGCGCCCCAAACGGAGGCAGTTTCTAAGAAGAGGACAGGAAATACCAAAGAAGTCAAGGGTCATAGATATTTAATGATAAATACATTAGGATATGCTGTGCAGAACTCAGAAAGAATGATGAAGGCTTTGCTAAGCAGCATGTCTCCTAGGCCAGTGTGGCAGGAGGTAGTGGAGCTTATGTTCAAGTGCTGTCCCTGTTCCTTATTTACTATGTGACCTCAGACAAGTTATTAGCTCTCTAAGACTCTGTTTCCTCATCTGTGAATTGGGGTAGTAATAGTAAGGTCTAGATCCAGTGCAGAGCTCGTGGGAAAGAGAAGCTGTTTCTGTTGCGGGATTCTCATATTCTTCCATGCCCATGACCTAGCATACCTGTGTCAACAAGCCAAATTTAGAACCCAGGATCTTAAAGCAAATTCTTGTATTTTGAGAAGTTCAGTAAGCAACATAGGAAGCACCATGATTGCCCCTCTTTCTCCCAGCTTTCTATCTCAGTGTGGAATGGTGGACACTCTGGGATGTGGGTACACATCTACAGAAGGAAGCCCCCATGGGAGGTGCTAGCTAGAAGGAAAGCTGAGAAGGACAGCTAGGTCTTGGGGTGCCATCTGAGCACACACAGTTTAATATCCTGGCCACTTGGGGTCCAGACAAGACCAGGGTTTAGTATTTTAATGGCCTTTACCCTGGTTCTATCATCAGGGAGCCACCTTGTGAAGACTGTACAACAGATATAGAAGCCTGCTCTTAACTGGCTTATTCACTCCTAGAAAAATATCTCAGGATGGAACCCAGGGCTTTCGTTTTAACTCCGTTATCTTGCTTAACAAAGCAAACAGTTAAACTAAGGAAGGAAGCCTCTGTGTCCAGGTATGGTCTATACTTTCACCCCATGGAATGCCGTGTATAGTTTAACATTTTAAAGAATTTCATGATCTTCTTTTGCTCTCTTTTCAAGGCAATAATTATTAATACAATATTCTTTAAGAAATCCCTGTTCAGGGGCACCTGGGTGGCTCAGTTGGTTAAGCAACTGCCTTCGGCTCAGGTCATGATTCTGGAGTCCCGGGATCGAGTCCCGCATCGGGCTCCCTGCTCACCAGGCAGTCTGCTTCTCCCTCTGAGCCTCGCCCCTCTTATGCTCTCTCTCGCTCTCTCAAATAAATAAATAAATAAATCTTTTTTTAAAAAAAGAAATCCCTGTTCATTAAACTAGGCAGCAGCATATAATCATACATTTTTATGTATTATGTTAAATAAAAAAGAACACAAAAGTGTGTGCAGAACCGTCATTTTAGTTACAAACGTGCTCATGGAAGGGGTAACCTACTGAGGCAAGAGGAAACCTCACTTAAGCTACTGCCCAGGAAGGAGTGTAGCTTCCATGCTGGGCTCCAGGGTCTTGACTACAATTGTTATTTAGAACTAGCCCAACTGTCAGGTGTTTACTTATGATGACACCCAGAGGCATTTTTTACTTGAAACTTCGTAATACAGCAAAAGAATAAATTTAGGTGACCAGACCCATCTTAGAGAGAACTCTGTATTTTTACAGTCATGGTTAAATTAAAAAATAACTCATTACTATGCTGATTTTGATCTTGACTTCAAAACCCTCCACATGTAGATTTTGCAAAACTGAATCAGGTGTGGCTAACGGCTCAGTTCACATTTTCATTCTGTTTCATATTTTCTGTTCTGATTTATATGTAATTGTATGGTTCCTGTTATGTTTTCTATGCTGATATTTTTATTTATGAAGTGTGATTTTCTATACTGAGATGTTCCTTTATAACAGAGCTTTTACATACTTGTTGCAGAATATTCACCTGTCTTTTTTTTTTTAAGATTATTTATTTACTTGACACAGAGAGAATGAGAGAGAGAGACAGAGAGCAAGCACAAACAGGGGGAACGGCAGGCAGGGGAGAAGCAGGCTCCCCGCTGAACAAAGAGCCCAATGTGGGGTTCGATCCCAGGACCGTGGGATCATGACCTGAGCAGATGCTTAACCGACTGAGCAACCCAGGCACCCCACTCACCTCTCTGTCTTAAATTGCTGAGAGTTCTTAATGGCCTCGAACACGCTTCATCTCTAATTTATGCTGCAAAGTTACTGTTGCCTCTCATGGGGAAGCCCAGGAATGACATTCATTGCCAGGGTGCCTATAGCATTCTGGTCCAGTCTCTGAGGATTGTCCCTGAGCTTGACCACAAGG
Organism: Zalophus californianus; assembly: GCF_009762305.2. Lineage (NCBI taxonomy): Eukaryota > Metazoa > Chordata > Mammalia > Carnivora > Otariidae > Zalophus > Zalophus californianus. Next base: position 5,266,908 of record NC_045604.1, on the reverse strand, counting down.
TAGTACTTCCTGTGCATCACCTGCTGCAGCTACATGTGGTTCATCATCTAATCACTCATGCCCACTTTCAGGAAAGGATGAAACCGAGAGATACCAAGTACAAAATGGCTACCACATGCCGGGCTTTGCGCTGAGTGCCTTACTTGAATTGATGTCATTTAGTTTCCAGCAACCCTGTGAGATGTTTCCTTATCTTTATGTTACTGATGAGGAAAGAAAAGTTCAGAGAGATTACGCAACTTGCCCAAGATCACACGACTTATAAATAACAGACTGGGGACTTGAACCCAAATCTCTCTGACCTCAGAGCCAGAGTTCTGAGCCAGCCTAATCTAGGGCCTCCTAAACAAAGAGTTGGAGATCTGCAAACTTGAAAGCAGTTGTGAAAAGGCTAGAAGACTATGGAAGATTTTATTTTCTTTCTTTCTTCCTCTTTTTCTTTAAAAAGATTTATTTACTGGGGCTCCTGGGTGGCTCAGTTGGTTAAGCGGCTGCCTTCGGCTCAGGTCATGATCCCAGGGTCCTGGGATCAAGCCCCATGTCGCGCTCCCTGTTTGGTGGGAAGCCTGCTTCTCCCTCTCCCACCCCACCCCCCCCGCTTGTGTTCCCTTTCTCGCTGTGTCTCTCTCTGTCAAATAAATAAATAAAATCTTAAAAAAGAAAAAAAAGATTTATTTATTTGAGAGAGAGAGTGGGGGGAGGGGCAGAGGGAGAGGGAGAGAGAATCTCCCGCACACTCCCCGATGAGCACAGAGCCTGACCCAGGGCTCCATCCTAGGACCCTGAGATGATGACCTGAGTGGAAATCAAGAGTCAGACGCTTAACTGACTGAGCCACCCAGGTGCCCCTCTTTCTTCCTTTAAAATGTTCTTCAATACTGTATTACATTTCCAATTTTAAAAAGAGGAGACAGAACCCTAATATTTAAAAATCCCATTTCCTACAATCCTGCTCTTAACTAGAAATGTTATTTGATAAAGTCATTCAAGTGGTTGATAATTAAATGTGTAAGTCCTTGTATGATTCCATTGTTAAGGGATGTTGAGACTCATTATATTTAAATCTGATAGAATGTTTTCCTCATGGTTAGCGTGGGGTCAGGCAAGTGCATGAAGAGGAAGCTATTGGATTTCCTTGCTGTGTGTCATCCGAGGGTATCCCCACACTTTATCGCCCTCTCTAGTGATCCCAGCTAGAGTTCTTCACTCGAGTCCCCGATTCTATAGCTCCATTTTCCGAGCTGCTCAAGTGTCCTAGCTTTTCCTTCTTCCCTGGACTCACTTCAGGTCAGCCTACATCACTGGCATGTCAGTGCAGAAATCCCATTACATACGTGGCCTGTGAGCATCTCAGAAGGTCATTCATTGACCTCATGGAGCATGCAACCCCTCCTCCCCAGCTGTCTTCATCTCTCAGGAAAGTGATCACTGGTTAGGGACTGGGACTATTCAGAAAGGAGTGAGTCCTGTTCCTTGCCAGGCTTTGCAAGAAGAGTGCTCAGTGGACTTGCCAAAGAGCCGTCTAGAACTGCTAAGGAGGAGCCCTTAGTTTGAGCTTTGTGTGAAGGGAAGAAGAAGGCTGACCACGGTCATCCAGGGTTTGTAGCATACTTTGCGAATTATTGTTATATTTATAACTCTATCTAAGAAGGTAGATCAGAACTAAGGGGGGCAGCTTTTGGTGCACAGAAAAAGTCTGAAGTTGGTGACTCAACAGTATTGTTACTGGTTCCTAAACTCAGTTCCTTCCTAGAAGGAGTAGAATGGCATGGGCATTTCCCTCTCTCTAGCAGCTTATGCCGGTAGAAAGCAGGCCAGCAAATGACATGGCTGCCATGTAGGGTAATTTGGGGGATACTAGGAAGTACCCCCAACCCTACCAAGAATACTTTTCAAAGAGCTGTGGAGACACAAGGACAAGAGAAATTTAGAGTCAGCCCAGGGAAGCCCCAGAAGGCAGAGATCCCCACATAGTGGCTCTGGGGTTTGGAAGGAGGGCAGGAGCATCAGTGGAAGTGACTAGAGTTTGGGGAGGTAACCCTCAGATTACAGATGCCCATGGATATCTCTCCTCAACCTCTAGATTCTAGTGTTCTGACCTGGATCTGAACACTGGAGGAGGCACTGATGTGGGAAACCTGCAGAAGGCCTTGGAGTGAGTAATTTCAGCCTCACGGGCTCGGTAAAGGCCAGAAGGCACTGCAGGTGGCATCTTCACAAGCCACTCCGGGCCATGTCTCCAGCTTCTCTTCCTGAGCCTGGGTCACTCAGCACATCCATTTGCTCAGGAGGATGGCTGCTGGCATGAACACAGAGGATAAAGATGTTGGGCAAAACCTGGGCCTTGGTCTGTGATAGAGCCACCTCAGAGCCTGGTTTCCATCCCCCCTCCACCCCCCCATGCCCCTCAGCCCCCACAGCCCCAACCCACTGGAGGGCTGTCTGCTCCACTGGTCTGCTCAGTCTCTGTATCAGACACCTGTCCCGTGGGCTTCCTCATCTCACCCAACAGGGCTGAGCCAGGGTGTTTTTTCCAGTGATTTCCCCGGGCTGATTTTAGACTTTGCAATCAGGTCTCCTAGGAGATGTTTCAGAATTTGGGGGAATTTTGTATTTTCATTTTGTTTTCGTGGGTTTTTTTTTTATTGTTGTTGTTTTAATTTTTTTTTTTAATTTTTCTTATTCCAATGGATGTGCTTATCATGGGCTCCAAGTAGCCAGGTAGTCTGGTCTGCCCCTCTGTGATCCCTCCCTCTGGTGGTGGCTCATGTTATAGGGACCTCTCTGGTTAGAGGCTATAATGAGCACAGTCTTAAGCTGGGAAGCAAGGATGCTCAGGAGCAGCCCAGCTCCAGGCAAATTCAGGCAGGTCACTTTGCCACCCTAGCCATAAAGTGTCAGGAGAGAGAGTAGCAAATCTTAGGGGGATGTTACACCCTCCTGTTTAGGAGATAACCTCATTGTGCACCCACCCGGGATTGGGGAGAGCTCTTTTCCATAGACATATGGTCTTCCTCAATCTCAGAGGGGGGTTCCATATAGCCAAAGGGAAGGAAGTGCTGCTTTGTCACAAGTGATGGAAGTAAGGGGAAGGAAACGCTGCTCACTCAGGATTCTCCTGTTGCCCATACCTTCATCTGTGCCAGAGGGAATATTCCATGGATAACAGGTGATTGACCAACACAAGCCTAAGGATTGGTTAAAGTTCTTGCCAAGTGTAATGGAAGTGGTATGGTGAGTGGAGAAAGCACAGACTCTGGAGTCAGGTAATGCAGGATTTGAATCCAATTCTTCCATTTTGGGCACTCTGAGCCATTAGACAAGTTATTTAGCAGCTCTGTACCTCAGGCTGTAAAATAGTGATAATTATACCTGCTTTTTCCTATTATAGAAATTAATGAAATAACGTATGTGGAAGCCCCAGGCATCCAGGGAGTTCAATTAGTAGGATTTCCTTCAGCCTTACCTTCTTGAGTATTCATGGGGATAATGAGTACACTCCAGGGAAAGAGAAACAGGTTTTGACCTGGAGTCAGGGTTCCCAAGTTTGGTTCAGTTCCTGCCTTCCATCACCACCAGCTCTGCTTCCTTCATAGGGTTGTTGTAAAGATCAAATAAGGTAGTGAATATGAAGGCTTTTGAAAATGGACTTATAAACATGAGGCTTTATCACTTGTATATCTTTGGTTGTGGGTCTGTCCACATCTGCTCTTTACAGCTGATGGAAACAGCTTGGTATACTAGATAACAGTAACTACAAACTTCATGGTGGTCACCTTGCCCCTCAGGTCCTATCTTGGTTTCCTGTATATCAACTATATCAACTATAATAACAAACTTGATGTGGCTTTACTCTAAGTCTTTGTAAATATTCTTTATCAGGTCGAGAAAGTCTTTATTTCTGGTTGGCCAAAAGCTCTTATTATCAATTTTGTTAATTTTTTTCACACCTGTTAATATGATCTTGTGATTCTCCTTCTTTATCTTGTTGATAGGATAGATTGATTTTTGAATGTTGAACCAGCCTTGCATGCCCGGGACAAATTCCACTTGGTTGAAAACATCCCACTTTTTATACATCGTTGGATTTGATTGGGTAATATTTTGTTAAGGATTTGTGTACCTATGTTCATGAGAGATACCGGCCTGTGGCCTTCTTTTTCTTGTGATGTTTTGGTCTGATTTTGATATTAGAATGAGTTAGAATATTGAATAGAATGAGTTAGAAAGACAGTATAGAATGAGTGAGTGAGTATGCTTTCTGATTTGGAAGGTTATTTAATTGTTGATTCAATTTGTTAATAGAAATAAACCTATTTAGATTGTCTATTTCATCTGTGAGTTCTGGCCAATTATGTCTTTCAAGGATTGGTCCATTTCATCGATGTTATCAAATTCATAGGCATGAAGTTGTTCATAATATTCCTTTGTTGTCCTTTTTATGTCCATGGGTTTGGTAGTGATGTCCCCTATTACATTTCTGATATTAGTAATCTGTGTCCTCTTTTTTTAAAAATTTATTTAGCTTGGCTAGAGGTTTACCAATTTTGTTGATCTTAGCAAAGAACCAGCTTTTGCTTTCATTGATTTTCTCTATTAATTCCCTGTTTTTAATATTATTGCTTTCTACTCTAGTTTTTATTATTTCTTTTCTTCTGCTTACTCTGGACTTAATTTGCTCTTCTTTTTCTAGTTTCCTAAAGTGAAAGCTTATATTACTGATTTTAGGTCTTTTTTATTTTCTATTGTATGCATTCATTGCTATCAATTTTCCTCTAAGCACCACTTTTTTTGTGTGTATGGCTGAATCCCACAAATTTTGATAAGTTTTGTTTTCATTTTCATTTTGTTCAAAATACTTAAAATATTCTTTTGAGATTTCTTCTTTGACCCATGTATTATTTAGAAGTGTATTATTTAATCTCCACATATTTTCAGATTTTCCAGTTGTTTTTTTGTTACAGATTTCTAGTTTAATCCCTCTGTGATTTGAGAGCAGACAATGTATGATTTCTATTCTTCTAAATTTGTTAAGATGTGTTTTATGGCCCAGAAGGTGGACTATTTCGGTGAATGTTCCATGTGAGCTTGAGAAGAATGTATATTCTGCTGTTATTAGGTGAAGTAGTCTATAGGTGTCAGCTGATTGGTGGTGGTGTTGAATTCAATGATGTACTTACTGATTTTCTGCTTATTGGATCTGTCCATTTCTGGTAGAGGGGTGTTGACGTCTCCAGTGATGATAGTGGATTCATCTATTTCTCATTGCAGTTCTATCAGTCTTTGCCTTATGTATTTGAAGCTCTGTTGTTAGGCACATATACGTTAAGGATTGTTATGTCTTCTTGGAGAATTGACCACTTTATCATTATATAATACCCTTATATTTCTGATAACAACATTCATTTCTTTGAGGTCTACGCTGTTTGAGATTAATATAGCAACTTATGCTTTCTTTTGATTAGTGTTAGCATGTTTTCTCTTTCTCTACCCATTTACTTTTAATCTTTATATGTCTTTATACTAAAGTGGGTTTTGTTTTTGTTTTGCTTTGTTTTTTGAATCATACTTCAATTTATTGGCATTGTCAGGCTGTGAACAAGACAGGTATTTTTTTTCCCATGAAGGGAGATCTTTTTCAATCTGCCCTAACATGTGCCCACACATCATCACCTGGAAAATGCAGCGTTTCAAGCTTCAGTCAGAGTAGATTATTCCTTTTTCACTTTCACAATTTTTTTGCTGCTGCTGGAAGTCTTCTGGGCATTTGTTTTGAATTCTATCATCAGTGTATCTCTCACTACTTTTGCACAAATCTGGGAGTATCAGATGTAGCTGAGTGCAGTCTGTCATCAGTACACCACCATGATGTCTCAAGAGTCAGTGCCTCTGGCCAACTTGCAAGGACATGTCAATGCTGGCTTAGTGGGCAGCCCAGCTACAGGAAGATCAGGCCTGAGAAACAGAAGGAGCAGGACTCTGGACCTGCCAATCCTGCCACCTCTTGCCCCTATCCACCTCCCTAATGGTCCCTGTTGTCCACCAGGAGCCAAAAGGGTCTCGTTTTTTTTTTAATCCATTCTGACAATCTCTGTCTTTTCATTGGTTCATTTAGATCATTGGCATTCAAATTGTTTCTTGATATCGTTAGAATATTATTTACCATATTTGTTACTGTTTTCTATTTGTTTTTCTTGTTCTTTGTTGTTATTATTGCCTTACACTCTTTTTCTGCCTTTTGTGGTTTAATTGAGCATTTTATTTTCTCTCCTTTCTTAGTATGTATGGTATACTATTTTTTTAAACTTTTTTTTGTGGTTATTCTAGATTTTGCAATATACATTTACAACTAATCCAAGCACATTTTCAAATAACACTATACTGCTTCATGTGTAGTGTGAGTACCTTATATAACAAAATAATCCTAATTCCTCTCTCCTATCCCTTGTATCATTGTCCTTCATTTCACTTATATATAAGCATTCAGAAGCATATATATACATAAGAAATATACATAAGCACACACAATTGAATACATTGTTGTTATTATTATTATTTTGAACAATGTGTTATCTATTAAATCAATTAAGAGTAAAAAAATAAGTTTTTATTTTACCTTCACTTATTCCTTGTCTGATGCTCTTCCTTTCCTTATGTAGATCTGAGTTTCTGACCTATATTATTTTCTTTGTCCCTAAAGAACCTTTGTGAATATTTCTTGCAAGGCAGAACTACTGGCAACACATTCCCTCAACTTGTGTTTGTCCAAGAAAGTCTTTGTTCCTCCTTCACATTTGAAGGATAATTTCTCAGGATTCAGAATTTTAGGTTGGTGGGTTTTTTTCTTTCTCTCAACTCTTTAAATATCTCACTCTATTCTCTTCTTGCTTCCAGTCACTTTTTTTTTTTTTTAGGTTAAAGAAATGAGCAACATCAAAGATATATATTGCAACTTCATTTGCTGGTCAGTGACATTAGTGACTTTTTGCTGAATAAGATGGTAGTTATTAAATACTGGAATAGTACTTCCTCAAATTTGGCATGCTATTTACAACATCAAGGCTACAGTCATGATATACTTTTTTTTTTAAAGATTTTTTGTTTATTTTTTAACAGAGAGAGAGACAGCGAGAGAGGGAACACAAGCAGGGAGCATGGGAGAGGGAGAAGTAGGCTTCCCACCATGCAGGGAGCCCAATGTGGGACTCGATCCCAGGACCCTGGGATCATGACCTGAGCCGAAGGCAGACGCTTAATGACTGAGCCACCCAGGTGCCCAGTCATGATATACTTTTAAGTGTAATCTGAATCTTTATCTTTTCTTTATCACTTTCTTACATCTATAAAATCAACAAAACATTAAAACCAAAGCTCTGGTTCTATCATTTGCCAATAGGCTCCCACCCTGCCTGATTTCAAGCTACCAACATGGTGTCATTGAAGGTAGTACAGCAGCCCATATGATATCTGGTTTATTTCCACCATAGAGATACAATAGTGGTAAATGTCCTCAAGAGCATAGATAACAGTAAAATGTTGTGAACTAATTAGAAAGTAATGAGTTTTGAGTTTTTATTCCTTTAGTTTTAATATAATTTACTTAACTGTAAATTGATACAATTTGAATTCTTAATAATGGTAATATTTATCAATCACCCAGCTCACAAGATTCCTGAAAACTTAACAATCGGCTCTCACTAGTTGGTACATGCTGGCTCCCTCACACCACCAGGTAGTATTGTGGGGAGGATGCTTGAGTGTCACATGAGAGAGGGAGAAAAGCAGTGAAAATAAAGAGTAAGTTCACATATATCACCAGCTCTTGTTACCCTAATTTCCTCAGGAAGGCCCATTGGAGAGTGTCTCTCATCTGTTAAAATGGGCTTTTTTATTTTTAAGATTTTTTTATTTATTCATTTGAGAGAGGGAGAGACAGAGAGCCCACGCAGGGGGAGAGGGAGAGAGAGAGAGAGAGAGAGAGAGAAGCAGACTCCCTGCTGAGCTGGGAGCCGGACATGGGATTCGATCCCATGACCTGGGATCATGACCTGAGCTGAAGGCAGATGCTCAACCATTTGAGCCACCCAGGCGTCCCTAAAATGGACTTTAAAAACAAGAGTCTAGCCTCTCAAAGTAAAAGATGGTAAAAGCATCTTTCCAGTGTTTTCATTTTTATAGCTTAACTCATGGAAAAGTATGTCTTTCTTCTGCCAGTTTTAGTCCCTTCCCCTCCACAAAAAGTTAGACACAAGCTCTGAAATAAAGGTACCCCCTCCAAACACAACCCAGAGCTCATTAAATTCTACCACACTGCACCTAGCTGGGAAATTGGGTTTCTGCCAACTGATCTGTCCTTGCCTTCCCCATGTCTCTGTGGCTTTGGCATCAGGACCTGACTGCATGTGAAGTTGTGGAACAAATCAAACATGAGACGTAAGAACTCTTTAAGGTTTAGTCATCCAAGTTCAGCCTTGAACTAACTGACCCAGATTTCGGGACGGTCTAACAAGACTCCATCTCTTCTTTGCACTCTAAGAAGAGTTACCAGACAGAACTACCAGGGAAGGCAGGGGTGGGTAGGAGGGGGGTAAATTTCTGCTCAAGGCTGGGTTTGCTGAACTACTTTCCCGTCTTTAGCAGTCTGAGCATTTGACACGAACTTCTTGGGAACAACAAAGTGATTTAAAGCCTGAAAGGAGATGAGCAATCCTCGAGACTCAGGCAGAAAAAGTCCCAGTGATACAGGAAGCCATCTGGTTCCTGATGCATAACTAGGCGGCAGAGCTACCTCTGCCTGACACGGACCTCACTCACTCTGTCGTGGCGTCTGCAAGCAGCTGCTGGGCTCCTCAAGCGGCTCCCTTCCCTCTCTTCACCGGCTGATGGATCCTAAGAGGCTCCTCTCTTTGAACTTCCTGCTGTTTCTCTCCCTGGCTTTTGAGCTGAGCTGTGGAACAGGTGAGTGTTCATCTATTTGAGGATGTGAGTCCTGCCATTACCTGCCAGGAGTCAGCGAGCCCATGGATGGAGAGAAGTCGTAGGGGCTGGGGGTTGTGGTTTGGCTGCCTCTCTCTCAGGGCTTGGCTCAGAGTTCCTTCTGACTCTTTGAAAGGGGAAGGAATATTGTGGGTTCCTGGATGCCAAGGCTCAGCCCCACCAATCTTAGTTTCCACGGAAAGCAGGAGCCCTCAGCCAAAGGCACTGGTCACATTCCAGACCAGGCTCTCAGGGTGGGACGTTCTAGTCAAGGTTCTGGTTGAGTGGTTGTTTTCACATCTGACAAAGACCCAGGCTAAGGGGCTGAGAAGGACGGATGGAGCTTGGGGAGAAGATGACTCCTATATCCCTGCCCTTGAAGGGGATCCTCACACATGTGAGCAAACCAGAGCTATGGTCCAACAACAAGGAAGGGCTGTAGGGGGAAGGGAGGGTAGAAGTGAAGTGAAAACCTCAGGCATCAGCTGAGAACAGACAGTGGCCACAGTGTGGTCATACTGGTGGCTACTTTCCTGGAAGAGAACCTCCCAAGGCAGTGAGATAGGGAGAGGCCAGGATTTCTGGAAATGCAAATTGGGAACTCTCTAGGGTCAGGGCAGCTCTAGCGGTAGAGCCAGACACACAACACAGGGTTTGGGGCTGGGCTCTGCTCTTGTGTTTCTGGCTTGTGTTCCTCTCAGAGGCGAGCTGGGGTTCTCTGTTAGTAGTATCAGTGCTATGAGAAACAGTATTTGAGAAAGAAAAAGCCGTACAAGGAGTGGACTTTGGGCTCAGTGAGGAGTGTTGAAGTGCCTGAAGGCCGGTTACACTAGAGGAGGCAGCCTGGAGTGGAAGCAGCATTAGGGAAGGGGGGAAATCCTGAGGCTCTGGGTGTTTTGCACTTGGGGTTTTCAAGACCGCAAATCCATTAAGGACTTTTCCAGGAAAAGTCCAGAGATACACTAGGGATGTTGGAGAGGCTGTGCATGGGATCTATCTTTTGCCAGACTCCCAGATAAAGAGGACATTTCTCCACCCCCTGTTTCCCTTGAAATCAGACAGACCCATAGCTATTGCTTTCTGAGGTCTAGGGAAGGGGTGATTGAGCTCAGAGTTCAGAAAACCAAACTGAACCACTTTAAGCCACCAAAGAGAGAGCCAAGACTTCCCAGTGCACCTCATTTGTGACTCTACCATTTGGGGATATTTTTCAGTGACTATCAGGAATGATGGGGTTGAACAGTGGGCTGGACTTCTTAAATCTCTGTGCTTGCTTGCCTGCTGGCCAGCCTGGCCCATGGTGTGCCCATGGCAGCAGGTGCTGACAGCGCTCCACTGGAGGTTTGGAGGTCCCTTGTTAGTGAGAAGCAGTACAGCCCCGTGGGGGCTTTGTGACCAACCTTTGGCATCTGTCTTCCTTGCATTCCGTTTTCTCTGAAATATGCACATTTTTAGTGTTTTTATTTTTAAATACACACCCTTTTGTGAAACCCCAATTAAACACAGATGGAAAAGCTTTGCAAGTGGGACAGGTCAACCATGACAGTTACTCAACCAAGAAGTGCGATTCTTGTAAAATCAGGACCCACCCTCTTTCCCATCTCTACTCAGCTTGCCTCCCAATTCCCTGTCAGAATTGTAAAATCAAAAGTCCACATGTCCCTTCCCCCAATAAAGTGAATTTTCCATTCCCTCAATGGTATTTTTTGAAAATAGACTTTATTTTTGGAGAAATTTTGGGTTCACAGCAAAAGTGAGCAGAAGGTACCAAGATTTCCCCCTCCTCCCACACATGCATAGCCTCCCTGTTATAAGCATCCCCCGCCAGAGGGATGCATCTCTTACAACTGATGAGTTGCCCCAGGGGGATTTTGTATTCCTCCATGTGGGTCTGCCCCACCTCCTTCACACACATGAAGGACAAGTGTGTGGGTTCCAGACTTGACCCATCTTTGTTCACTGGGCCATTCTATCCCAAGATGTAGATCTAAGCACTTCTCAAAAGACTTAATACTGGGATACTTTTTTTCAAGAGATTTAATACTGGGATATAATGCCATCACCTTCACATCTCCAGCACCAGACTGGAAATCAGAACATCAGGGCTCATTGGTTTTATCCATAGACTGACTTTGGGCAATCCCATTGAGTAACTATCTATTAAGGATATGTGATGTGGCAGGAATTGTGCGAGGTGTGGGGGAAGCAAAATGAACATCCACAACCTCTGCCCAGCACCTGACACAGTGTCTGGCACATCAGAGCCCTTCCACAAATGATTGTTGAATGAATAATAATAGTATGCACAGCTTGCTTGCAATATACCAGGCACTGTCCTAAGTGCTCTGTATATTATTCATTTAATTCTCACACCAACTCTATGAGATATGTTATTATTGTTACCAGTACAATTTTATAGAAGAAGGAATGAGAGGCACAGAGAAGTTTAGCACTTTCTCTGTAGTCACACAGCTTGACTTCAGAGACCTCAATAAATGAACCTGGATAAACTTATGTTCGGTGGGAGTGGGAGGCATGTTAAAATTTGTATCCAGGTCCCATGGTAAAAATTAGAATATGCTATCTATAATTGGAACATATAAGTTGATTTTAATTGAATTGAAATGAAGTGCAGGAATATTCAAAAGGTGAGAGAAGTTGATAAAATTATAGAAGGAAGTAGAGGGCATATGGAAGTATTTGATCTGGAATTGGGAAAGTGGATAGGAACTTCTTTCATCATGTAAGTTTTCATTTAATTTTTTTATTAACTAGTTTGTTTATTGGAAGAGTATCACACATATGTCTATTTAAAACTTCAAAAGCACAAAAGGGTATATACAATGGAGACAAATCCCCCTACCGTCCCCCCTGCTGGAGGCAACTGCTATCACCAGTTCCTTGTGTATCTTCCCAAATATATACACTGGATTTTTGTAAGACTTGAAGAGAGTATTCCAGATGAAGGCACCAATGCAGAGGTGAGGTGTTGCGAGTGTTCAGGGGGATGGCAAGTGACCTGCTGAGCTTGAAGCCTAGGGTCCATAGCCAAGGCTTTTCCATCTGCTCAGCTGGCAAGCAGGGAGAAGGGTCCCCATCATTTCTCCCCACACTGTACTTCTTAGGGATGTTTTACAGATGAAACAGAGTACATTCTGATTTTGGAGAAGGGGGGAACTTAGACTCTGTAGCCATTTGCTCACTCATTCAGTTTTTCATTCTCTTGAGCAACAAGGATTTACTGAGTTTCCTCTATGTCCCGGGTGGCTGTTAGGACTATAAGTGGATAAAACAGACACAGTCACTACTCTCAGAAGCTTATTCCTGAGTAAGGATGACAGGCATAGAATCAGAGTTAAAAGCGTGATGAGTGATGTGAAGGGGACATACAAAGGCACTGGAGGGAGGCCTAGATGAGGCTAGGGGTCAGAGGCAGAGACGGGAAGGATGGAAGGAGTTAGTCAGGAAAAAAGAGGGCAGTAACTGGTGTGTTCAGGCTGGGGCATGGAAATGCAAGTACTCTGAGTCAGAAAGACCCAGCAGCATCAAGGAACAGGGTGGCGGGGGATGGGCAGGGTTGAAGAGGATGGCTCTTGGGACTGGAGGTTAAAGAACAGCTTCTCTTCCGGGGCCTAGATTTGCTGTAAGAAGTGTGAGGACTGGAGAGACGCCCGCCTCCTCTCCCTGAAAGCTATGGCGAGAGGCTGTGAGCCCATGTGAACGTGTTATGACCCGGCAAAACAAAGCAAGTGGTTATCGTTAGGTGGGAATCCCGTCTTGTGAAGGGTTGGCCAAGTGGGGCTCATTTCAGGAAAATATCCATGGGTCCATGTGAATCACTCTACTTTCTGAGTAGAATTACCCTTGAAGAAAGTGAGTTGATGTTAATGGCTACAAATGTTTCCTCCAGATTCTTTGAGTAAACAGGACTGACTGAATCACAGCCCGCTGGAAAACACGCATCAGGCAGTAGGATGTTTCAGGAGGGGGGACTCCACTTGAAGGGTTTTTGTGAACCACTTTAAAGTCCCCGCTTGTTTTTCCACTTGTGCTTAGGTGGTGCTGGTTTCTGGTACCCCTTCCAGACCCAGCCACTCACACGCACTCGGTTGTGAGATCACCAAGCTTCATGTGGGTTACAGGGTGTGAGGGTTTCTTCCTAACCGATTTTTGATCTCACTCCCCGTGCGTGAGTGTGCAGATGCTGCCCAGACTGCCTTCACATCTGCTCCTTTTCTTTTTCTCTTTCCCTTCCTATTTTCTTTCATTGATTTCTTTGGTGGTCGTGGTGGCTCCTCCCTATTCTGTCTTACATCCTCCCTTCCCCTCACTTTTCCTTAATCGTTACTAGTCTCCACCAATCTCACCGTAATTTCAGCCCCGGTGGACTGCCTATTGTTTTCTCCCAATCTCTGGATCTCTAGCTTGATACGAGCTGGGCCCTTTATGGGCCCGTGTTGAGATTTCAGGGCATTCTGGTATCAAGAACATCTGGACCAGTTTGTCCAATTCTCCAACAGCCCATGTGAGCCACAAGTCAATGGTGTCCTTTCTAGGTGACTGCACTCCTTAACCCGGCAGTTTTGTTTTACTTCTCTGGCTTCCTTATCAACTAAAGCAATCTATGCTCTCTGAGTCATGGGCTCATTCTTTTATGAGAATTAGCTTATGGTTAAGTTCAGTTACATAACGGACAAAGCTAAATGAAAGAGATTTTAGTTAGGTAATGTAGCTTTCAGCACTCATATTTTGAACAGGTATTTATTAAACGCCTACCATATACATGTTTTGTGGGTTAACTATTGTTGTAGGTCTTAGACACAAAACAATGAACAGAGGGGCGCCTGGGTGGCTCAGTCGTTAAGCATCTGCCTTTGGCTCGGGTCATGATCCCAGGGTCCTGGGATCAAGCCCCGCATCGGGCTCCCTGCTAGGCAGGAGGCCTGCTTCTCCCTCTCCTACTCCCCCTGCTTGTGTTCCCTCTCTCACTGTGTCTCTCTCTGTCAAATAAATAAATACAATCTTAAAAAAAAAACAATGAACAGAATGAAATTCTTCCTCTTAAAGAGTTTGCATCCTAACCAGGGACACAAAAATAAAATAAAATAATGTACGATGTATCATCTGACAGGGGTAAGTGTGCAGTCAGAAGGGGTGTTTATTTTATATAGGATGGTCAGAGCAGGTTTCTCAGAGGAGATAATTTTTTATTGTTATGTTAGTCACCATACATTACATCATTAGTTTTTGATGTAGTGTTCCATGATTCATTGTTTGCATATAACACCCCGTGCTCCACGCAGAACGTGCCCTCTTTAATACCCATCACCAGGCTAACCCATCCCCCCACCCCCTCCCCTCTAGAACCCTCAGTTTGTTTCTCAGAGTCCATCGTCTCCCATAGCTCATCTCCCCCACCGATTTCCCCCCCTTCATTCTTCCCCTAGAGGAGATAATTTTTTGAAAATAAAGTGAGGGAGTGCGCTATCCTGATATATAAAGAAAAAAGATATCTAGAGAACAGCAGAAGCAAAAGCTCTGAGCAGGGAATGTTCTTGATGAGGTGTTTGAGCCAGTACAACCATAGTGCAGTGAGTGGAGAGAGAGGGCAGGAGAGGGGTCAGGGACAGGTTTACCCAGAGTCTTTGAAGCCATAACAGAGCCTGTGGATATCTTTTCTATGGGTTTCAGAAATCCCTGGAAGTTTTAAAGCAGGAGAGAGACAAAATCTGACTCAGTTTAAAAAGATGACTCTGTCTACTGCACAGATGCCAGGAGATTAGTTGGAAGCCAATGGCTATGTCAGGCTGTGACTCCGGTGGCAGAAATGAGGGAGGTTTGAGGTGCTTGGATTGCAGACATGTTCTGAAGTTAGAGCCAACAGGATTTGCTGATAGACTCTGTAAGGAGTATGAGAGAAGGAAATGAGTCAAGCATTTGGTCTCAGAATTTGGGAGAGTTTCAATGTTGTCAGTGGGAGGGGCTTTGGAGCCAAGAGTTTGTTTGCTAAGTTTGCAATGCCCTTTCGACCTCCAAATACTGATCCATGTAGGCAGTTTGGGTGGGAGATCTATCTCTGCAAGCGTTCCAGAAGTCTGTCAACCCATGCAACTGGATGAGCATGGCTGGGAGGGACGAGGTCTGAGTACTGAATCCTGGGATGATCCAATATTTAGAGGTCTTTAAGAGCAGCAGTTTCCAGTCAGGGAGACTGAGAAGGAGAAGCCAGTGAAATAGGAAGGAAACCAGGAGAGTGGGGTTCTAGGGATTGAATGAAGGCAGTGTTTCAAAGAGGGACTGATGAACCATATCAAGGGCTCCTGAGAAAGCAAGATGAGGATGGAGAATGGATTCAGCACCATGGCACATACAGTGACCTTGATAAGAGTGGTTCCAGTGAGTAGTAGGGAAGAGCAACTGCTAAGAGTAGGTACAGGAAAAATGAGTCAGGAAACAGAAACAGAAAACACAAACACACATTAAAGGACTTTGCAATAAAGGAAAAGAGAGAAATGAGGCAGCAGCCAGGGATGAACCTGGGGTCAGGGGAGGGGTTTGTAAGATGAGGGAAACGGGTTGGTATGTTGTGTGTTGGTGGAAATAACCCATAACATTCTATACCAGTAACAAAGCTGATGGTGCAAGGGGTGGGGGCTATTGCAAGAGCAAAGGCTTGAGGTGGGTGAGTGTTCCATGATGGAAGAGGCTAACCTTAATGGGAGCATAGACCATCCATCTGGGTAGGTAGGTTTCTTGGTGGTAGTCTCAAATGGAAGTTCTCTTCTTATTTCTTCTACGTTTTCAGTGCAATGAGAAGCAGAGTCATCAGCAGAGGCCATGGGTTTGAGGAGAGAGGAGGTGTTAAATAGTCAGCAGTAGGATCTCTTACAGTGATTTGAAAGGGTGTGGTTTTTTTTGTTGTTGTTGTTTTGGGTTTGTTTTTTGTTTTTTTTTGTTGTTGTTGTTGTTGGCTCAGCTCTTTTGAAAAAGAGAAATAAAGTAATTTCTTACCCTTGATATTAGAAACTATCTTATGGTCTTTTCGAGAGCAAGAATTCCACAGTTTGAACACTGGGCTCACCACTCTCCTAGCTCTACATCCCTCAGACTTTTCTCTTTCTTCATTACCTGAAATGATGCTCTGTAGCCTTGGTCTCCTGGGCTCACGAGATCAGAATCAGCTTCAGTTGCTCTCTGCCCTTCATACTATGTACCCAGGGGTGGTGAGAAGTCTGGTCAAGGAATTAGCAGACCTGGCTTCTAGACCCGTTGTTGGTTGTGTGACTTTAGGGATGTCATTTAACTTCTCTGTGCCTTAACTATAAATCTGAGTTGACAGGATTATCTCCCAGATCAAAGAAACCCAGTGTCCTAGTTAGTCTGTACATCTCCTTTGTAAGTAATTTTAAGATTTACATTGGGATTTTTGAAACATTGAGAATATAGTGGGACTGTCATGACCATTCTTATAGGATACTAAGGACCTGGCAACCCCAGGGATAGTGCAAGAGGAAGAGGGAGCACCTTCCATCTGTCATTCCTGATCCACAGACAGGATGTGATTCTCAAAGGCCCCTACAAAAAGGGACTTTCTTATTCTTCCTCACACAGGTGAGAGCTTGATGAATTGCCCAGAGATTCCTGGGCGGTTGGGAAGCAGTTTACTGCTGTCCCTGGCATCTGAAGGGGTAAGTAAGAGCATGAACAAGAGCATCCACATCCTCGTCACCAGAGCAGAGTCACCGGGAAACAGTGTCAAGAAGAAAATAGCGTCTCTGGATCTTCCAGAAGGGGGTTCTCCACGCTATCTGGAAAATGGCTATACATTTCATCCGGAAAACCTGAGCCTGGGGATCCTGGAAAGCAGAAAGGAAAATGAGGGCTGGTACTTCATGACCCTGGAGGAGAACTTTTCAGTTCGACACTTCTGTCTGCAGCTGAAGCTCTATGGTAATAATGGGGCTTCCCCAGTCTGCACGGGCCAGGGTGGGGGGCACCCGAGATCATCCTTTACCTAAGGATTTAGGCGTCTCTCAGAAGTAAGAGTATCCAGGATTGGGAGCAACTTGAAAGGTCACCTAGTCTAGGGTGTTTAAACTGTGCTCTAGGAAGAGGTTTTAGAGATTCACAAAACTCTTTTTGTCCAAATTGCTCACTGATGGTAGTTGATTAGCACTAGTTAGCCCTACCCCCATTTCCCAAAGAAAAGGAACCCAGTTGCCTATGGACTACAGGGCCTGTGGTCCCAAGAGTCTCAATTAGCAAATAAGACTTGGTTTGAAAAAAAGGTTTTTTCCCTCAATTTTTAAAATGTTTGAATACCATAGATCGAGCCCAACCTCTTTTCCATCGATGAGGACATTGAAATCCAGGGAGAAGTGGTTGGCTTGTGCTTATACAAGTCCTCGTGGGTGGTTCCCTGAATCAGCCCATGCACCACTCACATGCCCTGTGCTCTGGCACAGGACCGCATCTACCTGGGGGAAAAGCACTTTTTCTCATTGAAACAGAGGCTCTGGTTATAAAGCCGCTCAGCTGCAGAACTTGAACTAGAACATAGGTCCATCTGAAACCAAGGCCAGTGCTTTTTTGAGCCTCTTTAACTGCCAGCCCCTCTTGAATGCACGCAGAGTTTGTGTCTCTTTGGCCCGGAGGCTCTTTGAATTTCCAGGAATCCTGACAACAGCCATGCAGGTTGTCCTGCTTTCTCATAGAGAGACTTTCTTGTCTTTGAGATGGGACAGAGAGCCCCACCTACCCAGCATTCCCCTTCCTCCACATAGTGTAGGCAGGCTCCCCTCAGCCCTCTGCCAGGTACGGGAGAGCTCTGACTACTCCAATAGTGGCCTAGGGATGACACATCATGCATTTCCTAGAATAGTTCACTGCTTTTGTCACATCTTGTCACATAAATTCTTACCTTGGAAGATAACAGTTTCTGCAACCGTGAAAGAAAGAGGCTGGGTTTCAGAGTCAGACAGCCTTAGGTTCTGATCTCAGCTTGAGTGATATTATGTGAGACACTCCACCTCTCTGGGACTCAGTTTCCTCATCTGTAAAATGGGAATACTTATAACTAAGGTTATAATTGTTGAGAAAGTTGTCGAGAAGATTAAAGACTATGATAGATGTAAAATTCCAGAATCATGCCCATCCTACAGTAGTTGCTCAATAAATACAACCTGCCCCCTTGCCTTGGCCATTTCACAGCATTAGAGTGAGATCCCCACCCCTGCCCCACTGCCCGACACAGACACACACAGACACAGACACGGACACATACACACACGGACACATAGACACACAGACAGACGCCCACCCTTCCACCCACGCACACACTCCAGGTAACACCCCACCACTATGTCATTCTTTCATGTCTAGAGGTAATACTTTAGCCAGTGACAATTAAACCATGCAGGATTAGTTGGCAGAAAACACCACAGGTAGAAAACAGAAGAGCAACTCAGATTGGGAGCATCAGCAAGAGCAAGCAGATTCCTAACAGTAGTGGTAGGAGGGAACTAAAAGACAAATGATTTTTCCCTATTTTGCGCTGAGGTCGTACTGGAAAGGAGTATAGTGGAGAGAGAGGGATTTGGGGGAACCAGCAGATCCCCACTAGAAATAAATCACACTGCAGACCCACAGGGAGGGAAAACTACCATTAGGCTGCATTTTCTTCTAACAAGAAGGTCACGTTAGAATCTCAGGGGGTTCAGTGATGGCTTCCTTCCTCCCCCTCCTGACAGAGCAGGTCTCCACTCCGGAAATTAAGGTGTTGAACTGGACCCAGGAGAATGGGAACTGCAGCTTGACCCTGGCCTGCGAAGTGGAGAAGGGGGACTATGTGGTTTACAGCTGGAGTGAGGAAATGGCTACCGATCCACCGATCCCAGCCAACGGTTCTCACCTCCTGCACCTTAGCCTTGGCCCTCAGAATGTCAACAATGTCTACTTCTGCACCGCGAGCAACCCCATCAGCAGCCGCTCACAGACCTTCACCCCGCAGTCCAAGTGCAGGCCAGAATCTTTAGGTGAGTGCCCTGGTGGGGGCGGGCGTGGCACATTGATGATATGGGCTCAGTCCTCACCTGGAGTAAATGCTCTGCTCCCATAGCCGTGGCCTCCACCTTGGTAATAACACTTTCCATTTTCTCTATAGTTGAGAAAAGCCTCCTCATGTGCATTCAGTGAATTGCCTCAGCTCATCACCACCAGGTTGACATTATGCTCGGTTCATACTTGAGGACAACAATAAGAAATGATGGGGCCAGACCCAGAGTGCAGGCCTCCCAGTTGCGATTCTTCCTCTCCCCTCCTGTCTTGGCTCCAAGCTGCAAGGGCAGCTGGGTGAGAGAATGAAGGGGGCAGGTCCCGACTCCCCAGTCCATACTCCACTAATGGTGGGTCAGGTCTGTACCATCAATAAGTACTGTTGACCACCTATGCACAGAAAATTGGGCATGGATATGATACATGATCTCTGCACTCCAGCAACATGCTATAAAGATAAGACATGAAATATTTGCTCAATAATGAACAGCAGGATATAATGAAGGGCCACATTTTAGCGAATGGACAGTGAATCTCATAGCAAGTCAAAGGCCAGGGGAGTCAGCTCTCAGACTGAGACCTGGACTGTTTGGGAATAATAATAAATCATGTAGTACTTTGTTATTGGCAGAGCACTTTCAGTGGTATGATCTCTTCTGATCCTCACAATAACCTTACCAGATACGTGGTATCATCGTCTTCATTGTACAGATGAGGAACTTGAAGGTCGTAGCATTTAAGTACCCTGCTCGAGTTTCTTCAAATTATAAACAGTAGAATCAGCACCTGCACTCATACCTTCCGACTGCTCAGTCTCCAGGAAGAAGAGCCTCATTATTCTGCTGTCGGAGGAAGGGAGGGCTGGCTGATTAAGTAGTTGTTTGAGGTCGGAAGCAGGAAAGACAGACCACTGAGCCTTTTCAATAACAGATCGTGTGTCCATGCCTCAGGGGTGCATGGGGACAGAAGGACCTGGGTTTTGCCTTCAAAGAATTACCTATGTCATGACATTCTCCTTCCTGCATCCACCACAGGGAACAGGAGTCATTCCAAGGAGACTTCAGCCCACAGTAGACTTGGTGTCTGTGCAGGAGGCTTTATAGAGTTTACAGAAGGTGGCCCCAGGGACCCTCGACCCAATGCTGTTCTGTTTACTTACAAGGATAAGGTCACTTCACCTAAGACTTAGATGCTTTATCTAAAATAATAACAACTGACAGACCTTAATTGTTTATTGTGTGCCACTTAGGTGGAATCTCATTTAATCTTCACAGCCACCAAACAATATTAGTATTCCCACTTTATAGATGAGGAAAGAAAGATATCAAAAGCTCACACACAGAGCAAGTAACAGCTGAGCTGTCTGATCCTGGAATCCTCACAGGAATTAGTGGAAGAGATAATGCACAAAAATCGCGGGGTTTTTTCTTGGGGGCACAAGCTTCTGTGGTTATAGCAACCCTCTTAGAGCAAAGACAGGACACCAAGTGTTTTACCCTGGCCCATCTCAAAAAAGGAAGAACTCTCTTCATGCTTCTCAGTGTGACTTAAGAAGAATTGAATTAGTGCATCCCAAAGTCTTGATAGTTCATGAAGCTTAGGTAGGGGCACTTGGCTCAGGACATTCTGAAGAAACAGGTGAAGATGCTCCTACTTACCTAGGCTACATTAAGGACCAAGTATGCACAATATGACCAGCTTTACTGAGTATGGAACAGGCTCTATTGAGGGGTGAAGGAACATGAACAACAGAAACATGGCATCGTGAGAAAGCCCTGTGAGGATCTCGACTCAGCCGTTAGGAGAACCACCTGACATGAGGCAGTCTTTTCACTGTCTTGGGCCCCTGTTCCATCATCTGTAAAATGAAAAGGGTGACCTAGTGAAGTTCTGTCCAGAGTCCATATTCTATGATTCAGTTTGCACGTACATTCATAAGAAGTGCTAACAAAAGGTTACAACAAGTATTAGTCTGCTGAGGCTGCTGTAACAAAGTACCATAGATGGGGTGGCTGAAACAACCCAAACTTATTGTCTCACAGTTCTGGAGGTTAGAAGTCCAAAATCAAGGTGTTGGCAGGGCTGGTTCCTTCTGAGGCTGTGACAGAGGGGTCTGTGGAGGTCCCTGTCTGTGGCTGGCAGGTGGCTGTCTTCTTCTGTCTGTTCACACTGTCTCCCCTTGAAGCATATCTCTGCTCAAATTCCCCCTTCTTATAAGGACACTGATCATATTGGATTAAGGCCCCCCCTGTAACTAGGGCTGCCATAACAGAATACCATACACTGGGTGCTTGAATAACAGAAATTTATTTTCTCACAATTCTGGAGGTTAGAAGGCCAAGATCAAGTGTTGGCAGGGCTGGTTTTTCTTTCTGAGGCCTCTCTCCTTGGCTTGCAGAAGGCTACCTTCTTGCTGTGTCTCTATAGGGTCTTTCCTCTGTGAATGCACATCCTGGTGCCTCTTTTTGTGTCCAGATTTCCTCTTCTTATAGGGACACTAGTAAGATTGATTAGGGCTTCCTCTAATGGCTTAATTTTAACTTAATCACGTATTTTAAGATCCTATCTTCAAATACATTCACATTCTGAGGTACTAAGCGTTAGGGCTTCAACTTAAGAATTTGGGAGGGATACAGTGCAGCTCATAGTGCCACCCTGATGACCTCAATTTAACTTGATTACCTCTATAAAGACCCTGTTTCCAAATAAGGCCATGTTCTAAGGACTTCAACATATGAATTTTGGGGGGGAAAAACAATTCAATCATAACACAAATAGAGATCCCTCTGGTGCCTGGGTGGCTCAGTTGGTTAAGTGACTGCCTTCAGCTCAGGTCATGATCCCGGAGTCCCGGGGTTCGGGTCCCGCGTCGGGCTCCCTGCTCAGCAGGGAGTCTGCTTCTCCCTCTCGTGCTCTCTCACTCTCTCTCTCTCCCTCAAATAAATAAATAAAATCTTTAAAAACAACAACAACAACAAAAAACAAATAGAGATCCCTCCTCCCTTCCTCTAAGGATGAGGGACAACAGCACATCAAAGATTACATAGCTGGTCTGTGGCGTGCCATTCCTAGTCCACCAGGTTGCCTAAAGACAGAAAGCAGAGTTTTATTAGTTTATTGATTTGTGTTTGCAAATGAATATTATTAATTCTTTAAAATACTGTGCTTAGTTTGACAAAACTTTTATTGAGCTTCTACTATGTTCCAACACTGTGCTCGGTGCTGAGTACACAAAGACGAAAAAAGCCATGATTTTTGCCCTTAAGGAAGAAGATAGTTTCTGTAAATAACTTATCCTCGATTGTGTGGTGTGATGGGCAGAATGGAGGTAAAAAGAGGAAGTGATGATGGACACCATCTGGAGGAATCAGAGAGAGCATCATAGAGGATGTGACATAAACTGGATTTTGAAGAATAAACAGAAATTATCCAGGCAGATAAAAGAAAGACATTCCAGGCAGAAGGAAAAGCAGAGGCACCTGGGTCTTGTCTGGTATTATCCTGTAGGCAATGGGAAGTAATAAAGCTTTTAGGTAGAGGAGTAACATGATCACCTTTGCGTTGCAGAGAGAAAATTCAGTGGTGTGGAGAAGAGGTGGGGGCAGGGCAGAGGCAGCAGAAAGAGAAACTAGTTGTGGGGAAGAGCTACCATTGCAGTGATCCATCAAGAGATGACAAGGCCTGGACCAAAGCAGCGACCATTAGTTTAATGAAGACTTCATACAAGGGACTTTCCAGTCTTGGGATGAAGTGGTGGGGTCTGAGAGTTTATTAAAGGTCTCTTCACCATGCCAGTTTTCTAATGACATTTGTCCAGGCTCTCAGTCATATATATTCATCCTTTTTCCAATTGCCACATCATTACTTTACAGTAAGAGACATTTTAATGTCTCTTGCTATGAAGCATCTTTATTGCAAAGTCCAAGTCTTAGTTTGCTTACAGAGCACTCTTGGGGAGTCATGCAAAGCATGTTCATGTGGGTCAATCGTGTATGACCTGCTGTTGTTCTTCATGACCATCTTCTGAAATAGTTGTATCTATGCTAGAATGAATAATACAAAACCTTAAGTAATTCGGCTAAAAGGGAATGCCCCTGGAAGCTCATCTTGAAAAGAGGACCCTTTTCAGTAGATTAGCAGAAAGTTGGCTCAGCAAGTCTGGGTTAGCTCAGAGGAAGAAACAAATGACACCTACCAGTGAGCCCCAGGGGCTCCCCCTCTCTGACAAGGACTTTCTAATAATGGGAGCACCCACTGCTACAGAGTCATCTAGACGTTCCATGCACAGAGGCAAGTCCCTCTTCATGGTACTCCCAGTCAAGTAAGCATGACAATAGTGGTAGAAGGATGGAACCTGGTACCTCTCATGGGCCTTGTTTCATGGCCACAGCTGCTGCAAGGGAAGCTGAGATGGGTAAGCCCAAGCTGGACAGCCATGTGACTGGACAAGGTTTGTGCTGCCATGGAAGCGTGGGGGCAAACTGTGGGCACAGCTGCCAGCCTCTGACCCACAATGCTGGTTGGGACAGGCAATGTAAGGGGTTTTTCTGGAAACTGTGAACTCTGTAAAAATGTGTACTTGGATGGTCCCAGATCTCAAATTAGTGCATGGTTTGTGTGAGCATCCTTCCCCCACCCTCAATTCTGAGTGGAAGCCACCATCAGCAAGAAGGTGGTTTTTTTTGTTTTTTTTTTTAAGATGGCTGGCTTCTTCAAGTAGTTGTGTGCCTTGCAGACTGCTTGCTGACAGAACCACATGAAAGGCAGGAAAGAGATCTAGCATTCTCAGACCGTTATGGTAGCGTCTTGGATCTCCTGGGGGCAAGCTATATTTGTTTCTCAGAGTCTCTTTTGTTTACTTCTTTATCTCCTTAAAGAATAAGTTTTGGGGACTTGAAGGAGGTGAGAAGCTTTTGTGTTTCTGTGGCAGCCGACTTTTAAAGATAAAAAAGGTCCTCCAGCATTCTCCTTGGAGGCATGCCTACTTGCCAAGTTGTCACGGTTTAAATCACAGCCAGTAGGGTAGAGGAATGGTGCTGGAGTTCTCAACCGGCCTCCTTGGCTGCTTCTAAGAGGCTCCAGAAGGGAAAGGCCCCAACTTTCCTGTACGGGAATATTCAGATTCGGTTTCTTTGCGAATGAACGAACAACATTGCTCTGATTGCTGAGAAGCACCGATCTGAGAGTCCTCACTGAGGAAGAAGATGGAGAACTGGAGTCTTCTGTCACAGGAAACGGTGGTTTGAAAATGGGAACACAGGTGGTGCTGAGGGCACAGGCACTCCCTCTTTTTCTGGTTCCATCTCATTATTGTGAAGCATATGCTAAGTAGGTCATCACTCATTCCCATCGATTCCTGCTTTGAGCCATTCAAAAGTAAGTAACCCTGCATTCCTTCTGAGACCTTCTGATATTTATTCAGCGCTGTGATCATTCTTAACCAAAGGATACAGGACAGTCCTCCCCCCAGCTTTGTTTTATGGCTTCTAATTTAATCTACCTTCCTTCATCATGCGCTTATTAAGTGCCCCCCTAACCCTACGTTGTATCAGGTGGGAGGCAGTGCAAATAAAGCACAAGGAACAGGGTCTACCTTCTGGAATTTACAATCTAGGTGGGACCTTACTAGGTAGGAAAATATTATCATCTTAAGAAACCTTTACTAGAATTCTTCTCATAAGGAACAGGGTACCTTCATGTAAATGTTAGAGGGCAGAAGGTAAGACCCACCCCAAGGAATCCAGCTGTGGGTTATACGATTCTGTATGACAAAGGTGACAGATATGGTTTGTGCAGATATAGGAAGAGAAGAAGAGGGTCTGAGCCTGTCAGATGGTGGAAAGCTGCCCGGCTTACAATGGACTCTGCTCCCTGTGACCTTTCAGCTCTTCAGTAGAGGATTCATATCCACAAAATTCTTGGTGTAGGTTTTGGGCATTTTTTGTGTGAAAACTGATGAAAGCACAGAGCCTTGCATGCAGGATAGCCCCAACTGCAGCAAGCAGAGCCACAAGAGCAAAGACTTGGAGGACCACCAGGAAGTAATTACCAGAAATTGCAGGAATCCCCTGCAGCCTGACCCCAACAAGCCATAAAAGTAGCATTTTGTCCATGTTTATCCAAATTGCTAAGGGCATAGAGTTTCTGACATTCAGTTTCCATATAAACATTCAAATCACTAGATAATAGTGCCAAATAGATGAGCACCAAGTGCAAGACCACTTGGACCTGCTAGATAGGGAAACCAAGTCATAGGCAAACAATAGGATGGGGCTGGAGTGTCTCTGAACACCAGTGAAGGGACTTCTCTGGATGTGAGATCAAACCTATCTTCTGTCTTTCCAATCAATCAATAGGACCTACTGTGTGTCAAGTCCTAAGACAGCCACAAAAGAGGTAAAGAGGTGGCCTCTGGCCTCTGAGAGGCTAGCAGCTAGGTCGGGGATTTGAGGCTAGTGGAAGGAGTTGACATTTCTGCACCACATTTATGCTCCAGGCATTGCTCTGGGCACTTCCCATAATTATTTCCTTGGCTTGTTAGAAAGACTCTGTGAACTAAATATTGTTGTACTCATTTTGCAATCAAGGGGACTGAGGCCCCAGAAGTTATGAGCAATCTATCTGAGGTCGCAGAGCTATCAAGTGGTAGGTCCAGAATCTGAATCCACCTATCTGGTTCCAAATGACCTCGCTGAAAATGGTCTGCACCGCAACGGTAGTGTCACAACTCAGGTTCTAAGACACATGACGAAAACCAAGGTGCTGCACAGTCCCAGGGAGAAGGAAGAATGGGAGCTGGAATGGTCAGGGAAGCTGACACAGAGAGGGTAGAATTGGCCTGGGGGCCAGCATTGGGCAGGCCTGGTGGGCAGCTGAAGTTTGGGGGGGTGCACAGCACAGGGGACAAGAATGGGCAGGTGTTGGAGGGAGGATGTTGACGGTATGGGCACCTCCCAGGTCTTTCCTTGTGGGGGGCCCATCGCCGTAGGGGAAAACACAAAATGTCAAGTCTTCATCCTGCCCAGCTCTGCCATCGGCTTCTCTGTGACTCTGGGGACACCTCTGAATCTCAGGGTCCTCAACATAAAATTAGTGAGTTGGGTAAGATAGTACAATAGCTCCTTTAACAATTAAAAGCCTCTGTGGACCTATCACTTAAGTCCTTGAACAGATTCAAATTACTTTGTATCCAAAGACTAAGAGAAAAATTAGGGCTTATGAAAGATCTCTCAGGACAAAGGCCTCTCAGATCTGGCGGGAGACAAGCAGATGCTGAACATTTATGTTATAGGACAAGGATAGCAGATGGCTTTCATCCTCCTGACTCCCTGGAAAAGCCAGAGAAGGCTGGGGCGCAGTCCTTTTTAGTTCATGTGAGAAGGTGAGCCACAGAGCGTCAGCAGCATGTACCAGGTGACAGGGGAAAGGCTTGCTTGGCAGGTGTTCCCAGTGCAATTTTGTTATCTGCTACGTTGTGGTTCAGAGGCAACCCCTTGTTGGTTGGTTTTACTTTATTTGTATCTCAAAGGAAATTTGAGAGAAATAGTACCTTTTAAAAGGATTGAAATGGTTGGAGTCTTTGTTCTTAAATGAACTGCTGTTTTAGAAGGTCCCAACCTAGGTGAGGGACGAAGGAAGAGGAAAGAGTCTCAAAACAGTCAGAACAACTGTAACAATCTGCTGGGTCAGTTCCATGGGCTGATGGAACACGATGGGGCTTGGCTGCTGCCGTGCAAGTGTCAACTGTGTTTAGAGCCTTAATGCTATTACCATGGGTCTCTCTGACTCTCCAAGAAGTCTGTCTTCAGCATTCAGCCACGTTTCCACCCCTAGACCAAGCTCTAGTATATGAAGGTCTCCGTGCCTGCTTCCTTATGCACAAAATGGGAGTAATGAGAGTCACTACCTTGTAGGATTGTTGTGAGGATTAAATCCATTAGTACACACAATGCACTAAAAATAAAGCCTGGCCCATTGACAATGCTCCATAGTTGTCTGTTATTATCTGAGTAAGCTGGATGTCTTGTTTGCTGGGGCATTAGGTCTCATTCACTGTTTTTCAAGGTACTGCTCCTGGCTTGGAAGGATTTGGTGAAGTGCGTACAGGAGAGAAAGCAAAAAAAAAAAAAAAAAGAAGAAGAAAAAAAGTAGCTCTATGACCTTGAGCCTGGCTGACTGCTACTCTAGGACTTGTATTAAGCACTGGAATCCCTGAGAGGAAAACACACGTGCTTTTCTTTCAGTTCAGGTTCAGTGGGTTCGATAGAGTTATTTGCATGGGAGGACAATAATAGTACTATTATGTTTATTTTTAAAGAACAAAAGTCGGTCGTTCTTCCTCCCAGTGTCACATGAGCATGGTGTGAGAGTGTGGGGACAGCAGGTGGAACCGGCATGTTCTCTTTACCAAAGTGGTTGCAGGACTCCTCAGAGACTTAAAACCAGGGAAATGGGCAAGCGATGTGGACTTGGGACAGACAAAGATGAGTCTGATTTTGGATACGTGGTCATGCAGGTGCAAATCAAGCATTTGAATAGAAAAACCGCTACAGGAGTGAGGACATTTCCATAGGAAATTAAGAAAGTCAAATATGGTGAGAGGAATTAGGATAAGAGAAGAGGTAGGAAATCGTTAGTGGTCTGCAACTGCTGTCTGAAACCATTAGAATGGATGTGTCCCCTGAGAGAGAATATAGACAGAGAGCACGGGGCTTGGGCTCCCCACTTCCGTGAAGGATGTTTTTAAACTTACAGTACTGTTGAGATTGCCCTTTGACTTTTTTTTTTTTTTTTTTTTCAGAATCAACACAATGGGGACTGTACGCTGGGCTGTTCTTAGGGGGCATCGTTGGTGTCATCTTGATTCTCGAAGTGGTAATACTGCTGTTGAGAAGAAGAGGTAGGTGTCTGCCAATAAAGAGATTCATATCAGACTCTGTGGTAAGCAGGGAACCTCTCTGCACAGGCAGATCTGCTTGCACCACTCTGGCTTTCTGCCTGAAGCACCTTTGCAATAACACTAAATACACATATCCTGGGACCTTGCTCAATTCAGTCTAATTCAGTATGTCTTGATCCCTAATTAGGCCATGGAGATGGAAAGAGGGATGAGCCACAGAGGTTGAATGTGGGAGACACGACAGAGATCGTTCATGTTCAATATGACTAGCACTGCTGGGGAGGGAGGTACAGGATGCTGAAGGCGTCCAGACAAGAGACTTGACAACGTTCACTCGACACAGAATCCAGGGGACTCTTGGATCTTGTTCAAGAAAAGTTATAATTACGGACCAAAAAAAAGGGGCATTATAATAAGATGTTTTCATCCAAGGGTTGAAACTTTTCTAAAACCTCTTTTTATTCTTGCAATTTCCCTCCGAGAATAGTAAGTTAGTTGTCTCTACGTGACTTAGCAGTGGGGTAACAGAGGCACAGAGAAGCCGTGTGACTTGTGCAAGTTCACCCACCCAGCTAGTGAGAGAACCAGAACTGTATGTCTCCCAACAACCAGGCCACGTGCCACTGGGAAGACCCACAGCAGAGGGAACGCTTTTTACTAAGATTTTTACACAAATTCTGACTCATCTTGGGAAACTGTACAATTTGTGAGTTTGCTTAAGGCCTAACTAAACAGTATAGAAGATCACCCAGGGTAGTTATTAAGGCCCAGTATTCCCTGGCAGTTTAAACGCCTGGGGGATGTGTCTCCTGGCCTCCCCTCCAAAGGGTCCCCTGGTTCCACGTCACAGGGACATGTGCTCGGCCACACTTTCATCACCCACCCCCACCAAAGTCAGAGGTCCTGCCCCCAGACCAGGATAGGCCCCTGGGCTGGCCTTCCCACGGTGAGGACAGGACTTGATCCTCACACCACCGAGTCGATGGCTGATCTTATTCTCAAGTAGATCAGCGTTCTCACGTGTAACCTTCTCAAAAAAGCTCTTACCACAGCACTCTTGCTGGGTTTGCTTGTATAAGAAAGTCTAGATCACAGCACATCCACCTACTTTTATCTCATTTCCTCCAACTAAGAGTTAGATGGGGAGTGGTGAGGGTAGGGTGATTCAGACAGAAACTGTGATGAGAGCCTAAGGCGATGGGGCAGGGCACCCACAATTGGCTGGATAAGAAGGAAGCATTTAGATAGCAGGATGGAGAAAACGGAGATTAACGCAGCCATGCTAACCTAGCCGGAGTGGGTGCCAGGGTCCTAACTCACATTCTTTCCTCAACCACATTCTGCTCTCCGCATGTTTGCGCTCTGAAGGGAGTAATGCCCCCCATCTCCCCACAAATCCGTCACCCTCCTCATTACACATATCCATCCTTGTTTCCAGCCACCCTGTACTCCTTGGAAGCCAGGAACATGAAATCCTGGCCTCAAACCTACGGGAAAACCTACATTAATTCCTGTACCCTTTGCAAGACTTTGTTTTGATTCTGTTAGCACTTTCTAATGCTGTCACCTCCAAAATGCTGCCTGGCTCTGAAGGTGTTCAAATGGTTTCTCTGGCAATTTCATATCCAGAATACAGTGGTTAAAAACATAGGGTTTGGCATCAGACAAACTTACATTCAAATGAAGACTTTGCCACTGACGAGCTATGTGACTAAATAAATGAACTCTCTTCTGCAAAATGGGGATGATATTATGTACCACATGGTATTGTTGTGGGGATCCATGAGTCCATACACAGAAAGTACCAAATACAGTGGCGTCCATGCTTAGACGATGGATCATGGACAGGTGCATGATGGATGGATGGATACTTACACACATAGACAAATCTTTTAATGGAGTTGAATTAACACATCAATGTTTAAGTCCTATGGCCAGCAGCGGGTGGCACAAGGAGCATCTGGGAATAGTCCTTAGAGCCAATTTAAGTACATGAAGTCCTGCTAACAAAGGACAATTTCGTGCTTCAGGACACAGTAGGAAAGGACATTACACAGTCTACAACTTCATTTTACAGTTATGGTAAGAGGCCTTCAAGTGTCCCAGAAACAGAGGGGTGAGAAAGCTGAGTGAAGCAACGTACAACAAGCGGGAGGGTACAAAAGAGTAATGAGCCCTGTCCTTGGAGAACTTAGAATCTTATTAGGAGACTAGATATGCACATTAAACAATAGAGATTAAAATAATTGAACGGCATTCCAATTGCATGGAACACATACTGGGAATTTACTACGTGCCAGACACTGTTCTAAACACTTTACAAATAATATCTCCTGTGATCATCACAACAACCCTGGGGGTGCAGATACTTCAGTCCCATTTCACAGATAGAGAAATAGAATTAGAGAGATGGAGTAACTAACCTAAGGTCATGTGACACACGTGTTGGGACTTGGTGTTTGTGCCTTTGGGACTCCTGGGGCAGGTGGGGAGGTGGTGGGGGGTAAAGACCAGACAGGTCTGAGGAGAGTTTGTGGGCATGCCAGACAGAGATAACCACTGTGGTTTCTTTTCCCCAGATAAAGCAAATCATTACCAGCCAACAATGGAAGCAAAAAGCCTTACTATTTATGCCCAAGTCCAGAAATCAGGTGTAAGTTCTCTATTTTCTTTGTCTGGGGTGGGCCTGCTTCCCTGTGGGATTCCTGGCCAGTCCATCTTGCAAAAGGCATTAAACTTCAGTGTCAGATGGGACTATTTGTTATTTGAAATAATGGAAAACACTGGGTACTCTTCTGGCCATCCACGTCTTCTTAGGGAAAAATGAGGAAGCAAGAAACACATGACACACGACTCCTCCAGCCCTGGCGTTCCGAGTATCTATCTGTGGTTCCCTGTTACCAAACTCTCCCCTCTCTAGGGACAAGGGTGCAGGCTTGAGGTCAGAAGGAAGGTGCAGTAAGGCTGTTGTATGATGTGCTGGTCTGATCCAAGTGTAGGAGTTTGCAAAGCAGCATGGAGACAGGGAAGGAGGATCTTGAGGATTTTGGCTGGGTAGATGGAAGGTGATATGTAGGCTGGAGATGAAAGACCTGATGGAAGGCAGTTGGACTGAGGGAGAGCCACGGTGAAGTTGA
The DNA here is from genome assembly GCF_009762305.2 of Zalophus californianus. Taxonomy (NCBI): domain Eukaryota; kingdom Metazoa; phylum Chordata; class Mammalia; order Carnivora; family Otariidae; genus Zalophus; species Zalophus californianus. Next base: position 5,235,843 of record NC_045604.1, on the reverse strand, counting down.
GGAGCAGGTATGTTAGGCGTAAGAGGGAGGCTAAAGGAATATGGTTAGATGGGTAGATACTCTAGTTCTTCAGACATGAAGGCAATTCTAGGTGATGTACAGACCAGAATCTGGCCATTCAGAGGACTCTAGGACAAAGCTCTTATTTCTGCTGCCCTCTAGTGGCTTGGAGGGTTTAATACATAGGCCATCACTACCGCTGAGAACCAGGCTCTGTTTAAATATAGGAGAGTCCCAAGAGTAAACTCCACCCTTGCATTTACACATTTGGTAACCAGTTTCAACTTTAGCATGGTGCCTTCCCTATCTACTCTGTCTGATGCTGTTCTTTTTACTGTAAACCAAGACATATATACCAGAAGTGCACAAAGTATAAATGTCAGCTCAATGAATTACCCTATCGTGTTATCTAGTAAAGCAAATCTTCCCACCTTGTTTTTCTCCAACAGTTTTCAACTAGTCTTGTCCCTTCGTACTTTTGTATATATTTCAGAATCAGCTTCTCAAGTATCAGAAAAGGGGAGAAAATCCTATTAGGATTGCATTGAATCTACAGATCTATTTGAGGAGAAATTACATCTTTCAGTATTGAGTCCTCTAATACCATATAGCTACCAGCCAGATCAAGGAACAGAACATTGCCAGCAACCCCCACAAGACCTCCTGTACCCACTCCTTCATCTCTATTCTCTCTCTCCTCACCAAAGATATCACTGTCCTGACTTCTAAAAATATATTTTAGCGTGCTCTCTCTCTCTCTCTCTTTCTTTAACTTTATAAAAATGGGATTCTACAGTATTTTTCCTCTTGGGTCTGGTTTTTTTCCCCTCAGTATTACTTTCATGAGATTCATATGTCTTTGTGCTTGGATATAATGCATTTATTTTCATTGCTTTATAGAACATCACTGCATGAATATACAAGAGTTCATTTACCTAGTTGACTATTGATGGACGCTTGGGTTATTTCCAGTTTGAAACTATTATAAAAATTCCAACTATGAACATCCACATGTGTATCTCTTGGTAGATATGTGCACCCTATTTTTGTTGGGTATGTACCTAGAAGTAGAATTGCTGAATCATACAGTATGCATATCCTCAAATTCGCTAGATAAGGCCAAACTGCTTTTCAAAGTGAGTGCATCAATTTACTTTCAGGCCAGCTACACATTCTAATCAAAACTAGGTGTTATCAGCCTTTTTAATTTTAGTCATTCTGTTGGACGTGTCTTTTTATAGTTTTATTTTGCATTCCCCTAATTATTAAGGAAATTGGACAATGCTTCTTATATTTATTGGTCATATTAATATCCTCTCTCTTTAAAGTGCCTGTTAAATCTCTTGTCCATTTTCCTTAGAATTTCAGGCTTTTTTTAAACGATTAGCATAAGTTCTTTAAATGTTTTTAGCTTTTTGGCAGTTACATTTTATTTTATTTTTTAATTAAAAAAATTTTTTTGGCAGTTACATTTTAGCAAATACCTTCACCCATTCTGTGTTTCGCCTTTGCAATTTCTCAGTGACACCTGATAAAGAAAGGTTCTTAACTGCAGTATAGAGCAATTCAGTAATCTCTTCCTTTGTAGATAACGATTTTTGTGTCCTGTTTCAGAAATCTTTCTCTACTCGTGGGTAATGAAGAGATTCTATCATTTTCTAAAAGCTGTGTGGTTTATCTTTCACATTTATATCTGTTATGTACCTGAAAATGCCTTTTGGAGTAAGGTGTGAGATGGGTCAGGTTTCATTTTTCTCCAAATGGATGTCCTATCGACCACATATTGAAAAGATGGCCCTTGCCCCTGTTAGTGCCATCTTAATCACAAACCAAGAGTCCGTATATGTGAGGATCCGTTGTTCTGGTTCTCTATCCTGCTCCCTTTCCTGTTTGTTTAGGCTTGTGCCAGTAGCATACAATCTTTACAAATTCGTTATAGATTACAGATTCATGACAAGTCTGATATCTGGTAAAATGTCTTCTTATTTGTTTTTGTTCTTCTTCAAGAGTTCTTGGCCATTTTTGGTCATTTGTATTTTCATATATATTTTACCTTCAGTTTGTCAAGTTCCACCTAAAAATCCTGCTGGAACTTTAATCAGAACTGCACTGATCACTTTGAGGAGACCATACATACTTACAGTATTGAGTCTTTCCATTCACAAAATAATACATCCTTTCCTTCATGTAGGCCTTCTTTAATTTCTCTAAACAATGTTTTATAGTGTTTTGCATAAGAGACTTGTCCATCATAATTTATTACTTGGCATTTGAGCATTTGAGATTTTGGAATACTATCATCAACATTATCTTTTAAAAATTTTTTAGTTTCTATATATTATAGATACCTAGAAATACAATTAATTTTTGTATTTTAAACTTATATTTGCAACATTGCTAAACTCACTTATAAATTCTAGTCATTTTTCTACAGGTGACTTGGATTTTCTCTGTACAAAATTGTACCATCTGTAAAAAAAATTACACTATATTTCTTCATTTTCAAACCACATAACTTCTCTTCCTGTTTTACTGGCTGAGTTTTCCTATCCAGTGTTGAATGGAAGTGTTAAAAGAGGCGTCCTTGGATGGTTCCAAACTCAAAAGGGAAACTTTCAGCATCTGGCCATTAAATATGGTTTTTGCTGAAGGTTTTTATAGCTGCCTTTTCATCTGATTGAGAACATTCTCTTCTGTTCCTGGTTTGCTAAGGAATCGGCATTGAATTTTATCAACACTCTCTCTGCATCTATTGATATGGATTTTTTTATATTATCTTTTTTATTTATCTGCTGAACCACACTGATCTGCAAAGACTACACTGCATTTGCATTCCTGGAATAGAGGCGATGTAGTCTGGTCCTTTTCAAATATCGCTGGGTTTTATTTTATTAATATTTTGTTCAGAGGATGCTGTTGCTGTCCTGTTTAGGCTTCTGAGTGGAATTGGCCTGCATTTCTCCTCTCTTGTAATGGAGGTTCTGATACCAAGATTATGCTAATCTCACAAGATGAGTAAGAGTGCATGTTCATTTCCCAGTGCTACTGTAACAAATGTTTGCAGACATGGAGACTTAAAGCTACAAAGTCATCCTCTAACAGCTGTGGAGGCCAGAAGTTCAAGATGGAGGTGTGGGCAGGCCCTGCTCTTCCTGAAAATGTTGCCTTACCTCTTCCAGCTTCTGGTGGCTCCGGGCACTCTTTGACATTTAGTTGGCTTGTAGCTACAGAACTCCAATTTCTGCCTCCACCTCTGCATACATTTCTTCTCTCTCTGTCTCTGGGTCTTCTCCTTTCCTTTTAACAGTAAAAGGACACTCATCACTGGATTTAATCCAGCTTGACCTGAGTTTAAAATCCTTACCTTAAGTACATCTGCAAAGATCCTCTTCCAAATAAGGTCACATTTAGAGATTCTGGATGGACCCATCTTTTGGGGGTCACAGTTCAACCCACTACAGGGTACATTTCCTCCGGGCAGGATTGATGCTATTTTTCCCTTAAATATTTGGTAGGACTCACGGGTAAAGTTATCTGAGTCAGGGGTTCCTCTGAGGGATGAATCTTTTAAATTATAATTTTTTTGAAGCTGTTATATTTTTATTCATTTATTTATTTTTATTATGTTATGTTAATCACCATATATTACATCGTTAGTTTTTGATGTAGTGCTCCATGATTCATTGTTTGCGTATAACAGCCAGTGCTCCATGCAGAATGTGCCCTCTTTAATACCCATCACCAGGCTAACTCATCCCCCCACCCCCTCCCCTCTAGAACCCTCAGTTTGTTTCTCAGAGTCCATAGTCTCTTATGGTTCGTCTCCCCCTCCAGTTTCCCCTTCTTCATTCTTTCCTTTCTGTTATCTTCTTCTTCTTTCTTTTTTTTTTTTTAACATATACAAATATAATGTATTATTTGTTTCAGAGGTACATATCTGTGATTCAATAGTCTTACACAATTCACAGTGCTCACCATAGCACATACCCTCCCCAATGTCTATCACCCAGCCACCCCATCCCTCCCACCCCCCACCACTCCAGCAACCCTCAGTTTGTTTCCTGAGATTAAGAATTCCTCATATCAGTGAGGTCATATGATACATGTCTTTCTCTGATTGACTTATTTCACTCAGCATAATACCCTCCAGTTCTATCCACGTCGTTGCAAATGGCAAGATCTCATTCCTTTTGATGGCTGCATAATATTCCAGTGTAGATATATACCACATCTTCTTTATCCATTCATCTGTCGATGGACATCTTGGCTCTTTCCATAGTTTGGCTATTGTGGACATTGCTGCTATAAACATTGGGGTGAACGTACCCCTTCGGATCCCTACATTTGTATCTTTGTGGTAAATACCCAGTAGTGCAATTGCTGGATCGTATGGTAGCTCTATTTTCAAATTTTTGAGGAACCTCCATACTGTTTTTCAGAGTGGCTGCACCAGCTTGCATTCCCACCAACAGTGTAGGAGGGTTTTAAATTATAATTTATTACACCATTCTCCTCCCTTTTAATAATTAAGCAAATTTTTTCCTGTTTTTTAGTTGATAACCTAGAAATTATAAAATGCATCCTTGACTCACCAAAGTCTAATGTTTATTCTCTTCCTGGACAAAACTTCATCTTCCCTCTAACTTCACCTTCTGATTTATGTGCCTTTTTTGGCCATTATTTTAATTTCATGTATGTTTTAAACATAGGAGACATAATTGTTATTGTTTTATACATCAATATGCATTTGCACTTACCTACGTTTTTACAATTTTCTTTGTTCATAGTTGCAATGCTATATGATATCATATAAAGACTAATAACGTAGACAATGATTAAATGTTAATATTTTCTTTGTTCTTATTTGTAACAATGATATGATACCATTATAAAGACTAGGGTAACAGGGAAAATTATGTAACATACATTTGCTGTCTGCTAGGGAACTCTCCTAGGTCTTCTCAGGACTGCTACATTGTACAACTCTGGGAAACACTGCTCATGAAAAATATGTGAGAATGACACCCCTGGAGTTTCTGTAAATCACGCTCCCTGGACTCATGCCCTAACTGAAGACACAGGGATACAAAAATGTACTAAGTTATTACAACTATGTTTAAGAGAATTCCCTAAATCCAGGTTAAAATCCTGAAGGGAAAAATAACAATGTGCTAACCATGTTGTGTTGAAGAAGTAAGTATAGGTGGTTTCCCTTATACTTTTTTCCTCCTTTGCCAAACTTCTTCACTAAACATGAAAAGCTTAAGTTACTAACTTCTCCCTTGTGCCTCTAAGTCAGGTCATACCAAAGTCTTCACAGACAGGAAGACAGGCAGGGATGAAGGTCTCTTAAATTGTTTCACATTCTCTTCATCTATCTCCTTATTGCAAGTAATTCTTCTTAAATTCATTTTTTCTCCGAAATATAGTATCTGTGAGTTGTATGGGATCTTGAAAGTCATCTATTTGAATCACCCAATTACTGCTTGAGTTATCTTCTCATTATTACTTCCAAAGTGTTGGCTAGCTCCTTTTTGCTAAAATACAGTTTGTGAATAAGCAGCATCAGTATCACCTGGGACATTTTTAGAAATGCAGAACCTCAGGGCTTACCCCAAGTCTTCTGAAATAGAACCAGCTTTCTAACAAGACACCCACATAATGCATATGTACATTCAAGTATGAGAAGCCCTGGTCTACCCCAGGCACTTCCAGTAATGGCGAATTCCCTGCCTCCCAAGGCAATCCATTCCACATTTGAGCATCTCTTAATATTAGAAAGATCTTCACTATATTGAATCTCCAAATTCCAATCTTGGTTTAAACCCGAAGGACTCTACAGGACAAATCTAATTCTTTTTCTACATGACAATCTATCAAATATATAAAGAGAAAGATCATGTCCCACCTTGAATCTTCTTTCCTCCAGTAAATGTTTTTAATTCCTTACCTTTTCCATCAGAGGACAAGATTCTGAGCTTCTCAAGTTAAAACCCATGTTTAGTTTCTAGTCTTGCTCTACATCCAGGAGAAGTGGGGAGTAGCAATATCCTACACTGGTGTCCCTGAAGTGTGTTGAAAGGATGACTTCCCTGGCATAAGTCTTGTTACCTCCATTTAATGGGGATGTGGTCTCAATTTACCCCTACATTGACTTCATCCTGGTATTATGGATTGTAAGTCATTTAAAGTAACATCAATGGATTTTTAAAAAATGTGCCCAGTACTATTTTTGTGGGGAATGTGAAGAAATATAGGAATAATTAGTCTGTTTGAAAAAAAACAACATGTAAATATATCGGAGTGCTTTAAATATCGCACAGTTAAGTGCCATCATGTATAAATTAGACTTTAAATATCTGGGGTATTTAGGTCATTATAAGTTGGTGTAAGCAAAGAAGAGCAGAACGCTGGGAAGAGCATCCACTTTAAGCTGAGAGGCCTCGTGGGACGCTTAGCTTTGATATATCATATAAAGACTAATAATGTGGACAATGATTAAATGCACATAGGAAAGTATGAAGTCTCTCTGAGCCTTAGCTTCTCCTTCTGTGAAATATAACAACGGGATTTAACATGCAGAGTTGATGTGAGACAAATGGGCACTTGTGGAAAACATTGTATGTATGCTTATTATTATGCTTATTATATTATTAAGTTCAGTACTTGCACAGGAAAGAGAAGTCACAGGAAACCCTGTCAGAGTCAGGAATAGCAGGAACAGCGGGGTAGGATGGTATGAACTCGGGGACAGGAGTGAGACAAATGTTATGAAGATCCCATTCCCTTCAACTGCACCGGGGACAGCCCCAGCAGTCCTGGTTCACCATCAGGAAGACGTACAACATTTGGGAAGGGCTCATGGTGCAGTGGGCTGCCTCTCGAGGCTGTGAGCTCCACGATGCCACTGGGGGAGTCCAGGCAAAGCCCTGAGAATTGAATTCTGGGGAATTTGCAGGAGCATTTCCACCTGGGAAGGAGGCTGGACCAGTTGACTCTGAGGGGCTCTCTGGCTCAAAGCTTCTGGATCTTGTGCTTCTCCATGGGGAGAATCAGATGGAAACAACTCTGCTCAGCTGATTTCCTCTTTCTTTGCTTCTCTCGTAGTCTGTTCAGAAGAAACCTGATCCCCTGCCAGCTCAGGACCCCTGCACCACCATTTACGTTGCTGCCACAGAACCTGTCCCAGAGCCTGTCCAGGTGAGACATCTCTCTGAGCCTCTTCTCTTCAGGGAGGGGATGGTGGGACCTGGGTAGAGCCGAAATAAAACAGTCCTGAAGTGGAGAAGGCAAGCCCTAGAAAGCGGGTCTCAAGGATCCTCCATGGTCTTGGCTGCGGGACTTCCGGGGGACCCCTCCTGGCTGCTCACATGGGACAGCTCTCTCTCTGTTCACTAGTGTTTCTCCGAGAGCTGTCCAAAAACCACATCAGAATCTGCTGGCATATTTGCTAAAAATAAAGATTCCTGGAGCTTTCTCCTAGGATTCTGTTCAATCAGAAAGTTCATGGTGAGCAACCAGACATTTATCCATTAAAAAAACAGCCTCCCCAGAGCATGTTTACATTTGGGATTTGCATCTCGAGTCCAAGAGCTCCTGAGTCCAGCTGCATCACAGAATCACAGGACAACTTTGTAAAAAGGCTCATGCGGGGGCTCCATCCAGCCCAGTTTCATCAGAATGTTTAGGACTGGAGCTGTGCCTGGCATGAGCCCGGAAGAGAATATGGTGTGCAGCCCAGACTAAGCCTCACTATCTACCCCCACTGCAAGACCAGCATGGATCAAGTTTACTCGATAGGAATTATTTCTTTTCCTAAATGGACAGAAATAAATTCTGGGCTGAAATCTTGGCTTCAGTGGCGTTCTAATAAATAAAGCATTTTAGGAGATAATTGAGGAACAAAAGGCCACAGAAATGCCTACATTGACTCCTCTGCCTCAAAGCTCTTACTGGACTCACACCCGGAGATGCCTGGGAGGATGCCCTGTCTGCATCCGGAGGTCTATTCTCAGAACACTGTCCTATTCAATGGGGGAAGTAAATACATGACTCCGATTTTAAAAAGCTTTAAGAAATAATGTAGATTTTTAGTGATGTTTTCTTCATCAAAAACAGTCTGTTGTATTTCACATTTTACAGCAAAACTTCCTGAATTCCTCCATTCCTGTCTTTCTCTGACTCTTGAATCTACTCTACCTAGAAAACGTCTTCGCCTGCAGTCCTGTCTTTCCTCTCCCGTCTCTGCTCCAATTTTTCCTTCTCTCTTTGGGTCTCACTATCCCTTTCTAAAGCTCCGTCAGTTAGAATTCTCTGGGTTTCTCCAACTCTGCCCTGTGCCCAACAGCAAAGCAAATGGTTTTCCTTATAAGGCAAGGTCAGGGCAGAGAGCAAAGAGAGACATCTTCTGGGTCTCCCCAATGGTGATGGGGTGCACACACCTGGAAGGGAGCTGGAGCCCTGAGGTTCCGCTCCCAGCAAGTCACTGCGCCACCTGATACCTGAGACTCTTTCCTTTTACTAAGCAGCGCGCTTTCCATTTGTAGCCTGTGAAGCTGGTGCCTCTGCTCACAGACTTCTGTTTTGTCTCCAGGAACCAAATTCCATCACAGTCTATGCCAGTGTGACACTTCCAGAGAGCTGACACCACAGACTCAGTGAAGGGACTTCCTGAAGGAATAAACACTGAACTTGACTCCATGTCCCAAGCTCCCGTGACACTCTGCACATCTGTACTCTTCTCAGATCAACTCCTCGGGGATGCTTCTTCCACAGCCACCTGTGGGATGGACAAGGGACTGAGGCTTTCTGAGCACTCAGCCTGCTCCCCAGAGCCCAGGCCTGGAAGAGAGAACTAGAGATACAGCTTTCCAGCTTTGTGGCATAGCAGATGGAACGAGTAATGTGGGTCCAGGGGGCCCAGACCTCCAGTTGTCTTGCTCCGTGCTGGGACCGGACAATAAGAGCTGAAGGCAGGAAGCTGCGACATCTAGTACCTCTCTCAGACAGCTGACGTCTGCAATGTCTTACGTCTCGGCTGCCTGTGCTTGGTCCTGGGAGCTGACCCCGATCCACCCAGACCTGATCGAGGCTCTGCGCCTCACTTTCTCTCTCTGGACGGGCAGTGAAGGGTGAACTCCTTATTATATGTAGAACACTCTGAGATTATTCTCTGAAAGAAGCTAATAGTATTTTATTTGCAAACCGAGAAGCTGAAGGGTCAATAAACTGACAACATGACTGTGAAGTCTCTGAGCTTTGAATAATGGAAGGAAAATCACCTGAGATTCTCAAAAAATTATAGAATATTTAAGTTTAATATTATATAACATATATATACTTACATATGTAATGTTTAAGTATAAGAATACTTAAAAGTATTCCGTGCAGATGGCATTAGGTTTAAAGAAACATGACAGGTGTTTGGTGGCGCCGTTACAGAGGAACTCGGCGTAATCAGAACTTGTCCCAGGCTGATCTTTCACTTCTCAAAAAGATCTTTAAATCCCTACTTCTCTGTTTACTCCATTGAGCAACGCCTGTGGATCCTCAGCTAAGATGCTCTCGCTGTGTCCTGAACCCGTTCACATCCATGGCCTCATGACATCTGGGTCTTTACCAGGCACCTGCACTCCCCTTCTCACACTAAATGTATCCTGATGTAGAAAATTAACATATTGTAACCCAACAGCTTCAAATAATTGCATGCTGAATAACTTAAATTGCAGGCTGCAGACAGAAAGAGCCTCTTCTAGCAAAGTCCTATTTTCTTCCTATTCTCTGCTCTCAGGCAGGCCTGCTTCAGTTTAAGCTCTTAGTTCAGTTGGTTAAATAGGTTCTTGGAAGACCTTGGTGAACACTGGTTCAGGAACCACCAGCCATCTCCTGACCGTATAACAAGGGTACCGACTTTCCAGCGCAGGGATGTTGGGCACCTGCTGCACTGCTCTTGTCCTCCTGGAACTAGACCCCGACTCCTCCACCCCCTCCCTGCCTCCGCTGGACTTGGAAAGTCGACGTTGCTGGCGTGCTGTCTGCACCGAAGTGATCTCTCCAGCGTCCCTTCATCTCTTCCGTTCTAGGTTCTAATTCAGAGTCTGGGACTGAGGGGCCAGTGTTAGGTCATGCAACCATGTTCTGCCTCCAAGGGAGGCTGGGAAGTGAATATCTGACATGTTCCACTTTCACAGTGGTTGGTGAGTTCTGCCTCTTACAAGTTAGGGAATTCCGCAAACACAAGCGAGATTCAACACTGAGCAGGCAAAAAAGAAAAAAACAAAAAACAAAAAACAAAAAAGTCCACTACACCACCCTCGTATAAATGTAGGCTCATTAGCTGTCTGTTCTCAAAAACTGAGGAAGCTACTATCAAGGATTTGTAAACCTTGGGGTTATGAGCACTCAGTTCCTTCCTACAACTCAGAGTGTTCTAGCACGTCAGTTCTCAACACTTGGGTTTTTTTCTGTGGCCGAATTCTACCCGATGGAAGGAAGGAAAGAAAGGGGGAAAGAAGAAGCTCTCTCTTCAAGATTCCCTGACCGAGGCTCAAGACCTCACTGAGGAGGATGGCTGTGTCTTGTGGACTTTCAGGCTGTCCTTCAAATGACGGTTAGATGTCAGGTTCTGCACCATCAGGCTCCAGATTCAAGTCGGAAAGCGCAGACGCCTCAGCTCACCCCCTTCCCTGGGGGCACTGCTGGTGGGGCTGGAGCTTTCCTTTTCCTCAGGCCTAAAAAATGAAACCGATACTTTAGAGTCCAGTTTCCCCATGTTTCTTTTCTAATGTTTTCTTTTGACTGAGCATATTCTGAATTCTAGAGAACTCAAGAGGAACAGACCATTCTCGGTTTTAAGGGTCTGGGCTCCAAAATGCAACTGGGTGTAGTCCCAAGCCTCTTGAGTACACTTAACTCTGCTCCTACAAACCGATGCGATTGGTGAACAGTGCACAGGCGGGCTGAAGAACCACTGATGACAGTAAGTTATGTCTCTTCCTGAGTTTTTGTTTCTACCTCCTGGAAATGAATAAAATTCGGACAGTCCATCAAGGAATTTGCCCTTTTGTCTCGTGCTACCTGGAAGATTCATAACATAGCAATATGGCAAGACACGTTCCACAGCTTTGTGCTTCTGCAGCTATGAAACACTGAGGTGGGGGCGCCTGGGTGGCTCAGTCGTTAAGCATCTGCCTTCGGCTCAGGTCATGATCCCGGGGTCCTGGAATCGAGCCCCGCATCGGGCTCCCTGCTCGGCGGGAAGCCGGCTTCTCCCTCTCCCACTCCCCCTGCTTGTGTTCCCTCTCTCGCTGTGTCTCTGTCAACTAAATAAATAAAATCTTAAAAAAAAATGAAACACTGAGGGTGGCTGATTGGGTTTGATGAGCTGTGAAGCTGTCTGTCCCTTTCCTGGGATGCGGGCAAGGGTTAGGTCTGTGCCCCCCAGTCACCAGAGTCAGGAGCCACCGTCCCCCAGAGAAGACAGCTGTATGGGCCCACGCCTGCCAATATTTCCAAGGTGATATCAATAATAGAGTTGCCTGGGTAGCTTTAAAAAAATACTGATGCCCAAACCCTACCTCAAACCCAAACGAAATCTGGGCGGACGTCTTCAGAGCCACCCACCTAAAGGCTGCGTTGAAAGTCGGAAGGGATTTGTGACGCGTTGCCTACAGCGGCCACAAGAGGGAGATGTCGCAGCACCGTCCCCTCCACACCAGCCTCGCCAAAACCCTTCCGCGTCTGAAGGAGGAGGACTCAGTAGCGGCGGGGCTCAGTGAAGCGGTGGCTGGATTCACATCAGTTCACAACACTGACAGGCTGGCGGGGAGAGCTGACCCCTCCCCTGGAGACAAGGAAGCCCAGGGTGGACTGGTGGCCGACTCTAGTCAAGGTTCGCTGCAGTAAGTCTCTGTCACAGAAGACTCCTACTCAGCGCTTCACCCATTCAACAAAGTTATTAAGTTCCTACTAAGTGTCAGAGCTCGTCATCTAGTGGGAGATGCAAAGAGCACAGACGATGATCGCAGCCTTATGCTAGGTAGACAACCATGTGACCTACTGGGACTCGCGTGAAAAGAAGGAGGTGCTGTTAGTAATGACAATGGGGCGGTGGCCGGGCAAACCAGAATGGGGAGTCTCCTCAGCAGAGGAAGAAAGGGATGCTCATTTAGCGCAGAGGAGGTGCACCAAAGCCAAGACTTCAGGAGTGAGGAGAGTAGGCTTATTTTACGTAAGAAGTTTGAAGTAACAATGGAAATGAAGTAGAACATTTCCAGCTGAAGATAAGACACAGCAGCTCAGAATTTAAAAACAAAGCAAACCAAAACGAACCAAGATATCAGATTTACTTTTATGGCAGTCACACTTCCGACCTGAGACTAGGAAGAGGAGGGAAAAAAAAGCATAATTTATGCAAATACCTATGCAAATATTTTACTCTCTAAATGTATGCAACCGTTCTGCAAAATATATACTCCTGCTGACAGTACATTAGAGCTTCTGTCCCTGTTCCTCAATAGCACTTGATATTAGCTGATTTTCTTGGCCAATCAAGTATGTGATCTAGTAGTTATTTTAATTTTCATTAAAATTATGTCATTTTTAGACAGAAGTCTGTCTATTTGTAGACATAATTTTTTGAAAATATTTTTATGAAACTATTTTTCCAGTTCACCATTATAATAAAAACCAATTTGTCATCCAACATATTAATATTTCAGAAATCAAATAGTATTAATTAGCTAAGTGCCCTTTTAAATCTCAAACATCCTTTGGTTCGGATGATAAAATTATGTGATTATTCTAGAAAGAAGAGAACAAGGAATTGACCCATGGAGTTCACAATGTGGAGATCATTCCAGCTTACTGAGAGAAATAAATGCTAAGTCATTTTGTTAGGAGGTAGGGATAGCAATACTAATTAATTCTTATTACTGATGGAAAAATATAGATCTGTATATGTTTCTTAAAATGTAATATGTAATCGCTAGTAGAACCGATTGGTTTCCAGATGTAGGACAGTCTATTAAGGCATTAGGACATATTGGCGAGAGAAAGAACGAGGCAGTAGAAAATGTGGCTTCTGTCTGACCTGGTTGTGGATGTAATGCTCCACCAAGAAGAAATTAGGAGGACACACTACAGCGAGCTGGCCCAGGGGCACCATCATGAAAATGTCACATGGCCAGGTCAACTTGAATAAAAAGAAACATGGCCATCCTTCTGACAAATTCTAATTGTATTTCAAGCAATTTTTGTTTCATGGATGTAAATGCTATGCTGTTAGGTACCTGAAAGTTTTACGGTCACTACATCCTTTAAGCAGACTGCGTCTACCTTTTATCATCATGCATGCTCTCACTCAAACCCCACACTACAATGTGCTTATCGCACAGAGCTCACATAAAAAGGAAATTTAGGAATTATGTTGGAGGCTTGATGACAGCAGGTGTATCGACTACTTGACAGAAGTTCAAGGACTAGGAATCACTAGAGAATACACCATTTTCCAAGGAAAGGTGACACCAAATATATAAAATGTCTAACAGTAATATTGAGAGTCTGACATTTGGGGATATTCAGTCAATCTGCATACTTGCAACAAAAATTGAACACAGTGTAAATTGAGTTTCAGGTTCCCAAAGTGCTCTCTACTCAAGAAAACATGTGTAGGAGACTCCAAAATATGCTTAAAATATATGTATATATATATATATGTATTTACATATGTATACACCGTAAAACAATTACTGTACGTAGAATAATGAGCACTCCAAAAGTTATTTTGTACCTTTTGTGATCCTACCCACCTGCCCCACCCATCCCCCAACCAGGTAACTATTGATGTGCTTTCTTTCTTTTTTTTTTTTTTGGTCCCTATAGATAAGTTTGCATTTTCTAAAATTTTTCTGTAAATGGAACTTAGAGTACATTTTGTGTCTGGCTTCTTTCACTTGGCATGATTATACTGTGATTCACCCATGTTGGCATGTGCATTAATGTTTTAGTGCTGAGTGGTATTCTCTTGTATCAATATAACACAGTTTGTTTATCCATTCACCTGTTGATTGGCATTTGGGATGTTTCCAGTTTTTGGCTATTACAGATAAAGTTGCAACAAACATTCGTGTACAAGTCTTTGTATGGACACATCCTGTCATTTCTTTTTAGTAAATGCCTAGAAGTAGAAGAGTTGAATTATGTGGTAGGTGAAGTTAAACTTGTTAAGAAATTGCCACTGGTTTCTAAAGTGCTTGTAATATTGTCTTAGTCCATTCAGGCTGCTATGACAAAAGACCGTAAACCAGCTGGCTTATGAACAACAGAAATTTATCTTTCACGGTTCTGGAGGTTAGCAAGTGCAAGGTCATTATGCCAGCAGATTCGGTGCCTGGAGGTCCCAGGTCCTGGCTTGTAGATGGTTGTTTTTGTGCCGTGTCTTCACATGGTGGAAGACGGAGGATGCTCTCTGCACCCTTTTTTATAAGGGCATTAATCCCACTCAGGAATGCTCCATTCTCATGATCAAATCACTTTCCAAAGCCTCCACCACCTGATAGCATCACATGGAGGGTTAGGTTTCAACGTATGAATTTTAGGGGGACACAAACATTCAATCTACAGCAACCATTTTAGGTACATATATACCAGCAATGTGTAAGAGTTCTGGTTCCTCCGCATCCTTACCAGCATTTGGAACAGGGAGTCAGGTTTCTCCCGAGAAACAGAACCAATTGGATATCTACCTGGTAGCTAGAATGAGGTTTCTCGTAAGGAACTGGCTCATGATGATGATGGAGGCTGTAAAGTCCTACAGTGTGCTGTCTGCAAGCTGGAGAACCCGGAGGGCTAGTGGTGTGACTTCCAGTCAGAGTCCGAAGGTCTGAGAACCAGGAGCATGGATGGTGCGAGCCCCAGGCGAAGGGCAAAGATTGATGTCTCAGCCGGGGCAGTCAGTCACAGAGAGCCAATTCAACCTTCCTCTGCTTTACTCAGTGCACCAATTCAGATGCTAACCTCTTCCAGAAACACCCTCACAACACACTCAGAAATAATGTTTTACCAGCCATCTGGGTATCCAATGGCTCGGTCAAGTTGACACATAAAATTAACCAACCCAGTGAGTCTTTTTAATTTTACCCATTTTAAAGGATGTGTAGAAGTACCTCATTGTGGTTCTAATTTGATTTCCCTAAAGGCTAATGATGTTGAGCATCTTTTCATGTACCTGTTGGCCATCTGTATGTCTTCTTTAGAAAAATGTCCTTTCAGATTTTCTGTCCATTTTTTAATTGGATTTTTTTTTTTTTTGCAATGGAGTTGTATGAGTTCTTTTATATTTTGGATATTAGCACCTTATCAGATATATAATTTGCAAATATTTTCTCCATTCAGTAGTTGCTTTTACATTTTTCTGATGGTTTCCTTTGCTGCACAGAAGCTTTTTAGTTTAATGTAGTCCCATTTGTTTTTGCTTTTGTTTCTTTTGATTTTGGTGCCAGAATAAAAAAATCATCACCAAGACTTATGTCAAGAAGCTCACTGCCTATGTTTTCTTCTTAGGGTCTTGTGGTATTCGAGTCTTTAATCTATTTTGAGTTAGTCTGTCTATGGTGTAAGATAGTGGTCTGTTTCACTTTTTGCATGTGAATGTTCAGTTTTCCCAACACCATTTAGTGAAGAGACTGTCCTTTCCCCATTGTAGATTCTTGGCTCCTTTGTTATAAATTATGTGACCATATATGTGTGGGTTTATTTCTGATTTTATTTATTTGACCCCTCTCTCTTTTTTTATTGGTGAGAGTCTTTTCAGTTCTGTTTATCATTTCGAAGACCAGCTCTTCTTTTCATTGATCTTCTTCCCTATTTTCTTTTTCATCCCTATTTCATTTATTTCTGCTCTAGCCTTTATTAATTCCTTCCTTCCACTAACTTTGGGCATCACTTGTTCTTCCTTTTCTAGTTCCTTGAGGTGGAAAGTTATTTATTTGCTTTTTTTTTTTTTGAGGTAGGTATTTACTGCTTTGAACTTCCCTCTTAGAACTGCTTTTGCTGCATCCCACAAATTTTGATATGTCATATTTCCATTTTAATTTATTGCAAGGTATCTTAAAATTTTTTATTTCTTCTTTGACCCATTAATTATTCAGTAGCATGCTGTTTAATCTCCACATATTTGAGAATTTTCCAGTTTTCTTTGCATAATTTCTAGTTTCATACCTTTGTGGTCAGAAAAGATATTGATATGAATTCAATTCTCTTTAATTCATTAAGACTTGCTTTGTGGCCTAACCTATGACCTATTCTGGAAAATGTTCCATGCATACCTAGGAAGAATGTATGTTCTCTTGTTTTTGGATGGAATGTTCTGTGTATATTTCTGTTAAGTCCATTTGGTCTAGTGGGTCATTTAAGGCTGATATCTCCTTATCATTTTCTGTCTGGATGATCTATGTGTTGATATAAATGGGTATTAGAGTCCCCTACTATTATTGCCTTGCTGTCAGTTTCTCCCTTTAGGTCTATTCATATTTGCTTAATATATTTACATGCTCCTATGTTGGGTGCATAAATATTTACAAATGTTATATCCTCTTGTCAGGTTGACCCCTTTATCATTATGTAATTGGATGTACATAACTTTAGATGTAAGGACACACACAGACTGAAGGGGAAGGGATGGAAAAAGATATTCCATACAAATGGAAACAAAAGAAAGCTGAAGTAGCTATACTTATATGAGATAAAATAGAATTTGAAACAAAAGATAATATATATTCAAGTATAATATATTTTATTCTGCCTTGCTTTATTTATTTTCTTTGGAATGTAACCCCTTCCCTCTGCATGGCTGTTTGAGGGAGAAGCTGATCATTAATATTTCCCTCAGAATGAAATTGAGCTGGAATAGGTCAACAGCGTTAGGTTGAATTCATCTGTTATTAACCCAGCCCTTCACCTCCTTCACCACCAGTGCCTTTTAGAGCTTGCTAATATTTGAGGTGGGACAGGGTTGGGCTGTAGTTTCAATTTTTTTGTCTATTTTTATATTAAAACTCTAGAATCCAACTATTATGAAATATGGGGTATCTTACAATGTGTCTTTGATTTCCAGTCCCTCCTCAGTGCCACTTTCTCAGCAAAATTCTGGAGGGGATGGGAATTGTTGGGCAAAACTATTTGGTTTTGCATTAGAGGCTTCTAAATTCCATCCTGTCTTGCCAGTTTCATCTAAACTTGTCCTTCTTCTCAAAGTCTGTGTCTTCTGGTCTGAACCCCAGATCAGCCTCCTGCCGAAGTCTTGAGCTATTTAGCTCTCTGCTCAACTACAAAGGGCACATTTTTCACTGGAATTCAGTCCATCAAGGGTTTTTTGCAAACACCATTCAGTGCATGTCCCATAGAAAAGTATGATTCTTATTTGGTTTTTGTTGTGTTATTATGGAATGGGAGGACTTTTGTATCTTTCTGCATCATATCAAGAGAAGAAGTCTCAAAAGTTAGTATGTTCTTAGGGAGGCGGAGCAAGATGGCGGAGGAGTAGGAGACCTGGATTTCGTCTGGTCTCAGGAATTCAGCTGAATGGGGATCAAACCATCCTGAACACCTACGAACTCAACAGGAGATCGAAGAAGAGAGTAGCAACAACTCTGAACAGAGAAGCAACCACTTGCTGGAAGGTAGGACGTGCGGAGAAGTGAATCCGAGGCGATATACGGGAGGCTAGACGGCGGAGGAGGGGGCCTCTGTCGCCTGCTTCTGGCACGTGGTAGAGCTGGGGAGCACAAAATCGGAACTTTTAGAAGTCCTCTCCTCTGAGGGACGTCACTCCAGTGGCTAACCGGGGGGTGGAACCCTCCTGTGACAGTGTGGTCTCAGGACCCTCGGGGTCACAGAAGGACCAGGGGTGCCTGAGTGTGGCAGAGCTCCCAGGTATCGGAGCGGGGAAGCTGGCTGCAGAGACGGAGCCGAGGCGCGGGCTCTCAGCTCGGGGTTGCCATAAACTGTGACCCGCGGCCCAGTCGGGCCTCTGCTCCTCCAGCAGGGACCCAACAAGCAGCAGAGCCGGGGAGACTCCCCTTGCTCCCCCAGGAGGAGCGGCGTGGGAGTGCACCGCAGGGATCTGCTGGGTTTGGAGACTCCACACAGGGTCGGGTGCCAGAGATACAAACACTTGGTCACAGGCCGGGTGAGCACGGAGTGCGGACGGAGAATGGGGAGACGGGAGTGACTGACTGCTTTTCTCTGGGGGCGCACTGAGGGGCGGGGCCCCGAGTCCTCGGCTCCTCCAGGCGGAGATTGGGAGACTACCATTTTCACTCTCATCCTCCAAAGCTGTAGCAAAAGCTTGCAGGGAACAAAAGCTCCTGAGAGCAAACCCGAGCAGATTGCTTAACCCGGACCGACAAGGGTGGGGCAATTCTGCCTCCGGCAAAGACATTTGGGAACCACAGCAACAGGCCCCTCCCCCAGAAGATCAGCACGAACAGCCAGCAAGCCAAGACCAAGTTTACCGATCAAGGAGAACGGGAGAATTCCAGTGCTAGGGGAATACTGCACATAGAATTCATGGCTTTTTTATCATGATTCATGAGTTTTTCAAAGTTAATTTTTTTAACTGGTTTTTTTTTTTTGGAATTTTTCTTTTTCCCTTTTTCAACCAACATCTTATCAATCCCTTTTTAAAAACATATTTTTTTTATTTTTCATTTTTAGGGTCATATTCTATCCCTTCATAGTAGTTACCTTTATTTTTGACATATATAAAAGTTGTTCTCTCTTTAAAATTTTGAGATACAGTTTCTTCTAACAGATCAAAATATACCCTAAAACTCTAGTGTATGGCTTTGTTCTAGTCTCCTGCCTGATCACATTCTCTCCCTTTTTTTTTCTTTCTTTTTTTTTTTAATCTTCTTCTTTCTTTTTTCAAACAACTTCTTATCTTATCAATTCCTTTTGTAAAATCTTTTTTAATTTTCTTCTTTACAGTCATCTTCCATCCTTTCATTGTATCAACCCTTATTTTGTACATATATTAAGTCTTTCTTTCTTTAAAATTTTAGGAGGCACTTTCTTCTAACAGACCCAAATCCACCCAAAATCTACTGTGTGGCACTGATCTATGCACTAGCCTGATCTTATTTGATCATATTCTGTTTTGTTTTGTTTTGTTCTGTTTTTGTTTGTTTTTATCTTTTTCTTTTTCTTTTTTTTCTCTTTCTTTTTTCTTTCTTTCCCTTTCTTTTCCCCTGGTTTCAGGTCTTTTCTGTTTGTTTAGAGTATATTTGCTGGGGACGTTGTTACCTTGTTAGCATTTTGTTCTCTCATTCATCTATTCTCCTCTGGACAAAATGACAAGACGAAAAAAAATCACCTCAGCAAAAAGAACAAGAGGTAGTACCGTCTGCCAGGGACCTACTCAATACTGACATTAGTACGATGTCGGACCTAGAGTTCAGAATCATGATTTTAAAGATACTAGCTGGGCTTGAAAAAAGCGTGGAAGTTATTAGAGACACCCTTCCTGGAGAAATAAAAGAACTAAAACCTAACCAAATCGAAATCAAAAAGGCTATTAATGAGGTGCAATAAAAATGGGGGCACTAACTGCTAGGATAAATGAGGCAGAAGAGAGAATCAGCGATATAGAAGACCAAATGATGGAAAATAAAGAAACTGAGAAAAAGAGAGATAAACAACTACTGGATCACAAGGGCAGAATTCGAGAGATAAGTGATATGATAAGACGAAACAACATTAGAATAATTGGGATCCCAGAAGAAGAAGAAAGAGAGAGAGGGGCAGAAGGTATATTGGAGCAAATTATAGCAGAGAACTTCCCTAATATGAGGAAGGAAACAGGCATCAAAATCCAGGAGGCACAGAGAACCCCTCTCAAAATCAATAAATATAGGTCAACACCCTGACAATGAATAGTAAAACTTCTCAGTAAGTAACTTCTCAATAGTAAAACGTCTCAGAGACAAAGAGAAAATCTTGAAAGCAGCTCGGGAGAAGAGATATGTAACCTATAATGGTAG
The DNA here is from genome assembly GCF_009762305.2 of Zalophus californianus. Classification (NCBI taxonomy): domain Eukaryota; kingdom Metazoa; phylum Chordata; class Mammalia; order Carnivora; family Otariidae; genus Zalophus; species Zalophus californianus. Next base: position 5,215,804 of record NC_045604.1, on the reverse strand, counting down.
AAACATTAGATTGGCAACAGACTTATCCACAGAGACCTGGCAGGCCAGAAAGGACTGGCATGATATATTCAGAGCACTAAATGAGAAAAATATGCAGCCAAGAATACTATATCCAGCTAGGCTGTCATTGAAAATAGAAGGAGAGATAAAAAGCTTTCAGGACAAACAAAAACTAAAGGAATTTGCAAACACGAAACCAGCCCTCCAAGAAATATTGAAAGGGGTCCTCTAAGCAAAGAGAGAGCCTAAAAGCAGCATAGACCAGAAAGGAACACAGACAATATATAGTCACAGTCACCTTACAGGCAATACAATGGCACTAAATTGATACCTTTCAATAGTTACCCTGAATGTAAATGGGCTAAATGCCCCAATCAAAAGACACAGGCTATCAGATTGGATTAAAAAACAAGACCCATCAATATGCTGTCTGCAAGAGACTCATTTTAGACCCAAAGACACCCCCAGATTGAAAGTGAGGGGGTGGAAAACCATCTACCATGCTAATGGACACCAAAAGAAAGCTGGGGTGGCAATCCTTATATCAGACAAATTAGATTTTAAAACAAAGACTGTACTAAGAGATCAGGAAGGACACTGTATCCTACTTAAGGGTCTATCCAACAAGAAGATCTAAAAATTGTAAATATCTATGCCCCAAACATGGGAGCAGCCAATTATATAAGGCAATTAATAACAAAGGCAAAGAAACACACTGACAACAATACAATAATAGTGGGGGACTTTAACACCCCCTGACTGACTGAGCAAAAGATCAACAAGGAAATAAAGACTTTAAATGACACACTGGACCAGATGGACTTCACAGACATATTCAGAACATTCCATCCCAAAGCAACGGAATACACAGTCTTCTCTAGTGCCCATGGAACATTCTCCAGAATAGATCACATCCTAGGTCACAAATCAGGTCTCAACCGGTACCAGAAGATTGGGATTATTCCCTGCATATTTTCAGACCACAGTGCTTTGAAACTAGAACTCAATCACAAGAGGAAAGTCAGAAAGATCTCAAATACATGGAGGCTAAAGAGCATCCTACTAAAGAATGAATGGGTCAACCAGGAAATTAAAGAAGAATTTAAAAAATTCATGGAAACCAATGAAAATGAACACACAACTGTTTAAAATCTTTGGGATACAGCAAAGGCAGTCCTAAGAGGAAAGTATATAGCAATACAAGCCTTTCTCAAGAAACAAGAAAGGTCTCAAATACACAACCTAACTCTACACCTAAAGGAGCTAGAGAAAAAAGGAGCAAATAAAGCCTAAACCCAGCAGGAGAAGAGAAATAATAAAGATCAGAGCAGAAATCAATGAAATAGAAACCAGAGAAACAGTAGAACAGATCAACAAAACTAGGAGCTGGTTCTCAGAAAGAATTAACAAAATTGATAAATCCCTGGCCAGACTTATCAAAAAGAAAAGAGAAATGACCCAAATCAACAAAATCATGAATGAAAGAGGAAAGATCACAACCAAGACCAAAGAAATACAAACAATTATAAGAACATATTATGAGCAACTCTATGCCAGCAAATTAGATAACCTGGAAGAAATGGATGCATTCCTAGAGATGTATCAACTACCAAAACTGAACCAGGAAGAAATAGAAAACCTGAACAGACCTATAACCACGAAGGAAATTGAAGCAGTCATCAAAAATCTCCCAACAAACAAAAGCCCAGGGCCAGATGGCTTCCCAGGGGAATTCTACCAAACATTTAAAGAAGAATTAATACCTGTCCTCCTGAAACTGTTCCAAAAAATAGAAATGGAAGGAGAACTTCCAAACTCATTTTATGAGGCCACCATTACCTTGATCCCAAAACCAGACAAAGACCCCATCAAAAAGGAGAATTACAGACCAATATCCTTGATGACCATGGATGCAAAAATTCTCACCAAAATACTAACCGATAGGATCCAACAGTACATTAAAAGGATTATTCACCATGATCAAGTGGGATTTATCCCTGGGCTGCAAGGTTGGTTCAACATCCGCAAATCAATCAACGTGATACAATACATTAACAAAAGAAAGAACAAGAATCATATGATCCTCTCAATAGATGCAGAAAAAACATTTGACAATGTACAACAACCTTTCTTGATCAAAACTCTTCAGAGTATAGGGATAGAAGGTACATACCTCAATATCATAAAAGCCATCAATGAAAAACCTACAGCGAATATCATTCTCAATGGGGAAAAGCTGAGAGCTTTCCCCCTAAGGTCAGGAACGCGGCAGGGATGTCCACTATCACCACTGCTATTCAACATAGTATTAGAAGTCCTAGCCACAGCAATCAGACAACAAAAAGAAATCAAAGGCATCCAAATCGGAAAAGAGGAAGTCAAACTCTCACTCTTTGCAGATGATATGATACTTTATGTGGAAAACCCAAAAGACTCCACCCCAAAACTGCTAGAACTCATACAGGAATTCAGGAAACTGTCAGGATATAAAATCAATGCACAGAAATCAGTGGCATTCCTATACACAAACAACAAGACAGAAGAGAGACAAATTAAGGAGTCGATCCCATTTACAATGGCACCCAAAACCATAAGATACCTAGGAATAAATCGAACCAAAGAGGCAAAGGATCTGTACTCAGAAAACTATAAAATACTCATGAAAGAAATTGAGGAAGACACACAGAAATGGAAAAACGTTCCATGCTCATGGATTGGAAGAACAAACATTGTGAAGATGTCAATGCTACCTAGAGCAATCTACACATTCAATGCAATCCCCATCAAAATACCATCCACTTTTTTCAAAGAAATGGAACAAATAATCCTAAAATTTGTATGGAACCAGAAAAGACCCCGAATAGCCAGAGCAATGTTGAAAAAGCAAAGCAAAGCTGGCGGCATCACAATTCCGGACTTCCAGCTCTATTACAAAGCTGTCATCATCAAGACAGTATGGTACTGGCACAAAAACAGACACATAGATCAATGGAACAGAATAGAGAGCCCAGAAATGGACCCTCAACTCTATGGTCAACTCATCTTTGACAAAGCAGGAAAGAATGTCCAGTGGAAAAAAGACAGTCTCTTCAACAAATGGTGTTGGGGAAATTGGACAGTCACATGCAGAAGAATGAAACTGGACCATTTCCTTACACCACACACAAAAATAGACTCCAGATGGTTGAAAGACCTAAACGTGAGACAGGAGTCCATCAAAATCCTAAAGGAGAACACAGGCAGCAACCTCTTTGACCTCAGCTGCAGCAACTTCTTCCTAGAAACATCGCCAAAGGCAGGGGAAGCCAGGGCAAAAATGAACTATTGGGATTTCATCAAGATAAAAAGCTTCTGCACAGCAAAAGACAGTCAACAAAACCAAAAGACAACCGACAGAATGGGAGAAAATATTTGCAAATGACGTATCAGATAGAGAGCCAGTATCCTAAATCTATAAAGAACTTATCAAACTCAACACCCAAAGAGCAAATAATCCAATCAAGAAATGGGCAGTAGACATGAACAGACATTTTTCCAAAGAAGACATCCAAATGGCCAAAAGACACATGAAAAAGTGCTCAAGATCTCTCGGCATCAGGGAAATCCAAATCAAAACCTCAGTGAGATACCACCTCACACCAGTCAGAATGGGCTAAAATTAACAAGTCAGGAAACGACACATGTTGGCGGGGATTTGGAGAAAGGGGAACCCTCCTACACTGTTGGTGGGAATGCAAGCTGGTGCAACCACTCTGGAAAACAGTATGGAGGTTCCTCAAACAGTTGAATAGAGCTACCATACGATCCAGCAATTACACTACTGGGTATTTACCACAGAGATGCAAATGTAGGGATCCGAAGGGTACGTGCACCCCAATATTTATAGCAGCAATGTCCACAATAGCCAAACTGTGGAAAGAACCAAGATGTCCATCAACAGATGAATGGATAAAGTAGAGGTGGTATATATACACAATGGAATATTATGCAGCCATCAAAAGGAATGAGATCTTGCCATTTGCAATGACGTGGATGGAACTGGAGGGTGTTATGCTGAGTGAAATAAGTCAATCAGAGCAAGACATGTATCATATGACCTCACTGATATGAGGCATTCTTAATCTCAGGAAACAAACTGAGGGTTGCTGGAGCGGTGGGGGTGGGAGGGATGGGGTGGCTGGGTGATAGACATTGGGGAGGGTATGTGCTATGGTGAGCGCTGTGAATTGTGCAAGACTGTTGAATCACAGATCTGTACTTCTGAAACAAATAACGCAACATATGTTAAGAAAAAAAAGAAGCAGATAGCAGGAGGGGAAGAATGAAGGGGAGTAAATCGGAGGGGAGACGAACCATGAGAGATGATGGACTCTGAGAAAAAAATTGAGGGTTCTAGAGGGGAGGGGAGTGGGGGGATGGGTTAGCCTGGTGATGGGCATTAAAGAGGGCACGTTCTGCGTGGAGCACTGGGTGTTATGCACAAACAATGAATCATGGAACACTACATCAAAAACCAATGATGTAATGTATGGTGATTAACAATAAAAAAATTTGAATAAAGGTTATTTTCAAGGATGAAAAAAAAGTTAGTATGTTCTTGATAAAAATATCCTAGTTATCTGGTGATCTAAGGCTGAAAGAGAGAGAAAAGAAACTGGCCCAGGTTCAACAGGAGGTACGTCCTTGAGTAAGATACCAATCTAGAATTTCTAAAGACATAGACATGAGACCAAGAACAGCTGCAAATGGCCAGAGAGGATTGAACATTCCTAGAGAGAAAGAAAAAGGAAGAAAGGAACACAAAGTTGGGTTTTCAGCAGCTTTTGGCAACTTCATATTCATTCTTTCTTTCTTGCTTCTCTGTGCAATGAATAGATGATAGAGGTGTGGTTTTGCACCTGTAACAATTACATATTTCAGGAAATAATATGGTTCAACCTTATGAAATGAATAAATTAATTTGGGAAACTTCATTTTTATTTTCAATGTTTCTTTGGTCCCAAACAGCTGCCTGGTTCACCACATACTACCTTTATGTAGATAAAGGTATTCAATTACTCAATTTTGAGCAAGTATATAAGGAGAATGATGAGCAGGATAGTTCAGTGAATGATTTTGGAAGTCCAGGAGTTGGCCAAGGACACTTCTCAGTGGGAAAACCTTTACACAATCTTACTGCCCTTAGGTCTCAGAGGCCATGTCCTCAGCTTCCCCAACACTCCCTGAAATAGCTGGATTCAAATTTAAACTGCTTGGCTCCTGGGCCCAAATATTTATTCCCATCACCTCTCCCTGACACCTCACACATATACAAGGTCCCTATTATTCTTCTAACAGGGAGTGGAGGCCTCTACTAGAGAACAGTCTGTATTACATGTAGTTTAATCATAATATACTCATTATGTAATTAGTATACAATACACATAATAATTTATATAATCAACATAATTATATAATACAATTATATATAGTAGAATTGTATGTAATATAATTATATAACTGTAATTCTATAATGTGCGTTGCTACCATTTATTCGGTTCTTATTGTGTCAACACATTCTTCCTATTCCCTATCCCCCTACCACATTTCACCTAATAATGCTAACTTGCTCTTCAAGTCTGCCTCAGCTGGGCTGTCAGTTCCTTTAGAAAGCCTTTCTCACACTCTCCTTGCCTGGGTTAGAGTCCCCTGCTGCTCTCCCAGTTCCCTGTATTTCCTCTCTTGCAACACTTATCATACTATATGGGAATTGCCTATTTAATTGTTGATCTCCCCAACAAGAACATGAGCTCCATGAAAGGAGAGGGATCAGTTGCTTTGTTGCTTTGTATAGTGCCAGTTTGCAGAAGAATGCCTGGCATGCAGTAAGCATTCAATAAATATTTGCTGAATAAATAATTAATTAATGCTAGGCATTTTGTATTATATAATAGGAAAAAATTATCATCATAATACATAGACCAATGTTTCTCCAATCCGCTCACTCATACTTCCTTTCTTAGTGGTGGCTATAAACTGAGCAGGGAGCCTTACTTGCAACTGGCTTTTTGTTGGAGGAACGCCTTCTTGTTCACACAAGATTACAGCCTAGAAGGACATGGCTCAGCGCTACCTGTGGATCTGGCTCCTTTGCCTGCAAACCTGTGAGTTCTGACTCTTGTTGATGCCCTCCTAGTTTTCTATTAAGTTTTAGAAATTGTCCGTATGGAAGACATTGAAATGCCCTCTCCATCTATTTTAACAAGTACACCCTGGGTTTCAGAAAGTATCCAACTGTCTGGGGAGAGACTTAAGATCCAAACCTAACTGTTTTTCAGCTTTTGAGTTTATGTTTCTGAATCTTATCTGTGCCCACTCTGCAAACCCTTCTGCTCAGGAGAGTCAGCACTTGGTAGGCCCACCGAGAAAGCACAGCAAAAGAATATATCATCTAAAACCTTGAATAACTTAAAAGCATTTCTTTTTGGCTTTAGATTCTGGTGTATAGTTTTTGACAGAGATATGCCCTTCCAAATTATATTTCATTACTGTATCAGGTTAGAGTAATGCATATCTATAATTATCATTGTAAGATCTTCATCTCTATAAGCCCCCTTTATTTTCAAAGCACATTCAGAATTATTATTCTGATTCTATCCTTCAAAAACTCTCCAAAATAAATGAGGAAGAGATTGTTATCTCCATTTTACAATAAGTTAGGTCTCAAAAAAGAAATGGAGAACTTGAAACTTTGCTTTTCTTACTTACAGCTGAACAGTAAACTATAAGGACACATGGATACTGGTTGTTGTTAGTACGAAGGAAAACTATGTAACATCAACCACAGCTCTGGGAGTGTTCTGTCTTTGCAGTCTCTCATTAAATCCAAACAATTACTTTCTGTATATAAAAATTGACTATGCTTGGCATTTCTTTTTTTTTAAGATTTAATTTATTTACTTGTTTTTTAAAGATTTTATTTATTCATTTGACAGAGAGAGAGAGAGAGAGCACAAGCAGGGGGAGCAGGAGGGAGAGGGAGAAGCAGACTCCCCACTGAGCAGGGAGCCCAATGTGGGGCTTGATCCCAGGGCCCCAAGATCATGACCTGAGCCAAAAGCAGACACTTAACTGACTGAGCCACCCAGGCACCCCTATGCTTGGCATTTCTAAATTTACTTATAGTCTCTCCTACTCACTCTGAAAAATTCACTAGCAAATTCCTGCTATGTGTTAGAACACAGAGAATCTAGTGGGTTGAGATTTCCTAAAAAGGTAGAATCAATACACCTTGGTCTCTCTGGTTCCCTTGACCACTTAAAGATGTGGCTCCTTTAATTTGAACTTCATGGAGATTGCAACGACTAAGCGGGACAACTTTTGGGGTCCTGTGCTAACCTCCCTGGCATGGTAGACAGAAAATGCAAGTAGATGGGGAAGAGAGTTGGATAGAAGCTAAGTGAAAAATCCAAGGATGTCCCCAATCTTCCAGAGAAGGGCTGGAGGGTGACATTTGATGTCACTTAATTTGCAAAGCATTCTGCAATTTTTATGCCTATATTCTTGTGGGATTCACACTAAAGCTATTGAAGTAAGCAAAAATAGATATTATTAATCCCATTACACACAGAAAAAGTATAAACTAAGACTCAAACAATTCACCTGAAATTTCACAACCTGATATTCGTAAAGTTGGAAAGGGATGTTGGTTCCTCTAATCCCAAGGCTAGAGCTCTTTCTGCTCCACTCTTCTTGGCTTCCTCTCATTGGGTTTTCAATTTCTTGAGGCTCTTTAAAGTGTCAGTGTGTGCAGATTTAATGTGATCCTTATTAAAATACTAACAGCATTTTTTCACAGAACTAAAACAAACAACCCTAAAATTTGTATTGAACCACAAAAGACCCTGAATAGCCAAAGCAATCCTGAAAAATAAAATAAAATAAAACTGGAGGCATCACGATCCCAGATGTCAAGATATACTACAAAGCTGTAATAATCAAAACAGTATGACACTGGCACAAAAATAGACACATAGATCAATGGAACAGAATAGAGAGCCCAGAAATAAATCTATGATTATATGGTCAATTAATCTTCAACAAAGGAGGCAAGAATATGCAATGGGAAAAAGACAGTCTCTTCAACAAATGATCTTGGGAAAACTGGACAGCTACATGCAAAACAATGAAACAGGACCATTTTCTTACACCATACACAAAAATAAACTCAAAATGGATTAAAGACCTAAATATGAGACTTGAAACGATAAAAATCCTGGAAGAGAGCACAGCCAATTAATTTCTCTATAACACTGGTCCTAGCAACCTTTTTCTAGATATGTCTCCTGAGGCACAGGCAACAAAAACAAAAATAAACTATTGGGACTACATCAAAATAAAAACCTTCTGCACAGTGAAGGAAACAATCAATAAAATTAAATGACAACCTACTGAATGGGAGAAGTTGGTGATAAGAAAGTTGGGGCACCTGGGTGGCTGAGTCGATTAAATGGCCCAATGACATGTCCAATAGAATTCCTCTGAAATCACTGAAATAAGAGAAGTCTGAGTATGCAAACTCATGACTCGTCCACGTTGGAAAAGTTTTCTCAAAGAACCAAGACTCACAGTCATATGCTCCAAATTCCGCTTTCTCACCCTTACTTGTGACTATGATTCTGACTACTTCTGCAAGGGTCTAGCACCCCACCCTCTAGGGTGGAAGACGGAAGAATCCACCACTTTTGCTCCATGCCATTGTCTTCTATATGTTCTTTCTCACACTCTTTTAATTCTTCCTTTTCTCTACACTTTTCTTGCTTCAGTTTCTTCAACCATTCGCCTGGCTCCCATTTCCTATCCCCCAGCAATAATAGTAATAGCTAACCATTTATGGAGCAATCATGACATGTTTGGCATTTCTCTAAGTAGTCATATTTATTATTTACCTTAATCCTCACAATATTGTATGAGATGAGCACTATCAATACCCCAGTTTTACAGATGAAACACAGAAAACTAGAGGTCGTTTAGCCAAAAAGTGGAGGAAATAGGATTTGAACTCCAATGTCGTTAAACTTAACCACTGAACAAGGCTGCCTTTGCCTTTGATGCCCTTGATGCTGAAATGGAATGGAAATACTGCCCCTATTATTGATCATGATCATCTTTTGGGATTTGTCAGTGGAGAGTGGTGATTTATTCCCATAAAGACAGAATCATTCAGGCAGAGAATGGGACTGGTGGGCAGGTCTTTGCCAATCACAGAAGTTTAAGCAGGCCACTGAAGCAGAATATCCAAGGAAATGAACATATCCAGACATGGTTCAAGTATTAGTCATATCAATATGATGTGAGTGGATTTGAATTAGTTTTTTTCAAAATAAACAAAGGTCCATATCACAAGGTCTTGATGTCCTGTTGAATGTATAGCACAGTAGAAGGATTCCAGAAGTCAATATTGAGAAGTCCAGAGGTGAGTGGGCCCACCTGGATATCTGTCCACAGATAAGTAGGTCCTGGCCATCGTCCTGGGGTTAGACACAGGATTTCATGGCTGGAGGGGTCCTGGTGAGATCCAATTTGCTATTAGTCCAAAGTCCTTGTAGAGAGGGGCCTTTGAGATAAAAATAAAGCCTCTGTTCTAGAAAGAGGTTTGAGCAGACTATTACTGCAGACATTCAGAAAGGTCTCAAAAGCAGAAGCCCAGATATAGAAATGGAAAAATATGTATGGGAGAAACTGGATATCAAGACATCAGCTCAAAAATCCTGTTTCCAAATAGAGGCTGGGAAAGAGCATCAATGTGCAAACACAAGACTTGTAGGAGGCAGTAGAGACCTACCTCGGCAGCCTGGTGCACTGAAGCAGGCCTGGAGATCAGCATGGTGACTGACCAAGCAGCCAGCATGCTTTCACAAGAGCTCCAAGTTTCAGTGGTAGACATAGGCCAGTCATGTGTTTCCTGAATCAAATCTTTCTTGTCTTGAACCTTAGAGAGGAATGAACCTGCAAGTTTGGGATTACTAGGCTCACCTGTGTGGAAGCTGGAAAAGAAAGAGGTATGAGCAATCAGTTGGGATGTTGGTGGCGCTATGTACCATATTTTCTTTGTTATACTCAATTTTTGATTATACACCAATAGAGGGAAATAGTGGCTGGCCAGGATCCCATTCGGTTTTGAGAATTTGTGTGTGCATTTGTTTTGTTTTGAAGAAACGGATTCAAGTCCACCCAGATCTCAAAAAAGGTGATAAGAAAGTTGGGGCCTTCTGGTGGTTGAGTCTGTTAAATGATCACCTGTTGATTTCAGCTCGTCATGATCTCAGGGTCCTGGGATCGAGCCCCACATTGTGTTCTGCACATCAGCAGGAATCTGCTTCAGGATTCTCTCTCTCCCTCTGCCCCTTCCCCCCCAATAAATAAATAAATCTTTAGGGAAAAACAAGCAAGTAAAAAAATCTAGTAGACATTAGTATACTATTGTGTGGAGGTGGTGGGTTCCTTTACTTAAACCTTGTGACCAAGGACTTTCCACCCTCACAGAGAATGACACAAACTGGCTACTCAACCCTTTGCTTCCTCTTTGTCCGTTACTTGCCTTCACTCAGCGTAACGCACTGTAACCCATTCTGTCCTGACGGGTGCAGGGTGCAGTCCATCTCCAGCTGCCCTTCTGTGCCTGCTGTATTTAGGGAGGTCATTCCCCTCACTTATTGATCTAGGAGGCAGTGGGTGGAAGGAGAGGTGGGGATGGTTAGCTAGTGCCCTCAAAGCACAAGAAGCACTTACTTGAAGGATCCTAAAGAAGTCGGGAGAGGGCAATGGTTCAGGTGGCTGTTAGCAGCAACATGCTCTTCCTCATCTCTGCTCTCGGTTTCAGCTCCCTGCTCAGAAATCTGGTGCTCCGACTTTCCTTTTTCCCTTCAGAGTTCACTGGGGTATTATTTTCATCTCTCTAACCACGGGTCTTTGTTTTATATAACACACACGTACAAGTGCCTAGTATATGCCAGACACCGTTCTAAGAAATTTACAAATATTAACTCCTTTAACTCTCATAACACGTCTATGAGGTAAGTGCCATTATTAGCTTCATTTTAAAACTGATAAAACGGAGCACAGAGAGGTTGCTAACTTTCCCAAGGTCCCAAGCTCACACAGTCAGGTTCTTCTTCACTAAGTGAACACCCAAGCCCACACCCTAGGGTTCCAGCCTTTTCTGCCTTTGCTTCTCCTCTAGTGTTGTCTTTCTCACCCCTCCCTTCTGTGGTCTGGTATGTGGAAGTCAGGAAATCACAGTCACTGGGACATGTTGTAAGAGTGGGTCACTTTGGGGCACCTGGGTGGCTCAGTCATTAAGCATCTGCCTTCAGCTCAGGTCATGGTCCCAGGGTCCTGGGGTTAAGCCCCTCATCGGGCTCCCTGCTTAGTGGGAGGCCTGCTTCTCCCTCTCCCACTGCCCCCTGCTTGTGTTCCCTCTCTCACTGTGTCTCTCTCTGTCAAATAAATAAAAAAAATCTTTAAAAAATAAAAAGAGTGGGTCACCTCTTCCTCACTGGCCTCCCAAGGTTGCTCAACAATCCCTTCATCCCCTTAATCAATGTCTTGTTGACCCTCTAGAATGTTCCTTATAGTAGCATTTCCTCAAAATTTTTATATTTATCATTTATATGTGTCAGGCATTGTGCTGACTGCACGGCCTCATAATTGTATTTAATAATTATCCACATTTGAGAGGTGAAGAACCTGAGGATCAGAGAATTTCAGTAATTTTCTCAAAATAGCATAGCTAGGTTCAAATATACCTGGATTCAACACCTGTGCTCCTCATCTTTACACTCCTACCTAGTCCCACCCTCACCTCTTCACTCTTAGCAGAGAGCCTCACCTTCTACATTACTAAAGAGATGCAGGTCCTCAAGCATGACTATCTTCTATTTTATCCTCTCTACTCCAGAATGTCCACTGTGTATTAAGCACCTCTAGTTGTCCTCAAACAATTCTATGAGATGGGTATTATTACATCCCGTCTTGTAGTAAAGTAAGATAAGGACCTCAGTAAATATCAGGGGTTGAACTTGAGCACAGGCCACCTGACTCAAACCTGTGTTCCCTCACCTCACCAAGCAGCCTTTCTTCTATCCCCATCCCCAACAATACCTCAAAATACTCTGTCCTTTCACTCATCATCTCTTTTTCCCCTTCCACTTCAGATGAGGCATGACTCTCTTCTGATTGAAAATCTATGCCTTCCACTTCCTGCCTCCATCCTTTGTTCCATGACAAACATTAGTGGTCTGTGTCCCTGTAGTGTCCTGGGTCTGGGGATTTTAAGTTACTGTCCCTGGACTCAAGTCATTCACAGTGCTCAGAAACAGACACACAGGTTCATGACTACCACATAACATAGCAAGTACCACGAAGGAAAAACAGAGCTCCAGAGAGCCCATGAGTAGGAACACCTAACCTAGAGCAGGGCTGATCAGGGAAATTTCTACATGGTCTTCTTCCCTACCACCTACCCCAACTAACCTCTTCTGTCTCTCTCTCTCTCAGGTAAAATTGGTATATAACAGTATGTAAGTTTCAGGTGTACAACACTATAATTTGACATCTGTATACTCTACAAAATGATCACCACCAAAAGTCTAGTTACGGTCAATCACCATATGGTTGACCTTCACCCATTTTGCCCACCCACCCTCCAACCTGTCCTGGTAACCATCAATCTGTTCTCTGTACTTATGAGTTTGTTTTTGTAGTATTTTTCTTTTTTTGGATTCTGCATTTGAGTGAAATCATATGGTATTTGTCTTTCTCTGACTTATTTCACTCAGCATAATACCCTCAAGGTCCATCTGCTGCAAATGGCAAGATGTAATTCTTCTTTATGGATGAATAGTATTCCATTATATATATATTCCATTATATGTAATATATTATATATATATTCCAGTGTGTGTGTGTGTGTGTGTGTGTGTGTATACCACATCTGCCTTATCCATTCATCCATTGATGAACAATTAGATTATTTCCCTATCTTGGCTATTGTAAATAATGCTGCAATGAACATAGGGGTGTATATATCTTTTTGAATTAGTGTTTTCATATTCTTCAGCTAAGTACCCACAAGTGGAATAGCTGGATCATAGGGTAGTTCTATTCTTAATTTTTTGAAGAATCTCCATACTGTTTTCCATAGTGACTGCACCAACTTACATTCCTACCAGCAGTGTATGAGGGTTCCCTTTCTCTTTATTTCTTCAGTACATGGTATTTTTTGTCTTTTTGATAATAGTCGTTCTAACAGGTATACGATGATATCTTATTGTGGTTTTGATGTGCTTTCCCCTGATGATTAGTGATGTTGAACATCTTTTCATGTGTTTATGGCCATCTATATGTCTTCTTTGGAAAAGTATCTATTCAGATCCTCTGACCATTTTTTAGTCAGGTCATTAGTTTTTTCATTGTTGAGTTGTATGAGTTCTTTGTATATACTGGATATTAACTCCTTATTGGATATATGATTTGTAAATATCTTCTCCTGTTCAGTGGGTTCCCTTTTTGTTTTGATGATGGTTTCCTTCACTGTGCAGAAGATTTTTAATTTGATGTTGTCCCAGTTGTTTATTTTTCCTTTTGTTTCCTTTGTTTTTAGTGTTAGATCTACAAATGCATCACTCAGATTGATGGAACTTGCTGCCTATGTTTTCTTCTAGGAGTTTTATGGTTTCAGGTCTTACATTCAAGTCTTCAATCCATTTTGAGTTCATCTTTGTTTACAGTATAAAATAACAGTCTAGTTTTATTCTTTTGCATGTGGCTGTCCAGTTTTCCCAGCACCATTTATTGAAGAGACCGTCCTTTCCCCCTTAGATGTCCTTGGTTTCTCTCTCATAAATTAATTGTCCATAAATATGCAGGAAATCTCTTCTGTTTTAAGACAAAATCAAGTAAATTAGTTTTACTGGCCTCTCTAGCTACCATTCTATTTCATCCCCTTTCTTTCACTATCAAGATTTTCCACTTACTTAGCACTTATTCTATCCTCAATCCTCTAGACTCTGGCCTCCATTCAAATCATCTTACTTGCACCATATTCTCAAGGGCCATCAATAACCTCCTAATGGACAAACCTAGAGTCCATTTTCAGTCTTTATTCCACTTGAACCCTCTGAATCACTAAACATCCATGACAACCCCCTTCTTGAGACCCTTTCTTCTCTTGGATTCCATGATATTGTCCACTACTGGTGCCTCTCTTGTCACTTGTTCTATTTAGTTTCTTTCGATAGTGCCTCCCTATGACTGTTCACGAAGCAGCCTTGGATTTTAGCCTTGCTCTTCCTGAATAACTCACCTCTCCCTCCATCACCTCCTCTCTGCGGATGATTCCTAACCTACTTAGATTTCAGTTCAATGGCAAGTGACAGTTTTCAAAAATAAGAGTGGCCTAAAGAAGAAAGAAGTTTATTTCTTGCTCATGTGAAAAAGTCTGGAGTCAGCAGTTCCATTGGTTGAACAAGGTAGTGAGGGATACATACATTTTCAGTCTTCCAGCTCCACCATTTTCAGTACTTGGCTTCCTCTTCTTGATCCAAAATGTGTGTCTGAGATGCAGCTCTCATAGCATTCCAGCCTGCAAGAAGCAAGGAAGAGATGAAGAAAGCAAAATGCCCTCTTCTTAAAGACACAACATTCATATACAGCTCTTGCACTTTCATCCCATTGACCTGAACTTAGTCATATAACCAAAGTTAGCTAGCAGAGAACTGGACAATGTAGTTTTTATCCTGGGTGACCATATCCCCTGCTAAAAATTAGGCATTCTCTTACTAAGAATAAAGGAGAGAACAAACATTGGGAAATAACTGGCAGATTCTGCCACAACCCCCAAGCAATACTTTCTGCCCATTCTCTTTATTTATCTTTCATCCTTCCAACTACTTACCAAGCACCTACATTTTATTATAGTACTTACATTATCTTACAGCACCTAGAAGAATAAATATTGGGGTAGCTTGATACGGAGATTCTTTTTTATTTTTTATTTTATTTTACTTTTTAAAAAGATTTTATTTATTTATTTGACAGAGAGAGAGACAGCGAGAGAGGGAACACAAGCAGGGGGAGTGGGAGAGGGAGAAGCAGGCTTCCCGCTGAGCAGGGAGCCCGATGCAGGGTTCAATTCCAGGACCCTGGGGATCATGACCTGAGCTGAAGGCAGACACTTAACGACTGAGCCACCCAGGCACCCCCAGAGATTCTTTTTTAAAACCTAAAGTCTTACTAATAAAGTCCATCAAGTGGAGTGGTATGTAAAACTATCTTTCTGGGCTTTACTTGAATTAGCCCTTAATAATGGCTCTTTATGCATTCTTCAGTATGGTCCTGGAACCCCCCGGGCCATCATAGGGGTGGCCTAGGAAGTCCTAAATGGCATGTACCAGTTACAAGGATGATGATGAAGAAAATGAAGAGCATGAGAATCATCGTCATTATCAACTTCAGAAACAACTAACATGTATGGTGCCTTAATGTTACAAGACATTCCACTCATATTATATGATTTGCTGGTCACTAATTAGATAGAGCAAACTTTATGGTTATTGTTTCCATTCTATGGATGAAGTGACTGGGACTCAGAAAGGCTTTGTGGCTTTATGAAAGTTGCCCAGCTTTTAAGCAGAAGTGCAAGCACCTACATCACCAGGCTCCTTGTCTTTCCAGCCACCTGACTCAGACCACAATCAGAGTGCCTGGAGGTGACTGAGTCTGCATCTTGTGCATTGGTGAGTCCTAGGCCTTTCTTCAGCAGCCCAGGATTCTCACCAACAACACAAGCTGCAAGAATAGCAGTAGGACTTTCCCCAGTTTGACCTACTTGCCACTGCTCCTGTCTCCTCGCCCTTTGATGCACCAGCATCACTTCCTGAATGACTTGCTATGGGGGATAAGTCAAAAACAACATGACAGATGCTCCACGTTGTGGCCGCCAAACTGCCATGAACCTTAGGAAGTTCTGTTTTCACAAATCGCCTACACACTTCCTGGGGCTTGAGGAGAGAATCCACATCCGCTTCACACATTTAACTTGAATCTACAGAGCAGAATGACGGTTAGGTGCCAGGGTCTGACTTTTAAAAAGCCCCACAAGACATGGACTATCTGGCACCAGGATCAGCTGTCTAATTGGCAGAAGCCAGTACAACATGAAAAAGGGGGGGGGGTCCTTGTTCAAACAATAGTAAGACTTTCAAGGTGGCGCCGCTGCATTACAGCACACTCAGAGTCCTTCTGAGCTCAAGTCTCCATGCACCTGCACAGGTTGAGAGGGACTCAGGCTGGCACACACTAAGTGCCCCTCTACCACACCCCGTCGGCCCAGTGGAACAGTTCATCTGGAGAGAATTAATGCTCAAGAAGCTGGATTTTGGTAAACTAAGACTCTTGCCACTGAAGGCGGCCTTAGTCTCTCCTGTTCACTCAAGAGTTTGTTTCTTTTGCTCTTACCATTTGGCACTCATCATCAGATTGTGCTATTTTTTACTTACATACACATCTGTCTTATTCTCTAGGCTGTGAGCTCCTCAGCACTGCAACCACATCCTATTCTTCCCTGAGTCCCTAACACAGCATCGGGCACAATGTTAGCACTTAACAAATGTCTGTAGATGAAGGTTCTTAGTCTCCCCCCCCCCATGACCCTGTTACATCTTCTTCTGTACTTAACCCCCCCAACTAAGTCATCATGTCTCGCCTGGGATGGTCCTCCTAAGGCAAAATCTTGGTTGGTCTGAAAAGAAAGAGGTTTGTATTAGCAATCCGTGGGCTCATTCAGGGGTTACTGGGCCGGAGGGCAAGGGCGGCCATTTTATAATTATATTGCCTTTCATTTTACAAACCAGGTATTAAATCAGTTTACCTTCATAAGGTGAAAGAGGAGAAGAGAGAAAAAGAATAAACCTCTCATTTCCCCCCACATTAGATTTTAAAAGCATTCATCCTTCAGCTTTTACTAGAAAGTGTTTCTGGATTCCCCAGAACAGGTCAAATCCCCTTGCTATTCTTTCTCAAAGCACCATAATACTTATACAGTTGACCTTGAATAATGCAGGAGTTGGTGGTGCTGACCCCTCATGCACTTGAAAATCCATGTATAATTTTTAGCTTCCCCAAAACTTTACTAATAGCCTATTGTTGACCAGAAGCCTTACAGATAACAAATAGTTAATTAACACATATTTTGTATGTTTTATTGTGTTACATACCTTATTCTTACAATAAAGTAAACTAGAGAAAAGAAAATATTATTAAGAAAATCATAAAGAAGAGAAAACACATTGGCAGGACTGTACCGTATTTATGGAAAAAATTCATTTATGTGGACCCACAGGGTTCAAATCTGTGTTGTTCAAGAGTCAACTATATATTTTGTGTCTGTGCATCTGTGGTTATCCAATCAACATGGATCTCTTCCTTTAACTGTTAAGTTCCTGAGAACAGGAACTTTATATCAATTTTTACTCACCACTGTATCTCCCCCAGCTCTTTACATCACACTTAAAAGAGTAGATGCTCAGCAAACGTTTGTATCAGAAATTTGATTAATAATTACCTGCCGTAGTATCTGGGACAAAGCTGACCTTGAATAAATCCATGTATTCATTCATAAATGTATGAATGAATACATGAATTTTGCTTACTTCTGAAGTGTTCCAAGAGATTCTAGGCAACACATAAGTGAATTCCATTTATTAATTCATTCCACAAATATTTACTAAGCACCCAGTACATGTCATGTACTTGTCTAGAGGCTGGAGATAGAGTAGTGAACAAAAAAGACCTCCCCAAATCACCAACTTGGGAAATATTTACTCCAGAACTTCTAAAGCACTCTCTGCCTCTATCTTCTGGGATTAAAGGCATAAATGTAGCTTTCTTCTTGCAAAGACTATAGCAGCCAGGCACTTGTCCCAGCTCTTCCATCACTTGGCAATATGATCTTGGGAAAGAGAGACACTTAATTCTCAAAACTTCTGGAGGTGTATGGTCTTCATCCCTCAAATCCCTTAGACCTTTCAGTCTGTAAGTCTAGATAAATGTTTTTAATGAAATAGATCCCTTGAAATTCACTGGAAATTCTGTTTTTGAATGAAAATCTCTTAGAAAATTTAGCCATCATAACATATTATATGTAGAGTAGAATACCAAAAACAAAAACAAAAACGAAAAACTCCTCCAAAGGTTGGATGAGCTGCATCCGGGCAGCTCTTCAGGGAGGCTCAAGCCTGGGGAGAAAGGAGACTTTATTTTTTTTTCTTTAATGTTTTTTATTGTTATGTTAATCACCATACATTACATCATTAGTTTCTGATGTAGTGTTCCATGATTCATTGTTTGTGCATAATACCCAGTGCTCCACGCAGAACGTGCCTTCTTTAATACCCATCACCAGGCTAACCCATCCCCCACCCCCTCCCCTCTAGAACCCTCAGTTTGTTTTTCAGAGTCCTCGTCTCTCATGGTTCATCTCCCCTCTGATTTACCCCCCTTCATTCTTCTCCTCCTGCTATCTTCTTCTTTTTCTCTTCACATATATTGCATTATTTGTTTCAGAAGTACAGATCTGTGACTCAACAGTCTTGCATAATTCACAGCACTCACCACAGCACATACCCTCCCCAATGTCTATCACCCACCACCCCATCCCTCCCACCCCCCACCACTCCAGCAACCCTCAGTTTGTTTCCTGAGATTGAGAATTCCTCATATCAGTGAGGTCATATGATACACGTCTTGCTCTGATTGACTTATTTCACTCAGCATAACACCCTCCAGTTCCATCCACGTCGTTGCAAATGGCAAGATCTCATTCCTTTTGATGGCTGCATAATATTCCATTGTGTATATATACCACATCTTCTTATCCATTCATCTGTCAATGGACATCTTGGCTCTTTCCACAGTTTGGCTATTGTGGACATTGCTGCTATAAACACTGGGGTGCACGTACCCCTTCGGATCCCTACATTTGTATCTTTGTGGTAAATACCCAGTAGTGCAATTGCTGGATCGTATGGTAGCTCTATTTTCAACTGTTTGAGGAACCTCCATACTGTATCCAGAGTGGCTGCACCAGCTTGCATTCCTACCAACAGTGTAGGAGGGTTCCCCTTTCTCCTCATCCTTGCCAACATCTGTCATTTCTTGACTTGTTAATTTTAGCCATTCTGACTGGTGTGAGGTGGTATCTCACTGAGGTTTTGATTTGGATTTCCCTGATGCCGAGCGATGTTGAGCACTTTTTCATGTGCCTGTTGGCCATTTGGCTGTCTTCTTTGGAAAAATGTCTGTTCATGTCTTCTGCCCATTTCTTGATTGGATTATTTGCTCTTTGGGTGTTGAGTTTGATAAGTTCTTTATAGATTTAGGATACTGGCTCTCTATCTGATATGTCATTTGCAAATATTTTCTCCCATTCTGTCGGTTGTCTTTTGGTTTTGTTGACTGTGTCTTTTGCTGTGCAGAAGCTTTTTATCTTGATGAAGTCCCAATAGTTCCTTTTTGCCCTGGCTTCCCTTGCCTTTGGCGATGTTTCTAGGAAGAAGTTGCTGCAGCTGAGGTCAAAGAGGTTGCTGCCTGTGTTCTCCTTTAGGATTTTGATGGACTCCTGTCTCACGTTTAGGTCTTTCAACCATCTGGAGTCTATTTTTGTGTGTGGTGTAAGGAAATGGTCCAGTTTCATTCTTCTGCATGTGACTGTCCAATTTCCCCAACACCATTTGTTGAAGAGACTGTCTTTTTTCCACTGGACATTCTTTCCTGCTTTGTCAAAGATGAGTTGACCATAGAGTTGAGGGTCCATTTCTGGGCTCTCTATTCTGTTCCATTGATCTATGTGTCTGTTTTTGTGCCAGTACCATACTGTCTTGATGATGACAGCTTTGTAATAGAGCTGGAAGTCCGGAATTGTGATGCCGCCAGCTTTGCTTTGCTTTTTCAACATTGCTCTGGCTATTCGGGGTCTTTTCTGGTTCCATACAAATTTTAGGATTATTTGTTCCATTTCTTTGAAAAAAGTGGATGGTATTTTGATGGGGATTGCATTGAATGTGTAGATTGCTCTAGGTAGCATTGACATCTTCACAATGTTTGTTCTTCCAATCCATGAGCATGGAACGTTTTTCCATTTCTGTGTGTCTTCCTCAATTTCTTTCATGAGTATTTTATAGTTTTCTGAGTACAGATCCTTTGCCTCTTTGGTTCGATTTATTCCTAGGTATCTTATGGTTTTGGGTGCCATTGTAAATGGGATCGACTCCTTAATTTGTCTCTCTTCTGTCTTGTTGTTTGTGTATAGGAATGCCACTGATTTCTGTGCATTGATTTTATATCCTGACAGTTTCCTGAATTCCTGTATGAGTTCTAGCAGTTTTGGGGTGGAGTCTTTTGGGTTTTCCACATAAAGTATCATATCATCTGCAAAGAGTGAGAGTTTGACTTCCTCTTTTCCGATTTGGATGCCTTTGATTTCTTTTTGTTGTCTGATTGCTGTGGCTAGGACTTCTAATACTATGTTGAATAGCAGTGGTGATAGTGGACATCCCTGCCGTGTTCCTGACCTTAGGGGGAAAGCTCTCAGCTTTTCCCCATTGAGAATGATATTCGCTGTAGGTTTTTCATTGATGGCTTTTATGATATTGAGGTATGTACCTTCTATCCCTATACTCTGAAGAGTTTTGATCAAGAAAGGTTGTTGTACTTTGTCAAATGTTTTTTCTGCATCTATTGAGAGGATCATATGATTCTTGTTCTTTCTTTTGTTAATGTATTGTATCACGTTGATTGATTTGCGGATGTTGAACCAACCTTGCAGCCCAGGGATAAATCCCACTTGATCATGGTGAATAATCCTTTTAATGTACTGTTGGATCCTATCGGTTAGTATTTTGGTGAGAATTTTTGCATCCATGGTCATCAAGGATATTGGTCTGTAATTCTCCTTTTTGATGGGGTCTTTGTCTGGTTTTGGGATCAAGGTAATGGTGGCCTCATAAAATGAGTTTGGAAGTTCTCCTTCCATTTCTATTTTTTGGAACAGTTTCAGGAGGACAGGTATTAATTCTTCTTTAAATGTTTGGTAGAATTCCCCTGGGAAGCCATCTGGCCCTGGGCTTTTGTTTGTTGGGAGATTTTTGATGACTGCTTCAATTTCCTTCGTGGTTATAGGTCTGTTCAGGTTTTCTATTTCTTCCTGGTTCAGTTTTGGTAGTTGATACATCTCTAGGAATGCATCCATTTCTTCCAGGTTATCTAATTTGCTGGCATAGAGTTGCTCATAATATGTTCTTATAATTGTTTGTATTTCTTTGGTCTTGGTTGTGATCTTTCCTCTTTCATTCATGATTTTGTTGATTTGGGTCATTTCTCTTTTCTTTTTGATAAGTCTGGCCAGGGGTTTATCAATTTTGTTAATTCTTTCCGAGAACCAGCTCCTAGTTTCATTGATCTGTTCTACTGTTCCTCTGGTTTCTATTTCATTGATTTCTGCTCTGATCTTTATTATTTCTCTTCTCCTGCTGGGTTTAGGCTTTATTTGCTGTTCTTTCTCCAGCTCCTTTAAGTGTAGGGTTAGGTTGTTTATTTGAGACCTTTCTTGTTTCTTGAGAAAGGCTTGTATTGCTACATACTTTCCTCTTAGGACTGCCTTTGCTGTATCCCAAAGATTTTGAACAGTTGTGTTTTCATTTTCATTGGTGTCCATGAATTTTTTTGAATTCTTCTTTAATTTCCTGGTTGACCCATTCATTCTTTAGTAGGATGGTCTTTAGCCTCCATGTATTTGAGCTCTTTCTGACTTTCCTCTTGTGACTGAGTTCTAGTTTCAAAGCATTGTGGTCTGAAAATATGCAGGGAATAATCCCAATCTTCTGGTACCGGTTGAGACCTGATTTGTGACCTAGGATATGATCTATTCTGGAGAATGTTCCATGGGCACTAGAGAAGACTGTGTATTCCGTTGCTTTGGGTTGGAATGCTCTGAATATGTCTTTGAAGTCCATTTGGTCCAGTGTATCATTTAAAGTCTTTATTTCCTCGTTGATCTTTTGCTTAGAAGATCTGCCCATTTCAGTGAGTGGGGTGTTAAAGTCCCCCACTACTATTGTATTGTTGTCAATGTGTTTCTTTGCTTTTGTTATTAATTGCCTTATATAATTGGCTGCTCCCATGTTCAGGGCATAGATAGTTACAATTGTTAGATCTTCTTGTTGTATAGACCCTTTAAGTAGGATATAGTGTCCTTCTTCATCTCTTATTATAGTCTTTGCTTTAAAATCTAATTTGTCTGATATAAGGATTGCCACCCCAGCTTTCTTTTGGTGTCCATTAACATGGTAGATGGTTTTCCACCCCCTCACTTTCGATGTGGGGGTGTCTTTGGGTCTAAAATGAGTCTCTTGCAGACAGCATATCCATGGGTCTTGTTGAGATAGGAGACTTTAAAAGGTGCAACAGTGAAATGGCTATATGGTTTTCTATTTATGTTCCCAGGTCTGGAAGCAGAAGGAAGTGACACAGACGTCTTCATGGTGATTGGGATTCTGGGGGAGTCTGTTACTTTCCCCTTAAATATCGAAAAATCACAGCAGGTTGTCAACATTGTTTGGAACTCTGAAACATCTGTTGCTTTTGTAACGCCAGGAGACTCAGGAACAGCACCCAAAGTTACTGTGACCCACCAAAATTATAATGACCGAATAAATGTCTCATGTAAGAACTACAACCTGGAGATCAGTAATTTGAGGATGGAAGACTCAGGCATCTACAAAGCCGACATAAATACAAAGATCCTTGAAGGGATGATCACCACCACCAGGCGCTACAACCTTCAGGTCTTCCGTAAGTTGTGGGAGGGTAAAGGGCTTGTTTTGTTTTGCAAATTTTCTATCTATAGAACACCTTTATTTCTTTATTGGTTTCCCTAAATCTTTCTGTACTTATAAATCCTTATATAAATACACCAATACTAAAAAAGAGGATGTGGTTGTTTGGTTTTAGCTATGTAATCTTCTACCAACAAGTTGTCCCATGGACCTGGTTTTTCTTTTCTATAAAATGTGAATAATCAATCATATTCTTCACTTCCCTTGGTCACTGAGAAGATCAAGTGAGATAGTGTATGGAAAGCACATCTTTTAAAAAAAAAGAAAACCTCTTTATTTTAAAATAAGTGTAGCTGCTTAGAGAGGTGTAAACCAGGCAGAGAGGGGCGCCTGCGGGGCTCAGTTGGTTACGCATTTGCCTTCGGCTCAGGTCATGATCCTGGAGTCCCCGGATGGAGTCCGGCATCCAGCATGGGCTCCTTGCTTAGCGGGGAATCTGCTTCTCCCTCTCCCTCTAACCATCATCCTGCTCATGCTTTCTCTCTCTCACTCTCTCTCTCAAATACATAAATAAAATTAAAAAAAAAAAAAAAAGAACCGTGCAGGGAGGTTCTGTGTGCACATCGCCCAGTCCCCCTTGTACACAAGTTACATCTTGTGTAACTATAGGAAAGCAGGAATAGGAACAGTTGTACGGGCTCTCATTTATGTGTGAGTATATGTGTAGCTTGCACGTTTATTCACATGTGCGCCCTCATGTGATCACCACCGCGATCAAGATCCTGAAGTGTACCATTGCGGCAAGACTCCCTCAACCGTTCAGAGTCACGCATTCCCTCCCCAACTCCCGGAAGACCTTAATCCGTTCTTCATACCTATCATTATGTTATTTCACAAATGTCACATACATGGACTCATGCAGTATGCGTGTTTTTGAGGTTGGCTTTTTTTCATGCAGCATAATTTATTTGAGAGTCATCTTAATTATTGCCAGTATCAATAGTTTATATCTTTTTATGGCTGAATAGTATTCCATGGTGTAGATGGACTAGTCTGTTCAACCATACACCTATCAAAGGATATTTTAGTTCTTTCCAGTTTGGGATTATGACTAATAAAGCTGCTATGCACATTCATGTACAAGTTTCTGCATGAAATGACTTTTTCTTCTTCCGGATAAATGCCCAAGAATGAAACCATGGTAAATCCATTTTTCTTTTTTTTCTTTAAAAGATTTTTTTATTGTGATTTATAAAATAACATAACACA
Source organism: Zalophus californianus (assembly GCF_009762305.2). Taxonomy (NCBI): domain Eukaryota; kingdom Metazoa; phylum Chordata; class Mammalia; order Carnivora; family Otariidae; genus Zalophus; species Zalophus californianus. Next base: position 5,191,664 of record NC_045604.1, on the reverse strand, counting down.
AATTTAACATTTTAACCACTTTATTTTTTTTAAAGATTTATTTATTTATTTTAGAGAGAGAGAATGCAAGCAGGGGGAGGGGTAGAAGGAGAGAGTGAGAGAAGCAGACTCCCTGCTGAGCGTGGAGCCCCAACAAGGGACTCAATCCCAGGACCCCGAGATCATGACCGAGGCTGAAATCAAGAGTCGGATGTTTCACCAACTGAGCCACCCAGGCGCCCCTGTTTTCATCTCTTTATATGTTCAGTGATACCCACTCAGTCTCTGGGAACTGTTATACCATCTGCAGGTAGGGCAGACCATGGGAAAGTCTCAGAGAAAGCCGGGTTGCCCACCTAACAAAATCTATACCTTTTGGAGAGTTAGTGGAGAAGATAGTGAGACAGGAACTGACATTTACTGAACTCTTTGTGTCTGGCATTCTACCACCTAATTTTTAAAAAAATATATAGAGATCACACATATTTAGGCAATACGTGCACAGAGTAAAAGCAATACAGTGCATTGCAACTCAACAGTGGTCACTGTTGCTGGCTTGTTTTGTCTTTCCTATAGATAATTAATGTGGCTAGATAGATGATAGATGATAGAAAGACAGATGGACAGATGGGCATTAGAGAATTCTTTAAACACAATAACCCATTTAGTCCTCACAACAAACAACCCTAGCAGGAAAAAATTATCCTCGTGTTATAACTGATGGAGCTAAACCTCAGTGAAGCTGTGTGCATCCCCGTTCTAGAGAGCAGCAGAGCCTGGTCGGACCCAGGTCTCCAGTGGCTTCTCCACTCTCAGCCACAGCCCCGACCTTCTCTGCCCAGCAGCCTGATGCAGGTAACGTCTCAGTTCCTGCTGAGAACAATGAGATAGGATCCGATTCTTTACTATTATCCCCCACCTCGACACCCAGCAAAAAAGAGTCTCTAAGAATAAGTAAATATCAAGCAGAGAGTTGGACATTTTTGTAAATCCAGTTTCTAAAGAAATGCGCGCGCTCACACACACACACACACATTTTCGCTCATTTTTTGCTATATACATCTGTATAGATCACTGTTATAGCTCATCGAGGTCATTCCAAACTTCTCTGGGAGTTTTTCACAAGTCATCACTAAATCTGGTCTGGAATAGATCCGTTGAAGAGACGCACAAGACCAGGGTTTCTGGTGCAGTTGGAATAAGAAATACTTACAGCTTCCTCCTTACCATATTCTACTTCCTCACAGGCACAGACAACTTTAAAAATACCACATGAACCAGAAAGCCACATGCTGGTTCCTTCTGAATCCTTCTCACATGGCTAGGGGAGAAGGAACAAAGCCTAGCACAGCAGCCTGGCCAAAAATGAACTAAATTTACCAACTCAGAATGTGGGCATTTTCTTATCTGCTGGTAAAGGGAAGATCTTCCCTTTCCTTCTGCCGGCCCCAGATAGCTCTTACTTCAACCTAAATATAATTGTTCTTCTGTAACCCTTTACTAGCCTACAACTTGGACAGTTTACCTTTTGATTGTTTCAGTAAAAATATTTTTTTAAATGAACTTTTAAAGAGATTTTAACTTTTCACCAAAGGCTTTAGAACAACACAAAACAACTCAGTGAAAACACACCAGAAAACAGAGCCCCAAAAATTTTTTAAAGACTGTTTCAGGGCGCCTGGGTGGCTCAGTTTGTTAAGCGACTGCCTTCGGCTCAGGTCATGATCCTGGAGTCCCGGGATCGAGTCCCACATCAGGCTCCCTGCTCAGCGGGGAGTCTGCTTCTCCCTCTGACCCTCCCCCTCTCATGCTCTCTCTCTCTCTCATTCTCTCTCTCAAATAAATAAATAAAATCTTAAAAAAAAATAAAGACTGTTTCATGCAACGGTGTGCTGGTTCTTGATGGTGTGTGTGATACAAAGGGCGTGCGGCACGATTTCATAAAAGGTAATAAAATATACACTGGTCTTTATCATGCATTGCATAGAGCCAGTTGTATGCACAGAACGCTTTCATTGAGTTTTGCTGAACGTTCATACCTCCCAGCATACAGTGTCACTGACGAAGAAGCCAACAAGAATGCTGGCTGATAGTTTCATGAAGTGAGCTAATAAGGAAAAAGTAATTCAATAAACAAATATTTCAGAGCTTTGCTTGCACATTAACAAGAGAGAGCTCTTTGCTGAGTTGGATAACGGTTTTCAAATACTGGAAGAATATTTCCTAGTTTTTTTGTGCTATTCACAATGTAATGTCTACAGACAGGAGGCACTTTTAAGTTTAATCAACCTTAGCCATCTTTCTTCCATTGTTTTCTTCAGTCTAGAGTGAAACTCCACCGAGCAGTCAACCCAGCCCAAGTTTGAGCATTTGCCAATCTGTTTTTTTGGGGGATGGGAGTAAAGGGAGAGAGAGGGAGAGGGAGGGAATCCATGGAGCCTCATGCGGGGCTTGATCTCATGACCCTGAGATCATGTCCTGAGCCGAAATCAAGAGTTGGAGGCTTAACCAATGGAGCCACCCCGGTGCCCCATTATTTGTCAATTTCTGAGGGGTAAATACTCCCTCTGTGTTTTAAAACTTGCAGAATTGGGAAGACTTTGTATGTCATTACAAAAGACAGATACTATAGATGTAAATAACTTTTAGAATGTAGATAAGAGTAAATTGGCTCCCCCCCAAAAAATAGAAAGTGGTGAATGTTGAGTATATATTAGCTTTTTAAAATATAATTAATTTAATTTTTTTATTTTCTTGCAAGTTTTTATAATTTCATTTTTCATGAATACTTTCTGTAAATTTAACAGTTGGCTCTCCTGGTATAGGCTAACTCCAGCTTACCACTGACACATGTGTCTTCCCCTCTTAGGTCGGCTTGGAAAGCCAAAAATTGTGCAGAGTTTAATGACGTCTATGAACAGCACCTGTAATGTCACCTTGACATGCTCTGTGGAGAAAGAAGAAGAGAATGTCACATATAGTTGGAGCCCCCTGGGGGAAGCGGGGAATGTAATTCGAATCTTCTGGACCCCTGACAACCAAGAGCTGACTTACACGTGCACAGCCTGGAACCCCGTCAGCAACAGCTCAGACTCCATCTCTGCCCAGCAGCTCTGTGCAGGTGACCAGCTCCATCCGTCTCTCCTGCAGTCTCCAGGACTCACTCAGAAGAGCGGCCCGAGCTGGGCCCTGTTCCCCATGGGGCAGCGGGGGAGGCCAGGCCTGGTCCCCAGGGGCATCTCCTCCCAGGAGGGCGTGGAAAAAAGGCCAGAGCTTTCTGAGATAGGCCATGCTTCTGGGGTGTTCTGAGGCAGGCCCTGCTTGGCCCTCTGATTCTGTTTCCAGTGCTGACTTTGAATAGCAGAAAGCCCAGTTTCCCTTGGAGATTTGGCACTCCCCTGGAGGGCACCCGTTTTGATAGTGCCCCTGAATGTGGCCAAGCCCCGCTGTCTCTTCTGTTTGCAGACACTGCGGCAGGCCTCCATTCTCGCCGCACGGGCTGCTGAGCGGACTGGTGGTGCTCCTTCTCTTTATACTCATTGTGCCTTCGGTACTTTTGTTCCTTTTGTGCAAAAGAGGACAAGGTAGGATTTTTCCAGAAGGTAAAATGTGGAAATGTACCTTCCTTCTTCCTGGGACTGAAGTCATTTATCCAAGGTGGGGCAGAGCGGTCCTTTGTTCCGGGGAAATCCTTCTTCCAATCCCCCTCCTCTACCTCAACATCTCCAGAGTGCTGGCCCCTGGATGACAGTGCCCTGAGTGGGCTCCAGAATCTGTTCCTGTTGTCATCAGTGTCTGGTGGGCCCAGAACCTGGGTGTGAGTTCAGTACTGCCATTGAGAAGCTGTGCTTCACTGGACATGTGTGTTTCCCTCTCTGGCTCAGTGCTCTCACATGTGAAATGAGATTTGAACTAGAGGGTCTCCTGGGTCACTTCCAATTCCATCATATTTTGACTATGACCTTTGGAGAGTCACAGAGGGACATGTACTAACTTTGCATTCCATGCGCATCACTAGATCCCTCTGGATCCCTCTGGATCCTTCTGTAATTGTGCCATCTGCAAAGCAGAAAACCTAATCTTAGGCCCCCAGAGGAGCCCTCCTATACCTCCTAGCCCCATGATCTCCCCAAATCTTCCTTTCCCACCAACCACAGTAACAAGCCTGGGTATAGAGGGGCTAAACCTCTGTTTCCATGTTCCTGACTCTCCTTTGGGTCTGATTCCTCAGGTTCCTTCTTGAAGCCCTTCAGTAAGAACTCTGGTAAGTTCTCGGCCACCAGTTTTCCCGGATGACAACTGGGAGAGATGAGTTCACGGCAGATTGGTTAAGACTCAGCCTGTGCCTTGCAGGCAGTCTGGGCCAAAGGTCCCAGCTTGGCTGTTTATCAGTTACAAGGGATCTGTCACCGTAAGCCTATTTTGTCAGTGGTAAACCAGACATAGAGGATGCGCTGCACATACTTATTAAGGGGATTAAACGGAATTACCCACATAAAGTACTTGGCCTGGAGCCTGGTACAGAGTAAGGACTCAGTAAACGTCAGCACTGTGCTTGCGACTGACGGCCCAGGCTTGGCACAGGAGGAGTTAAATTCTCTTCCCTGGAGAATTTAACTCAAATGGCATTGTGATGGGAGAAGTCCCATAACCTGACTCAGGCCAAAGGGGATCTTCAGGGTTCCTCCAAGAGACATCTGTCTTCAGTCCCTCACAGTCTCTTGGGAAGGAAGAAGTGCTACTTTTTCCATCTATCAATGAGATGACAGAGAGCGCTCGGTCTGGCTTGCCTGCCGGGTCTCAGGCAGGGTCTGGGTCGGCCTGGCTCACCTGCCTGGTCTGGGACAGGGTCTGGGACAGGACTTAACTCTGTGTGCCGCTTAAGCTCACTGTGATTTGTGGATATGTTGGTGCCCTGAAACATGAAGGCCCCAAATTCTAGCCATCTCTTTTCAACTTCACCCTAAAATGTCCCACATTAGGACCAAGGAGAGGAACACACTGGGATGGATGCCTTTACCACCCCAGGAGTTCTTAAGAGCAGGGACTTGTCTCTCCGGACTTGGCCTCTCCGGGCTCCCACACCACATGAAATCCCAAGAGGGAGAGGCAGTCCCAGGACCCGAGCATCCATCTCAAGATGATGATAGCCGTTTGACCTTTTAGGGCTTCATTTCTTTACCTTAAAAAGAGAACCTTAGAAGAGGTCATCTCTAAAATCTCTCTGCCTCTCACGCACTGTGCTTCTATGTTTCTTCGTGACAGATGCCATCTCAAAGAAAACAATATACACCTACGTCATGGTTACAAGAGATGCCCCGCCGGCAGAGGGCAGAATCTACGATGAAATCCCCCAATCCAAGGTGAGCTGATGCCACTCATGGGTCCTCACCACCAGCCCCAGGAAAGGGAGTTGGGGCAGCAGGCCAGGGATCTGGAGGGTCCAACCAAGCATCGTCATGTCAGGGAAATGATGCTGTGAGCCCCCCGACGAGACAGGAATGTGGCCGATGGTCACCCCGTGGCAGCCTCTAGGGGTGGAGGCCGCCAGCTTCCACACGGGGGTCTGGCTCTGGGTGAGGTGAGAGGCCTGACTAGGAGTGGAGTGCCCTCCACGAGGGACAAACAACAAGGGAGCCCCTGGTGTAAGGGGAGGGCTGCTAGGTGGCCACCGACACGGGAACAGGAGGCTGAGGGGCCTCCAAGGGCACAGAATCGAGAGAGGTCCCCCCTTTTTAAAAGATTTTATTTCTTTATTTGAGTGAAAAAGAGAGCACGAGCAAGGGGAGAGGGAGAGGGAGAAGCAGACTCCCCGCTGAGCAGGGAAACCCCATATGGGACTCAATCCCAGGACCCTGGGATAATGACCTGAGCCGCAGGCAGACGCTTAACGGACTGAGCCACCCCAAGAGAGGTCCCCTTGAACTTCCTGGTGTGGCGGCGGCACACCCCCTCCTCCCACCTGCCTTTCACCTGCCTGCCCTGCCCTCACCTCCACTCTGAGCCAGGCTTCCACAAGCACCGCCTCCCTCTGTGCCCCGCCCCCGCCCGCATGCACCCCCGAGGTCGACAAGAGTGCTGGGCAACAGAGGTCGGCCTGGTCCGTCTAGCACTGTGCTTGGACTGATGGGCGGCTAGGGGCCCAGAGCCAAAATCTTCAGTGAGCAAGACCCAGTCCGAACCATGCAAACCCCTCCTCTTGGCTCCTGAGGGTTTTACCCAATGGCTACCCACTCCTCCCGCCCCATACCTGGCCCTGACCCTCTCCGAGGCTGGATGGAACCAGAGCTGAGGCCGGGAGAGGAGGCCACCTGGTGGGAGTGGGAGCAGGGGGGCAGCAGGCCGGGCAGAGGAAGGAAGGGGGCTTGGCGAGGTTTTGCCTGGGCTCCTCACTGAGGGCAAGATGGGTGTTTTACAGGCGCTCCCTGCCAAGGAGGAGCCGGTGAACAAGGTTTATTCCACATTGCAGACTGATAAGGTAAATCCTTTTTGACTTCTTATCCCTGTTGCCTGTGTGTTCCAACCATTCTGCTGTACCCTGTCCATCCAAGCAGGGGCCAGCTGGTTCCCTTGGCGCTCTTCTCTGTCCCTCTCAGGACTAACTGCTGAGGGCCGGGGCCCATGGGTGTTTCACACCTGCACAGAGCCCGGCTCCCAGGTCCATGGCCATCCAAAAGCTGGCCTGCTTGGGATGCTGGGCCTGCCTCTAAATGCAGGAGCCCCCAGGCCTCTGACCTGTTGTGTGGAAACTCCAGCCTCTAGAGCAGCTGGGGCCATGCCGGCTCACAGAATAAAACTAGACAACAGGTGCCCCCTCTGGACAGAAACAGGCCCTCACCAGGTGCCCAGACCGACAAGTAGAACACAGGCTGAATTTCAGTTCCGTTTCCTCCACCAGCTGGCTTGTACAGGGTGCAGCCTGCACAACAATTTGCAATGGAGCAGTGACACTCACAGTACCCTGTGCCTCGGTGTCCTGCTCTGGAATATGCATAGACAGAAGGTCTATGTCACTGTCCATGAGGATCCTCATTTCTGCTACAGTCAGAAAGCCAGCTTTGGGGTCTCTTGGCAAATCAAATGTTTGCCAGTGTTCCTGTTTAATAGCTGGGCAAAATCATCATGAAAGATAAATAGGGACCCAGGGAGTCTAGGGGGAAGGGAAAGTCGTGAGAACAAAAAACATTAGGAAATTAGCTGCAGATGGATGGGAAATGAGAAGTAAAAGCTGATTCGGTAGAGGGCATCTGTGAGCTGCAGATGCAGGAGACTTGCAAGAGAACTCAATGCACAGGTCGTGGGGGTGTGAAGCTAAGCCAGTGTCCTGGAGCCCGGGAAGAAAGGGCCTTCACTCCCTTAGTGCTCAGGAGAGGGAAGGAAGGAGAAGGAGACAAAGGGGCAACGGAGGGACGAAGGACAAGGGGAAGGGGAAGGAAGAAGTGAGGGGCAGGGGGCCGCATGTGTGAGCCGAGATCTGAAGGAAGGGGAGGACACGGGAGGTGACACTGGCAAGGACTGGATCAGAGGGATTAATCAGGGCGGCCGGGTTGAGGCATCTCAAAGCGCATCCTCTAGACAAGGCCAATGGCGATTATTGATTGGTCATTATATAATTTAAGAAGAATTGTTTTTCCTATCCTGTTGGGTCCACTTTATTTGGGAGCAGGGTGTGGGGAGGGCTCTAGGTCTGTCCACATAACTAGAGCACGGGACGCCAGTGAAGGCAACTCGCCAGTATGTGAAGTGCCGTTATGGGGCTTCAGAAGGAGCTGAGGCTCAGCAGGGAACAAGGAAGGCAGGTAGCTTGAGCCTGGATGTTGCCCAAGCCTATAATCAAAATCAATGCTAATACCCTCATTCCGTCCTGCTGCTTTTTTCTGGGCTCTGCAGTTGATGACCCAAGGGCTTGCAAGCGGGTGACCAGAGCAGAGGCAAGGGACCAGCAAAGGGCAAGGCCCTGCTGCCCCAGATTCCGCCAGCACCAGGGAGGCCTGAGGCATCTCCCTGTGCCGTCTGTCTGTCCCAGGCACCACCCAGGGCTGGGCTTCCCCAGCAGCATCTCTCAGTTAACCTGCAGTTCCAACTCCCTCTTGTGCACAGATGGGGAAAACCAGCTCTCAGGACGGCAAACCTCCTGGGATTTCAACCTATGAAAATGTGATCTAGGCTCATGGCCAGCATTCTCCTGTGGACACTGAGCTTCAACAACCATCGATACCCAGGCAGATGCCCCGGACCCAGACTTTCTCTGCGTACGTCTTACCCGGAGATTGCAAACCATCACGCCCCAATCTGTGACTTTTTTGTGACTGGAGGTGATGAGCCTTCCCAGCAACCCCCTATGTAGACAGGATTGGTATTTTGCACACCTGTACCAGGCCATGGCACACCACCTAGGATGCTCTGATCATACTCAATGTCTGTGGGGAGCCCTGGGGCACGGCCTCCACAGTCCACACAGCACCTGAGACAAATTAGGCAAAAGCACCCTTCCCCTGAGGCAGATGCAGCCCCTCCCAAGCACGCGGCTTGATGAGTAGAGTGTGGGCTGCATTTCAGCCTCTATATGCCCCTTTGCCCAGGAACCTTTGTGCAGGGGCAGCTGGCTGGCCCGGCCCGCCCATACATGATGGTGTCACACGGGAAGCCATGGGAGGTGTGGCTCTCGGCTGTGCAGACACACTCTCCAGACGGAGGGTTGGAAAATGCTCCTTCTGTAGGGACTAGACAGCTGCAGCATTTTTCTTCAGGCTCTACTTCGGAAGCCTCATAAGATTTTTTTCTGGCCAAGCTTTCAACTTGACTGGGCCATTCATGGGGTGCCCAGACATTTGGTTAAACACGATTCTGGGGGGGATCTATGAGGGCATTTCTGGATGACATTAACATTCGGATTGGTAGATTGAGTAAAACAGATTAATCCCCACTCCAGTACGGGTGCATATCACCAGATCCATCAAGAGCCTGACTAGAAGAAGAAGAGAGTAAGGGAGAATTAATTCTCTCTGCCTGGCCATCTTAGAGCTGGGGTATCAGTCCTCCTGCCTTAGGACTTGGACTTGGACTGGAACTTACACCATCAGCTCTCCTGGTTCTCAGGCCTTTGGACTTAATGCTGGAGAACTACACCATCAGCGGTCCAGCTGCAGACCTTGGGATTTCTCAGTCTTCATAAGCACACAAGCCAGCTCCTTGTTATGTCTGTTTCCTGTTGGTTCCATTTCTCTGAAGAACCAGACTAATACCTATTCCAAGCAGCCTCGGCAAGAAGAAGAGACCGTACTCAGTACCCCATTCACCAAAAGGACTTGACCAGCTATATTTCTGACACTTTAGGGGGGCTGAGTACAACCCAACCATCAAAACAAGAGACCTTAAAAGAAGCGGGTCATTCTTCAGAGGGAACTTGGCAGATGATGGTGTAGATGATGAAACTGGCTTCACTTCACCTCTGTTACTAAGGTTCGGTCCAGAGAGTCACTGCTTCATGCTTTGGTTCGATGCCCCTGAGCCCCCGCCACCGGTGCTGAGAAGGAATCACCCATGGCTGAGCAGAACATTCAAGTGATTGTATGAAGAACCGTTTCCCTTATGTGTGAGCACCCATAACCAGCTAAATCCTAAATCCCCATGAACAATCCCAGGCTGGGCAGCAGAAGTGAGCTGCATTTAGGCAGAAGGAAGGTGTTAGTCTCAGTGAATGGTTCCATTGAACCATCTAGCCCCCACCATTAGCACTGTGTTGGGGGATGCAAGACCTCCAAAGTATCAGATGAGCGTCATGTCTGCCCTGGCCTAGCTGCCCCGTGCAAGGCAAGCGCAGACACTATAGCTAAAGCTGAATTACACGTTTTGGGGAGTGGGGGAGCCGTACAGTCAGGGAAGTCTTCATGAAGGAGGTGGAGCTGAAGCTGGGCTCTGGAGGAAGGGTAGGATCTGGAGAATGGAGAAGACAGAAGGCATCCACCGAGGAAAGCACAAGAAAGAAGCAGAGGCTGAGTCGGCATGATGTGTTTTGGGCACCACCCCAGAGGCACTGAGCACGTTCACAGTCCCTTGCCTATGATGGCAGAGTGCCTCTGCTTTGGTGTGCCGCCCAACCCCCAGCCCTTTCCACACACATGAACGCTCAGCTCAAATGTCACCTCCTCTGGGAAGCTCTCCCTGGCATCACTGGTCAAATTAATTATGGCTCTTTTTGCCCTCTTCCCCCGCCCCCCGCCTTAGTCCTTATATCACTGCAACTCATTTTTTTCTGCTTCACGGTATAGATCATTATTTGTTTCCCTCCACACTGTACATACTGAAGGGCAAGAGCCATGACTTCATGACCATGGAGAGTGATCACGAGCGATGAAAGTTTTAGTCCCCTGTGCATCCACCACCAGCCAACGTTTTGCCTTGTACGCTGCCTGTGAGCAATAAATGCTATTGAATAGAATTGAAAATGACCAGCCAGCTCAAATAGAAAGTACACGTTGCAAGTATTGATAGAAGCCAACAAGCATAGTGGAATCCAATTATGGCAAGTGTTAAATGTCAGAATGCCGACGTCAGTGTAAGGACATTTTGGAGGGAAAAGACTCTCAGAGTTAGACCAGCGAAGACGTCACCTGAAGCCATGAACCAGGGGTGAGTGAAAGGCAGTCACTTCAGGGAGAGAAGGAAGAAATAAGGAGACTTGTCATAAGGATGGAGAAGTTCCAAAGGGGACACCGAACAGGCTGGATTTCCCCTAAAATAAAAGCATGCCTCGCCTTTGTGTGAGCTGAGGGACCGCTGCTGAACATGGTCCTTCTCTAAACTGTCCTTGCTTCACCCTGGTGCGTTCACCCAGTGACATTGCTAGTGTCCTACAGCCCCAGTGGCAAGTAGGGGAGAGGAACAGAAGGAGAGGCCAGAGTTCCTTGGGTCTTCCGGGAGAACAAGCCTGGGAAGGAACTAGTACGCAGGAATTCTTCATGTGGCCTTTGGGATTTGGGACCACTGAGCTCCTGTCTCTCACTTTCTTTTCTCTGACTCTTCTGATTTATGAAGATATAAGCTACTCACCCCGTCCCTAAGGGCTTGGTTCTCAGATTCTCCTTCTGTAAAATGGGTGTGATCTCATGTATCACACTAAGATGGGCCAGTTTTTACGAAGGTGCATTGAAATTGGAATCTTAGGCGCAGGGCCCTCTAGTGGCAAGTGCCGGTAAGGCAGCACAAGCCAGGCACCTGCGGGTCCACATGGGCTTTCGGCAGAGAACAGAGAAGAGGAGAAACAGTGCAGCGAATGCCTCTCAGAAAAAGAAAGTGAAGCCGATTTAAAATGTGATGCTTTTAAAAAGGTTATAGAATGCTCTAAACTGCACAGCCCACAAGAGAGGAGCTTGGCTGGGCCACTTTGGAAACCCAGCAAAGAAAGGAAGGAGCCTGATTGGTCTGGTGATTCTTTTTTCCTTTTTTTTTTTTTTTTTAAGATTTTATTTATTTGAGAGAGAGAGTGAGAAAAAGAGCGCGCGCACAAGCAGGGGGAGGGGCAGAGAGCGAGGGACAAGCTCCGCCTACTGAGCCCCACGCAGGGCTCAATCCCTGGACCCCGCGATCATGACCTGAGTGGAAGGCAGAAGCTTAACCCACTGAGCCACCCAGGCGCCCCTGGCCTGGTGTTTTGTAGGTTCAGCCTGGAGAAAAGAAGTGGCTGGGCCATATTTTCTTCCAGATCTATTACTTTTCTTCTACTTGACCTTTCCCTGAATTTTCCTGGGTGTGAGTAACTTTCTCAAGAACCCTTAGAGACAGTTTCTACTGGCTGTAAAATGAAGTTTGGAGGAGAAGGCAGAAGGCAGAAGGGTACTGAATGGTCCCAAACGCAGGCTTCGATGCTGGAGCGCCTGGGTCTGAATCCTGGTTCCTTCGTTCTGTGACCTCAGGCAAGTTAGGTTCACCTTTCAGTGCCTCAGTGTTCCCACCTGCAAAATGGGGACAGTAATAGCTCCTACTGTGTAGAGTTAGTACGAGGCAGCACTGTAAGAATATGCCTATAAGCTGATCTTACAGGCTTGAACCTTCATCAGGTGCTGAGCCTGTATCAGGTTCTTGCAGCACAAATGTGGCTGATATTGTGCTCAATTAGTGTTTAGTTAAGTGAACTTAACTCCCAGTCCTCCTACACCGATGCTTGTTCCTCCTGTCATTTCACTTACCATGCTACGCCCCCTGCATCGGCTCCCCAGCCAGCCAGAGAGAACAAGGGCTGGTCTGAATAATAATAATGCAAACAGAGACCTCCTGAGGGCAGGGAGACTGTAAGAGTTAATTAAGGGTTTCCTTTGTATACCAATTGCTATACTAGATGCTTTTTACAAGTCACAACAACAACAATTCTTCCAGCTTATGTTAAGACTGAGGGAATAAATACCTGGCAAAATCAGGCAGCTGGGGAACACAGGACTTGAATTCAAGACTTCTTGTCACCAAGAGCCACATACTTGCACCTGACCATGCACTTGAGCCTTCCTATACCTGGCTCTGGACTCCCAGCACCGGGCACTTTTCTTGACACTTCATAGGTGGACCACAAATATTTGTTGAATGAATATGTATGTATAATAATATTTTAAAGACACCAAGAGCAGCTCCAAGTAAATGTATTCATATATTAATTCCGTTGTTGTCTGGATAACCACTCAACTCTTCTACTAGAAACACCCATTAAGAATCTTGAGTAGAGCTCACTGTCTGCATTTTGGGCAGAGCTGGTTTCACAGCCAATAAGGGATCTAGGTCATAAACGCTGCTGATGAGTTGTTATGAGAGAAAAACTGTGCAAATTTCCACTATTAATATCAGAAGAATAACAGAAACAGAAGGAGAGGTAAGAATTTATGAGTTGTGCAACACTATTTAAAAGTTTAGAAAAAGCTGAACCTTTAAGTTTTGATGACCCACCATACTCATAATAGCTAACATTTATTGGAGCCTACTATGCACCGTTCCCCACCCGAAGGTTTTATATGTACTAACTCATCTAAAGCCCACATAGGAAACATTAAAATTCATCTAATCCCTGAAGATGCAATCCTCCTTCACTTTACAAATTAAGAAACTGAGTCACAGAAAGACTCAGCAACTAGTCCAAGTTACTATGGAAACCAGGACTCCACTGCTGGCCTCCCAGGTCCAGGGGCTGGGCACTGAGCCACTGTTCTCAGCGCCTCCCCTACCCACAGCTTCCCAAGGCAGGAAACTTGTATTCTTGACTCCAGATGCCCTACGTCTGAGCAGTCACTAGGTCTTGTCAAGTCCAACTCAACCATGTCCCCTCAATCTGCCTAGCCTCCCTCCCGGTGTCCGTTCTCCCAGGTCATTCCTTTATCACATGTGACCTGGGCTCTTATCACATAAAGAGCAATCTTTCCAAAATGCTCACCTTATCGCTTTATTTTTCTACTGAGAAATTTTTCCTGTGGGACCAGACTCCTGAGCAATTTGACCCATCAGACTGTCCGGGCCTTTCTCCTGCTTCCTCCCTAAGCTGCAGTCACACAGAAGTACGTGGGTTCAAGAACCCACCAAATCCTTTCCTGCTCTATGTCTTTGCCCATGCTGTGTCCTGTGCCTGGAAAAGCTTCTCTCCTTTCCATCTCTAGCTATTTTATACTCAAGGACCAAACCAAGGATCCCTCTTTGTGTAGAACTCTGAACCCCCCAACTCAAAGCTAAATATATAGCTCGCTTGTAAATTTCCATTAATAAAGTATTTATTGCCCATAAATTTTACCTCCTAAGTGCCTAAGAAATGAGACTACAGGCTCCATTTCAGCAGGTAAACACAAACTATTCGATAATGCACCCATTTTTGTGTGTGTCTTACTTTGTTTTTGTTTTTCAAGAAAAGAGGCCAAGCAAGTAGCAAAGAAACAGCAAAGACTCTCCAACATGACAAAGGGCCTGTGCCGTTTGAAGCCTCAGGCCCTGAGTAGCCAGAAAGGGACTGTGGGGTTGAGGGCAGTAAGACAGAAATTGAGGACGAGGAAGTCTACTGTGAGAGAGATGACCAGGACCCCGAGAGAGGATGCAAAGCTAGCCACTGGGAGGGCCAACGCCAGAAGCAAGAAACCAGAGTGCAGCACAGGCACGTGGCTGGAGGAAGGGAAGGCAACTCTGCCTCCATCATCCTAAAGATAGGAAACTGGGCACTTAAGTCACACCTCCCTCCAGGACGAGAGCTTTGCTTTATTCATCTTGCTGTTCACTGCACCCATGATAGAAGCTAGTGCCTAGGAGAGCTTCATAAACATATGAATAAATATGTGTTGAACCAAACTCAGATTGGGACCCAGACACTGGGATTCTCCCTTCCAGAGTCTGGGTCTAGGGAACGGAGAGCAGAGGTTGTGTGGGTCGCTCACGGTGCCACCTGGAGAAAGCACTGGGCTTTTCAGTGAGAAGAATGCGCTGTGGTTCCCTCACAACTGTTGGTGCAGGACCTCAGGATGTTTTGTAAAACCCTGAAGGAGAATGGACGTGCTAAGAGGTGGTGTGTGAGATTTCAAATGGAAGCTTCTCGATCTGAAAACACCTCCATAACTCCCCGCTTATCAGAGAAGCTCCAGATCCTCTGCTCTGAGCAGGTCTTTGCAGATGTGCTTGGGCTCCCAGCTACCCCAGCTACATCTCCACATCCCTTTCTTGTTGGGCTGAAAGTAAGCCGCTACCCTGAAGAACTTCAGAGTCCCTTTGTAGAAACTCTGTAAGCAGATACAGAACTACTTGAGAAGATTTTTTTTAAAAATTGGTGGTGTTTTCCCAGTGCCCTGAGGTTCTGGCACATTTCATTTATTTTAGCCTTATGCGTTAGCCCTAGGACCCTTTCTCTAACTCTCCTCCTTCCCCTCACCACCTCCAAATCCAACCCCCCTACCACTCATCCCTCAATGCTCAGTGCAAACGCCCCTTCCTGGGAGCAACTTTCCCTGCTCCTGCAGACCATGTTTGATGCCCACACTTTGTTCTCATTGTACTACATGTCTTTCCTTCACAGAAGATTTCAAATTTTGTCTTTAAATATTTCTCCTTGTGATTATTTAGTTAATGTCTCTCTTTCCTCACTAGACTGTGAGCTCCATCAGGGCACAGACCATGGCCGGTTTTGCTCACCATTTGTACCCACAGTACCTGACCCTGTGCAAGTTGGAGAGGAAGTTTTCAATGTTATCATATTTTGATTAACTAATGAAGATGCAGCAGTTTGTGCAGGCTTCACCTGCCTTACCTGGAACGTGAGAATCCTTTGGCCCATGTCTCAATGACAAAGCTATTTATTCCTAAGCAGTAAGACCCTTAATAAGTCTCTAACCTTTGGGTAGAAATGCAGTAGAAAATGCACCATCGAATGTACTTCCTGTGCAGGAAACATAGTTAAGGGTCAGAAAACATAGAAAAGAACTAACATTATAGGGCTAAGACTGTTATCCTTGGAAAGGCATGCTCACAAGGTTGTCCTGGGCTGGTGTCTGGGAAGTTGGATTTGGGGAGTTTAACCACACCCTGATAAGAGTGGTTCACTGAGCTTAAACTATTTGTACAATTTGGTTTGTGCTAAACACCTGATTTCCTTCTGGGGTTCTGAAATTTTGGTATGTGCTAGGCAGACAGTGCTTCCATTTCTGACAGTTGAAAAAAAAAAACCCTGGAATTCTGGGCTGAGGCAGGCTTCCAGGTGGACAACATTTCACACATGTTGGCACAATACGTTGCTAGAAGAATTAAGAATGGTCCTGTGTGACTCCACTGGGATAAGACTCTTGGAAGCTTCACCAGGTTTCTTCTGGACACAACTCCAGGTACCATTCCCTTTGCTGATCTTGCTTTGATCTATTTCCTGTAATAAGTCGTAGCCATGAGTAGGACTGTATGCCAAATCCTGTAAGTCCTCCTAGTGAATCATTGAACATGGAAGTAGCCTTGAAAACCCCTAACACACCTCCTAAATGTTTTTGCAGTCTATCTGACTTCTCTCTTTCATCTGCCAATAGCTGCTGCAGTCGTGGCCCCCCACCACCTCTTCCTGGACAACAGCAGCCTTCCCTCCCACATCCAAACTCATCCTGGTCCAATCCATTCTCTATACCACAGCCAGAGTGGTCTTTCCCAAACACAAATGTGATCCTGGTGGCAGGAGGAACCAATGGATTGCTGGTGTACCTTTTATATCTGTAGTGGTTCAACAAGCTGAAAGTTTATAAGTAGAAGAACTTCTTTAACCAGATGAAAAATTGGAAACAATATTCAGTAAATCTAATTCCCAATAAATGTGCCCAAGGCCTAGGTGGTCTCATGAACTAGTTCTATCATAGTCAGTGAAAGGATAATTCCCATGTAATTTTAAACTGTTCCAAAGCAATAGAAACTTCAAAGTTCATTGAGCACTATTATATAAACTGATTCCAAACTAGATGAGGATGATTCTCCCAACAAGAAAACTATAGGGATCAGCAAACAACAGCCTGTGTACAAATCCAGCCTGCCAAGTGTTTTTATATAACCTGTGGGCTAAGAATAGTCTTTACAATTTCCAAAGGTTGAAAAAAAACTTGAAAGAATAATATTGGTAACATGTGAAAATTATATGGAATTCAAATTTCAGTGTTCATAAATAAAGTTTTATTGGAACACACACAACAGTCATCTGTTTGTGTATTGACAATGGCTGCTTTCATTCTACAACAGCCAAGTTGAATAGCTGCAGGTGAAGAATGTATCGTTGCACAGTGTAAATATTCACTATCTTGACTTTTACAGGAAAAAAGTTGTCAACTCCTGATAATCTCACTTATACATGTAAATATTAGAATCTTAATTTAAAAAATAAGAAGAAAAAAATCTTAATTTAAATTTTTAGTAAATGAACCAAGCAATGCATGAAAAGAAAAAAAAAAATACAGCAAGTAGGGTTTTATCCCCAGAATGCAAGATGATTTATCTTTAAGAAAATCTTCTAATTGCAATATATTGTTTTAAACACATTAAAGAGGAGGGAAAAAAACCATAATCATCTTGGACTGATGCCAAAAATGTATTTGATAAAATTCAAACAACCACAACTGATTAGGAAAAAAATTAGCAAATAGAATAAAAATAGAAGACGTTTCAGTCAACGCCCAATCAGAAAAATTGAAACCATGTTAAATATACAAACCCCACAAATTGAACATAAGAATTGAATACAAAAGTGATGGAAGGATTTGAGGAGTGAAACAGGGAAGATGAGGTTATTGACCAAGTCCAGGAAGGTGTTACCACTCTTGGGGGAATTTGCCTTTGGAACTAGTGCATGTCCCATCACAGGATGCCAAGGAGTCCGTACTCCAACCAAAGCCACAAGAGTCTGGGAGCCTAAGTTGCCCCGCCACGGTGGCTGCCATCATTGGAGCCAGAGCCCAGAAATACACACTGCCAAGACTTCTGGAATGAACTGCTGGAACTGCATTGCTAGACCAAGAACCCCTGGGACTGCATTCATTTCCCATTATTGCTGCCACTTCTGGGACATGATCAGAAGCCAAGATGAAAAAAAAAAACATTTCTCCCTTCTTCCCACTTTCCAGTGTTTCACCAGTACCACCCATTGATAAAAGTATAGAATAATATCCCTCATGAATGTTGATGCAAAAATCCTCAACAAAATACCAACAAACCAAATTCAGCAGCACATTAAAATGATTATACATCATGACCAAGTTGGATTTATTCCTGGAGGGCAAGGATAGTTCAACATAAAAAAAAAAAAAAAAAACAATGACTGCAATAGAACAATTAATAGAATGAAAGGGGGAAAAAAACCACATGATCATCTCATTTGATGCAGAAAAAAACATTTGACAACATTCAACACCATTTTCATGATTAAAAACAGTTAACAAATTAGGAATACAAGGAAAATTACTTCCACATAATAAAAACCATGTATTAGTTTGCCAAAGCCTGCCGTAACAAAGTACCACAGGCTGGATGGTTTAAACAACAGAAATGTATTTTCTCACAGTCCCAGAGGCTAGAAGTCTGCAATTAAGATGTCAGCAAGATCAGTTTATTGTGAAGGCCTCTCTCTCTGGCTTATAGATGGTTTTCTTCTCCCTGTGTCTTCATATATCTTCCTCTCTGTGCATGTCTATGTTCTGATCTCTTCTTTTTATAAAAACATCAACCTTATTGAATTAGGGTCCACCCATACGATCTTATTTTAACTTAATTACCTCTTTGAACACCTTATCTCCAAATACAGTCACATTCTGAAGTACTGGGAGTTAGGACTTCAACATGTGGGTTTTGGCAGGACACAGTTCAGCCTATAACATTCTGCCTTCTGCATCCCCCAAATATGTCCTTTTAACAAGTAAAATGTGTTCACTCCATCCCAACAGCCCCCAAAGTCTTAAACCCATTTCAGTATCAACTCTCAGTCCAAAATCTCATCTAAATATCATCTAAATCAGGTATGTGGGGAATCTCAAGGTAGGACTTATCCTGAGGGAAAATTTAACTCCAGTTGTGAATCTGTAAAACCAGACAAGTTATATGCTTCCCCCAACATAATGGTGAGACAAACAAAGGATAGACATGCCACTCCCAAAGCGAGAAATAGAAAAAAAGGAAAGGAATCATATTTGTTTTGTTTTTTTAGAGTCCATATACAAGTGAAATCATATGGAATTTGTCTTTCTCTAACTTACTTCAGTTAGCATAATGCCCTCAAGGACCAACCATGTTGCTATGATTTCCCTTATATGTGGAATCTAAAACAAAACAAAAACACACAATCAAATTATGACAACAACAATCAAATTATGACAATAACCCAAAAAACCCCAAGCTCATGGATAGAGATAACAAATTAGTGGTTGTCAGAGGGGAGGGGGGGGCATGAGGAGAGGGTGAAGTGGGTGAAGAGGTTCAAAAGATAAAAAATTTCCATTATAAAATAAATAAGTCATGGAGATGTAATGTATGTTATGAAAACTATAGTTAATAATATGTATTGCATATTTGAAAGTTGCTAAGAATAAATCTTAAAAGTTCTCAACACAAAAGAAATTGTAACTATGTATAGTGACCAATGATAACTAGACTTATTGTGGTGATTATTTCCCATTGTATACAAATAGAGAATCATGTTGCACACCTGAAACTAATATAACTATGTCAATTATACGTCAGTAAAAAAAAGGAAAGGGGTCACAGTTCCCAAGCAAGTCCCAAAATCTAGCTGGGCAGATTTCTATTAGATTTTAAGGCATAGGAGTAATCCTCTTTGGCTCCACGCTCTGTTTGGTGGATCCACCTGGGTGGCTCTGCCTTCTGGGGACCACCAGGTTCATCCTCTCCACCTCCAGCAAGTGGCCCCCACCCCTCTATAACCAAAAGCAGCCCCTGACCCCTGAGCTGTGCCCTTTGGGCCCATAGTGGCAGTATCAGCCCTGGCTTTTTTCCTCATTTCTGGAATGATAATACATGTTTGCAGCTGGATAACTTTATTGGTCTGTCCTGTTAGAATTCCAGAAATCCCATGGCCTTCCTTAATCTAGTCCTGTCTCTGTCTCCTTCAGTCCAAGTTGACAGCAATTCTGCTGGTATAAAATTCCCAAAAGCCTTGTTGGTCTCCCATGCAATTCACAGAGGCCCGCACCATCAGACAACAGGTCCTCCCCAGATTGTTCCCGGATAACCCCATCTCTATCCCTCGCTTCCCCTGAAATGATTAATTGTATCCATAAGTCACACACCTGTAATTCAGCCCCATGATAGGCCATATATGAAAAACTCACAGCTAATATCATACTAAAATGTGAAAGAATAAAAGCTTTCCTCCCTAAGATAAGAAGACAAGGATGCTGGTTTTTACCATTTCTATCTCAACATAGTATTTGAAGTTCTAGCCAGAGCAATTAGGCAACGAAAAAAGAAATAAAAAGGCATCCAAATTGGAAAAGAAGTAAAATGATCTCTGTTCATAGATGACATGATCTTATATATAGAAAACCCTAAAGATTACACACACACACCACAAAAACCTATTAAAACTAATAAATGAGTTAAGCAAACTAGCAATATGCAAATGAACACACAAAACACAGTTGTTTTCATACACCAACAATGAACCATACAAATGGGAAATTGTGAAAACAATTGCATTTACAATAGCATTAAAAAGAAATAAAATACTTAGGAATAAAATTAACGAAGAAGGCAAAAGTCTTAAACACAGAAAAATTATAAAACATTACTGAATGAAACTAAAGAAGACAAAAATAAATGGAAAACATTCTGTGTCCATGAATTGAAAGATTTATTATAAGGTGATAATACCATCCAAAATGATCTACAGAGTCAATGCAACCCGTGATCAAATCCGAACAATGTTTTTTTGCAGAAATGGAAAAACACATCCTAAATTTCATAAGAATGTCAAGGGACCCTGAATGGACAAACAATCCTGAAAAGGAAGAACAAAGTTGTTTGACTCACACTTCCTGATTTCAAAACTTATGGGAAAGCTATAGTATTCAAAAACAGTGCCACATGGGCATAAGACAGGACCAATGGAATAAAATAGAGAACCTAGATATAAACCCTTGAATAAATGTTCAAATGATTTTTGCCAAGGATATTGAGAACATTCAATCGGGAAAGGACAGTCTTTTCAACAAATTATGTTGGGAAAACTGGATCTCTACATGCAAAAGAATGAAGTTGGACCCTTATCTTTTTTTTTCCCCTTATCTTATTCCATACACAAAAATTAATTCAAATGGATCAAAGACCTAGATATAAGAGCTAAGATTAAAAAATTCTTAGGCGAAAACATAGGGGAAAATCTTTATAATATTGGATTTGGCAATTTTTTTTTAATATAACATGAAAAGGCATAAACAACAAAAGAAAAAAACATAAAATTGGCCTTCATCGAAATTTAAAACTTTTGTGCCTCAAAAGACACTATCAAGTGACACAATCCCAGAATGGAAGAAAATATTTGCAAATCATGTATCTTATAGAAGATTAATATCTAGATATATAGAGAACTCTTATGACCTCAATAACAATAAAACCCCAAACAATTTTAAAAGGGGCAAATAACTTGAATAGGTACTTCTCCAAGAAGATATACAAATGACCAATAAGCACATGAAAAGATGCTCAACATCACTAATCATTAAAGAAATGCAAATCAAAGCCACAATGAGATACTACTTAACATCCATGAGGATGATTATTATCAGAAAAACAAAAACAACAAATGTTGGCAAAGATGTAGAGAAACTGGAACTTGTATGCATTGCCAGTGCAAATGTAAAATAGTGCAGCCATAATGGAGAACAATTTAGTGGGTCCTCAAAAAAAGCTAACCATAGAATTATCATATGACCCAGCAATTCCATTCCTAGGTAATCGAAAGCAGGGCCTCAAACAGATCCATGTACTCCAATGTTCGTCGCAAAATTCTTCACAATGTGCAAAAGGTGGAAACACTCCAGTGTCCACAAATAGATGAATGAATAAAGAAAATGTGTTATATTCAAAAAATGGAATATTATTTAGCCATAAAAAATAGAGTGAAATTCTGATACATCCTATAATATGCATATACCTTGAAGACATTATGCTATTTGCAATAAGCCAGACACTAAAGGGCAAATATGATATAATTCCACTTATATGAGGTATCTAGAATTGGCAAAGTCAGAGAGAGAGGAAGTAGATTAGGTTACTAGGGGCTGAAGGAAAGGAGTAAATAGAGATTCATTGCTTAATGGTTATAGAGATTCTGTTTGGTATAATAAAAGGTTCTGCACCCCAATCCCATTGTGTGTTTTGGTAGGGGGGTGGGTGTCCAAACAAACAAGAAATTTCCCAACACCAGCTGGGTGTCCTATAATTCAACTCAATTCTGACACCACCTATCTGGAAATAGCATAAGATTCCACAGGTTAAGTGTTTAGTCCCACAAGTCTGCCCACCAACCCCATTTCAGATGGCCGTCACAAATGCAGGGCTCCTGACCCACAGGCTATAGATTGAAGGTTCCAACAGCCCCCACCTTAGGTTTAATTAATTAGCTACAGCAGCCCCACAGAATTCAAGGAAACTCTTCATTTACTAGATTACCAGTTTATTATGAAAGGATGTAACTCAGGAACAGCCATAAGGAAGAGACGCACAGGGCAAGGTGTGGAGAAAGGGCAAGGCGCTTCCCAGGTCCTCTCTGAGGTCACCATTCTCCCAAATCTCTACATCTTCACCAACCCAGAAGCTCTCTGAGCCCCCTCCTTTTGGGTTTTCATGGAGATTTTGTTATGTAAGCATGATCGATTAATTCACTGACCATTGGTAAACTGATTCAACCTCCAGTCCCCTCCCCTCCCAGGGAAGGTCAGGAAGTAGGGACTAAACGTTTCCAGCCCTCTAATCACATGGTTGGTTCCCCTGGCAACCAACCCTCATCTTAAGGTGAAGTCCAAAAGCCACTTGTTAACATACAATCCAGTTGTGGTGGAAAAGGTTTGTTATGAACAAAACACCCGTTTTCTTTTCTTAAAGTTCTGAGGAGATTTTAGGAACTGAGGACAAGAGACCAAATATTATAACAAAAGATATTCTCATTACTCTAATCACTGAGGAAATTCCAAGAGTCTTGGGAGCTGTGAGACAGGAACCATGGACAAAGATGAAATATATATAGGACAATGAGTGACCCAAATATATATTTCCTCATAAAATCACAGTATCACAGGTAACAAAAACATTTTGGAAATAGATACAGGCATATCTCAGAGATATTGCAGGTCCAGCTCCAGAGCATTGCAATGAAGGTGAATATCACAATAAAGTAAGTCAAGTGAATTTTTTTGGTTTCCCAGTGCATATAAAAGTTATGTTTATACTGTGGCACCTCGGTGGCCCAGCCAGTTAAGCATCGGACTCTTGATTTGGCTCAGGTCATGATTTCAGGGTCGTGGGATCAAGCCCTGCACTGGGCTCCCTGCTCAGTGGGGAGTCTCCTGGAGATTCTCTTTCTCCTTCTCCCTCTGCCCCTCCCCCTGTTCACACACACACACACACGCACACACACACACATGCACACTCTCTCTCTCTCCTCTCTCTCCTCTCTCTTTCTCTCAGACAAATAAAGAAGTCTTTTTTAAAAAGTTATGTTTATACCAAATTGTAGCCTATTGAATATGCAATGGGTTGTATGTCTAAAAAAAAGTACACACCTTCATTTAAAAATACTTTATATCAAAATAAAGATCTCATACGACTTGATACAAAAAAAAAAACCCAATCAAATCCAATTTAAAAATGAGCAAGAGAACCTGAATCGACTTTTTTTTACTTTTTTCTTTTAATTGTGGTGAAATATACATAAAAAATTTACCATTTTAACCATTTTTAAGTGTACAGTTCTGTAGCATTACGTACATTTACATTGTTGTGCAAACTGTCACCACCATCCATTGCCAGAAATTTCTTCTTTCCTACCCAAAACTGTCCCCATCAACCCTATGAAATCATGGGAGGAAAACACTGAGCACAGTAGCAGACATTGAACAGACAACATAATAAGTGCCGCGTTTCTCTCTGCCTTTGGAGTTGCTCACCTGCAGCTCTTCCCCGAGTTAACATTATGGGTGTTTGTGATTAACCAGAGACCACTTAGGAAAATTTTCATTTCCCTTTCCTACTTCCCTTCCCCCAATTTACATGCCAACAACTTGTCTCTTAATTTTATTTTGAACCATTTGAATATATGTTGAAGATGAACACTTTTCTGAATATTCTGACATAATCAGACCTTTAAGAAAGTGTATTTCGTTAGCCAGGAGGCAAGTGTATGTTCTCCTAGGTGCACAGCTTTAACATTATTTGAGTAAGTGCAACGTTCACAATTCATAGTAATGCCAGTAAGTCTTCAGTTCCCAGATGACATGTACAACCTTTATGGCGGGAACGCAGTGGTGGAGTTAGTGACCGTCCGATCATTTGACACATCTCTCATCAGGAAGACAAGGGACTATTTTTGAGGCAAACAAGTGGTGAGTACGGTTTTAGACCCTGCTTTAAAACTGTAAAATTAAAAACAAACCACTAAATCCTCGATCACCTGTGGGCGACATGGACGAACGGTCAGTAAAATCTGGGAAACAATTTCAGTGAAAACCTAGATTGCTTATTCATGTAGGCATGTGCGTTTTGCCAGTGATGCTCAGTCTGCTTGTAATCAGATGATACAAGAATCTGAGTTAGGGTAAGTCTGTCAAAGCCAGTAAGAATCGTTCAAACACTGCTCTTACAAGCAGACATCAGAAGTTAATGGGAGGGAGGAGGATGGAGGATTCAGCCCCCGGAGTCTGCTTTTCCCGGAGGTACGTTGTCTGTATGGCCCCGTCCCTCATTTCCCAGGATCTGCTGTTTATACTCCTGAGAATTTGATTTACAAGTGTTTGGCCTAGGTCTTGCTTTGATTTTAAGCATTTGGGGGTCGTAGGCAAGGGTGCCCGCCGTAGTGAAGCATGTGTGCGCCTGCACGCATAGGAGGGCAGCACTGAACATCCCGGCCAAGAAACCTTATTGATAGTCGCTACACAGTCATTTATAGACACTCCCCCTTTGGACCCATTTATTGATCTCAGGGTGGGACAGAGTTGGAATGCCTGCTCAAGATAATCTAGGCATGACTGGTTTGAGATGGTTTCATTCTAATGGGAGTGGGAGGACCTGTATTTAAGGACACATGGCAGGCTAGACGTGTTTTCTAGCCAAATTTTCCCACCACAGAGCATCTAGAAATACTGATAAAATATAAACAGCTTTTGAGTACAGAGTTTAGCTTTCAAGACAGACATTCTTAAGGAGCAAGTAAAGAGGAACTCGAAGTGAATTAACCATTTTACATATGTAAGCTGAAAATTACAATGTCGTATTTGTTCATTCTAATAGACTAAAGCACTGGGAGACGGGAGGCTGGTGCCCCGCATCCTTGGGAATGTTCTGCCTCTCAGCTCTGTGTGGACGGTCTCCCCAGCCCCCCAGGCAACGAGGCGTTCAGCTTTAGGGTCTTTGTAGGGTGATGGGAATGTTCTACATCTAGACTGTGCTGATGGCTGTGCGGCTCTGGGAATATACTAAGGTGCAGGGAGTTGTGCGCAGGGAGAAAAGAAGCCGCTTACCCACCCAAAAGAAAGGGGTCTTTCAAGGGGGAAATCCTTTCACGTTTGCCTCCTAGGCTCCCTGCACGTGGGAATGCCTACCCTCTCCCCCACTGAAATCCCTCTTTCTTCAGTCTGAGGGAAAGAGTCAGAGTTGAAGGAAACCATTCAAGTGCCTACAACATGCCTGGTGCTGGGGCTACATCGTCTTCTGTGTCCTTTTAGGACAAACCTGATCCTGTCACTCACCTTCCTTTTTGACACCTGTCCACGGCTTCTCCGTGCCCAAAGGCTCAAGGCCAGGTTGCCCGTGGCTTCCACGCGTCTCCAGTTCTTTTCCTCCTTGCTTCGTTCTCCAGCCGGAATGAATGAAGTTGCCCAAACAGCGCCCTTTGCCTGGGGCTGGAATAGACTCCCCCTCCACGAAGGCCCGGCAGGATGAAGATGGGGTTGAATGACCTGTTTTCCTCTCTAAAATTAAAATTTTAAGTGGAGCACACATAAGTATATAACGTGGGGAAGGGAACACAATACTTGTTCCTCTGAGCCCCCAGTCTTATCCCTGCGCCCTCTCCATCCACAGGGAATTGCTGTCCCGATTTGTTAGTCCATGCCCTTGATTTCTTCACAGCTTGACCACAGAGTGGACTGGAATTGTATGTGAATGGAATCCTACTCTTGTCTTTTTTCTGTGTTGTTTGCTGCCCAGTCTTGTTTCAGAGGCCCCCACGGCCGTAGGTCCATCCTCACTGCCACGGCTCCCATTGTGTGGACGTGCCACGTTTTCTGTGCTGTTAACGCAGGTTGCTGTGCGTGGCTCTGGGTACACACACAGAACGTTTCCGTAGGCGTGGACTCGCTGGGTCACAGGATATGCACCCTTTGACCATACTGGTGTCGCCACATTTTCTCAAGCAGTTGGACTGGTTTATGCTTCCAATGACTGTGCACTTCCCCTTTCGGGAAGATTCCCCTTCTTGGCTCCTCCTAGTAGAAGCATGTCTTAATGCCACCTCCCTGGGTGGCCTGTGGAGCCCTGAGAGTTTTACGGTGGTCACAGTCCAATGGCGAACAAAGGACGAGGCTGTGGTCTCACCCTTGCTAGAGAAACAGACACGCACGCACACACGAGAGCATCCATGCTGTGCACACTTTACGGCTATCCTACTCCTGAACAGACATTTTTTTTTAAGATTTTATTTATTTATTTGACAGAGAGAGAGAGAGAGAGCACAAGCAGGGGGAGCGGCAGGCAGAGGGAGAGGGAGAAGCAGGCTCCCCATGGATCAGGGAGCCCCATGAGGGGCTCGATCCCAGGACCCTGGGATCATGACCTGAGCCGAAGGCAGATGCTTAACCAACTGAGCCACCCAGACGCCCCATGAATAGACATTTTAATTTTTTTTTCTTTTTCTTTTTTACCCTTTCTCCAACTGAGGCATTTTATTGTTGCCTCTTATACCCGTACACAAAACACACACAGTGTGTAAACAATTTAAATAACATGTGGAGAACAACCAAATTCAAGACTGTGGTTGCCTCTGGGAATGGGGGAACATAAAGGGATTCTCTATTAATTCACAATATTTTGTTACTTTCAAAAATGTCTTTATTTTAATTCCAGTATGGTTAACATACCGTGTTATATTAGTTTCAGATGTCCAATACAGTGACTCAACAATTCCGCACATTACTCAGTGCTCATCATGATAAGTATACTCTTAAACCCCCTTCACCTATTCCACACATGCCCAGCCCAACACCCCGAATAGACATTTTTCTAAAGAAGACATACAGATAGCCACTGGACACGTGAAAAGATGCTCAACATCACTAATCAGCAGGGAAAAGCAAATGAAACCACAATGAGATGTTGTCTCACACCAGTCAGAGTGACTAGTAACAAAAGACAAGAAATAACAAGTATTTCTGAAACAAATAACGCAACATATTTTAAGAAAAAAAAAAAGAAGAAGATAACAGGAGAGGAAGAAAAGGGGAGTAAGTCGGAGGGGGAGACGAACCATGAGAGACAATGGACTCTGAAAAACAAACTGAGGGTTCTAGAGGGGAGGGGGGTGGGGGGATGGGTTAGCCTGGTGATGGGTATTGAGGAGGGCACGTTCTGCGTGGAGCACTGGGTGTTATGAACAAACAATGAATCATGGAACACTGCACCAAAAACTAATGATGTAATATATGGTGATTAACATAAACAATAAAAAAATTTAAAAAAAAACGAAATAACAAGTATTGGTGAGGATGTGGAAGAAAAGGAACCCTCATGACTGGTTGGTGGGAATGTAGACTGGTGTAGCCACCATGGAAAACAGTATGGAGTTTCCTCAAAAAAATTAAGAATAGAAATACCATATGATCCAGCTATTCCATTTCTGGATACTTATCCAAAGGAAACAAAAACACTCGTTTAAAAAGATATATGCACTTCTACATTTATTGCAGAAATAGGTACAATAAACCAAGATATAGAAGTGAATGTCCACTGATAGATGAATGGATAAAAAATGTGACATACATAATCAGATATTACTCAGTCATAAAAATGAATGAAATCTTGCCATTTGCAAGAACATGGATGGACCAAAAGGGTATTAGGCTTGGTGAAATAAATCAGACAGGGAGGGATAAATACCATATGATTGCACTTATACATGTAATCTAAAAAACAAAAACAGGTTGATAAAATACAGAGAACAAACTGGTGGTTGCCAGAGGGAAGGGGGGTAGGGGCATGAGTGAAATAGGTGAATGGGATCAAGACATACAAACTTCCAGTTATAAAATAAGTCACGGGGATGAAAAGTACAGCATAGGAAATATACTCAATAGGGGCACGTGGGAGGCTCAGTTGGTTGAGCATCCAACTCTTGATCTCAGCTCAGGTCATGATGTCAGGGTCGTGGGATTGAGCCCTGCTTTCAGCTCTGCACTCAGCGGGAAGTCTGCTTCTCTCCTCCCTCTCCCTCTGCTCCTCCCCCGCTTGCGTGCTCTCCTTTTCTCTCTCTCTCAAATAAATAAATAAATAAATCTTTAAAAAGAAGAAATATAGCCAATAAATTGTGATAACCTTGTACGATGACAGGCAGTAACTATACTTATAGTGGTGAGCATCTCATAATGCCTATAAATGTTGAATCACTGTGTAGTACACCTGAAACTAATAATACTAGTTTTATTTTTTTTTAAGATTATTTATTGTATTTGAGAGAGAGAGCACGGGGGGAGGGGCAGAGGGAAAGAATCTCAAGCAAACTCTACACTGAGCAAGGAGCCGGCTGGATGTGGGGCTGAATCTCACAACCTTGAGATCATGACCTGAGCTGAAATCAAGAGTTGGGCGCTTAACCGACTGAGCCACCCAGGCGCCCCTCATAATACTAGTTTTATAGTCAATATAGTCAACAACGCTTCAATTAAAAAAAAAAAGAAAAAAGAACATATTGTAGTCCTTGCATAGGAATACATTGCATTGCATTTACTCATTAACTTCATATTTACTGAGTGTCTGTTATGTTCCTAGGTACTGTGTTAGGCTGTGGGTAAGAATGGTAATCAACCCATTTCATGTCCTCAATTAAATTATAAAGAAATAAAGAAGAGAGGCCAAGGAAACATTCTGAACCACGTGAGAAATGCTATGATTTGAATAATAAGAAGAGCAAATCACTTCACCTGGTTTTCAGGAGGTTTGGGAAAGTTTTTCAAGGAGACGATATCTTGTATATGAAATTGTGCTATGTACCATGAGAGACTTGTAGATACAACCGAACAATCCCTAGTTTCAAGGTGAGCATGGCTTTGAACAGAAGATAAAAGGCAGGTAAAGAAGGTCCAGACCACCCAGACTTTCTCCACATCAGCAACAGGCCAGTTAGCTTTCTCATCGTCCCGGTGCCCGTGTGTTCACTGGAATAGCACTTTTAATTTCCTCCAACAAGTTTTCCTTTGCATTCACAACTTGGCTCACTGGTGCAAGAGGCCTCAGCTTTCAGTCTGTCTCAGCTTTGGACATGCTTTCCTCTCTAAACTTAATCCCTGCCAGGTTTCAATTTAAAGCAATGGATGTGTGATTCTTCCTTTTACCTGAACACTTAGGGGCCATTGTAGGGTTATTAACTGGCCTAATTTCAATACTGTTGTGTCTCCCGAATAGGGAGGCCCGAGGAGAGGGAGAGAGACGGAGGAACGGCCGTTCGCCATCTTATATGGGAATGGCTCACAGAGCCCCCAAACAATTACAATAGTAACATCAGAGGCGCCTGGGTGGCTCAGGAGGTTAAGTGTCTGCCTTTGGCTCAGGTCATGATCCCAGGGTTCTGGGATCGAGCCCCGCGTCGGGCTCCCTGCTCAGCGGGGAGTCTGCTTCTCCTTCTGCCTCTCCCCTCTCTCATGCTCTCTTTCCCTCTCACAAATAAATACATAAAAATCTTTAAAAAAACAGTAATATCAAAGATCGGTGATCACAGATCACCATAAAAATATAATAATAATGAAAAACTTCGAAATATTGTGAGCATTGCCCAAATGTGGCACAAAGGAAGTAAGTGTTGGAAAAATGGCTCCAATAGACTTGCTCGACCCAGGGTTCCCACACAACTTCAGTTGGTAAAAAGCACAATGTCTGCAACGCTCAATAAAGTGCAGCGCAATAAAACGAGATATGCCTGTAATGTTGGTGGCTACACAACACTGTGAATGCCATTAGCGCCACTGAATTGAACAGTTAAAACAGTAATTTAAAAAAAAAAGATTTTATTTATTCATTTGAGAGAGAGAGAGAACGAGCACGGCACGGTGTGGGGGGACTGGCAGACTGCCGACGTGGGGCTCGATCCCAGGACGCGGAGATCGTCACCTGAGAGCCAAAGACAGACGCTAACCATCTGAGCCACCCAGGCACCCCTAAAACTGTAACTTTCAGCTTACAACACCACAACATGTCATTTAGGCCATTTCACCACAATAAAAAAAAAAAAAACCACCAAAAAATGAAAAAAGGATCTAGATGGAAAACAAAAATGCCAATTCACATTGCACACTTAAGATCTTTGCGCTTTGCTCAGAAAAAAAAGTAAAGGGAGTAGTAATAAAATCAGGACCTGCAGCATGTGGGAAGAGGGCTTACCACACCTCTGAGAGGAAGGGGAAGTCTCCGTGAGAACCAATCTCCATCTATGACAGAGCAGAGAAGAGCAGATGCCAGGCACCCGGGAGGCCACCAGCACCAGCCTCTGCCGCTGACAGCATGCCCTGGTTGCTTCTGCCCCTCACGCTTGTCTTCTCCTTCAGCCCAGGTAAACGCTGCAGCAGACTCAGGTAGCCGCTCACTGACGCCCTGGGTTTGTGCCGCTTGCTCGATCTGAGTCACTTGCGCGTATCGTCTGTCTGTCTCTCTGCCATGGGACAGGGTGGGGGATGGGGCTCTCAGTTGTGCCTGAGAAACTGCCCCCTCCTCTCAATTTAGCACATGAGGTGCACTCGCTCCTTCAGAGGTCACGGTTTCACCTGTGTCTGCCTTTGAGGGTAGTCTCTGCGGGGCACGGGAAGTGAGCTTCTTCTAAGACCAGATTACTTGGGCTTTTTACAACTAGCGTGCTGTGGTATGAAGAGTACTGAGATTGGGAGAGTGGGTTCTCTTCCCAAAGTAGCTCCTGTCTTGCTCTGGATCCTCAGGTAGGTTACTGATTCTGCCTGAACCTCACTATCCTCATCGAAAAGATTGAAGATCTATGGCTCAGTGTAGCCACAATTTCTGGGCACAGTGAACACTAGAATAGTCATATTAGTTTTTGCTTACTGTAAAAAAAGACATCTCCCATCCTCTCATGCAAATCAGGGTCTATGCAGTCCAGCAGGACTTTAGGTGCCACAGAGAAAGGAACGGTTCCCCCTGTCTGTTATACGTGGAAAACATGAAGGTATTCTGTTCCGGGCCCTGGGCTAAGTGCTGCACACGCGTTATATACATAAGCCTCAGGACTGGACTGTGAGTTTGTACTATATTGACCCCATTTTAAAATGAGGAGCCAAGATGATTTAAAGAACTTGCCCAGGGGCGCCTGGGTGGCTCAGTTGTTAAGCGTCTGCCTTCTGCTCAGGTCATGGTCCCAGGGTCCTGGGATCGAGCCCTGCATCCGGCTCCCTGCTCCGCGGGGAGCCTGCTTCTCCCTCTCCCACTCCCCCTGCTTGTGTTCCTTCTCTCGCTGTGTCTCTCTCTGTCGAATAAATAAATAAAATCTTAAAAAAAAAAGAAAGAACTTGCCCAAATTTCATTAGCCAGCAGGTGGCAAGCTCTTGTAACAGTTCTAACAGTTCTGAGAAACAGTGACAACTGACCAAGCACAGCCCGAGCACAAGAGAAAAGACAGAAGTGAGAGAGTCACCACAGATGCAGAATTAACTAGATTGACCGGCAACAGGAGTAAGGGGAAAGGCTGGTTTTCTACTTTCTGGGGACGTATTGTGATCAAAGCAGGCAAAAACCCCCGTCCTTACCGAGTTCATTTGAGCAGGGGAAACAAGATGAATAAGTGAAATGGCATATTGCACAGAGATCGATGATAACTAAGTCAAGCAGGGAGGGAGGGTATGAAGTACGGCAGAAGGGGCAGGGAAATTTCAGACAGAGTAGCCAAAGGTGGTGAAGTTGGGTGACAAAGGGGAGGGGAGGAGGGAGCAGCCATGGAGAAGGTGAGTTCAGCCTGGGACCTACTGACTTTAAGACAGCAGTGTGATATCCATGAGAAGATTTCCGGAGAGCAGCTGGGAATTGAGAACTAGCGGCTGGAGGCTTGGGAGTCATGGCACGGAACTAATAAACAAAGCTAAGGAGAAAGTGCAAGGAGGACAGAACCCTGGGCAGTGTGGGTAAGATGCAGAAAGAATTTGTTCATATATTCGAGAGCCACTCCCTGGCCTGGTGGCAAAGCCCTGCATCTTTGCCTCACTTTTACCTCCTTGCAAAACTGAACCCACCCTAAAATGAAATATTCTGAGTGTGCTCAGGTTAAAATTCCCCTGCTCCTCCCCATTTCCATCGATACCTCTCGCAAAGACCCTATGAAATAGACACTGTCCTTATTCCTACTTTAGGGAAGAGGAAAGCAGGCACACGACACTTAAGTAACGTGTTTGTGTCACACAATTATGGGTTGGGGTGGCACCATAAAAAGAAACACAGGGGAATGCATTTGCAGGTGTTCTGAAGCCCAGGAGAGGAGCAATGATTGCCAAGGATGGACACCAGGGAGCCTGGCTCCAGAGTCTGTGCTCATAATCACCTCGCTATGCTACTTAGTTTACACATAGCTATGTATTCACATGAATGTATATATAATTACAAAATGTGACACCAGGAAGAAAATCAGCAAGGTACCATGAAACAGAAAAACCAAAGGATCTGCTTTGCTTGGGGTCAGAAGTTCGAGGAAGGGAAAGAAATCTGCTGCAGCAAGGATCTGGCACAAATCAAGTCAATTTTGAAAACAAGCATGAAGGAAGATGACTCATGCTATCCAAACTTCTTTCCAGTTGGTCAGACACTGTGACTTGGTATTTTTTTAAAAAGCTGAAAAGATAAACCATATTGAGAAATAATTCCCCTAGGTATAACTGGAATCGGGCATCATCATGC
Organism: Zalophus californianus; assembly: GCF_009762305.2. Taxonomy (NCBI): domain Eukaryota; kingdom Metazoa; phylum Chordata; class Mammalia; order Carnivora; family Otariidae; genus Zalophus; species Zalophus californianus. The sequence continues at coordinate 5,158,838 of NC_045604.1, read as the reverse complement.
TCTGGAGAAAATGAATTTCATTAGTTTCTCTGTTTTATTCTTTCTAGATGGAAACATCAAACATTGACATGCATACAAATTACTAGGGAATCTTATAATACTGATTCTGAATGCAGGCAAACATTCTGCATTCATAATAAGCTCCCTGGTAACCCCAATGTTGCTCCATGGACCACACCTTGAGTAGCAAGGATCTAGATTTCACGGGATTTTAGTCATATTGGGGTTGAAGGGAGGGAGAAATAGGGACTAATTCTTTGCGTATGTTTGCCAGAAGCAGATACGGGTATTCTAATGTTCAGGAGAGAAGTGGTTGCAAGCATAGGCCAAGCCAATACATGTGAGTTAGTCATATGATTGTGAGGTTCTGAGTCAAAACTTTTCTGCTAAGAGATTGTATCCAATGGCTCCCTTCCTCTGAGCAGTGTTAGCTACTTCTCTTACCAACCATCCACACCTTCCAATGTTTATTGTTGCTCTTTATTGTTGCTCACCACGGGCAAGGACTTGTTTTGCATTTGACATTATGGACATCAAAGACAACTGTACTTTACCACCTCTCAGAGTCCGTGGTCTGCCCCAGGTGACCTCCAGCCTCCCATGCCTCTCAGCTTCCAGCCTCCCAATCCCCATCTAGCCTCAGCTGGGTCTCCATCTACAGGCAGATTTTCTTTCTTTCTTCCATTAAGGTAAAATTCACAAAACATAAAATAATAATTTAAAGTATGTAATTCAGTAGCATTTAGTACATTCACAATGTTGTGCAACCACCACTTTTATCATTCCAAAACATTTTATCACCCCAAAAGAAGACTCTATGTCCATTAAGCAGTAATTTCCCATTTGCCCCTCCCCCCAAACCCTGCTCACCCCCCAGCAAATACCAACTAGCTTTTTGTTTCTGTGGGTTCACCTATTCTGGACATTTCATATCAATGAAGTGGTATGATGTGTGACCTTTGTGTCTGACTTCTTTCACTTAGCATAATGGTTTTGAGGTTCCTTCAAATTGTATCATGTATCAGCACTTCATTTCTTCTTATTGTTCAATAATACTCCATTGTATGTATGTACCACATTTTATTTATCCACTCATCTATATAGATGAACACTTGGCTTGTTTCTACCTTTTGGCTCTTGTAAATGGTGCTGTGATGAAGATTTGTGTGCAAGTATTTGCTTGAGTACCTGTTTTCAATTCTGATCCAATTCTGGATCATACGATAATTCTCAGATTAATCTATTTATTAATCGGAGTTTACACTCCGACCAGCAATGTATGAAGGTCTTAATTTCTCCAGCACTTATTTTCTTAATAATTATTTATCTTATTAATTCTTACCAGCACTTTCTGATGATGATGATGATGATGATGATGATGATGATGTTGATGATCACTCTCCTGGAGTTGGTATTCAAAGGTTTCTTTTCCTGTTCCAGCAATTCATTAGTTAGTTTCTAAAAGATAAAATTCATAGGCAGAAGCTTCTAGGAATTTCCTGAGTCTAGGACGTCTCACTGGTGACAAAATCCCTTCTCTAGTTTTATTCTGCTTCTCATTCTTGAGGGGGCATGGGACAATGGATCATATTCTGTAGCTACTTCCTGCTGGATGTTGGCATTGTCGTGGGGATCAGCAGAGGTGCAGAACCTCTTTCTAACTAGTCTGAGATATGTGGGTCACCGGGCTCAGCTCTGAGCTGTTCATACCCTTGTGTTACCACCATCTGTAATTGTATGGCCTCTGTATGCTTGGTCACAAACTGTACCAAACAGGTAAGTATGCAGGTCCAAAAAGTAATGAGTCGCGGGATTATTAGTGGCCGCAAGAAAGAGAGGAAATTTGTGATACTGGGTCGTGCCATTTGACAGTCGGCCAGACTTAATCAGGAGATCCTCCTCTGGTTGAAGGTACGCAGTCAAGCCTCCTGATCAAAGAGTTTTTTAATATCCACTTCCACTTCATCTGAGGTATTATTACCCCAGGTACAACATGATGTATTAGTTACTACACAGATTCCCCCCTCCTTCTGCTAACAAGTAGTCCAGAGCTGGTCTATTATCTCACACTACATTAGCTAAGGAGTCAAGGACAATTTTTAATTTCTTGAGGGCACTGCCTGTATTTCTAGCGAATGTTTCTATTGTGCCAATTCCTGACGGGTGGCTTCATGATATAAAACCTCCCCAAGGGGCGGTTAATGTGATGGCCAATCCAAAGCTGGCCAGAATCAGTCCCAGGGCTCTCTTTCCCCGATGGGAAGATTGAGTAGGATTATGTAAGGTCATCCTCACAGGACTCATGAAGCATACAATACATTGCCCAGTGAACTGGACATCGTCAATGGACACGTGAGCAACAGCAAGAAGCAGGGAGATAAAAATCCCAGCTGGAGATGAGTCCCTTGGGAGCCTATGATGGGATGATCCACAAATAAAAGCATATCCTGGGGTATGCAGGCTTAGTGAGCCTGCACTGAGTTAAACCAGTTAAGCAATTTGGGACCCCAGCTCGGGAATGCCATTGCATTCAAGAGACAATGGTCTGCTCCACAAGACTGTGTAATTGATTGGACCCGTGGCTGCCTTTCCAGGGGCCTGATTATATAAATAGGTACATCTGATTATATAAATAAGTACATCTCCAGCACCCCTTAGGTTTGGTCAGTCTTGTCCTTGCCTTACATTGACTTTCCCACGTCCCTGTAGTGTTGTCGCATCCCCTCACTGGACACCAATGAGCTTCACTTGGAAAGCAACCCTCAGTGACGCTGACAGTAAGAGGGGCTGTGGATGTTTCAGGGGTACACCCACAGCAGGGCCTGACGCTGATATGCAATTTAGGTATAGCACCCCTCTCCTCCCAGTACCATTAACAATGGGGGTAAGGTTTACACACAGAATTTCTCTATGGGAATGACCCAGCCATACAGCTATGGAAGGAGAACTTTTATTTTATTCTTAAAATTTATTTATTTATTTATTTGAGAGAGAGAGAGAGAGAGAGAGAGCGTGAATGGAAGGGGCAGAGGGAGAGGAAGAGAAAATCTCAAGCAGACTCCCCACTGAGCACAGAGCCTGACTCTGAGCTTAATCCTACAACCCTGAGATCACGACCTGAGCTGAAACCAAGAGTCGGACGCTTAACCGACTGAGCCACCCAGGCACCCCGGAATGAGAATTTTTAAAGGAATTCAGGGAGCCCATAAAAAAACTTACATTAGTGCTTGCTTCGGCAGCACATATACTAAAATCGGAATGATACAGGGAAGATGATCGTGGCCCCTGAGCAAGGATGACACACAAATTCGTGAAGCATTCCCTATTTTTTATGTATTAATCGAAATCAAATTTTGCGTTGTAATTGTGTATTATTTCCTAAGCCCAAAATGTATGTATTAAGCATAAAACCTGTTATAACTTAGAAAAAGATTTGCCACTGCTGCATTAGAATAGAGTGGACTTTACATCTAACATTTTTTTAAGAGTAGAAAATTTTTTTTCTGATTTTTACCCTTTAGAACATATTACTTAGCAAACAGGACATTTTCAGAATAGATTCAGTAACATTTTATTAAAGGATCTGTGTGCCAAGTACTATGCATACTTGTATGTTGGCCGATCATCTCTAACAATTTAATGTTAAAAATTATGTGTTTATCATACAGCCTTAAGTGGAGGTAGCCATGCCTCACTGATACGCTTTTCAGTCTCATTGAAAACTTACACCACAGCTCATATCGCTTGTTCTCTGAAATGTCTAAAGGAGGTGAGCTCTCAGCCATGAAGAACTTTGGCTTCTCAGAAACAGCTTGTTGCCAAGGTCAGGCTAAGAGGAGACCTGCTTACCCTTGTGGTTGCCCAGCTCATGTGAGCGGTCTCCACTTTCCCACTTAGCTAGCTCGCCTCTGCATATGTGCTATTGACCTGAAGGTACCTAACTAGCAGTCTGTTACTCTATGGCATATCTCCATTGACAAGTCATTTTAACACTAGTTAAGTGAAAAGAAAATTGATCATTCTTTCAGTAGTTTGGAGCCTTTGTGGTCTCAGATGTCCTGCTTCAATTCTCTTCGTGTGCTTGGAAAGTATATATATATATATTACTGTGGTTTTCAGGATTTTTTAACACATTGACATCTTAAAAAAAAAAAAAAGATGTTCACACATTCTCAGGGTATGGTAAAACAGATAGAAGTAGCTTCTCTGGGTCCAGAGCAGGGTCCAGAGTCCTACTCACTGGGCTAACTCTCCTTAACCAGCTCCTGATGGCACCTGAATCATCCGCACAGGGCTCTTGGAAACCACTGGTCGGGAGCATTCCTTGTTCTCATTAAGCCAAATAACAGTACTTCCAACACCACTGTCAAATTGATTTGGTCTTCATAATTTTGTATTCTGGTTTCAACCAGAATCATTCCAATTTGTATTTTTTCATTCCAATTTTTAAATTAAATTTTTTATTCATTCTTAATCAGGTTCATCAGTAGACGCTGTTATTCGTAAGAACTGTGATTCCAGGAAATGAGGATAACTGATGCCTTTTTTGCAGTTTTGAACAAAAGCATTTACAACTGTTAAATTTTTATTTTGTAAAATTCTTACAGCCTCACCATTTCACCTCCTCACATGTTGATTTAATATTTTTTATGTAAAAATAGTCCTTTTCCCATTGTGTCATTAGTTCTTAAAATGCATTAAAAAACAACCAAGCTGACTTTCACACCTTGTATGATCAGCTGTATTACAAACACATATTGGGGTGACAGTGTCCTGGAAAGACATAATATTTCTCACATACGACTTTACTGAGGAAATAATATACCAATTAGCATGGTCATGTCACCTTGTGCTTCAAATTGAAATTTTTAGGATCATGAAATTACAAAGTCAGATAAGGGATTTATAAGTATTTTTTTGGTAATGCCTTAGGCAGACTTTCCAGAGTAAATTCTGGGCCCCGTTGCTGTTTATGTTTTATTGGATATTTTTTGCCTTTTTCACTTTATCAATTTCCTACAAAACCATCTTCAGTAAATTTTTCCTAGTCTCTTTAGGTGTGTGGTTGGTAGTCATGGGAGTGACACATAAGGGAGGCCAGAAGTTGGGTTGAGATGCAAGAGACTATATTGTGCTTTAATGATGTCATACTTGATAATAAGTGTATAAGTTACCAATATATGAATTGATGTTAAATACATCTCCCACTTAGGGACACCTAGATGGCTCAGTCTGTTAAACATCTGCTTTCAGCTCAGGTCATGTTCTCAGGGTCCTGGGATGGAGCCCCATGTCAGGCTCCCTGCTCAGCGGGGAGCCTGCTTCTCCCTCTCCTTCTGCCGCTCCCCCTGCTTGTGCTCTCTCTTTCTTGTCAAATAAGTAAATAAAATCTTTAAAAATATATATCTCTCCCATTTGAATTCCCGTTGGATAAAGTTATTTCTTGATGTGAAAAAAAAACTTACATTAGGGTCACTCTGGATTGGGTGCTGTATAAGCCATCCAGTTTCAGTCTGCGGGTGTCGGTGACATGTCCAACAGCCTTTTAGTTTATTTCCCTCTGCTATGAGTTTACTTAGCTTCCCTAGGGAGTTCAGTTCCCAAGGGTGCTCTGGTGTGTCTGTACCTTGAGATATTCCTAGAACCACTATGACAATAATGAATATCAGGAAAGTGTTCACACTAAGATCTTAAGGGCTAAAACACGGTACCCATCCTCTGGAAGCTCATGAGCAAGGCAAACAGGACTTGAAAACTATCCATTTTTACCATGTATTAGCAATGAGCGGTGGCATATCTCACTGAACAGTCACAGGGAAAATGGCTTAATCTCGTCAAGGCAGCAAGGCAGAACAGCAGGCTAGCACTGTGTGGACTGAAATCACAGCAGTTCAGATCTGAGTGTCCTGTCCACTGGGGTTTTACTTAACTGCGTGTCCCTGGAACACAGGTATCAGGTCAGAGTGGCTCACGGATGTGTTTGTTGTTGTCTGTTGCTTCTAGCACCTCGTCTCCCGAGCTTCTGGTGCAGGTGACTTTTCCACTCCAGAGTTGGGGATTCAAGGCACCACCCCTTCTAGTTTTAAAGAAGAATGCATGGCCAACAGTACTAGGTGGGGCCCTGTGCATACTGGGTGTGGCTGATCCCGGGGTGACCCACTTTTCCATTGGAGGTGCACCCAAAGGCCAGGTTTGTTGGGTGAAGCCTGATTTTGGTAGGTAGGGGGAGGCAAAAATGCCAAGGATACTTGCTGAGCATGCTGGAGATTAATTACATGCTCAATGGCCAGAGAAAACTCCGGGTCTGGTGGTGAGGAGGAATGAGAGCCTTCAGGAAAGAGCCTCCCATAAGTCGTTCTGAATGGGCTAGATTTTGGTTTGGGTCGGCTCTTACCCTGGTGGGAGCTATTGGTAATAATTTTAAACAGTTTTGCTGTGTTTCTGGACACAACTTCACCAGGGTCTTTTCCAGAAGGTTCTTTTAGCTCCTCCTCCTGTCTTTCTAGAGGACTGAGGTCTCCAGGCACAGAGTGTAGCCTCCATTTGATGTCCAAAGCTCTGGCTACCCCAGAAATGACCTTTGATATGGAAGCCGACCCATTATCGCTTTGTAGTGACCTCGGTAACCTAAATCAGGGAAATCCCTCTTTTTCTTTCTTTTTAATTTTTTTGAGAAAGAGACAAATGCAAGCAGGGGGGTGAGAGGGGTGAGGGGGGTGAGGGGGGTGGGCAGGGACCGTGGGAGAAGGAGAGAGAGAATCCCAAGCAGGCTCCACGCTCTGTGTGGAGCCCGATGTGGGGCTCGATCTCACGACCCTGAGATCATGACCTGAGCCGAAATCAAGAGTCGGATGCTTAACCAACAGAGCCACCCAGGCGTCCCAGGAAATATCTCTTTTGATAAGGCCTTTGGTACTTAATTTGCCCTTTCTGTCCTACAGGGAGAGGCCTCCATCCACCCAGTGAATGTGTCTACAAATACCAAGAGGTATTTGAAACTCCAGGTGCTACTGGCATAACAGTAAAATCCATTTGCCAGTCTTCCCCGGGTGGTGCCTCCCAGTCTGAGGTACCACGGCTAAAGGGGGTACCAGAGGCCTGGCTTGTATATTATTTGTCTGACAGTAGACACACCGGTTTGCTATTCTTTTAATAACCTCTCTCATCCTTGGAATGTCTATAATCTTTGTTAACCACGGGCATAAAGCTTCTTGGGCATAAAGCTTCTTGGCCATAATGCGTTGAATCATGTGCACTCTTAGAAACCCCCCAGACAGTTTGCTGGGTGCCTGGACTTTCCCACTGCTCTTTGTCATCCAGTCTCCGATTATCAGGGACCACGGGGAGCCCATCTTTGCTGCCTCTTCTGTTTCATCTCAGAAGTAGGTGGGGGTAGACTGATAAAGAGGCAAAGAAGGGATTACTGGCCTCTGCAAACTCTCCCCTGATCTAGCAGAACTTTCCGTGCCTGCGTCAGCCATACGACCTCCCGGTATTACTTCTGGAATCTCCTTTCTGGTGGCATTTACAGTGAATGCCCCCTGCCACCTGTAGTGGCTTCTGCCCTGCTTCCAGCAGCCCGTGGATTTCTTTGCCATATCTGATTTCTTTATTTCCAGCATTTGAGAACCCTCTTTCTTTCCATATGGCTCCATGAGAGTGGATTACAGAGGTGTATTTAGAATCAGGGTGAATAGGTACCAGTTGATCTTGACCCGACTCTAAAGCTCTGCTTAGCACAGTTATGTCTGCGTTTTGGGCTGAGGAGCCTGGGGCCAGCTTCTTAGCCTCCACAAGAGTGGTTAGGGACACAACCACACAACCTGCCTGTCTTGCCCATTTCCTATGAAACCGCTGCCGTCTACAAACCAGACTTCCTCTGCATTGGACAGGGCTCCAAAGAGTACACTTGATCCGTTACTTCTGGGCAACTGTGGGTAGTAGGTGGATCAAGATCAGGAAGTGAGGTGGCTGGGTTGAAAGTGTGCCATGGGGTCTAGCTGCATGGCCTGACATCGCAGTAGTCTGTGCCGGGATAACCACAGAGGTCCTTTGGTTTCCAATAGACCAGAGACCAGGTATGGGGTCCAGACTGTTGTGGGCTGACCTGCAGTTTTTCTCTGCCTTTTTGATCGAAAGGCATGTGGCTCAGGCAGGGAGTCCAACCGCTGGCCACCACGTCCAACCATTTAGAGAAATAAGCTACCGTTCTCTTCAAGGGCCCCAGCATTTGGGTTAACACCCCCATAGCCACTTCTTGTCTTTCATGTACATATAAATCAGATAGCTTTTCAAAGCCTGGTAATGCCAAGGCTGGGGGCTTCTGAAAGGAGGGCTTTAAGTCTATTGAAATCTTGATCACATGTTTTATCCCACTCAAACAGGTGGGTCTCAGGTCCCCGGAGCTTATCATAAAGGGGTTTCATGATTAGCCCAAAGTCAGGAACACAGATGCGGCAAAACCCAGACATTCCCCAAATCCCCCACAATTGCTTGTGGGTCCTTGGTGGGTCTGGCTGACATACTGCTTTTTCTTTCTTGAGGAAGACCTTGTTGCCCCCTTAGAAATAATAAGCCCCAAGCATTTTACACTTTCCTTAGAAATTTGAGCCTTTTCTTTTGATACCTTATATCCCTTGCTAACTAGAACATTTAACATGAATATAGTATTTTTGTCAGAATATCTTCAGTGAGGCTGACTATTGGAATACCATCCACACATTGCATGAGAGTACTCTTTTCTAGAGTTAACTCTTAAAGCTTGTTCTGGGATTTCTCCAGAGAGAGTGGGGGAATTTTTTAAATCCCTGAGGTAAACCAGTCCAGCAGTATTGTTTTCTTGGGGGGCTGACGCCTTCCCACTCAAAGGCAAATAATTCTTGGGATTCAGAATCTAGTGGGGAGCAGAAAAAGGTCTTCTTTAAATCTAACACAGTGTAATATTTACTATCACTTGGCAAATTGTCTAACAGGGTATACAGATTGAATACTACAGGATGTATGTCTCAAGTAGCCTCATTAACAGCTTGGAGGCCTTGAACAAATTTGTTCCTTGCTCCCTGGCTTTTTAATGGGTAAGCTGGGGTATTGCATGGGGATCTGCACAGCCTGATCAACCCTTGTTCCAAGAGTCTATTTATTACCCAGAAGATCCCTTTTATAGCTTCTGGTTTTAAGGGGTGTTGCCTTACCCCAAGCCAATGATCAATCTGTTTTATTTTTTTTTTTAAGATTTTATTTATTTGTCAGAGAGAGAGAGAGCATGAGCAGGGGGAGAAGCAGGCAGAGGGAGAAGCAGACTCCCCACTGAGCAGGGAGCCTGATGCGGGGCTCCATCCCGGGACCCTGGGGCCATGACCTGAGCCAAAGGCAGACACTCAACTGACTGAGCCACCCGGGCGTCTGATCGATCTGTTTTAATTCCACCGTCACTAGTGTGGCACTGTGGGCACATCCCAGTTGTCCTGGTGCTCAGACGTCCAGGTTAACCTGCGTGAGTTTAGCTCCCTAGGACCTGGACGCTTGGATCTCTATCCTTTCCTGCTCCCAACTAATTAAGGCTCCCAGTTTGGATGAAATGTCTCCTCCTGAAAGAGGAAGAGAGGACATTCTGGTGCATAAAGAAAAGAGTGCTTTCGTCATGTTGACCCGATGCCACAGGTCAGAGTCTCCAGAAATCTTTTGGTTTCTCCTCTTCCCGAGACTCCTTTTATACTACATTTTGTGTTAGAAAGGCTACCCTTTTGGGTGCTCAACACAGAGGAAGCGGCTCCAGTACTGAGCGAAAATTCAACCGACTCTCCTCCCCACTGCGAGGGTCACCAGGGCTCCTCACGGGAAATGAGGATCTGGTCAGCTGAAGCTGACCTGGGAGCCCCACGGTCCCGTCACATCCCATCCTTGCTGAGGGGCAGCTGGGATGACTCAGTTTTGCCCATCCTCCTTTTGGGGGCCGTGTGAGCAATTCTGTTTCCATTGCCCTTTCTGTTTACAGTAAGCACCCTGACTGTAACCCAACTCTCTCAGAGGCCTCTTGATCCCACGGGTGGGGGAGCGGGGGAGGGCAGGGCGGGGACTCTCAGCCACGATGTCTTCCTTCCTGACCCTGGGTTACCTCCGGACTGATAGTCTTTCAGCCCCTTCTCTGGCTTTTGCCACCACCACAGACTTTTCTTCTGCCTTTGGGAGGATGGTTAGTAAAGCTTGGATGTCCACCCAGACTGGACTGTGCATAGAAAATGTACAGTAAATTTATAAATTCAACTAGATCAGCTCATAGTCCCCCGGTGTGCCTTCCAGTCACACAGGTCTGATGTTGAAAAGAGGACACGCACATTAATGAGACGTCTGTGACCGTGAGGGACCTGTCTAAATGGGAATATTCCAGCCCCAGGCTGGAAGCGGGTCCCTAATCTAGTAGTGCTATCTGGTAAGGGAGGAGACATCGGGGACTGCTTGGGGAGGTGTTATTGGGAAATCAGGGGTTAGCACTGATGGGGCTGGAGGAATTGGGGTCTGGGTGTCACTAAGGATCTGGATACCAAGGAAATAAGGCAGAGGTTTATTACGACTTAATGGCTGACTTGGAACTGTAGAAGGGATTTGAGGCAAATGGCTTTTAGCTTTATGTCTTCTGACTTAAAGGAATAGTTCTTCATCAGATTTAATATGGGAAGTATTTTTGAAGTTTTAGGTTCCACCTTTATCCCACAAATTTTACATTTCCTTTATAAATCTTCATTTCGGTATAGTTGCATAAAGCATTGAACATATGGGATCTCTTCCCATTTTCTTACTTTTCTACAAAATAATTTTAATTGCAACGTGGCATTGAATTTTAAAGTTCCATTTCCTGGCCACTTTTCTCCATCCTCTACAGTATATTGTGGCCAGGCTATGTTGCAAAAGGAGATCACTTGCTTTTGCGTCCAGGGCGAGTATCCAGGAGGAGCTTCCAGTTCTGGAAGCTACAGCCCAAGGGCTTTCCCTCGGAGTAGAACTGGTCCCATGTTCTGGGAATTTTCCTTAGAGTCTCCTAAGCTACAAAGGTAGCTTACAGTGAGTAGCAGTGACACAAATGTCACACCATCTTGCTCACAGAATATTTAAGACTCCAGTGGCTTGTCCTTAAGAAAAAAAACTAGAGAAAGAAAGATGCCCCAGTGTCTTCTTAAAAGACATTTGGAGACTGCCAAGGACTCTGGGGTGTCTCTCTTATCAGTTAGTAAAAGGGAAGGTAAACCCGAGAACCAGGGATCCCTACTTACAGATTGCCAGGAAAGAAAAGAAAGGAAGGGCAAGGTACATAAAGGCCAAGTAGCCAGGGTGGTGATCCAAACAATCAGCAACGGTGTATTGAGTATAAACATATGACCCAGATATTAGATCAGCCAGGACGGAGATGTCTGGCAATCTCCCAGACTCTAAGCACTGGATACCAGAACAACAGTGTCCAGAGTCCCTGACAGAGGGACCACCCAAATTTACCCTCTGACTAGTCTTTAAAGGAATGTTCTCATTTCACCAGGAGCATCCAAGCCTCCTGAAGAGCCAGGTTATGCCATCTTCCTGTTTTTCCTGATTTACTCAGACTTTGGGAGACAACTCTAATTTACCTCTAAAAGCTGTGCTGTCGACCCAGCTTATGCCAGCAGAGATCATTTTGAGTAAACATACTCAGTGTGGCCGCTGGATTTCAGGGGAGATCTCAACGCTGGTGGCAGTTATAGACACAAGGAGGGAGAGCCCCACGAGGAATCCGCGCCCGGAGCATCCCCAGGAGCTTGAATGGGTTAGCCCAGGACCAGCTGTCACTGCCCTCCGCTCTGCCTGTTGGAAACCAGGGAACTGGAGGGCAGAACCTCAGAAGGACAAGAGTCCCATCTGGGTCACCAGAATTTGTTCCTGGACCAATGTGGGTCGGGTCTGGGGTGAGTTATAGAGAGAGACTACGCCAGCTGAAGTTGCCTTATGAAGTCTTCTTTATTTGCAGCAAATAAAGAGAACATGGAGAATAATTTCCAAAGCTGTGACTCCCCAAACAGGAGTAAGCAGTCTCCTTTTTTTCTCTCTCTTTTTTAAGTCAATTTTTTAAAATTCAAGTATAATTAACATACAGTGTTACATTAATTTTAGGTGTATAGTCTAGTGATTCAACAATTATATACATTACTCAGTGTTCGTCATGATGAGTGTATTCTTAATCCCCTTCACTTATTTTACCCCACCCCCACCCCCACCCACCTCCCTCCTGGCAACCAGCCGTTTGTTCTCTATAGTTAAAAGTCTGCTTTTTGGTTTCTCTCTTTTTTCTTTGCTTTGTTCCTTAAATTGCACATATGAGTGAGACCATATGGCATTTGTCTTTCTCTGCCTGACTTATTTCACTTAGCATTACACCCTCTGGATCATCCATGTTGTTGCAAATGGCAAGATTTCATTCTTTTTTTATGGCTGAATAATATTCCATTGTGTGCATACCACATCTTAATCCATTCATCTATGGATGGACACTTAGTTTGCTTCTGTATCATGGCTATGGTAAATAATGCTGCAATAAAAGATATAAGGGTACCTATATCTTTTAGAATTAGTGTTTTTATTTTCTTTAGGTAAATACCCAGTAGTGAAATTACTGGATCATATCATTTTATTTTTAATTTTTTGAGGAACCTCCATACTGTTTTCCACAGCAGCTGCACCGATTTGCATTCCCACCAATAGTGCAGGAGGGCTCCTTTTTCTCCACAACCTTACCAACACTTGTTATTTCTCGTGCTTTTCATTTTAACCCTTCTGACAGATGTGAGGTGATATCTCATTGTGGTTTTGATTTGCATTTCCCTGATGGCAAGTGATATTGAGCACTTTTTCCATGTTCCTTTTGGCCATTTGGATGTCTTCTTTGGAGAAACATCTGTTCATGTCTTCTGTCCATTTTTTTAATTGGATTATTTGTTTTGAGGCTGTTGGGTTATATAAGTTCTTTGTATATTTTGGATGCTAACCCTTTATCAGATATATCATTTGCAAATATCTTCCATTTGGTAGGTTGTCTTTTTGTTTTGTTGATGGTTTCCTTCACTGTGCAAAAGCTTTTTATTTTGGTATAGTCCCAATCATTTAATTTTACTTTTGTTTGCCTTGCCAAAGGATACATATTTAAAAAAATATTTCCATGGCTGATGTCAAAGAGGTTACTGCTTGTGTTTTCTTCCAGGAATTTTATGGTTTCATGTCTCACATTTAGGTCTTTAATTCATTTTGAGTTTATTTTTGTGTATGCTGTAAAAAAGTGGTCCAGTGTCATTATTTTGCATGTAGCTGTCCAGTTTTCCCAACACCATTTGTTGAAGAGACTGTCTTTTCCCCATCGTATATTCTTGCTTCCTTTGTTGAAGATTAATTGACCATATAACTGCTTTTATTTCTGGGCTCTCTATTCTGTTCCATTGACCTATGTGTCTTTTTTATGCCAGTGTCATACTGTTTGGATTGCTACAGCTTTGTAGTATATCTTGAGATCTGAAATTGTGATTCCTCCAACTTTGTTCTTCTTTTTCAGGATTGCTTTGGTATTCCGGGTTTTTTGTGGTTCCATACAAATTCTAGGATTTTTTTTGTTCTAGTTCTATGAAAAATGCTATTAGTATTTTTGCATAGAGTTTGCATTAAATTTGAAGATAAGCAGGCTCCTCTCATTGAATTCTGGGATGAATATGCAGAGAGGGAGTTCCTCCTCATTGCATGTAATGGGCAGGCATAGAGTTGCTCATGCTCACTCAGAAAACATGCCTATACATACATTGTATGTTATGCTAATGAGGCTTATGCTCTCCCAGGGCAGGGATTTTAACATTATGATGAAGCTGAGGTAACCATTGGGCCCTTTATGAGTCATCTCCCCAGGCATGTCCTGGGGGCAGGGGACGGAGGGGGGGTGGGGGGATCCTATTCAAAATATTTCTTTTCCTCTTCCAGCAATTCTTTAGCTTGTTTCTAAAAGATAACATTGATAGCTAGGCAAAAGCCTTGAGGAATTTCTTGAGTTGTGGGGTTCTTCTCACTGCTGACAAAATCACATCACCTGGGCCCTGAAGCAGCTCTCCTTGTGTCCAATGTCTCACAGAAAGGCTTTGGAACATTTTCTGTAACCTCTGTCCTTCACCTTCCCAAGCAAACTGCGTCCAGCCTTTTTCTTTTTTCCTAGACATTCAGGGGCCTCTACCTTCCACTTCTCCACCTTCTTCCACTTTGTCTCTTCTTCTGTCACAGACTCCTTTCTCGTCCCCCTGTACCCAAGCAAACTCCCCACAAATAAAAGCAGAGGCAAACAGGTATTTGAGCTCATCCTTGAAGGATAACTAGGAGCTCACCGGGTGGAAAAGGCGAGGAAGGGCATTTCAGGCAAAAGGAACAACAAAGCAGAGAAAAAACAGGGCATTTTTGGAAGAATACAAATAATTGAGCTCTGGGAACCTCTTGTTTTTATTCAAAACTCTGCTACAATGTTATCTACCCTGTGAAGTGTTCCCTGACAACCCCCACCTCTCCTGGCCCCTGATGCTCACTTCTTTGTCCACAGAGCACACACCTCTATTGATTCAACATTTATTGAGCTAGAAAGTATGCTAAGTCTTAGGGATACAGAGGTAATAAGCACAATCCCTATGCTATAGATTCTGGAAAAGAGAGGAAAACAATCTCATAATTACAACAAAAAGAAAGAAGGACTAATTTTTTATTGTTATGTTAATCACCATACATTACATCATTTGTTTTTGATGTAGTGTTCCATGATTCATTGTTTGTGCATAACACCCAGTGCTCCACGCAGAATGTGCCCTCTTTAATACCCATCACCAGGCTAACCCATCCCCCCACCCCCCTCCCCTCTAGTAACCTCAGTTTGTTTTTCAGAGTCCATCATCTCTCATGGTTCGTCTCCCCCTCCGACTTACTCCCTTCATTCTTCCCCTCCTGCTATCTTCTTCTTTTTTTTTTCTTAACATATATTGCATTATTTGTTTCAGAATTACAGATCTGTGATTCAACAGTCTTGCACAATTCACAGTGCTCACCATAGCACATACCCTCCCCAATGTCTATCACCCAGCCACCCCATCCCTCCCACCCCCCACCACTCCAGCAACCCTCAGTTTGTTTCCTGAGGTTAAAAATTCCTCATATCAGCGAGGTCATATGATACATGTCTTTCCCTGATTGACTTATTTCACTCAGCATAACACCCTCCAGTTCCAGCCATGTCGTTGCAAATGGCAAGATCTCATTCCTTTTGATGGCTGCATACTATTCCATTGTGTATATATACCACATCTTCTTTATCCATTCATCTGTCGATGGACATCTTGGCTCTTTCCACAGTTTGGCTATTGTGGACATTGCTGCTATAAACATCGGGGTGCACGTACCCCTTCGGATGCCTACATTTGTATCTTTAGGGTAAATACCCAGTAGTGCAATTGCTGGATCGTATGGCAGCTCTATTTTCAACTGTTTGAGGAACCTCCATACTGTTTTCCAGAGTGGTTGCACCAGCTTGCATTCCCACCAACAGTGTAGGAGGGTTGCCCTTTCTCCACATGCCCGCCAACATCTGTCATTTCCTGACTTGTTAATTCTAGCCATTCTGACTGGTGTGAGCTGGTATCTCATGGAGGTTTTGATTTGGATTTCCCTGATGCTGAGCGATGTTGAGCACTTTTTCATGTGTCTGTTGGCCATTTGGATGTCTTCTTTCGAAAAACGTCTGTTCATTTCTTCTGCCCATTTCTTGATTGGATTATTTGTTCTTTGGGTGTTGAGTTTGATAAGTTCTTTATAGATTTTGGATACTAGCCCTTTATCTGATATGTCATTTGCAAATATCTTCTCCCAGTCTGTCGGTTGTCTCTTGGTTTTGTGGACTGTTTCTTTTGCTGTGCAAAAGCTTTTTATCTTGATGAAATCCCAATAGTTCCTTTTTGCCCTTGCTTCCCTTGCCTTTGGCGATGTTTCTAGGAAGAAGTTGCTGTGGCTGAGGTCGAAGAGGTTGCTGCCTGTGTTCACCTTTAGGATTTTGATGGAGTCCTGTCTCACGTTTAGGTCTTTCAACCATTTGGAGTCTATTTTTGTGTGTGGTGTAAGGAAATGGTCCGGTTTCATTCTTCTGCATGTGGCTGTCCAATTTTCCCAACACCATTTGTTGAAGAGACTGTCTTTTTTCCATTGGACATTCTTTCCTGCTTTGTCAAAGATGAGTTGACCATAGAGTTGAGGGTCCATTTCTGGGCTCTCGATTCTGTTCCATTGATCTATGTGTCTGTTTTTGTGCCAGTACCGTACTGTCTTGATGATGACAGCTTTGTAATAGAGCTGGAAGTCCGGAATTGTGATGCCGCCAGCTTTGCTTTTCTTTTTCAAGATTCTTCTGGCTATTCGGGGTCTCTTCTGGTTCCATACAAATTTTGGGATTATTTGTTCCATTTCTTTGAAAAAAAGTGGATGTTATTTTGATGGGGATTGCATTGAATGTGTAGATTGCTCTAGGTAATATTGACATCTTCACAATGTTGGTTCTCCCAATCCATGAGCATAGAACGTTTTTCCATTTCTTTGTGTCTTCCTCAATTTCTTTCATGAGTATTTTATAGTTTTCTGAGTACAGATCCCTTGCCTCTTTGGTTAAATTTATTCCTAGGTATCTTATGGTTTTGGGTGCAATTGTGAATGGGATCGACTCTTTGATTTGTCTCTCTTCTGTCTTGTTGTTGGTGTATAGGAATGCCACTGATTTCTGTGCATTGATTTTATATCCTGACAGTTTCCTGAATTCCTGTATGAGTTCTAGCAGTTTTGGGTGGAGTCTTTTGGGTTTTCCACATACAGTATCATATCATCTGCAAAGAGTGAGAGTTTGATTTCCACTTTGCAATTTGGATGCTTTTGATTTCTTTTTGTTGTCTGATTGCTGTGGCTAGGACCTCTAATACTATGTCGAATAGCATTGGTGATAGTGGACATCCCTGCCGCGTTCCTGACCTTAGGGGGAAAGCTCTCAGCTTTTCCCCATTGAGAATGATATTCGCTGTAGGTTTTTCATAGATGGCTTTTATGATATTGAGGTATGTACCCTCTATCCCTATACTCTGAAGAGTTTTGATCGAGAAAGGATGCTGTACTTTGTCAAATGCTTTTTCTGCATCTATTGAGAGGATCATATGATTCTTGTTCTTTCTTTTGTTAATGTATTGTATCACGTTGATTGATTTGCGGATGTTCAACCAGCCTTCAGCCCAGGGATAAATTCCACTTGGTCATGGTGAATAATCCCTTTAATGTACTGTTGGATCCTATTGGCTAGTATTTTGGTGAGAATTTTTGCATCCATGTTCATCAAGGATATTGGTCTGTAATTCTTCTTTTTGATGGGGTCTTTGTCTGGTTTCGGGATCAAGGTAATGGTGGCCTCATAAAATGAGTTTGGAAGTTTTCCTTCCATTTCTATTTTTTGGAACAGTTTCAGGAGAATAGGTATTAATTCTTCTTTAAATGTTTGGTAGAATTCCCCTGGGAAGCTATCTGGCCCTGGGCTTTTGTTTTTTGGGAGATTTTTAATGACTGCTTCAATTTCCTTAGTGGTTATAGGCCTATTCAGGTTTTCTATTTCTTCCTGGTTCAGTTTTGGTAGTTGATACATCTCTAGGAATGCATCCATTTCTTCCAGGTTATCTAATTTGCTGGCATAGAGTTGCTCATAATATGTTCTTATAATTGTTTGTATTTATTTGGTGTTGGTTGTGATGTCTCCTCTTTCATTCATGATTTTGTTGATTTGGGTCATTTCTCTTTTCTTCTGGATAAGTCTGGCCAGGGGTTTATCAATCTTGTTAATTCTTTCTGAGAACCAGCTCCTAGTTTCGTGGATCTGTTCTACTGTTCCTCTGGTTTCTATTTCATTGATTTCTGCTCTGATCTTTATTATTTCTCTTCTCCTGCTGGGTTTAGGCTTTATTTGCTGTTCTTTCTCCAGCTCCTTTAGGTGTAGGGTTAGGTTGTGTATTTGAGACCTTTCTTGTTTCTTGAGAAAGGCTTGTATTGCTATATACTTTCCTCTTAGACTGCCTTTGCTCTATCCCAAAGATTTTGAACAGTTGTGTTTTCATTTTCATTGGTTTCCATGAATTTTTTAAATTCTTCTTTAATTTCCTGGTTGACCCATTCATTCTTTAGTAGGATGCTCTTTAACCTCCATGTATTTGAGTTCTTTCCGACTTTCCTCTTGTGATTGAGTTCTAGTTTCAAAGCATTGTGGTCTGAAAACATGCAGGGAATAATCCCAATCTTTTGGTATCAGTTGAGACCTAATTTGTGACCTAGGCTGTGATCAGTTCTGGAGAATGTTCCATGGGCACTAGAGAAGAATGTGTATTCCGTTGCTTTGGGATGGAATGTTCTGAATATGTCTGTGAAGTCCATTTGGTCCAGTGTGTCATTTAAAGTCTTTATTTCCTTGTTAGTCTTTTGCTTAGATGATCTGTCCATTTCAGTCAGGGGGGTGTTAAAGTCCCCCACTATTATTGTATTGTTGTCAATGTGTTTCTTCGCTTTTGTTATTAATTGCCTTATATAATTGGCTGCTCCCATGTTTGGGGCATAGATATTTACAATTGTTAGATCTTCTTGTTGTATAGACCCTTTAAGTAGGATATAGTGTCCTTCCTCATCTCTTATTACAGTCTTTGTTTTAAAATCTAATTTGTTTGATATAAGGATTGCCACCCCAGCTTTCTTTTGGTGTCCATTAGCATGGTAAATTGTTTTCCACACCCTCACTTTCAACGTGGGGGTGTCTTTGGGTCTAAAATGAGTCTCTAGCAGACAGCATATTGATGGGTCTTGTTTTTTAATCCAATCTGATAGCCTTTGTCTTTTGATTGGGGCATTTAGCCCATTTACATTCAGGGTAACTATTGAAAGGTATGAATTTAGTGCCACTGTATTGCCTGTAAGGTGACTGTGACTGTATATTGTCTCTGTTCCTTTCTGGTCTATGCTGCTTTTAGGCTCTCTCTTTGCTTAGAGGACCCCTTTCAATATTTCTTGGAGGGCTGGTTTTGTGTTTGCAAATTCCTTTAGTTTTTGTTTGTCCTGGAAGCTTTTTATCTCCTTCAATTTTCAATGAGAGCTTAGCTGGATATAATATTCTTGGCTGCATATTTTTCTCATTTAGTGCTCTGAAGATATCATGCCAGTCCTTTCTGGCCTGCCAGGTCTCTGTGGATAGGTCTGTTGCCAATCTAATATTTCTACCATTGTAGGTTACATATCTCTTCTCCCGAGCTGCTTTCAGGATTTTCTCTTTGTCTCTGAGACTCATAAGTTGTACTATTAGATGTCGGGGTGTTGACCTATTTTTATTGATTTTGAGAGGCGTTCTCTGTGCCTCCTGGATTTTGATGCCTGTTTCCTTCCTCACATTAGGGAAGTTCTCTGCTATTATTTGCTCCAATATACCTTCTGCCCCTCTCTCTCTTTCTTCTTCTTCTGGGATCCCAATTATTCTAATGTTGTTTCGTCTTATAATATCGCTTATCTCTCGAGTTCTGCCCTCGTGATCCTGTAGTTGTTTATCTCTCTTTTTCTCAGCCTCTTTATTTTCCATCATTTGGTCTTCTGTATCGCTGATTCTCTCTTCTGCCTCATTTATCCTAGCAGTTAGTGCCCCCATTTTTGATTGCACCTCATTAATAGCCTTTTTGATTTCGACTTGGTTAGATTTTAGTTCTTTTATTTCTCCAGAAAGCGTTTCTCTAATAACTTCCATGCTTTTTTCAAGCCCAGCTAGTATCTTTAAGGTCATGATTCTGAACTCTAGGTCCGACATCGTACTAATGTCCGTATTGAGTAGGTCCCTGGCTGACGGTACTATCTCTTGTTCTTTTTGCTGAGGTGATTTTTTTCATCTTGTCATTTTGTCCAGGGGAGAATAGATGAATGAGAGAACAAAATGCTAACAGGTGAACAATGTCCCCAGCAAATACACTCTATACAAATCAGAAAAGACCTGAAGCCAGGGGAAAAGAAAGGGAAAGAAAGAAAAAAGAAAGAGAAAAAAAAGAAAAAGAAAAAGATAAAAACAAACAAAAACAGAACAAACCAAAGGAAAAAAACAGAATATGATCAAATATGATCAGGCTAGTGCATAGATCAGTGCCACACACTAGATTTTGGGTGTATTTTGGTCTGTTAGAAGAAAGTGCCTCCTAAAATTTTAAAGGAAGAAAGACTTATATATGTACAAAATAAGGGTTGATACAATGAAGGGATGGAAGATGACTGTAAAGATGAAAATTATAAAAGGTTTTATAAACGGAATTGATAAGATAAGAAGTTGTTTGAAAGAAGAAAGAAGAAGATTTAAAAAAAAAGAAAGAAAAAAATGGGAGAGACTGTGATCAGGCAGGAGACTAGAACAAAGCCATACACTAGTGATTTCGGGTATATTTTGATCTGTTAGAAGAAACTGTATATCAAAATTTTAAAGAGAGAAGAACTTATATATATATATGCCAAAAATAAGGGTAACTACTATGAAGGGATAGAATATGACCCTAAAGATGAAAAATAAAAAATGTTTTTTTAATAAAGGGATTGATAAGATGTTGGTTGAAAAAGGGAAAAAGAAAAATTCAAAAAAAAACAGTTAAAAAAATTAACTTTGAAAAACTAATGAATCATGGTAAAAAAGCCATGAATTCTATGTGCAGTATTCCCCTAGCGCTGGAGTTCTCCTGTTCTCCTTGATCAGTAAACTTGGTCTTGGCTGGTTGTTCGTGAGGATCTTCTGGGGGAGGGGCCTGTTGCCGTGGTTCCCAAATGTCTTTGCCGGAGGCGGAATTGCCCCACCCTTGTCCTTCTGGGCTAAGCAAGCTGCTCGGGTTTGCTCTCAGGAGCTTTTGTTCCTTGCAAGCTCTGGTACAGCCTTGGAGGACCAGGGTGAAAATGGTGGCCTCCCAATCTCTACCTGGAGGAGCCGAGAACTCGGGGCCCCGCTCCTCGGTGCACCCCCAGAGAAAAGCAGTCAATCACTCCCATCTCCCCGGTCTCCGGCCGCACTCCGTGCTCACCCGGCCTATGACCGCGCTTTTCTATCTCTGGCACCCGACCCCGTGTGGAGTCTCCAAACCCAGCAGATCCCTGCGGTGCGCTCCCGCGCCACTCCTCCCGGGGGAGGAAGGGGAGTCTCCCCGGCTCTGCCGCTTGTTGGGTCCCTGCTGGAGGCGCAGTGGCTCGACTGGGCCGCGGATCACAGTTTATGGCCACCCCAAGCTGAGAGCCCGCACCTCGGCTCCATCTCTCCACAATAGCCAAAATATGGAAACAGATGATCATAGGGGAAGGGAGGGTAAAATAAAAGAAGACAAAATCAGAGAGGGAGACAAACCATAAGAGACTCATAACTCTAGGAAACAAACTGAAAGTTGCTGGAGGGGAGGTGGGTGGGGGATGGGTTAACTGGGTGATGGACATTAAGGAGGGCACCCGATGTAATGAGCACTGGGTGTTATATGCAACTGATGAATCACTAAATTCTACCCCTGAAACTAATAATACAGTATATGGGAACTAAATTGAATTTAAATTTCAAAAAAGGGCAGCTGAACGTATAAGGATGAGTGTTGGTGATGAGGGAAGAGTGATCCTCTCTGAGAGGGAATGTGTGCATTAAATACTTTTTGGAGATGAAAAAGTGAGCCACGTGCACACCTGGGAGAAATGCTTCCAGACAGAGGGAACTGCAAGTATACAAGCCCTAGTCTATTCAAGAAATAGCCCAGGCCAGCATGGTTTGAGCAAAGCAAACCAGTCTGGAGAGAGTAATAGGAAATTAGGTCAGAGAGATAAAAATGAGCAAATCATTTTGGTCCCTATAGGCCATTGTAACTGTTTTGGTTTGGCTTGGTTTTTGTTGTTGCTCTAACATTTTTAACTGAAATATAACACACAGTGACTCTTTCCACATTTTGGGTATTGTGGACATTGTTGCTGTAAACATTAGGATGCAGGTGCCTCTTCGAATCACTATGTTTGTATCCTTTGGATAAATACCTACGAGTACGATTGCTGGGTCATAGGGTAGTTTTATTTTTAACTTTTTGAGGAACCTCCATATTGTTTTCCAGAGTGGCTGCACCAGCTTGCATTCCCACCAACAGTGTAGGAGGGTTCCCCTTTCTCCGCATCCCCGCCCACATCCGTTCTGTCCTGACTTGTTAATTTTAGCCATTCTGACTGGTGTGAGGTGGTATCTCATTGTGATTTTGATTTGTATATCCCTGATGGCAAATGATGTTGAGCATCTTTTCATGGGTCTGTTGGCCATTTGGATGTCTTCTTTGGGGAAATGTCTGTTCATGTCTTCTGCCCATTTCTTGACTAGATTATTTGTTTTTTGGCTGTTGAGTTTGATAAGTTCTTTACAGATTTTGGATACTAGCCCTTTATCTGATAAGACTCTTGCAAATATCTTCTCCCATTCTTTGGGTTGTCTTTTGGTTTTGTCAACTGTTTCCTTTGGTGTGCAAAAGCTTTTTATCTTGATGAAGTCCTAATATGTCATTTTTGCTTTTGTTACCCTTGCCTTTGAAGACATGTCTAGCAAGAAATTGCTGTAGCTGAGGTTGAAGAGGTTGCTGCCTGTATTCTCCTCTAGGATTTTGATGGATTCTTGTCTCACATTTAGGTCTTTTATCCATTTTGAGTTTATTTTTGTGTATGGTGTAAGAAAATGGTCCAGTTTCATTCTTCTGCAAGATGTCCATTGACAG
Organism: Zalophus californianus; assembly: GCF_009762305.2. Taxonomy (NCBI): domain Eukaryota; kingdom Metazoa; phylum Chordata; class Mammalia; order Carnivora; family Otariidae; genus Zalophus; species Zalophus californianus. Next base: position 5,136,009 of record NC_045604.1, on the reverse strand, counting down.
ACGAATGGATAAAGAAGATATGGTATATATACACGATGGAATATTACTCAGCCATCAAAAAATGAAATCTTACCATTTGCAACGACGTGGATGGAGCTAGAGGGTTTTGTGCTAAGGGAAATAAGTACTCAGAGAAAAACAATTATCAAATGATTTCATTCATATGTGGAATTTAAGAAACAAAACAGATCATCATAAGGGAAGGGAGGGAAAAGTAAAATAAGACAAAATCAGAGAAGGAGACAAACCGTAAGACTCTTAACTCTAGGAAACAAACTGAGGGTTTCTGGAGGGGAGGTGGGTGGGGAATGGGCTAACTGGATGATGGGCATTAAGGAGGGCACTTGATGTAATGAGCACTGGGTGTTATACGCAACTGATGAATCACTAAACTCTACCTCTGAAACTAATAATACACTATACGTTAATTAATTGAATTTAAATTTTAAAAAAGAAAGGAAATATAACACACAACAAGAAAACTGTACAAATCCTAAGTGTGAACTCAATGAATTATCATAAAATGCCTAAATCTGTGTATCCAGACACAGGTCAAGACATTAGCAGCACCCCAGAATTCCCCATTTATGCTCCCTCCTACCTGCTCTCTCCCTCCTTCTCAAAGGTGACCACTGTGGTGACTTCTAGCAGCAGATTTGTTTTGCCTATTTTTAAACTTTCAATAAATGGAATCAGTTATAAAAATAAAAGCAAAATAAATCTTTGCTCAAGATTTTGCTTGTGATATTCACCCATGTGGTTCCTAGAGGGTAGAAGGATTAAGATGACAAATAAGGGCACATTAAACTACTGATGGGAAAGATGTGGTACAGAGGGTTATTGCTTGCAGTGTGTCTGTGCCCAGCTTCCACAGTCCAGGAAGGAGAGAGCAAACATGAGCTCACCCAGGAGCTAGCTGAGTGTCAGGATCTCAAGAGATATTTTCTCCCTGCTCAGATCCTCTCCTGAGAAGTAAGAGATCTGGAGAGGGTTGGGATCATGGCTGCAATTACTTCTTCACTGATTCACTCAAACATTTCCAGATCCTACTTCATGTCGGGCACAATGTTGAGATAAAAAGGTAATTAAGCCATGGTCAGTTAGACAAATGAGTTAATAGGACTACAAAATGGTATGGTAAGTGCTAAGTATTTGCTAAGGATGATAAGGAAGCATCTTTTTTAAGAATCATTGTGACAATTTCACCTTTTTTGCTCAAACATTAATGGCTCTGAGATAGGCTCATGAGAATATGGCCATTATCCGTCCCTTTGAAATTATATTTATACTTTTTTTAAAAAGGCTTATTTATTTATTTTAGATATATAGAGAGAGTGTGTGTGAGCAGGGGGAGGAGCAGAGGCAGAGGCAGAGGGAGAAAATCCTCAGGCAGACTGCCTGCTGAGCGCAGAGCCTGATGTGGGATTCGATCCCATGACCCTGAGATCATGACCTGAGCCAAAATCAACAGTCAGATGCTTAACCAACTGAACCACCCAGGTGCTCTTTATATTTATTACCTTTATATTTATCAGTTTTATCTCCTCAAATAGACTATAATCTTTTTGAGAATAGAAAAGATACCTTCTGCTATCATAAAAAGAGCACAAAGTAGCTGAAGTCAGAAGAGCTGGGTTTGATTCCTGACTTGTATTCTTTAGCTGGACAACCCTGGGAAAATGAATTAAACTTCTATGCTTCAGTTCCTTTATCTATAAATGGAGATAGTAATATTCATCCTAGCTGCCTCCTAGAATTGTAACAGCATCAAAGGAAATAATGGATAAGAAGAGCTGTAAATTCTTATTATCAGTTCTCTAAACCACACAAAACTACTATGTTGGGTGTAGTAGGTAAATCAGTAAATGTTGAGCTTTCACTACACTTCATCAGCAAAGACTTGGTCATTTTGGGGTCCTATGCCAGGGAGTGGATGCAGTTCCCTGTTCCCCTCTACCTTATGCCCAGAGAACTCAGAAGCTGGAGTCAGATATTGTGGCCCTGACCCAGGAGTGACCGGCTGGTGTGGGAGGGTGGACTGGCCCAGAACCATCTGGGCCAATGACCCATTACCCAAGAACACCAGACATTTTGTTTGGTGTGGAACCTCTGTGATTGTCCATTTCAACACTTCTCCTAACCCCTGTCTCTCTTCCTCCTATCTCTGGGCTTCAGTATCAGAAGGCTCTAAGAGACGGGCAGAATTAGGGGAATGGGCGTGGGAAGCAGGGAGTGGGCAGAGGGGGAGGTTATAGCCGTTTCCCTTCTGTGCTTACAGGGAACACAGCTTCACAAGACAGCTCAAACCCACTGACGGTGAATGGGGTTCTGGGGGAGTCGGTAACTCTTTCCCTGAAGCTTCCTGTACATCAGGATATTCAGTCCATCACCTGGCTTCACAATGGAAAATCTATCAACTTCATATTGCCAAAAGCTGCTCCAGATTTGCGGATCTCGGTGACTGATCCAAAACGGAAAGATCGACTGCAACTGATGGAGAACTACTCCTTACAACTCAGCAACCTGGCAACGGCAGACGCAGGACTTTACTGTGCCCAGATAACCACACAAACCTCTACAGAGTTTTCCTATTACACTCTGCAGGTCTTCAGTGAGTCAAAGCGTGGTGTTTAATTGTGTATGGACTGAAAGGTGTTACAGATGTCAAATCCTATGTGACAGCAAGTGTAGCCTAGTGGTTAAGAACATGGCATTTGCAGTCAGACTGAGGTCTGGCAGAAAAGCAAGTCAATGGCTCGGCCAGTTAGTGGCAGAGTGGAGAATAGAATGTAAGTCTTGTGACTCCTGGCCTCAAGTCACATCACTCTCACTCACACACTAAAATATTCCCTCTCGACCTGAAATGTACTGGAAGGAACAGAAGTGAAGTCGCTATGACTCTATTTCCTTGTGCATTACCTCTATCTGTAGTATATTCTTCACAACAACTCCATGAGGCAGGTACCACCCTTACCCCCAAGGCCTCGAGTCAGTCCCAGCAACCTGCCTACGGTCATGGAGACAGTAAGTGGGAGAGTGACATGTACCTGACATGAGACCTCCCTTTACACAAAGGCCAGTCTGACTCCATGGAGTGATCAGTGTACAGGACAGAACTCTACCTAGAAGGTGCTCTGTAAGGATGAGCTGATAATAAGAAAGATCTTTTCTATCAAGGTTATTTAACTTCTTTTTTATAAAGATTTTATTTATTTGTCAGAGAGAGAGAGAGCACAAGCACGGGTGAGAGGCAAAGGGAGAGGGAGAAGCAGGCTCCCCACTGAGCAAGGAGCCTGACGTGGGGCTTGATCCCAGGACCCTGGGATCATGACCTGAGCTGAAGGCAGATGCTTAACCAACTGAGCCACTCAAGGTTATTTAATTTCTTTTTTTTAACATCTTTTTTTAAAGATTTTATTTATTTATTCATGAGAGACAGACAGAGAGAGAGAGAGAGAGAGAGAGAGAGGCAGAGGGAGAAGCAGGCTCCCAAGGAGCAGGGACCCCGATGCGGGACTTGACCCCAGGACCCTGGGATCATGACCTGAGCCGAAGGCAGACGTTTAACCATCTGAGCCACCCAGGCGCCCAAGGTTATTTAATTTCTAACAATACTTTTCCCAGATGGCTCATGTCCTCAACATAAAATTATGGAAACCATGAGACAGCTTTTTATTAGAAAAAAAAATCCTTCTAGCAATCAGTGATGTTCAGAGATGCCATGAATGGCTTTAAGATAATTCTTTCATGGGAATGTTGTACAGGAGATTCAAGCATTAAATTGGCAACTTTAAAGGCCACCAAGATTCTATAATTCTTATCTACTCCAGAATCCATGGTGTCTAAAATTAACCCAGAGTCCTTTGAGTTAAGACTTGGAATCCAAAAAAAGCACTTTAGTTAAAATAAAATGTCACCACAAATAGGTTACAGTGAACCTTTAGAATCCCCTGAATATTTGGCAGATTTACCATGTTAGATTAGTCAAAGTCATGTCCCTAAAAGAATAGGACACAGAACAGGTAAATATGAAGGGAAAGAAAGATTGTCTAGAAAAGTCTGCAACAGGAATTCCAACCAAAGGGGCAAAATCGCCCTGGGGCAGTTCATTAGTGTCTTGAGGCCTCCAAAACAAAACACCACAAATTTGGTGGCTTAAAACAACAGAAATTTTATTCTCTCACAATTCCAGAGGCCAAATGTCCAAAAGCAAGGTGTGGGCAGGGCTGCATTCCCTCTGGAGGCCCTAGAGGGCAATCTGTTTTTTGCCTCTTCCAGCTTCTGGGTGCTGTTGGCATTCCTTGGTGTTTGTTGGTCTATGACAGCATCACGCCAGTCTCTGCCTTCTTCTTTCCCTGTGTGATCTCCTCTTCTGTCTCAAAGATCTGCTTTCCTCTTATAAGGACCCTTGTCATTGGATTTAGGGCCCACCCAGATAATCCAGAATCATCTCCTCATCTCACTTAATTACATGGGCAAAGACCCTTTTCCAAATAAGATTCTGGGAATTAGGACCTGGGGATATCTTTTGGCCGCGGGTTGGGGGGGTGTCATCATTCAACCCACTACAGGCAGGATCACTCAGTGTGACCAGGATCATCAAGGCAGAGCCAGGACGCTGGAGAGAAGAGAGACATCCAGTCAAAAGTCTGAGAATAGACCCCATATCAGGCTCCATCATACTTGTTGAGACAATGTTCTTCTGCCATTCTTCAGAAGACCAAGCATGACTTCTTCTGCAATAATCATACTCCCCAGGTTCAATGCCTATCCCTTCTCAGGGCCTTTTGGCATGAAGAGTGCCAGGGAGCAGGGGTGAGTTCTAAATGGGGTGGTCATAATAGGCCTCATTGAGTAAATAACATTTGAGCCAAGACCTCTTGGAGGTGAGGGAGTGAGCCATGCAGATATTTGAAAGAAGAGCCATCCAGCATAGGCATTCCCTGTGCCCAGCATGCTCAAAGAGCACCAAGGAGGTCCAACACCAAGGAGCAGAGTGAGGGGAGAGTAATAGGAAACAAGGTTAGTAAAGAAATAGGGGCCACGTCTGGTAAGGCTCTGAGAGCCATCATGAGGACTTCGGCTTCTACTCTGTGAGACTGAGAACCATCAGAGGGTTTTGTAGAGCAGTAATATGATTTGACTTACTTGCTTAATATATCCCTTTGACTGCTCTGTTAAGAATAGGCTCTAGGGGACAGCAGTAGAAGCCAGTTACCAATTAGGCCACTGTGACAATCCAAGCAAGAGATGCTGCTGCTTTGCCCCAGGGTGGTAGCAGTAGAGGTAAGGAGAAGGGGTTGGACCCTGAGTATATTTTGGAGGTAAAGTCACCAGGATATCCTGATATGGTATAAGATGAAGAGGTAAGTCATCTCCAGGGCTTTTGCCCTGAGTGTCTGGAAAGGCGATTATCAACGAGGGTGCTGAAGGCTATGGACTGAGCAGGTTTGAAAGAGAAAAACAGGGATCCTTTTGAACATGCTGAGTTTGAGATACACATTATTTCCAAGTGGAAATGTCACGTAGGCAGTTTTATACTCATTAAGTGGAAAAGGGTAACAAGATAGATTTTTGAGGTCAGCCATGGACACAGGTTGACGGAATGTGGCATTCATGCCAAATATTTGCCATTGCTGCGCTAGGCACTGTCTCAGTTAATCCTCATAATTCCCTAAGAAGTTGGTATTATTGCCCAGGTTTACACATAATGAAACTGAGCCTTGGAGAGATTAAAAACGTATCCGTGGTCATGTAACCAGTAAGTGACAAAGCCATGAGTCTAACCCAGGTCTTCCTAACTCCAAATCCAACACTCGCCATCACACGAAATCGCCTTTCTGTCAACATATGTCCCACCTCCTAGTCCATTAACGAAGCTTAGAGCATTCTTCAATCTCTTTCCACCAGACAGTGGGAGTCATTCTGTTCTCCACTGGGTCACCGTTACCCTCAGGTCAAGTCCAGGTCAGTGGCCTTTTCTGTACAACTCCCATGTGCCTGTTGATTCACAGCTACTGACATCTTAATAGCCAATATTTTCCGGTCTCTGCTCTCAGAAATTTCTACAGCAGATGTTCTCTTACATGCCTGAATGTATTGTACTTCTTGGCTTGCTTGTTCAGTTTCACTCCTTTCCTTGGTTTTTCGGTTCTCAACATTTCCCTTTCTGACTTGCTGGCATTCCATATCAGAGTCTCTTTGTCATCATGGGAACCAGCATCTGATACAATGAGGCCCAGGATTCCTGCAGATTTGTGAGAAATACAGTTCCACAGGGATGTTAAGCTTTTATCTTCTATTCCAGCTGGGGGATTCTGATGGTTGAGAAAACAAGGTTCTTGAGTCTGGTCTACTGGTTTCTGCCCTGGCTAAGGTAGAGTTGACCCTCAGCTGAATTCCCAAACGTCTTTACACGAGGCCAGTGTACAAGGCTAGAAAGGACACCAGAATCATCTAACTAGGTGGTGGCTACCTTGGTGTGTCCCTACCACTTCTCCCTCTGGCTACTCTGTCCTATGCTGATGCCCTTCATCATTTGGTCATCCCAGACCTTGGTGCCATCAGTTAGGCAATAGGAGCCGACCTAGTTACAGACGACACATACCATAACACACAGTAGAGTGTTGGGTGGAATACAGAAACACTTTGTGGTGGGAATGGTATTTTTCACAGAGTGCTGAACCAAGGCGTTTGTTCTTAGTTCAGGTCTTTTCTCTGCATGCAGGACGACTGAGGAACTTACAAATTGCCAATCACACGTGGCTGTCTGAGATTGGGACCTGTGAGATCCACCTGACCTGCTCTGTAGAGAATTCAAATGACACCTTCTTAAGGTGGCAGGTTGTAGGAAACACGTCTATAAATGAAGCAAACCTCACTATTTCCTGGGACCCCAGGAATTCCAGTGAACAGAAGTTCACCTGCATAGCTGAGAATACTGTCAGCAATATATCCTTCTCTGTCTCTACCCAGAGTCTCTGCGAAGGTAACAGTCTGTCTCAGGTCCCTCTGAGAGCCTTGAGCAGCTGTGGGGTGTGGGGTGTCCCTCCTGCCCAAAGTGATTCCCCAGAACAGTGGCCCAGTGGGAGGCAGCCAAACCCTTCTAGGAGAGGACAGGCACTCCTGCAGCTCTGTGCCTCTCATGACCTCCAGAGGCCTCTCCTCCCTCCCTCCTTCCCTCCCTCCCTCTCTCCTTCTCTCCCTCCCTCCCTCCCCCAACCCTTCCTCCAGCCCACTCAGAGCCCAGGAGCAAAGTCCTTGGGGAGTCAGAACTGCTCCCCATTCTGGCTCTACCATGCTCCTGTCCTGTCTGCCACATGGACTCCCACTCTCAGAAAATCTACCCAGAGCCAGGGTCCAGCCAGGCCCCAAAGGTGGCCTAGAAGAGGCTCAGTGGAGGCTCTGAGGAAAACACTCCCTGCTTCAAGTGCAACTTCTTTTTTTCTTTTTTCAGGTGTTTTGAATATGAAAAATCACCCTGATACCAAATGGATTATAATTGTGGTTGTGGTTACTTTGATATGTATAGTCATCACTGTGGGGTTACTTGTTTGGAGGAAAAAAGATTGTTTGTGGAGGACAGGTAAAGGGAAGGAGGATGGTCCACGGGGACAACCCCTGGGGTGTGACCACACACCTGCTAACTTCCCAAGGAGGGTGGGTCCTACTGGAAAATGCATGACCAAGCCTCCAGGCCTGACTGCCCTTCCCCTTCAGCACTGCCCCCCGTACCCTCTAGAGAGACACCTGTGGGTGTGGGGTAGGGTGTGGAAGCCTCTCTCACTACACTCACAAATTTCAATTTCCCTGATTTTATTTTTCAGGCATCTTTCATTTCTCTACTCCACAAACCCAGAGTCCTGGTGAGCTTGCAGACTCTTAGCTCCCAATCATAAAACAGATGGGGAGAACCTAATGGAGGAGGAAAAGGGCTGGTCAGAGGGCTGGATGATGAGAGAGGAGGGAGTCAGAATGTCATTACTCAGATGGACCAGATGGTGCAAAAGGAGATGACCTGTAACTATTCATGTCTGTCCCCTCTGGGACCTAACGGGTCCCTTACAAGCATGCAAACCAGTCACTCACCCAGTTTCTTGGAGTGGGATTAGGGTCATTCCCCACCCTGCTGATGAGAAACCAAGTGCCAGCAAAAGGTTCATGGCCTGTCTATTATCAACCAGCAACTCCAGGGCAGGGACAGGGTTAGAGCATCAAAGGTCCAAAGACAAACTGCCTGACCCCATCACTCTTTCAGCCAAGATTTGAATATTGAGTAGACCCAGTCCAAAAAGAAAGTATGATCTAGAGACAGGAACACAGGCTCTGGCTTCAGATTGGCTGTGAGTCTCATTTCATGGGTGAGAAATAAACGACATCGTGTGTAGAAGATGAACCTGAGGTTCAGAGTCAGAAGGCAGGCATCCAAGTCCCTGTTCCATCACTTCCTGTTTGACTTTGTGCCAAGTTAATTGAAATTTCTGAGCCTCCAGTTCCTCATCTATAATATAATATAATATAATATAATATAATATAATATAATATAATATAATATAATAATCTAGAGTATAATAATCTAGAGTATAATCATCCATAGTATAATCATTTATAATATAATCTGAGAAGTTTAATAGTATTATATATGTGACATAATTTGGCTCCATTATGCTTGCCAACAAGGTTCTCTAGCCCTTGTGCAGGCAGTGCTATTTGGTCTCGGGAGCTCCCTGGCCCAATGTAAATCCAGAGGGAGACTCTGAAGCTTTAGGATACCTCTAGACCACATCCCCCCAGTGATGAGGTCAGAGATAGAGCACATGGCTGAGAAGGTTCTCGTTCAACCCAGAACTTCAAAGACTGTCAAAAATGAATGAACACTAGCGAATGGCATTGCCTTGAACAACTGCCTCTTTGGAGCCAAAAAGTGCCCTGGTGTAGGCCAAGGTCCCAGGAGAGCAGGACACTGACTGTGCCTTCCTGTGTTAACAGCAGAGACCATAAGGAACTTAGATTATGTCTCCATCTCTCCAGGGAACACCGTGTATGCTTGTGTCACTCATCCAAACAGGGTGAGTCCTTTCAGCTTTATACTCCATCATTGGCATGATTTTTATAGTCTTTATTCACAAACTTGTCACCACAATCATCTGACTAATCCAATGACACACACCTTTGAGGAGAGGAGAGGCAGTGGCAGGAGCTAGGATGTGGTATGTGGGACATAACTAGCCCCAGGGCTCAAGCCCCGTGGTGTGTTTGCGCATACCCTGCTTTACATGGTCCTCTAACTGCGTGATGCATCAGTAAGTCTTGTCCCTTTCCAGCTTAATTACAAGCTACCTGAAGTGAAAATTACGTCTTCTTCCCTCTTCCCTGAGCACAATGCGCAGTAAATACTTGCTGAATGGAACAGACTCTCATGTAAGTCTGAGAGTTTCCAGAGCAGACAATTCTGTAGCAGGGGATTTCTCACCCTGGATGTAGTGGAAATAGGGGAACTCAGAAGCAGTCTCTCAAGAGGGGAAGTGGGGCAAGGATTTGCAACAGTAGAAGACAGTAAAGGCATGAACAGGCTTCAACCCTCCCCTCCCCCCTGCAACATAACAGATGGCCTTGGTCAGCCACCAGGAACTCCTCTGCCACACATCAGCAATTTCCCACCACCCCCAAAGTAAAGCACCTGCAAGTGAACATTTCTAAATAATACCATACATCTTCTGAAAAGTAAGCCAAGATAACTCAGTATTTACCAACTCATGGAAGCAATGATGCAGCTAGAAATCTTAGATTCCCCAAGTGAATGTCCCTTCACACAGCCCCTCACAGTTACTTACAAGATAGGCTTACATGAAGAGAGGTAACAGGAAATGGTATTCTTACTTGTTCAAATGTTTCTATTGCCTTTCCAGTTCCCTCTTGAAGACAAGATGAATCACCCTCAACAAACAAATAAATTAATCTCCAGCAAATTTGCTAACTTCTTCTTTAGCAAAAATTATACTTTGGAGAGTTCCAGAGGTTTTGATAAATACCCTAAATATTCCTTAATTAGTTTTAAATGTCAAAACTTATGAGCACAGGGGACTTCTGCTATTATTGCTGTACTTTATATTCCAAGCAGAACCATTCTTGAGACTGGGTGTTCCTCCTACTTAGCAGTTCCCCAGGCATGAGGAGAATCCAATGGCATGAGAACGAGGCAATTCGAGTCAAGGGACAAACTTGAAGCAGGCAATAGGTCCAGTCGTAGCTAGTAAAGATCTAAGACAAAAGATCCAGTACTTCTGTACACTTCTAGTATAGAAGTCAGTTCTTAAAATGGAGGAAGGAGAGTAGAGTCAGATGCAGGAAACAATGCTTCCTTTACTTCACACCACCTGCCAACAAGGTTGCCCCTCTGTCCCTTTCTGGGTCTTGAGCCACTGGTTTGTGGGGGTGTTGTGCTTCTGTGTGGGCCTCAGGAATTGCCACTAAACTTCTCAGGTTGGAGAGCTCGTGGTGTTTGGTCTCCAGCTCCTCTTGCTACACAGTCTCTAGCCTTTTCCTCCTGAAGAACTTTGACGTCATCTTTCTATATGGCATTGTCTTCCCCCAGAATATATCTAACGCATGAATATCTCTTCGTCTGCGTGAGCCAAATGTATATGATTTTTTTTTACAGCAAACAAATATCCCAACACCTGTGAAAAGCAGTGATTTCTCCACCATTTATTCCACAGTTCATCAGTACAAAGAGGTAAGCCCATGACCGTCCCCTGTTCTCACATCTTACCTCTCTCCCCAGACTTGTAACCTTACAAATAAAGTACAAGTAAAGGGGCCATTCTATAGATGCACAAATACCAGCAGGATATAGAAAGCCTCAGGACATCACCAAAACATATCCAAGAAGTTATCTTGTATTTTAGGATCACCACCCATAACTAAGTTTTCAACGTACTTGAATTTAATGAGATTTTTTTAAATTCAATTTTTAATTTAACTTTGCCTTAGCTATCAATATCCTTATCTGCCAGTTAGTGCTCTCCAGACCCTCTCTATAGCCATGAGAGGTAGCCTGAGGCTCTGGTCCTGACTAACCTACTTCATTTTCCTCTTTTTTGCATTAGAGTAAACCTATTTCTTCCAGGACAACTGCCCTTGACAACGTCATCTAAATTGCTGAGAGGTCTCAAAAGGAACTCAGGAATGACACAGCTTCTCCTGATCTCATGGGACAGAACACAGCTTGTTTTCTGCCTGGCAACAGAATTTGAATATTTAGGATTATCACTTCTAGTTCTTTGGACTAGAACCTGCTCAAGTACGTCAGACATCTAAGGAACAACATAATTTCCAGCGTGTGATCCAAATAACATTTTCTAATCTGCTCCAGGCCAAAACATGCTTCCATGAACAAGCCTGGACATTGACTTTCTCTTTGGCAGCTGATGGAGTTGTGCTTGACAGAGAGTTATAATTCAGAAGACAGCCACTCCTCTCCTTTTAGAAAGGAGCAGGATTGTGATTCACTGGGAGAGAGTACAGTGTATTTATTATGTATGTTGTCTCTGGAATTGGCTGGGCCTTGTCCCAAATCCTCACACATCACTTCCTAGACATACCTCCTGGGACATGTTCTGGAACCTCTTGAGGTCTGGTCTCCTAGACTGAAAAATGGGGATCAGCCTGTTACTCAAACCAGGAACCAGAGTTAGCCTTGACTTCAGCTGTTCCATCACCAGGCCCTTTGGACTCTACCTCCAAATACATATCTTAGACTGACCCACTTCTCTCCAAAACTTTAACCTCCACCTTATATTAACCCATCATCTTGTCCAACCTGGAATACGACAGTAAGCTCCAAACAGATTGCTCCAATTTTTGTTCTTATCTCCCTCCAATCCATTCTCTACAAGACAGCCAGAGTAATATTTTTAATATAAACCAGACCCTTCATTTGTCTGCTTAAAACTGACCCTGCAAGACATCCCAGGCACTCCAGAAAGAAACTGAGTCTCTGTGGTTCTGGATGGCCTGGCCCATCTGCAGCCTCAGCCACCATGTCTCCCTCCCACCCCCTCTCTGATTTGGCTTCTCTGATTCTCTTTCAGCCCCTCCATCAGAGGAGAGAGTTTACTCACATCTGCCTCAAGACCCTTCTCTGCTTGCCTGGTTCCTCCCTACTCTACAGGTCCCAGTGCATATATGTCATTCTCCAAGAAAGACCTTCAGACCACTGTAACTGAAGTGGATCCCCCTGTTATTCTGTCACACCTTCCATGTCATTTACATTGTGCCATTAAATATTTATTTGTATTTAATGTCTGTTTCTCCTATTCTACTGTACACTCTCCAGGAACAGGGACCACGACGATTTTATCTCTGTATCCGGAGCATCTAGCACATAGAAAATGTTCAACAAATACTTTTTAATAAATAAATGAATATGTAGTGGAGTTTTGTGAGAATTAAAGACAATGTGCCTGCAGCCCTTTGTGTGGGGCGTAACACATGAGAGAGCTCGATAAGTGTGAGCATCGCCGTGGCGCTGTTGCTGTTATGAAATGTTGCTGTGATGAAATTGCATTCCTCCTGAACCGACAGAATCTTCTCACAAACGCTCAGCACAAGAAAGGAGGAAGGATGCCTCCTCTGTCACCTGGTTCCACATCACTTCCTACCTTTTATCTCTGCTCAGATTTTAAAATTTCATTCTTTTATCCCCAGGGAAGAATTCTCTGATTTTTTTGTGTGAGTTTGAGATCTTTAAACAAATTGTTTTTCAACACTTTATTGAGGTATGATCGATATACAAAAAACTGTCTGTACTTAATGCACACAACCTAATGAGTTTGGAGATAAGTATACATTTGTGAAACCATGACCACAACCAGTACTATAAACATATCTGGCACCACAAGAAGTTTCCTCTAACCTCTCTTTTTTTTTTTTAATTTTTAGGTTTTTGTGTGATAAGAGCACTTAAGACCTATCCTATCAGCAAATTTTTAGGTATACAATACAATATTGTTACTTATAGGCACTATGATGCACAGTGCATCTCTGGGACTTACTCCTCATGCATGACTGAAATGGTACGCCCTTTCTCCCTACTCTGCAGAGCCAGCCTAAGTGCTGAGTCACCAGTCCAACTTCCCCAGAGCAGTACGCAGACATGCCAGGATAATGGGTGTAAGCTTCATTATTCTCCTTTCCTGCTGAAGGAGCAGTCCAGGAGTTGTATGCTTTCTCCCAATCCTGCAGAGCCAAGCCAGCTTCTGGGTTCCTGTGCTGTTTGTAGGGCCATGCATGAGTGCGGGGCAATGGGGCACCATCTGCAGGGGTGGACACAGGCCAGCTGCTGGGGTCCACCAGTGGGCCAGCTGATTGGCAGGGTCCATGGGCCGGTTTTGGAGATCCACGTGTCAGTTGCTGTGAGCCCCAGCCCCTTTTCTTTGTCCTTAGCTGCCCCTCGGTGAGGCAGAAAGGCAAGTTCCCTAAGCATTCTGGGGAACAGAAGCAAGTCTCTCGGGGGGACTGGGAAAGCAGGACACTCATTTCACTTTCTGTGTCTCCTGTGGGAGGAGCGACAGACTGAGGGGGTCTTGCTAAGCCCTGAGCTGTGCCAGCCTGGGGAGTAGGTGATGTAAGTCAAGTCAAATTGTTCTCACCCTTAGCAATGTGGCTATTCTCTGATTTTGCGCTCCTCTGGGGTGCTAAGACCTCTCAAAGAGACCCCGGAACTCTCATAAAAGTATATTTGTCCACGAATAGCTGTTAAGTTGGTATTCATGCGGGAGGGCAAGGGCTTGGCTCTCTTATTCCACCATCTAGCTGATGTGACTCTAATACATCTTTTTTCAATGTGTCTTTTCTGATCACAAAAATAAATACATGCTCATTATAAATAATTCAAACATTCCACAAACAAAAATCCCCTACAATCCCCAAGATAACTACCACAAATGGTTCCCTATTAAAGAACAACTTTTTTACCAGAATGAAATATTGTTTAGAATTTTTTTTTTTTTTTTTGCTGAAGAATATCTCTTAAGGGGCTTGTGGCTGGCTCAGTCAGTGAAGCCTGCAACTCTTGATCTCAGAGTTGTGGGTTCCAACCCCACACCGAGTGTGGAGATTACTTAAAATTTTTCTTAAATCTTTTTTTTTAAGATTTTATTCATTTATTTTAGAGAGAGAAAGTGTGTGTGAGTAGGGGAAGAGCAGAGGGAGAGAGACAGGGAGACAATTTCCAGCAGATTCCCCGCTAAGCACAGAGCCTGACGAAAGGCTCAGTTCCTAGACTCCAAGAAATCATGACTTGAGTCAGTCACTTAACCGACTGAGCAACCCAGGCACCCTAAAATTTTTAAAAATCTTTAAAAAAAGAATATCTCTTAAACAACTTTCCAATGTTAGAACATGTAGTTGTGCTATATTTTTTTTGCTTTTGATTAATTTTTTTAAACATTTTTCTTGAGTTTAACATTCTTTTTTTTTTAAGATTTTATTTATTTATTTGAGAGAGAGAGAGAGAGCACGAGAAGGGGGGGGTCAGAGGGAGAAGCAGACTCCCCGCCGAGCAGGGAGCCTGATGTGGGGCTCGATCTCGGGACTCCAAGATCATGACCTGAGCCGAAGGCAGTCGCTTAACCAACTGAGCCACCCAGGCACCCCACTTTTGATTGATTTTTATCAGCTTTATCTACAAATAGTTCAGAGTCAAATAGTGCTTTAAAATGCATATAACAAGGAGGCTCCTGGGTGACTCAGTCAGTTAAGCGTCTGCCTTCAGCTTGGGTCATGATCCCAGGGTCCTGGGATGAGCCCCGCATCAGGCTCCCTGCTCAGTGGGGAGTCTGCTTCTCTCTCCCCCTCTGCCCCTCCTCCTCCACCCCTCCCCTCTGCCCCTCCTTCTTTGCCCCCCTGCTCGTGCACGCTCTCTCTCTCAAATAAAAAAAGCGATTTTCAATATAATTTTCCACCTAGTTAAATCTGTTAAATAATTTATCAGCTTTATGTTCTTCTAGAGACAACCTTACTGGAGGATCTGACCTCCTACTCCATCCTGAGCTGGTTATTTTCTTTGCCCGATGCACAGCCATTGTCTTGGGAGCCCTTTTGCTATCATCTTTGACAAACTTTTTTACCTGTCTCCTTTGTGAGATACTCCAACTTTTGTATCCCACGATTTCCTTTATATATTTCTGAATTATTTAAATAGCTACAGTAATAGTGTATTGTTTTGTGATTTTAAACCAATAAAATTCTTCTTAAATCTTAAATCTATTTTTAAAGTAAAATGCAAAATTTCAAACAGGCCAGGACTGTTGGGGGGAGCCTATGTGCTGGAAACTATGTGATAGAGACCAGCTCTTAAGACTCAAGTTTCAGTGTGAAGGGGTGGGCGAGCTTGAATGGGAAATAGATGAAATAGTGGCTGCAAACAATAGATGAGCCAAACAAAATTCATCAAAGTTAAATTAATCTCACATACTGGCTATCAATTACATTATCAGTCAGTGGAATAAGACAGGACTGAGAAAATTTGATCAGGAAGAAGGAAAGACTTCTAGGAACAAAGTCGTGGAGGCATCAAGAAAAGAGAAGAAGGTTACTGCCATGCCATGCAAGATGGCGTCAAGCTTTTACCTACCCAAAGAAATCTCTTTGGGTAGGTAAAAGAATGCCTTCCAAACCAAGGGGATCAATTAACAAAAAGAAGACTTCCTTCAAAAAAGGAGAAGGAAAAATCTGTGAGAAGGAAAAATCTGTGAAATCAGGGCATGTAGAGAAATGTTTTCAACATCTAGGATGCCAAAAACCAGCCAGAGAATTAAAGATCATGTCATGGAAGGGATGATAATCTATCTAGAGCAGGAAATCTACAAGAATCCACCCTGAGACTGGACAGCCCTGGAGAGGATCACTACTAAAATGGGAATGAGAAATGTGTCCATGAATATCTAAGAAGTGAGTGAGAAAAAAAGCTTATAAGAAAAACTAAGCTGACACTTCACTATAGATCAGGTAATAAAATATAGAGTTCTTGATTTTTATATTTCCTTAAACCTTTTAAACGTCCTCCATATTTATTCTCAGTGTCACACTCTCTTCTGTTGGCTTCTGTGATACCACATACTCCCGCATTTTCCTCCTTCTTTACCAGTTGCTTCTCAGTTTCCTTCTGAGCCTCTTTCTCCTCTGCAGGACCAGTAAAGACTGGAGCTAAGCTTCAAACCTGGGCCCCTTTCACTTCTCCATCTACATGTTCTTACATGATGTCAACCATTTCCATTGTCTTAATATGATTTATATGCTAATGGTTCCCAAATTTATATCTTTAGCTCTGGCCTGCTGGCTTACATCACTAACTGCCTACTTGGCATCTCCACTTAGATATCTAACACACATATCAAATTTAGGATGTCAAAAAGAAAAAAAAAAACCAAACCTTTGGATTTCTTTCTCCAAGGCTCTTCTTCTACTACTCTTTTCCATATCAGTAAATGGCCGCATTGTTAATGGGAAACCTCCTTTACAGGCCTGAAGACCACCCAACGCTCACCAAATAATTAATCATTTTTTCTTTCCTTTCTGGTGGGAAACAAAAGGAATTAGCCAACTGTAAGTAATCTATTGTTATGAAGGTAAACACATTAAGACCTGGATGCCCCATTCCCAAGAGAGAAAATGCATTTTGCAACCAGGGAAAAAAACATTCAATGCCTACAAAATTCTTACAAAGCGAAAACAAAAACCTTTCTTTGTCCAGAAAGTAAGCTTGTTCTTCAATGTTTTCATTGTAGAATGGAGGAAACTGCATCACTATTAAACTACTTTGATTGAGGGAAGAAGACTGTGATTGGCTGTCCTGGGAATATCATGAAAGAGAAGTCCTCTCCCCTTTTAAGCAGCCCCCCAGTCACACCCATTGGCAGTCCCAAACCTTTGGCATGACCTGCAAGACACCTACTTTTATCTCCACTCCTTCCACAGCATCCCAGCCTCGTTTTCATTTCCCTCCTAGAAGAATGCAAACTCTGCCTCTATGCCTTTGTATATTCAATTCCCTCTGTGATACGTTCTACACATGCGTGTGCACGCACAAACACACCCACACAAGCTAGCCAGTTCCTAGTCATCCTTCGGGACTCAGCTTCTATATCATTTCTCCAGAGAAGCCTTCTCTGACATCAATTCACCCTCACTATTCCCTCTAGTTCTCCAACCACTTATACAAATTGCAATTTAATAAGCATTTATGTAATTTTATGTTTGATATATCTAATATATCTCATTGCATTCTGAGTTCCAAGAGAATAGTGACTGTTCCCCAGAACCTCGCACGGTACCTAGTCTATCGAAGTAGACATTCAATAAATACTTGTTGAATAAATGAGCAAACAATAGGTCGGAAGTAATTTGGTAGATGGGGCTGGAGGAGGGAATTTAAAGACTAGAGGAAGGACCGGGGTACAGAATGAATGACATTAAGATTGTTAGAATACAACCAGTGTAGGTGAATGCTGGGAACACCAGAGGCGGTTCCTTGTATAAGGAGGGACAGCTCTACAGTGGAATCACACCAGGATGGCAAACCCCAAACTGTTTCATTACAATGGCCTCTGAAATCTGAAATTCGAAATTACCTCTCTTCCTTATGTTCCCCCTATGCTCACTGGGGTTTCCTCCCTCCTTCACTCATTTTAAGTCACCCAGACCCTTAGTCCCGATCTGAATAGCTTTCATTCCCTGTCCACAGATCAATAAAGTCACTATTAACACTCTCTGTGCTCTTTTCCTTAGCTTTCTATATTGCTGAGCCAGCATCCAATCCAAAGGATTGCCTATGCCCCAACCAGCAACATCCATGGGAAAAAGCCAGTGAACCATGCAGCACACCACAAACCCACGCAATTTCTCTTTGGACCTTTGCTCCCTTCACTGATGCTTTTACACCCCCAGCTAATCCAAAGTCTCTCACCCTTCACATATTTTCAGTAATTACCTATCCAGTGGTTCTCAACCCCTAACTGCTCATTTGAACCACATGAGGAGCACGTAAACCCACCAATGTAGGACCCAACGTCCAGAGATACTGATCTAATTATTCTAGGCTGGGACTCAGGCAGCAATCTTTCTAAACTCCCTGGGTGACTCCAGTCTACTTAATGGCGGGAACATTCTTTTGCACATGTAGACTACATGGGGTAGTCTTTGAGAGGAGACTGATCTTCTTGGTGAGGTAATGTGTTGATCTTCAGGGACTTCAAGAGAACACTGATGGCATGCTTGTAGACTTGAGAGACTGAACTGAAGGTGAAGCTTCCCCACTCTTCCCCATTCCCATCCATAGGCCTCTGCCCACCTGTTGCCTCCCTCAGAGCCAGCACAATCACAGTCAGTCAATGGCTGAGCAAAGGGGTTTGGGAATCATGATGGACGTGTTGTGGGGGTGAGGAGTCAGTAATGAAGTGAGGAATGAAGCAAGTATTCCGTTGGCATACTTTCTCATGTCCTAAACCAGAAATCACAAACTGGCAGCTGGAGACCAGGATCCTATCTACAGATACTTGGTTCCCCCAGTGCTTTAATTTTGTTGTTATCATTACCCTATGCTCACCACAAGTGTAGCTATCCTAGACAACGCTACTACAATACCATGAACTATATTCTTTTTTTTATTTTATTTTATTTATTTGAGAGAGAGAGTGAAAGAGAGAGAGAGAGAGAGTACATGAGAGGGGGGAGGGTCAGAGGGAGAAGCGGACTCCCCGCTGAGCAGGGAGCCCGATGCAGGACTCGATCCCGGGACTCCAGGATCATGACCTGAGCTGAAGGCAGTCGCTTAACCAACTGAGCCACCCAGGCGCCCATGAACTATATTCTTATGCTGTGCCTTTCATCCCCATGACTTATTCATTCCGTAACTGGAGGCCTATATCTCCCACTCCCCTTCACCTCAATTTTTTATATAGTAGCATGAAAAATTGAGACAATTTACCTCGAGATCCTCACTTCTCGCTTTTCTTTAAAAATGTTTTCCAGGGCCAAATGGACTTCACAGACATATTCAGAACATTCCATCCCAAAGCAACGGAATACACATTCTTCTCTAGTGCCCATGGAACATTCTCCAGAATTGATCACATCCTAGGTCACAAATCAGGTCTCAACCGGTACCAAAAGTTTGGGATCATTCCCTGCATATTTTCAGACCACAATGCCTTGAAACTAGAACTCAATCACAAGAGGAAAGTCGGAAGGAACTCAAATACATGGAGGCTAAAGAGCATCCTACTAAAGAATGAATGGGTCAAGGAAATTAAAGAAGAATTTAAAAAATTCATGGAAACCAATGAAAATGAAAACACAACTGTCCAAAATCTTTGGGATACAGCAAAGGCAGTCCTGAGAGGAAAGTATATAGCAATACAAGCCTTTCTCAAGAAACAAGAAAGGTCTCAAATACACAATTTAACCCTACACCTAAAGGAGCTGGAGAAAGAACAGCAAATAAAGCCTAAACCCAGCAGGAGAAGAGAAATAATAAAGATCAGAGCAGAAATCAATGAAATAGAAACCAAAAGAACAGTAGAACAGATCCACGAAACTAGGAGCTGGTTCTTTGAAAGAATTAACAAGATTGATAAACCCCTGGCCAGACTTATCCAAAAGAAAAGAGAAATGACCCAAATCAACAAAATCATGAATGAAAGAGGAGAGATCACAACCAACACCAAAGAAATACAAACAATTATAAGAACATATTATGAGCAACTCTATGCCAGCAAATTAGATAACCTGGAAGAAATGGGTGCATTCCTAGAGATGTATCAACTACCAAAACTGAACCAGGAAGAAATAGAAAACCTGAACAGACCTATAACCACTAAGGAAATTGAAGCAGTCATCAAAAATCTCCCAACAAACAAAAGCCCAGGGCCAGATGGCTTCCCAGGGGAATTCTATCAGACATTTAAAGAAGAATTAATACCTATTCTCCTGAAACTGTTCCAAAAAATAGAAATGGAAGGAAAACTTCCAAATTCATTTTATGAGGCCACCATTACCTTGATCCCAAAACCAGACAAAGATCCCATCAAAAAGGAGAATTACAGACCAATATCCTTGATGAACACGGATGCAAAAATTCTCACCAAAATACTAGCCAATAAGATCCAACAGTACATTAAAAGGATTTTTCACCACAACCAAGTGGGATTTATCCCTGGGCTGCAAGGCTGGTTCAACAACCACAAATCAATAAACGTGATACAATACATTAACAAAAGAAAGAACAAGAATCATATGATCCTCTCAATAGATGCAGAAAAAGCATTTGACAAACTACAGCATCTTTTCTTGATCAAAACTCTTCAGAGTATAGGGATAGAGGGTACATACCTCATTATCATAAAAGCCATCTATGAAAAACCTACAGCGAATATCATTCTCAATGGGGAAAAGCTGAGAGCTTTTCCCCTAAGGTCAGGAACGCGGCAGGGATGTCCACTCTCACCACTGCTATTCAACATAGTATTAGAAGTCCTAGCCACAGCAATCAGACAACAAAAAGAAATCAAAGGCATCCAAATCGGCAAAGAGGAAGTCAAACTCTCACTCTTTGCAGATGATATGATACTTTATGTGGAAAACCCAAAAGACTCCACCCCAAAACTGCTAGAACTCATACAGGAATTCAGTAAAGTAGCAGGCTATAAAATCAATGCACAGAAATCAGTGGCATTCCTATACACCAACAACAAGACAGAAGAGAGACAAATCAAGGAGTCGATCCCATTCACAATTGTTCCCCAAACCATAAGATACCTAGAAATAAATTTAACCAAAGAGGCAAAGGATCTGTACTCAGAAAACGATAAAATACTCAGGAAAGAAATTGAAGAAGACACAAAGAAATGGAAAAACGTTCCATGCTCATGGATTGGGAGAACCAACATTGTGAAGATGTCCATGCTACCTAGAGCAATCTACACATTCAATGCAATCCCCATCAAAATACCATCCACTTTTTTCAAAGAAATGGAACAAATAATCCCAAAATTTGTATGGAACCAGAAGAGACCCCGAATAGCTAGAGGAATCTTGAAAAAGAAAAGCAAAGCTGGCGGCATCACAATTCCGGACTTCCAGCTCTATTACAAAGCTGTCATCATCAAGACAGTATGGTACTGGCACAAAAACAGACACATAGATCAATGGAACAGAATCGAGAGCCCAGAAATGGACCCTCAACTCTATGGTCAACTTATCTTTGACAAAGCAGGAAAGAATGTCCAGTGGAAAAAGACAGTCTCTTCAACAAATGGTGTTGGGAAAATTGGACAGCCACATGCAGAAGAATGAAACTGGACCATTTCCTTACACCACACACAAAAATAGACTCCAAATGGTTGAAAGACCTAAACGTGAGACAGGAGTCCATCAATATACTAAAGGAGAACACAGGCAGCAACCTCTTCGACCTCAGCCACAGCAACTTCTTCCTAGAAACATCGCCAAAGTCAAGGGAAGCCGGGGCAAAAATGAACTATTGGGATTTCATCAAGATAAAAAGCTTTTGCACAGCAAAAGAAACAGTCCACAAAACCAAAAGACAACCGACAGAATGGGAGAAAATATTTGCAAATGACATATCAGATAAAGGGCTAGTATCCAAAATCTATAAAGAACTTATCAAACTCAACACCCAAAGAACAAATAATCCAATCAAGAAATGGGCAGAAGACATGAACAGACATTTTTCCAAAGAAGACATCCAAAAGGCCAACAGGCACATGAAAAAGTGTTCAACATCGCTCGGCATCAGGGAAATCCAAATCAAAACCTCCATGAGATACCACCTCACACCCGTCAGAATGGCTAAAATTAACAAGTCAGGGAACGACAGATGTTGGCGGGCATGTGGAGAAAGGGGAACCCTCCTACACTGTTGGTGGGAATGCAAGGGGGTGCAACCCCTCTGGAAAACAGTATGGAGGTTCCTCAAACAGTTGAAATTAGAGCTACCATTCAATCCAGCAATTGCACTACTGGGTAGTTACCCCATAGATACAAATGTAGGGACCCGAAGGGGTACGTGCACCCCAATGTTTATAGCAGCAATGTCCACAATAGCCAAACTGTGGAAAGAGCCAAGATGTCCATCGACAGATGAATGGATAAAGAAGAGGTGGTATATATACACAATGGAATATTATGCAGCCATCAAAAGGAATGAGATCTTGCCATTTGCAACGACGTGGATAGAACTGGAGGGTGTTATGCTGAGTGAAATAAGTCAATCAGAGCAAGACATGTATCATATGACCTCACTGATATGAGGAATTCTTAATCTCAGGAACAAACTGAGGGTTGCTGGAGTGGTCGGGGGTGGGAGGGATGGGGTGGCTGGGTGATAGACATTGGGGAGGGTATGTGCTACGGTGAGCGCTGTGAATTGTGTAAGACTGTTGAATCACAGATCTGAAACAAATAACGCAACATATTTTAAGAAAAAAGAAAAAGAAGAAGATAGCAGGAGAGGAAGCATGAAGGGGAATAAGTCAGAGGGGGAGACGAACCAGGAGAGATGATGGACTCTGAAAAACAAACTGAGGTTTCTAGAGGGGAGGAGGGTAGGGGGATGGGTTAGCCTGGCGATGGGTATTAAAGAGGGCACATTCTGCATAGAGCACTGGGTGTTATGAACAAACAATGAATCATGGAACACTACACCAAAACAAATTATGTAATATATGGTGATTAACATAACAATAAAAAATTTTTTAAAAAAAATGTTTTCCAGGGGCTCCTGGGTGGCTCAGTCGTTAAGCGTCTGCCTTCAGCTCAGGTCATGATCCCGGGGTCCTGGGATCGAGCCCCATATCGGGCTCCCTGCTCGGCGGGGAGCCTGCTTCTCCCTCTCCCACTCCCCCTGCTTGTGTTCCCTCTCTCGCTGTGTCTCTCTCTGTCAAATAGATAAATAAAATCTTTAAAAAAAAAATGTTTTCCAGATCCCTGACCATACTGGGAGCACATTTCTACAGGGCAACAATATCTGGTGCTGAGGGACATTGTCCTATTCTAAATGGGGCTCACACTCTACACTTCATCCCTGGCCTGGCCTGCCCACCTCACCAGCTTATTTGATCTGCCTGATATCTATAAATGTTTAAACTTCCAACCTCTAGTTTAAGCCATGAAGCTTTGCCCCACTCCATACTGGTCCAAGAAGCAAATTAGCAAGTCAGGCAAAGTAACAATGCCTGACCTCTCTCCCCTACTCCCATCCACCCCCAAACCAATAGTTGGACCCTGTGTGGCTTTAGAATGTTTCTCTAAAGATTTTGGTTAAGAACCACTGAGCCTCCGTCAGGTTCCAATGTATATGTTGAGAGGAGAAAGATCGCCACAGATGGATGCCGAACAGAGAGAAGGTAACCCTGCTCCAGAGTCTCAAGGCGTACATTTCATGCTAAATTTCACAGTGATGAGAATGAGCTGAGAAGTGACTTCTCAACTAGAGACAGAGGAAATCTGAACTCCTGATTTTCCTCTTCCCAGAGGTTACCTAAAGACACGTTCTGTGGAAACAAAGGAAGGGGGCATTGTCATTGACCTCTGACTGCCAGACCACTAAAATGAATGGCTTATGTCCCCAGCTTTCACCTCTTCATACCTAGCCGCACCACTCTTCTGGAGTTTCCCTCTTAAAAACATCAATATGCTGGTGCCTTCTGGGGCATTTGACGTTACAGAGTCTTCTCCACCCCGAAAGTTTCCCTTTTTAGGTCTCAGGACATTGTGCCATCCTAGCCCTCTCCCTTGCCTTTCTGGCTCCTTCTTACCGCTCCTTGGCTTGGCTTCTCTTAGGATTCTTGTCTCATAAATAGATTTGTTTTCCATGATTCTGCTGACTGGACACTTCCTGGATGTCCCATAGTCACCTTAACTTCTGCTTTTCTCTCTCCCTTTATTCATTTCCATAGACTACAAATCATTAATACTCCTAGCGACTCAAAGAAAGGAGAAACTCCCTACCAAAGCCCCTCTTGAGATCTGATAACAATCCAAATCATAGGGTGCGTTCACAGCAATTTAAGACAAAGGGGAAAGTAACTTAAGTTTTTAACTTCTTACAATAGAGATTTTCAAGAGAGGAAGCGTGCCGGACAGGAGCCTGCTTATGACAGAGGGCAGAACGTGCAATTTGAAAAGACATAGTCAGAGTTACAGGTTTGTATTTAGAAAACAAAATGCACCTCTTCAACAGTTAATCCTACAAATAATTGCATTTATTAAGCAGTTGTTACTTAGTTAGTCATTAATTCGGTAAACATTTAACTCCTCCCTGAGTGCTAGGTACTAGGTGTTAACCTTTAACAAGATAGACAGCGCCTCGGTCCTCGGGAATCATGGGGATAACAGACACTAAATAAATATACAATAGATCTAGATGGGTAAACACAAATAAATACATGATTACCTCTGTGGTAAGTGCTATAAATGAGTCTTTCGGAGGTACTGGCAATGTCATAGAACCCACCAGGCTGTAGGACCTCAGGGCCTTTATACTTGCTACTGTCTGTGCACATCTCTATCCCCAGCTCCTTGTGTGGCCAGCTTCTTCTCACCATTCATATCAAAGAGGATTTCTCTGATTTTCCTGCCTAAAATTGCTCTCAGCCTCCCCACCCCCACTCATTTTGTCCTGTTACCCTTTGTTTTCACATAGCACAGATCACTATTAGAAAATACATTATTTATTTCTATACAGGATTCTTGCCTGGCTCCCCCACTAGAGTCTAAGTTCAGTGATGGTATGGATTTTGTCCTTTTTCTTCACTGTATTCTTGGCACTCAGAATAGTGTGTGAGACGAAATAGATACTCTGAATTTTTAGTAAACTGATGAAGGAAAAATTATAGAATAACAAGGAGAAGCTTACCCAGATAGGGTGATTAAGGAAGGCTCCTATGAGGTAGTGATTTTTTTTAAATTTACAAATAATAACCTGCAACCGAAACTTCTTAGCTGGTATGGACACACACACACACACACACACACACAGATCAGTTCTCCACCTAGAACATGCCCTGTCCTGAATCTCAGGATGACTTGTCAGAGTAGTGGGTTGGCATTCAACATCCATCCCATCTTCCTTCTATGTGCCTTTCTGTGCTATAGAAACAGAGCATCTAATAAACTATATGTCCTAGACTTCTATGAAGTTGGGCAGTGCCTTTCTGTTTTTCTTCACCAACTTTTTGTTGCACAGATATAGGTTTGAAGGAGGCAAATTGTCAGACTTAATCAGTGTTGACAATTCAGATATAGCTAGAACTCGGAGCTCAGAAATAGAATTCACAGGAATCAGTGACTTGACTATATATGGGAGATGAGGAAGAGACATATGACTATGATGAGTCAAATATATCAGTGATTGACTGAAATTCAAAAATGAAGAGAAAGAAGTTTGGAGAAGATAATTAATGCAGCCTTGAATGAATTTAAGCTGCCTGAAGGACATCCAAATTCTATTCATTGAACAGTCAGAAATAGAAGACTAGAGCAGGAGAGCCCATTTGGGGCTGGAGCTACAGATCTGGAAAGCACAAGCATTTGGGCGGCAGCTGAAGCCATGAGATTGGTGGGATCATCCAGGGAGTACCTGCGCAGTAAGAAGAGAAAAGGACATGTAGGGGGCCCTGGGTAACTGAGAAGTCATCCCTGAGAAGGAAAAATCCAAGAGATAACAACAAAAGGAATTGACAGAGCATATCTCAGAATCACAGCAGTTCAAGATAAAAAAGTTTCACACAAAAGAGGTTCAAGAAAGTGGAAGTGATGACAAATTCGGCAGAAAACTTAAGTAAAAAGTTTGCTAAGCAGGAGATCATGCATGACCACACACTGAGAAATTTTAGCTTTGAATCTCATAAGACTGTAACACCACCACTCTTCCTATTAGAGTCACATGCTATCCTCGGGTCACTGTGCCCCAACTCCTTGAGTTAGCTCCTGGTTGACTTGTACTCTTCAACACTACTCCTTTTGAACTTCTACCCATGCACATGGTCTTTCCATTAACCTTGCCTTTCAGATCCCTGACCTCCTCTCCTCCAATGACCTTGTCTTCCACTCCTTTCACTCGATTAGCCTTTCAGTTGCTCCATCCTGGTTTTCTCCTCTGTCTTTCTGGCTCCTCATTACTGCTCCTTGGCTTGGCTCCTCTTGTGATTCCTGTCCCATAACCTGATTCGTTTCTCTCGGTTCTGCTGATTAGACATCTCCTGTAGTCATACCCTAGTACCAAAACCCACAGTCTTTCTGTAATCTTAGTTTCAAGCGTCCTCTTTAATCTCTTTAATCCCACCTTCTATCTTTCCATTTTACTCCTTCTTTTTACCCACCTCCGACAATCCCTTCTCCTCCATGCCCCAACCAAGAGTCCGTTGATCCAACTACCTTTCACTGTCCCTCCTGCCCCTTGTGGCATCACTTTCCTCCTTACTCAATTTAATGTCCGTAGTAAGTCATTTTCACCACTCCCTCCCAAATACCCTCAACTCCCTTGTTCCATTTTGAGTCATATTACCTGGCCAAAAACAACAACAACAAAAAAGTCAATACTGCTAATTCCAACCTGGGCTCGCTCATGCCTGAATTTGTACAACTGGCTGGAAAAAAAGGATAGAACTATGCCAAGATTAGTCTCACTTAAATTGATGATCCCTAACTTCAATGCTACCAAGCGATTGTACTTTATTTCTCTTGTTCATTCTCTCACTCTCTTAAACAACTAGGAGGTGAGGGCAGAGAAATCATAGGGCGCACCACCTTCCAATACTTCTTCAACTGTCTTCATTCTCAGCTTCCTTACTGAAAAAACAGAAGTTATCTGAAGAGTATTTCCACATGCTTCCATTATAACATCTAGCTACCCACCTTCGTTTGTATCGTACTCTGTCTTCTCTTCCTCTCTGTATCTTTCTTCATCTTCCTGTTACTATGGATGAATTTAATTAACTGTGTCAAGCAAGGGACAGTTCCTCTACTTAGGCACTGGAACCTATCTCCTCTCGCCTGCTCAAGCACATTGCTCCAGCACTTCTCCCCTTTTAAATCTGCTTTAACAAATTCCCTCTCTACTAGATCTTTCCCATCAGATTACAGTCAGGTTGCAGACATAATATTTCTCCCATCTAATAAACAAAACAAAACTCTCTTGATCCTACTTCTTTCCCTGGCTACTGCTCTATTTCTCCTTCTGTTCACAGAAAAATTCCTACTTTTCTCTTCCCACCCTCTTGACCCATTGAAATACTCAGCCCTCAAATTACATGAGCTATCAATATTATTTGATTTGGTCAATCCTTTCTTCCTTCTTGAAACATTTCTTCAGTCATCTACCAGGACACCACACTCTCCTGATTTTCTTCCTATCTCCTGGACACTCCTCTGTCTCCCTCACTGGTTCATGCTCATCTTTTCTGCCTATTAACATTAGATTACCCCAAGGCTCAGCTCTTAGAACTCTTCTCTTTTCTGTGTACTCTCATTCTGTTGATGACTGCATCTATCCTCATAAGTTTAAATTCTGCCCACAGGATAATGACTGCCAAAGGCTTATCTCCAGTCCCTTTGACAACTAAACTCCATCCTTTATCCAGATGCCTCAAGACTTCTACATTTGAATGTCTTTTAGTCACAATCTCATGTTTAATTGGTACAAACCCGATCTCCTAATCTTTCCCCCAGCCTGCTTTTCCCACAGTCCTCCCCAGCTCAGTAAACTGCAACTGCATACTTCCGGCTTCTCAGGACAAAAATCTCCGAGTCCTTGTTTCTCAGACCCCACATCCCATCTGTCATCATATGTTATCGGTTCTCTCTTTAAAAGAGATCCATAACAGCTACTTCACTGCGACTTCCCTGATCCAGATCACCATCATCTATCATCTAAATTACTGCCATAGCCCCCCCCCAGCCAGACAGGCCTGCTTCCTGTCTTGCTCTCTTCAATCTACTCTCAACACCGAGTGACCCTTTTAAAACTTCAGTCAGAATGCATCACTCCTCTGCTCAAACCTCTCCAACAGCTTTTCAGTTCACTCACAGTACAAGTTAGGGTCATTAAAATAGCCCAAAAGGCCTGACATGACTTGATCCTCCTCTCTTCCATTACTTCTCTGACCTCAATTCCTACTAAATTTTCCCCTCACTCTCAGCTCCAGCCACATTGGCTTTCTGACCGTTCTTGAAACATGCCAAACATTCCTACCCCAGGCCTTGACACTTGGCTATTTTCACTCTCTGGAATTATTTTCTTCCAGATACTTACATGGCTCACTTTCTCACCTCCTTCTGGTTTTGCTCAGATGTCATTTTCCGGAGAAAAAGATTTGGGAACCATTTGCATCTGGGTGAGAGTTGAAGCCAGGGTATTGATAAGGTCACCCCAAGGAGTGTGTCTATAGTAAAAAGAGAAGATGGTCATCTACAGAGTCCTGAATAATACCATGGTGGAAGAGAATCCCAGTAGAAGAACAAAAAAGAATCAACAGAGAGTTAGGAAAAAACAGAAAATCCTAGTGTCACAAAATTCAAAGAAAGGGAGTGACACAGGAAATAGGAAGCACATAAATAAATTCTGCAGAAAATTTAATATGTAAGTGTGGTGAGCAGGAAGTCATCAGAAACCTCAGCAAGGACATTTTCCTTGACATGATGGGTTGAAGCTACTGAGTAAGGGGTTGAGAAGTATCTGGAAAATATTTCAGAGACTGAAATTAGAGAGATTATTATTTTGAGAAGCTTGGTTTAGTAGAGAAAGCAATTAGATGGTAGCTAGGGGGTAAATGCAGGTACAATGAGAAGGAAGGTTTTGTTCCTTTGGGGGAAAAAAGCTTGAGTTTGTTTATAGACTAAAAGGAGGTAAAAGGGAGAAGTGAAAGATCCAGTAGAGGATCACTGATATAGCAAAGTCCTGCAAAGAGGATTCAATAGCATCCAACAAATATTTATGGTGGACCCACTACCAAATGATGCCAAGTGTTGAGATACAATGAACATCACATCAATCAACATATTGTAGCATAATGGATGTGGGCAAGGTTAAAACCACAACCACAGATTCCGATTTTAAAGCCAAAAGGAACAAAAGAAGGAGGAAAGGATTGGTTACAGGAAATTGAGGGACTTCATATTTTATGGCCTCTATTTTCTCAGCAAGCAAGAGACTGCAGTTTGTTGACAGCGAAGGGAAAATGAGAATGGGGCATAGAGAAGGTATTTCAGGTTAAAGATTTGCAATAATAATTAAAGGGAATAGGAGAGAAAGCTCATAAAACTAAAATGAGAAAGAACTATCAAATGGCTCTGGGATACCTGGGTGGCTCAGTCAGTTGGGCGTCTGCCTTCGGTTCAGGTCATGATCCCAGGATTGAGCCCCGCATTGGTCTCCCTGCTCAAAGGGGAACCTGCTTCTCCCTCTGCCTCTGCCCCACCCCCTGCTTGTGTACTCTCTCTCAAAATAAATAAATAAAATCTTTTAAAAAAAAACAAACAGCTCTGAATGCCTACAGGATATTAAATGCCATTAATTTGTAGAGGCTCCATTCTCTGCAATTATGTGATTTTTATCCACTAACCTTCAACACTCAAGTACAGAATGGCTTGTAGAACTCGCAGATGGTTGGTGGCTTACAGAGCAGGGAAAGAGGTCACGTGTAGTGGTAGGATCCTGGAATTAGCTTGGGTTTGTCTATTTCCAACCTGTCTTTCCTTTATCTGCCTCTAATAGAGAGACAGTAGAAGCTAAACACTTAATTCCCCAGCTCCCCTGTAGCTAGGGGAAGCCATGCATCCATGAGACATAAGCATAAGTCTACAATGATGCCCTTCTGTTTCTCCTTTCTAGTGTCTACAGCACAGTCGTGAGGCCTGGTGAAGCAGCAGCCACTTGGTGACCTTGAGGCCACAAGTAGGTGGATAAAGTCAGCACAGTAAGGACGTCAGAGCAGAAAGGGAGAAAGAACATGCATTCCTGACTGTGTTCAGTGCTGTTGTTATCAGCTCTGGACTGCCTTGCCTCAGGCTTCTTATTATGTGAAATAAATAAGCCCTTATTTATGCAGGACATGGTTTTTGTGTTTTCTGGTGGTTTGCAACCAAATGTGTTCATATCTGAAACAGAGGTCCAGGTTATGTAAATATGTTAGTCACGATGCTTTTGGTTGTGAAAAACAAAAATAATTAGGTAAATGTAGAAGCTTCTTTTGTATCCCAGGGGTGGGATACAAAACAGACCCAGCTACATTGCAGTTTTGATTTGACAGAGCCTCTGCTTCAATGACGTCTGTCTCAGAATGTCTCCAAATCATTTCTGTACTGCAAAATAAAGCCAAACTTGGGGCGGGGGGGGGGGGGGGGGGTTTTAAAGTAATTTAAGGGAAAATAAGTGGGAAAGGATTTATTGACTCATATGGCTAGAACAGCCAAGAGATAAAATTGGCTTCAGGTCCAGCAGGATCCATAGTTCAAATAATATCATGAGAAAAATTATCCCTCTTTATCTCTCAGCTCTGCTTGCCTTTGCTTGGCTTTATTCATTCCCAAATCTCTCCAAGTATCCAGCAGCTCCATTTTTACATATTCTTTAGAGCTCGTGACCCCATAGGCTGACCCTGACCCTTTCTCTTACAGTGTACATATCAACCCCCAACAAGGATTGCTTGGATGGCCTGAGTCAGGGGCCCACATCTATGGTGGAGGTGGTTAGACCACAAGACCAACAGCCCCACCAATACCACATGGAATGCAAGAAGAGTTCCCAAACAAAACCGATGTTCAGCATACAGAGAAGCAATTGTTCAATGATAGTGGGAAAACAAAGTGAGGCCAGGAAGGGGACAAATAAGCTGGGCGGAAATAAGTGGGTTATTGGACTAGAGATATTGATGAGGCTTATAATTTGTATTGAGAAATGATGCAAGATATGGAAGGATAAAAATTTGTGGTCAAACAGTAGGATAGAGAAGTTCGGTATTTCAGACAGGTGGAACAGTTCTAGATAATTGGCAAGGTCTAGTTTATGCGTATAGAAGAAGGTGGTGAAAATAAAGATCTGAGTCAAGAAGATTAAGGTACTAGATCAAGATTATCAAGGATAGATTTATACCTTAAAGGCCTTAAACTAGTAAGATACTTATGATACCTGTGTAATTATCTATGGCTATATAATAAGTTACCCCTGGAAACCACCATTCTACTTTCTGTTTCCTTGATTTCAATGATTTCAGATACTTCTTGTAAGTGGAATCATACAATATTTATTCTTTTGTGACTGGCTTACTTTACTCAGCAAAATATCCTCAAAGCTCATCCATGTTGTAGCATGTGACAGAATTTCCTTCCTTTTTAAGGCTGAATATCTATTGCGTTTTTAATTTCAGCAATTATATGCCTCATTTCTGGAAATTAAATTTTATAAAATCTTGTTTTTTGTTATGTTTTCAATAATTTTAAGCATAAATATTTTACTTTCTAGAACATGATGCCAACCTATTATTTTCAGTGCTTGAGGGCTCAAATTTTCCTTTTTTAAATATGCTGACTTTTTAAATCCTAATGAGTTGTCCCCTTGTGTGCTTTCAATTTCCCATCAAGGGAAAAATGGGAAGTTGTTCCAATTTTGCAAGATGAGAAAGTTCTAGAGATCTGTATACCACAACGTGGATACAGTTAACACCACTGAACTGTATACTTAAAAATGGTGAAGAAGGTACATTTTATATGGTGTTTTTACCACAATTTAAAATTTTTAAATTTAAAAAAACTCAATAAACACATCCACCAAGATAAAGTTGATATACTTTTCTATTCTTCCCACTGAGGACAATGTAAAACCCTAGACCTTATATATAAAACAAATATAAGAAGATGCTGAAGGTGGACAGAAGAAGGCAGAGAGGCTAGAGAAGTCAAGACCCAAAGAAATACTCAGTGCTGAGTTTTCTGGGTTCTGTTTTTGCTTCATTTATCCCAAACTTGGAGCTGAAGAAGTCAGCAGTCTAAAAATGCCAGTGGGTGTAGACAACTTATACCTGGAAATCACCAACATGTGGGTAATATTTAAAGGCATGAGACCAAATGTGGTGCCATGGAGAGTTAATCTAGATTGAACAGAGGAAAGGTAAAGCAGCCTGTTGCCTCTGGAAGAGGAAGACATAATAAAGGAGTCTGACAAGGAGTGGTCAGAGACGGGGAGGGGGAAACCACTTATGCACCAGGGGTCAAGCTCATATTGTACACAAATTATCTCATTTAATCCTCACAATTCCTCCATGGTTTAGGAACTATTATTATTTCCACTTTACAGATGAAGAAATTGAGGCTCCAGGCTACTTCATCACCAGTGTGACCCCTGACCCTCAAAGTACCACCAAACACAAGTCTGTGCGTCTATCACACCTTCACTTGTTGAAATAACTTTCTAGGCTCAAGATGGGCCACCCTGCCCATAGTGCCATGGCAGCAAGCTGAAACAGACAACATTCACGTCCCTGTAAATGCTCTGCTTGACCAGAAACACAGTATATCCAGTCAGCCAAGCCGCATCACCCAAGCCAACTCTGGGCTCTGTGTCTGCTTTCTTGTTCTTCATTCTTCATCCTATAAAAGTGTCCTACCTCCCGCCCCATTTTGCAGTGCTCTGAATGGAGACTGTCTGCTTCATGAAGTGTTAGATAAAGTTTGTATCACCTACAGGATCTTCTTTAAAAAAAAAAAAAAAGATTTTATTTATTTGACAGAGAGAGACAGCAAAAGAGGGAACACAAGCAGGGGGAATGGGAAAGGGAGAAGCAGGCTCCCAGGACCCTGAGATCATGACCTGAGCCGAAGGCGGTCGCTTAACCATCTGAGCCACCCAGGCGCCCTTCTTTAATCATTTTTAAAAACACTTAAAGAGGGACGCCTGGGTGGCTCAGTCGGTTAAGCAACTACCTTCAGCTTAGGTCACGATCTCAGGGTCCTGGGATTGAGTCCAGCATTGGGCTCCCTGCTCGGTGGGGAGCCTGCTTCTCCCTCTGCCTGTGTGCTCATGCTCTCCCTCTCCCTCCCTCTCTCTCTCTCTCTCTGTTAAATGAATGAATGAATAAATAAATAAGTAAAATCTTAAAAAAAAAAAAAAGATTTGAAGGAAAGGGCCAGAGTGCATGGCACACAATAAGAAACAAATTAAACTGGAGTCCTTCAAATCACTGTCTTTGGAGTCCCTGAGCCAACCACACACAGAGACGTTCTCACTGGTGACATCCTCCTTAGGTTCCAGCATGTGCCTCTCCTGGGAGCTCGCTCATCCTCTCTCCTCTCCTCTCAAAGTCCCAGGGCCCACAAGCCAGAAGCTGCTCATACAGGTTCACATAATTCAACTGTTAAAATTTCAGAAATTTTGCAAACCTGTTGTTAAGCACAGCCATTATTTAAAAACTGAATTATATGTTTACATTTAAATACATTAATTTTTAAAAAGGTAATAAGTACTTAAAACACATCACTTCCTAATTATTTTACTACACGTTACATTCTATGCCCCTGAGATGATTTACATCTATTGCTCTCATATTGTGGAAATACTTTATAATAGTGCACATCTCTATGCAAACGCCACCACAGATGCGGGCAAGTGCTGCAAATCAGGGTTTTGGGGGGGGGTGTTCATTTGTTGTTGTTGTTATTGGAGAGGTAGTTGTTAAACCTACTGGCACTCCCCTCCCCTCCCCCCATGAGGAAACTGAAACCCACCTGTTATTCTACCTGCAGATCAATTTAAACTCCGTGTCCCCCAAGTTCCCTTTTCTGAGCAGGCTCTGGGGCCAAGAGCTGAACAAAAGAGACCTACTGAGGAGCTCTTTGAAGCCGGAGAGCTGGAGAGATTTCCATTTCCTCAGATGAGTTTTACCATCCATAAAATTTGCACCTGCTGCTGGGTTTTTCTAAACAGTGCATTTACAAATCTTTGACTAATCCTGTTTCTTCAGTAGCAGGTACAGAACACAAGTATTCAGTATTAAGATGGCTTACGAGAAATTAGTGAAAGAATACAGCAGGGAAGTGACTTTGGAAAAACTGAATCTCCCTCCCAGGAGGGAGTCAGGAGAGACTGCGTTGTTGTTGAGAGAAAAATCCTAAAAACAAAGCGAATGGAAACACGTCTTTCTGTGAGGGGGATAATAAAAGGGAGGGGAGCGCCCCCTTCTATGGTTTATGAGTCATTTCCTGTTTTAATTCTTCCTGTTTGCCCTTGGTTTTTCCACAAGTAACCGGTGAGGCTCAACCTTCCACTCTCACCACCCCTCGGTGTCATGATTACCATAGTCCTGGTGTTGGGTGAACGGGGATTCTGGGGCACTTTGATGTCCAAAGCGGTTAGGGGCCAGAAATGACATCTAAATTTGCAAACTTTCCGGTGGCTGTGAGCCTATCTGATTGAATATGTAGATATGAGCTCTGAGGGAGCCCTTGCCTTCTGTCTATCTCTCCCTATCTCCTTCTCTCCTCTTTCTTTCTTTTTCTTTCTTTTTTTCTTTCCTTTCTTCCTTTCTTCTTTTCTTATCTTTCTTTCTTTCATCCTGCCTTCTCTCTGTCTTCCTCTCTTTCGTTCCTTCTCTCTCCCTCTCTCTTTCTGATCTATCCCCTGCCCCCATCCCTGCTCCCCGCCCCACCTCCTTTCTTTTTTCTTGAGTGTTACTCTCAGTACTTCAAATGCATCTTGATTGGGGGGGTGCTATCATGAGGAGAGGAAATAGGAGGCTGAGCATATGATTTTGAGGCTTATAACTGAACAACTTTTGGTCGACAAGAGGCACGAGAAAGAGATAGATAAGGCAAAGGAGCCAAACAGTGTTCGTTTGAAAGAGGAACTGTAAAAATGAAACTTATGGGCCTTGTTTACCTTTTTCTAAATAACATCGAGTACTTACATCTGAAAATAATAATAGTTCTACACTGTGTAGCTACTTTCTTGTGAAGTATTCACTGCAGTAGCTGGAAAGAGCATGGACTTTGTTGTGGTCTGCTCTGGGAGCAGGCCCGGCCCCCTCGCTTGCTGTGTGGCCTGTGTGGGCTGCTAAGCCTGTGTCCTCAAGGCCCACACTTGGGCTGGCTTCATGGGCTCAGCCTACTGACTGTTAACCACCAGTGTCCTGGTTGGTGGCTGACTGTGCTTACCCGTTGATGAATGTTTTTAGTCAATCCTAACTGAACAGTGTGCATGAAGACCCTATCACAGAGTGACTGGAACATAGTAGTGGATGTTCAATAAATTTTAGTTCTGTCAATTCTTTTCCTACCCACCTACCCCCAAATATTTTCACCAACACAGTTCTATAAGGAAGCAGTAAAATATATATATATTTATATATTACTATTATGTTCCACAGCTTATGTAAGAGAAAGCATAGACACAGAGGTGAGTGGGTTAAGAACACGATGATCAGAGGCGCCAACCCTTGATCAAGGCTCCTCACACCCAATTCAGAGCACTAATGGCAAGACTCAAGGTCTCTCTGGTAATCAGTTAACAGTTTTAAAGTGGAAAGAGTGTAAAGTTTGGAGTCAGAAAAATCTGGGTTCAGACTCTATCCTTGTCACTTACTATCTGTACGATCTGAAAAAGTCACATAACCTCACTAAACCTGTCTCCTCATCTGTAAAATGGGACCAATATACCTAAATGTTTCAGTGGGATAATGTATATGTAAAAGGAACTTAAAATGAGATTCTCTCTTTTTTAATTTTGGCTAAGCCTCCAAAAACCATAAATAAAACAATAGATGCTAAGTTCTCCCCACATTACAGAGCTGGCCCACTTTTTCAGGAATCTACAAAGATGATGAGAAAAAGCTGGTTTTGTGGCCCTTAACACTTCACTTCTAACAGAAGTTGAGGTTGAAGAGAAAGGAAGAACAGAATTTCTCTGCAAAGAGTTGTGGGAATGTTGTGTTTTACAAGCACAGGGGAGGGGATGTCCCCTCCCCTCAAGCCGGTTGGACGGACTCCAATAGAATCATAAGTGGCAGATCATTCAGAGTGACATGTGTCTTCTGGAGTAAGGGCTATGAAGAGAGGTTGTGGATACATGGGCCTAAGGCCACAGAGCAGAGGACTGGTGACCATCTGCAGATGACGGGACAGATGCAGGAGTGTTTCCCCAGACCAAATAGGCTGTCAGAGGTGGAGTTGATCTGGAGCCAGACTGAAAGCTCATCACTCCATAGATGTCCCCCATGACCAACTTTGGGAAGCTCAGTACTGAGAGTTGAAGTTAAAACCAGCCAATCAGATAAGAAGCATCACCCACATTGTGGGAATTACAGTTAAAGATTCCCAGTAGAGGAATCTTTGAAGTACTTACAAAACAGCCAGTAATGTTAATCTGCCCCAACCCAGATCGCACGGATAAAATTGAGCTCAAACCTCCATCTTGCATCCTTTGTCAATGCAATCCCCTTTTTTACTTCATTGTTCTCATAGTCACCTTTGGCTCCAAATTCCTGCTTCTGCTAAATTAATTCAGTTTATGGATCATTTGACCACCCATGTGTATTTCTTTATTCTTTACTACCTTAAACCCAAAG
This sequence comes from Zalophus californianus, assembly GCF_009762305.2. Classification (NCBI taxonomy): domain Eukaryota; kingdom Metazoa; phylum Chordata; class Mammalia; order Carnivora; family Otariidae; genus Zalophus; species Zalophus californianus. The sequence continues at coordinate 5,099,377 of NC_045604.1, read as the reverse complement.
AAGAGTCAGATCATACCAAAAATTTCTGCCTAAGAAGCCCCGTTTACACAAAGCTGTTGCATGGATACAACATTCCGATTGTAAGAAAGGTTTTGGGGGCACCTGGTTGGCTCAGTCATCAAGCGTGTGATTCTTGATCTTGGAGTTGTGAGTTTGAGCCCCACATTGGGTATAGACATTACTTAAAAAATGAAATCTTTAGAAAAGAAAGGTTCTTGGAAGAAAGGCTGGTTTACACCAGAACAACACAGAGTCAGGTATTATGTTTATCTTCTCAGAAAGCATTTCTATCCCCATTCTTCTGGTAATAGACCCTTCCCCTACCCCAGGCAAAAATGTAGTCACATGACCTGTGTTGGTTGATCATAGTGCCCTATTTCACTGACGCTGATGATTAGTGCAAGGGATGGACATGGAATCCAAGCAAGGCTAATTAGAACATGTCTCTGGAATTGTTGCACCACACTGGTACCCCTTTCCCCCATCCCCCAACAAGCTCTCTCTTTATGGTTGCTGAGCTGGGTCTGACAGCAACCATGTTTCTTGCCACATTGACCAAGTCCTGTCTGCTGCAGGAAAGAATGAAGTCAAAGAGAAACAGAGTCAAACAGAGATGAACAAGGCCGGAAAAGGAGGGAAGGAGAGAGAGAGAAATCTAGCACGTTATCCAAGTTTCCACTTTTCATCCCTGCAGCATTGGTTTCTGCAATTCTTCCTTAGTTGTTACAAATTCACCCAGTATCTTTCCAAACTTTGTGACCCACTAAGATCCCTGTTTTATTTAAGGTTCTTTGAATTAGATTTGTGTCACTTTCAAACATAAGAAGCCTGATTAATACAGCAAAAACCTTCCAATTAAGTGTTGGGTATCTCTGGCCTTAAAAGCCCTTTCCCTACTCTGCCCCTAGAAATGTTCACCCACCCATTCCTGTCTCTAAGTTTATACTCTTTTGATGGCTCCACTCTCTTTCCTTGCTCTTCCCCTTCTGCCTTCTCTTTTCTGTTGCCTCCTAGAATCAAAAGTAAATTCTTTCCCTTTTGTATGTCAAACAGTTCAGCCACTTTTTTCACTACATCGGTCCTGAAATCCATGTCCTCAGATCACATCCTTTACCATAAGTGGCTTATCAAGGTATTTTCCTAAATACAAGTCAATACACACACACACACACACACACACACACACACACACACACACAGAGTTTTGGGCCATTTGTTGTCTGTTAGGGAAAAAATCCAATCTAGATATTCCCTAACAACTTTTTGGATAATTGGTCAGGTAAGTTATGTCAGTTTTCTCATCTACAAAATTAGATTTTAGAGTTAAAGAGGTTATATAGATAAACTACCCTAACCCCTTTAATAAGCTTAGAGAAGTTAAGTAGCTTGTCCAGGACCAAAAAGGAGTTAGCAGTAGTATCGGGGCTCCTGATTCTTTGCCTAGAGCAAAAGAACAAGCCTTTAAACACCTTGATTAATGCTATAATACAGGTTGGTTTAGGTTTGCAAACTCAATGTTCAAAAGAACCTCTGAGCTTCAGTCCCTCAATTATAAATTATGTAAAACAGACCATAGTTCTCAAACACTTTTAAATCCAGAACCTTTTATTTAAATGAAATCCTATACTGACTGCAAATAAGAACAAAATATATAGTGATAATAATAAATATATTAATTCAGCTGCTTCAAGAAACAAGATGCCAAAGATTTACTGGAGGAAACGCTTATGAAAGAAAAAAGAGAGGGAAGGAAGGACTGGATGAGTAGTCTCAGACTGCTGTGCAGTTCTAAGAAAGTTCCATTTGGGTTGATGAGTCCTCAAGCCAAAGTCACCCAACAGAGGAATCTGTACCTTGCAAGAAAAGACCTACATTAGTATTCATACCACATTCAATCAAGGACTAGGGGCAGCCCATGAAAAGGGTAGCTTTTGTGCAGATACAATGGTGGATTCAGAGCATGCTGCCAGAGTCATCAATCAAGTAGGCTTCCTGCAACAAAGGGTGTAAGTGGTGTACTCTCATGGCAACCTCAAAAAAGAAAAAAATTAAACAGAAGTTGCATTTGGGTTCTTTTCTATATCTTCCACTTCTCTCCTTATTGTGTTTATGTGGAAGTAAATGGAAGATACAGAAAAGAACCAGATGGAAGCTATAGAGTTGAAAAAAACAATACCTGCTATGACAATTCACTAGCTGGGCTTAACAGATGCAAAAGAAATGATCAGCAAACTTGATGGCATAGTAATAGAAACCATCCCAACAGAAGTAGAAGGAGGAAAAAAACTTAAAAAAAAGAAAGAGAGAGAGAACAAAGTACATCAGTGAAGTGTGGCACTATTAAGCAGTATAATGCAAATGTTATCAGATACCCAGAGAAGGGTGTGGCTGAGAAATATTTCAAGGAAAATGACCAAAAATATTCCAAATTTGATACAACCATAAACTTACATACCCAGGAAGCTCAATGAACCACAAGCGAGATAAACATAAAAACTACCAAAGTAATATCATAACCAAATTTTTGGAAACCAGTGATAAAAAAAATACTAAGCTATGCAAGATGGCAGCCACCATGGGCTTGGACAATTTATGAAAACCGAAAATAGTAGCCTTAAAATAGAATGTGGACTTAAATACACAGAAGCACCCCCCTTTGTAAGATTTGTAACAAAACTTAGTATGAATGGAGTTAATAGTTCTAATGGAGTGGTGGATCCAAGAGCCATATCAGTGCTAGCAAAATGGCATTCATATAGCATCAAAGTTGTCCTGCAAGAGCTTTGGCACCTAATGATGTCTAAAGAAAACATGAAATTCCCTCAGCTGCCTGAAGGACAGTGTTACAGCAATTAATCAAGAAGAGAAACCACAGGCCCTCCCCCCTCCCCCCCATTTGATTTAAGCAGTCATTTTCCACTTTAGTACATTTTCTAAATATGTCTTGTAGACCTCAAAGTACTGGAAAGGAAGCTCCCATTCAAAGGCAATTTATCTTAAGATACTGTAAATGATACTAATTTTTTGTCCATTTGAAATATATAAGTTGTGCTATAACAAAAAAAAGAGAGAATACTAAAAGTAGGCGGAGGAAGAGGAACATTACATACATGAAAAGAAAGATAAGAATTATGGCAGTCTTCCAGTAAAAATAAATAATGGAAGCCAGCAGATAAACAACATCTTTAAAGTGTTAAAAGAAAAAAAGAAAAAACACTAGATCTAGAATTCTATCCAGAGAAAATATCTTTCAGAAAGGAAGGCAAAATAAAGACTTTTTAAGAAGAACAAAAGGTTAGAAGAACTCATGACCAGAACTAAATATTAAAAGAAGTTCTTAAGGTTAAAATACAAAGATTCCAGATGGAAACCTGGATACATACAAAGGAATAAAGAGGAATGGCTCTAGTCTCATTTAACAAAACTTGAAAGCATGCCTCAAAATATCTAGCAGTTCCCAAGTAAATTAACTGCACAGACAACTCAAAATTATTTAAAAGAATTTAAAGAATCCCAATAACCTAAAATTCACAATATCTGGAATCCCATAAAAAATTACCAGGCAATGCAAAGAGGCAAGAAAATATGACCCATAATGAGGACAAAAGGAAATTGAATATAAACAGAAGCAGAAAATGATACAGATGGCAGAAATTGTAGAAAAAGACATTTAAACCATGATTATAAACACATTCTATATGTCCAAGAAGCTAGGAGAAAACATGAGCATACTAAGAAGTGTGGAAGATATAAAACAGCCCAAACTGAACTTCAAGAGTTTAAAAAAAAAATACAATGTCTGGTACCAAAAAATACACTAAGTAGAATTAAGAACTGATTAAACACTGCATAAAAAGAGACATGAACTGGAAGACACAGCAATAGAAACTATCTAAAATGGCACATTAAAAAACCTGAAAATAAAATAACCTGGAAGTGCTGACTGTTTGGGCGACTTCACATGGACCAACGTACAGGTGACTGGAGTCCAGGAAAACGGAGGGGAGAGGCAAAAAGTTTGAAAAAATAGGGGTCAAATTTCCCAAGTTTGATGAAATTACCAAAGATAAATCCAGGAAGCTCAATAAATCCCAGCCACAAGAAACTTAAGAAAACTATGCCAAGGTCCATCATAATCAAGTTGCTTAAATAAGTGATAAAGAGGAGAGCTTAAAAGCAGCCAGAGGTAAAGGCACATTAAGTACAGAGGAAAGGGGTGCCTGGGGGGCTCAGTTGTTAGGCGTCTGCCTTCAGCTCAGGTCACGATCTCAAGATCCTGGGATCAAGCCCCACAGCGGGCTCCTTGCTCAGTGGGGAGACTGTTTCTCTCTCTCCTGTGCTTGTGCTCTCTCTCTTGCTCAAATAAATAAATAGTTTTTTTTTTTTTTTAAAGTACAGAGGAATAAAGATAAAATGTCAGCAGGCTTCTCGGGGGGAAAGTGCCAGCCAGAAGGCAGTGCAGCAACATCTTGAGAGTGAGGGACAAAAACTGTCAACCTAGAATTCTATACCCACTAAAAATTGCCTTCAAAAAACATAGCCGAAGTAAAGACTTTCTCAGACATACAAAAGCTGAAAGAAATCATTACCAGCAGATCAGCACTATAAGAAATGTTAAAAAAAAAAAAAAGCCCTTCAAAAAGAATGATAATGATAGCAGGTGGTTTAATCAGAGGAGGTAGCGCAGCTACCGCTGAGCCCCTCCCCTCACCCCTTCACTGAGATGCTCCCAGCGGGAACTCTGGAGATGCCCAAGGGTGCCTCAGAACCACCTTAAATGATTTCTAGAGCCCTTCCAGTTCTCACCTTTTAAAAAAGACTTGATTCCAGATTATGTGTTCTCTTGGGCACTTTGTCTAATAGCAGAATGAACAGCCATCACATAAATATTAGTGAGTGGGTTACAGTTTCATGATGCAAAGAGTCAGGAATTGACTTAATGAGATAGTTATCCAAAACCATCCTTTCTTCTGCTATTAGTGATATGCACCAGTATTAGTTGGAGTGTCAGCAGTCAGGGATGCGGCAAAGAGGCAGAATCTGGGCTGGACCTGACAGTCAGACAAAGCCAACAGTCACAAGCATGGCATGTAGTGGCTGGAAGCCTACTGAGCTGACTCCCAATACACCAAGTGCTGGGCCCGTGGTGCAAGGAGGGACACAAGCTTGAGACTCAGTTTCCTCATATTTATAATTAAGATTTTGGTTAAGTGACCCTGAAGTTCCTTCTGATTCTAACTGCCTGTGAGCCTGTGAGTATGACTGAATTCAGATCAGTCTCATCCTGTCTGTCACTGTCTCACCCTTCTTGATCTGACTAATTATCAGCAGGGAAATTCCTGCCGCCCCAAAATAACCATTATTTTTTGACTCTTACAACATGAATGGACCTTGAGCTTATTATGCTAAGTAAAATAAGTCAGTTGGAGAGAGACAAATACCGCCTGATTTCACTTATATGTGAAATCCAAACAACCCCCTCCAAAGGAACCAAAACAAAACAAAACAAAAAAATAAGCTTATGGATACAGAGAACAGATTGGTGGTAGCCAGAGACAAGGGTGGGCAAAATGGGTGAAAGTGGTCCAAAGGTACAAACTCCGCTATAAAGTAAACAAGTCATTGGGATGTAATGTACAGCATGGTGTCAATATATTTAATTGTATATTTGAAAGTTGCTAAGAGAGTAGATCTTAAAAGTTCTCATCACAAGAAAAAAATGTATGGGGCACCTGGGTGGCTCAGTCGTTAAGTGTCTGCCTTCGGCTCCAGGTCATGATCCCGGGGTCCTGGGATCGAGCCCTGCATGGGGCTCCCTGCTCGGCAGGAAGCCTGCTTCTCCCTCTCCCACTCCCCCTGCTTGTGTTCCCTCTCTCGCTGTCTCTCTCTCTGTCAAATAAATAAATAAAATCTTTAAAAAAAAAAGAAAGAAAGAAATGTATAACTGTGTGTGGTGATGGATGTTAACTAGACTTCTTGTGGTGATGATTTCATGGTATATACAAATATTAAATCATTATGTTGCACACCTGAAATGAACATAATGTTATCTGTCAATTATATCTCAGTTTTAAAAAGTAAAATGGATAATGGTAGGTTTGAAAATCTTTCCAAAATTTATATATCATATAATGTCCTATGACACTGTCCTCACGACAGAGAACAAGTCAGTGGTCACCAGGGTTTGCGGGTGGGGAGAGGAGTTGACTATAATTGGGTGGCACATGGGGAAATTTGGGAGTGATAGAACTGTTTCATATCTGGATTGTGGTGGTGCTTATATGACTGCGCTCATTTGTGAAAACCCATATAATGGTACACCCCAAAACTCTATGTAAATTTAAAACTAAGTAGTTTCTAAAAGAATAAGCTAATAGCTTCAGAGTTGATTCATGGTGTTTAAAGTTTACATCATTTTAGTATATCCTAGATAATTTTCCAGGCATTAATTTAACTTCTTATTTGAATCCTAAAATCTCTTAAAGTCTCATAAAAATATCAAGATTCTTAGCATATACTTTAAACCATTTAATGTGTGATGTTAAATAAATACATTGTTTTGTTTTAATTTTTTAAATTTTTTAAATTTAAATTCAATCAATTAACATATAATGTATTATTAGTTTCAGACGTAGAGGTCAGAGATTCACCAGTCTTTTTATAACACACAGTGCTCATTCCATCACGTGCCCTCCTTAATGCCCATCACCCAGTCACCCCATCCCCACTCCCCCCTCCCCTCCAGCAACCCTCAGTTTGTTTCCTATGATTAAGTCTCTTATGGTTCACTTCCCCAACTCTTTGCCTGGTGACTTGAATGATCCCTTTGTTCCCCCCAAAGTATCAAAATTTTGAGAGTCAGCTATCAACAGCAGCAACCACACGTTGGCCCTGAGCAAGGCAGCAGCTGGGGCCACAGGGTCCCAGGGAACTTAGAAGGCATGAATGTGGCAGTCTGCCTAGAACTGACCCAAGGAATACTCGATACTGATGATACTTCAGTATTTTCATAATACCACATCTGTAAAATAACCACGTGGACACAATCAGTGAGAAGAGCGAAGAACAGGTATACAAAGTTGTTAATTCCATTGCTCTCAAATTTGCACAGGGAGCAGTGATCACCCGTAGGAGAAAAAGCAATGAAAAACGGATATATAAAAGAAGTGGCGGTGTGTATCAGTGAGAAAAGGATGGGTTTTTAAAATGAATCACACTGGAGCAACCACACCCTGCTACCTAACACAAAACTCAATTCCAGGATTATTAAAGACTTGGACATAAGAGACAAAAATATAAAGATCTTAAAGGGCAATAGAGTAGAATATCTTCATGATCTCGGTGCAGGAAAGGATTCCTTGAACAAGACACAGAAAGGATTACTAGTACTCACATGATAAAAAATTTTTTTAATCTGTTCACCTAAAGACATTATAAAGAAAGTGAAAAGCCAAGGCACAAACTGGGGGCAAATATTTGTAACATATGTAACTGACAGAAGACTGACATCCAGAAACATTTAATGAATTCCTGTGAACACATATGCACATAAAGAGAGAGAAAATAAAATAAAATAAAATAAAATAGTGACAAAGACATGAACAGGCATTTCCCAAAGGGCAAAGGGGAAATCCAAATGGTCAATAAAGACATGAGATATTGCTCAGTCTCTTTAATAACTAGAGAAATGCAAATTAAAACCACAAGGAAGTACCATTACACACCCTCAGATAACAAAATCTAAATATTAAATTCTGATCATACCACATGGAAGAGAGGACACAGAGCAACGGAAACTCAGTGTAAGTTATACCTGCTGAGTGCAGAATAATTGGGTATAAATCGTTTAATTTTTTCTTGCACTTGGTAATTCCACCCATAAGTGTACATCCTACACTTGACCAGATTCCTGCCAAGTGCTCCAGGAGCCGTACGCAAGAATGTGCACAGAAACTCTGCGCTTATTAGCTCAAACCCAGGAACAGCCCAGATGCTTTTCAACAGTCGAATGGATAAATAGTGATTTATTCATATAATGTAATATTATACAACAACCTCCCAAAACTGTAATTGCATGAGCAATCTAGCTCAATTGCACCAACATAGTAACAAATAAGGAAAGCAAGTCTCAATAGAACATGTGTGGTCTGATCCATTTACATAAAGACATAGCAAGCAAAAATAAGCTACATTCTTTAGGGATGCCAACATAAGGAAAAGAAACGCTTACCACAAAACTCAGGGTAGTGTCACCCAGAGGGACAGGAGGGACGTGTCATGGGGAGGGGCATGTGGAGGCAATCAATGCTCTCTTCCTTGAACTGGAAGGTGTTTATACTCCTGTTTGCCTTAACTTTACTAGTTCATTAAATAGCCTACGGCACATTAAATCATGAAATTGCCATTTTTATGTGTCAAATCTAAGCAAATATTGACAATTTCAAATGGTTTGATATAAAATATATGTGTGTTTATACAATATGATCTGTGTATGATATATTGCACAACAAAAAAATGAAAAGAAGGGGGGGTGCCTGGGTGGCTCAGTTGGCTGAGCATCCAACTCTTGATTTTGGCTCAGGTCATGATCTCAGGGTCGTGAGATGTAGCCCCACATCAGGCTCTGTGCTCAGCGGAGAGTCTGCTTGAGATTCTCTCCCCTTCCTTTTGCCCCCACCCACCCCCGCATGCACACTCTCTCTCTCTCTCTCTCAAATAAATAAATAAATCTTTTTAAAAAATGAAAAGAAGAAAGAAAGAAGTATTGAATAGGAATCAGGAAACCTAGATTTCTAAGATGACTAATCGGGTTCCACACTGTGTTCTAAGACCACACAGAGCTCTTTACCCCAGTTTCTATAGAGAAGCAGTGTAGACTGGTTGTTTTGTGTCAGGGCCCCGAAGACAGGCAGGCTGTGGGTTTGAATCCCAGCCTTGCCACTTAGGAGCTGCATCTCAGTGACTTGATTCATTAATTTATTGACACAGTGATCTCCCATCTGTGAAGCAGCTGTGGTAGGAGGGTCTGCATTATAGAGTTGTTGTCAAGTGCATATGTAAATTTAAATGAAGCGGTCATAACTATATAAATAGCTTAGAACAATGCCTGGCACTTTGTAAATAACGGATTCATGTTAGTCACGTTATTTGAACTCATTCTCTTCCCTCACATTTCTTCACAGAGTTTCAGAAAGGCACAAAAGAAAAATTATCTGAGTATGTTCTGAAAAGACACCCGACTCTAGGCAAGCCCCTATGGCTGTTTTTATCCTCTTCGGTGTCCACGCCAGTCTGTACTCATTCATCACAGAAGCCACTCTATCACCATGACAACATGGGAGCCAGGCAGCCACCAGGAATCAGGACAGAATCCGCACTGCCTTTCACACATGTCAGGCATGAACACAGCACCGGAGTTTCTCAGCAAGGAATTAAGCCATGCTCTTCCTAGCCCCAACCTCCTAGTGCAACGAGGAGACGCTTGAACTCAAGCTTACAATTCAGGGATGCAAAAATGAAGTCAAAAGCAAGACTTTCTTTTAAACAAATGGGCAGGGTGGGAGCTGTCCTGCTGGAGATTTCTTAACACCAGCTGTTGCAGGATGTAACTTACTTGGAGCGAGTCTGGAAAGTGTTTGGATTTTATTGCTAGGATTAGAGTAGGTCTCCCAGCTGTCCTTGGGTCTCAGGATACCCTTCCAGCTTCCTGTAAGTTCCCCATGGGTCTCAACCTCAGTGAAAAGGTGGATTGGTTGTTAGTCTCGGCATCTAAGGAAAAACAGAAATGAGTAACAAGCAGTTGCTTAGGTGGGTAGGGACGATATTGCCTTATGCATGGATTAAAACAGAGGCCGTATTAAAGCTTGACTTGATTAGACTACCTCCCTCCCTGCAAAGCTCAAGCAATGTCTTCTGGGACTGCAACTTGATTTGAACGCACTGACTCAGGGCTTCCTGAACCTATGAATGAATTGCCCTTAGCAGCTTACAATAATTTACCATCATCCATCCCCTGGATGTTTCACAGTGCCTGGCCATTAGAGACCAGACAGGTCATGGGCCTACCTATTCATATTTCGTGTGGAGTCTGAGCCTTCTATTTGCTCTAACACTCATGTTCATGAAAATGATGAGCAGAACATGTGGCCTCTATAGTTTGGATAAATAAACTGGCACAACCCTTTGCCCGCTCATTTTTTTCAAATTCTGTGTTAATGTTTTATTGCCTTCATTTAAGAAATGGGCAGGGAGGGGCGCCTGGGTGGCTCAGTCGGCTAAGCATCTGCCTTCGGCTCAGGTCCTGATCCCGGGGTCCTGGAATCGAGCCCCGCATCGGGCTCCTTGCTCAGCAGGGAGCCTGCTTCTCCCTCTCCCTCTGCTGCTCCCCCTGCTCGTGCTCACTCTCCCTCAAATAAATAAATAAAATCTTTAAAAAATAAAATAAGCAAAACAAAACACCATATTAATCTCCAGGAATTCTGAATGTGGCATCTGATTTTGGAGGAGAGCAATATTTGATAGACTTGCCAGGGGCATAGAGTGAACTGTTAAGTATGAAAATAACTGTGAAGAGAAATGTCCACAGCCCCAGAGGTGTTATTAACCAAACTAACCATTTTATAACAACCTAAACAAAAAGTCAGAAAGGAACCCAAGCAATGTTCGTTTGTCCAGAAGTGAGAAACTCCTGTTTTCACGATTCACAAGGCGCCCCAAACAGTAGCCAGAGTCTGTCTCAAGATCGCCGGCGCCGGTGCGGCCGCGTTTTGCCGTCTGGGCAGAATACAGGGACACAAACAAATAGAAAGACCCTTTTCAACCACCTCCCAGCGAGCGCAGACCACACACCAGAGGTGAATTTTCACTTCTTCAGCTGCTAGTCCTCCCATCTGAATTTTACATGTCAAAAAAAAAAAAAAATTCAATGTACTTTGTAAAGGAAAAACCCACTCCTTCCGCGTTATCTGTCACTCACATGACCTCCACATTCACAGTCCTTCACTTCTGACACCAGTCGCGTGGGTTTTCCACCCGTGGGGCAATCCTCCCAGACTCCAGCTGCGTAAACTAAGCCACTAGTCCAGGTCTGGCACTATCTACCTGAGAGCAACATTGGATCCCACAAGTTAGGGGCTGAGTCCACAGCCCCCACAAGTCCCAGGATTTCACCCCTGCTTCTGACCCACCCACTTTAAATCAGGGTTCCCAAGGCTCCTTCTTTGGGGTCAATAATTTACTAGAATGGCACACAGGACTCAGAGAAACACTTGCTTATGTTTACCAGTTTATTAGAGAATATGGATTATCATAAAGGATACAGATGAACAGCCAGATGAAGAGATACACGGGAGCGAGGTGTGGGAGGTTTTCTCTCTGCATGGAGTTTGGGAGCACCATCCTCCCGGTACATGAATGTGTTCACCGACCCAGAAGCTCTGTGAACCCTGTACCTTTGGGGTTTTTACAGAAGCTTCATCACATAGGCATGATGGACCATTAACTCCATATCCAGCTTCTCTCCTCTCTCTGGAGAATGGGGGTGGGGCTGAAAATTCCCAGTGTCTAATCAGGGTAATGTCTTTCTGGTGACCAGCTCCCATCCAGGAGCCCACCCAGAGGTACCTCATTAGAATAAAAGACACTCCCGTCACCCAGGAAATTCCAAGGGATTTAGGAGCTCTGTGTCAGGAACCAGGGCAGAGACCCGTGTAAATATACACAATTTTCTCTATTATTTCACAACCTTTGTATGACAGTCACATTGTTTGGTAGTCAAAACAATATATTTTTTAAAGCTTTTACTTATTTATTTGAGAGTGAGAATCAGAGCATGAGCAGGGGCGGAGGCAGAGGGAAAAGCAGGCTCCCCGCTGAGCAGGGAGCCCAGACAATATGGACATGGGGCTCCACTCCAGGACCCTGGGATCATGACCTGAGCCGAAGGCAGACATTTAACCACCTGAGCCACGCAGGTGCTCCCAAAACAATATTTTTAATGACTACTTATTTAAACCTTTCAAACTCTCACTTACAAAACATAATTTTACCAAGTATTTTATAAGAAAATACATTGACTGATGCTATTATCTTAATGTGAATGTTTTGTAGAAGAAAATGCTTTTAGTAGACAAGAATGTAGAGGTTAAAAACACACACGAGCACGGGGTGGTGGCTAGACACTATTTTTTTTTATCTCTCTCAATTTTAATTTCTTTAAAAGTTGCCAAAGATTTATTAACTAATAAATAAAATCTTTAAAAAAAACACACATCTTCGTTTTTTTGTTTTTGTTTTTTTTAAAGATTTTATTTATTTATTTGACAGAGAGAGACACAGTGAGAGAGGGACCACAAGCAGGGGGAGTGGGAGAGGGAGAAGCAGGCTTCCCGCGGAGCAGGGAGCCCGATGCGGGGCTGGATCCCAGGACCCTGGGATCATGACCTGAGCCAAAGGCAGACGCTTAACGGATTGAGCCACCCAGGCGCCCCCCAAAAACACACATCTTTGTAGAGTTTGGTCCAAAAGAATTTCTTCCAACCTTTTAAATGACAAATCTTTTTCTCATTTTTACCTTTTTTACAAAATAAAAAGTTGGGCCTGAAGTCTCTTGATTTATTTGCAATCAAATTTAGATTGATCTTTCCCCCCTTAGGAGTCTGAATTCCCTAGAGATTTGCTGTAAGCTGTCGGCCCCTTGTGCTGACATCCTTTCTCCATTTGAAAAGCCGTTGCACACTTGCTTCTGGGAGCTGGGGGAGACTGGATGTCTGCCCTGGGACCCTGAAGTGTCCCACGACACAAACTGCCCCTCACGAACGGGGTGTTACCTGAACCACCAAGAACACGCCTGAACATGCCTCACATCAATCCATTATAAAATAGAAGTGGAAGGTGCCAGACGGGGCCTGAACGGGTGCAGAGTGAATGAGCAAGCTGCAGAAACAGGGCTTAGTAAGTGCTCCACAGGCTTCTCCATCTCTACCCTCTGCCCCACACCAACAGGCTCCTGGTAAGCTCCCTCTGAACCATTAATGGAGGAAGAAAATGTGCGGGGTTGGATCTGTACTCCAAGCCAGCTCTAAGGAGAGAGAAATGGCCTCTGCACTCCAAATCACTCAGTGGCAGCTTCGAAGTCAGGCGTGAGAGAACATCTCTCCACCAGGAAGCACCGCAAGCATGCACCGAATCACCCCCTTCATTTGGAAGGAGATGGCCTGAGGTACATATCTGCCTGAGTCATGAGCAACATCCCACAGGTTGGCCGCCTCGTCGGAGACGTCAAAGAAAAAACTTGAAAATTGGTAAAAAGAAAGTCTAGGAAACTATGTGAAATGGTCGGAGTATGAAGATATTTGTGCCTCATATAAAGGTTCTTTAAAACGCTGGGGTTCCTCAGCTGTGATATGCAACTACTACGTGCAGAGCACTCACCAGGGCTTCTCAGCATCAGCCCGTGGGAGCTGGAGGCAAGGAAGTCAACACAAACATGAGTTCTTGCCACCTGCCGGGCCATGAAGCGATCAAGTCTTTTGTCTCTGACCCAGGACTCTGGTGTCTTCTGTCAGCGTCCGTGATACGGTGGCAGGCAAACTTGTTAGCTTGCCAGCAGGGGGGAAAATCTCAGATCCTTGACAGTTGTTAACAGTTTTGGCAATGAGGACGAGATGCTGACAGAAACACGGCTTTCTGGAGAAGGAAATTCAAGGGCCCATTGTGGGCTGGGTGGGGAAATAGGAGAGGCTCTCTGGGATCTGGTAGCAAATGCTCTCATCCAAGTGATGGGCAAGAGGTGGGGAGCATGGGTCCCCACTATTCTATCTGCCAGTGGGGCTGAAGGGTGAGTGTTAAGATTGAAGCAAACTGTCCAGCGGTGTTTGGCCGCTGTTCCTCTTCCTCTCAGTGGGAGGGGGAAGGGGTGTGATGGTGGCAGTGCCCCACCACTTAGTCAAGATACCCCCAGAGCTAAAAGTCATGGTATCAGGAACAGAGAAATCGAGCTTTGGGTAGACAAAACCAGAAGTCTGGCTACTTGAGCCTGGGCCACCAGCAGTCACTTAAAACTAAAAATAAGGGCAAAGCCTTGCTTCCTGACACAGAACCATCCTCAAGAGTCTGGTTGAGTCGTTGCAGTCTGCCCCCGAGAGAAACACTATCTTTATCTTTCAGGCTCCAACAGTTGTTTATAGGAAGCCTCTCCATGAGGTGACATTAAACTGACAGCTGAATGACAAGAGCCTGGCAAGTGGAGATCAAGTGGTAAGCATTCCAGGCAGAGAAAGCCTAATGCAAAGGCCCTTCACTGAAAATGAGCATGGCATGTTCTGGGTTCAGGGATAAGGACTGACTGTGGGGAAAGAAGACCAGACAGGAATCAAGGATCATTCCTCTGTTTTTAGTTCGAGTGAGGAGGTGGACAGATGTGTGCTTAACGAAACAGGATCACCAGGGAAGTAGTAGATGTAAGCAGGGAACCAGTCTGTTTAGCCATATTGAGTTTGAAATGACTCTCCAATGTCTTTGTGAAGAAATCAAATAGGCACTTAGATTTATGGATCCAGGCTCTGGGGAGAAATCAGGACAAGAAATAGAGATTTGGGAGGACGTGGCATACACTGAACATTTGTCGGGTGCTTACAATGTGCCAGACACTCTCTAAGCAATTTATGAATATTTCCTTGTTATACTCTCAAAATCCCTATGCAGTTGGCACTGTATTATTGCCTTCATTTTAAGGACGAGGAAAGAGAAAATTTCCCCAGGGTTGTTCAACCTGTAGGGGTAAAACCAGAAGAAAACCCCAAGCAGGCTGACCCCAGAGCCCAGGGTCTTTACCACCTGGCTACGCTACCTGGTGTAGGATGGCATCTAAAGCTCCGGGACCAGATGAGGTTCCCCAAGGACAGTATGTATATAAGGGGAGAAGGACATGAAGTAGAGCAGTATCCGGTTATGTCTCTTCAGAACTCCCAGTTCCCTCGGTTTGCTTCTGTACTTAACAGACAGGGTGCTAATGTATTCATTTAATCTGTCTCACCAAGAATGTACCTGTCAACAAAACTAAAAGGCAACCTACAGAATGGGAGAAGATATTTGCAGATGTCTTATCAGATAAAGGGCTAGTATCCAAAAATCTATAAAGAACTTATCAAACTCAACACCCAAAGAACAAATAATCCAATCAGGAAATGGGCAGAAGACATGAACAGACATTTCTGCAAAGAAGACATCCAAATGGCCAACAGACATGTAAAAAAATGCTCAACCTCACTCGCCATCAGGGAAATCCAAATCAAAACCACAATGAGATACCCCCTCACACCAGTCAGAATGGCTAAAATTAACAAGTCAGGAAACGACAGATGTTGGTGAGGATGCAGAGAAAGGGGAACCCTCCTACACTGTTGGTGGGAATGCAAGCTGGTGCAACCACTCTGGAAATCAGTATGGAGGCTCCTCAAAAAGTTAAAAATAGAGCTACCCTATGACCCAGCAATCGTACTCCTAGGTGTTTATCCAAAGGATACAAACATAGTGATTCAAAGGGGCACCTGCACCTCAATGTTTATAGCAGCAATGCCCACAATAGCCAAACTATGGAAAGATGTCCATTGGCAGATGAATGGATAAAGACGATGTGATGTGTTTGTGTGTTTGTGTGTGTGTGTGTGTGTGTGTGTGTGTATATGAATATTAGCTATCAAAAAGAACGTAACCTTGGGGCAGCTGGGTGGCTCAGTTAGTTACCTGACCGACTCTTGATTTCAGCTCAGATCATGATCTCAGGGTTGTGAGATCGAGGCCCACATTAGGTTCTGTGCTGAGTGTAGAGTCTGCTTGGGATTCTCTCTCTCCCTCTGCCCTTCCCCCTGCTTTCTCTCTCTCTCTCTCTCTCAATAAATAAATAAAATCTTTAAAAAAAATGAAATCTTGCCATTTGCAATGAAGTGGATGGAAATAAGGGAAATAAGGCAGTCAGAGAAAGACAAATACCATATGATTTCACTCATATGTGGAATTTAAGAAACAAAACAGATGAACATAGGGGAAGGGAAGGAAAAATAAAGTTAGATAAAAATAGAGAGGGAGGAAACCCTTAAGAGACTCTTAACCCAAAGAAACAGACTGAGGATTGCTGGAGGGGAGGTGGGTGGGGAATGGGGTAATTGGGTGATGGGCATTAAGGAGGGCACTTGATATAATAAGCACTGGGTGTTACATGCAACTGATGAATCACTAAATTCTACCCCTAATAATAACTAATAATACAGTATATGTTAACTAAATTGAATTTAAATAAAGAATTTAAAAAAAAAAAAACCGTGCCTATACAAATGACCAACCCCAGCTCCCAAACCAGATCTACTGGCCGCTATAAATGAATAGAGTCCCATTCTCATTTGTAATTGCTTTCCTGTGGCTGGTTTGATTCTATCCCCAAAACATTGTTTCCCTTTGATTCACTGATAAAAGTAGAATGTCTGGACCAGCAATGACCTTCCAGGCTGCTAACACTCTGTGGGGGTCCTACCAGCAGCATCCAACAGGCTTTCCTGGGCATCTCCTTAGCCACAACATGTGCCATGCCAGGAATTCTGAGAAGTAGGGTTTCCATGTGGCTTGCTGAAAAATTCAAGGGGGAATAAAATTCTGAACTGAAAATGGGTAACTCTGGATTTTCCTCAAATAGTACATAGTGTTTCAGCAACTATGCACAAGATTTGGCAAGGCAAAGATCATGCACTTGGGAAGAACCACGGCCACTGAGCAGCAGTAAGTACAGGGATGGACTCCACGGTCTAAACATGAGGGATTGCCACAAAGTTCCTCCTTTCTTTAGTATTGAATAATTGGTGTATATGTCAACAAGGCACATTAGATGCTCCAACTCTTCCTCTCTCTCATTTTATTCTTAGAACAAAAGATTCACTTATAACTTTTATGTCAGTTGCCATCTGTTTGTGAACAAAGACCACATCTGTATTTTTCATTGCCATATCACTAACACTTAGCATAGTTCTGAGCACGTAGAAACACTCAATGAGTATTCATCAAATGACTCAGTGAGTGGAAAACACTGGACACAGATGAAGCAGCTTCCAGCAACATCAACTGTGATCAATGATCTTGAAGATTGTGTCGCAATCACAACAACTTGGACAAAGAAACTTGAGAAGGTTATTTCCAAATTATTGATATAGGATGATCATTTACTTTCACCATGCAGCCATTGCAATTAATATAAATACTGAAGCACATTAAGGAATCTTATCTGAAACTCTCCACACTTGCTAAAACTGAATTTCCTCTGTTATTTTGATCATGTTGGCAAGAAATCTGTGGTCAAAGATAATTTATATTGGAAGCTGCTCCTTTAATTTCTATGGCCTTTAATGATAAGATCTCACCAGATTGGCCCTTTTTGTGTCATTATGAATGTCTCATTGAATCAGTAAGAGGTTCATGGAACTGCTTTTGAGTAAACACTACACAGAAGGCCGTCTCACAACATCTGAGAATCTCACAAATGACAATTTGAGACAGAGAGTGCAAACTCACACTGGTGCAACAATGACTTTACCAAACTACGCACTACATTCATGACATTTAGATCGCTTAACAATTTTGATCTCTTGGATCAAGTATCTGAGTGTTGAGTAAGGCAAGTTTGGGCCCCTCCAAACGTCACAGGAATACAGTTTCTCTGAGGGCCTTGCTGCTCAGAGTAAGTTCTGCAGAACCTCACCAGCAGCATCTGGCGCTCGGACTGAATCGTGTCCTCCCCCAAACTCCTATGTTGAAGCATCTGTGATGGTTTTGGAGTTGGGGCCTTGAGGAGGTCATCAGGTTTAGATGAGGTCATGAGGGTAATGAGATTAGTGTCCTTCTAAGAAAAGGAAGAGACCATAGCTTTCTGTCACCACCAAGTGAGCATAGAGAGAGAGGGCAGCCGTCCGCAAGCCAGGAAGAGACTCCTCACCAGCACCTGACCGTGCTGGCACCCTCCTCTCATCTTAAGAACTCTGAGAAAATACATTTCTGTTGTTTAAGCCACCCAGTCCATGGTCGTCGTCTTCTTTTTCTTCTTCTTCTCCCCCTCCCCCTCCCCCTCCCCTCCCCCTCCTCCTCCTCCTCCTCCTCCTCCTCCTCCTCCTCCTCCTCCTCCTTCTCCTTCTTCTTCTTTTTTCTGGTAACCTGCGTGTCTAAGACACCTGGGAACTTGTTAGAAATGCTGAATCTCAGACCTTATCCCAAGCTTGTTGAATCAGAATCTGCATCAGAACCTACTTCAAGACAGAATAAAAACCACCTGAACATTTCCATCCCAGCAAACAGGTTCACTGGTGTCAAACTCTTCAAGATGCTCCCAAGCAGATGGGCCCAACTGCTGACCAGTCCTTGAAAAGGACATCTTCAGGGACAGCTTCCTTTTTAACTGGCTCTCATCTTTGAGGTCTGAGGTTCCATGTTAGGATGCAAGTCAATAGTCCTTTGATCTGAACTCTAGGGAACAAACTGAGGGTTGCCGGAGGCGAGGGGGGTGAGCGGATGGGAAAATTGGGTGATGGGCATTAAGGAGGACACTTGATGTGATGAGTACTGGGAGTTCTATGCAACGGATAAATCCCTGAATTCTACCTCTGAAAATAATAATACACTATATGTTAATTAAATTGATTTTAAATTAAATATTATTAAAAAAATAGCCCTTTGGCAGCAGGGTTGTTTTCCACTTTATCGAAGTATCATTGCAAACAAAATTTTAAGTATTTTAGTGTACAGCGTGATGATATGAAACATGTATAGTTTGTGAAACGATTATCGCAATCAGATGAATACATCAGTCACCACGCATAGTTACCTCGACTGTGTGCATGTGCGTGCACATGTGTGCCGAGAACACGTAAGGTCTACTCTCAGCAAATTTCAGGTACACAACATGATGCCATTAACGATAGTCACCATGCTGTATAGCAGACCCCCAGGGTTTATTCATCTTATAACAGAAAGCTTGTGCCTTCAGCAGCAGCTCGTTATGGCAGTAAAAACTATCCCAGGCAACCTCACCCTAAAATCACACATTCTGTGTCAAATAGAACAAACACTAACTGGAACTTGAAAGGAGCGAAAACTACCTGTAAGTGAAACCACCTGTCTCTTGACACATTCAAGCCCATTCATGCAAATTTCCAGCTGTCAAGGCGTGGATGGGCCACCAGACCCTCCTTTTCTGGGGGCTTTAGCAGAGTTCCAAGCTCCACGGCACGCTTTCAGGGATCCAGGGGAAACAGCAGACACTTCCCCCTTTTTTTTTCCTGAATGACAAGTGCTTATACTATTACTTTGATTACTAGGTCTGTATCTGGGACTAAGTAAGGTTATGTTTGGTTTGGGTTTGTTTTTTTAATAGATTTTATTTCTTTTTCTTTCAGTTTCACTGAGATATAGCTGACACGTGGCACTATGTAAATTTAACGTGTAGGGCACAACTACTGGACTACAATATATCGTGAAATGATGATCACAATGAGTTTAGTCCACATCCGTCATCATCTCATATAGATACAAGAAAAAAGAAAAGAGGGGGAAAAAAGAAAAACTCATTTTTCCTTGTGATGAAAACTTTTAGGATCTATTCCCTTAGCAACTTTCAAATACGTCATAAAGCAGTGTTAACAGTAGTCCTCACGCTATAATTACATATATCCCCAGTACTTACTTACAACTGGACGTTTTACCTTTTGACCAGACTATATTCCAGAGCAGTCTAAGGTTCACAGTGTGAAAATTAATAAAGAGACACCTCACTGAAGTGGACTCTGGGTGCTAGAAGGAGGGTCTGGCGGGGGGGAGCCCTACCACTCAATGTCAATTACAGGAAGAACTGTCAGTCACAGACCCTAACAGAAGAATCTCACTGGAGGAGGGCCTGGGTGGCTCAATCGATGAAGCGTCTGACCTTGGCTCAGGTCATGATCTCAGGGTCCTGGGATCAAGCCCCACAGCAGGCTCCCTGCTCAGTGGGGAGTCAGCTTCTCCCTCTCCCTTTGCCTGCCACTTCCCCTGCTCATGCTCTCTCTCTAAATAAATAAAACCTTAAAAAAATCTGGGCGCCTGGGTGGCTCAGATGGTTAAGCATCTGCCTTCAGCTCAGGTCATGATCCCAGGGTCCTGGGATCGAGTCCCGCATCGGGCTCCCTGCTCCTTGGGAGCCTGCTTCTCCCTCTGCTTCTCTCTCTCTCTCTCTCTCTCTCTCTCCCCCCATCTCTCATGAATAAAGAAATAAAATCTTTAAAAAAAAAAAAAAAAACCTTAAAAAAATCTCGCTGGAAAGAATCATCAGTGACAGGCCCCAACGGGAAAAATGCCTCGCATCTCCTACAAGAAACCAACCACCCCCATGATTCGGCCCATGAGAAGCCGTCATTATCCTAAACTCTTGCTTCTTTCCGATGGACTTTTTTTTGGGGGGGGGGAAGATTTTTTTACTTGACAGAGAGAGACACAGCGAGAGAGGGAACACAAGCAGGGAGAGTGGGAGAGGGAGAAGCAGGTTCCCCGCAGAGCAGGGAGCCCGACGCGGGGCTCGATCCCAGGACCCTGGGACCATGACCTGAGCCGAAGGCAGACGCTTTATGACTGAGCCACCCAGGCGCCCCTCCAATGGACTTTTGTTCAAAACAACCCTTCCCAACTTCTTCCTTATTCTCCATAAAATAATGCTCCTCCCCTTTGTTGGACTTGCCTGTGGTTTTTGCCACAGCTTGCTAGTCCCGGATTGCAATTCTCTGCTATTCTCGAAGAGACTCATCTTTTGCTAGAACGTAACTGGGAACTGAAGGTACAGAGAGTTCCCAGAGGCACCCTGCCCCCCACACAGGTAGAGGCGCCCCCCATGTCCACACACCCCACCAGAGCCCCATATTATCCAAAGTCCCACAGCTTCCAATAGATTTTCCCCCTGGTGTTGGACCTTCTGTGGATCTGGACACATTTATGCTGAAACGTATCCACAACTATAGTCTCATACAGAGTAATTTCACTGCCCTATAATCCTAAAAACCCACTTTCACTTTCAACCACATAGTGTCCTGGGTGAGGCAGCAGAATGGGCCAACTGTGCCCATAAAGCAAGCAGAAAGAACAGGCCACAACTGAAGATCTGAGTCCTCTAACGTTTTTCAGCCAAAGTGGTCCCCATTACAGGATCCAGAGAGTAGAAATGGCTCTTTTTCAGTGGTGACATCCAACAGCTTACCTACCAGGCTCAACGCTCTCCCCAAGCATTGGCTTCAGTGTGTCCCACCTGTAGGTAAAGTTGACTTCCTTGGGTTGCTGAAAACAGGTGACAAAATAATAAAATTTCTGCAGTTTTACTAGCCAAAGTCCCATGAACTAGAAGAGGGGACAATGTTTTATTTATCTTTGTATCTCATTGCATAGCATACAGTGTCTCCCCAAAACTTGCTCAGATGGGAATGAGAGAAGCCAGTGCCTTGCCCAGGTTTCCCCACACGGCCAGTACTTTCCCCCTCTTTTCCACATGTACTTAAGTTTGGCATTGTTGTTATGGGTTCTTAGGATATCACATCTGCCCTGCGGTTTGTAATGAGGGAAACAGACCCCATTCTCAGCCTACAGAGAAACCAGAGAGCTAGTACAGGACCAACTGTTCCCCAACATCTTTCTCCTATGCGGATGGTCCTCTACTCTCTCTCTAACATCTTCCATGACCACCTGTGCGCTGAGCTGTGATAGTTTTCCAAAGGCTGACTTCCTCCCACCCCAGCCTTCCCAGCAACTGGAGGAGTATTTCCATCAATGCTTAAACTACCATATAAAGTCCGGGCCTCCATCAAGCTGCTGTTTTTCAGTTCTGTAGAAGCCGTTTAAACAGACCCAAACAAAAAAGTGTGTAAGGATTTGCTAAGAACTTGGTCTAAAGATTCTCATGGCTCTCCTCCCAGAGCCCCAGCCCCGGGTTTTCCCTTTGGCCTCATTTCAGAGACAAAGGCTGGAAAATCACGTCTGGGCAAGAATGTCCAAGAGAAGTCTGGCATTATCTCGACAGCGCACGAGCTGAAACCCCGTCTTCAGTGATTTGGGAAATACTTCCATGGAAATGTGCGTCCTCTCGGCAAACAGTTATGAGTGCCCTTTGAGCCATGACAAGTGGTCGGGACTATCACTTCTGCTTTCAGCAAACCCCAAGAGAAAATATGATCCCACAGATCAAGTACTGAGACCTGGCCTTAAATCTATTAATTCCTGGGGCCAGTGTTAGTGTAGGAGGAGGTCTGGGAGGTTAAAGACAGACTCCTCAGACAGACCCACAAAGTTGGGTCAGTGGAGGCAGGAACATATCCACAACCTTTACCAAACAAACAGCTTTCACACCAGGCTGGGGGCATCACGGGCACTGAATTAAAGACTCACTAGACCAAGGTATTTGTTGTGCTTGGCTACGAAGAACAAGAATAGTTTCAGAAGCATGTTAGGGTAGAGATTTTGTCACAGTAAGTCAAAAGTTGGCTTCGAGGTGAATCGGAAACAGTAAGTGAAACTGTCAGTCTCATTCCCAGAAGGACAGTCATGAGGATGGGGGATGACATTTCAAGGGTAGTGTTTTTATTCATTTTCACGAGAAAGGAGCGCAATTTTAAAGGGGGAAGGATATGACCCCTTTTATGTGCCCCCATCGTATTGTTAGCTTTTTGAATTCATTACTCATTCAATAATTTTCTTTTTATTGAGCACCAACTGTATGTGAGGAATAGCATCGATGCCAGGAATACTTAGGTGAACAAAACGGGTAAAGCCCCTCCGCTCAAGGAGATTGTGTTACCCGAACTTGATTCTTAAACAAACTCCTTAAATTTCTAGGAGAAAGGCTCCCTGAGCTCCTCAGAGTCCGGCCAGGGCGTGTGTGTGCTGTGCCTGTGAACGCGGCACGTGGTGATTTGGCCTGGTGTTAGGTGATCCGGCCCGGGGCCTCCTAGACACCTGGCTCCTCTGCAGGACAAGGACTGAGTCTCGTCTTTGCATCCTCAGCCCGGCAAAGTGTGGGCTGGGGAGAGGAAGACCAAACCTAGGAAATGCGTCAACTCCACCCAAGAGAATTTACATTCGCTTGCTTGTCTTCAACCCCAGAAGGCTGCTCGTGGGTGAAGCCTGGTGCCCAAAGTCCCAGAGAAGCGTGGGTCTGGGCAGAGCTGAGAGAAGGACCCTGATCTCCTGACGACGACTCTGGTGCTTGATTACAAGCACACTGCCAACTGAACGTCTTCATTTTAAATACATGACTATTGCTAGAAGATTCTTTTTGTGTCGTGCCTGAAAGATTAGAGAGATAATGGTAGGAATAAGAAGATACTTAGAAGAGGGGAGCCTGGGTGGTTCAGTCGTTAAGTGTCTGCCTTCAGCTCAGGTCATGATCCCAGCGTCCTGGGATCGAGCCCTATGTCAGGCTCCCTGCTCAGCGGGGAGCACTTCTGGCCCTCCGCCCTTTTGTGGTCTCTCTCTCAAGTAAATAAATAAAAATCCCCATTTAAAAAAAAAAAGAGAGAAGATACTTAGAAGAGAGATACTTCAGGAATTTTTCTCAATGAAATGTGATGAGCTATCACAGTTGACTGAAATCACAAAATCCTCCGGATCCACCCGGAAAGTAATCTTTCCTTCCTCCTTATCCCGACAACCACCCCAAGGAACAGCCAAGTCTTCACTTCTTGGAATCTGGGTTCAGACTGGTGGGGCCCGAGGGCGAGCGGAGCAAATGCTGAGCTCACACTGCCCCCTGCTGGCCGCTCTCCCCCTAACAAGGAGCACATACTTTGCAACTTCTTTTGCTCCCACTCCAGTAGAAACAGAAAAACAACAGAATGCCCCCACAAAAGTCAAATGTCTTTATTTCATATAAAAAAAATTTGTACAGTTTTAGTTCCTATGTTTAAGAAAAAAATCCCTAAAACTGCCATTATGTTTAGATCCACTGCAAACTGTAAAAACAAGCTTTTTATATATTAAAAAAAAATTTACATTTTACAACTTTCTACATGCATGCACAAGGTCTCTGTAACCCCCCCAAAAAAAAGAAGAAGAAGAAGAAGAAAGAAAAGAAAAAGAAAAAAATTAAAAAGAAAAAGAAGAAAAGAAATCTAGATTCAACAGTGGCAAATTCTACATTTACAATCTCACTTGGAGGGGACCCAAAACAAGCCCCCTTCCTTTCGCGCACAGAAGAACAAATCACGACAATCACACACCAGGACCGAATCCATCAGCAGATGCTGCCCTGGGGGAAGGGCAGGGGAAAGAGCAGACAGACAGACAGACGGACAGACAGCACGGAGGGGCGAGGGAGCTCCTCGGGCCCCACAGAGGACAGAAGCAGACTCTGGGAAGGGGTGTTTCTGGTGAGAAGGTTCTGGGGGGGTCCCAAAGCCTCTTCACAGGTACCATGGCGGGATTTGCAACAGGAATGCGGAGCAAAAAATGAAAGGCTCAAATGGTACGGGCATGGGGAGAGACGAAGGATCAGAAAGAAATAAGCGAGAGTCAACGGAGCGTGAAGGGTCGTGTAAGAGAAGGGGGACCAGTGGGGACGCGGCAGTGTGGCGAGGTAGGTGAAGGCCTGAGGTGCAACATCCCCGGGGCGCTCCAAGGTGATGACAGGAAGGCCTGGTGGGGAGGAGCTAGGACGCTGTGGAGTCACAGAGAGACCCAGCCACACGTCCGGTGTCCTGGGGGAGTGGTGGGGGGGGGCCACAGGTAGGTGCGCCCCCACAGGAGAAGAGTAAGGGAACCCAGCGCGTGGCGGGACCGGCGGAGCAGGGGGGGACAGTGCGCGGAGGGCCTGGGCCCGCGGCGCGCCCCACAGCAGTTCACAGCATGAAGACAACTCCCCGTGCAGAAGAAGCAAAGACACACACACCCAAACACTTGACAACTCATCCTGACATTTTACAAAATAATAATAATTATAATAATCATCAAAGAAAACAAAGATACCACAGTTCTGACGCAAAGGACCAAAACATTACCGTTCTCAGTCACAGCCCTTAGTGCTTAGAGAGTTGGGGGGAAAGTTTGCTTTTGTTTTAGGAAAAAGGAATGAAAAAATCACAGTGATTAAAAACATGGCAGGTTCTGAAAATAAAACACTCCCCCGCCCCTAACGTAGGGCCGCAACGAAGATCCCAAATACTTTCCATCTGCCCGCCCCGACCCGGTCCTTCTGTCACACCACACCCCGCTCCTGCCCACCATCCAAGCCCCATTTTCCAGGATAGTGAGGTATTTAGAATTGTGACCCAGGAGGGACTCCTCTGAAACCAGGTCCTTGAAGAGAAGAAAAGATACCTTCCCACAACCCCCAGGATAGGATGCATTTCCCTCAGGCACTGCCCAAGTCAGCCCCCCAACCAACACCTGCGGGGATCAGGCTCAGCACAAACTGAAGAGCCCTTCTCTAGGAAGTGGTGGGTGGACAGATGTGCTTTTTCAGAGAGAACAAGGGGAGAAAGGCCATCACAAGGCTCCATTACACCCAGGCCGCCCCTACACAGACAGGAAGCCTCCCTGGTCAAACACCAGTGGGGATCAGAGCTCAGGGGGCGCTCTGCGTGGCAAGAACCAGTGAGCCCGCCAGAAGAGGGGCCTGAGAGGGGGCTCAGTGAGTTCCTCAGAGGCCTGGCCCCGCGGCACACTCCAGCCCAGCGGCGAACGGCCCTCCCCGTGGACGCCGGCTGGAGGTTCCCGTTCCCTCGGCTAAAACTACATAAATGAAACACGTCTGAGCGAAAGGCTCAGATGCACACTGAAAATATGTCTTAGAAGGCCAGTGAATTTTGCTCAAGACGAGACCTAAACTCTGGAGAATTCAGATTGGGTGTAGAGGCTACAGAAGCCCAACAGGGTGAGGGACAGATACCCTTGAAGGCGGTAATCCTGGCCCCTCACCCCAGCACTAAAGGAGACGAGTGCCCAGAGAACCAGGCAGGGAGACAGGAGGGGACCCTGGCCAGCCAAGGAAAAGAGACCCCTGAGGCAAAGAAGTGGGCTTAAGGCAGGGGACGAGGGGACTACTGGCTCCCCCCAAAACAAGATGAGGCAACAGGTCCCTGGCGCTGAGCACACACACACACGGGGGGCGGGGCGGAATGTTGGTGTCAGACCTCAGGGGTCGGGTCATGGTCTGCAAGCCTCTGGGCTGGCGTCTTGTCTACTTGCCGTCCTTCAGCAGGAAGGGGAAACCTGCCCCAGCAAGGCGGGAACAAAAGTACAGGCAGGTTCGGAGGGCAGGGATCCGTGATGTTCCCCGGGGTCTCTCCCATCCTTCCCTCAGAGGCCGCCCAGGGTGGACCCAGTGAGGGGAGGCACTGTCCCACATGGCCCAGGAAACATGGTCACAGAGGGCTTCTGCCTCAGTTTGCCTGTGGTCACAGACCATTCAACTCAGAAACAGAAGGTAGAGACTCTGGAGTGAAGGGCAGGATCTTCCCTCGCTCTGAATGTGTGTGGATGTGCAGGGGAGGCTCTCACAGCTGAAGCCAGTGACCGTGGCGGGGAGACCCCTGACTCGGGCCGTGTGGGGGAGAGGCAGGGGTATCCTGCCCCAGGAACTCAGCGTTTGTACCGGGCGGGCTGAACGGGCAGAAAGAGTGGATAACCCACCGTCTGGAGAAGTCTGGCACCGTGGCTCTCTGGAGTCATGTCTGTGCCCCGGGGAAACCCTGTTGGGGCCACAGTTGGAAATTGCTATGAGAACCTGGTTCAAGGGTGGTGGGGGCTCAGGGGGTACCCACCCCCTCTCAGAAGAGGCCGCCATCCACCTGGGAGGGAGAGGGGGAGAGGCACGGCTTCCTGCAGGATGACACCCAGTGAGGGCTGGGGAGAGAGAGCGAGCTTCCCAGGCTCTGCTGACGCAGGTGGCCTCTTGAGGCTCATGTGGGGCAACTAAGGAGGAGGGGAGCAGACGGGTGGGGGAGTCAATTCAAGTAAAAGTAAACGGGGGCAGGAGGCCGAAGGGCGGCGGGAGACGAGAGCCGAGCCCTCCCCCGCCCGCAGGAGGCCCGCAACCCCCCCTGCCGCCGCTGCTCGGTCACACCGAGGTCTCAGACTGCAGCCTCATGACAAACTTGTGCGACTTGGGATCCACAAACTCCTCGGAGAGTTTGAAGAAGGGGACCTTCTTGGTGCTCACCACCAGGCTGAAGTCCTGGCGTTTTAAGAGGAAAACGATGCCGTCCTTGAGCCCGTTGGTCACCGGCTCCTCGCTCACCAGCGTCCACTGTTTGGCCAGCCAGCGTTCCTTGTGGTACTGGATGGTGGGTCCGGCCGCCAGGTACCGCTCCAGGAAGGCCTGAGGAGGGGCCAGGGGCTGAGTGGGCATCTCTCCCACCCACCTGCCACCCTCGCCCCCTGGGAGCACAGCTTCCAGAGACAACCAAGATGTGCCCCAGCTCACGCTCTGCTTCCACACCATCTAGAACATTAGAGCAGAAAGGGGCTGGGCTCCTGCTTCAGACCCTTGTTGTAAACATGGAGCCCACAGAGGAGGGGGGCGCCCCAGGGTCGGGGCCTGCGCCCCAGCACTTTCCCGGCCGCAGGCTAAGACCGCGAGCCCTCCCTCATTCTTGCTTCCCCTGCATTCGGCTCTCACGGAGGCTGTCACCCTGCTCACCAAGGGCGGTTGGGGACGCAATTCTAGGAGGCTGACAATAAAGCTGAGGGGAGGGTAAGAGCTCGAAATGAGCACAAAGAACACTCGGTGGCGGTGAAGGGGAACAGGGGGGACTCGGTGTGGGAACAGCAGAGCCCTTGCAGATATGGGAGTCAGGTCTCAGCCATTCCCAGACCCACCTGCCCCTGCCCCTCACCGCCTGGGAACTTGACTCCAAGCAGAGGCGGGGGGTAGGGCAGGGATGGGAGAAGAGACCACAAAGCAGACGAGGGCAGGGCTGCAGGGCTGGGTACAGCGAGCCCCGTGGCAAGGAAGGCCGGGAGCAGGGAGAGGCGGGATGCTGGCAGCAGAGTGGGCCTACCTTGGGCGTCATGTCGTGAGTGATGCAGAACTCGAGGTGCTGCAGGATGCTCTCCATGGTGTGGTAAGGCTGCTGCTTGGTGGTGCGAAGGTACTTCTGCATGGCACGGGCCATGGAGGCGAAGATGGCCTGGGCTGCCTCCCGGGGGTCCATCACCTCCCTCGGGTTCTTCTGCTCCTCTTCCTGCAGCCGCTTAATGTGAGTGAAGGCCTCCTCCACCGCCACCACAAGCCTGGGGGACAGGAGGGGCCTGGACCACATGCCCACCTCCCATCTTTCCCTCAGCTCCAGCCCTCCAGCAACCTGAGTGAGGTCAGGCCTCGGCACCCCCCCGCCAAGACACCACAAACCCACCTGGAGCCAAGGGTTGGGCTATGGGGGCTGTGTGCGTGGGGGGGGGGGTGCATATGCACGGTGCGATAGGGGTGGAGGGAGCAAGGCAGGAGACGGCTGTAGAGTTACAGGAGCCGAGCTCAGGTACTCCAGTGTCAAAGCCAGAGACAGTTAGGGCCCGTGCTCTGGGAAAGAGCTGCACCACCTCGCGTGCAGACGCCATCCTACCTGAGACCCCCAAATCACGCTTCGCTGGCTGACAAACTACCAGACGAGCACAGAGCATGGACAACGTTAACATCTGTCTGGGGGGTGGGTTTGCAAGGAACTAACTACAAACCAAGAAGAAAAAGGCAAGAACACTAGAGCAAAATGGCAGAGGTGAGCCAAACATTCACAAGAGACCTGGCTGGCTGCAGACACCGTAAGCGCTCACCGGCTGGCCATCAAAAACGTTCGTGCAGCACTACTCATCAAGACAGGCAAAGAAGGAAGAGAACTGGAATCCAAACACTACTGAGGGGGTGGGAGTCACCCATGAACCACCTCGCCGCAACAAGATGCCACACACTGGATCAGAGGCAGCAGGGGTGAGTCTCAAAAGCGGTGTTAAGGGGGAAGCAGGAAAAAGAAGTCAATTTACATTAAACGCACACAGACACACAGTGGCGTCTGGAGACCCAGGAACCTGGAGCCTGGGGTAACTGAGGGTGGGATTCTGGGCTAAGTAGATTGTGGCTCGTGTGCGGCTACGGTTCTCTGTTTATTCTTGTGCTTCCGTGTCTCGGTGCAGCTCCTGATAAAACCCTTTTATCTCGGGTGAACCAAGGGAAAAGCTTTCTCCTGGTGACAACCAAAGTAATAGGGAAAGGAAAAATCCACTACGGGCCAAGAATGGCGTTGGCAGCCCAGGAGATCCAAAAACCCTGCTTGGGGTAGAAGATGAAGGGCATGTGTGGCATCGCTGGGTTCCTTCCCACCTGGGCCATTTCTGAGAGAACCGGAGACATGCTGGAATGTCAAAGAAATGGATTGCTGGGGGCGCCTGGGTGGCTCAGTCAGTGAAGCGTCTGCCTTCGGCTCAGGTGATGATCCCAGAGTCCTGGGATCGAGTCCCGCATCAGGCTCCCTGCTCAGCGGGGAGCCTGCTCCTCCCTGTCCCTCCGCCCCTCTGCTCATGCTCTCTCTCTCTCAAATAAATAAAATCTTAAAAAAAAAAATGGCATTGCTGGGACACCAGCCTCATGTCAGGACAGGGGAAGGGATAACTTCCTCCCTTAAAGCCTAGAGACCATGTGAGGAGGGGCGGAGGGCAAGGTGGATGGTCAAATGCCAGGGCCCTCTTCTGTTGGAAGTCCCACGGAAATCCCAACACACCACGGTGGGACGTGGCAGCGGCAGGCACGAAGAAAGACTCTTCAAGCATGACTTAAGTGTATATAATAATGTGAACAGGAAAAAAGGAGTGAAGACAATATTTAAGAATGTACCAAGATATGAGTGCCAGAACCTCATTTTTTGCAGGTAAAAAGATACCATCAGCTGAGCAGGCCTCCAAGAGCTACTGGTAGGAGGCCCAGTCCAGCCTCAGCCCCCACTGCTGCAGGCGAGGCTCACATGGTTTGCCGGGTCCCTGCTCCATGGTGGGAGGCAGAATTCCAAGATGCCCCGTTCACCTCCAGCAGGTTCCCGGCTCCTGGCTATTCAGTTCACTCAGTACGTTTTGCACATATAATTCAAATGCCGAGTCGGTTGACTTGGACATTATAAAACAAGATGACGACTCTAACCAGCCTGATCTTATCACGTGAGCTCTTTAAATGCAGAGTTTTCTCCAGAGAGAAAGAACAGAAAGAACAGGTCAGAGGAAAATTCGAACTACCATATCCTGACTGCCCATGAGGCCAGGTGACAAGGAACTGATTCCAATGACCACTGAGCTTGGAAGAGGACCCAGGCTCGGGGGGTGTGGTCTTGTTTTTGGCCTTGACACCGACTGAGGGCCTGACCCACGGGACTGTGGGCTGGGAAGCGTGCACTGGTTTCTGCGCTCAGCTTATGGAATTCGTCCTGGCAGCCACAGGACACGGATGCTCACAGAGCACCCCATCGTGACAGGCGCACAGGCGCGCTGGTCTTCCTCTCCAGGCCAGTCCACACCCAGCAGGGCCCCCAGGCTCCCCCAGCCCGTCTACACCCAGCAGGGCCCCCAGGCTCCCCGGGGCCGGCCTCACCCAGCAGGGCCCCCAGGCTCCCCGGGGCCGGCCTCACCCAGCAGGGACCCACCTGGCCCTGCGCTTGCGCACCCTCCGCTCGTGCTCCGCCTCCTCGTAGTAGTACTCGTTGTGGCTGTTGTCCCGCCGCCGAGCCGCTGCGGCGATCACAGCCCGGGACTGGCCCGTGGAGTTGTTGGTGCTGTTTTCTGCGCACGAGCAGGAGAGACAGGCACGGTCACTTCAGGGCATGTTCGCTTCCCATCCCAGGAAGTCTGGAGACAGCAACCGGACGCGTCCGGAGGAAGCTGTGCCCACCCCCTGGTGGTACCGCCGCTCCCAACCCTCCCGGCCACAGCTGGGAGAGGCCCACAGGTCGGCCGCCGGGAGCGCCCCGGAGGGCGGGAGTCCTGCTGCACACGCTCCTCCTGGTGCAGGAGGACCTGGAGCTCAAGGGAGCTGAGGGCTTAGGACCAGGGCTGCTGAGCAGATGCAGAGACGTCAGAACGGGGGGCGGGGGGACACGCCACAGCGTAAAGGGACAGCAAGGAGAATCAGCAGCTAACACCAGCCACCTGGAGTCCAGGGCAATGACAGAAAAAACAGGGCTGGGGAAAGCAAGGGAAGAGGCTGAGAGAGAAAGAGCGAGCAGGTACAGAGCCCTGCTCGGGGACGGACGGGAGGGCAGGGGAGCAGGGCCGCTCACCCTCTCCGAGGGAATACACCTTGAAGCCAGACACTTTCTTGGCCAGCACGGACTTGGGCAGGTTGAGGAGGGCAGGGTTGTAGACAGGGAAGTCATGGTAATACTTCTCCAGGATCCACACTGCCACGCGCTGGATGCTGTGGGGGAGATGGCAGGAGGGGGAGGCAGAAGGGACAGACAAGGGGTGCCAGGGGGAGGGAGACATCAGGGCAGGTCGGCAGGGCCAGAAAGCACAAGGGCAGGGACGGGCTGCTCCCAAGAAGCCTGGCTCAGGGCCTGAGGTCGACTTACCAGGCTCCCAAGCCTTCCCCAGGGCTGGGCCTGCTAGTCCTTCCCTGCTGGGCCGAAGCCCAGGGGAGAAAGGGCACTGGGCCTGGGTCCCCCACAAGGGTCACCTCACCCCCTCCAAGAGTCCCCCAAGATTACCTCCAGGACCAGGAGGTGCTGCTGATACTCCGTATGGCCTGGGGGGGGGTGCAGAGGAACTCCCCCGTTATCTTTTCCTCTGGGGGTTCCTCCTCCGGCCAGCTCATCTCAGTGACCACTCACTTGAGGGCTCACCAAGGCTGTGCCTCCAAGAAGGCCAGAAAAGTGATTCCCAAAAGCCCCCGTTCATGCCCCTTTGGTCCAGCCCTCTTTAAGGTCCCCACTGGTTCACTATTCTCTCCCCACTGCTAACTCCCAGTCCAACCTGCCCCGGGACCCTGCGCTGTTGAAAACCTACTGTGTGCAAGTACCGCACGGCGGCCTACGGCCCTCCAGCTCCTCCCCGCCCGCCCCACCGGCTCTCTCACAGCCCTGCAGGCCCCTCCTCCCAGGCCCGCGCCCACACCTGAGATGGCCCACGTTGTAGAAGCGGCTGGCGCCGTCGGTGGAGCGCACGACCTTGAGCGTGAACTGCGGCTGCAGCTGGCGCAGCTCCAGCAGGACCACGGCCAGGTAGTGCACGAAGAGCAGGGCGTCCACCAGCGACACGGCGAACTGCACCACGCCCTGGTAGCTGCGCTCGCGGGCGTCCAGGATGCGCACGCCGTAGAAGAGCCAGTAGGACACCACCAGCAGGAAGACGAGCACCATGAGCAGCGCGCGCAGCACGAACACGCGGGGCAGCGAGGCCTTGGGGCGGCGGAAGAACAGCGCCCAGCTGCCCAGCAGCAGGATGAGCAGCTTGAAGGCCACGGAGATGAAGAGGCCCTCGCAGGCCGTCCCACAGGGCTCCAGCTCCTCGCGCCACAGCAGCGGGGGCAGCAGCAGGAAAGCCAGTGGCGTGAGAAAGGAGAGCAGCGCCAGCGTGGCCCCGGCGGCCACGCCCAGGTGACGGGAGCAGTCCAGCGGAACACTGTCCTCCATGTCCTTGGCGATGCGCGTGAGGTCATCGTGGGAGATGCTGTGCTCGGAGGTGCCCGTTACTACTGTGGTAGTCTCCCCCCAGTTGTCATCCTACAGCAGGAGGAGCCGAAGTCCGGAAGGGGGGGAGGGGAGGGGAAGGGAGGGGGAGGGGAGGGGAAGGGAGGGGGAGGGGAGGGGAAGGGAGGGGGAGGGGAGGGGAAGAGGGGGGAGGGGAGGAGGGGGGAGGGGAGGGGAGGAGGGGGGAGATAGGGGAGTGGAAGAGTTGAGACGAAAGGAAGGGGAGGAGGGGGAGGGGAAACGGAGGGCAGACGCAGGGCAAGGGCAAGAAAGAGAAGAGAGGGCCATCAGCCCATATGCAACCACCAAAATATTTACTGAGCTCCATTCTGTGTTCAAACTTGGTCTCTGCAGGGCTGGCGCCTCTGAGACCTGGACCCTCAGGGCACACAGTAGCAAGCTCGGGGAAAGAACATCAATGCCCAGATCCCACCCAACTGGATAACCACCTTTTTTTAAAAAACCAGATGAGGGGCGCCTGGGTGGCTCAGTCATTGGGCATCTGCCTTCCGCTCGGATGACGATCCCAGAGTCCTGGGATCGAGTCCCGCATCGGGCTCCCTGCTTGGCAGGAAGGCTGCTTCTCCCTCTCCCACCCCCCTGCTTGTGTTCCCTCTTTGGCTGTCTCTGCCAAATAAATAAAATCTTTAAAAAAATAAATAAAAATAAACCAGATGATTTGGGGGCGCCTGGGTGGCTCAGTCAGTTAAGCATCTGACTTCAGCTCAGGTCATGATCCCAGGGTCCTGGAATCCAGCCCTCCCCACAGTGGAGAGTCGGCTTCTCCCTCTCCCTCTACCCATCCCCCTGCTCATGTGCGCGCTCGCGCGCGCTCTCGAATAAATAAAATCTTTAAAAAAAATAAATAAAAGCCAGATGATTTTATTGTTCATCCAAAATTGAGAATCACCGAATTCGCTTAACAATCTAGCCTAAGGCCTGTTTACTCATAATGTGATCTGTGGACCAGCAGTGTGGATGGACATCTCCTGGGAGCCTGCTGGAAATGCAGCTTCTCAGGCCCCACCCCACACCGACGCACCAGAATCTGCATGTTAACAAGACCCCCATGAATCACTCAGACGTTCAGAGGCTGGCAGGGTGCGCTGAGGCACCCAGAGGAGGAGCAGGGTGCGCGTGCCAGGAGCAGAGCCAGGCATGGCCAGCTGGAGCCTGAGCAGGCTACCTGCAAAGTAGGCTAAGCCAGAAGCACCTGTTTTCCAGACCTCAAGCCACTCAAGGTTTCTGAGTAAGGGAGTGACCTGAAAAAAAGCAGTGTGGCAAAGGGAAGAGGCCCCCGGAGGGCAAAGAGGGAGAAGGCAAGTGATCAGTGTAGGGCATGGGAGATGGGACACCCTTAGGGCCACCCTGGGTCTCTGGTCTGCCCGCAGCCCAGAGCCTGCCTGTCCCTGGAGGCAAGGGTAGACAGGCTGAGGTCCCCAGTGTCCTTCTGAGTATGCTTCACTCGAGCAATTTCTGCAGAGGCCAGACACCATCCCACAGAGGAGCCCCAAGACCACCAGTAGCCATCAGTGCCTATACCCTTCATGGGGATACGGGATACAGAGTCTCAGGACTAAGGCACCCACTGGGGAGTGTAGGAGATGCCTGGCAGGGTCAGTGATCAGGGGCTTCCCAAGGACAGGAATAGAGTCTGATCTGATGAAAGAAAGTGGGCGCACTGACCACTTTCAGCTCGAGCAATTACATCAACTCCTCACTCTAGGCTGACCACGCCCCCCCGACACGCTGCCTACCCTCTCCAAGCATCAAGGGTTTGTAGCCTCCTCCCCCACAGCAGGTGGGCTGACCATGTCTCGGGGTCCCTTCAAGAACTCAGGAGGCCAGGTCTCAGGGAGAGGACAGGACTGGGAAAGAGGGAGGAAGAGTATTTCCCTTAGGTACTCATCTGCTCCCAAGACCCAGAAGTCCCAATGTCAGTCACAGAGATTTCTTGTGAGGGAAAAGGGGCTGGGAGTCTCCAGCCCGAGATGCCCCCAAGAAGGAAGAGCGGGAGGCACGAGACTCGGGCGACCTCAGTCACCTCAAATCCTGCCTCTGCCCCTCATCCAGCACTGCGTTCTGCCTGCTGACCTCCCTGCTGGTGAGCACAGTGGGCCAGAGGTTGGAGCAGGAGCAACCTGCTCACCGCCGCCCCCCTCCAGTGACAGGGTCCTTCGGGGCGCCCCCTGCTCCCCCTCCTTTCTCCACAGACTCCGCCCACCCCTGCTTCCCTCCAGACCCAGGCGATGCGATTCTGCAGGCCGACACCAGAGGGCGCGGCAGTGCCCACGCCTGGGGCTCAAGGAAAACTCAGCGCAGCCCTCCCTCCCAGACTCCCCCCCACCGCGCCCTCCTGCCCCGGTTCCCCGCCCACCGGACTGGCCAGGCAACGCCCATGACACAGCCGAAGCCACTTTACCTCTCCGACGTAAGGAGGAAGAGGCTGCGGCTTCCAAAGCGATCCCTACTGAAATTCCCTGAATTCTACTGAAGCAGGGTCCTACCTTGGGACACCAAGCGGAAGGAAGTGTGACACAAGATGCCCTCCCTTGATAGGGCCTCTGTCCGAAGAGACCGGGTCTCCAGGCCCCTCCCCACCGGACGGACCCCCCAACTTCACGGAGCAGCCTGACATCACCTGGCCCGGACCCCGGGCCCGCAGATGCTCACCCGCTCATCCCCCCGCGTGGACTCGTTGTCCAGCAGGGGCTCCCCTGGAGCCTGGATCGTCACCGACTTGTCCCCGCGGCTCCCATCTCGGCTCTTAGAGCGGTGCCGGTCCCGGCGGTCCCTGCGGCAGGAGGCCAGGGGAACGGGCACAGAAGGTCAGAGGGGGGACCTGGGTCTTCTCAGCAGCCCCTGTGCGCGCCCACCTCTCAAGCACCCCCAACACACCCTCCAGCACCCACATCACACCCATGCCTGCCCACCTGTGCTTGCGGGAGCTGCGGGAGTGGCCCGACTTGTAGGAATAGCCCGAGTACTGGGACTCGGTGTCCATGGCGTCTGAACGCCGCGCCTTATAGCGCTCCAGGGCCACAGGCTGGGGCCTTTTGGGGGGCCCCACAGCCACCTCCTTCAGCACCGGCTTCTTCAGGCCAAGAGGCACCTTCAGGAAGTCAACCGTCACCCTGAGGGACTCTATTTTGCTGGACGAGTGAGCTTGTCTCAGAGAAAATCAAGCGGCGCTCCTGAGAAAAGGAAGCAGCTGATTAGAAGTAGCTGGAGCTCCCTGTGAGGTCAGGGCAGAGAGGAGGACAGTCCCCAAAGGGTAGCTGCAGGAAGCCTAGCCACAACCTCAGAATATTCCATCCAGGTTCCCGCTCCGCCCAGCGGGCCCACTTGCTCCAGTCCTGCCTCCTAGAAGGAGCACCCCTCGGCTGTGCCAACGGGGTGCGGGGAAGACGGCCAGCAAAGGCCAGTAGGAACGACCCGACCCTGGACACCCCGGAGCTGAGAACCAGGGCGACGCTTTCCTTATTCTCAGCCAGGAAAACCATGGCTCAGAGAGGGCAGGTTCTGGCCCGGCTGACAGGCTGGACCAACGGAGACCTCACGCAGCAGAAACCCGCTAGCTTCTACAGAGGCCTCTCCTTCCCCCGACTCACAACTTCTGAGGATGCCCACAGAAAGAGGGCTCTCATCACCATCTTGCCAACACCTCCATCAAACAGACCTGTAGCCACGGGCCAGGTCAGCCCGGCTGCTCCCCTTGAGGCTCGGGGTGTGTGTGTGTGTGCGCGCGCACATAAACTAGGGGACGAGGTCAAGAATGGTAACCATGGATAATGTTGGGGTGAGTGGGGAGAAGGCAGCAGAAACCATTCAAAAGCCTAAAGCCTTGAAATGGCAAGGTCGAGAGTCTTCTTGGCTGAGTGTGCTCGGGGCAGCATCTTTATTCTCCATGTTCACCTTTGAGCTCTGCAGAGGAGAATTAGCTCTCCTCTTCCCCACTTCCCCAACCCTCACCCGCATCCTGCTGGGCCCCCAGAGCCCAGCCCTCCACGGCTAGCAGCCACCGCGCACCCTCCCCTCTGCCCCACCTCTGCCACGCACGCACAACTCCGCCACGCACACGCGTATTTCCCAGCCTCACTCACCGGCCCATCGACTCACTCTCAGGCGCCTCTGTGCACCACGCTCCCTGCGAGGCCCTGGGGCTATGGCGGGGACCAGACCCTGCATTCCCAGGCTGGTGGGGCAGACGCACACGAAGGAGGACACTGGAGTATGAATAACTAACTGCAGGAGTGATGACAGGAAAACCAGGAGAGACGGCTCTGGGGGCCGCGACCAGAAACTCAGTGCTTCTGGAAAGTCTCCTGGAGAAAATGACACCTGAGCCTGAAGGAAGAGCAGCAATGAACCAGGAAGAGTGGAGGAGAAAGGCAGGGAGGCGCGCTCAGGAAGACCAAGGGCAGCGGAGCTCAGTGTATTTCAAGAACCAGCATCGGCCCGTGGGGCTGGAAGTGAGGAAGAGGAGGGTGGACAGGTAGCCAGGGGCCAAGCTATTGCAAGATCCCTGGGCCAGGTGAGGAGCTCGCGTTTTAGTCCAAGCCCCAGGGGAAGCCTGTGAAGGATTTTAGCTGGGCAGGCCGGGGCTCGGGGGGAGGGGAGCGCAGCCGTGGGAACGTGGGAACACAAGGAAGGAGGCTGCTCCAGGCGTGCAGGCCTGGAGGAGGTGACAACAGCCGGGCATGAGACACGCTGGTAGGATCAGCAGGGCCCACCGAGGTCTGGCTGAGGGGAGGGGAGTGCCCAGGATCTCTGGCCCGAGCAAGAGAGTGGATGGTAGTGACATCATGGGGTGGGGCGGTGGGGGGCAAATCTCAGGAGGAAGGCAGTGATCTCCATTTCCAGCGGGCTAAGTTCAAGGCCATGGGACAGGCGGTCAGGGAGGCAGGGGGGTTTCCGAGGAGCCAGACTCAGGAAGAGTCTGAGGCTGGAGGTGCTGCCGGGGTGTAAGGTGGGAGTGGGTGGGATCCCCTTGGAAGAGGAATAAGTTAAGGGGTTTCTGGGGGTCCCGGTGTGTAAGAGCAGGCAAAGGGGCCAACGAGGTGAGGCCAGAGGACGGGGGGGAGGCCAGAAGAGTGGGCTCCCGCGGCAGCCGAGAACCGGAGAGCGTTTGGAGGCAGGAATAAAACCAACCAGGTCGCATGCTGCCGAAAAGTCAATGATGTTCAGAACTGAACGGGTTTCAGTGTAGTTGTTAACTCTTCTCCCACTAAAATAAGCGGTCAGCAACTAGAGAACAGGAAGCATGACTGAGACATATTTGTGTCCACTACCCTCCCGGGGGAAGGGGCAAGAAACTGACACTGACCTGGGGAATGCACTCGCCCTCTGACTGTCGGGGAACCCGCCACGGCCGTAGGGAAATGAAATCCATCCCTCCATTCCTTGATCCCCCTACCAGCTATCTGGAGGCACCCCCGTGGCCTCTCGATGGTTGTCAATAGCGCCACGGCAAGGCAAGCGTGTGACAGACACACGCTTAGGGGACACAGACATGAAGCCTCAACCCAAGCCGAACCCTTTCTAAATACCATTGCAGTGAACAGGGCCTTCGTCCACAAATTACACGTCAGGCTCCTCCACCCCGGCTCCTGAGAACCCTTTCTACTGCCTAAGATCTCAGTACAGTTCCCACACCTTGTCTGCATCTGTCTGGCCTGTTGCAGCCTATTCTCGTCCCCAGACCTGAAGCCCACCAGGAGGTTCAAGAGAACGAGCAGGCTCCAGAGAGGGGGTGGAGAAGTAAGGGGGAACAGACCTGCCCTCGCCCGGGTCTAGATAGAGGCAGGATCCAGGACTCCCCACCATCTCAGCCTCACCCTTAACACTCACATCTCCAGAGCCAAGAGCACAGAGAGCCTGGGATTTGCATCCAAGGCTCTGCATTCAAATCCTGACTCTCCCACCCGCCAGCTACGTGACCACAGGCAAGTTACTTAAGTTCTCTGCACTTTGTAGCCTGGTAGGCTCGTCGGGAAAATCGGAAAATGATGATACATACTTGACGGGTGTGAGAGAAATGCTTCTATACACTGCTCAGCTAGTAATTAGTTAAGGAATTAATATGCTCTGGCTCAGGGTCGCCCATACTCCAACCCCCAGACACTTCCTCTGAGACTTTGGAAAGAGGTGGTATAAATAAATCCTGCTGTTTGTACTACTAAATAAAGAAGTCACACACACACACACACACACACACACACACACACACACACACACACACACACACACACACACACACACACACACACACACACAGCCTTGACCAGAACCACTTCAAATACACCCAGGAGGAAAGCCGGTACCATTGTGTTTCCCCTACAGATAAATTTCAAACCAGACAAGAGTGCCAGCCCCTCCCAACCCTTTGTTCCGAGCGAGCGACTCGGCCTGGAGCCCCTACCTTCCTCCCAGCCCCGTATTAAGACCCAGCATACACCCTGCTCCCCTGGCCCACTTCACCAACCCCCCCACACAACCCAACTCAAGGTGCCCCAAAAAGCATCCAAATGTGCTCCTCCTTCCCCTACCAAACAGAGGGACCAGAATGAACACCCAATTTCTCAGACCCTTGCCTGCTGTCCCCTCAAGTACCTGGGGAACTAACCAGAATCTGGAGAGGCTGGGGGAGGGACGGGAGGTGAGTGCAGACAAGGGGAGAAGTGGCCCTTGTTTCATCAGCTCAGGAATCAGGGGTCTGGAGGGTCTCCTGGGTGGGCGGGTTCCCAAGGAAGAGGGTGGGGGAGGGGAACACTGGATGAGACCAACAAGTGGAAATGTCAGAGGCGGACCTCCAGGGCAGCAGGACCCGGTGTGGACCGGGGGGTGGGGGGGGGCCCTGGTTTGCGGGCGGGAGGCTGGGAAAAGTAATGTGTCCCATTGCGTACACCTTGCCCCCACCTCCAAGACACACAAACACACTCACTCAGTCCCCTGCTCAAACCAACCATGGATTATCTGGGGTTAAAAGGAGGCCAGAGAGGAGAGAGAGAAGGAAGGGAGCCTGTCACAAAAACAAGACCCTTCTCCCCCCAAAGGCCTTTCAGAAATAAAATTAATGGAATGTGTCTCAGTACCATCCCAAGGGGACTGGGGGGGAGGGGTGGGGGGGAATGTGGGGGCTTTTGTCCCGGCTGCCCAGCTTCTCCCACATTGATCACCATGGCAACCAAAGCCCCCTGTTGCCTAGGTGATGGCAGCCGGGTCCTGGAACCCGTACCCAGCATCCAAAGCGAGGGAGGTTGTGAAGGTGGGGGGGGGGGTTAGGGACAGAGGGGGAGAGAATGGGGTTTCTCCTCTGGCAGCCCCAGCTTTTGTCTGAGCCCTGGGATCAGGTTTCTTCAGGAAACAATCAGAGGCCTCTGGAAAAAATACACTCAGAACCTGGCAACAGGCAGAGGGAACAAGGCCTTGGGGGGGTGGGGTGGGGTTACAGAGGGGAAGGCTGGTGTTGGCCAAAATGCAGACTGAGACTGGACCCTTCCCCGTGGCCCCCCTCGGAGGCGCGGCTCAGGTGGACAAGGCGTTGGACAGAGACACGGGCACCCCAGTGTGGGGCAGGTGCTGGGGACCGAAGGCCAGCCAGCAAGTGGCGAGGATCACAACCTCCTTCGCCTGCTCTCTGGACCGGGGCCACCCCACCACCCAGTCCCAGCTCCTTCAGGCCCGGGATGGGGACAGGAGGCGGGGCAGAGGTGAGGGTGGGGCTGGGGGAGTGACTCAGCCAGAAAAGCAAAGGTGCAGAGGGGACCGGACACAAACATGTACCTAAAAAGAGCACCTGTTATTCCTCATCTCTATGGAAGACGGGGCTGGGGGCAGCAGACCAGCTGCGCTGCGGAAGGCACTTGGGTTGGATCTTCCGGCTGCGGGGAGAGG
Source organism: Zalophus californianus (assembly GCF_009762305.2). Classification (NCBI taxonomy): domain Eukaryota; kingdom Metazoa; phylum Chordata; class Mammalia; order Carnivora; family Otariidae; genus Zalophus; species Zalophus californianus. The sequence continues at coordinate 5,058,779 of NC_045604.1, read as the reverse complement.
ACGAGACACCAATAGCTTTCCTGACCCTGACGGGGCAGAGCTCTTGATAGGCCCACTCTTGAAACAAACGGCCCCCTCTTCTCAGTCCGAGATGGGGAAGGCTGGTGCTGCCGGACACAAGGGAAGGGGCACGGTCCCCTCCGCGGACCCCTCCTGCAGAGCCATCTGTGGACACCTGCCATTTAAAGGTCTGTGATTCCTACGCAAGAGCCCGGGTCCACCTGCCGCTGCCTCCGGGTCCCCACTCCTGCCCACAGAGCGGCGTGGGCGTGTGAGCGCCCCTGGCCCAAGGCCCCTGAGCTTCACCCACCACAGCCCCGACGTCCAAGGACATCGATGTGAGTCCACGCACCATGCTGGTTGGCCACCCTCCTGGGTGCCACCGGGGGTCCCACCTCCCCGCCCGGTGTCCAAAGAACTAGAAATCTGCCCAGCAAAACAGAGCGCCCTACCACGTCATCAGGCTGGTGGGAGGAGGGCAGAGACTCAAAGTCACAGCTATGCTTCTCCAGACCGGTGGTTTTCCCTCTTTGCCATGTGCTCAAGCCAGGCCCTTACAGCCACCGCTGGTGGCGAGAGGTGTCCAGTGTGGGAGCAGATGCAGACACCTAACCGGCTGCCTGCCGAGGCCAGGAAGGTGCCAGAACCTCTACCTGTGCCCACGTATTCCCCAAGCTCCCCCTTCTCTCCCCACCTCCTGGGAGGAAACTGCATGGACCCACCCAGTTCTCGGCAGGTCCCAGCACTCCCCTGGAAGAGGCCTTTGAGGTGCAACCCTATGTTTTCCAGATAAAAACATGCACCCCAGAGAAAGACGCCATGGTCGCGTCTCAGGCACGCCTTTCTGGCCTCCACTGTTGGACCTGACTGACGCTCTGGCTTTGAGGTGTGCTCCTCTCAAGAGCGAGACCAGGTTCCTCCATGAGACTCTCGGGCCTCGGAGCAGCCAAGACTATCAGGCCAGGATGGAGAAAGCTCACGCGGACCCCTGCTCCAGCCCCTCTTCTCACCAGTGTCAAGGGACACACTAGACAGGCCCAAGCTGAGACAGTCGAGACCAGAGCCCTTCCCCTCCCAGGGATGGTTTCTGCCCCACCCCTCCCCCACCCAGCTGAGGCTCTCGATGCTTCCTGATCGTCCCCATCCGGCCTCCCCATCCGGCCTCAGCGGTGGACAAGCCATCCGTCCCAGGAGGCCAATCTGGGTTTCCCCACCACAAAAAGAATTAAGGTGAGAAAGGCCGGGGACAGCCCCAGGCCCTAGACCAAAAATGGGCTGGAGATTTGCTCCCGCCCTCACTCCTGCACCCTGAAAAAGGTCCCAGTGTCCTTGGCTGAGACCAGAGCTAGCAGCTGGATCTCAGGGCGCTGAGGTGGAGGAAAGGGCCGGCCTGGGGAGCCCGGGAGCCCCCGCCCTGCTAACCAGGCACACTCCCAGGACAGCCCCAGACATGAGCTCACCATCCTTCGAGCCCCAGGGCAGGGGCAGGATCCTTCTCTTCCCTGGGCTGAGAAGCAGGGGACGGCCGGGCTTGGGTCACCTTGGTGACTGAGCTTCCAGAGCAGCTGCTCATGGCCAGACCCCGGTGCAGGGAGCACCACTGGGGAGAGAGCCCGCACACTGGGCTGCTGGCCAGGATACCTGAGCCTGCGTTCTCACAGAAAACGAGCTGGGGGAGCCAGAGCCAAGCCCTGCTCCTCTACTTCCTCAACTTCCCTCCATCTAAAGCGGGGGTGATGTGGGTACCCTCCAAAATCCACAGACACACCGAAGCGCAGACACACACATACACCCACACTCCTATCCCCCTCTGAAACCTGGAATGGCTCCTGCCCGCCCCACCCAGCTCCACCCACCCTGGCCGGGCAGGTTCTGTAGAGACCTGCTCTGCTTTCTCTCTGGCACCCCCACCCCCACACCAGCTCGCAGAAAGTCTCTGTCCCCCAACACACCATACACCAGTGCGCACGCATGCACCCCCACCACAGCGCCTCATTCCCTAGCCTCCCCCAGACCCCATTCCCAGCCAGGGGAGAAGGGAACCCTGGGCAGGGGGAGGGTAGACAGCAGAAAGGGTGAGTAATCTCTTTGGCAACTGTCCCAGGTGGGGGCCAGAGGGGAGACAGGGTGCGAGGCGGGTGAGAAGGTAACCAGGGCTTCTAGATGCCTGGATGCCCTGTTTAATTTCCACCAATGGGCTGGCCCCACAATTCCCACCCACCAGGCTCTGAACTTCTTCCTCCCTCAGCTGGGGCAAAGGACTGGCCCCTACCTGCCCATCAGGTGAGCTGTGGAAGAGCCAAGAAGGAAAACAGGTACCTCGAGTTGTCCTCAGGGACAGGAGAAGGTGGACCATGGGAGGTGTGCAGGCGGCTCACAGACCAATTCCTGTGCACTCCACACTCCCAGCCTCGAGGAACACAAAAATGCCTCCCTCTTCGTAGCCTACCGTCTCAGGGAGGCGCCAAGTGACCCTGACTCCAGGAGGCCCTCCCAGCCTGCTTGCCTAGCCTCTGCCATGGAGTAGGAGGTGGCAAGTGGCTACTTGGGGAGGGGAACTCAGCCACCCTTGGGCTCACATGCGGTGGGGGAGCTGGGGACACGGGGCACGAAAGCCGGTTTATACGGGAAAAGTAGCAGGGTGGGCCTAAGGACGTGACGCAGCATGACCGAGGGTGCGGGTGGCAGGCCTGGTTCTCCCCACTCTGGAAACCTTCCCCTCACGCTTCAGCCCAGGGCCCCAGATCTGGCAAGTGACCCAGCTCCTGTACAGGAAAACCGGGCCAGCTGAAAGGCCCACGGTACCCACCGACCTCCACCACCTTGACTAAGTCACCACCCGAGGTTTCACTCTTCCGAAGAAGTCCCGACATCCTCCGGCCCTTATATCTGCCACCTCCAGTCCTGGAGTATAAAGCAGGTGACAAAACAAGTATCTCTGTTCACACTTGGTTGTTTTTTAAGTTACCGCATTCACACCTTCCTTGGGTTCAGCACCTGTTCCTGTCCAAACCCCACTTACCCTAAAAAGCCAGAGGCCCCTCCCCAGACACACACACAAACACACACTCTCTTCTGGCTGGGGTCGGGGAGCCAGGAGCCCCCTGGTGAAAGTGGGGGGTCTGAGGAATATTTTGGGGGTCACTGGAAAACACTACAGACAATGAGGGCCAGGCCCCTTCCAATCACAAACAAGACCCCATGGGCTGGAGTGGCCAGAGCCCCCCCATGTGTGAAGGAGCCCACAGAGAGGTTCTGCCCAGGGCGCAGCCCTGCCCCAGGCTTGTGACCAGGGGGTGCTCCTCTTGGAAGACCCCCTTCTCCCAGGAGATTCCCCCTGGCCCCGCCCTCAGAGGTAGATGTCTCTACTCAGGCTGACGTGGAAACTCACGTCCGCCTTTCAGGAGACCGGGCAGTGATTCAAGTTCAAGATTAAAGGCAATAATGAGCAAATCGGATTCAACAGGAAGGAGGCAGTGGCAGGCGGAAGGAGCATTATGGAAAATGGAAGATCAATGCAGTCATGGGATCTCAGGTGAGCTGCTTACCTTCTCCAAACCTCAGTTTCTGGGCCTGTAAAATGGAGTAACAGTGCCTACTCAGGAGGTTAAGAGTTTCCAACAAAATAACGTACGTGGAACGTCACGGAGTCAGGCACATAACAGATGCACAATACGACGTTACTCCCACATATTTGTCCTTCAGGGGGTGCGCCTCCAATCCTCCCACTTCCAGTTCCCATCCTTTCCTTGTGAGAAGACCCCACCCAGAATGAGATGGAATCACCTCGAGCTACAGTGCTGGCCCCAGCCCCCCAGACGACGACCCCACCCTAACTTCCACCACAGCCGAGCCCTGCCTGGGAGAGCAGCCTCAAGCCCCCTTCCCATTCTCTGCCTCGTTCCTGGGTTGGGGGTGGGGGGCTGGCCCCAGGGGCCCCACCCCTCTCTTCCCCTCCCTCCTTCCACACTTACAGAGGCAGGACCTGGGTGCCCCCCTCCTGCAGGTGTTAAGCCCAGCTGTGTGTGCAGTAGCTGGGGAAGGGGACCCCACATCTGCCATCCCACCCCAGCCCCCAGCTTCTCCCCCTCTGCCCTCACCGCCCCACCCCGACCACCAGGAGGTCCTTGGCTCTGCTGATTCCAAGCCTGCTTCTCCCAAACCCGTTCCCAGCTGTCACGTAATTACCAGCCTTGCCAGGAGCACCAGACAAGCACAGCAACACCTCATTTCCAAAGGGCCCCACCAGACAAGGCCTCTGCCTCCTTCTCCGCACCAAGCAGTGTGGAGGAAGGGATGGAAAGATTCTCCCTGACCCACCTCATTTCTCTCCAGATCACAGGAAGGCTGCCCAGGTCAGATCACCAGGAGGCAGGCTAGAGAAGGGAAGGCTGCGGGGGGCGGGGGGGGGGGCGAGGAGGTTTAAGTAGGATTCACGCCCAGGCTTTTCCCTCATCTGCTACTAAAACCTCCCCGTGAAGAAAGCTACCAACCTGGAGAGAGTGAGAGAAGAAATGTCAGGTCAATTCGGAGACAGGGGAAGTTGAAAGACAGGTACCCGCAGGAACGAGGATAGACACATACAAGAGGGAACCACCAGAGAAAGATGAGGAAAGGGCAAGTTAAAGTCCCATCCTCCACCCAGACCCTGAGAAGAAGCAATAGGATGCCAGCCTCTCCCTCCCTATTACCCACCAACCTCATGGGACTTCCTTTTACAGGCAGGGAAACTGAGGCCAGATCCCCCATCTTATTCTAAGATCCAACAGTACCACGCTGCATGCAGCTCACCAACACCCCCAATCCTTCTGGCACGCTCAGCCGGTACCTGCAGAGCCCTCCGCAGGCCCTCCCTGTCTGCCTAGCTCATCCTCTACATCCTGCTAAAGTCCATCCACACAGTGGAACACAATTCGGCCATGAGAAGGAATGCGGTTCCGATGCCTGCTCCCATGGGGAGGAACCTTGAAGGGATGGTGCTCCGGGAAGGCAGACAAGACAGAAGAGGTCACGCGTCGTATAATTTCATTTCTATGAAACATCCGGAACAGGTAAATCCACAGAGACAGAATGAAGACCGGTGGTTGCCAGAGGAAGAAGCAGGGGATGGGGAGCGCTGCTTTGTAGACACGGGTTTCCTTTCGGGGCGGGGAAAAGGCTTTCAGAGGCCATGGCTGCACAACGCTGCCAACTACCAAATGCCAACGCACACTTTAAAGTGGTTAATTCCAGGGGCGCCTGGGGGGCTCAGTCGGTGAGGCGTCTGCCTTCGGCTCAGGTCATGATCCCAGGGTCCTGGGGTCGAGCCCCGCATCTGGCTCCCTACTCAGCAGGGAGCTGCTTCTCCCTCTCCTTCTGCTTCTCCCCACTGCTTGTGCACTCTCGCTTTCTCTAGCAAATAAACAAAATCTTTTTTTTTAAACGGTTAATTTTATATTATGTGAATTTCACCTCCGTTTAAAAAAACTCAGCCAGCGAAGGGCACATCTCCTCCCTGTGCCTTCCCTGACACCCCCCCAGGGCCAAGCACTCCGGCTCCAGGCTTAGGTGGCCTCCTGAGCACACCTCCATACAGCATTCACTGGGCTACAGAGAATCGACGTGTTTCTGCATGTCTCCCTGGGAAAGCCCGCCTCATCCGCCCCTCCCGCCTCGGTGCTTCACACGGCCCCCCGGGCAAACAGCAGGCAGTGCCCAACGTGGTCCGCCAGGAGAGCAGAACCAACACCAAGCTCCGCTCCCCAACCCAGAGCTGCCTCCCATCACAGTACCAGGGAGAAGCCGAACCACTCCGCTCACGTGGACCGAGCGCTCCCCGCGTGCCAGGCGCCGGGTGGAGGGCTCACGCTCTGTTCCTTCACTTAACCCTCATAAACCGAAGCGGTAGGGCGTACTATTAACTCCGTTTTACAGGTGAGGCTTCAAAAAGTTCTCTCTTCTGTCTGAGGTCTTGGAACTAGGAAGTGGCAAAACGAGAAGGTAGGAGCAAGTTGAAACCCAGGCAAGGAGGCCACTGGGGGGACCTGGGGTTCCTGGAGAAACGTCCCATCGGGGTTGGAGGATGGTGTCCTAAGACACTCAAGAGGCTAAAGAATGGGGTTTAAGAACTTGCCCCACGTCATGCCACTATGAAGTACTAATTCCAGCCGATGCTGTCAGGGTGTGGGGAGCTGTCAAGGGCAGAATGTGCAAAAAAGCAGACAGGAGTTCCTAAAACTCAGAGGCGAGGAGGAGAGTCCCAGAGCTCATCCCTCTGCCCCCCCCAAAGTTTCTGTTAGCCAAGTACATGCCCCCCCAACCGGAAGGGCCTCTTGGAAACCAGACAAACAGATAAAAGTCTGTCCTGCTCTAGGGCCAGCAAAGGGGGCCCCTCCTCAGACTCTGAAGGAGCAGAAGGAGCCGAGAGCCACACCGGACAGCACCGTCTTGGAGGAACCAGAGGAATGACCAGGCAGAAGCAAGATAATGGGGCAGGAGGAGCCGATGTGTCCACTGGTTCCAGACTAGAAGTACTTCCAGAGATGGCACCTCCCATCCTCTGAGCACAACACGTCCTCCTTGGAAGAACGCCCCCACCAGCATGGTGTAGCAGGTATGCACGAGGGCCAGAGCGCCCCCATCCTCGATTCAAGAGCCTCGCTCGCCACAGGAGCCCTACCCATCAGACAGTGTCTGGCTTGGGGGAATCATGCATCTGGTCCTTCCTGCTCTGCCCCCAGCCCTAGTCCCAACATGTTCTAACTTCCACTACCCTTATTCCCCCAGTCTTAGGAAAGCCAGGGAGCCCTGGAGACTAAAGAGGGAACGTTCCAATTGCACATGCCCTTTAGGCACTCAGACATTGCAATTCCAGTTCCTCAGAGACCCTGATAAACCTGTGCTGTCACAACCTCAGCCCCTAAAACTGGGCAGCTCACCCTAACCCCTGGCAGCAACAGGAAAGCGTCCGAGAGGGTGATGGAGAATAAAGCGTGCATCCTAAACAAGGAGACGATCAGCCCCTTCCCTTCACCCCAAAAGAGAAAGCACGAGAGGAGAGGCCAAGGGGGTAACCACCGCTTCTGTGGGGAGAGATACACCCACTTCCCCGACAGTGGTGACCTCCCGCCAACCTATCAGGATGGTGAGGATGGCCTTCGAGGGATGCCCACGCTCTCCCCAACACATGGACTCGTTTGCCCCCTCACTGGCTCAGCTCCTGCTCCTCACCCTCAGACCCGGCCCCAGACCACAGCTCCGCCCCAGCCATGCTCCTCACCAGGGAAAAAGGAAACTAAGGGATCTGCACAGACACACCTGCAGAAACTCTTGAGGGACCCCCCACCCCCCACCCCACCAGCCTCCCCAGAGCTCCCACGCCACCTTCTCAACCCCATGGACAGACCCCGTTGTACCACACCCCATTGTTCATCCCTCCAGCAGACTGCCTCCTCTGGCCTCCGCCCCATACCAAAATCCCAACTCCTCAGGAACTGTAGGGTCCTGGAGGAAGAGCAGGGTTCGTGGGATCATAAGTCAAAGACTCCAAGGCGCTTTCCAAGACAACGGTGGCCTGAGGGGGCTGAGCCTGGGCCTGAAAGCCAAGAATGTGGCCTCTCCATGCACCGGAACCCAATCTATGATGGTGGGGGAGGCCCCTCTTCGTTCTCTCCCTGACTCCTCCAGGGCCTCCGATTCCTCTAGGACTACAGCCAGAACCCCTGTCCTCTATTCCCCACAGCACACGCCCTTTTCTAGAAAAACCCACCTCCCAAACAGGCATCTCTTAAGATGGCCCACTCACTCCCACATGTAGGTCTCAGATACTTAAAGCACTTCCCTTGCACCCTGAGAGAGCCACATCCAAGAAGCTGCAGAATCATCCAGACAGCTGTCCTTTAGGCTTTCTACCAGGAAAATCTGCCTGCAGAGGCAAGAGATAGTACCCCCAACACACACTCAGAAACACACGCACCACCTAAGGCAGCGCACACACTGGTACGTACCCATCAACGCAGGTTGCACACAAGAGAACAGATTCGCTCACCCCCTTTCCACCACACAGGCGCACGCACAACTATCCAGGTATGCCCCATTCTGTTCTTACACACCCACCTTCTTCAATACCTACACCCTTCTTTCCCAGAAACCCCTCCACAGTTCACACATGTAGACACACACCCCTTCCCCCGACTATACACGTAAATGCACATCCTAGCACACAACAGATACAGGGTCAGCTGCTCCCTGGGTGCACACACCTCCAAAGAAAAACCCCTACACCTCCAAACCCCGGGGTCCACCTGCAGGAACACGCAGCACATCACGGCGCGCGCGCGCGCGCACACACACACACATACACACACACACACACACAAAGAATCACACACACTGAGCCTCCACTGATGCTTTAAAACTCACTAATGCAGAGCCCCCAGCCGCCCAAATGGGTAAATCTGAGTGGGGAGAGAGATGCCGGCGGCTGTCCCTGGGCCCCCATACACAGTGCCCGGGTACCCGGCCCACCAGCCCCGTCCTCGAGCAGCGCACACACACCCTCTACTCTCCTCGATCGGTCCCCAGACTCCACACTACACCCGGAATGCATACCTGCCCCGTCCCTCCCCACACTCCTGAAGGTGTGTCTGCACCCCTAAACACCTCCCCCCTTCCAATACCTCCAGACTCCGATCCTTGCACTGCCTCTCCCCCACCCCACCCCCCCGACCTCCAACACACACTCCCGGTCTCCGGCTTCAACCGGCTCCCCCGGGATGGGCCCCGGGCCCAGGAAAGTCCCTGGCTCTCCAGGCCCGGGCTCCGCCCCCTCCCCAGGAGCCCCCCGGCCCTCCGCAAAGTTGGGGGGGCACTCCGCCGTGCAGAGGGAAAACGGACCGGAAGGGGGGTGCCCCGAGCCCCCCTTCCCCCAGCAGCCATCCCGCCCGCCCCGGGGGCCGGGCACCCCCTGGCCCCCTGCACGATTGTCCTCCTTTCCTGTTTCTTGTCCTCCTTTCTTTTTCTGGCAAACTTTGCCCGCGCCCCCGCGGCCCGGCACTCACCGCCGCCGCGAAGTGCCGGTGGGCTCGGCCCGGCGCCTTTGTATCCGCAGCGCTCCGGGTCGCGGCGAACTCGGCGCTCGCGGACGGGCAGCGCGGGCGAGGGCGGCGCGGAGGGGGCTCCGGAGCCGGCCACCCCCTCTGCGTCCCAGACCGCTGCCTGTCCCCCCCTCGGGGCCCCGGGGGCAGGGGCCGGGGGATGGGGGCGCTCAGGCTCCCATGGCGGGGCCCAGGAGCACGGAACCGGGGGCCGGGAATCGCACCGGAGCCGGCGGCGGAGCGGGGAGGGGACGCGCAGGGGAGCGGGCGAGGGGCGGGGGGACGGGGGGGGCGGGGGGCGCGCGCTCCCGGGCACCGCCTCCCGGCTGTTCCCGCCGTCGCGCCCCTCCCGCCGCCGCGCCCATTGTCTGCGGCCCGGCTCTTCCCGGAGCCGCCGCTCCCCGGCCGGCGGGCCTCCCCAGACGCGCGGGGCCCTCCCAAGCCTGGAAGAAGGCCGCGCCCCGGCGACCCCGGCCCCGAGCGGTGACCGGGGAGGCCTCGATCCCCGGCCAGGGCCCAGCCCGCAGCCCCTCCCTCCTGGGGCGCCTTTTCCCGAGCCGCCGGTGAGAGACGGAGCCCCCGGACCCCCGGGGATGGAGGTGTGCGTTCTTGCGGGCCACAGACCCGGCTACACAGAGTCCAATCTGGGACGTGGAAAGATTGATTTCCTCCCCCACCCCCCCAGGGCTGCGAGAAGGGAGAGTCGTTTCTGATTTTAATTAGTGGCAGGAGACGCTCCGCGCTTCCCGTGCATACGGGGATTTCCCTGACACCAGCACCACCGCATCCCCCCTCCCCCCCGCTTCCAAAAATAATTTAATTACTCGGTGTTCTAGCTGCGAGCGGCGACCGCCCAGTCAGTATGGGACGCTCCCTCATTAACACTTTTTTCCTCCACTCGGGTTTGAGCGTTGGGATTAATTACAAAGGGAGCCCTGCCCTGGGGGAGTGAGGGCGGGGGAGGCGCAGGGGCAGGGAATCTGGATGTAGGGGAGAGGGGCGCTTCTCCCAGGAAACCTCCAAAGGCCTATCAGGTCCTTAACCCCAATCACACAGACTCTTGGCCCTAGGGGCTTCAGATACCTCGGAGTTGGGGGTACTAGACGGGATGTAGGTATCCCAAAACATCCCACACAATTGGGGCAATTCTGCCTTGGAGCATTCCAAGGAACCAGCTGGGCTTCCTGAAGTGGGGCAATAGCTCTGAACCCACCAAGAGTCTCCCCCATCATAAAAGCCTGGGTTGTGGGAAGTCCCTATACCCTTTGGAGTGCGCAAAACCTTAAAGTATTATTATATTATCTTCTTATTGCCGCGCAACCTTGCACTTACCTAGAATAGTAATACTTCAAAAGCACCTTCGCATACTTCTCCCTTGCAGGTCCTCTCACCATCTCAACATCTTCGGGCTTTCAGTCCTGATACCTTCTCACCCAACCCTGTGATTAAAAAGTCCCAAGGGAAAGAGGTTCTCAGCTTGCTTGGGATTTCTGCTCCTCCCTAATGAAATTTTTTCTCTGAGACTGCAGCTTATCCTTCACAGTTGTCCATTCTAACCTAACCAACCACGAGGACAGAGCCACGTTCTTCTGCATGGTTAACACTCAAAAATGGAAAATCTTAGGCAACACTTCCCTTCTCCTTAGCCCTTGCCTCTCCTCACCACCCCCCGCCCCCATCCCACATGAGGAGTGAGCAAGTGACTCAGTACCAAGACTGCATGTGATATGCAGAATCATTATTTCCGGTACCCAAGTCCCTGTGTACTGAGTCCCGGTGCTTGGTGCCTGTCACGTGCCCGGCACCAGGCTGCACCCACCATCCTGGCGGTATATGAGGGACACGTGGCAGAAGAGCTGGGAAAGGGAAAGGGAGGAAGAGCAGGCTTAGGTGTTCCCAACCCTGCCCCGAGCACACCCCACCCCGTGCCAGGCAGCGAGTGTATAATTTGACCCACTGTTGGGGCACTAGCTTCAGCATGAAGTATGTTCACATGATGCTAGCCTGTTTCACAAGACTCAGAAAGGCCCAAAGAATCAGAATTACAGGTATTTGGAATAACAGACAGTTCTGTAGACTGGCCCCACCCAAACCCAAAACCTAAGTCAGGATGTCAACAGATAAAGCTTCAGGATTAACAGATACGGGGCATCGAGCTGGGAATAAACTCAAGCTCTCCTTTCTCCTCTCAGGGTGTGATTGAAGGCTTTCAATTCTACCTCTGCAGCAAAAGCACTGGATTACAGAGGAGAGGTCCAACATTCGTTCTAACCGGTGTGATGAGTCCCATGCAGCAATTCTCTGGGCTACCTTCCATGCTCACCCCTAGAATGGAAACCCGTCTGGATTCACAGAGTGAAGAAATGGAGATCCAAAGAGCAGGTCCGTGTATCCTAGGGCCCAAGGGACCTAGCCTAACCCTGGTAGGGGAGAGGACACTGAGGTGACATCCAACGGGGATTTTCCCAAGGGGTTCAACCCACAGTGACAGAGGGAGGTCAGGAGCCTGAAGGACAATAGAATGGAACTGATTATTATATTTATTATTATTTATTAATTTCGAAAACACAGCTTTGAGGACATGGGCAAGTTTCTTCATTTCTTAATTTCTTCCGGGCTCGATTCCTGTTTATATAAAATGGGACTAATAAGGTAAGTCCACATACACATCATGCCCCAGTCAATTCTCAATCAAACTTCCCCTCTTTGTTAGATACCTTACAAGATTCCTAGTGCTTTCTAGAACCTCACGGGCCTCAGGCAGTAGGGATAGAACAGGCTGACCAGAGGCCTCTCAGGAGCCGTGGAGGTTGCACCTCCAGGGAGGATGCAAAAGGCTCACGAAGTGGCGATGGACACTCTCTAAAGGAAGATCCCAGCTGAGAGGAGGGCCTGCTTCCGGTGCAGATGAGGCTGTTCCCGGAAGTCAGGCCCAGACCCCAGTGGCAAATGTGAGGCCTTCCACTTTGGTGGAAAGTAGAGCCGTTTCCCAGCACCACTGTTTTTTTTTTTTTTTTTTTTTTTAAGATTTATTTATTTATTTGAGAGAGAGAGAATGAGAGCGATAGAGAGCACGAGAGGGAAGAGGGTCAGAGGGAGAGGCAGACTCCCTGCCGAGCAGGGAGCCCGATGTGGGACTCGATCCCGGGACTCCAGGATCATGACCTGAGCCGAAGGCAGTCGCTTAACCAACTGAGCCACCCAGGCGCCCTCCCAGCACCACTGTTGAGAAAGGGGTATCCTTAGGACTTTGCTTAACCACAGAAGCTTCACCCCCTAGCAGGATGGCCATCAAAGTCTTTCAATGTTTAGTGATGGGCAATTTCAGCCAACTGCCAGGTACAGGTGACCCCAGTCCTGCCCACATCCCAGCCACAACCACCATCTTCTTAGAGCCCTGCTGATAAAACTGGGCACGGTTCTTTTTTTTTTTTTTTTAAGATTTTATTTATTTATTTGAGAGAGAGAGAATGAGAGATAGAGAGCACGAGAGGGAAGAGAGTCAGAGGGAGAAGCAGACTCCCTGCTGAGCAGGGAGCCCGATGTGGGACTCGATCCCGTGACTCCAGGATCATGACCTGAGCCGAAGGCAGTCGCTTAACCAACTGAGCCACCCAGGCGCCCGTTTTTGTTTTTTTTTTTAAGATTTTATTTATTTGACAGAGAGAGACACAGCAAGAGAGGGAACACAAGCAGAGGGAGAGGGAGAAGCAGACTTCCCGCGGAGCAGGGATCCCAATGCAGGGCTCGATCCCAGGACCCCGGGATCATGACCTGAGCCGAAGGCAGGTGCTTAACGACTGAGCCACCCAGGCGCCCCAAAACTGGGCACAGTTCTATCTCCCAGGATAATTAGAGCTCTTTCGCTAGTACCCAGCTTTCCTAGAAAGGCACCTCTCGATGCTTACAAAAGTATTTCCGGATCCAGTCTACACTGTGAAACAGCTGGATTTTTTTTCCTTCATTTTTAGTGAGAAAGGGAATAAAATAGCAAACCGTCTTAACTGGTTAAGAACGCTGTGTATCATAAGGTTGTTGGGAGGTGTCTCTCTCTTCACTAAGCTCCTGGTCTCTTTGAGAACAAGGACAGAGCCTCATTCATTTCTACATTAATGGCACATAAGTCGTTAAATTGGTGTTAGCTCCCTTCTAACTTCCTTCTCTTTCTCTAGTCCTCACCTGTCCCAAACTTTTACCATCCCCTGTCATCCAACCTTTATCAAGTGCGAGGTTCCTCAAACCCCATCCTGTTATCACCAGTCTAAAGAGTTACCTACAATTAAACCAGTGGTTCTCAAACCTTGACTGCAGATTTTAATCACCTGGGAAGCTCTGACAACATACCAATGCCCAGGACCCATCCCAGAGTAATTAAACCAGAAATTTCCGAGGTGCACCCAACTATTGGCGCTTTTTAAAAGTTATCTCAGTGATTCTAATGTGAGAACCACTAAATCAAACTCTTTCCGATTTCCTTCCTCCCTCCTCACCAGAATAAATGCCCCACGTCCCTTGCCAAGGATACTTCCTCCAGGTTTGCCTTAGATACTGTCCTTCTCTCTCGTGCCTTCCATCAGCGCTTACTTATTCATGCTCCTAAATCCAGATCCCTCTTCTCAGCATCAGACTCCTATTTCCAGCATCCTGCTGGACATTTTAACTTGGCTCTTCTTTGGGTGTAATAGGTTTAAAGGGAACACATTACCTTCCCTCCACCCCCCGCTCCCTTGGCTTATTCAGACCTTTCTCACTTCCAAACTTGTATCATACCCTTCCAATGTATCTTCCCCTCCACGGCCAGTGTGCTTTTTCCGAGAAAGAGAAATCAGACGGTCACTCACTTGCCTAAAACAATCCAATGGTTCCCCACTGTCAAGGGGTGAAGTCAAGACTTCTTGGCACTCTGTGTGAGGGCCTTGAGTAACTGACTCACCCTCCCCTACAGCCCTCTCTCCTGTTACTTCCTGCGCATTCAAAGCCCCAGTCTTCAACATGCATACATTCAAACTATCCTCAGGTATGGGCTGTTCTGCCAAGTTGGGACTCTGTTACTGCCTCCCTCTACCTTCATATGGTGTTTCCCTTGCCTGAAATGTCATCCCTCTCCTTCTCTGCTCAGAAAGTTCTGTTCATCCCTCCAGACTCAGCTGTGGTCTCCTCTTTGAGGCCTCCCCAACTTGCCCAAGCAAAGTTAGATGCCCCTCCCTCCCCCAGAGGGCCTCCTTTGTGCTTCCAGAGCTCTGCATTTTATGACATTGTATGGTAATTTCTCATTTACATATCTGTCTGCCCAGCTGGTCTGTGAGTTTCTGAAGTGGGAGAAACAGTGCTTTATTTATTTTCTAAAGGCAGAGCTTCGCTCAGTGAACGGCACACAACAGCAAATGTTTGTCTAGTGGAACAGAACAGAGAAGAGCCTGAGAGGAAATAAACTGGAATAGTTGATGTTAAAAGAATCTACTTGTAATTAATAAAAGAATGACATTTTGAGACTGGAAGTGATCATTCTCTATTTTACAGATGAGGAAAAGGTACAGAGCAGGTAACACATTGCCCCCGATCATACAGCAAGTTTGTGGCAGCACCAGAGCTCGAACCTAGGTCTCCTGATTTTTTTTTTCCCTTGGGGGGTGGGGAGAGGCAGAGGGAGAGGGAGAGAGAGAATCTTAAGCAGGCTCCACACCCAGCGTGGAGCCTGATGCAGGGCTTGAGCTCACGACCCTGAGATTATGACCTGAGCCAGAATCAAGAGTTGGACCCTTAACTGACTGAGCCACCCAGGCACCCTAGGTCCCTTGACTTCTTGTTCAGTAGTCTGTCAACTGCACTACATTAACTGAACATCCGATGTCTCGTTTGAAATAAAGATACAAGGCAGCCACTCTTAGCTTTTTGTGGACTGTTGCTGTCTTTGAGACTTTAATGAAAGCTACAGGTTTCCCCAAGAAAAAACACACATAGAATTTCACATCCATTTTCAGGGGGTACAGGGAGTTAGTCCCTGTGTGAAAGATGGTGTGAAGGAAGACGAATCTAGAAATGGAGAGACCAGTGAGAAGGCTAATGCAGTAGTTGAGGGGAGAGAGAGAGAGAAAAAGAGAGAGAGAGCACAAGAATGAGAGCAAGCAAATGCTGGCTCCAAGACCAGGGGGATAGAAAGGAAAGTTCAAATTGGAGAGGTGACCTGGGGGGGGGGTGGATAGAGTTGAGGAACAAAGAGGCACTTAAGATGACTCAGAGGCTTCTGGTGTAGATATTAAGGAAAATGGTGATGCCACACATCAAATTATGGGCTTCTGAGAGAGAGTAGGTTTGAAGGCAAATAATGTGTTTGATTTGACAGGTGGCTTAGATATCTGCAGGCCATCAGGGTGGGGGTGTCCATAGGAAGCTGGCAACAGCATACGTACCCTCCACATCTTCTCCTGCCACTTTTCTTCTGACCATCTGCATAATCCATTTTCTGCTGAACCACACACATACTTTCCTGTCTCCATCCCCTTTGCTCATCTTATTCCGTCAAGATGGCGTGCCTTCCATCCACCATCACCCTGATCCAAAATATTTCAAGGTCCAGATCAAATGACATTTTCTCTATCTTTTTTAAAAGAGAAGGTGGTCAATTTAATAACATAGAACAAAACAAAACAGAAAAAAAACAATCACCCTGAAGCCCCTCTTACTGGTCAAGGTATTAATTCCCACCACAGCTTCTTACCCTATCATCTGGCTCTTTTACACATAGACAGTCTTACACTTTTCCAACGAGTATTTATTATTATTTAAGCCATGATTCAAGATCACGGGGTGGGGATCACCATGTGCCCAGGTCCCCCTTCGCCACCCTGGGAGAAGAATGGAGGATAGGGGAGGGGGGGGGTGGAGCCAGTTCAGATCTTCCCAGGAAATATGCTTTCAGCCCAGCAGTCGTCCCAGGCTGACACCCAGGGTATGGGGTAGAGGGACTTGTATTCACACACAGAGACATCACCCGTTTAGCAATCGCTGCCTTCTCATGGTGGTGGAAGTCCAGGTAGTTCTGCCAGCAGTTCCTAGTCTGGTTCTGGTTGGGGAAGTGGCTGTCAAAAGGGGCAGTCTGGTAGTTCTTGATTTTGGTCTTGAGGTCTTCTGCCATGGTGCTGACTCTAAAGACATCCCTGCAGCACCTCAGAGCTCAATGTGACCCTCAGCAAAGATGCCAGAGTTGGACGACAAGCAGAATTAAGACCTGATATTTTCTCTATCAAGCCATTCCTGACACCACCAGTTTAATCTGCAAAATCCCAAGTCTTTCTCCATATTTTCTATTTTGAATTTCAGTTATTTACATTATTGAGAAAAAGGCAGAAAAGAAGAGAGAAAAAAAGGACAGATGGTACAAATAGATGACAAATAGCAAGATGGAAAATTTAAACCCAACTATGTCAATAATCACATTAAATGTAAATAATCTAAACACACCAATTAGGAGCACCTGGGTGGCTCAGTTGGTTAAGTGTCTGCCTTTGGCTCAGGTCATGATCCCAGGGTCCTGGGATTGAGCCCCACATTGGGCTCGTCTGCTTCTCCCTCTGCCTCTCCCCCTGGCTGTGCTCTCCCTCTCACTCACTCACTCTCTCAAATAAATAAATAAAATCTTAAAAAAATAAACACACCAATTAAAGGACAGAGCTTGTCAGATTGGATTGTAAAAGCAATACCTAACTATATGCTGCCTACAAGAAATCCCTTTCACTATATAAAGACATGAATAAGTTAAAGGTAAAAGGATGGCAAAATATATATCATGCTAACACTAATAAAAATAAAGTTGGGGGCGCCTGGGTGGCTCAGTTGGTTAGGCGACTGCCTTCGGCTCAGGTCATGATCCTGGAGTTCCAGAATCGAGTCCCACATCGGGCTCCCTGCTCAGCAGGGAGTCTGCTTCTCCTTCTAACCCTCTTCCCTCTCATGCTCTCTATCTCTCATTCTCTCTCTCTCAAATAAATGAATAAAATCTTTAAAAAAAAATGTTGCTGTGCACTTTAAAAAAAATAAAGTTGGAATTGCTATATTAAAACTAGATAGAGTAGATTTAAGGGCAAAGAGTATTACTAGGAATAAAGAAGGTCATTTCATAATGATAAACCTGTCAATTCATCAAGAAAACATAACAATCTGAGGGGCACCTAGCTGGCTGAGTTGGTAGAGCATGGGACTCTTGATCTTGAGGTTGTGAGTTCAAGCCCCACATTGGATGTAGAGATTGCTTTAAAATAAAATCTTTAAAAAAAAAAAAAGACATAACACATTTTGAGTATTTATGTACCCAATAACAGAGATGCAAAGTACACAAAGCAAAAATTGATAGAACTATAAGGAGAAATGGATGAATCTGTGATTATAACCAGAAATGACAATACTTATATCTCAGTAATTGATAGGACAAGTGAACAAAAAATCAGTAAAGGTATTTAAGGACTTGACCAATACTATCAATTAACTTGACCAAAATTGACATTTATGGAACATTCCACTCAATAATGGCAGGATACACATTCTTTTCAAGTGTGCATGGAACATTTGCCAAGATAGACCATATCTTAGGCCATAAAAAAAAGTCTTGGTAAATTTATTTATTTATTTATTTATTTATTTATTTATTTATTCATGAGAGAGAGAGAGAGAGAGGCAGAGGGAGAAGCAGGCTCCCAAGGAGCAGGGAGCCCGATGCGGGACTCGATCCCAGGACCCTGGGGTCATGACCTGAGCTGAAGGCAGATGCTTAACCATCTGAGCCACCCAGGCACCCAAGTCTTGGTAAATTTAAAAGGGATGCGATCTGGGGTGCCTGACTGGCTCAGTCGGTAGAGCGTGTAATTCTTGATCTCAGAGTTGTGAGTTTGAACCCCATGTTGGATGTAGAGATTACTTAAAAATAAAATCTTTTAAAAATAAATAAGTAAGTAAGTAAATAAATAAATAAATGGAATGAAATCATACAAAATATATTCTCTGACCACAGTGGTATTAAATTGTATGTCAATAATAGAAGGGTATCTGGAAAATCCCCCAAATACTTGGAAACTAAACAACACTGTTCTAAATAATTCATGGGTAAAAGAAGAAATCAAAGAGAACATTTAAATTTTTGAACTGAATGAAAATTAAGAACCAAAAGCTGGTTCTGTGAGAAGAGAAGAAAAATAGATAAATCTAGCCAGACTTATCAAACAAGCAAGAAAAAACCATAAGTGATTAATATCAGGAATAAGAGAGACTACATCACTACAGATTCTAAAGATACTAAAAGAATAAAAGGAGAATTTATGCAAAACATTTGACAGCTTAGGTTGATTGTAAAAGCCCCTTGAAAATAATAAAATAGGGGTGCCTGGGTAGCTCAGATGGTTAAGTGTCTGCCTTTGGCTCAGGTCATGATCCCAGGGTCCTGGGATCGAGCCCTGCATTGGGCTCCCTGCTCAGCGGGCAGTCTGCTTCTCCCCCTCCCTCTGCTGCTCCCCTTGCTCATGCTCTCTCTCTCTCTCTCTCTGTATCTCTGTGTCTCGAATGAATAAATAAATAAAATCTTTTAAAAAAAGAAAATAATAAAATATCAAACTCACTCAAGAAGAAATAGATCACCTATATTACCCTATAGCTATTAAGCAGATTGAATTGTAGTTAAAAATCTTCCCACAAAGGGGTGCCTGGATGGCTCAGTTGGCCTTTGGCTCAGGCCATGAGCTCAGGGTCCTGGGATCAAGCCCTGTATCGGGCTTCCCTGCTCAGCAGCGAATCTGCTTCTCCCTCTCCCTCTGCCTCTCCACTCCCGCCGCTTGTGTTCTCACTGGTGCTTTCTCAAATAAATAAATAAAACCTTAAAAAACAAAATGAAACAAACAAACACTTTCCCACAAAGGAAACACCAGACCTAAATAGCTTTACTGGTGAATTCTACTAAACATTTAAGAAAAAAAGATATAATACCAATTTCACACAAACTCTTTCAGAAAATTGAAGCATAGGGAATACGTCCCAACTCATTATACATAGCCGACATTACTCTAACGCCAGAATGAGACAAAGACATTACAAGAAAACTATAGACCAATGCTGCATATGAATATAGATGCAAAAACCCTTAATAACATTTTAGTAAATCAAATCCAACATTATATAAAAAGGATAGTACATCATGACCAAAAATGCAAAGTGGAGTAAACATCTGAAACACTGAAAACATTTCTAACAATCAAAAAAGAAAAGACAAAAAGAAAAGAAAACATGATCATCTTAACATCTATCAAAAACACATTTGACAAAAATCCAATATAAGTTGTTGATTAAAAAAAGTCTCAAGAAATTTGGAATAGAAGGAAACTTCTTCAACCACATAAAGGCATCTACACACACACACACACACACAAATACAATAACATCATGTAAAAACATCATAGTAAAAGATTGAATGCTTTCCTCCTAAAATCAGGAATAAGGCAAGGATATCTGCTCTCACCACTGTTCTTCAGCATTATACTGGAGGCTTTAGCCTGTGCAATAAGGCAAGAAAGATAAATAATGGCATCCAGATTGGAAAGGAGGAAGTAAAATTGTTTTTTTACTTTATTTTTTTTAAAGATTTTTATTTATTTATTTGACAGAGAGCAGGAGAGAGAGCCGGAAAGAGCACAAGCAGGGGGAGCAACAGAGGGAGAGGGAGAAGAAGCAGGCTCCCACCCAGGTGGCCTGAAGTAAAATTGTTTTTATTCAGAGATGACATAATCATCTATACAGAAAATTCAATGAGATCTACAAAAAAGTTACTAGATCTAACAGCTGAGGTTAGCACGCTTTCAGGATATAAGATCAATATGCAGAAATCAATTGTGTTCCTACCTACTAGTTGCATTAGTTTCCCTTGGCTGCCATAACAGTCTCACAGACTGGGATGGCTTAAAAACAGCAGAAATTTATTCTTTCACGTTCTGGTTGCTGGAAGTCTGGTACCAAGGTATTGGTAGGGCATGCTCTCACTGAAGGATCTAGGGGAGAATCCCTCCTTGCCTCTTTTAGCTTCCAGTGTCTTCTGGCAATCCAAGTGTTCCTTGGCTTGTAAATGCATCACTCCAATTTCTACCTCCATTGTCTTTTCCCTGTGGGTTGTTTTTTTTTTTTTAAGATTTTATTTATTTGACAGAGAGAGTTAACACAAGCAGGGAGAGTGGGAGAAGCAGGCTTCCCGTGGAGCAGGGAGTCCGATGTGGGGCTCGATCCCAGGACCCTGGGATCATGACCTGAGCTGAAGGTAGATGTTTAACAACTGAGCCACCCAGGCACCCCTCCCTGTGGGTTTTTATATCATTTTCCCTCTGTGCATGTCTGTGTCCAAGTTTTCTTATAAGGACACCAATCTTAGTGGATTGAGGGCCCACCCTACTCCAGTATGACCTCATCTTAACTTTGATTATATCTGCAAAGACCCTACTTCCAAATAAGATTACATTCATGGGTACCACAGATTAGGACTTCAATATATATTTTGGGGGCCCACAATTTAATCCAAAACACTAGCAATGAACACTCAAAAGTTAAATTTAAAAATATTATTGATTATAGCATCAAAAAAACCATAAAATACTTAGGGATAAATCTGACAAAAGATGTGCACTGAAAACTCCAAAACATTGCTCAGATAAGTGAAAAAAGACCTAAATAGGGGAGCCTGGGTGCTCAGTCAGTTGAGCATCGGACTTTTGATTTCAGCTCAGGTCATGATATCAGGGTCGTGAGACTGAGCCCTGCCTCTGGCTCTGTGCTGAGCAGGGAGTCTGGTTGGGATTCTCTCTCTGCCTCTCCTTCTCCCTCTGCCCCTCCCCATGCCTGCTTGTGCTCTTTCAAAAAAAAAAAAAAAAAAAAAAACGAAAGAAAGAAAGAAAAAGACCTAAATAAATGGCAAGATATATATTACCCATGGATTGGAAGACTCAATACTATTAAGACTTCAATTTCCCCAAATTGATCTAAACATTTAATGTAGTCCCAAACAAAATCACAGCAATGTTGATTGAAAATGGCGATCTGATTCTAAGCGTCATATGGAAATGCAAAGGGCCTAGAGCAGCCAAAACAACTTTGAAAAAGAAGAATACAGCAGAAAGGCTTGTATAAATTCAAGATTTATTTCAAAGCTACTGTAATTAAGATAGTATGGTATAGACATAAAAAAAGACAAATAGAGCAGTGGAGCAGAATAGAGAGTTCATAAGTACATCCACATACATATGGTCAGTCGATTTTTGACAACCGTGCAAAGGCAATGCAGCAGAGAAGGGACAGTTTTTTCAATATAGGACAGTCGGGTAACTACATGCCAAAAAAATAAAAGAAGAGGAAGAGGAGGGCATCAATCCCTACCTGGCATCACACACAAAAATTAACTCAAAATTGATCACAAAATTAAATGTAAGACATAACTTCCGGAAGAAAACATAGGAGAAAATCTTTGCAACTTTCAGCTAAGCAAAGATTTCTCAAATATGACACTAAAAGCATGATCCACAAAAGATGGTTAATCTTAAAAATAAAAGTCAGTTATACCACCAGCCCCCCAAAAATGGGTTTATTCAATAACAGAGAATTGAAATTCAGGACATGCAAACATGGCAAAACCATAGGCAAACCCAACAAAGAGGAAAGTCATTTTATGGAGAAGAAGGAAGTTGAGGGGTGCCTGGGTGGCTCAGATGGGTTGAGTGTCTGCTCAGCTCATGATCTCAGGGTCCTGGGATTGAGCTCCGTGTCCTGCATTGGGCTCCCAGCTCAGCTGGGAGCCTGCTTCTCCCTCTCCCTCTCCCGACCGTCCACCCCTCCTTCGTGAATGCTCTTTCTCTGCTTCAAATGAATAAATAAAATCTTTTTTAAAAGAGAGAGAGAGAAGGGCGCCTGGGTGGCTCAGATGGTTAAGCGTCTGCCTTTGGCTCAGGTCATGATCCCAGGGTCCTGGGATCGAGTCCCGCATCGGGCTCCCTGCTCCTTGGGAGCCTGCTTCTCCCTCTGCTTCTCTCTCTCTCTCTCCCCCCGCCCCCGTCTCTCATGAATAAATGAATAAAATCTTAAAAAAGAGAGAGAGAGAGAGAGAGAAGAGGGAAGTTGGGAGAGGTGGTTTTGAATCAAAGTCTGTGGAAGGAAAGAAAGAGTTGAGGGTGATGAGGGTCACACATTGGCTGCGTTGCAGGGATGGCTGATTTCTTGTAGAAGATTCAATGTACATCTTTTCCTGTTGGGACCTGTCATTGATGATTCTTTCCCATTGATGATTCTTCTGCTGGGATCTGTAATTGTCAATTCTTCCAGCATTTGACATTGAGTAATATGGCTCCCCCTTCTAGCCTCTGGATTCCACTCTAATAAAGTTTCCCTTTATTAATTTTCACAAAATATAAAATGATAAATTCGACTTTACCAAAATTGAGAACTTCTGTTTTCAAAAGACACTTTTAAGAAGTGAAAAGACAAGTCACAGACTGGGGGAAATATTTGCATATTGCATATTGCATAAAGAACTTGTATTAGATTATATAAAGAACTCTCAAAACTAAAAAAAGAAAAGAAAGAAAAAGAAATAATATATAACTATGTTGCAAATGAAAGAAAATTGTTCTTTCAATAAAGAAAAGACAGACTGTTCCATAAATGGTATTAGGATAACTGGGTAACTATTTGGGAAAAATAAACTTGGATTCTTATCTCATTTAAGGTAAAAAACATTACCACCAAAGCAATAATAATACTTTAAGTATTAGAGGACAGTGTGAAAGAAGATTCCTAAGTGAAGTAAGCATTGCTAAGAGTCATTCAAAGGTAAGGAAGATACTGAGAAAGCAGGGCCTGTGGCTTCTCCTGTCTCAATTCTTGGAGCATCATAAACTCTTGGTTTTGGTCAATTGCAACTTGTCATTTGCACTTGGACCACCTCCTGGAGCACACCCTTCTCCTTCTGACAGAGATGGAGATAATGCAACACCTGTTGGCTGAACAGCCATTCATGCATTAGGTAGTTTCATCTCTGCAGCACCAGTCATAATTATTTCAAAACAAGTTTTGTGGCTTTTGTCTTTATGAGCCTGCACTCCCCTCTCAAAATTAGGAGCACGATTACAATTTCGGTCAACTCCCAGCTTTGTGCCTTGGGAATTACAATCCCTAAGACCCCAAATGCATGCTTTTGGTTGCTTTATAGACTCTCCACTTGGTTGACAAAAGCCATGGAGTTTTTTCTTCTTTTTCTTTCTTTCTTTTATGATCTTGAAGCAGGGAAGTCCAAGGCCCAAAATACAGAAGCCATAGAAGAAAAGATTATAAATTTGACCCAATAAAAATGTCTGCATGGCAAAAGACTCACTATCCATAATCCTACAGATCCTACAATGCTATAATGCTAGAGATCATACAATCAGTTGGAAAATTCCCCCAAAATCAGACCAAACAGGAAACAAATACCTATCGCTACAACTACATCAGCAGCAAAATTTAGAAGTTGGTGAGTGTCAAGTGCTCATGAGGTGGTGGGAAACAGGATAATCCTGGGCTGCTGCTGTAGTCTAAACTATTAGTTTCTGTAGCACATTTTAGAAGTGTCTAATAAACTGAATATGTGTATAGTCTCTAATCTGGTTCCATTCCTAGGATAACGTTACAAAAATAACCCTACAAAGGATACATAAAATGACATATTCAAGGAAATTCATTGCAGCAAAAAAAAAATTGGGAAACAACCTTGTATATTAAATACATGGTAGAGTGTGCACAAGATATATGTAGATAAAAAGAATAACCGAGGGGCGCCTGGGTGGCTCAGTCGGTTAAGTGTCTGCCTTCAGCTCAGGTCATGATCCCAGGGTCCTGGGATCCAGTCCCAGGTCCCTCCATCCCTCCTTCCAGGCTCCTTGCTCAGCGGGGAGCCTGCTTCTCCCTCCCTCTCTGCTGCTCCCCTTGCTTGTACTCGGTCTCTCTCTGTCAAATAAATAAAATCTTTTTTAAAAAAATTCAAAGGTATATTCTTTTTAATACAGCAGTTCCATTTCTAAGACTACCCTCCAAAAATGCTCACATAAGTGCACAAATATGTATGCATAGAAAGATGGGGTACACTGCAGCATATTATTCATAACAAAAGATTGGAATTACCCTAAATGTCCATCAGCAGGAGGATGGTTATATGAATTACAATACATATGTCCTAGTGAGAAGTTTAAAAAGTGAAGTTATTCGGGCGCCTGGGTGGCTCAGATGGTTAAGCGTCTGCCTTCGGCTCAGGTCATGGTCCCAGGGGCCTGGGATCGAGTCCCGCGTCGGGCTCCCTGCTTAGTGGGGAAGCCTCCTTCTCCCTCTGCTTCCTGTCTCTGTCTCTCATGAATAAATAAATAAAAAATTTTTAAAAAAAGTGAAGTTATTCTATATGTACAGATATAAAAAGATGTTTATAATGTATTAAAGAAACAGTAAGTAGCAGTACATATTAAGTTAAACTAAGTCTAATGGTCAATGTACAATATAATTTTAAATGCATGCATTTATACATTTCTATATATTTGCAAAAACTGAAGAAGTCTGAAAGGATACAGACCAAATGGTTAATATGAATTACTTTTGGGGAGGGATGTGCAATTCATACCTATACAATTGGTATGTAGGGGTCATACATTTACTTTTTTTTTTTTTTTTTAAGTAGGTTCTACACCCAGCATGGAGCCCAATGTAGGGCTTGAACTCACGACCCTGAGATCAAGACCTGAGCTGACGGGGCGCCTGGGTGGCTCAGTTGGTTGGGCGACTGCCTTCGGCTCAGGTCATGATCCTGGAGTCCCGGGATCGAGTCCCACATCGGGCTCCCTGCTCGGCAGGGAGTCGGCTCTCCCTCCGACCCTCTTCCCTCTCGTGCTCTCTGTCTCTCATTCTCTCTCTCTCAAAAAAATATAAAAAATCTTTAAAAAAAAAAAAAAAAAAAAAAGACCTGAGCTGAGATCAAGAGTTAGATGCTTAACTGACTGAGCCACTCAGGGTGCCCACCCTTTAACTCTGTGTAATTTAGTATTATTTGAATTTGTTATGATAGGCATATCTTACTTTGGTACTTTTTGAAACACTTTTTCAAAATGAGAAATCTGGGGCTCGCTCGCTCTCCATCTCAAAATAGATCGATAGATGATAGATTGCTAGATGAATAGATAGAGAGATAGAATAAGAAATCCTACGGTTTCCAGTGAAGTGAAAAGATAAGACAAAGCTTCTGGAGGGAAATAACTTATGAGAAACCCATCTGAAATGTCAAACGGACTAGAATATATGAACAAATACGTATTCTCAAGGCAAAACGGTAACAGGTGGTGGGGCGCCTGGCAAGCTTAGCCGGTACAGCGTGTGACTCTTGATCTTCGAGTTGTGAGTTCCAGCCTCACGTCGGGTGTAGAGATTACTTAAAAATAAAATCTTTTAAAAAATTTTTAAAAATAAAAATAAAACGGCAACAGGTGGATGTTGGGAGGACAGCTCAGCAAATTGAAGAGGAAGGTAATAAAAACAATAATTTCCTAATATAACCACCATTTATTGAACATTGTTATGCACTAGCATTGGGGTAAGGGCTTTGCATGCTATCTCTGATGAGGAAACAGATGCTCAGAGAGATTTCAAGTAATTCAACCCCACGTCACACTAAAACCCACATGAGAGTTGATAGATGATTTCAGTAGACCTCAATGTGGGGAGGGCAATCACAGAGATATGCATGGAAAGCTAAGGGGCACAGGAGGTGCCGAACTTGGGGCTACAGGAAGGCACACCACGTCAGGAGGTGTCCCGGAGGAGAAGACGTCTGCATTGTGTTGAAGGATGATTAGTACTTACATAGGTGAGGTAGGAGGAGGAACCATATGGAGTGTGCCAGAGAGTTTGGGACTCGAACTCGTTAGAGCACAAAGTGAGAAGGTGGGGCCGACAGACTAGCAGGAGCTGCACCCTGAAAGGACTTCCATGCCATGTTGAGGAATTTGGATTTTATTTGAGAAATAATGGGGAGCCATTAAAAGAATTTGAGTATAGACCTGTTCCGATTAGACTTGCCTTTTGGGTGGGCCACTCTGATGGCAGTCTGGAGGGCAGATTTAAGGGGAGGAAGCCAAGAGGCAAGGAGGCCAGTGCAGGAAAGTGGGGGTAGACTGGTGGAAATAGAGAAACAGCTCAGAGACATGATTAGAAGTTAGGATGGACAGACGATGATGGATCGGCGATGGCAGGGGAGGGACAGAAGCGTGACAGCCAGGGCAACTGACTGCGGAGGGTGCCATTTATTCATGTGAGGAACACCCAGGGAAAGGTGGGGTTGAGAGAGGAGAGGAGAGGGAGGCCTGTTTGGGGTTACGGAGTCGCAGATTTCTGGGAGACGTCCCAGTAAAAAGGTCCAGCTGTTCGACGAAAACCCAGAGCAACTTCCTTCCGGACTACACCACGGAAAGCTCCTCCATGCGTTTGTCCCACTCTCCCTGGGATGTCCCCACTATGGCCACCGTGCCCCCACAGTTCCCTGCACGTCTCTCCTCCTCTGTGGTCTATTTTGGAAGGGAGCACCTCTGTCCATCCAGGCTCCCATGCCGGACCCCTGGGCGCCCATCTCTAGCCCACTGTGTTTAACCCATCACCCAGCCCTACTGAATCTAGTTTAAATAGCTTTCCCCAGTCTGTCTTCTCTTCTCCATTCCCTCTGCCACTGCTTCAGTACAGACTCTTGTCTGCCCTGGCTGACCTTGCCCTAGCCTTGCCTATGACCTTGCCTATGAACTTGCCATAGCTTCCTAAAACTGTTCCCGCACAGATCTGAGCCCTAGCTCGTCTCTCTCCACAACTACTCCCACAGTGACGTGTCTACAATGTCCATTTGATGGCGTGTATCTGCCCTACTAGGGAACGGCCGTCCCCTCTGCTACGTGGCCACATAGGGAGCGTGACACCCGGGACCTGTCCTGACCCACCCCGGCTTACCTCTCCAGGACGCTCTCCTCCACTCTTGTGCCCCACTAGCCCCTTGCGTCTTACATGCCAACAAAGCACACTGCTTAGAGGACCTCTTGTTCCGTGCCTTGTACTTACAGTGCTTCCTACTCGGAATATCAGGGCTTCGCTGGGGTTCTCTGGGAAACGGATTCTCAGGCAGGAGAGCCCTCTCAGGTGCGCTCTTGGGAACACCTGTGAGGTGTAAGAGAGGCTGCAGGGAGCAGAGGGGGGAGCTGAAATGCGATGCTCTGGGCATCACGGGGCGGGGGGGGGGGGGGGGCGGTCTCAAGCAGAGCCGGCCCTTCTTGGCTGCCGGGCACAGGGACTCTGTAACCCCACAACAAGTCCTTGCACGCAGACTGCCCTAGGGAGGGAGCACGACCTCACACAAGGCAGCTGTCTTCCTCCAGAGGCAGCTCCTGAGGAGCGACTCCGCTGCAGCTTGGGAAGTGAGTGCCCCTGTCCAGAGAAGGAGGAGATTTGTGAAGGGGGTTCCTGGCAGCCCACCACAGAATTGTCTGCAAGCACCTATGCAGACCCGGCCAGCCCCCGCTGTTTTCAAAGCCCGGCTCGGATGTGACCTGCTCCCGCCCTCAGCAGCACGGCCCCTGAGCCCATCCTTCTCCTTGGCGGGACTGCAGTCCTTGCATGTGCTTTCCCCTCTCAGGGGGGTGGTGTGTTTACACGTCTGTCTCCCTACACGCCCTCCCTGTCGGACAGCCTGGTATTTCAGCACCTAGAACGGTGTCTGGCCCACCCTGGCTATTAGTAAATGTATAGTGCATTGAATAAAAGGGGATTGACTCATGAAGGAGGTTAGCCACAAGGTAATAAAAGAAGGCGGGAGGTTCCATGCCAGTAAGGACGAGAGAGAGGTAGGTGGCTCTGGGTTCAGGGCCACCCCAGTCATCTCCAGCCACTTGGGCGTCAAGCCCAAGGCCCCACTTAGGAGGCTTAAGAATCCCGCGTAAAGCCGGAGCGAGGCTCTCAGCTTGGTCCAAATGAGGCAAGAGCCACCAAAAGACTGTCGCCTGCAGGTGGCCACGTGGCTGGTGGAAGGGAGAGGTGTACGGTGGAGGGAAGGAGAGGAAATGAAGCCACTTCTAGCGCTCCCCCATACGTGAAAGCCAGCACTCAGACTCCCACATAAAAAAGGACATAGAGGGCGCCTGGGTGGCTCAGATGGTTAAGCGTCTGCCTTCGGCTCAGGTCATGATCCCAGGGTCCTGGGATCGAGTCCCGCATCGGGCTCCCTGCTCCTTGGGAGCCTGCTTCTCCCTCTGCTTCTCTCTCTCTCTCTCTCTCTCCCCACCTCTGTCGCTCATGAATAAATAAATAAAATCATTAAAAAAAAAAAGACTGCAACATCCTTTAAAAAGGACATAGAAACAAGCACACATACGTTCTCCTGGACAGCGGCACAGAAGCAGGCGAGCACCCCAGAGACAGAATACACACACACACACACACACACACGGACACACACACGGACACACACACACGGACACACACACGGACACACACACACACGGACACACAGCAAATGAAATGGACACAGGCAGGAAAACAATCCATCTGGAAATGATACAGCATTAACATACATAAATGAAACACCCACGAGTTCTAGACCGTAGTCATCCCCAGTCAGCAAACCCCCCCCCCCATGCACCTTCCAGAAACTCTGACAAGAACAGAATTCTGGATCGCAGCTCCCACCACATCTCCCTCACCTTTTGTCCCCCTCTGGAGGGACCTCTCCCAGTTTGGTGGCGGCTCCCGCCCGAGAGGGAAGTGAGACGGCTCCGCCGGGCGCCGGCAGGGGGCAGTGTTCAACAAGCGATCGTCAGAGCGGCTCCGCGAACCTTGCTTAAGTGCGGACCCGGGAGGAGGACCGAGAGCCGGAGGTCCTTCCACCCACACCGCGTTCTCATCTCTACCCACCGACCCTCCCAGGCTCTCCCTCCTCTCCTGCTTCTAAGCTCCCCACCCCTTCTCAGCTGCAGGGTCTCCTTGATGGGTGTAGCAGATCTCATAGTTCAGCTTTTCCCCACTTTCCAGGGAAGACGGAGGTAAGGGACCTCCCTTTCCGGGCTCGCCATAGCCTCTCATCCCCTTCCACTCTGTCTTGGTTTCCAAGGTTGTCAGGACTCTGAGTTTTCGGTTGGACCCCTGTAAGTTCATGCCTGGGAACCCACCTGAGGGGTTGGCTCCAGGGCCCCCTCTTGGGGGATGCTGCACCCTCACTGGCACCACTGGCATGGCCAGTGGCTCTGGTTAGATGTCAGGCCCCTTCACTGCCTTGGCCTGGCACCTTGTACAGTGCACAGACTGTACAACAGTATGGGTTGGCCCTGCTACTAACTGCTCCTCACTGTGCCATTTAGCGGGCATTCATCATGCTGAGCACTGCCGGCATGATCTCATTTCATGCTCAGAACACCATTATGAGGCAGGTCTTGATCCTGAGACCCAGGGAGCGCGTGTGGTTTGCTTGTTATGGCGCCACGAGTGAAGGTGAATATGGAACTTGGACTCAGGTCCTCTGGCTGCCAGCCGCCAGCTCTCTGTCCCCTCCATCCCAAAACTGCCTCCCTTCTCCCCCACTCCCGCTCCACTTGCTTCCTTCTTCTCTCCCCGAACCAGCCTTCGAGGGCTGTGGCCTTCTGTCCACTTCTTTCTTCTCTACACAGGCTTCGCCCAGACTTCGGGGGCTCAGGAAAGGACGCAAGCAAGTGAGCAAACAAGAGGCAGAAAGATGGAGGGAGGGGAGGTCCAGCTAGAGGCAGAAGAGGAGGCACAGGCAGACCCTGCGTGGGGGATGGAGAAGGAAGGGAGGTGAGCGAGAGGAGGGAGAGGAAGCCCCGTGCCCAGCCTGGAAAGGGGCATGGCAGGGCCTCCATTGTGTGGCACAAAGGGGCCATATGCCTGGCAGCCTACACAGAGTGTATGTGTGTGTGTGTGTGCATGAGTGTGTGTGTGTGTGTGTGTGTGTGTGTGTGTGTGTGTGTGTGTGTGTGTGTGTGTGTGTGTGTGAAGGCAGGAGGAGTGGCTAAGAGCTTCCCCTCCACTCTCAAGCCCCTGGGGCCTGCTGGGGGCTCTGCCACCAGGGGTGGGCTGTGCTGAGAAAGGGGCATGGACAGTTGGAAGGGGCTGGCAGGGGTGAGGAGGAAGTTGGAGGAGGAAAGGGGGTTGGAGGAGGAAAGGGGGGGTGAGGTGCTCAAGTCCGACTCGTGCCAGGTGCCCCCCCCCAGCCGGTCGCCCAGCCCACTGGCCCACCTGGTGGGTTTTGGAGGACATAGAATGAGGGCCCCAGATGCCTCCTCTCCTGACATTCTGTCCCTCCCTCCCTTGGTGTTAGCTCCGAGCTCCCACTTTCCCTCAGTCCTCAGCCTGGGGACTTGGGTCTCCCAGACGGTCCCCTCTCCCAGCGCCCTGCCCCCTGTCCCCTCCCCTCCTCCTCCCCACCTCCAGCTTCTCCAGTCCTGGTCCTGTGGTGCAGAGCGGCAGCCGAGGCCAATTGATTATCTGAAGAAATTTGGAGCTAGCAGAACAGCTGCGGCTGGCCCCCCCTCCCCACCCCCAGGCCCTGAGGGATCCCTGAGCAGAGGGGCCCAGTAACCCCTTCTGCTTTCCAGCAGGGCAAAGTGACAAGGGGGGAGGCAGGGAGCTCCGAGGGCCAGGGCTGCTGTGCAGGGGAAGGCACCGAGCTCCAGGGTCAGGAATGGAGGACACGGTTCTAACCCCAGTCCACCAACGTGGGTGAGTCACATGCCCTTTGTGGACGGTGGCTTACCTGCCTTCAGAACAAAGGTGTTGGATCCGGTGACGGCCATGCTCCCTTCCAGCTCCAGCCCTATAGTCCTCAGGTTCTCCCTGGTCTCTGTGCAGCCCTCCCTCCTGCCAGGCTCTGGGCAGAGCACATTTCCTCTAACGCAGATGGGGAAGGGAAGATGTGTGTGGGTTTCTCCCTGTCTAACTTGAACCCCTCTTGCCGCTGATGTGAGGGATGAAAACAGCACCTTCAGAGTCCAGACATGTCTCAGCATTTCCCTCCCACTGCTTGCCTGCAGACTTCCCAGAGGGCCTCCAGTTTGGAAAGGATCTTTGAGTTTACCTAGCCAGTGTTCCAGGGAGGCAGGAATGGACTCGCTGGTTTCTGTCTGTGGTCCACGCTCCAGCCCATCTATTCGGATTCCTCCTCCTCGAGGCAGGCACTTCCGTTGCTGGACAGCTCCAGGTGTTGAAAGGTTTTCCTTAGAGTTAAAATCTGTTGCCTGTAACTTCCCCCTACTGGTCCTGGTTCTGCTTCCCCGGGGCCGCGCAGCGTGTCTTGTTTTTGTTTCTTCTCTCAGTATTTGAAGCTAAGGACCATATCGCCCCCCGAGCTTGCTCTTGTGAAGACACATAGCCTCAGTTTTTCAGCTATTCCTTCTGCAAAGTTGTCTCCAGACCTTTTGCCTTCTTGGCCACAAAACTGAATACTCTCTGGTTTACTGGGGTTCTTGTTAAAATAAGAAGAGGCCCACAGAGTCTCACCTGGCAGGCTGGGTCATTTCAGGGAAGTGGGGTGTTGGCATTACAGGATGTAAAGGACCTAGGTTTGAACTTTACTTCTGCCCCCCGACTAGCTGTGTGACCTTGGGCAAGGCCCCCCTCATCTCTGGGCTTTAGTGTCCTCATCTATAAATTGACTGTAGGGTCTCTTCCAGGAGTCCTTGGATATTCTTTCAGAGCTCCTTTTTATCCCTTTCCCTTTCCTGAGTCCCAGGTTGTCCATCATGTTCTCCCCCATATCCTCAGGTTGCGGAACACAAAGTGGGCCAAGAACAAACTGCAATGAATGCTGACCCAGCTCAGAGACAACAATGAGGAGAGACAGACTGTATGTCATGGCTTTTCCCAGCAGCATGGACCTACAGACACATGTGTTACTTGGGTTCCCCTGGGAACTCAAGCTCTTCCTCAGGCCCAGAGAGAGCAGAGCAGAAGCACAATGCCAGAGGGGTCAGAAAGTGTCGCTCAATGAACACCAAGATGGAGGTACCTGGGACTCTCGGTGGGCAGGTCTGGGACCGGTGTGTTACACCTTTCCCTGCGCCTCTTTACTCTGTGGCCCCTCCCTCTCTCTCTTTGGGTACCCACCACACTGAGCTCTCATAGCCCCATCAGAAGAGCCTTCAAAGCCTAGGACCCTCCATGCCTAGGCCAGCTTCTCAACCCAACCGAATGATCCACAGCCATACCTGGTGCTAGAACGAGGTCACTTTAATTTTTCTTTTCGTATGAAATCAGAAATGCAATGGGAGGGGATCACACACAGGACACAGGACACAGACCCCGGGGGGCCCGCTGTTGGGGCTATTAGGAAGAAGTGCGAGGTCATGGGAGAGGGCTAGAGAGAGAAAAGAGGCAGGCAGGACTGGGGTGCGACTGTCTGGGGGTGGAGAGAGCTACGGAAGGGTCCAGGAGCCCTGGAGCTGGGGGAAGGGCACCATCCCAGAGGACTGGGTGTCCGGACAGATGGATCTAAGGAAGGGATATGGGTATGGTGAGCAGGGAGGATCTCCCCACACACCTGGAGCTTGCAGAAGGAGTAAGAAAGGGAAAGGAGTAACCGGGGAGGAAGCAAGAGAGACCCAGCTAGGACTGCCAGGAGCCCCCTCGCTCTACCCCAAAGTGCACAACTAGGCAATAAATAGTAATATTTATAAATAAATAAGTAAATAAATAGATGAATAAATAAATAAATACGTAAATAAATAATATCCTTGTAGAGCGCGGAGTCTGGTGTCGGGGAGGAGGGAGCATGGGAAGGGCCGTGAGCTCACTTCTGCACCTGCCCTCTGGCCCTTCATTCCACTGCTGACCCTGGGCTGCCGTCAGCAGAGGGGGGCTAAGCAACATGTGGGGGGAAGTGCAGAGAGCCTGGGAGTCGGGAGCGGGGTGGCGGTTGTCTTCCCTTGCTGAAGCCAAGCTTAAGGAAGGAGAAAAAAAATCTATCTATAATGAACTGGCCCTAGGTCCAAGAGAGCTGAGCATTCCCAGAGGGTAGGAATAGAGCCTCCCCGCTGCATCTGAGGGAGGAAGGCGGGTGGGTTTTGCACATTTTCCCAGTGGGCTGGGATGGAGGAAGCAGATGTGCGATCTGGCTCACCCACTGCCTGGGCCCTCTGCTGATTCTCTGGGCTGGGTCTGGGGCCATCATCCCCTCCTCCAGGATCTAGATCGATTACCCTTTCAACAGCTGCACACAGAGAGGGAGAAAACTGGGATGCTGGGTGGGAGGGGGCGGGGAGCTTAGAGAGGGCAAGGCACTCACTACCAAGTAAGATCGAGGTCCGTCTGTGCTGAGCCTCAGGAACGAGAGAAAACAGGTAGCGTTTTTCCCGGATTCCCGCTGCTAGGACTCCCCTGGCAGGAGCTGTCTCAGGAGCCCCGTGCCTGGCCGCGCCTGGCCCTCGGGCCACCGGTGCTGGGCCGAGATGTCTGAGAAGAAGCCCCCCTTGCACTCGGAGCCCAGGCTTCCCCCTTCCCCTGACGATGCCCCCTCCCCCCCCGGGGGGGGGGGCAGGAGACGCTGGAAACAGGATGGGAGACAGACAGGATCTGGGGTCTCCGAAAATTTGGTCTTAGGGGTAGAAGAGGCAGCAGCCCTTGAGAGAGCTAGGGGGGCCGCTTAGGAACCCCCACAAGAACTGTACACCGACCACCCAGGCAAACATTTCTGACCAGCTGGGCCCCAACCACAAACGGTGGGAGGCACATGAGATTCGCCCGGGGCGGGGGTGCGGGGTCGGTAAGAGGAGGTGGGGCTCCCGCTATAGCCGCCAGCCAGCAAGCACCTGCGGAGGGCAGCCTGCCTGCGCCCCGGGGCCTGCGCGACTCCGTGCGGGGGTGCAGGGGCGGGGGAGAGGGGCCGGGGGACTCCCGCGAGGCCGGAGGCAGGCCCCGTCAGACGTCCAGCACGTGGTTCAGGTAGGAGATGTAGCAGATGGCCAGGCGCAGGATCTCGATCTTGGACAGCTTCTTGTCGGGGGGCAGCGTGGGCAGCAGCTTGCGCAGCTCGGCGAAGGCCAGGTTGAAGGCTTCCACGCGGATTCGCTCTCGCGTGGCGTGGGCCGTGCGGTACTTGGCCGTGGCCCGGCGCCGGCGCCGCCGCTCCTCCCGGCTCAGGTGCTGCAGGTCTTTCCGGCCGGGCTCTCCGGGCTCCAGGCCCCGGGCCTGGCCCCCTCCGGGACCCCCAGGCCCAGCCCCGTCGGGGCCCGCCCCGCCCCCGCAGTCGCTGAAGCCTGACTCGGTCTCGGAGTGGGTGGGAGGTATGTCCAGCTCCACCGTGTCTGAGTTGAGCATCATGATGGAAGCCCCGTGCCCTGCGAGATCAGGATCTCCTCCCCACCCCTCCCTCTGGGAGCCGGCAAGCTGTTGGTGGGAGGGGCAGGAAGGGCCTGGGGGAGTGGGGTCTGCCACTGAGCTGAGGAGGTCAGAGCCACTTCAAGGTCCCATGGTCAGGGTTCCAGTGCTGAGCCTGGAGGAGAGAAGAAGAAATTGATTGGGGCGGAGGGAGGAATTAGGGGACAGCTCGGAGATGGGGAGGGCAAGAGGAAGGTCGGAGATGCGTTGGGAGCAGGGAGGTGCTATGGGGGGGAGAACAGCAGAAACATGGGGAGGGGTGGCGGTCTAGGAGAGACAGGCAGGCGGACAGGCGGACAGGAAGGAGTAGGGGGAAAGACGGAGCATCAGGAAAGGAGGAGGGGGGCGGGACGTAACCCAGCCGCAGGATTAAAGACCTGAAACTAGACAGCTCCTAGAAGAGAACACAGGGGAAGTCTTCCCGACGCTGGACTTGGCAGTCAGTGGTTTCTTGGATATGAGGCCAAAAGGAAGGCAACAAAGCAAAAAGGGACAAACGGGACTAGTCGAACTTGGAAACGTTTGTAAGTCAAAGACCACAATCAGAAGAGTGAAAAGGCAAGCCGTGGGGGAAGATACAGGCGAATCATATATCTGATGAGCGGTGAATATCCAGAATATTATACAGAACCCCCACAACAACAAAACATCGGATCCCTCAATTAAAAAATGGGCCAAGAACTTGAACAGACATTTCTCCAAGGATGATACACAGATGGCCAGCAGGCATGAAAAGATGCCCCCCATCACTCATCACCAGAGAAAAGCAAGTCAAAACCACAATGAGCTAAAACCTCACCCCCCCCCCCCCCGTGAGGATGGCCACTGTCAAAACAAAAACAACACCAAATAACAGGTGTTGGTGAGGATGTGGAGTCCCTTGTGCCATGTTGGTGTGTTGGTGGGATTGCAAAATGGTGCAGTCACCATGGAAAGCCTAACGGAGGTCCCCCCAAATTTAAAAATAGAACGACCAGATGATCTAGCCATCCCACTTCTGGGTGGTATCCCCCCAAAATGGAAATCAGGACCTCAAAGAGATATCTGCACTTCCATGTTCAAAGAAGATATGGACACAAGCCAGACGTCCATCGACAGATGGCTGGATAAAGATTTGGCACATACAGTCGGGGGAATATTATTCAGCCTTAAAAAGGAAGGAAATCTTACCACGTGCTGCAGCATAGACGAAACTTGAGGACATTACACATAAATGAAATACAAGCCTGTCACAAAAAGACCCATATTGTATGATCCCACTTATATGAGGGATCTAAGCGGTCAACTTTAGAGAAACAAAGTACAATGGCAGTTGGGGGAAGTGGGGGGAAAGGGGAAGTGTTGTTCAAAGGGTGTAGAGTTTCAGATTTGAAAGAGGAAAAAGTTCTGCAGATCTGTTGCATCACTGTGTGAATATACTTAACGCTACTGAACCGTATGCTTAAAATGGTAAATTTTATGTTTGTGTTTTTTTAACCATAATAAAAATATCTTGTAATAATACAAAGAAAGAAAAAGAAAGCTGAGCAAGACTGCAGTCACAGCTTCAAGAGAGGTTGGCCGTGCCTCAAAACCTTCCCCAGTTGTGATGGGACAGCCGCAAGCCCTGGCCCTGCCCTCTCCTCCCTCTCAGGGCCCCGCTCCAGCCTTGCTGCCTCTCTTGGGGGGAGGGGGTGCACACGCGGGTTGCCCATTGCAGACTGGGCTGGGACATATGGAGCTCGGCACAGCTGCCCAGGCTCAGTCCCTGCCGGCCCCCCACCCCCCCAACACGACCACCGCAGACACCTGATCCTACCGCCCCGTCCACTAGAGTCAGGGCATGGTACCTCTTCTGGCCATGATGACCCTCCTCGGGGCCAGGGCCTTCCTCTAGCTCTATCCCCAACACCCTCAGCCGCGGGGCGCCATTCCCTGGTGCTTTGGGTGGCTCCACAAAGAAGAAGAGGGACAGGGGTCATCATCGGTTTCCCACTCGGGGTCCTCCCCCAACCGCCCATCTGCTCAGATACGGCCTGCAGGGGCAGGGACGTGGACAGCTTCTTGGGGACACCATTATGGGACTTGGCTAAGGGTGGTTTGTCCCCGGGACCAGAGGAGGTCAGGGTGAGGCAGCAAGGAAAGGTCTGGGAAAGGCTTGGCTTCGGAGGAGTGTTAGGGGGGAAGAGGGGACCGCTCCCCGGGAGCTCAGCGGGACCGAACCGCCCGAAACAGAACCACCGAGGCTCCCGTCCCTTCCTCACCAGCCCGGTTCTCCTGCCTGAGGGCCCTCCTCCCAGGGGTCACGACCCCCCCCCACCTTGCCCCACCCCACTGCAGAGGAGGCAGGCTCAGAGGTAGTTGACAGATAGTTACTAATTGCTGGGGGGTGGCGGGTGCAAGGGTGTCCACATCTAACAGACACACACGCACAACCATCACACAAAACAGAAGGTGGTCAGTGCTGAAATTCAGAACACGCTCCACGTTCCGGACTCCGGAGGGACAAGAGGGGTGGCAACAGCGTGGGAGGCCCCGAAGTCGGCACCTTCCAGGACCAGGTTCCCACCCCTGGGCTTCAGGAGTTCAGCTGCACGTTCCTCCGAGCCCATCTATCAGCCCGCCGTCCCTCTGCCCCGTGTCCGTGTTCCTTCACCCCTGACGGCTCTGCCATACCCTCCCCTCCCCTCCCCTCCCCTCCCCTCCCCTCCCCTCCATGTGCTCCCAATCTGACCCCCGTCCCACCTCCACCGGGACCCGCCGTCCACCCCAGCTCCAGTCCTGGCAGCAGCTTCTATTTACCCGTGCAGTCCTCACCCCCAATCCACTTCTGGTCCCAAAGTTCCAGGCTCCAAGGATGAGGGAGAACAGCAATCCCAAGCATCGGGGGGTGGGACCTCCAGCCCCACTTCTGCCATGCTCCACCCGATGGAGAACAGACAGGCACAAAGAGTCCAAGGGGAGGAATGGGGAAGAGGGAAGGGCAGGGACACAGGAGAGAGGCTCGGGGAGGGGACCCAGCCGGAGTGCAAGGGACACACCCACCCCTCCCCAGCCCACGGTTCTCCCTTTACCTAGGAAGACCCTGTGAGGGGATCCACGCTGGCAGGACAGGGGGCCGCGCTGACAGCCCCAGTCTCCTCTGGCTGCTCAGAGCTCATCCGTCTGCAAAGTTAGGGACCAGCTTTCTAGAGCCCTCGGGGACAGCAGTGCGGCGTGGCTGCCCAGGCTCCAGGGCGGATGAGAGGGGTACACATGGTGAGGATATAGGGCCCAGGTGGAGGGGGTGGGCTTGGGGAGGTACGGCGGGCCAGCGGCTCGCACGCACACACATACACACACACCCCCACAGACACATACACACCTGAGCTGGCCCAGCCCTGTGTATATATATATATACATGGAGATACGCACGCACACCCCCAGCTCTCCATTGGCTGGCCCAGGCCCCCCCCCCTCATCAATATTAAACAGCCAGGCCAGGCAGCCATTGGCAGAGGGAACTGGGAACACCCCCCCCACCCCACCTCCCGGGAGCTGGGGGTGGGGGCTGGCCCTGGGGGGGGGCAGGGAGTAGGGGAGCAGGGACATCTGTTCTCCATGCATATTTCATAAGCAAGAAATGGAGAGCCCGGGGAAGGGGTGGGGCTGGGGCGAGAGCCAGGGCAGGACCACAGATGAACCCCTCAGTCTTCCACACCAGGGGCGGCTGGGACAGCGGCCCCCAGCACTCCAGGTTTAAGTGCCATGGTCCTATTCCGAGTCCCGGTGTGACTTCGACGGCCCCTTCCCCCGTGTCCTTTCTCCTGGGAAGAAGGCTCTCCGAGGTACTAACAGGGAAATCTAGAAAAGTGCAAGTGGACAGCGCTAAAACTCGGGAGACGGCCCCAGAGTCCTTGCCGTCCCCAAGCTCTCGTCCTTCATGAAGCCGCGGCCGAGCGGCCCCCGTGGCAGGCTGTCTGTGGCTCTTGTCCAGGCCTCTGCCCCTCGTCACCCTGGGACCCCGTCACCCCACAGCCTCTATTCCAGCCCTCTTCCTCCTACCTACCTCATCACCAGGAGGAGCGGGGTCAGACTCCTGACACAGAGCCCACGAGGAGTTTCTCTAGGCTGACCCACTGGGAATTAGGGGCCCTTGGGAGGAAAGGAAGGGCTGAAGGCGGAGGAAGGACGTGGGAGAAGGCAGGGCAGCCTGGGCGGCTGGGAGCGTGCCGGGGCAGCAAATGAGCAGTGAGAAAACCAGATACAGAAGTACATGCAAACAGGCATTGATTAAGTTCACACGGGCAGCTCAGCTGCCTCCAGCCCCAGTGTGCGTGTGCATGTGCATGTGTGTCTGAGTGCGCGCCAGCGTGTGTGTGTGTGCGTGCGTGCAGGGTGGCAGGGGCCGGGACCAAGGGAAGCACAGAGAGGATGTGGGCTGGGTTTCTGTGTCTAGTCCTCTCCTCCAGCCAGCGGCTGGGTATCTTCATGGAACCTTTGCACGTATCCAGAATGAACCGTGGCCGGGAGCCCTGCAGAGACAGGGTGCTACGGTGAAGAAAGCCCTGGCAGCTGTGTGACCTCGGACAAGTCACTTAACCTCTTGAGCCTCAACTGTCCTTTTCTGTAAAATGGGGTTCATTGTAGCTGCTTCTTAGGTTGCCATGGAGATTGAGCTATTGCATAAAGGGCCCAGACCTTAGGAGGAGCACACCCCACCTGCAGGTTGTTGGAGGCATTTGCCATTTCCCCGGTGCCAGATCGACCTTTTTCTGGGCTTTCTCCAGGGTGAGGCATTCCCTAAGGGGAGTCCTATAATCCCTCCCCAAGCTCCCCCACCCCTCCTCACCCCCAGGTCTGGGAGGTGCCAACTCCCACCTGGGCAGGCCCAGACAGGTGCCCGGGCGCCAGCAGATGGGCTGAGCTGGAGGGGAAAGGAGGCTTGAGGAGGGGGGCTGGGGGGCAGGGGATCAGGTGGCATCTTAGTTCTTGCATCATCATTGCCATGGTGCTGATTAAAAACCAATCTCCACCTAATGAGCCCCCAGCAACAGCAATGCTACCTCCCCCACCCTCCTGCCCTCCACCCTGTCCAAGAAACTGGGAGACAGAGAGACCCAGGAGAGAGTGCCGTGGGGAGAGGAGAGATGCCCACCAACGGGGGCTGAAGAGGAAGGGGAGACAGGCGGAGATGTGGGGCCAGCGAGCACACTGTCAGTGGGTAACAGATATGGGGCAGGCACGGGGAGACGGACGTGCGGGGGACAGAGAGATGAGAGACACAAGAGAGATGCTGCCAGGATGGGGAGGCTCTGCGGAGACTCAGAGATACAAGATGGGGGGGCAGGGAGGGAGACACACAGACTCAAAGATACACGGGAATTCTGGGGTGATACTGCGTGGTACTCGAGAGCCCTGGGGGAGGCCCCAAGACAGGGTGGAGACACAGACGTGGAGGAGGCAGGGAGCCAGGGATGGGGAGACCAGATTCACAGAACTCTAGGGATGAGGGACTGTGACTGAAGCGGGGAGGCCCGGATCGCACAAGGGGAGATGTTCGAGGGAAACAGAAGCAGAACCTAGAGAGAACCCAGAAGCAGAAGCACCCCATGCGGGGGGTGGGGTGGGGAAGGCAGGGAGGAGCAGGGTCCCTGTCCTCAGCTTCTCTCCTTGTAGGCTGTTTGGCTCCGAGAATTCAGGCCTCTGATGCCATCCTTGTACCCAGCCCCAGCTGTCCCCACAAACTGGGGTTTGATCGTGAGGGGGCTGAGAGGCTGCACTAGGGCCTCCTCCTCCTCTGCATCTTTCACCCAGGACCCTGGACTCTGGGGCCCCCCCGGCCCCAGTCTTCACTCAGGGATTCAATTTTTGTTCTTCAGGGGAGTAGCCAAGAACACAAGCCTGTGATAAAGAGGAGCCAAAAGCATGGCGTATCAGAAAGAATGAGTAATTCCACTGAACCGGGAGCCCGTGGACCAAGTCCCGGTGACCTTGGCCAGGTCATTAATCTTGACTGAAGCTGTTTTGTCCTCTGTGAAATGGGGATCATGCTGCCTTCCTCATAGGGCGCTTGTCACACAATGCGTGGGGGAGCGCGAGGCCGAGCGCTCACCCCACGCCCTGACTTTTGTGCACGGCGATTTGAAGGTGGCAAGACCTTCATGCATGCCTGTATTTGAGGCATTATAGTTGAGGGAGCAGGGAGAACTCTGGGGTCAGCCCAGGCTGCCCGCAGCCCCAGCCTGAGGGGGCAGGAGACCCCCCCCCCACAAGCTGTGTGAGGGTCTCTGCCTCAGGGAGGGCAGGAAGGGCAGGAAGGGCAGGAAGGGGGATGAGCATGGCCCTATGGCTTGTTGTCATTAGCTTGTGTGTTATAGGTGTTCACTTTCTCGGGTTGTCACCATGTGTTCATGTCTACACAGCCTTCAAGGTGCATTGCTGGGGTGGGAGGTTGGAGTGTGGGGAGGACACAGGGGGCCGGGGCCGAGTCCTTAAGGGTGGGGGGAGGCCTGGAGGAGCTGGGAGGCAGTGGGTTTGGCAGGAGAGGGGGTGACATATGTGGGGAGCCCTGGGGACCCAACCAGGCGAGCGGCTGGCAGGGAGAGCAGACGGCATTAACCCTCGCGGTGCCACGCCGCCTGACCCTTTCCCGGGAGTGGCCCCGGCTGGGCTGTTATGCGGGGAGAGACTGGTTCGCGCCCTGGCTCACGGGAGCAAGGCCGGCAGGAGGAGCCTGGGCCGGGGCCTCGGTGTGGCTGGGAAGCCTTGGCCCTTCCTCCACCTCCGTGTCTGCTCCCACGCTGGCTCTGTCAGTCGGTCTTTCTCCGTCTCCCCTCTCGGTGCCTCTAGAAGGTGACAGCGGGTCTCCACTCTGGTGAACTACGCAATCTGTCACCCCCTTCGCTGCCAGCCCGGCTGCAAGCCCCCCTTCTCCAGCGGCCGGCCGGGCCCTCTCCCATCCCGGGCCCGGGCCTCGCTGCCTTTGTCCTCCCGGGCGGCCTCGGCTTTCTTCTCTCCTCTCCGCTCACCTCTCCGCAGCCCGAGCCCAGCCCCAATCTCATTAAGGCCTCCAACCACTGCCCCTCCAGCCTCCCCTCCTCCCTCCCCCATCCATCTGTCTTCCCCGCAGCTCTGCTCTTTGTGTCCACCCATCTGTCACCGGCAGCTCCGGGCCCACTCCCCTCCCAGCCACGCCCGCCGGGCTCCCCCCCACCCCCGCCGCCTCCCCCGCAGGGCTGCCGGGCTCCTCACTCCCCCTCCTCCCCCCTTTCGGCCCCCAGGCTTCCCTACTTCCTGTTTCCCTGTACTAGTTTATTCGTTTCAGGACGCCCGCTTTCCTCTCCGTTTCCCCTTCTCTCCGAGACCCCGCTTGAGGTGTGGGCGGAAGGGGACCCCAGGGCCCCAGCCCCAGCCCACGCGGCCGCCTGCAGGAGCCGGAGCCTGGAGGCTTACTCGCAGTTGCATCATCCTAGGCCTCCTGAGGTGGCCCCTGCGCTCCTGCCCGTGTTTTCCCGACTCGGGGTCGGGGTTTCCGGCCGCCTGTCTCCACCGCAGGACGGTGGGGCCCCTGTAGCTTCTGCGTGTGGATTCAGGAAGGAATACAGATCAGACCTGAGGCTCGTTTGAACCCCGACCTTGAAGGGGCTCTGCTTCCCAAGCTCAGCTTCGGGGAGGCCTGCCAGGCTCTGTCTCAGGACGGAAGGCTGAGTCTCCGAGTGGCTTTGCAACGACTTGATGCTGCAATCCCACCCCCCACCCCCAGACTCCCAGGGTCCTGGGGTTCCATGACAGTAAGTGCCTCCCAGGCCTCCCTCTCTGGGAGGAAAACTTCCTAATGACCTTAGAAAGTTCAAGAATTGATCAACTTTTTTTTTTTAATTTTATTTATTTATTTGAGAGAGAGAGAGAGAGAGAGAGAGAGACCGCATGGGGAGGGAGAAGGACAAGC
This sequence comes from Zalophus californianus, assembly GCF_009762305.2. Taxonomy (NCBI): domain Eukaryota; kingdom Metazoa; phylum Chordata; class Mammalia; order Carnivora; family Otariidae; genus Zalophus; species Zalophus californianus. Next base: position 5,016,356 of record NC_045604.1, on the reverse strand, counting down.
ACACTTCATGCTGAGCTTGGAGCCAGAGCGACGGGGGGCTCCATCTCACGACCCTGACATCACGACCCTGAGATCATGACCTGAGCCAAAACCAAGAGTCTGCCGCTGAACCGACTGAGCTGCCCTGGTGCCCCAAGAATTGATCAGCCTTTTAATCTCCCCTGCCCTGAGGAGTTTAATATGGACGGGGAGGCCACCTGGAGGGCGGCTTTGAGAGCCAGCAGGGCCCCCGGAGAGCAGCCCCTTGTCTGACTCCACTTCGGGCAGGCAACGCGGGGGCCCGGGGCTGGGATGCCCTTTCCGGAGCCACACAGACCATTCATGGCACGCCAGACAATCTGGTCCTGAGCTCTTTCCACAACAACGGCCCCGCCCAGCGCCAACCTTCTGTGCTCGGAGCACAGGTAGAACCTGTTCCTAGCACTGATTCATGTGCTGCCCTGCCTGGGTATTTGTGTTCTGTGCCATCCTGCCGTCTAGACTCTGGATCCTAAGTCTCTAAGGGAAGGCGCCGTATCTCACCACAGCCTTTTATGATGCCAGGCCAGAGCGCCTTGCCCACAGCCATGCTCAATAAATGTTTATTACTGCCATGGCTGCCAGGGCAGATACAAGACTTGTTCTAGTCTCAGCTCAGCTCAAATTTGCCGTGACCTTGGGCGAGCCACTCACTCCTCTGGGCGACTGTTTCCCCCATGTATTGAGTGAGTTAGACCCTACATACAATTTTTAAAGGTCTTATTATGTGGTTCCATGGAGAAACAGAGTCCTACTGAATAAGGTGGGATCTTGGTACAGACCAGACTCTGGATGAAAATACCTCTTTCCAGGATGGCCTTTGGGAGCAGTTCCCACACTCTCTGTGTGGGAAACACAAGAGTAGACCCTTCACTCAGAGAAGCAGGGGCAGAAATAGCAGCCGTCAGGAAAGCCCTCAGTGCTGAGACACAAGGGGGCTGCAGGACACAGAGCCGGGCTGGGTCCTGGGGCAGAGTGGTCAGCTATCCAAGCCCGGCCTGGGTAGCAGTAGGGAGGGGAAGCGACGCATCCCCAGGGGCACAGGGGTGAGCAGGGCCCGAAGCAAGGGTGGGGGAGGCAGGCTGAGGAGTTGAGGTCTGTGGTCCCTAACCTGTTGCCAGCCGGTCCCGTGAGGCCTCCGGGTACAGCGGGTGCCTGGGGAGGAGCCAGACCAAGGTCTCAGAGAAGGGGCCCCAGAAGGGGCCGGCCGGGGGTCTGCGCCCCTTCTACGGAGCTTGGCCTCCCCAAGAGCCATGGAAAGAGCCCGTTTTTGCTTTTGTGTTTGGGGGTGGGAGGGTTGTGGGGTCGGGGTGGCAAGGGAGGCGGAACACAAGCTGGTGTGGAGGAGTCGTCCCCAGGCTGAGGAGACTGGGCCCCTACGTCTTGCACCGGTGCCCGCCCCGCTCAGCCCCCTCGCTGGTACCCAGCCACTTCTCTGCTTCCCGAAGCTGCCAGCAGGCCGCGGGAGCTTACTGCCCTGTCCGCCGGGAGACCCTGTTGGCCAAGGGAGGCGTGCAGAGTCGGCCCAGCGACGAGGCAGCTGCGCCCGCCTCCCGCCAGCACAGCGTGCGGGCCAGGAGGGGCGCGGGGGTGGGGGGTGGGGAGCAGGGCTCATTTCCACATCCCAGAACCCCAAACGTGTCCCCTTCTCTCAGGCAGAGAGAAGCCTGAAGGAAAATCAGCCCCTGGGCGGGAGATGCAGGATGCGAGGCGAACAGCCCAGCCCCGGGGACTGGGAGCAGGTCCTTCCCCAGCTCAGCAGTGGGGGGCCTCAGGGCCGCAGTGAGGGGAGAAGGCTGGCCTCAGGCGCCGCTCCTGAGGTGTCGTCCCCTCCCCTGCGCTGCCGCCCCCCCCACCACCATCATTTAGCAGTGCGGCCATATGCTGCAATTTTGCTCCCAGGAAGGACCCAGGGAATTAGAGTATTTCCAAAGAGCCAAGGTTCTGTTTCTAGGAGAGTCCAAAGCCACTCTTGTTTCGGTCTACAAAATGCCCACGAGCAGAAGGCCCGATGCCTCAGCATGCCATCGCAGGCCCCGTATGACCCGGCCCCAGCCTCGTCTCCTCCTCAGCTGCGCCCTGAATAACTTGCCCTTCCCAGTGTGACCTGTGCCTTCATGGCTCCGTGCTTCCACGGCTGAACTCCAGACCAAAACTCAGAGGCCTCCTCCGCTGGGCAGCCTTTCCAGGTCCACCCCCAGCGCCCCGGATCCTTCCATGTGCTATCAGAGCACTCTAGATACGCAGCACGCGACCGCACTGGCTCGCCCCCGTTCCTCCCCTCACCCCAACTGTGAGCCCCTCAGGGTCAGGGCCGGTTCCCTTCGTTTCTGCACCCTAGCCGGTGTCTCAGAGTGGACAAAGGCGCGCCTGTCGATGCTAATGTGGTTCTTACAAGAGGGAAGCCAGAGCTCCGGGGTTCCACAGGAGCCCTGCTTGGGGGACTTCCACCGTTTCTGACAGAGCCTTCCTTACTCCTGGGGCCCCCGGGGACCCAGACAGAGCACGTGAGGTAACAATTTTGTGACTTCCAGTCGGGGGTCACCAAACGCGAGGGTGCGGAAGAACATGAACAAGTCACGTGGGACAGTCTGTTTTAATGAAACTTGCTATTTATATATTTACATACACACACAGACTCACACACACAAAAGGAAAAAAGAAAACAAAAATAGACATTACAGCTCAGTAAAATTACAACCGAGCACTGTGGGCCGGAGGTGGGACACCCGCCCAGCAGCCCGCCCCACTGCCGTGCCAGCTAAGCGTCTGGGGACAGGGCAGCAGGAGGGAGACAGGGGGTATGGCCCCCAGAGGGCCCGGCCTGCTCCCCCGGGCTTCCTCGTAGTTTGTCCCTGGCATCCGGCCTTCCTGTCCTTCTTCCCGGTCAGGAAACGGGAAATGGCTGGGTACGGGCTGCGGTGGGGTGGGGAGGGCGGTCCTGGGCAGGATGGAGAGAAGGGGCACCCCGAAGAAGGTAAGTGAGGGGGCGCAGCTAGGAGTCGAACAGGAGTAAGAAGCTTCTGTTTCCCATCCCAGAATCTGGCAGGGGTGAGGATGAACCATGGAGGGGGAGACGGGCAGGGGGAGCTGGAGAGGACAGGTGACTTCTCCCCGTCTCTCTTGGGCGGTTCCACTTCTTTACATTAATTCCAGTCTGAGCAGGCCCAGAGAGGTCGCAGTGACAAACTAGTGGTTTATGTCCCCGTGGGACACGCGGTCGAGGACATGAACGGTAGAGCTGGTGGGGAAAGCTGGGCGCCTCTTCAGTAAGACACGGCTCCCGGCTCCCGGGGGGCAATGAAGAGGACGTCGGCCTTGGCGTTGATGCAGTAGGTGACGACCAGAGAGAAGATGAGGGTGCCGAAGCCCACCGTCAGGGTGATGAACTGCAGGAGGGGGGCAGGGAAGGACAGAGGTGCTCTCAGAACTCAGCCCAGCTTCATCACAGTTCTGGAGCTGGCTCCGAGCGCCGAGTCCTGAGCAACCGGAGGCAACACCTTCCCACTTGGGAGACCGAGTCTCTCCATTTAGAAAGAGGAGTAAAGGATCTCTGTTCTTCCTTCCACCTTGTCTTACTTAAGGCTTTAAGCACCTTGAAGTTAGGATCCATGACATTTGACTCTGGTGGCAATTATATCACTGACCTACTTGTGACACGTACTCAATAAACGGTGGATCCCACACACATCCCAGGAGCAGCGGGCGGGGGACTGCTGGCTGGGAGTGGAGCTGGGGGGGGGGGGGCGGTCCCAGGCGGAGAAGCACCTCCTTGGGTCTCCATGGGTGCCTATCTCCAGCATGCACATAGACTCAAACGCTCAGTGCAGATAGGCGTCCTAACAGGGCATGCCAGCTGACAAGGGACAGAGCTGTAGAAGCTTTCTGTGGCACATCTGGGGCCAAGGGGAGATGGGAGGGGTGTGAGGGCAGGGGCAGCAGAGCGAGGGCAAGGCCATCTCTGGCCCCATCCCTCCAGGCTCACCTCCAGCTCTCTGCTGGCTATCAGAAATATGCGGGCTCGGATGTCTTTCCAGCGGCTCTCAGTCCACGTGGAGTACTCAGTAGAGCCCCACTGCCTCAGTTCAAAGGCGGGGGACAGGGCCCGGGCCAGTCGTGCCGTGGAACGCACACAGCGTGGCAGCCGGTCCGTCTCACTGGAATTCAGAGGGCCCTGGACCCACACGTACTCATACAGCTGCACGGGAAGACGGGCCACGGTGTGGGGCTGAGGCGGTCCTCTCACCCCGGACACGGTCTGCTTTCACCCGGGCTTCTGCGTCTCCAACACTCCAGTCCAAGGGGCTGCATCCCTCCGCCTCTCCATCCCAACCCCTTGGGTCCAACTGGGCCTAGGACACTCTCCAACTTCCCCAGGGGAAGGGGGCCCTTGGGGCTCTCCCACACCCACTACCACTCACATCCTTGTTTTCAGTGGGGACTTTACTTGGATCCTGGCACTGCTCTCGGGTAAGGTCGACCAGCTGGCCGGTCAGATTCGCCAAGGCGTACTGTACCACGTAAGTGGTGTTGGTGGGGCTGGAGACAGCGATGTAATGCTGAAGGGGCCCGTCACCTGAGTGGAGACCGTAGGGAGGGAGGGGAGGATTTGGAGGGTGGAAGGTGGGTGCGGGTAGGCAACAAAGAAGAGCCCGAGGTTGGCAGGAGCCAGAGAAAAGAAGGTTAAGAGAATGGATCCCACACGTATCAGGAGAAAGAGTGGGAAACGGGAGAAGAAAAGGAGAGGAGAAGGAAAAAAGAGAACGGATTAAGCCGAGATGGTCTTTCTCTATCCCTTGCCTAAGCCAAGGGTACCACTCCCACAGCAGGTGCTTACCCAAGTAGGACCTTAGGTCCTGCCTGAGGATAGACTGGAACCAGGAGTTGTTGGCTCTGACCAGGAACCCATAGAGCAGGCGGGTAACCTAGGATCAGGGCAGGGAGAAGCAACAACCTAGTGACCCGGAGCCCAGGGAGAGTTCTCCGTGGAAACCCTGTTGTGGGCCCGGAGCCGGGGAGGCAGAGGCCAGCTCACGAGGATGCGGGGGAGGCCCACCCGGGAGTGCCCTGGGGCATCGGTATCCTCGCTGGCACGCCGGGCTCCCAGGTTTGGGAGAAGAGACAAGTGACAGAGAGGACGGGGCAGGCTGCGGTGGGAACAGGGCTGGCGAGGAGGCAGGGTCCGCCTGTTCTTACCGTGTGGGCATCGGCCTGGATGCTGTCGCTGAAGTTGGTTCCCCCTGCGAGCTGGTACAGCGCTCGTCCCAGCACTGTGGCCACACCTGCCAGGGCCTGCGGCAGTGAGGAGGGGGCTGAACGGCCCACCTCTTCTAACCTCCAAGCAGCTTCACCATGCTCCCTGCGCTGCACACAACCCCCCCCCAGCCCAGGTGATTGCTACCTTGGCAGTGTCGGTCACAAAGTTCAGGTCCTCCTCAGGGCTCTGCCACTCAGGGTAGCTGACGTTAATGTTCTCCGCAGTGTCGTAAATGCTCTGGTAGTAGCTGCCAGGAGAGCCGGCGTGAGCCTCGGCCACACTGGGCCCGCGCCCTGCCCCGGCCTCCCTCACAGGCCCTTCCTGCAGGAGACTCTAACTCTTCTCCTCCTCTGGGGGGGGGCGGGGGAAGGAAGAGACCACGAGGGTCCCATACTGAAGATGGTGTGGGGACCGGGAGATGGGAGAGGAGTGGTTAAATACAAGGACCTTTCTGACAGACAAGGGAGAAAAGGCAAATGAGATCAGAATGCAGGAGTCTCCCTTCCCGGGAGAGCTTCAAACGGAAGAGACGCTCTCCCCACTGTTTGGGCAGGAGACACGCAGGACGGCTGGGAGGACTTTCAGGGAGCATGCCCGCCATCACCAGAGCTCTTGTGTGGTGGTTCCAACAAACGTTAGCACTGAGGGTGGCTGGGGGCCGAGGGAGATGAGCGGGTCTGCTCCCAGACACACAACACTGCACTGGGTCCAACCACCCTCTGCTCCCTGGGGAGCCCCGTGGAGGCACATCTGAGAAGCCCAGAGGAGCGCTCCTAGCCTTCAGCACCGATATACGCTGGCCCCACACAGAAGCAAGGCTGGATGACCATCCCTCACCCCAAAGTGGTGCAGAAGTCAGACATGGAGGAGAAGGCTGACCTGAGGCACTGGAAGTGTCCCTGCCCGAAATAAATGAAAAGGTGCTCCTTGGCTGGGGTCAGAGAACTGGAGCTTGAGTATTTTTACTCAGACACCCATTTGGCCTCATGGCAGAGGGAAGGAAAGCGGGGGGCCTAGCAATCCAGCCCGAGTGAGAAGTTCCCTGCTAGCCTAGGGCTTCAGTTAGGGGCAGTCTGGGGTGCCCAGGAGCAGGAGAGAGGTGACTAACAGGGCCTCACCCCTTCTCTCTGGAGTCCCTTCATCTGTAGGGGACACTTTTACCCCAACGGCAGGAACAGGTTACATTTCAGAGCACAAGTACTGTCTGCATGCAGCACAGCACCCCTGAGCGGCCCCCCACCGGCCAGCTCCCGGTCCTCCAGCCGTGGGCGCTCCTGCTGGAGATGCTGCCCTCTGCTGGCGGCTCTGGGGACCCAGGCCTCGGGAGAGCTGGGCGAGGCAGGCCAAGTAAGGACGCTCTGTGCCAGGGAAGGCTGCGCGGGGCCTGTTCTCTAAGGTGACACCAAGTCAGATGAGGCGACCGGCCTGGATGTGAGCAGGCTACTGAGCAAAGAACACAGATTGACCTGAGATCTGGAGCGGGTACTGTGGGGACAGAGGAGAGTGGTGATCTTTCTTGATACAGGAGACACTCCCCTCCACGGACCCCAGACTGCAGAACAGATTTTCTCCCAGAACCAGGATGCAGTCTAGGTGACTCTTACTGGTTATGGAAGACAGTGGAGTGGTCCGCGAGAACAACGCCGGAGATGTTCCGAGCCCGAAGAAAGCGCTGCAGGGAAGACGGTGGGAGGGGCTGGGACTGGTTCAGCCTCCGGAGGGCCACAGCGGGGACGCCAGCGCCGCTCCTCTCCAGCGTGCTCAGCAGGGCCTCCACCTGCGGGACTGGGTCAGCTCAGGGTGGCTGGGCACAGGGCAGCCGGAGGTCTCTTCCAGGCCCTCTCCCTCAAGTCCCCAGCTTGGGAGCTGCCCCCAGCCCTCCTGCAGCCCAATTCCGCAAGCCTTTGGGGACCGCGGCTGAGTGTCCTGCAGCTCACACTGTCTCATCCTCACTAGATGCTCAACTTCCTACTTGTGCAGAATTAGAGGAGCAAGTTGCTCCCACAAAACTGCACCGGATGCCACACAGGAGCCCAGAGCAGGGGGAGGGGTTTGAAATGGAATGGCAGGAAGACCACCTCATGAGAAAAACAGGCCTAAAGCTGGGCCCTGAGAGGAGGGAGGGTCTTGAACAAGTGGTAAGGAACGTGGAAGAGAACTTGGGTAGAGAGTGTGATGCAGCCAGCAGTCGGGCAGGGCAGCCCGGACAACTGGGTCAGTGCGGCAGCACAGAGAAAGGGAGCTAGTCATTTCCCTGTCCTCTGCTAGGCACCGAGTCAGCGAACTACCCGTCCCGGGAAACCAGACAACCGAGCTGTGCTCGTGGTTCTTCCTGGGGAGCTGAAACGGCCATGCTGTTCATCCTTTAGCTGGCACCTGACCCGAGGTCCTGTCTCACGGGCCCTGGGGGCCGGTGCGGGGCTAAGGCCTGGGCAAGGGGGGGCGGGGGGCCCGTATTCGGAGCATTGAAACAGCAAGTGAGGAGGAAAGATGCTCATATTACCTGATTCTGTACGGACCCATTTTTCTGAGACATGGGGTCTGTGTGCATCCAAAGCTCTAGTGAATTTCTTAAGGCCACCTGGGGGAGGAGGAAGAGGCAACACGTATCAACGGTGTCCGCTGTGGCCCATACCCGGGAGAAAGGCGTAAGGTCGGAGAAAAGTCAAGGGGAGAGGTGGTGGCACCAGGAGCGAGGACAACGGGACACGGAGGCGGCGGCAGGAAGTAGGAGGGAAGGGGGTGAGGACCGGCGCTGCACACCTGTCCCAGCTCCACGAACGACTCGATGTTCTCTAACTGCACAGGGAACTTGCCCTTCTCCATGTCGTAGACCATTCTTGAGCTGCCAATGTAGTCAAAAGTTTCCTGAAGGTGAAGATGGGTGGGCAAGGGAGCAGAGATTCCCAAGGGTCAGGGCAGGCTCCGTCCCGGAGGCCAGATCGCCATGGCTCAAAGCACGAAGGCTATAGCCTCCTGTTGTCGCAACTGCCACCGGCTCAGGAAGTCATGTGACTCCAGCCTCCTCCCCGCCCTGCCTCCCAGCTGTGACTAGCCCTCACATGTGTGTATCACAGGACTTCTCGAGCCCAGAAATGGGGGGAGCAGCCTCGGCAAAGGCCCGAGGCGAACATCAGCTGCTATGTGCCCGCTCCTTGCCTCTCCCTCCCCACTGCCGACTCAGCCACGGCTGCTATTCCCTGATTCCAGGGCCAGGCTGTGGTGCCAGGGGGTAGGCAGGAGCCTCAGGGCCCTGGGGTGGGAGTGGCAGTAAAAGGCTCCAGAGAATAAAAGTAAAAGGATGCCTCCAAAAGATCGCATCAGTGGGGAGCAAGGGGACTGGCAGCACAGCGATTCCAGGTCAGGGTGCAAAGGCTTCTGAAAATGTGTGACTCCACAGGGGAGACACACGGAGGCACATCCAGAAGCTCTCGGCCGAATAACAACTTAGGTCAAGTGCCCAGATCTTCCCCAAACGACAGCCACGCCCACACTGATCCTGCCCGCCGGCCTCCCATCCCTCCCCAGCCAAAGAGCCCGTACCCCTTGGAAGAAGACGAACATGACATTGCGGGGGAGGGTGGCCACATCAGGGGCCTTCTGCAAAGCTTCAGCAGCAGCCAGCTGGGTAACGAAGGAGGCCACGGCACTTTCAGCCCCTGGGGCCACATTCCAGAAAAAGGAACGACTGTCCAGCTGGGCACAGCAGAAAAAGCAGGGGAGGTGGCTTTGAAAACAGCAATCAGGACCAGGCCCCAGGTCCCCAAACCTATTCCAGCCAAGAGAATGTTCATATCCTGGCATAATGGCTAAACCGGGGAGCCCCAGAGCCCAGACCCCGCTCCACGGAGGCTCCCCATCATAGCAACTTGGAAATCTGATATGCCCGCGAGAGGCCTGCCAGCCCGTTCTATGCCAGTCCCGTCCACCCTGATCAGGGGCCAACACTCACCCGGGTCGCAGCAACCACAACCTTGTCGTCAGGCTCTAATGCCCCAGATATATTTATAGGCTTAAGCATGCTCCATACGTTGTAGTCGGACAGGGGGTCACAGACGATTTCTGAGCAGGACACAGGGAGAGAGCAACAGAAGTAAGGGAGAGCACAGCCCCAGACAACGCCTGGAAGACTCCTCTGCCCACTGCCCCATGGACCCTGTAATCATTTCCTGTCTCTGCTGCTCTACATTGGTTTTTCTGCCCCGTCCATTTCAGGGACAAGCAGGCTCAATTGTGCAGAATCGTTTCCGCTTCTCCCACCGCACGCTCCCTGCCTGTAGTTGTCCCTCCAACACTCCTCGGTGCCCCAGTACACCCGGCAAGCCTTGGACCTGTCCTACCTGGGTTGATGCTGAAGGTGCTCTGGATGGAGCTGCGCCGCATGCAGGTGACAGTGCTGATGACGGCGTGCATGTGGGAGAAGAGCTGCATGGCGCACAGCGGGAAGGCAGGCGCTGAGCCGTTTGGACTCAGGTTGTGATCCCGGTAGCACTAGGGAGGGAGAGGGAAGCACTGAGGCAGTTCTTGTGGAGTCCCGCCCAGACTTCCCAGAAAGAGGGCCCAGCCCCATCGGGAAGCCACTCTCACATCTGTCCCTGAGCTAGAGTTATCCTGGTACAGGCCCAGGGTGTCCAAGGTCCAAGAGAAAACCTCACCAAGGGGTGCAAAGAGCCACAGGCTCAATGACTTAGTTGGGGTGGACAAGACGACCCCATCGCAAAGGGCCTGGCCCAAGTTTTTAATGTGATCTGATGTACAGAGCACTGAACCAAGGATCACAAATCAAATTCAAGACCACTTAGACATCAACTCACCATGTAACTATGGAACAAATCTCTTAATCGCTCTGCATGTCAACACAAAGAAGCTAGACCGCAATTAGCGATTTACTGGAACTAAAAAAGAATGTCAGGGGTCTCTAAACTGAATCTCTCAATTCCTAGTCTGACGTTCCTAACCAGGGCTCTACACCGTATTTCACATCAAAGAACGTTTCTATTTTCTTCCAGCCTGAAATCCGTCAATGCTGTAAGAGCCGGCAGGACAGAAATGGGAAGGGAAACGTGAGAAAAATAAGGGAAACGTGAGAAAAATAAAGGTGTTGGCTCTTCTTGGAGCAACTGGTCTTTCAGGGGGCGCGCTGGTAGATGAGGTCCCTCCAAACAGGCAGAGGGCCTTCAAAACTTCTCTTTGCAACTGCAGTTGCTAGGAGCTGGCTGTCATTACCTGCTTGATGACCTTCGTTTCATTTTCATCTTCAAGAAGGAAGATGGGGAAACTGAAGTCTTCATAAGCCAAGCCATCACCCAGGGGGTTCCACTGGATTTCTCTGCAGTGAGCAAATTCTGGCCCGTAGGAGTTGGAGTAGATGCCTGAAGGGGTGGACGGGGGACAGACTGTTGGGACACTAAGCATTTAGGGACCGAGCGCAGGAGGGAGGCTGGGATAGGACAGGGTTGGGACCAAGAGTTCCAAAGGGAAGGGTGACTCAGAGAAGCAAGCATCAACCTGTCACCACCTACAGTAAAACAGACAGGGGTAGCAGGGAGCCTGAGGCTGGCTGATGAGGGATCCGAGCGTGTGACGGGAAGTGGAAGAAGGGGAAGCAGCAGACGGAAGGGATGAACGGCACAAAGACACAAAAAACACGATCCGCTCCTTGGGAGTCGGCTGCTCCCCCTACACACAGACAGATACACAGACCGACGCATCCCCCCGACCCCTTCAAAGACACGAGGCCGAAGCAACAGTGAGCTCTGGGTGACAGGAGGTCCCCCGATCCTCTGGGGCTCTTACCAAACCCATCATTGGGACACTGCACGCTAGGAGAGAAGCCTGAGGTGGGGCTGGGCTTGGCCAAGGACACGGCCAGGCCAGCAATGCGGTTGGTTCTCCCCTTCAGCTTCTCCATCAGATTCCTGGAGTAGGGAGGGCAGGCCAGGAAGGAAGACGGGAAGGTTATTAGTGGCCCAATATCCTGCCAAGGACGGAAACAAACGGGGAACTAATGGAACCCGACCTGTTGACTCCTTGCTATGCCCCTGAAACTAATGTAGTGTGTCAACTATATACTTCTAAAAATTGGAACAAAGCCCCCCACGACTGTTGACCCATTTCTTGCTTCTCCATCTCTAACTCCTAAGTGAGGACGATGACCCAGGCTGAGCTCAGGGCTTCATCTCATCTACCCTGTCCCTGAGGGACCCCAGGGCCCCTCCTTCCTCCCGGAGCTCTATTTATGAGGTCACCACGATGATTCCACTGATGGTGCATGTTTTCTCCTGAGACTCACTCCCACCCCCCCCCCCCCCCATCAGACCAGGACAGCCAAGGGCATTTTTTATTCACAGGTGTGAGGGCAGTCCCCCAAGCCTTCCCCTCTCTGGCTGTGGTTTCCCAGCAGACACACACAGCCCTCACCTGGTGAAGAGCGTGCCCTCCAGCAGAACCACATAAGGGGGGTTGGGGCCATCAGCCAACACCCACTGCAGGTCCTCTTCCTTCTCCACTACGTGGATGACTCCTGTGTCCCCACTGACGGAAGCTGCCGGGACAGAGGGGGTCACATTAAAGCTCCCACGGTTGGGGCACCTGGGTGGCTCTTGTGGGTTAAGCAGCTGCCTTCGGCTCGGGTCCTGATCCCGGGGTCCTGGGATCGAGCCCCACGTCCGGCTCCCTGCTCAGCGGGGAGCCTGCTTCTCCCTCTCCCTCTGCCTGCCTGTATGCTTACTTGTGCTATCTCTCTGTCCAATAAATAAATAAAATCTTTAAAAAACAAAAACAAAGACCTCCCACAGTTGACAATTCTGAGTTTGCCTCACTGATTCTGCAGATCATTTATCCCCCAAACACGGCACAGGACATTGGGTGAATGCTGCCAGCTCCAGGCTTAGACTTGAACTGAAGGCTGAGTCGCCCGGCTCCATCTGAAGGCCACCAGCTGGTGGGCCTGACTGGAGAACAAGAGAGCCCAACAAGTCTCCTCACTAGAGGCCTTAGTCATTAAATCTCAGAAAGGTTTACGGTCATTTTCTTGCCCTCTTGCCTCAACCTCATTTAGCCATACATACAAATTTCCAGAACAGCAGACAGCAGAGTTTTCAAACCTGTATTTTCTCCAGAAAATGGCTGGTTCTAGATCTCTAGCTCAGAGTTCTAGCACTGAATCTTCCTTTGTGAGAACACATGTGCAGACTCCCTCGGGTTTAGGAGAATTCCTGGGTCTCCACTCCTATGCCCTACTTGGGAATGAGTTTACTTGCTTTTAGCCAGTTTTAGGTAAGGTTAATCAAGAACCTTGGGTCTCTAGAAGACAGCTTCCCAACTGATGGGCCTTGCTGGATTAACGATGAGCTGACATTCACCCCCCCTCATTTCTGGGGACCTAGGGTTTCCAAAGATCCTAGGCTGATCACTCCCAGCTACGAGCAAACTCATCCATTACCCCAGGATGCCCTGCAAATATCATCCATTTCAATATATGCTAGGATGCCACACAACTAACATTTTCTGTGTGTCTCATGAATGACAAAGATTGGGAAGCACTGCAGTAGAGGATGGACAGTTCATCATCCCAAATGCCCGTCAAGTCCCTAGTGATCCATGTAGAGACATCCTACGGTCTCCCCGTGAGCCTTCTCCCCAGGGAAAATTGGATGTGTTATTCGTATATTGTTTTAGGGTAGTAGTTCTTGACCCTGGTTGTGCATCCCTCTGGAGTTTTAAAAAATACAGATACTTGGGCCTTATTTCAGATCTACTAAATGAAAGTCTCTAAAGGTGAGGCCCAGGTATGTGTACTTTCCAAACTTGCCACATATGGTTTGTTTTTTTTTAAGATTTATTTTAGAGAGAGAGAGAGAGAGAGCGCACGTGCATGAGTGGGAGGGGCAGAGGGAGAGACCCTCAAGCAGACTCTGCGCTGGGCTCGGACATGGGACTTGATCTCATGACCCTGAGATCACAACCTGAGGCAAAATCAAGAGTTGGACGCTTAACCAACTGTGCCATCCAGGTGCCCCCCTCATATGGTTCTTTATTATACATAGCCAGTCATGAGAATTAGGGTTCTAGGTCAAGTCAGTGAAATATTTTTTTTTTAAAGATTTTATTTATTTATTTGAGAAAGAGGGAGAGAGAGAAACAGCACGAGAGGGGAGAGGGTCAGAGGGAGAAGCAGGCTCCCCGCTGAGCCGGGAACCCGATGTGGGACTCGATCCCAGGACTCCGGGATCATGACCTGAGCCGAAGGCAGTCGCTTAACCAACTGAGCCACCCAGGCGCCCATGTCAGTGAAATATTTCTAACTTGTGCAAAACCTTAAGCACATTCTGACTGCCAGCCAAGTAGAAAGTTTCTTCCATGGGATTTGGTAAAATCTGGACATAGAAGCAAGTCCCCAACCTTCAGCTATGTCTTATACTAAGTAATAAGTTCATGGTGATGGTGATAATAATAAACTTTAGAGGAATATCAGAATCTGGAATAACTTTAATAAAGATCTAGCTACCAATGGCAGTTCTCAGTCCAGTGAAAGGCAGTAGTCCTTGCCACATAAAACACAGAAAAAGGAAAAGCTTTTCTGGGGAACAGAACATGATTCACTGCAGCTCCAAGGAGCACAGGGAGGAGCCAAGCCAGGACACTGGAATAAAACACCCGGATTCTAATCTGGACTCCAACTGGTGACTGTGTAGTCTGGAGTAGCTTGCTCACTTTCTCTGGGTCTTCAATGAGGAGAAACATTTTCACCCTTATTCACCTCATATTTTGGAGACAGATTAAAAAAGGAAAGGAAGGAAGGAAAGGCAAGAAACCTACACATAGCCCCCTTTGAGCACTTTAAAAGGGGCCAATGGGGCGCCTGGCTGGCTCAGTCGCTTGAGTGTGTGACTCTTGATCTCTTGCTTAAAAATAAAATCTTAAAAAAAAATAAAAAACTAAAAGGGGCCAATAGAAGCAGAGACTCAAACCTACATCTTTTTCTCCTTAAGTTTATCATGCTAGCAATCCTAATTAAAGAGGGGGTAGCTTGCTCAGCACGGACAAATATGAAGTAAGACTCAGAGATAAGCAGAAAAGGAGCCAAGCTTTTCACGAGGAAGTGGTCAGAGTCCAACCCCTCTCCTCTCGTTTCTCTGCACTCGCACTTGGCTTATTTCTACAGGCTATTGCTTTGCTTCCCACAGAGCTGCTCTAAGAACATGAAGCAGAATGACTCATTCCCAAAGAGGGTACCTGAGAGCACACGCTCCCAGGAGGATGGGGGCCTTGGCCTTCTGGCGCTAGAGTGGAGTCCCAGCAACACCAGCAGTCTGCTCTCAGCCCACACTGGCCCTGGCTGTCTTCTACCTACAAACTCAGTTGAAGAACTAAGTCTGCAAATTTTATCTGGAACTGTTTGGAGCCAGTTAACCTACCTCCAGAACTTCCTGAAGCAAGGACATGGCACAATTAACACAGAGTATAGCTCAGGGAAGGATGGGTGGAAAAGGAGTACCTACCACCTTGAGCAAGCCCTTCACTTGCCGGTGTGTGTGTCCTCCTGCCAATCTGGAAGGTTTCAGGCAATCCCACAGTACTCCTGAGACTATGCTGCTCACTCAGCATCATCAATAAGAGTCTACAGAAGGTAGCTTGACTTTCAGCTTTGTGCACCCGTATTCTAGGCATTTTTAGAGGTGTAAACTGAAATTCAGACGTGACCAATTTGATGATGAAGAAACAAAGATCTGGAGCACCTGGGTGGCTCAGTCAGTTAATCATCTGCCTTCGGGTGAGGTCATGGTCTCAGGGTCCTGGGATCAAGCCCTGCACCAGGCTCCCTGTTCAGCGGGGAGTCTGCCACCCCTCTCGCTCAGCCCCTCCCTCCCTCTCCCTGCCCCCCAACTCGTGCGCACACACACTCTCTCTCTCTCTTTAAATAAAATTTAAAAAAAGAAGCAGCCAAGATCTGACTCTAAGTTTCCTGCTTACTGCCCAACTGCATTCTGACAGAACTATTCACAGAAGAACGAAATCTGAAGACAGCAGGTGAAGCAGCAGAGGAACTGGGGTTCAGTCTTCACATCGCTGCTTTCTCCCCTTGCATGGTTTTATAACCATTCTGTCCTGGTACGCTGTTTTGGAACACATTTACAAAGCATAAAGACAAATCCAAATGCTTTACTAATTCTTCCTGCAACTGTTTGGCTTTCTCATATGCCTTCTCTTCAAATAGTTCACTGCCTTAACAAAGCCCATTTCGGTTCCAAAAAGATTGTTCAGAGTGCAAGTGATGGTGGGCTCCATAGAATACGAGGCTTCCTTCTCCCTACAAAACAGTTGTTTTCTACTTAAACTATTGGATGGTTAAGAGTCCAGGCTTAGGGGGCGCCTGGGTGGCTCAGTCGTTAAGGATCTGCCTTCGGCTCAGGTCATGGTCCCAGGGTCCTGGGATTGAGCCCCGCATCAGGCTCCCTGCTCCGCGAGAAACCTGCTTCTCCCTCTCCCACTCCCCCTGCTTGTGTTCCCTCCCTCGCTGTGTCTTTCTCTGTCAAATAAATAAATAAAATCTTAAAAAAAAAAAAAAAAAGTCCCAGGCTTAGAACTTGGACCATGGGGCTCGATTCCTAGCTTCATCACTTAATAGCATGATGATCTTGGAAAAGTTACTCAACTTCTTCAGTCTCAGTTTTGTCATTTGTAAAACAGATAAGAGAATCTACTCCATGGGGCTGTTGTGGTGGTTAAAGAAGATGCATTAGAAGAAGCTTAAGAATGCAGCATTTAGGGGCGCCTGAGTGGCTCAGTTGTTAAGCATCTGCCTTCGGCTCAGGTCATGATCCCAGGGTCCTGGGATCGAGTCCCATATCGGGCTCACTGCTTGGCGAGGAGTCTGCTTCTCCCTCTCCCACTCCCCCTGCTTGTGTTCCCTCTCTTGTTGTATCTCTCTCTGTCAAATAAATAAATAAAATCTTAAAAAAAAAAAAAAGAGAATGCAGCATTTATAATTATCTTGCTTGGTTTGACAAATGGTTCTCTATCACCTCCTACCCACACAGCCTAATTTGTGTGCTGGGACTCACAAGCAGAACCTGGGTCTTTATATTGAGGGCACAGACTGAAATATCAATGGCCACAAACACAAATCCCAACCTCAACTCACACTGGCAGCCAATCTGATGAGTGGCATTGAGCAAACGGACACAAGGAGCTGTTTTATTTAAGGAGATGTAGATCTTCCTCTCCACTGAATTCCCCCTGCAGAAACCTGATCAGAAGATAAAAAGTGTTAGAAAAAATTGAGAGACATTGGCACTATGGAGTCATTTCCTCGCCGTATGGCTTGGGTATATCATACTTTCTAAGATGGGACTAATGGCCATTCTCCTCACTTCCTGGACACATTACTGGATTGGACGAATGCACCCAGCTAGGTGCCACAGAGAGTTACTACAAATTTCACTTAGAGGAACTTACATCAACACTGAAAGAAAGAAAACTTCACTTCCTAAAGGAAAAGCATGTAACCTCAGATGCACCTGCTCCTGGCTGCATGGGTGAGCACACTTCTGCTTCCTACCTTTTATGTATATACCTACCTACTTAATAAAAGGGTGCTAGTCTAAGAATAGAGATTGCAATAAAAAGTCTTTGAGACGTTTGTACAGGAACCTGAACAGAACTGGGAGAAACCTTTTGCCCCAGATCGGTCAGTTAATCTAACATCCATAGGTCATTTGTGTGTGACCACAGTGTGGCGCGACTGTAGTTTCTCTGTTGGGAATCTTTAAAGACAACATGAATTTGGGGAAAGGACTGGTCATAGTTATACCTAGGCATGTTTGCATTTTAGGGCTTGACCGACTAGAAAGATCTATACCAGGACATAAATGCATGTAAGCAAACATTTCTGTGCACTGTCAGTGCCTCGAGTTCCTTGAATCATTATTTCACGGTCTAAACAGTTACGAGTACCCAGAGCCCACCTTTGTCTCCCTTCACTGATAAGACAAACTGAGGCAAAGCACAGGGACGCGGGTTTATGGTGGAATCAACAGAGGAAGGAACGAGGAATCTCCTCTCTGAAGCGCCGCACTGCACCCACAGAACGAGGCCGCTTTCATCTTCAACAGTCCACACGCACCGGCAAGTGGAACTGACAGCTGTCTTTTCGGACAAGCGGGTGCGGGGGCTGGGGCCGCGGGGAAAACGAGGCGGCCGGACAAAGTGGGCGGGCCAGGCTGGAAGTCCAGGAAGAGGCCCGGAGGAGGAAACGGGGAGACACGATGTGTCGCGGGGGAGAAGGGACCCTCAAGTCAAGTCCAGGCAAAAGGGGGAACTTCTGTCGCGGGAACGAAAGAGAAAGAGGATTTACAGCGTGCGGGGACCCAGGGGCAGAGGGGACCAGAAGGGGGACGGCGGCGCCCGCGGCCCGGCCGATCCGGACGGTTCCCCTGACACGCCGGAGCTCACGGGCGGGGAAGGCCTCACCTGCCAGCAGGACGCAGAAAGACACAAGGCGAAGAAGCCTCCGACTCCCCGGGTCGGCCACAGAGCTGCCCCCAGCCGTGGCCATCTTGCTTCTCGGCTGAGCGGAAGCTACCCCTCCCCTCCTGTCCGGCAGTGGCTTCTCTAGGCCAACACTGGTGCCGTCTCTGTGGTCCAGGGCTCCTGGGACCGGAAGTTCGTGTCCGGGGAGCTTCCGGGAGGTGCCCTGGAGCGGCGCTGACGTGGAGGGAGCCGAAGGGCGGCAGGGAGTGGCGGGGCTCGGATCGCTACCTCGGAGCCCCAGGCCTGAAGGATGCTAACCAAATTCGAGACCAAGAGCGCGCGGGTCAAAGGTAGTGGAGAAAACCAGGGGGAGCTCGGGGTCTGGGTGTCGGCGCGGCGCTGTCGCGGGGGGCGAGAGAGGCCGAGTGGGGCCCACCGAGCGAGCCCGGAGGAAGAGGGGAGGAGGGCGGGTCGGCCTGGCGGCGGGTCTGCAGCGTTCTCTTCTCCGCAGCGCCCTCGGGATGGGGCTGACCTGTGGCGGCTCCCGCGGCGTAGGAGGCCCGGTAGGCCAGCTCCCAGTGCCTTCCGTTCCCTCTGCTCCTGGGGCCACTGCTCCCGACTTTGTTCCCGTCCCGGGGCCGTGTGACCCGTTGGCTTTTTGATGACCGTGTTGTAGGGAGTGGCCCTGGGGATCGAGTCTCGACCTGTGCCATTCATACCGAAGTCTAGCATTTTCGGAAATGAGCACTGGCTACCTCTCTTAAGGGGGCGTTGGCTGCACGTTAGCAACGACCAGTGCCTCCATTGGGCTATATTTCCTACCTGCAAACAGGACACTGAGGCCCGTAACCCCATTGAAGTCTGAACTTGGTGAGCTTGCCAGGTAAAATCCAGGACGCCTAGTTAAATTTGAATTTCAGATAAACAACGAAATAAGTTTCAAGTATTGTTCGCTTTATATCTGAAGTTCAGATTTAACGGGGCATCTTCATTCTTATTTCCTAAATATGGCAACTCCAAAGCTTGAGTATGAGTGGATGGGGGTGGAGGGCAAATGATTGAAATGGCGGTAGTCGTCTCAGAATGTTAGAATGGGAAGGGCAGAGAAGTACGATCTCGTGAGACTTCGAAAACTATATGTACACGTCCCTTGAATATTTATTTAGTAAGGTGCATTAGAACAAGGTGTTTGGGAACTTGGTGTTTGGAGTCACATGGGCTTTGCTTTGGAATCCTGAAACATCCCCTAACAAGGTGTATGATCTTGGGCGACTTACTTATGGTTTCTAAATCTCTACTTTCTCATCCCTAAAATGCAAATAATTAACATTTTTCCTTAGAATTAGAATGAGATAGTGTATGAGAATGCTTATTACAGTGCCTGGTGTACACTCAGTAGCTGAGAAATTGGAGGCCATTGTTCATGTGGGAATAGATTCTGAGCAGTTTCTAAGTCTTGTGGGAGTCTTGATGGAATTTATGGATGGCTGAAATGGGTCTTCATGATCCTTGAACTTTCCCTTCTCCTGATTTCTCACTGGGCAGTAGAGAAGGAAAGTGGGTGAAAAGATGTTAGAATATATGCGAGTTACTCTCTGTTAATGAGCATTACTACATATCACGAAGGAAAAAAACAACTTTTAACGGGAAAGTAGACAACTTAGAAGAAGAAATGTAAGTGTTCAGTATATAAATGAAACTATTCTCCAACTCACTAATAATGAAAGAAATGTAAAAAAATAAAATAAAAAAGGACGCCTGGGTGGCTCAGTTGGTTAAGCGTCTGCCTTCAGCTCGGACCAGGATCCCAGGGTGCTGGGGTGGAATCCTACTTCGGGGGGGGGGGGGTCCTTGTTCAGTGGGGAGCCTGCTTCTCCCTCTGTGCGCGCGCTCTCTCTCTCTCTGACAGGTAAGTTAAAAAAAAAGAATCTTTAAAAGTTAAATATCCTTTTTAAAAAATTTTAGATTAGTAAAACAAAACAGAAAACCAATAACATCCGTATTGGGCGCGGTGTGCAAAACTGCTATCTTCAGAAACCTAATGAGACTGTATACCCCTAGTCTTTTTGCAATCAGGTAGTATCTATGAAAATGTTAAATACGCATACCCTATTCCTGAGCAATTCTACTTCCAGCCTAAAGCAGTAATAATGCAAATAGACTAGATTATGTGTAGAAGTATTTTCTTTTTTTTAAAAGATTTTATTTTTTTGAGATAGAGGGAAAGAGAGAGACAGAGCACAAGCAGGGGCAGAGGCAGGGGGAGAAGCAGGCTCCCCGCTGAGCAAGGAGCCCGATGTGGGACTTCATCCCAGGACCCTGGGGTCATGACCTGAGCTGAAGGCAGACGCTTAACTGAGTGAGCCACCCAGGCGCCCTAGAAGTATTTTCTTTAAGCTCTATTTTCTGATAGATTAAAGTCAGGGAAAAAAACTTAAATGCTCATCGCTATAATAATTTTAAAATATGGTATATTTGTATTTTGCTGTTGTTAAAAAGAATGAGGTTGTGTTTGTATGTACCTAATGAGATCCATGGTATATAGCTAAGCGAGAAAAGAAGTTTGCATAACATATTTCCATTTTCATAAAATGATATGATCTGCATGACAAATCTGAAAGGATACACTCCAGACTGTTAGCAGTTGTTACTTCTGTGGACTTCCGTTTACAGTCATGATGGAGTAACAGAGACCAGAGTTACCTTTCCACCTTAAAACAGCTGCACAACTAAACAGGATGTGTGAAACAAAAATTTTCAGACCCTGGATGACAGGCAGTGTAGGAGAGTGATTCAGGGAAATAAATAAGGTGAGTCCTATGATTGTTTCAGCTTACTACCTGGAGAGTTTCCAGGCTGCGGTATAGGGAAGGGGAAAGAGCCCTGTGGTCTCACTGAAGACAGAATTTGCTGGACAAAATACCAAAGAGAGAACTGCACAGGGAACACTGGAGTTCTCCAGGGGATGCTGTCAGGCCTTTGTCTGAGTCCTAGTCTGCATATGCATGTGAGGAAATGACCTAGAGCCTGGGAAAGAACCTCTAGAGAGAAGGCAGAATAATCCCTGGAGCTCACTTAGAGCTGGGAATAGTTTTGTGTTCCTGCTAGCCAGAATCGAAGGCCTCCTAATACCGCAGGGCATCATCTAGAGACCTCAGGTGGTATTGCCTTAATAGTGATGCCAAATTAGATCTAGACTAAAGGCTGTTGTGGACCCACACTAACAAAAGCAAAAGCAAACTTCAAAACAAGTAACCTCACAACATCCTAAAACAAAGTCTAGCAATATTTAAAGCAATGTAACAAAATCCAGCACCTAACAGCATAAAATTCATAATGTCTGGCATTCAGTGAATGAGTGTATGAACCTAGGGTTAACTTAGCTCTTTGTTTTTCCTGTCCGAATTGACGGGGTGCCATTGTGGGCCATGCTTAGCTCATTGGATCATTCCCTGTTTGTTTGTTTTTTCTCCCTAGGGCTCAGTTTTCACCCCAAAAGACCCTGGATCCTGACCAGTTTACACAATGGGGTCATCCAGTTATGGGACTATCGGATGTGTACCCTTATTGACAAGTTTGATGAACATGATGGTAAGATAACAATTTCTAGGAGGAAATTAAAGAGATATAAGTATTTATTGTCTTCTGGAGGAGTTTAAGCTTTCTTTAGGGTTAGAGAACAAGGATGGGCTGGATCCTGAATAAGAATCACCTCAGAGATGAGGAAGTACGGCTTTCTTTAACGTATACTGCCTGCTTTTCTCCCCAGGTCCAGTGCGAGGCATTGACTTCCATAAGCAGCAGCCATTGTTTGTCTCTGGAGGAGATGACTATAAGATTAAGGTATAAAGAGGGTCTGTTATGATTAGGAGTAAAGGATAGGATTTGGGGTTTGGCAGTTGTGGAAAGGACTAAAAACAGAACATCGCATTCATACAGAGCTCAGGCTTCTGATGTTATCAGGGGCACTTATCCAGCAAACGTTTATTGAATACTTACAGTGGTAGCATCAGACACTTTTATTTTTTTGGGAATTCAAAAATAAATAAGAAATTGATCTCTGTTCTCAAGGAGCTTTGATTTTAATGGAGGAGATACATATACACCCCAAATAATAGCATGTACAGTTTGTTGAGTGATACAATAGAGAGATAACCAAAGTGAAAGCAGGAAGGACAGTCCAAGTCAGAGGCAGAAAGGCATGACACAGCTGGATACATCTGAGAAATGTAATTAGTTTTACGTGAATAAACTCTGGAGAGAATGTGAGAGAAGAGCCAGAAGATGAGAGGGGCCAGATCCTGGAGGACTTATTTGCAGTGCTCAGAAGCATGGATGTCATCATACAGATAACAAGGAACCGTTACAAGGGTTTACGTAGAGGAGTGACATCAGGTTCACTTTTTTTTTTTTTTTTTTAAGATTACTTGGGTGGTAGTCTAGAGAAAGGACTGGCTAAAGCGGGCAAGCCTGGATGTAGAGATGCCAGTTAGGAGACTGTTGCAAAAGCCCGAGTGGTAGTGGGCAGAGCCTGACCTCAGGCGGTAGAATTTCAGAATGGAGACAGAGATGGAATTGAGAGCTTAAGGAAGGGCATCAGTGAGTCTGCTGGAGGGACGGTAAGGGGAAACAAATGAGATGACATTTATTGCAGGCTTTTAGCCTAGGTCACTGGGTACCATTCACGGGGAAAGGAAAAATGAGGAGGTGCAAGTTTTCTGGAGTGCTGGGGGAGGATGGTGTCTTGGTCTGTTGGGGCTACTATAACAAAATATCATCACAGCTTGGGTGGCTTATATACAACAGAAACTTCTCCCAGTTTTGGAGGCTGCAAGTGCAAGATTAGTCAGCTTCTGGTGAGGTTCCTCTTCTAGGCTGTAGATGGCTGCCTTCTCTCTGTGTGTCTTCAAATGGTGGAAGGGTGAGGGATTTCTGGAGTCTCTCTTATAAGGACACTAATCCCGTTCAGGAGGGCTCTGCCCTCATGACCTAAGCACCCCTCAAAGGCCCCGCCTCCTAATGCTTTCACATTGGGCATTAGGATTTCGACGTATAAACTGGGGGGAGAACACAGACATTCAGTCCACAGCAGACGGGTAATGAAGACCATCTTGATACTGATGAGTCTGAGGTACCTAAGGGGCAGTTTGTGGAGATGTGTCTGCACTGGAGTCATATTTGGGAGTTGTCCTCATGAAGGAGGGAGCCAAAGCAGAGGTGGTAGAAGGTGTCCCTCTGGGATTATGTTGAATGAGAGTTAATATAGGAAAGAATGATTTTAGAGGTTGGAGATGAACCAAGGGGAAGAAGCAGAAGCCTATTGGATGCCAAGGAAGGAGAGAATTTGGGGAAAGAGAAACTGGTTGGAATATATAAGGATCAGGTAACCTTTGGATTGCTTAATTAGGAAGATGTTAGTGATCCTAGCACCTTAATATAAAGGGAGGCAGCAGAATATAGGCAACTCTTTGAAGAAGCTTGACTGATAAAAGCAAAACTGGAGCCAGAGGCTTTGAACCTATAAAATAAAAAATAAAAAATTTCTCTTTACTTCCACAGGTTTTCATTAAGCATGTGTATCCAATCAAACCAGTGAAATTTACTTCATAAAAAAGATAACTTTTTCAGAAGCTAGCTCAGAAAGTTCTGTTTTAGATCACACAGCATAACTTAGGTGACAGGCGTGACAAGTGATGGCTGCCCACAGAGAAAAGAGACCTTAGAATTGTAGGAAGGACCGTTCTTTCTGTTTTTTTAGATTTTCGCACTGCATCCTAGGGGCGGCTTGTGGAAGCTCAAACCACGTGATAGACCTCAAAGGCTCCTAGGGATATCACTTCATATAATATTTTTAGTAAAGTATTTGTCACTTATATTGATGACCATCGACTATCAAGAATGGTTAACTTGGGTTCCTTATAATCTGTTTAAGAAAGGAAAGACTAGGTGACATTTGAGAAAAAAGATTTATTCCCCAAATCATTAATACTTTAAAAAGGACTATTTTCCATTTATATGAAATGTCCAGATAGGCAGATCAGTAGATGAGTGGTTGTCTGAGGTTGGAGGGGTTGGAAGGAAATGGGGAGTCGCAGCTATTGGGTATAGTTTTGGGGGAGTGTGATACAATGTTCTAAAATTGGTGGTGGTGATGGTTGCACAGCTCTGAAAGTACTAAAAACATTGAATTCTGTGTTTTTTAGTGGATAAATTTTGGGGGGATTTGAGTTGTATTTCAATAAATGCATTAAATAAAGGAATTAGCTAGCTCGGTGTGCAGTGTTACCACAGGGAGCCACAGATAGCCAGAGTCTAGAAACCCTGCAGGTCTTTAAGGATTCACAGTTCTGGAGTTTGGTGGAGGACTATAAAGGAGTCAAGAGAGTTTGGAGCTGGAAATGTGGAAGTTTAAAACACTGAACTCTGTAAGGGGGAAAAAATTAGTTAAAGAGTGGTATTTATGGTATGATCTAATTTTTGTGTGACACTCAAACTCCATTGTGTACATGTATTTTATTTATAGATAATTCAACAGATGACAGTGAAAGTATTGGGATACTTTCACGTTTCACTTTCATGTTTCATGTCGTTTACCTTTTCTCATTTCTGCACATACTTGTTGAGCATCTCCTAAGTGTTAGCGGCTGTTTTAGATGCTAGGGGTATAGTGTTGAGCATGGTGGACAAGGACCCCGCCTTGAGGGAGCTTGCATTCTTGTTTGGACAATCATACTTTCCAGTTGTTTGAATTTGTTACAGGAAATGGTGTTACCTTTTGTAATTTACAAAAGAAAATTAAATTTTTTTCAGTAAAAAAGGAATAGTAACTGGTTGGCTTGGGGGTAGATTATAAAAAAAATTTTAAATGTTAAAGTGTTTAAAAAAAGCCAAGTGACCTCATCATAATTTTGCACTTTTTGGGAGGTTTTCTGGATGGGAGTGTGTGCTTACATTTCTGGTCCTGGTTTAGTGTCTTCCTTAGTTATGTTCATTGATACCTGGTACTTTGGTAGTTAGCTCAACTTTATATCTGAATATGATGTTTTTCTGCTTAGCTCACCCTAACGGTGAGCAATGTAGTATTTTCCATAGTGATGAATTAAAGTCTGCTGAGTACAGACCGTGAATGTATGGGCATCGTTTGCCACCAAGTTAGCAGTCTAAGAGAAGATGATACCATATGTTATATTATTGTTTCCTTTAGAGTCATGGTATCTGTCCAGCTTTTTTTATCTTGAGTTAAGGTAGTAGGTGACGCACTGTGGGTCAGTGTTCAAGCTAAGAACACAATTATGCAGTAGAAAGAAGAGTTAAGCCCCGGATAAACCTCTTGTCTCCCGTTACTAAATTGAGATGATTTCTCCCCAAAGAAAAGAAAAACCTTTCCGTAATCGTCCCTAGCCTTGCCTTTTTTCCCCTCTCCATATGTTTAGTTGACCTACATTTTCATTTTTGATCTTTTTACCTCCAACCTTAAACAGGTCTTAAACAAGACTTCCTATCAAGGTTCCTACTTATTTAGAAATGCCAAAATACCAAATGTATTTATTGAGAAGCCTGAACTTCTTTGAGGCTCAGGACCCTTATGTCCTATTGCTTAGTTGGATTTCTCTTTGCAGGTGTGGAATTACAAGCTTCGGCGCTGTCTCTTCACATTGCTTGGGCATTTAGACTACATTCGCACCACATTTTTCCATCACGTAAGTGCCCATGGTGGCTCTAGTTGTAGAGCATTCTTCAGTTTCTCTGGGAATCTTCTACTTGCTTCTCAAGAACCCATGCTTTGATAACAGAATTATTGGAGTTCTTGGAGTAGCTCTTCTAGAATCTGTGTGGTGTTGACCTTTCTGCTTTGTTTCCTTCTGCAAAAGGAAGCACTCAGGGTTATATTGAATTTAATTTAATTGGATTCAGTGGGCTGTATAAAGAAGGCATTGATTCTCTATAGGGAAAAGTAGAGATTTGATTTCAGGTTGGCTGAGCTCGTGAACAAAAGTGTGCAGACTAATCCCATGTGGGGTGTTTTTAAGTAAGTGTGTCTGGAGGGAGGTCAAGGTTAGATGCCATTTTGATGAGCTAATAAATGTTTTGAAGCATTAACATAATCAAGCACTTCTATCCTAGGATTTTAGGGTACAGTAGAGGCTGTTTCTTTAGTCAGGCTTTCTACTTTTGATCTGTCAGGTATCCTAGAAGACAGACTTAAACG
This sequence comes from Zalophus californianus, assembly GCF_009762305.2. Lineage (NCBI taxonomy): Eukaryota > Metazoa > Chordata > Mammalia > Carnivora > Otariidae > Zalophus > Zalophus californianus. Next base: position 4,990,398 of record NC_045604.1, on the reverse strand, counting down.
TAGATTGGAGACTCCCAGCCTCTTAACCAGTCTCAACCTGGCTGGATCTTTCTATAATTCTATGCTATTAGATTTAATTTGTACTGTTTCTTGACTAAGTTTCTTGAATTAAGTTAGAATATAATGAAATAAGAGTTTCCTGGCTAAGTATAGTTTTATTTCTTTCTGTAAAATTAAAAAAAATTTAGAATGATTGCAAAAATTATAGCGAAAACATTTGAGAATTATTAACCAAAGAAGTGAAAGACGTGTACTCGAAAACTACAGAACACTGATGAAAGAAATTGGAGATGAGACAAATGGAAAGACATTCCATGCTCATGGTTTGGAAGAACAAATATTGTTAAAATGTCTATATTCCCCAAAGCAATCTACAGATTTAATGCAACCCCTTTAAAAATACCAACATCATTTTTCACAGAATTAGAACGAACAATCCTAAAATTTATGGAACCACAAAAGACCCCCGAATAGCCAAAGCAGTCTTGAAAAGGGAAAACAAAACTGGAGGTATCACAGTTTCAGACTTTAAGTTATATTACAAAGCAGTGGTAATTAAAACAGTATGGTACTGGCATAAAAATAGACACACAGATCATTGGAACAGAATAGAGAGCCCAGAAGTAAAACCACAGTTATATGGTCAGTTAATCTTGGGCAAAGGAGGAATGAATACACAGTGGAACAGATTCTTCAACAAATGGTGTTGGAAAAACCGGACAGATACATGGCAAAAGAACGAAACTGGACCACTTTCTTTCACTGTACACAAAAATAAACTCAAAATGGATTAAAGACCTAAATATGTGACCTGAAAGCATAAAAATCCTAGAGGAGTGTCTGGGTGGCTCAGTCGGTTAAGCGGCGACTCTTGATCTCAGCTCAGGTCTTGATCTCATGCTGGGCATGGAGCTTACTTAAAAAAAAAAAAAAATCCTTGAAGAGAGCACAGGCAGTAATTTCTTTGACATTGACCATAGCAACATTTTTCAAGGTAATGTCTCCTGAGGCAAGGGAAATTGAAGCAAAAATAAACTGTTGGGATTGCATCAAAATGGAAGGCTTCTGTATAGCAAAGGAAACAGTTAACAAAACTAAAAGGCAACCTGCGGAATGGGAGAAGATATTTGTAAATGACATATCCGATAAAGGTTTAGTATCGAAAATATATATAAAGAACTTAAAAAACTTAATACCCAGGGGTGCCTGGTGGCTCAGTCAGTTAAGCGTCTGACACTTGATCTCCTCAGGTCTTGATCTCAGGGTTCTGAGTTCAAGCCCCGTGTTGGGCTCCATGCTGGGTTTGGAGCCTGCTTGAAAACAACAACAAAAAACTGAACACCCAAAACCAAATAATCCAGTTAAAAAATGTGCAGAAGACATGAACAGACATTTCTCCAAAGATATGCAGGTGGCCAGCAGACACCTGAAAAGACGCTCAACATCACTCAGCATCAACGAGATACAAATCAAAGCTACAGTGAGATACCATGTCACACCTGTCAGAATGGCTAAAAACACCACCAGAAACGACAAGTGTTGGTGAGGATGAAGAAAGGGGAACTCTCGTGCACTGTTGGTGGGAATGCAAAATGGTACAGCCACTCTGGAAAATAATATGGAAATTCTTCAAAAAAATAAAAATAGAGCTACCCTATGATCCAGTAATCACACTACTGGATATTTACCCCCAAAATACAAAAACACTAATTCAGACAGATACATGCACTCCTGTGTCTATTGCCACATTAATTACAATAGCCAAATTTGGAAGCAGCCTAAGTGTCCATTGATAGATGAATGGATATAGAAGTGTGTGGGATATTCAGTGTTAAATAAGAATAAAATCTTGACATTTACAGTGACACGGATGGAGCTAGAGAGTATAATGCTAAGCAGAATAAGAGGAAGAGAAATGCCATATGATCTCACTCGTGGAATTTAAGAAATACGACAAATGAGCGAAGGGAAAAAAAGACAAATCAAGAAACAGACTCTTAACTATAGAAAACAAGCTGATGGTTACCAAGAGGGAGGTGGGTGGGGGCGTAGGTGAAATAGAGCATGGGGATCAAAGAGTACACTTATCATGATGAAAAAGAAAATTCTTAGACGGTGCACGCTTTGCTGTGAGCTCATGGCTGGTGTTGACAAGGCCATCCTGCTGGTACTTAGTCCTGGAGGACCTACTTCACTTTATGAGAAATGAAGCCAAGCGTGCTCTCTGTTTGATGCCTGAAACTTCTCTCAATGCACAAAACAAAATGGAGGAAATACATTTTATTAAGGCCGTTCTCCAGGTCCTTTCATCCTAAATTTTTACCTACAACACTACTGGGACTTTGAAGAAATCATGTGCAGTGTAAGACCCTGTGGTGTTTGCTTTTATTTTAAGTCTAGAATGATTGGAGGAGGAGGTGGCCCAGTGTGAATGGAATGCTTGCTGAATTGCCAGAATGGTTTTAGGTACCTCTTCCATGGTTCTCAACCACTGGGGATTTTGCCGCCCAGAGGACGTGGTAGTGTCCGGACACATTTTTGTTGTCACGGCTTAGGGAATGAAGGCTGCTGACATCTGGTGCATGGAATCCAGGTATGCTGCTAAACATCCTTGCATGTACAGGATGATTCAAAGAATCATTCGACTCAGAAATGTCTATAATAACCCCATTTTATGGATGGAAAAAACTGGGTTTCAGTGATGTTAAGTAATTAATAGAAATATATGTGATTAATTAAAAAAAAAGAAAAACCATTTGAGAATGATAACCGCTCAATAAGATGCCCTGTGAAGCAGGAATTGTTTGTCGTCAGCATAAGGGACGTGCTGAAGACCTGCCTAACAAGTTGCCATCCAGTTGGAAAGTTAGAAAAACTTTCTTTTATTTTTTTGGTTCAGTAAGTATACGTGTGCCTTGTACTTATTAAGTTCTTTGCTAAGCACTGAAGATACAACTGTGAATAGGAAATACCTTCTTTTCTCAATGAGCTTACAGACTCTAAAATAGCTACGTTGTTTCTCCATGTTATTTTTTTTTAAGACTTTTTATTTGTTTAATAGAGAGAGAGAGAGGGAACACAAGTGGGGGGAGTGGGAGAGGGAGAAGTAGGCTTCCCGCCGAGCAGGGAGCCCGATGCGGGGCTCGATCCCGGGACTCTGGGATCATGACCTGAGCCGAAGGCAGTCGCTTAACCAACTGAGCCACCCAGGCACCCCTCTCCATGTTGTTTTTTGCTTTGGTTCCTGGGATGGGAATTTTTTGAGACTGGATGGTCTGACAAGGAGTCAGACCATAAAACAGTGTTCTAATCCTAGAGTGAAAGAGAGAAGACCCTTTCATAGGATCTTAATTTACAGGACTAGCTGTGTATAAATAGAAATACACATATGCACATACATACACAGAAAAGTAAGTATGGTATATATTTTTTGTCTCTCAGAATCCTTTATGCCTTTTTCTGGCTTCTGTTCTAAAATCTCCAGGTGGAAGTGCCGGTGTGGAAAAGCTGGTAGAATGGTGGGGAGGAGACCGCGAGGCTGCGGATCAGAAGCTGTGGTCCCTTTGCTAGTACAGCTGAGATGCCCGGCAGTGGGGGGTTTCCTCCAAAGAGAGGAATGGTTACAGAGCCCGAAAGAACACATTTGTTTAGTGTCGAAACCCTTTGTCTGGATTGTCTTTCAGGAATATCCCTGGATTCTGAGCGCCTCAGATGACCAGACCATCCGGGTGTGGAACTGGCAGTCTAGAACCTGTGTCTGGTAAAGCAGAAGATGCGGCTGAGAGAGAGGCTTCGTTCTGCCTAGTGTTTGCCTTATGAGCTTCCCTTCAGAGCAATCTTTTCCCTTCCCTAGTGGGCCCTGCCGGCTGATTAATTACTGATTGTATTTGTGAGATGCTTTCACATGCAAAATGATAAATACAGAGGCAATCTTGTTAGTAATGTATCGATCTGGATTTTCTGATCATTTCTTGCCAGGGAAGGGAGGTCCTATCACTAGGTTTTAGAACAAAACTTTTAGCTGGTTCTCAGTTCTGTTCTCGTGAAACATGAGTCAAGGTCTAGACCTCCATCCTGCTTTGTGTTTGGGTCTTGAACTTCTCATGAAGATGTAAGGACCATTGAAAAATGAGGCCGTTTAAGAGGGATTATCCCACCAAAATCTAACGTAGTTTCCAGTATAAATTACTAGGACTCCATTTATTTTGATATATGAACATTTTTAATATGAGAGGACAGCTGTCTCCTGCAGTTAGTAATATTTAAATGCTGAAGCATCAGAGGAAAGAAGGGGACTATTGTTAAAGCATCTGACCTTGCTTATTGTTACTAGTTCAGAATTGTTAGGTTGACTTGCCTTTGCCTCCAAAAAGAATACTTGGGTCTGTTATCTGTTAAAAATGGAGAGTAGTATTTAGTGTGTAGGAGTCTGTTGAGTCCTGCCTCTAATTTGGTATTGTCTTTTTCTTTTCTTCTTGCAGCGTGTTAACAGGACACAACCATTATGTAATGTGTGCTCAGTTTCACCCCTCAGAAGACCTGGTTGTGTCAGCCAGCCTGGACCAGACTGTGCGTGTTTGGGATATTTCTGGTGAGCTGCCCAAGTTCAGGGGACAGCCTCATCATGTCTGGCGCAAAACTGCAATTGCTTAAAATAGTGAGGGTAGTTGGCTTAGACCAGAAAAAGTTAGAATATTCTGTTCTTATGTAATGGCATCTCTGCTTATGAGGGTATTAAATCCGCTTTTGAGGGTTCTTTGAGTTAGCGGTACTCTTGAGAGAAGTGGCTGCTCTGGAAAGTGTATTTAACTTGAAGGAAATTTCACTTTGTAGGTAGAAGGGTATCTATCTAGTTAAAATCTAGATACTGGTATATAGTATAGTATATAGAATCTGTATATTTGGGAGTATTTGATTAAGAATCATGCCGTCCAGGGGTGCCTAGGTGGCTCAGCTGTTAAACATCTGCCTTCGGCTCAGGTCATGATCCCAGGGTCCTGGGATCGAGCCCTGCATCGGGCTCCCTGCTCCATGGGAAGCCTGCTTCTCCCTCTCCCTCTCCCCTGCTTGTGTTCCCTTTCTTGCTGTGTCTCTCTCTGTCAAATAAATAAATAAAATCTTAAAAAAAAAAAAATCATGCCTTCCAGTAAAGTAAAACAAGAAATAACATCTTCCACCAAAACGAATTTTGGGAATAGATTAATGCGGGGCAGCAGGACTCTGGGATCCTGTGGCCTCATTTAGAAATAGGAAAATCCTTCCATTTCTTCTAATGTGGGGAGCACAGGAGAGGGTGGGATTTTTATGTCCAGAACACCTTTCAGTGGGCAGACTTCTAGAAATTAAAATGACCAGAAATTGAAACAGATTTGTAGATTTTGGATAGTTGGAATAATCCCTCCTTTCACAGTTTATGTGTCTTGATTTGGGGATAAGGATTTAAATGGTTGGCGCTGTGTGGAGGAAACATGAGAAGTTGCGAAGCCGAGAGGGTAAATGTGGGGAAAGACAGCCCCTGTGAGGTGGGCAGGCCAGTAGGCCAGCAGGCTGGCTGGCTGGAAGTGCTTTGTGGACGGTTAGAATATGGAAAAGGAACTCTAAATGCTATGGTGCCCTGCCCAGTAGAATTTACTTATCACTTGCTGAATTGTCTCTCTTTGTTTGTTGCCTTCGGAATTCTTAGAGATTGGGGTTCTGGGGAAGGTCAGGGGCTAGACTGCACAACACTTGTTTCGTTCTATAAAAGGAAGGCCCCTCAGAGGTCCTTGGCTTGGTTCTTTTTGGTGGTAAAGGCATCACCCATCTGAATCGTGGGGCCGAGGTGGTAGCCCTTCCCAGCTCCCTTGTGACATGGTGGGCTAGAGCAGTATGGTACTTGCTCTTCTTAGAAGCCACCAATGAATAGCAAGTCCGAAGTTTGGATTTCTGGGTGCAGCACCTGGAATATTGTAGTAGCAGTTGGTTAGGGTTCGTGCAGCATAGAGGGCAGCTGGGGGAGGGTGAAGCCAGTGGGAGAGCAGAACCTTTGGGTTCTTTGTTTTTTCTTTTTAACTCTTTGACTTTCTAATGTATACGTATTTTGGTGTGGCAGAGACCTGAAGAGCTAAAAACTAATTTAGGTGACACAGATGCTCTTATCTCTCTCTCCAGCCCTTTTCCCTTCCCAACCAGGAGAAAGGTTTTTGACAGAAACTCAGCGTATGTTATGTATTGTCTTTACTTCAGGGATGACAGTCTGAGTCCTGTGTCATGGTGAACCGTTGTGATGACTGTCACCTTAGAACTTCTAGAATCATCTGCAGTTTTCAGAGGGTCGGAATTAGAAGGGAATGGCATCAACGAGACTGTTGGAGATAGGCAAGTTGTACTCCTTTCCCCTAGGGCTTCTGCCATTGCAGTTTTTCGTCAGACTGATGAGGCTTTTTGAAGTACACCCAGATGTGACCAGCCTTGCCGACAGGAGTTGAGCACAAGCATCATGAGCCTGTGCTCCCTCCTCACCGCTAGTGCCAGGAAGTTTCTTATTTACTCTCTCAGTAACCTAGCTATGGCTTTCCATGGTTTTTCACTGTGCACACATTCAAAGCCCCCTCTCTGTCTCTGGATATAGGAGCCTGATTGGCTTGGGTCTGGCTCATGCTGTTCCTGCTGATCAGCAGCCATTATTTAGAATTGTGTTTCCCAGCCAGAGCTCTGTGACAGGATTGAGCACTACTCAAATACTCTGAGTGACTGTTTTCTCACTTCTTAGGAGAATGGCGTATAGCTAGTGACATTGTAGATCATAAAGAAGTTAATTCGTTACATGCATAAAGGGATGCTTTGGCCATTAGGGCTTAATTCCAAGAGGGCAGGGCCTCTTACTGCCCTGCTCTGAGAGTGCTGGTCACGCCCCCTGAGGCTCTCGCAGCAGGTGCCTGTGGCCTAGCCATAGTGATTGGGGCAGTTAGGCGGATGGATTCTCACTGATAGCCTGAACTGCCCAAGGCAAGAAATCCTTTTCTTCACTTCTGTAGGTTGAAGATCATTTTTTGCATCAGAATTAAGGACCTTAAATCCAAGAAGAGAGGGAGAGAGTGTGACCCCAGTTGGGGTTTCTACTTGCTCTTGAATGTGTGCGGTACATGGGTCACTATCTAATAACACTGCAATCGCTGTACTTCCTTAGCATATGTGATACTGAGAATTTTGTGCTGACTCGCTCTACTAAAGTGAACGCTCTCTTTACTGTTTCTAAATGTGTTTCTCTACTCAGAACTCTCTTGACTTCCAGTAACCCCTTAACCAGAGTGAAAGGAGATGCTTTGGTCTTTAACCAAATGGAGCTTTGAGTTAGACTTTTACATTTAGTCTTTCCTTTTCTGGAAATCAGCACACTCTTTTTAGCAGAATTATTTTTGCCTGGGTTCAAATAAGTCTGAACACAGGAAGAGGAATTAGCTTTCAGGTCTGTTAGGGACCAGAGGTAGTAATTCTGAGAGAGGAAAAGTTAGTTCTGAGTCAGAGAATGAATACCCTCACATTTAAAGGGCTGCTGAAAATTCTAATTGTTTGGAATGTCTACCTCTCTGAGCTCAATATGCAATAAGAAAATGGAGATCTTTTAAAGGAAAACCTGTCTTCTTGTTACCTGTCCCATGAGAATTGAGCCCCATGGGGCTTACTTAACCTGAATCTCTTCTGTTAGTCTGGCAAAGTATGTTTAAAAGAGAAATATTTACAATCTAGATATAGAAGATAGGTTATTTTTATAGCTTGATCTTCCAAGTAAACTGACAGTTAAATTATCTTAATGTGCTTACACCTTTGCATGTCAAGCCCATGTAATTCAGGCTTAATCTTTGAAATGACAACTAAAAAAGTATTAATTTGCTGCCAGTTCCTGTCCTTTTTCCTCTCTTTTTACTACTTCCCCTGGCCCCCATTGGGAAGCGTGCGTCAAACTGGTCCAGTCTGAGAGTGAACTCCCTTCCCTCTGGATTTGAGTAGCTGCTGTAGAAATTTTCCATCTGTCGTTCAGTCGTAGTGAGTGGCTTGTCAAACGCTCAAATACTTTTCTAAGTATCTTTTCACTGCCTGTCCCTATTCATCTGTCTGTCTTTGCTCTTCCCCCTTTCCTGGGTCATGACAGCAAAGGCTCGCATTCTGTCATATGGCTTTCCTTTTAATGTGTTCGTTGAAGCTTATTGGAGGTGAAGTTCCTCACAGCTGTCTGTCTCTGTGTCTTCCTCTGAATCTGTTCCATACACCAGACTCATTAGAAGTTGACAGATTCCATTAAAGAGACAAGCGATGTAAGTGAGAAGAGACATCCCTTTGATAATGTATTTATGAAGCCTTGGAAAGTGCATTTTTGTTAAAGCGTCAGCTTTATTTCTCTCGCCTATTGACTAAATGCTCATCTTGGACAGGGGATGAGATGATTGACACCGTCGGGCCCTCTTAAGCACTTGCCTCCCCAGTGCTGACGTCTACGTGTCACTGGAAGAGAAGAGATTACGTTAATATTGTAATTTTAAAACAACAAAGAGAAATTTAATCATTAAACTTAAATGTTTATATTTTCCGACAGAGGCCAACATTTAGGCTTAAAGTGACTTAGGTTTTATTTTCAGTAATGGCTTTTATTTTCCCCCTAATTATGGATACTTGCTTTTTATTTTACAAGTGCCAGTAGTTTGAATTTCCTCTTTCCCCCACAAATACTTCAAAAGATAGAATTTTAGTCCCAGTTCTGTTTTCTTATTTATATATAATTATACCTGCTTTCCTGTCTCAAAGGTTATCAGGATCAAATTACAGAACTTATGTTAGAGAGTGCTTTGAAAATCACGAAGTGCTTTTCAAATGTAAAGTAGTTGTTAGCATAGCTTTTGTTGTGACTACCGCAGTTTATAAAGATAGGTGTAGTTGAGCCGTGAGTTTGGGTCGTATACACGTAAGACTCTTCTTATCCTGGTGTCTTTTTTCTGTTGTTTTCAAATTGTGGGCAATTCCTCCCAGTAAAACTAGCCTCCAGAAGTGTTTTTTTTTTTTTTTTTTTTAATTTTATTTTATTATGTTAATCACCATACATTACATTATTAGTTTTTGATGTAGTGTTCCATGATCCATTGTTTGCGTGTAACACCCAGTGCTCCATTCAGTACATGCCCTCTTTAATACCCATCATCAGGCTAACTCATTCCCCCTACCCCCCCAGCCTTCAGAAGTTTTAATGGCAAAATACACGTATTCAGGTCTATAACCAGCCTTTTTAAGTAAGAGCTTAAAAGGACGTGACAGTTTTATTTTTATTTACGTATTTATTTTGACCCTAACTAGATTTTATTAGTCATGATCTAAAGGAAAGAAATTACACTGATCTGGCAATCTTTTTGTTGAGAATACATTTATAAAGTTCTGTTGTGCATAAGGACATGACAGTTGAAATTATTTTGTTCACTGCCCAAGAGTCACATAGAAGAGTACACTTTCGGCATAGTTGTACTTTTTTTACTCTCTGCTACCAAATAACTGTTTGGTATTTAATGGGCCTTGTTTCCTTAGCTGCTCTGGAACTGCCCTGTGAGTTGCCCAGCAGCTTCCCGTTTGAGAAGCACGCAGCTGTGGCTTCCCCAAATGGCTTTTCTTTCAAAAGTTTTTGAGATGATGGAAGAAGAGTTGCTATAGTTGTCACAAAGTTGAAAGTGGAAATGGGAGGCTCACCATTTTAGGCCTCATTTCAAGAACAGTCAAGACTAGAAATGACCTCAGGTAGACAGCTCTTGAGGTGAGGCTCGCTGAGGAAGGTAGCCATGTCAGAAGTTTGGATCTCGTCCTCGGGGAGGAGATCCCAGTAGCGGGGCTGTTAAGTGTTCAGGGAGGAAAAGAGAGGCTGGGCAAAGTGCCTCAATATCTTGAACATTTCTAGAAAGAGATAGATAGGAGCTTTTGACATCTTTCTTCAGTCTCTCTAGATTTCTTTTTCCCTTTTTTGTCTTTAACGTTAGTCTCTCCCTGTACCTTCCTGTGCCTGTTACTGGGCTCTTTTTGGTAATATTATTTTGTGTCTTCCATTCCACTCCTCATCCCTTCAAAGGTCTAAGGAAAAAAAACTTGTCCCCTGGTGCCGTGGAGTCCGATGTGCGAGGAATAACTGGGGTTGATCTGTTTGGAACGACAGATGCGGTGGTGAAGCACGTGCTGGAGGTACTTATCTTCACAGCCAGCGGCTCATCTGGGCTCTCGTCTGGGAGGCAGGAACAGGACGCCGCTCGTTTGTTCGTTCCTGCAACAAAGATTTGTGCAGTGCTTATTAAATGCCGGGCATTGTTTGAAGACACTGGAAACAGAATAGTCCGTGAGCCAGGAGAAATGAGGCTTCTGTGCCACCTAAGGGAGAGTCACATGACCTCCCAAACCCAGTAGGGAGAGAGGGAAAAGGCTGGTATGGGCTCTGTCACCATCCCAAAGCAGAGTCCGTTCGCACACCTGTTGTGAGAGTTGGGATCGGGGGGTTTGTGATTTAATCGGAGTTATTAAGGGCCAGCCATGTGTGAGTAATTTGTGTGCATGGTGAGAAAATAGAAAAGCATTAGAGAAAGAAACTAGATTTTTAAAAATATCTAATTTAATCCTTACAGTTCTCCTCTGAGGTAGATATTAGTAACCTCATTTTACAGATGAAAAAAATTGAGACTTAGAGAAATTGAGCAGTTTACCAAAATCCACATGTGTCTAGTAATTGAAAGAACTAGGATTTGAACTTGGATCGGACTCCAAAACCGAAGGGATTTTCGCCACACATGAAGTCTCTCTATAGTGGTACTGAGTACAACTGTATGAATAAAGTACGAGATATCTTAAATTCAGCAGTTCTTAAACTTTGTGTTCTGAGAATCTCTTTATACCTTTAAGACTTATTGAGGACCCCAAAGAGTTCTTGTTTATGTGGTTTATATCTTTCAGTTTTTACCGTATCTGAAATTAAAACTACAAACTTTTTAAAATATAAAGTATATAAGCACACATTCCGTTAGCCATCAAAGCAATGACATCATGTCACGTAGCCGCTGGAAAACTTTATCCTCAGGAGAGAATGAAAGTGAAAAAGGCAAATAATGCCTTAACATTATTAGGAAAATAGTTTTGACCTCGCACGTTTCCTAAAAAAGTATCAGGACTCATCCGAGAGTTTCCCAACATTTCCTCATTAAGTTATAAAATTGGTTTTTATTCTTGTAATGTTAATAATTAGTTGGGGAAATAATATATAAGTAGACAATAAAACAAGGCAGTGTATCCTAAATGCAAATGACACTGAATTTGGAAGTAGAAAGATTTGGGAATTGGCATGAGAACTTGGGTGTAATACTGGGTGGGTTGACATGGTAACTCTCATGTTTATACCTTAGAATAGCATAATCCCTTGAGTCTTTTCACAGGAAGAGTAAAAATCAGAGACATTTTTAATAACCATTAGCGTGGCCCTTTAGTTTGCTTTCAGTAATAGTTATAAAGCCATTTTAGAAGAACCACTTCTTTTTTTCCCCAGGGTCATGATCGTGGAGTAAACTGGGCTGCCTTCCACCCCACTATGCCCCTTATTGTATCTGGGGCAGATGACCGTCAAGTGAAGATCTGGCGCATGAATGGTGAGTAGACCACTGACAGTATCACTGTGTCTAAAAAATCGACTGCTGGCCAGCCAGGTGGAAGCAGCCAGGTCTCCTGGACTTAGTGACCCATTTTCCTACCTTAGGTTCTTACGCTAATCTTAGCAGCATAAAAATTGCCCCGTTCTCTTTTTTCCTGTTTTTGAGGCATCCTGATTTTGAGGATTCTGAACAGTTAAGAATAAACATTCATTCAGAAAACATTTATTGGGTACCTGCTTTGTACTGATCTTTGTTCAAGGCTCTGGAGATACGATGGTGACTAAAACATAGGGAGCTTACATTTATTCTATCATGACACCCAGTGACAAAACAGGGTGAGAGGATAAAGAATGACGGAGAAGAGGTGCTGCCTTTGATAGGTGGGTCCGAGTGAAAGAGCAAAGAAACATATACAGAGATTCAGAGGCTTAAATGAAAAAATTGCCCTGTTAGAAGTTGCTTATATAGCATTTTGGAGTAGCACCTAGCATTCGGTTAGAGATGCCATAATTTTAAATCCCGAACTGGTAGTAGTAGAGGGTTGTGATCTAATTCTTTCTGGTCCTTCAGAGTCGAAGGCATGGGAGGTTGACACCTGCCGCGGTCATTACAACAACGTGTCTTGTGCTGTCTTCCACCCTCGCCAAGAGCTGATCCTCAGCAATTCTGAGGACAAGAGTATCCGTGTCTGGGATATGTCCAAACGGTAAGAGGGTTCTGACGGTGTGTGAGCCAAGCCAGGGGGAAGCCCTCCTCTCTCATTCTCTCTCCTCAGAGTTCGATTAGACTGCTTCTGTGTGTCTCTCCACCTTCAGCATATGGAGAAGTCAGATCTGATGTTATGAAAACCTCAAGGGGCCTAGAGATCACCCAGCATTTACTGATCTCCCAGCAATACAACTTCCACGTGCATTTTTTTCTCCCCCAAATTTAAAACATGTTCTTTGGTAGTTAGGGAAATAAGAAATATGGAACGAAGGTAGTATAACAGGAAATCATGATGAAAAAGGGGAAATTGAAATACCAAAATATTAGGGTCAGAGAGGTTTCCTCTTTCTCTTGGTAGACTTTATCAAGACTCCCTTTACTTAGTGTATGCAATTTGCTGTCCCTAATTTAATCTTTAATCAGTGTGCTGGCTTACATTCAGTGTTCAGTGCTGTTGTATGTGATAGACTGAGGATTACTCTGAAATTAGTATTTTCCTTTGTGTACCTTTTGCTTTCCTAGGACTGGGGTTCAGACCTTCCGCAGGGACCACGATCGTTTCTGGGTCCTAGCTGCCCACCCCAATCTGAACCTCTTTGCAGCAGGTAAGGGCCATTTCTTCTCTTTTTCTCTTGTTTGAGTTCAAAGTTTGTAAGATATGAGAGTGAGTCTCCATTAGCTTTCTCTCCAGTTGATGCATAGCAGGGTGGTGGGGAGAAATAGGGTTCTCAGAGCTGAGCAGTTGAAGCTTCTCTCCTTTGCTCTCCGTCACCGTCCTGAAGAACCAGTCGTTCAGTGTTTGTTCTCCAGCCAGGTCCATTTGACAAGAAAACCCCTTCCCTCTGATTAGTTAGGAAGCTAATTGTGGGCACTCAGGGTTCTCAGATGGAGGAATTGAGGAGCTTGAGGCTGAGTTTCCGTCATCCTTTTAGCAGATACATGCTGTGCCTCAGGCCCTAGTCTGGGTGCCGCTGTGAGAGCAGTGCCTCAAGCAGTGTCCCCGACCCTGTGGAACTCTTATGTGTAGTGAGTAGGGGAGACCGTAAAACAATAAGTATATAAAATAACATGTGGAAGATGCTTTGAAGTAAAGGGGCATGGGGAGGGACATGTGGGCACTGCTGCTTCATGCTGGGTGTTGAGGACAGTGAGGGATGACACACACAATGCTGGCGGTGCTTTGAGAGGTGCTGGGCACGTGTGAGCGGCATCGGAGGCCAGGAGGGGCACAGCGAGTAGGGGTGGAGTCGTGGGAGGGAAGAGCAGGCCCGGCTGTGCTCCACCTTGCAGGCCAGGGTTAGAGTCCAGATTTTACTCTGAATGGGCGGAGAGCCATTGGAAGGTGCTGGGTAGGCAAGTGAATGATCGGGTTTATGTGTGGAGAGCTGACCAGGAGGACAAAGGTCGGAGGTTTCTCTGAGAGATGGTTGATGCTAGTAGGGAAAAAGCAAAACATTTTTTAGAACAACTGGAAAGGCTTTTTAAACTAGCATCCCCGTTTAGCAAAACCTCTTATGTTCTTGCTGTATGCTAGGGATGGGGGAAGGACGGAAGTGATTGTAATTTCTGTCTTCAGGGAGCTGATGGTATAGTGCAGCTGATGGACTTAGACAGTTACAGTGCAGGCTGTTAAGTGCTGTACTGGAGGGTTTAGCATAGTGGACATACTACTATATCCTGTTAGTTTCAGGTGAACATCATAGTGATTCGATCTTTTTGTATATTACAAGATAATCCCCATGATTAAGTCTAGTTACCATCTGTCACCACATGAAGTTATTATAATGTCATTGACTATATTCCTTATGCTGTACATTATAGCCCCATGACTTACTTGTTTTGTAACTGGATATTTATACCTCTTAATCCCCTTTACCTATTTTGATCACTCCACCACCTCCAACCTCTGCTAACTACCAGTTTGTTCTCTATATCTGTGGTCTGTTTCTGTTGTGGTGGCGTTCATTTTTGTTTCTTTTGTTTTTTAGATTCCACATATAAGTGAAATCTTAACAGTATTTGTCATTCTCTGTCTGACTTAGCGTAATTCCTCTAAGTCCATTTGTGTTGTAAATGGCAAGAGTCCATTCTTTTTTATGGCTGAGTACTATGCCACTGTGTGTGTGTGTGTGTGTGTGTGTGTGTGTGTGTGTGTGTGTGTGTGTATATGTATATAACCCAATTCTTTATCTATTTATCAGTGGACATTTACGTAGCTTCCATATCTTGGCTACTAGAGATAATGTTGCAATGTACGTGGAAGTGCATATATCTCTTCAAATTGGTGTTTTCATTTTCTTCAGATAGATATCCAGTAGTGGAATTGCTGGATCATATGGTATTTCTGTTTTTAAATTTTTGAGAAATCTCCATACTGTTTTATATAGTAGCTGCAACGAATTTACATTCCCACCATCAGTGCATGAGGGTTCTCTTTTCTCCATATCCTCATCAACACTTGTTATTTCTTGTCTTTTTGACACTAGCCACTCTGACATGTGTGAGCTGATACCTCATTGTGGTTTTGATTTGCATTTCCCTGATGATCAGTGATGTTGAGCATCTTTTCATGTCGGCCATCTGAATGTCTTCTAGAAATGTCCTTTCAAGTCTTCTGCCCGTCTTTTAATTGGGTTGTTTGTGTGTGGTTTTCTTTTTTTATATTGAGTTGTGTTCTTTATATATTTTGGCTATTAACTCCTTATTGGTTATGTGATTTACAAATATGTTCTCCCATTCAGTAGGTTGCCCTTTCATCCCTTTCATCTTGTTGATGATTTCCTTTGCTGTGCTGAAGCCTTTCAGTTTGATGCAAATCCATTTGTTTATTTTAGGTATAATGGAACTTTGTACGAAGTGTTAGGAGAACACAGAGGAGGGTGTGTCTAAATGTGATGGTGTGATATGGAGGATTAGGAAGGGATTCACAGAAATTTATTTGAATAAAGATTCTAAGAACTGTGAGAATTTAGACAAGTAAAGGATACATTTAGGTATCTTGGTTTTTAGCATGCATATGCAATCCTCGTCCTTGTGTATTTCCTTTTTCCAGCTTTCTTTCTTGCCTGCAGCTGACTCTTTCCTCCTCTCCCTTTGCCCCAGGCCATGATGGTGGCATGATTGTGTTTAAACTGGAACGGGAACGGCCAGCCTATGCTGTTCATGGCAATATGCTCCATTATGTCAAGGACCGATTCTTACGTCAGTTGGATTTCAACAGCTCCAAAGATGTAGCTGTGATGCAGTTGCGGAGGTAAGTCAGACCTGTTCCCTCCCTCCAGACCCTCTCGTCTGTCGCCAGAGCTGATACCCACAAACTGGACTCTCTTCTTCCAACGACATTTTGGATCTCATCTCCTCTCACAGATTGAATCCCTCTTGGGGAGGCTGCTCAGTTTAAACCCCAAGAGGATGGTGGGCAAGGAGGATGCCCTGAGGAGAATGGGAGTTTCCCTAAGGAGAATGCTAGTGACCCTGTGCAGAGGAGACCATAACTGCCACAGTCCGCTGGGTCTCTTGCAAACCAGAGTCTCCGGTAGAGAGCAGCCCAACTTGGTGACAGGCCTTTTTCCCTCTGTTTGGCATTTCTGTAACTCTTCTTTGCTTTCCAGCAAAATGCACACATCTCTAAACTAGAATATATGTCTCTGGAAGCTCTTAACTCTGAAGATACGATAACCTCTGGGATGTCTGGCAGAAAGAACTGTCCTCTTGGAAAGCCAGCTGCATCAGCATGCTGAAACATTCATGGTGGCAGACTCTGGCATGAGGGTGTGATAACCACCCTCCGGCATTACTGCAATAAAAAGATGGGTTTATGTGAACACTCCAAGGGACAGGAGAAATTAGCCAGAGACGGAGCATGTCAGTGTTACTCTGTGGTGTCCCCTGCAATTATGTGTAGGAATTTGTACCCAAGAAGAACCAGTCTCACTCACTACAGTGAGTGCTAACCCTATCTTCTGTTGAATAATTGGGCTTGTACCAGGGTTTGTCTTTTTTAAACTGTTTGTCAAAGCTGAATTAGGGATGTGCCCAAGCCTTGAAGGAAGAGAGTAGATGCAATATTTATTTTTATTCCTGATTATAAAAGTGATGAGTATATGTGTAAAGACTGGATAAGTAGGAGGTGTGGGAGTGATTCTGTTCTTCCATCCTTATTCCTCTTCCGTATTTTCTCTTCTTTTCCATGTATAACCCCAGTGGTTCCAAGTTTCCGGTGTTCAATATGTCATACAATCCAGCAGAAAATGCAGTACTGCTGTGTACGGTACGTAAGCCATGGAGTCCTCCTAGGATCTTCCCATTTCCCATAGGTCTCTTTCTCATGCCCTTAGGGAACCTCTAGTGGCTCCTTAGAAGCCACTTAATGGTCTTTTTGAGAAAGCTTACCCAGTAAACAGGCTCAAATCAGGTCCACTCCAGTGATGATAAACATGTTAGGGTTTGTGCACTTCTCTTGCATAAGGCTGACGATCTCTAAACTTAACGGAGCATTCAAGATGAATGCCCCAAATCACTACACGTATATATATCCTATGCAAAGAGGCTGCTTATCTTGATTCCCCCATGTGGATAAAAATTGTAGAGCTGACTTGGACGAGGGTTCCTGTCAGTAGAGTTGCCTTCAGGGTCAGCAAGTAGCTCCCACATTTCTTGCCATATAATTTGGGGGAAAAAGAAATGACATTCTAGTTTTAGTCCCCTGTTTGCCAATTAAAAAGAATGAAAACCTGTCTTTCCCCGTATGTCTTTGAGTGTCTAATCCAGTCCTTGTTCAGCATCTAAGAACATTTTTCTGACAGTTGTCTTTGCTATCTTTCCTTTGATTTTTTTTTTTTTTTCCTCCCCTTTGAACAGACTTTAAAGGTGATGGGTTGTGTGCAAATAGAGCAACCAGAATATTGGGGATTTGGTTCGTTAATTTTTGGAGCCAAGAGCAACCCTTGCTTCCTTTCAAATACAATCTGCATCTTTGGAGGATACAAAAAATAAAGTGCTGTGAATTCTGAGCTCCTGGGCAATGAGCCTGAGAATTTTTATTTTTTATTTATTTATTTTTTTAAAAGATTTTATTTATTTATTTGACAGAGAGACAGTGAAAGCAGGAACACAGCAGGGGGAGTGGGAGAGGGAGAGGCAGGCTTCCCGTGGAGCAGGGAGCCCGATGTGGGGCTTGACCCCAGGACCCTGGGATCATGACCTGAGCCGAAGGCAGATGCCTAACGACTGAGCCACCCAGGCGCCCCGAGCCTGAGAATTTTTAGCTGTAGAAACATTCGCTTGCCCTCTGGGTGAAGAGTGAGGAAGGGATACCTTTGAATTGTTGTACGATGGCACGGTTTTCTGTCGGAATAAACTGCCGCCTTGGGTTCCTCTCACGATTTGACCTCTCTCTGTCGTTCACAGAGAGCCAGCAATTTAGAGAACAGTACCTATGACCTGTACACCATCCCCAAGGACGCAGACTCCCAGAATCCTGACGGTAGGTGCTCCCTGTGTGTGCCAGGCTTTGCACACAGTTCTTCTCTCCTGTGCAGTCGCGCCTCTTCAGGGTTTTCACGTTCCATCCCCAGGCTGCGGCCACATCACTCATGTCTGTTGGCAGGGGCCGCTGACAGTTGCATCACAGGCGACCATGGTGTGAAATATTCATGTTCCTCCTTCATTTTATTACTCCAGCTAGATATATATATTTTATAATTTGGTTATTAGAAACTCTCCATTTTCTCTTTCAGCACAGCATGTTATCCTAGTTTATTGTCAGCTGATACGACTTTCACCCCGGTAGTTTCATTTATTTAAGAATGTGGTTCCAATCTTGCAGTGTCTCATCCTGGGACTAGGGATTTATGCTTTCCCATCCACATCCAGATCCGAATCGGCTTCCTTTTGCATGTCAAAGAGATAAGGCTGCTCACAGCCCCACACCCCACCAGGGATCCCAGGATCCAGCTGAGACCCCCATCTACCTCTTCCATCACCACCACCCCTTGTTGAGTCCTTCCTGTTAGAATTCGTAGACAGCCTTCTCAGAGGCTCCTTGCAGTCCACTTCCTCCCGTTGCTTCACAGAGTGTGTTCCTTGGGTCCCCACCTTACTAGCACGCTTCCAGGGCACTTTAGACCCCCGTGAGCAGATTGTGAGAAGTGGTTTTGCTATAGCCCGGGCCCTGTTGTGGGCGCTACTGTGTCGTTAGCATTGCCGATGCGATTCACTGTGGTCCTGGTAAGAGAGGAAACCTGTATGTCTTTGGCATCCATAAATCAGTCTTCCCTATAAATTAAACAGTGAAGCCATTTCTGACCAAATTTTATGATTGTGTCCCTCCCTACCCACCGCCTTACTCTTTTTCCCCCTCTGTTTTTCAGTTAATAGCATTTAAAATACCTTAGCTTTGTTTTATTACCACTTTTGTTTTCTCCATCTTTCGAGGGAGAGAATAATTAGTAAAGGAGTACAGTGCAGCCCGGTGACAAGCAACAGAGAGGAAGAGAAAGAGCAAAAGCTTGACGAGTGTGGCTCCCCAGCCCCCGGAGCGTGGGGGTGTCGGCTGTGATAAGAATTGCCTGTCATGCACAGGTGCTGGAGAAGTGCAGAGCAAGGCTGGCCAGCACGTTCTGTCCACTTTTCTGCCGATGCTAATAGATAAAAGTATTTTGGGGCAGCCTTCTGTGTATGACCCTTGAGGTGTCCCCGAGAGTGGAGAGCCCATTCAGAGTTCTAATCAGCCAGTGAAATGTTGGGGATCCGAGGAACATTTATAACTTTCTTCAGGGTAATAAGAATGATTGACATTTATGGAGCAACAGCTTGGTGCTAAACACTGTGCGCACAGAGCTCATCTGCCTGTCAAGATTTAGTTGGGAGCGCTCTGCCCCACCCTGCTCTACCCTGAGGTCTGCATTTGCATGTTAAAAGCAGCAGAGCAGCTGCGTCCTGGGGAGGGGGCCCTCTCTACTCCAGCTTGTGGAGCTAGGAGGTCCTAGACGCTGACAAGCTGCATGCAGCGCTAGGCAGCTTGGCCAGCCAGGCCCTGCTCGTTAGCTTGATGGAGTGTGCTGTCTCCCAAGATGGGCGGTCCTTCTGCCAGTACATGGTGTTGGCTGAAATGCAGCCACTTGGCCTAGAGAAAAGAGGCTTGGCAGGGGTGGAGGTTGGAGTTTGGAGGGGACTGGTGGGGAAAAGTCACTGACAATAGCCTCAGGTTACAGCTGAATTAGTTAGGAAGCAGCTGAACTGGCAAAGCCAACATGGCAGCCAGCAAGACTGGCAGCTCGGTGGCACCTGACTCTGTCACCTGCCAGTGGCTCGTCACATGCTCCCGCCCTTTGCTTTTGTTCTCAGCTCCTGAAGGGAAACGATCCTCAGGCCTGACAGCCGTTTGGGTTGCTAGAAATCGGTTTGCTGTCCTAGATCGGATGCATTCGGTGAGTTAAGCCTAAACGGGGAAACTGATTTCGGCGGTGTGGTGGCAGTGGTGTAAGTATTGCACAAAGAGAGAGCATGTTTTATCTCTGCTCACCGCCAGGGGAGTTGTGATCGTCATGCAGATACCCCAATTGCCCCATCAAGCAGAGAAACCTGAAAATTGACTTGATTGGGTTGATGATCACTGTGGGTCTGAGCTTGAGAACCAAGCTAACGTCACTCTTGACAACACAGAAGCCAGAAAACATCAAATCTGAAATAGGTGGGCGGGATAAGGAGTAAATCTTCCTCCTTATGCTAACTACCGCCACTGGTACTTAAAAATGTAAGCAGTCCTAAATAAGACAGACAAAGCTCTCTCAAGAAAATATGTAACAAAAATTTAAGCCCAGAAGTGCTGTCCTCTCTCTGGTTGAGGGAGGAATTCAGACTTCAGTTGGATTTCTCAGGATGTTTCAGTCGAAGGGGACAAAACAAAAGCTCTCTAGGCCCCTGGAGAGGGTTTGGGTTGGAGTGGGCTGCCGGGAGTGGTGACTGGCCTGGACAGGAACAACCCAAACTTGATTTCTTGAAGCTAAGAAACCCTTGCTGAGGCACGTCGTCAACTGTCGTCATCTGACAAACACACATTTCTGATAACCCCACCTTTGGTCATTATTTCAGCTCCTGATCAAGAATCTGAAGAATGAGATCACCAAAAAGGTGCAGGTGCCCAACTGTGATGAGATCTTTTATGCTGGCACGGGCAACCTCCTGCTTCGAGACGCAGAATCCATTACGCTCTTTGATGTTCAGCAGAAGCGGTAACATGTCAGGTGCCCCCAAGCAGACAGGCATATAGTGCATGAGGGTGGACCTCTGTAGTGGGAGCTTTTCTCCCATTGAGTTTGCCCCAGGCTTGGCCACTTTTGTGCTGTAACCCTAAGACTTTCTCGCCACTTTTCCCTCTGGGGTCACTTTCCATTCTCTCCATACTAGCGTCGCAAGGAGGGGCTTATTTATTGGTTTTTGGAGCACCTGAACGAAGAATGCTTTTGGGACTTAGAACTATGGGCACGAAGGGATGAATAGCATGGTTCTTGTACTTAGAGGAACTTACAGTCCACTGATGAGATCAGACATACACAGATTCCCTAATAATACATGTGAATGAGGGGCAGGGAGTGAGGGAAGGGAAAGTGCACGGTGTGAGCCAAAATGTTTCTGTCACTCAGCTACAATACAGAGAGTGTTTATTTGGTATTTTTTTAAGAAACTGGGGCTTACATTAATTTGGAGATGAGAAGGATGTAGGTCTTAACCTGGGATGAGGGAGTCAGGTCCACTCAGGTTCACCTTTCTCTCTCTGTCCCAGGACTCTGGCCTCTGTGAAGATTTCTAAGGTGAAATATGTTATCTGGTCAGCAGACATGTCCCACGTAGCACTACTGGCCAAACATGGTAAGTCTTCATTATATCCGCCCTGATTTAGAGACCAGCCCTTCCCTCCCCATCCCTGCCAGTCTGCTTCACTCACCCTGTCCAGCAGAGCACTCATGCCCTTTGCCTCTTACAGCCATTGTGATCTGTAACCGCAAACTGGAGGCTCTGTGTAACATTCATGAGAACATTCGCGTCAAGAGTGGGGCCTGGGATGAGAGTGGGGTATTTATCTATACCACAAGCAACCACATCAAATATGCCGTCACCACTGGGTAAGTGAATCATCTGATAACACAGAGTGGGAGAAGGTAGCTCTTGAAATCACTGTCCTGTCTCAAGGGATGTAACTGAGTCCTCCTTGAACCTTCTTCGTGGGAAATCTTTTTTTGGGCACATATGTGCTAGGCACAGCTGAACATTGTTTTTCAACTCTTTAAAAAATCGTGACATATGACCTGAATGCAGACAAATGCACGGAGTCCATACAGAGAGAATAGCAGATTGTCACGTAGTGGACGTCCGTGTCCCTGCCACCCAGGTCAGGAGCTACAGCAGAGCTGGCAGCCAGAAGCCCTCAGCCTTGATCACAGGCACCTCTACTTCCCACCCAAAGATCACATTATTCCGACTTCTATGGAAATTTCGTCCTAGCTATTCTTTGTAATTTTACTGCCCAATATGTGTCTTCAAATAGCATGTTTTAATATTGCCTGGTTTTGAACTTCATGTAAATCATACTGAATATATTGTTTCATATTTTGCTTACTTTGCTCAATATTTTGTTTGTAAGATGCATCCATGTCGTAGCTGTAATTTATTTATTTTCATTGTTGTATAATATTCTATTATATGAATATACCGCAGTTTATCAGTTCTACTCTAGAGGGATGTTTGAGTGATTTCTAGGATTTGGCTACTGTAATGAACAATGTTCTTTTAAACATTCTTTTACATGTGTTCTGGTGCAAATGCACATAATGTTTCTCTAGAGTGTCCACCCAGAGTGGAATTGCTGGATCATAGAGTATGCATATCTTCACGTTTACTAGGTAATGTGAAACTGCTCTCCAGAGTGGCAGTCCTGATTTGCAGGTCCACCAGCATGGTAGAAAAGCTTCCTTGCTTATCATCCTTCTCAGCCCTTGCCTTTGCCAGACTTACTTTTGTCTATCTGGTGGGTGTGTAATGGCATCTCATTGTCATTTTACTTTGCTACTCTGATTCCTAATGACATTGAGCAACTTTTCAGTTGACCATCAGGATTTCCTCTTCTGTGAATTCTGTTCAGGTCTTTTATCTCTTTTTTTAATGAGTTATCCTTGTTAATTTTAGGAGTTCTTCATGTATTTGAGTGTGCATCCTTTGTCAGGGCTACGTGTTACAAATCTTAATGTTTCTTCCCATTCTGTAGCTTGTCTTCTGATTCTCTTTATGATGCCCTTTAACGAACAGATGTTCTTACTTTAATGTTAGTTGAATTTATGAATCTTACCTTTTATGGGTATTGGGTTTTGTATCTTCTTGAATAAATCTTTATCGACTCCAAGATTATAAAGGCATTCTTTTATATTCTCTTGTAGAAACTTTATAGTTTTGTTTTTCATATCTAGGACTGTGATCTGCTGAAGCTGATTTTTGTGTATAGTGTGAGGTGCAGGGGGCTCAGTTTCACAGTTTTCCTTACGGACACTCAGCTGTCCCAAAGTCATTTACTGAAAAGACCAACCTTTACCCCCTCGTTCTGCAGTGCCTTCTTCGTCACATACGAATCATGTTTCCAAAAATGCAGGGACCTATTTTCTATGGGCTGTGTGTTGATCTCTGATCTCATTCTGTCTTAAAGTTATTACGGCTTTAGGAGTTTTCACATCTGCTAAAGCACGTCCTCAGATCTTTCCCACTTATTTTTTTAAATAATTTTTTATTGTTATGTTAATCACCATACATTACATCATTAGTTTTGGATGTAGTGTTCCATGATTCATTGTTTGTGCATAACACCCAGTGCTCCACGCAGAATGTGCCCTCTTTAATACCCATCACCAGGCTAACCCATCCCCCCACCCCCCTCCCCTCTAGAACCCTCAGTTTGTTTTTCAGAGTCCATCGTCTCTCATGGTTCGTCTCCCCCTCCGACTTATTCCCCTTCATTCTTCCCCTTCTGCTATCTTCTTCTTTTTTTTTTTTTTAACATATATTGCATTATTTGTTTCAGAAGTACAGATCCGTGATTCATCAGTCTTGTACAACTCACAGCGCTCACCATAGCACATACCCTCCCCAAGGTCTATCACCCAGCCACCCCATCCCTCCCACCCCCCACCACTCCAGCAACCCTCAGTTTGTTTCCTGAGATTAAGAATTCCTCATATCAGTGAGGTCATATGATACATGTCTTTCTCTGATTGACTTATTTCACTTAGCATAACACTCTCCAGTTCCATCCACGTCGTTGCAAATGGCAAGACCTCATTCCTTTTGATGGCTGCATACTATTCCATTGTGTATATATACCACCTCTTCTTTATCCGTTCATCTGTAGATGGACATCTGGGCTCTTTCCACAGTTTGGCTATTGTGGACATTGCTGCTATAAACATCGGGGTGCACATACCCCTTCGGATCCCTACATTTGTATCTTTGGGGTAAATACCCAGTAGTGCAATTGCTGGATCGGATGGTAGCTCTATTTTCGACTGTTTGAGGAACCTCCATACTGTTTTCCAGAGTGGCTGCACCAGCTTGCATTCCCACCAACAGTGTAGGAGGGTTCCCCTTTCTCCACATCCCCGCCAACATCTGTCGTTTCCTGACTTGCTAATTCTAGCCATTCTGACTGGTGTGAGGTGGTATCTCATTGAGGTTTTGATTTGGATTTCCCTGATGCCGAGCAATATTGAGCACTTTTTCATGTGTCTGTTGGCCATTTGGATGTCTTCTTTGGAAAAATATCTGTTCATGTCTTCTGCCCATTTCTTGATTGGATTATTTGTTCTTTGGGTGTTGAGTTTGATAAGTTCTTTATAGATTTTGGATACTAGCCCTTTATCTGATATGTCATTTGCAAATATTTTCTCCCATTCTGTCGGTTGTCTTTTGGTTTTGTGAACTGTTTCTTTTGCTGTGCAAAAGCTTTTTATCTTGATGAAATCCCAATAGTTCCTTTTTGCCCTGGCTTCCCTTGCCTTTGGTGATGTTTCTAGGAAGAAGTTGCTGTGGCTGAGGTCGAAGAGGTTGCTGCCTGTGTTCTCCTTTAGTATATTGATGGACTCCTGTCTCACGTTTAGGTCTTTCAGCCGTTTGGAGGCTATTTTTTTTGTGTGTGGTGTAAGGAAATGGTCCAGTTTCATTCTTCTGCATGTGGCTGTCCAGTTTTCCCAACACCATTTGTTGAAGAGACTGTCATTTTTCCATTGGACATTCTTTCCTGCTTTGTCAAAGATGAGTTGACCATAGAGTTGAGGGTCCATTTCTGGGCTCTCTATTCTGTTCCATTGATCTATGTGTCTGTTTTTGTGCCAGTACCATACTGTCTTGATGATGACAGCTGTGTAATAGAGCTGGAAATCTGGAATTGTGATGCCACCAGCTTTGCTTTTCTTTTTCAATATTCCTCTGGCTATTCGGGGTCTCTTCTGGTTCCATACAAATTTTAGGATTCTTTCTTCCATTTCTTTGAAAAAGGTGGATGGTATTTTGATGGGGATTGCATTGAATGTGTAGATTGCTCTAGGTAGCACTGACATCTTCACAATGTTTGTTCTTCCAATCCATGAGCATGGAACGTTTTTCCATTTCTTTGTGTCTTCCTCAATTTCTTTCCTGAGTATTTTATAGTTTTCTGAGTACAGATCCTTTGCCTCTTTGGTTAAATTTATTCCTAGGTATCTTATGGTTTTGGGTGCAATTGTAAATGGGATCGACTCCTTGATTTGTCTCTCTTCTGTCTTGTTGTTGGTGTATAGGAATGCCACTGATTTCTGTGCATTGATTTTATATCCTGCTACTTGACTGAATTCCTGTATGAGTTCTAGCAGTTTTGGGGTGGAGTCTTTTGGGTTTTCCACATACAGTATCATATCATCTGCAAAGAGTGGGAGTTTGACTTCCTCTTTTCCGATCTTGATGCCTTTGATTTCTTTTTGTTGTCTGATTGCTGTGGCTAGGACTTCTAATACTATGTTGAATAGCAGTGGTGAGAGTGGACATCCCTGCTGCGTTCCTGACCTTAGGAGAAAAGCTCTCAGCTTTTCCCCATTGAGAATGATATTGGCTGTAGGTTTTTCATAGATGGCTTTTATGATATTGAGGTATGTACCCTCTATCCCTATACTCTGAAGAGTTTTGATCAAGAAAGGATGCTGTACTTTGTCAAATGCTTTTTCTGCATCTGTTGAGAGGATCATATGATTCTTGTTCTTTCTTTTGTTAATGTATCACATTGATTGATTTGCGGATGTTGAACCAGCCTTGCAGCCCAGGGATAAATCCCACTTGGTCATGGTGAATAATCCTTTTAGTGTACTGTTGGATCCTATTGGCTAGTACTTTGGTGAGAATTTTTGCATCCATGTTCATCAAGGATATTGGTCTGTAATTCTCCTTTTGGATGGGGTCTTTGTCTGGTTTTGGGATCAAGATAATGGTGGCCTCGTAAAATGAGTTTGGAAGTTTTCCTTCCATTTCTATTTTTTGGAACAGTTTCAGGAGAATAGGTATTAATTCTTCTTTAAATGTCTGATAGAATTCCCCTGGGAAGCCATCTGGCCCTGGGCTTTTGTTTGTTGGGAGATTTTTGATGACTGCTTCAATTTCCTTAGTGGTTATAGGTCTGTTCAGATTTTCTATTTCTTCCTGGTTCAGTTTTGGTAGTTGATACATCTCTAGGAATGCACCCATTTCTTCCAGGTTATCTAATTTGCTGGCATAGAGTTGCTTATAATATGTTCTTATAATTGTTTGTATTTCTTTGGTGTTGGTTGTGATCTCTCCTCTTTCATTCATGATTTTGTTGATTTGGGTCATTTCTCTTTTCTTTTGGATAAGTCTGGCCAGGGGTTTATCAATCTTGTTAATTCTTTCAAAGCACCAGCTCCTAGTTTCGTGGATCTGTTCTACTGTTCTTTTGGTTTCTAGTTCATTGATTTCTGCTCTGATCTTTATTATTTCTCTTCTCCTGCTGGATTTAGGCTTTATTTGCTGTTCTTTCTCCAGCTCCTTTAGGTGTAGGATTAGGTTGTGTATTTGAGACCTTTCTTGTTTCTTGAGAAAGGCTTGTATTGCTATATACTTTCCTCTCAGGACTGCCTTTGCTGTATCCCAAAGATTTTGAACAGTTGTGTTTTCATTTTCATTGGTTTCCATGAATTTCTTAAATTCTTCTTTAATTTCCTGGTTGACCCATTCATTCTTTAGTAGGATGCTCTTTAGCCTCCATGTATTTGAGTTCTGTCCGACTTTCCTCTTGTGATTGAGTTCTAGTTTCAAAGCATTGTGGTCTGAAATATGCAGGGAATATTCCCAATCTTTTGGTACCGGTTGAGACCTGATTTGTGACCTAGGATGTGATCAGTTCTGGAGAATGTTCCATGGGCACTAGAGAAGAATGTGTATTCTGTTGCTTTGGGATGGAATGTTCTGAATATGTATGTAAAGTCCATTTGGTCCAGTGTTTCATTTAAAGTCTTTATTTCCTTGTTGATCTTTTGCTTAGATGATCTGTCCATTTCAGTTAGGGGTGTGTTAAAGTCCCCCACTATTATGGTATTGTTGTCAATCTGTTTCTTCGCTTTTGTTATTAATTGCCTTATATAATTGGCTGCTCCCACGTTAGGGGCATAGATATTTACAGTTGTTAGATCTTCTTGTTGGATAGATCCTTTAAGTAGGATATAGTGTCCTTCTTCATCTCTTATTACAGTCTTTGTTTTAAAACCTAATTTGTCTGATATAAGGATTGCCACCCCAGCTTTCTTTTGGTGCCCATTAGCATGGTAAATGGTTTTCCACCCCCTCACTTCCAATGTGGGGGTGTCTTTGGGTCTAAAATGAGTCTCTTGCAGACAGCATATTGATGGGTCTTGTTTTTTAATCCAATCTGATAGCCTGTGTCTTTTGATTGGGGCATTTAGCCCATTTACATTCAGGGTAACTATTGAAAGGTATGAATTTAGTGCCATTGTATTGCCTGTAAGGTGACTGTGACTGTATATTGTCTCTGTTCCTTTCTGATCTATGCTGCTTTTAGGCTCTCTTTTTGCTTAGAGGACCTCTTTCAATATTTCTTGTAGGGCTGGTTTTGTG
This sequence comes from Zalophus californianus, assembly GCF_009762305.2. NCBI lineage: Eukaryota > Metazoa > Chordata > Mammalia > Carnivora > Otariidae > Zalophus > Zalophus californianus. The sequence continues at coordinate 4,962,895 of NC_045604.1, read as the reverse complement.
TTTGCAAATTCCTTTAGTTTTTGTTTGTCCTGGAAGCTTTTTATCTCTCCTTCTATTTTCAGTGATAGCCTAGCTGGATATAGTATTCCTGGCTGCATATTTTTTTCGTTTAGTGCTCTGAAGATATCATGCCAGTCCTTTCTGGCCTGCCAGGTCTCTGTGGATAGGTCTGTTGCCAATCTAATGTTTCTACCATTGTAGATTACATATCTCTTCTCCCGAGCTGTTTTCAGGATTTTCTCTTTGTCTCTGAGACTCGTAAGTTGTACTATTAGATGTCGGGGTGTTGACCTATTATTATTGATTTTGAGAGGGGTCCTCTGTGCCTCCTGGATTTTGATGCCTGTTTCCTTCCCCACATTAGGGAAGTTCTCTGCTATTATTTGCTCCAATATACCTTCTGCCCCTCTCTCTCTTTGTTCTTCTTCTGGGATCCCCATTATTCTAATGTTGTTTCGTCTTATGGTATCGCTTATCTCTCGAATTCTGCCCTCGTGATCCTGTAGTTGTTTCTCTCTCTTTTTCTCAGCCTCTTTATTTTCCATCATTTGGTCTTCTATATCGCTGATTCTCTCTTCTGCCTCATTTATCCTAGCAGTTAGTGCCCCCATTTTTGATTGCACCTCATTAATAGCCTTTTTGATTTTGACTTGGTTAGATTTTAGTTCTTTTACTTCTCCAGAAAGGGTTTCTCTAATAACTTCCACACTTTTTTCAAGCCCAGCTAGTATCTTTAAAGTCATGATTCTGAACTCTAGGTTCGACATCATACTAATGTCAGTATTGAGTAGGTCCCTGGCAGACGGTACTACCTCTTGTTCTTTTTGCTGAGGTGATTTTTTTCGTCTTGTCATTTTGTCCAGAGGAGAACAGATGAATGAGAGAACAGAATGCGAACAGGTTAACAACGTCTCTAGCAAATATACTCTATACAAATCAAAAAAGACCTGAAACCAGGGGACAAGAAAGGGAAAGAAAGAAGAGAAAAAAAAGGAAAAAGAAACAGATAAAAACAAACAAAAAGAGAACAAAACAAAAAAAAACCAGAATATGATCAAATATGATCAGGCTAGTGCATAGATCAGTGCCACACACTAGCTTTTGGGCATATTTTGGTCTGTCAGAAGAAAGTGCCTGCTAAAATTTTAAAGGAAGAAAGACTTATATATGTACCAAATAAGGGTTGATACAATGAAGGGATGGCAGATGACTGTAAAAATGAAAATTATAAAAGATTTTATAAAAGGACTTGATAAGATAAGAAGTTGTTTTTAAAAAGAAAGAAGAAGATTTAAAAAGAAAAAAAAGGAGAGAATGTGATCCGGCAGGAGACTAGAACAAAGCCATACACTAGTGATTTAGGGCATATTTTGATCTGTTAGAAGAAACTGTATCTCAAAATTCTAAAGAGAGAACAACTTATATATATATATGCGAAAAATAAGGGTAACTACTCTGGAGGGATAAAAATATGACTCTAAAAATGAAAAATAAAAAATGTTTTTTTTAAAAAAGGGATTGATAAGATGTTGTTTGAAAAAGGGAAAAAGAAAAATTAAAAAAAAAACAGTTAAAAAAATTAACTTTGAAAAACTAATGAATCATGGTAAAAAAAAGCCATGAATTCTATGTGCAGTATTCCCCTAGCGCTGGAGTTCTCCCGTTCTCCTTGATCGGTAAACTTGGTCTTGGCTTGCTGGCTGTTCGTGCTGATCTTCTGGGGGAGGGGCCTGTTGCCGTGGTTCCCAGATGTCTTTGCCGGAGGCGGAACTGCCCCGCCCTTGTGAGTCCGGGCTAAGCAAGCTGCTCCGGTTTGCTCTCAGGAGCTTTTGTTCCCTGCAAGCTCTCAGTACAGCTTTGTAGGACCAGGGTGAAAATGGTGGCCTCCCAATCTCCACCCGGAGGAGCTGAGAACTCGGGCCCCGCTCCTCAGTGCGCCCCCAGAGAAAAGCAGTCACTCCCATCTCCCTGGTCTCCGGCCGCACTCCGTGCTCACCCGGCCTGTGATCGAGCGTTACTTTGTCTGGCACCCGACCCCGTGTGGAGTCTCCAAACCCAGCTGATCCCTGCGGTGCGCTTCCGCACCGCTCCTCCTGGGGGAGGAAGGGGAGTCTCCCCCGGCTCTGCCGCTTGTTGGGTCCCTGCTGGAGGAACAGAGGCCCGACTGGGCCGCGGATCACAGTTTATGGCAACCCCGAGCTGCGAGCCCGCGCCTCGGCTCCGTCTCTGCGGCCGGCTTCCCTGCTCGGATACCTGGGAGCTTTGCCGCACTCAGGCGCCCCCGGTCTTTCTGTGACCCCGAGGGTCCTGAGACCACACTGTCCCGTGAGGGTTCCAACCCCCCGCTTAGCCACTGGAGCGACATCCCTCAGTGGAGCAGACTTCTAAAAGTTCCAATTTTGTGCTCCGCGGCTCTAGCACTTGCCAGAAGCGGCCGACGGAGGCCCCCCTCTCCCGCCGTCTATCCTCCCGAATATCGCCTCGGATTCACTTCTCCGCACGTCCTACCTTCCAGAAAGTGGTCGCTTTTCTGTTCAGAGTGTTGTTACTCTTCTTATCTTCGATCTCCTGTTGAGTTCGTAGGTGTTCAGAATGGTTTGATCCCTATTCAGCTGAATTCCTGAGACCAGACGAAATCCAGGTCTCCTACTCCTCCGCCATCTTGCTCCTTTCCCACTTTTATTTTTTAAAGTTATTAAGTTCTTTTCTAATTACTTTTGCCTTGAAAAGGCAAATTTTCAATTTTATTTTTGCCTTAAAAAAGTATGTTAGAAACAGCTTGTGAAATTCCATGCAAAATAAAACCAACAAGGAAAACACACTGTTGTGATTTTAGTGGGATTGCATTGGTTCTGTTTGTCATTTTGGGCCTTAATGACATCTTTACAATATTAAATTCCTGATCTGTGAACATGATATAGTAACTCTTCATTTATTTAGGTGTTCCTAAATAAATGTTTACTCTTTCAGTAAGGTTTATAATTTTCTCCATAGAGATCTTGCATTTCTTTAGATTATTCTTAGGTCCTTGGTAGTTTTCAATGTGATTTGTAAGTGGATAGTATACATTTAAAAATTTAATTTTCTAACTTTTTATGATACTTAGAAATACAATTACGTTTTTAAATTATTTTATTTCAGAGACCTTGCTAGACTTTTATTATTTTTAGTAATTTGTCTTTTTTTTCACAAATAATCATAGCATCTTTGGGTAATGATGATTTGTTTCTTCTTTTCCAGTACTTATACTTTCATGTGTTTTTCTTGCACTGACCAGAATATCCAGCATAGTGTTGAAAAAACATGGTGATGGCAAACTTTTTTGTCTTGTTCCAATTTAAAGAGTGAGCTTTGGGGAGCCTGGGTGGCTCAGTTGGTTGAGCGTCCGACTTACGGTTTCAGCTTGGGTTGTGATCTTGGGGTTGTGAGATTGAGCCCCACGTTGGGCTCTGCACTCAGTGTGGAGTCTGCTTGAGATTCTGACCAAGAGTCCCTCTGCCCCTTCCCCTGCTTGCACTCTCTCTCTCTTAAATAAATAAAATCTTTAAGAAAAGAAAAAGAGTCAGCTTTCAGTGTATTGGCGTTATGTAAGCTTGTTGACTTCTTTAGAGATAGCTTTTATTTATTAAGGAATTTCCTTGCTATAGCTCAGATAAATACTGAATTTTATTAGATACTTTTTTTGCATATACTGAGGTAATCATAGGATTTTTCTCTTTATTGATTAGTGTAGTAAATTAAATTGATTTTTAAAAAATGTTAGACCAGTGGGGTGCCTGAGTGGTTCAGTTGGTTGAGCATCTGCCTTTGGCTCAGGTCATGATCCCAGGGTCCTGGGATCCAGCCCTGCATCGGGCTCCCTGCTCAGTAGGGGTCCTGCTTCTCCCTCTCCCACTCCCCCTGCTTGTACATATGCTCTCTCTCTCTAATAAATAAATAAAATCTTAAAAAAAAATGTTAGACCAACATTGTATTCCTGATACAGATCTAACTTGGTCATAATGTTTTACCTGTTTCTGATATTGCTAGTTTCATTTATTTATTTATTTTTAAAGATTTTATTTATTTATTTGACAGAGAGATAGCGAGAGAGGGAACACAAGCAGGGGGAGTGGGAGAGGGAGAAGCAGGCTCTCCACTGAGCAGGGAGCCTGATGCAGGGCTCGATCCCAGGACACTGGGATCATGACCGGAGCCGAAGGCAGACGCTTAACGACTGAGCCACCCAGGCACCCCTTGATATTGCTAGTTTTAGTTTGCTAGTATTTTGCTCAGGATTTTTGCATCCATGTATGTGTGTGTGTGTATATATATATATATATATATGAGATTGGCCCATGACTTCCCTTTTTCTTTCTGTCCTTGTCAGGTTTTGGTGTTGAGATTGTGCTAATTTCATAAAATAAGGAAAGTAATACACCTTCCTCTCTTCTCTCAGTGAGTTTGTAATAAGATTCGGTTTAATTCTTCCTGAAATGTTGGGTAGAATTTGCCAGTGAAGTCATCCAGGCCTGGATTGTTTTTATGATTCAGTTTATCTTGTGTAACAGTTACGGGACTGTAGGGGTTTTCTATCTCTTTTTAGTCAGTTTTGGTAAATTTTCCTTTTCTTGGAATTTGATCATTTAAAAAAACTTTATGCCTATCCTCATCCTGTAGGAGCTAGAGTAATATGCTCTTTTCCATTCCTAATATTGCAGTTCTATCTTTCTGTTTTAATTAGCTTCATGAGAGGTTTATCAATTTTATTTAGCTTTTGCCTTTATTGTTTGAACTTCTGTGTTGTATTTTTGTTTTCTATTTCTTAATTTTATGATTGGCTTCATTATTTTTCCTAAGTATATTCTTTGGTTTAACTTTTAAAAGAACAAAATTTTTTAGTTGGGTGCTTATTAATATTTATTTTTTATATTATATGTATTGTTTAATATATGTACATAGAACTCATTAGTTTTTGGAGTTTCTTCTAATACAGTGTGTACACTTAGCATCCCGGATTATCAATCAAATTTTGTGTTAGCGATGTCCATAAGTTTGATAAACTTTTAGTTTTTGTTCAGTTTAAAATATTTTTTGCTTTTTATCATTTGTGTGTCAGAACTTCGCCTCTCCCGCTCTTCTCCTTTTGCCTGTAGCTGCAGGGAAGGATTTAACTGGCCCAGTGATTGTATATCAGAACTTTAAATTTAACTTTTAGGACTGATTCCTGTAGCCATGTCTGTTGGCTCTCAGAGTCATAACTTGTGAAGAAAGGTCATACCATGTGCCCCGTGTTTTCCTGCTTCATACAAAAGAAAAAGTAAATGTGGCATTTAGTTCTGCTCTCTTTTGAATTGCTTCCCATCTGTACCATTGTGCAAATGGCACTTGGCCAAAGAGCAGTGAGAAGATAAGAGAAGTTGTGTCCTAAGCTTGTTCCAGGTCCTCACAGGCCGGGTTTTGCCCCTCATTTGCTGAAAGTTGTGCCCTCTAACTCCTATTTGCAGGGACTACGGGATCATCCGGACTCTGGATTTACCCATCTATGTCACGCGCGTGAAGGGCAACAATGTGTATTGCCTGGACAGGGAGTGTCGTCCGCGGGTGCTCACCATTGATCCCACTGAGTTCAAGTTCAAGCTGGCCCTGATCAACAGAAAATATGATGAGGTATGAAACAAGAATGCGCACTAGGGGTGTGAGAGGGCCAGCACTCCTTTTTCCCTCTGAGTGATCTCTCCTTCCTGCCCCACCGCACCCCAAATGTCTAGGTACTGCACATGGTGAGGAATGCCAAGCTAGTAGGACAGTCCATCATTGCTTACCTCCAGAAGAAGGGCTACCCGGAAGTGGCACTGCATTTCGTCAAGGATGAGAAAACTCGCTTTAGTCTGGCACTCGAGTGTGGAAATATTGAGGTGAGGGAGATGTGGTCATGAGTCCCATTTCATTGCAGAGAAGGTGATAGGGTTAGGGTCGCATTGCGAGAATGTTATTCTGGGCTTGCTTCTTCAGCAAGTATGATGGAATTTGAGATTTTTCTAGTTGTTAGGTAGAGCTGTCTTCCTGTTGCTATTGGCCCATTTCTGCCACTTCCTGTCTCTGCTTCTGCCATAGCATTGCTACTGTTGTCATTATCGGTCATTCTGAATTCATTAACTTCTAGAATCGAGCAACATAGCGTGGAATCTGAAAACTCTCTTTATTTCCTTCACCTCTTACTTGCTGATTGGCTGCTTAGATGAAGAAGTACTTATGAAATGTTGGGACCTAGAGGGGTGCCTGGCAGCTCAGTCGGCATCTGACTCTTGATCTCAGCTCAGGTCTGGATCTCAGGGTCGTGATTTCAAGCCCTGTGTTGGGCTCCACACTGGGTATGGAGCCTACTTAAAAATCAAATAAAATAAAATCTTTAAAAAAAATGTTGGGACCTAGAGTGTACAGGCGTTATTTTTAAATGGGGCGAGGGCTTAGGTGAATTGACTTTCTAGTTGTGAACTTCCTTCTTTTATTATTTGTTCTGTCCTTCCTAAAGCCCCTGAAGATCTTCAAACTTAGCAAGTAGAAAAAAGATAGATAAGTAAGAATTGGCCCTACAGAATCAGCAAATGGTAGGAGATGATTTTGTTGTAAAAGTAAATTTCGGAGGAGAAGGATAATGTGATGTGATTCTTTCCATGGAGCCAGAGGGACTCTGTTTGGTGATAGGATTTTCAGTAGAATGAGACTGAACGCTAAGAGTGATTGCAAGTATAGAGTCTGTGGGAAATTTATGTAGAGGCAGATACTTTGACTGTAGTCCCTGGTTTTGAGTCACAGTATCTGCCAACCTGTTAACTCTGACCCTGGGGACTCTTTAGATTGCTCTGGAAGCAGCCAAAGCCCTGGATGACAAGAACTGCTGGGAAAAACTGGGAGAAGTGGCCTTGCTACAAGGGAACCACCAGATTGTGGAAATGTGTTATCAACGCACCAAAAACTTTGACAAACTTTCTTTCTTGTACCTTATCACTGGCAACCTAGAGAAACTTCGCAAGATGATGAAGATTGGTGAGTCCCCAGAAACTAAGGATGGGAAGAGTGGTCCTTGGGAGAAGGAGGAAGGCAGATAGAGGCGAGTGAGAACTTAACTTGGTATCTCTTACTGACTTGCTGCAGCTGAGATCCGAAAGGACATGAGTGGCCATTATCAGAATGCCCTCTACCTGGGTGACGTGTCCGAGCGGGTGCGGATCCTGAAGAACTGTGGGCAGAGTAAGTAAGCACGTGGGACTCACCAGCTCTCTTGGGGCTTAGATAGTACTTTCTCTTCATGGTGAATTACCATGTATAGGGGTGAGATGTTTCCCTTTGTTGTGCATTTTTCCAGAAGAGACAGCATGCTCCTGTCAAGCTCAGGAGACATTCTTCAGAGCCAGGTGGAGGTACAGCCAGAATTTCAGTCTTCACTCCTAGGAAAACAGTTAATAGTCATGGAGGAGCTAGGAGGTTTTAAAATGTCCTGAAGCAGAGAGCCTAGTAAATACACTTGATTGGTTGCCATTAGAACTTTATTCTTTTACTTCAAGCCTGAGGTTTTACTCATTTACTTATTTCTTTGTTTATATATTCAAGGGATATTTTCTTTTCTTTTCCTTTTTTTTAAAGATTTTATTTATTTGACAGAGAGAGACACAGCGAGAGAGGGAACACAAGCAGGGGGAGTGGGAGAGGGAGAAGCAGGCTTCCTGCCGAGCAGGGAGCCCGGGGCGGGGCTCGATCCCAGGACCCTGGGCTCATGACCTGAGCCGAAGGCAGATGCTTAACAACTGAGCCACCCAGACGCCCCTCAAGGGTTATTTTCTGAGAGACCAGTGTGTACCAAGCACAATACTAGCATTTGAGATACGCTAGGAAACAAGAAAGGTGAGAGATGTGGTTTGAGCGAAGGTGCTAAGCAGTAAAGGGGTCAGACTTGCCATATGTTGTAAAGGTGGAAACAATGTGATTTTTTGAAGGGCTGGATGTGTGACGGGAGGAGAGGAGCCAGGGATGATTCCAAGATTCTTGTCAGCACTGATGAGAGAGCTTGAGGATAAGTGACTGTGTTAGTTACTTACTGCTGTATAGCAAATTACCCCAAAGCTGAGTAGTTTAAAACAACAAATGCTGATTACCTCAGTTTGCAGCATGGCTTAGCTGGATACCTCTGTCTCTCAGGAGTCTGTGATCAGGGCGTTGGCCAAGACTGCAGATATCTCAAGGCTTGAGTGGGGAAGGGTCTCCTCCCACACTCTCTACAGGGCTGCAGGCAGTCCTCAGGTCCTTGTGGGCTGCTGACTGGGAAATGTCAATTTTCTGCCACGTAGGCGTCTCCTTAGGGCACTTTACAGCATGGCAACTGGTTTCCCTCAGAGCAGGCGATGGCATCCAGGTGGAGGCCACAGTCGTATCCTAATCTCAGAAGTGACATCCCATCACTTCTGCCACATCTTGTTCATTAGAAGTGAGTCAACAAGTCCCTTCCACACTGAAGGTGTGGGTGTTGGGGGGATTTTGCACAGACTTGAAGACCAGGAAGCAGGGATCGCTGGGGGACATCTGGAATGCTGTCTACCACAATGTCTGTTTTCTCTGCAGAGTCACTGGCCTATCTCACAGCTGCTACTCATGGCTTAGATGAAGAAGCTGAGAGCCTGAAGGAGACATTTGACCCAGAGAAGGAGACTGTGAGTCTCTGTTTACATGGGTGTCTGATTACAGGATGAACTCTGAGATCTGGGGACAGTTTAAATCTATAGACATTACTCTCCCACCTGGTTACCAGGAGAGGCAGAGAAGCAAAGGAGATCAAAGGAGGCTCTGTAGCCTTCCCTACATGATTCCTTAGAGCTGTTTGCTTTTAACCTTCTTCCACCTTTTAGATCCCAGACATTGATCCTAATGCCAAGCTGCTCCAGCCACCTGCACCTATCATGCCATTGGATACCAACTGGCCCTTACTGACTGTGTCTAAAGGCTTCTTTGAAGGCTCCATTGCCAGCAAGGGTAAGTGCCCACCCCTCTGTAGTGTTTTTGTTGTTGTTTGTTTTGAGGGTATTACAGAGTACCCTCAGCTCCTTTGTCCTTTCTTCTGTGTGAGATCATGGAGCACAGAGACGCCAGTCTGAGCTATGGTGCATGCTTTTAAAAATTAAATAAAAGCATTATGAGATGATTAGAATTTGGAAAATAGGGGGATAAAAGAAAGTTGTGTCTTAGTCCAGGGCTCCGACAACCGCTCTGAACATGTGGGTGCATTTCCTTAGGCTTTTCCATATGTGTGGTTGGTCACTCGGTCCCATTCAGTATTTCATCGTTCACGATGTATGGTCTTTTTTTTTTTTAAAGATTTTATTTATTTATTTGAGAGAGAGAGAATGAGAGGTAGAGAGCACGAGAGGGAAGAGGGTCAGAGGGAGAAGCAGACTCCCTGCTGAGCAGGGAGCCCGATGCGGGACTTGATCCCGGGACTCTAGGATCATGACCTGAGCCGAAGGCAGTCGCTTAACCAACTGAGCCACCCAGGCGCCCCACGAAGTATGGTCTTAAGGCACAGGGCAGCGACCTCAGACTCTGGCGTGTGGGCGTATGCAGACCTAAGCTACCTCCCGCCACTACTCCCACCCTTGCCCGCTCTGGTTTTCTTGGCTGAGAGCTTAGATAGACCCCTGGGCATCTTGTGCCCAGGCCTGCTCATCCCTCCACCTCTCACCTACCCCGTGCCCCCACGCTGCGCACAAACTGTAGAGGTGGTAGCTCAACAGAGCTCTCAGCAGGAAACTCTGAGAGTTGCTAAGTAAAAAATGGTTTAAGAGGGGCACCTGAGTGGCTCAGTTGGTTGAGTGTCTGCCTTTGGCTCGGGTCATGATGCTGGAGTCCTGGGATTGAGCCCCACATCAGGCTCCCTGCTCAACGGGGAGTCTGCTTCTCCTGCTCCCCCTGCTTCTTCCCTTCACTTGTTCTAGCGTGGACACGCTCTCTCTCTCTTTCAAATAAATAAATAAAATCTTAAAAAAAATGGTTTAAGAGGCAGGTTTTAGTAGCAGGAAGGCCTTTCCATCTCTCTTCTATTCCCTCTCCCTTTGAAACCTACTGCAAGTTAGCGTAGCATATATACTACAAAAATAAATAATAAACAAGAACATTGAGTGGACAGGGCCTTGGCACCTGCTTTTGTAAGGATGCAGCTTTCCTGCAGAAGAGGCCAGATCTCAGATTTGCCTGGCTATAACCAGCTCCTTTCTGTTCCTTCTCTCTGTAGGCAAGGGAGGAGCACTGGCTGCTGATATTGACATTGACACTGTTGGCACCGAGGGCTGGGGAGAGGATGCGGAGCTGCAGCTGGACGAAGGTAAGAGTGCACTTCTTGGACTCTCCTGGCAGGATGGTGGCCTCGGTGGGGGCTGGGTTGTGGGGCAGTCCTTCAGGGTTCCAAACCATGGGACCCATAAAAATCCTAGCATTGTGCTTGCTTTGGGCTAAAGATTATGTCACTCTGCAAATCTACTTTGAGCCTGGATTTTCCTTACAGACGGGTTTGTGGAGGCTACAGAAGGTCTGGGGGACGACGCTCTTGGCAAGGGGCAGGAAGAAGGAGGTGGCTGGGATGTCGAAGAGGACCTGGAGCTCCCTCCTGAGCTGGTGCATGGGGTTCTTACCCTTAGAAGGCTCCCTCTGCTTCTCCCTATGCAAGCCATTGTCCTTACTGCTCCCAACCTGTCCTGAGGCTCCTGAAAGGGAGGGGGTCTAGACCGTCCTGGTCTGATGCTTGTCTCCATTTGAAAGAAAGAAAGAAAGGAGATAATCAGGTTGTGCCATCAGCAGCTCCTGAAAAGGCATCAGGCTTTGTTGTTTAAATTGGAGCTTTTGGTGTATCATTTTGTTACTGGTGAAGCTGCTCCTATTTTGAAGGTCTTCTCCCACAACCATCCCCCTTCCTCCCCAGTCGAGTCTGGGAACAAGGTAAAGGGCTGTGTTTAGATTGATCAGCGCAAAGTGCTTGAATGGCTTACAAAATGACCTGTTTTTCTCCTAGGATATACCCCCTGGGGCAGCTGGGGGTGCTGAGGATGGGTTCTTTGTGCCCCCCACCAAGGGAACCAGCCCAACTCAGGTAAGTAGAGAAGCACAGCCCTGTGGGCATGATTGGTTCTGAGCTGGCTATACTAGCTTAATATATAATGAGTAGTTAATACTCTTCTGCTCTAGATAACAGAGTAGGATAGTTTGGGAGGAGAAAGGGCAAAGTTTTACTTGGCTTGGGTTTTCTCTTTCTTGTTAGATCTGGTGCAATAACTCTCAGCTTCCAGTTGATCACATCCTGGCAGGCTCTTTTGAAACAGCCATGCGGGTAAGTCTTAGAGTAGTATAGGTTCTTGTTGAGTGTTCCTCGTTCAGGGTCCCCAGGGAGATGGTTGACTCATCTTAACCAAATGGAAATTAACCTACCCACAAGGGCAGAGGTGTGTCTTTATCATGGAAACCCTGGTCTTGCCTAAGCAAACTTGCCTCATAAGGCCTTCCTCTTACGTGCTTTCCATTTGGCTTAGTAATCTCTTCAGGTGGATCCTACCAGCCACCTCCCCGCCCCCCCCATGTATAGTCTGCTTTGTGGTTCACATCAGTGAAGTCAGCGCCCCTTCACGAACAGGTGTGTGTTTTGAACGCTAAACCATATATTATGATGGCAGTAGCAGTAACTACAAATGCAATAACCACGAACATTTCCTCAATGTTGACTGTGTGTCAGGCACTATCCTAAATGCTTTATAGGTATTATTAAATGAGGTAGGTCCTATAATTAAGTGTGATTTACTGATGAGGAAACAAGTACAGAGAAGTACCTTGCCCAAGGTCAGCTAGTTTTTCAGTGGCATGGTCACGGTTTTTGTTTCTTTTCCTATATTCCAGCTCCTTTACGACCAAGTGGGGGTGACCCAGTTTGGCCCCTATAAGCAACTGTTCCTACAGACCTATGCCCGCGGCCGTACCACCTATCAGGCCCTGCCCTGCCTGCCCTCCATGTACGGCTATCCTAATCGCAATTGGTAAGGCCCCTTGCTCCTGACTACTGTCTCTTCCAGCTTGGGGTAGATATTTCAGATGGTAGCCTGGGGGACAGTTAACCCTTGTCCCAGAGCTGAGGTTTCCTAGTAGGAAGAGAACTTCGGCTTGACACTCCATGAGGCTTGGTTTATACATCTGCATCTAGTTCCCCCTCCTGTTTCCCCCGTTGAGTCTAGTGGATTCCCGAATATCCTTTCTTCTTCCTACTTTTCCAAATGTCCAGGAAGGATGCAGGGCTGAAGAATGGTGTACCAGCGGTGGGCCTGAAGCTTAATGACCTCATTCAGCGGCTGCAGCTCTGCTACCAGCTCACCACAGTTGGCAAGTTTGAGGAGGCTGTGGAAAAATTCCGCTCCATTTTGCTCAGTGTGCCTCTTCTCGTTGTGGACAATAAACAGGAGATTGCAGAGGTAGGAGGGGCAGCCGCTTGTTGTAGTCCTGGGCACCCCCACATCCTTGCCTCTGCACTGTGACCTTGGCTTCGCCCCTCTCTGCAGGCCCAGCAGCTCATCACCATCTGCCGTGAGTACATTGTGGGTTTGTCTATGGAGATAGAAAGGAAGAAGCTGCCCAAAGAGACTCTGGACCAGCAGAAGCGCATCTGTGAGGTACTGTCACTGGGCCTCTGTGCAGCACAGAGGTGTCCTCCCCCTTCCCCTGCCAATAGATCTGAATTCTTGACTTCTCAAACCGAGATTTCAGTCTGGGGAGTAAGAGATATTTGGGCCCACTTCTGTGAGGAGAGGGTGTATTTTTCTGCCCTTCTCTGTTCCGTCAGTCCTCCGTCCCCAGGGGGGCAGAAGATCCCTCTGCCATATAATCAGTCCTGTTTTTGTTTGCTTTGTGTGGTGATTAATGCCCCTGCAGCCGCTTATAAATGATCTGTGTCGGCTGTAGCATCAGCCTGGCATGTGTCCCTCCTTCTGTCCACCAGATGGCAGCCTATTTCACCCACTCAAACCTGCAGCCTGTGCACATGATCCTGGTGCTGCGGACGGCCCTCAACCTCTTCTTCAAGCTCAAGAACTTTAAGACAGCTGCCACCTTTGCTCGGCGCCTATTGGAACTTGGGCCCAAGCCGGAGGTGGCTCAACAGGTAGATGGGGGAACTCCTGTAAGCGTAAAGGAATCAGATCGCTTACATGGAGGGAGTGGACAACCAAGGCCCTTGCCTCTGAAACAAAGCACTGAAGAACAACATTCAACAAAAGGACCCACCAGAACGCCATCCTCTTTACTTAGTGGCGTGGGTGCCTCCTTTTGTTCCGGGAAAGGGAACTTCTAACTCATTCGGCCGTGGTGCAGGTGTAAGAGGGACCTACTCCCTAGAATAGCTCTAGTCTTCCTGTGCCTAAGCTCTGCTACCCATTACCACTACTGCTAACCTGCACACACACGAGCCGCTACTTGCGTTCTCTAGAAGCATTCCTCTCGGGCAGTCGAAGCCAGTCTTAACCCTTTTGAGTCCTGACCCTGATAATTCCCAGACTTGGTGGAGGAATATGGGTCTAGATCCATGGAACCACTTTGGTATTGAGAAGGGGAGATCCTGATACAGCAGGAACGGTGATTGTGACCCCTTTGCATATGTCCTGTACGGAGGACATATTCTGTATTCAACTCAGTATAATTGCATCTTGAATCAAAGAAACTATAAACAATGGTGCTGAAATCGTTTGAGTTCTGGTTTGCAGTTTTTGGTCCTCTTGAGTAAAATATTCCTTCCTTCCTTCAGACCCGCAAAATTCTGTCTGCTTGTGAGAAGAACCCCACAGATGCCTACCAGCTCAATTACGACATGCACAACCCTTTTGACATCTGTGCTGCATCCTATCGGCCCATCTACCGTGGAAAGCCTGTAGAGAAATGTCCACTCAGTGGAGCCTGCTATTCCCCTGAGTTCAAGGGTCAAATCTGCAAGGTCACTACAGTAAGTACTGTCCTCTAGAAATGCATCCAGGATATTGAGGGAAGAGGAAAGAGAAGGAAGTATGTTGGTCCTTTTTTCTCCTGTATTTGCCTGTAGCTCCTTGAGGCAGTGATACTGTAAACAATCAATAAACAGATCAGTAACAGATGTTAACAATGTTAACAACATACACTTCTGTCCTCCCTGAAGAGTGGAGGGAGTAAGCTCTCTGGGCTTTTTGCCCACACAAATCCCTAATTTTTCCCTCTTTCCTTTTCCACAGGTGACAGAGATTGGCAAAGACGTCATTGGTTTAAGGATCAGTCCTCTGCAGTTCCGCTAAGGCCCCCTCTGGTGTGTGCAGGTCAATCACCATAGTTCCTCCAGAGAATCAGTCTCTATGTCCTTCTAGCTCCTTCTTCCTCAACTACCCTTCAAATTATTGACATTTAGCTTTCCTGCCCTAAGACGTCGTGTCCCTTTCTCTTCTATGGCGAATCAGAATGTCTACATTTGACTGTTTCTCATCTCAAGGGTGACGACACTTGTGGTTGCAGGTGGCCTTGCCGTCCCAGCTTAGATCGTTCAAGGAACAAATGAAAACTCAGTGATGTGCATGTGCTTACTGAATTCCTTTAATATTTATCCTTTCCCTCCCCACCCTCTTTGGATCTCCTTTTGGAAAGAAGCAGGGTGTAATAAATAAGATCCCATCTTTTACTCAGCCACAGCAAACTCTTAGCCATCCCCTTTTCCTTGGACATTTAAACTCCCAGGCAGGTACCCTCTGTGTGTGCCCAGAAACTTAAAGTCTGAGAAGAAACTGGTTTTCCAAAAATGTACATCACCTTTTATTGATTTATTCTTTATAGCCATTGTTCTTGTGTTTTGTTTCTCACCCTTAATAAAGTAAATTTCTATGAGTTTTGTGACCCCATTTGTTTCCTGGACACCCTCATGTTCCTACTGCATGTAGCTGCCTCACCAAAGCAGAGAGCTTTTTTTTAAAATCTTGTAATTAAAATTACTTACTTAGAATTACTTTTGCAAGTAAGAAATGCCCATTGTCCTTAAAAAAAAAGCATATATTCATATATTAAACTGTGAGAATGTAGAAAGCACGTTTAGCTCCCCTATTCCATTACTGATGACGGCAACCTTACCCCCTTTTCCTAGTTACAGCCAGTACTTACTGAGCACCTACCATGTACCTGTCTCTGTTCTAGATGTTTTACAGGTAATCCACATGTATAAGATGAATTAGTAGTACGTTATATATGTTACAACGATGATATTGGCAACACAGTTTGCTTGTCATGTGCTAAGACTACATTGGATAGAGTGACATCCTTTGCCTGTGATTACAGTTTGTACTTTTTTTCATTTTAAACTCATGTTTTCAATAAACAATACATTCATATAGTTCAAAACTCAGTAAAGGTAAAAAGCTATTCTGTGACATCTTAATACTCTTTTCCTCAGCTACCCAGTTCCTTTCACCTTCCCTCAAACAAGGAGCCACTCTTGGCGTCCTTGTATGCATCAGTGGTTTGTGTGTACACAAGCAGATTCCCTACTCCCCCGCTATACATACATGAAGCGTGCTGCTAAATGATTTTGCACCTTGTTTTATCATATATACCGCATTTAAGATATTTTTCTGTATTGTATGTTAGCTTCCCTTTTTTTACTTCTCTGCATAATGTGCCTTTGAATGATTTAGTTTATGTTAAGTTACCTTCTTTGCTGATGGGTATTTAGATTGTTCTCAATCTTTGACTTATAAAAAATGCTGCAATGAATAACTTGAACATACATTGTACAGTTTGGGGAAGTGTGTCTGTAGGACAAACTCCTTGAGTTGGAATTCCTGCTCAGAGAGCACAGGCCTTGATATTTTTTTTAGCTTTAAGAGCTGCTTGCTTAAACTTAATATCCGCAAACAAAGCCTGCCTTCTCAAAAACTTGCATACTACTTTGATGATACTCTCTCAAGTGGTCAACATTCTTTCTGTAAACATAGGCAAGTTGGTGATAGATTTTGGCAAAAAAAGTTATTTTTATAAGTTTAATAACTTTGCACTTAAACACAAACTTTATTCTGAACTGGGGGATATTAAAAAAAAAGGACAATCCGTGCTTCCTGAAGCTCATGTTATTAGGGAAACAAAATGGATATATATAAAATAATTGTGAATATCAGGCAAGAATTTGAAGTTGGTCAATAAACGGTGGAGAGCCATTAAGTCCTGAAGCAAGAGAGATATAAAGAAAATGCTCTAGGGGTACCTGGGTGGCTCAGTCAGTTAAATGACTCCATCTCAGCTCAGGTCTCCATCTCAGGATCATGAATGAGTTCAAGTGCAGTGTTGGGCTCCAAGCTAGGCGTGGAGCCTACTTTAAAAAGAAATGCTGTAAAATATTATTTTGCAACAGCGTGAACTATACATTAGAAAGGTAGGAGGTGAATAAATGTGAAGATGAAGTTTTAGGAATATCACTAGTAAGAAGAAAAAAGCAGAAGCAAGTTTAAGAAATGATGCAAAGGAAGAATCATGCTTGTTTTCAACTCCATGTTCTCTCTGTTACCTCCCTATTTTCCTTATTAACATGCTGGTTACCACATTAATATAAAGCCAATAGAAATATCTGTAATGTGCTTGAGAGAACGATAGTCACCTAGTGGTTTGGAGTTGAATGAGGAAGCCTGGAATAGATTCTGTTACAAGTGTTGGGGAGAAAGGGATTAATCAGAGGGGTTTCCATTATAGAAGTTTAGAATTGAAGGAACTATAATGTTACATAGTTGCAGTCTGAGGCCTTGAGTGGTGAAGGGTTTTGAACAAAAGTAATTAGTTACAGAATTGGGACTGGGACTAAAGGTCAGCTGACTTTCAGTTCAGAATGTTTTCTCCTGAGTCACACCACTTGTGCCTGGAACAATACAGTGGGTTTTGCACAGGTAATGATTTTAAGAATCTGTGAAGGAAAGAGTAAGGTACCTAAGCTGGTGCTGGACACAACTCAAGTGTGTGTTCAGGAAGCCGAGGATGAAAGCTGTGAAGTGACTTCACATTCTCCCTTTAAGCTCCATCGCACTTTATCCTTCTTTTAGGACCTTTACCTTGTACCATACTTGCTGCATGTCTGTCTGATCCCACCTCCAGCCTGATCCCCAGGCAGCAGGGGCTGGTCCTGACTTGGCTCTCTTCCTCTGTTGTGCCCAGCACAGGATCCTAAACAGTGCATGCCCTCGAAGTGCTAAAGTCGGCTTGCGTCTGAGGCAGTTCTGGCCCATGTGAAGAGGAGGGAAGGGTTGTGCAGAGTTGTCTCTATCCACGCCTCCTCCCCCAGCTTCTCTGGGTTGGAGGTTGGGTTCCGTCTGGAGGAAAGGAGATCGTCCAGGGAAGGCAGGTCTATCACTACTGCATTTGAATTGTCCCCTGGCTCGGTCCACGGCCCCAGACTGGCTTTTTCTGCCTGAATTGCTTCAGCTGACACTGGGTTCTAGGTTCTAGGCCCGTGTCCTTCAGTCCTGGCAGTCCTGATGGGGAACGGGAGGGGAGAGAGAGCCGCTAGACCCCACGGAGAAGTGTGCCTCGTCGGGGTCTGGGCGGGCAACGGGCGGCCAGGGAGCGCCTACCGACCGCAGGCCCAGTCCGGGAGCTGAGAACCCAGCAGTGAAGGCCACACTAGGCGATCTTTGCCGGCGTGGTGTTTAAATTCGAGGCGGCGGCGGCGGCGGGGAGACAGGAAACCAGGGAAGTAAAATATATCGAATGCCTGAGAGTGAAGTGTTGAGGAAAACGATGAAAGAGTTACTTCTCTGGATAATGCGAGAAGTTGAAGTGAAGTTAGGCTACTAAGTAACCTGGCAGAAGTTAACAGTAAGACAAGAAGTTCCACTCCGTTAGTTCACCGGTTCCTGGCCAGAAGGGAGAAAAGAGAGGGGGGGGGGGGAAAAAGGCAAACCCCGAAAAAACCCAAAACAAGACCAAAAAAACTCCCACAGTTTCCTGTCCCTTTAAAAATGGCGGCTCCGCACCGACCAGCACTGCTATTGGTTGCACGAGGGGAAGGGGCGGGGCGGGGCGGGGCGCAGGCGCCGCGGAGACCCGCCTCCTACGGCAAGCCGGAGAGAGCAAGATGGCCGCCGCTGAGGAGGAGTGTGGTGCTGGGGCCGAGGCTGACCGGGAATTGGAAGAGCTCCTGGAAAGTAAGAGCTGGTAGAGGGAGAGACCCGACGGGGGCGGTTGTAAGGGCTCATTCGACGGTAAACTGAACCTGAGATATTGGGGGCGGAGCGGGAGAGGCTTTGTAAAGGTTGACCGGGGGCGGAGGGTCTGCCTGCGACTCCGAAGAAAATCTCTGGGTCACCCTCCCCTTCCTCCGCGGCGGGGGCTCAGGAGCCCACCTTGGGCCCCTGAGCGTGTCAGACCGTTGATTTCCGGGCCGGAGGGGAAACGGTAACCCACCGGACGGCGTTTCACGGTCCGACCCCGACCTCCACTTGCTCGACGTGAGCAAGTTCTCGGACCTAACTTCCTTCCCGCCAGCAGCCGCATTCGGTCCTTGGGGGCCAAAGACCCCGACGCTCACGGGCCGCTTGCTTTAAGTGTCGACAGGTCCGTGGCGCGGCCGTCTGTGCGCTGTCCTCTCCCTTTTCTTTCCCCAGGCCTCTCACCTTTTCCTCAGCAGGCCCTATTCCAGTTCTTTCACCATGTCAGAGCTCAAGCCAGCTCCCTTCCGCGGTTTTAGAGGGAGACGGTTCTCCCTCCTGAAAGAGGCTGAGTGTTCTTTCTTCCTTAGCCCTGTCCTCCGCTCCTCTGGTTGGGTGCTTGCCCACGGTGGGCCATGCCCTCCCCCTAGGCCTGGCAGGCAGAATGGTGGTGAGGACTCAGGTTTTTCAGGGCAGCGGTGCATATGTTTTGTCTCTTGCCCAGTCACGGAGATGTGGGCTGACGGAAAGATGAACAGAAATGGTGAGGAATGCCAAGTGACTCTGTGTGGATTGGCACATGGTTAGCTGCAGAGATGAGGAGGCCAGAGGGAGCTCTAGGAGCTTTGCCACAGGAGGGCCAAATCCGAGGATAAGAGAAGAGAGTGTGATGCTCTCCAGGGAGTGCAGCGTGCTGTCCCTCAGTTTGTGCTAGTGCCAGGACCCATGGGAAGCTGGGTGGAACACCACATGGCTTCTGCTTTCTTGCCAAAAATTATTCCCTTGAGGGCTCCAGAGTGAGTTCAGGGGTTTAAGGACATCTGTGCTCTCTGCTCCTGTTGGATATTTGTGGGGGATTTCTGGGGAACCATTAGATGTGGCAAGGAAGGCACTGTGTAGACAGAGATGTCTTTGCAGAACTTTTAACTCTCTCCTCCCGGCTCTGAGAGAGATGCCTCTTCCATCTTAAGGGATTTCTTCCCCTTTGATCACATAAATTGGGTAATGAGGAGAGAAATGGGAAGCTTATTGAGGGGTGGGCCAGGAGAGGGAGACTCAAAAAAAAAAAAAAAAATAGGTTGGCACTTTGAAAGATTGTTCTCTTAATGCTTTGCCCAAAACTACCCTCCCCTGACCCCAGCCTTGCATCCTCATCCATCCCCCAACACACACACTATGTCTCTTGTCTCTGAAGGTGCTCTTGATGATTTCGATAAGGCCAAACCCTCCCCAGCACCCCCTCCTACCACCACGGCCCCTGATGCTTCGGGGCCCCAGAAGAGATCGCCAGGAGACACTGCCAAAGTATAAATTCCGCCCTCTTAAGGGAGGGGGAGGGGGTGGGCGTGCATCTCTGAGCAGTGGTGGGGCAAGCCCCTGTGGGTTGGAGTGGACTGGGGGGAGGAGGCCTTGGCCTTACACTGCTGAGTGCTCTTTCAGGCCTCAGTCCTGGTAAACAGGGACTTTTGATGATGGAGTGGTGGGATCTCGAGGAAGTTGTTTGAAAAAAGAGCAGGTTTAAATGGTTGGTTTGGGAATGCCACGCCATACCCTTTCCTCAGTGGTCAGATGCCTTTCTTGCTGTTCTCCTTAAGGAGAGGAGTTAGAATGGCCAGTGGAGGTGGGCAGGAGGGAAGCACTGCATTTCCCAGAGCCACTGCCTGTGGCTTCTGTCTGAGGGTTGCCAAGTAAGAGATGCATCTTGGCCACCTCTTCCCTGCAGGATGCCCTCTTTGCCTCCCAAGAGAAGTTTTTCCAGGAACTGTTTGACAGCGAGCTGGCTTCCCAAGCCACTGCAGAGTTCGAGAAGGCGATGAAGGAGTTGGCTGAGGAAGAGCCCCACCTGGTGGAGCAGTTCCAAAAGCTCTCAGAAGCTGCCGGGAGAGTGGGTGAGGAAGGCCCCGAGGGCTGGAACTGTCTGAACAAACTTCTGTCATCTTCATTGCCTTTACTCTTTACTAAGAGTAAAGCTGATAGCGCTCATTATATCACTGCCGTGGGGTGGGGCCAGGAGATGGGAAGAGGATAGGAACATGGCTTAATGAAAGGGTTGAGGCTGAAAAGTCATTGAAAGGATTATTAAAAACTGACCGTTTTAAAGGTCACAGTGTTGTGGGTGTCATCATGGAGAACAAACTGACACACAGCTCCTGTAGATTTGTGAAAATGGCTATGAAGATAACCACAGAGGATTCAGAGATTTGGAGTGCTAGTGATCCACTAGTAAATGTTCCATATCCAAGGTGATAACCAGGTCAGTCTGGGTAAGCAGACAGATAAAACCTAAAGACCTTGGCTTTCTTGATCTTCCTTAGGCAGTGACGCAACCTCCCAACAAGAATTTACGTCTTGCCTGAAGGAGACACTAAGTGGACTCGCCAAAAATGCCACTGATCTTCAGGTGAGGGAAAGGGGTAGGGGCCATGAGGGACCTCTCAGGCACATCAGCAGCAGAGTCTCAAACGACAGACTATTTGGTAGCATGTGAAGTCTGTTCCTGCCCCACTATTCTGCTGCAGGCAAGTTTAAGTAGTTCTTTCCCACCTGAAAGGGTGTAGCGTTCCAAGAAGGCAATATACAGATCTTCCTCAACTTACGATGGGGTTACACCTTGATAAACCCATCATAAGTTGGAAATATCATAAGTTGAAAATGCATTTAATATACCTACCCTACTGAACATCACAGCGTAGCCTCGTCTACCTTAAACACGTTTAGGACACTGACGTGAGCCTTCAGTTGGGCAAATTCATCCACCACAAAGCCTATTTTCTAATAAGGTATTGAGTATCTTATGTAATTTATTGAATGCTGTGCTGAAAGTGAAAAACAGAGTGGTTGTAAGGGGATGGGATGGTTGTCAGTGCATCAGTTGTTGACCCTGGTGATCACGTGGCTGCCTGGGAGCCATGGCCACTGCCCAGCATTACAAGAGAGTATCATCTGCATATCACTAGCCTGGGAAAAGATCCAAATTCAAAATTTGAAGTACGGTTTCTACTGAATGTGCATCCCTTTCACACCATCATAAAGTTGAAAAGTGGTCCTAAGTCAGGGACCATCTGTATTTGCTCACCTCCTTTCTTTCCTTTCTAGAACTCAGGCATGTCAGAGGAGGAACTGACCAAGGCCATGGAAGGGCTGGGCATGGATGAAGGGGATGGGGAAGGGAACATCCTCCCCATTATGCAGAGCATCATGCAGAACCTCCTATCCAAGGATGTGCTGTACCCATCACTGAAGGAGATTACTGAAAAGGTTTGTGAACTTAACATTTCTGCTTTTCCTCCTTGTTTTCTGTTGTGTCAACCGCTGTGGGCTACTTTGCTTAGAGCCTACAGAGCTAGAGAGTAACTCGAGTGCACAAGCCATCCACTCTTTTCTCCTTTGTGTATTTGGAGCAGGAGGGCTGGGGAGGAGCTATGTCTCTGGGAATAAAGGTACCACACTGAAGATGTTGAAGGTAAAAGGGGAAGTCTTCCTTTAGCTCTGGTTTCTGTAAACTGGTTTGGGGCTGCTGTCTGACCAGCCCTTTCTTTTGCTTGTTTTATGCTATGAACAGTTTAAGAGTAGTGTAAAAGATGGTCCCTGCTGTCAGAGAGCCTACAGAATACAGGAATAGAAGCGTTTCAGTGACACGGTCCAACATGTGGTCGAGTGGGAAGTGAGTAGTTAGACCAGGAGTCAGCAGGCCAAGGTCTAGGTGGACCAAAGCCAACTCTCAAGCTAAGAATTTTTGAAGGTTGTAAAGTCAGAACAGAAGAAAGAAAGACTATGTGACAGATCACGTATGGCCCATAAGGGCTAATATATTACCATGTAGCCCTTCACAGAAGAAGTGCACCATCCTCTGGTGACCATCCGTGCTAGCATAGCCAGGTGATGTGGTTGGAGTCAGTGCCACTTCCTACGCTGAACTCACTTCTTTAGTTTTTCTTTCCTCCATGTCCTCCCCTTTCCCTTCATATTTTATTGTTTTTCATATTTAATTGCCTTTCCTATCCATTGTTCATTAATTCTTCCCCACCCATTCTGTTTTTCCTTAGTATCCAGAATGGTTGCAGAGTCACCGGGAGTCTCTTCCTCCAGAGCAGTTTGAAAAATATCAGGAACAGCATGGTGTCATGGGCAAGATATGTGAGCAGTTTGAGGCAGAGAGCCCCACAGACAGTGAGGCCACTCAGAAGGCTCGTTTTGAGTTAGTGCTGGATCTTATGCAGCAGGTAAGGCCTCCTCGTGCTATGTACCCTGGTGCTGTCTCTTTGGGTGTTCGGTGGAGGAGGTATCTGGGAAGAACGCCACACTGCCAAACCCAGGTGGAGGAGGGAGCACCAGAGAGGTCCCATAGCCTGGTCCCCAGAAGACAGAAGAGAGACCATGGCTCAGATTCTTCTTGGGCTGCTATATTGTTTTCTAGGATTTTCTCTTTCTCAAGTTCCTCTTATTTTCCAGCTACAGGATTTGGGCCATCCTCCAAAAGAACTGGCTGGGGAGATGGTGAGTATATCTTCTAGATTTGAATGTGAGTCCCAGATTTCTGGAATTCTGTAATCTTTAATGATTGCACATGAAGCGATCACTGTGGCTACAGGGGAAGCACCTTCAAAAGCTCTCACTTGAGGTAAGAGGAGTAATCTCAGTCCCTCCATCTCTTCTCCAGCCTCCTGGCCTCAACTTTGACCTGGATGCCCTCAATCTGTCAGGCCCACCAGGTGCCAATGGCGAACAGTGTCTGATCATGTGAAACACCACACGTGTCTGTCCCTGATTCCCAGCCATGGGGAGCATCTGGAGTCAGCAGAACCACTGGGAACTGAGGCAGGAGTGTCGTCTGCAAGAGCAGTCTGCCCACTGCCCTCTGTCGTCCCAGCTGAGATTGTGCCATACCAGCTGAGGCTTTTACTCTGTCTTTCTAGAAATATGGCCTATTGTGCAGGCTGTTTCTGTGAGCCCTATCCATGTGGTTTCTGCTACTAGCAAAGGCCCAGCTACCTTCCAGGTGAAGGAAGGCATCCCTTGTGGGGCGTGTACTTTCTTCCCTCCCAAATAATGTTATATGTGGCCACACTGATGTTCGCTTTTGCATCCAGGGTCTTTGTGCCTTGTCTCTACTCCCTCTTGGACCTGGGGAGCAGAGACAGAGTCCTGGGACTCTGTATTTCTCTAGTTCTTTTGGGCAGGGCCTTTGGGAATGAATGGGGAGAAACAGCCTGGGCTGGTTCTCTAGGTCTATCACCATGTCCTCCTGCCTTTAGACAGACCGTTGTGAATTCTGTGAAGGAAAAGGAAGTGGGGCTTTTGCATCTAATCACAGTAGGGTTGAAAGAGAAGCCCTGGGATTCTCCTCTCTCGAGGTGCTGAGCCTTCAACTCTCTGTTCCAGCCTGAGAACTAAAGTTGTTACCTTGGTTCTTTGTACAGTGCTGTGTGATCTGGGTGAAACCAGCCCTTGACCTTCCTGCACCCCCTGCCTCTCTTCATCTCTCTTTTTAAATACCTGTTAATTCCAACCCTTCTCTGAACCCAAGCTGTGACAAAGAAGGGCCATCCTATTTCCCCTCATCTGGGCCATCCACCACTCTGATTGGCCCCTCTCCCTGGAAAACACATAGAATTACAGTGTCAGGTCTAGGAAATGAATGACTGTTCTTCCCCAGATACGTTCTGGCTTATCTGAGACCTCCGATTTCTTTGAATCCTGTCCCTTGATTAAGCAGGTGACTTGGGAACTGGAGTGGGTGCAGCCTGGGTCTTTTTTCTTGACTAATAAATATTCTGATTGAGGAGTGTGGCCTGTTTTTCATTCAGGTCTTTCTCTGGTCTTCCTCACCTTCTGTAATCGGCAGTGTGAGGAATGTTTGCATACTAGTTCTGCATAACATTGCAGTGTTGGATTCTACCACCACCCCCCTTCCCCAGCTCGGTCTGCACCTCACTTGGCAAAGGAGACTGGCCATCTTGCCTCATTTTCTCTGGGTGTTTCAACCTGGGAAACCCTTCAATTGGTACTGCTCCTTAACATTTGACATTCTTATTATTGTTAGTAATGTTAACATTTTTTTTTAATTACTATTTTTTTTTTGAGTTGACCTTGCACCTCTCTTTGGGAACCAATGCATCCATGGACCTTGGCTGCCATGTGTTGGTGGGTACTCTGGTCAGGCCAGCTGGCTGTCCCGTTTCAGCACTCAGAAGATGATGCACAGAGCAAGGGTACATTCGGCATCTGAGTCACTTTGTGTTCCTGACATGCCACTTTCCTTGGGTTAAGCTTTTCACCCCTTAAAATGATCCTACATGTTCTGTGGTATTGACAAGGAAGGAAGTGCTCTGAGGGCCTCAGGCTGTTTGGGAGCATCCAGCTACTGTATCTTATCAGAGTATGGCAGATCCCCAGTCTGAATCTGAGACTCTAAGGTAGAGCTGCAGGAGGTGGGAACAGGGCAGGCAGACTTGTGATGGTGGTCACAGAAGGGCCAAAATTCTCTCCATCTAGCTCCGGCCAAAAGCTGGACAAGGAATAGAGAGGAGAAGGGAAGAACAAAGGCCCTGCCCCTTGAACCAAGGGCCTATTAGACTGGCGGCTTTCTCTTACAAATTCTCACTCCCGCTGGCCTAGTCAGGGCTTACTCCAGGAATCTAAACAGATGCCCTAGTCCAATTTAGTTTTGTTCTGAAGTCATTTGTTTTCATTTTTTTTTTTTCATTTGTTTTCATTTTGTTTGAACATAAACAAATGGACCTCCAGTTACTCTCTGTTCCAGAAGCACTATTTGAGTGATTCTGTGACTTATGGAAGGATAGAGCAGTCCTCAAACTGTGTGTGGTAAAGGACCAGGCTTTTTGCTTTACAAATATCCAGTCCTTTGTACACTAAGAAGTGTTCCTGTTGCCCATGACAAGTGTGCAGTTCACACAGTATGCTGCCCACTACACAGGCTTCACAACACCTGAACTGACCAGACCCCTTTCAGCAGGGTAAGTCCATGGATCATGCACTTGGATATCACAGCAATGTCAAAATGCTAAAAGGTGTCTAAACACTTTCAGTTTCTAACTCATCATGTTGTAGACTAGTAAAAAAACCTGTTCATGGACCAGTACAAGTCTTTGAACCACCTTGAGTAGCACTGCTGGGGCCCTCCCCGGGCTCCATAGCTCCATCGCTCCATCGGCCACACTGTTACATTTCTATACCTGTTCTCTCTCACATGAGGATTGCGCCCAGTGAACTTTTTTCTTTAGCAAGGAATGTCACTGTAAGGATATTTATAGTATTTTTCTAGTCTTTTCTCTTGCTTAAAAATAACCACAGAATTTAGGTATAAGCTGTACATGGAGTTTTTATGCTGCTCTCAAACTTAAAGGGAGGTGCCCCTTTGTTCCAAAATTCTGTATGTTAGATAATAAATTTGTAGTTGTTTGGATGGTTTCATGAATTAAGACTCAAAGTCATACAGAATTTGTGATAATGAGGACATTTTCCTGTAACTCTGGACCATTCTGGCAAGGGCATGAAGAGATGCTTATGATATGCTATAGAGATGGCTTTGGGGAACTTGGAAAAAAACTGATGGCCCACAGTAAATGAGGTTGAGATGATAGACCATATGAGAAATGATCAAAAGGTTTAGAGGAAGTGGGCATGCAAGAATGAATGTTTATTACACTGGAAAACCCACCGACTGACCATGTTTCTCAGGAAGGCCTGGGGACAACTCTTTTTTATAAAGGAAAGGCACCAATGAATGGGTCACTGGTATCTTTGAGAAGTTTAGAAGTGGCTGTCTCTGTGGGTGGAGGCTGATGGAAGGGGATGTTTAAGAACTGGTTTCCCTTGTAGCAGTGAGGATGATAGGATCCTAGCATAGCAGAGGCCAAGTGGCAACACTTAACTCTCAGAAGAAGGGTGAGTGGACTTCCAAAAGGGCAGTATGTTCAAAGTGGAGTTGGCTAATGGAACGTGGGTGGTCCTAGGGACCAGATAAATGGACAGCCAAGAAAGGTATTGATTTATATTTAATTAAGAGAGATCAAGAATGAACAGAAGAAAGAGGTCAGTAACTTCAACAAAAAGTCAAAATTCCTTGCCAATTTCCTAGGCCTGAGACAGTTCTCAGACTCAACCTATCAATTAAAGGATCCATTTACTTAGTTAACTGTATATTGGGGGAAGATGACCTAAATTTTTTAAGTTGGAAAACCGGGATACTGGGTCTGAACTGACTCTGATACCCAGCGACCTAAAGCACCACCACAGCGCTTCCCTCCCTACACCCCGTCCACGTTGCAATAAGGAAATGTGGGCTCAGAATGGAGTGCTTGCCCAAGTCTGTCTCACAGTGGGTCCAAAAACCCACTTTATGGTCATTTTTTCAGTTTTTCAGATGTATAATCTGAATGGACATATTTGGCAGTTGGCAGAAAGCCCCAACAGAAGCCCCTGAAACTGTACCTCCACTTCTGCCAAGATAGAAAATAAAAAATAACACCACATTCTGGGGAAAATGGCAGTGATTAGTTAAATGCTTAAAAAGGTAGGATGCAGGGGTGTGGGTTTCCATCATTTCCTCCTTTAGTTTCACCTGTCTGGTTCTTGGAAAAACTGTATTGCTGTGGACTACAGTAAACTGAAGTAGGTTGTTGTCCCTGTTGCAGTACTGTGTTGGGTGTGTTTTCTCTACTAGAGAAAGTACCACAGCTTCTGTCATAGTTGTATGGTTATTAATATGTACTGTCTGATCTTTTACAGAAAGTTTGCTGACCCCATGATCTAGTGAATATGTTTTTCAATACCCATCAAAAAGGAGTATCAGAAGCAGTTTGCATTCACAAGTGATACACCAGTGTATATTCACAGTCTTGATCTAGAGCTCTATTAATTCTCCCCCATTGTCACAGTGTAGTCCAAAGGGAGCTGGACATTCTACAGAATATCACATTCGTACGCTTTATTAAGCTTATGCTACTCAGGAAGTAGGAATATGCTAATCAGACCTGATGAACAAGCAGTGTCAAGTATTTTGGATTCCTTGATGAGACATACACTCCAGAGGGTGGAAGATAAATCCTGCAGAGCTACAGGGTCCTACACATTGGTTAAGTTTTTAGGAGTCCAGGGATCTGGAGTATTCTGGGACATTCTCTGTAAAGTAAGGGATAAGTTACTGCTTCTTGTATCCTTTACTGCAAGAAAGAAGCACAGTCTCTTGGTAGCCCTCTTCCAGTTTTGGAGGCACTATATTCCGTACTTGGGAATGCAGGATAGGCCTTTGCAGCAGATCCAGGCTATGATACAGGCAGCGCTGCTGCATGAGTCGTATGGCCTGAAAAATTCTGTGGTACTAGAGGTATCTGTGGTAGGGAAAGGTGATGTGTGGATTCTATGGCAATCCACAGTAGGAGAGTTCCAGCATAGATCTCTCCGGTTCTGGAGTCATGTTATGCCATCTGCAGTAAAGAAAGTTTCATCTTTTGAAAAGCATCTCCTAGCATACGATTAGGCCCTGATAGAGACTCAGTGCCTGACCACAAAATGTCAAGTGACTGTGTGACCAGTTGCCCATATAGCCAGCTGGTTATTGTGAGACCTGCCAGGTCATAAGGTTGGGTGGATACAATAGCAATCCATCTTAAAGTGGAAGTGGTACATTTGGGAAGAAGCCCAAACACACTTAGTGGGTACAAGTAAGTTAAAGCAAACAAGGGTCCCCAGACCTCTGTATTACCTATGTCTGTGCCCTGATGGTTTTGTCGTAGCTCATGCCTGTGGCAATGTAAGAATTCCTGCAACCATTTGACAGAGGAGGAAAAAAATCCAGGTCTGGTTTGTGGATGAGTTGGTTTGATATGTTAGGGCAAGACAAATATGGACTACTGCTTCTCAACAGCCCCATCTAGAGTAGTCCTGAAAGTAGGTCTTTATGCAATGGAGCTGAGCATCCACTTGGTCTGGAAGGAGAGAAGTGGCCTGAAGCAAGAGTATACATGAACTCAAAGTCGGTGGGCTGGTTGGTCAGGGGCCCAGAAGGTGCAAGATAGGAAAATGCGGGAGAAGGTCTGGTGAAGAGCATTTCAGGGGGTCTGTGAGAGTGGGACTTGTTAAAGTATTCACCAGAAAAGTGTTAACTAATAACCAAATGGACAGGACAATTTGGTCAGGAGCCTCACCTAGCCCTGTTCTTCACAGTGTGCTCATGAGGAGAATCACCTTGTTGGCAGAGATGGAGCTATTTATCCACCTATTAGCACTGGACTCTTCTCTTACCCAAGGCTGACCTAGCTCTTTTAAATGTCTAACCGTCAGCTACAAAGAGCAATGCTGGTGCCCTAGTTCAGTACCACTGTTCAAGAACAAGCTGCCACCTGGTGGCAACAGTTCCATGCTGGAAAAGTCACGCTGACAGCTTACTCTGATCACGTATTTTTTAACTTTGCTTATCCTACCTAAAGTGCCTTAGCTACTAGTACTACCATCCAAAGACTCAGACGTTTGATCTACTGGTATGGGATCCTACATAATAATGCCTTGGAACAAGGGACCCATTTAAGACAAAGCAGGTGCGGCAACGGGGGCATGACAGTAGGGTATACTGTTCCTACCAAATACCTTTCCATCCAGAAGCTTCTGACTTAGTAGAGCATTGGGATGGCCTTGGGAAGGTGCATTGGTGGTGCCAGCCAGAATGGGGTGCTGTCCTTTACAGTACAGTATAGACCTACATGACCATAATAGGGTGCTTTATCCTCAGTCCAAGGGCTCTGGGAACAAGGGGTGGAAATAGAAGTTACCCTCTTCAGCATCACTCCCAGTGATCTACTTGAGGAGTTTTATGTACATCCCTGCAACTTTAAATTCTGTGGGTCTGGAGGTCCTGGTTTTGGCGGTGGAGTGGGGTGGGGTGGGAGATCCTTCTACCAGGCACAACATAAGAATCTCAATAAACTTAAATATATGCTGTCTTCTGGTCACTTTGAGCTCCTAATGCCTACAGACTATCAAGCAGAGAAGTTACCACACTGCCTGGTAGTGTTAGTTAGCAGTAGGACTACTGCTAACAGGGACACGGAGAGGAAAGTGTGTGATGCATATAGGATCCTTGAGATACCTCTTGGTCCTCCTATACTCAGTTTAACTATAAATGAGGAAGTCAACAATTACGTCCTGATAAGGGCATGATCTCTAGGGCCTCAGAACCCTCAGGGATGAGGGTCTGGATTACTACTGGGTAAGCCATATAGACTAACAAGTGCTAGCCAATGGGGAGATGAATCCAGAATGGGTGCTAGAGAAGGGAGATAATATCATTTACAGCTTAGGGACCCCTCTTGTAAGTGTCCCCAGAAATTGTGATTAACCAGAATGCTGGAGAAACTGCCTTGATAGAATGAACTTGTATACAAAGCATGTGGATCTGAGCAGTGCTAGAAGTGGACTGTAGTAAGCATTATTGGTACCCTGTCCAGAACCTCTTTACTAGGAAGTGTAAAGTCTTGGCTGCTAATAGCTCACAGCTACATCCTTTTGAGAATTGCCCTCTGTGCCGATGGAGCCACTTCTGGAAGTTCCTGGAAGGTTATTCCCTTCCAGGGACAGCATCACAGACAATGATATGATGCCAGTTTCTGCAAAGAAGGCAGCTGGGATTCTGATAAAGATTGCATTATCAGTGATGACTTGTAATTGGTAATTGTGTTATCGGCAAATGATCCTTCCCCCTTTCCTCAAGGTGGGGCAAATGTGCCATGTATTTGCCAAGAGTTCCTGGTGGAGGGTAAACTTAGGAACCCATATCTTTACCTAACTTTTCCCCCATCCTATCTTGCTTCCCTCACTCTTGTTACAGGTTTTACTTAAGAGCACTCCCTCAACAAATCATTGCACAGGATCCCTTTTTTGAGCTCTGCTTCTAGGGAATCCAGCCTAAGACAGAACAGTGGTGTCAACTAAGAGATAAGAATAGGAGAAGTTTGAGTTTGGCAAAGATAGAGCAAAGGTGAGTTCACTTTGGGAGTGTTAAAGTACCAATGGCTGGAAGAGAAGGGAACATCCTCAACCTGATAAAGTGTATCTATGAAAAACCTACAGCTAACAATATACTTAATGGTGAAAGTCTGGGTACTTTTCCCCTAAGATCAGGAACAACACAAGGATATCAGCTCTCACTACTTCTAGTCAACATTGTGTTGAAGGTTCTGGCCAGGGAAGTTAGGCAAGAAAAAGAAATAAAAGGCACTGAGATTGGAAAGGAAGAAATAAAGCCATATTTGCAGATGGCATGATCTCGTATAGGAAATTCTAAGGACATAAGATGAATTTACAAATATCCATTGTATTTTTTTTTTTTAAAGATTTTATTTATTTATTTGACAGAGACACAGCGAGAGAGGGAACACAAGCAGGGGGAGTGGGAGAGGGAGAAGCAGGCTTCCCGCCGAGCAGGGAGCCCGATGCGGGGCTCGATCCCAGGACCCTGGGATTATGACCTGAGCCGAAGGCAGACGCTTAACGACTGAGCCACCCAGGCGCCCCGTTATTAAAATCCATTGTATTTCTGTACATTTGCAATGAATGATCCAAAAATGAAGTTAAGAAAACAATCCTGTTCACAATAACATGAAAAGAATACTTGGGGGAAAAAGAGTACTTAGGAGCAAATTTAACAAAAGAAGTGCAAAACTATACTGTGAAAACTACAAAACTCCCTGTTGAAAGAAGGGAGATCTAAATAAATGGAAAAACATCTCATGTTCGTGGAGCAGAATACTTAACATCATTAAGATGGCATTACTCCCAAATGATCTCAGCGCTGTCCCTACCAGAATCCCAGCCGACTTTTTTGTGGAAATTGACTAGGTAATTCTAAAAATCACATGAAATTGCGGTGGACTCATAATAAGAAAACAGTCCTGAAAAAAACGGAGGAGGACTCAAACTTCCCGATTTCAAAACTTAATACAAAGCAATGGTAATCAACACAGTGTGCTATTGGCACAAGGATGGACACATACCAGTGGAATAGAATGAAGAGTCCAGAAATAAACTCACACATCTATGGTCAACTGATTTTTGACAAGGGTGCCAAAACCATCCAGCGGGGAAAGAATAGTCTTTTCAGCGGTGGTGCTGGGACAACTGGATAGCCAAAAGAATGAGCTCCATCCTTACCTCACGTTATATTAAAAAATTAAAATAGGTCAAAGACCTAAAAATAGGCACCTGGGTGGCTCAGTGGTTGGGAGTCTGCCTTCGGCTCAGGTCATGATCTCGGGGTCCTGGAATTGAGCCCCGCATCGAGCTCCCTGTTCCGTGGGAAGCCTGCTTCTCCCTCTCCCACTCCCCCTGCTTGTGTTCCTGCTCTCGCTAGCTCTCTCTCTGTCAAATAAGTAAATAAAATATTAAAAAAAAAAGACCTAAAAGTAGTAACTAAAACCATAAAGCTCTTAGAAGAAAACAGGTAAAACTGTCATAGCTTTGGGCTTAGCTAGGGATTCTTAGGTATGGCACCAAAAAGCATGAACAACAACAAAAGGAAAAAAAGATAAATTGGACTTAATCAAAACTAGAAAGCTTTGTGCTTCAAAGGACACCATCAAAAATGAAAACCCACAGGATGGGAGAAAATATTTGTAAATCATATGCCTGATAAGGGACTTGTATCTAGAATATATATTCTTAAAACTCGGTAATAGGCAATTTAAAAATGGGCAGAGGATCTGAATAGACGTTTCTCCAAAGAAGACAAAAATGTCCAATAAACGTGAGAAATGCTTGACATTGTTAGTCATCAGGGAAGTGCAAACCAAAATCATAGTGAGATACAACTTCCCATCCACTAGGATGGCTGGAAATAAAAAGTTAGATAATCAAATATTGGCCAGGAGGGGGAGAAACTGGAACCCTCATACACTGCTGGTGTGAATGTGAAATGGTGCAACTGCTTTGAAAAACTGTCAGTTTCTGAAATGATTAAGCAGAGAGTTAACCACGTGACCCAGAAATTCCACTCCTAGGTATATATCCAAGAGAAATGGAGCATGTGTCCACACAGAAACTTGTACATGAATTTTTATACCAGCATTATTCATAATAGTCTTAAGAAACAACCAAATTACCCCATCAGCAGATGAAGGGGTACACGAGATGTGGTATATTCATACAATGGAACAATATTTGGTTATAAAAAGGAATGGAATACACTGATACATGATACAACATGGATGAACTTTGAAGACATGCTAAGTGAAAGAAACCAGTCACACACAAAAATATGATTTCATTCATATGGAAGTCCAGAATAGGGAAATCCATGGATACAAAGTCGTTAATGGTTTCTTGGGGCTGGAGGGGTATGGGGAGATAGGGGGTAATAGCACAGGGTACCGGGTTTTTTTTTTTGAGATGATGAAAATGGTTGGAAATCGACTGTGGTGATGGTTGCACGTATCTGTGAATGTACTAAAAGCCATTCAATTGCACACTTTAAATGGGTGAATTGTATGTGAATTTCATTTCAATAAAGCGGTTTTTTAAAAAATGCCATTGGCTATCAGGTATGTGAGTCTCAAGCTTGAAGGAGAAGCCTGGATTGGCAATAGAGGCTTTGGGATAGGGTTGGTAGTTTAAACTGTGAGAATGAATAAGATCCCTTTGGAAGAACACGTAGAATGAAGAGGAAGAGAAGTTCATGAAATAAACCATCAAGAGATATAAATAGAACTATGAAATACATGTCACAGAAATCTGTGAGAATGAATATTTAGAAGGGGTAATGATCATCACAACCTCAAACGCAATAGGAAAGCCCAAAATAAGATTTGGTGGTAAGAGCAATGGTGTCCATCAAAGCATAGTAACCAGAGTAAGCATAGAAACCGGATCACCCAGTGGGAAGTTTTTATTTCCATGGCTCCACTAAAATCACTCTTGTTGAGGTCTTAACCTCCATGTTTCCAAATCCAGTGGTCAAGTTTCAGTCATCTTAACCTCAAACTCTTAAGAATGACAGTTGATAGTGTCCTTGAAACATTTAAGACATTTGTTTGATAAGACCCCTTACTCTCGGGTTTTAAATTTTATTTCCTGGGGGCTCCTGGGTGGCTCAGTCGTTAAGCGTCTGCCCTCAGCTCAGGTCATGATCCCAGGGTCCTGGGATCGAGCCCCGCATCAGGCTCCTTGCTCTGTGGAAAGCCTGCTTCTCCTTCTTCCACTCCCCCTGCTTGTGTTCCCTCTCTCGCTGTCTCTCTCTCTCTCTCTCTCTCTCTGTCAAATAAGTAAAATAAAATAAAATAAATTCTATTTCCCGGTTGCTCCTTCTAAATAAATTTTGCTGGATTTTTTTACGTCCTGACCTTTACTAGTTGGAGCGCCTTCGGATTAGAGGGTCCAGCCTATATATATATATATATAGACTCTTTCTCTTTTCTTCCACATGAAGTAAGCGCTCCCCACTCCATAATTATATACACCGTTTATACCTTAATGACTCCCCAGTTTATACCACCAATTGTCTTCTATGAGCCTCAGATTCATATTTCAATTGTTTACTCAGTAGCTCCATTTGGAAATCTAATAGGCACCTCCAGTTTAACATGTCTAAAATAGAACTGGACATTTTTCCAAAAAAAACCTCTCCTCCTGCTCCCCCCTCCTGCCTGGAGTTCTATCTCAGTAAATGGCATTACTATTTATCCTGTCGCTCAAATCAAAAAAACCTGAGATAGCTTGACTCTTTATCTTTCACTCCAGACTCAAATCTATTAGCAAATCACCTCTGCCACCTTCAAAGTATGTCCTGAATCCAACTACTTCCTATCACGTCCACTGCAACACTAGTCTTACAGATCTTTTGCAATAGCTTCCTGTCTTTCAGCTTCTATTTTGCCTCCCTGCAGGCAGTTTTCAAAGGAGCAGCCAGAGTAAATCTCTTCACTTATAAGTCAGATCCTGTCACTTTTTTACTCAGAACCCTCCATGGCTTTTTAGCACTCTTTGGAGATAAAATCCAAAGTCCTCTCCTTGGTCTATAAATCTGGGAGTGATCCGGCTCCCATCTTGTATCTCCAAACTGATTTCCTATCTGCTCTTTTGCTACACTGGCTTCCCTGCTGATCTTTGCATACACCAAGCACACTCAAGCTTCAGGTCTTTTTTACCTTATTGTTCCCTCTGCCTGGAAGGTTCTTCCCCTGTGTGTATGGTTCACTCTCTCACTTCAAATCTTTATTCAAATGTCACCTCAGCAGAGGGCCTTTCCTGAACCCCCTCAGTAAAAGAGCACATCTACTCGGGTAAACCCTGCTTTATTTTCCACTAGTCTCCATAAGCTTAATATTATTGTCTGTGTGACCCTGTCTTCCCCTTACACCCCAACCCCTGCCCTGAGAAATAAGTTCTGTGAATGCAGGAATCTTGGTTTGGTTTTTTTTACTGCTTCAGCCCCAGTACCTAGAACAGGGGCCTTACACACTGTGGGAATTCAACAGATGTTGACAGAGTGAATGAAAGAACGGATAGAACGGTAAGGCATCAGACAGCTACTTTGTGCTCTGGTCCTCTTCTAGAGGGTTGGGGTTACAAAGATGAGAAAGATATAGTCCCTGCCACTGCAGAGTGCATATTCTAGTAGTATACTTAGATTACAGATACGTAATTATAGGTTAAATGTTCACAGGTAAAAAATGTTAGGAAAAAAATAATGCAGAGTGAGAGGACAGAGGAAGACGGTGGTGTAGAATATCATTTTAGTTGGAATAGTCAAGAGCTGCCTCTCAGAATAAGTAGGATTTCAGCAGAGATCTGACTGAGTGGAGAGAGCAAGTCTAGTAAAGATCTGGTACATGAGTATCCCAAGAAGAGGGGACAAATGCAGAAGCCGTAAGGGTGGATCATGCTTTGGCTGGAGTTAAGACTGGAGAAGGCCAATAAGGATAGAGCAGAGGTAGGTAGTAAAGGAGGAGATGAAATCAGAGAAACAGGTGCCACAACACATAAGGCCCTCTTTGGAAGCCATTGTGATCACTTTGTGTGTGTGTGTGTGTGTGTGTGTGTGTGTGATGGGGAAGATTTGGGGTAATAATATAGGTAGTGGGGTGACCTGACTTAAATTTTAAAAGGTCACACTGGCTGCCTTCTGTTTAACTGGCAGGTCAATAGTGAAAGTAGACAAACCAGCTAGGTATCCATTGCAACAGTCTAAGTAACATAATGACCTAATAGTAGATGAGAGCGATAGAGGAGGTGAAAGGGGTCAGATGATTGCACCCTGGCCTGGTCAAAAATCCCCGCGCCTGGCAGCCACCTTTCCAGACTTCTGCAAGCTTCCTTTAAGGTGTCAGAACGGAGGAGAGCGCGCAACACCAAGCCCATTCTGGGGAACCCACAGCACACCACCGCCTGCGGAGAAACAGCCTCTGGAATAGCTCGGCTGCACCTTAAGCTTCCGAATCCCTTCTTTTAATTTGAAAATGGGGTAATGGAAGCTCTCGGGGGGAAGCGGGTCTCGAAGGTATAAAAACCACTGAAGAAAACCAGGTCCTCAAAGGAAATGGGGTTTTCAGAGGAAACCCGGCGACAACTTGCCTGTTTCCAGTATTCAAAAGCAGGGCAAAAATAGAGGCCGCCCAGGAAGCTGCCAGCCAGCCCGCCAGAAACGAAGTTTATTTCCACCACACCACCACAAGTCCGGGAGGTCCCTAACTCGCATTTGTTTTGATTGCGCGAGGAAAGCGAGCCCCTCGAAACGCGCGGCGAAAACAACCTCGCCTCCCGGGAGTGCGCACGCGCCCCTCGCTCTGTTTTCCGTTGGCCCTAAGCCCCGCCCCTTCTGCGTCCTCCGAGGAGGGTTGGGAGCGGAGAGCTCGCGCGACCACTCTTCCCTCAGTCTCCTCCAGCACCTCGTCGCAAACGGGGCCGGAAAGCGTGGTGGCGCAGGCGCAAGCGCCGAGAGCGGAGGCGGTGGTGGTGGCGGCCGCTGGCCAGTGTAAGATGGCGGCGGCGTTGGTGGCGGCAGTGGACGGGGCGGCTGGGCCTGGAACAGTCGGAGCAGCCGCTGGCAGAAGGATGACCCAAGACGGGAAGCGGGCTGCTGAGCCTCGCCGGCTCCCGTGCTTGTAACTGCCCCAGCCGGACACCCCCCCCTTGACCTACCCGGTCCGTGTCTCGTTCCGGCTTGGCCTGACCCCCTCGCCCCTGGCCCTCTCCCCGTCAGGATAGGTTGGATTCCTTTCCCAAGCTCCCGGGGCTCAGGTCTTGTTCTGGCCCTGAGCCGAGTCTCCGCCGGGAAGACTGGCTGCCCTTGCCTCAGGTCAGCCCTGGGGTTGCCCCCAAGAGCCTGCCCCGCAGTCCACAGGGACGTCTTTGCTCCTGGGGTGACCCATTTGTGTGCGCGTTTTTACCCCTTAGACTGGGGGAAGCGGTCGCCCTGCGTCTCCCCGTCACCTCGGGGCCACCGCGCAGTGTGCCCCCTCCCCCATCCCGAGTTCTCGGGCCCAGCACCTTGTACGGAAGGCCGAGGTCCAAGTCAGTTGTTGCCGTCTGCTCCTGTTCCCCTTGTAATACAATTCTCGCACCTTACTTCCCCTCACCCCCAGATCTTCCAGGGCACCGCAGAACCGTACCATTTGCCCCCTGTTAGTTGGAAAGCATCTGGTGGCTTGAATTTCTGACTCATATGATTGTTGCTGAAGTCTCTGTAAACAAACCGGCGCTAGCGCTATCACATTCTTTACGGGATTTCCCCCTGCTCTGTGGCTTCTGGTTCAGAGGTTTGGTTATGGGTTAGCGTTGGAAAGATTCCGTTTTTCCTTTTAAATGACTTTTACGTTTTAGTGGAGCCGGCAGATTACTTGCCTGGTTCATTTTATTTCTGTAACTGTGTGGGTTATTTGTTCAGTAGTTAAGAGTTACTCTGGTTTTAAGTCATACTGAGGAGGTCTAAAGAGATTCTTAAATGTATTCATAAATATTTTTATTATGTTTGCTAGAGATACCTTTGCCATTTAAACTTTAACTTTTCTCAGCCCTTCAGTGAATCAACAGACCTATTTTCTCAGGAGCTCAGCCTGGCCCTACTTCAGTGATAAAGAAGGAAAGGTGAGTAGGAGTTGAAGGCATTTAAATTCCTGAGGCCAAGACAGACCCTCCCCTGATGCTCAAGTGCTGACCACTGAAGTCATAAAATTCCTACCCCAGTATCCCAAAGTTGGGGTATTGTTCTTGGCTGTGTCCCAGCTCTGGCTAAATTACTTTGACAAGTTTTATTGGCTGTGGGCGTCTTGACTTTCTGGCCTAAACTATTGCTGTATATCTTCAAATAACTCCAGTTAAGCCTAGAAGTGAATGTGTCTCCCTCTTCCTTTATTCATGTGCCTTGTGTGTTGCCTTTGTGTGGATCATGTTTCTTACATTGTTAAAAGCTGGGAATTCATTTGCCTGAGTTCTGTTCAGCCTCTTGTCAAATCAAGTCTCTTCCCTTCTCAGGGCTTTGGACTGTTGTTTCTCTTTAGAGGAGAATCCAGCTGCTTGTCACTAAAAGCTGGTAAGTGATGCTGCTGTCAGTGGTGTCTGAGTTCAGTCTACCTCAGAATTCCAACTTTTCAGGACATAGTAGTAAATTCGGGGTTAAAAAAAATTGGCTGCTCTTTTATAGCTGCTCTGAAGAGTTTTTGGTGAGCAGAGGAATCATCCTGTGCATTTAGCAGCATGGGCCAGAGCCAAAGAGGGAGTCTGAACATACTTGTAAATGTAATTTCTGTAAGACTCTTAGGTTTCTGGTAGCAGAGGATAGTGCTGTGGTTGACGTCCGTGGGATGTGACAGAAGAACTGAGTGGCTCTGGAAGGTAGGCCTGGCTGATTCTTAATACCTTTATGATATGTAGTAGGTAAAGGTTGAGTGTGACACTGGTAAGTTTTGTTCCTCATGGTGTCCTGATTAAAAAATGAACCGGAATAAGATTATTATTGGTGGCATGTATGTGTATCAGTGAGTTGTAAAGAGAGAATACAGCTTTGAGAGCTGGACAGACCTGAGTTTAAATACTAACATTTATTGGCCATGTGACCTTGGGCGAGCTACTTAAACTTCTCTTGACTCTTAATTTCCACATCTCTAAAAGTGGGATAATGCCGCTTACTTCTTGGGGTCATTGTTAGTATTGTATGCTACATAAAGCTGTTAAATGCCTGACATATGATAGACATTTATAAAAAAATGTTTTCTTTACACATCGTTGCTATGGTCTTGAGTAAGGTATGCATTAGTCTACACTTCTTTTTTTCTCTTTAAATCATTTTTAGTTGGTCAGCTTAGATGTATGCTTTGTGGGTACACACCTAGAGTTATTTTCTGAACATGATTGAGGTACGTGTTTTGGGGGTTCAAGGTCAGAGGACAGCGGAAATATTAGTTGTCAGTGTGTATCTCTAAATGCATTCTTAGACTAAACATCAGTACTTCTCCATAGTTCGTTGCTTCCTTCCTCCTGGTCTCTGTTAGCACATCTGATCAGCGTTGACACAAGGATTGTAATTCCTTCCCTTGCTGCTTCAGTGTTGTTCACCGCCTCTGCTCCAGCTACCCGTTTTGCTTTTTCCTTTTTGCCTTGAAGAGAATACATTTTTTTCCAAGCTATTGGGCTCTGCAGTGATCCTCATCAATAGATCATCAGAGAACTAGACCATGAAAAGGTCTCCTTGTTCTTGGAAGTGAGTCTGGACTAGGGAGCAGGGAGTGCAGAGCATTTTAGTTCATCTCCCTAGCTGGACCATCTTAACAATATGATGGCAAAGATGCAGGTTTTTAACCTTCTCTTGTTGGCTTTTCTTCTACATCTTTTTGGGGGAGGTAAGGGCACATGAAAATTAAAAGTGTTGATAATATTGCAGTGAAATCAACTGTATTCATTCAGGCCAGTGATCTAATTAGAGTTGATCAGCTTTCATTACCACCATCCAGGGTCTAAATTCTCCTTTTGAAAAGTAGACTTTTGGATGGAGGGTTTTGAGGTGGTCTGAGACTGCATTTTTATTATTTGTGTTTTTATGAGATCTGGAGATCTGTGTTGGGCGAGGGGTGGGGTTGGGAGGAAAAAAGCACATATGTTGAAAGAGGCATAACTTTGTTCCTCTCTGTGTGCTGGGTAAGAATCCCTCCTCCCTTAGGGGTTTCACGTTCTGAGCTCCAGGTGACATCTTTGTATACAGTGAACCAGTATTCTTAGTCTCTGGACCACAACTGTAAAATTCTTAGCTTTCTGAAGATACTTTATATTTCAGGGCGTTGAATAAGAATTGTCGCATCTTATTAGGAAGTATTTCCTAGTATGGCTGAAGTGGGAGGCTAGGTTTGCTTGTGACCTTAATTCCCACCACCAGCCTGACAGGGCATTTTATACAGCGGTCTGTGGAATGTATAGAAACCAGTACCAGTGCTGTGATCCTTAGTGTTGACTAGGATCATCCTAAGACAGAAGCTTGTCTTCAGAGACAGCTAAAAGAAAGCAGCCTTTTTGTTGCCAGTTTAAAACGATAATGACATTTCAAGAGCAAAAGGACTCTAGGAGAAGACATTCTGCAGAAGTGCGCTCTGTTGTGGGAGACAGACCTTCAGATTTTCATGCTCTTGGTCCTGTGTTCTAGCAGGTGAGTTACAGGCTTTTAACATCATGAAGCGACTAATTAAACTTTGTTTTCAGGAGATAGATCTGTTTCTGGATTGTTTCTGCTGTAGAAAAGTTATTCTAAACCTGTCTGGGAATGGTGCAGATTATAAAAGACAGTTATCCAAACAGAGCTTTTTTATTGCATAACTTTGGTGGTTAAGTTAGTTTTTAAGATTGAATTAGCTTTTTCTTTTTTAAAAAAGCAAATTATCAGTAAGCCAAGGTAATCTACTTACTGTCACCCAATCTGGAACCCAGGCAACTAACTGAAAGAATTGAATCAGCAACAGACGTGGAGGTGGTGACATGTGTATGTTAATGTCAGAGCCAGATGCCAGTGATTTTAGCTTAGTTTTGCAGTAATATTGAAAACTTTTCGTCTTAATGTTTTTGTGAATATAATAGAGAAACTTTGTCACTGTTAAGATTGGTCAGAAATTCTTGTTTACTTGATTCAGTTATTTTCTTGGAGAAGAAAGTCCTTGAAAGGTCTTTGAAAGTTAGTATGTAATGAATTTTGTGAATTGGTCACACTTCTTTTTTTTTTTAGATTTTTTTTATTCATTTGACAGAGAAAGAGACAGTGAGAGCAGAAACACAAGCAGGGGGAGTGGGAGAGGGAGAAGCAGGCTTCCCGCTGAGCAGGGAGCCGGATGCGGGGCTCGATCCCAGGACCCTGGTATCATGACCTGAGCCGAAGGCAGACGCTTAACGACTGAGCCACCCAGGCACCCCTGGTCACACTTCTTTTATCTCTGTCTCCATAGGACATAGTTTCTGGGCCAGAAGCCCACTTTCTCAAGTACTTGCCTTAACCTCTGGAATGTGTATGCTAAAGATAAATTAATGAACTGAGCCTGCTCTGAGTTTGCAGATAGGGCATGGGGAGTGATTAATATGACAAAGATGGCATCTTATTGCTGAAATGTAGTATGTCTAATGGATTGTGTTATTGCAAACATTTTTAGTATCGCATCTGAGAGGTTAGGTATTTGCTCTTGCCCTCTGATGATACTATTTAAGGAGGTCTGTTGAAGTTCTAATGCGAAGCATCCATGCTTGCCTCTCATGTCCTTTTGTTGTTGTTCTGGGTTTTTCTTAGCCATCTGGAGATCTGTAGGCTTTACCTCTGGTGGTAGCCAGGAGGCTGTATTCCTCTAGTGTACTTTTAAGCCTTGCCACATTATCAGACATGTTTCTAACCTTATTTAGGACCCAGTGTTAGACTCTGTCCTCTCACCTAGTGCAGGTAGGAGGGCACTTCTTGATGTCTTTAGCCTTTCTGTTTTTATTGTTTTATTGTCAGTTGTATCTTTGGAGTGCCACACTTCTGTGTCCTTTCCAGTGATTAAAGAACAATGTGAAATGTGAGTGGTAAAAACTGGTAATGGGGGCTGGATTCTGATGTAAAGGTAAATCATTTCATTGTGGAAACAGAGTGGAGTTCCCTTAGAAATGACTTTTCCTTAGAATCATTTAAGTTGAGGTAAATGGGCTTAAATATGGTCATAAAAAGTTCCTTAGCTGTCTTGCTGCTGACAGCACTTAAGAGTTAGCGTGCATTCCTAACATACTCTGAAATACCATTATTAGAATTAAAGCCAATAAACTATAAACACAGGGCATTTGGTATTACCAACAGGGAGAGAAGGCATTCATCCAAAGGAGGAATGAAGTTCCTTGTTCATAATATAGTTGCTGCAGGAATTCCTTGTTTTCTTCTTCTTCACCTGTGGAGGATTGCTTTGAAGCTCTCATCTTGGCTATCCAGTGATCCTTCAAGAGGGAGAAGAACTGAAAGAGTGGGAGGCTCATATTTTGGGCACCTGCATATATTGCTTCACCGTAGTTCGTAGAGCATGAATGTGCTCAAGAGATACTGACAGAGCTCTCTGATTCTTTAAAAGGCCAGTGAGAGCAGGGAAGCAGATTTTATAGACTTGGAACTGTGTCCTCGGTTGTGTACAGTGTTTGGAGGATTGTTGCTGAGTGGTGAAGCCCAGGCTTCTCTAGGAAATGCAGTCTGGAAGCAGAAATGAGAAGCTAGAAAAATAGTACACGTTTGCAAAAATGTCTCTAATTCTCTAAACCAGCTCCTGCAGGGTAATAGTATTGTCTCATTTTATGGAAGGAGAAACAGACTTAAGTGGTAGAATCAGAATTCAAACCCAGGTCTGACTGACACCAGAAACCCTTTTTTATCATACCTTGCGCTGTCTTTTAGAAACCTGGGCGCTTCAGTGCCAACTGATGAAACAAATGAGCTGAAAGGAAGAGTTCAGTATTTCTTATAAAAGCATATGTAAAGTATAAAAGGTCTGTCCACGTGACAGTATGAATAAAAGCGTTTCTGAATTGTTTAAGCATGGGTCTCAGGTTGTGATTAATTGGTAGGCTAATGAGTTTTTTAAGGAAAGAACTTTAATGGATGTAACTACACTGAAGGAGATAGCTGAATCCTTTTTTCATCCTTGAAGAGGGAGAAAATGGCATTCTCCCTCCACACCGGAGGTAACTCCACAGAACACTGTTCTGACTCTCAGAGCCTTTCCTCAGTCTGTCTCTTTCTGTACTTCTCTGAAGCATTTGAAACGTGGATGGTCCCCACCTTCTTGAAACCTTTTTATCTCTTGACTTCCAAGATGTTAGACACTCTTTATTCCTTCCACTCTCCCGTGCGTTTTTCGGTTTCCCTCTTATTTCTTTTCCTAAGGGTAGGTGTTCCCCAGGATTCTTGCCTTGGACTCTCTCACCTTTCTTGGGTACTTAAATTTTTGTTTTTTTTGTGAGGTATAACTTATAAGGTGGTTGATTTTGAAGCTTCTCTGTACAGTAATTACCAAGTCGGTATCTGACCCTAGTTTCTGAAATTTCAGACCTACCTTTGTTTTCCACTACCTTCCTGACATGTCAACTTGGATTTTAAACATAATCAAAATCAGATTCATCTCTTCTCCCACACATGCCCGCTTCTCATTTATGACATTGATTTCCCCCGGGTACCCCAACTCAGACTTGTCTTTTTGATTTGGGGGGGTGCTTCGTAACTACCGTTGAACCAGGTTTGGTCAGCTCCGCTTTGGCAGCGTCCTCACATCCGTTCCCTTCTTCTCATTTCCTCAGCCAGCAGCCTCAGACAGGCGCCCAGTGCTTTTTACCTCAACGACTGGAAGCTTTTAAACTTGTTTCTCCCTCCTTTTCTGTCCATTTCAGTCCTGTCCTTGACAAAGTCATTTTCCTGATTGCCCCCCTACACACCTTCTTAACTGATCAGTGTGTGCACCCTGCCGCCCCACCCGGGCAGACGTGGTCACGCCAGGGCTTTCATCTTCCCTGCGTTTCCTCTTCCTTGTCCTGGTCTTTCTCAGCGTTACCCACTGAAATCCTATCCTCCCTGCCAAGCTGAGTTTACCTTTTTTATGATACTGATGTTTGTGTCACTTGTGTCATCCTTGTATACTCATTTTCCCTTATTGATGACTGGCTACAGAGGGAATTAGGACTGCCTCGTGTGTGTTTGCGCCTCCTGTGTCGCCTCGTGGGTCGTGGCAGTACCAGCTTGTCTGTGTATAGATGGGCCGCTGGGGGGTGCCAGAGGCCTAGAATTTGGATAAACAAGGGCAGCTGGAGAGCTGTACAGTTAGGTTGCCCCGTGCTGTCAGATCTTCTGCACAACACGAATAGAGATTAATTTTCCTGATCCAGAAGCATTTATAGTTTCTTTCTGCTCCACGCTCCAGAGGAGACAGTGTAGGATATTCACCTTCTCTCAATACTCAATAGAGAGTGGCCCAGAACTAAAGGCCTATCTCCCTGTAAACATGTTGTATATAGTAGGAGTTTCAGTTTCCTTGGGGTTATCCTTTGAATTTCAGTTCCCCGGGGTTCTCTGATTAATAAACACCATACAGTGGGAGTGTGGCTCATGGCGGGAGTCAGGAAGGTTGGCTAGAGGAGGTGTTTATTGTGAAGTAGAGAAATAAGGTGAGGAGAATGAATTTAAAATGAGCCATTTCAGCTAAGAACCACAGTTGGGGTTGGGGAAAGCAGGACTGGTCGATTCCAGATGGACCACAGAGCCCAGGGCAGAAAGGCAGGTTTGTCCTGTGGATGGAGATGGGCCCTGAACAGCTGTCCTCTTACGGGTGTGTTGGGACGTCTGTCCTCCCAAGAGGAGCCAGACACTGCGTGACTCTCAGATATCTGTTCTAATAATAGAAGTATTTTCTACCACCATTTTTCAGTTTCAGAGGAGATTCTAAAACTTTGTCTACTTGAACAATGGGTGTTGATGTAGGAGAGCTAGGCACTTGAGTTGCAG
Source organism: Zalophus californianus (assembly GCF_009762305.2). Lineage (NCBI taxonomy): Eukaryota > Metazoa > Chordata > Mammalia > Carnivora > Otariidae > Zalophus > Zalophus californianus. Next base: position 4,918,501 of record NC_045604.1, on the reverse strand, counting down.
AGGCGCGCCAAGCCAGACTGCCAGGCTTATGTAAGTCATGGGGACTCACGGGGTGGGTGAGCTCGGGTCTTAGTAAAAGGGATCAGGGATGGTAATGTTTGTAGTTGTTGATGCTCCCATCGGACCTGAAGTGAGGAAGAATTATCACACCCATTTTCCTAGATCCCAAGGGAGTTAAAATGAAAATTTGAGAGAAATTTAAAAAATAAAATTAAAAAGCATTAAGTATACAAATTAGCAGTACAACCACAGAACTGTTTTGAACTACTTTAAGCTCCCGATACTTTTAGTTGTCACCAAGACAGTGGGATTGGAGTCTTTTTATAAGTTTAGGATTCATCCTGCCTTTCATGGCGTCGTTGGTAAATCACAGGTGGCTTTGGTCACAGCCAAACTCCTCCTGTACTTTCTTTTTCAAACAAGAACTGATGTTTTGCTTTCATTTACTGTGGCATATTGACCACTTTAGCTAATCTCTGTTAATAATCACAGTGTTGAGAATTTAGTATTTTTGATTTTATTTTATTAATTTTTTAAGTAGGCTGCACGCCTAGCATTTGAGCCCAGCACAGGGCTTGAACTTGTGACCCTGAAATCAGGACCTGAGTGGAGATCAAGAGTCAGATGCTTAACCAACTGAGCCACCCAGGTGCCCCAGCCCTGAGAATTTAGTATTTTTAATTTTAATTGTTGGGCTTTGGCCATCATTTAACGCTTTGCCCGACTTCTTCCTCCCACATCCCTTCTCCTATTCCCTTTTTATCGGCCATGTTTCTTGAGGTATCATTTATATACATGTAAAATTTACACCTTTTCTCAGTGACTCATTCTGTGGATTCTTACAAACATATAGTCACATGACACCACCAAGGTCATAGTCATAGAACATTTCCATCACTTCCAGAAGTTTTCTTACGCCTGTTTGTAGTCAGTTCTCTTCCCTGACCAACCAGGTTCTGCTGTCTGTCCCTGTAGTTTATTTTTTTTAGCATGTTCCATGAATGGAATCATTACGTAGCTGTCAGTGTCTTGCTTCTTTGACTTAGCGTGACATACTTGCCACTCATCCGCATTGCTTTGTGTATCAATAATTCGTTCCTTTTTATTGCTCAGTAGTAGTCCACTCTGTGGCTGGACCACAACTTATGTATTATCCATGACCTGGCAAAAGAACGTTTGATTGTTCCCAGTTTTTGGTGAATCTAAATAAAGCCACTAAAGAAAACATTCACCTATAGGTTTCTGGGGGAACATATATTTTCATTTTTCTTGAGTACATACCTGAGTGGGATTCCTGGGTTGTATGGTAAGTTTGTGTTTGACTTTATAAAAAACCGCCAGGCTGTTTTCCAAAGTGACTGCCATCTTGCATTTCTACCAGCAGTGTGTGGGACTTTAGTTGCTCCCTTCCTTGTTAGCCCTCAATAAAGGAAACTTTCATTGTTATTATTTTATTAAGTTTTAGTCATTCTGATAGGTGTATAGAGGTTTATTGTAGTTTTAATTTGTATTTCCCTAATGACTGATAACGTTGAACATCTTTTCAGGTGATTGTTATTTAGCTGTGAGAAGTAGATTTTGGCTGCTGCCCTCTATGAAATCCATCTTTTGCAGATATTTTCTTCCAGTCCATAGCTTGTCTTTTCATTTTCTTAGTAGTGTCTCTTGAAGAATAAATTTTTATTTTGATACGTCCCGTTACTTAATTTTTTCTTTCACGGTTTGTGTGGTTTGTTTGTTTGTTTATTTATTATTTATTTTGAGTTCTTGTCTTGAGAAATATTTGCCTAGCCTGTATCACAAGCATTATCTTCTTTGTTTTCTTCTGGAAGTTACATTGTTTGAGCTTTACATTTAGATCTATGATTCATTTTGAGTTAGTGTTTGTGTATTGTACAAGTTACAAGTCAAGGTTTCTTGTGTTCTTTTTTCCTTGCTGTTTTTTCCTTTTTCTTGTCTTTTTTTTTTGCATTTGGATGTCCTGTTGCTCTGGTGTATGTGGTCTCTTACACAAATCTTTAATCAATATTAGGAAAGGAAAGCAGCTACAGTAGTTTTAAACAAGACATGTTTGGTACCTCTTCCACAAAGTACTTTTATACTTTGTATTACCTGCCCTTTTGCTTGGTTTTTAGTTAATAATTTGTCATATATTTGGTTAAAAATTTAAAGCCTTTTTATTAACACAAGAGAAATCTAGGTCACTGGAATTTCTAGGGTAGAAATTAAAATGGCACTTGAATCTTTTTTTCCCCATCCCCCAATAGTTTACTCTTTAACCTTCAGTTTGGCAGGGGTTATGGTTATTTTTAGAGTGTAGGCAGTAGAGCTAATCTAATTAAACTCCCCTAGCTACCTGGGACAGTGAGCTCATCAGCTCTTCCAGGCTCAGATTGGTTTGCTCTGGACTGGATTTTACATGGAAATTGATCAAGGTAAAAGCAGTGGATTTGTTGGGAATGGTAGTGCATTAAAGAATGATGACGGTAACTTATGTTTGGGTCAAGTATGGTCCCTAACTTCTGATTGTAAAATAAGGTTATATTCTTTGGTGATGAAAGAGATTCTAGAATGGTTCCTATACTTGAGACCAAGGGCACCGTCATAGCATCTTGCCTGTTTTAATTTGGATACTTTAATTCCTGCCCCAGAGTTGAGATGGTTTTAAATTTCTTCATTCTGATAGAAATGTATACGATAAGAATAACAGGTCATTTCCAAAGTGATTGTATTTTATTGTCATCATTTCTTGGCTTTTTGAAAAAGTGGTCCTCCAAAGGGGGAAGGTGTGCACCCCAAGGGGTATTGAAGATGGTCCAGTAATGTATAGAAAAAGAACATTGGAATTTGTTTTTTTCTAGAAAAATTAAACTTAGTATATATGCACACATATTGAAGATTCATGGTAAAACTTTTCACTGATACAGGTTTATAATCCGTTTTGAGACCCCTGCTCCAGAGCATCCTGCTGCAGAACTTTTAACATATAATTCTACTTACCTATACCATCTCTGGAATTACTAATGCTATCTTACAAAAAAAAAAAAAAAATGAAGTCTGGAGAAGGTTAAGTAGCTCATTCATGGTCAGAAAAGATACTAATGGCTTAGCTGATACTACAACCCTGGACTAATTTTCAATCTAGAACTAATTTTGCTAAACTCTCTGGCCCCTAAAATGTGACCTTTAGAAGCTATCTGCCTACCAACTCTGTGATTAAACAGGGTTGGCATGAGCATTCACAGGGTTGTCCCTGTTTCTGAATTTAGCAATACATTCTGTCAATTTTTCTTCCTCAAAAAGATCTCTTTTTGTAAGAACCTTAAACCACTTTCCCCAGAAGACAAGCTCTGCAACCTCTCAGTATGGGTTGAACCGTATGGCTCTGCTTTTCCTGCCTCTCAGGGCTGGGAGCTCTGGCTCCTCCTGGTCATGGAGGCTGGGAGAGCAAATGGATTCTCTAGTGCCTTATGTGTCTGTGGCTCAGGCAGTCTGGGCTTCTGTAGGAATTGATGCAGTTCAGTTTTGAGAAAGGGTCTCTGGAGCCACTTTCTTCTTTGGAAAGTGATAATGGTGGGGTGGACAGTAGGGTATGGTTGAGAGTTTTGCTTCTGGAGGTGAGGAAACATCACATTTCTCTCAGTTGACTGGGGAACGTGTGCTTATGACCTGAGTTTTTAATCTTAACAAAGTAGTGCGCTTGTTTTCCCCACCTCACAGGACTTTGGCAGTTAATGTAATTAACTTAAACCCTCGGCAGGGAAGAAGATACTGCCGAGATGCTCAAGAATATAAATAGGGACTACCAACAGGAAAAAACCAGGGCTGTGTGAAGAATGCTGTGCAAAAATACCCTCCTTGGAGTAGGAGGAGGAAAACAGCCTGCTCTGCAAACCGCTCTTCGCTGATGTTTTTTGACGTGGCTTCACAAATCTGTGCTTTGTTGGCGTTGCCTCCCAGCACCCTTCCAGGTCCTTCCTGAGACTCGGCCTTGGTCCTGCCGTGTGTTTTTGCTACTCCCCCACTCTGGCCTGCGGAGCAAGCTTTGGGTAGCTGTCTCTTGGCCGGGGACACTTTTTGAAGCAACTTGGATTTCTGTAGAGGAGGGTAGGGGGTCAGGATAAGGATGGGGCTGCGTCGGGGGTAGTTGTCGTGGGAATGAAAGGGCTGTTGAAAGATTAGAAGCCAGTGTGCCTGGGCACGAGGACTGGAGTCATAATCATACTTTGTCTTTGACCAGTGCCTTTTGTCCAGGCACTGAAAGGGCTTAACAAAATTCTGGTCTGAATAATATTATTCTTTGCTCTTTGGAATTCGCTCGAGGTGGGAGTGAGGCCCTGTGAAAATAATGAATGTGTTACAGTGGTATGAAAGGAAAAAAGCTAGGTACCCCGATTCCCAGATAGGGCTTTGCCAAACAGACAAATCTGGTGAAAGTTGGTGGAATTAGGTGAAATGACGTTTTCCACTTCTGAAATGGACTGAGATGGTTTAATGGAAATGTGGCCCTTTTCTTCCCCAGCTGTGGACTTGGCGGCTTAGTTGTAAGAGGAAAAAAGAAACCTTTTAGGTTCTTTCTTGGGGGGAGGGTCCTTCTGAATTCTAATTTGGCTCTACTTCTTATAATCCGTAGTTAATACCTGTGCCTGTTAAGTTCGAAGCTTGGCTCCTGAGTGAATATATGGCCCAAGCTCTCACCCCAATAGCTTGGTCTCTTCTGTCTCTTGATTTCTGCGTAAGGTGATATTCAGAGCCTGACCCACCTCTTCATGTTACGAAGACATGTCTTTCATAGAACTTATGGATGATGCATATGACTAAATTTACAACAGAAGATTCTTGCCTAGAGGGCAAGGCTGAAGCTAGCTCTTTGTGTTAGAGCTCTCTGCTTGTAGTACCTATCACTGGGTATATGCCTGCTGGTGCAGGTTTGATCTCGGTTCCTTCTTTCCCATCTCGGAAATCACTGCCAGCTACTCAGGTAAAGAGATGGCAGTTGACCTCCCAAAGATATGTCCCTTTATGGAATTTAGACATAGGGGAGGGGGATCCGGTGTGATTTTCAGCAGCTGACGAGCCCTGTTGAGCACACACTCAAAACTTTTTTTTTTTTTTTTAAGTAGTCTCTACACCCAATGTGGGTTTCGAACTTAGTGCGTTAAAGCACTACAACAAGAGTCGCGTGCTCCACTGACTGAGCTAGCCAAGCACCCCTCAAAAAATCATTTTTATGAAACTGACAAAGGCTGTGCATGGTTAAATGTCCGGTCCCTTTTATCTTCTCTCCCAGATTATTTCCTAATTGTTTCATTTTCTTCCTTTCCTAAATGCAGGCTGGCCACAATAAACATCATTCAAGATGTCCAGCAAAGGGAGCAGCGCAGATGGCAAAACAGACTTAGCCAATGGTAAGGGGCCACCTGAGGTTCTTCTTCTCCCCCAAAGAAAGTGGAGACCTGGATTTTAGTGGAGGGAAGGAAATCTTTCCTAAGAGTGGACCCTTTCTGTGTTTTGTGTGTAGAAAGCTACACAGGAGACACCCTGGACTATGTGGTACTTCTGTTCCTTCAACTTCTATCTGATTGTTTCCAGAAAATCAATAATAGAGGTGTGCCATTAGGAGGAGTTCAAGTAGTTTGGAATTCTGAAAGGTTGTAAGAGTCGATGAAACCTAGGAGGAAAAGATCAGTTGGTGGTGGAAAAAAAGGAGCTGTGGGAAGGTAACGTTCCCCAGTTGTGATGAGAGGTCTCTTTCTACGGCAGGTCTTGGTTTGGTAGAGATGGCCGATGAGAGATGAAGTTACAGCCTCAACTGTCTGGAGTGAGGGCTGGCCTGCGTTCTTTCTAGGGTCTAGCTAGGTGTGAATTCAGTGGGTCTAAGGCACGTTTGGAGGTAGAATATCAAGATTTTGATAACAGATTATTCGATTAATGCTTGAACCCTGAGCCAACTTCTAACCTAGAGAAATGTCCTTCAAATGGGTGTGATTGGGCAGCACAGCGTTCAGCGTTCTTTAGCACGTTGCAGGTCAGAATTATAGGCTCAATTCCAGTTGATGAGATTGGTAGAGCAGTGAAGTTAAGTAAGGGAAAGTGAGATTTTTCAACATGCTGTTTATTGACCCTGTGTTCTCTTCTTACCAGTTCTGTTCATTCATCTTCTGTAAAAGAAAGTGGTTCAGATTTTTCACTGGGCTTCGTTGAGAGACTCAGGGTTCTAGGTGGTTTGAGGTATATAACTGATTTGGAATTTGGCCATCAGCTAGATCAGGGATTGGCAGACTATGGCCTGCAGGCCAGATCCAGCCTGCCACTGTTTTTGTAAAGTTTACTGGGACACAGTCATTCCCTACTCATTCCCATGGTGCTTATGGATGCTTCTGTGCCGTAACGGAGGTGTTGAGTACTTGTGATAGGGGTTCATGTGGCCTGTGAAGGCCCTTGATAGAAAAAATTTGTTGACCTCTGGATCTTGGTCATTGACCGTTAGGGTCCCCCTGCTGAGTGTGATTGACTCTGGCCCTTATGTTAATATGGGAGAGCTCCCAAGTCGTCTTGATTGGTTAATCATAATTTTAACAAGAAATGCTAGGAGATTGGGTGTTTTAGTTTTCCTTCTCCACAGAAGTGAAATGTGTGGTATTTTATCCTTTCTCACCACTCCCAGTTTCAAAGCCAATTGTATTTGAGAAACCACAACTACTAATCTTTCTCAGCATACACAGCGGTCTCAGCAAGTGTAGTTCCTAGGAATAAATTGCTGCACTTTCCCCCTTTTTCTTCTGGTTCCTACACCCATTGTTTTCACGCTGGGATCTTAGTTGAGGTACTTTCTGAAAAGAGCTGTTTACAAGTCTCCCAACCTTCTGTGACCATTTGAACCAACGTGCTTGTATTGTTCATCTGTTTTCCATGGCGGGTTTTGCCTGAGAGTTGGTCGAGCAGGGGTTCCGTTGCTGCAAAGATCTTTGGAAATTACTGCTCTAGTCCAGGTGACTAAGCTGTCAGGCGCTACTTGGAATCCTTTCAACGTCCTTGTGGGGTTGGATAGCTCCTACCAGCGTTGCACATGCCTGGTCTGCTGTTCCTAACAGCCTTTACTTCTGGCGAGGTCAAGTTTGTAATCATCAGGAAAGGAGGCTGTGAATAGTGTTTAAAGTCCTCATTCCCGCCTTCCTTCCTTCATACCTTGGCTTCAGTGTGGAAGTTGTGGTCATATGGCTCTAGCACATTGTAGGAGTGCTCACTGAAATATGATTTGGCTGCTATTAGATAGGAGAATGCAGTATCTAATTGTCGGGGATTAGATTGCTCAAAGTGACCCAGTTCTTTTATAACCACCAGCATGGCAGACCTAGGATATGGTGAACTTTCTTTCTCAGATATTTGTGTATGCTTCCTGATAAAACTCTACCTCAATAAAGAGTCCTTTAACTAATAGTAGCATTAACATCATCAAATTAATGGAAGTCAGAATACATTTATTAGTGAAGAGTGAGCAGGAACCCATTCTAATGCTCACAATCCCCGCTTGTCCCTTCTACTTCCTTTGAATTGTTAGTGGATTTTAGGACCTCAGGGGAAGAAATTAGGATTTAGGGACGGTGGGGGAGTGGTGCTTTCTTGAAGTAAGAAATAGTTCAACTCCACACCCATTGTCTGAATGATTTTAATCTGTTATTTTCTGTCTTTCTCTGAGCAGATGTCTATACCAACTCTTGCTGGGATGGCTATTCTTTTTTCTTATATTCGGTTTAATTATTTGCTGTGGCTAATGGATGTGCATCCCAGCAGAACAGAGCTTAAGGTGGTTGTATCGGACGTATTTGGACACAGCCGGTCCATGCTTTGCAGGAGACTCTTAGGCTGTCCTGCAGTTCTTCACTTGTGTTGATGTACCTTTATTTGCATGTGGCTTTGGTCTTAATCTTTTCAGTTTCTTGTCCTTTTCAAGATTCCCCTTCAGAAGGTAGTCTTTGTAAGCATTTGAACAAAAACACTGTAACCAAAGTTGGTGTCTGGATCTTTTGATGTGATAATTTCTTGGACTAAGGCGGGGACATCCTTCTGATCACTCTCCCATTTCCTTATTTCCCCCTCACCCGCCTGTTTCTCACTAACATGCAGGAAGCCTGTCCAGCAGTCCAGAGGAGATGTCTGGCGCTGAGGAGGGTCGGGAGACATCCTCAGGCATTGAAGTGGAGGCCTCAGACCTGAGCTTGAGTTTGACTGGGGATGATGGTGGCCCCAACCGCACCAGCACAGGAAGTCGGGGTACAGATACAGAGAGCTCAGGTGAAGACAAGGACTCTGACAGCATGGAGGACACTGGCCATTACTCCATCAACGACGAAAACCAGGTCCATGACCGCTCGGAGGAGGAAGAGGAAGAAGAAGAGGAGGAGGAAGAGCATCCTCGGCGCCGTGTCCAGCGGAAGCGGGCCAGCCGTGACCAGGACTCGTCAGATGATGAGCGGGCCCTGGAGGACTGGGTGTCTTCCGAGACATCTGCCCTGCCCCGCCCTCGCTGGCAGGCCCTTCCTGCTCTTCGGGAGCGGGAGCTGGGTTCCAGTGCCCGCTTTGTATATGAGGCTTGTGGAGCAAGAGTCTTTGTGCAGCGTTTCCGCCTGCAGCATGGGCTTGAGGGCCATACTGGTTGTGTCAACACCCTGCACTTTAACCAGCGCGGCACCTGGCTGGCCAGTGGCAGCGATGACCTGAAAGTGGTGGTTTGGGACTGGGTGCGACGACAGCCAGTACTGGACTTTGAGAGCGGCCACAAAAGCAATGTCTTCCAGGTGAGGCAAGGGAGTGGAACAGCAATTGAGAAAGGCAGGCAGCAGTTAGACAAGCCTGAGATGCCTGGAGTGGGAGCTGACAGTGAGTTGTGGTAGAATAAGGCATCAGGACTCAGTCCTGCCATGGCTCCCATGATGACTTAGAGGAGTTAAATGCCCTGAAAGACCCGTGGCAGCCTTTTGTTTTTCCTAAGCACAGAGGCATTTGGAAGCCTCATGATAGGTGGGGTGCTTGGAAGTCCTCAGGAAAGGTACTCAGTGTGCCTGGGGGCAGGCGTACAGTGTCAGCGGAGGCTCTTGAGCCAGTCTGGCTTCAGTTCCTGGTGCTGCCCCTTATTAGCTTTGTGATCTTGGGCAAATTCTTTAATATCTGTCTTCAGTTTATTTATCTGTAGTGTAGAACTAATAACACAGAGGACCATGAGAGTTATACAACAATAGAAGTTAAGCAGTTTAGAATCATTCGTGGTGCTTAATAAACATTTGATGAGTATTTGTTAGCCTTGTTGTTCTCTGTTTACTCACCAGCCCCATCCATCATTTTGGTACTGGCACTGATTCCTAGGCATGATCGCTTCCCCAACAGCCCCTCTGATTTCCTTTGTCTTTGTAGCAAATTTCTGTTTGCTTCCTGAATCAAGATAGGTTTTCCTCCTCTTTTCCTTACATTTCTCCCCTAGTAGGCATAGTCCTAGTTCACCTGAGCACTTACCCTGTACCAGTTCAGCCTTGCAGAGTCAACTGAAATGCTCTCTTACATCAGGTTTTCCTTCCTTTTCTTTAATTCTTGGAAGAAATTGGACTTGAGCCAACGGTATAAGGCTAGGAGAGCTCAGTTTCCAGCTTTTGTACGACCAAAGGGATGGGTTAGGGTTGTTATTATGGTTTTCCCCTCTCAAATTCACCTCCTCAGTTTCTTTTGTATGTTCTTTTTCTCATTAATATCCCAGGCCAAGTTCCTTCCTAATAGTGGTGATTCCACTCTGGCCATGTGTGCCCGTGATGGGCAGGTGCGGGTAGCAGAGCTGTCTGCCACACAGTGTTGCAAGAATACGAAGCGTGTGGCCCAGCACAAGGGAGCGTCCCACAAGGTAAGTAAGCTCTTGCCCTCATGGTTGTGTGGTCTAGCTCCTCAACCAAGGATCTCAGCCAGGGCCTTTCCAGATCTCTGCCCATTGTGTCACCTGCCTCACTTCTTTTGTCCTAAAATTTGTAGATGAAAAAGGAGAAAAAGCAGGCACCCTAAACTTCTTGCAAGTGGAGTATTTGAAAGCTTTCTAGATCTTGTACATTCAGCATTCAGTTGATTATACCTAACCCCTAAGCTGACCAGTGGTTGGTTTGGAAATCCTTGAGGTCTCCTGTGTCTTCCAAACATCTTAAATTTATTTTGGTTGTATCTAGAACACCTTAACAGCTCCAAGGTCCTAGTGGTCGCTCCTCACGCGTGAGAGCTCCAACTTTTCTCTCAGGTCTCAGGGCACAGACAGTACTATTTAGGGAAGCCCTATGTAGGACTGGGAAGCCCTTTTTAGGACTGGAAATATAGAACAGACAGTCGTGGGGCAGCCAGTGAGGAGCTGAGAGCTGCCTCATGTCAGAGTGGTCATGCTGTAGGAGGGTGGACCTCTTTTACAAACCCTAAGCTGATAGGTGGGTGGACCTGGAATATCCTTTTCTAGCCCAGATGGCGCAGAAAATATGAAAGTTACCTATTTCTTTGATTCTTTTTTTTTTTTTTTTTAAAGATTTTATTTATTTATCAGAGAGAGAGAGACAGATGCAGGCAGAGGGAGAAGCAGGCTCCCTGCTCAGCAAGGAGCCTGCTGTGGGACTCGATCCCAGGACCCTGGGATCATGACCTGAGCCGAAGGCAGACGCTCAACCGACTGAGCCACCCAGGCATCCCTATTTCTTTGATTCTTAAGCCTACCTTCAACCCATTAGTTAACTAATTTTTACAACTAAAGTGTTAAGGAGTGAAACTTGGGCACTATTTCTCTACCCATCTGAGAGTTTAATTGATTTTGTTTGAGAATGAACCAAAATGGTTGATGTTTTTCTTTGGTATCACTATTCAGATCCCTTGGGGACTTAGTTGAAATAGCAAAACTCCTGTTCTTTTGACTTGTGTGGAATAAACAAGCTGTAACAAATTCACATAGAACAAGAGAGAATGGGTTTATTAGTTCCTTTCCTGGGGTTTTACAACAAAAAAGCTAGACATGTCTCTTGCTGAGATATTTAAAAATGCAGTCCTTCCTAAAGATGAAGGAATGAACTAGATGGCTTCGAATTCTAATCTATAGAAACCTTTTTTTGTCCCTCAGTTGGCGCTGGAACCGGACTCTCCCTGTACGTTCCTATCTGCAGGTGAAGATGCAGTTGTCTTCACCATTGACCTCAGACAAGACCGGCCAGCTTCGTAAGTGTAGCAATAATGTTTTTACAGAACTGGACTTTTTGGCCTTGAAAATACCCCACCTGTCCTAGGTAATACCCACCTCTCTGGTCAATCCAGAGTCCCTCTGTGCCTGTGCTAAGAAGCAGATTGAGGTTTAGGGCTCTTCCTCCCTTCTTTGTTGTTGTTTGTCTGCTTCTCAGCAGTACAGTGCTGTTCAGTCTGCCTTCATTTCTAAAACAAGGCTCGCTTATCTTCCATGTGGGCTGTAATCACTTGTTTATCTCTCTATCCACTTGGGTGCCACTCAGCTCACCCACAGGAAGCACATTACAGAGCAGCTAGTTTTCAGTTCAATTATGTATAGAAACATGTAAACAGAGGATAAATCTTGCACAAAAATATTAGTAGCTATAACAGAGTTCTGTCATATCACAGTTCCTAATTTTTACGTGAATTTGAGGCTCACGGTTAAATCATATCCCTCATTAGCTGTGTGATGTCATAGAAAGATCAGAGCATCTTACTTGGATCTGGACAGACGTGAGTCAGATTGCAACTCAGGCACTACTATCTAACCATTCTGAACCTCCGTTTCTCTAGCCTTACTTTGGGCATAACCAATCAATATTTCTGTCTGTCATCTTGTGAGTGTTACTGATAAACGTCCTTGATGCCCCAGCATAGTGTCTGGCACCATGTTTGGAACTGGTTATATTATAGCTACTAATTATTTTAGTTTTTAAAAATTTTAATTGTTATAATAAGCAAAAACATCTTGTTTTAAAAATTCACATAATAAAATATATGGACGGGGCACCTGGGTGGCTCAGTGCCTTCAGCTCAGGTCATGATCCCGGGATCCTGGGGTTGAGCCCCGCATCGGGCTTCCTGCTCAGCAGGAAGTCTACCTCTCCCTCTCCCACTCCCCCTGCTTGTGTTCCTTCTCTCGCTGTGCCTCTGTCAGATAAATAAAATCTTTAAAAAAAAAAAATTGCCATCTTTATATGGATTTATCTAGATAACTAGACTTGTTTATCTAGAATTATCTGGATTATTTACGGTTCTTGTTAGTCTTAAAAATGATAAGTCTTATATGTCATTAGCAATATTAAGCAAGGGATGTCATTGATTCGCGTAGCGTACAAGTAGAATATAAGCTAATTTAGGGCATATAATCTCAAGGCTGGTTATTATTAGACTTTTATTTTTCTTTATTTTTTAAGATTTTATTTATTTATCAGAGAGAGAGAGAGAGCACAAGCAGGGGGAGCAGCAGGCAGAGGGAGAAGGAGAAGCAGGCTCCCTGCTCAGCGGGGAGCCCGATGGATCATGACCTGAGTGGAAGGGGATGCTTAACCTAACCAACTGAGCCACCGAGGTGTCCCTTGTTGTTTTCATTCTAAAGTTCCAGAGGGGAGGGGAAGTACAGAGATGCAACAAATGGGCTAAGTTTGTTTGGTCTGCTCTGGTAGAGAGTTGGGAAGCAGAGTGGGAGCTTATCCTGTGCGCCAGGTCATAGGAAAACCACCGTTAGACCACAAGGAGTTGGGGACCATGTAATGGGCAAAACAGATGACTTTGGCAGATTATTGAATTTGGAATGAAATGACATAAGCAGTGGCTCTGGATGCAAGCACTGATAGATGGGATAGAAATTCAAAGGGGGAACATAGGAGAAACTTGAAGTAGGAGGAGGCCCAGATTCTGGATTTGGGGAATAAGAGACTGAATTTTCAAAAAGTTTTTGCTTTAGGGGTTGAAGAAGTAGTAGAAAGCTTGGCTGAGGTAGGGGACTGAATGTAAAGTCCTGGCTGGAAAATCCAAGCTATCCTTACGTGTTAAGCTGGTGTGTGAACATCCACTTACATCAGAGGCATTTTTGTGTGAAGCTGGCATAATGGGAACTTTTCTTTTGTGTGTTTATGATAGCTAAGTCTCTGGAAGCTGGTAAGATTGGCTGACATCTTAAAAAGAGTTGGATTTGGAGCTGTGGGTGGGATATTCCTTTAGCCAGTGGAAGCCAATTTGAAATATTCTTCAGAGGATTTCTTTGGTCTGATCTGTAGTTATTTTTCCCTTTTTGTTGGAACATACCTGCTTACTAAAAAAATCTGCAAATTTTAAGGCAAAATTTGGTAAGTTTGTTTCTTATGTTTTCATGTGCTCCCTCCTTCTGATGTGAAAAAAAGTTTTTTTTTCTCCTGCCATGATTAATTATTTTTATAGCACCTCTGCAAGTTCCCCAGAGAGCCCAAGGTACTCTGCATCTATCCCTTGGGCGAGAGAATTTTTCGTTTCAGATGAATAAATTGAGACATTAGAAAGATTGAGCTCATTGTCAGGATTACAGGATGGTGGAGCCCTATTTCATAATCTTTCCCTTCAGGTTTTTCCTTTTGCTTCCACATGGTGGTCAACTTTTGTTTGTCTGACTCTCTCCTTCTGCAAATCCACATTGCTGAGAAAATGAGATGATCTTGTGAAAAGCAGAAGCGTCTGCTTTTCCCCATCTAAAGCCTGATTAGAGCTGCCTCTTCTCCACTGCTAGTTTTGTTCCTTAAACTCATTTTGGATGTGTTTTCTGCCTTGTGTTTTTGAGGGTTGTGTATGTGTGTGTTTTCCCTAATGACATTCATTTTTAATGATCTTCATGCACTGTTTCTTTTTTAAAGATTTTATTTATTATTTGAGAGAGAGAGAGCACTCAAGCGCACAAGTGGGGCGGGAGGGGCAGAGGGAGAGGGAGAGGCAGGCTCGATCCCAGGACCCTGGGATCATGACCTGAGCTAAAGGCAGACACTTAACCGACAGAGCCATGCGGGCGCCCCCATATACTGTTTCAGTGAAAAGCTACAGAGATTTTAAAATCAAGTATAATCTCTGTCCACTTTGCTTAGAGCAGTTCTAGGCTGGAGGGACTTTGACCATGCAGAGAGGTTGTGAAACCATTTCTTTACAAAGAAACTCGTTGTCATGGTTATATTTCCTTCAGTTTCCATAACAACAGAATGAGCAAAACCTTAGAATTAAAAACGAAAGCTAGAACTCAGCCCTTCCCTTCTCTGTCTGTCCTTCCCTGTAAATTTACTAATCTCTGTGGTACCACAATGGTACCGTATTTGGCCGGCTGGACACTTAGGCTTGGGAAGAGTATTCGTAGTGCCACCCTTAAGGTGGGACAGATATGTCTATTGAGCCAGAATTTTGTGGCTAAAACTCTAAAATTTTACAGGGTTTTCCTCAGGACCCCAACGCCCTCTTAAGGATCGCCCTTTTCTTGTGGTACAACCAGACGAGTAATTTAGAGGTGACTTTCCAGCTTTAGAGACAGCTGTCTTCGTAAGAATCTCCTCTCCTAACTTCAGATAAAGGAAGAATGCTGCTTTTCTTTGGACTGTCCCTGTGCTAGAGATGTGGCTTTTCATTCTTAAGTGTGCATATTTAGAGCTGGGTTGTGGCACTTTCGTGGAATCTGAGAGGTAGATTCTTTTTTTTAAGATTTTAGTTATTTGAAGGGCGCCTGAGTGGCTCAGTCAGTTAAGTGTCTGCCTTCGGCACAGGTCATGATCCCGGGGACTTGGGATCGAACCCTGAGTTGGGCTCCCTGCTCCGTGGGGAGACTGCTTCTCCATCTCCCTGTGCCCCTTCCCCCTGCTTTTGCCCTCTCTCTCTCTCAAATAAAGAAGATCTTTTTTTTTTTTTTTTAAGATTTTATTTATTTATTTGACAGAGACAGACACAGTGAGAGTGAGAGAGGGAGCACAAGCAGGGGGAGTGGGAGAGGGGGAGGCAGGCTCCCCGCGGAGCAGGGGGCCCGATGCGGGGCTCCATCCCAGGACCCCGGGATCATGACCTGAGCCGAAGGCAGACGCTTAACGACCGAGCCACCCAGGCGCCGGTAGATTCTAACCTTAAGGTCTTTTCTGGCCACTGTTTTTATGATTCATCCTCCTCTTTCTCTCTGCTCCCAGATGATTGGGAGAATGTGTTTATATAATATGGGAAGATGTGGGTGGTATCGTCTGTTTAATGATAGGTTATCATCATGTTGGACTCCAACTAAACTGACACTACCTGAGGAGCAATATTTTTATATACTTTAATTTACACATCTTGAGGAATACCATAAAATGACTTCACTACACGTTTGTTTTTCCCTCCCCAAGGTAGCATTTATTAAATATACGTGGAGGTGATTTTTGTCTTCTTCTTGTTCCAGTGTTCAAAACAAACAAAACCACTTTTTTCTTTCTTTCTCATTGAGAATCTGGTCTTTAACTAGCTGTGTCTACATAACTCTCTGTGCTCTCTCTTGCCGTGACCATCTGGGTCTTTTAGAGAATATAACGTTTACACTTTTCTACTCTTAAAGGAAACTGGTGGTGACAAAAGAGAAGGAGAAGAAAGTGGGACTGTATACGATCTATGTGAATCCTGCCAATACCCACCAGTTTGCAGTGGGTGGACGAGATCAGTTTGTAAGGTGAGTCTGGCTCTTTTGTGTCTTTGAGAGTTTGAGACTGATGCATTGGGTACCACCAGCTATCCTTTGTGGGACAGTGTGAACGGCCTTGGAATCCATTAACCACCATCCTGAATTTTTTTACCATCTTCCAAAGAGTTTAAGCTTCTGAGCATTCTGTTCCCTGATGTAACAATAACAATCCCTGAGGGATAGCTTAACTTATTACAGAGATTGTCAAGTTTTTTTTTATTTATTTAAGATTTTATTTATTTGAGAGACAGAACGAGAGAGAGAGAGCATGGGGCAGGGGAGGGGGCAGAGGGAGAAGCAGACTTCCTACTGAGCAAGGAGCCCCACGGCCGGGCTGGATCCCAGGACCCTGGGATCATGACCTGAGCTGAAGGCAGATGCTTAACTGACTGAGCCACCAGACACCTGAGATTGTCACGTTTTAAAGAAGTTTGATGAATTGTGACCAAGGTCCCCACATAGCAGCTGAGACATAAATCCAGGTTTACTAGCAACTGGTGTATTAGTAAATATTTTCCACCATTTTTCATATATAAATTAATGTGTACTAGAAATTTTGAATGCTGGTTTCAGATACAGAAATGATTTGAGTGGGAGTACTCAGTGTGAACTCTTGAGTTTTTGACTCCCACTGTCATGAACCAGTTTTCTTTCTCTGTAGTGATATCTTTGTTACTGTGAACATTTGTTGTAACACTGGCTAGTGAGGCATATCCTAAGGAAAACAGGAGTTCGGAGGTTCAGTCCCCCTGTGTATCACTTAGTTTCCTTCTGGCCCTTAGTCACAAACTGTATCCCCTCCCTACCCAGGTGGCCTGTTGGAGCTCTGTTTCTGTGATTATACCATCCCCCTTTGCTGAGGGATCATCGTTTGAAAAGGAGGAGGGAGAGCATCACTAGAAAAATGAATGACTTTTTGCTTTCCTGATGGGGGGTGAAAAGCATTATCTTCCTTTTAAAATAAGCGTGCATTTTTATAATTGTATTCTGAAATTAATTTCACTGATAACTATCATGGGGATAGAGTAAGTTTTTAGAAATACATGAGAGATGACCTTCCCTTGTTCAAGAATCCTGCCACAAGAGAATTAGACAACTTTACGCCTATTTCCTGTTTCCCTTGCTTTCCAAATTCCTATCGTTTATTTACCCAATGGCAAATGTGTAGTAGTAGTTTTTTTGTTTTTTGTTTTTTTTAATAAGAAGCTGTTGATCAAAAAGGGTTGTAGTTGTCAGGTGCTGCCTCCTCCAAATAGAGCATTTCCTGAAATTCCTAGTTTGGATTTCCTCCTCAGAGCTCTGGATTGCTTGAAAAGTCTATTTCTGTAGATAATTCAACCACTAGGTCCTTGATGTTTGGAGGAGACTAGAGCAGTGGGCTTTATCTTGAACTGCAGTTGATAACGCCTTAATCCAAAGCTGATACCTTGGCCAGGGTTAGACAGAGGCTGGAAGTCAGTTTGAACATTTTAGCACACAGAAGAATACTTAGATATTCTGTCTCTTATCAGCTTAATATCCTCTATCCCTTTGTACGTTGCAGATTTTCAGCAGATGTAAGCTATTCACTTGGCATGTGTAGATTTTGAGGCACACTGACCCTGTGCAAGCAGATGGCCCTTTGAGCACCCCAGATCTTCTCTGACATTAGGCTCATTCAGTTTCTCTGGCATCTCTTCAATTCAGCCAGTTGAGTGTTTTGGGATTTCCCCTTTCTGATTATTTCTTTGAAAGAACCTAAAGAGCTCGCCTTCCAGTACAAATTTGAAAATATTTTTGGTGAATATTTTATATCATAGTACCATTAGCTTTCATTCCTAGCCTGAAGGAATTCCTTCAGGGGAATATAGAGAAATTGCTTACTCATCCTTAAGGCCTTTGCATCATGAATCCTGAATTTTGGCTTAGTATTGTGAAGAAGCATTTAAAGGAAGCTTAGAGAGACTTGCTTTTTGGCCTAGAACCAAAAAAAGGGGTGGGGGGAAGAAAGGAGAAAGTAGGCAAGTAGAGGTGCTGGAGGTGTGGGTGCCTACTACTAAATCCTGTCTGGGTTGGTTTACGAATTGACAGGAGTGAAGAAAAGGAGAATGTATCAGATGAATGAATCCTGTGGTGGTTGGTTGACATGTGAATTTATCGGTAAAGGATTTGGTATAGGCCCCGGCTCATAAATACTCAATAAATAGTCCCTTTGCTTTTCTGTCCTTGGGCTGATATCAGCAACACTGAGAGAATGCTAGATGAAGGGCAGGTGGGGTGGTGGGGGGAGAAGAGGTGGGGAGGGAAGAGAGAGGCTTAAGGTAACAAGCTAGTACAATACCTGCAGGCCTGTGGAGATGCCATAAGGGTGTTGAGACAGTGCTAAAACCACTCTTTATTTGATTTAAAATGTGTGAAGGGCTTAGGAAGAATCAGTATGGTGAAGATGTCAGCTTCTTCCCAACTTGATCTGTTGATTCAGTGCAATTCCAATAAAAATCCCAGCAAGTTATTTTATGGATATTGATAAACTGATTTTAAAGTTTATATAGAGAGACAGGAGGTCCGTAAAAGCCAACACAGTATCGAAGGGGAAGAACAAAGTTGGCAGACTGATACTACCCAACTTCAAGACTTCCCATAAAGCTACAGTCATGGAGATGGTGTGGCATTGGCAGAAGAATAGACAAATAGATGAGTGGAACAGAATAGAGAGCCCTAAACAGGCACATGTAAATATAGTCAGCTTATCTTTGACAAAGGTATAAAGGCAATACAGTGGAGCAGAGGTAATCTTTTCAACAAATGGTGCTGGAACAGCTGGGCATCCACATGTGAAAGGAGTCTAGACAGACCTTATACCCTTTACTACAACTAACGCAGATGGTCACAGACCTAAAAGTAAAACCCCAAACAATAAAACCTCTAGAAGATCACATAGGAGAAAACCTGGATGACCTTGGGTATGGTGATGCCTTTTTATTTTTTATTTAATAAATTTTTATTTGCCAAAATGTACAGTTGGTGGGCTGCGTTCATGCATCTTTACTAGCAGCTAGGTCATCTCTACCCTTGGTGTTTCTGGTGTAGTAAGTTACTTGAGCTCTGTGCTTTGAAACTGGTTTAATAAGTCCTTCACTAAGGAGCTCCTGAAGGGCTGCCCTGGCCAGAGGACCTCAAATCTTCAGTCTCTCAGAGACAACAGCTAGAGTTACAAGCTTATAGTTGGGAACTTCCTTATAGAGTTAGTCTTACGTCGCTTTGTCAAACAAGACCAGGTTACTGAGTTTGTCCCACACTTTGCCTTTGGACCACTTCTTTTTGGCCTTGCTCCCAGATTTGTTCACTGGGTCTTTGTCTTTTTTGGCCGACTTTCCGGCATCTTTCTTCTTGTTGTCCTTGGGAGGCATTACGAAGCTCGGAGAGCAGCAGCCACACCTGCTCAGATGTTGAATCAAAAGTGGTGATGCCTTCTTAGATACAGTAACAAAGACATGATTTGTGAAATAGTTGATAAGGTACACTTCGTTAAAATGAAAAACTTGTGCTCTGTGAAAGACACTGTCCGAATTAGAAGACAAACCACAGGTTGGGATTAAATATTTGCAAAAGACATAACTGATATAAGACTGTTATCTAAAATATATGAAGAACTCTTAAAACTCAAGAAAACAGCCCGATTAAAATTTGGGTCAGAGACTTAGCAGACACCTCACGGAAGAGGGTATATAGATTGCAAATAAATATATAAAAAGGTGTTCCACGCCCTGTGTCATCAGGATAATGCATATTCAACAACGAGATACTGTCCGGAGCATGGACAACATCAAATGCTGGCAGGTATGTGGAGCCACAGGAAGTCTCATTTACTGCTGCTGGGGATGCAAAATGGTACAGCCACACTGGAAGACAGTTTGGTCGTTTCACACAAAACTAAACATGCTATTACCATATGATGTAGCAATCATGCTCCTTGGTATTTACCCAGTGGAGCTGAGAATTTATGCCCACACAGACAAGACACGTGTACACGGATGTGTGTAGCAGCTTTATTCATTGTTACCAAAACTTAGAAACAACTAAAGTGTCCCCGAGTAGGTGAATGGATAAACTGATACATCCAGGTGATGGAATAGGATTCAGTGTTAAAGAAGAAATGAGCTATCAAGACCTGAGAAGACATAGAGGAACATGAAATGCATATTATTAAGTTAAAAAAAAGCCAAAGGCTGTATACTATATGATTCCGATCATATGGCATTCAGGAAAAGGCAAAAAACTGTGGACACAAATACTAGTGGCTGTCAAGGGTGGGGTCGGGGGAGAGAGGAATAGGCAGAGCACAGAGGATTTTTATAAACCTAAAACTGCTCGAAAAAATAAAGTCTCTGATGTTTAAAAAAAAAATTTTTTTTTAAAGGCTTTATTTATTTATTTGACAGGGAGAGAGACAGCGAGTGAGTGAACACACAAGCAGGGGGAGTGGGAGAAGGAGAAGCAGGCTTCCCGCGGAGCAGGGAGCCCGATGCGGGGCTGGATCCCAGGACCCTGGGACCATGACCTGAGCTGAAGGCAGACGCTCCATGACTGAGCCACCCAGGCGCCCCCCTCCCCCCCCAAATTTTTTTAAATGTCAAGGTCCTGTCCTATGCTCAGAAAATAGGGGAAAAAATCATATTCATCTTTGTATCAGCACTGTCCAGCCCAGGAGCTGGCCAACTATACTGCCTGTTTTGTTTGTTTTGTTTTTAAGATTTTATCTATTTGAGAGAGAAAGGGAGAGAGTGCAGGAGCCAGGGGAGGGGTAAGGGGAGAGGACACGCAGACTCCCGGCTGAGCAGGGAGCCTGATGCTGGGCTCCATCCTAGGACCCTGAGATCGTGATCTAAGCCAAAGTCAGATGCTTAACTGAGCCATGCAGATATCCCTGCACTGCCTGTTTTTTTATAAATAAAGTTTTATTGGAACACAGCCATGGTCATTCATTTATATATTATCCAAGACTGCTTTCATGCTACTATGGCAGACTTCGGTAGTTGTGACAGGGACCACATGGCCTGCCAGCTTAGAATATTTAGTATCTTGCCATTTAAGATCAAGCTTGCCAACCCCTAGTCTAGTGTCCTATCTAGAATGTATTAGGTTCTTCTTAAATAATTACGGAAGAAAGGGGAAAGAAGGTAAGGATTTGCTCATAAAGAGGAAGGGCAGAGAGCCTTAGATACTGACGAACACTGAGTGGTCCATACACCAAAAATATTGAATACTTAAATATGTTTTACTAATTTGCTGACTTAAAAAGTTTATGATGGCTTAGTGACATTTAAGAGCTGTTGATTTAGACTTTGTTTAGAGGAAAAACATCAGATTATCAGATGCTGTGTTTGCTGAGGAGGAGTAATTGGCAGTGTACAGCAGTCTCCTGTTTGTCTTTTCTTTTTTGGGGGTTTATTTAGTAAAGATTTCCAGATAATTCTCTTAATGCAGGATATTAAGCAAGAAATGGTGGAGAATACAAACATGTATTGATTCATTCATCTATTCATCCAGCGTTTACTGAGCATCTCCTGTGCTAGACACACACTTGACTAGACAGACTTTGCCTTTAAGGAGCGTTTTGGAGAAACACGTATATTAAGGTTTGAAAATATCAGGAAAATGCCCAGGATTACTCACCCAGCAGCAGACTGCTAAGTAGCAGAGTTAGTATTTGAACTCAGATCAGACTCCTTAAACATGGGAGAAACCATTTCTCCATGCTGTTCTTTCGCACAGAGGAAATACTCAAAATGAATGGGAAATGAGTATTTCAGGTAGAGGGGCCGGTGTGTGTAGAGGTAGAAACCCACGCTGTGAACATGGTGTGTTCAAGGAAGCCTTGCTTTTTTGTTTTGTTTGTTCTTATATCACGGGTAGGATCTTTGAGAAGAGATGGAGAGTCCTACTAAGGAGTTTGGACTTTATTTAGTAGAAAATACAGAATCACTGAAGAGATTTTAAGCAGAGAATTTACATAAAATGTTGCATTTTAGAATAATTCTGGGGACAGCATGAGCAAGGAAGTCGGTTAGAAGGATACTACAAATAATCTAGGCAAAACCTCCCTCTAGGTTATAGTTTGCCTGTGTAGAGTCAGAGGAGAACTTCAGACCAAACCTCTGGGAAATACCAGCATTGAAGAGCTAAAGACAGACAAGCTCATGGACACCATGAAGGGGTGGTTGACCATCAAGGAAGGCAGCGGTTTTAGGGAAGGCGTAGTGAACGATGTCAAGAGAGACAGAGGCCTGAAGAGTAGACTGTGGGTGGAGGCTGTCAGGCCACTGGTGGCTTGAGCCAGGGAAGTCTCACGGGTGGGTTGAGGGCCAGAGCTAGATTGGAATGGATTGAGAAGGGAACTGGAAATGAGGAAGTGAAAACACTGAATGCAGATTGCTCTTTTTAGTAATTTAACTACGAGAAGGAAGGACAGAAAAAGCAGTAGTGGAAGTCGGCAGAGGGGGGTTTAGGAAATGGGCAGACAGGCACGAGCAAGAGGTTGAGGACTTACAGAAAGAGGTCCTCGGAGGAGTGGAAAGAGCAGCTATGGGGAGGAAGCACGCAGGCGGTGGCTTGTTGCTCCGGTGTGTCCAGCACCTGGCAGAATACCCGGGTGATGACATCTGTCCTACGTGTAGGAAGGAATGGTCAGAGTTTGGATCGCAGAGATGAGGAAAGGGGACACAGGTTGGATGGGAATAAAGGCAGGAGAGAAGAAATCTTGAGGAGATCCTGGCAGGGGTTTGTAATCGTCACTGTGAGGAGCGAAAGGGAGACCGGGCCAAGTCAGAGGCCGAGAGAGGCTTGAAGACCCACGGACTTCTAGGAGCGGGGCCTCTGTAGCGGTAAAGGTTGCTGGGGAATTTTCAGTAGAACTAAGTAGTAAGCGATTCAAAGCTGAGAGGAGAGAGAAACCCTTTCAGGTTAATGTGATTTAGGATTACCGCTTGAACTGGAGAGTGTCTGGATAAGAGTCAGGATTCGGAAAGGGCTGGGAGAAGGAGGGCCTTCAGGGAAGAGCGGGAGCCAGAATCTTAGTGGGGTGATGTCCTTTATCTGTCCTGACATCCAGCTGACTGCTGTTCTTGCCACTCCTTTGCAGTTCAAGGGGTCAGTTTGTTAAGTTGTTGTTTTGGTTTGTTTTAAGATTTTATTTATTTATTTGACAGAGAGAACACAAGTAGGAGGAGTGGGAGAGGGACAAGCAGGCTCCCTGCTGAGCAGGGAGCCCGATGTGGACCCAGTCCCAGGACCCCGGGATCATGACCTGAGCTGGGGACAGATGCTTAACCACTGAGCCACCCAGATGCCCCGTTGGTAAGTTTTAACATTTTGTTGTTTCTTCCATTATAGGATTTACGACCAGAGGAAAATTGATGAGAACGAGAACAATGGAGTGCTCAAGAAATTCTGTCCTCATCACCTGGTAAGATTCATGAGGGGCCAGTGGTTCCCAGCTTTCCTAACTCAACTCCAAGGCTGCCCCCGAAGTTGTTGGCCTGGTGGGAGGAGCTTGGACTTTCGAGTCAGTTCCCTGGATTTGAATCCCGGCTCCACCACTTACCAGCTTTGTGATCTTGGGCAGTCACTTCACCTCTGTTAGCCTAGGTTTTCTTATTGACAGAGTGTAGAGAGGTAAAGATCATTGCCTTGCCCGTGATGGTAGGGCCGAAGGAGATAAGAGTGTATGTCACATGGCTAGCACGCAGAAAAGCAGCAGAAAGCCCTCTCCCCTGAGGTGGCCACGTTTCACTGGTTGTACTCCTGTCTCTGTCTCTCTCTCTTTCTCTCTCTCTCTCTCTCACTCTCACTCTCTGGGAGAAGATAGCGGGGAGTTTGAAGGAAAACCTGTTTCCTGAAGGTGGTGAACAAGTGGGGGGGTGGGGCATCAGTCAGTATCTGCTCCTTATTGCAGGTGAACAGTGAGTCCAAAGCAAACATCACCTGTCTTGTGTACAGCCACGACGGCACAGGTACGTGAGCAGGGCCCAGCTCCCAGGCTGGCACGCCCCCTCTGTCTGGGGAGCTGCTGAGCCCGCGAGGCACGTGCCCTCCAGCGCTCACCGCTGTGCTCTAGCTCCAAGCGGAGCAGCTGGGGAGTAGTTGCTGACGGTGAGCACAGAGCGGGAGGACGTAGCAGATGACCCTTGGAGATGCCAGGTGCCACTTGCAGAATGCTGCAGATGAGATTTGGCAGTGCCTGCCCCGAAGCCCAGGCTCCTTGCCTGAGCAGGTGCTTATGCCTTTGGCTCACTCTTGAGTTGACGGGTATGATCTTCCTGAGCATTCTGCTACCCCTGGGTCGGCAGTGTGTTCTTAGTCTACCCTGGACACCCGATCTGCCTGCAGCTCCAGCTGAGTGAGATGGGTGCTCTACCTGGGTATTCGGAGGGGGCACTACTGGCAAGAAGCTGCACCCCAGCCCCCAGCTCCTGGTCCCGGCTCTTTTTCAGCCTTTGCCTTCACTGCTGTGTGCTTGTTCTTGGCAGAGCTCCTGGCCAGCTACAATGACGAAGACATTTACCTCTTCAACTCCTCTCACAGCGATGGGGCCCAGTATGTGAAGCGGTATAAAGGCCACAGGAATAATGCCACAGGTGAGCCGGTCTCTCTAGTTGCTGTCTGTTGGCTTAGGGAACGGCAGGATTTCATTCAGGCTGTGCAGATCAGAACTACCTAAAGGACAGGACAGCCTGTCAGGGCGGTGAGAGGCTGTCCCTCCTTGGGCTGGAGCTTTCACAGGCCTGCTGTGCTCAAGCACAGGGCGGCACCCGGAGCCTCTCTCACCACGGCGATGTGGCCTCGTTTGGGCATAAGGAGACTTGAATGACTGTGTTTTTCTTAAGATTTCAGGTAACTTCAGGCTTAGCGGGCTTGTTAGGGAATCTGGGAAAGCCCTCCTCAGTCTGGGGTACTGAATTGCCTGAAATTGGGGGTGGGGGTGGGGGGTGAGCTGCTAGCTCTAGGGCGGAGGAGGCAACAGTTCTTTTGAGTGAGGCAGAGGAGGAGGTGTGGTGTCAGCGCCTCCTGCCCCCTAGTTGTCGGCGAAGATTGGCCGTGTTCTGGGTGTGGTTCCTGCGCTTGGCTGCACTGCGGAGTCACCTGCTGATCTTTAAAGCCTGGCTTCTACCCCCAGACATTCTGATTTAATTGGGATGGGGTATGGCTTGATAGAGGTCTTTTAAAAGCTCCCTGTGTGACTCTAATGTACAGAAAAGTTGGGGTGGTCACTGCTCTTGGTCGTCGACACTGCTCCTAACAGGTCTCTGTCATAATTTTGACTTGGAGAGAGCAGTGATTTGTCCTTTTTCTTCTGAGCTGGTGAGGCGAGTGGGAGAACTGGTGCTTGGAACTTAGTCCAAAGGCAGACAGAAGCTGAGTGCAGTCCCGTGACGGCTGTGGAACTGCACAGAGTCGCTGGGACACCCAGCTTCTCTTAGTAATTCCAGGGGGTGGAGCCGTGTCATTCAGAGTCTTGGTAGCAAGCACGGTTCAGATGCTTCTGACAGGTAGTTGTGGCCTAGACCTCCTGCATTCTCGGGCCAGCTGACGGATGGCCCAGGAAGCAGACAAGGTGGTACTAAGGGAGTACACCCAGGGTGATCCTCGGGTGTAGCACAGGGCTGCCTAGGAGTGGGCAGAGCTGGGGTGGTTCAGGCTGGGACTAGGAAGGCATTACTGTGGCCGGAAGTGCTCCACAGGTCTTGGTGCTCCGTAGGGCAGAGACCAGTGAGACTGAGGCTGCTGCCGAGGGACTACAGCCCCTCGGCCCCGTGGAGCTCTTTGGGGGCCTAGAAACAGTCTCTGGGACTGGCGTGATTCTTGGTCTGTTATATACACACAGTCCCTTGATTTGTTTTGTGAAAATGAAAGGAATTCTTTGGCTCTTAGCTGACTTAGAGTTTGTGAATAACTAAAGTCCCTATAAGGTAAATACATACAGGCCCGATGCCAACTCTCATGTGGTCTCTTCCCTCATTTATCATTTCAGTAAAAGGCGTCAATTTCTACGGCCCCAAGAGTGAGTTTGTGGTGAGCGGCAGTGACTGCGGGCACATCTTCCTCTGGGAGAAGGCATCCTGCCAGATCGTTCAGTTCATGGAGGGGGACAAGGGAGGCGTGGTGAGTACGCTGCGCTCGGCTGGCTGGCTCGCTGCTCTCTCGCCAGTAAGGTAGGTGCGAGCAGGGCCACAGAGTTCTCGCACCAGGGCAGCAGCATGGTGCCGCGTCTCCGAGGTCTAGCCAGGACAGTAACGGCGGTAGAGTCTGGGGCTGCTGAGGCTTGGGTGGAATCCTGGCTTCCTTTTTCTGTCATCTGCCTCTGTAAGGCATGGTTTAGTGAGGAGAGAAAGGGATCTTAGGGAAGAATCTCTGGCCTGAATGAGGGATCTCTAGGCAGGCACCTTTTCTAAAAGAAAAGCATTGGAGTTGAGGGTGCTCCATCCTGCAGTGTGCCAGAGAGGCCTCCGCTCCGTGCCTTGCACCTCATCCCGTAGGGTAGCCAGGTAGTGATCGTGTCGAGATCCTGGGTCAGCGGATACAGGCTGGAAGGAGCTAATAGGGACAGAGCAAACATGGCAAAATATTTTAATTTTTTAAAATTTTTATTTATTTGTTTTTAAATAATGACTGAGCAGCCTGCTATGCAGGCTGTGGTCCTGTCATAGACCGCCTGTCCTTTGAATTCTAGACCGCCTGCACAGAGGCAGGGCCAGAAAGAAGCCTGAGGATCCTGAGTTGGGGAGTGAAGCTTGGTCAGCTTCTACAGTGCATCTAGCTAACCATAAATTTTTTTCTTTTCTGAGACCCAGAGTTAGGAAGGCAGTTGAGTGGGTTCCTGTTGTAAGGCTTTTGGATTGCAGAAGATCTGAAAGGCAGTGTGGGAGACTGCCTTGTACCGATTTCCTTAGGCAGTCTGGTGAAGGGCCCCTAAGGAGTGGCTGAGACAGCTTGGTTTCTCTTCAGTTTCATTCCTTCTAAACTTCGGGGGTTTGCAGAGAGTCCAGCCGTCTCTTCATGAGGCTCATCCTGAGAGTGCTGGTGGAATTTTAAAATGGTTCCCTGCAATCAGGCTTCCTTTCCTTGTGTGTTTCTTGTCCTAGTGTGAAGTTATTTCAGACTTTTTTCTGGTTTTCTCTAAATTTTTGGGACTTGGGGCCAGTATAGATCCAAGGCTTCTACGGCCTGAACGAGAGGGGTCCTGAGCTTGAAGGTGTGTCTCACTGTTGCCTGCTTCATGGCCTACTCTCCCATAGGTCCTCTTCTGTCGTCTGCAGTGAACTAGTTTAGTGAAACTAAAACATTGGAGTCTTCATGAGAATTCTGCAGTAGGCGTATAGTCAAAAGAAAGTCAGAAGGGGCCAGTGAATCCTTTCTAGATCATAAACTGTCTTGTGTTCTGTTCCAGAGAGACGCAGGGCTGAATGTCCTCCCCCAGGCCAGCGGCTTGTCCATTCTCCCAGACCACTCTGCAGGCCAGTTTGCTTTCACCTCAGCCAGAATCAGGGTCTGGTGATGCATCTAGGTGCTCAGGTGGGGAGGGCACCTGCTTGGGATGGGTGGGCCCCAAGCCTGGAGTGAGTGGTCACAAGAGTGAGAGACTAGAACAAGAGATAGACTGTACCTTGTAACAAGGTTCCCAGCTTGTGCTTGCCCCTGTATGAGCTTGATGATCTGTGTGTCCCCACTTGGCTCCTCTGTTGTTTGGTCCTAACTTCCCCTGCAGTGGGTCAACCAGGCACCAACCGCAAGAGCAGATTCAGAGCAGCTCATCATACAGTAGAATATTAGAACCAGAAGGCATCTTAGAAATTCTCATCTGCCTTGCCTAGGTCTCTCGCCTCTAGTTTTGGCTCAAACTCTAGTCCTTTCTTTGTTCCCATTCAGGGACAGGGGTGGGGGGATGATGTCAGAGGACAGTCCTTAGTCTCCCAAAGCACTTCGCTGCCCCTTCCCATCCCTGTGTCCCTCAGGCCAGTCCTCTTAAGGCTGGAGCTCTTGGCTCTGCTCACGCTTGTTACTGACAGGGTAAGTCCTGGCATTCAGACCTGGCCCAGAAGCTCTCTGTCTGCTCCCCCGGTGGGCTCCAACCCAGGTACTGTGTGCTACTGACTCTTAACTCCTCTTTCCCTTGGCTTTGCCCTTAATCCTAAGTCCCAAGGAATTTCTCCTCTGTGCTTTCTGATTTCACTGACGTGCTCAAGCAGAGCTAGGTCAGAGTAGAGGGGTTAGCAAAGGCTTATCAGGAGGTGGATGAATGAGTTCAGGTTTGTATGTGTAAGTTGTCACGTATCTTTTGATCATATTCTCAGGCAGTGGAGTTCCTGTCTAGTGCCTACTCGTGCTGCAGGTGCCGGAAACTTCCACACTGCCTAAGAGAGCCCCAGTGTCAACTTTGCGATGAGCTGACATGGGGAGTGAGAAAAGGAGAAGAGAAATGGGGTTTCTGCTTTATTCTTAGGCTCAGGCTTTAGCTTCAGTCTTTTCTGGAGCATTTTTATTTAGTTATAAAGTGGAAGAACAGAGAAGATTGGAAGTCTGTGGGTCAGTTTTATTTTCCATGCTGGCCCCAGTTTCCTCTCAGCTGCTCCCCCTGCGTGTGCAGGCCAGGCAGAGGAGGCTGGTCTGGAGAGAAGTAAAAGATAAAAGAGGCTTTTTGCCAGGGGTTGTTTTCTTGGCCTACAGGGCAGCTGCAAGGCTGGATGGGATGGGATGGGGCGGGGGGGAGGTGAGGAGCGGCTAGGACCACACCCTCTTCCTTCCGGGTGCTTTTCCTATCTATTCCTCATCTGACTAAAAGCCCGAAAATGCTTTATTAGCAGCTAGATCTGGGACCAGCTCTTCCAGTGGCCATGGGAGCTGCCTGCCTTGCCCTGCCCTGCCCTGCCCCTGCCCTACCCTGTCCTGCCCTACCATTTGGAAGGCTGATGTTTCCAAGTCAGACAGCAGGGGGCATGAGTGCCTCCAGACAGAAGGAAGCTGCCTAAGCCAGAAGGCGTGCCTGTCTGCGGGAGAACCTTTCTCTTGCTCAGTGACTATACCCAGAGGTGGCTGATATGGACACCGTGTGTGGCCCTGGAAGCTATCGCCCTACACTGTGCCACCCTTTAGCTGAGCCTGTTGGGCTTTCGGGGCAGACAGCAGGGTGCTGCACCCTGGGGCGCGCAGAGTTCGCAAGCATACCTGAGCCTCCGCTACCTCCTCACTCCCCAGCTCCGCCTCTTCCCAGCCTGTGCCTCCCTCCAGTTCGAGTCCACAGCGCCAAGGGAATGTAATTGTCCCTGGACTCTCTTCTGGGGGTTCAGTGGTAGCTGTTGCTTTCTTCATTTTT
Organism: Zalophus californianus; assembly: GCF_009762305.2. NCBI lineage: Eukaryota > Metazoa > Chordata > Mammalia > Carnivora > Otariidae > Zalophus > Zalophus californianus. The sequence goes on along the minus strand of NC_045604.1, from coordinate 4,889,456 downwards.
AAAAATTTATTTGCCATTTGGTGAAAGCCACGGAGAGGTTTTTTTTGTTTTGTTTTGTTTTTTTGTTTTTGTTTTTTTTCCCCAGCCTTGGGCAAGTTGGAGCTGTGGAATCCGGAGTGGATGAGGTCATCCGGACCTCACTGCCTTTTTGTGAAGCCAGCAGTAAGCTTGGCCAGTCACCCGCCCACCCCTAGGGCTGTGTCTAGGGTGAGGCCACCCCTACCTATACTTAGGAAATGAGAGATGGGCCTGGTCTTATACCCAGTCTGTGTCCAGTGTTTCTTCCACCCCCAGGGCCCTTGGCCTACGCTCATGATGGTTGGGCCTGCCTTCCCAGCAGCTGCCTCAGCTCTGATTGAGGACTATGTTTGGCTCAAGGTGAGTAGTGGTTTTTTAAGCCTTATTCCCATACACCCCTGAGCTTGTGCTTTCCTTTCTTCCTGACCAGGTAAACTGTCTCGAGCCCCACCCTCACCTGCCTGTGCTGGCAACCAGTGGCCTTGACCATGATGTCAAGATCTGGGCACCCACAGCTGAAACTTCCACCGAGCTCACAGGGCTGAAGGACGTGAGTAGCTGACTGCAGATGTTCATGTTACATTTTGAGTCTTCGTTGTCACGGGAAGGAATAGCCGCAAGCCCAGTTCTTTAAAGGCACTGCTCTAACACCGTCCACCCCGCCCCCCCCCCGCCATTGCCGTGACTGCCGCTCGGGGAGTAGTCCCAGCGCGGGGGTTCAGGTGCAGCGGCGGAGTGCCTGTAGTTCACGGTGGAGTGGGGGCGCAATGTCTTGAGGAAGAATCATTCTAGTATATGTGCTGCTGAAGCGAGCACGAGGAAGACTCATTCTATTTTAGAGCTTCGCAGGCTTCTCCGTGGATAAACCTGGCTTGGTGTAATCTAGCTGCCCTTCAGGTTAACAGTTCCTAAAAGAAGTTTTCATTGGGATAGAATGCCAGTCTTTTCTGATCAGGTCCAGGGTTCCTGTTCGTTACCCACCCCACCCCCACCCCCACAACCCTGTTTGGTTCCAGGTGATAAAGAAGAACAAACGGGAGCGGGATGAAGATAGCTTGCACCACACCGACCTGTTTGATAGTCACATGCTCTGGTTCCTCATGCATCACCTGAGACAGAGACGCCACCACCGGGTAAGCTGACGTAGAAGGTGAGCCCCCAAGGGCAGTGGCACTCTCGAGGGTGAAACGTTCCAGTGCACACTTCCTCGCCACTTTAAAAAGAGATTGGGTGGTTTTGATGGGGTGTCCGATCCATGGTCTTCCATCCCCATCAGAGCCCTGATGTAGCCTTGGAAGAGCCGTCGGGCAAAATGGGCGGTGTCTGCTTTCTGTTCCCCATCGCCACGCATGAGAGTGCTGTCTTCATAAATGAAGGCAGAGGCATGAGGGTGGGGAAGGAGTTGAGAAGAAATAGGGTGACCTTTTTTTCCTTGTGCCAGAAGAGGCCTAGGGCAGGGGTTAGCAAACTCTGGCAGTTGGCATGCTGCCTGCTTTTTGCAAATAAAGTTTTATTGGAATATAACCATACTCATTCATTTATGGTGTCTGTGGCTGCTTTCATTCTGCAGCAGCAGAGTTGAATAGTCGCAACAGGGTTATGGCCTGTGACTCTAAAATAGTTATTATCCGGCCCTTTAAGAAAAATTCTGCTGCCCCTGGCCTAGAGCATCTGAATTAGAGTTAAGACCTGAAAGGCTTGTCCTCGTTTCAGGGAAATTACTAACAGGCCTTTCCCGTTCTACAGCGCTGGCGAGAACCTGGGGTTGGGGCCACAGACGCAGACTCCGATGAGTCTCCCAGCTCCTCAGACACATCGGACGAGGAGGAGGGCCCCGACCGGGTGCAGTGCATGCCGTCCTGAGGCCTCGTACCCAGGAGGGGCGGGCTGGGGCTGCCAACCCGATCCTGCCTGGACGGCCCTTTCCTGTCCCAGGCCCTTACATTCAGCAGACACGCACTTTGGACTCTTTGCTTTAGATAAAAAAGAAAGACATCCCAGGAGACAGACCAGAGCGGGAGCGAACCTGCGGAGTAGCTAAGAATGGGAGCCAAGCCCGGGATGAGCTCCATGGAGAGGTGCACAGGGCTCAGCAGAAATGGCCTCTCCCCAGAGCCTTGTTTTTTGGGAGGGGGGAGCCTATTTTGTTAACTGGTTTGGGGTAGGGAATGGGGTTTCCTTTTCTTTCATCTCCCTTGTTTCTTGGGGGGGGGGGTGGGGATAACTGGCTGTTCAGTACCAATGGGCCAGAGTGGGGGTGGTAGAAGTGCCACTCTCTCTTTGGTTTAGGTTTTTGGCCTTTTTCTTCTTTATTTTTTAAAAGTCTGTGACAGTTGCATTGTTTTTTTTTTTTTCCCCCTGAACAACCCCAACCCAGGATCTTGTTTCTTCTGGGAAGTCCTTAGAGCCCCTAACCACCCCACACTCTTGACTTGCTTTCCCACCCGTTCATCCTTTGTACGCCCCACAGTGTCTCACACTTGATGATGTGTCCTCCACGCTCTCCTCTCAGTCCCATCACCCCGAGAACTAGGTCTGGTGAGGGAGGCTGGGGGTGGGTGGGCGGACGGGCAGAAGTGCAGGAAGAGTAGGAAGGATGTGTTACTTCTTCTGTTACTTTTAAAAAAAGTTGTTTGGTGGCAGTGATCTCCTTGCCCTGTCACTGTTAGAGGCCTAATTTTATATCTATAAATATATTAAAAAGCAAGTCAAACTTGGATGTATCACGATAAGATTATTGCCAGTTTTAAATACCTATATATTCTCTATGACAACAATAAAGGGACTGGAAGGAGAGAGTGGAGGTAATGATGTTGCGGGCCCACTGGGTCAGCCCGCCCCGTGTGTGCGGCCGTTGGGGATCGGGGTGAGCCCCTTCGGGTTCTGGAGGCGCAGGGACAGAAGGATCCTCAGTCCTGCCCTTCCCTGCCGCCTGCCGCGGTTCCGGGGTTGGGACAACAGGAAAATTCCTCTCAGTTCTTTGCCTCAGATCTCCTACCTCTCCTTCTGTCTTGTGGGGGTTCCCAGGATGGCTCTCCTAACCAGAGCCTGGCCCGTCTTTAAAACTTGACTGAACTCGGACTTCAGAAACGGTTCTGCCACTGCAGACTCTCTCCCCTCACACTGTATGTGACAGAGGACACGTTCACTCTTAGCATTAGCTGCTTGATTCTTTAAGCCACCCACCTCACCCCAGCCGCTCCCTTCTTAGTGGAAGAGTGTAGTAGAGAAAGCCCTCCTGGGTTGGCCATTAAAGCTTGTCCGCCCCTTGATATCTTACGATTGAGGGACACATCGTTTAAGGATAAAGATGGCTGGGGCTTGGACACCCGTCTCATCACTGGTCACGGATATGAAAGGCCTAGTTGAATTCTTGCCCTATTGCTTGTGCTGCTATTTCTTTGCACCCCCAACCAGGATTTCTGCCCCCTGGGGCAGTCTGATTCTACTAGAACAGGCCAGGAAGGAAGGGAACAGAGAAAGGATGGAATTCCCAGACACTCCTTCCTGCTGGCCTTTTCCGTAGCAACTGTCAGACCAGATGTGAGCTGCTGCACGTCCCCCCTGAGGTAGGGGACGTGTGGTGACTGAGTGGTCTGCATTCCCACGGCTGGTGGGGTGACAGAGTGGCCTGAAACCCATGCACTCTGGAATTTGTTGTGTATTTTCTCTCAGTAAAGTTTTTTTTTTTTTTTTTTCTTTCTGACTGCTGTTGTGTGTGTCATGTGTGGCCCATTTGTTCCTCATGGGCTAGTTCTGTTCATGCCAGCATAGGTGCCTGGCCCTGTCTTTACTGCAGTTTGGGGAGGTCTGGTCTGGGATAGCTGTGTGTGCAGGCGCAGGCTCCAGCTGGAGACTCCTGTATGTGGAGTCAGCCCCATAGCTCAGGGCCACTTAGGGGCCTGGGGAGGGAAGGGCACCACGAGGGCTGAATGTTTCCCTGGCCTCTGTTCTAGGCTGCCGTGAGGGATGTGGGGGTATTATTCACCCTCCCTTCCCAGTCAAAGGCTCCCAAATCCTTCACAGAAATTCTAGAATCAGTCAGATACAGTACAGTCACCTTTATTCCAGGGTTAGAACAAGGCCGTGCACACTGCAGACAGGAGCGTAGGCTAGGGACAATCTCACAGCTGTACGGGGGGGGGGGGGGGGGGGGGGGGGGGGGGGGGCGGGGGGGCAGGTTAGTCTTTTTAGATGATTTTGGCCTTACAGAGATACTACTAGACTCTGCTGAAAACGACCCTGTCTCCCTCCTCCCACCTCACCCTCTCCTCTCTTCAGAGAAGGCTGCTGTTCCTTCCCTCTCTCTCACACACACACTCTCACATCACATAAATCCTGACCGGAAGGACAGTTCATGCTCAGTTCCCCCCCTCCCAATTTGACAAGTCTCTCTCTGTCCTTGAGGGAGAAGCCAGACAGGGCTGGGCGAACGGGGGGAGGGGCTTTAAGGCAGAACTGTGGAGTACTCCAGGCGGACGTGTTAAGGCAGGTGTCCGCAGCGGTGGCCAGAGGGGGCGGCCGGGCGGGGAGGAGAAGCTGCTCTCCGGCCAGTCTGGCTTCTTCCCTCTTCCAAACAGCCAGTCCTCCCCTCCCACTTACGTTTTGCTCCCTCATCTTACAAGCTCTGAACTTCAACTTTCTCTGGTCTCTTGAGACGGCGTGTGAATTTAAAAAGTTTTCTTCATTTTGACTGTGTAGCAACTTGACTGGCACTCCCTTGGCCGTGGTGTTCCCCTCCCACCCCCGCCCTGGCCTGGACAATAAGTTAATGCTAGACACCACAAGAAAGGGCAGACATGGCAGTGCGGGTTTAATATACATATATGTAGATATATATGTACACACAGTTAGCACGGTCAGGGTGGGGAGAGCATCTTGGCACAGGAAGGAGGCTGGGGTCTAGTGATTTGGCTAGGAGGCATTCACGAGCCCAACACGCCAGGATATCGAGGGAGACGGGCTAGCAGAGTCCCCTCCTGGACTGAACTGGGGGTGGTCAGTGCAAAGGAAAAGGCTGTAATTAGCTTCTTCCTGTCTTTCCTGCTGGGGGTGCTCTAGACCCCAGAGAGGGAAGGTCACCTGTAGTAACCACGCCGGGACCCTGTGGGTGGGGCAGGGTTGGAGCTAAGACCTAAGGAGCTCACTCGTCAACCTCCCTAGGTTTGGAATCCGTGTGTGCAACAGTCTGAACGGGAATAAAGGGAGTGGCAAAGAGGACCCCTCTGTCCACAGCCCCATGTCTGGTGCAGTGGGGCCTGCTCCCAGCATGGGCTCTTGGGGGTGGGGGGGGTCTCTCGTATCTAGCTGGGTGCTCATGAAGTTTGTACTCTGGGGCCAGGAAAGGATCCTGTGGTCCTCTCTCGTTAGATCCCTGGCTCATACCCATCCTAGGCCCATGGGAGGGGAGCCAAAAGGGGACCTACTGGGGCCCAGGCCCTCCAACCTGAGGAACATCTAGAAAGGAACCCTCAGCCGATCCAGCATGGGGTACAGACGTGGAACTCTGGCTTTTCTTTGCCCCTTCCAGGTGGGGGGGTTGGGTGACCACCTTCCCTCCCACTGCTTTTCACTAGATGCACCCATCTCGCCCCATGCTTTCCCTCCAGCTCGGCTCCTCAGTGTAGGAAAATACAGGTCCTTTCTGCTCCCACACTTTAGCCATAGAGGAAAGGGCAGTAGGAGTAATGTGCCCATTTCTATTTGCATAGAAATAGCCCCCACCTCCCCCTAAAGTGGGGAAACGAAGCCCCCCCCCCCCAGCCCGACCCCCATCCCCTCACAAGGAGGAGGAACTAGATGAGCTAGACATATAGACAGACAGCCAGAGCGTGCGCACACGCACACACACGCGCACAGTAAGGGGGTTAGGACCAGGTTAGTAAGTGGGTAGACTGGGGGGGTTGCCCTTGCCCCTCCCCTGGAGGCTGGGGGAAGGGAGTGGTCCACTGAAGGTCCAACCTTCCTCCTCTCCTCCCCCTTGCTCAGGCTTTCTTCGGTGGCGGAGCCAATTTGATGATCTCTTCCTCAGAAGGCTGCCGGATAATGTCTGGGGGGCAAAAAGGGATGTGTCCAGGGACGGAAGGCGTGGGAGCCAGGCCCACCACGTCCGCTTCCATTTGCCCCAAATCCAAGCATTCCAAGGATCACCCATGGGAGGGGGCAGAGGTGCGTGTTAGAGACACGGGCTCCTACCTTTGTACTTCTTGGCACTGGGGATACGGGTTAGCTTGGTGTCCAGCTCATCCTCCTCCGAGATCTTCAGAACACGGGTTCTGTAGTCCACCACCATGGTGAGTAGGTCAGGGCGGCGGGAGATCTCAAAGATGTGCTCAATGTAGGAGAGGTTGTCTGGAGAAAGGCAGGAGACAGGGTCAGCCAGGCTGTAGAGGCCAGCTTCCCCTGCCCTACCAGACTGGGCAGCACAGGAAGAGGAGGAGCTCCTGAGCAGGACCAGAAAGCTAAAGCACCAACAATACAGAGCAGGTGGTTGGTCAAGAGCAGGTGGTTGGTCAGTGAAGTTTCCAACTTACGAATTGAGGGGGGATTCAGGCTAAACAGAAGATCCCACGTTGTGGGGAGGGGAGAACAGAAAAAACGTTGGCCTTCCTGATACCCTACACCCACCCTGTGCCCCTGCCACTCTTCCTCCAAGTCAGCGTCAGAATTTCCGGCTAGCACGTGTGGGACTGGAGGGGTGGAGTCTCCAGACAAGGCACACGTGTGGTCAGAAGGACGCTCTCCGCGGCTGGGCCACTTCTAGGAGACTGGGGACCCCCTCAGTCCTTCCTCTGCGGCTCCTCCCCTCGGACTACTGCAGGTGTCCCCCAACGGGACCGTGTCCACCTCAGCCTCCCTCCCTGCTCGCCCCCCAGGGCCCTCCAGCGGCTCACCCTGCCTGCTCATACCCTGGCCCTCAAGTTCCTCCATGGCACAGCCTTAACGTACCTTTCCAGCCACTTCTAAACTTACTCGGGCCCCAGCCAAGCTGAGCAGGCTCCCTTGCTCTGCCAGACACACCAGACACTCCTGCCTGTGTCACTATGGTCCTTTGCCAAGCGTGCCCTCCTTTGGACCCTGCCTTTGAAATCCACTTGCCTTTCAGGGCCATCTTAATAGACCAACTCCCCGCCCCAAGCCTGTCCCAGAGCAGCGGTCTCTAGCCGTGGATGGGAGAACGTTAGAACGTGCGGTTTTACTTTGATCACTTTTAATTTGTATTTTAGTGTCCTGTGACAGACCGGTGCTTGCTCTCGTGTCTCACAGTAACACAGTGGTGCCCGGGCACCGTGTTGGCTGTGAGGACCGCTACTCTCAGCGTGCTTCCCGTTGCTGAATGGACTGGGCCCGAGAGGCTGGGGACCCCCCCGCCCCCCCACCTTTGTCCAGCTTGTTGTGGCTCTCCAGGAAGCTGAACCAGGCCCTGCCAGTAGTGATCTCCTCGCTCTTCTCGCTGGGGATATCCTCCTTGCAGGCCGACTTGAGCTGCTCCAGATCTTCAAGGGTGATGTTGTTGGTCAGGTCCTGCAGGAGGGTCCCGTACTCGGCCATGACTGGGGTTGGGAGGAACAGAGGGAGAGGCTGCTGAGCTGGAGGTGCCGGTAGGGTTCACTCACTGGCACCTCCCACCAGCACCTCCACGCTGGCGGGCAGGGCTGAGGCCAGCAGGGGGGCTGGGGAGGGCTGGGCTGGAGGGGTAAAAAGGAAGGCCTCAGGGCGGTGGGAGGAGAAAGGAAGAAATGCAGAAGCTAGGGGCCAGGCTACAGCCTAGAGTGACAAGTCACACCTCCTTACCCCCATCTTTTTCTCTTCACCCCCCCCAACAGTAACCCTGGCAACAGCTCCCCTGACTGAGGAGGCGGTTACCATAGCAACCTGCTCCAGACACTCACCCGCTGCCTCCAAGGCCCCCCAGAATCGCCCCACCCACCAGCAACCCCTCCCCCTGTCAAAAAAAAAAAAAAAAGAAAGAAAGAAAGAAAAAGAAAAAAACACTCCAAAACAAGCATCAGGGAGAGGCTGCCTGGCTGTGACAGTAAGCAGCTCAGAAGAAGGGGCCGGAGGGGGTCGGAAGGTTGGAGCTCGTGTGTTCTAGCTTCCATTCTTCCCCAGAAGCAAAGGGGACCCTCACTCCCGACTCCCCACCACCTCACTAATAACTCATTTTGGAAAAATGCCTGGGTGCTTGGTCTAATGGTCCCCTGGTCCCTCTGTGCCCCCCTGTATTCAGTCCTTAGGGCTCGGGTGGGCGGGGAGGGGAAGCAGTGAGCGCGCCCCCCCCCCCCCCCATGGAGCCTGGTTTCTCCCTTGATTGCTGCTGGGCCTCCACGCAGCCCCCTCTCCTAGCCTTTGTGCTGCGCCCGCAGCCCCCGCGCCCAAGAATACCAAGCGGCCGGCTCTGGCCCCCTGCCCAGTTCCCAGGCTGGCTGGGTGGCAGGGGAAGGGGTTTAGATGCAGCTCTGGGAGAGTGGCAGGAAAGGGGCTGCCGCTCCTGCTTGCGTCACCGTCCGGCTGGCACTACCTTCAGGACGGCCTCCCACAGGGGGCTGGGCAAGGCTGGGCCTCCCTCGCTCGTGGAGATCTTCAGGTGGGAAGGGAGAGAACATTCAAGGCCCTCCCTGCACTCACTAGGTAGAAAGTGTGTCTAAGGAAGAAGGAAGGTCAAACATTAGGATGAACTTTTTGGATGAGATAAAATGTAAGGCTCTAGTAGTGAGTTTAAAAGGGGCTCCCCCCCCAACAATGAAGAAATATTTCTTTTATAATCAGGAAAGTAAAGCACTTTAAAAAGTACATTATATCATAAACTCTGTGGCTAGACCAAGGAGCTAGATGACCTTGTACTTCACTGAGACTGCCCACAAATCACCCCAACAGTGGGCTGGGAAGGCAGCAGAGAGCAGGGGGCATCTGGTCTAGATGCAGAGAAACTGAGGCAGAGAGGCATGGCATCGTAAGGGAGGCATGGACCCAGAAGTCCCCATTCCCAGCCCCCTACTTGGGCCAGAACAAACAAGCCTCCCTTGGTGGCAGGCACCGTGACACACACACACAATGAGCCAGGCAGCAGGGCCAGCAGGACCCCCACAAGAAGCAGGCACTCCCAGGCATGCTCACTTGCACACCCAGGTGCAAGCAGACAGAAGGGCCCAGCGGTGGCCCTGCCAGCCTCGGCCAGGAACAATGCTCTCGGACTGTCAGCACCAGGAACCGTCTCTGCCTTGAAATCTAGGTCACAGCAGCAGGCTCTGGAGCCCAACCCCCCACCCCACTGATAATCCCGGGACAGGAAAGGGGGGGTGATGGGGAGGGGTCCAGGCATGAGGAATTAATGGGGGGTAAGGAGAGCTTAAAAGGAAGGGGTAGCAGGGTGCCCCCAAGAAGACCCTGCCCCTTGGGGGGAGACCTGGGACCAAGCCCTCAGCTGGAAAATGGGACAGCAATTTAGAGTCATCCTGTGCTGTTTTCACGTGGAGGAAGAGATTGTAACTAGATCTTGGGGAAGGAAAGTATGTGTGTGTCTCTCTCTCCTGAAAGGAGTTAAGTGTATGTGTGTATCTTCTAGAATGAGTTAAGGTTTAGGGCTCTGAATCTAAAACACAGACTTCCAGGGCGGGGGTGGGGGGGAGGGATTAATGTGTGTGAGTGAGCCACCCACAAAGGCTGGGGGGCGGTGGGTAGGAGCTTTCTGAGAGCATGAGGCACACACAAGGAGGCCCCCAAGAGGACCGGGGGTGGGAATGTCGCCAGCGCCGTGCGCGTGGATGCTGCGTCCCGGGTGTGGGCACAGGCACAGGGAAGAGGCAGTGGCGGGCATCTGCGCGGGCGTGTGCATGTGCGTGTTCTGGGCATGGGTGTGTACGTGCCAGCACTGGACGTGCGGTGGTGCGAGTACGTGCTCCGTGTGTGTGTGTGTGTGTGTGTGTGTGTGTGTGTGTGTGTGTGTGTGTGTGTGTGTGTGGCAGTGAGAGCATGTGGAAGGTCTGTAATCACTGGACGTGCGGTGGTGCGAGTACGTGCTCCGTGTGTGTGTGTGTGTGTGTGTGTGTGTGTGTGTGTGTGTGTGTGTGTGTGTGTGTGTGTGTGTGTGTGTGTGTGTGTGGCAGTGAGAGCATGTGGAAGGTCTGTAATCACAGGCTCACATCCAGAGAAGAGGGGAAGGGTGAGGAGACCCTGCAGAATGGAGGGAGGGCTGGGGCTGGGAAAGGGAAGGAGGCTGCAAATGAGATCCTGGGGGGAGGGCCCGGGACTCTGCGGTTACCACGGCAACCTCAGTTCTGAGTGCCGCCCCCCCACCGGTCAGGACAATGACACCACTGGATGGGAGGGGTGTGGGGAGCGAGTGAGGAAGAAGGGACAAGCAGCGGAGTAGGGCCCCCTGAGCAAGCGGGGGCAAGGCAGCCTGGCTGCTCCCTCCGGAGCGGTCGCCGCCACCCAGGCCTGGGTGTGGCTGCAGGGGCAAGGCCAGTCCCTTGGGGCATTTTGGGGGTACAAGGAAGTGCAATCTCCTACGCGGCGGCTCTTGGGTCTCACCGATCAATCATCGTCCCTGGGGTGGTGTGGCTGTGGTGGAGCTTGGCTCCTTCACCCTCCACCACCCTCCCTTTCCTCCCGTTGATTCAGAATTCCTTCGGGCCCATGAAGAAGGCTCCTCCCTTCGTAGCCCAGAAAAGTCTTCCTGACCTCCGGAGCGGTGCGAGGCTGCCCAGGGAGCACACCAGGCAGCCTGGGCGGAGGCCATTCTTGGAACAGGATACCAGGGCAGGAACCGGGACGGGGCTGAGGCTGCCAGGAAGTCAGTCCCCTTCCCTCCCGGGTCATTCGTGCTCTGCTCGCTGCTTCCTCACACCTTCCTTCCTTCCTTCCCAGCTGGCCCCAGGTGGGGCCCTGACAAAGGCGGAACCAGCTGGGGATGCTGGGGAAGAAGGGCAGGAGGGCAGGATCTCACAGGCTGGTCTTTGGGGGTCGGAGCTGGGAGCAACACAGGTGGGTGGTCCGTGGGCACTGGGGGAGGAGGGAGCAGGCCCCGGGGCCCTCCGGGAGGCCTCGCCCCAACGGGACAACCACCTGTGCAGGAGGAGGGCGCACCACAGACCTGCCGTGCTTCCTGACCATCCCCTCTCCCCTGAGGATGAGGAGCCCCTGCCCCTCCCCGCTCCCCGCTGCTTGCTGGCTACCTGCGGCCGAGGGGAGGGCCGGCCCACGGCAGGTGTGGAAGCCCCAGCACGGGCAGGAGGGGTCATGCTGCCTGGGTTCCGGGGTGGGGCGGTGATCAAGGAGAGGCAGAGGAGTGGGTGGGGAGAGCACAGGGTGCCCATTTTAAATTCTACCCGGGCCCCAAGTTCAAGCAGTCCTCTAGTTCGTCCCTAATTATTCCCTTAATACCACACTCAGCTGACTACTTCTTCTCTTAGCTTCCATTCAGCTTTGGGTGGGGGGCAGGGAGTGTCTTTATTCTGTAACAAAGGAAGGAGGCCCTAAGACTCAGCCAGCCTGGGAATGAGGGGAGGCAGGATACCTGGGCCTCAAAATGTTCAGCTCAGTCCAAGAAGCAGGACGGGTTGGCCCTGGGCACAGAGACGGTGCTGAGCCTTCAGCGCTTAGTCTAAGAGGAGAAAGATGGACCCAAGGTGGGGGCGTTGGGAGATCCTGGCACTGGGTCAGGCAGGGCAGAGAGGGAGGGCTGCCTGCTGGCGAGTGGGCTCGCCACTCAGCTGGTGGGGCCTCTCCTCCTCCTGTTTGTTTCCTTCCCATCTCTCCCCCTCATCCACCTCCTCCCTCCAGTCTCTCTCTTCCTCTCTTCCTCCTTTTCCGTCGGTGGGCTTTCATCCTGCCTCACTTGGTGGCAGCCCTGAATGCCAACGGCTTCTGGGGCCTGTGACTCAGTGTCCCCATGCAAACACCCAGGGCCACTGCGATTAGGAAGGAGTGAGCTTCCCTGCTGTAAAGGGATCATCACTTTGGTGGGGAGGGGCCTGAATTGGCTGGTGGGCGTGAGGGTCTGTATGAAGGTATGGCCTGGCAGGACGGGACTCCGTGGCCCTCTTCATGCATGACGCTAGGTGCACACAGGGCGGGCACAGGTGTCAGGGAAGGGAGGAAGTAGGCAACCGGGGCATCGGGCAGCCTAGGGCATCTCTGGCAATTTCCCCAATGGAGTGCTTAGCCACAAAGGGAAGAGCAATTAAAGCTAATCGCTCTGACAGCCTGGGGGCCAGACTCATCGAGAAACAAAACCCACGGATTCAGCATGTTTCCCGAACTCCCCGCGGTCTCACCCCACCGTGCTCTCAGCGCGCTCTCCGAGCCAGCGCAGCCCAGCCCCCAGCCCTCTTCCCACTCCTCTGACCACCTCCGTGTCGCTGCCTCCCCTCCCGTTCCGACTGTCCCTGTCCCTCGCACACATTCCCCTCATTCTCTCTCTCTCCGACTTAGGCTCCATCCTTGGCTGACTCATACTCATTCTTTTTCTCCCACCCCCTCCTCCGTCCCTCGGCCACTCTGGGCCGCAGAAACCAGCCACTCCCAGCACCCGAGGCTCTCGGTGGACCCAGCGAGAGAGGCCACCAGCAGCCCCTGACCCTCCCCACTCTGCCAGCTTCGGAGCCGCGGGCAGGCTCCGGCACTCCGGGTCCTGTCTCCCGGTCCTGGAGTGAGAGCAGGATTTCCTCCCAGCTCTCCTGTTTGAGAGACGGGCAGCCAGAAGTCCGGGGCTGGGAGAATCTAGCCAGACAGTCAGGGTGGCGGCAGGGACAGGGCCCCCACTCAGCTGTCCTGCGGACAGATGTGCCTCCGGGAGGCACATGGAGGCAGTGGGGGAAGGGGGATGTGTAGTGCGGGGACGGTTGTGATTTGCTGTGTGCGAAGCGATGTGTGTAAGAGTCACATGGGTGTGTGTCACCGTGTGTGCTGGCGTGTCTCTTGTAGGTGTGTGTGTCCCTGTCAGTTCCGACATGGAGTGTAGGCAATTAATCGGGGCTTTTACGTCGGCTCCTTCCCTCCACCCCCAGCTCCTGACCACCCCCCGCCCGGCCGCCCGGCCCCCCGGCCCGCGCCCGCCGATCCCCGCCCTAGCCCGCGGGCCGCGGCGGGGCGGGGGAGGGGAGGGGGAGCCTGGCCGAGCCGGCCGCGCGGGAAACGGGCTCCCGCCGAGACCCCGGGCCGGCCCCACACGCACCCCGGTCGGCGGACGCCCCCTCCAGCCCCGGCTCGCCGCCCCGGCCCCGAGCCTGCCCGCCTTCCCCCTCCCCCCCCCCCCCCGGCCCGCCTCTCACCGCCTCGGGCTGAGCGCTCAGGGCGCGGCTCTCCGGCGTCCCGGTTCCTGGGGCAGCGTCCGGAGCCTCCTCCTCGGCTCCCGCCGCTCCTGCCGCCGCCGCCGCCGCCGCTTCCGCCCGCCGAGCCCGAGCCCGAGCACCGCGCGCGCCCCGCCCGGCCGGCCGGTGACGTCAGCGCCGGGGGCGGGGCGGGGGGCGGGGGCTCTGAAAGGCTCGCGGGTGGGCTGCCGAGGGCCGCTGCCGGAGTCCCCCCCTCGCCCCCCCCCGGACCGCGGTGCCCCGCTCCCAGGGGGACAGCCTCCTGTCCTGGCCACCTTGCGGTGACCACCGCAGCTGGGACCCTGGGGAGCACAGAGGGAGTGAGGGTTTAGGCCCTTGGAGGGCCTTGGGCCTCTGATCCTCTTAGCTGGCTGACCTGTGTTGGGAAAAACCTCCTTCCTCCCCTTCTGGGTCAGGGGACCGGTAGCGAAGGGCCGGAGGACCGCTCGGACTCATCCACACTGGAGGGCGGGGTGGACGTAGGGATGCCGGCGGGAAGCCACGTGGGGCCTCCTTGCCTTGACCTGGAGCCCGGATCCGCTCTCCTCTCTCTCCTTGGGGTGATGGCCCGTGGGGTTTTTCTCACCTTTCCCAAACGTACCGCCCTCCTGCCTTCCCCCCCACCATGATGTAATTTTATTTTTCTGGGGAGGAAGAGAGCAGAAGTGAGCTCAGCATGCAAATATAGACGTCTTGCAAAGCCACACTTAGCTGTCTCCTCGCTCTGCCTCTCTGCCCAGGCCCGGCATGGCAGCTCTCACTTCCTCTCCACCCCAGGGACTTTCCTCCCCCAGATTCTCAGCCAGACTGAAAGAGGGAAGGAAGAAGTGGGGAAGCATCTGTCTGCACCCAGGCTCCCGCCTGAGGGCCCTTGCCTCCACTCTGGCAGAGTCCGGCCCTGGGAAGAGGTCCGAGCCGCATCCAGGAAGGCCCTGGCCTCCCCTCAGTGCTGGCCGGGCAGACACCCCCTCACGAAGCCTCAGGTGAGCCCCTCCTTTCTTGGTCTAACTGCGCCCAAAGAGGTCAGACTCCTGCTGCTTCCCCTTCTCTTCAGCGACCTCTCCTGTCACCCCCTCTGAGAGCAAGACCACCTCATCCTCTGCTGTGTGCCTGTCTCGTTTGCTCTGTGTCGTGGGACAAAAGCCATGTCACCGGCCCATCTGCGAGACTCAGAGAAACGGGATGACTTCTGTAGGGTGACAGGCTCTGGTCTTCCCGCGGGGGGTGGGGGGTGCAGGGGCTTCACGCTGGCTCCGCCCCTTTCTCCGGCAGGTTAAAGCCTCTGACTCCCAGGGGCCCTGCGGCTGAGATGGGGAAGCTGATGCCCACCCGACAGGGTTCTCTGGAGACTTGGAAATCCTAAGTGTCTAAGGACTGGCATAGGTGGGCGCTGGAAACCTAGGGGCGACTTGTTTAGTCTGGGGCCTTCCGCTGACCCCTGCTAGACGGTCAGCACCCCCCCCACCTCCCGTTAGGACTGTGTGAGCCCAGGGCCCACCCCACGAATCAGACCAAGTACGGAATGGTCGCAAGTTGGTTTCTGCTCTACGCTCTTCTGTCTCCTCCAGGAGCACTTCCTTGGTTTGTCTCTGGAGGGTGACATGTGTGTCACCTGAGGCCTCCTTCTGCACCTAGCAGTCCACTCTTCTCTCAGCAGCACCTTCATACCTGGCCCATGACAACCGTCCCCTCTGAGTTCTGGGTGCGGTCAGTTCCTCGGCTTCCCCACACGACGACGTCCGACTCCCTGGCCCGAACACCGGCCTGGGCTGTGCTGCGGGGAGGGCGGGCCCTTCCTGCCGGGAACCTGGGCAGCCCGGGTCCGGGCTCAGGGTGGGGGCCCTGGTGTACAAAACTCTGTGTCTCCTCTCCATCCCAAGGCCACCGCTCAGGCTCTCCCAACTTCTGATGGGCTCTGACAGTGAGAGTCGCCCCTCCCCCCAACACACACCTGCTGTCTCCATCCTCCCCTCCCTCTGCCCACCCCGCTCATCACTGCCCTTCCTCCCAGCCCCAGGATTAAATTCAAACTCCTCTACACCCCGTGATGCCCCTCCATCCTCATGGCCTCCACTCGAGGGTCTCTTCTTGTCCCTCTCCTCTCTTCTGCAGCCCCAATATGACACCCACATTCCACCTGTGCTTTTGATGCTCTCCACTGAATGAAATGTCCCTTCCCTGTCTCCTTGGGCCCGTCAAACCCCATTCTTCACTGAAGGCCTGGAAAGCGCTCGCTGCCTGAAGCCACCGGAGCCCACGTGGCCTCTCTCTCCTGACCCTTTCTGTTCGTTTGCTCCTTCCGTTAACAGACATTTGTTGGGGCCACCTTTTGTGCGCCAGGCCCTGGGGGCACAGAGGAGAGGCCTGGGCTCCTGCCTTCCAGGGGCCTGCAGTCCCTTGGGGAAGACGGACGTGTGGCTACAGATGGAGGGTAGCTGAGGAGTACTGGGGTGGAGGCCGAGAGGGTGCAGCGCGACCCCAGAGGAGGGGACCGCCGCCGGCCGCCTCTGGGAAGGCCTCACCAAGAAAGTGATATTTGGCGTCAGTGTTGACGGTTCAAAGAATAGCTGCAGGGAGGGTGCTATCAAGCAGCACATAATCACTTAATTACGTATTGCTTTGTGTTCGGCTTCAGTTGTTTAGTTGCTTGTCTTGACTTCCCGGTGGGGCTAATCGGCACTCCCGGTTCTCCCAGAACCTACCAGTGGTGCCGGACAGACACCACGTGGGCGGGGAGAGCTTGTGGACTGGCAGCAAATAAATAGTTCACTCTTCTCTGGGGTAACTGCCTGGAGGGAGCCCCCCATCACAGCGCCCTAACAAGGCCCCCCCCGCCCCCATCCTCGGGCTGCCTCCCCCCCCCTTGCCGTTGGGGGGTGAGACCTCGGCAGCAGACACTTGCTCATGCTGCCCCAGATCCTTTATTGAGGCCTCTCGATATTGACCCAAATAGATTAACAAGAGATTGCTGGGGGGGAGAGAGAGAGAGAGAGAGAGAGCGCGCGCCCCAGACGCAGGGCCCACCCTTCCTCCTGGCCAGGGATCGGGGCCGCCAGAAGGAGGTAGGATTTGAGAGTGTGGGGAATTGTGTGTGCAGGCAGAGGCAGCAGAGGAGAAAGGCAGGACGGGCCCAGGGCGCGCCCCAAACCGTAGGAGCAGGGCCGCCGAGGGACACACCGCTGGCTGAGGCGGCTGGGCTGGCGTGTGGGGACGAGCGGGCCTCAGCACTCAGCATATGGCCTCCCTATGGCGGAGGACGGCCCAGTGTCCCCGGAGGAGCCCAGGGAGGGATGGGGGGCGGGAGGAAACACGTGGAGCGCGGGCGGGCTGGGAGGCGGCGGCCGCAGCGTCTAGTCGCCGTCGTCTTCGTCATCGTCCTCCGTGTTGATCTCGCCCTCGAGCACGTCCTCCAGCCAGTCCTCCAGCTCCTCTGTGGAGGGCAGGTCCTCCTCGTCGGCCATCTCCATCCACACGCTGTCCGCCTGGGGTGAGGCACACACGGGGCCGCAGCTCAGCCCGACTCAGGTCTTCAGACCTGCCCTCCCACTCACGGGGCTCCCTCGGTCCTCCTTCCCTTCCCTTCACCTGTCCCGGGCCCGGGACGCTGGCCAGGGGCGGGTCTAGGTGGGAGCCGCGACGGGGGAGCAGGGATGGCTGGGTTGGCCTTTGACGGGAAACCACCGGTGGCCAGAGCGTCAAGCCCGCCACCCTTCGGCTTCTTATAACCTGCTTTTCCAGCACCGACCGCAGAAGCCTCTAGTCTCTCTCGCAAGCCCTAAAAAACGACTTGCCTTTTCCAGAACCTGATACTCATTTTCCTACTTTTGACCTTTCGCACTAACTTTTCCAGCGGTCTGGAAACGACTTGTCATCAGCTGCACGCGTCCGGACTCCTCCAAGGCTGTGCGGTCCCCACTTTCGGTGCCACTCCCTTGAAACCCTTCTCTCTGATTCTCTCCAGCAGAAGTTGCTTTGATTTCTGTGGCTTCCTAGCATTTTATGGGTCGCTTTATGATCGAGTTTATGAGATCGGGCCGTGTCGTTAACAGAATAGCTGCGTCCCCAGTCGCACTGAGAACGGTATGAACGCAAAGACTGTGGGCCTGTTCCCTTCACCGCCACAGACGTGGCCGAAGCACCTGCCATGTGTGAGTGCGATTTCTGCCCTCAAAGAGCTGAGTCTGCCGGAGAGGCAAGCACGACGCAGAGCTAGCCGAGCTGAAGTCCCGTTCGCGACGCCAAATGGGCTCTGGGGGCGCCGAGGAGGGGGCCTCCCTCCACATGGGAAGTCTGGAGAGGAGGTGGACGGGGCCTTGAGGGATGAGGCGCCAGCTGCAGCGAGGGGTGTGTGTGCTCCGGGCCTGAGCCTCTCCCTCTGCCCAGCCCTGAGACTGGGCGTGTCTGACCCCCCGGGGGGTGGGGCGGTGGGGGGGGGGGCGGTCAGCCGAGAGCAGGGAGAGCTGGTGGGGCTGGGAAGCAGAGCTGGGGCCAGTGGGGCGTGCGGGAAGGAAACTCACATCGGTAACGTTGACCACTCCTATTTGTGGGGCTGACAGGTCGATGTCAAACGTCTTCTCCCAGTATGGCACCAGCTGTGGAGAGACCACGCACGGTAAGGTAACAGCATCTGGGAACGCCTGCATCCAGGAGGGGGAGTGTAGAGGGTCAGCCCGGGGGCAGAGGAAGGTCACTGTGAACCCACGGCGGGTGGGGGCCTGAAGGGAAGGGGTAGAGGTAAGCAGTTGCAGGTAAAAATCCCAAAAGGAAAGTATCGGGAGGGTCAGCTGAAGACACTGGCCCTTCCTTCCCCAGGAAAACTGGGTAGGAAGCCGTGTTCTGATCCTGGCTCTGCTACTGCGTGACCTGTGACTTTGGGCAGGTCACTTCTCAGTGACCCTCAGCTTCTGCACCTGTAAACTAAGGTCGTCGTCCCTGGTCATTGTCAGTGTTCCTCACGTATCTCCTCATTCCGTTGCTCCTTCAACAACGAGCCTGAGGTGTTGGGGATCCGGCTGGGAACGAAGCTGTCCCCTGAGGCATGGACTCTCCGTGCTCTCAGTCTGATTGCGTAGACCCACTTGCAGGGCTCCTGTGCCCCCCCCCCCCCGCCGCCCCCCCCCCACTCTGGTGTTTTGTAGAAGGAGTCAGCCCTGGGAACACCAGCTCCCTGCCTTGTCTCTGCTCTGGGCATCGATCGTGTGTGTTGTGTTCCATGCGATTTACTTCCCATCCTGTGCCCCCCTCTGGGGGTGCCCTCCGTGCCCACGGGGCCCTTGAGCACCGGACGTAACCTCCCAAGGTCCTCGGGCCGGGAGTTGAGGGAGGAGCTCTGAAAGAAGCTCCTCTCGGAAAGGGCCGCCGCGTCAGGCCCTGCCTCGGGAGAACCGTGCCTCTCACCAGGGGGAAGTCGTCAGGGTCGATCCAGATGATGCTGAGATCAGGGTTTTCCGTGTTGTCTTGGGCCACAGCCTTGAGCGTCTCCAAGAACTCGTAACCATCTTGGAGGGAACAGGAGTAAGCAGTGTTTGGTGGGACAGGGAAGGAAGGCAGGCGGACGCAGCAGGAGTCCTGGGCACGCCCCCCCCCCACCGTTGCTGCTGTCCCACGCCTGGGTCACTGCGCCCCGGGAACGCCTCCCACTGAGGCCTGCACTCTCGCAAGCACCCCTGTCCCCCGGTCACCGGCACCCGCACCCAAACCTGCGCCCCTCCCTCACCAGGATCAGCTTCCTCCGCGAAGGCCACGATGTGAATTCCGTCCATGTCGTCCTCCTGTTGGGGGCAGCGAGGCTTAGCCGCGCTTTCTGAAGTTAGGGAGCCACACACACCCTACATCTTCCCGGAATTTCGTGGAACTCCAGCTTCCGGATCAGGTACGTTCTTGTGGCGGCGGCCCTTTCCCAGGTGACACGGACGGCTCGGCCTCCCCTACAGGGACCCCGCACCTCCTCTAGCAAACTCTTTAGCCCCAGACCTCCCTCGCTGTCATCTGCGTCAGCGTCTGTGTGTCTCCTAATTCCTGGCACGTTCTTCAGAGCTACAGCCTACAAACTTTGCTGGTGCATGGTCTTTCCTACGTACGAGCCAGGCACGGAGCGCAGCAGGGCGGGAAGTTTCCAGGACTTGCGTCTTCGGCCACCTACGCCCCCCCCCCCCCCCCCGCCAGGGACCCGGCTCCATCGGGGGTGGGGGGGTGGGGACACTCACCCACGTCTCATACATACTCTCAGGCTTCAGCTTCCTCAGGGTGGACCTAGAAGAGACAGTCAGGACTCAGCGGGCGAGAAGGATGCACCCTCAGAGAGCTCTGGGTCAAGCCTAGGGCACAGACAGCTTGTAGGCCAGAGCAAAGCCATCTGGCACAGCCTAAGCTCTGAGCTCCAGGCCCAGGTCACCGCCTGGTTAAAGCAGGTGGGAGGGCAGCGGGTGGGCCTGTGGCCTGGGAGAGAGTCTCTGGGAGAAAGGTGAGAACGCGGTATCTGGGCATCCCCTCATTCATTCGGTACAGCTGAGTCTGAGAAGTTCTAGGTGCTGTGCGGGGCGCCGTGTGGGCATTGGTGAGCGAAGCGGACTGGCCCTCCCCGGCCAAGGGGGCCGTGATCTAGCGGGAGAGGGTGAGGTTGGTGGAGTCTCCATGGACACCAGGGGACGCTCCCAGTTGTGGAGTGCCACGAAGGAGGAGAATCGTGTGTGAATGCAGGCAGGGTCTCTCCGCCTCTGGCTGGAGAATTCTCGCTTGTGGGGGGCCATCCCGTGTGCCCTGTAGGAGCTTAGCAGCATCCCTGCTTCTCTGCCCCCCCCCCCCCCCCCCCCCCCGCCTCCCGCCAAACACCGGTAGCTCTCTCCTCAACCAAAAATGCCGGCCAGGATCCCATTCTGACATTTCCTACTGGTGGGACCTCAGTACCTGAGCTTGTTGAGAGGATTAAAAACAATAATAGAGATGGGAGCACCTGGCAGAAGCTGGTCTGTGTGCGAGTGAGCAGCCGTACCCAGAAGGGCCTTCACCTGCCTCACCTGCCTTCACGGATCCCCGGCCCCTCTCGCACATGAGGCGCGTGGGCGTTCTGGCCCGAGGAGGCGCCCCCCCGGCTCAGGCTTGCCCCCACTGCTCACCTCCTGTGCTCCTCCACGAAGCTGACAATCTCCTCTTCGCTGTTGGGCTTGTCTGGGATGGTCACAGGCTCTTCCATGAAGGCCTCATAGAAATCGATCTCATTCAGCTTCAGGGTCAGCTTCTTTGCCACCTTTGGGGGAGGGGGCAGGGGGAGTGGAGCGGGGGATGCGGGTCATGGGGAGAGGCCGTATCACTGCGAGCAGGTCTTAGAAGGAAGCCAGACAGTCTGGGCCCTTGTCACTGCCGCTGTGACAATGGACAAATGCCTTAACGTCTCTGGGCTTTGGTTGAACCTGAGAGGGGTGGGTTAAAGGATCTAAAATCTTTGGGGCAAGAGGGAGAGGCCTGAGGTGGGGTGGGGGTTGTCGTGTGTGGCAAGGGACCAGGTCCCCCCCATCGATTCTGGGAGAGAGGTCTGGAGGGCAGCTGCAGGGAGCGAGGGGGACCCCATACGGCCACAGGGAGGAGAACCTTGCTGTCGAAGGTGGCGAAGAAGGGGATGTAGGGGTGAAACTCCTCCGCCGCATCCTCAAAGGCCTTGTAATCTGAGGGAGTAACGCAGAGTCAGTCTCTGGGGGAGCCAGGGTCTGCCGGGGAGCCGTGGCCCCTCTGTCTCTCCCCGAGTCTCCTCTGGCCAGAGGGGTTCCTTCTGAGACCCACCCCCTAGTCCTCTGAGGGCAGCAAAACTTTAGTGGAGGAAGTTAGGGTGCTGGGGGTCCCCGTCTGGGAGCCCCAAGTGCAGGGAGGTCAGAGCAGCAGGCAAGTTGACCGTGCCAGGGGGTCGGTTTTAGAGATGCGGAGGCAGTGGGTGGAGTGGGGTTAGGGAGACGGGTTGAAACAGGGGTCCAAGGAGGGACAGGGGCATCTGGGGGTTACCCACGCTCTGAATCTTTGCTCTTGAAGTAGCCAATGAGTTTGATCTCATCCTCGATGTTCTCAAATGCCTGCAGTTCGCGTTCGCCTTCAATCAATTCCACAGGGTCCTCTAGGACCTGGGGGAGAGTGTGTTCTCGCCTCACTTGAAGGAGCAGGGGGAGGGATGAGGGCGGCAGGGCTGGGAGGGAGGGGCTGTCTGTCGCCTGTGTGTGCGTGTGTGTGCACGCGTGCAAGGCTGGACTTGGTTGGGGATGGGTGTGAAGTCTTAAAGCAAGGCCATTAGGTCCAGGAGAATCCTCACATCCAGTAGAAACTCCACCAGGGTGTCCGCAGAAAGCTCGCCATCATACTCGATGACTTCATCTCCCTTGAACACGTAGATGCTGTCCTCTTCCGTGAGGCCTAGGGAGCGAGCCGGAGGTGAGCCCGGAGGCCAGGCTGCCCACAGGTCCAGGGCCCGTCCCAGTGCCCCTGGACCCCACGCCCTCACCTCTCCCTCGCCCCTACCCCGCCCACCTCCCTTCAGGCCCCTACAGCCCTGGGCGCTGTGCCTGTGGGTCTACCCCGGCAGCCCGCCGGGCCCCGGGGCTCTCCAGGAGAAGGGGTGCTCAGCGGCGGTGTCGGGGGGACATAGGGAGACACAGACTCTAGCAAGAGGTCTCCCCCTCTCTGCTCTCCACAACTAGAGACACAGATATTCCTTTACCTCCTCCGAGGACTCCAGCCGCTCACTCCCGGTCCAGCCCTGTAACCTGCTGCCATTACTGACCGGATGACTTCATTAGTGACCGCCCTCCCCAGCCACATCCGGAGCCCGGTTCAGGCCTGTGGTGCTCCCTGGTGGCTGGTGCCGTAACCCCGGCCCCCCCCGGCCCCCCCAGGCTCTGGCCGGAGAGGCTTCTCCTGTCCTGCCGGTGTTCCCTGGCTGCCCCTTTCCTCCAGCGCCTAGCCCTGGTTTGTAGGTAAGTATGAAGAGGGCCAGCCCCCCCTCTTTCTAGGATCGCAGCCCGGGGCTCTCTGAGGCGTGTAGGAGATGCCGAAGCTCCTGCCGTCCCTGTCCCCCGTGCCAGTCTTCTCTCCCCGCTGCCAGGTCAGGCCCGGCGGGGCCCTTGGCCTGTACAAGGGCCGCCCTCCAAATCCCGGCCTGGGCCTCCCGCATCCCGCAAGCCCCCACACCTGGGCCTCCCCGGGCGCACACTACTGCGCCCCCCCCACCCCCCCCCTTACCTAGTTTCTTGGCTACAGCTGCGTCCTTCTCAGAGTCCACCAGCCCGAAGCCAACACCCTTGTCTTCGAGGACTTGGGCCGCTAACTGGAGGGAGCATAAGGTTAAAATCAGCTCTGGGATTTTTAGTCACCCCGTGCCCATCTCACGCTTCCCAGAGGGGTCATTTGGGATGTGGGGAAGATAAGAGTTGCCCTTGGCACTGCATAAAGCTCCAAGGTAGCTCCATTTGCCTGCAAGCCCACCCTTTTGGGCTGTAGTTTGGTTTCGGCCCCCGGACACGTATTGCTCGTGCACAGCGTGCTTCTGATGTTCCCGAGGGATGCTGGGGAGTCTGGCTTCAGAGTGACTGAGGCCCTTTCTGCTTCGGGGCTGAGGCTTCCCCGCCATCGTCATTAAAGGCCATGCTCAGTGTGGGGTGACATTAGAAGTCCCTGGGGTTCTTCTGAGTGAACCCCACTGGGGAGCATTTTGGAGGGCAGGAGGGTGTGTGTGTTGGGGGGGGCGGTCCGGGGTCCGGTCATGTCACCGAGGAGTGGCGGAAGCCAGAGAGCTGAGGGTAGAGGTCACTGGGGCCACCACTTGTCACCTTCAGAGGCAGAGACTCCAGCAGGCACGAGAGGGGACCCAGGCGGGGCTCTCCTCACCAAGACCAGACTTCCCCTGTGTCCCCCAGCCCTTCCTTTCTCAGGCTGTGGACAGTCACTCCCGCAGGTCCCTGCCCCCTTCAGCCTCCCGGCTGGACTCCGCCCTGGTGCCCTCTGCCGCGGGCTTGCAGCCTCACCCCGCCTAACACACACAGGCACCCAGATTCTCAGGAGGACGGGGAGGCTGTTGGCAGGTGGATGGGCCGAGATGCTGAGCACTCAGGATAAAAATACTCAGTGCATTAATCAGATGGCAGGTTCCAGCAGCCATAGGGGCCTACAGAAACGAGAGCCTGTGGTCCTTCCTGCAGGCAGGCTGGGGCCTCGCTGTCCTGCCTGGCTGGAGAATGGGCTGCACAAGCTTGGGCCGGAACATGAACAACCGTACGGCTAGAGAGCGTGTGGGGCCGCATCAACCAGTCATCCCCAAACACAGGCCCTTTCTCTTGTTGTAAGTCGGCTTGGGGGCGAGGAGAACCTTCCCATAGAGAGAAGCTGGGGAAGGCATTCTGAGGCCTCCTCCAATGGCAAGAATTTTCCAATCAGGGCATCTGACCTGACCCAATAGGGGCAGTTGGAGAATTAGGGAGAGAGGTACTGAGACCGGTGGGCGCCACGGTGGTCCCTGTTAAACCTTTGGTGGGAGAAACAGACACCATGCAAATAAGATGTCGGTAGCATTTAAAATGCCTACCCTTTGGTTCAACTTGGGGTGCAGGCCTGCGGTGTGTGGAGAGAAGGGGCATGTTCTGGCCAGGAGAGTAGGTGGGGGGCGTCGTGCAGCTCCAGGCCCCTCCTCCGACCAAAGCACGGCCCTTCTCCTCTTTGTGCTCCTCTTCCAAGGGCACCTCAGTCCAGGCCATGGAGGAGGGGTCTCCCAGCAGCCCCTCCCTCCTAAACGTGCCTACCCGTGGTGGGACTTTGGGGTCCCCAGTCACTTTCCCGTGGGGCTGAGGCCGCACGCCGCGAGGCCCCGAGTCCCCCTCCAAGTCTGCATGCGGCTGCGGGCTAGGGGTGGCCGGGAGAGGCCGCTGTGCTCTGTAGGCCAGCGGACCCCAGACTCACCTCCAGGATCAGCTCTTCCATCTCAAACTGTCTTTGTGAGGCCTTGTCATCCTCGGGGGGCTCGTGGTAGAGCAGCGCCAGCACCTCATACTTCTTGAACACATTCTTGTAGTTCTTGGCGTTGACGTTGACCACACGGTCCACACCGTCATACTGAGGGAATTCCAGCCCGTCCTCCCCCTGCACCCCCAACCTGGGTGTCCCTAGCACCAGCAGGAAGAACAGTGCCGGCCGCAGCCCGGGCCCCGTGCTGGCCCCCATCCTGTCGGCGGTGCGGTGCGGGGCAGGGAGCGGGGTCAGCCTCGGCTCTCCGGTCCCTAAGAGGGTAGCTGGGGTCGGGCGGGGCCCTGGGTCCTGAGCCCCGAGTGAGGGGCTCACAGGGGCGTGGGGTGGGGAATGGCCTGGAGCAGTGGACAGAGGACACTGCTGGGTCCCGGACAAGCTGCTGACAGAGCCAAGAGTGAATGGGTCAGGAGGAGGGGTAGCGACAGGGGGTGGGGAGGGAACCGGAGCTGCCCCTGAAATTGGCACCCCAGGGCCCCCACCTGGCTCCATCTAAATATGTCTCTGGGGTTGGCAGGAGAGAGGATAACCTTCTGAGGCCAGGACAGCCCCAGAGGGCCGAGACCCTCCCTCCTCCCCCACCTCACCCCCTGGCTCTGGGAGCCCCTCCCCCGCTGCCTTCCCCCACGACGGCCAGGGCTCCTCAGCACAGTCCCCACGCCGGCCCGGAAAGCTCATCGCCATATTAAGAAAGGAAAAAGCCTGAGCTAAAAATAAGACCAGATGAGTCGGAGGTAAATGAGCTGGGCTGGGGGAGGGGAGGCATGGGGTCATTAGGGAGAGTCCAGGGAGGGCAAGGGTACTCAGACCCAGGGAAATGGGGGTGGAGAGGAGGTATTCTGGGTCAGAGATTCGATTCGTACGACAGGACAAAGGGGGCACAAATGCCTAAAACCTGGGACTGTCCTCTGGATGTGGCCTGTTTCCTCCACCCAGCGGAGGAGAAGGTGGTAAAAAGCACCCGGGCTGCAGGAAGAGACCCCCTGCACTTCCCTTTCAAGAACCAGGACTAAGGATGATGTCATTCTCCGAATAAAAGATGGAGCCTCGGCCAGGACGGGCGACCTGGCTCAGCCCCAGCCACTTTCCTGTGCTTCACTCAACACCCTAAGTCGGGACGCGGGGGAAGGACGGGGCATGGGGCAAGAAGCGCTGGCCCACATCTACGCTGCAGAAGTGTGATTTGGGGTTTCTCTCCACGGAAAGGGGAAAGTCCTGCAGCTTCTGCCTGCTGCTTGTGCTGGGTACTCGGATCAGAGGGGACTCAGTTCTCTAGGGCACGGTGGGGAGGGAGGGTCCCCCAGGGCTGGATGACTGTAAGGAAGGAGAGTTGCCGCAGTGCATTCTGAGCAAGAGGATCCGGTATAAAGGCCAGGGGAGAAGCTACCTCAGGGAAAACGAGGTGGGCCCTGCACCAGAGCTGAGGATGTTGATTGGTTCCGCGCACTTGAGAGCCCAGGTGGAGTGCGGGGGAGGGGCTCTAACTTCCTGGGCCCCATCCTGGGGTGAGGGCTGTGGATGAGTTCAGCTCTGGGTACCTAGGAAGGGAGGACCCTCTTCATGGCCCTCCAGTGCTCTTACCAGGCACAGGTAAACTGAGGCACGGGGGAGCCCATGGGAGAGGTTAGATCAAAGCACTCCATCCCCACCCTGAGCTGTCTCCGTTTTTGGAGAGACAGGGTTTATTTTGCACCCAGGCAGGGGCATGACACTGTGTTAGAGGGATAACTTTTCCCCCTCCTGTGGGGTGGGCCTTGCACCGCCAAGCAAGGAAGGCCACGGAAAATCTCAAGAACGTGCCAGGAGGGGGTCCAAGAGAGACAGCTGTCCCTGGAGCAAGAGAGGCCAGAGCTAACCTGAGCAGGGCCGGTTGGAGCTAAAGGGGCCTCGGAACACAGCTCCCGGGCTCCCAGGAGAGCCACTGAGCGGCCCACACGCCCACGGCCACGGCCGGACGGAAGGCCCACAGGAGGGAGGGCGTGGATTTCTGACTTCTGCGGCACCCTGGGGGAGGGGAGACTCCAGAACATTGGACCTGCCCCTCGGCACCCCCAAGGGTGTGGGATGGGGCTAAGTGGTGACCTGGGCCCCCCAGTCCCACCCAGTCCACCCCAGCAGCTGCACCCTCCCCACCTGCTCCTCACCCCTCTCTCCCTGCTGCTTTGCTCCCTACTTTCTATTCCGTCCCTTCCCTCTGGACCCCTGCCTTTGGGCCCTTGGACTTAATAGGCCTCAGCAGCCGGTATCAAATGACTCTGAGTTGGGGCCTCTGTATTTTTAACCCACCAGACACCCGAAGCTCCTGCTACTGAAACCCGAGGAGCTGGCCCCTCGGCGCTCCCCATCCCCACTCACTCCCCACACCCTGGCCCCTCCATCTTCCAGGCCTGGTTCAGCCACGTCAGCAGCAGGGGAAGGACCCCAGACCGACATAGCCCTGTCCCTAGGGGACCTGCTGTTGGAGGAGGGAGGGCGACCGGAGGGAGGGACCTTGGGAGGAGCCCGACGCAGGGCCCGGAGGGGCTGGCTCCACCTTACAGTGGCGTTCTCTTTGCCAGCCCACTGCCTCTCACCCTCCAGAGCCATCCGTGGACCTCCCCCTGCTCACGACCCTATTGTTCTGGTTTTGGTTTTGCAGTTGGGTGTTTTCGGCGCAGCCCTCATCGCGGGACTGGGCCCTAAGTGGTTAAGGGCAGAAGTGTTGGCGTCAGACAGACCTTGGCGTCCTCATCGGTGAAACAGGGTGGGTGCTAAGAGTCTGCTTGTTGTGTGAGTTGCTGGACGGTGTGCACAGGGCGCTCGTCCCACCGCGGGGCACACCATGCTGTCCCTTAACACACATGGTTTGGTTTTGATTTCCAACAGACTTCCTCAGCATTTCTCTCTGCTCTGCATGCTTTGGGCTCAGCCCCCGCAGAGGTGTGACCAGGCCCTGCCCTCCAGGGCAAAGTGGACCAGCTCACAGAGCAACAGCCAGCACAGGACCCAAGGGGAAGGGGGAGCCACGTCTGACGGTGGCCGGGAGGGGTGAGGGCCCAGGGCACCTCCGACTCCTCCACCTGACGCGCAGCAGGGAGCCTGGGCCCAGCTTCTCAGGCTCCGGACGCCGGACCTTGGGGAATGTCTGTCACCCTGGGCAGAGCCTGGGTGCGAAAGGGCAGGGTGCTTCACCTAAAGTCAAGGCTACAGGATCCCAAATGATGGGACGGGGTCAGGATGCCCGAGGGCAGGTTGTGGAGGCAGGGACCAGCTTCCGGTGCCCAGAGGAAGGCGGGGTGGCCGGCCGGCATTCGCCACTCACCCTGGGACGCTTCCCAGGTCCCGTCTGGACCCCGGGTTCTTCGTGGATGAACTAAGGCCTTTTCTAGCACTAAGTTCCATGAGGAGTCCATGTGCCAGTCTGGACAAGGGTGCTGTGGCCCCTCTCGAGGCTGGGGCTCCACCGCCTCTCCCTCACCTCACCCGAGCCTCCCTGCTCTACCTGTCCTGTCTTTGCTTTCCCTCGGGTCTTTGGACTTTAAGTCGGGGCTTAGCCCTCGAGGGGCAGGGATGCTCGATTCGGACCCCCTCCCAGCCTCGACTCGGTCCCTGAAAGACCACCCTGCCCGGCTCCTGTGGAGACACCGTCACAGTAATCCCCTCTTTCCAGAAACCAGACAGACACATCCAGCCAGGTGAGAGCCATTGCAAACGTTTATTCTCTAGACTGGCTACTGATTGAACAGGACGGCGCCTCCCCCACTGGGCCCCAGCCGGACACAGCCTGTGCTTGCCCTCCACCCCCGCCCCCCCCCCCCCCCCCCCCCCCCCGGGCCCAGTCCAGCCCCAGGATTGCCTGTCTCTCTCATCCCAGGTAATTCATCCCAGCAACTCTGTCCCAACTCAGGCTCTTTCAGATGCGCCAAGCTCAGAACCCCAACCCCTCCGCCCCCACCAGTCCTGGGACGCCCCCGGCAGGGGAAGCTCCTCCTCTGCTGAGTTCAGTAGTAGGTCTCTCTCTCCAGCCAGCCTGTGGACGAGAGGAGACCCGAGTGAGCGGGGGAAGGTGGAGGGGAGCGAGGACAAGGTAGGAGGCTGGCGGTAGAACTCAGGGCCCCGAGGACTGGAAGAAGCCGGATGCCGGAGGCCAGGAGTCAGGACCTTTCCGGCAGCACGTGCAGGCTGTGGGGTGGGGAGAGACGGACCCCGCCCCCGGGAGCCAGGCAGGAGGGGAGAGCCAGTTAGGAGGCTGGAGGCCCCCCAGAGCAGGGCGTGGGGCGCCTCACCGCCAGGATGACGTCGGATGATGAGTTTTCGGACTTCATCATAGATAAAGATAAGAATGCTGTAGGGAGTGGCGCAGAACCACCAGGATAGCCTGTGGGGAGGAAGCGCTGGTCAGCGGGGCGGGGCCAGAGGGGCCAGAGGCGGGCAGGTGCCGGGAACAGCGCAGAACCGAGCGTCTCTCGTCATCCTGTGCAGGGTTGAGCCCTAGCTCTGGGGAGGTCGGAGCTGAGGGAGGGAGGGAGGGAGGGAGGAGACAGAAACAGAAGAAGCCGGTGATAACAGAACGTGATAAATGCGCGTTAGAGGTACACGCGGTGTTCCTGCTTCTGCAGGCGCTCAGGGAGACCCCTGTTGCCTTTCGGGTCTTCGGGGCTTTGCACCCCCGAAGGGGAGGTGCTCTGAGCGGGGTGGGTCTACCTGAGATGGCACCTGTGGGGTTATTTCACCGAGGAATGGATATACTTGGCCATGTTGCAAACACGGGGAACGTTTTTCTTCCGGAACCTCTTCTGTCATTAGAGGCCAGGGAGAGAGACTCTGGGGAGGAGTCAAATCACAACCACTGTTTGTTCCCTTGGGTGACAGGGAGGTGGCCTAGACCAGAGCCATCCCAGAGCAATACACTGCGAGCCACCTGTGACGCTTACTGTTTTCCAGTAGCTGCATTAAAATAAGTAAAAAGTTACAGGGGCAGTTAATTCTAATAATAGGTTTTTATTTAACCCAATATATCCAAAGTATCATCATTTCAACAGGGAACCAATGTAAACATTATTAAGGAGATATTTTACATTCTTCTCTTTACCCTAAGTCTTTGAGATCCAGGGAGTACTTTAAGCTGACGGCGCATCGCACATCAGACACTTAATTTTCAAAGGGTCAAGAAAATGTAGTCCAACCCAAACAGGAAAGCTGTATTTAGCAGAATAATATCTGACACTGCTTGAGTTTGTAACTCTACATTAACTAGATAAAATTTCAAATTCAGTTTCTCAGTCTCACTAGCCATATTTCAAGAACTCAATAGCAAGTGATGGAAAGAGGATGATGTGGGAAACGAAGGCAAAAGAAAAGTTAAATTTCCATACTGCCTTCAGCCCATTGACAAGTCCCTGAAACAGGCAGCGTGACCTTCCTCTAGGGATTCAGCTGCCTTGATGTTGCTACCTTGCTAAGGGCAAAAGGCAGTCTTAGCCCGACGCCCAGGACCCTGTAAGTCTATTTTAACATATAGAAATTCCTTTGGAAACTTCCTTTATCTCTACCCCTCGAGATACATGTTGGCCGTCATCCTCCGAGGATATGACCCACCGATACACGTCTGAAGGGTCTCATGACTAAGGTTTTATTAGACGGTAATAAATGACCTTTTCCTAATAATAGCTAGCCCCCTCAAGGCCCTGGGAACCTTGCTCCCAAAATTCCTTAGAGACTGATGATGCCTCCCTAACCCTCTCCCAACTTGAAAGTATATAATCAGGGGCGCCGGGGTGGCTCAGTCGGTTAAGCGGCCGCCTTCGGCTCAGGTCATGGTCCCGGGGTCCTGGGATCGAGCCGCGCATCGGGCTCCCTGCTCAGCGGGAGCCTGCTTCTCCCTCTCCCTCTGCCTCTCACCCAAGCTTGTGCTCTCTCTCTCTCTCTCTCTCACCATCTCTCTCTCCATGTCAAATAAATAAATAAAGTCTTAAAAAAAAAATGAAAGTATATAGTCAGCCCCAGTGCAGCTCTTTCTGCCCACGGGTCCTGGCCCTGTGCTTTAATAAAACTACCTTTTGGCACCAAAAACATCTCAAGAATTCCTTCTTGGCTGCCGGCTTTGAACCCTAACGTCCTTGCTGCGTCAGACGGCGACTGCCATATTGGCCAACGTGGGCCTCAGCCGTGGTTCCTCCCCCGCGCACACACACAGTGCCATGCACACAGCCACAGACTCGCGCACGGCAATCACCATGTGTCGCTCTGTGTCCGTGTAGGTCGTGAGGGAATAAAACTGATGACGTGATGGCCTTTGATCTCAAGGAGCTCAGGTGGCCAGGGAGACGAAGGGAGCAAAACAACTGGAGTAGAGTGTTAGGTGACACGTGTTACGGTCGGGGTAGGATATACAGAATGTTTGGGAGCACAGCTAATGGTCCACTGCATCGACTATGACTCGTATGCTGACTTCGAGAGCAACGGGATCAAGCTACTGTGACCAAAGCTCCCACCGTGACCCACGCAACCGTGCCGGGCGCACTGTAGCATCTCCGCGTGTTAATTCTCACAACGGTCCGCCCGGTGTGTATGAGGGAGACCGCAGGTACTGCTTACACACTGTCCAGAATAATACAACACAGGAGAGTTGAAATGAGAACCTGGGCCTGTCAGCATCTAAGGGCAGCGCCAGTGTCTGTTATTAAGCATTAACTGGGCACCGACAATATACAAAGCATTGTGTAAAACACTGCAAGGGACAGAAAGGTGAGAGAGGTGTGTGAATTCATAGCAGACGAGCCGGAAGCGCACACGCTAGGTCATTAATAGACGGCCTCTGCAGGTGGGGTGATGAGAGGGGGTGGCATGGCAGTTTTGCTTTACTCCCTGTAAAATTTTCTTTTCTCTCTCTCTTTTTTTTTAAGATTTATTTATTTATTTTAGAGAGAGCACTTGTCCTCATGCAAACGGGTTGGGGGACTGGTAGAGGGACAGAGAGGGGAAGCAGACTGTCTGCTGAGCACAGAGCCCCAAGGGGCTTGATCTCAAGACCCTGAGATCATGAGCTGAGCTGAAACCAAGAGTCAGACGTTCACCAGAGTGAGCCACCCGGGAGCCCCTCCTTGTAAATTTTTTCACAACAAGGGTATACTAATGTAAAAAACAATACAGACCAAAAAACAAAACCATGGGCCTGTTTTGAACAAAACAAGATACCAGACAGTAGGATTCCTGCACGCCCACTCACATATGCACCTTGAACATGTTTGCCTAAGTACAACAGAATTAGCCATGCGTAGATTAGGCTATTTTTATGTTTTCTTCTGCTCGAAGCAATTTGTATCTTTGAACAGCTACCGCTGCACTTCACCATAAAAAAGATGCCCCTGTGTTGATTGCGGGTAAGTCTGCTAAATTTGCATGTCTCGCGGGGTGCCATCACTTGGCACAGGCCCCAGTCCCTCCCTAAATAAGATGTGTTTGTGGGAGTGCAGACAGTTCTCCTTGTATCACTGAGGGTAGCCATGTCCATCCAGGCAGCCCCCAGCTTGCGGCTTCCCTGTTCAGACACGCAGCTTCCCCTCCCAGGCTCTCCCCGTGCTGGAGACCCCCAGCCTGTGTCCCTTCCCTTACTCACTTGAGTGGGTACATCCGCAGGGCCGTGTCCATGCCTGGAGTGTAGGACAGAAAAGCAGCCAGGAAGGTCTCCTCCATGATCCCAAATATTAGGATCTTGTTTCTGGGAAGAAATGTTGAAGGGTGAGCTGGAGAAAGGGAGGGAGAGGTAGGGGAGCCGGCGCCCCGTGTGCAGGTGTGAGGGGAGGGCGGGCGGGGGCGGGGAGGTGCTCACTTCATGCCCTGGTGGAAGACTGAGTTGTGCCGGGTCTTGCAGATGATGAGGTCGGCCCACTGCGCGACCACAATGCTGACAAAGAAGGCCGTGTGGCAGGTGAACTCCAGCACCTTCCGCTGCTCGTAGGTCTGCGGGGGCGGGCAGAGTGGAGACGGACCGTGTCAGAAGGGATCCGGATCTACCTCGTAGGCTTCTTCCCTCTCCCGCCGTCCTGGACCCCAAGGCCGAGTTAGGTGTTAGGCCCCCACACTTCCCACCATCTCGTCTCAGCACTTCCCGTGTTGGGTTGTGAGTGGTTGACCTGTTTTCCTGACCCACCGAGAGCAACTCAAGGGCAAGCACCTGTCTCACTGACCTTGGCGCCGCCCTCCCATGCTTAGTTCAGGGGGTGGCAGGTGTACGGCTCCGAAGTATTCAGCAGGTGAACAAGAAGGGTGGTATGAGGGGGAAGGCAGACTCAGAGAGCAGAGTCAGAGGAAAGAGCTCCGAAGGGGATGGATCTCTCCACCCCACCGCGGAGAAGGGAAGGCCCGAGGGGGCGGCACCGGAGAGGAGCGCTCATTCACCCATTGGGTCTTCTTTGCATCGGTAGTTTCCACATAAGGAACCTAAGTCTAGTGGGGAAGATAAGTGGGCTGGCCAGCCAGCGTCATAGGAGAGAGGTCAGAGAGGACTTTGGGAACAGAGAAGAGACGCATCTCCCTTAGACCGGAGGAAAAAAGGCCCTGTTTCAATGATGGAAACATCATGGTTTTAACTGGTAGGTTGAATAAAGAATTTGAGAATGTGGAGGACTGACGACAAGACGCTGCGTACCGAGCCTCATGGGCTGTGGCGCCTGGAGCGAAAATAATGCCTCCCGTGATTGGAACACGAAGGCTGGAAGTTGATGAGCCCCGAGCTGCGCGGGGAGCGAGTGCCCCGGGCCCGTTTGTGATGTTAGGTCGCCCCCGCCACTGCCGCCACCGGCGTGCATGTGGCCAGCCACCAGCACCCCAGTGCTCTGTGGTCGCTGGCACATTTTAGCTCGACGCCCTGACTACGCCTGCTCCTGTCCTGGATTCTGGGGATTCAAACATCCGTGTGGATGATCCTTCCACCGCCACGGTCTCAGCGTCCCTTGGTCTCCCTCTCCAGAGGTGTGGCCCTCCACTCCCCACCTCGGTTGCTGGCGTCCATGTCACACCCGGATCTGTCCTTGCCAATAGCTAGTTTCTCTGTGATTTCCATTTCGAGCATCTCTTTCTCTCTGACCACCGCTCGGATCTCTCCATCCCGCCCACTCTGGTGTCTCAATTCCAACACTTCCTAGACTCCACTTGGAGTTAAGTTCCATTGACCCTGTAGGTTACATATTTGGTTGTTGTCTCCCCTCCCACCCCCTGCCCCTCACTGGAATATAAAGTCCACAAGAGCAATAACTTGACCATATTTGTTCACTACCAGACCCCCCAGGGCCAGAAGAGTATCTGGTACCTAGAAGATGCTTCATGAATGAATGAGTGGTGATCAGTGGAATTAATGGTGAGAGGTATTTAGAAGGTAGAGAGCTCTCCCTGCTTCTAGCAGTCTGTGGGCGGGGGTGGGGTGGGTGGGGTGGCTCTGTATGCGATTATCTGAATTTTACGGCAAGGGAAGAGGCATAGACCCTGCCTTTATGAACTTTATTCCTCAGGGCGATTGTTCTCAACCCATTCTGCAATACCTCAAGATGTCTTTGATGTAATTTGGTGTTACTTCAAATTAATTTTAATTACC
The DNA here is from genome assembly GCF_009762305.2 of Zalophus californianus. Taxonomy (NCBI): domain Eukaryota; kingdom Metazoa; phylum Chordata; class Mammalia; order Carnivora; family Otariidae; genus Zalophus; species Zalophus californianus. Next base: position 4,855,562 of record NC_045604.1, on the reverse strand, counting down.
TTTAATTTATTACAAATAAATATATGTTAAGCCGCGTCCTGGCAGCAGGGAGATGGTATCAAGATATAAAACTAATAAAGCCTGGAGTTGAGGATCGAGGAAATGCTGACAATGTAATGACTTTGGGCATCATTGGACCCTGGAGCATTGTTGGTGGCTGGGAAGATTGACCCCTGATGACTTCATGGGGCTCGGCTAAGGGAAGCCAAGTGTGTACAAGGGGCACCTTTCCAACAACCAGGATTCTAACACACTTTTGAGAAACCTACAGTTAGCTTGGTTTGGAGGCATCATGGTGAAGGCGGAAGGTGTTGGGCAGGAACCAGGGCAGAGCTCCCGTGAAGCTCTAGGGATGCCCTGTGGGACTTGGCACAGGTCGCAAAATCTTTCTAGATTCAGTTTCCTTGTTTACAGAGTGATGATAACAGACCACGTGTCTTCTACAGATTTTGCATCCTCTGTGGTCCTACGATTCTAGCAATAATTGGTGTCACATCGCCCACTGTTTTAGAAATTAGGAAAGGCATGTTCACAGGTAGGAACAAGCATACTTATTAAAATTCTTGAATACGTCCTGTTGGCTTAGAGGGCTTCAGTTTGAACCTCAATCATGTTGGGTTTTACGAAAGACTACCAGAGAGAGGCATCCTCTGAGTTTAACAAGTTTAGAAAGGTGAGAAAGGGAGATACAAAGCACATAGATTTTCAGACTTGAAGTCGTAATTTTTGAACTCCCATGGAGGGAGGGAGTGAAACAGAGAGAAGAGTATCTGGTACCTAGAAGATGCTTCATGAATGAATGAGTGGTCGTCAGTGGAATTGATGGCGAGAGGTATTTAGAAGGTAGAGAGAAGAGAGAGAGAGAGAAGACCCAGCACTCACTTTTGGGGCAACGATGCCTAGAACCTGGAAACACAGAAATCAGCCCCCAAAAGTTGACATGACGAGGAAGACCTCTAGGTCCAAGGAAGCTGAAAGATCCAGCAAGGTAAGGACAGGTGACAGACAGTAGGAAGGAGCAGAAATGAAGTCATCGTTTGAAAAGTCTTCCTTTGAAGAGTATTTGCCGACGTGATGGGAGTTTGAGGTCACGTAGGACTGGAGATGAGGTATCATCTCTTCTCCGGTATTCTCCGCTCTTCCCTGTGCCTTCGTCACCCTTACTGGTCACCGTCTCGGGCGCTACCTCTTCAACTCACCCACTGCTGTCCGTAGCTGTCTTCCAGGTCATTGAAGAACCGGTCCTCCCAGTTGAGGCGGATGCCTAGCAGGTCAACAGGCTTGAAACCGTTCTCGGCCAGGATCACAAAGTAGGTGAAGAATCCAGCCAGAGCCTGGATCATCCCTGTGAATGACAGTCACAGGACAGAAGAGCGTGGCTCAGAGAAGGACCTTAAAAGGCAGACCGTGGAAGGGGTTGTGGCCGGGTTCTAGCTGGGCTGGTGTGTGTCTGAGCTTTTAGTGCTGAAGGTGCTTGCCATCGGCGACCTGATCCCTTCATCTCTGTAGGGTTTGTCTCCAAGCCCTGACGTTTCTTTCGGAGCTCTAACCCAGAGTCATCTTTGAGTCACATGACCAAAACTGAAAGGATCCTGGAGAGGGTTTATTCCCTCTGTCCCTGAGCGAGCGCTGGGCTCTTCTGGGCCCACTCTCTCTTACGTGCGGACCCTCATCAGGTCCTGTCATCTCCTCGCACCTCCCCCCTGCCCCTTGCCTGTCCCTTAGTCGACACCTCTGCCTCCAAGCCTAGCCATGCGGTGGCGGACACCAGCGTTTGGCTACCGACTGCTGAGCTGCGCACCAAGTCGATCCTCACGACAATTATAAGCTACTATTTACCTTCGAGAGATGGGAAAACAAGCATGACAAAGATTCGGTCGTCATCCAAGGTCTTACAGGTAGTAAGTAAGCGGTGAAACTGGGATTCAAACATAGGCCTGGCTCCTAAATCTGTGCTTTTCCTATATGTTTCCTCCTCTAGATATTGGGGTGATCTCCCCTGTCCATCCCTCACCTGCTCCCTGAAACACTGCACCGGCAATTCAAGAGCAAAGACTTCGAACAGCTTTCCAGTGTCTTCCCAGGCTGGCCCGGGGTAAGTGCTACCTGTACCCACAGCCTCGTTCTCTCCTGCTCCTTTCTGAGGAGCAGGGGCCCCCCAAACTGGTTATTTGCTCTCCTGCAAGCAGGCATGTGAGTTGCCCTCCTCTGGCTGACCATACATCTGCGATCTTCCGGTACCAGGCGCGAGTCCTGTTCCCTCCACACGGCCTCCCTGACTGTCCTCCTGGCTCCCGAGCCCCCTGCTCTGTTCTCCTCTCGCACGTCCTGTACACACTCATTTCTCAGCACTGGGAAAGATGCTACCATTTTGTGTATATCTGTTCCTTCTCGGCTGGACTCTTAAGTCAAGGGCAGATCACATATCCGTGGCTCCTTGTGTTCCGGGGGCCCAGCACAGAGTTTGCCGTCATGAAAATATCTCCCTGACTCCAGTGGCCTGGCAGGTGCAGGCCCTCCCCACACCCCAGCCCCCCATGCCTCTGGCCGCACCAATCTGTCCATAGGCCATGCCGATGAGGCGGTGGTTCACCAGATTATCGCTCCTTGGATTCCGTGGGGCCCTCTTCATGATGTCACTTTCAGCTGACTCGTAAGCCAAGGAGATGGCCGGGACCTGGAGGACGGAGGGTGGGGGTGACAAGGGACACCAAGTTCAGAAGGAAACACAGAAGTAACTCGGGCGAGCTCTGTCCCTCCCCCGGACACAGACTTCTCCTGCTCCCCAGTCCTCTCGTGGCAGCTCTGCGAGCAGGGTCCCAGTTTGGGGCTCACCATGTCGGTGCCCAGGTCGATGCAGAGGATGGTTATGGTGCCCAGGGGCAGGGGGATGTTGGCGATGATGAAGAGCAGGAAGGGGGTGATCTCGGGGATGTTGCTGGTCAGGGTGTACGCGATGGATTTCTTCAGGTTGTCGAAGATGAGGCGGCCTGGGGGAGGAAGGCCGCTCTTCTGTGAGAAACGCAAAGAGGACACCACCCACACACTGGCTCCTGGACAGAGAATACTACAAAGCAGAGCCACAGCCCGTGGAAGGGTCTGGAGGTCCGAGACCTCGACCCAGTCCTCGCTCCCAGCTTTGCTCCCGAATCACGTGACTCTTCATTAGAGCCGTGCTCTATTAGCACGCCATGTCTGAGCCCTCCTTGTTCATGGATTCCGTGGGGCCAAGAGCACCTGACCCCTGAGAATGAAATAGGGCTGGGCTGGGCTGGCACTTGGCGATGTCTGAGAACGCCAACATAAAAGCCATTAGAGGTGGAAGGCTGAGGTGGAGAGAGTCCCGACTTGGGTTCCAATCCCATTCTCTGCCGCAGCAGCTTGTGACGCTGGGCACCTCCCCAAGCCTCATTCCGCCTCCCTTGCGAGATGGCTTGAGTCTTTCCTTGACGACCCTTTCAAAAACTGTAACCCCAGCCCCGTCGCACTGATCTCCTTGTAATATACTATGCAATTTATTTTGCTGCCTGTCTTGCTCCACGAGAAATTAAGGAGCACGAGGGCAGGGATTTGTGTCTTTTTATTTCCCATTGTTACATCCCGGGATCTAGAATAGAGCCGGGTACATGGTTGGTGCTCAAAAAATGAATTGAATTGAATGGATACCAAATACCGAGCAAAGTGTCAGGATGATACGAGGTCTCAGTACAACGGTATAACTATTACTCTTATGTGGCTTGTCATAGGGTTCAGCAAGATGACTGCAGGCAGAAAGCAAGGAGCCCAGGAAGCAGGGTTCTGGGGCTCTCCTGCTCACCAGTGGGTGTGGTCTTCAGAACTCTCTGGGAAAGTGGGCGCTTGATTCGGCTCGTGCAGTCAGTCCCTAGATCAGCCTCCAGCTGATCTCATTGTATCAACATCATTCAGGCAACAGGTTCCCGGGGACCCCGGAGATTGTGGCGGATGGAGTCGTCCCAGGGAAGGGCTACATCCTGGAACCTGCTGCAGACCCACTGGAATGTGTGTGAGGGCCCAGGGGGTACTCTGCTAGACCAGGGTCCCCGTCTCCTTCACAAATCTGCACTTGCCTTCCACCTCATACAAAAGGGCTCCTGGCAGTGATGTTCCAACGACGGCCGAGTCTAATTTACAGAATTTTGTCTTACACTGATTATTCCCAGTCCGTACAGGATCACGGAGGTGGAATGTTGGGCAAAGGGAATGATAGAACGCACACCAGCTCCCGCCTGTCACCTGAGTTGACGGGCACCCTGCCCCCTCACCCTCCTCCACGCCCGTGACGATGGAGGCAAAGTTGTCGTCCAGCAGGATCATGTTGGCGGCCTGCTTCGACACGTCGGAGCCCGTGATGCCCATGGCGATGCCAATGTCAGCCTTCTTCAGCGCGGGGGAGTCGTTCACGCCGTCCCCGGTCACCGCCACAATGGCCCCCTGGACGAAGCACAGAAGGAGTGAAGTCATCACTGTGTCGGATCGAGACCGGTCCCAGAGGTCACTCTGATCCCATCATCCCTTGTTTCTTAAAGTCCTTGTGCTTGGCCCTTTCTTCTCCTGCTCCTGCTGAGATGTGAAAACTCTCAGGGGGCCCCCCACCTGAAGCCCGTCTCGGGGCTTGAGACAGGGTGCTCTGTGGAGTCCCCCGCCTCTGCCAGCCCGAGGAGGTTTGGGGCAGAGCTGGGCCGGGCCCCCCAAGTTGCCCCCGTCCCCTCACCAGCCTCTGACAGCCCTCCACGATGATGAGCTTCTGCTGCGGGGACGTCCGCGCGAACACGATCTCCGTGTGGTTCTTGAGGATCTCGTCCAGCTGCTCCGCCGTCATGTCCTTCAGGTCAGAGCCGTGCACCACGCACGCCTTGGCTTCGCTGAGGCAGGGAGGTCAAAAGCCACTGCAGAGCGCTCAGAGTTCCCTGGAGGTCCCAGTGCCTCTGTCCAGGCTCCGCCATACCCTCCTGTTTCTGCCTTCAGCCCGGCTCCTCGCTTGTCCCCAGCCACCCACGGTCCCCGGACGGACACGCTGCACCCCTCCCCGCCTCCCACCCGCTCCTCCCTTTGCTCTGCGTCCTTCCACCCACTTCCTCTGAAAACCCACTGGCATAGTCACTGGGTCGTTTTCCCATTACATTTTACTTTGCAATAAGTAAACCCTACACATCCCACCTACTATAGGAGCCTCCGGGAACTGTAGCGAGAGGGGGTCGGGGTGGGGCGGCTGAGGATGGAGGGGACACACGGCAGGTCTGAGTTCTTTAGGGGCCCCACCTGGTGTTGATCTGGCTGATAGGGACCTGGAGCTGCGCAGCCATGTCCTCTGCCGTCTCGTTGCCTTCTGATATAATGCCCACACCTTTGGCGATGGCCTTGGCTGTGATGGGGTGGTCCCCGGTCACCATGATCACCTGGGTCGGGAAGGGAAGGAAGGGGGGCAGAATCATCTTCAGGGCTTCCTGGACACTTGGTCTTTCTCTCCAGGACCTGACGGATCACTACCTTCACTCCACAGGGCTATTTGTAGGAGTCCCCGAGGACTTCTGCTACGGTGGCTTCGTCCCTGGGGACGGGGTCAGGACCACCAGACCGTAACACATAGAACTGTTTGGGTTCTAGATTTCCCGGGCATAAACTGGGGATTTGGGTGTATGACTATATTCCGATTTTCACTGAATTGTTCCAGAAGCTGTTCTGTTTCTTTAAGCTCAAAAGACAAACACCTACACATAGAACAGATGGTAATAAAGGGACATCTGCGATAATCCTTCTGCTTAGCAAAATATCCTCTAGGCCCAGGTGCGTTCTGACCCCCACTGTTCCCTACCCCCCCCCCCCCCCCGTGGCCTCCCCTGGGCTCCAGCCCTTTCGCCGACGCCCTGTCCCCCGGCTCCAGGCTGTGCCAGCATTGTGCTCCTTCTGTGTGTCAGCACTCCTGCTGCTCTGGACCGGGAGGGCTTGCCTCTGTCTGCTGGCCCCAGTGCTCTGCAAGAATGGGCCGTGTCCCGGCTCCCTGTGAAGCTCTGCTCTTGCGCAAAGCCTAGCACATAGCCGGCGTTCGGCAAACAGCCATCAGATGCGGGAATGAAAGAATGACCGCTTCTTGAGAATCAGGGCCCCAGGCTCCCGAGTGCCCTCTGGGCGCACGGCTTTCCCTGGCTCCTCCGATGGAGGGAAAGGAAGCTGCGAGGCTGTGGCTGAACTGTCCTGGGAAGGTCCTGGAAAGGTCCGTCTGTTTGCTTTCAGAGCATGGAAACAAGCCTGTAGGGAGTGTTTCCCGGAGCCTGCCTCGTTGTGCGCTGGCCTGAGAGCAGCGGGACTCCAAGCCCGGCTTCCTGGAGGGAGGTGGTAACGCAGAAGTCCGTGTGGCCACCACCAGAGACGCAGCGCGGGCCGCTGTACCCGCAGCACGGACGGCGAGTGTCCCCATCTCACCAACGCAGCCTGTGGGGTACCCGGGGAGGGTCTGGGAGGGAACCGCATGCGAGCTTACAAAGTTCCCGGTGTGACGCAGACCGAGCCCTCCGTGCTGCCCTTCAGGCTCCCCGCACCCGGACAGCCCCACAGGGGCTCATCCGTGGTGACCAGGGCGGTGGGGGGCTGGAGGGCAGGTGCGCCGTCATCCTGATACCCCCACCCCCCCAGTCCAAGCACCTGCCCGGTCTGACTGCTCAGAGGCGCTGTTCCGTAGTAGTTTCCGGCAGTCCCACCTCCAGGCCAGGCTGGAGAAAGAAAAACACAATCTCCCCCGCCCCCCCCAAGTCCCCAGGACGCGATTTCACAGCGCACCGAGGTGCACGCGCACAACAGACGCGCAGTCCTGCAGAGTGGCTCCCTTTGAGGTAAAGGACATCTCCTGGTTTCTGGGATTCGTCAGGGACTGAAGGAATCTCATTTCCAACTTGTGGGTGCTGAGCGTACCTCTGCTGTTCCCACGTAGTCTTGCGAGCTGCCCCCTTGTTCCCTCGTCCCTTCTCTTCCCGTGTGGGGCCCATCTGAGAGACGGAGTCCGGTGTTGGTGACACCGGTGTCGGCCTCACGGCCAGACTGCGGTTCTTGGAGGAGGCCAGGTTCACGGTGAGGCCCAAACACCTTCACGGCCCCTACAGCCTCAGTGAGTGGCAAATATAATGGAGACTTGGTTCTACCTGGGAAGTACCAGCCCTGCGATCATCTCCTTGTAAGAACTTTGCTGCCCTGTGACCCCAGGGCTCTCCGATCAGCTCTGCATCAAGGCCACTTTGGTATTGGCCCTGGAAGGGTGTACCCTACGCGACAACCCACCCGCCTATGTCTATCACATTTGTCTTCTTCGGAGGATGGCATCATGCGTGTGTTTTACACTCCCCTATAGGGAAAGGGGGCTGATTCAGAATTTCTCACCGAGTCTGCCAAAGTTCTGCCAGCTTCGGGTCCAGAAGAAGTGAGAAAATGATAATGCGAACCGTAAGCCCATGCCCAGAACGCGGACTGGCCCAGAAAGCCCCCGGGCCTCCTGCTTCAGCAGCCAGCCTCGGACTCGCCTGCCTCGGGCAGTCACGACACCCAGGCTAACTCAGCCCTTCGGCCCTGTTCGGGCCTCCAATTGTAAGTCTCTTCTTCTTGCTATAAGGGACCCACAAATCCCCAGATGAGATACATTTCACATCCCCAGTATAATTCCCCGTTCCAACAGCCGCCTCAATGCTCAGGAAAGTCAAATGGGCCCTTCTCCAGCTAGCTCCTATGATGTGGTGTGGGGGCTTCGAGAGCTGGGGGAGGTCGAGACATTGGCTATCCTACGCAGATGCAGACGTGCTGCTTCTGCAGAGAACCGACCGCCCAAACAGCGTGTGGTGATTAAGGAACTCACTCAGAATAGTTCCTCCATCCGTTCCTTGGTTCTCACTCCAGCCACAATCATTGAACTTGGCACGGCCCAGCTGCCCCCAAACTGCCGACAGTCAAAGGTCTAAGATAAAGCCAGCTCCAACAGATAGCATCTCGTTCTCCCTAGATACCTCCAGCGCCCCCCACCCTCCAACCTGTTCTCCCCCAGGCCTGGGATCCAGAATATCGGGCATGAGCCGGAAAGGTGTCAGTCTTTGACCTGTGAGGATGTAGGTGAGTCTTAGAATCTGACCTGGAAGCGGGGTACAGAATGTCTCAGAACTAGAGGAATCCCATGCAGTCCGAGCCCCCCGGCCAAGGAGGAGTTCCCACCTCTGGGAGTGTGTTCTGCAACTGTGTTTCACTCTTTTTGGTTTTTAGCTTTGACTCCTGGACGAGTGCCTGCTGGTGTAGCTGTTCGCCCCGAGTCAGGGGCAACCAGGATTCAGCTGTCCGTGGCTCAGCCTCTCTGTCATCCACTCCAGCCCCCGGCCCCTTCCCAGGAGCACCTTTCCCTGACATCTTCTAGCCCTTTGCTACTCCTGTTGTGGTGTGCAGACCAGCGGCAACGGCATCATCTGGGAGCTTGTTACAAATGCAGAAATGGCATCACCTGGGAGCTTGTTACAAATGCAGAATCTCAGGGTCTTAGACCTGCAGAATCAAGATTTTGCATTCCGACAAAACCCCTCGATGAGTCACATGCACAACCCTAGGACACGGGTTCTCAAACTTACCTGCCTAGTGAAATCTCTAAGAAAGTTATAAGAAAGGGGGCACCTGGTGGCTCAGTTGGTTAAGCGTCTGCCTTCGGCTCAGGTCATGATCTCCGGGTCCTGGGATGGAGCCCTGCATTGGGCTCCCTGCTCAGTGGGGAGTCTGCTTCTGCCTCTCCCTCTGCCCCTCCCCCCTGCTTGTGTGCTCTCTCTCTCTCTCAAATGAAAAATCAATAAATAAAAATCTTAAAAAAAGAAAGTTTGAAGAGTTACAGATGTCTGCACCCTGCCCTGAGAGTTTCCAATTTAATGGGAATTAACCTAATCTGATGCTTTAACCTAAGCATCAGATTTTGTTTTAAGTTTATTTATTTATTTAAGTAATCTCTATACCCAGTGTGGGGCTTGAACTCACAACCCTGAGATCAAGGGTCGCATGCTTTACCGACTGAGCCTACTGGGGAGCGGGGGGGGGGGGTGGGGGGGGGTGGGGGGGGTGGGGGGGTGGGGCGGCCCTAGGCATCAGACTTTTAAAGGTCCCCTGGTGATTCTAATGTTCAACGCAAGACAGGATTCTAACTACAGAAGAAACTTACTATTTCGTATTAGGTAGTCTCTTAAGACTAAAAATCGTAAGCTCAAGGAAACAGACATGAATTAAACCAAGATTATGAAGAACCTACTCCAGGCAAGGCTTTCTACTGTTGCTCCAAGTTGTGACAGGTTGGGGGGCTTCCGGGATATTTTTTTTACCTTAGTCAGGAGTTTAGGAGTTTACCTTAATCCCTGCACTACGACACTTGCCGACAGCGTCAGGCACTGCAGCTCGGGGAGGGTCAATCATGGATACAAGCCCCACAAAACAAAGGTTATCCATGGGAAAGTTGATTTCATCTGTATTAAACTTGAATCCTTTGGAGAAAGTGCTAGGCAGATTCAAGAAGCAGAACCCTGGGGAGAGACGGAGGGACCGGTAGTCATTCAGCGGCTTACGTCCCTGTCTCGCTCACCCCAGCATCTTTGAAATTTCACCCCACAAATAACCATTCGGGTGTCATTCTTTCTGGGTTTCTTCCGAAGCCCCTCACCTAGCACGCGTTCCCCCAGGCCTCCCAGTTCCATGTAGGCTTTCTGGAAGTCTTTCCTCATCTCATCGTCCATGGGGTACTCCACCCCCTTCAGAAGGTAAGAAGAGCAAAACTCTAAGATCCTCTCCGGGGCCCCCTTCATCATCAGTACGTGGGTCTGGCTGCTGTCATCCTGCAGGTGGATGGACATCTGGGGAGGAGAGAGGAAGAATCCTTGCGGCAGGAGGAGGGAGAAAGGGTTGGGGCAGAAAAACAGGGGAAAGGTTTTCGTTTTTTTTTTTTTTAAAGATTTTATGTATTTATTTTGACAGAGAGAGACACAGCGAGTGCAGGAACACAAGCAGGGGGAGTGGGAGAGGGAGAAGCAGGCTCCCCGCGGAGCAGGGAGCCCGACGTGGGGCTCGATCCCAGGACCCTGGGACCATGACCTGAGCCGAAGGCAGACGCTAACGACTGAGCCACCCAGGCGCTCCCATGGGGAAAGGTTTTTGAGGGTAAAAAACAGACAACCCATTTCATACCCCCCCCATTTCCTTTGTCCCCTAACCCCAGTGCAGCCCCCTCCCTCCAGGGAAATCTGACTCGGGGTCAAGCCCACCCCTCCTCCTGTCCAGGGATCCCAGCCCGGTGCTGTTTGCACAGGAATCCCTGCTATCTCTGCAGGAGCTGAGAGCAGGGCTCTCACTTTCTCTGCTTCCTCTCTGCCTGGAAAGCAGAAGTGTGGGCCGGGCGGGGGCAGCGGGGTGGACAGGAAAAGAAGGTAGGGGCCACAGGCCTGTGTCCTCCCAGCAGGAAGGCTTTGTGACCTCAGGTCAATCCACTGAACCTCTCAAAACCTTAGTTCCTTTGATACGCTGCAAAAGATTCTGTGTTTCCACTTCGCTGGGTTTTTATGGGACACAGTACAGTCAAAAATCCTCATATATCTTTCGACTCCCCCGAAACCTAACTACTAATACAGTTTGCTGGCGACCCAAAACCTTACCAATATTATCATCAACAGTCAATTAACACATACTCTGTATGTTCTGTGTATCATATGCCGTGTTCTTACAGTAAAGTGAGCTCGAGAAAAGAAAATGTTAAGAAAAATCACAAGGAAGAGAACATCCACTGACTGTACTGTGTTTATCGAAAAACATCGGTGTTTAGCTGGACCTACAAGGTTCACACCGTGCCGTTTGAGGGTCAGATTAGTTGTTAAAAAGTACTTTGAAAACTACGAAGCACAATCCAGATTACGTCATCGTAATCCCTTTGCCACTCTCCCAACAGTCTGAGAAGTGCCAGGGGCTAGTGGTGGGGTTGGGGTTGGGGTCGGGGTCAGGGTCGGCCTGGTGGGCTGGGGACGGGGAAGGCCAGATTCACAGTGAATCTCAGGAGACCAGAGGCCAGGAGGAGAGAGGAATGAGATGCATTTTGGTTTTGCATTTTCCCTGATCCCTGATCTGTGAGCAGGAACTATGACAGGGCTCCTCTTCGAGCCAGGAACTTCCCGTTATGAAGCCTGTTTGGTCACCAAACCAGCAACTCGAAAGGAGCAGGTGCAGAGGGGGCCAGACCACACTGCCCAGAGGGTAACCAAGGTGGGAAGCCTGTGTGTAAAGTGCTGTTAAAACCGTCCCATGAGAAACATTCAAATATTTCCTATAACTCTCAGTTATATTCAAAATATGCCTAAGCAGTTAAGAGGAAAAATCTTAACTTGTTGAAGCAGAAGGCTGTAAGAGGTTTAAAAAGCTTGATTTCCTGAGTACTTAATACGTATTTGTTCCCTATTTACTGGAGATTATCGGAGGTGGCAGCAAGACCTACTTATAAGTCAGCAACTTGGTCACAAAAAAAATCACACCTTGATAGAAAATTACAGATAAAAAGGTGGGAGGGGGCGCCTGGATGGCTCAGTCGTTAAGCGTCTGCCTTGGGCTCCGGTCATGATCCTGGGATCGAGCCCCCCGTCGGGCTCCCTGCTCTGCGGGAAGCCTGCCTCTCCCTCTGCCTCTCCCTGCCGCTCCCCCGGCTGTGCTTTCTCCCTCTCCTTGTCAAATGAATAAATAAAATCTTTTTTTAAAAAAGTGGGAGAAATCTGGGAACATCAGGACAGAGACCCTCCCTTTCATTTCAGTCTGAGAGCAAGGCAGAGATGAAGGCTGCAGGTGGCAGAGCGCTGGGTCAGCCCCGCCGAGCGCCCGGCTGGCCCGTCTCACCTGGTGGAGGCGCCACGGAGGAGGATCGTGCCCTTTGCTTGTGAAACTCAGAAAACACACTAACCTAGCTGTTCTGGGGAAAGTTGCTATTTTGTTGGCCGTCCCAACAAGTGTCATGGATATGTTTTGCTTTTATTTTAAATCACATGAAGGAAGAAGTATCTACTTCTTTGCAGGCACAGGCTTTAATCCGGTCCTGCCAAGCACAGAATTCTTGTCTGGGTTGTGAGGCCACTGAACGTCAGAAAAAAAAAAAAGTAGAAATAAGTTTGCAGTGTGGGCTTAGGAGACCTATCTTATTACATGGACCGAAAGTCAGCTGAGACAAAAAAACTCGGGATCTATTTCTTTAACTCTTACTTGTTCAGTATTCAATATAAAAAGATAGGCAATTGGGCTTTAAAAACTCAAAACTCCATAGAGCTTTTGTTATTTTATTATTGTTTTTTTAGTTATGATTTTTTTTCCCTTGTGAGGAAAATTTGGGGGATCTACTACTCTTAGCAACTTCCAAATGCAACACTTGATGAGTTCGCCTGTGCACAGGCCTTGCTAACCTTCTGTGTTTTGTTCTGATGTTAGTACCAGAGCTGCTAAAGCAAGCACTCTTCTGTGGTTTCTAAGACAGGAAAACAAAACTGACTTTTTGGGAGGCTCATTTCTTCTCTGTCACCCACACCTGAACGTCTGACCTTCATGGTAGCCCATGAACTTGGAGAATTCCCCTCCCCTGAGCAAACCGTGACTGTCGCGTGCAGGACCTCACGTGGGAGGGTCCCACTGGCTTTGCTGGCTGTCCCCTGCACCTCGGGGTTAGTGCCCCACCACTGCCCCTCAGCCCGAGTATCTCTTTCCCTTGTCACGCCTCCCTGGGTAGCGGGCAAAATACCCCTGAGAGACTAAAACCTTCACAAATGTGCTGGAGCGCCCGCCCTGCCACCTACCTGATGGCAGGTACTGGAATCCAGGCGCGGAAAGCAAGCAGGAGCTTCCCGGGAGTGCCTTGCAAACCCAGCCTTATCCTGCAGGGGCAAACCTTGCAGGAGCCACAGAGATGCCTCCCAGGGCTGCACCAGGCTCTACCGTGAGTGTCACCAAGCAGCCTGTCCTACCCGCAGGACACTTCCCACTTGCTCTCTCCACAAGTGACGGAGCCTCACTCTCTGCCTGGGGTCGAACGCCTCTTCCTTTACCACCTGCTCCTCCCTTTCCCTGCTGGTCACTTTCCCCTGAGGTGAGCCTTCCTCTTAATGGGGATGCTGGGTATCCACCGTCTCCATTCTGTTGTTCAGAGGGGAGGCTGAAGGCGAAGGCGGAGCTCCCATTTCCCCAAATGACGAGCCCACCCCTGACCACGATTCTACCCTTGTGGGTTCTGTACCTGGTACTTGTTGGTGGAATTAAAGGGGATCTCTGCCACCTTGGGGTTTTTCTCTCTCATCTCCTTCACAGAGCTGTATGTCTGCTCGATGAACTTGAGGAGGGCTGACTCGGAAGCATCCCCTGTTGTTGCCCGCTGCCAGGACGGGGTTTGTAGGTTTGTAGGGTGAGCCCGAGGGGTAGGGCACAGGGCGAGGGGTGCAATGGGGAGGACCCTAAGCACCAGGACAGAGATTCCTGGGGAGGGGGCGGGGCATGCCCTCGGCACCGAGGCATTGTCTTCCCCCACCACCGCAGGCCTGATACCTTAGCAATGGGAAGGGTCTCCTGGTGAGCCTTAAAGTCAGCTCGGTTGCAGAGGCCTGCGATTCGGGCCAGGATGAACCAGGTCGCAGAGCCCTTGGCAAATGTTTTCCCTAGGGAGAAGGAGAGGCTGTGAGCAGGATAGGGGGTGGGGAGTTTAAAGCAGGGACTTACTCGCATCCCGCTCTGTCCCCCAGCACTTGACGGAGACAACCCTCATCTGCACTCAGGGCCCAGCTGTCTCCCGTGTCCGCGCCCCGCCCCCGGCCCCTCCACGCGTGGCTCACCCATGCCACTCGAGTCACCAGTCTGCTCTTCGCTGGTGTCAGCCTTGTATATGGTCTTGTCGAACCATATGTGGGCGACGGTCATGCGGTTCTGGGTGAGGGTGCCCGTCTTGTCGGAGCAGATGGTGGAGGTGGAGCCCAGCGTCTCCACCGCCTCCAGATTCTTCACCAGGCAGTTCTTCTGTGCCATGCGCTTGGCGGTCAGGGTCAGACACACCTAAGGCCGTGAAGAGGGCCGAGAATTAATGGCGACGAAGTGCTCGGCTGCTCACACCACTTTGTGTTTTGGAAATCGGATCGTTTGTATTGCTATTGTAATTTTAGGAAATTCTTTCCCTTTTGTCTCCACCTAGTCTTTAGCAATTCCACCTCCGGCCACAGGAAGGAAATCAGGAGAGTGACGGTGTTCGTGCTTCGCGGCACAGCTCGGAAAAAAGCGTATCTTCCTTCCCCAGGGGAACACAGTGTGTGACCTTGTCCCCTGGAATACTCAGCTCCCCCAGGATCCTTTCGTCTTTTCTGTCCAGCAGCCCCTTTCCAGTCAAGTTCAGGGACCATGTCGATAGCTAATCTTTCATTGTGGGGTCAGGGGGCTGGTACCAATAGTTGGAAAAAAAGAAGAAAACGGGAGAATCATGAAGTTGACAAGGAATATTGCACCGTTGGAAAGGACTTCAGAAATTATTTAAACTGGGACATTTTTGTTGACAGTAATTATGTGGACCATACGTTCAGTGAAAGTCAGGCGTGGGGCAGGGTTGTTTTAAAAACTAGTCAGTTCTTAGGCTATGGTTATATTAATACAGAATTCTAATCGTGGGGTTATGATTTATTTACCTATTATCACTAGTCCTGAGGTTTTTGCGCTAACCAACCGCACCCTGAGTATTATTCTCATTTCTATTTTAAGAAGGATATTGATAATCTAGAGCATACCCCCAACAGGTGATCAGTAAGCCAAGAGGTCAGAAGACCGTGTCTTGTGAACAACAACTAGAGGAAAAGGGACGATTTCACCTCCCACCGGGGAGTTTGAGGAGACATGATGGCTCCCGTCAGTCAAAAGCGTAGTTTGTGGAAGAGAGAGAAATGACTTGTTTTGTGTTTCTTCAGATGGGAACACTGGAACCAAACAGGAAGTCATATTTCTGCTCAACACAATGAAATCCAGTTGGAGCAACCCAGTGGTGAAATGAGCGGAGACTAGAAATCTCAGGACTAGAAATAATCATCATCTCCCATGGATTGTGCACAAGATATTCAGCATTGGTGGAAAGGTTGGATTTCTATGGGCTTTGAAGTCCCTTCCAATAAGATTCTGTAACTCTGAATTAATCTTCCTATAGAAACTGATGATTAGTTAAATTGACGCCTGGAGATGTTCAGGGATTTGGCCAAGTTCACTGGCCGGTACAGCCCAGACTAACTAACTCACTGCTGGTGACAGAATCTAAGTGCTTCCTGCATTGCAACTCATGGAAAAGAAAGAGAAGGCACCAGAAAATATGGGTGGAAGAAGTCAAGGTCCTGTGGGAGCTAAGTGGTTGACACTTGAGAGATTCACTAGCAAAAGAGATACAAACGATTTTATCCCCTGGGGTGGTGTGTCTGCCCAGAGGCCACCCTCCACCTTGGCCACTCACGGTGACGGTGGCCAGCAGCCCCTCGGGCACATTGGCCACGATGATGCCGATGAGAAAAATGACAGACTCCAGCCAGCCGTAGCCCAAGATCAGTGAGAGCCCAAAGAAGGAGACACCAAAGAAGATGGCCACCGCTGTGATCAGATGGATGAAGTGCTCGATCTCTACAGCAATGGGGGTCTTGCCGACCACCAGGCCTGACGTCAGAGAGGCGATGCGGCCCATCACCGTGGAGTCTCCCGTGGCGATCACAATGCCCTGAGCTGTTCCTGCGGGGCAACAGGGAGGTCTGAGGTGGGGGCGCTGCTGGCTTTCGTTCCTACGAGGAGAACACGGTCAGTGGTCAAAAGCAAGGTGGACACTCAACACCGTCCGAGAGGCTCTTGTAGTCTATGCTCCTCGTATTTAGTTTATACAGGTAAGGTTCTCCTCGCCCAAAAAATCTCTGAGGAGATTTCACAGTTCTCCACTTTCACTGACTCATTGCCTTCCCCGTCAAGAAGGTATTCAGAACACTTAATCTAAATGTCTTCTATTGCCTGTATGTTTCTTATTTTGCCCTCAGCAGCTGAATAGTTTCTAGATCCCCAGGAGTTGGGGTCGCCCTTCTGCTAGAGTCCTCCCTCCCAACATCTGGTTATCCGCTACCCCAGTGGTTCTCCGTGGGTGGCCGTTTGCCCACCCAGGAGACATTGGGCAATGGCAGGAGGCATCTTGGTTGTCCCAACTGGGGTGGGAGGGGCTGCTCCTGGCGTCTGGTGGGTAGAGGGCAGGGGTGCAGCTACACATCCTGCAGATGGCCGGAGCGCCCCCCCCCGCCACCCGTCACCCCCTACAAGGAAGAATTATCCCGCTCTAATGCTGATAGTGTGGAGGCTGGGGAACCGAGCCCCTCCCTGCTCCTCCTGCTGGAGCCAGCCTGACCCCTGCCGGGGAGCGAAGCCATAGCAGCTCCCGGGCCTCTCTCTCGCCGGTGCCGCCCCCGGAGTCAGAAGGGGGACTTGGACGTCCTGTTTGGCTTTGCACGCACGGGATCCTGGCCACTCACCTACGTGGCTTGAAATGAGGGGCCTGACAAGGTTCTTGGCTCAAAACAATTTTCTGGCTTTATAAACACAGTGGCTGAAATTCCTTCCCTTCCAAGTCACGGTCGGAATCACCCAGAAAAGCCACGTATTCTAGAAATATCACTTATTTTAGGATCAGAAGGACTCCAGCTGGGAGTTCAGCTTTCCAGTGGGGCAGCTGTTTGCCCGGGGCCAGCTCCGTACCCGCTGACCCTCGGGCTGCCTCAGCTCTAAGAGGGCATGGAAGCATCCACGAAGCTGGGAGGAGTAAAGGTTATTCAAGGAGCCTAGGACGGGACTGGGCTCAGTGGAGGCACGCAAATGTTGGTTTCTTTTCTTCATCTAGATGGATTTAGGGCCTTGAGAAGGACTGATACAGAATCATGCATGGGACCGAGTAGGGGTGACTCTACTCCGACAACTCCCACAAACACCCTGCGCAGAGCGGCCGCTCCACGTCTGGGGTGGCCTTCCGCTGAGGGAGCCTGAGAGCGGGGTCCCGTCCAGATGGCCACAAGGGAGGGGTGCTCGTGGTGTTCGGGGGAAGAGTGGCTCCGGTACGAGGCCCTCTGCAGATGGGCTCCACAGTGGCCACCCGCCAGAGGGCTGCCTGCTGGAGGCGTTCATGGAGCCTTGTCGAAGACACTACAGTAACTGAGAGGTGCTGAGAGGCTTTGGGGTTTGGGGCGGGGGTAGAGTATGGCGCTACCTGTATATCTATTTTGCGCCAGGGTTTGGTCTAGTTCTTCCTTTTTACTCCTTCATGGGTTTCCCCATGCACAGAGAGGCAGGATCTGGTAATGAATCCCATGTGTCTGGAGACAGGATGGGTTGATGTCAGCCTGGGGGAAGGTCAAGCCCATGGGTAAGCCTCCCGTACCCCAGGCCAGACCGATGCCTCCGTACTCCTGCACATCACCAGGGAGACAGCTCAGGCCCCATGGAGATGTGTGAGAACCCAAAGACAGAGACGTCTGTACCTGCAGCCCCGTCGGGACCACGGCCATGAAAGTAGGGGGGTGGGGGTCTGGGATAAAGGTTAAAGGTATGCTCCTTGTTTGCAAAATGCACAGATATTCCTCAGTTTAAGAGTCAAGAGCTCCTTCAACCTAGCTCCACCCTCTTGGCCACATCTCATGTCCCTCTGGTCTCCGACTAAGGCCTCCTCCATCTGGGCCAGACCCTTGTTTCTCGGATGGGGTGCCACCATCCGCTTTCCTCCCCTTATCTGAAGCATATACTTTGCTGACCAAAAACCTACTTGGGAAGGACAAATGTGAGCAAAACTTTTTCCTAAAATGTAATAATACAAATCTAGTGTTTTTGAAGGAAGCTTGCTGACCTGCATCTTTCTGCCCAATCAAAATTAAAAAAAAAAAGTTTCAATATATATTTCATTTTCTGGTTGGATTCTTCTTCAGCTTTATTGTTAATCTCATTTTTTAAAATATTTTTCAAGTGGATAGCTTCATGACCAGAGAGGTCATTGGCAAGCTTTATCCCAGATAATGGTCTGTGGAAAGAGCACAGGCTTTGGGAGATGGACTCGCACTAGATCCTTGAGTCTCCTCTTTCCTAAGGCTTGTGCTCTTGGATACTGCATTCTATTTCTTTGAGCTCTTCATATGCAAAATAGGGCGAATGTCTGTTGTGTAGTGTTGTGAGAGTCAGACACATCTGTAACACTTGGCACATGCCAGGTGTTCAATTAAAAAAAATAGCTGTTTCTTAGATACCCAAACATTTATTCTTAAGCACGAGTAATGGCTTTCGTGTGTGTTCCTGAGAGTCTTGCACGCCTCCTTAAGGGGGAAGGTTGACATGAGACTGAGTCCGTTGCTACCACCTTGGCCAGAACTGCCTCCCAGTTCAAGGGTGTCTTACATTCTAGGAGAAAAGCCAAAGTGTGAGTGGTACCTCTGGTAACTCCAATTTCCAATGCCAATACCTCCCTGGAATAGTGAGAAGTTGCGGCTCCTCTCAGAGGAAGACTGACCTAGCAGGGCCGAGTAACTTCCTGCCCTCCTGTGCTGTTTTCAACTTCTAGAGCATAGTCCATTCACCAGCCAGAATAATATGGAGCTGACGATTGCAGGGCACTTCCAACATGGTAGGCTTTCTGCTAAGCATTGTATATGCATGATCTCATTGAATCCAAATGAAAATCTACTGGATAGCGACTCTTAGTATCATCAGGGTGCAAATGTGGAAATGGTGGCTTTGAACTTTCACCAAAGGTCATACAGCTCATAAGTGATGGAGGGCCTAGACTGTTCACCAGCTGTTACCTACCCAACTACCTTTCGAAGATAGAGAGTTCTTGAAATCTTTATTTGAAGCTCTGCTTTTGAAACTAGGCTATTTATGATGTGATACTCACCTTCCACACAGTTGGTGGAGAAGAAGCAGATGTTGTGGGTCTCCAGAGGGTTCTCGTGGGTGAACTCAGGGGAGCGGGTCTGGGGCTCTGACTCTCCCGTCAAGGATGAGTTGTCCACCTGGGATGGGCAGCAGGATGGGATGTAAAGTGAACATGGGAAGAAAAGTTCCTTTATGAAGATGACACATCTTTATCTGCCACCAACACCATCGTTACTGGTAGGCAGAGAGAAACAAATACACACCA
Source organism: Zalophus californianus (assembly GCF_009762305.2). Lineage (NCBI taxonomy): Eukaryota > Metazoa > Chordata > Mammalia > Carnivora > Otariidae > Zalophus > Zalophus californianus. The sequence continues at coordinate 4,836,370 of NC_045604.1, read as the reverse complement.
GCACCTGTTGGCTCCAACCTCCAATTTGCACCTGTGACTTCTTGAGGTTCTGAATAATAAGATGATGCTTTCTTTCACTGAGTCCGGATCTCCACAGTGCTTGGCCCCCTCCCAGAGCTTCCTGCATCCTCTCACCTTACATCCTTGTGAGGAGATGAGCCGGAGGTCAGCCGGGATTCGGTCTCCGCCCTTCACTTCTACCAGGTCTCCTACCACCACATTCTCCACATTGATCTGAACCTTCTCTCCACCTCGAATCACCAGAGCTTGCTGTGGGAAGACAGTGCAGGGTGACTTCCAAAGCTTTCTGCTTCCACATACCCGCTCCTGGCCTATAAACTCCTGTTCCTGGTCTCCTTCTTTCTGACACCCTTCCTTAAGCTGTCACTCACCGCACCACCCTTGAAGGTCTCTTTGGCAGATTGTAAATTCTTACCATCCCTGTCCTTTGCAGCATGACTCTGATGACCCTCTCTCTAAGAGATGGGGGTCTGTCTCTCCGTCCTCACGCTTAGGCTTGGCTACATGGCTTGCTTCGGCTCATAAGATGTTACAAGCATAATGCAAGCAGAGGCTTAAAAAGTGGGGGCCTGCCCTGTCGCCACTGGGAACCCCTCTGCCACCGTATCGAGCAAGCCTGTGCTGGCCTCCTGGAGGAAGAGAGGTCATAAGGAGAAAGGGTCCAGTGGTCACAGCCATCTCAGCCATCCCCGCACATGGGGATGAGGTCATCTGCGCCGTTCAGCACCCCTCAGCCCAGCGCAGATCAGAACAGCCCTGGCATAGAAGTGTGGGAACTGCTATTTTTGTTGTTCTGAGCCATTAAGTTTGGGGTGGCTTGTTAGGCAGCCAAAGCTAATGAATGGTCTCCCGACTCTTACTTCATTTTACCAAAGCATCATCCCCTGCCTGAACTCTCACCCAAGGGAGGAATTAATTTATGTTGACACCAAAGGGAAGAGATCCTGGGCTATAACACTAGAACATGACGGTGCTGTCGGGAAATTCTGGAGCCTGTTTCTTTCCAAGTTTCCAGCTCTGTGCCTAGAAACCTCTTTCTGCTGTCATATTATTTCCAGATGCTTAAACATATTAGAAAATCATCTAAACTTTCAGAAAAGTGGCAAGCATAAAAATTGTACCAAGAATACTTGTAATGACCTTTACCCAGATTCACCTGTTGACACTGTACCCCATTTGCTTTGTCCTTTGGTCACTGTCTGCACACGTGTATGTATGTGAATGCTTCTTTGCCTGCACCCTCTGAGGGTAAGTCACATACGTGACGATCTTCTATCCTGCGTACTTCAGTGCACACATCCCAAGAACTAGTGTGTTAATACCCACAACGCGGTTGTCGATTTCACTAGATTTCACTTTGACACCGTACTGTCACCTACTGTTTGTATTCCCGCTTTGTCAGGACCCCGTATGTCCTTTACTACATTATTTTTTCCTTAGGCACAGGATTCAGTCTCAGTCAGGTATTGCATTTAGTTGTCATGCCCCTTTAGCCCCCTGTAATCTGGAACATTCTCACAGCTGTTGTTTGTCTTTTTTTTTTTTTTTTGAGAGAGAGAGAGAGAGAGAGAGAGAGAGCTTGCATGAGGTGGGGAGGGGGTTGCAGAGGGAGAGGGAGAAAGAGAATCCCAAGCAGACTCCACTCCCAGTGTGGAGCCCAAGGCAGGGCTCGATCTCATGATCCTGAGATCATGACCTGGGCCGAAATCTGGAGTTGGATGCTTAACTGACTGAGCCGCCCAGGTGCCCCTGTTCTTTGTCTTTAAAGCCATTGACATTTGAAGAATCCAGCTGCTCCAACCTCCTTTGTACCTCCCCCCCTTTTACTAGAATGTTCTCATTTGGGGCTTCAGATTATGCTGATCACATTCAGATTATGCTGATCACATTCAGATTATGCATTCCAGACCAGACTACTGCATAGGTGATGCTGTGTCTTTCTCAGGGTACTTCTAAGGCATGATAGAGTAAAATCTGAAGGACCCTCATTCTCATCACCACCCTCCCTCAGTTCACCCATTGTAGGGTATAATTTTCTGGGCACTCAAAAACTGTGTGTTTGGCCACATTCTACACTTCTCTCACACCAATCCTACCTGAGGCACCATGTTTCTGAAAGACTCCATGATCTTGGAGCTCTTGGCCTCCTGGTAGTAAGAGAAGCAGCCGGTGATGATGACCACGACAGCCAGTACGATGCCCAGGTACAGCTGGGGGCAGGGGAACAAAGGGCTCACCAGGAGTTCTTTTCTTTCCTCTTCACCTTCAGAAAATCAGCTTGCAAGGGTAACAGCTAAGGAAGAGTCCGAGGCAGGGTGCCTCACTCGGGGCCCTGAGTTTGGGTGAGGGCCAGCAGGATGCAGCAAACACCCAGGAAGGCTATTCGTGGGCTTGGGGGAGGCTGGGGAGAGCCAGGGTGTGAGCTCAAAGAGACGAAAATCCTGGCAAAGAGAAGGGGGCTGCAGAGTGCTTTGATGATCAGTCAGGAAGATAATCAAAGGAGAGCAAGTTTCTGGGTAAAACCATGGCTCGCAGGGAGCTGAATCAGTAGCTTGCTGGGTAAAAGGCTAGGGAAACCATGAGGGACCACGGCCTCCCTTGGAAAATCCTGGGAGTACTAGGGATTTGGGCCAGAGGCCTTTGGTAGTGCAAGGCTGCTGAGCAGAAGAGTGTCAGGGCTAAGCAGAGACTGGGTTGTGCACGAGCAGCTGAACAGACTCACGTTATCTTTGGTAGGCTCCTCCTTCTGATGGAACTGGATGCCATAGGCCACAAAGCAGAGGATGGCACCAACCCATAGTAGGATCGAGAAGCCACTGAACAGCTGTTTACAGAATTTGAACCATTTTGAAGTGGTGGGGGGTGGGGTAAGTGTATTGGGTCCATCTTGTCTCAAGATTTCCTGTGCCCTTCTGGGGCTAAGGCCCTGTGTGGAGAGGAAATAGGAAAGGACGGAGAGCCATGAGCAGAAAAGCAGCTACAGCCAAACTCAGAGGTGCCATTTATAGCCCCTGGATGGGTCTACAGACCAAGGAAGCTCTCTGAAGGTCACCCTGGTTCTTCCTAGAATTTGCATGCGGTACAGAAGAGATCTCCCTTGTTTAGCACATTTACATAGGAAGGATTTTTAGTTGGTGGACTGATTCACAAACCTTTTGAGCACCTATCTTGGGCTGGTACTGTGGTTGGACAGCAGAGTGAGTGCGAACCGTCCCTACCTTACGGAGCGCCAGCCCTAGTGGGAGGTAACGGTCGACTGTTCACGGTATAATGTGCAAGGCTAATGCAATGATGGGATACAATACCTTACGTCAATAACATAAGGACATTCACACTTTGACTCTTAGACATGGGGAAAAAAATGCCAACCAAACACATGCAGGTACAGATTCCCAGTGGAGCCTGGGCGTACCCTTGTGCGCCTTTCCTTCTGAGAGTAATAGCAGAACCCACCAGAGGATTAAGAAACAAACTCCTTCATCCCCACCGGACCCCCCGGCTTCCCCTGAAAAACGTACGACTTGAATGAAAGCAGGACAAGCCTCATTCGTGCCTCCCTGGTTACCAGACAAATCCCCTTCAGTGAAGAAATTCTAGAACTAAGAACTTACATTTTGAGGGCCTTTAAGTTTTTATTTGTGGTCCCCGTATTAAGTGGTAGCAGTACTAAGGGTAATAGTCAGAATATGTGGTTTTACTGTTAAACCAGTGGTTCTCAAAGTGTGGTCTGGGGGGCCCATGGGGTCCCGCAATCAGACGATTTTCACAATAGTGCTAAATCATGGTTCGCCTTTTTCCACTCTTGTTCTTGAGCGTATGGTCACATATCACAACAGATTTAATACTGAAAATGTATGGGAATCCAGCTGCCTTCTATCAAAAAACTAGACATTAAAAAAAAAAAAGCTAGACATTAAAAAGGTTTGCAGAAATGTCAAACTCCACTAAATTTTTGTTTGGGAAAACAGTTGTCATACAAATATTATTTATACTAATATATAATGGATTTACTCTTGTTTTTAAATGAATTAGGAAGTATTTTTTAATTTTCTCAATTTTAATGTTGAAGATGCTAGCAATGGATAGATGTAACTCACACAAACAAAAGCTCTTTAGGGTCTTGAGAATTTAAGAGAGCGGAGAGGGGCCCCGGGGACAACGGTTGGAGAAGTGCTGCCCTACCCCATTCTCCTTTCTCTCATCTGACCCCGAACTCTTGGGGCGTTACCATGCTGGGCTCTCCCCAGCGTGTGTGCTGGGGAACTTGGCTGGGAGGAGGGAAGGGTAACAGCATTGCCCTGGAAGTTAGGGCCCCAACTTCCAGTTCCACTGCTGCCCCCTGGGGATGGGGTGGGGGCTTCGCATCGGAAGGAGACCCTCTGCCTCCATCAGGGGCTTCCTTTGCTTACCATCGTCAGGTCCACAGAGTACTTGGCGCTCAGCTCTTCCAAGGTTAATTTGTGATCCTCCTGAGGGGACAGTGGAGTCACTGGGGGACGGGCGGTGACCTGGGTCATTTCCAGGGGAGGGGGAGAAGCCCCTGGGGCAGAGGGCCGGGCCTGGCCTGGGGGGTGCTGTCAGGGCAGGAGAGGCCGGGCTGCGGGGCTGAGGAGAGCAGCTCCTGGGGGGGTTCTCACCAGGACCACTTCCTTCTTCAGCTCCTCCAAATCAGTCTTCTTTTTTTTCCTCTTCATTTTTCTTCTCTTCCCTGTATTAGACTCCCTTTTAGGTCTTGGGCTTGGGTTCTGCTCGTGAGGGGTCACGGTCCCCCTCTTCCCCCAGCGCCCCATCGTCCTCCCTAGATATGGCTGGCCCAGCTCAGCTGGTGAGGGGGAAGCCAAGGGTGAGGAGGAGAAGTGGGGGGTGCAGGGAGAAGCGGGGGCACCGAGGACGGGGAAGGCCAGGGAAGTGAAGAGGAGAGGGCAGGGGGAACACCGTTCGGGGAGAGCAGAGGCCGGAGGTGAGCTCCAGGGAGGGGGAGGCCGAACAGGAAGCGGGCAGCAGGCGGCAGGCCAGGGCTGGGGACACGGTGGGGCAGCCCTGGGCCTTGGCGAGGAGGTGCAGATGCTGAAGGCGCCAAGCAGGGGGGTCAGGGGGAGGAGGCCCCTGGCCCAGGCCCTGTGGGCGCCATGGCAACCCCCAGGTCTGTGGTCACAAAGGCCTCGGGACAGTTCTGGCCCAGAGTCCAGAAGTCCCGCCTTCGGGCTGGAGGGCCACAGGAGCAGGGAGAACGTCAGCATGAGCGCCAGACTGGACCCAGGTCCCGGCTGGGTGCTGCTGGCTTCCGGGGCTCACCCGGACCCTTGGCAGCTGACAAAATAAATAAATAAATAAATAAATAAATAAATAAATAAATAAATAAATAAATAAAGCAGGCCCTGTGTGTGAGCATGCTCCTTACCGAGGCCCGCTTCTCCACCCTCCCTGACCTTGAGCTTTTAGTTTTAGGAGATTATAGCAGAATGCGTCAGATCTTGGGCATTTGAATCAGTCCTGGGTTTGAATCCTGACTCCTCGGCTCACCAGCTGTGTGGCTTCGGGCAAGTTACCTAACCTCTCTGTGTCTCTCTTTCCTCGTCTGTAAGGGGGATACTGTCTACCTAAGGTGGCAAGAGTCAGGATTAAATTGAGGTGCTCTGTGTAAAGCACAATGTCTCATATATGTAGTATGTGCTCAAGAAATAGCTTGAATTAACTGTTCTTAGTTTCACTTGTGGCTTAATGTACAGCTCTTCTTAGTGCGAATAAAACTATTTTCTGCATAACAGCCCTCTATTTCCTCATTTTAACAGGACATATTTTTCTTTTCTGTTCTCCTTCTTTGACATCTCGGTAAGTACTTTGATAAAGTTAATTTTATTTATGTTTTATGTCTAAATACCTCCTTCCAAAAAGGATCTCTGAAGCAGCTGTATATTTCTGTCATTTATAGATTTTCTCCGTTACGCATGCCGCAGACATTTTCCCTTTCTGATCTTGTCTGATATTTGTTTCACTGCGTTTGAGTATGGCATGCTTTTTAAAAATATGACTGCACCAAAAAAAAAAAAAAAAAAAAACCGACTACATCAGAAAACATCATCTTGGTGCTGATGCAATGCTCCTTCTCTATTCAGAAATAGAGATTCTCCCTCCCCGCTGGGACAATGGTGATCTGTTTCTTCCCTAGATCGGATTGGGTTTTTCTTCTCTATTAAAAATGTACAAAATAAAAACTGCAAATCTCACTTCCCCATTGTTACTGCTGTTGACAGTGTGTGTACATCCTTCCAGTCTTTTCTCTGTGTATACACATAGAATCTCAAAGAAAATACCTTCTTAATTTGTATAGAATTGTCCCAGTCCCCTTTGGTTGTCAGTCTGTTGTGTTTGCACAGCTCTGTGTGTAACGTCTGCGAAGTGTTCCAGATTCTGCCGTGACCGTGAGCTGTTCAGTCATTCCCACTCTTGATGGATTCATAGGATAATTTCCTTCTCTTTTGAATCGTTAGAAACATCGCTGCAGTGGCAACCTCCTACAGAGTTCCCTTTAGGTCCTTGAGCTTCAGTTTCTGCGGAATCGATTTCTGTTGCTGAATCATAGGATCCTCTCATCTAAAGTTTTAGAAGATTCTGCCAGATTGCTTTTGGAAAGGGCTCTTCCTATCTATGTCCCAGCGACGAGAGGCAAGTGTGTGATCGCATCGGATGACTTTGATCTTTCTTATTTCCACCATTATAATTGGTGAAATTTGGTATCTTATAGTTTGAATTTGCATTTCTTTACTGTCTAGGTGAGCATTTTTTCCCTTATAGCTAATGGGCTTTCTGGAGTTCATTTTTCTTTCTGTGAATTGTTCTTATACTTTTTCCAGTTTCCCACTGTTCTCTTATTCTTATGGATTTGTGGGAGCCCCTTGTCATACACGGTACAAACATTTCCCCCCAGTCTTCATGTGTAATTATGAAGCCCTTGAGAGCAAGGATCGAATTAAAGTCACATCTATGTGAGCACAGCCCTCAGCCCAGCCTTGCACATGGGAGGTCCCCCCCCAATGAGCAACTTGACTGACGTAGAATCAATTGAAATTATTTTTGGAAACCCCATTCTGTTCTACAGATCTCAGCTCAAAATCTCCCTCTTTAGAGAGGCCTTCTGATTGCCAAACCCAATATAGCTGCCCCCCCACCCTCCACCCCCATCCCCACCCCTCACCCCCACCCTCCACCTCTCACCCCCTCACCCTCCACACTCCCACCCCTCACTGCCCCCACACCCCAACATGCAGCCCTCAATCCATCCCTGTGGCCTTCGCTGTACTCCCCACCTTCTGAAATCATCCGTCCACTTATCTGTTGACTTGTTAATTGTTTCTCCTTGACTGTGACCGTGGGGACTTTTCCTGGCTTATTCACGGCTGTATACCCAGTTCCCAGAATAGCTCCAAGTGGCTGGTCCACAAATAGTTCCTAAGAATATGTTGAATGAATGATGAACTTTCAGGTTTTATCTTACTGTTCAAGGTTTTGTTGATTGCACTTTGGTCTGCCATGGTTTAAAATCTGTTAGGGTCACTATGGTAGCCCCACAGTTGTCTGCTCTTGGGTTTCATATTTACTTATAACAAACTCTGATGTTCTTGCCTGACCCCTCTTGCAGCCGAATGTCACAACCAGCATGTCATGTTTTGTAAAAACACAGTGAGGATTTTGATATTGGACTGAGTCTTGAGAACAACTTCTGTTTCTCTTTCTTGCATTCTGTCTCCCAGACAGCAGTCGGGATTAGCAATTCCCGTGTTCCTGTCTTTGTTACTCTCGTTGCGCTTTTAAAGTTTCTTTAGTAAGTGCCGTATGTCACGCCCGCGAAATCTTGAGTGCATTTGGCTTTGGTTCTGTTGTAAATGGAAGCTGTTTGTACTGTATTTTCTATCTCACTGATCTTAGGGATACGTGTGATGTTTGAAAGAACTGTTATCTCCTACCCTGTGGCTTTGAACTCATTGCTTCTAGGCTTTGTTGTTGTTGTTCTTGCTGTTGCTTTGTTTTGGAGGACTTTCTTGGATTTTTTAGGTATTTAACATCTCCTTTACAAAATATATATATATATTATATATATATGTATATATTCTAGTTTGTCCCTTTATTGAGACCATTTAAATATAAAGTCCTAATTCGGGATTTCAAATGTTGCGGGTGCTTTTGCTGTGGTGGTTCTGATAGTTCTCCAGATGTACTGCATTTCCTCCTCTCTTCTCTGAGCACGACGGCTCTTCCTATATGCTTTTTCTTCCCACATTTTAATCCAGAATAGATGTTGAATTTTACTGATTACTTTCTCGACATTTTTTTGAAATGACTAATCATTTTTTCTAGTAAACGTTAGTTGTTAGTTTTCCATATAATATATTGTACTTGCATTCCGTGAGGTACTGGTCATCATTATAGATATATTTCATTAAATTTTATCAAAACTGTATTTGTCTCATAAAATAGGCTGGGGGATACAGTTTTTTTTTTTCTGTATTCTAGTACAGTTGAAATAATATAAGGATGTCTTTGAGGAATTTGGAAAAAAATCCTCCACTGAATTCAATGGAGCTGAGGATGTTTTTGGAAAGACTCATTAAAAAAAAAAAAGACTCATTAAAAAAAAAAATCAATTGGTGGGGGCGCCTGGGTGGCTCGGTCGTTAAGCGTCTGCCTTCAGCTCAGGTCATGATCCCAGGGTCCTGGGACCGAGGCCCACATCAGGCTCCCTGCTCAGGGGGGAGTCGGCTTCTCCCTCTCCCTCTGCCCCTGCTTGTGTTTCTGCTCTCACTCTCTCTCTCGTCAAATAAATAAATAAAATCTCTAAAAATATATCATTTAGTTAACATATAGTGTGTTATTAGTTCCAGAGGTAGAGGTCAGTGATTCATCAGTTGCATATAACACGCAGTGCTCATGACATCACGTGCCCTCCTTAATGCCCGTCACCCGCCTCCCCTCCAGCAGCCCTCACTTTGTTTCCTATGATTAGGAGTCTCTTATGGTTTGTCTCCCTCTCTGATTTCATTTTGTATCAGATGTCTTCTTTTGATAGTGATCTACTCATTTTTCCTATTTTTTGCTACATTCTTAGCATTATGAATATTTAGCTTGTCATCTGTCTCTGATGAGTCATCACATTTCCTATTCTGTAGATAAAAAGGGAAGGCCATGGAAAGCATTTCTGCCTGGATCAGAGGTTGGCCTTAACCTCTAGCACTACCTCCACCTTGGGCTAAATCCTCTAGCGGACTGATGAATCTCTTTGTATCTTTTTTCTTACCCCCCTGCAGCATCTTTAAGCCACAATCCTCTCCCTTTGCCTGGCTCTAATCACCTGGGTCTGCCCAGCCCCTCCGGCTCCAACGTTCATTTCCCACAGATTCCTGGCTCCCTCCCGGAAACCGCCCTCCAGTTCACTAAACCATTGGGCTGACCAGGCTCCCACCAGGCCCATAGGCTGGCTGTCCCTGGGGCTGCAGTGAGTGTGTGTGGCTAAGGGCTGGCCCTGGAGCCTCGCGGATGGAGGGTCAGAGCCTGATTCTGAAGCACAACATCCTGGAAACTTTGACAACATAATTTAACCCTTCCAAGCGGGGGGCGCCTGGGTGGCTCAGTCAGTTGAAGTCCGATTCTTGGGCTCTTGATCTCGGGGTTGTGAGTTCAAGCCCTGTGTTGGGCTCCATGCCGGACCTGGAGCCTACTTAAAAATAAATAAATGACCCTTCCAAGCTGAAGTTTTCTCCTCTGTAAATTAAAGACAACAGTAGTGTCCGTGTTCCTGGATTCCGAGGATTCTTTCCGTCATCCGGCCCATCTTTATTAATAGCCCAGTATGTATCCGGCATTGTTTTAGGTAGTTAAAGATTAAGGTGATGAATAAAAGAAAAAAAATCCCTGTGTGCATGGAACTTATGTTGCAGAAGGAGTCCGGCAAACAAACAAAAAAAGTACAAACAACTCTATGTACATTTGAATTGTATATCTGTTTTCTCTCTAAACTTGAGGTAGTAAGCATTTACGAATAAAAACAAAGAGAATGGGGGATGAGCTGCTGGAAGTGTGATTTTATTTTATTTTTTAAGATTTTATTTATTTGAGAGTGCGAGCGAGAGAGCAGAAGCAGGGGGAGCAGCAGAGGGAGAGGGAGAAGCAGGCTCCCCGCTGAGCAGGGAGCCCAATGTGGGGCTCCATCCCAGGACCCTGGGATCACCACCTGGGCCGAACCGACCGAGCCGCCCAGGCGCCCCGGAAGTGTGATTTTATTGGGGTGTCTGTGCGGGCCTTTCTGAGGAGGGACTGTTGGAAGAGCCCTCTGAACGGGGTGAGGGAGCCGGGCATGTGTGTCTGGCAGCGGCATGATCAAGAAGAAAGGCCCTGAGGTAGGATTAAATGAGATTATACAGACAAGGGTCTGACAGTTGCGGTTAATGCTCGCACAGCTCCTGCCGAGGTCACCGTCACCATGCCCTCAGAGCTGAAGCAAAGTTGCGAGGCATGGACTTCTGACTGCTGTTCCCAGATCCCATTCTCCGGGACCCCGGGGGGAGTGCACAGCACCCAGCCAACCCTGCATCTGCAGCACACGCCTGCCCATTGCACCCTACCCGCCCATGAAGGCTTCCAGAGACTTCTACTTAGGGGAATTTCAAGGATTGCAGCTACTTTTCCCTCTGTCCCCTAACCAGCACCCAGAACAGCGCTCTGCCTACAGTGTAGACTCTTAGCTGGTGTTGACCTTGGGGTGGGAGCGGGGCTCAGCCCACGGTCTCCTTTCCCCACCCCTCAGATTGAGAGTGGCCTGATTTTGGCCTGAACAGAAAAAGCAGAAGTGGCCTTGAGGATTTGGGCTCAAATAGGCTCATGGGTCTTTTCCTGTTCTGGACAGACCTTTGTGGCTCCCCGGGGGCGGGGGGGGGGGGTAGGCTCCGCCTTGAGGAAGGAGGCCTCTACTCTCTCTTCTTCTAGATCATTTGGCAGACTCGCTTCTTCCACTCTGGGTTTCTCCCCCGACATCGTCTGCCCCCAGATTGTTCCCAACCTCTCCCCATCTCCTTGCCGCTCTTTGCTGCTTCCTCCACGAGCCGGGTCTTGCCACAGCACACTCTCAATACCACAGTCTGGGAGGGAGGTAAGTATTCAGTCTAGAAATCTGAATTATGGAAGGGCTTTCTTTTTCATAAAGAAAGACAACTTTATTATTTTCAAGTACATAGGTAGTACCTCAAACTAATGTCTTACAAAAGGTCACCAGGTAAAGGTCTTGCAAGTGTTTCTTTAACAAACACATGAGAACTGACGATGATTAGCCCATGCACATGCTACTTCTACATAGATATTCCTAAAGTGCTTCAAAAGTATTGTTTTAAGTAGACTACATATGTCATCCCTAGCAATGTGGTTTATGCTTTTAATTTGCTAAACGAATGCTGTTTTTTTATTGATTGGGCAAAGATAAGCTTTGTCCACAGTCAACAGGTCTCAAATTAATCAGGCCCAAATTAATATGGTTTCCCATTTAGTTTTCCAAGCCCAAAGCAACGACTCACTTATTTTTAAGGTACTTCTGATAAAGTAAAGTTCCAGTATAGGGAAGGGAGAGCCCGCGGGAGCTCGTTCACGGGCCTCCTTGTTTTCTGCCTTAGGCCTTCGGGTTTCCTTAGGTGGCGCTCTCTCTTGGCCCATCTAGGTGTCTCTCTACAGGAACTTCCCAGTTGCCTTCTAGGCCAGGCTTAGAGAAGGGGTAGAGCTGCCTGCAGAGCAAAACTGTTAGGTGGGGAGCGCGTAAGGGAAGGCAAAGTATCTCCCTTAGGAACCTGAAACCAACTCCCAGTCTTGGAAAGCGGGAAGGCGAGGGGACGATCGCGAACGTGGAGGGCGTTTGCCTGGGAGGAACAGCCCTCCTACCGTCTGCTCTCTCCTTGTCCCGAGGGTCTGACCAGTCTCCTGACCTAAGCTGATTCTGCATGTCCATGGGCGAAAGGAAGGTTCCGGGGACTTCCTCTACCCTGGTTCCAGCGGATGGCCAGGCAATTCCTGGAATGACGCCGGTTCATCAGGATGGGCACAAAGGGGGAAGGGGTGGCGGGCCAGGGAATGAACTGGCACCTGTCCCTCTGGGAACAAGTCGGGACTTCGAGGACTTAGCATTCTGGAGGGCCGGGTGTCACCAGGCGCAAGGGACCGAGAGTGCTGGAGCCTCTGTGACACCTGGGCCTCGTGGCCCAGAGGACACACAGCAGGGTCATGGGGACTGCCTGCTGCAGGGGTGTGGGGTCCCCGTGGAGCTCCTGGGTCGCTCTGGCCTGCCTTTGTTGCTACTCTGATGACATTTGAACTTGGTCTGCTGGCAGGAAGCTCTAAAAGGGCAGGACCCAGGGCTGGAGACCACACGTCAGCTGTCCTGTCTTGGCACGCTCCTCCCCGGCTCCCGTTGCCGTGTCTGTCCTCGGCCTCCCAACCCCCTGCCCTTTCTCCTCTAAAGGCTCCTAACCAGCCTTGCCTGGGGACATGTGGCTTCTGCAACCAGCTTCCCTTTCCGGCCCCACACCTGGCACTCCCCAAGAAGAACTGCGCCTGATCCCGAGGGGGAGCAGGGCCAGAGTCGGGCAGGAGGCCAAGGAGGGGTGGGGTGGACAGTGGGGTAAGGCCGGAGACATGAAGGGACATGGGTGAGATCTGAGACGGTCCCCTCCTCCCGGTAGAGACAGGGCCCTGCCTTTGGGTGTTGATCTGTTCTAGTGGGAGGTGGGTGTGCAGGGGCAGACAGTGGGGGGGGGGTTGGGGTAACCCTCAATTCTTCGGAAAAAGTGAACAACAGGACGGAGCAGGTGGAGCGGGACCTGGGAAGGACCCTAGCCTGTGGTGTGTAATCTGGTTGTTCATAGTTGGGTCTGCAAGGCAATCACTCTGAGCTTATTTACCCACTCCTCCCCAACTTAGCCTGCTGAGTGGCCTCACTGTCCCTCCCCGAACCCTCCCCAGCACCCCCCAGTCTTCGCGGCATCACCATCCCCGCACCGCCTCCAGGCGCCCTGGCCCCGAGCCTGGTCCTTCCTCGGACAGCTCAGTAGTATGTCTCCTTCTCCACCCAGCCTGTGGGAGAGATGGCGGGGGGGGGGGGGGGGCATGTCGTGAGCTCATGGCGGGGGGAGGGGGGCCGAGATCCGACCCCTTGGGCTGGGCCATGTGTGCAGTACAGGCCTGGTGCAGGGGCCCAGGGAAGTCCCGAGGAGGGTGAAATCAGGGTGAGAGGGAGGGGAGGAAGCCGGGGAGCTGGGGCCACGGGTTAGGGGCGGGCACAGGGTGGGCTGGGTGGGGAGAGGCCGGGGCTAGGCAGGTAACAGATGACCCTGTAAAGGGGCAAACCGCCCATGGTGGCTGTGCCGAGACGTGCGTGGGGTTGACAGCTCATGATTTTTCAGAAGTCAGAAATATGGATTTTATGTGAAAGCCCCTAAGCTGTAGCTATTGGGCCAGTTACAAAACACAGCCACACAATAAAGGGCGGACCAAATCAAACAATATCCACGGGCCGTATTTGGCTTGTAGGCCATTCGTTTTCAACGTCCAGTAAGGGGTCAAAAATGCTTGTTGGGAAAAAAAAAACCAAACTTGGTCATTGCCCGGAATCAGGAAGCCTGGGTTCTAGAGGCAGCTCTGCTCTTCCTTGTTTTATGACCCCAAGCAAATAAATTCACCTCTGCACTTCTCCGTTTCTCTAAAATGCGGCAAGGGGACTAGGTGACCTGGGCCCTCCTAATTCCGTGTCCTGTGATCCGGGTGGGAGGAGGGGCCTGAGCACCACCTGTGTGTTGGGGGTCCCAGGTCTGTGGGGAAGAGGCAGGGTCAGGGCTCTGAGGACCTGGGGGCATGAGGAGAAGGAGCAAGGAGCCACAGTAGGAATGGTTTGGGTGGGGAGCCCTGGGGGGTGGCCAGGACTGGGGCACACTGGTGGGGTGCTGGGGGGGCAGGGGTGCTTACCTCCGGGGTACCGTCGCAGGATGAGCTTCCGGACCTCGTCATAGAGGAAGATGAGGAGGCTGTAGGGGAAGGCGCAGAACCACCAGGTGACCCTGCACCAAACAGAAACAGGGAGAGTGTCGGGGGCACCCCAGGGTGGTCACATAAAGTAGGATCTGAAGACCGGAACCTGGGGCCTGACACACTCACTTGAGCGGGTACATGCGCAGGGCCACCCCCATGCCCGGGCAGTAGGACAGGAAGGCCGCCAGGGCCGTCTCCTCCAGCAGCCCAAAAATCAGAATCTTGTTCCTGGAAAGGCAAAGAAAGGAGGGTAGGTGGTGTCGAAATGAGGGAGATCCAGGGAGACCCCTGGTGGTGGGAGATACCCGGAGACGGTTATAGACACCGCCCTCCGCCCTCCGCCCTCCGTCCTCAAACACCCTCTTCTCCTGCTACACGTAACCAAAGTAGATTTTCTCTACTTTTTCTGCTTACTGATCTCACCTCCGATCGCTGCCTATAACACACATATTCATCTATTACGTAAATGTTTCTAATGTGTTGGCTGATGTGCTCTGTGCTGGAGATGCTGTGGTCAACACAGGCTTCCTTCGCGAGTCGTGGGGCTGCCCTCACGCAGCGCATGGTCTTGCTATGGCTCCAGGCATGTGGTCTGTGTCAGTCTGTGTCGTCTGCCCAGCAAGGTGCTCGGAGAGCCCGTGCGTGTCCTGCACATTCTGTGTCTCCCTGGCTCTGGTCGTTGTTGGTCGTAGATATTGAATAAAGAGGAGAATGTTTGTAAAGCACTTAGCAAAGAGGGAGCTGTCCACTCCCTGGAAGGTAAATGCTGGGTGTGTGTCCGCGACCTCAGAACCGAAAGGCAGGACAGAGTAAGGTTCTGAGAGCGGTTGCTGGCGTCAGACAGGCAGAGTCTAGTTGTAAGCACTGTTCCTGCACCTCTCTGAGCCTTGTGGTCCTTCCCTGCGAGGTGGGGATACTACCTGTATGTCATGGGGTTGCTGGGAATAGAACGGGAGATAAAGCGTGGGAAGTTCTGGAACGTGCAAAGTGCTCAGTCGAGTTATTACTCCACCTGTTACGACCTCACACAGTGCATGGCGTTATGGCTTGTGCCAGTAGCTCCCAAGCTTGCCGCTCACTAAAGGATCCCTCCCATTCTTCTTCGATAAAGACCCCATTTTAATTGATGGTTGTCTCTTCAGCTCTATTTGTTAGTAAGCAATGAATATCACGTCCCCATTTAAAATTAGAAATCAATGCCTTCCAACCAGAGCTGCGTGTTAGCGTGCGATCACGGTCCTTCACACCTACGCTTCAGCCTCAGAGTGACACTTTAGTAAGCCTAGCGGCCCTCTGGTATGGGGCTCATTTCCATAAAGCTTTGGAGCCTTGCAAACAGCATCTCTGAGCCCCCCGCTGCTGGGCCCCGGGGGTCCTTAGGACCCCTTTCCTTTTCCACTGGCTTTGCGGAGGCCTGGGGTTAGCAGCACTGGTGATTGTTCTAGCACTAACAGTTGTCCGCCTTGCGGTCACCGAGCCATTGCTGAGCACCGACAGGGCCCACACCCTGACCGGCCAGTCGCCCCATGCGGTCACCAAGAGCTTGGGCGCTAGAAGCAGGCCTGGGTGAACCCTTACAGCTGGGTGACCTCAGGCACCTCATATAACCTTTTTGGGGTCTCTGGTCCATAAAAGGAAAGTAGCACCTACCTCATGGAGCTATTGTGAGGTTCAGTGGTGTGTTTGAATCACAGCACGGTGACTGGCCCGTGGCGACTCACACTCTAAGAAGGCACGAGCCTGCCCCTGAGCAGATCCCAGCCCCCACAAGGATGACACACCTCCACGGAGTGTGGGGGGGGGTGGGGCGAGTGCTGTTAAACTAGAGCTACCTGCCCATGGGGGGGGCACGGGGCACCTGCACTTAGGGCTTGGGGGGGGGTGGGTGTTGTTGGAGTGTGAGATGGAGGAGGGGAGGGAGGAGGGAAACAATGGGAGAGGTGTGGAAAGATGGAAAGGAAGGGACGGGGAAGGAAACCTTAAAGCAGTAGATTAGGGGCAAAATTAAAACTCGTCAGAAATGGTGATGTGACCCCTTCCTCTTCAGACACCTCTTTCAGACGGCCGGGTAGGTGCAATCTGATGCTCTCTCCTCCCAGATGTGGGCCAGGGCGAGGGGGCCCGTGGGGGGGTTGCGGGCTCCCAGAGCGCTCTCTGCCGGGGTGGGGGGGTGCTCACTTCATGCCCTGCTGGAAGACTGAGTTGCGCCGGGTCTTGCAGATGATGAGGTCGGCCCACTGCACGACCACAATGCTGGCAAAGAAGGCCGTGTGGCAGGTGAACTCCACCACCTTCCGCTGCTCGTAGGTCTGCGGGGGCCGGGGGCGGGGGCGGGGAGGGCAGCATGAGCGGCGAGGGGAGGGGCGGGGGCAGCGCGCTGGGGGAACTCGTCAAACCCCGGACAAGGGGCGCCCTTCGTGCCCCGCCCCAGCTGGCCCCTCCCCCGGCCACTCCCACCGGCGCCCAGCCCGCCCCCCCCCCCCGCCCCCGGGCCCGGGCGCCCCCCTCGAGGCCCCACGCACCCACTCTTGCCCATAGCTGTCCTCCAGATCGTTCATGGACCGGTCATCCCAGTCCAGGCGGATTCCCAGCAGCCTCGATGGCAGGAAGCCATTCTCCGCCAAGATGACGAAGTAGGTGAAGAAGCCCCCCAGCGCCTGGATCATCCCTGGGTGGGGGGGTGGGCAAAAGGCCGGTCTGGGTCAGAGGAGGCAGCAGTGTGGGACCAGCCACTCAGCCGGAGATGGATGTCCTGGCCCCTCGGGGGGCTGGCCCCTGGCCTGGGATTTCACCGGGGCTCATCCCTCCATCAGCTGGGCGGGGACTTCTCATGGGGTCCCCCCCCCCCCCCCCGAGCCCCAGGGCCCCGCCGCACCGATCTGCCCGTAGGCCATGCTGATGAGCCTCTCATTCACCAGCTTGTCCGTCTGGGGGTTCCTCGGCTGTCGCTTCATGATGTCGCTCTCTGCTGCCTCGTAGGCCAAGGAGATGGCGGGGACCTGTGTGCGGGGTGAGTGGGGGCAGGAGGGCAGGGGAAGGGAGCCGTCGGGTGCAGAGGATGGTCAGTGGGAAGGAATCTGTGATGCAATCCAGCACTCATTACTAAGACCCTATTAGGGCCCAGGTCTCGGGCTTCTGTTCCCTCAACCGTCGCAGGCTGGTCAGCTGCCCTGGGGCTCCTCTCCTTGCCCTGGCCACCCGCCTCCACCCCCTGCGCCACTCCGAACCCCGGCCTCACCATGTCAGTGCCCAGGTCGATGCAGAGGATGGTCACGGTGCCCAGAGGCAGGGGGATGTTGGCGATGATGAAGAGCAGGAAGGGGGTGATCTCGGGGATGTTGCTGGTCAGGGTGTACGCGATGGATTTCTTCAGGTTGTCGAAGATGAGGCGGCCTGGGGGAGGCCCGGGGACATCAGGGACATGGGAGGCCCCCCCCACCCCAGCCCAAGCCCCTGGAGCATGGCTGCCCGTGTTCCCCAGAGAGGGAGACTCTGTGTTTGAGGGAAGCCAGAGTGGGCTGCAGGTGCCTGGGATCCTGAGGTGGCTCTGCCTTGGGGCAAAGGCCTGGGAAGCGGAGTGTGTGCTTCGGCCGTCCCGGATGCCACCCCGGCCCGCGTGGCCCCTCACCCTCCTCCACGCCCGTGACGATGGAGGCAAAGTTGTCGTCCAGCAGGATCATGTCGGCGGCCTGCTTTGACACGTCGGAGCCCGAGATGCCCATGGCGATGCCAATGTCAGCCTTCTTCAGCGCGGGGGAGTCGTTCACGCCGTCCCCGGTCACCGCCACAATGGCCCCCTGGACGAAGCACAGCCAGAGCGGGGGAGGAAGCCCGTCGAGGCCCCGCCCGGCCTACCCCGCCAGCCCGGCCCTGCGCCCGCTCACCTGCCTCTGGCAGCCCTCCACGATGATGAGCTTCTGCTGCGGGGACGTCCGCGCGAACACGATCTCCGTGTGGTTCTTGAGGATCTCGTCCAGCTGCTCCGCCGTCATGTCCTTCAGGTCAGAGCCGTGCACCACGCACGCCTTGGCTTCTCTGGACGGTGGGGGCAGAGGGGCTGACTCTCCGCTGCCCGCCCGCCCGCCACCCTCTGCCCCCACCGCCGGCCCGCAGGGTCCCCGGGGCTGTGGTCTTCCTCGCCCTCCCTCCGTGGCCCGTGTGTCCCATCTCTCTCTTTGAGGAAGTGAGGCGACATCCTCACCCAGCACGGTCGTTGCTAGGCAACGTGCTAGTTTTCTTACACACACCTCATCACCCCCGTAGCCACCCTGCAGTGTAGATGCTTCCCTAAACTTGTAGTGGAGAGAATGGTGGCTCAGGACAGTAGTGGGACATCTCTGAGGTCGCACAGTGAGTTGGGGGCACAGCCTGGACACACTCAGGACTGAGGAGCCGGCTGCTGAGGTGTCATGGGTACGGCCTGCGAAGGTCCCAGAGGAGCGATCCAAAATACGCCCCCGGGGCCCTGGAGCAGTCTGTGGGACAGCACAGGTTGATCGGAGATGGGGGTGTCCCATGGAGGCCTCACCTGGGGTTGACCTGGCTGACGGGAATGTTGAGCCGGGCTGCAATGTCCTCCACAGTCTCGTTGCCTTCTGATATAATGCCCACACCTTTGGCGATGGCCTTGGCTGTGATGGGGTGGTCCCCGGTCACCATGATCACCTGGTAGCAAGGAGATAAGAGAAAAGAAGAGCAGTATTAACACCCCCTCCCAATCCATGCCTTTCCCAAAGTCAGGGATCCCTGCCAAAATGGTGGAACTGTGTGTGTGTGTGTGTGTGTGTGTGTGTTTGAGTGGGTGACAAATTGTCCTTAGGGAATCAGAGATGCTTTGCTTCAGTGGAGGAAAGCCTCCGTGACGAGTAACAAACTGACAAGGGCCTCCTGAAAGAGGATCCTCAGAGATTGGCTTTCATGGGCTACGGGGCTTCTGAGCTGGAAAGACTCCTCACTTACCAATGAGGGACAAAGGCTTAGAAAGAGCCCTCAAGGTTACTGAGCCAGGAGTAGGGCACGTTTTCTTAGTGTCCGCTCTGGTTGCTGCGGGCCATCCAGCCGGTCAGAGTAGGGAGGAAGGGGGCACGGCCCCCTGCCCCCCCAGCCTTCTACCTCCTGTTTCGCTGCCTCTGACACCCCTGCTCCATGTGGCAAGAAGGCAAGAAGGCGATTCTTGCGGAATGGATGGAGTTTGGTGGCGTGGGGGGGTGGTTGGCATCTGAGAGGTGGGTTACAAGGCTGTCTGTCATGAGCGTGGGCGGATCAGAGCGAGAGGAAGAGGCATGTGCGCGTGTGGGTCTGTGGGCAAACCTCACGGATGCTGAGGAGCAGGCCCCTTCAAGGCCCACTGCCTTCTCTTCCAGCCCCGCCACCCGCCTGAACCTGCCCCCCGAAGGCCACACGGCCCCCCAGTTGAAGGCAGAAGCATCTTTGCAGTGCTCATCCTGCTTGGCCAGGCTGAGTACTTGGCCCTGTCCGCCAGCCCCTCCTTGAAACCCGGCCCCACTTGGTCTGCATGGACTCCGTTACTTCCAGTCCCCCGGCTTATTCCTGCCCTTTCCTGTTTCCTCCAGGTGGCCGCCAGGGGGAAGGGGCGGCTGAGGAGTCGGGTGGTGGACCTAAGCTTGAACACCAGCCCTCCCCAGCTGTAGCACCTCAGACAAGTCCTCTCACCGGGTCTTGGCCCCAGGAGGGGACGAGCCCCACCTCCCAAGGCTGTCGTGAGGAGTAAATGGCAGTAGGGGGACGCTCAGTAAACGTGACTCCCCCCACCCCTTCCCGGGCTCTTCTCTCTCTACTTGCCCCGAGACTGGTGGCCCCGGCTGCATGCTGGTCCCCCTCCCTGATCCAGGTTCACTAGTGGGTCTTGAACTGCACTCATGTGCTGATGAGCCTCTCTCTCTCCGGTCCTGGCGTCTGGCCTGGGCTCTATGCTTGTGCCAGCTGGGATGTCTCTCCCTGGGTGTCCAGCGGGTGCTTCCAACTGAAGGTCAAAGCTGAGCTCATCATGCGCTCCCACCGACCCACCAAGCCTGCCCTCTGCCCCCAGCTCAACGCTGTCCTCTCTGTGCCTTCTGTCCCTTTGTCTCTGCATCTCCCTCGCTGACCATGTCCAGCTTGGTCACCATGTTCTCAGAGTGTTTCTCAGACGCGACTCCTCGCCTCCACCCCTCTGTGGCCGTCCTGGTTCAGGTCCTTGCCTGGACTAGCGCCCCACGACTCTCTCCC
Organism: Zalophus californianus; assembly: GCF_009762305.2. Lineage (NCBI taxonomy): Eukaryota > Metazoa > Chordata > Mammalia > Carnivora > Otariidae > Zalophus > Zalophus californianus. The sequence goes on along the minus strand of NC_045604.1, from coordinate 4,816,066 downwards.
TGCCTCCTCACCTCCAGGCCTTCCCCAGATCCAGGCCCTCCTCCACCCGGCTGGCCTCCTGAAAACTGGCTCCCAGAGAGCCACAGGATGAAGCCCAAGTCAGGCATTTAGGCAAAGCCCTTCCAGTTGGCCCTGGCCCAGCGTCTCAGTCTCCATCTCCAGTGTTGCTGAGCCCCCCACCGCCCACGCACGTGTACCCCACGTGCCGCCTCACCACGTCAGGACACGCACTGTCCCTGACCTTGACAGTCTTCCTCGCCCTGCCTTACAAAACACTCCGGCCTTCGAGGCCCGGGTCAAATATCACGTGCTCTGTAAAACATTGTCCAGTTCTCTGAGGCAGCATTAACTGCTCCCTGCTCTGAGATCCCTGGGGGTAGTGTCCGCCGGCCCCCGCAAGGACTCTGATCGTGGCAAGAGGCAGCCTGCCGGGCAGGAGCACGGCTTGCCACACAGCGGGCCATGCTTCACATACCTGACCCGCCCCTTACTGGCAGGTCTATTTTGGGAAAGCGACTTACCCACTCTGAGTCTCAGCTGGTTTTATTTTTAAATGGGGGTGATGACGCCTACCTCAGCGACAGGGTGATTGGGATTGAGAAATCCCTTACATTCACACGTCTCCACACACGTGCTTTAGTGTGATAGTTAGGAAATGGCAGGCTGCCTTAGTTCAAATCCCGGCTCTGCCACTTACGAGCCTGCTAACCTTTGTGCCTCAGTTTCCCTCTTCTGTTAAAAGGGAAAATACCGGTGTTTACTCATCAGGCTGTTGTGGAGATTACAGGAGCTCATACAGGTTAAGTGCTGAGCATAGTGCCTGATTCCTATGACTGGCCGTTTGTATTATGACAGCGTCTCGCCCGCAGCAGGTGCTCACGACCCTAGCTATCAGATGGTTCTGTGATTGAGTGTAGAGAGCCCGTGAGCTCCGGAGGCCAGGCACCACGTCTCCTTCGTCTGAGTGTCCCCTGGCCCTCAGTGGGCGGGCAGCTCGAGCTGATGTGGTATTAGCTGAGATGCTGGGAAAAGAAGAGCCAGCCACGGCACTGTGCCTGGCCATGAGATGGGGTAAGGGGCTGGTGCAGAGGGCGTCTTGGAAACAGGAAAGTAGGCTCCAGGATGGACAGGGTTTACGTTTGTTTGTTGAACTCGGGCACCTTGAACGGTGTCTGGTCCACAGGCCGTAAATAATAGGTACTGGCAGAGCGAAGGACAAGTGTGGCAGGAGCGGTCCCTGAGGAGCAATTGCACGTGGACACAAGGACCTCGGAGAGGTGTGTTTGGGGCCCGTTGACGGGGGATGTGAGGAGCGAGTGGGCGCAGACAAGAGGCTGCTCATCCCACCCCCAGTGGTAGAGAGAGTGGGCACTGGTCGGGAAGGTAGGATGACCAGCTCTCCAAGACACAAGCGCCAGGTGGGCTCGAGATCAGAATAGAATGAGTGGGGGAGAGGATGTGCCTGGTCGCCGACCGGAAGGGACCAGGCGAGAGCTCCAGGCAGGGCCGACCTTTCCTTGCAGAGGGAGGCGGCCACGAGGGGCCTGGGCGTCTGCAAGGCAGCAGCCCCCCGCCGTCCCTTGACCATGGGACACCCGCAGAGCTGGAAGAGATGGGAGGCTGAGGGGCGTTGGGGAGGGAAGGAGGGGGGAGGCCAGGCCCGTACCTTGATGCCGGCACTGCGGCACTTGCCCACGGCGTCCGGCACAGCAGCCCGGGGAGGGTCGATCATGGACATGAGCCCCACGAAGCAGAGCTTCTCTGTGGGGAAGTTCAGCTCGTCCGTGTCAAACTTGAAGCCCCGAGGAAACTTCCCAGAGGGCAGATTCAGTTGACAAAACCCTGACATGGGCAGGAGGGAAGAGTGAGCCCAGCACGGGGGCTGCCTGGGGGCCCCCAGTGCTTTTGCCCTGGGGCAGCCGCTGAGGCCCAGAGCCCCTGCTCAGCCCCACTCCCTGCCTCTCACCCAGCACGCGCTCCCCCAGCCCGCCCAGCTCCATGTAGGCGTTCTGAAAGGCGTCTTGCATCTCCTTGTCCAGAGGGATCTCCTTGCCCTGCATCAGGATGGTGGAGCAGCGGTCCAGGATGCGCTCCGGGGCCCCCTTCATCACCAGCACGTGGCTCTGGGGGCTGTCTTCTCGCTCGTGGATGGACAGCTGGAGAGAAGACAGGCGGTTACGGAGGGGGCCTGCCAAGAAGACATCCCCTGATGCACTAACCACCTCACCAGTATTTACCAAGGTCAGTTAAGACAGGCACTGTGCTAGGGGCTGGCTGGCTCTCTCACCAGCGACCCACCACTGTGCTGGCCTCTGCGTGCTTACACAGGATGCAGCTGAGACTGCATTCCCGGCATTGAACAGATGCCTGCAGCCTGGGGGATACCCTAAGGAAATTTCAGAGGCGGGGTTCACCCCCACAGCTGGAAGGGATGGGACGCTGAGGCCAGAGTCTGGAAGGCGACGGGGTATAGCGAGGAATAGAGGTCTGGAAGTTGTGGGGGGTTCCTTGCAACCAGACATGTTTCCTGGGGGATGAGGCAGGGCGAGGGGCGTGGCCCTCAGATGCCCCCACTCCTTCTAGGTTTTGTGCACCCCCCTCATTTCGGCCCCTTCCCCTGCTCCTGTCCCAGCACCCCAACCAGACCTGGTACTTGTTGGTGGAATTGAAAGGAATCTCCGCCACCTTGGGGTTTCTGTCCCTCATCTTCCTCACGGAGCCGCAGGACAGCTCGATGCACTTGAGCAGAGCTGACTCAGAGGCGTCGCCGGCCGTGTCCCGCTGCCAGAGGAGAATTCAATGTCACGAGGGCCGGGGGGAGTGGAGGACCGAGGGAGGGGGCCCCGAAGCCCCCGAGGCTGCGAGAGGTGGAGCTGGGCACCAGCAAGGCGGGTAGGCCATGGAGGCGCCGCTGACCGCTTACCTTAGACACAGAGATGTTCTCCTGCCCGGCCTTGAAGACAGCACGGTTGCAGAGACCGGCGATCCGAGACAGGGCCGTCCACGTGGGGGACCGTTTGTCAAAAGTGGCCCCTGGGAGGCAGTGGGGGAGAATCAGGAGCGCAGCTCCCCGTTAGAGCCCCTGTCCACTCCCACCCTCCCCGTCCCGCCGGGGCGCCCTTGGAGCGCCCAATCACCAGACTGATCTTCCGTGGTGTCAGCTTCGTGGATCTGGTTGTCGAACCACATGTGGGCGACGGTCATGCGGTTCTGGGTGAGGGTGCCCGTCTTGTCGGAGCAGATGGTGGAGGTGGAGCCCAGCGTCTCCACCGCCTCCAGATTCTTCACCAGGCAGTTCTTCCGCGCCATGCGCTTGGCGGTCAGGGTCAGACACACCTGGGAGAGAGAAGGGAGGAAGAAGGGCTAAGCCTGGAGCCAGAGGTGCCGTGACCTCGCCCCGGACCAGGGCCCTACGCCGCCTTCCTCAATCCCAGTCCGCAAACACCAAGTGGGACCCACGTGTGGGCAGTGAATGTGTTCGATTTCAGACAAGCTGAACTGAGATCATGGGTGTGTGTTCAGGTGACGAGTCCAACGGGGACTTGAAGATACATGGCCAGAGCTCCAGAGCGGGCTAGCATAGAGCTGGGCGGAGGGCTGTGCCAGTCTCTCTCCTAGACCGGGCACGAGACTGGGGGGAGATGGGCTCACTCCAGGGGGCGGGGGGGGGGAGGGAGCAGAGTGCGAGGCCTGTGGATCGGGGTCGGGGGAGGAGGAGGAGACCCTGCAGGGGACAGAGGAGCAGAGGAGAACCAGAAGAGTGACATGTCACAGTAATCGACAGAGGAGAGAATTCTAGCAGGGTGGACAGCTGTATCCGTTTGTGCAGCAGAGTTAAGGAGGGGAGCTGAGAAAAGGTCACTGGGTTTGCCAGTTAGTCATCGGTGACCTTTGAGGGAGGCTTTGCAGCAGGGTTGGCCGGGACGAGCTGCAGACTGCAGTGGACCGTGCATGGGGGGTGAGAAGGGTGGCCGGGACGAGCTCGGGCAGAGAAACCCCGTGCCGAAGCGCGGCCGGCCCTACCTGAGACTTTCAGGCTCAAACTCGGAGCCGTGTAGTAAACAAGAATGTGACCGGAGACTGTAGGGGCTCGAAGGGAACAAATTGCTGAGATACAATAAGGCTCGACTGCCTTGGAGGAAAGGGTAGCAAGGCCTCGCCCGGTGGCCCCTCGGCCTGAGCCACTCACCGTGACGGTGGCCAGCAGCCCCTCGGGCACGTTGGCCACGATGATGCCGATGAGGAAGATGACAGCCTCCAGCCAGCTGTAGCCCAGGATGAGGGAGAGCACAAAGAAAGAGACCCCCAGGAACACGGCCACGCCTGTGATCAGCTGGATGAAGTGCTCGATCTCCATGGCGATGGGCGTCCGCCCCACCTCCAGGCCTGAGGCCAGGGTGGCGATGCGGCCCATCACTGTCCGGTCACCTGTGGCGATCACGATGCCCCTGGCCGTGCCTGCAACACAGAGGGGAGCCCGGCTGCTCGGAAGAGGAAAACCACCGCGCAGTAGATGAGCCTCAGACCGGGGTCCTGTGGGCCACCCTCCCAAGACTGGACCTGCCACGGCAGGGCTCTGCCTGCACAGACCTCCAGGCCCGGACTCGGGCAACCACAACTCATCCCCCCCCTTACACTCGGGCCCGAGGAGAGACCTTGCAAATAAACTCGGAATTCAAATCGAGGAGATGCAGGCAGTGAAATCAAAGTACCGCCTGAAGAGCTCAGTAAAATCTGTCTCCTGCTTGTTAGGATCCCCAAAGCACCTAATGTTATGGATTTTCCGTGTGGTCTTAAGATTTTCTTTCTCAGCGCTGGGCCTGGAGACTCCTCAGAAGAAGCCCGGCAATTGCTGAGGCTTCTGTAGACACTCGGGGCGGTGGGGGCGGGGTGTGGGATGAAGGAAAGAGCTCGGGTGTGGGAGCCAGGCAAACCTGGGTTTGCACCCTTGTTTGGATTCCCGCCCGGGACTGCTTCCATCAGGAAACGAGAGAGGGCTGTGGCACACCTGACCGGTGCCTGGCGCATATTAGCTGCTCAAGAAAGGTTGGTTCTATTCATTTCTTCTCCTTTCTCCAAAGCCAATTTCAGAGAACGCAACGCGAGTATTTTACTAGGCGTTTTTACCGATTGTGGGAAATGTCGAGCAAATTTTAGAATCTCAGTACATTACAAATTTAAGATATCTAACGTGTGGTGATTTTCATTGTAACTCCAACTTGCTAGAGGAGAGGAATAGCCGGGTGAGGGGTGCCTGGGTGGTTCAGTCGGTTGAGCGTCTGACTCTTGATTTCCACTCAGGTCGTGATCTCGGGGTCGTGGGGTCAAGCCCCGTGTCAGGCTCCACGCTCAGTGTGGAGTCTGCTTGAGATTCTCTCTCTCCCTCTCTCCCTCTGGCCCTCCCCTCCCCACATGCTCTCTCTCTCTCTAAAATAAATAAATAAACCTTTAAAAAAAAACACTCACAGAGACATAATACGCCGAGGAGAAATGAGAATCGGGAAGGAAAGTCGTGAAGGTGGGGCACATGGCCTCCTCCGGCCCTGGTTCCAGGCCCGAGGTTTAGCCAGACCTCTCTCCCCACCAGCTCTCACTGTCGGCCCTCTCAAGGCCTTGCCACAGAGGGTATGGATTTCGGGTGGGCTTGGTATCCTGCCCTTACATGGTGGCAGCTCGGGGAGCTCTTGATGGCCCTCACTCATCTCCAGGACCCAGAACAGAGATGGAGTGCACTGGGCAGCCTGAAGGGGGGCCCCCCCCGTTCGCCTGGCCTGAGCCTCCCCAGCCTGGTCACTGGTCAAAGCAAGGGTGGGACAGGGAAGCAGCTAGTCCCAGAATCAGAAGACATGGGAGGAATCAGTCAAACCAGTGACTTCTAGGAGTCAAGAGGCATGTATGTGTTGTCTATTGTGTGTGTTTGTGTCTGTGTGCCTACGTGTTGTGTGTTTTGTGCATTGTGTGTGTGTGTGTGTGTGTGTGTGTGTGTGTGTGGTGTGTGTGTATGGAGGTCTTGGCCCAGTGTCTGAAGGCTTTGGGATCTTCTCAATCTTGGCGTAGACAGAAAATAGATCTTCCTGTGGGGAGGTAACTTCCACAGAGTCAGACCACCCCAGCCAATGGTATTCAGGGCCCCCTGGTCCCCCAGTCCCCTTCCAAGTTAGCACAACCACAACCCCCAGTCCTGTCTGGGGGTTCAGGATTTAGACTCTTCCTTCAGTCGGGGCTGGGGTGGGGAGCTCCCAACTAGCCAGCTTCTCACCTTCCACACAGTTGGTAGAGAAGAAGCAGATGTTGCGGGTCTCCAGGGGGTTCTCATGGGTGAACTCGGGGGAGCGGGTCTGGGGCTCTGATTCGCCCGTTAGGGATGAGTTATCCACCTGAGGAGGAAGCAGGCGTGCAGTCACCAGCGGGCAGTCACATGGGTGCACACACAGTTGTCCCCCGGCTCCGACCACACTCCACCTCCATGACATGAGGGACAAAATTACACTTGGGCTCATCACGCATTTATAGCATTACTCAGCTATTGTCCCTGCTCTGGTTTGGCATCCTGGCTCTCACCGACTTCTTATGTGACCTCGGGCTGGTTACTTAACCAACAAAACTACCATTTGCTCATCTGTAAAACGGGGAATGTAAGGGGCATCTCTGCATTATACAACCCCGGGGGCGGGGGGATGCCTCTAACCCAAGAGCCTAAGAAAATGGTGCCGTCTTGGGTTGTGCATGGTGCCATCGGTGACCACGTATGACAGCACTGCTCGACACTGTTCTTGCCGAGGGACATCAGAGAGCTATGTGGATGCATGATGAGCATCTGACACATGGTGATACCCACTGCCGATTGCCATAAACTGGCTATCAGAGACGTCCCGGGCCACAGGGCACGCCCAGCACACAGACACGAGGGGGCGATCCATAAACACTACATGGGAGACGAGGTTGGGCTGGGCGGCGTAGGGGCAGGCATTGATATTGGACCTGGGCCTCCCAAGCTTCCCCCCTCTCACTGGGCCCCTCCCAGCTCCGTAGGGCCGGCCAGCTGCTCTGGCATGGCCCCCTCACCTTGCAGCCATGAGAAGAGATGATCCGGAGGTCTGCTGGCACGCGGTCCCCTCCCTTCACCTCCACCAGATCTCCCACCACCACCTCCTCTGCGTTGATCTGCATCTTCTCTCCTTCCCGCACCACAAGGGCTTGCTGGGGGGGTGGGAGGGGGACGGGCATCTCATGAAAGCTCGTCCTTCTGCCACCTTCCTCCGCGGCTGGCCTCCCACCTCTCCCAACCCTCCAGGAGGACCCTGTGCACGCCGGGCAATACAGCTAGGCCCCGGCGTGGAGAGCGGGAGGGTCGTTTCTGCCCACGCCTCCATCTCAGAGCGCAAGGAGCTCAGGAGAAGGAGCTGGGCTCCCCCAGAAACCTTGTGCCCCGGCCCGGAGCCCCACCCGGCTGTCTACCTGAGGCACCATGTTCTTGAAGGAATCCATGATCTTGGAGCTCTTGGCTTCCTGATAGTAGGAGAAGCAGCCGGTGACGATGACCACAGCTGCCAGCACCACGCCCAGATAGAGCTGGGAAGGAGAAAGGGTTGAGGCACCTGCCCTTCTCCCAACCCTGGAGGGGCGGCTGCCCCTCAGACGGGCATTCGGGGACTTTGTCTGGGACTGGGGGTGACAGTGGCAGAGGAGAGCCCTTCTCCCCAGCCTCCCCCTCAGTCTCCTGAGAAAGGGAAGGGGCAGGGGAAATCGCAGGGAGTTCCCAAGACTAGGCCTTCTCTAGGGGGTGAAGCCCCACAGATCCAGACAAACCCACTTAGGCGTGAAGGGACAGGGAGGGTCTGTCTCATTCGGGAATGTGTGTGTGTTGGGAGGTGTTTATAGATACACAGAGAAGCCTCATCCCCTCACAGCCTAAAGAGCAGAGGGGCCTGTGGGGCTGTGATGGGAGGCTCCTTCCCCCTGCCCCCACTGTCCTGGGATCCAGGGTTGGAGGACAGAGTGACGGGCCGGTGCAGGGCTCAGGCGTGCCCACTCACGTTGTCGTTGGATGGTTCATCCTCCATGGCAGCCTGGATGCCGTAGGCCAGGAAGCAGAGGATGGCCCCGATCCACAGCAGGATGGAGAAGCCCCCGAAAAGCTGGCGACAGAACTTGACCCACTCAGGGGTTGTCGGGGGCGGGGTGAGGGCATTGGGCCCATCCCGAGCCAGAATGTCCTGGGCCCGCTGGTTGGTGAGGCCCTGAGAGAGGCAGGGAAAGGAGTGTGAGCGGGTCTCCGGAGTCGTCCGCTCCTCACTGCTTCCCACCAGCTCCTTGGCAGGGGAACAGTGTCCATGCACAGAGAAAAACCCCACCTGGTAGGAAGGGGCAGGGGGACCATCGGGAGAGACCACACAGAGGAGGTGGCATTTGCCACGGGTATTGGGGGCCTTGAAGGCTGAGGAAGATGCAGAGTGTGACCCCTCCTGTGGTCGTCCTTGGATTGAGACCCCTGTGGGTTAGGACCACAGGATCTCCTCCAGCGGCAGCCTGGATAAGGCTCCCTGGAAAGACATTCCTCTTTTCAGCAAGAATTCAAGAAGAGGCCACCACGACGGACCTTCAGTGTCTCACAGCTTTGGTAACTGTCTGTCACCTTCCCCAGAGAGCCTGGCCTGGGCGTGGTTCAGATGTCCCCGTGGAGCCCACACGTGGCGGTAGAGCTGCACTCCGCGTGGCGCATGGGAACGCTGGACCATGTTCTTTTCTAGACTTGGAGCTCCTCGAGGGCAGAGGTCACTTAATTATCTTTCTATCTGTGCACTCATTTATTAGTAAATGTGTATCGAATGCCTATTGCCTGCTGAGCTCTGTTGCCAGTTCTAGGGATCCAGAGGAGGACAAGACCCACAAAGCCCCCGCCTCGTGGAGCTTATGACCCTCGTGGAGCTTATGATGTGACACACAATAAGTAGATGTCCCTGCCAGATCACCAAGAAAAGCAGAGTACGGTGAAGGAATGGGGGGCAGAGAAATTTCAAAAGGGAAGTCAGGGAGGGCCTGCAGGAGGAGGTGTGCACCCACTACGGTTTTGCTTGATGCTGCTTTATTTTTCAAAACGATGGGCTGGGTAACCTGACTGTGCCACTCCCTGTTTATTTCTGTGACGTTGGGAAGCTCGTCCCCCTCGCTGAGGCTCCTTGCTGTAACGGACAGGTGTACAACAGCCACGTCACAGGTCTCGTGAGGGTCAGGAAGTGTACGTAAAGCACCCGTCACCGCATAGCACGCACAGTGGGGCTACCGTGAGAGCGGGGGGAGGGGTTACCTCACCGTTTTGCGGGTGTCACTTCCCTGGGATGTGTGTCACCGGAGCTGCCTGGGGCAGGGGAAAAGCTCTGCCTGGAGCCTCCCCCCTCCCACCAGGCCTGGCTTCCAGGTACACAGCAAAAGAGTTATTATCTAGGAAGCAGGGGATCTGGGTTCTAGTCTTGGCTCTGCCCCAGCTAGTCACACATCTGTGGGTCTCAGTTTCCTCATGGGCACAGAGGGTGGGATTATCCACCCAGACGCCACGTGGCTCTCTCAGGTCTTAGGCACCCTCCCTGACGGCCCGTCCACTCACCTTGGATAGGTCCACTTGGTATTTGCGGCCCAACTCATCCAAGGACAGCTTGTGGTCGTCCTGGGGAGGGAAGTCGAGTTACTCCGGGGTGGGAGGCTGGGCGCTGCATCTAGAACGCGTGTGAGGGCCGAGGGGCACAGGGCTGAGGCAAGGGGCACGGGAGCGGCGGCCTGGCTTCTCCGAGTGTGCTGGGCTGTGGGGACCCCGTTTCCACGACCCACTGGGCAGGCTGTGGCCCTCACCATGGCCACCTCCTTCTTCAGCTCATCCAGTTCCTTCTCTTTCTGCTTCTTCTTGCCGCCCCCATTCTCTGCAGTGGTGGCTGCAGGCGAGTACTCGCGACCGGCCTGCAGGGGTGGGAAGGGAGAACCCCGAGAGTCAGGGAGGCTGGAGACTGGAGCCTCTATTCCCACGGACAGGCCGGGAGGGCAAGCGCTGCGCTGGGGGTGGTGGATGCAAAGGCAGCGACGGTTCCAGGGGAGGAGAGGGTGGAGGGTGGAGGGGACTCCGGGCCCTCAGTTTGCAAACTAGTCACAGGGCCACGGGCTCTATGTTGGAATTTCAGGGAAGGCCAAGGGGCTCAGGACTCAGTACCCCACTCTTGGCTATTTATGGTTGGGCTTCTGCTAAGATTTTGCTTGTTGAGAAAGCCTTGCCGCTAACAAAACTTTAAAAACCACCATCCTACACTATTTAGAATTCTGGAAGGCGGTGGGGCCAGGATTGGGGGCCGGCTTGAGGTAAAAGCACCTGTAGGAATGGCTTTGTCCCCAAGCCATGGCCACTTAGAGAGGAGTAGAGACAGCTGGGACTCGGGGGGAGGAAGAGTCTCTGGGGAGTCAGGGGTCGGGGTAGGGAAGGGTGCCCTTCTTGTTGGCCAGCCTGCCTGCACCCGGGCAAGGGGCGATGTGCACAACTTGAGGCCCCAAGGCACACTGGGTAAGAAGGCGACTGGACCCCATTTGTCCAAAACATAAGAATATGTCTCTGAGAATACTAAGGTGTGTGTCTTCTCAGGTCCTGGCATTCCTGGGGCCTCTGGTGAAATCAAGGGAACATTTTCCCTGAAGCCTTGTGAGGCCCTGCGATCCCTTTCCTCGCCTCCGCCTGTGGTCTCCTCACCACCGCCAGGCTGCCAGGGGCCACAGGGAACCTCTGGGGAGCAGGGTGGGAAATTCCTCCTTCCACGGGGTGGGGGTGCCGCTGGCTGGGGTGCTGCGGGAGGAGGGGTTGGGGGGGCCTGGGGGGCCACGACAGAGCCTTCTCAGTCCCTCTCCACCCCCTACCCCCTCAAGGCGTCGCGTCCTTGTCAGCGATGGGCTGGATTTCTGTCCCTAAGGCCGTGTGCGGCTTTCAGGAGCCAGCTTCTCTACACTGTGGGGTAATTCAGTTTTTCATGAAGACTGGACACCTGCGGGCGCCCGGGTGGTGCAGTCGGTTAAGTGTCTGACTCTTGGTTTCGGCTCAGGTTGTGATCTCAGGGTCGGGGGATCGAGCCCCACATGGGGCTCCACGCTCGGTGTGGAGTCTACTTAAGACTCTCTCTCCCTCTGCCGCTCCCTGCCTAAAATCAATCAATAAATCTTAAAAAAAAAAAAAAAAAGACTGGACACCTGGATGGGATCTACAGCCAACGTGTTGGTCCTTTTTTACAGGATAGTGCGCATTTTTTAAAAGTAGACTTTTCTTTTAAAGACGGTTTTAGGCTCACAGCAAAATTGAGCAGAAGGTACAGAGAGTTCTCATACGCCCCCGCCCCCATATGTCAACCCCGTTGTCAACATCCCCCCCGCCCCAGAGTGGTGCCTTTGTTGCAGTCATGAACCTACACTGACGCATCATTATCACCTGAAGTCCATAGTTGCCATAAGGGCTCCCTTGTGGTGGCGTCCACTCCATGGGTTTGGACAAATGCACGCGTACTGGCCTGTATCTATTATGGCACCATCCAAAGTGGTTTCACTGCCATAGAAATCTGTGCTCTGGGATAAGGCATTTTTTTTCCATCAAAGAGTCAGGCGCAATCCCAGGCATGTGGCAGTTGCCCTCATCTTACGAGATCATGAGTCCAGCACCTGGAGAGGTCTGACCAGCGAGATCAGGAACAGGGCGGGGGGCTCAGTGAGAGTTGGACACCATTGTCCCCTAGACACTAAACCTTGCATTTGTTTCCCTAGGGAGCACCCACGAGTCAAGTATACCTTTGGCTTCCTGAAGGCTGATCAGCCTGGGGAGACTGAAGCAGCCCAACTGAAGGAATGGAGGAGAGCTCATGGGAAGGTCTCCGTCTCCCTCTCCAGGAGACCAAAGGAGGCTCCTTTAATCGGAGAGATTGAAATGCTTTGGGTTCACCAAGTCTCTTGTTGGTGGAACAGAACTGCGGAACGGATGAAAAACCCCAAAAGGACCAGAGGCAAGAAATCAGGCCAGACAGGCTTCAAGGTGACCCTCCAGAGCTTCTGGGGCAGGAACGGGGGCCTGGGCATACAGAGGCGGGGGGTGGCTGGGCTGGGGCAGAGGAGCAGAGCCCAGAGAATTTCTGTACATTCTGACATGAATTAAAGTTTGTGAAAATTAGAACCAAATCGCCAGCCTGTGTGCCTGGGGAAGGTTGCACCGTGGCCGACTGAGCAGCTCCACACAGCATCCCTTCCCCTGAGCGCCCACCCTGTTCTCCCCAAGGCGGGCGCAGAGCTCGGGACACACTGCCCCTTCCCCCTCTTGTCCTGGCAAGGATTTCAGGCTCTGCAGCCAGGAGCCTGCGGAGATTTGGGGCCAGCGGGCTGCCCAGGCAAGAAAGAAAGAGAGGAAGCAAGGACCCCCCCCCTCTGCGGCACCCCCCCAACCACGAGTCCCCCTCTCTGGGTCTTGAATGCTGAAGGAGAACAGAGAGTTCTTTCTGAGAGAGCCAGAGGCTGGGACGGGGGGGGGGGGGGGGGGGCAGCTGGAAATCAGCCACGCTCCCCCCACCGCAGCCTCGTGGTGGCAGCTGGAGCGGGTTGGGCTCCCTCCCACCAGAGCTGTCCCTTCCCCCAGCTCCCACGCTGCCCTTCGTGACCACAGAGTGCAGGGTGACAGTTGCGCCGAGCTTTGTAGTGCAGATGTAGGGGAAAGAGACAGAGATGGAACGAACCCTTGCAGGGGTGCAGTGGGCGGGGGGGTGCTTTCCCTTTCCAGGACTCTCCTGGTAGGTTGAACTCCAAGCTCCCACCCTAAGACCCCCGATTTCCCCCAGCCTCTCCATCCAAGCAGAACCAGATCCGCTCCCCAACCTGCCGTTGCTTGCACACAGCCACTGGGGTGGGGGTCAGGGGGCTTCAGGGCTGCTGGGGGGAGAAGCAGAGACCCAGGCAGCTGGGGTCCCTCGACGAAGTAAAGGTCAAATTGCTTCCCAAGCAGGACCTCGTGAGCTGGGCCTCCCCGGTTCTGAGGTGGAGCAGAACCCCTGGTTCTCGGTACTCGGGGTGGGGGCTGGTGGAGGGCAGCCTGGCCTCTCCTCCGAGTCCCGCACAGCAGAACAAGAGATGCCAGGGTTCAGCTGCGGGTCCTAAGATGGTCTGTCTTCCCGTGGGTGTGACTTCTTCCTTCGTGAAGCCCACACGCAGACCTCACTCATCCACACGCAGGGACATCTGTCTCACCCATGCTGGCGGGCCTGGATGCTCCCAGATGTGTCTGCCCAGGCACACCCAGGCGCTCACCCAGGAGTGTCTCTATCGGCTCCAGCCTATGGAGAACACGTGTGTCGCAAGCACATGTACACACAGACACACACACACACAACACACACACACACACACACACACACACACACACACACACCGGTTCTATTTATAGCTTCTACCCCAGCGCAGAACCCTGGTGTCCAAGCTCGGAGTTTTCCCAGCTGCTAAACACAGTGCAATAACATGTCCCTGCCTGACCCCTTCCTGGGCCCAGAAGCTCCCCCACAGCTCCCCACAGGCACCCCCTTTCCTCAGCACCCTCCTGGCGCTCCCCAGACCCTTTGCCTCAGCCAGCATTCCACAAAAGGAAAGCAATCAGGCGCAGTGTGTAAGGGATTGGGTGACTTTTCTCCATATGGAAATTTCATTTCCAAGTATTCGGAGCCTGTCCCTCCCCCACCCCCCCCCCCATCCACGGTTGTTAATCTTCCCCTTGGCATTCCCAGGGCTGCAGAATGCTGCGGGCAGGGGTGGGCTGAGGGGGTGCAGGCAGCTCTCACCAGCCTCTGGGAAAGTGCTCACAGCCCAGGGCCACGGAGGGGCAATGCTGCCAAGGCTTTGGGAGAGGTGCTGGGCTGGGGCTGGGGTGCACATTGCTCTTCTGCCCCACAGCCCTCCCGGCTGCCGGCACTCAGGGACCCGAGAGCTGGTGTCGGAACCGCTTGGCGACTTGGGAGCCATGCCCCGTGGCCTCTCCAACCTTAAACTGGACTCCCGTCTTCCCCGGCTGGGACTGCTGCAGGAATGGATTTTTCGGGGGGATGGCACAGGAGGGGAGCATTAACAGGGCCAAGCTCCCTTCGGCTGGCACGCTCGGAGGTGCGGTGAGGGAGGGTCTGTCTGAGATGTGGGAGACACGGGGATAGAGAAGCAGGGCAGGGTGGAGGGCTCGTCCTGGGGAGCGGGGAAGCAGAGCGCATGTGGGCCCCTGAGTGCCACGGACCTGTGGACTGAGCACGCGTTTGTAGCTGGGAGACTCTCAGTCCAAGTGCACGCTGCCCCATAGCCTGGCTTTTCTCTGCCCCTCCCTCCCCGCCTCATGCTTCTCTCCCCCAGCCTCCCTCACCCTCCAGAGAGCCCTCCTCCTCCCTACAGAGCGACCCCTCTCTTTGGGATACTCACCCCACGGCCCATCTTGGGGCAGAGTGGCTGAGGGAACCTGGACTGGACAGGTCACTGGGAGGGTCCCAGGCCACACCTCTGGTCTGGGATGGCCAGAGACCCCAGCAAACAGACAGAGCCGGCAGCAAGCAACAGGGTAGCTTTAAATAGGTCCCTCTCCCCCTCTCCCCCGCCTTCCCCTCCTCGGGAAAGAAACGTTTGTTGAAACAGGATCCCTGAGGACTCCTCCCCTCCCGCCCCTTAAGCAACAGGCGGGTGGACCATGGACAGTCCATTTGTCCTGCTGTGTGCTCCCCTCGGCTCCCCCCATCCTCCCCTGGCCCCTGGCAGCCACGACCAAGAGAGGCGAGTGGCAAGGCTGGGGCTGGAACTGTGCCCCTTGGGGACAGGCTGGGGGACAGTGCCCACAGCGCCCCGGGAGGCCGGGGGCCATGTGGTCTCACTCTTTCTCTTGTTTTCCTGATGGAGAAACTGAGGTCCACAGAGACAGACAACTTGAATGGATAAAACAGAGCCAGAATTCAGGGCTCCTGACTCCCAACCTCCCAGAGAAAGGAGCAGAGACTGTTCCCTCTACGTAGAGATCGTGGGGACACAGAAACCGGGAAAAGTAGTTAGCCTTGGAACCCAGGGCTGCCCTTGTATAGGAGGCGCCCCAGAGGGTGGCTCAAGAGACAGCATGAAGTCTGGAGATGGAGGGGGAAAGCGTCTCCACAAGCCCTCCAGCTGAAGACGCCTTTCCTGAGTTTGAGAACGTGACTCCGGGTGGGCCAGGGAGGCGGCCGGGGGAGGGATAGACAAGCAGGGGTACAGCCCTGGAGCCAGCCCAGCCGACATCCATGCTGATAGAGCTCTGGTCGCGTTCACCCCTTGTTACCGAGCGGACACGCCACTCCCGTGCTCTCTGTTGAGGGGCCCCAGGCTGGCGCTGAGCCTGTGGTTGGCAGGTGGCTGGGGAGAAGCCAAAGAGAGGAAAATGCAGTTTCTCAGAGGTATGTGGAGGTCAACGTCAAAGCAAGTGCCAGGCCCGGGAACCAGAAAGGAGCTGGTTGCCTCCTTCTTCCAGTGGTGAGGGGAAGGCTAGCTAATCTGCAGCATGCAGGCCCCAGGTTAGACCGTAGAGATGCAGGTCCGAGGTGAGACCGAAGAGGGGTCTCTCTGCAGTGAAGCCCCGGAGAAGCTGGAAGAAGTCCCTGGGAGTGGGGAGGGGGCCTCGGGGCTGGAAGGGACGTCTGTGACCTTATACCAGCTGGGAACAGGGGTAGAGAAGAGCTGGAACGGGACCGTTTAATAAAAAAGCCAAAGCATGAGGGGCAAAGAGGGGGAGGGGAGACCAGCAGGGGCAGAAGGAGAAGAAGAACTTCTGCCCCGCCATCTGGGAGCAGTAGGAGTTCAGGATTCTCCTGGAGTGTCCCCATTTCTCTGGGCCCAGAGATGCCGGAGTGGAGGGGAGCCAGTGCGGTGGGGGCCTGTCTGAGAGCCCTGAGCCCCGAGAAGCTAGGAGGAAAGGAAAGAGGAAATGAGACCGAGGTGCCCGCTTACTCTCGGGCCCCAGAGGGAACTCCCTACAGAGGGATTATCGACCTCTCCAGTAAATCCACTCTCAGGGCACAGGGCTCAGGCTTGAATGCCCCAAATAACTGGCCCCCTCCTGTGCTTGGGATTTTCCATTACAGGGATCCGGGAGGTCACATCCCGCTTCCGCCCTCCTTCTCCTCTTGGGTTACAGCTGGAGGGATGGGCGGGAGGGGGCAGACACCTTCTGTCCTCGGGCCCCTTGACTGACCTTGAATTTTTAGCCTGGGGGACACCAGGCAGTGGGAGAAGCAATAAGGGAAAAGCAGATCCCAGCCCAAGCCCTGGTGTGGACAGGAGAGAGAGGGAGAGAAGCTGACGAAGACACAGCACGAAGGCTTGTGGCTGGACGTTAGGAGAGACGGCCCAGGGAAGAAGTCCCTGCAGGAATAGCCCGCAGGTGGCTGGGTTGCACAGCAGCGGGGCAGCCCAAGGGCAGCCTTGCCCTGGACTTGGGGGGCGGGCGGTGAGAGTGCCACGCGGGCGTAGGGGGCTCCTCTTCCTTAGTTCTGGGCTTGGAATCGCTTCCCTGTGCCCCACGTGCTCCAGGGTGCGAGATGAGATGGGGAGAGAAAGCCGCCCAGAGCCCGCGGGGCGTGTGAGTCTCAGGCACCCGGCCCCCAGTTCTCGCTCCCCCACCCTCACCCCCGCCGGCACCGCCCGGTGCTGCCCAGTCCTTCTGAGGCCCTGGCTCTGGTCCCGTGGCCAGGTCCATACCGGAAAGGACTGGGCCCTCCCTCTGCCCATCCAGCCTGGTGGCGGCTCTGGCCATACCTGGCCCTGGGGCTGGAGTGTGGCCCCAAGGGCGATGCTGTGCACACATTTGGGGCTCAGACAAAAGAAAGGCTGGACAGGACACCCCGGGGCCCATTCCTCGTCCAAACGTCCCTGACCATCCTCCCTGCCTGGGCGAGAGGCCCTGGGGGTCTACCTCCTTCTGCTCCAGCGTGGACCTCAGACTCCAGGACATCAGTGGGGTGTACACTACCGGTCCCTTGACCTGGGGGCCTGGGCTGGGCCAGGGCCTGTGAAGACAGCCAGCGGCCAATTTGGATCAAGGGCCTGGAAGCAAGAGGGACAGAGCAGAGAGCAGGGAAGACTTGAAAGCAGGAGGTGGAGGGCCGGGCCTGGCTGGAGAGTGGGTTTGGGAGAAGGGCAGAGGTCGGTGAGGATGGGTGGTCCTGAGTCAGGTGTTTGGTTGGCACAGGGGGACGTGGGAAGCAGGGGTGCGTGTGCGCGTGTGTGCGCGCGTGTGCGTGGGTGTGTGCGTTATGACCCAGGGGCACGACTGGGTGGGGGCCGGAGGCGGAGGGGTGGTGGGGATGTACCACACGGAAATTCAGAAGGAGGAGCTCCGCGCCACCGGAGAGGCCAGCACTGGTTTGGACGTGCGGTCCAGCTAGTAAAGACAGAGCGTCTGTGTCCCCGGCGCGGCGGGTCGTGTGAGCGTGCGTGCGCGGGCAGGGCCGGCGCGGTGTACGTGAGCGTCCCTGGGAGAAAGTGTGTGCACAAGGGGGTGGGGAGGCCGCTCGGCTGCGGATGGGCCGTCAAGGTCTCCCAGAAACAGTTTTGTTTCCTAAGTGACTAGCCTCCTGGGGCCTTCGGCCCAGACTTGAAGGTTGTTTCAAGATCATGAAAGGGAGTGGGGGAGGGAGGGGAGATGGAGGGACGCTTGGGAGGCTCTGTCCCCCCCCACTGTCCCTCCTCCGCCCCTCACTCCACTTCTCTGCTCCAGTCCCCATTTTGGGCCCAGCTCAGCCGTTCTCTGAGGCCAGCCCTCTCCAGGGACCTCCCTGTCTCGCCCTCTTCCATCCCCTGAAAGATTCTTCCTCCCTTTTCCAGGGCCTGGGCTCTTGTCCCCCCCACCAGGCTTCCGGGGCCTTCTTGGGAACGGAAGGAATTTTCCCCTTCTAAGGGGGGGACAGGCCCGGGGGGGGGGGCAGCATGGATGGGAAGCCTGGAAGGGCCTGGGGTGGCCATGACAAGCGTCCAAGGAAAGCCCCTTTCACTTCCCTTCCTGTTCAGGCCTCTCCTCTCACTTCCCGGAGGTGGCAACGACCTTGCGGTAGAATGGGTGGGCTCAGCGCCACAGAGTGCCTGTCTGAGGCCTGCTGCTGCCGCCTCAGTTTCCCCACTGGACCACAAAGCCAGTGTGGGACTTTCTCTCCGTCCCTCCCTTGATGCCTGCTCCTCTGTGTTCTTTCTGGTCTTCCTTTCCAATCAACTCGAAATAGATTCTAAGACCCTCTTTCTCGGGCTCTCTTTGCTTCGGTCGTCTTTAATCTTCCCCCCAGATGATTTTTATGATCCTTTTTATTGTTAACACCATATTATAAAGGAAGAAAATGGAGGTGAGAAGCGCCAGAATTGTCCTCCCTCTCTCTGCCTTGGCTCCCGTCCCGCCTCTCTTTGCCCTCTGCCTGCTGTCTGGGTTTGGACAGCTCAGGGCGCCCGAGCCAGCCCTCCTCCCAAGCACGGTGGCCCAGGCACACTCTGTCCTCCCACATGTCCTGCCTGCAGTCCCTGAAGCTGGTCCTGCTGGGCCCGGGCTGCGGAGTGACCTGGGATCAGAGGCGCCCTTACTCTAGCCTTGCTCCTTCCTCTGAAGAGCAAGAAGCAGGCCTGGAAAACCCGACAGCCCCCAAATTCCAGGTTACCTTCTCTTCAGCTCGTGGCTCAGCTCAGGTGAACAGGAGAAATTACGTGTAGTTGTATCTGTGCCATAACTCACCGTCTGGAAACCGGGGTTCAGAGGGGGAGCGGAGGGGACAGGTACCCCTATTTTGTTGATCAGCGTGACCCACAGAAATGAGTGCGATCACTTTGACTCTTGGCACGGAAGGAGGGAGGGGCTCAGGGTTGCGCACGGATTACCTGGTTTCTTACCAAGAGCCCCTGTGCGAGGTGGGACTGGCAGGAGGGCAGGGCTGGGGGTGAGGCTGCAGAAACCTGACATTTCTTGGCTGGCATTTGATCAGCAAATACCAGATTAGTCTGTTTCCAGAGATTCTTTGGGCTGGAAAACTATGTTCGGGGTGATGGGGTGCATGGGGTTAATGGACCTTGCTGAGTTTGGGGGTCAGGGGTCACAGCTGGGCCCTCCAGGGTTCCTGTTTCCTTTGATTCCATCCGGGCAGGGAGGGAGAGGCCCTCCAGCCCCCCTGAGGCAGGTTTGCTTTGGCCAGAGATCTGACCCAGCCACTGGCCCAGAGCACCCCGCCTCCCTGTTCTCCCTCTCGAGAGGCAGCCTGGCGCCCAGCCTCCCCCTTCCCACCTCCTGATTCCCCTACCAGGCCCCCTCCACTTGGCCCAGGATGCGACTGTGTGGGTCTGCCTGTCCCCGCTGGTGTTCCGGACGCCTGGCCAGGATAGGATGCCTTGCAAACATCTGGCACAGGGGGCCCAGCCTTGTTCCCACATAAGGAGCCCTCCTAGGGGCTTCAGGGAGCTGGGCCTCCTGTGTGCCTTGGTTTCTCTGCAAGTCCTGGACGCTTTCACTCTTGTGCTCCTGCCTGGGTGCTCTCAGCGCTGCCTCCAGGGGAATGTGAGTGCTGCCCGTGACTCAGTCGGTAGACCTCGCTCGTTTTCGGGGCGCTGTGTCATCCCGACATGCTTCCGGTGTTTGCTGAGGGCCGACTGAGCGCTGGCTGCCCGATTCCGTGCGGAGTGCTGCAGAGACTATTCCAGGCAAGGCAAACGAGGCTCCCGCCCTCACGGTCCTTCTGTCCAAGTCCCATGCCACCTAGTCACCCTGGTTTTCTCCCGCTACCCTGCCCCTTGACCGGATCTCCCCAAGGCCAGGCCCTAGGCCTCGGGACGACTCCTCATTTCCTCCAGCTCCCTCACTTCCTCACCTCTGTGTCTGCCAAGCGGGACTGGGTGGGCCTGGGCTCTGTCTCCCACCTGGGCGTCCCCCCACCCCAAAAAGGCAGGAACCAAGGTGGGCCATGGGCTGAAATGGGGCGAGGGCAGGGGCTGGCCATGTGGGACTGACTCTACCATTAACTGCTGTGAACCTGAGTAGTCCTCAGACTCCCAACAATAAAGTGAGGGGCTGGCTGGGTGACTGGGTAGGGGCTCTCACCCCTGCGTGTGTCTTACGGTCTCATGCCTGAGCCTCACCCCCCACGGCCACACTGTAACTGGTCAGAGGTGGGGCCCAGGCATCAGTGTCCCCAAAAGCTCCCCAAAGGATTCCATGTGCAGGCAAGGGTGAGAGCCACAGAGCCAGACGGCCCCCAGGATCTCCAGCTCATCAGAGTGACGGTTACTGAAGCACCAGGTTAGCGCTTAGGCAATTTGCACACATTATTTAATTGGGTCCTCATAACAAGTCTCTTTTCTAGATAGAGAAACTGAGGCACAATGATCCTGAGCTTACCCAACCAGGGGAGCTGGGACTCAAGCCCAGGCAGGCCGGTTCCAGAAACTGCACATGGAACTTCTGTGCTGTTAAAGCATGTGCCAGGTAGAGGGAACCGCGTGGGCTCAGGCACAGAGGCGTGGAGCACCCAGTGGGCACAGAAGAAACACAAGAGCCCACACTGGAAATGGGTGTGCGAGCCATTTCACGGGGTCCCTTCTAAATACCAGTGATTCCTACAGGGCTCCGGGCAGTAACAGTCACCTAGGGTGCTCATTAACAATACAGAAGAGGAGGCGCATCTCCTGGAAATTCTGATACCCGGGGGCAGTGGTGGGGGGTGGGAATCTGTATTTTTACCACCAGAAAGTTTGAGAAATATTGCTCTTAGCAGTATGGAGGCATTTCCACATTTTGAGCAGGGGCGGAATGCTCTAGGAAGGCTCACTTGATCGCAGGTGTGTGTGCATGGGCGGGGTGGTGGGTGTCACACTGAAAGGAAGAGACAGGTAGGCGGCTCTGGCAGTAATTTAGCCAAGAGGTGGTGAGGCCTGCAACAAGACAGTGGCCATACAATGAGGAGAAAGGGCAGATGAGAAAGATCTTTGGGAGGTAGACTTCCAGGATTTGGCATCTGATCGTACGTATGTCATGGTGAGGGAGAAAGGATTGGAAAGGGGGGGGATGGATGTGGGTGCAAAGTTAACTAAACTCAGGTTCCAGAAGGAAGGCAATTGGGAGAGAAGTCACATGTTCGCTCTGGGACGTCTGGTTCAGGAGGTTCAGCATCCTCAGCACCAACGCCCTGTGCCTGAGTGTCCACCTGGAGCGAGCTGTCAACCCCGTCACCCCATCCTGCCAGCTGGCTGGACCTGCACCCTTGTCGCTCCCCCAGACACCAGCTCCTTTGCGGGAGGATGGTCCGTCCTGGGCAGAGGTGCATGGCAGCATGGTCTAGAATGCCCGGATCTGCCGCTCACTAGGCAAGAGTTTTCGCTTCTCTGAGCTTGTTTCCTTAACAGCCTGAACTCCCAGGGGGGTGTTGAGGATGCACATGCTCAGTGCTGGTGCCCTTGCTTTTCAAGGGTAAGACAAACTCCAGAGGCAGGAACAGCGCCCTCGCCCTCCCTGGAGGTGATCCGGCCACCCAAGAGGAAGCACCTGGCTTCCCTCCCTCTCACTCACCCACTTGCTCACTCATTTGCTCAATCACTTGGCCAATGTCCATGGAGCTTCCCCTCCTTGTGAGGCACTGTGCTGGGCGTGGGGGCAGAGCCAAGAAGAGCCAGCAGTGGCCTTGATGGAGAGGCAGATATAAACAAGGCCTGGAATGGTGAGGCAGAGTGGGAAACGCCACCTAAGAGCTGAGGACAGGGTGCTGGGAGCCAGGGGAGGGTCACGTCAGCATCAGGACTCCGGGTTCCGCTCTCCCATGGCCCACGCCTTCGCCCCTGCTGGCCCATCTGCTGCTTTGTTTTTGTAGTTTTTATTTCTGGGTTTGTTTTCCCAATAGAGAGTCTTTGGAAAAATTCCACCCTTGTTTCAGTTGGACTAGGGAAAAGGGGGAATTGTCCGTTCTTGGGCCAGGGTGGCCAAGGGGTGCCAGGCTCCTGGAGAGTCCAGGTGTGCACAGCGCAGGAGCCAGGGGCTGTCAGGAGGGGGCCCCGGGAGAGCATGGGGCACCTGGCAGGAATGGGGACAAGAGGGAGCTGAGCGGGCTCGCGTGGCTCAGTGGCTGTGTGTCCCCATGTGCTCTTCCCAGACCTCTCCTCATGTCCCCCATCCTCTGACGAGAGGGAAAAGTGAAGACCCCTTTCCACCTCAGGGAGTCCCACGAACCCTGGTTCCATTCTCTTTCCCCACCCAGGGCGCTTTAAGGGGCTGGGACCCAGAGTCAGAAGGGAGCCTTCAATACCATTCCAGCTCTAGAGGGCTGCATGTGTGTGAAAACCCCCGGGGTCACTACACACACACACACACACACACACACACACACACACTCTTGCTGAGTCCCCTTTACCTGGGCCTCCAGCATCACACCCATTTATTCAACAAATATTTATGGAGCATCCACGTTGTGCTAGGAGCTGGAGATTAAAAGGTTGTATAGGCACCCAGTGTGTGGTGTGCATGTGCGCACGCACATGCACATGCACTCATGCATGTGTGTATATGAGTAAGTGTGCGCAGGCTAGGGAAGCAGGAGGAAGAAGAATGTTCCAGAGTCAAGCAGTTTGCATTTGAATCTCAGGGCTGCCATTTAGCCAGGTGACCTTGGGTAATTTACATAACCTTTCTGGGCCCCCCTCTCCCATCTGCAAAACAGGCCACGGGAGCACTCGCCCCATGGGGTGCTGTGGGACTGAGTAAGCACAGGGTGCTTAGTGTGGAGCCCAGCAAAAAAGCAGGTGCACGGGAAATATTAGCAACAACTGGTGCCTCCTCATCTCGCTCAGAGCTGGGTGTGTGCAAACTCATAAATGACCCGTTCTCCCAATCTGGCCCTGGCTCAACCTCAGTGACTCAGAGGCGGCCACCTGGCGCTAACCACCTCCTGTCCCCTGGGGCTCATCTATAAGACGCAGGCCACAAACACCGCTGCCCTCTTCTGCCCTGGATTGGTCCCCCACTCTCCCCCGCCCCCGCCTCGCCCCAGGCTGCTGGTTTGGGGAAGAAGAGATACACACAGCGGGGGCTGCCTCAGCTCAGGGCTACCCTCCACACAGGTGTCTGTGCCATCAGCTGGCTGGGAGGGGAAGAGAGGTATGGGGGAGCCTCTGGGGTGGAGCCCAGGCACCCAACACTCTGGGACTGGGGAACCAGGGACTTGTCAGGGAGGGAGGGTGACGGGGATTCCAGCTCAGAGGGATCCATCCTTGGCATTCGGGAGTGGGTGGCGGCTGGTGCTAATCCTGGGTAGAGAAATGGCGGGGCCTCCCTGGGAGTTCGGGCCAGGTCATGCAGAGGCCAGCAGTGGTATTGGGGCTCCTCTGTTCTTGAACAGCTGTCCGCGTGGGGTTTGAGACGTGGGGAAGGAGTGTGGGCTCAGCCAGACAAGAGGAGGGTTCAGGGAGTAGACACACACACACACACACACACACACACACACACACACACGCAAGCTACCTCGGGGGTGCATCATGAGGGTGCAGTGCCTGGCTGGGGAGGAAGGAGGGAGAGAGTCCAGTGTGTCTGTGCGTGGGTGCAGGAGACGGCTCTGTGGTTCTTGAGTATGCGCCTGGGTCCTCGGGTGGATGTCTCTGTTTCCACGTGAGCTGAGGTGAAGGTAGGTTTTTGGCTCTACCTCTGCCTTATCTCTTTGCCTGAAACTCTCAGCAAATTGGCAGAGAATTTCCCCTTTCGGGACGGTGGGAAAATATGGCTCATCAGACGGTATGGGTCAGGGCCTTACAAACACGTGCAGATCATAGGACATTCTTCTGTGTGACGCTTAGCTGCATGAGCTGGGATTTATACACATTTAAGAGAGCGAGTGCTGAGTACTCTGCGTGTGCATCTCGCGTTTCCGTGTGGCTGATGTCTGGTGCGTATGTGTGTCTGTGTCTTCGATGCGTGTGTCACTGTCTTCAAGGCACCGCCTGTGTCCACAGCTGGGTCCATACCTGTCTCCAAGAAGCCATGTACCAGGGGCAGGAGCACAGGCCCCTCCACACCGAGACAATCCTACGTTCAAATCCAAGTTTGGACAGGAGCCGATCCATTCATCTTGGACATGCTCCGAAGCTTCCATACACCTGTTTCTTCACGGGGATAATAACAGCACTAACCGCACCAGGTTCTGGCCAGGGTTTAAGTGAGATGAAAATACGCACCCGACATAGGTCAGAACACATTAACGGTCCTGTCTTTGAATGTGCCTCTCAGAGAACCACGTCTCCGTGGTTGTGACCATAATGTGTGACGCCTCCGTCAGAGTGGGAGTTGCTTTAAGGCAGAGCATAGGTCTTAATGATCTTTAGCGACACTCAGGACACCTCACGGCCACCTCAATGTCTTGTGCATCTGTCCTCTTGAAGGGGAATTACATAAGCCCGTGAAACAGAGTCCTGCTGTCTGATGTATGCCTAACCCTGGGGGTACCTAGCGGGTGACTGGGCAGCCAGTGATGGCACAGTGATGACAGCCCCCCATGGCCACGGCTGGACCCCCGCACCTGTGTCTCTCTGCCATCCCAGGTCCCTCCCTCCTGTCTCAGGCTGCTTCCTTCTTTCTCAGCTCACCCCTCCACAAGCATCAGCCACGGTGCCGGGCACGCCTGTATGGCTTTTTATGGGCCAGCTGGGGAGGGGACAGGAGCACTGTCCAGTCTGCAGGCTATGGCCCTCCTCTGCAGTGTGTGTGTGTGTGTGTGTGTGTGTGTGTGTGTGCGCGCGCGCGCGTGCGCGCGTCTCTCTGTCGGGACGTGTGAGTGACGTCTCTCTGTATGGGGTTCCTCTGTGTTATGGTGGGTACATGCGTCTGTCCCTTGTGTGACGCGCCTGGTGCCTGGGCTTTGCTCTCCTCCCCGCAGCGGTCCCAGTTACGTAAGCTTCTGAGCTGGACTCAGGCCTGGGCTGCAGGCTCCCCCTGCTGGCAGCCTCCAGAACTCAGAACTCCCAGTCTGGGGAGGGGCGTGTGGAAGAATCTGGTTCTCCCAGGACCTCAGCCCCACCGGAAACACCAGCCCAGCCCTCAACACCTACCTGCCCCAACTCCCGCCCAGCCCCGAGCCGAAGGGTGTTCTCAGCAACCTCAGTGTCCCCTCTCATAATGCTCATACTGGGAGGTTGCTTATTACTTGCATATGGTATGGCCCCCCGGGGAACGACTGTGTGTTCCCTGAAGACAGGGTACCATGCCGGCCATGCTTACCACAGCATCTCCAGTGTCCAGTACTAATCAGTGTTTGTTGAATGACCAAGTGTATAGGGTGAAGAAGCTTGGGAAGAGAGACAGTGGGCTGTGGGAAGATTTGGGGCTCTGGGGACAGACGGGCCTGAGCTCATCAGACACTGGCCACTTAAAAGCTGTGTGGCCTTGGAGAAAATGCTTAACGTCTCTGAACCTTCAGTTTCTCATCTGTTAAATGACACCATCTGGTAAAATATGCTGTAAAGACTAGAAATAACATCCAAAAGGACCTTACTATGTAGGCATCTATTGGGGTGATGATGAATGGCAACATCTCCCATCTCTCAAGCATCAGGAAGCAGTAAGTCCACTCCACTCCCAAATAAAGGGGAGAGTAGTTTTCCTCCAAAGCTGCCCTAGGCCTTTCCGCTTTCACATAACTCAGTCTGACCTGTGGATAGATTTAGGGGAAATGGATCTGGAGAAATCAGGCTGTGAATATGTCCAAGTGGGAGGAAGGCATCTTGCCGCCCTGTTCCTGGGCCAGCCCTGGAAGTACTGGGAGGGCTGTCCTTTGCCAAAACTCTGAAGCGGAGGGTCTGGGCTGAAGGGCGCCGCTAGACCTCGCAAGGTCCCGGGAGACCGGTTTGCCACCCCCTCCAGCAGAACCAGAGGGAGTGGGTTAGGGGAGGGCGCCGTTTCTGCTTCAGAGTTTCTCTGGTCTCTGAATGTGGCTTCAAATGAGCACCTCCTCTGAGCCAGGCACTGGCTGCCTCCAAGGAAGATCTGGTCTGGCCTCTGCCACTTTTCCTCTTGGAGCCTCAGTTTCCTCCTCTGCAAAAGGAGGCAGGGAGGGAGTGCGAGGGGGAGAGTAGGAGCCCGGGGCGGGTAGGGGGTTGGAGGGTGAAGGCGCTAGATGGGCTCTGGGGTGGCTTCCCAGGGACGCCCCCTTGGCAGACAGCTTTGCAGACCCGGCTGTCCCTTCTCCTATCTGGGCCCACCCTTCCTCCCCACTGGGCACCCCCCCACTCCCCACCTTCTCGGGGCCGAGGGGAGACAGAGCTCTCCCATCCTCCCACCTCCAGGGCAGGCCCCACTCTGCCCAGTGCCAGGGACGTCCGCCTCTCCTCACGGGAAACAGAACGTCTCAGGAAGCAGTTCAAAGAATCATTCAAAAACACAAGCAAAACCCCGTAATTCCCTACCTCCTATTACGTGTTATCCCGTGCCAAGAACCTCATGTACATTATCTCACAAAAGCCCTTCAGGGTGGATGTCATCCCACCTAAAGGTGCTGACAAGAAAGCAGGCTGAAGGGAGTTAGCCAACTTGACGGGATTCCCAACCAAGAAGTGACGGCGCCCAGACGGCGCCCTCCCCTAACCCACTCCCTCTGGTTCTGCCGGAGGGGGTGGCAAACCGGTCTCCCGGGACCTTGCGAGGCCCAGCGGCGCCCTTCGGCCCAGGCCCTCCGCATTCCGGAACTCCTGGGTCCCGCCCATCCCCACTCGAGCGGGGCTTGCGGCGAGGCCTAGCGGCCCGGGGCAAACGACTGGATCCTAAGTGCGTGGCCGGTCACCTGACCGACCCCGAGGCCCCTGCACCCAACTCTGAGAGAGAAAGGCCGGCAGGTGCAGGGTGGGGGTGGGGGACAGGGTAGGGGTTTGGGGGAGCCCGGGTGCCGCCCCTTTGTGTCGGCCGGGGTAGGGGCGGAGCCCGGACCGAGGTGGGCGGAGCAGGGCCGGGGTCTGGAGTCCGGGCAGGTCCGGGGTCGGGGCGGGTCGGGGCCCGGGGCAGGGGTCAGATCGGATCCGGGATCCGGGGCCCGGGGCCCGGGGTCTGAGAGGGTCCGGGGTCGGGGAGCGGGGCGGAGACATAACAGAGGTCGGGGTGGGTCCGGCGTCCGGGGCGGGGGGGGGGGGGGGTTGGGCGGGGCTGGGACCGAGATCGGGGCGGAGCTGAGCCGGGACGCCAGGGCGAGGCCAGGGTCAGGCGGGGCCGGGGCGGGGCTTGGGGCGGGGCGCGAACGGTCGGCCGAGTCGCCGCGGAAGGAGGGAAAGCGGTAGGAAGAGGAGGGGGAAGGGGGGGGACTTGGAAGCTCCCGCGCCGCTCGCCTCGGCTCCGTGCACCCACACCTCGCGGCTCCGCTTCGTGCCCTCTTCCCGGGCATGCGCCCCCCCAATCCCGGTCCACCCAGAGCCCGCGCCGACCCCCGTAGCCTCCCCAAAGCCGGCCGCGCAGGATGGGCGCCCTCGGTCCCTCGCCGCGGCTGCCGCCGCCGCTGCTGCTGCTAATGCTGGGTAAGCCGGCCCCCGCCCCGGCCCCCCACCCCGCCGGCAGGTGCCTGCCACCTGGCGCCCAGCCCTGCCCGCCTCCCCAGCGTTTCGGAGCCCCTAGCACCCGCTACTCCGTCAGGGGCGCCTCGAGCCTCCCTCCCTGGGCTCAGCGCCCAGCGGCCCTGAGTGGTTGCCCGCCGAGCCAGTCCCCAGCTCTAGGCCCCTGGCTGGGGCCCAGTGAGGACCCACCGAGGTGCCACCTGCAGGCCGCCGGGCCAGCCCCACTTCTCAGCCGGCATACTCCGGTTCTGGGGTCGCTGCGCCCAAATGCTGCGACTCCCTCTGCCTCACACTGAGCTTGAGGCCCAGCGCTGGGTGCCCGCCCTGCGTGGGCAGTGCCGGCCCGTCTTCATAATTGCCAGGAGTTGGCTGGAGGCCCAGGGGCCGGTTCTGCCCGTGATCTTTGAAGTTCAGTCTCCCCAGATGGTTCCCCTTCCCCCAGACCTCATCATCTGTGGTTTGGGGCAGTTCCCCCTGTCACCCCCATCTCCATCCTGGGCCGGGTCTCCCTTTGCCCACTTTCCCTCTCTCAGGTCGCACTGGGCTCTGTAGCCTCTCACTGCTCGTCACACCCCCTTAATTCCCCGCTCCCTGCCTCAGGAGAAACCAAGCTCCATGGAGACCGATGCTGGGATCTCCAAGCACCTTGGGTCTGTGGGGGTGGGTGTTCCTGGTGAGGTGTTCTGGCCACCGCTGCATGGATGCATGAGAGAGCACCTGGCAGCGCAGTTGCTTCTGGTCTGAACTGGAGGGTTCCCTTTGGGGCTGGTCCGGGGAGGAGTATGCCTTCGAGACAGGGAGGCTGCCTGTACAGATGTTTGGGAGACGGAAGCCCTTGCAATAAGAGCGCAGAGTGGGCCGGATTCGGAGCTGCCATAGTCAAGGCAAAGGCTGACGTAGCCCCAGCGGCCTGTTTCTAGACCAGAGCTCCACTGCAGCACCAAGCAGAGCCTCCCCCTGGCTCCATAGGTCCCCGGGCCCTGGGGAACTAGAACGAGGCCTCTCCTTGGGGCCCTGGGTGGGAGGCAGGAGGAAGTTGCTGTGGGGCCCGGTTGCCTAGCACGTGGCTGGTTGTCCCCAGTGGGCAGCGTGGAGCGGAAGAGCCCAGGGGAGATGGGGGTGTGTGGTGCGCAGACATGGAAGAGCCCGCAGAGATCTGAGTGCCCACTGCGTGCAGGCGCTTAGGTTCATTCTGAAGAGGAGGAAGATGAAGTGATTTGCTCCAGAGAGCCCATCTCGCGAGCGTTGGGGCTTGGATTTGAACCCAGACCCGTCTGACTCCAAAGCAGGTCTCTGCCCCACCTCCCCTCTCTGGCTGGGGAGAGAGCTGCCTAGCAGCTGGTTTCCTGGGGCGGCCTGACGGGCCGACTTTCCCATGGCGATCCCAAAGCATCAGCAGCTCTGGAGCCAGGAAGGTGGGAGGGGGCCCTTCTGAGCAGAGTCTGCCCGGAGGCCCAAAGGTGTCAGCTCATCTGTCTCCACCATCGCCTAGATTATGAAATGCCCTGGGGCAGGGCCCTCCTGAGTCACACACTCACTCGCTGTCAGAGTGGAGACTGTCTTGGGAGAGGAAGAGATGTGTCAGTGCAGCTGTGAATGAGGATGTGGCTGGTGCCCAACCTCCTGAGGCCCAGCATGTGCTTTAACCAAGCGACCACAGGTGCCTCCCTCCTCCCTGGACTCAGCCGCAGGAAGAAGGGGCTGAGAGCCCAGCTCAGGTGGGAAGGTCAAGGGGAGCACGTCTGGAGGGGCTGGAGGACAGAGTTTGACCACAGACTTCGTATTTTCCTCCAGCCTCTGTAGAAAGGCTCTGGGTATGCCCCTGGGAGTGACAGACATTCTGGTTGCTGAGGTCAGGCCCCTCGGGCCTCCCCTGGGAGTTTCCCATCTTCCTCCCTGGCTTTGTCCCTCTGCGGGGGCCTGCGGAGGCCATCTAAGGATAGTAGGATCTTGGTCAAGACCTTACACTTCTCTTGCCTTACATCTCTCGTCTGTACAATGGAGGCAGGGGGCTGACCCAGCCCTCCTTCCTATGGCCTGGAGTTCTGGGATCTTATCCAGTGGGGCTATGGAAGGATGGAAGGAGAGAAGGAAGAAGCAGGGCCCTCTGAGGGACTCAGGAGTATCTGCTGGGGCAGGATGAAGAAGAGAATTTTGGCCTCTCTCAGGAGAGAAAGATGGGAAGGGACAGCTGGGGTTTGCACCTCTCAACAGAGAGGGAACCTTATGTAAGTGAACGCACACCATATGCAAATGAAGGCTTTTGTTAGGGAGTTGGGAGGGGGGCACTGTGCCTCAGCTGGGCCAGCCAAGAAGATGGGCAGGCCCTGGGGGGAGGGGTGGGGGCCTTCTGCCCCGAGGCCAGGGCAGAGGCTGGTTCTTGCCCCATAAGCCTCAGCTGCCTCTGCAGCCCCGTGGGGTGGGAGCAGCAGTGAGCTCATGGCACAGCTGGAGGGGGGAGGGCATTGTGTGGTGAGAACTGGCTGGGTCTGTGCCCTGTCCTGCTCGGGCCACTGGCTCTATTGTCTGGAGTCCCCTGGTCCAGGTGACACAGCTGAGCCAACCAGCCCTTCTGTGCAAGAGTTTGCCAACTCCCCTCAAACAAAGGAGAGGGCCGTGGGGTCTCAGAATCCCTTAGCTGGAAGGCCCCCCTGACCGGGCCCAGACCCGATGGGAGTGGGGAGATGTGGGAGGGAATCGAGGTACAGCTGAAATCAAGGAGGGAGAGCAGATGGGCCTCTTTCTGCCAGTAGGTGCCTTACTTCTGGCCCGCCAGAAATGGGATGTTTCTGGGTTCTGAGGCAAAGCCGGGTTCTAGAACCCACTCGAGATCCAGGTGTCTCGCCTCCCAGCAGCATCCTTTCCCTGTCCTCAGGGCAGGGCCCCACCTGGGTCCCCACCTTCCCCGGGTTTGCTCTTTATTGGGCAGGAAGCCAGAATGGTGCTGGGAGCCGGGGATAGAGTGGGGACCAGGCAACTCCAACTTCTCCTGTCCTTCCCTACAGGAGTCCAGTGCTTTGCCCGGGAGGTGCTGGTCCCCGAGGGGCCCCTGTACCGCGTGGCTGGCACGGCCATCTCCATCTCCTGCAATGTGAGCAACTACGAGGGCCCTGCCCAGCAGAACTTCGAGTGGTTCTTCTACAGGCCTGAGGCCCCCGAGGCTGCGCTGGGCATTGTCAGTACCAGGGATACCGGGTTCTCTTACGCCGTCTTCGGGCCCCGCGTGGCAGCTGGTGAGGTGCAGGTGCAGCGTCTACAGGGGGATGCCGTGGTGCTCAAGATTGCCCGCCTCCAGGCCCAGGATGCGGGCATTTACGAGTGCTATACGCCCTCCACTGACGCTCGCTACCTGGGCAGCTACAGCGGCAAGGTGGAGCTCAGAGGTACTGGCCCTGGGGCGGGCGCAGGCCCGTGTGCCCGAAAGGCCCAAAGTCAGGGCCTGGAGGGACCTGCCTAACCGCCCCTCAGGTTTTGTGGCTGAGGAAGCTGAGGTCCAGAGAGGTTGTGTGGCTCGCACAAAATCACCCAACAAGTTAGGGGCCAGTCAGGGACTCTAACCAAGGTCTCTTCATTCCAGCCCATCGGTCTTCCTCTTCTGTGGGGCTACCTCCTGGGAAAGGGGGAGCCAGTTCCCTGCATTCCCTGCTGGGGGGAGCCCGCTCGGGTGAAGGGCCTCCATTCCTAGAGACTCCAGGATGCAGATCTGGGGGTGGCGGGGGACGAAGCAGAGGTAGGGTTAGGAGGAGTGAGACCATGTGACATTCTTGCTCTCTTTCGTTTCTTTGTCTTCTGAGAAGGCAGACAGAGCCACTTTTCTGTGGTCCTGACAGGGGTTAGTTCCAAACATACGGGTGAGTAGGCGATGGGCTGGGCTGTGAACTTCAGCAAGCATTTATTGAGCGCCTGGTGTGTGCCCGGCACCACTGGGTCACAGAAGAGATAACATAAGATGAGCTCTGCCCAGTAGGAGCTAACCGCGGTCCATTTAGGGAAACGGGTTGTACACAGGGAGGGGTGACGAGGGCCACCAGCTCACAGCCCTCCCTCACTCCAGCTGTTCTATCCAGTTCTTCCAGATGCGCTGCAGGTGTCTGCTACCCCCCCGGGGCCCCGAGGCCGCCAGGCCCCGACGTCACCCCCTCGGCTGACAGTGCACGAGGGGCAGGAGCTGGCCCTGGGCTGCCTGGCGCGGACCAGCACACAGGAGCACACACACCTGGCGGTGTCCTTCGGGAGAGCGGTGCCTGAGACGCCAGTGGGGCGAGCCACTCTGCAGGAAGTGGTGGGGCTCCGGCCGGACTTGGCTGTGGAGGCCGGGGCTCCCTATGCCGAGCGGCTGGCTGCAGGGGAGCTGCGGCTGAGCAAGGAGGGAGCTGAACGGTACCGCATGGTGGTGGGGGGCGCCCAGGCGGATGACGCGGGCACCTACCACTGCACGGCGGCCGAGTGGATTCAGGATCCCGATGGCAGCTGGGCCCAGATCGCGGAGAAGAGAGCGGTCCTGGCCCACGTGGACGTGCAGACACTGTGTGAGTGCCACACACCCCACGGTGGGAGCTGGGAGCCCTGGTATCTTGGGGGGGGCACGGCCGAGGGGGGCACTGATGGTCACCGCCTGACTCCAGGGAGCCCATCTTCCCGAGGGAGCGGGTCCTGTTAGCGTCCCTTCCCTCCCTCCCCTGGCGGGTTCTCTCTGCTCAGAAGTTGGGTGTGGAGACAGGAGGGCCATGGCTGAGAGGTGAGAGGCCCTGGGTGGTGGGGATGGCCGTACCCCATGAGGGGCAGAGGACCGGCTCGCGGTGCTGCTGCGGGGGAGGGGGGGAAGGAACTACAGCGGGGGAGTCATGCTCTGTGCCCCCTCCCGCCTCCGTGACACCCCTTCCCTGTCCTGTGTTTCAGCCAGCCAGCTGGCAGTGGCAGTGGGGCCTGGGGAGCGTCGGATCGGCCCGGGGGAACCCTTGGAACTGCTGTGCAACGTGTCAGGGGCCCTGCCCCCACCGGGCCGCCATGCCGCCTACTCCGTGGGCTGGGAGATGGCCCCTGCGGGGGCGCCGGGGCCTGGCCGCCTGGTAGCCCAGCTGGACACAGAGGGTGTGGGCAGCCTGGGCCCTGGCTACGAGGGCCGGCACATTGCCATGGAGAAGGTGGCGTCCAGAACCTACCGCCTCCGGCTGGGGGCTGCCAGGCCCGGTGATGCGGGCACCTACCGCTGCCTTGCCAAGGCCTACGTCCGAGGGTCTGGGGCTCGGCTTCGAGAAGCAGCCAGTGCCCGCTCCCGGCCGCTCCCCGTGCACGTGCGGGAGGAAGGTGAGGGGGGCGGTGGCTGGGTCCTCTCCCGGGGTCGGGGCTTGCGGAACCTTTTCCTTCTGCTTCTGGGCTTCTCTCCCTCCACATCGGCTGCCACCACACCCTTCTCTCCCGCTCCTCTTCTTCGGGATTCTGGGAGCCCCTTGAGCTCCCTGGGGTGCTGCTTGGCCAGCGGTCCTAACCCCATGCCCCCCTGGCCCCACGTCCTTGTTCTGCAGGCGTGGTGCTAGAGGCCGTGGCATGGCTGGCGGGAGGCACCGTGTACCGTGGGGAGACGGCCTCCCTGCTCTGCAACATCTCCGTGCGGGGCGGCCCCCCAGGGCTGCGGCTGGCTGCCAGCTGGTGGGTGGAGCGGCCCAAGGACGGGGAGCTGAGCTCTGGCCCTGCCCAGCTGGTGGGCGGTGTGGGCCAGGACGGTGTGGCGGAGCTGGGGGTCCGGCCTGGAGGAGGCCCTGTCAGCGTGGAGCTGGTGGGGCCCCGAAGCCATCGGCTGCGGCTGCACGGCTTGGGGCCCGAGGACGAAGGCGTGTACCACTGCGCCCCCAGCGCCTGGGTGCAGCATGCCGACTACAGCTGGTACCAGGCAGGCAGTGCCCGCTCGGGGCCCGTCACGGTGTACCCCTACACGCACGGTGAGTGACCCCTCCACCCCCCCCCCCCGACCATTCAGCCCGGGCCCTTCTTCTGCCCTTTCCACGTGCTTCTCTTGCTCCTGTTCCCCCTTCTCCTCCACCTCACTCCATACCAAGAGTCTCGGACCCCCGCTTTCAGCCCTTTCCGGCCCCAGCATCCCCGCTGACTGGAGTCAGGGCCGAGGGGCAGGGGAGGGCTGTCTGTGAGTGGAGGACGTGGGGCCCACAACCCAGTAGAGAAGGTGCGGGGAACAGGTGTGGCAGTAGGAGCAGGGCGGAGGCCCCCAGGCTGAACCGAGCCGTCCACTCTCACCCAGCCCTGGACACCCTGTTTGTGCCCCTGCTGGTGGGTGCCGGGGTCGCCCTAGTCACCGGCGCCACCGTCCTTGGCACCATCACCTGCTGCTTCATGAAGAGGCTGCGAAAACGGTGATCCCTCGCTGTGCAGGTGAGAGAGAAGAACCCCAACCTCGTCTTCTCCCCCCCCCCCGGAGTCCTGAGGTGAGCTGCCCCCTCCCCACCCCAGCTGGGGAAGGAGCAGGCATCGGGGCTCTGTCCTCAGCGCACCCACACTGTCTCTCCAGTTCTTGCAGGTGTTGACTGTCTGTCAGCCCAGCTCCAAGACTGCCTCTGGTTGCCTGGCTACCGCTTCCTCTGTCCCCCTTCCTTTAATTTATTTGACCTCCCCCACCCAGAGTGGGGGACGTGGCCCCCACTCCCCACTCCTTCCTTCCTGACTCCTCCCTCTGGCCTTCTGTTCTTGGTCTCATGCCCAGCCCATAGGGAGGCCATCCCCTGTCCTAGAATTAGTTTTTCTAAAACGTGAATAAACTTGTTTTATAAAATCCAGGGCTAGCTGTGTCTTCCCTGCCCTGGGGCTGAGGTGTGTGGCAGGGCGGCTGTTGGGGGGTTGACAAGCTATTCTGCATGACCCAGCTCTCCCTTCCCACCACAAACACCATCTGGCCTCTGTGGGCCGTGCCACCCACCCAGGAGGGGACACCTGGGTCCCATCTGCTGCCCGAGCTGCCGGTGCCTTTCCAATCCCTGCTGGGACTTCTGCTCGGGGAGGGGAGCACAGAGAGGGGGTGAGTTCACTGAGCCCGGCCCCCTCTCCCAGCCCTCTCCCACGCTGCAGGGCAGGGGCCTCTGGGGGAGGCCTTTTCTAGTTGCCCATACCACTCTGCCTTCCCATTTCTTGGTCCTCCTCCTCTTGGACCTGAGCCCTTCCAGGCCCTGGGGCCTCAGCCTTTTACCTCCTGATCTTCATTATTCTGTCTGACGGCAGGGGAACAGGAGCCCCAGAGCACAGCCCCCGGGGTGGCAGCGAGGACAGCAGTCGGGGAGGGCCTGTGTGTCCACAGAGCCCCTGCCTAGGTCCCCCCCGCCCCCCGCAGCCGGCATGCGCCCCCCCCAGGTCTTAACTCCCCTCCCCTCCAGTGCCCCAGGGGTCCCCTGAATTTGTCTTTGCCTCAAGATTCTCTGATCTGAGAATTCTTAGTTGCTCTGCACCTTAAGGGGCACCCAGTCGACTTCTTTTAATTCAGTTATTTAAACATTTATTGAGCATTACTAGTGTGCTAAGTGTTCTTTTTACAGAAGTGGAAACTGAGGCCCAGAGAAGTGGTGTACCTTGCCCAGAGTCATAGAGCTAATTAGTGACAGTGTCAGGAGCACACTCCGGGGCCCCCGACTCCTTGCACTCTACACAGTGGTGCCCTGAGCGGTAACTGGGTGGCATGGATACAAACAGCCACCCCTCCTGTCCAGACTCACCTGTTTCACTGAATTAAGCCTAATGACCCTGCCCCACACTATTTGTTCTTGAGGGAACAGCTGATGCCGGGGCTCAGTGACCCCATCTTTGACTGATGGTGACCCAGGTAGCCCTGTGACATGAGGCAGAGATGTTTCTCTGGGTGGACCCATGCTGGCAGCTCCCTCTGACCCCCTTCCCTGCTTTCGGGAGGCCCAGGGACCCACAGGACCCTGGCTCCCCGGCCTGGAATGGAGCAGACAGGGCTGCTTTCCCCCGAGGGGCTCAGCCCTTGGTTAAAGGACAGGAGCAGGCTGTGGCCAGGACCAAGAAGCAGAGGTCACTGCTGGGCCAGTGCTGTGGGAGTGCACGCTTGCCTGGACAAACGCTTTTCTCCCAGGAGGCCCGAGGCTGGCCTCAGGCCTATCCCAACCTGTCACTGCTGTCCCCTCACCATCCTGGAGGGCTGCCCCCGGTGATTCCGATGACCAGGACGCGGGTGGAGGTAGGGTGGGAAGAGTGTCTCCAGGGCCTGCTGGCCTGGCGGGGCAGACAACAGGCCACAGACACAGCCAGATGTTCGGCCTCCTTGCTTCTTGCTCGCATGTCACCCACATTCAGTCCTGCCTCTTCAGTCCCACAAGGGGTTCAGTCTTGGGCCGCTGGTGCCCTCCCTGCTCCAGCCCCCGACCCCTGCCCGGGAACCCCCTCGAGGACGCCTGACTGCTTCGGTTTCCCTGTCTTGCCTATGCATCTTCCCCGAACACCATCCCCAGCTTATCACTGCACCATTTCCCCTGATGGGTGAGTTCTCAGGCCCAGAGTTAAACTCGTCAGCCTGGGTTTCAGGGGCCCCTTTCCCACTCATGATAGTCCACCCTTTACCGTCCAGTCTCCTCCCCCAACAATCCTCGGTTTCTCCTCGGCTCCCCCACCCCCAGCTATTCCTCAGCTTTCCCCTCAGTTCCTCCTCAGCTTCTCAGTTCCCCCTTAGCTGCTCCTTCTTCCCCCTCAGCTTCTCCTCAGCTCCCCCTCAGCTCCTCCTCAGTTCCCTCTCAGCTTCTCCTCAGCTCCTCCTCAGTTCCCCCTCAGCTCCTCAGCTCCCCTTCAGCTTCCCTTCAGCTTCTCAGCTACTCCTTAGCTACCCTCAGCTTCTCCTCATCTACCCTGAGCTATTCCTCAGCTTCTCTTCAGCTCCTCCTCAGCTTCTCAGCTATTCCTCATCTCCCCCTCAGCAACTCCTAAGCTATTCTTCAACTCCCCCTCAGCTTCTCCTCATCTGCCCCTCCGCTACTCCTCAGCTTCTCAGCTGCTCCTCAGCTTTTCCTCAGTCCCCCCTCAGCTACTTCTGATACGACTCCCAAGTCTTTGTGTAGAGCAGTGGTTCTTAAAGTGTGGCCCCCATTCCAGCAGCATCAGCAGGACCTGAGAACTTGCTAGAAATGCAAGTTTTTGATCTCTACCCCAGACCTACTGAGTCAGAAACGCTGGGAATAGGGCCCAGCAGTCTGCTTTCGCAAGCCATCCAGGTGACTCTGACGCACACACCAGTTTGATAACTGCGGCTTACTCATCCTCTGTGCCTTACTCCCCAGATTTCTGATCGCCAAACCCTCCTGCCCTCTGCTCCGAGAGATGGCTCGGGTTCAGCCTGAACCATACCTTGTTCAGTTGCCACAGGGGCTTACTTCCCTGTGTTCCCAGGTGCACTGCATTCTGAGGATAGGGACGGAGGCCTCCGAATGCCCACCCCACTATGTGGGGTCGGTGTTCTGGGCTCGGTGTGCGTCCAGTGAGTGCTGGGAAGGCCCTCTCGCCGTGCCCCAAGACAACTCTGCTTTCCGGCGGGCCCCTGTGTCCCAGCTCTAGTGAACTCACTTTCTGGATCTCCCCCTGGCCCTTCTTCCTCCTCAGAACGCCCCTCTCCCTCTCCTGCCTCTGCGGTGCTGTTTATGAGATCGCATTCTGCTCCCAGAAAACAGCCATCCCCGGTTCTCCCGTCCCGGGCCCCGCTCTGGGGCCCCACCGCCTGCTTTCCTGCACTCGGGGGGGGCAAGGTCATTCACACCCTGCTGGGCCACCCCTGCAGGCTTCCATCCTCCTGCTCTCCCGTCACCGTGGTAGGGGTGGAGCAGGGAGGGCACCCTCGTCTCAGCCCACCTACCCATCCAGCCTTCTCTCCTCTGGGTCAGCTCGGGCCCCTGTGTCCAGTGAGACAGGTGTGCCATACACGGGGAGGCTGGCTGAGGAGATGAGTGGGGACTAAAATCCGGCCCACACTCTGCTCCCCAAGCCGTGCCCTCGGGTTGGGGGTGGCATCAGCCTGGAGGTGAAGGGTGCCTTTTTAGAATTTGCACAAAGATGCTCTGTGGGTTAGCAGCAGTCCCGAGGGCACCACCTCTGTCTGTCCGTTTACCTATAGCCCCCAGCGTCCCTCTGCTACCACCTCCCCACCCGGCCCACAACAGTCCGTCCTTCCGTCCATCCAGCCACCCCTGAACAGATGTGAGGGTCAAACACAGGCTGGTATGTTCACCCGTCCCCGCGCGCCCTGAAATCGGACCCCTCCCTTCCATCGGATTCTAGGCTTGAGAATCTGAGGGGGCGCCCCAGCTTCAGCACATTCCCAGGGGTCTTGCCTGCCTCCTTCTCCACCTCTGACGTGCAGCTCCCAGGTACCGGTGTCTGGCCCTGCCACAGGGGTCTGGAGGAAACTGGTCACACCTTGGACTCGCTCTCTGGGGGCGGCAGGCAGCCATTCTGCTCTTTGTCAGCACCAGCCTCTCCCCCCCGCCCCCTCCCCGGCCCCCTCCTCCTCCACCTTCTCATCCAGCCGGCTGGGGATGGACCAGTACAGATGGGCGTCAAGGCGGGCAGCGGCTTCGGCCAGCTCCCGGGCGCTGCACGAGGGTGTGGGCACCTCAAAGGTCTGGTGGAAGCTGGCATAGTCCACCTCATAGAAGCCATCCTCCAGGGTGAGCACTGATGTGAAGCGGTGGCCCCACAGCACCTCATCCACCAGGTAGGAGCTCCGAGCTTGGCATGTCATTCCTGGGGGGAGGGGCACGGGTCAGGGGGGGGGGTCCCAGCCCCAGGCTTCCCTCTCCTGGCTCTCATTCCACAGCCCTATTCCCATATCCCTTCCTCTCTCCCTCCCCAAGGGTCCCCCGCCCCCCTTCGGTTCAGCCCGTCTTCTCCCCCTTCTCAACTCCTTCCTATACCTGCCCAGCTCCCTCTCTTCGGCATTCGTCCTAACTGTCTCGACCTCCAGCCCATCTCTGCCCTCCTCTGCCCATCAGAGAAGCTTAACCTTGAAACTGACCTTAGGGATCATCTAGTCCAACTTCCCTTTCCACACAGGGCTTCCCACTGGAGCATTCCCACTAACGGGCATGGAGCTGGTACTTTTATCACCACCCAGGATGGAGAGCTCACCACCTCACAAGTGTGACACCTCTAACCGGTTGTTCTTAAATAAGAGCTGAAATCTGGGGAAGCCTGGGTGGCTCCGTCGGTTAAGCGTCTGCCTTCGGCTCAGGTCATGATCCCAGGGTCCTGGGACTGAGTCCCCCATTGGGCTCCCTGCTCAGCAAGGAGCCTGCTTCTTCTTCTTTTAAAGATTTTATTTATCTATTTGACAGAGAGAGGCACAGCGAGAGAGGGAACACAAGCAGGGGGGGGTGGGAGAGGGAGAAGCAGGCTTCCCGCCGAGCAGGGAGCCCGATGCGGGGCTCCATCCCAGGACCCTGGGATCATGACCTGAGCCCAAGGCAGATGCTTAATGACTGAGCCACCCAGGCGACTCAAGGAGCCTGCTTCTTCCTCTGCCTGCCTCTCTCCCTGCTTGTGTGCACGCTTTCGCTCTCTCTCTCTCTGACAAATAAATAAAATCTTAGAAAAAAAAAAGAGCGAAAATCTGCCTCCCCAGGATTTCCACCCCTTGCTTTTGCTCCTCCTCAGTGCCATTTGACACCCATTCAGGAACCTCAGGGCCCGTCACATCGTCTCTTCTTCAGGCTGAACATCCCTGGCTCCCTCTACCATTCCTCATGTGACCTGGCTTCCAGAAATTTTACTTTCTCGATTGCAAACCTGCATGGCCAAGGAGGACCCTTTCAGCACCTCGAGTATGATAAAAATATATTATATATGATAAATAAAATGATAAATCTCCAGCTGTGGCCTGATTCATGCACAGGAGAGGGCTCACCACCTCTCTCTTCTGGCCATGAGGCTTTAGCTAATAGGGCCCAAGATTACGTTACATAAACATTTTTGGAAGCTGTATCACAGTGCTGCAACATTAAGCCTGTGGCCAACTAAAACCCCCAGTTCTTTTTTTTCACCAGAGCCTTTCAATGCGGTGCTTACATAAGTGATTTTTTTAAAGCCTAAATGTAGAATTTTATATTTATTCCTTTTAAATGTCATCTTGTTGGGTTTTGGCTCATTATCCTTGCTTTTCAAAAGCATTTTGAATCCTGACTCTCTCACCCAAAATATTGCCATCCTTTCCAACTTTGTCTCTCTAGAAAAGTCAGATGCGCTCCCAACCCTATCTCCTCCCCAACGCCCTCCCCAGTCGCCTGCACCCTGGGGCTGGGTCCTGTCTTCCCTGGTGGGTGGGCACACCCCCCAGGGCAAGCGGTCCTCCTCCTACCCCGGGGTCTCTCCTCCAGCCCGTGTCCACCTCAGAACAAGGGAGAACGAAGACTGGACGTTAGCTAACCAGAGACTGGCTCTTAGCATTGCAAGCCCTGCCCTGAGACATCTAGGGGACATGGGTGTTGTTGTTCCTCTGGTGAAGGCTGGAAGAAGA
The DNA here is from genome assembly GCF_009762305.2 of Zalophus californianus. Classification (NCBI taxonomy): domain Eukaryota; kingdom Metazoa; phylum Chordata; class Mammalia; order Carnivora; family Otariidae; genus Zalophus; species Zalophus californianus. The sequence goes on along the minus strand of NC_045604.1, from coordinate 4,775,976 downwards.
AGTGTCCCGGGGGGGGGGGGGGGGGAGGGCAGGAGAGGGGGAGGGAGGAACAGAGGGAGGTGCTGGGGGTGTCAGGGGAAGCGGGCTGGGCAGGGACCTCTCCGCAAGGACTGCAGCTGCCTGGGGCCTGGCAGGAGAGTGGCAACTGGCTAGACAGCAAGGAAAGGGCCCAGGTGACTAGGGGAGAGAGCAGGAGCTAGAAGGAGCGGGGGTGGGTGGTGGTGGTGGCGGCGGCGGCGGTAAAGAAGCAATGGGGAGCCCTGGGGCGGAGGGTGGTGAAAGAGAGGCTTGGCAGGAAGGGCCAGGAAAGGCGTTTGAGGGCCTTGGCCTGGGAAGCCAGCAGCGGCCACAGCGCAGGCCACACCTCATAGCCCTGTGATCACCCGCTGCCGTTTTCTTATCCTCCTCCCGCTTCCAGGTCTCAAGGGTCAGAGCACCTCATCTGTGCCCCTACGCTGGCCTCTTCCGACCTGCTCCCAGACCCTTCACTGTGTTGGCCTGAGTTACTGACATCACGGGGGTGTTGACAGCTCCTTCTGGAAAGGGGCCAGAAATGCTAAGACCGTCTGTTTCCTTTGTCAGTGGAAGTTGAGAGTCTTTTGATGGGTGGGGAAACTGAGGCAGAAGAAAGACCAGCTGTCAACCTGTTCCTAAGGTCCAGGCTAGTAATAATTTGGGCCATGGAAGACCCTCACCACCAAGTCCAGGGGCCTGGGCCTCTCAGCAATGGAAAACCCCGGAACCTACCCCTCCTTCCACCCCTGGAACACCAAACCCTGCAGCCGGACTGCCCCTGCCTTATCCACTTATTTCGCCGGCGACCATGGACAGCCGTCTTAACCTCTCCTCGGGGCAGTCCCCTGTCTGAAAATGAGCACGATCACAAGAAGTGACCTTCGCTAGGACCCGATGAACTCGGAGGCACCGCGCTTCGGGTCCATGCGGGCCACGCAGCGCGCACTGGCTGCGTGCGAGCTCCGGGACCGTCCCGCTCCCGGGGACCCCGACTTCGCGGCCCCTGGGGGGACGCCGCCCCTCCCCACGCCATCCTCACCCCTCCCCGCCCGCGCTCCCCGCCCCCACCCCACCCCATCCGCACCCGTGGCTTCCACCATGCCCTCGAGGATGACGACGATCTCGAAGTCGTCCCTCTCCAGGGCGCGGCGCGACGCCTCCCAGAAGGGGCTGGCGGCGTCGATCTCGTGGCTGATGACGAGCGGCGACACGAGGAAGAGGCGGTCGTCGCCCGTGTCGAAGCCCACGCTGAGGTCGGTCTGGTGCAGCGGGATGAACTCGCCCTCGAGCGTCTGGCGCGAGCGGATGAGCTTGGCGCGGATGGAAGCCTCCACGATGTGCGACGAGCGCAGGTCGCCCACGCGGAACATGAGGCACAGGCGGCCGTCGCGCAGCGACACCACGGCGTGCGACGAGAAGACGAGCGTGGCGGCGCGCTTGTTGGGCTGCGAGATCTTGACGAACATGCAGCCCACCATGAAGGCGTTCACCATGGAGCCCAGGATGGCCTGCAGCAGCAGCAGCGCGATGCCCTCGGGGCACTGGTCGGTGATGACGCGGTGCCCGTAGCCGATGGTGGTCTCCGTCTCGATGGAGAACAGGAAGGCGGCCACGAAGCCGTTGAGGTTGTTGACGCACGGCGTCCACGCCGCGTCGCCCAGGTGCTCCAGGTCGCCGCGGCCGTAGGCCACCAGCCACCAGATGGCGCCGAAGAAGAGCCAGGTGAGCGCGTAGGCGAGCACGAAGAAGAGCAGGCTGAGGCGCCACTGCAGGTCGGCCAGCGTGGTGAACAGGTCGGTCAGGTAGCGGCCCGGCTCGCGCACGTTGCCCTGCTGCACGTTGCACCGGCCGTCCTTCTCCACGTAGCGCTGGCGGCCGCGGCGGCGCGGCGGCTCGGGGCCCGGCGAGCGGGGGGGCGCCGGCCCGCGCCATGGCGGCGGCCGCAGGGGGCCTGCGGGACCCGAGCGCGCGGCGCGTCAGCCCCGGCTCGCCCCCCCCTCCCCACCACCACCAGGGTGTGCCCCGTGCGACCGCCGCCCCCAGCCCCCCACCCCCACCCCGGGGTGCGGCCGGGGGGAGCTTCCTTCACTCTCCGAGCGGGGGGCGCCGTGGAGGCCGCCCTCTGCCCTCCCCCGCCCCCGCCCCGGGACACAGACACCCCCCCCGGACCCGGTCCCGGGACACAGACATCCCCCCCGACCCCGCCCCGAGACACAGACACCCCCCCCGGACCCCGCCCCGGGACACAGACACCCCCCCCGGACCCGGTCCCGGGACACAGACATCCCCCCCGACCCCGCCCCGGGACACAGACACACCCCCCCGACCCCGCCCCGGGACACAGACACCCCCCCCGACCCCGCCCCGGGACACAGACACCCCCCCCCGACCCCGCCCCGGGACACAGACACACCCCCCCGACCCCGCCCGAGGGCCCCTCCCCGCCCCCCCGCCCGGCTGCGGCCTGCGCCGTCCCCGGACCCGCTCCCCCCGCCCACCCCGAACTTCACCGCGACACCCGCACGCAGTCCTCTTGCTTGCTCCCCGCGCCCCTCGCTCGCTCGCTCGGCCCCCTCCCACAGTTGCCTGCTCTCCACCGGCTGACGGAGAAGTCGTGCAGGGGGCGGAAGGGCAGCGCAACGTCCCCAGGGGGCGAGGGCTGCACATTCCCACCGTAGGACGTGCCCACTGGAAGTCCTCCCGGAGCACTAGGAAGCCCCCCCCCCCACACCAATCGCTGTTGGGTGTCTGCCCCCTGTCCCCTGGGTTCTTTCCACCGTAGAAGCAGCCTGAAAGGGGGCAGAGGGCTGCAAGATAGGAGATCAACACGGACAGCGGGGGGAGAGGAAGCACAAAGTTCACCGGGAGTCAGGCTTGTACACCCGTCTAGTCTGTTCCTCCCGAGCCCGCCTCCATCAGATCGAGTGAGGCACTAAGCCCCCACATTTATCTCCCCACTCCCTGCGGTTCTTTCCCGCAGCCTCCCACTTCGCTCTGACTATCCTAAGCACAGCACCCCCGCCCCCGTATGCCCCAGAGCTCACATTCCAAGGGAAGCCCACCTAATTTTGCTTCAAATTCTTCCCCCAGAGGAGCGATCTTAACTACACTGCGCCCTGAGAGAGAGGTGCAGGGCCCCTCCCTAGGCCCCGGACCCCTACAAGGAAAGGTTCAGAAGGAGGACTTGGTTCTCTTCAGCCTTCCCCTAGCCCTAGGAATTGTTCTGTCCTATTCCAAGGAAACCTGGGTTGGCTGGGGTGGGGGAGGGCTGAGTGGATGGGGGGAATGTGACAAGGACCACAGATGGCCTGGGTGTTTGACCAGGTCCTGGGGAGAGACCGCCTGGATATGCAGCTCCAAACCCAGGTCTCCAGAATTTAAGTTCTGGAATGAGGTGCTCTGCAGCCAGACCTCCGGAGGATGTGTGTGTGTGTGTGTGTGTGTGTGTGTGTGTGTGTGTGTGTGTGTGTGTGTGTGTGTGTGTGTGTGTGTGTGTGTGTGTGTGTACTGGGGGAGAGGGTAGGAGGAAAACCCAAAAAAGATAGCTTGGAGCTCTGCAGCCAGACCTCCGGAGGATGTGTGTGTGTGTGTGTGTGTGTGTGTGTGTGTGTGTGTGTGTGTGTGTGTGTGTGTGTGTGTGTACTGGGGGAGAGGGTAGGAGGAAAACCCAAAAAAGATAGCTTGGAGCTTAGGGATTGCCCCCCATAGGGATTGCCCCCCACATTTATTTTCCAAGAGGAGTCAGGGGACACAGGGTCCAATGCAAATTAGGGTCTTCCCCTCCCGCAACAGTGGGCTTCCCTTTCCCTCCCTGCAGCCAGGGATGTCCTCTAGAAGTTCTAAGCACGGACTGCTCAGAGACCCCAAGTCATGCAGAAGAGTACCTGGGTCCCACTTGTCCTAGCGTCAGCCCCAGGTGGGCTTCCAGATGTTTGCCCAGGGTCTTAGGTAATCTGACTCCCAATCTGCCTGCTTAGATCTCTCTGCCCAGGGGCGGGAAGGAACCCCACAGTCTGATCACCGCCAGATCTCTCTTGCTCTCCATGGCCCCGGGGATCTAGGTGAGCCTTACTTTGATTGTGTCCCCTCTCCTGTCTTCCTGAGTGGAGGCTGTATATTTCTCAACGGGGAAGTAAAGGTGTGAAATAGACTTGGTTTCTGCACCTTCCCTCCAAAGATCCCTGTTCCTCCAACCTACTCCTTCTTCATTCTTGTGCATGCTGTGACCCCTCTCCAGAAGACCCCAGTGCCACATTTTCCTGGATCGCCCTTTCTCCCCCTAGGGAGTGCTGGCCAGCAAGAGGGTTTATTTTTTGGAGGGGGATCTGGTGAAAACTCCCTCAGGAACGAGCCGTTCCCAAGCCCCCACTTGCCTTGGATTTAGGGGCCCAAACCCAAGTCCCCCGCAACTCAACTCACAGCGTGTGGAGAGGAGAGGAGCCGGCAGCAGAGACCCCTGGGGGGTAGCGTCCATGCCCCTGACACCACCCCTTCCCCGGCCCCCTTGGAGGGTGGGAGCCACAGACACCGCCGTTTCTCCTAAATGTAGCGGCAGCTCTGACCAGGACTTGCTATCTGTGTCATCCGCACTTCCCAGGCTCCCCTGCTCCTCTCTTGTTTCCACAGCAACCAGTCTGGCGACAGCTCTAGAGCATCCCCTCCCCTCCCCAGTCCTGGGTACCACTAGAGGCTGAGCCACACGCCATAGCTATTTTTAGCCCAAGTCCCTCCTCCTGGACAACTCAGAGCTCGCCTCCTCACCCCCTCAGGAAAAAAAATAAAGAGAAAAGGAGAGAAAAGCCAACACGCTCTTCCCTAAGAAGCTTCTTGCTCCGAGAAAATACGGGCCCTGATGTGTTTGGGAATAAGGCCTTCAGTCTCCTGGGGATTCAAAGGGCCACCTGGGAGCTGGCAGCCCATGACCTCCAGCAGGGGCCTCTGGGTGCAGGTACTGCTCTCAGGCAGACACCATCATGTCTCCTATCTTTGAAGAGGGTGCCCTGATCCAGAAGGAGGTAGCTAGAGAGAGAAGAGATTCACACAAGGAAGGGAGGTGGGGTCAGGGGTTCTAATCTTTGTCACCGATTTGTAATGTGACCCAAAGGATTTGTTTCGCTTCCTTGAACCACAGTTGTTCTGTTTTTCACAGGGCATGGACACGTGCAAATACCCTCTTTCAGCCTGCTTCACAGGGTGTGCAGATCAAATGAGGCAATATAAATAGAAGGGCTTTTTTTTTTTTTAAGAATTAAAGTCTTCTTTTTTTTTTTTAGATTTTATTTATTTATTTGAGAGAGAGAATGAGAGATAGACAGCACAAGAGGGAAGAGGGTCAGGGGGAGAAGCAGACTCCCCAGACTCCCTGCTGAGCAGGGAGCCCGACGTGGGACTCGATCCCGGGACTCCAGGATCATGACCTGAGCCGAAGGCAGTCGCTTAACCAACTGAGCCACCCAGGCGCCCAAATAGAAGGGCTTTAAAGTGTATTTTGTTAATAGCGAAAAGTCTAGAAACAACCCAAATGTCCTACAGAGAGAAAAGCCTGAATTAGGGCTTAAAACTGTTCATCCAATGAACTTCTGTGGAGCCCAAGTGCCGGGCAATGTGCTGGGTGGGAGTGGTTACAGAAATGACTCGGTCTCTGCCCACATGGAGCTCATGGTCCAGTGGCGGAGAAAGACGGGCAAACACATAGTGGTAGTGTTACTGCTGTTAATTCCTCGAGCAGCAGCGATGACCTAGAGGACTCGTCTAACAGCCCAGGGAGGGACCCCATGAGATGGGTATGATCTTCTCCATTTATAGATGAGAAACTAAAACAGAGAAAGACGATTTGCCAAATGTCGCAGAGGCAGAGATCATAGTCAGACTCACCCATAGGTGTCCCTGCTTCACTGATGCTCTTCACAAAGCCACCGGGCCTCCGTAATGGAATAGCTGTGGTATAGGAACATAATCGGTGACTATGTTCATATATGTAAATGCGCGTGGAGGCACACTCTTGTATGGAAAAGCAGTACGTACAAATATTCTTATAAGTTGATCATAACCATAGAAATAGGTGTAGGAACACTGATAAAAATCAGAACAAAATTTGGAGAAATACAAATATTTCAATGCTCATTTTCCCCAGGGAAATAATTAAAAGCAGAGAGTGGTATACAAGTGGCAGGTGTTATTACTAGTGCTATTATACCCAAGATATTGATCTGTTCTTCTCCAGGTTCCTTTAAACTGAATAAGAAGATAGGAGCCAGAGGAGCGGGGAGATGTAGAAGTCGACACCGGAGGGTTAGAAGTTGCTGGAATGACCTGGTAAGGTGGAAAAGGTAGTACTGAGTAATATAATCTCAGGAGGCAGTGATCTGGGTTCAAGTCTCAACTCTGTCTGCTGTAGGAAAGACCTTATTAGAGTTCGAAGCCGAGGGCCAAGAAAGAATTCTTGAGACGTCTTTGGCAAAAAGGTGATTTTATTAAAGCACAGGGACAGAACCCGTGGGCAGAAGGGACTGCATTGGGGTCATGAGCAGTGGCCCATCATACACTTTCGAGTGGGGAGGGGTTTAGGGACAGTGTAAGTCTCTAAGGAATTTTGGAAGCAAGGTTTCCAGGACCTTGAGAGGGCTAGCTATTGTTGGGAAAAGGTCATTTGTTACCATCTAATAAAACCTGAGGCATGAGACCCTTCAGATGTATATCGGTGGACCATATGCTTGGGGGATGATTGCCAACACGTATCTTGGGGGGTTTAGAGATAAAAGAAGTTTCCAAAGGAATTCTTATACGTTAAAGTAGACTTACAGGATTGGCGGGGGGGTGGTGGCTCAGACTAGAATTGCCTTTTGCCCTTAGCAAAGTATCAACATCGAGGCAGTTGAGTCCCTAGAGGAAGGTCACTGTGTCTGTCTCAAGGGCTTGTCAGTGGGCTCTAGGTAGTAAAGAAATTTAATAATTTTTCTTCTGCCTTTGTTTCCCACATCATGTCCACTGTTAGCTGGGTGACTTTGAGCAGGTTGCTTAACCTCTCTGAACAGTTTCTTCATCCAAGAAATGAGAATAACTATATTGTCCCTCTCTTGTGGGTTGTCATGAGGCTTACATGAGGCAATGCCTGGCACACTGCAAGCACTCAGTAAATGCTAGCTAGATCTTCCTTCTCCGTGTCATCCTTAACCCAGGAGACTCCCGAGATCCCCACCCACGCTGTGCTGCGTTCCTCTGTTCTGGCACCGCCCAGTGAGACCTGCAGGGGGCACTCCTGGTACAGTGCCCTGCTGTCCCCAGCCCTCTTGCCCATGTTTCTTGTTCCAAGTGGAAATGCTGAGTTTTCAGCCCGAGATTGGCATCAGGAGGGCTGTTAAAGCCCCAGTAACCATCCCCGTCTCCTGGGCCTGGCCCTGTCACCTGAGCCTTGGGACTGCTAGCCTGCCCTTCTCTGTCCTGCCAAGCAGCTGCTCACGTTGGTTCTGCTGTGCCAGGAGCTTGGAGAGACGAAACCAGACCCCTGGGCAAGAGCGCATTTGCATAAAACTGGCCCCATTTCTTGAGGAGGGTGATGGGGCTGGTAGGGCCATCGAGAGGGTGCCAGCCAGCCCCCTGCCTCAGTCTGGCTGACCACCACCCCGCCCCTGATTTATCCACCCTTGCAGGTCCTGGACTTCACCCGGTCTCTAACTTCAGTTCCTTGTTTATCACTGAGCTTGAAGAGAGGGAGGGGAAAAAAAGTTATCTTAGATTCCAGGGTACAGAAAAATAGGCAAGATCCTAGCTTTTAAGTATTGTGACAGAGAAAGCAACTTTACAAGGAATTATTAGTAAAACATGTCAGTACTGTGGTGATGGTGGGAGATTGGGTTTGGAACTTGAGAATGTTGAGGGTGGGAGGGGCATGGCTGGAGCCGCGTCGGTGGTCCATAAAGAACCTTGTTACCAAGTAGCAAAAGGAGCCGGCTCTGGGCAGGTGCATTCCTTATGGCATGTAGCTTGGAGAGCAAGTGGTACTTTGGGGCAGAAATAAAAAGGGGAATCCCTCTAGTAGGCACAGCTCTGAGCCAGGGTGCAAGGATTGGCAAGCTGAATGCAGTTCAGTTCTTAACTTGCCCCCTCGGTGAGTGCCTTTGTGCAGTCCACAAACTATGCAGCTGTATGTGGGAGCCCTGGGACCAACCAATCTGGGAAGGTTTCTTTGAGCGAGATCATGAGACTTCTTGGGTGATCATGAGACTTCTTGGGTAAAATCTTGGAGGTGGGAGAGGAAGTATGATGGGAAAACAGGAGATGGTTGAGCCTTCTTCTTCTCCTTCTTCTCCTTCTCCTTCTCCTTCTTTTTTTCTTCTCCTTCTCCTCCAGGGAACACTGATGTGGGACTTGATCCCAGGACCCTGGGATCATGCCCTGAGCCAAAGGCAGACGCCCGACCAACTGAGCCATCCAGGCGCCCCGATCAGAGTCTTCTCATAAACAGGTCTATCTTGCTTGATAGGACTGGGTGCAGGTTGACCAGGATTTAAAAGTCATGGCATTTAGAGGTGGTCCAGAATTAGTGCTCACTTTCCAGGTCAGGGATGGGTCCGAAGAGAACAGACAGGACTAAGACCCAGGCTTCGCAGCTCCTCGTCTCTGGTTGTTTCTTTATTCCCTGTTGCCTCCCCGCTGCCACAGTGTATTGGGTATTAATGGAATTTTTATCCATTGGACCCAGTTGGAAAGATACTAGAGGAACCACTTCGTTAAAGAACTTCTAGGAAGGATCCTTTAGTAATGTGATTGAGCATCCCCCAACTTATGTCTTGTAAAGGTGAGTTTGTGAATATTGCATTTACTGAAGGCAGAGCGTATATATACCTAAGTAACAGTCCTTTCGTGACTGGGGCACTATAGCTCGGTCCCTCTCTTGCAGCTCTCATCTGTGGTCCGAATCATCCCGCTACGAGGTACCCACTACTCATGGAAATTGTTCAGCTAAAATGTTGCTCGGAATCCTGTAGTGAACACAGGATAGAGTCATCTCTACCCTTTCCAGAAGAAGGTCAAAGAAGACATGAGGCCAAAGTTGGAAGGAGTGAGTCCAAAAGGAGCAATTGAGAATGAGAAAGACACAATTTGCTAAGCTGACAGAAGAGGGGAGGTCTTCAAAAAGAGATGGTTCTCCTAGCTACCATTCAGAGGTGGTCCAGAACGGGTCCTCACTGCACGGGTGCGGCATGGGTCCCAAGAGATCATCTTGTGTGGTAGGCACGGACTTTGCAACCCTGGCCAATTTTTCATACTAACCTGTGCGCATGTTGACAATTAAGATTCTATTTAACCCACGTAGATTCACTCTAGTGTTACCCCGAGACAAACTTTGGAGTCAAACACATGTGGATTCAAGTTCCAAAACTAACACCTTCTAGCTATGTTACCACAGGCAAGCCACTCAGCCTCTCAGAAGCTGGCTTTCCCATCTCAGGTAATACATCTATCTCGCATCCTAAACACTCACAAATACTAATGTCCCATGCCCTTTGTCACTGGTTCCCTATTGGGCTCCTAGTGACTATTTTAGAACTTCTTTTTAATTTTCTTTTTTATACATATAAGCTCTATGCCCAACGTGGGGCTTGAACTCACGACCTGACCCCGAGATCAAGAGTCGCATGCTCTACCAACTGAGCCAGCCAGGTGCCCTTAAGACTTATTTTTTTGTAAAAAGGTTTAAAAATTAAAAACAGTCATTTGACAATGGGTACAAAGGAATATACATGGTGGATATATGTATATATGTTATAGAACATAAGAACAAAACTCCATTTAAATCACTCTTTTTTTAAGGGCGCCTGGGTGGCTCAGTTGTTAAGCGTCTGCCTTCGGCTCGGGTCATGATCCCAGGGTCCTGGGATCAAGCCCCACATCGAGCCCCGCATCGAGCCCCGCATCGAACCCCCCATGGAACCCCCCATGGAGCCCCGCATCGAGCCCCGCATCGAGCCCCACATCGGGCTCCCTGCTCAGCGGGGAGTCTGCTTCTCCCTCTCCCGCTCTCCCTGCTTGTGTTCCCTCTCTCGCTGTGTCTCTGTCTGTCAAATAAATAAATAAAATCTTTAAAAATAAATAAACAAATCACTCTTTTTTAAAAAAGATTATTTACTTGAGAAAGAGAAAGTGTGGGGAGGGGGCAGAGGGAGAGCATCTCCAAGCAGACTCCCCTGAGCGTGGGGCTCCATCCCAACACCCCGAGATCATGACCTGAGCTGAAATCAAGAGTCAGACGCTTAACTGACTGAGCCACCCAGGCGCCCCTAAATCACTCTTTTTAAGTTAGAAACCTATAGTTCCATTCCAGCTTTCTGTATTTTCCACAGTCTCGCGTCCTGGCTGTTCTAGAACTTCTAAGCTCCTTCCAATTGCCCAGTCCCACCTGCACTCTGATTTTTAGCAAATGGCTCTTCTGCTACACAGGAAAGGCAAAGACCATTTGGAAGGAACTTCTCCAGAGACTTCTCCCTTACCACAAGGTTTCTCTTCTGCTCTTACCCTTGGATTCTTTCCTTCTGGTCGTCTCAGAGAAGTGCCCTAAGTGTCGAGGAGCTTGGACTGTGCCTAGTAAGCAAGAGGCACCCTGTTTGGGGTTTGATAGAAGAACACAGGGACCGACATGATGAAGACAAGCTGCCTCTTCCTTTGAGAATGGAGGAGAGGGTGAAGGGTGGGTCCAGGTCCTGGGCTGTTAGTGACCTTCCTGATTCTGGTAGTGGCCTTGAAATAGAGAGGGACATCCAAGAGAAATACAGCAAAGGGAGAGACCTGGCAGGATTTGGTGGCTTAGTTGACATGGCAAGGGATGGGGCAGAGGGAAGGGTGAAGAGGAGAGATCACTTCGTTTTTAAATCTGTTTGACCAGGAGAAACACAGAAATAAAGAAGTCACGAGGATTGCCGGCCTTGGGGAGGAAGATGATGAGTTCAGTTTGGGGCCTGTCCGGCGGACATGGAAATCCCCTGCCAGCAGCTGGACGGTGAGGCTCTAGAGAAAGCCTCAGGCTGAAGATAGAGGCTTGGTGTAACTCAGAGATGGGAGCCGGGGCGATGTCAGTGATCAAGGCTGCATATCAGACGCAGGAAGAACAAGCACACAAGAACAGAAGACTGAACCTTCCGTATTGGAGGAGGGAGCCGCTGTAGGTTCGGGCGTGCAGGGCCAGTGGTAGAGGATGAGACTGGAATGGCCCCAGGACCAGATCATGGCAGGCCTTCTGTTCCATGGAGAAGGAATTTGGATTTTCCTTCTAGACAGTGGGCAGTCACTGAAGGGTTTTACATGGGGAAGTGGCATGGTCAGATTTGTGTTTCAGAGAGATGTACGTTATTGGCGTTTACTCCTAAACATAGGACTTCATGATCTGCAGGATTATTTGAGTGGAAGAAACTGGAGGTCGGAAGACTCGTTTGAAGGCAACTGTTGGGAATCCTGGCGAGAAATGCCCGGTGTCCTGGACCACAGCCCAGTGATGTGGCAGAGAGGAAGGGGGGCAGGCCCAAGGGGCTTTACAAAGTCGATGCACTGATTAGATAAGATGAGGTGAGAGAGGATGAAGATTCTGGGATTGCTGTCTGGTTTCCCCTTCATTCAAACCCTCTGGTTCACCTCCAGATTTATCTTCCTGAAATTCTGCTATGACTTTTTCCTCTGCTCAAGAGCCTCTGTGGCCCTCCTTGGCCTCCAGGAACTCAGAGCTGACCCGGAACTGGCATATTTCTCTCTTTACTCCGGGTCTTGCCCCAACACAAACACTCTGCCTGTGGTTTCTCCCCCCCCTCCCATGGCCTGCTACCCTCCCCCGGGGGAGTCTATGTGCAAGGTACATTTATCCATCCTATGGCTTTTAGAGGCAGAACTAAACTAACAATGTCAAGTTTCTTTGTTTTCTTGCAAGATATATATCAGCTCAATATGGTAATACTGGTTACTGATTAGTAGTTAAGTATCTAAATATCGATGGTGAACAAAAATGGGGAAATAATTCTTTCCTTAATAAATGCCAAGGGTGGGAGACTGTGGGTAAGAACCTCTCAAAATTCGCATTCAGATACTGAAAGAAGTCCTTGGTGATGAAAAGGTTGAGAACCACCACCTGAGTTCTGTCTAGTCCAGGGGGCCAGTGTGGGCCTGTTCCCCACGCAGACTTGTACTTCTGAGTCCCCCCACCCCACCCCAGGACTTCGTGACTGCCGGTCCCTCTGCCTCAAACGCCCTCCCCACCATCTCCCAGGACCTGAATCCTCTGCACTCCTTAGGGCCCTTGTCAGAGGCCGCACATCTGCCAGGACCCCCCGTGTAGAGCGCCCTCGCCCTCTCTGCGGCCTCCAGCGCCTCTGCACCTGCGGTGCGCGCCCGGCCCCATCGGCCCTCCGGTCCCGGGACCCAGCCGGCTGCAGACGGGGGAGGCTGTTCCGCGCGCTTGGCACCCGGGACCGCACGCAGTGCTTAGGGGACGGTGATCGGCCAGGCAGTGGTGCTGAGGGATAGAGCGCCGGAGCCCCGGAGCCCAGCCGGGGCCGCCCCTTCGCGCGGCGCGTAGGGCCACCCGGCCGTCCCGAGGTCATTTCCAGCTCATTAACTCGGGCCGCCCCGCCCCGCCGCGCCCGCGCCCCGAAGCTGACACGGCCACCGCCGCCGCCTCCTCTCGCCCCTGTCATCGTGCCAGCGCAGCCCCTATCGCTTCGCCCATCGTCTCGCGTCCCGCTTGCCCCGGGAGTCTGTCTGGGTCCCGCTCTTCGGGCGCGGCTCTCTGCCCTGCGCCTCCGTCGGTCTGGGGCTCCGCGTCCTCGCCCCCTGCGCCCCGCCCGCCCGGCCCGGCCCCTCCAATCCCGGCAGCTCGGGCCTGGCGCTCCACGTCCCCATTGGCCCGGCCGCAGCCCCCCGCCCCCGCGCGCCGGCCCCCTCCGGGCCCCTCCATTCACACAAAGTTTGGCTCCGGCGCTGCGGAGGGAGGGGGCGGCCCGGCCCGGCCCAGCTCTGCCCCCGGCCGGCCCGACCCCGGCCCCGGCCCCCGGACCAGCCCTTATCTGATCCCAGCTCCGGGTTTAAGAGTCCCGGCTCTGCCCGTCGCTCGGCTCGGTTCCTCGCTCGTGCCCGCCCCGTCCGTCTGTCTGGCCGTCTGTCCCACTGCGCATCCGAGGGGCCACTCCACCCCGGACCCAAGGTAAGCCCCCTGGCCGTGATGGAGGAGTGTGCTGCCCCCCGGCCCGTCCCTGTCCACCTCACTCCCAGAGATATCGGGCCCCCCAGCCCTTCGGTCCCTACCGCGTCTAGCCTCAGCGGTACGAGCCTGTTCCCCAGCCTCCCACCTCGGGCGACCCCAAACGGACCCTCCTGGCAAGGACTCCCCGAGAAGGAAACTCTACCCAAGCTGGTCACCTCAGGCGCATTAGGCTGAGGAAGGGGTTTTCCTGATGCCTTTCCTAGGAGGCAGGCCTGGCATCTCATCACAGCACCATCCTCTCAAGGAATACAGTGACCACCGCATCCGCCACACGGGCACCCTAGACAGCGCCCCCTCTTCCTAGGATCATCAGGTTACTCCCACTCCCAGGCCAGCCCCGTCCCCCCTCCCCACACAGTGACACTCCCATAGTGACACCCTTTGATCACAAGTTCACACATGGGAAGAAAGACACGTACGGCTTGGGTTAGGAAGCCCTGGGAGCCTGGTGTGCCTGGGACCCCTGCCCACCCTGCCCCTTCCCTCCACTCCCACTTGCCTGGCTCTTCCAGCTCCCCCTCCCCACCTCCTGCCCCCTGTCCCCCTAGCTGTGTCAGGAAGATCCCTAGGAAGAGCAGAGCAGGGCGGCTCCTACTGGAGTACAAGGCCAGGTGGAGATGACTTCCCCACCCCGCTCCTTCCCCCGCCAGCAACTGACCAAGGGCAGCAGCCTTAGGACAGGGACAAGGGTTGGGGCTTCCTGATTTGGGGGCAGAGAGCTGAGTCCTGGGGTGGGTAGAAGGGGTAGAAGGACCAAACTGGAGCAAGGTAGGAGTTGGGCCTCTGGTCACTTGAGATTTCATTCCTATTGCCAAAGCACCCCAGGGCGAGGCAGATGGGAGATGGGGGTGGCAGAGAAGCCAGGGTACAAATCTGGACCCAAAGGAGGCCAAAGCTCAAAGCCTGATTATGTTGCTTATCAACACAAATTCTAGCTAAAGGTTTTTTGGCCAGTGCTACTTGGCTGTGGTGTTTGACATTTTTTCCCCACGGGGACTGCTTTAGGGGGTTCCAGGCCGGAGGAGGAAGGAGACGGAGGGCCATTTGTTTAGGGGTGCTCAGCAGGGCCTGGAGGGTGTCAAGAAATCAGCCTGAGGAGGGGCAGCGGCGGCCACTGAGTTCCACTGGGTTCCATCTCCAAACCCTCTCCCTAATCTCTAGGACTTTCTGAACAGGTTCTCACAATGGTGGGCACCATCCTGGGCTGAGGGCTAGGGTCTGCCTCCTCCTCAGGCTGTAGGCTGGGTATGGGGGGCTCCCTGTAGAAGGAAGCAGGTGTCCTGGCTCCTAGCTGGTTCCTCAGGGAGCAGGAAGTGAGGGAGGGGGAGGGACGGCATCATGCCAGGGAGAGAGGCCAGGGCTGCTCTGCGGAGGAATAGGCATGGCCCAGGCAGTGCCAACTCCCTTTTCCCCGCCCCTCTGTCCTTTGGTGGTGGTGGCGAGGGAGGGAGAGAGGGGGTGTCGGGGGGTGATCTGGGCCAGTCCAGCCTCCCCAAGCCCTTGCCAGCCTGGGTCCTGAAAGGAGCTGCTGTTTTCTGAGCTGTCCCCCCCACCCCCCACCCCCCCAGCCGGAGCCGGAGCAGCCAACTTGTCTCAGTGGGTATCAAATGGCAATGACTCCACGGAACGGAGGGGTGGGGGGTGGGCAGGGTTATGGGCCCATTCCTTCTGTGGTTCTAATGCAGAATCCCACTGCTGCCCCCTACCCCAAGGAGAAAAAAATCCCCTATCTTCCCAACATCTGGGCTACAGTCACTCATGTCTGCATGGGAGGGTTAGTTGGCTGCCCACTGGCATCCCCCACCTCTTCCCTGTGCCCCACGGAATGGTGTGCGGTGCCCCTCCCTGCACCTCCACGCATGAGCTCGTTTATAGCTCCAGCTTGTCTGGCTTGGGCTAGAAGGGAAGGGCCTGGCAGAAGACCCAGGGGCCTCCTTCCCTTGTCCTCCCTGGGGACTGAAGAGGCTGGGACACTGGGATCTGGGTGGGCTCAGACGATGTCCTCTGGGGTCCTCCTGGGCCTGGTGGGATGAGAGGTTTAGGGCCTCGGGCTGAGTCATACAGAAAGACCCACTTCCTCGGAGGAGAAAAGGCCTCTTGGGCCTCCTGGCAGGATGCTTGGTTTCTGCACATGAGGTGGAAGATAGGCTGAGCCACCTGGCATTGGTGGGGAGAGAAAGAGGCATCGGGCAATGGAGCCCCCAACTTTCCTGCCAAGGGTTATGTAGAACGGAAGGAAAATCTTCCACTCTCCCTCCCCTTTCTGGCCTAGATTCTTCTCTTGCCTGACTGGTCAGTGCCACTGTCCAGGCTGAGGCCAAGCTGTCCGGGGTCATGGTGAGGCCCTGGAAGGGGCAGAGAGGCCACTGAGATGGAACCGCAGAAGGATGGAGAGCAGGCAGATTTGGACTCCAAGTGTTTAGTGCCCAGTACAGGGTGGTCAGTGGGGGCGGCTCCCGGACTCTGAGCTTTGTGAGTGAGTTTGCCCCGTCCCCCCCCCGCCACCGTCTCTCCCACAGGCTGAGTTCAGTGCTTTTCTTCCTTCATCCTGGTTTCACATGCATGTTGCTGCCGTGTGCGTGGCCACAGTGCATCCGCTCTTCACCTCCTCCCCCAGCAGAACCTCGAAAGGGCAAAGAGAAAGGGATTGTGGGAAAAACTCTCCCGTGGGTGTCTGCCAGCTTCTGGATTTGAGGCGGTGGGGAGAAAGGAGGGGCTGGCTCTGGAATGTGAGGAGAAGTCGGAACCGACTGGTGTGGCCGGGAGAAGCAGGGGCTGAGAGCGGGACAGGAGCATCTCTGGCCTCTCAAGACCTCATGTCAAAGCGTAAGGCCATTCTGTTCTGCTTCCAGGGGCAGAAGGCCCGGGACAGGGGTGGCGCTGCAGCTGGAAGGACTTAGGTTAGGCTTCAGGAAGCACCTCCCATTAAAGGAAAGAAATCCGAAATGGAGATTGGGAAAGAACAGGAGACCACCTTCTGGAGCAAAAAAACCAAATCCCTAAGCCCCCAAGCCCATCATTAAGGCTTCTGAGGGGGAGCTGGGAAGCTCCGATCAGCGATCGGCACAGGGATGACACAGCAGCTGTCGGGGGGGTGGGGAGCGCGGGGGGGGGATGCTCCTGGATGGCCGGCCACTCGAATGCGCGGTCCCAGGGCTCCCTCCTGCTCGGGCCCTGCCTGGGAGGCCGCAGTGGAGCCGTGAAGAGCACAGCCTTGCAGTCAGACTTGCTGGCCTTCAGGCCTGCGTCCGCCACTTTGCAGCGACCCCGGGCTCCTCGTCCTTACCATGGCGCCCACCATAGTTGGGGGTTAAAAGAGTCAGACTTCGTGAAGGGCTTGGGGTGCTTGGCACCTAGAAAGCGCGCTTGCTGTTGTGGTGCCCCCCTCTCTGACCCGACTCTGTGTGCTCTCCTGGCTCCTGGGCTTTGCCCACTCCCTTGTTCTTCTGCGGTCCAGCCGTCAAGTCCGGGCTTCGGTACCTCCACCCTCCCAGAGTTTGGGAAGGCGGGAGGATTCCTGTCTTCATTCCCACAGATGGGCTGTCGCGTGGGCTGGGTCTCCTCACCCGTGGCTCCTTTCCCTGTTTGCACCAGGCGGATGTGTTCCGTCTTTAACTGAGGTCCAAGAAGTGTGAACTGAGCTGCTGTGCTTCCTGAAAACAGTCTGTTTGCCCGTTCGGAGCAACTTCTCCCTTCCAGCCCGAACCCAGCTTCTCTGCCCCCACCCCCCATCTCTCCCATCCCGCGTGACCCTGCCTGTCCCTCTGGCATCCACGTTCCCCTCCTCTCAGGCTTGCGTGCCCGCCCCTTCCTCTGCCTCCCCCCGCCCACCCCGGGCAGCCTGGGTGCCCACAGCAGCCTCCCTAACGGCCTCCCTGACTCCAGCCTCTCTCTCTCCTTGGCTCCCTCCCTTTACTGTTCCCTCCACTAGAACTATCACCACGAAGCACCCATTCCGTCTTGTCCCTTTCCTACCCAGACATCCCTGTTGGTTTTCACATGAAAACTCCCAATCATGGTCTTCAAGATACTTTATAGAAGCCTTTCCTCACCCCCCTCCAGCACCCCACCTTTTGGGACTGCCCTCTTCAGACCTTGTTCTTGGGGGGGCGGTGAGTCCACCGGCAGTCCCTGAGCTACACCTCTTCTTTCCCTCCGGGCCCTCACGGGGGCCTTCCCATTCCAGGGTCCACCCCTCGCACACATCCCTGTCCCCATTTCCCCAGCTGACCTGTCATCTTGTACCCCTTGTGCCTCAGCATTCTGCTTGTCCTTTGTCCCTGTGTCTGTTACTTGGCCCAGAGGCCCAACGCAATGGTAATGTTGGGAAGGGACGTCCTGTCTCCTTCATTACATGGGGGCTCCTCTGGGATGGGGCTGTGCCCCTGCACCCCTGCACACTTCCAACCCCCTGAAGCAAAGGCATCTCTTCCCTCCCTGGACCCCTCAGCTCCTAGGAACACAGTGCCCTCCGACCAGCTTGCCTCTAGGTAGGAAACCGTCCTGGATGCGAATTCCGGGGGAGGACCCTGACGTTAGATGCTTATGAGTGTCTGGGAGTGGGGTGTATGTATGTAAGACCCTATTATTCAACTCTCTAGGGAACTTCAAGAAAAGCCCCCCTCTGCCAACGGGCCCATCCTGTGGAGATGGCCTAACCCTAAGATTTTAAGCAGCAGACCCCAGGACCCCCATTTCCAGTCCTTTAAGCCCATTTGGCCCAAACACAAAAACTCATGTGGGGATCCACTGAGACTTTCTCTTCTCGCCAGGGAGGTCTGTCCCCCCCACCCCCCGCCCCGATGCCGGGCTTGTTGGCAGGCCTCCAGGGTGGAGAAAGGGCGAAGGTCAGAGCCCAGCGTGGTGCGGCCCCATTGTCTTGAGCACACCTCTGGGCAGGGGCTTGTAGGCTGGCAGACCTGTGGGGACACCTTCTGGAGGGGGGCACAGGCCTGACCTCTTAGCGTTGCGTTCTCCCTGGGACTGTCCCCGAGCTCTATCCTCCACCCTCGTCCCAAACAGGAGACCCAGGCACATACCTTCTCCCCATGTCTAACCCTCCCTGGTTGGCCCGCTGATAAACAAGGCCCAGGCAACTGGCAAGAGGAGAGAGAGTATGTCTGATGGAGTCTAGGGCACTGCTTCCCAAGCCTCTTCATCTCAGGACCCCTTTACACTCTTAAAAATTATTGCAGGCTCCAGAGAGCTTTGGTTTCTGTGGGTTACATCTCTTGGTGTGTTAGAAATGAAAACTGAGGAGGCTTAAAATATTTATTAGTTCCTTTAAAAGCAACCCCAAACCCATCGCATGTCCACATAAATGATGTCCTTTTAATGAAAAATAGAAAAAGAAACAAAAAATTTCGTAAGAAGAGTGATGGTGTCTCACATTTTCACAAATCTTTTGAACGTGTGTCTGCATGCCAGACAGACGATGCCTCGTATCTGCTTCTGCATTCAATTTGTTGCCATATCATGTGTCACCTAGCTTCTGGAAAACTCCACTGAACACTCATGAGAGAATGAGAGTGAAGGAAGCAAATAACATTTAGCATTGTTATGAAGACAGTTTTGACCTCACAGAGCCTCTGAAAGAGTCTCAGGAACCCCCAGGTTCCTGGACCGCACTTTGAGAATGGCTAGTCTAGAGGAGCTTCAGAAAACAGTTTCAAAAAAAACCCCGGGCAAGCAGAGTGTCCTGGCTGATCTCATCGGCTACCCAGGCTCCACTAAGCACGCTCACTCAGGGCCGGGGGGGGGGGGGGGGGGGAGGGGGAAGGGGGGGCAGGATGGGGTGGTTTAGCCTGTGGGGCCCTGTTCTATGCTCCCTAGCTATGTAACCTTGGGCAAATCATCCACATCTCTGTTTTCTCATCTATCAAATGGGGCTTTAAGAAAGTGCCTACGTTTTTTAGAGTTGTTGAAAATTACCTGACATCATTCTAGAAAAGGGCTTAGAGCGGTGCTACATAATGTGAGCTCTTATTCACTCCCACAGCCTTGCCCCTGAGTCCCCTGGGCCCCAAAGGCGGGAAGCGGCACAGGTGGTCCTTCCCGCGTAGCTGAGGGGGCCTCCCAGCCCAGGGTGGGAAATGGACCTGTGCCGGGCCCTGGGAAGGTTAACAGGATTGCTGGCCCTGAACCCAGGAGCTCTAACTGCTAGGCCTACGTCCCCCAGACCAGATTCTTTTGGGAGCGGGGGTGGGGTGCAGAACCAAAGTCCTGACAGGGAGAAGGAAGCAAGTGAGCCATCCAGGGCCCAGGGCCGTACAGCAGGAAGCCTTGAGGGCAGATTGCAGGGAGGACTTCCTGCCATCAAACAACTGAGAAGTGGAGAAAGCGAGCCCCAGAAGAGGTGCCTAAGCCCAGAAGATCCCTCTGTCCTGCCTCGTGGGGGGCAGTTCTGTAAAGTGGCCTCAGCCCTCGCTCCTGGGGGTTTCTGGCACAGGGCAGAGAAAGTCTTGATTGGGCAACACTGCTTCTCACGGGGCACCTCTTCCCTGCTCACCACCCGCAGCCCCTTCCCAGGTCCCGGCCTCCTCAGCCCCTGCCCTGGCCACCCCGCGCTGCCCGCTGAGCCGCGGTGCCCTGGGGCAGAACCTGGCGCCCAGTGAGTGGTGGGTGGAGGGGGCGCTGGGGTCCCCTGGGCAGGAGGAGAGAAGCCTCTTCCCCACACCCTGCAGGTGAGCTAGTCCTGGCTCTTTGGCCCTTCAGCCACAGTCCCGTGAGCCAGGCTGCAGGCACTACCTTCGTCAGAAGCCCAGATACCCCGGATGCCCCAAACCCTGAGCACACTCTAATTTTGCATCCTGTGGCAGTTCAGATCCCACCTGCAGCCCCCAAGAAACCTGGCGGGCTTAGGTTTGAGACCTTGCTGTCCGTTGTTCCGTTCTCCTCCCCTGCCCACACAATTCCCGCAATGGATGGTTAAGCTGAGGCAAAAAGTGGGTGGGCTCAGACTGTCCGCCTGCTTCTTTCCAGGGCCCGGCCTGGCCCCCACAGCCTGCCCTCCCCCATCATTACCGGTCCCTGTGGCTCTTTCCACTTGCCAGGGTCTTTGTGGCCAGTGGCTGGTTTGGGGGCCCTAGGCTAGTCTCCCTCTGCCATCTCCCTAAGGGAGCCCCTATGGGCTAAGATCTCTCCAGTCTCAGCCCTGCCCCACCCCCTGCCTCAACAGGCAGGGCCGGCAGCCCCCCAGCTCCCTCCTCTGGGCTGTGGGACAGGGAGAGGGCTGAGGGGCTGGCTCTGCATACTAATGGCCTGCCCATTGTCAAAGCCCCTTTGTGCCAGAGAGCTCCATTGAGGCGGCTCTGGGGCAGGCACAATGGGGGCTCTGTCCCTGAGTTCCCCCAAACAGTCACCTGCTTTCAGAGCCTCCCCCCGCCCCCACCCCCACCCGCCCCAGTGTCCGGAGGGCCAAGGGAGTGCGGGGGAGTGGGCCCAGGGCCAGGAGGTGACCCCCCCCCACTCCCGGGGCAGGCTGGGGAGATGGGCACTGGTGGGGAGAGGCCCCAGCTCACAGGGGGTGGGGATGGGGGGTGCCGTCTGTGGATGGAGCTGGAATGCAGGTTCTGTGAGGCCAGCGAAGGGGAAGGGGCGCTCACAGCGCCCACTGCTCCGTTCCACATGCCCGGCCTGGGCCCGTGGCTGCCACTCCTGCTCCTCCTCCACGGGGCTCATATATGCAGAGACACAGAGGCACACACTCATCTATGCAACCCCACACACAGACCCCACACGCACGCTGGAGCGGGTGTGCCCAGACACGGCAGGCCGAGCCGGAGCCTGGACCCGCAGTCCTCCTGCCGTCCGCGTGCATATGCACCTGCACGGCTGCGCCCGGCCCCACCCCGCGCCTCCCCTTGGCACCCCTCGGCTGGCTGCTGGCGGCTCCAAGCCTCCACCCCCCTTGCCCTCGCTGCCCCCTGCTGCTCCAACACAGGTTATAACAAGTTTGCACTTGTTGTGACCTCAAGAATGTAGCCCTGGGGCGGGTAATGTCCCGCTGCCCCAGACCGGACCGCTTACACGTTAACCATGGGCACGGCCTCCGCCACTGAACTCTTGAGCACCGCTGCCCACCTCACCCCACCTCGGGGGTTTCAGTGGCCAGGACCCCCGGCCCACAGCTGAGCCAGGCACGCCGTGGGGGGTGCTCTGCAGGAGGATGGAACCCAGCCTGCCCAGCACAGGCCCAGTGTGGCTGTCCCTTGTCCCTTGCATCTGCCCAGTGCACCCTGTGTCACAGCCCATCATGACCTGTTTTACAGAAAGGCCCTGAGGGGTGACAAAATGCTAGGACTGGAAGGGAGGTGTGTGGCCTCTAGGTGTATGTTTTCTCCTGGGGTGGGTGGGTGGGTTACCATCTGTCTCTCGGCTTCACTAGGTGACCCGCCCCCACATGGAGTTTTAACAGAGCTGCCTGGTACCCACCCTCCCTGGAAAGGAGCTGGAGGAGTGGTAGGGCCAGGGAGTAGGCAGGACAGCCGGTCCAGGGACCTTACAAGGGACTCTGGGTCTAGAAAGAACCTCCGAAAGTCACCTTGACCCTTCCACTATTTCCAGGCAGGATGAGCCTACCTCCTTTCATTCCCTGCCCTCACGCCAGCGCCACTCCTGCCACAGATTCTGCATGGCTGGGGAGAGAAACCCCAGGACCTCCGTAGCTAGGCTTTGGAGTTTGAGATCTCTGTTGATTCCAAGCCTTTGGTGATGCCTGGCTCTGACCTTACCTGCTAATACCCTCTGTCTGAGAAAGGATCTGCCAGGATGTCCAGGCCTCCCCTGCTGTTCTGGTCCTAGGCATCTTTTGGAAGCCTGGAGCAGGCAGTCCAAGAAGGGAAGAGATGGAGGGCCCACCAGGACCCCAAGACCTGGGGCTGTGGACGGGGTCACGGCAGCAGCAAGTCCCTTAGATGGATGGTGGCGCTGATACTGGTTGGCGCTTCCGCAAGGGTCCTTGAACATCGGTCACCATGATGTTTCCCTTCTGTCAGAATTGCACAGGACCCTTCTCCTCCTCAAACCCCCCCTCTCCCTCGAATGCTGCCCCTCTGGCAGCCAGATTCTGCTTAAGCCACCTCATGCATCCGTCTTCTTCATGCAGGAGCACCGCTCCCCCCTAGCCCTTACGCTCTGGTGTGTCCTTCTGCCTCCAGATGTCCCTTCACATGTCCCCTCTTGGAGAGCGAGGGCTGCCGGAAGCACATCATCAGCTCCCCCGCCCCCCGCCCCACTACACTCAGGCTGTTAGCCACCGTAAGAGGGAGGATGGGGGGGCAGCCACTTCTGAGTCCAGTTCTAAATACATCTAGAATCTACACGTGTCTAAGCTGTGTCTTCATGCCACCCCCGCCCCATTCTTGTCTTCAAATGGGGGGGTGGATAGGAATAAGTGGAATGGTGGGGGGTGGGCAGGGAGACTCCCTCTCGGGTGATGGTGGGCCCCCTTAGACTCCCCTGTGTGAGGGTCAGGGGTGGCTCTCTGTACATGCAACCAGGAGCCATGAGGACGAAAGGAGATTGAGACCTGCCTGGAAAGGTGGCTCAGTTCCCTAAATCTGCATCATAAGAACAGGGTACCCTAGGTCTCCATCTCCACCAAGGGTAAAGATAAGAATAGATTGCTTGGACAGCAGTAAGTACATTTAGATGTAACAGGAAGCATTTCCTGGGTATAAGGTATGACCAGGCCAAGGGGAAGGATGAAAGAAGTGGAGTGCTCACTCTCCCTGAGGAAAGGGAGGGGTCCACATTTGGTCTCTCGTCGAACAGAGGCTGGGTGGCCTGGGAGGTAGTTCCCATGACACTCAGAGCTCCTGGGGGCCGTGGGATTTCCAGCTGTCTCAAAGAACTCCCTTGACTGTTTCTCAGCCCCCAGCAGAGAGCACCACTGAATCCGTCCCCTCCCTACGGGCCCACACTTCACAGTTTCGTCTAGCTCTCCTTGTTGGCCTAATTCTGGGCCAGCAGCTTCGAGGCCGAGGGGGTTCTGGAGACCTGAGCATGGTGGGGTGGGGGGGTATGGCCGTGACTGGGTAGGGGAAGAGCTCAGTGGTGATGTTCCAAGGTTGGCTCCACGCCAGCCGGCCCTTCAGCACCCCAGGGTCAAGAAAGGATCTTGTAGGAGGGGAAGTTGGGATGAGGAAGAAGTCAGGTTCTTGCTCTGATTCTGATCAAAACTCACACGTGCTACTGGCCAGTTCCTGGCCTTTCCCCGGCCGTGGCTTCCTCTTTGGTGAAACCAGGGAATCGATTGCGATGACCCAAGGGCTTCCCAGCATGCGCACTCTGTGACCCTACGGAGGCAAGGTGGAAAGTATGTACTTCACCGAAAACAGACCGGGGTTTGGCCTTAGTGGTCCTCCTGAGCCAGTCGGCTAACCTTCTGAGTCTGCTCTGCAAACAATTCACATGTGGGCAGTGACATTACCAACCTCTTGGGAGGACAGGATGATGTGCTGAGGGCAAGGCCTGGCTCATTGCAAGGAGGGGGCAACCCATACGGGGTTGGGGAGGCACGTCTGCAGAGGCTTCCCGGAGAAAGTGGCATGTGAGCTGAGGCCTGGGAGAAGGGTAGTGGGGAGGGGGACAGAGCTTCCCGGAGGAGGCCGCATCGTTTGCCCAGAGCTGTTGGTGAGAGGAGGCATGGCCCGGCCAAGACCTGAGAGGAGCTTGATGTGACTGGACAGAGGACACTGTGAGGGCGGAGACAGGCCAGAGGACGCTGATGCTGGGGAGGCCAGCCGGAGCGGGTTATCCCAGACTCTCCCAGCTGTAATTCTGGGACTTCAGAGGCGGGTCATCTGCTTCCGCTCCCCCACATCCCCCCTTTCTGGCTTGTCCTCCCATGCTCCCAAGCTCAGCCCTCTTGCCCTTGGTCACATGGGCACAAGAAGCGCTGGGTTCACCAGGGGGACTTGGTCGGTCCAGGGAGAAGCTCAAGTGCAGAGCTGTCTGACCCGGAACCATGGAAGAAGGACCTACCTCCCACAGGAGATTCTGGATTTCTGGCATGGACGCTCTCCTGCTGGGCGTGTGCCCCCACTGTTGGCCTCAGTTTCCCCATCTGGCCCCTCACTAGAGAGCATCTAGGGAGTGCAATGGAGGAGGGCTGAGGGAAGCTACGGAAAAGGCAGCTCTTCACCTAGAGTAAAGGCTGATGGGGAGACAGGTCAGTGCCCCCAGTTGTCACAAAGTCAAAACTTTGATGGGAAGCTCGGAGGAAGGACTTCCAGGGACGAAGCATGTCACATACAGGGAACAGACCTCAGGGAGGAAAAGGTCACGTGGAATAGCAATCTTATGGGTTGTTTTAAGAAGTACTTAGCCAAGGGGCGCCTGGGTGGCTCAGTTGTTGGGCGTCTGCCTTCGGCTCAGGTCATGATCCCGGGGTCCTGGGATCGAGCCCCGCATCGGGCTCCCTGGTCCGCAGGAAGCCTGCTTCTCCCTCTCCCACTCCCCCTGCTTGTGTTCCTTCTCTCGCTGTGTCTCTCTCTGTCAAATAAATAAATAAAATCTAAAGAAAGAAAGAAAGAAAGAAAGGAAGGAAGAAAGAAAGAAAAGAAAGAAAGAAAGAAAGAAAGAAAGAAAGAAAGAAAGAAAGAAAGAAAGAAAGAAAGAAAGAAAGAAAGAAAGAAAAAGAAAGAAAGAAAGAAAAAGACAGACTTAGCCAAGCTCTATTCTAGGCACTGCGGAGGACCAAAGATGAACACAACACAGGTCAGGAATCAATTCAGAGAAAAGCTTCCTGTTTGGGAAGGTGGGCATGGTCCTTCCTGGAAGGAGTGGGGCAGATACCATGACCCCGATAGGAGCTGCTCCTGAGGGTGCCTCCACTCAGGGGAGTTTCTCTTCTGCCTCCCCACCCCCTTCCCTCTTGGAGCCTCCACCACCCAGGGCCCAGCCTCCCTCCTCACAGCCGGTGCAACTTCTAAGACCCCGGACTAGAAAATGGGGCCCTCGGACGGGGTCTAGTCAGCTCGCCCGACCCCCGTCCTCTTTCAGGTCGGGAGCCCCACCGGTCCCCAGGACCCTAAGGAGCAGGTCCCACCAGCTTGGCCCCTGACTAGTTTCTCAGACTCTGCTGTGGGTCTGGTGACAGCTCAGTGGCCCCCTGGCCTCCACACCCAAACCCTTATCTCCTGGGGCCCGGCCATCCTGGGCTTCGAGAAGCTTGCCAGTTGTCTGGAGCCACCAAGACTGGGGACAAGGAGGGAGTCACTGAGGAACGTGGCTCTTCGGCACCCCTCCCTGCACACCTCCCTCCCTCCCAGCAGGTTGGAAGGGTTTTGGAGGGAGCCTCATCTTGGGGATGACAAAGAGGGGGGACGGAGAAGAGTGCGTTGGAAGCATCTTCCGATTCTGGGGCTATAGTCAGTTGTACCCCACAAACCACCGTCAGCCTGGAAGAGGAGAATGAAGGCAGGGCTGAGCTTGCGTGTCATCAAGCTCGCTGGCATATGGAGAGTGAAGGGCCACGGGGCTGAGAGACAGAGGTTCCGGCTTAGCCGTTAAATGTCCCAAGATAGTTTGCCTCACTGAGCCCTGCTCTGTCTAATTCAGGAGATACTTTCCTTCACCTGCGAAGTAGGATAGTAGTAATAACTTCTATTTGCATAAGGGCCTTACAGATTTCACACGCTTTATCTCATGTAATCCCGACCATACGATGGAAGGGTTTATTGCCTCCTTAGGTGAGGAAGCTGAGCCCTACGGAGGTTAGGAGATTGCCTGAAGCTCCCACAGCTAGTAAGCGACACAGATCAGGATGGCCCCTAGTGGGGAAGAAGAACAGAGAGGGACTTTGGCCGTGACCCAGACATGCCATGGTAACAAACAGGCTTCATCGGTTAGGCTAACTCTGTTGGGTTGAAAACGGCTCTGTGTTGTCACCATGTTGAGAAACACTCCGAGGCTCAGTGAGAAAAGGCGATGAACGACGTGTTAGGGGCGAGGGGCGGGGAGCGCGATGGCCCACAGGCTGCGTGGGTGACAGCCCAGCCCCGAGTCAGACCCTGGTCTCTGTCATCTCTGCTCTGGGTCCTTCCTCTCTGCCAGTCTAGGAGGTGAAATGCGGGGCGGGCAGCTTGACAGAGAACTAGGGCGGTCCCGCCTTCCAGGCCCTCGCGGGCGGTTGGGGCGGGAGGTGCCTCACTGAGGATGTGGCAGAGGGACAACAGGAGCCCCCCATGGGCATCAGCGGCCGGGATGCTGGCCACGGTCAAGGGCGAACGGTGGCGCTCTACCCCCAGAAGGGGGAGCTCAGGGACAAGCGCCAGAAGCTGCGGCCTTGACCATCAGGGTAGAACGGGAGTGGGAAAGGGGGGGGCTTGAAGGTTGTCAGAAAGTTAGCAAAGCTGTGGAACCCCCTCAGGGATTTCAGGCTGAGCGGTGGGGCCGAGCGGTGGGACGCAGCGGCGTTGTAGAAGGCCCCGGAGCAGCTGAGGGGCGCAGGGGAGGCAGGGGAGCGGTGGGGGGGTGGTGGGGAGGGCAGGGAGACCAGGTCACCGCAGCGCTTCACGGAGGTGAAGGAGAATGCGAGGCTGGACTAAGGCAGCCTTGAGGGAGACTGAAAGACGCCCACCAAGGCAGAACTGATGAGGCCTAGCGCCCACCCGGACACGGGGCTGGAGGGAAGTCAGGGGCGACTCTGTGCAGGGGGGACCCCCAGAGAAGACTCCCTCTGAAGGCCAGAGGACAGGAATCTGAGCACGCAGATGCTGGAATGCTCCAGACCGAGGGCAGAGATGAGGAGGGAGGGCTGGAGCCCCAGAGGAAGGGAGACAGGGCCGTGAGAGAGGGTCACGAAGGGCCCCAGGTGCTGCAGGCGTCTGGGGTTGAGGCTGAGGAACGCCCTCGGCTGTGAGGACGAGAGGGTCAGCTGTGCCCTTGAGAACGCTCCCTGCAGCGCCAACTGCCCCCGCAGGGCCCTGCGACCACGGGCAGTGGCTTCCATGTGCTTTGTAGTCTGCACAGACTCTTATTTTTATTGCTATTAAATATTTGATCGAACCATTTGATATTGCTGACATGGGATCTGTTTTTTTTTTTTCTTTTGATAGGCAATTTTTTTTTTTTAGCGAGAAAGAGGCGGGGAGGGGCAGAGGGGGAATCTCAAGCAGACTCCCCACTGAGCTGGGAGCCCAATGCCGCTCAGTCTCAGGACCCTGAGATCCTGACTTGAGCCGGGACCAAGAGTTGGATACTCAGCCCACTGAGCCACCCAGGAGCCCCTGACTGGCAATTTCTTATGGTTCAACCTAGTAGTTAAAAGGAGGGGGCTGGGAAGGGGCATTGGAGGGGGGCGCCGGAAGGAGAGTGCCCAGGGCTGGGGAGCCCTGCCCCCTGGTGGCGGGGAGGTCATCTCCCGTTCCTGGCTGAGGGGCGGATCCCGAGACCCCTCTCCTTCCCTCCCCTCCAGCTGTCTGCACTTTGGACGACCCTCTGCCCCTCTGCCAGTAGCGTAGCATGGGGTCTGTCTAGAAGAACACAATCTCTCAACTAGGATGATGCCCTCAACCAGTATCTTGGGGGATCAGCTGGGTGTAGATTCCTATGGGGAGACCCTCAGGAGCCCCGGCCAGGTGAGGGCTGGCTGGGGACTCGGGGCCAGCTGCCGCATGAAGCACACGTCTCAAGCAAACATCTTGGTCCTCGCCCTCTTCCTACACCACCTGCCCAGACCCTCAGAGATGTCCCCCAGTGTCCTTGGAAGCCTCTTCAGCCTCCCATGTCTTACTGTAACAATAGATAACAAACAGAATACGTTATTCATATTAATGCCATTGCTTCTGACTTTTTTTGGCACATCAGTTGAGGCGAGGAGGGGTGGGTTGACATCTGGGGGCAGTTGTTCTTCGGAGGTGAGGACCCGGATGGGGCCAGGCCAGGAGGCTCTGGGGATGGCCGGAGCTGGGGCCGAGGGGGCAGCAGTGCATCCTTTGTCCTCAGCTGAACTCTGCACAGAGCCAGGTTCCTCAGCCAGAATCAGGATGCGCAGCCTTGCTAACCCCAGACGCTGGGTAGGAGCAGACCCTGGCAGGGGGATGACTGCGGGAGGGAGTGTGCTCCGAGTGGGGCGAAGGGTGGGGAGGCAGGTGCATCAAAGAGTCAGTGCCCATCTGTGGCACACACCAGGAAGTCATCCTCGCTCTAGCTGGGGAGAGAGGGGACTTCCGAGATCCCACCCCCTGGGCAGTTCTCTGAAGGAATATGGTTTCCTTCTTGTAGGGGAACAGGAGACAGTGCCTGAAGGTCGGGGCAGAGGAAGGGGCAGTGCTCCTGCTCAGCCCACTCTGAAACGCAGGGGTGCTGCTTGGACCGAGGAGAGCAGCTGACATGGCCCCATCTCTGTGTCCTTCCCTCTCTTGACCGGAAAACACACAGAGGGGTCAGAAGGGCCAGACAGGGGTCACAGGCTCCCAGGAAATGCTTTGAAGGCTTTTATCCTTTCTTTTGGTCAGACTATGAGAACTTTCCAAACGTTGACACAAGGGAAGAAAAGCCTATTCTTCCCTGGGCCAGGGCCTTGGTGTCAGGCTGAGGCCAGAGGATGGGAGGGATGGGGAAGGAGCCCGAGGGGTGGCAGACAAGAGGCAACAGTGACTCAGCTGGAAAAGCAGGCCCCCGGACACACACACACTGCCCTCCTTTCCCCACCTCAAGATTTGTGTGCATCTGGCTCTCTTTCTATTTGTTTATTTTCTCTGGGGCAGGACGGGAGGGAGATTAATGAATAAAGGCATCCTGTCTGAAAGAACCCCAAACCCAACTCCATTCTTCCTCCAGCCTCGGAGGGCTTACATAACCCGGGACACTTTTCTTACTGGCCTCCCTCTCCTACCCGGCCCCCTTGTCCTCTCCCCCTGTCTCCTTAAGAACACCCGGAAGCCCAGAAAAGCTTCTTTTCAGGCCCCAAAGCAGCAGATCTCCTTGGAAGCCTCCAGGGTCACTATTCAAGTTGGAGTTAGTGTCCAAAGAAGAGATGATATGTTTGGGGACAGGAGGCTGAGTGGCCATTTCCTCTCTCCCCCAAGGGAGGGGGGTGGCTCAGGCTGCACACGGGGCCTTAAAGTGGGAAGGGGCCTTGAT
Source organism: Zalophus californianus (assembly GCF_009762305.2). Classification (NCBI taxonomy): domain Eukaryota; kingdom Metazoa; phylum Chordata; class Mammalia; order Carnivora; family Otariidae; genus Zalophus; species Zalophus californianus. The sequence goes on along the minus strand of NC_045604.1, from coordinate 4,746,626 downwards.
AATCCTCCAACGCAGGGCCCCCTAAACCCACCCCACAACGGGTCCTGAAAGGCAGAGGGGAAGGGAAGCTATCCAAGAAGATACAGCGATGAGCCGTAATGGGTCACACAGCGGGCATCCTTGAAATCTATTTTGTTTTCATTCTACCCTATCATATGTGGTTTGTTTCACATGAAAAAAAGATCTTCCCTCAACGTCTTTGAGGAAAACTGATACCGCAGGAAAAATACATTACTTTGAATCCTGTGGCTTGGAGTCCCTACTGGCACACTCGTTTGAGAAGTGGACCGAATACAATGCCCCTTATGCCACAATTAAGGAAATAGTGGCCTGACGGGCTGAGACGTTGCTCGAGGTCACTGCTGGTCAGTGGCCCGGCTGGGTCTCGCACCTGTCTCCTGCTTCCCCGTCCGGCCCCCTTCCCAGCAGGTGACACTGCCTCTTAGTCCCTGGCAGGGTCTTAAAACGTCCCGGTGGCCGATTCGCGCTCGCCATCTCCGGCACACCGTCTCCAGAATGCTGCGCTCGGATGGGCCTGGCCTTGGGTTCCGGGGCTGACAGTGCTCAAAAGCCCTCCGTTTGTGTACAGGGCTTCCCCCACACATAGCACCGGGGTGCGGTGGGCGGTTACTGGCACAGAGCCAGCTGGTCCCACGATTGCCTGTTTCTGTCCATCTAGTCATTTATGCGCACGCCACAGTGGTTGGTTCAGGACCACCCCCAGGCCTCACCCGAGTGGACTGGTTCACAGCGAGAGCGGGGACCCCTCGGGTCCGGGAGGAAACTGCTGCCCCATTTCCAAACCCCTAAAAAAGGGCTCTTTTCCAGAGGGAAGAAGGGGGCGAACACGAGGCTGGGGGGCTTACGATGCCTCCACTGATGAAGACCCCTGGGCCTGGGGGTGTAGACAGGAGGGCAGAGCGTGAGAGGGAGTTCAAAGGTCAGTGCTGTGATTAGTGGGACAGCAGGCTCTGCCTGCATATCACTGTCTTCACAAAGCGGGATCCGGGAGGCTGAAGGACAACCCGTTCAGACGGGGGAGTGAGCAGGCCGCGGGGAAGGGGGCAAGGACGGAGGGGGTAACGCACGTTAGTATCGGCCAGCACCAAGTACGAAGGCGGCGAGCAGGCAGTGCAGACGGAGGAAGAGGTGGGAAGACAGCTGGGGGCAGAGTCCGAGAAGGAAATGGGGACGGGAGGGACATGCCCCACAAACCTAGGAGAGGGGCCAAGGTGATAAAGCAAACACACAAGAGCATCACTGCCAGTCATGAGATGCTCTCTGGGCGTCACTGCTGGTGACATGTCCAGCCCGGCCGGCCCCGGCTAGCCTCCCAGCAGGTCGAGGTGTCACCTTCTCTGGTGGCTGAGTGTGGAATTTGCTCAGTGAAGGCAAATTCACTGTAGTATTAGCCTGAAGCTCGAGGAGAAAGGACTTTGGAATCCAGCTGAAGGGTATTGATCTGGGCTCTGCTGCTGGTCAGTTGTGTGGCCCGGGCTCCCCGAACCCCGGGTTCGTCGGGAATTGTGAAGGCAGAAACTCTCCTATAGACTCATTCCGACGATGAAATGTGAAGTGCTGGGGGGGAGGTCCGCCCCCTCCGTCTCCTCCCCTTTCCCTGAACCGAAGGTTAGGAAGAGTAAACAGTCTACAGCCAAAAAAGGAAAATCACCGGCTAGGGCCCCATGGTGAGTAGGCAAGGCCCCGCCCCTCATCCCGGCAGGAGCCTAGGATGCCCCGCCCACACTCCACACTGTGACTGCTGCCCAGACCCCTCATCTGGGGACCCAAACTTTATTTTTTTTCTTTAAATTTTTTATTGTTATGTTAATCACCATACATTACATCATTAGTTTTTGATGTAGTGTTCCATGATTCATTGTTTGCGCCTAACACCCGGTGCTCCACACAGAACGTGTCCTCTTTAATACCCATCACCAGGCTAACCCATCCCCCCACCCCCCTCCCCTCTAGAACCCTCAGTTTGTTTTTCAGAGTCCATAGTCTCTCATGGTTCGTCTCCCCCTTCAGTTTCCCCCCTTCATTCTTCCCCTCCTGCTATCTTCTTCTTTTTTTTTTCTTAACATATATCACATTATTTGTTTCAGAGGTACAGATCTGTGTTTCAACAGTCTTGCACAATTCACAGCGCTCACCATAGCACATACCCTCCCCAGTGTCTATCACCCAGCCACCCCATCCCTCCCACCCCCCACCACTCCAGCAACCCTCAGTTTGTTTCCTGAGATTAAGAATTCCTCATATCAGTGAGGTCATATGATACATGTCTTTCTCTGATTGACTTAGTTCACTCAGCATAACAACCCCCAGTTCCATCCACGTCGTTGCAAATGGCAAGATCTCATTCCTTTTGATGGCTGCGTAATATTTGTATACATATATGTTGTATATATATACCACATCTTCTTTATCCATTCCTCTCTCGATGGACATCTTGGCTCTTTCCACACTTTGGCTATTGTGGACATTGCTGCTATAAACATCGGGGTGCACATATCCTTTCGGATCCCTACATTTGTATCTTTGGGGTAAATACCCAGTAGTGCAATTGCTGGATCGTATGGTAGCTCTATTTTCAACTTTTTGAGGAACCTCCATACCGTTTTCCAGAGTGGTTGCACCAGCTTGCATTCCCACCAACAGTGTAGGAGGGTTCTCTGGGGACCCAACCTTTAAACACAGGAGGCTGGCCACAAAGCAGAGGTGTTGGGGGATGGGAGCACATCACTGTTGTCCCAATTTGTCCTATTAAGGGTCTTTCTTGTGCTCCCAACACTTCAGCCAAAATGAACGGTTCCTGCTCCCTGGCTGGCTCTGGATTTTCTCCAGACTTATAGCTTCTGCTCATACTGCTCCCTTCCCTTCCCTGGAAGCGCCTCCTTCTCTCTGACCCCCCAGGTCCCCTTCTCCATGTGTCTCAATCTTGCCTAACCTTCAGGCCCGGTCTCAATGCCACCTTTCTCTGTCAAGTCTTTCTCTTGAGTCAGACAGCCAGGTATGTAGCAACCCCTGGTTGTTCATTACTGAACTTGTTTCCTGCTCTAAATGGGGATAATACCATTCTTATGGGGTTGCTCCCTGGGGCTAAATGTCACCTTTCCCTTTGCAGATTCCCCTAGTACCTCCAGGATACCTTGTCTAGGGTACTTGCCACTTCCTGCCTCTGTTATGGTTGCCTACCTTACTGGCTTGGAAGGTCCTCCAGGCCAGAATCTACATCTAATTCATTGCCCCAACTCTAGGGTCTTATTTAGAATCTGGCACCCAGGAGATGCTAAAGAAAGTGCCATGTAAATGTGTGATCCCACAGCTGAAACTGCACGGATCTTCCTACATTGGCAACATCACCACAGACCAGGACATCTCTGCTGCTTTGCACATCTGTTAGTGTTGGTAACTAGTTTGGGGGGTTTCCATGTGTTCAGGAAAAAGAGAAAACATGTAAAAAATCGAGAGAAGACACAGACAAGAAGGAAGGATGTGAAGGCCTCAGAGGAGAGGCTCTGGACCAGAGTGAAGTTCTGTCCGTGCAGGATGAGAGCCCCCACCCTGCGGGAGGTGCTGTCTGTTTCCAGTTCTCTCCCTTCTGCTCATTCATTCACTCCTGAAATATTTCTGGAGCACCTTCCTATGTGTCATACATTGTGCTAATCACATGTCAGGGCCATGAAAATGTATTATGCCTGAATCCTTAGTTCAGTAAGCGTATTTGTAGTAGAAGAGAGGTCATGTGCCAGATCGATGTCCCATAAAACATACAGATGGTGATGTGTGTATGTGTGTGTATGGAGACTCAGAAGAGGGAGGTGTTACTTAAGGCTGTGGGGATCAGAGGCTTCACGGAAGAGGGGTCATTTGAACCGGGCTCTGAATATTATCTTGGGTATGTAGGGACAAGGACAGAGGGGAGGCCAGGGAGGGAGAGGAGCACGAACGCACGGGTGTGTTCCGCAGGGAGCAGGGAGCAGTTGGTTTGCCTGACGCTCAGCATAGGAGAGAAGAGGTGGGAAATAAGTCTGTCAGAGGGTTTAGAGGCAGATCAGGGAGGGCCATTTATGCCCGATCCTTGGTTGATGGTGCAGCGACATTAGCATGTTTTGAGCCGGGGAGGATGCCGAGATGGTGACAGTGTAATGAAAAAAGTGGAGGGTTGGAAGATGGAGGACCTGAGCGGGAGGCCAGCTACACACTTCACGGAGTCCCATCATCTCTCCCAGCCTCGGCTTCCTCAGTCAGGAAATAAGGATTCTCCTCTGAATACCTCGTAGGCGTTGAAACTGGATAAAGCCTCGTGGGGTCGTGACATGAGAAGAGTGGCGGTCGCAGTGTCGCAAGGATTTGAGGCGGGAAAGATCGGGCAGGAGCTGCGTGGAGGCTGGTGCGGTGATTCAGCCAAAAGGAGGAAAGGACCCGACGTCAGGCCAGGAGACTAAGGGAAGAGGCACAGCTCCCGGCATCAGATGGATGTTGACACGAGGAAGGAGAGTCTGGTGGCCCTGGGAGTGTGAGTGCGGTAACCCAGAGGCTGGTGGCGCCGTTAACTATTTAGGAAACCAGAGGGGCAGCAGGGAGGAGGGAGGATTCGTTCACGTCCGGGAATGAAGGCAGTGAGAATCAGGACCCAGAGCTCCTTTCAGGCAAGTTGCTCTTTGCTCTTGCTCTTCCCTGCCCCTCCAACCTGACAGGTTGGAGGAGAAGGTGCCTCCGCACGGCTCCTGGGAGGGGGTCGAAGCATCCTTTCCAGCCCCTTACCTGGCATGGTCCACCCCAATCCCACAGCCCTTTACGAACTCATTTTCTCTCTCTCCATCCTGCCGCTGACCCAGAGGAGAGCCCAGGCTGATGCCCCAAGGACTTGCTTTCTCCCGCCTTCGAAGGAAGTGTTTGTAACCGGCTGCCATGGTAGTGGGGCCGCCCGGAGCCTGGCTCCCTCCCATGGCACCGTGGCTCCCCCTGGAGGTCTCCAGAAGCGCGGCATCACCATCTCCCGAGCCTCGGTCCAGATGGGCCTGCGGGTGTCATTCCTGCACACTCAGGCTTTAGTAACTAACTGTCCCCGATACTGGGGAAACAGTGGGAGTCCCAGGCCGGGGCCTTAAGTGAAGGGCTCACAGGCGACACACAATGGTGAACACACCATTGCAAAGCACTCTGATGTTCTAAAATAGGAAAGTGTACAAGACTGGGCTTCATAAACCCACGCTGGGGTGAGGCCAGGGAGACACAGGACACCCGCTATTTCTTGGATGGTCCGGGAAGGCTTCAAAGGGGGCAACTAACACTTGAGTTGCGTTCTGAAAGCTGAGCAGGAGGTCGGCGGGTAGGCATGGAGCAGTGCGAGAGCAGGTCCAAAGGCAGGGAGGATGAAACAACAGGCTCTGCAGAGCCGGGGTCCAGGGGGTGTGTAGAAAAGCGGCAGGAACAAAGCCAATGAGTAGGCAGAGACCAAACCATGAAGGGCCTTGAAGGCTATGCTCAGAGGCTTGCAGCTTATCCTAAAAGCAGTGGGGAACCATGGATCAATTTAGTCACGAGAGTCCCAAGAGCAGCGTGTCCTTGCTCCAGAGCAGAGCTGTATGCCAGAAGGGCTCTGAAGAACCCGTTCGATCTGGACAATAAATGACTCGTGAGCTCTCAGGGGAAGCTAGGCCCGTCTACAGGCACGAAGCAGGAGGTGAGAGTGGTGTTTGTAGAGGACGCAGGCCGGACACCCCTGTGGGTATGACCGGCCTTTGTTTTAGAGAAATAGTCATTCGTACAATTCTTAGAGCGTGAAGCGGATGGTCTCTGTTTCTGTCTCTTCACCACTCGGGGGCTGGTTGTGTCTTCAGACACTGTCCCTGGTGTGGGGCTGGGACGGTTTTGGGGGAAACAGCACCCTCTAGAGGGAGGTGTGTGTGTGTTCCAGGTGGGGCAGCGGCGGCCGGTTTCCGGGGCTGGGGCCGCTCCCTTCCCGGGAGCCTGGCCAGCTTGGGGGCGGGGCGCAGCGGATGGTGGATGGCTCGGACTCGGGCCACCGTGGAGAACAAAGGCTGTGGGAGGTGGCACACCAACAGGTGCACAGCTGGAGGCTGCAATCACAACAAAGAGTTCTAGCCGGGAGCCCAAATCTGCAGGGCCACAAATCTGTAGTCCTGATGCGGGGCTCTGGAAGCTCCAGGCTCTGTCTTTGGTGGCTTGGCTGTGATCCTCCCTACAGGGCACCACAAGGCACTTCCTGAGACCATGAGACCCATGGGGAGGAACCTGGGGGACCCAGAAGCAGTTGCTGTAATTCAAAAGTTCTGGGGGCGCCTGGCTGGCTTGGTCAGTGGAGCGTGTGATGCTTGATCTCAGGGTTGTGAATTCGGGCCCCATGCTGGGTGTGGAGCCTACTTAAAAAAAAAAGAAAGAAAAAAGAAAACGTTCCGGACCAGGAGCCGGAAGACCAGGTTCTGGTCCAACTCTACCACTAATCTGCTTGGGGCAAATCTCTGAGCCTGATTCTAATGATGACTTTTGTACTTAGTTCATGGTGTGAGGGTCAAATTACATATTTTAAGAACTGCCATGTGATATATAATCATAGACTATTGTTTTGGGAATGATAAGCAAGCCTTCCCTTGGGCCCCAAGAGCTTCCGTTCCTCAAGATATGTGGAATCTTTCCTCTGCACGAACAAAGCTGGGACTTTGATGGCGGATCCCCGAATGTCACCACAGGAAGTGTGGGGGGGAGATGGCGCAGAGGGGGCAGGCATCCTGATCCTCCATGAGCGTGGGTGAAAGCTTACAGACCGTCCTTAACCTCCGTCCCAAGCTTTAGTTCCCTCTACAGAATCTTGGCCAAGTGCTTGTCCATCCTGCCCGTGAACCCCTCCGGGGACAGAGCACGCTGTACCTTCGGAGAAGCTCTTCCCACATTTGGATGTCCCGATTGTTACATTGTTCTTTGTCATATCAATATCTTTGAGACTCAAAACTGCAGGTACAGGATAAGCAGATCAGAGCAGAATCAACAATCTCCTTATTCTACATACTTTAATTTGCCTAAAGTAGCTTAAAATAGCATTGCTTTTTTGGCAACCAAAATGCATCACATCTTTCCGATCCAGAATTGCTCAGGTAATATTTGGACCCCGATACATACACACATACACAATAACTATATTTTTTGTTAGAATTGGCGCACTCCTCTGACTCCTTTTGGATCCTAATTCTGCCCAGACCTTGTATTTGCAACCCGTCCCTGCTTTGTGTCATCCACATAACTGATGGCCATGTGTCCTATGGTTTTGAATAAAATTAATGTTACGAACATTGAATAGGGTAAGGCCAAAGATAAAGCTCTCCAGTACATCACTAGAAAATAGATTCCAGGCTATCATGATCCACTCACGAGTACCACTGATTTTTGTATGTTTTAGTCCCCCAAATCAGAGCAGCATTCTGTTCGTTTTTCTCGGTCTTATCCCCAAGGACATAATGAGAGATCTTGTCAAAAACCTTGCATAGATACACTTTATCTATTGCATTTCTCTGACTTGTTTATCTAGTAACCTTGTCCTGGAAGGAAGTTAGTTTAGTTGATGTGACTTGTTCTTGGTAACCCTCATGCTGTGTCCTACCGATAACTGCCCTTCCCCCAACCTGCCCAAGTGCTCACATACTCACAGTCTTTTTTTCTTCTTTTTAAAGGTTTATTTGTTTGAGAGAAAGAGAGAGAGACAGAGACAGAGACAGAGAGAGAGGGGCAGAGGGGGAGGGAGAGAGAGAGAGAAGCTCAAGCGGACTCCCAGCTGAGCATGGAGCCTGATCTCACGACCCTGAGATCATGACCTGAGCTGAAATCAAGCGTCAGACGCTTAACCAACTGAGGCACCACGTACTCACAGTCTTAACGCTCTATTCTAGAATCTTGCCTTGGGCCAATATCTTACCTGTTTGTCTGTAGTTTGTGAAATGTATCTTGTTTTTCTTTTTGAAAATTAAAAGTATGTTCACTCATCCACAACTTTGCAGCATTTTCTCTGTCCGTTAATAGTTCCTCAGAATCTCTTAGAGGTTTCACATCTTTTCCAGTTTGAGGATCAAATGAGAAGACACGCTAATCTGTAAACTTTAAAATGGTACAGAGATGCAGGTGCTGTGCATGTTTTTTTTTTTTTAATATTACTGCTGCTACTGAGTACTGAATGGGGCTTTACTTGGGCTCTAAACAATAATTCTTCAAACTTCAGAATTATAGAGCTTCTCCTTTGCTCCCAAGTAGCTAAGGGAAGTGCATGGCATCCAGGTCTGGCTGAGTGGTCTCACTCAGACAAAAGTTCCAAGTGGGTGGAGGCTGGCAAAACAGGCTCCTGGTTGCTTCTGAACATTCCGGGATTCTCATCCATTGGTGATCACCAGTCTAGTGCCTACCTGGGTGGGTGTTTGAATGGGCCCAAAGAGTTTCATGTTCCAGGTGTCAGATCATGGGGAAGATGGGGTAAGGGAGCAGTGTGAAGAATGATAAAATGCAATGGTTCAGATTTTTTTGGAACAGAGAATGTGATGAGCCTCTTTGTTCTACAAGGACCAACCGCCTGCCCTGCCCTCCCCCCCCCCCCCGAGGTCACCCTCCTCCTTCCCAGAAGGTCTGGCTACCAGATCCAGAGTCCAAGGGCTCCAGTGACTGAACTCCTTCCTCTGCTGGAAAAGTACAAGTTACTCCTTGGGCAGGGGTGATGGCACCTTGTAGGAAGCGAGCTGTCTCCTATTTCAGAGCCTCGTGCCACTTTCTTCTATCAGGACAAACAGCAATCCTGAATGCGAGCACGTGCAGACGTAAGTGCTAACTAATATACACGAACTCTCCTACTTGACTCGGTCAAGGCGACTTTGCCGTGGCGACCTGGCATTTCCCCCAGTCCTTGGGAAAATATTCCCGCACCACCAGGAGGCCTCGGCATGATGCTTCTCCTTCACCATGGCTCAGTTGTTTTTGCTTGGGTCCTGTCTGTGCTCTTCCCACCCTCACCCCGCCACCGACCCAGACTGAGTTCCCCCCACATGATGCAAATCGATGATGATAGTGATGGTGATGATAAAGGAGTAATAGTAATCATAATAAGACATAGTGAAATGGTCTGGGGGCTCAGAGGACATCTTGAAGGGTAGAAGGATGGGCGGTTTCTGCTGTTTCCTGAGCCAGATGAGTATCTTGGCGTCACTAGTGAGTACTGACTTGGGGCTGGGGGAAAGGTGGCGAAATTAAGGGTTTGTGTGTTTTAAGGGGGGTTGGCCTGCAACGATTTCAACAGGATAGTCTTTCTTGCTCTGCCATTCGTGAGGGAGGGGATCCTATTTCAGAATGAGTGATCTTCCCAGAACTGGTTTTGTGGGGAACAGAGACCAGTAGGGCCCTCTCTTCTCGCCCCACCTTCAAGGAACTGTGAGCTTATGACTCTTTCTTTTCTGCATCTCCCAAGAATTGCAAGTATCAGACTGCATTGTGATTATTTGCTCACTGAATGTGTCTCGCTCACTAGGCTGTGAGTCCTTGGGGCGCAAGGATGATGTCATTTTTCTTGTTGACTCACCAGTGTCTTGCGCGGCGCCTGGCATACAGCAAGCGCTCATAAATATTGGCTAATACTAAGAACAAGTCAGCGGCACCAAACGGATGTGACTTCCTCCTTCGCGTTGAGGGGTGGCTAGGCGTTGGCCGGATTTCTGCAATAACCTCCATTATGCTGTCTTGCTCCCGGCAGATGACATCAGTCGCCAAGGTGTATTACAGTCAGACCACCCAGACGGAAAGCCGGCCCCTCGTGGGCCCAGTGGTCCGACGGCGCCGAGTGCTGACCAAGGACGGCCGCAGCAACGTGAAAATGGAGCACATCGCTGACAAGCGCTTCCTCTACCTCAAGGACCTGTGGACCACCTTCATTGACATGCAGTGGCGTTACAAGCTACTGCTCTTCTCAGCGACCTTTGCAGGCACCTGGTTCCTCTTTGGTGTGGTGTGGTATCTGGTTGCAGTGGCCCATGGGGACCTGCTGGAGCTGGGCCCCCCCGCCAACCACACCCCCTGTGTGGTGCAGGTGCACACGCTCACCGGGGCCTTCCTCTTCTCCCTTGAATCCCAGACCACCATTGGCTATGGCTTCCGCTACATCAGTGAGGAGTGCCCACTGGCCATCGTGCTCCTGATCGCCCAGCTGGTGCTCACCACCATCCTGGAGATCTTCATCACGGGCACCTTCCTGGCCAAGATCGCCCGGCCCAAGAAGCGGGCGGAGACCATCCGCTTCAGCCAGCACGCGGTCGTCGCTGCGCATGACGGGAAGCCCTGCCTCATGATCCGAGTGGCCAACATGCGTAAGAGCCTCCTCATTGGCTGCCAGGTGACAGGCAAACTGCTTCAGACCCACCAGACCAAAGAGGGTGAGAACATCCGGCTCAACCAGGTCAATGTGACTTTCCAAGTCGACACAGCCTCTGACAGCCCCTTCCTCATTCTACCCCTCACGTTCTACCATGTGGTGGATGAGACCAGTCCCCTGAAAGACCTCCCCCTCCGCAGTGGCGAGGGTGACTTTGAGCTGGTGCTGATCCTCAGCGGGACGGTGGAATCCACCAGTGCCACCTGCCAAGTGCGTACTTCCTACCTGCCGGAGGAGATCCTCTGGGGCTATGAGTTCACACCTGCCATCTCGCTGTCAGCCAGTGGCAAATACATAGCTGACTTCAGCCTTTTTGACCAAGTTGTGAAAGTGGCCCCTCCCAGTGGCCTCCGCGACAGCACTGTTCGCTATGGAGACCCAGAGAAGCTCAAGTTGGAGGAGTCATTACGGGAGCAAGCTGAGAAGGAGGGCAGCGCCCTTAGTGTGCGCATCAGCAACGTCTGATGGCCTGGTGTCCCACCTCCCCATCCCTCTGGTCCCTCCTCTTTGGCATCCTGGGCGAGGGCTGTTCCCCAGGCTTACTGGGGGGTCCCAGAAGCACCCATCCTCCACTCCCTCTGCCTCAACCTGGTGGCCTGTGGCTAGGCGAGGCCACCTGGAGTCTGGGCTTTCCTTCCATTGTCCCCTTCACCTCACCCCACTTCCACCTGATGCACAACTCCCTTACGCCAGGATGGGGAAGGAGAGGGAAGATTAGGCTGAAGTGACTTAGAACGCCTCGGCCATGCTTGGAGACTCACATTAGGAGGACCATTGCAGTTGGATGGATAGACTCCCCCCACCTCCCGCCGCCACCACCACCACCACCAAGTTGGGTGACTTGAGGCTGGAGCCCCCACCCGCCTTTAATTTCCCACGCAGCTAGTTCCCTAAGGCAAGACTCTGACAGTCCTTTTGGGGTCTGTGCCCTTAGAAATATGGGAATCTGGAATTCATTTATCCTGGGTTCTCTACCAACCCCTGTTGAAAGAAGTCCGAGTTTTTCAGAGTGTGGTTCATTTCTACTGGCAAATTCGGACTATAACCTAGAATCCTGGTCACCAGTTTTCCTCTATTTTCTCAAGTGGACCCTCTCTTCAGATACCCAGTTCTCTCACTGCTGCCTCTGCTCCCAGAGAATTGAGGCTGACCCAGGAAATGTTAAACAGTCACAACCACCACACCAGCATCCGTCCTGGAATCCGAACTCATTAGTGTGGAGGGACTAATGCAGAGCTTTTGTCCAAAACCTTGACCCTATTCTGCACACAGCCCTGGGAGGATTCGTTTCCTGGTGATCTGTGGATGGGATGAGCCTTGCCAGTATGTTCCCAGGCCCCACAGAAAGGTCTAGAAATGATGTTCTAGATACTTACAGGGCCCAGAATCCCTAGGAAAGTGACATCAACCCTACCATGCAGGATGAGTAAATTCTCAGATTTCCAGACTGCTGTGTGAAGCCTCTGGGAATTGGGGGTGCTTTATTAGGGTTTGGGCCAGGGCAGAACTCTGTGGCCGGCAGACACAGGCTGTCACCCCTACCTGTGCCCCTCTGACGGTGCAGGCTATTTCATTAGTCAGTGCTGGGAGGGAAGGGGACCACGCCTCCTGGTCAAATAACCTGGGTCTCCCTTAGCCATTCCTGAGAGTTGGGATAAAGTGGGCGCCAGCCCCATCTCCACGTTCCTCTGCCACGAAGCCACCTTCAGGTGCGTTAAAGGGCACACTTTGGGAGATCAACTTCAGGCTGTTCCTTGTTCCCTGGTGGGGGCTTGGGAGGGGCCAGGAAGGGCATATGGGCACCAGAACTTTCTCTAAAGCCCTAAATCCCAAGAGTGCCTCCTGGTCTCATTTAGGTACCAAGGAACTGTCCCCCTTGCCCCCACAGTGGCTTGGTGTAGAGTCCGTGCATGAATCAAGTGTCGGGTTGTTCAGGTGGACTCGGTCGATTGTTACAAGCTACACACTTACCCAGAATGTGTACGTGCATCTGCGTGCGGAGCTTTACAGAGAAACTCACCCGGTTCTGAGGATGGACCCATGGTCACCACAAGATCCACATAAGATCCTCTTATGTGCATCTTTCCTTGAACTTGGCTAACTACAACTTCAAAAGGAAGACCCTTCATTCTTCACTGACCGCAAACCCCACCAACACTCCCTAGCTCTCAAGAAAACAAGAACCAGAAAAACTTGAAAATCCGACACAGAGAAGAACAGAAGCCAGTTTCTAGGCTCTCAACTTTATTCAACATGAGACTTACCTGATTTCTTCCCATGTGTAAAGGCCCAAAGTACTGGAGTGAGTGTGTGTGTGTGTCTGTGTGTGTGTGTGCGCGCGCACGCACGTACCGTCTTCTCCATTAGCAAGCCATCCTCCACTAGTTTCTCCTGCACACAGCTGCGTCCCTCCCAAGGGAAATCCTTTCTCCCTAGTCCCCTGCTGTCTACTCTAGGCCCCCAGACTCTGCTCAGATTCTTGCATAACAGAATGAGGACATTTTCTGACTTAACCTTTTTGATTCTCCTCCATGACCCCAGACTTTGCTCTAAGCTGCACTTTAAGTCCTACTGTCCTTTTAATACAGCCTGGCTGACTCTCCCTTAAGCTTCCCCAGAGAACAGCCCCGCCCCCGCCCCCCGCCAACCAGCTCTTTACACTGTGGCCTCTTCCTCGGAGCTGAAATCCTTCTTCGGGCTATCGGACAAGCTTGAGGATCAGCCAGGTCTGGTGAGAAATGGGCCCTGTAGACTTGGAATGTCAGGACAGTGCTAGGCACCGATGTTAACGGGGAGATGCCAGACGGGCAAAACGACCGATGGGGGAGGGTACTCAGGGTGTGACAATGACAAAGGGTGCTGCTGAGGGACCCAGTGAAATCAGTGAAACCCGAGTCTCCCTTGGATCAGCAGATGAGACGTAGGTGGAGGCTCGGGAAGTAGGGCATGATACATATGGAAGGTTGACCTAAGGAGAAAGAGACAGAGATAATATATATGTAGAGAGATGTATATAGATGTATATAGGAGCAAATATACTGAATGTACAGAAAGGAGATGTTAGCGTGGGGGCAGGTATCTTGCTCTGGTTTTGGGGCAGGACTCCCCGGACTTCCAGACTCTTGGCCAGTGATCCTGGTTTCAAGGTGGAAGCGAGATAGCTGAGAAGGCTTTCGGGTTTGATGATGGGAGAGGGAGGCGTGGAAGCCGCTCTTCCTAAGTGAGGGGACGCCCGCTGGAGCTCCTGATAATGTGGGCTGAGGCCCAGGACGAGGGAGACGGGGAGAACGCAGGGGGCAGCCGCTGGGGCCACGGGCATCTACAACCCACTTCTGCTGCGTGCTTCACCCCCACGGTGTCCTGGCACTATAGCACTTTTTTTTTTTTTTTTTTGGTTTTAAAATAAAAGCACCTTCCGTGTCCTTTTCTTGAAGTACACTGTATGTCTCCTTCCTCCACAGGGCTGGGGGCCATGGCAGCTCCAGCTCGCTGGCGGAAGGCTGTCCAACCAGGAGCTGAGTGCTTCGGTGTGCGGGGGGCGCTGGTGGGACGCCCCGACCCTAGCCTCCAAACGCCAGGACTGTAGAGGTGTGGGCCTCATGCTGGGCCCAAGGCCGTGGCCCGGCCCCCTACATGGCTGCAAGCAGCCCAAGTGCTCTCTGTGCCAGAAGAGTCCCAGTCCTGGCACTGGGTTTGCCAGTGGGGAGGCAAGGCAAACAGGAGGAGGGGGGTTATCAGCTGCCCTGGGGGAGGCTGCGGTTCCATGAGAGGCTTCTGAAATCCTGACTCTTCTCCGCCTCGTTATCCACCACCCATCTCTGCCAGCTAATGAGACCATCCAAGGATTTCCCTCTGAAGCCTGAGCAAGGAAGCCAGCTATAATATTGCTACAAATCGGGGATACTGCCCCCTCCCCAAGGCTGCTACCCTGGTCCTTTCCCCTGCTGGTTAACCTAGTTTCTTTGTAACAGGTAACACGCCACCCTTGCTGTAGATAAACAGCTCGGTCATGGCCAGCTCTACCGAAGCACGAGTGTCCGGGGACAGCTTTTCCAGTTACCACATTAAAGACTAAAACAGGTCAAATTTACCTAGTAAAAAAAGACGTGAACTTGTTTGGTTTATTTTACTTAATTTTAGTCTGCTGCTGAATAAAATGGACGAATCTCTGTTCTTTACTCCAGCATCTTTTAGAAATAGAAGCCAATCCTAGTGTTGGGGTCTGAACCCACAGGCCTAGTTAAGAATGGAGGGTCGAGTGAGGCTGAGCTGGGAGGACTGAGCACGTGGCCAGGCCCCCCCACTCATTGCCGTCATCCACTCCCTACCTCATTCCCGTAGCTCCATCATCAACCTTAGGATCCTTTAGCAAATACTTTTTCACACTGTTTTTAAAGGATTTAAAAAAAAAAAAGCTAAAACTCAGAAATCTGAGTATTGGTTCAGCTCAATCCCGGAAAGTCAGGTTGCTCTGAATCCTGGGCATCGTCCCTTTCAGCCAGTGATTCACGTGCCCAATTTCCCTTCCATGCTACTGTGTATAGACAGTCCTTATATATCGTCGAGGCTCTACGAGCCTATTTGTTTCATTGTTGGGCACTTTGCCCCAACATTCAGAGAAATGGATTTCTCTTCTACTCTTATCCATCGCTTACCTGAAAAAGATCCGGTCGTCAATATCCAGTCCTGAACCCTCTCGGACAAGAGGTAACACATCCCAGTCACTGACTCCTGTTCCCCAGAAATGGAAGGAAGAGGGAGGAGGGAGAAACGGGGTCTCTTATCGTCATCAACAGATACTTATCTAAAATGTTTAGGCAACAATAGTTTAGGGATGGGTCATAAGACATATGAGATACAGGATATATGAAATATATAGTCCCTTATACTTTGAAGAAACTTGCAAACTTGTGAGGAAAACCAGGTATATTACAAGTCGCACACACTAAGGGCCAGATATACCATCAACGACATGTTCTAAGAGTGAGACGCCCGTGGAAATTCCTCACGGGGACAGGCACTAGGCAAGGGAAGGTATCGATCTATGAGATCTAGTTAGAACAGATTTGACCTAAGATTCAAGAAAAAATCAGCAAATACTGAGTTCCTATTATGTGGAAGGTACCACTCAACTAAGAAAGAGGAGACGTGACGCACGCCATAAGGACTTTGCACCTGCTATTCTTCTGCGGAACTCCTTACCGCTTGCCAACCCCAGCCTTGCTCACTCTTACTATGCCCATCTCAGACCAAAACGTCTGTTAAAAGCTATGGTTGCACCGCAAACCCATCTTTCATAGCACTTACCAGAGCAGCAATTGTACTTGTGAATTTACTGGACTAATGTGTCTCACTCGCTAGACTTTAAGTGCCACGTGAATGGGACTCATGTCAGCATTTGGTCACCAGCAGACCCTGGCACTTCGCCCGGGACCTGCATGTATGTTGCTCAATAAATGTAGCAGAAGCAAGGGAAGAGGGAGGGAAGAAATATGTCTCAAGTTCACACAGCTAGTACACAGTGCAGCTCGTATACTTGTTAAATACCCATAAAAGATTTAGGTATCATATTTCATAAGGCATGACATAATTGTAAAAAAAAAAGAGAACAGACAATAAGCTCCACTGTTTTGCAAGGGGAGAGATAATTTCCAATAGTTAAGGTCTAGGGAGAGTTTCGAGGAGTTGAGGTTAGAGTCCAGCATCAAAGGACAAATAGTATTTAGATAAGTGAAGAGAAACAGGCTTCCCTGTAGGTGGTACGAGGAAAAGTACTGTAGGAAGAAAGCACAGGCATATTATGTAAAGGATGGGTTATAAACCTAGAAGAGAGGGCTTTATAGGTGAATAGATTGAAAAGGCAGGGTCATGGAGGGACTGAATATCAGGCTAAATGGTCTATTATTTTTTTTTTTTTCTATAGGCAGCTGGGAGCCATTGAAGATATTTGAGGAAGGAAAGAATCTAATTAAAGTACTATTTATGAATATCAACCTAGCAGGAAAATTGAGACAGGAGACACTAAACCAGTTAAGAGACTTTCAAAAGCTTGGGGAAAAGGTAATTGCCAGAGATCCTAGTGTAGTGGAGGTGGTCGGTACATATTATTAAATGGAGCTGTTGAAGGTCTGGACTAAGGTACCGGACACTGAGCATGAAAAGAATTAGGAATAGATTCCAAAGAAATTACAAAGCAGGAAATATAAGCAAGATCTATAAAAAACAAAACGAGGAAAGTGATTAAATCAGCCGGTACTCCAGCAGAAAACAGAGGGTATACTCAAAGAGCTATTATGGATAGGATTTAACGGAGGGATTATTTACGAAGGTGTAGGCAGGGCTAATAAGCCAACAAGGGATGGTGAGGCACCCAGGGCCTCCCCACAGCAGGAAAGCCTTTACCAGTCTTAAACCTGGTGGGATGGTGACCGGAAACTGGTGAGAGTTGTAGCCAAGGGAGGGGGCTGTGGCTCCAATGGAAGCAGTGGCCTTAGGCAGCAAGACTCAGCCACTGCCAAAGATCTGCTAGCATCTCCCACTGGCTTATTCTCATGGGGAGCCAGACGGCAGGGAAGATGGGGTGATGCTGCCCAGAACAGGGCAAAAAAGATGGAGAATAGATCTGGAAAGCTAGAGAGAGCAAAACAGTATAGTGACCAAGCTCAAGGCCCTGGCTAAGGATGCTGGGGATAAGCTACGCACGTGTGCAGCTGGCCCTACTAGGGCAAAAGCCTGGAGGCAGCCAGTGAAAGGGGTAATCAGAAGGACTGTACGTAATAGCTCAAGAAGTAATGAACAGCTGAGCATCTGAAAAAACTGGAGCTCTTTTGGAAAGAGGTAAGAAATAGAATCCCTGAGCCCAGTGCACAATGCTCAGGACGGGCTCCTTAAAGCCTGGAATACTTCTGTCCCACCCAGAAACTGGAAGGGAAGTCGGACCTCCCTGTCCAAATTATTTTCCTGGACCCCAGGCCCTTCTTTAGTCCCACAACCAATATCTGTATCTCACGCCTTTGACTTCAGTGACCCCAGTGGAGTTTCCTTTCATTAACTTATTTCCTTATCTGCCCAATTTGGTGCCTCCCACCTATTTAATGGGTAAGCTCTATAGGGTCAAATGGGTTGAGGCCTTTCTGCCACACTACCTAAACCAGCCCCGCGAGAGGGACCATCACTGAGTTAATCCTCAGACACGTACCTTCCATATCCTCTACTCTCTGGGACAAAGCTTCACTTAGCTATCACTGGCAGAGAGAATAATCAGAGCTAGAGTCACAGTGAGAGCAAATATCTGAAAGATTCAGACAGATCAAATGAGAGGAGGCAGAGAAGGAAATCAAAATTCATCATCAACATTTTATTTACAGGTTAGCCACACAGTAGTTAGAAAGAGAATTGCTTTTGTGTTCCAGCTCTGCCATTAGTTGATGATGTGATTTAGGAAAACTACTTCACCTCCGGAAGTCTTGATTTCTTCATCTGTGAAGGTAGCATATCCACCTTACATGAAAAGTATTTAGCACAATGCCCGACACACTGCAAATAAGTTTCCAACAGAGCTAGCTGTTGGGAATCAGCAGCAGCAGCATGGTGACGTGCTACCACTGTATGCGTAGCTAGTGTGCTGCAAAAAAAACAAAACAAAACAAAACAGTTAAAAGTAACTACCGGGGTGCCTGGGTGGCTCAGTTGGTTAGGCATCTGACTTGGGCTCACGTTATGATCTCAGGGTCCTGGGATTGAGACGAACCCCATGTCAGGTTCTCTGCTCAGCAGGGAGCCTGCTTCTCCCTCTGCCTGCCACTCCCCTTGCTTGTGCTCTGTCTCTCTCTGTCAAATAAATAAATAAAATCTTAAAAAAAAAGAAAGAAAGAAAAGAAAAAGTAACTACCAACATGAGGTATATAATTACACTAAGGCACATAAAAGGAGAAAGAGGTATCAGAATATGAATATGGAATGTATACGATTAACATGGTTCATCCAAAGGAAAAACGTAAATTGTATGATGGATGAGACGGGGGGGGCTGGGGGGGCTGGGGGGTACAATCCTGGGAGCTGCATGTTGAGGCTGAAGGGAGTCATCTTACTCTCTTTATTCTAGTCGAGAAAACTTCCCCTAGGAAGCCAGATCAATCTGTAAAATGAAGTCAGTATTTGCTGAACATTTATAATGTGCCTAAGACTGCAATAAATTATGAGTAACTGAAAAAAAAAAACTAAGGTAAAATATAATCCCTAACTCAAAAACCCCACAATCTCATTGAAAAGGTTATATTACTTAAAATGAATTATGGCATTTGCAATTCTGCAGACTAAGAGCAACACATACCCACAGAAGGGAAAGAGCTAATGGGCGGGAGAGCTTGGTGAGCAATTCAGAGGAGCAGGGGTTGGAGGGTGGGGAGGGGGAGAAGGGGGCAGAACTTGAGATAGGTAAAGGATATTGGAAAGACAAAAGGACTGGGAGTTGCGAGCACTCCCAGGATGCCACTCTGGAGGGACTCTGGCCTAAGAGGGACATCCAAAATCAATTCAACTTCTACTGAATGCCTACTGTAAGTCTGCTAATGTGTTGGACACTGAGGTTCAGAAAAGAACCAGATAATCTCTGTTCTCAAAGACCTCAAAGTGTCCTGACAAAAAGGAGAAAAGGGAAACAAAAAATCAGGTGTCCGGGCGCCTGGGTGGTTCAGTCCGCTAACTGTCGGACTTCAGCTGAGGTCGTGATCTCAGGGTTCTGGGATTGAGCCCCGCCTTGGGCTCCCTGCTCAGCCGGGAGTATGCTTCTCCCTCTCCCTCTGCCGCTTCCCCCCCCTGCCCCGTGCTCTCTCTCTCAAATAAATAAAATCTTAAAAAAAAAAAAAAAAATCAGGTGTCACAGGGCACTGTGACAAATGCTGTAATAAAGAATGGTCACTCCAGAAGAGAGGGCCGGGCCCTGGGCTGGCAGGCAGCACTGGACAGGGCTTAGGTAGCAGGCAGGGTCTTCTGAGTGAATGACCTTCTAGAGTTTGGAGTCCCGCCACCCAGTCTGTCCAGCCTCGGTGGGCAGGAGGCAGCGGCGCCAGGATGTGCTCTTAGGCGTTAACACCTGAGCTGCGGCCTGAAGAGTCAAGTGCTGGCTGGGGACGGGAAGGCAACCGGGACACAAGGAAGGAAGAGCCAAGTCCGCAGCGGCGAGGCCCCGGGGCACCTTTCCCGGCCTCGCCTCCCACCCCTCCACCCAGGGCTGCCGGAAAAGACACCGGCCGCCCAGCTCACTTCGAGTGTGGACACAGAAGGTATAGTTTCAAAACAGGGATACGTCCCGGGCACGCCCACGACACGCACGCTCGGCCCGGCCCACGAGCCCCGGTTACCGGCGAGCTGGCGGTGGGACGCCCGGCAAGCCATCTCACTCTCGGGTCTCCGGCCCGGGGCCGGGGACGAGGCTGGAAGCTCCGTCCGTCTCTGGCTCCGTCTCCGCGGAACGGAGCTGCGGCGTGGGAAGGGCCGTCACGCGAAGAGGACAGCCTCCCCGCTCCGCGACCAGAGGCGCCCGCCTCCAGCGCCAGTGGACCACACCTCCCGCAAGGACCGGAAGTCCCGCCCCCGCCGAAGGAAGGCGCGGCAGCGACACAGCCAATCCAGAGGCAGGCAACCTCGGCCGGGCCACTGAGAGCGCCGCGCCGCACCTCCCGCCGGAAGCGGGACGCGGGGCGGGGCGTTCTGCCGGAAGCTACCTACCCGCGGTCGTTTCGGTTGGCAGCTGGCGGGTGGGAGATGCGCCGGCCGCGTGAGGCGCGGGCGCCGAGCGAGGGTCGGGGCTTCGAGGGCGGCTCCGGGCTGGGGCCGAGAGGCTGAGGCGCCGCGCGGTCATGGGCCCGACCAGGCACTGGGGAGAATGGTTCCTGAGCCTGCGGGTGCCGCCCGCCGGGGTCTTCGGGGTGGCCTTCCTCGCCCGGGTGGCCCTGGTTTTCTACGGGGTCTTCCAGGACCGGACGCTGCTCGTGCGCTACACGGACGTGGACTACCAGGTGTTCACGGACGCCGCGCGCTTCATCACGCAAGGGCGCTCCCCGTACCTGCGGGCCACCTACCGCTACACGCCGCTGCTGGGCTGGCTGCTCACGCCCAACGTCTACCTGTGTGAGCTCTTCGGGAAGTTTCTGTTCATCAGCTGCGACCTCCTCACCGCTTTCCTCCTCTACCGCCTGCTGCTCCTCCAGGGGCTGGGCCGGCGCCGCGCCTGCGGCTACTGCGTCTTCTGGCTTCTCAACCCCCTCCCCATGGCGGTGTCCAGCCGGGGCAACGCGGACCCGCTGGTGGCGGCGCTGGTGCTGGCGGCGCTGTACCTGCTCGCGAGGAGGCAGGTGGTGTGCGCCGCTGTGGCCTACGGCCTCGCCGTGCACATGAAGTTGTACCCGGTGACCTACATCCTTCCCATCGCCCTGCACCTGCTCCCGGAGCGCGGCGGCGGCGGCGGCGGCGGCGGCGGCGGCGGCGGCGGCGGCGGCGGCCCGGGCGCCCGCCAGCCCCGCTGCTCCTTCCAGGCCCGCCTGTCCGAATTCCTCAGGAGGCTGTGCAGTCGGGCCGTGCTGCTCTTCGTGGCGGTGGCCGGGCTCACGTTTTCCGCCATCAGCTTCGGCTTTTACAGCAAATACGGCTGGGAGTTTTTGGAGCACGCCTACCTGTATCACCTGACGAGGCGGGACATCCGGCACAACTTTTCTCCGTACTTCTACATGCTGTACTTGACCGCGGAGAGCCCGTGGAGCCCCTCCCTCGGCATCGCCGCCTTCCTGCCGCAGGTCGTGTTGCTCTCGGCCGTGTCCTTCGCCTACCGCAGAGACCTCGTCTTCTGTTGTTTCCTGCACACGGCCATTTTTGTGACTTTTAACAAAGTCTGCACCTCCCAGTATTTTCTCTGGTACCTGTGCCTGCTTCCCCTTGTGATGCCGCTCGTGAGAATACCTTGGAGACGAGCTGTGGTTCTCCTAATGCTGTGGTTTATAGGGCAGGCCTTATGGCTGGCTCCTGCCTATGTTCTGGAGTTTCAGGGAAAGAACACCTTTCTGTTTATCTGGTTAGCTGGTTTGTTCTTCCTTCTTATCAACTGTTCCATCCTGATTCAAATAATTTCCCATTACAAGGAGGAACCCCCCATGGAGAGAATCAAATATGACTAATAGTACTCCAGTTCTTCTGCCACTTCGATTACATTTTGATTGTCCTGAATGGACCGGAAGAGAGCTTTGGAAAACAGTTTTGAACATCCTGTGCACTCTAGTGAAAATTCAGTTTGGAGCGTAAAACCCTGTTCCAACGGAAATTAAAACGAATGGTTGCCTTATTTATAAAGGGGACTCAATGACTGCGGTCCACCTCTAGGAAATCTTAAGACTCTCAGTTATCTGGGACATGATGGGAAGTAAAGGTTACCTGTAGAAAATGGAAAATCTGATGAAACTATTCAGATGATAAAAGGTTTTTGTAGAAAAATAGAGGAATTTAGTTAGAGACATAAAGTCTAAGTCAGTATTCGGTCGAGTTGTACTATGCTACAGTCCGAAGCTGTCTTTTTATTAACCCCCCACTTTTTCTTTTTAAAGCTTTCCCAATAGCTGTGAAAACTCACGGAACATTCCTAAAGTACAGCTTTTAGATGTCAAGTGTTAAGTAATACCACTGTGCTTAGGTGGGGAGAGTGCATTCTGTATCAAAAGTGGGGGCTTAGAAAAAGAGTCCAAAGAATTTAAATTGTAATCACGTTTCACGTATTTGTTTTATTACTTAGTTTTTCAGCACTTAGTCTCAGTGGTATTAGACTACCATTTGGTTTTATACAGGAGTAAATTAAAATTCACCCATCTTTAAACTTGAGTCATTACATATTTCAAAATAGCATCTTGCTTTTGATGTTTGAAGTCCACAAACCATTAGGGACATTTTAGTGTTCTCTTGTACCTCTTTGTTTTTAATTTTCTGATTGCCTTAAAATATTTTTCATTTAGAATTTAAGGTAATCAAGTGTCGTCTGTGTTGTAAAAATGAAAATTAGTAGATTTTAAGTGATAGAAAACTAAATTGTTAGTAAGACATTTCCCAGCTTAAAAATACCCCACTTAAAAAAATTCCATGGTGGAAATGGAGACCTGTGTGGGAGGCTCTGGAAAGCCTAAGAAGCATCCTAAGTAACCATAAATCTAGGCCAGGAAATTGAGGGAGAGAGTGTGGAAATGAGGCCTTGGTGAGCAGATCCATTTCCCTTATTACTATAATGAATATTTCTAGGGAAGAAATGCTTTCTGAGATTTAAATGAGCAACCTAAACAAATTTATTTTAACATAGCCCATCTAGGCTGGGGACTCCCTAACACTCTAAAATGCAGTAGTAATACAGGAGTTTGACTTTATGATTGTGGTTTTAAAAGATGAGTAATTTATCAACATTGTTCTTTCACAGTAAAAAACAAAAACAACTTCAGAGAAGTAGACTATTTCATACAGGTTCAGGCCAAAAAAGACTTTGAGAATAAGATGTGTATAAGCTGGATGTAAATAAGAATGCTCTTCTGGGCAGCACTTCTTTGATGGATACCTTTTGGAACCTGCCATTAGAAGGGAAGAATGGGTGGTTTTCAGGGGTTGTTGTTAGGTGAAGATAGCAGAGACCATTAATTGTTGAGGACAGTGACCTTTCTTATAGCACCTAGTCTCATATCTCACATTAGTCTTATCTTGAGGGCTCTTTGTAGGTGATTGTTCACTAGTGGCCTCCTAGCCATGACATTCTTACCAGTTTTGGCTTTTTTTTTCCCATTCTTTTGTAATAAAAAAAGTGCCGAGGCCCAGGAGATGCAGATTCCTGCAAAGTGAATGGAGCTCAGCACTCTCATTAAGGCTTGCTAGCATGTCTCTCTTCATCTTGTATTTGTTTGAGGGGCAGTCTTGCAGTTGTGCAGGAGTTCCTGTTACTCCCAAACTTTTCTTTTCAATAATTCCGCACCTTTGATAATCCCCTCCCACATCCAAATCCTTTCACCAAATTGCATCATTTCTTGGTGACTCGACCTAGCCTAGTTTAAGAAGTGGATTTGCTGAAGCACGTTAGCCCAGCTATGGTAGATCAAACTATGGAAACTACGTGACCATGATTTCCAAAAGGTAATGGATTCCTCTTGGATTCCAATGTACGATGGACAGTGTGCATCTGTCCATTTACAGTTCATGACTGAGTGTGGCACGTGAGAACACAGACAGCTTAGGTTCAAATTCCAGTGCGCCGTCTTGGGCGAGCTGCTTTTATCTAGACAGACTAGCTTTCTGTCTATGAAATGGGGATGATGCTATAATCCTCAGAGAATTGTTTGCAAGGATTAAGTGAGTTAATATACCAATGCTGGCACAGAACAAGCCATTCCCCATCGCCTCCCCATCTTTACTGTCTGTTCATAAGCATTTAAAGAAGGAGCTGCTTTTGGAGTCTAGGGGTAAGCCTTTTCCCCCAGTCTTTTTTTTTTTAAGATTTTATTTGTTTATTTGAGGTAGAGTGAGAGCGAGAGAGAGTGAGAGAGCACTGGGGGTGGGGAGGGGGCAGAGGAAGAGGGAGAAGCAGGCTCTCCCCTGAGCAGGGAGCCCGACAGGGGGCTCTATCCACAACCCTGACATCATTACCTGAACTGAAGGCAGACGCTTAACCGACTGAGTCACCCAGGTGCCCCTTTTCCCCCAATCTAATGGATATATGAAAAGAACCTGGCTTTATACAAAATAATTGTTTAAACTACCAGCCACTATAACTTCTAATCTTGATCTGGTTCTTTGAAAAGAGAGTAGTTACCTGTGAAAATGTGCAGAGTTTTCAGATGTCTGATTCCAGCTGGACAACCAACTAAGCAGTGGAGGTTTGGCTCTTGCCCCTGAGTTAGCACTTCATTCTCTATTGTGTTAAGGGCTCATTCAAGGGTTGGCGCTCTGTCGATGGGAGCACATGTCTTCTGCCTGTGTCAGAAGCATCAGAAGAGCATAAGCATTTTTTCAGCGCTGATTCAGGAGAACCATTCATTTAGTAAAAACGAGCATTTGTATTCTTTATCCTGAACAAAACCCAGACTAACAATCTTCCTAGCTGCTCAGACGCACTAATTGTTTTGTCTGCTGTATGAAATGAAATAACACAGTGACTATAAAAATAATCTGGAGCATGAATATTTGAAGCTCAGTTCATTTCTCAAAGGGAAGTTTTAACCTTTGTTCTCTATTTTTAGGCAATTATGTAGAGATCCAGGCCTGTGCCAAGTCCTATAATAGACGAGTAAGACCAGGTCCCTGCTCTTGAAGAGTTAACAGTAAAGACAGAAATACACCCTTTTAAATG
Organism: Zalophus californianus; assembly: GCF_009762305.2. NCBI lineage: Eukaryota > Metazoa > Chordata > Mammalia > Carnivora > Otariidae > Zalophus > Zalophus californianus. The sequence continues at coordinate 4,721,838 of NC_045604.1, read as the reverse complement.
CTATGTGAGACCCCGTTAAGTTCCACAGCAGTCCTGAGATTTGTGATGTGGGCAAGTGGAGGGTATCCCTGCTCCTGTTTTACGGATAAGAACAATGAAGCTCAGAAACAATGACTTTCCAGGGCCAAACAGCTTGTTAATGGCAAGACTAGATCTCTAATCCTACTATTTTCTATCCTATTTTATTTTGCAAGTCCTTTTTAATTCCACATGCTGACAGGTGACAGTGAAAAACTTCGTTTCTTTGCCCAGTGTCGTTCATTTTAGCAAACTACCTAGCACGAGGCCCCGAGTATCTTCCATGTGCTGAGCACCGTTCTGGGTGTTGTGGATGCAGCTCTAAGGGAGGCACTCTCTCCGTGGGGCTTACATTTTCACGGGAGGCCAAGAAGAAGCAAAAACATGATTGTGATGATTGCCGTCAAGGAAAGGAAGACAGGCTAAGGAAGGTGGGAGCCGCTTTCCAGAGAGTGCTTAGAGAAGGCCCCGTGAGGCGGTTTCTGAGCGGAGGCCTGAAGGGAGTGCAGACATGACCTTCCTGTGTTACCAGGGGACGAGCGAACAGCGGGGCAGAGGCCTGAGGTAGGAGCCCGCTTGGCGTGTTTAAGGTACAGCAAGAAGGTGAGTGTAACTGATTGGAGCAAGCAAGGAACAACCAGAGTCTAACGTGCGGTTTCCAGTAGAACAACATGAATGCTAGTGGAAAAATACAATTAACGTTAGTATTTTTACTGGCCTGTAATACAATAACTTTGAGCTCAACATGTTTTTTCTGACTTTTAAGCACAGGTGTATTTGTTAAGAAGAGGATAATGTATAATATATACAACTTACATTTGAGCAGTGTTATGAAGTATTTTCACACATTATTTTGAGATTCCTAGGATTTTTTTAAAATCCCATTTTCACAGATGAGAGCTCTAGATTCTCAGATCAGGACATATGTACTTGGCCCGAGGTCCACGTTAGCATGAGACGGTAGCAGAACCCAGATCTTCTGGAGCCAAATTCACCCCTTGTGCTGCCCGTGTTGTTTAGGTATGGCAAGGTGACCCAGCTGGACCGTAGAAGGCAGGCCGTTCAGGAAAGTTTGTCTGACAGATCATTCATTTGTCCACACTTACGAGGTGATTGTGCCCGGCCCTCAGCTGGGCTGGGGGTCCCTCAGCTGGGCTGGGGGTCCAGGGACGACCAGAGTCCTGGCCTTAAGGAGGCCATTAGACTGAAGTGGGTCTGATACCCCAGCAGCCAACGGAAGCACATCTAGCCCTAAGCCTGCCAGTGCCTCAAGGTGAGGAAATCAAAACTTCAGACCAGCCAGTCACAAACAGCCACGTGGGCTTTCCCAAATAATGCAACAGCTTAGGCGACAGCCCAGCAAACACCGTCCTTGCTTTGTGTCCGCCTCTCGGCAGGCTCCCGCCGGTGGGGCGTGCCTCACCACTTCCAGTCTGACGCTGCCCGGCTGGACTTATTTTTTACTCAAGCCCTCAAAGTGTTTCACATGCCTCAGTTTATCTTTTAGCACCGAGTACTGAGATGTTTGGTGTCTTGCCTGCTCTCCTCCGATACTGGGCAAGCGCTGGGGGCTTTCTCTGAAACTTCCCCGCGTCCCATCACTCGGTGATTCTACTTTTGATAATCCTTAGCTCCCCAGACCTGTTCTCGTCTGGCCCTTGCCTGCATGTCCAGCCTCTCTTCACCTCACCCCACCCCACAGCCGTGCCAAATTATGCCACCCCTTCATGCCTTTGCAGGTGCCGTTACTCCGGCTAGAACGCGCTTCTCGTCCCCTCGTCTCTCTCCCCAGTTCGTGCTCCGTTGCCGATGCCCCTCATGGAACGTGCTCTGCGGCAGCCCGTCCGCACGCAGCACAGGGCGTGCTCTGCTGTACTCGGCCTTTGTGTGTCCCTGCCGTCTGGATTGTGAGCTCCCCACGAACAGTGACGATTATCCATTGATACTCTTTCCCTGGGCCTGCCCAGAACCAAGCAAAGATGGACAGGGCTAACCCGGCATTGGGCTGCTGGGCGGGGGCCGGCCACACACACTCCCGGGTTTCCCGAATTGAGTTGTGCACCAATCTGTCAGGCGGGGGCCGGGGGGAGTGGGCCCCTTTGCACGGTGTCAGTGGTAGCAGCCGTGAGAGGGAAAAGAGCCGTTCCTGGGCGCCTGTCATTTCTAAATGCCAGGGGCATCCACCTAATTTCCTAGGCTAGAATCTTATAATCACCTCTGTCCCTTCTTCTTCCCTCGCTACCCGCCTCCCCATCTAATCGGTCACTAGCTCCTGTCAGTTCTACATCTTGCTGTCCCCGAGCCTCCTGGCATCTCGCCACCTCGTTGCGGATTCTACAGCTCAGGCCCTCGTTGGCGCTCGTCTGGAATCAATGGCTCCTGGCTGGGCTTGCTCCCCAGCTCTTCCGCCCTCATTCCTCCTCTCCTTGGTCGTCCCACTGCTTGCCGGAGCAGGTCTGATCCTGTCCCCATCCTGGGGGACTCCGCCTGACCTGCCAGAGAGAGTCCAAGTCTCTTCGCTTCCTCCACCTTGCACCAGCTTCTCCCACTCGCCCTCCCTCTCGCCCGCAGGATAACACGGTTTTCCGAGATTCCCGCACCATTGGCCTTGGCCCTGCTGTTTCTAAACCTGTGTGGTTCTCCCATTTTTCAGGACCCAACTCAGGGGCCCCTTCCTGTATTAGAAGGCAGGTACAGCGAGTTCATGGAGAGAGGTTAACTTTGAGGGAAAAAAAAGAAAAAAAGAGGGCCAGAGTTATAAGATTTGTAAGTAATCTCCACTAATGAACGTGGTCTGTTCCAGTGGCTGGTGCATTTCTCTGTGAGTCTGTTAGCTCCTGGAGGACAAGAGTTGTGTGTTGTGTTTATATCCTTTGCACACAGCCTAAGTACTCAGTAAATATTTGTGAAGTAAATGAGGCTGCAGTTGGGAGGGAACGAATGTTTGTTGAGACCCTATTGTGAACCTATGTGCTTTTCACATATTTCATCCCCAAAACAACTTTCTGAGAGAAATATTCTTTGCTGACAAGAGGCTGAAATCAATAGTGGGTGTTCTCAAGGTCAGAGGCGTGCAAGGGATGGAGTGAGAGTTGGAACCTAAGTCTCTCCGGCTAACACTTTCCTTGATTGACCGGTTCTTAGCCAGGGGCGGTCTTGTCCCCAACTGGGGGCACATGTTTAGTTGTTACTGCTGGGAGGGGTCACAGACGTCCAGTGGGCAGAGGCCAGGGGCACTGTGGAACAGCCCCCCTGCCCAGGACGGCCCCCACAACAAAGACACATCGGATCCCAAATGTCAGCGGTGCCCAGATGGAGAAAGCCTGCCCCAGAGTTTGTTGACTCCACTGAAAAGCAAGTAACCAACCAAAATGAGAGCTTCCATCAGGACACTGGCTGGGCTGCAGAGAAGCCTTAGGGGCTTGGGGGCGATCCTGAGCCTTGGGCCCCGGTGGGCATGAGGGTTCCCTGTCCAGCCCTGACTGGCCCCCGATGCTGCTTTCTCTATTACCTCCACACCGTCTTTCTTCTTTCCATCTTCTCCTCACTTTTTCTTTCCCTCAGCACCCTCCAGTTAACTTGGAGAAGGCACCCAGACCCCCCCTGCGCTTTCAGAACTCTCTCCTAACCAGAAGGTAGAGTCAGTATATAAGAAGCTACAGGTTTCAAACTGACAATATCCCTCGAATCTGGGAACAAGGCCAGAAATGTCAGCTTCTGAAACTGACAACAAAAAGTGGATGAGATTAATCACTGTGACAATCTTCCCAGGAAAGAACCCACCTAAAATTCTGGGCAAGTCTGCTGCTGATAAGGCTTGGCAGTTTCCTAATCTCCGTCAGGGTCCAAGAATGCCTCCCCTCGAAGGGAAGCACTTAAAACCCACTTATGTGAGATCCACTGTAATCTAGGAAATTTTAAAATGTTTGTCCTGGGGAAGTGGCCTAATCGGGAAGCTTTTAATGACACGTAAGGGTGACTGCCTGTAATTGTTAAGGATGTGTGCGTGTGTGTGTGTGTGTTTTCTCAGCATCATAAGCTCTAGGAGGAAGGAACCAGCTTTACTTCCTCGGTAGCTCTGTCAGCGAAGCCATGGGCGAGCCATCGATAGCCAGAGAGCATGGGAGTTAATGGTGGCGCGTGTGCATAGGGGCAGAGGGTGGGCACAAAAGTACTGTTCCTAGCGAAGTGATTCTTCACCAGGAAGCTGAGAACAGCTGTTGCATGCAAAATTGTGTGTGTGTGCACACCCATTTTTTGGTGGAAATTATCTGTAGCCTTCATCAAAGGGGCCCCTGAGCTCCAAAGAGTGGCCCTGGTGATGGCCCACAGCTCCTGGGCCAATGAGATAGGAAGATAATGCAGGGAAGACAAGGGAGGCGAGTTCCTGCCCAGAGAGAGAGGTTTCTCTTCAGCGTTCAGGTTTACTGATGTGCAGACACGAGGCCCCTTCGTGTGTGTGTGTGCAAGGGTGCAGTGGGGAGACGAGCTGTAAGCAAACATCAGGCAGGACAGAGTCCAGCCTCAAGGAAGCTGGAGAAAAGTTGCACAGGGTCATGGGAGTGCCGGGAGAGGGGGGGGGGGGAGAGGGGGGGAGAGAGAGAGAGGGAGCACGCAAATTGCTCCGTGCCAACATGGATGCTGACTTTAGGTCCCCCGGGGCCTGGGGAGTAAGAGAAGGGTCCTGCGAGGCTTTTTAGGAAGCAGACGAGGCAGGTAGATGGAGTCCTTTGGTTGTTTTCCTAGAAGATCCTTTCAGCTGTCAGTTACAGAAACCGACTTAACCAGGGGGCTTATTCCAAAAAATACTGGGACATTCATAAACTCCAAGGAAGAAGCTGAGCGAGGAAGTCTGCAGGGCAAGTAACGGGGCAGCTGGGGGACTTCCCGAGTGACCTCCAGTTCCTGGATCTTTGTGTCTGGGTTTTAGAGCTCCAGGAAGGAAGGTGACTGTGGCGACAGGTCCCAGAGAAGAGGAGACCATCATGATTGGCTGCAGCCATGACCGCTGTTGGCTCGGAGCAGGTGTCCTCTCTTGAAAAGAGTAAGAGACCCGTAGCCAAGTCTTCCGACGGCTGGTCATGCAGCGCGTGCCTTCGATGCATATTCTTAATTCCTTACCGTTTGAAAATCTAATTAATAGGAATGGGGTAAAAGTGGGGTGGGAAAAATTTCACCCAAAGGAAACAAACGTGCAGGATGAACTTGGAGTCCCCGAAATAGAAAGAAGGCCCATGCGGCTAAGAATAATTTGCAGGACTGGGGAGCAGAGGAAGGGCCTCCATAGACCTCGTGGACCACGGTGAGAAGTTAAGGGGTTTCCTCATGTGCCATAGAAAACCGTCGGAGGGATTCTGGCACATAAATTATGTTAAATAAAATCCCTCTGCCAACCCAGTGGAGAACATGTTCTAGAAAGATCCACCTGGAGGTTATTGCAGTCTTGCAGATGAGAGGCGATGGTGGCCAGGGTCAGGGAGTTGGCCGCGAGATTCCAGATGTGGGCTCGCCTGGGAGGGTGCCTCCCACCTGAGGGAGTCTGGCTGGACAGCAACTGGCGGAGCGGAGAGGAAGCGGTCAGTCAGGTCAGAGAAATGCCATTTTGTTTTTAAAGCGTGGGCTCTTAATTTGTAGCTTCGATGTACCACTTAGTTTATTTTGGACCCTTGCATTTTTATTTATGAATCCACCCTCAGATTCATCTAGGAACTGTCACCCTTCCCGGCTCCACACTTTTCCTTGCCTAAATCATTGGCAGAACCTCTCTAGCTTCTCTGTGTATTTGAGGGGCTGGCAGGAATTCACTGTTAACTGGGCCTGGAAGGAAGGCCGAGTCTGCCAATAAATCTCTCCCTGGGCCTGTAAATATTTGTCTAAGGTCCATTAACTGTATTAAGTTGCCATGGATAAACCAGGCACTGACAGGCAGTTCTCATAACCACATGAAGAAAACCCACTTTGTGGATTATTTGCAATAAAATTTTAATTTTTCAGAGTGTTCTATTAAAGCCTGCCTAAGCTGTCTTCTGGCACTTTGCATATTTCTGGAGTGGCTCTCTTTACCTGTGTTTAGCATACGACTTGACTTTAAAAGCCGCCCAAGCAAAACCTAAGTAGACAGGTAAGGCTGCTGATTATATACCGTATGTATATTTATACACACACAGCAAACTAAACCATACGAATGATGTCTAGCTCCTCTCAACACAACTAAGTATAATAATCAATGAGTCTACCTGAGGACCCCCACTTTTTTTATCTTTTAATTTAAAATAAAGTATTCCTCTTTTTTTTTTTTTTTTTTAAATCAAAACAGCATGTCCCTTATAGACAAACAGAATGTTGAAAAGGAAATTTGGAACACAGTAATTCTAAGTGCACCATCCAGAGGTAACCACTTAGGGAGTATCCTTTCTTATGTCTCTATAGACTGTGTAGTTTCAAGTGGCACTAATTTAAAATTAAACTTAACTTTATTTGTTTTAATTTAAAATAAATTTAATTAAAAATAAGCTTTAAGGGGCACGTGGGCGGCGCAGTCAGTTAAGCGTCCCACTCCTGACCTCAGCTCAGGTCTTGATTTCAGGGTCATGAGTTTAAGCCCCTCCATGCTGGGTGTGGAGCCTACTTTAAAAATAAATAAATAAATAAACTTAAAAAAAAAAAAACAACCCTTAGCAACGTATTGTATCTTTCAATAATAAATACTTTTCGGGGCGCCTCACTGGTTGGGTTGGTGGAGAGTCCAGCTCTTGATCTCGGGGTCGTGGGTTTGAGCCCCAGGTTGGGTGTAGAGATTACTTAAAAAAATAAAATCTTTAAAAAAATAAATATTTTTCAAGGCTTTTTCAGACTAAAAATGCCGGGAGTTTTGCAGTGTGAATGTAGGTGCTTGTTACTGATTTGTAAGACCAGTCTCTCTCTCTAAGGGATATTGATCCTATGTGTTTTAAATATTTTTCCTAGTCTGCCAATGACCTTTTATTTTTTGACCCAAAATGGTTAAAAAGTATATATAATCAAGGTCAGTCTTCTCCTTTTCTGATTTCTGTATTTGTTGTTATTTGTAGAAAGGCTTCCCCACCCCAAGATCATATAAATATTTAACTATCTATTTTTTCCAGTGCTTGTTTAGTTTCATTTTTTACATTTAAATCTTTCTTCTGTGGACTTTATTTGGTGTCATGTACGAGGAAGTAGTTTAATTCAATTTATTTCAAATGATTAGCGACTCAAAAATTAATCAATTTTTTCTCCAAAATGTATTTCATTTTTTAATTTAAACTCAGTTAATTAACATATAATGTATAATTAGTTTCAGAGGTAGAGTTTAGTGATTCATCAGTCTTATGATGTGCTCATGACATCACGTGTCCTCCTTAATGCCCATCATCCGGTTACCCCCATCCCCCCACCCCTCCCCTCCAGCAACCCTCAGTTTGTTTCCTATGATTTAGAGTCTCTTGTGGTTTGTCTCCCTCTCTGATTTTGTCTTGTTTTATTTTTCCCTTCCTTCCCCTGTGATCCTCTATTTTGTTTTTTACATTCCACATACGGGTGAGATCATATGATAACTGTGTTTCTCTGATTGAAAAATGAATCAGTTTTTGTCCTGTTTTACATTTGCTTCCATTACATTTTCAGATGGGTTATACAGGAAAGTGCTGATCAGAAGTTGCCCACTGGAGGCCCGTGGTCATATCTAGCTTATGGGACACCTTTAGTCCAGACAATTTTTGAATTACTTATCTGCATATAGAAATTAGGAATTTTCATACAGAAAGCTGGTTTTACAAATTCTCTTGAACAGTCAGAATAACAAATCTGGGCTCACTTTCCCCCTTGCACGAAATGTGTATCTACTGCCTCGGATCGTCACGGAAGCTCCGTTCGCTTTGCCCACTGGAAGGCGTTTGAGGGCATGATCACTACCACGAAGTTTTGTATGTTTATTTTGCAACTGAACATATTACAAGAGCTCTTTAGTACTAATCATGTTTCAGTTAATTTTCTTGATTTTTTAAGGTGATTATGCAAAAAATTATAATTTTGCCTTCTCTTCCAATATATATATTTCCTAATTATTTATGTCTTACCTTATTACACTTGTTTAAAACTTCCTAATAATTTCAAATAATGGTCATGATAGCAGACGTCTTTATATTGCACCAGATTTTAATAGGAATGCCCCTAGCATTTGACGTTTAAGTATGAAGTAAAAGGTGTTCATTCTGTCCAGGATGTATACTTTCGTGGGTCACTGATGTTCTCATTCCTTATTAAAATCAATAAAATATGTTCAGTTTGATCAAATGAATTGCCAGTGTTTGCTGAGAATTTTCTCCGAATTTAATACATTATAATAAGAGATTTTCTAATGCTGAAGCATGTGTGTATTTTTATTACAAATGCTCACAGTGACTGACAAGATGAGCCCTAATCATACACCTCTCACTCAAATTGCCTATTTAAAAAGCAAACAGGAACTTTGCATCTATTTTCGTGATTGAGATCCGTCTATTGTAGTCTCCCTCTCTTTCTCTTTGGCACTCTGTCAGGCTGTTTCTTGAAATCCGCTGTGGGTAGTACTCCTCCTGCTGCCCAGGCTTCATCAGTTTTTATGTCAGCTCGTACGTTCTTTAAACCTGTGAGAAGTTAATTTTTCATTTATATGTTTCCTTTGTTTTCTGCTTGAGATGTCTGTCTAAATTTTTTTAAAGATTTTATTTGTTTATTTGAGAGAGAGAGAGAGAGAGAGTGAGTGAACACGACCAGGGTGAGGGGCAGAGGGAGAAGCTGACTCCCCGCTGAGCAGGGAGCCCGACGTGGGGCTTGATCCTGGGACTCTGGGATCATGACCCAAGTCGAAGGAAGATGCTTAACCAACTGAGCCCCCCAGGCGCCCTGCAAGTTCTTTCCAATGGCATCCTCTCTACCCCTTCCCCAGATGAACCCACTTTCCCGAATTTCGAGTTAATGTGTCCTCGCTTTTTGCCTCCAGTCTCCCCACTTAGCTATGCATCCTGAAACAAGGCGGTGTCCTGCTTGGAGGTGTCTGACCCCCGCGTGTGTGGAATCACACTGCAGTTTCGGGGCACCCCTTGTGCCCCGCGTGGTGTGTGTGAGGCTCATCCCCTCTCGTGATCTCTGCCCTGTCATTTTCCAGTCCACAAACTTCCTATCTGCTCTGCTGTTGAATGACATTTTTGCCTTTGAGGTGCCAAGGGAGAAACCTGCTCCTTCTCAGGATCAATAGCCTGTCCGTTTTGTTTTCTACCTGGATGGCTAGAGGACTTTTCTTTTTTTTAATCTTTGACATTCAATCTTTGCTAGAATCTCTCCGGATGAAACTTATTTTATGCAATTTGCCTGGTACTTCTCATCTCGGCCCCTTTACTTCTATATCTGGTAATTTTTTCTGCAGGTTCTAATCCTTGCTGGGGAAGATCTGTTTGTCCAGCCAGAGGATGACAGATGTTCTGTTAGAGATGATGTGTTCCATTGAAATCTTTTAGTCTCGGCAGAGGAAACAAGTTTCTGTTTTCCTGATTTCCACGGCCTTAGATACGTCATGGTCTGTGAGGGTAAGAGCGGGTGGCCACGGGCGGGCAGTCCCGCCCCCGGCCCCAGGGCTCCCGTGTGGCAGCGCCCTCCACGCCCTAGAGGCTTCGAGGCTCACTCGGGCCTGGTTGGGGTCACACTGAGGCCTGGAGGGTTTGTCGTCTGTGCCATGGGTCATTTCATCTTGCGAAGGGAGAGTGTTAAACGCACCCACTTGGATGGTCGTGTTGGACGGGAAACACGGCCCATGTCCCCCGTGCTGACTCTCACACTGACTCGTGGACCTTCGGGGTGTTTGTGAGGCCTCTCAGAGCCGGTGTGGAGGGCAGGGGCGGGCAGGCAGCTTTGTTTTCTGACCCACACCCTGAGAAAGAGCCTATTTAGCCGGTTAGGGGGAGCCCGTCTGAAGGCGGCCCGGGGTTTGCAGACACCCGGGAGGTAAGCGTTTCCTCCCAATGTTGAATTAGACGTCTTTCCTCTTGGTTTCTGGACAGCACACGGGAGGCTGACCGTCTGCCAAGGGTATTGTGGGCGGGGGGTCGGACGGTGTCCTTCGTACCCTTCCCGTCCAGAAATGCTGTCACTGGTGTTTTGTTTGGCTGCCAAGGGGAGTCCATCTCTCCAATCCTGGAGTCCTGATGTTCAGTGCCGGCTCGTTCCATGTCACTGATGGTTTTGTCATCGGGCTTTGAAGGATGGGGCTGTCTTGTGATCACAGAGATATTTTTATTGTCTTAGGGCCTAACAAATCAGAGATGCCTTCCCTTCGGGGGCCCTCCAGTCACAGCCCACTTTATGGGCCTGAAGTCCCCCTAACACCCGTCGTGCTGTGATGACTTCCCCTTCGTCCTGGGAAACGCACGGGGGGAGCACACCGTGGCTTTGTTTATTGTTCCTAAGTACAGTGCATTAAAATTTATATGCACCTTTCCAAGAGAAGATAAATCATACATATTACGAGAAGGGGTGAAAGCACAGTGATCGTGACATTTCTGAGGGAAGGGTTCTTTGTTTTCCGCTTGCTGCATAACGTGTCTAGCAGAGCAGGCAGGCCTGTCCATTCAGCTCGTCTCAGATGTTGAGTTATGATCAGGAGTCTCCAGCTTGCAGCTCCCGCTACCACGAAGATAATTCAAGGGTGAGAACCCTTCCCCGTTGTGTCTGTGGGGCTTGGCAGGAAGGGCAGGGCATCTCCAGCCAAGATCTGGAAACCACGCATATAGCCATTGATTCCTGGAGGGAAAAAAAGGGGAGAGTAAAATAACTCTTTGATTCTTTCATGCCTGTTGGAGTCTTGAGAATCTCTTGTCTTTGACTTTAGTACCAGGCAGGTGGGCCCAACCTGGGAAGGATTAGATAAGCCTCCTTTCTCCCATCTAAAGGAGGATTAGATTAGATAAATCTAATCTTATCAAATTTAGATTGGCACAAGATGCCAAGACACAGAGACCAGCCAAAAGGACTTGAACTGTCTCTTTTTAAATTGTTTTTTCTTACTGGACACAGTGCTAAGCAATATTCAGGCACTGCCCATACCACCTCTGGCCCTGTGCAGAAGGTGGGATTCTTCAATTGTCCAAATAGTCCTGGAGCCCAGAGCTGGGTGCCCGTTGCCCACAGCAGAGCCATGGAGAGTAAGCGGTGGGCCGTGGGTGCGGGCAGAGCTGGTCTGACCCCGTGTATGCTTTCCCAGGGGCAGAAAATCTGGACCAGCCCCATCAGCCAATGGTAACTTCCTTTGTTATTTAATGACTCCGTGCCTCAGTTTCCTCCTCTGTAAATTGGAGATAAAAATAGACTGTCCTTTCCAGGGATGTTATGAGGATTCCATGAGTTAATAATGCTCTTGGAACAGTTTCTGGGCCAGAGTAAGTACTTAATCAATACTAATTATTCATGATATTATTATTACCTTATTTGGATCATTGAGGAGTAAATTTCTCCCTATACCTTTTTTTTTTTTTTTTTTTTTAGACAATGCGAGCACAAGGGGAAGGGGCCGGGAGGGGCAGAGGGAGAGGGAGAGAGAGAGAATCCCAGAGCAGGCTCCATTCCCAGCACGGAGCCTAATGTGGCGCTCGATCTTACAACCTTGAGATCACGATCTGAGCCAAAATCAAGTGTCTGATGCTTAACTGACTGAGCGACCCAGGCACCCCCTCCCTATACTTTAATAGAAATGTTTAAATATGAAACAACTTGAATTCTGAATGAAGATGAATGGGAAATTCATCTAATGGGAAATTCAAAGATATCTTAAGTGTCTTCCCTTGTTGTAGGTATATAGCCTGTTTTCTGGATTGGGATGCCTAGAGCCTTATATACTTTGCTTAAGAATGATAGATAATGCTCACAAAGTCTCTTAATCCCATGGGCTTCCCATGAGAAGGACACAGGTACATAGTGACAGTGAATCTCAACTCCGTGACGGGTTCTTCCCAAGAGACTCCTGAAATGCTCATTTTGTAGTGGGGATGACTTCCAGCAAGACTGACTATAAAAAGAATTTCCTTTCCCATTGACTTGTATTATAAAATCAGAGATACGATCACATGGAAAAAAATATCCCAACTGCTTTGGCAAAAATGCTTTACTAAGGAAGGAGTAGCTGATGTGCTTGTTTTATTCCACAATGAAATTGTAAGCTCTGTAAGAGAAGGGACTCCTATTTGTAGCTCAGAGAGAGTTAGTACAGGACCTTCGAATGTGGTAGGCACAGGAAATGCTGTTGACGTGCATTGGCCAGGTTTTTATAGCAGAAAGAGAATTTTTGGAAACTTAAAAAGAGCTGTGAAATTCTTTTTGAAATCAGAATATTTAAAAAAATTAGTATATAAAGAGACAAAAGAGAAGTACCTAGATCAGAGGGAAGGAGAGGAGCCTGTCTTGGCCCTGCCTCTCTGACACGGCCCTGGAGGTACCCTTAGTGCTTTAGGGGTACAAGGGTATAGCCTCTGAGATGCTGGGATCCCCATCCCCTGTGATTCAAGATGAGGCTCCTTTGGCCAGGACACCAAGCGACACAACTCAGTTTATACAGCTCATGCCGGCAAAGGGAGGAATAGAACTTGGGCTTGTAACTGTTCTGGAAGACTCCAAGATCGCCCCTCTGCTTTCTCTGTATGACAGGAATTTCTCCTATTTTGATTTACTCGGGAGACTTGTAGGATCAACCTCAACTGGCTCCTTTCATGTCCTAGAAAAGGAAATTGACTGCAATACCACCATTAACCAGTAGATGTCACTATGTGCCATGTTATTGTGCAGCCGGTGTTCCACCTGACTGTACTTGAATTTTAGAACTCTGGGTCTGCAGACTCCTGGGAGTCCCTGGATCTCTTGTGGGTGGGGCTGGGGGCTGGAGAGCTCTAGAGAGCTAAGAGAGTTTTCAAAATTGTGTTTTAATCATGCTGAGAAGTTTTAAAGAGTTATTTAACCAGGTATAATGGCAAAACTCTTAGTTTTAATTCATTTTCATCGAAGAAAACGGGTGTCCTTAAACTGAACTAACTCCTGGGATGAGAAGTGGAGTTAGTGGGGCTCAGGGTGGTCCCCACATTCTCTGCCATCAGCAGAGTCCCCCTTCTTTGCTTCACAGAGTAGGCTTTACATGATTACAGAGCGTGGGACAGAACCGGGTTTGAACTCCAGCTCTGTGGCTGGCCGTGTGGTCTGGGGGACTTCGCGCTCAGGTAGCTTTGGATTCTTCAACTGCAACGCAAGGACACTGACTCCACGGTGCTGTGAGGGCGAGGTGAGCCAACAGGTGAAGTGAAAACACAAAGACCGACTGTCATTAAATTAGCTAGGATTATTTCATTCGCTACAGGCATTTTGACACTTGATCCTAGCCGAAAGGCCGAGAAGCAACAGGTTTTTTTTAAAGAGCTAAGATCGTTTGAAAACTACTGAAGAGTCCAAGCTTTCATTCCAAAATGTGGCCACCGGGGCGTAAGAGGTCTGGTTGGGTTCTCTGGTGAAGTGTCACAGTTCCATAACAATACGATGATTTATGCAAAACAAGACATGTTCCCGCTAATCTTTTACAGGTGTGGCCCTCCCTGCGGAGGGTGGGGTGGGGGGGAGGCTGGATATGTCACCATCTGAATTTGTAAAACTAATGAAACACAAAACAATCCTTCACCCGATGATTTACCTGCCCAACTGTTCAGTTTATTTTTAAATTTTATCTTTATTCGTTCTGTTTTCAAAAGTAATCCACAACAAGTTTGCAAAATTTCAACAAGCCGTGGTCTGGTTGAGGCCGTGAGAACCTCTCCCCTGCCTCCCACCACACTCCCACGGGCGGAGGGGGGACCAAGGAGAGGCCAGAGGGTGAGTGCAGCCCTGTGCCCTCAGCGAACCAAAACCATCGCCTAAGCCTAGGCCCCTGATGTGACGGCGTTGCCCCCAGGAAGGGGTGGGCCCACCCCGACCGTCCATCCTCACACGATTCCTTCAGTTCATAGGCAGCCTACCTACCCACCCCTGTTTCCCCTCCACAGCCAAGGTCACTGGGCCCCAGGCTCGCTGTGGATGAGGTTTCTGCCTCCCCACCTGCTGCTCCTGTCTCTGGGGTAAGCTGAGAGCCAAGCCCGAAATCCCTATGGGCAGAGGCTCCCTTAACCCACCAGGAACCCTTCAAGTTCCCAGGGATGGAAGTCGCTTCCCTTGGCAACTGCCCAGTGCCGTTGCTGCTCAGAATCTCCGCGGCATCCCCTGCCCGGGGAGCCCCCCAGAGATATCTCCAGGTCCACCCTCTCTCCCTTCCTGGAAGGAAGCCCTGGAAGACCCCGGGCCATGATCTGCATCTTAGAACCATAAAGACCGGGGTCGAAGGGCACTACAGCCCTGATTCCCAGCCGGCCTGCTGCAGCCTCCAACCCCATGGTGAGCGGGCCCCAGAGGCCTGGCTGTTCCAGATCCTTCTCATGCCCCTGTGGCTCTGAGGCACCTTGCAGACACAGTCCACACAGGGCTAGGTCCCCGTGAGGGTCTCTCTCCAGCAGTTTCCCGGGCTTCTCCTGACCCCCTGGATTGAGGCTATAGAGAAATCCTGGAGACCTCATCGGTTTATCAGGCACAAGAGGATACGGGGGGTCGTTGTAGATGGTCAGTCAATACTCATTAGCTGCTCAGAGACTGCCCAGACACCTCTCAAACTGTAGTGTGCGTTAGATTGGCTGGGGGTGCTTTACCCCCATAGCTCTACCCCGAAAGACTCTGGCTCAGCAGGGCGAGGACTGTGCATTTTCAGCAAGTACCCCTGGAGACTCTGACTCAGTTGGTTCTGGGACACCCCATGCCAGAGCTGCTCTGAGAGGCTGGGGAGTCCCTGCTGTTTGGGAAGGTGGTTGGGTGGCTCCCAGGCCCGGGGCGGTGGGGGGGTGGTGGTGTGGGCATGGGGTCTGGGAGGAGTTAGCCTTCCCGGGCAGCCTCTTGGGCTCACCTCCAGCGTCACTGCCTTCTCAGCCCGGGCCAAGTGGAAGATTCTTGGCTTAATAGAGAGAAGGTCAGGCTCTCCAACTGAGATGCAGAGAGTCATTTATATTAAATTGCATTAAATTAATCATTTCCCAACTGCCTTGAACTGAGGCCCTTTCCTTCCTCTTATATTGTACCTCCTCTTCAGAGCAGTGAAAGCCTCCTGTATTAGTCGGGGTTCTCCAAAGAAACAGGACAATCGGAGATACACGGATATATGCAGAGATTTGTTATAAGATTCGGCTCATGCGATCATGGAGGCCAAGAAGTCCCCCAGTCTGCTGTCTGCATGCTGGAGAGCCGGGAGGCTGTCGTTCACTCCCTGTCTGAAGGCTGGGAGCGCTATCCACAGAGCCGCGCACCCCATCCGCCTGGTCCTTCTGCCTCCAGTGAAGGGGGGATGTTTTCCATCATCAATTGTTTATGACCTGAATACTTCCCATGCCGAAGGTATTGAATATAAAAATAGCACCTGACCCTGAGTTGTTCACAATCTTTTCTCAGCCAGGCAGTGCAGGTGCTGAGGCTGATGGGTCAGATTAACGTGCCCTTGGATTAGTTTCCAGTTGGCACTCGCCACGCTAAAGATGTTCTAGCTGCACCCAGAAGTGGGCAACTCTTCTCCAGCAGTGATGCGCCCTCCACACTCCTGCTGTTTGTTCTCTGTGATGGGAGTCTGAGGTCACCCATCAATCCCGATCCCCGAGGCCTCAGCCCTCTCGCCCGTAGGCTGGGGCTGCCCGGCGTGTGCTCTTGCACCCCTGTGCTCTCCTCGAGGGCGCCTGGTAGTGTGGGGGCTCCCTGGCTCCCAGACCTGGGCTTGAGTGCTATTTACTCCACCTCAACGGGACTCATGTCAATTCAACCGAGTCTTAGTTTAGTCTCTCCTGCTAATTAGCCACACTTTCACCTCACATGTATTCTCTTCTAAGCTCACAATACATTAACTACATCTGCAAAGACCCTATTTCTGAATAAGGATGCATTCTGAGGTTCTGGGTTGACAGGAGTTTGGGGGGTGCTACCCCACGCACGGTGCCCTCCCACCAGAGCCTGTACGTCGTCCACACACGTGTCTGATCTCAGCCTGTCTGTTGTCCCTTATATACTTTATCAAGACAAATGGCTGATATAAATATTTTTTGAAAACTAAACATCAAGATTGATAGATTTTATCAAATTTTATCTTAAAATTCATGGGCCATGAATCTGGCCAAATGTCTACAAGTTTGATTGAATACTGCTGAAAGACAGCCCACAGTATAAATCCAAAAAGTAGGTGGCATAAATCCAGGAGAGTCTTCTTCCACATTTTGGGCCTAAGGATCAATGTTGCACATTAGTTAATGGTTGCTTTTTATTCATCTTTGCCTGTGCACATCTTTGAAATGCATATTTTATACTATTTAGGTGTTTATAAACTGTTCTTCCTTAAGTGTATGGGTGAGTGCCAGGGGTGGGGGCGGGGCGGTGTAAAGGAACCTAAGAGGAAGTGAAAGGTATTTACATTTGAGAAGTAAAACTCCGTAACAAAAGAATTTTTTGTTGGTACATTTGATTACTTGAAAATACAAGGTTCATACATAGAAAATTAATATATACTTGTTGCAAAAGACTTGGAAAACCATATCAACAGGAAGAGAAAAGAAAATGCTCTTGTACTCCCAACCATCAGGAGTAACCAGTGTTAATACTTGGGGTGTGCTTTCCAGTCTTTTTTTTGCAACCGTCGTAAATAGTGAATATGTAAATATGAAGGGTAAAGGAAAGAGATCCATGTTGACACACATGCATTCGTAGGATGGCAGCTTCTTCCGCCTTCACGAGGACAATAGAATTCATCTCAAGGAATATTTATTTTAATTTAGAGACATTCCTAACGGTGTGTATAGGGTGTGAATGGTGGGCGCCTCCCACCTCTCCTCCCTTCCAGGGCGTGGAAAGAAGAGGCGATGCTGAAAGAGTAACGCATGGCAAGTTTGAGCCGGCAGCTGAAGAGATGGGGACGCCCGAGGGCCCGGCGTGCAGAGTGACAGGGAACAGGGGGCCGGCGGGGGAAAGCTCTGCCAGCATAGAAAACGGTAGAACCTCCAGAGGAGCACGGCCGGTGAGGAATTCCCCATTGCGGGCAACATCTGTTGTTAAATGGGAAGTGGTTCTCTGCCCTGGGCCGTAATGTCTGCCATGACTCAATATTTCAGTAAAAGTGTGCTATTAACAGCACCCTTGGGTTGTGTTGCTTTGGTTGAAATGAAGCACGGAATAAAGTAGAGAGGCAAGAGAGCAAAGGAGCGGGGGCACAGAGGCCAGGGGAGGACCTTGTGGGTAACCAGAGTATACTGGGCATGTAGAATTTTGTGCCATTTTTGTTTAGCAAAAAATGTATCAACAACATAGCCTCACATCACTGGTAGTCTTCCACGTCCCCGTGGCCGCCAGCCTGATATACACAGCACTTTTCAAATACTAGCATTTCTGGTGGGACAGTTGAAGGGGTGGCAGGACTCAGGGCAATACTTGACGAGTTAGCAATAATTACAGTCCAGTTGCAAATGTGGTGGAACAGTGTCTACGGTTTCTCTCCCCCGGAGTCTAGATAGAGACCCTGCGGCTAGGTACATATGTGATGCTGTAATGAGCATCTCTGTACCGGCTGGTTGCCCACATCCCTAATTATTTCCTTTAAAACCCCAGACATGGAGTTACAAGGGTCCGAGGAGCATTTCAGAACGTGGACTAGCATTATCAATTGTCTTTCCCAAAAGTGGTATCAATGTTACTTCAACCAGCCAATTTTCCTTCCCAAGACTGGGTGATGTCCTTAGTTCATTTTCCCCCATAGTGTATAGTTTAAAAATAGCCTTATTTTTATTTTTGTTTTTTGGTCACTACTTGTGAGGTTGGATGCTATTTTGCCCATCAACATTTTACTTCTATGAATTGTCTGTTTCCATCCTTTGCTTATTTTTCCTATTAGGGTGAGCATCTTTTTCTTAATGACTTCTGTCATCTCATAAAATAAGAATGTACCTTGGGGCACCTGGGTGGCCCAGTCGGTCAAGTGTCCAACTTTTGGTTTCGGCTCAGGGCATGATCTCAGGGTATGAGATCAAGCCCTATGTCAGGCTCTGTGCTGAGCGTGGAGCCTGCTTAGGATTCTCTCTCTCCCTCTCTCTTTGCCCCTCCCCACCCTGCTTGCACTCTCTCTCTCTCAAAAAAATAATAAAAGAATGTACCTCTACTGGTTAATTATTGCATGCACTTTGTCCTGATTTAGCATTTGCCTTTAATTTTAGTTATGGTATTTTGGGACTGAGAGATGTTTTAAATTTTCCTGCAGTCAAAATTGTCTATCTTTTCCTTTATGGATTTGGTGTTATAGTTTAAGAATCTTCCAAACCCAAGATTACAAGTTTTTGTCTAGCTCCTTTATGGTTTCATTTTTTAAATGTTCAACTCTTTAATCCACTGGGAATTTATTTTGATATAAAATATGAAGTGGCGCTTTAGCTTAACTACTCTAAGGGCTAGCTGATGATCTCAGCACCCATTATTAGATAACCAGCTCTCTCCACTGATTGTAAATGCCACCTCTACGTTATGCTGGATTACACTAAATGCTCAGGTGTGTGTTGGTCTGTGCCAGAGGCATCCCAATACTCCTTCTCCTCTTCATGTTTAGTAATGGAACTTCCTAATTTAGCTGGGCACGTGGTTCCCCCAAATCAAAACTATGGTCCCCAGCCTCCTTTGCTGGTAAGTATGGTCAGGTAGCTATGGGAGATATAAGGGAATGTTGTATGTAACTTTCAGGACTTGTCCTTAATGAGAAGGACCATGCTCTTCTTGATGTCTTTTCCTCCTTTCTGACAAATGTACTGCGATGAAGAGAATTCTGGCAGCCTTCTTGGACCATGAGTACAAGTTACTTGTTGAACATTATTGCAAAATAGAAGTTTCGGTGCCAAAGGATGACTTTCTATCAGCTGTGGATTGTTTACCTTATTTGGTTTTGTTGTTGTTGTTGTTGTTGTTATCTTACATTGTTTAATTGCTTATTCTAGTAAATGAGAGAAAAATAAACTTCCATACTGTTTAAACCATTGTTAGGCTGTTTTATTGGTCATTGCAGATGAACTAAATTCTAACTGATGGGGTTTCTTATTAAGTTCCCTTAGTATCTGCATATTCATGTAACAGCATTATGCCATTTGATTTCAACATTGTAACACATTTGAGCAGGTGACAATGCAGATACCTGTCTTCGAATATTTTCTTGGTGATTCTCATTTGTTATTCTTCGTGTTATACTTTATGATAATTATGTCAATTTGCAAACAAAGAAATTCCCTTGGGGTTTTGATTGAAATTGCATTAAATTTATGAGTTAATATAAGAGGACTGACATTTTTACAATATTGAATTTTATCACTCAGGAATATGATGTGTCTCTCTCAAATCTTTTTTATATTCCTCAATATAGGTTTATAGTATTTCCTTATATCAGTTCTATATACTTTTTATATTTATTATCAAGCATCTTTTTTATTGTTTATATTGTTAACAGAATTTATCCCTGTAAATTCTTACACTAAAACATAGCTGATTTTTGTAAATTCATATTGTGTAAGAGAGCAGACAAAAGTAGATTTAAAGAAAGAACCGCTACTCCTGCCTTCTAGCCCAATGTCGTAATTCATCTTCGGAGTTCATAAACCTGTGTATTTTTTTTTAAAGATTTTATTTATTTATTTGCGAGAGAGAGAGAGCGCACAAGCACGGGGAGTGGCAGGCAGAGGGAGAAGCAGGCTCCCTGCTCTGGGGCTTGATCCCAGGACCCTGAGATCATGACCCAAGCCAAAAGCAGACGCTCCACAGACTGAGCCACCCAGGCGCCCCCATGGATCTGTGACTTAAGCAAATGCCTCAATGGGCATTTTTGCTTGAGGAAGTCACAGCCTCGTATTTGGTTTGGCAAAACTCAAAAAGGCCTGAATGACATTATTATAAAGTGAGAAGAATTTTAAGTGTCAGCAAGCAGGCTGGGAGGTGGGGTGAGGCACCAAGAGCAGGAAGGTGAGAGGAGAGTGAGGGACATCTGGGGACGGAGGGGGACTGGAGGGAAAGAGGCTGCGATGCTCATGTAGACTGGCACCCAAAGTCAAGTTGCTAGTGTAGACTAGTGCCCAGGGTTGATACACTAGTGTAGACTGGCACCCAAAGTCAAGTTGCTAGTGTAGACTAGTGCCCAGGGTTGATACACTAGTGTAGACTGGCACCCAAAGTCAAGTTGCTAGTGTAGACTAGTGCCCAGGGTTGATACACTAGTGTAGACTGGCACCCAAAGTCAAGTTGCTAGTGTAGACTAGTGCCCAGGGTTGATACACTAGTGTAGACTGGCACCCAAAGATTATGGTCAGTGAGAAAGTCCCCATGTTGAGGAATAAAAGATGCATTTTAAAGATAACGATGCTTATATTCAATGTTGTCACCTACACTGTTCTGCAATAAAGAAGTCTCTTTCTTAGTTGCTTTGGCTAACAGTCTGCTCTATACAACAGGTTTGGATTAAGTGTTTTGGTGAAGGAAGGAATAGGGCAGTGTCCAGGGTGGAGCTAAAGGATGATGGAAGAATAAAATTGTCATGAGAGGTGAGTTCAGGGCAAAGACTAAGAATCCAGTGAAATGTAGAAGTCACAGCAAGAGATAGGTAACTGGGAGAAATATAAATTCCTCTGAGAATCTCACTTAATTGGATGCTGGGTTTTCCACATGGGATGTAGGATCAAGCTGTTTTGTTTAAATTAATGAGAAAGGTAATTCAAAAAGCCAGAACGACTCAGATACTCTGGTGGCAGAAATCTAGGCTACAACTGTACTTCATTACCTTATTATGTTACTGGTTTTCATTTCTTCTTTGGCTGATATTAAAAGATTAAATATACAAATGAACAACAGTCACATCATATGTGACTGTAGCACTCTGACCCACAACCTTTGCAGCAACCAACCAGGGAAGTCCAACCAGAACCTCTGTAACAATCAGCTCAGGAATTGAGGACTTGCTCAATGACAGCCAGCTGCCCCAGTTTCTGCCCATGATTCCAACTCAGGACCAATCAGAGAAAACCAAATAGGCTCCCCAAACCAAACCTATAGGATGCACCTCATTAGCCTGCCCCCAGCCTCCTCATGCCAACAGCCTCCTATCTGAGCACACTTGAACCCTTCCCTGTTTCTGATTTAAAGCCTCCCTGTCCCCGACCTGCCTTTGAGTTTCCACCAAAGCAAGGGAAGGTGGCTAACTCCCCTGGGATAGCAAGCTCTGAGCAAAATAGCCTCTGTTTTCATTTGGGTGGTCTTTGTTTATTTCCACAACATTCTTGGATTTTACAGATAGGCAATTGTGTGAACGGCAATTAAGACTCCCTCCTTCCGGATAGCTGTACATTTATGTCTTTTCCGGTCTTATTGCATGGGGTTGAAACCACCACCACAGTGTCACCTGATGGGGGCAGTAGCTACCACGATTTCTTGCTCTTCACTGTATTGGGAATGTTTCTAAAGTTTTGCCTTTATTTTTATTTGTATTATTTTTTAAAGATTTATTTACTTGAGAGAGAGCGTGCTCTCACGCAGAGGGGAGGGGCAGAGGGAGAGGGAGAGAGAATCTCAAGCAGGCTCTCTGATGAGCGCAGAGCCCAAAAAGGGGCTCGATCCCATGACCCATGAGATCATGACCTGAGTGGAAATCATGAGTCGGACACTCAACAGACTGAGCCATCGAGGCTCCCCTAAAGTTTTGCCTTATATCCCACATTGCCTATTGGTTTGAAATGGATATTCCTTTTCCTATTAAATAAGTATATTTTCAGCTCTAGTTTACATAAGCTTTTCTTTTTTAATATCAGAAAGCAATGTTTATAGGGTCTATTGAGTTAATCTTTTAATTTTTCTCTTTATGGGCAATAACATATTAATAGATATTCTAATTTTGGTCCTTACTGTATTCTTATAAAAATAAACTTACACGATCACAGTGTGTTATTCTCTTAACACACTGCTGCATTTAATTGGCTAATATTTTATTCAGAATTTTTGTATCTATATTCATAAGTCAGGTTGGTCTGTAATTTTCTCTTTTTGGTGCTATTTTAGTCAGACTTTTGACTTGAAATCTATCTTATCCACTATTAATATTGTAGAGTCTACTTACTTTTTCTGCTAGCATTAACAACTGGCTGTTCGTTTGAGCTATATATTTTTCATAATATTAAGGGACTATGTCTAGACCTACCATCTTTGGAAGAGGTAGTTCTTTGGGAATGATTTACAATTTCTCCCATGCTTCTTAGTTTTCTCAGAACTACATTCTTTTGGGTCAATTTTGATAATTGTATTTCCCCATAAATTTGCCATTTTGTTAAGATTTTCAAATAAGCTGGCATAAAGTTTTACATAGAGTTTTTAAAAATTTACTCCGTATATGTGTGGTTATAACTTTTAGTTTAGATCGGTGGCTATTATCCCTAATTTGGTACATTTTGTTTTTCTTTTTTTTTTCTTCCCTCTATAGGTGCAGACTTTCGTTTATTTGTTTGTTTTGGATATTTATTTGGTATACAGTTAGGGTTTCTCCAAGACAAGGATTTGAGTTCAAGCAGGTTTTCTTTTTCTTTTCTTTTCTTTTTTTTTTTTTTAAGTAAACTCTACGCCCAACATGGGGCTTGAACTCCCGACCCTGAGAACAAGGATCACATGTTCTACTGACTGAGCCTGCCAGGCGCCCCTGAGTTCCAGTAGTTTATTTGGTTGGTGCAGGGAAATACTGGAGGGGAACAGGGAGGTGACCCTGGGGAAGGAAAGCAGCCAAAAAAGATGAATTGTTCAGCCAGCCACCACCATGGGGACTGGAACGTGATCCTGGGAACTCTGGGGAGTAGAGCCTGTCTCAGGGGCATCCCACCCGAGGGATGGCGGCGGGGAGTGATTTACACACAACTCTGACAGTTATTGGTTGAGGGCTACTGTGCGTGGGTGTGGGGTGTGTTGGGGGCGGCTTAGGCATGTGCGGAAAGGCCTCCCACAGTCTCAGAAAAAGCTGTCGTGTCCTGCAAGAGGATGCAGATCCTGACGCTGGGATTTCTCCAGAAGACACCAAAGGGATTGTGCCCTGGGTGAGAATCTTTGTCACTTCACAGGGCAGTATAACCTTTAGATATATTGTCACAACTGTTGTGTTTAACTTTCTGATGAATTTGTCTGGGTCCCTTGGTGTGGCATAATAAGAAAAAAATATCTGATCTTTGTCCCTGGTTCTTGGCATAAAGCTCCTAAAACCTCTGGATCTCTGCAGCTATGGGGTGATGGGGACATCTTTTGTTACTCATAAGGAGCCCCTTTCAACCACGTGTGTTTACAGTAATGAGATGATCCTAGAAAGCTTCAGGATGGGGGACTGGTCACGAGAAGCCTGGAACCTTCAGCACCCCCAGGCCCCCCACCCCACCCCCAACCTACAGGGAGTTGAGGGGGGTGGCTGGAGATTGAGTCAATCACCGATGGCCAATGACTGACCAATCATGCCTTCGTAACAAAACCCCATAAAGCCCCTAAATGATGGGATGTGGGAAGTTTCTGAGTTGGCAAAAACATCTGTGTGCTGGACAGGTGGCTCCGGGCCATCCCACGGGGACACAGGTTCCCAGATGGCAGGACTCCTCAGGACCTTGCCTCCGGCCGTCTTCATCTGGGTGTTCAGTTGTGAGCTTTACAATAAAAGAGAATCCGAAGCATATTAAAACTTTGAAGAGCTTATTTGTGCAAACATTGTTTGGAAGCGGTAAGAAGCGCTCTGCTGAAGACATACAGAGAAGGTGCAGAAGCATGAACTGGAAGTATGGATCGGCTGTAGCTTCAAGCTTGTTGGCTGTTTGTGTTTGTCCTTAGGCTTTGGTTTCCTAACCTGGAGACATTTATGAGCTTAGATTTGGGTTTGCTCACTAGGCCACCGAAGGAGTTAGAGCTACCTCAGGCTAACTGCCTTTTTGTCTAGTTAACCAAACCGTAATAAATTGTAATTGCAAATATAGAATTTTCCGGATTCTGGGAGTTTTCTAGCAAATTATGAGACCTGGTTGGGGGCGGGCTTGTGGGAATTCCTGATTTTGTAGCCATGTTGGAAAGAAGTGTGAGTGAGCCGGGAACTGACTCTGAAGGGAGGAGAGAGGAACGGGACTGAGCCCTGCCCCGCGTGGGTCTGGTGCTGGCTCGCGCACTCAGTCTATGGTGCTGGCTCCGTGCACTGAGTCTATGCACCCAGTGTCAGAATCGAGGTGAAGCGTGAGGCGTGGCTGGGGGGGCACCCCACTGGTGCCAGAGAAGCAGAGAATCAGTTGGCGTGAGGACTAAAACCTCATACTTGGCAAAGATGGAAATTTACTTGTATGCGTTTGCTTACATTTAAGAAATACTTGCCATTTAGGCTGTAGACCCGTCCCTGCCCAGCCTCGTTGCTGATGGTGCCACACAGAACCCAGACGTGATTCATGTTGCTTCTTTGCTGCTGCTGATTTTTATTTATTGTAGCTGCTCCTGCTGGGCCTCCTGCTTGGCTCCTGGGGAAGCTGTCTCACTGGACTCCGGCTGCACCTTTCCTAGCCCTTCCTGGGGGCCTGCCCTTGTGTTGGCCCTTGCCTGCGCAAGGGCAGGGGAAGTTGCAGAGCTGGAGGAGGAGGGACGGTTGTGCTTCCTCGGGGAGGAGAGGTGAAAACCACCCTGTAGTCTTTCTCCAGGCTCTCAGTCCCACCTGAGCTTGTCTCACGTAGATGCACCGACGTTTCCGGCATGTGTTTGGCAGTCTTCTTTGGACATTGGTTAAAGGATAGTTTTTCAAACAGATAAAAGCCCTATTCTCATGCAAATATAAAATAAGCCATGTCAAAAATTTTATTCGGCCAACTCGTGAATTAATATGGGAACCAGTAAGGTGTTCAAATGGGTTCAAAGAACGTGTGAGAAGTAGATATAGTTACACAGATACAGATGCAGTTTAATAAGAAAGTATTAAGTCGAGATGCTGGATTCGGTTCAGAACGGGTTCAAGCGTTTCAGGGCAATAAGCTGCAACCTTCAGGGTTGTGCGCTCCACCTGACAACAGATTATTTATGGGATGAAGAACTTCAAGTTAGCTTCCTAAGTATTGTGAAATGACCCAGTCGATAGGCATCAAGCCCAGCGCCACACTGGGAGACTCTTAGAAATCTCTTTGACCTGAGTTACAGATCATTTTTGTGACATGCTCTTTTTCACTTTTCACTAATTATTTCTGGCCTGGGTGGAGATGGAGGACCTGCCCTAGTCCTTAAATATTCATGCTCTGCTGGGGCCACCTCCTGGGAGACTGTTCTCGTTTCTTTTACTAATGGATTATTGGCAGGCCCCATATTGTCTTGGCTAAACGAGGTGTCTTAAATTACAAAAGAAGCTTCTCCAAAATTTATTACAAATGTCTTATTCATTTAAAAATGTGAACACCAAAGCTCAGATACAGGAGAATTACATGATATACTTGTTTAATGAATAAATGTGAGAATATAGTGAGCCAGAGAGCACTTTGCATAGGAAGGGAGGTTGCACTTGCCATCCCATTCAGGGTTTTTACCGCCGGGAAGGGGATGAGAAGAGACACAGATCTGCTTGCGTCATTAATCTCAGCTTTCTTGTGTGAGTCGCGGTATGCTGAGTGTGACTGTGGTGTGGAAACACACATATATTTTTGAGCCACATGGTCCCTAAATGAAAGCCACCTACTTCAACTGGTACCATAAGTTCCAATCTAGAAGGGAAAAACCTAGCTCTCATGTTGGCTTTCTTAAGGGATTTTCTTGCGTAATTTTAACACTGCATTTCCTCTGCCTCATGCAATGTCTGCAGACGTTGTATTAATTGTTTTCTTGCTGTGTAACAAATTGTCACACATTTAGCAGCATGAGAAACACACGTTCATTAACTCACAGTTCCTGAGGGTCAGGAGCCTGGGCTGGTTCAGCAGAGTCTTCCGCTACAGTTTCCCCAGACAGCGGTTGAGGTATTAGCTGGGCTGTGCTTTCATCTGGGGGCTTGGCTGAGGGCACCTCTGCTTCTGAGCTCATTCAGGTTGTTGGCAGAATCAGTTCCCTTGGGGTCATAGTCTCCATGTCAGCTGGAGGGTATGCTCATTCTTTGCCGTGCGGACTTCCTTCGAACGGCTCTTACTTTGTCAGGCTCTTACTTCCTCTGACCTTAGGAAGGACCTAGGCCTTCTCTTAAGGACTTTCACCTGATTAAGTCAGGCCCACCCAAGACCATCTCTCTTTTTATTAACTCAAAGTCAAATGCTCTGGGACCTTCATTACATCTGCAGAATTCTTTCACCTTTGCCGTGTTCTCTGGCTGGAAGCAGGTCAAAGGTCCTGCTCATGCTCAAGGGGACATCACACAGAGCCTGCACACCAGGGGGCAGGAATCACGGGGGTCACTCTAAGGGTCTGTCTGCCACAGACCTTAACCGTCCCCCCCATTGCAGTCAGGGTCTGGTCACCAAAACCACCACCATGCTAGGTATTCTAGCAGAAAATATTTAATGTAAGAAATGGGTTAAATAGTTATTGGAGGACTAAAAATGCAAACCGACGGGGGGTAGCGAGGTAACAAGGGCAACGGGTTGCAGGCACAGGAGGGCTGAGGTCAGGCTTACCAGGTGGTGAGCTTGGAGGGCCACTGCTGCCATTGCTGGGCCTACCTGCCAGGAGGAGCAAGCCTGGGGAAGAACTGTGCTCTCCTCTGCCTTCCTGCCCCTGTCCAGCATCCCTGAGGGCAGAACCCAACAGTCTCAAGCGGGCAGAGGGGAAACCTGATTTGCAGAGTCGTGCACTCAGCACCACAAAGCAAGCAGGAAAGGGTACGCTTGGAACCTGGAGACAGTACCTTCCTAACCAGCGTGCACCTTCCTTAGGTAAGCCTGCCCAAACCTTGACCCGCAGGAAACCCTGCACGTGGCCTTCTGGTCCAATATGGGCAGCGCCGAGATTTTAGGTGGTCATTGGAAAATACTTCTCAGCCGTGGGCTTGACTTCCGAGCCAGCCATGGGAACATCCGTGGTTAGAAGAAGGAGAGACGGATCTCGGCTTTATCACGACCAGGCTCTGCTGTCAGGTGTGAGGCCCACGATGTTTGCCAGCGTCCCATGAGCCGGGCTTACCCCCTGGGACTGCGCCCCCCCCCCCCGCCCCCCACCGTGTGGGCCCTGCTGGGCGGTTGCACATGTACTCCTGAGGCCCAAGGGCAGGCTGAGAAGCCTGTGAGGGAAGCCCACCAGGAGGAGTGCCTGGAGCAGCCGAGAGAGGCCCGGGGGTCCCCTGTGGGGGCTCCTCTACTCCAGAAAGGGAGGGGCGCAAGAGGAGTTTTCCAGACTGGTAGATTTAGAGATCTATTTGGTCACAACCTGGCTCTGGTTAGAGATCTAGAAACTCAGATTTTTCTTTTTCTAAGTCGGAGGCACTTTTTGTTTTAAATTGTGGTAAAATATCCATAACATAAAGTTTACCATTTTAACCATTTTTAGAAGTGTCCAGCTCAGTGGCATGAGGTCCGTTCACACTGATGCGCGACCCCCTCCACCAGGACCCTCCAGCACTTCCTCATCATCCCAAACTAAAGCTCTGCACCATTAAACAGGAGGCACCGCCCCCAACCTTGAATCTGCTTTCTGTCCTGGCCTTGGACTCTTGGGACCTCATCTAGTGGGTCCTAGAGTAGCCGTCATTTTGCGTCTGGCTTGTTTCACGGAGCCCAATGGCCTCGAGGCTCATCCGTGTTGCAGCAGGTGTCCGAACATCCTCCCTTTTTAAGCCTGGAGACTGTTGCACCGCGTGGATGGACCCCGTTCTGTTCACCTGCCCACGGACATGCGGGTAGCTCCCGCATTTGGCGCCAGTGAATAACGCTGCTCTGCGTATACTCGGAAGGTGGGCGCACTCATATCTGTTTGGAGTCACTGCTTTCGGTTCTTTGGGGTTTAGACCCAGAAGGAGAATTGCTGGATCTGTGCTAATTCTCTGTTTCTTAGAAACACAGACTTTCATGGGGATTGTGAGGGGTGTCCCGCGGTAGGAGCAGGGGGTGAAGTGTGCATCCCCCAGACCAGAAGCCGCCTTCGGGCCCGGGGTGGTGAGGCGCCCCCTCCCAGCAGTCTGGGCAGTGGCGGCCGCCCACCTCAGTGCCACAGCCGGGACTGGTCGCGAGAGCCGAGCGGCGCCCGTTTGCCCGGCTCTGTCCTCCGTGGGCAGCGCCCTGTCGTGAGTGGCAGTGAGGCCGCAGGTGCGGGGCTGCGCGTGTGTCTTCAGGGACAGAGTGGACACGCGGGCTGGGAGCTTCTGGCCTCAGGCCGCTCTGGGGGCCAGAGAAGCCGGGAGAGCGAGCGGAGGCCGCAGGTTCCGGAGACTTACCGGTTGTAGGACCCATGCTCCGCCCCCAGACGGGGTTCAACGTCCTCTTGACAAGCATCGCCCAAACCGTGCACTTTCAGCTCTGGGGCAGGCTGGGCGTCAACATTTTGGAGCAGACGGCAGGGATTACAAGGACAGGCGGGCGCGGGGAGTCCAGGCACCGGCTGAACCCCGCCCGAGGCTGGTGCTCGCCGCTCACTGGGTGTCTCAAAGACACGGTGGCGGTTACCGTTTGCCGCTGCCCCGGGCCCGGATCCCACACTGGGTCTGAGGCCACGTGGACTTACTCTCCTGGTCTCGCTGTACTTGGCAGTGAGGAACCAAGGGTGCTCCCAGAACGCGGCGTGGTCAGCATCACGGACATACCGAAAAGAAAGAGCAGGTGAGCCGGGGCGGGGGGGGGGAGCACTTTCCCTGAATGCGCCTGGCTTGCCTCTGTACCGTGGCCAGCAGGGGCCCGAGACTCCAAGGACACTGCCTAGTGGAAATACAGTGGGAGCCGGACAGAAACCTACATGTTCTAATGGCTACTTTACCATAAGAGTAATGTCAAGGTGACAGGAAACAGGTGAAATTAGTGTTAATAATTTTTTTACTTATCCAATACATCCAAAATATGATCATTTCGATGTGTACTCAATATAGGAATTATTGAGCCATTTTACGTTCTGTTTTTCTTGGTACTGAGTATTTGACATTTGGGTATATTTTACCTGTGGCCTCCCTCAATTCAGACGAGCCCCGTTTCAAGTGCTCAGAGGGTCCGTGTGGCTTGTGGCCCTGTTGCTGCGGGTAGTGTGGCTCTAGCAGACCCCCGCATAATTATAACCATGAGCATTTGTTGAACGGCTGCCATGACGGTATTAATCGCTTAATCCTCATTGACTCCAGAGTAGCGATGCTTCGAGGCCGTTGCCGTCTGCTAAGGATCGCAGCTGTAGCTTTGGTTTGCAGACCCTTTCTTCTGTCTTTAAAGAGCTCCTGGCATAGCATCTTCTGATGCCGGCCTCCTTTGATGGCGACCTCTCTGGAGTCCCTTTTCTCAGGACCCTGTGGTGACATCAGGCCTTTCCAGATCATCCAGGATCATCTCCCCTTTGCAAGATCCTTATTTTAATCACATCTGCAAAGTCTCTTTTTGTCATATACTGTAGCAGTGATAGGTTCTGGGATTAGGACGTGGACACCTTGAGGGGACATTGTGCAGCCTGCCTGGAGAGACGGAGGGACAGGGCGTCTGTTTTCATAATCACAGCAGGGGGATTTTGTTCCACCAGATCTGAAGCACCGGCTGCTGCTGGGGGAAGTATGGCCACTCCGGTCCCTCCCGTGGCCCCGGTGGCTTGCCGCTGTGAGTGACTCTGTCGGGGTTTACATGCGTGCCTCCTCCAAGGGAGCTGGAGATTTGTGAGGAGTCCTTATTCCTGCTTTTTGCTCCTCATTTTGGGGGTAGAAGAGGGAGGAGACTGGCCAGCATCATGGACCAGAAGAGGCACCTCTGTGCTCCTAGAAGGGACCTCAAATGTCATCCAACCTGCCCGCCAGCCCTGCCCTGCCACCACCCTGCTCTGCTGTGTCCTCGCCAACCCTGACTTGCAACCGAAGCTTGACCTCTCGAGCAGGTCGTTTCCTTTCTAACAAAGATCTTTCAAATGAATTCATTAAAGTCCTTTGGTAGCAAGTAATAGAAACGGACTTGATTTAACTCATGCCAAAAAAAAAAAAAGGGTGGCTAGGAAACATCTCCTTGGGGGGATCTGATCTCTTGCTTTTCCTGGTAACTCGGGGACTCCTTCTCTAGAAAGGGAAACCTCCCTGTCCACCTCTGACCCCCAGCACAGACTCCCACCTGTGATGCTTCAGGCTGTGGTTCCTCAAATACCCACCTGCCATGTGTGCCTGACTCCACGCAAGGGACGAAGAATCACAGACCTGTGATTGCCCCAAGGCAGGTGCTGAGCGGCAGGATGGGTCACTAAGAGAGGAGCCTGGCCGGGGTGCCTGATGCCTGAGCAAGACAGTAGTACGTAAACTGCACTCTCAGTGTTGTTCTTCTGTGTGTGTGTCTCGGGTGGGACGGGTGCTGGGGGGCGGAGAGCAATGTCCCAGGAAGAAGGGATTCCATGGTGCTTCCTGTGGGTGCACCTGGAATCCTCCTTCTTGCAGGCGGCTAGGGAGGAGTTCTCAGCAGAAGAAGAAACAGGAAGGAACAGCAGACGTGCTGCTGATTCGCCCCAACCCCCTTGACCTTGGTCTTGCTCCGAGGGTCCCAGTCTTCGCCCCCACCCTTACTTTCCCCTAACTTTCCGCTCCTGCCCCATGCTCCATCCAGACCCGACCATCTGATGTTTCCTGAAGCGTCCTGTGACTTCCCATCTCTGTGCCCTGTTCCTGCTGGTGCCTTACCACACAGTGTATCCCACTTCGGGCCGTCTCCAAATCCCTTCCGGACGCCGGCTGAGCCCTCCGACTGGGTGGGCTGCCGCCCTGCTTTCAGCTCTCCCGCTCCCGCTCCTCCAGCCCTCGGCTTTGTGTGTCTGTGTGTTTGGTCTTGCGTGGCCAGACCGCCTGGGAATGGGGCCGCCATATGCCATTTTGTCCCCATTTCCAGCCAGCACAGTGCCTCACTTGTGGTAGCATTAAAGAGATCTTTGTTGAGTTGAACTGAAGTAGAAGAAGATGTTATTTTCTCTGGGTCATTCATGGCAAAGAGGCCCACGAGGGGCTCTTCCAGTCAAGAAGGTATTTTTTTGGCGACCATCCTTTGACTCTTAACTCCTGCCCTTTGAAGCTTAGATTGATTTAAAGCCCTTTGCTTTAAATGCTTAAGCACATTTGCCTAAGTGAGCTCACAGCTTCATCTAAGCCTGCTTGCTCAGGGAGATTTACATTTTTCCTGCACATTTACAAACATATGAGAACGGTTTCTAAGCAGAGATATATTGTGGTTTCCTCTTATCTTACTGGCACTATTTGCATGTTAAAAGAAGAACTTGGAGAAGGTAGTGACCAGAAAGAGATCAGAGGGATTTTGTGTGTGCGTGGGGGGAGGGGGAGTGGACCCCAGGGACATGTGATTGGAGGAGCTTCTCTGAACAACTGGGAGGACCCCAGCCTGCAGCCTCTGCGCTCCCTGCGACCCCCCACCCCACTTCTGCAAGGTTTCCTTCTGGCAGCCGTGCCCGGTGAGCCACGGACAAGGAGAACTGAACACGGCCAACCGCAAGTTCAAGGGACGGAAAGCTGCAGCTTCAGGGGACCTGTGTATTTACATCTGGGACTCAGGGGGCGCCTCGTGGTAAATAAGCACAAAGGAATCCCCTACGCCTCAAAACCCAAAGCAACCTGTATTTTCACACCGTCAAATGAAGTACTTTCTGGGAGCAGTTTGGGGAGAAGATGGAGTGGGTGAAGCCCCCCCTTCCTGCAAGAGGAGAGGGCCAGTTACTGCTCAGTCTATGTTTTTGCAAGGAAGCGTTGCCTTCTTAGATAGTAACAGAATTCAGGACTTAGCCAAGTTGGGCCTGGAACCGACTCTTCAGTGGGGGTGGGGCTCGGGGAGGCAGCTGGACCCCAGAGACCCCACATTCTCTCCGTCCCTGAGGCTCGCCTTCTCTCGGAGGCTCTCTGTGGTTCACGGCCGATGTCTCCCGTGCTGGGCTCTGGGGGACCCTGCTTCCCCTCCAATACATGGCTGACCCCTTCGGACAAGCACGTACTAAAGACTGAGGTAAGCAAAAGGGAAACTTGAAAAAAACAAGAGTACCAGGAAGCTGTCTTACAAGACATGATTTAGGCATCTGTAGCTGCCTCCCTTCTGAGCTCCTGGCCCGTCTGAGTGCCATCCTAGCGTCTGTCAGCCAGGTGACTCCAGGTTGGAGCCGGGCTCCCGAGGGATTCAGAGTCCTTTCCCCCTGCTGAGACTCACCTCATCAGACCTGGTGTGCTGTGTGGAGATCTGCTCTTCCTGCAAAGCTGACACGAGAGTCAGCTCTCCTTTGCTAAGTGCCCACCCCGGCCCCGGGGCTTGTCCTGCTTGCTGCTTCTTAGGGGACAAGGTGGCTGTCATCAGCTTCCTTTTCTGTGTGCCTCCCGAGGCCAGGCACACAGACTGTGGGGAGGGGTAGGCCCTGGGGCTGCTCCACCGAGCCCCTGAAGCCAGCTTGGCAGATGCCGTGCCCACCGTTCCCACGTGTAACCACTCTGTCTGCAGTGATGGAAAGCTGCGTGCGTCCTGAATTTCATGTTCCCGCTGTTCCTATGTTTGCCAGTGTTCGCATCCATGCTGACCACCCTGGCTGTTTAGAAATCTGTCTGAGGGGCCACTGTCTGGCTGAGGTCTGCATAGCCCTTGACTCTAGATTGGTCAGAGGGTTGGCTCCACCCTACAGAGCTCAGGCTTTGTGCGCATCAGTGCCATGGAATGTCCCAGATCTGGAGGCAGGAGAGGTGGCCTGGGACTGGGAAGGTGACCTTCACCCTGCACCTGGGCACACAAAGGTCACAGATGACCACGGTTCAAGTCCAAGGTGAGTCACCAGCTTCGGGGGCGTTGGGGGGTTGTGGGGGCTAGGGTGCTGCTCAGGGATCTGGTCTCTAGAGGTCAGCAGCCCTCCCTCTGGCTGCCCCTGATGCCGGGCTGACCACAGAGCCCTGAGATGTCCACCATGCTGTCCAAATGCCCTGCCCCCGCGGGGTACATCTGGACCCCGGGGAAGGAGGGGGATGCCCTGGGCCACGGAAGCACCCTGAACCAGCCCAGCCACTCAGTCCCAGAGACCCTGGGCCAGACCCTTCCCTTCTGGGGACCAGATGCCCTATAGGCCCTCTGGCTCTGGCTCAGGATACCCCGAGGGGCTGGGGTGTAGTCATGGGATGAGAGGTGGGTCCTGGGAGACAATGGCAGTGTCTGTCATGGGGCACGGGGCTGTGGCCTGGGATGTGCCCTAGCTTAGACCCCCGCCTCTGGGGACTCAGGGTTCGGGAGTTCCCCCTGAGCCTGGGCCTGTTCCTCCCCAGAGCTGTTCCCGCCTCCAGTGCTGAGTGCTGTCCCTTCTTCCGAGCTCCGTGAGGGGAGCCCGCTGACCCTGAGATGCCAGACGGAGCTGCACCCCCAGAGGTCGGCCTCGAGGCTCCTCTTCTCCTTCCACAAAGATGGCCGCACCTTGCAGAACTGGGGCCCCCACTCAGAGCTCTGCCTCCCAGAAGCCCGGGAGGGAGCCTCTGGGCTTTACTGGTGCCAGGCCACCCCTGAGGGTAGCAGGGTCCAGAGACAGAGCCCCCAGCTGGAGGTCGGGGTGCAGGGTGAGTGGCAGAGGCCCCTCCGCAGAGAGGTCCACTCCAGCAACAGGGGAGAGGGAATGTGGCCAGCTCCCAGGAGAGGGCGCCTGCAGGCCCGGGGGGAATGGAGCCAGGTGGCAGGGCTTCCTGCGGGTCTCTCGGTCTCCAGAGTCCCCCCTTTCGCACACAAGACTCCAGCTCCCACCTCACCCTGCTCACGTCTTGTCCAGTGTGTGCCTCCGTGGGGCTCTCCCTCCCTGCCTTTCTGTGTCGTGGACTGTCTTCCTCGGCTCAGCTGCCATCCCAAAACACCACAGACCGGGGGGCGGGGGGGGGGGTGTTCAACAATGAAAATCCGTGTTCTCACGGTCCTGGAGGCTGGAAGTCTGCTATCCAGATGCTAGCGCAGTTGGTCTCATTCAGGGCACTCTTCTGTAGGCCTGGGGGCGGGAGGAGGGATGGACAGAGGGAGGGAACTCTCTGGTACCTCTTCTTATCAGGGTGCTAGTCCCACCATGGGGGACCCACCCTCATGAGCTCCTCTAACCCTGCCTAGCTCCCAGAGGTCGCATCTCCAAGTACCATCTCACTGGGGGGCGAGGCTTCAACAGACGAGTTTGGGGGGCACAAACTCTCAGTACATAGCAAGCCCGTGGCCCAAGTGCAGGAGAGAAGTCGCCACCTGGACGCTCGTGAGAGAGACTCTGAGGCTCTGGGCCCTGAGTACCAGCTGTGATCTTGACCCGGCGTCCTTTCTGACGGCTCTGCAAAGCTGCCAGGACTCCCCTCTTACCGCAGCATGCCCACGGCCCCGACTCCGCCTGGGAATCCCTCGGCTGGCACAGACGAGCTGGGGCGAGGCCTCGTCCGCCTCTGTCTGCGTCAGCACGTCTGAGCTTTCCTTGCTCTCCGAGGGCACCGAGAAATGTCCCCCTGCCCCCCACTCAGGGACAAGCGCAGCCAGCTCGTGGAGGGGCTCAGAGGCTGTGCGCCCAGTGTCCCTGCTTGGAGCCCCTGTCCCTCGTTGCTCCCCAGGGCAGTTATCGTCAGGAGTCCGATCGCGCCCGGAAGGAGGCGATGTGACAGATTGGCTCATCTCATCTTTCCTTCTCCTCACTTTGCTTGAAAAACGAATGTAACACATTGTGTAGTGAAGGATTCCCTTTACCCGAACAGAGGTCTGGCCTTTGCCAGGGGCTACTGGGTTGATCTTTCGATATGTCATGTTGGATGGGAGTGTCTCTGTTTGCGTGGGGACCTTGGCCACCAGACGGTCTAACAGTGTGATTTGTGATGAGGGCTCAGGGCCACGCGGTATCAAGTCTACCTCCAGAGGGTCTGGACACTAAAGGTCTGAGCCCAGCCTTCGGAGGGGCCAGACGCTGACGGTCGGCCACGTGGGCTGCACATCCTCGAGCTCCGACAGCAGTGGGCACCAAGGCTGGCATGAGCTTTTCCATGCGTGTTGTCACGTGGACCCCAGGCGTGTAACCCAGGGAGAGGACAGGTTCGGCTCTTTTCCTGGGCCTACGCACTTCTCCCCTGGGCGGAGTTCAATCTGTCGCCTTTCCCTGTAATAAACCACAGCTGTGAAAGTAAAAGCTTCCAGTGTGTTCTAGGAGTCCTTCTAGCTGATTATTGAAACCACGTGGTTCTAGGAACCCCTGGACCTTGCACTTGGTGGTCTTGGGTAGACCGTGTTCTCTAACTGTACGTGGGGCTAACCTCTTGCACGTGGTCTGCAAAATGCACGCAGGATAAGACACCAATCAGCCCGGAAGATGAGTCAAAGCAAGCAGGGTGGGATGAGGGACTGGAGCCAGGAGCAAGGTCAGGATCCAAGCGGCACGCATTAGTGCTCTGTCCTGGCTGTGGCCGGGCGGCAGGTGTGGCTGTCCCCTGACGGCAGGACTCTGGGAGATCATCGAGGTCCATGCCATCACAGGGCTGCTCAGGGCAACGGCCCTGGGTGGCGGCAGCGAACAGCGTCTTGAGCTCATCTTTTCCACAGCCCCGCGGACTGTTCCTACTTCCACATAGGCTCTGGGCCTTGCAGCAAAGCACTTGGGAGAAGGGCAAGTGGGCAGGGTCCGTGTGTGACGTGGTTTGGCTCTCAGCTTTCGGGACTCGGCCCCTTGCCCCTCCTGCGCACCCTCCCAGCGCACAGTCAGCCTACCTGGACGTCCCTGGCGCCGGGAGCTCTCCCTCCTAGGACCATCCTCCCCAGCGCTTCTCCTCCTCCGGCAGAGCGGCCTGCTGGCTACCCCCAATCCTTCAGTTCTCCTTATGACCTTCCATTTCCTCTTCTAGGAGACGGGGGCATCCCCGAGGCCTTCCCCGTCCCTCAGCCATTTCCATAGATGGAGAGAAAATGTCTCATTGTTGGTGTTCCGTTACCAGGCTGCTGTCCCCTTGGAGAAGGGAAACCTCTCTGTTCCAGGAGACCGCTTGGCCTCCAAGCCACCTTCGGTGCGCTGGGTCAGGACTCCAGACAGCCCCTCTCTTGCCGAGGAAGGAAGATTTGACCCAGAGGGCACAGTGACCCCATAGGGTGTCATGAAACCTCTCGAGGGGATCAGCTCTTTGGACAGGGAAGAGGGAGCCTTCCCTGGTGAGAGCTTTTTGTATCTGAGATGAGGAACTGAAACCTTATTCAAGAAAAGTATTTAGTGTGTGTTGGGGGGGCGGTGGAGGGGGGTAGGGGGAGGACCAGGTAGCCCTGGAGAAGGGGAAAATGAGGTTGTCTTCTGAGTCCCAAATTAGTAAATCCATACTTAGTGGATCAGAGATGAGATTTGCAAATTATCCCCAAAGAAACAAATGATCAAATGGAAGTATCTACCTTATTAGAAAAATGAGATGGGATGCTTGTGGACTCATCGCAAGGAGAGTCACAGAGGTGAGCCCTGACCATGGCTTCTGGCTTCTGTCTGGGGCTCTGGCGGCCTAGACGGAGCCTGACAGAAGGAGCGCCATGGAGATGGACTCAGTAGGTCATCACCAAATTGTTGAACCCCAGACCATCTCCTTGCCCCAGACCCCATGCTCCCGGCAACCTTCTGTTGATAACTCCTCATATTGCCTCTTCGTGTGAGAGACGTCGGGGCAGGGGGGCTGCAGCTGGTGTATAGGATCGAGTGCCCTCAACCACGTGGACTTCTTGCCCCCATCCCCGGTCGTTCCTCTGTCCAGCTCAGTTCTTCTCACTTTATTACTTGATGTTATGTGTTTGTTTGCTTGTTGTCTATTGCTGACCTCCCCCAACCCCACTCAGTGATGTGGCCTCCATGTTTTCCTGCTCACTGCTGCGGTCCCCGTCGAGGGCCATCCCTGGCGCTCACCGGGAGCTTCATAAATACTTGCAGGATAAGGGGATAATTGTATACATCAGTTCATGACAGCTCTGATAAAATGAGGCTGCCTCCCAGATTCTGATCACTCCTGGGACACGGGAGAGCTGGAGTTTTGAGCCTGTGCTGTGAGAGCCGGGGTCTGATCCATAAGAAAAATACCGTCAGGTACAGACCTGCGTGGGCTCCCCGCCACGGCTTTCTTTTCTCTTCTTTTTTAAAATTTATTTAAATTCAATTAGCCAGCTTATGGTACATCATTAGTTTCAGATGTAGTGTTCAGTAATTTATCAGTTTCATATACTGCCCAGTGCCCATCCCTTCACGTGCCCTCCTGAACGCCCGTCACCCGGTTACCCCATCCCCCCACCAAGGCCCCGGCTTTTCTCTGCACCTTCCCCTTTAAGCGCCTCCAGTCTCGAATACAATGAGCAATAACAAACGAATACACATACAAACTAACAATTCCCTCAACAATGATGACACTTACTGAGGATTTTCTGTGCGCTGGGACATCACCAGGTACAGGTCCGTTACCTCCCGAATTAGTCCAGTCCAGTCCTGTCCGGCCAGCAAGACGCCAGGTGACCTGGGTTTGGGCTCAGCTTTGCTTAGGCCTCTGATTCTGGGCCCTCTGGTCTTTGTTTTTGCTTTTTGTGGTTTTCATTTGTAAAATAAGGGGCTGGACAAGACTAGTAGGTTCTAAACTTTTCTTCTCTTGGCAACAGTGCCTTAGTCCCCAACGAGTTCTGCTTTGGCCCCCCCGATGTCGGCAGGTAAAGCACATGTGTCAGGTGCAAGCTCCCGGGCCTCACACCTGCTTCCCGCTGCAGTCCGGGAGATGCGCTCCCAAGGGCCCTGGGGACCCCCCAGGAGGACAGACCAAAAGCCCCAGAGCCCCTCTCATGTTCTAGGAAGCCCAGCCCAAGAAGATGGCAGTCTCACCGCCCTACTCCTGGGGAAAGTAACCTTTTGTGACACAAGACAAAGACCAACAGCGGGGAATTTCCTCTCTGTTTCAGTGAAACACAAGAGCAGACAGGGTGGTGTTCTCAAACTTTAGCGCACAGTGGAACCCCTGGGGGACCTGGAGCGGCAGGTAGATTTGCAGCCCCTCCCTCCACAACCCCCACCCGATTCCCTGGGTCTGGAGTGGGGCCAAGGGAACCAGCACTGTGACCAGCCCTCCTCGGGACTGTGTGTGACTCCGCCTGTACACGCTCCAAACCCCGCGTTCTGAGAACGAGAGCACTTGGGAGAGAAGTCGAGGGAAAGGGGGGTGTGGGAACCCACTCTGGGATCCGGGATGCCCGAGAGAGACAAGGAAGGAGTTGCCGGGCTGACCTGGCCCAGGGTGGGGGCACGCCGACGCCCAGCTGGGCTGAGCATCCCGCAGCACCGCCCACTGCCCCCCAGACTGGGGCTGATTGGTGCTGCTAGAGAACGTTCCTGAATAAACACATCCATGTGTCCTATATCATAGACTTCCTGTGTATTCTCCTCAGTCGTCAGAGACCCTGGCCAATGACACGGGGGCTCCGGGTCCTCCTGGTACCAAAGGTACTCGATCTTTCCACTTCACCAGCCGTCAGTGATAGGCACAGCTCACAGGCGCCGACCCTCACGGTGTGCCAGGCTCGGGCCCCGTGCTTTGCAGGCTCATTTCCTTTGTCATCTCCTTTCGTTGCCCTGCTTCCCCATGGAGCACGTTTGGTGAGTAGCCCGCTCCGCAGATGGAGGAACCCAAGCAGCGTGGCTGCAGGTCATTCTCTTACCCCGGGCCCCCGCCACCCTCCAGATCTGCGGGGCAATTCGTTATCCAGAAAAGCTAAGGGTGGCCCCGGACTCTCAAAGCTTAGCTAGCTCACCGAGTAAGATTTTGCTCCTGTTCTAGAGTAAGCACATAATATATCCTACAAACAAGGCACTTTCTAAGAGTGAAAAGGGGCATTACTGATAATCAGGCTGGACAACAGGCTTGAACTGGAACAGTCCCCAGAAACCTGGACACAGAGTCACCTCATCTGTTTCAAAGCCCGTCCTTTCTCCCAAAATGCCTGCCTTTGACACACACTCCAACCTCAGTTCCAGCCGATAATGTGACCTCTACTTTGCAGAGAAAATGGAAACCACTAGACAGGACTCCCCTTAACTTCTTGCCACAGACAAATCTCCCTTCATCTCTGACCAGCTTATTATAATAAAAGACCATCTGGCAACCTAAGGCTGGGTCTTCCTGCTGGGCTCTGAATCTGAGTCCCTCTCCTCTTCTGGGGGCAGTGGGGGCCTCGCTCTGTCCACCAGCTCCTTTATGTCTTGCTTCCCCATCCCCACTCCCTGCTCAGCATTTAAATATGTTCAGATCTCTCCCATCTTAAAAAAAAAACCAACAGCAGTACAACTTTCCCTCTACCCCACGCTCTCCGTTCCCCTCCAGTGCTGTTTCTCTTGCCTCTAAAAGGTGAATGCTGGAGAGAGGGGCCTTATAAACCCAAGTGGCCCACGAGGCCCAGGGAGCTGACTTCTGCCCCCTCCGCGCCCGCCCAGCTCCTCCACCCCAGTGTCTCGGCCCCACCAGGCGGAATCTGTGTGCTTTCATGGGTGGGTGCTGTTCTCTCCCACCTCAGGGACCCCGCAAGGGCTGGTCCCTCCTCTGCAGGGAGGGCTGCTGTCGCCTCTGTCCCTAGTGGCCCCTCTGGGTGCACCTTGACTGTCGGCATGCTGTTTCAGAGCTCTCCTGCAGCCTTCCTGGTGTGGCTGAAAAACCAGCCTTTTAACCCTGACATTTAAAACAGAAGGCAAACCCTGTGGGTAGAATAGAATAGAAGACATGCACATCTCCAGTTGATTTGCTTTGGGAGGGAGGTGACTTATTTGGGACTTAGCTGCTGATGGTTCCTCCAGGATCATGGCTTTGCTGTGTGGGTCCCGTCTTTCCAGACCCAAAGAGAAGCCAAGGAGAGAGCCTGATGAAAGGTTTGACCCTATATTGCCACCCCTCCCCTCCGTCAGAGCAGGATCGGCTTCTCCCTGGTTCCTCTTCCCCAAGGTTGTTATAGCAGGAGAACTGGGGTGCAGGGCTTATTTCTCATTAACCTATTTGCCCCTAAAAATCCAGGCGGAAGATCTAAATTTTACTGGCTCAACAACTTTATCATGTACGATAGTATCATAATCTAGGTTCCTCCCAGAGTGGGGCCTTGGACATGGACTTGGGTGGAGGATGTTTTTATGGGAGGTGATCCAGGAAGCCAGCCGGAAAGAATGAGGAACGCAAGCCTGGAACGGGATAAAAGCCAATAAAGGGTGTATCGGTGGCTGGGGTTGCTCGGGGGTCTGCACACTCCCCACATTTCCCGCGGCACTGCGCCAGGGCTGAGTGGCCTTCCGCTGCTTCCCAGAAAGTCCCAGAACGGAAAAGCAGAGGTGCAAACAGGGTGGAGGGGAACCCTCATGGAGCTGTCCAACAGCCGAGCAGAAATCAGCAGGGCCCGGGGCTGCGGGAAGGGAACCCCAAGTGTCTGCTGCATGCAGGATGTTAGCTGGAAGGCTCCCTGCGTGGTTCCGCCAAGGTGTCTAGGAGACAGGTGTCAGCAGATCAACGGGAACAAAGGGGAACCTGTGTCACTGCTCTGGGACCCCTCACCTCGGGTGGGGAGTTCACAGTGGGAGACTGGAAAGAGATGTCTTTGGAAACAGCTGTTATTTTATTGTGAGTCGGCACCACTTCCAACGGAGGGACGCGAGCCAAGTGAGAGGGTGTCAAGGGGAGGACTTGCGGAGGTTTTGACACGTGGGCCTCAGGGGGGTGGATCCAAGAGGACAGGGACCTACACCAGGCCTGGGAGAGTGGAAACCATCGTGCACTGAGATCAGAGTCCTTGCAGGCAGGCAGAGTGCAGTGTATGCTGTAGATTTTGGGGTCAAGCGAGGAATATGGCGGGCTACCGAGCACCAGCCATGAGACACAGCCTTGCTTGCTAGGTTTGGTGCCACACAGTGGGGACAGTTGGCCAGAGGTCCAGGGGATGTGGGAGGACCTTCAAAGGACCAACCCAGAATAGAGATGCATCCACCCTGGGTCAAGGGTAGGAGAGATGGAACCAGTGGAAATCTTAAGAACCCAGAAAACTGCTCCTCTAAAGAAGAGACCATCGTAACCATCTGCCAGACCCACAGAGAGCAAAGCCACTCAACCAGGTGAGAACGATTCCATCACCTCTCCTTCGTGCCCACCCTCCTAGAGACGGGGGACATGAGTTGGGGGAAGGAAGTTCAGGGCAGCAGAGGTGCTGGGGTAAGCTGGGAGTGAGGAGAGAGAATCTTTCCCATTCCCCAGTGTAGGCTTCCAACCTGAGACAGACCCAGGCCGGGGGTAGGGGAGATTGATTTGAATTTAAGTTTGGAATTTTGTATATTACACAAGACAGGAAGTTCTCATTTCTGAACTAAGACAGAAATCAAGACCAGAGTTCTCATTTGGGGCAGGGGAAGACCACCCTACTGAATAAAAGTGAAGGGGTGGGGGGTGCCTGGCTGGCTCAGTTGGCAGAGTATGCGGGACTCTTGATCTCAGGGTTGTGAGTTTGAGCCTCACGTTGGGTGCAGAGATTACTTAAAAATAAAATCTTTGGGACGTCTGGGTGGCTCATTTGGTGAAACCTATGACTTCCATGCAGGTTATGATCTCAGGGTCCTGGGATGGAGCTCCAGGCCACGCTCCCTGCTCAGCGGGGAGCCTGCTTCTCCCTCTCCCTCTGCCCCTCCCACCACTTATGCTCTCTCTCTTTCGCCCTCTCTCAAATAAAAAAGCTTTACAAAATATTTAAAAAAACAAAAATCTTTTTTAAAAAAGTGAAGGGGTGGTGAGACACAGAAATGGAGTTGAGTTTGGATCACAATCCATGAGCCAGAATGAAAATCAGATTTTCAAAGCATTTGACAATCATCTTCTGAGAAGTCTTTTCTCCACATTGGACTGGGAGGGTGTGTGTGTGCATGTGTGTGTGCGTGTGTGTGTGTGTGTGTGAAAATTATCTCCTTCTACTCAATAAGCATGAGGCGCTGTTTGTTCCTGTTGATGGAGACAGGTCTAATCAATCTGCACACAGCTCCTTTTGGTGGATCCCTGTGGAGCAGCCGTGGGGTGCCCCTGGGTCTCCTTTCCAGAGAGCTTGTCTTCTGCTGCAAGAGTGTAGTTGACGGACAGCCTCCAGAGCAGCCTCCAGCATTCCCGCTCCTCCCGGGCAGGCCCAGCCGGGACAGCACAGTGAGGGGGTGGGATCTTTGCCCCAGAGCCCCACCAGCTTAGCAGCTTGACTTAGCGGAGACTGAGATGATCAGCTTTGCATGCAGGGGGAGTCCCCCTGCCTGACTCTGTTTCCTTCCCTTTTATGTTCTACAGGGCATTCCCCTCCACGAACAGGAAACCTCCTTCACACCCAGCCCCAGCACCTGCTTCTGAGAGACCCCAACTGATAGACTCACGCTTTAGACTCTGGATGTTATGCACGTGACCTTGTTTTCTTTTCTCTCTTTTTTTTTTTTGCTTTAATTTTTTTTAATTAGGAAGACTACGTAAGAAAGTTTTCATCCACATTAAAAAAAAACAAAAAAACACGATCTCTGAGGTTTGCTGCTCCCAAATTGAATTTCCAGAACTGCCCACCTCATTTTCTTCTTCACTTAGCAGATCCTAGTACCCTTGAGGTCATTTCTCCTGGAAGCCTTTCTCCGACCTCCTGACTTCAAATTTGCCAAATCCCCTTGTCCTCGGCTCCCCAGATGAGTCCTTGGGTGAAACTCGTCAAACTTGCAGTTAGTTGTCCACGGTCAGATCTTAGCCCCTGATCACCTCGAAGTCATGATCTAAAGCTCTTGGTCACTGCTAATCCCTCAGAATTTAGGACAGTGCCTGGGCCACGGAAGCTGCTCAGTAAGTATCTGACGGGTGCTGAATCTGATACCCTGAAGACATGAGGTGCTGCCACAGGACCGGGGCTGATAGATCTGCCTCCATGGTGTCATCTATCTTGAGGGCTTCACTCTTGCTTCCCGATCACATCACAGACCTGTAGGATTGAGTGTTCGAAAAAATGTACAGGTTCTCCTGTCTGAGTACCCACCCGATGCGAGAGATGTGGAGACACCCACCGATCCAAGACTGGCCCGTGTTAGCCTGAACACCAGTGACGGAGACCGGTGCCTCCCAAGGCCACCACGGCGTCCTGGGCAGCACTCACTGTTGGATCTCCTCCAGCTTTGGTCCACGTCATAGTCTCACAGAACAAGTTAGTCTTTCCATAATATTAACAACCAAGATGGGCTCTCAGGCCCAAAGTGCGTTTTTTTCAAGGGGGTTGTTAAAATTTTTCTTCCTCTGAATAGTCTGTCAAGTAGGAACCTAGCAAGCTTAACATAGGACTACTTCGTTTACTCATCTATTCCAGAAATACCAACTGGGTGCTACATGTGTCTAGCATGGGGCATACAGAGATGTCCCAAAAGACGGAGTCCATCTGGGGAGACCAAAATGCTTATAAGGTCAAAGGATCATAGCAAGATAGGAAGTGCCAAGTGAGAGCTGACCCAGAGTATGCTGAGGGCCAAGAGCTGCAGGTGGGGGCAGCGGCGGGGTGTCTGGGAACGCAGGAAGCAGGGCATCTAGGAAGGTTTCTCATAGGAAGTGGGATCTGAGCGGTGTTTGATGGACAGGAAGCATGAGTCAGTGGGGCAGCCGGGCAATCAGGCTTAGAGAGAGAACTTCCCAAGATGGACAGGGAGGGGCTTAGTGGGGATGAAGGAAGTTGGAGGCTGCTGGGAGGTGAGAAGCATTTCCCCTCCTAGAGACTGCCAATCAGTCGCTGTCTCTAGCAGCCTCCTGACAGCTTGTCTTCTTCATCGGCTTGGGGGCCGAGCAGGTCAACCTCCTGGGGCACGGGGCTGCTGACATGGGGGCCCTTCTGTGGTCACTCTTGCTCTTGCTGCTCCAGGCAGGTGAGAGAGAGAGAGAGATGGCAGTCCTGGGATGGGAGCGTCTCCGTCCCTCTGCTCTCCTGTCCTGCCGCGGTTTGGGCTAGCAAGGGTTGGGGCTGGATGCTTTGGCTCTTCTGGAGTAGAGAGACTAGGGTGTGGCTGCAGTGCAGGGCCAAGAGGTGAGGAAGCCTGGAATATAGAAGGGGGACCAGCCCACCGCAGCCAACGGCGAAGGAAAAATGTGGAGGGTGAGGGCCAGACAGAAGCCAAGCCCTGGCAGGCGCTCAGGTCAGGTGCGGTGGAGAGCCAGAGAGGCAGCTGGGCACGGGATCGAGCACGGGCCACGGAAGCCGCGCGGTGGAGACCGGTGGGCCCGCATCGGTGCCCCACCGCCAGGCTCAGCAGTCCAGAGACACGAGCTGGGCTGTTTCCGTCTGTTCTTCCTTTTTCTGCAGCCAAAGGGTATTCTGGAGATGATGTGGCTACAGAAGAAGTAG
Organism: Zalophus californianus; assembly: GCF_009762305.2. NCBI lineage: Eukaryota > Metazoa > Chordata > Mammalia > Carnivora > Otariidae > Zalophus > Zalophus californianus. The sequence goes on along the minus strand of NC_045604.1, from coordinate 4,677,184 downwards.
TTGCGGTCTTTCAGGAGTCCATCAGCCTCCCCCTGGAAATACCAGCCGATGAAGAGGTTGAGAACATCATCTGGTCCTCTTACGGAAGGCTTGCCACCGTGGTTCCGGGGAAGGAGACACAGCTGGCTACCGTCATGGTGGCCAACCCTCGATACGAGGGCCGAGTGAGCTTCCTGGACACCAGCTACTCCCTGCACATCAGCAATCTGAGCTGGGAGGACTCAGGGCCATACCAGGCTCAGGTCAACCTGAGGACATCGCAGATCTCCACCATGCAGCATTACAATCTACGTGTCTACCGTGAGTCTAGGCTGGGAACTCTAGCGCTGCTTCTTTCTGGCTCTCCTGAGCTTTGCACGCAAAGGACCGGTGGTCTCGGGACTGAGTTATGGTTTGAGGGGTGGGGACTGGAAGGCCGAACGTCTCCAGCGTGCCCAAGCCCGGTGTCTGAGCTGCGGCCACAGGCGGAGTGACCCGCACCAGTGAGGCCCTGGGCATGCGGGCTGTTCCCCTGGACCTTCCCGACGGAGTGGGAGGGGTCCAGAGCTTCGTGTGCAGACCTCCAGGGCCCCTTCTCTCCCACTGAGATTCTGCCACCTGGGGATGGATGCCACCTCTATTTCCGAGCCTTTTATCGTCCTGTGCCATGGGAGGGCTACTAATCAATATCTCCTCTCTACCTGAGCCAGATTTCTCAGTGCCTGTGACACTGACTGATATTTTAACCTGGATCTTGCAGAGACACTGACTAAACTATAGATGCCCCCAGGAGGTGTGATAATATTTTCTGGGATCAAGGAGGCAGAATGGGGTTTGGAGGAAGGTGGGGTGCACAGGTGAGGGGGAGAGAGCAAGGACATGGGGGGCATGTAGAAAAATGCCATAGGTAGCTCTTCTCTGCCTTAGCAGCTGCCCGGGGGACCCTGGCACCAGATTTTATGGTGGCTGGGTTATGTTAGTTTCTGTTTACATGAAGAGACCTTCAGAAGGCACACCCGTCACCCCAGGATTGAGGACCTTAAGAGAACAGACCCGACCCCTGATTAGTTGGAGGGTCTTCATGTCCCTCCTTCATCTAGGACGGCTGTCGGAGCCTCGTGTCACTGTGAACTTTGAGATTGCTCAGGAAGATGGCTGCAATATATCTCTGACCTGTTCTGTGGAGAAGGCAGGCCTGGACGTGACCTACAGCTGGATCTCCTGGGAGGATGGCATGGACACAGTCCACGAGAGCTCTGCCCTCAGCACAACCTGGCGGCCGGGGGACAATGCCCTCTCCTACACCTGCAGGGCCAGCAACCCCGTCAGCAGCATCACCTCCCGCCTCATCCCTGCCGGGCTCTTCTGTGCAGGTACCAGGCTCCCAGGGACACCCCCTGAGCGACTGCAGGCCTCCAAGCTACCACCACCTTCCCCCCGTTCTTCCCGGGTGTATACCTGGAACCCAGAACCACAATCCTCCCTATGGGGCCTTGTCCCCTGGACTGGGGCGGGGGCTGGTGCTCCCACCTTCCAAAGGTTCTCGAGTATCTCGCTCAGCTTGAGATTGCTCCTCCCATCTCAGCTCCTGAGCTTCTGTGAGCAGAACACATAGTTCCAGAGACACTGGCAAAGGAATATCAACTGACTGTGAACTTGAGACCCCTCTGTGGGATCTGGGCTGGGTGTCTGCCTCCGTATCTGGACCTCCCGTCCCCCTGGCGAGCCCCTCTCTCCCTCCCTTCTTCTGTCCCAGATCCCGGCTTTCCTCTGAAGAAGGCGACTTACTTCTGCCTCTTGGCCAAAGGACTGCTTCTTCTCTTGCTCATCGTAATTCTGGCTGCGGGGCTCTGGCTCATCCGAGCCCAGAAACGATGCCAAATGCCAAGGATGAGGAAGCTCAAGAGAAACAGACTCTGGCTGAAGAAGAAGGAGAAGCCCCGTCCCAGCCTGGCCTGAGCGCCCCTGGGGACCCCTGTCCTGAGCACTGCTTCTCAGCCCCTGGGGAGTCCTCCCCCACCCCTCCTGGGCGCTTCTCCTCCCAGGGGGCAGAGGCGTGGGTGTCCAAAGGGCCATACTCCCCAGGTCGGGGGGCATGATTCTCTGGCAATAAAGTCCTATCAGGCGACGGCCACTCTGGAGCAGCTGCGTTTGGTCCTTCGCTGGGTGACTCACAAGCCTGCTTCCCCGACCTCCCTTCCGTACTAGGTGTCCTTCCCCCAGCCCCCGTGCTTTCCACGCTGCCTCTGCTGAGGAGAGTGAGTCCAAAGCCCCCTTCACGACGGTATTAATTCTGCAATGCCCATCCCATTCCCACCAACACACGTAACATGCACACTTCCAACAACAACGTGAGCGATCCCTGTGACCCGAACTGAGTCTGTGACCCCTAAGCAGGAGAGTTCCAAGCACTGAGCAGCCGCGGAGGGTGGGGGTCTTCCCACGGAGACTCTTTTGCTCCCAGACGCGGCTTCCGCCCTGGCTCGGTGCAGAGGCTGTGTGGCACAGGGACATGTCGAGCGTCCTGGGCCATCCTCTGTCCTCCCTGGGGGCAGAGTCAGGCCCGAGGACCCTCAGTCATCTTCGTTTCTGCCTGACGCTAGGCGCGCTGGGCCTCTGGGGCCGGCCCCAGACGGGTGACAACTTGGCTGGACCGGTAGCTGACGTCTGGACCCCTGACCGCCGTTTGTGGTTAGTATCACTGTCCTGGCCTCTTCTCAAGATTTCCACGTCTCAGACCTTCTCTCTGGACTCCTGTCTTGAGTGCATGCCCACCGCCGCCCCACATACCCATCCCGGGCCAAGGCCCTTACGCTGATCCCCCCGAGCAGCCTGAATCCCTCGCCCAGGCCTGCCTGGTCATCCTCCCCAGATCCGGTCTTGTGGGTGTTATGCATGCCAGGCAGGTGGGGAAGCGTGAGGGGAGGGCACCAGAGGCCACCCAGGTGACAGGACACATGGGTAGTGAGTGAGCTGGAGGGGGTGGTGTAGGACGTGGTGAGAGCCCTGGGCGGGATCGCAGGAGCTCTGGGCTCCTCTCTGCTACTCGCCCGGGACCCTTTGTTCAGCAAACACCCATTCAGGCTCCAATCCCTTTCTACAAGGAGCACTCTCAAGGAGAGGTGGGCATAGGTGGCGCTGAGTGGGCTCTTACAGCGAGGTGGCTATGGAGGTGCAGGAGGGCTGGCTGGTACCCCCTTGGCGTCTCCGCGGAGTCTGAGGGACTAGGGGAGGGCCGGGTGGCAGAAACCATGCCTGACGTTCCTCCTGCTGGCCTTCCCCTCTCTCAGTGAGAAAGACGCTGATCTCCAAAGTGACTTCCAAGAAAAGGAATACTGGGCTGTGCAGGGGCAGTGGGATGCATGGGGGAATTGTGGGGACCCAGGACAGTGTTTTGGGGAAGACAGGACGAGTGGGCCAGGCACTAGGACACCCGGGAGGAGGGTCCTTTCCGGGTTCCAGACGGGAAAGGAAGCAGGGCCAGGAGGCGAGCAGGGGTTTCCTCCATTTCTATGCAGGAGATGGAGCCCCTTGGGGCCTGGGAAGGAGTTGGTGAGGTTGAGAAACCAGTCCCCAAAGAGCTCCTCGGGTGGGCAACAGATCAACTCTACTACTACGCCCTGAGGGCCTGAGCCCTCGTCCCCCAGGAAGGCAGTCCTTGCTGCCCCGAGGCTGATTCTCTGCACCTCTGCCCCGCCCCCCGAGAAGTCCCGCCTTCAAAAAGGCCTGAGGTTCAGGGCCAAGCCCGCAGCCCCGATTCCTCTAGCCCCTGTAATCCGTTTCTGGAGGCTGACTGGGAAGACACGCAGTGCCGCTGGTTTTTCCTGTATCTCAGGGTCGGGCCCACGGAAAATGAGTAAAGAGATGGACGGTCCCTGTGCAGCTGAACCAGGGCTCTCCCCGGGAGCTGGCAAAGTCTTTCTCCCACCATCTCTGAACAGAGAAGGGCTGAGGCCCCAAACTGTCCAGGGGGAACCTGGAAGGGCAAGGCAGAGCCCCTCAGAAGGTGGAATCGCAGCTCAGGGAGGCCCGGGGCCTCTCCCTCTGCAGGAAGCCAGGAAAATGATCACCTGGTAGCACGTTGCAAAGTTTGCCTGTCCTTTGAAATAGGTGGAAGCAAATGGGGGTGGGAGTGGAGTGGGGTGAGGGGGGGAGAGTACTATTTAGGGATCCACTAAGTGTCGGGTACTGGGCTAGCACGGCAGAGGCAGGAAGGACACCGCCTGCCCTCAAGGAAGTCTTCCTGCAGTGTGGGAAGATGTAATTACAACGAGGTGTGACACGGGTGTGACATGGGCTGCGGGTGAAGGTGAGGGCCCCGTGGGAGGAGCCAGACCGTGCCCTGGAGGAAGAAGAGGTGACCACAGTTCTGACCCCAGATTAGCAGGGAGTCCCGGGAAGGGACGTTCTCGCCTGACAGAAGATGAACGGGAAGAAGACGCTGGTTTGTGGGAGAGCACAGTGAGGGACAGCGAGGCCACGCCCGGCAGGGGACAGAGGCGGAGGTAAGAAGTGGTCTGGAGAGGCCGGGCCCCTTGGACAGACTCAGGGCTGTGGGGACATTCCAGCACGGACAAGACAAGGGCCTCACTCTCCTGGACCTACAGCCTCAGGGGGACAGAAGACAGGCATGCCCACGGCGAGGGGACAGTCTGTGAAAGACCACACTGGGTGATAGGACCAGCGCTCCCAGGGGGCAGCAGTGTCCCTGGAACTGACCACATTGTCTGATCTTCTTGTCAGCAAGTTGAAAATACGTGGGCCGGTTGATACTTGGGTTACATGAAATCCTAGTTGGTTGGTTGAACACACTTTCCCAGAGAGCTAAAATCATGGATCGAGGACAAATCAGAAGAAAATCTTAATTTTGAGCCTCAGGGACTATTTTTATCAAGTTTCACTTCTGACACAGGTAACAAGTTTCAGGGCTAGGTTCCTGTTCTTTCCCAAAAGCCCACAAGATACTTCAGAATCAGAGCAAAATGACAATAATAATACAATTCACAAGATAAGCGTTCCGGGGGGGAAAATGACCATATTGTAAACTTTTAAAAATGGAAAGTTATTCTAAATCCCAAGTTTACAAAAAGTTATTTTAACAACCAAACGAAAAACACTGGAAAGAGCAGAAGGGAACCTTCAGATCAGAGGTGTGCAGATCCCACCCGGGGGGGAGGGAGATCTTCCCTGCTGGCTAGTGGGGGCCACCGGGGAAAGCCTGGCCTGACTTTCGCACAGTGTCCCCTAATCTGTGCTACGAACAGTCTCATTACTGGTAGGTAAGTCCGTTACCTGGTCAAGTAATGCGGGAAGCTGCCACTTTGGGAGACTTTGCTGGAGGGATGCTGGGAGAGACCACACCTCGGCTCCTGCCTCCCCTCCCTCTCCCCCTTTCCTGTCACATTTTCATCTCAGGCTGTGGCAAGAAGCCCCCAGTTGTTTACACCTAGAAGAACTTTCCAGCAGTCTGTCTGTAAGGATGGAATGGATTACTGGGGGGGGGGGGGTGAGCTTCCGGGCCCAGGATGTGGGCCGATGGGGCCACCTGGGAAGACGATGTGGCTGGGATCCTGGAGTGGTTCAGTGCGTCCTGCAGGGTCTCTCTTGGAAGAAGTTGAGGCCATGATTCCATGAATCAGATGCCTGGGAGGCTCCTTTGGAGTCATGGGAGCTCAGACTGGGGGGAGGGCAGTGAACCGGGAGGACCTGGACGGGTATGGCTGCTCAAGCCTGCTGGGGGAGGCATGATGAGCCTATATCCCTAAGGGGGCCCCCAGCTCACCAAGGGGAAAGCTCTGGGGGGCAGACGTGCCAGATATCTTCTGGCCTCAACTCTCTAAGGAGGTGGGTTTCATGAAGTCCAGGTTGGCGTGCGTTCAGCTCTGCACAGCCCGAGATGGGAAGGCTGGGGCAAATCCCCATTTTCTCATTGGTAAGGCAGAGCCATGCCTACTTCCCAGGGTCTCCGCCCAGGGGACCTAAGAGCTACAAAGCCTGTAGTCCAGGGTCTGGCACCCTGCAGAGTTCAGGAGGCGATCTTTCCATGCCCCCGCCTCGGGATGCCTCTCGTCCTGCCCCCCTGGGCCTGTTTCGCTGGGTCGCTGGCGCTGGGAGCTGCAGCTGGGGCCACTTGGCAGCCTCGGCCCGGGCGCACGGTCCCCTCGGCACCCTGTGGGAGGCGCCGGGGCAGGACCTGGGAGCTCGCCAGCGCAGACAGGTATTTCCAGTCGGGCCGCAGCAGAAGCGGGTGGGTGGCGGCGGGGGTGCGGCGGGGGAGGCGAGCCCGGGGCCCTCGAGCTGCGCGGATCCCCTGGGGGTCCTGTTGCCGGCTCGGCGGTGGGCCCCGCGGCTCTCCCCGGCCGAGCGCGGACGGCGGGGCTCGCGGGCAGCTGGCCCGGGACGGGCGCGGGCCGGCTCCGGCCACCGGGGGCCCGGGTCCTGCGCGGCCGCCGCCCCGGCTGGCGCCTGGCGCCCGGAGCTCCGCCAGGGGGCGACCCGAGCCCGCGGCCACGCGTCCCGCCCTCCCGAAACTACAACTCCCAGGCCGCTCGGGGGTCGCGGCCGCGCCGCCCCGCCCCGCCGGTCGGCCCCCTCGGCGGCGGGCGGGGCGCGGCGGTCTCCAGGGCGACGCGGGCGCTGGGGCGCCGGGCGGGAGGCTGGCCCGCCCCCTATTGTGTGGCTGCGGGAGCCGGGCCGCGCGGCGCCGGGCAGGTGAGGGCGGGGGCGCGCCGGGGGCAGGGACGGCGGGGCTCGGGAGTCCCGGGGGCGCGGAGCAAGCGGGGGCTGGGGCACCGTGGGATTCTTTGGGTAGCAGAACTAGAGTTCTGGGGAGTGAGTGGGATTTTTGGTGGGCGGGTGGTGGGGGGTTCTCCGAGACCAGGAGGCGTCTGGAGGTAACGCGTGCGCGCGCGCGCGCGCGCGTGTGTGTGTGTGTGTTTGTCCCCGCGCGTGCGCGTCTGTGCATGGGGTGGGTCCTGGGGGGTTCCGAAAGGGAGAGTTCAGGGGTCCCGAGCAGGCGAAGGAGCAGGGAATTGGGGTGGGGTATCAGAGGAGTACTGTGGGCTGCGGCCGGAGAATTTTGGGAGGGAGATTCCAGGGAAAAGTGGGAGGATGGGGATTCTGGAGGAGACAGGAAGGGAGTTCCTTGAAGCGCGGAGGACCTGGTGCAGTTGGAGATCAGGGGTGGAAACTGGGAATTTGGGGGGACTGTGAGAAGTAGGGGTAGCTAGAATCGGAGCACTTGCTGGGGAGACCCGACAGGTGAGGACATGGCGGGGGGTGTGGGCAGAGGAGTAAGAAGATGTAGGAAAAGCAGAGGAATTCCGGGGGAAACCCGGGAGGGAGCCGGGGTTCCTATTCACTTGGAAATGATGTCAGGGAAGAATGGGAGAGCTGTCTGGGGGCAGGCGGAAGCAAGGGGGAATGTTTGCTGGTGAGTTGTCAGGAGTTCCATACCCGGGGCCCCCAAGTAGAAGCCGGGGTCAGGCTGAGGGACTTGGAGGATGGTTTAGGGCCAGTCCAGGACTGGGAGACCAGGAGTGGGGTGGAGACCACAGAGCAAAGTCCAACTGGGTTTGCGGGGCCCACCCAAGGCAGCTGCACCCCTGCCCCCAGCCCACTGTGATTACCCTAGATGCTCTGGGGCTGGAGCGGCCAGGGTTCCTACCTTCCGTGCCCCAGTGCTTACTCTGTATACCCTAGGGACTCGCAGGCTTTTTGGCTTCTGGGTCTTGCCTCTAGGGTTGGGGAAGGGAAAGCCCGGCAAACCCTGGGCCCCCAGGTCACTGGAGGACAGTGAATGGGAAGCCCTGGGGTGAGGCACCTGGTTCATGGTGGAGGGCTGCCTGGCAGCATCATGAAGGAAAAGTAGTACCAGCCGCCTGCCCCGGGACCTGCCCAGACCTGGAGGATGCTGGGGGTCGGGGGGAGCTTTCCATCAGGTGGGGGAGGCTGCCCCTCTTCTCCCAGTGCCTGACTCACTCACTGCCCAAGCAGTGTTGAGAGCCTGAGTGGAGAAAGAGATGCAAGGTCTCCAGCTTCCAGGGTTCACAGTGACTGGGGAAATGGGCAAGGAATTGTGTGTGGGGGTTCCCTGGGGGCCGCTTTGTGGGGGTTCTGATCCAGGCTTTGCCCTTCACTGGCTCGGTGCCCCTGAGCAAGCCTGCCTGGGATCCTGGGGGGGTCCTTATTTGTCACTGTGGGGTGGAGGTGCTGGTACCCGTTCTACCTTGCAATCTTGTTATTAGCAGCAGGACTAAGGAAGGAGCACAGAGAGGAGGCTGAACCACGGGGGCCTCTTCATCTCCCATTTTCCTGACACATCTTTTTGCAAGTGGATAGGAACCCTAGTTCCATCCCAGCTCAGCTTTCTGAGCACTTACGTAACCCCGAGTTTCCCTGGAGTTCCTCTGCCTTTCTTAAGATCTTCCTCCTCCTCTGCCCCACGCTCCCCATGTCCTCACCTGTCAGGTCTCCTCACCCGGTGCTCCCAGGCTCTTCCAGTGCTCCCACCCCGGCCCGGGGGGGGGGGCTCTTATTCCTTAGGCTGGCAGGATCTCTAGTCTCTGTGCACCTTCCCTACTCATCTGCTCTCCTCTCTCTTCCTTTGCTCTTCTCCTGGCCTTTCTGTAACTGTGGGGTTTCTTCTAGTCCTGAGTGTTGGCCAACTCTGTATGTTGCCTTGCATTTTGCATTTAGATCTGGTGGTGCTCCAGGGAGGTGTTCATCAGGTGTTATGTGAGCCAAGCCCTAATCATCCAGAAGAGCGAGAGCTGAAACCTGCCACTGATCAGAAGGCTTTGTGGGGCTTGCTGGGCTGTGGACACCCCTGGGCCCCTCCATCTGGGCCCCCGTGGATAGGAGGGGCCGGGCAAGCAGGCAGCTGGGCTATGGTTTGGTGCCTCAGTGTGGCCATCCTCAGCCTGATCATCAGCCAGGGGGCTGACGGTGAGCTGGACTCCCTGGGCTCAGGAGCTCCCCGCTGGCCTTGGCATGGGGGACATTCCCCAGGAGGGGTAGAGGGGGAATAGGGCTGGTTCTGGAAAAGTTGAGGATTCTCTCATTCGCTTCACTAAGTCCTGGGGAGCCCTCAGAGCCACTGAGGAGCGTCCTCTCCCAGCCCTGACTGGGGTCCCCACTGTCGGCCCCACCACGCAGGTCGAGGGAAGCCTGAGGTGGTGTCAGTGGTGGGCCGGGCTGGCGAGAGTGCGGTGCTGGGCTGTGACCTGCTGCCCCCGGCTGGCCGGCCCCCACTGCATGTCATCGAGTGGCTGCGCTTTGGATTCCTGCTTCCCATCTTCATCCAGTTTGGCCTCTACTCTCCCCGCATCGACCCTGATTATGTGGGTAAGACTTGTCCTCAGGTGGGAGGTTGGGAGGTGCTACCAACCCACCAAAGAAGGTGGGCTGGGGGGTGGAGGGCAAGCCCTCTTCTTTACTTCTCTGCTTCCACCCCCCCCCCCCCCACTGTCTCAAATGCCAGTTGGGAGGTTCTAGGCCTCTCGGGAGTGGGCTGATGGGCAGCAGGGTGGGTGGGTCTGTGACCCATCTGCTTCTCCAGTGGGGGCGCAGTCTGGTCTGAGTACAGAAGAGCATGTGCGTGGGGGAGGGGGGGTTGGTGAGGGCCCATTTCCCTAAAGATCAGGGAATGGATGGGGCCAGGCTGGGTTCCTGCTTCAGGTGGCTCCTGTCTGGATTTAAACTAGTGTATAGGCCTCCCAGGGGCCGCCTCCTCCGCCTCCTGCGCCCCCGCTGGCTGGCTCCCTCCGACAGCTTGGTTTCCTCCTAATCCCAGATGGATCCTTAATCTGAGTGGGTTTTCTCCAGGCCTCAGGGGGCAGTGTGTGGGAGGGCCCAAGGTGGGGGCTGGGGCTCCTGGGCAAGACAGTCTTTCTGCCTTCTTTTTCCGAGGGAAACCCCGGGAAAGGCCACCTGGGCAACGTTGGTGGGGAAGGAGACCCCCACCTTTTCCCTCTTGAGTTTGAATCCTGAGAGCAGCCCTAGGATTGGCTGAGCTCTTCCTGAGAGGCAGGCTGAGCTCAGGCAGGTGCTGCCAAAGGAAGAGTTTATTTTCAAACTGGGGGCAGTTGTTGGCAAACAGCCTGGTGGGAGCATATGTGTCTACACAGGCCCTGTGAGAGCTGATGAAAGCAGGCCCCAATTAGGACAGTGGGGGAAAAACAGCTGTGCCCACCAGCCCTCCCTCCCTGCCTCTGCAGGCTGGCCTGGAGGAGTTTGGGTCCTGGGGCGGAGGCTGGGCCACTACAGAATGTTCCCTGAGTGAGGACGGGGCAGGTGCCGGTGGGGCGGTGGAGGGAGAGGGCTTTTCCTGGAGGATGTGAAACTGTCTCTCTACCCTCTGTCCTGGCTTGGAATTCCTCTGGCCGACAAGCCCCTGGGTGGCTGGGAACTTTGTGACCGGAGGGTTTCCTTTCTCTCTGTTGCCCCTTGGAGTCACCCCTGGGGCAGTCACCCCTGGGGCTCTTCCTACCCTGCCCTTTGTGTCCACCGCTGCCCCCAGTCTGGAGCTCCTGGTCTGGCCAGCGCTAGTCTGGGGAGTCAGGGCCCTGAGGGGAGGCCCCCTGCACCCATTAACTCTCTTACCACCTCCCAGTGTGGAAGGGGCCTCTCAGCCTTTGTGTAGGGGATGGGGAACTGCGGTTGCTAGGCAACAGGAGGTGGAGGTTGCTAAGGACAATGCTCTCCTGTCATAAGCCCTCTGGGCAAGGGAAGGAGACATGGTCCCGGACTGTGTGTGAGGCCTGTGGCCTAGAATGTGGGAGGGACCCTGCCTGTGACCAAAGCTCCCCATCTTTGAGGACTCCAGAATCCATCTGGTGGAGGAGCCGGGATTTACAGACGAGCACAGAGTAGGAAAGAGCAGTGTGGAACAGGCCGAGACAGCATCCGGGATGAAGGCAGCGACTGTCAGGCACCCAGCACAGAGCCCGCACGGGGTGCCTTCGTGGCCCCAGAGCCCAGAGGGATGGCGGCCTTGGCTTACTTATGCCAGCTCCCCGGGTGGGACCTGCTCTTCTAATCCAGGCGCCGGCTTTGGTCTTTGGTCTTTGACTTCCGTGCTGTCTTTCTTGGGAGTTTGAAGGTAGCCCGCGCGGCAGAAAGGCACGGGTTTTCTCTCTGCCCTGAGTTGTGTGGTTCAAAGCACACAACTCTCTGTTCTGTTCAGAACCCCTGCTCTCTCCAGTCATCTCCCGTTGCTACCCTCCCCGTGGTCCCTGGAAGCCCTCAGTATTCCTCTCGCTCTGTGGTCCTTGGAATATCTGGACACGGCAAGCACCGTTTCCTGAACTGTGTGTATGTGAACTTGTACATGTACATGAGTGTGGGTTCTCTGCCTTCCGAGAGCTTGAGAGCAGAGTCTGGGTCTCCTGCTCTCTTTACACACCGCTGCATGTGGGAGGTCTGGAGCCCACCAGGCTCCGGCCCTGCGGGTCCTTTCCTTTAAGTGAAATCTTAGGAGGATTAAATATGGTGCCGGTACTCAATGCCCGTGGTCCAGGTTCAGTGCTCAGTCTCCCTTCTCTCTCCTTCCTTCCTTGTAGAACTTGAGGGTCGCCATCGTGAAAAGTTGCTATCCTGTGGCACTTAGGAGAGCTCGCATGCTGGGCTGTGCAGGGCTCTGTGACGAGGCCGATTAGGGTGATGGAGGAATCCCGGAATCCCAGAGCGGGGCAGAGGGGTGTGACTATGTTAAATATTTACCTGCAAAGTCTAGGCTTATCTCCTGGGTGGGGATTTCAACACCTAGCCCATGAAGCACCTAGTCCACACACATTTTGGAGAATCCACACCCCTGGACCTCATCCTTGGAAGGAAAAAGTCCCTTGCCTAAGGTCACCAGGCCAGCCTGAACGGGATCATTCTCCTCCTCCTCCCTGACAGCACTAGGAGCACTGCAGCCTTCGATTATATTTTGGAAAGATCACCCCGGAGGTAGAAGAGAAGCAGACACACAGCATCAGAATTTCCAGTATTAGGAAGGGCCGATTAGGGGCTCTGTCTGGACGGTTGGTGCGGGCACGTGGAAGGGACTTGTCTTAGAGCTGCAGTGGTTTTGTGTAACCCCCCAAATTTAGAAAATCTCATCCGTCCGCATCAAAGGTCAAGGTGTGGTGGACTGATGCTTGTAACAGAAGTAACAGAAGGTAGGCTCAAGGCAGGGAGACGACCTGGCGGACTGTGGAATAACTGAGGGGAGAGGTGCTATGGGACCACACTAAGGTGAGGATGCTGGAGAAGAAACAGATATTGAGGAGGCAGAATTTCGAAGATTTACTGAACACGTAGGTGTGGGAGGTAACGGATAGGAGTCTAGGTGGTCTCAGGTTTCTGGTAGGGCAGCTTGGTGCCTGGTGGGGCTGGCCACTGCTCGGGGCAGAGGACCTCGAGGATGTGTTACCAGGCAAGGGGCAGGGTCAAGCTTGAGTCCAGCTTCTGATTTCAAACGCTGTGCTCATGCGTTTGTTCAACAATATGTGAGCACCGGCCGAGGCGCCGTGCTCCCTGAGCCCCGGCCCAGCCAGATTTGCCTTCCCTCTCTTACAGAAGAAACTGAAGCTGGCTAACTTGTCCAAGGGAGTCTCTCTGGCTCCCGAGTGCAGGCCTCTGTCACTAGGCTGCCCTGCCGGGGACACCCGAAGTGGTGTGGGGGGGGTGTGCTGAGAGATTTGTGGGGGCGGCCTCCGTCTGAGCCTGGTGGTGTGCCGGATGCTGACTGAGGGTGGACATGTGTGTCTGCCCGTGCTGGGCTGTGTGTCTTTGTGGAGCTCCACAGGAGCTCCACCCAGCCGGGGCCTGGGTGCCCTGGGGCGTGAGGGGATGGGGTGAGGAGGCTGCTGACCTTGCTGCCTGGCTGGGCTGGACTCTGGCCACCCTAAGGCGCTTAGGCCGTTGATAATAGCCCTAAGGGATTAGGGGCTTTGGGAGGCGAGGTCTGGGTCCCTGCTCAGGGCCCCAAACACTGCTGAGGTTTCCAGGGACTGTCCTTTGGCAGGAGGAGTACTCTGGGAGCCAGACCTGGCCCCTATAAAGAGTCGTGGGGTGGGGCAGGTCCTGTAAGAATCATGGGGAGACTAAGTGTGGCTCTTAAGCCCCCCTACCCCAACAGCCCTTGAAGCCCCCTGCGGTTCAGTGGAGTGTCTCGTCCACCTGCTGCCACTCTGGGTTTTTCTTTGTCTAAACTGGGTCCCAGCTGCTGAAAGGCAGAGGTGACCCGGGGCTGAATGGAGGGATCTGCCCTCAGTGACCCCAACCCCACTGTGTCTCTCCGGGCCAGGCCCCACTTGATCAGGGTAACTGGAGGAGACTGGGCCTGTTCTTGAGCTCTGAGAATACCCAGCATGACCAGGGCCTTGGGGCTCCTTTCCCAGGGCGAATCCGGCTGCAGAAGGGGGCATCTCTCCAGATCGAGGGGCTCCGAGTGGAAGACCAGGGCTGGTACGAGTGCCGAGTGCTCTTCCTGGACCGGCACAGCCCTGAGGACGACTCGGCTAACGGCTCCTGGGTGCACCTCACAGTGAACTGTATGAAGCTGGGGGCAGGTGGCGGAGAAGGGGGAGGGCAGCATGATGGGGACCTGTGCCTGGGGGGGGTGTGGTCCCCATGCCCCACCCTTGCTGACACCCCCTTGTTTGCTAGCTCACTGTCTGCCTCTTTCCCCTCCCACCCCCACGCCGGCCCTTCCAGTTCTTCAGTCTAAGTCCCAGCTGCCTGCTAGGCTCGGTTCCCGTCTTCCCTGTTCCCGCCTCTCTGGCCAGGAGGGGGGAACGGGACGGGGGTCGTGGGGCCTGGAGTGAGACACAGCTCACTTATGTACATAGCATGGTGTTTTCTCAAAACACCTCTTAACCCAGTACCTCATCAATTCTCTCTCAGCCCTAAGAAGGAAGGGAGGTCCTAATCATTCCTGTTTCATTGTGGAGACTGGATCATGCCACGGATAGGGGCAAAGCAGAGTCTCCCAGAGCAGGGCCAGAGGCCACTAGCTCCCCCCGCCCAGCCCCCGGCCCGTGTGTGGCCCCTGTTGCCAGCTCTCCAGGCCTGTGCAGAGATGGGCTGGCGCATTCCTCGCTTGGCCCCGAGTGCAGCAGGGTGGGCCTGGGCTGGTGGGCTGACCTGCCGCCCTGGCCCTCGGACCCTGCTCTTTGGACGGATATCTGGTACCCCCTGGTGCCTCTCTCTCTGCAGCACCCCCTCAATTCCTGGAGACGCCTCCCCAGGTGCTGGAAGTTCGGGAACTGGAGGCTGTGACCCTGCGTTGTGTGGCCCGCGGCAGCCCACAGCCCCATGTGACTTGGAAGCTCCGAGGACAGGACCTTGGCCAGGGCCAGGGTCAGGTGCAAGTGAGTCCTGGGCTAGGCAGGGGGAGTAGTTAGAGTGTGAGGGGCAGGTGGAGGCCCGGGGTCCCGGGGAGGGGGGCGGCTGGAGGACAGGGGCAAAGGCCATGCTGGGAGACTGGCTGGAGGAGGGGCTCTGCATTGGCTTCCTGGGCCTGGCGTGCTGCCTCCCTCTGCCGGCCAGCCTCGGGAGTGCAGGGTCTGAGGCCGGCCCGAGGGAAGGGGCGGGAGGGGAGGGGAGGCATGTGAGACCTTCCTCGTCCCCTCCTACCCTAGGTGCAGAATGGGACGCTGTGGATCCGACGGGTGGAGCGAGGCAGCTCCGGAGTCTACACCTGCCAAGCCTCCAGCACCGAGGGCAGCACCTCCCACGCCACCCAGCTGCTGGTGCTAGGTGCTGTCCGGGGGCAGGGCTGGGAATTGGGCCTGTGACCTGTGTGACCTGTGGCTGGGGGGGATGCACACAGTAGGTGTGGGGAGGGGTGTGTGGAGAGAGAGGGAGCTCCCAAAGCAGGCTGGTGCTCCAAAACCAGCATCTTAATTTTAAAAGGATCAGTGAATGGACAAGTAGATATTTAGCGCCCAGCAGTGTGGTGTGTGAGACCCCCCCCGACCCCCAGTTTCCTCGTCTATATATAAGGAGGTTCAGATCTGCATTTTAGGACTATTACAAGAATTTAACCGAGCACAGTGATCAACACGTAGTAATTCCTGCCCAAGTCCTTCTGAGGAAAGCTGAGCCCAGGGCCTGGACTCTGCTGCGGGGGAAGTCAGAGGAGCGAGCCAAGTGTCGCTCTCCTTGGTACTGGGGGCAGGCCTGCTGCCTAACTGGTACGGGCGAAGTTGGCTGGCGGCCCGAAGGCCCCAAGGAGCCTTGCCTACCCTGCTGACCTTGGGCAGCGCTCCTTACTTCTCTGCCTCTGAGCCTTCAATTTCTTCATCTGTGAAGGGGAGACAGGAATTCCTCCCACAGAAGGCGCCAGTGAGGATTAAAAGAGATGGTGAGGCAGCGTGCTTACGCCAGCTCGGATCGCTACCTCTTAGGACTGATGCTGGCACAGCGGGGCCCAGGGAGGGGCGCGGGCCGTGGAGCAGCAGATGGGAGAGACTATGTGGTCTGGCCAGGCCCTGTGGGAAGAGCGTTCCGGACAGGGTTCAGAGAGCAGAGGCCGGGCAGTGGGAATGAGGCTGGCACGGGGCAGAGCCCGCTGCCCATACTGACCTGAAAGAGTCTCTAATGGTTGGCCAGGCCGGGAGCGGTTGTGAGTTCTTGAGCAGGAGCGTTCTGTGGCCAAAGGGGGCATTTCTGCATGAATGGCCACTGGAGTGGCAGAGATGGGGGAGCCGGGGTCAGGGCTTGCTGCAGTATCTTGGGGTAAGGTATTGGGTATCCGCAGTAGGGTAGGACGCACAGAGGTGACTTCAGATGTGACAGATGAGGGATGTAAAGGGTAAGTGAGCAGAGAATAAAACCGATCCCCCCCCCCCAACACACACACATGCACACACACTGCATGCATGTGTGCACGCACACACAGCTTCTGAGCAGGGGAATCTGGGTGAATGGTGGTGTTCCTGGAGGGAAGGGGAGTGGGTCTGGGGAGAGAAGGAACTTTTCTCACGTACAGGGTTAGGGCCCGTTGCAGCTCCCCAAGGCCCTGTAACAGCCCCTTCTGTATCCCGAGGGCAGATCCGGGAAGAACTGCAGAAGTGACCTCAGGGTTCCGGGAGGGCTGTGGGCTGAGGCCCCTCTCTCCTCTTGTGCTCCCCCACAGGTCCCCCAGTCATCGTGGTGCCCCCCAAGAACAGCACGGTCAATGCCTCCCAGGATATTTCCTTGGCCTGCCGGGCTGAGGCGTACCCCACTAACCTCACCTATAGCTGGTTCCAGGACAGCATCAATGTATTCCACATTAGGTGGGGCTCTGGGCTGGGTGGGGGGACTGGTAGGCAGCCTTTGAGGAGCCCCTCAGCTGAGCAAGCCTGGAGCCCAGGCCCATACATGCCATTTTGCAGCCGCCTGCAGCCCCGAGTGCGGATCCTGGTGGACGGCAGCCTGCGCCTGCAGGCCACCCAGCCCGATGACACGGGCCGCTACACCTGTGTGCCCAGCAACGGTCTCCTGCGCCCGCCCTCGGCCTCCGCCTACCTCACGGTGCTCTGTAAGCCTGACCCAGTTCCCTCCCCAGCCTGCTCCCCCTCCCCTGGGCCAGGCCGAGCTCCTGCCCTCCAATCTGCCACTGCTTCCCCCACGCCCCCCCCCCAGACCCAGCCCTGGTGACAGCGATGCCTCCTGAGACACCCCTGCCCATAGGCATGCGGGGGGTGATCCGGTGCCCGGTCCGTGCCAACCCCCCACTGCTCTTTGTCAGCTGGACCAAGGATGGGCAGGCCCTACAGCTGGATAAGGTAGGGGCCTCGGGCCGGGGGGACGGAAGGGCTTAGATTGGTGTTCTCGTCAGGACAGCTGGGCTGGAGTTAGCTCCGTGGAATTCAGGTCGGCCACTAGGGATACACTTCTTCCCCGGGGCTGTGTGGGCTGTTCGGAGAGTGGGAGCACCACATCCGTCCTTAAGGAGGGTACAGCCTGGATGGGGTAGGACAGCACACTCTGCTGGAAGGCCAGGGCTGGTTGAGGACAGATCAGCAGCAGCTTCTGGGACTTCGGTGATGGGCCTTGCGTGGTGCACAGACATTCCAGGCGGAAACCAGGGCCCCGAGGCAGGAAATGGTGCAGTCTGTGTAGGCCGTGACGAGCCCTCGAGTTGGGGGGGGGCGTCACAGTGCCTGTGGGGACCTGAGGCTACTGAGAAAGCTCGAGGGGCAGGTGGGGGCCAAAAGGGAGCACTGTGGATGCCAAGTGACTGTTCCCTCGTTCCCGGGCAGTCTTTGTTTGTCTTCAAAGAGTACACATTCCGTGTGGGCGACCACCCGTCCTTGAATCCCAGTGCCCCTGGGGGCTTCCGCAGGAGGACTCAGTACATTTTTGTTGAATGTTACAAAAAAAAGTCCGCAGGCAGTTGGAGCCCGTGAAGTTGTCTGAGCAGAGGTGTGATAGCTTTGGAGCTTGTTGAGTCTGTCAGCGAGGGGAGGACAGAGTGGACGCAGGGAGAGGGGTTCAGAGGCTGTTGAGACAGTCTGGGGAGAGGTGAGGAGGTCATGGGGGTGGACGGGCTTGACGCCTAGACAAACGCCTTCCCAGAGGACCACGCTGGTGAGCGTTTGGATGGGGCAGTGAGGAGTCAGGAGTCTGTGCTTAGTAGGGACAGTGAGGCCCTTAACACAGAGATAGGGAAAGGAAGGGCTTTGGGGTGGAAGATGCTGACTTTCATCATGGAATGCTGGAAAGACAGGTGGGGGATACCCCAGGCAGGCAAGGAGCCCCCTACCAGGGCTCAGCTCCAGGGGGCGCCCCGGGAAAGAGAAGTGAAGGCCTGGAGTTCAGAGAGAGGTCCGGCCTGGAGGAGGAGTCCTCTGCAGGGAGGTGCCTTTCTCCTCCCTCTCCCGCCCCTGCCCAGCTGCTTTGAATAGTGGCCATCTCCTCTCCGCTTCCCTCCAGCTCCCTGGCTGGTCCCAGGGCCCGGAGGGCTCACTGATCATTGCCTTGGGGAATGAGGATGCTCTGGGAGAATACTCCTGCACACCCTACAACAGTCTCGGTACCGCAGGGCCCTCCCCGGTGACCCGCGTGCTGCTCAAGGTGAGGCTGTGGCCGGGCCAGCAGCACTGGGCCGGGTGGCTGGGGATGCGCCCTGGCTGGCGCCGGCTGACCAGGGGGTGGGGCGGTCAGTGTGGGGAGGGGCTTCCGAGTCTGTTTCCCACGGTGGGCACAGCCGTAGCTACCAGACGCCGTCCCCGAGGTTTCTGCAGAGATGGTGCTGGGAGGTGGGATGGGAGGCACACACATCCCCAAAGTAAGATCCCCCGCTGGTCCAGCTCACTAACCTTGGCCTCTCTGGAGGGGGAGGGGGAGGGGTGAGTAGCAGAGGGGAGGGTGAAAGTTCTGTGGAGGTTTATACGTCCCCAGAGAGGCCTCCCAGCCCCCAAGTCCTTGTGCAGCCCCCCGTTTCCCTTCAGCCCTGCGCGGAGCAGAGACTACAGGTAGGGAGATGGGGCCTGAGATGGGGTACGACCGGAGCCCCCCCAAGAGAGGAGTGTGGTCCTTAGGTAGCAGGGTGAGAGGCCCCTCCCGATGCCAGATCTGGCTTGCAGGCTCCCCCAGCTTTTCTAGAACGGCCCAAGGAAGAATATTTCCAGGAAGTAGGGCGGGAGCTACTCATCCCCTGCTCAGCCCAAGGAGACCCCCCTCCTGCTATCTCTTGGGCCAAGGTAAGGCTCCCGACCCTGCTCTGCCTGCATTCACGCCCACGACGCCCCTGCTTCTCCCTGCCCCTGGTCATTCTGTGGGAAGGAGGGGGCGGTCAGGGGCAGGGTGGGGAGGACACTGGAGCTGCCCTTGGTGAGGGGTGGCTGCGTGTGTCCTCAGGGCTGACCAGTGGTTCCGTAGGTGGGCCAGGGGCTGCAGGGCCAGGCCCAGGTAGACAGCAACAGTAGCCTCATCCTGCGGCCACTGACCAAGGAGGCCCATGGGCGCTGGGAGTGCACCGCCAGCAACGCTGTGGCCCGAGTGGCCACCTCCACTCAAGTCTACGTGCTGGGTTAGTGGCTGGAGGGCCGGCCGGGGCCAGAGGAAACCGTGTGGGACAGGAGATGGGGGGCGGTTATTTTTGGAGGTCCAGGTGGGCATGGTGGTTGAGGGAAGCTGGGATGATAGGTAGAAGTCAGAGGCCCTGGGACTCCCCTTAGCTCTTCACCTTCCCTCAGGGCCCTGACCATCATCCCTCCCTCAATTCCCCCTCCCCAGGCACCAGCCCCCACGTTGTCACCAATGTGTCCGTGGTGCCTTTGCCCAAGGGTGCCAATGTCTCCTGGGAGCCTGGCTTTGATGGTGGCTATCTGCAGAGATTCAGTGTCTGGTATACCCCACTGTGAGTGACCTGCCCCTGCCATTCCTGTTTCCCCCCATTCCATCTGACCCTCTGCCCTTTCCCCCACCCCTCCAGCCCAGCCCTTGCCCTAACTCTGCCCTATTTCTAGGGGATCTGAGGTGTTCAGGGCCCAGGTCCTGAGACCCCGGAAGGCTGAGGAGAGGGGACGGGTCAGATCTCTGGACTCCAAAGCTTCCTGGCCCTTCTAGTTCATGAGGTGCCCCCATTTCCTCATGTGCTCCAGGGCCAAGCGTCCTGACCGAACCCACCATGACTGGGTGTCCCTGGCAGTGCCTGTGGGGGCTGCTTACCTCCTCGTGCCAGGGCTGCAGCCCCATACCCAGTACCAGTTCAGCGTCCTAGCTCAGAACAAGCTAGGGAGTGGGCCCTTCAGCGAGATCGTCTTGTCTGCCCCTGAAGGTGAGAGACCTCTGCCCTGAGAGCAGCTGACAGGGTGGGAAAGGGCTGGTAGGGAAAACCCAGACGTGGGACGAGCTGGGTGGGAGGGGTCAGAGGTGCTGGGCAGCTTGGGGTCCACAGGTGTTTGTGGAACAAGATTCAGATTCGTCTTTAGGGGCTCTGGGAGAATGGTTGGGTATGGAGGTGGGGGCAGGGGTGGTGGTGAGAGAGGGGTTGGAGGGCTGGCATGTGGGGGAATGGTCAGGGGACAGGGGAAGGGCGCTGGGAGCCCTGTCTCCATCATGCCTGCCTGTCCTGTTCAGGGCTTCCCACCACACCAGCTGCCCCCAGGCTTCCGCCGACTGAGATGCCACCTCCCCTGTCACCTCCCCGAGGCCTGGTGGCAGTGAGGACACCCCGGGGGGTGCTCCTGCACTGGGATCCCCCGGAACTGGTCCCTGAGACGCTGGACGGCTATGTCCTGGAGGGACGGCAAGGCTCCCAGGGCTGGGAGGTGCTAGACCGGGCCGTGGCAGGCACGGAAATGCAGCTTCTGGTGCCAGGACTCATCAAGGTGTGTGGGGGAGGCAGGCACAGGGAGCCTCCTCCTCTCGGCCGTCCAGGCCCCAGCTCCAGCCCCCAAACCTCAGCCTCCCACCCCAACCTCCCAACTGCAGTCTTTCTGAATGGGGCTGGGGTGGGCGGCGCTGGCCCCTGACCCCCTTCCTGGACCCCCACCCCCAGGACGTTCTGTACGAGTTCCGCCTTGTGGCCCTCGCGGGTAGCTATGTCAGCGATCCCAGCAACACGGCCAACGTCTCCACTTCCGGTGAGAACCGGGCGGGAGGGCAGAGCGCTGGGCACGGGGGAGGGGGGGGGCTCCGAGCCCACTGTCGCGGGCACCGACCCCCTACCCCCCTCGTGGCCCCTCGCCCAGGCCTGGAGGTCTACCCCTCGCGCACACAGCTGCCCGGCCTCCTGCCCCAGCCGGTCCTGGCCGGCGTGGTGGGCGGGGTCTGCTTCCTGGGCGTGGCTGTCCTCGTGAGCATCCTGGCCGCCTGCCTGACCAACCGGCGCAGGGCAGCCCGCCGCCGCCGCAAGCGCCTCCGCCAAGGTAGGCCCCTGAGGCCGCGCCCACGGCAGGGCCCCGCCCTCCCTAGACCCCGCCCGCCGGGGGGGTGGAAGGCCCCACCCCCAAGCCCCTCCGCGCGCGGCCAGGTGCGTCCTGTCCGCCGGCACCGTCTCGGGGCGGGAGGGCTTGCCAGCGGGCGATGGCTGAGCCTCAGCGTCTGGGGCCCTGGAGGGCCTGAGTTTTGCCGGTGTCCTCTCTGGTTCTCCTGCCCGAACAGATGCGCCCCTTATCTTCTCTCCGCCCGGGAAGTCAGCTCCACAGTAAGTCCCTCCACCTGCCCTCTGCGCCCACGATCTCGGCTTCGGTGGTGGTGCCTTGGGGTGGGCTGGGAGGGGCGGAACAGAAGTGAGAACGAGGTGAGGGTGGGAGTGCAGAGGCCCCAGCTTGGGGCCTGTCCACTGTTGCCTCTCCCTTTCCTCCACCTCTCCACCACGTGAGTCCTTGTCTCTGGTACCCTCCCTAGCTCTGCTCTGTTGTGCAGCAAATGTCTCAAGGCCTGATGCTGGTTCCTGGGAGGGGGACTGGCCCCCTGCCACAGAGGCTGATCCCCTGTCCTTCCCCAGCTCCGCTCCGGGCTCGGGCAGCCCCGATAGTGTGGCGAAGCTGAAGCTCCAGGGTTCCTCAGTCCCCAGCCTGCGCCAGAGTCTGCTCTGGGGGGAGCCTGCTGGCCCCCCCAGCCCCACTCGGGATCCTCTGCCTAGTCGGGGGCCCTTACCCCTGGAGCCCATTTGCCGGGGACCGGATGGCCGCTTTGTGATGGGACCCAACGTGGGGAGCCCCCAAGAAAGGTCAGGCTCTGAGCGAGCTGAACCTCGGACCCCGGCCCAGCACCAGGCCAGGTCCTATGACTGCAGCAGCAGCCCCAGTGGGATGCCCCAGCCCCTCTGCATTGCAGACATCAGCCCTGTGGGGCCCCCTCCCGCAGCCCCACCTAGTCCTCTGCCTGGGCCAGGACCTTTGCTCCAGTACCTGAGCCTGCCCTTCTTCCGGGAGATGAATGTGGATGGGGACTGGCCCCCTTTTGAGGAGCCTGCTCCTGCTCCACCCCCAGATTACATGGATACCCGGCCCTGCCCCACCTCCTCTCTCCTTCACCCCCTGGACTCCGACACGGTGTCCCCCAGGGCAGCGCTTCCTGGGGCAGTGATGGGGGCCAGGGCCAACCCAGAGCCCCTGTACACAGCACTGGCTGACTGGACGCTGAGGGACCGGCTGCTGCCAAGCCTTCTCCCTGCCGCCCCTCGGGGCAGCCTCACCAGCCAGAGCAGCGGGCGGGGCAGTGCCTCGTTCCTTCGGCCCCCCTCTACGGCCCCCTCTGCAGGAGGCAGCTACCTCAGCCCTGCTCCGGGAGACACCAGCAGCTGGGCCAGTGGCCCTGAGAGGTGGCCCCGGAGGGAGCATGTGGTGACAGTCAGCAAGAGGTGAGGACAGTCCCTGCTCATCCCTGCCCGGGCTCCAGGTTCTGCCCAGACTTCCCCTGATGCCCTGTGCCTTCCGGGCTCCACCCCCACCCTGGGACCAGGAGAACTTGTCTCCTGTTAGAAGCTTCTGCTGAGGTCCAGGGATCTTCAGGGGACTTACGGCCCCACCTGAGCTTGGGGACTCTGGGCTGGGGCTTTTTTGGTCACCTTCAGTTCCTCCACCCAATACGGGACATTTGTCCCTTTTAACAGGAGGAACACGTCTGTGGATGAGAACTACGAGTGGGACTCCGAGTTCCCCGGGGACGTGGAATTGCTGGAGACCCTGCACCTGGGCTTGGCTGGCCCTCGCACCCGAGCTGAAGCCGAGCCAGAGCTAGGTGCGCGAGCCCTCCAGAGAGGCCGTGTGGCCTTGCTGCTCCACGTTTCGCCCGTCTGGTCCCAGTCGGGCCCCGTGCCCCAGGCTTGCGCGCGCTCCCGGGCCTCATCTGCATCGGCTGGGCCTGGGCGGCTTCGTGGTGCCAGCGACCCTCCGACCTCTCCCTGTCCTTGTGCTGCCCTCCCCTTGCAGATGTGAAGACTCTGGAGGAGGGCGGCTTCCCGAGTGTGGCCCACGCTTCAGGCCCTGAAGCCCGCTGCGCTGCCCTCCGGGAGGAGTTCTTGGCTTTCCGGCGCCGCCGAGATGCCACGAGGGCCCGGTTATTGGTCTACAGACAGCCAGCCCCCCACCCTGAACAGGCCACTCTGCTGTGAAGGCTGGGTGACGGCGCCCAGGCCCTGCACGTGAGGGCCCAACAAGACCCAGCTCCGGCCTGGGACGCTGCTTCTGCCCCTTTGGTGCCCAGGCATAGCCTCTGATGGTGGGCAGGGGTGGGCTTGGTATGAGATGTCTGTGCTGGGCCCCTAGAGCCTGGGGACTGGAACAGGGATCTTAGGTCTGCCCGTGTGCGTGTGTGTGTGTGTGTGTGTGTGTGTTGATAGTGATGGTGTTTGTGGTGTGGGTGAGGTTTTTTACAGGTGAATAAAGAAAGTCTGAAAAATGTTTCTGTGTGTCTTCTGCCTTTGAATCTGAGAGGGAGGTAGGAAAATCCCTGAACCCTTAAAAAGGAGGGGACTCTTCCTGAATGAACAGAGGTTCATTCAACATCCTTGTAGAAAGCATTTATTGAGTGCCTACTGAGGTCAGCTACTAAGACCAGCCATTGAGTTAGATGCTGAGAAAACAAAGTTCACTAAGTCAAGCCTTTGCCCTTGGCAAGTTCCTTCTAGTCCGTGAAGCAGGCAAAGGGACAGTTACAGTGTGATGTGGTAAGTTCTGTGATAAAGCTATGTGTTGCATATTGTGGTCTCACAAAGGAAAGCGTCAGCAATGAGTGCTTACAGCATGCGCTGGGACAGCGCTACCTATGGGGGGGTCTTCATGGAGTGGGGGTAACAGCAATAGTGAGCAGCCGAGCCCCCACTTGTGCCAGGGATGACTTTAAGCTCCTTACACCTTACATTTTCCACCACTCTGAGGTAGGTAGAATGCCTGGCTCCACTTTCTAGACTGGGGAACTGAAGCATAGAGGCTTTAGGAATTTGTCCAGAGGTCACACAGCGGGTATGGAGTAGGGTAGGTCAGAAGTTGGTCAAAAGAGGGAAAGCACCCCAGGCAGAAGGCACAGAGGAGTGAAAACACTTGGTCTCCTGGGGACTCAGTTGGTACTGGATTGTAAGATTGGGGAAGAGGGGATGGTGAGGTGGACAGTGGACACTGGTGGTTGATGTCCTTGGAAACCAAGCTAAACCATAGCTTCTACCAAACAGGAAGAACCCCACTGTCTGATGAAGGCAGGGACTCCGCCCGAGGGGCATAGCTCAGGAGAAACCTGAAGAGGGGTGCTCCTTCCACCCCTAAACTATGCTCCTCTCCACCCTCAGACACTGAACCGCCAACCTCCTTCTCCCCTGAGGCCTCCTCCCTGACCTGGCATCTCTGAACCCCGGGTCCCAATGCTGATCCACACCCCTTGGGCCCTGGGCAAAGAGTGACCTCACTGTGAGTTCCTGCCCAGGCCTGAAGAAGGCGAGAACAGGAGCACGTGCGTGCGGGTACTGCCCTGGCCTGCAGCCCTAGCTCAGTCACACCCTAGTCACTTGGGGGGCGGGGAGGGTCTTCCTGTGCTTCCGTTTACCTAACCACCCTTTTTAAATCAAGAGGCCTCATCTCGCATAAACACGACCATGGTCTTGAGCTAACCTTCCAGGCAAAAAGCTTCCCACCAAGGCGTAAGTTTAAGAGCTCCGGGGTGGAGGCCGAGGTTCTCACGGGTGGAGACCAGTACTGTGGCCCGGACTCCCCAGATCCTTTCGCCCAGGCGCCCGCCCCCCGCCCCCCTCCCCAAAGCTCTGCCCTTCGCTCCCGCGCTGTGGCGCCTTTAAAGCCTCTGGGCGCTCGCCCCGCCCCGGGTCCGCCCCGTCCAAGGCGGGATCCCGCTGAAAACCCCCCGGCCCGGGCCGGGCGCGCCACTCGGCCCGCAGCCGCTGCCAGGAGTGTGCCGCACCGGCCCGCCAACGGTGAGCGGGGGGAGGGCGGGGGGCGCGCCCCCAGGAAGCGGGAGGCCAGCGCTGGCGACTTGCTCCCCGGCTGGGGCGAGGGTCCGGCGACCGCTCTGCTCGCCCCGTGCTGTCGGGTCCTGTCCCCAAGCCCCGACCCGGCATTGCTGGGCGATGAGGTCAGCCGAGGTTGCGGGAGCACGGACGGGGCGTCCATCCAGAGCGGGGGTCGGGGGGGGGGACTCGGCCTTCGGGGGAGAGGATCGGCGGGCGTCGGGGCTTGGCTTGGCGTGCCCCGAGGGCGGGCGCGCCCTCGGAGCTTCCCCGCGACCCTCACTTCCGGGTCCCAGGAGCACGTGCGGGAGATGCCCGCGTTCCGCGGCCCCGAGGCCGCCCTTTCCGTTCCCCTTCCCGCCGCTGTCCCGCTGGCGAGTCGGGGTCACGGGCTGGGGAGGACAGTCCCCCGACCTCGGGCTCCGGGGGCTGCCGCCCGCGCTGGCGGGCGGTGTGGGGAGGGGGCTGCTTGCGGGCGATCCTGCCCCCGCGCCCGCCGGGGCCCCCACCCCGCGCCCCCTACTGCTGGGAAAGCCGGCGGGGGCTGCGGGCGGGCGGGCTGCCCAGACCACTGCGTCACCCCAGCGGCGGGCGGTGGGTGACTCATCCGCCTGTAACGGCCCAGGGTGTGGCGAGGCGGGGCGGCGGGGCCGGACCTGCAGGACCGGAAGTGGACGGCCGCCTTCCCGGCCCTGCAGGCCCCCTGGAGCCTCCTGGAGCCCGTGCCCGGGGAGTTCTGGGGCAGCCTGGCATCTGGGAGCAGAAAGCGTGGCGGGATTGGAGGGTGGGGGTGGGGGTGGTGGAAGTCCCGGGTACGGGGAGCCCTGTGGCTTGGCTGGGCTCTCCCTAGTTCTGACTCCAGAGCACCAGACGGAGGGACAGCTCCCCCTCTCCAGCGCCCCTCCCGATTTCTCCTTCCTCGTCCCGCGCGCGGGGAGACCTACAACCGCAGAGGAGGCCGGGGTAGCGTGGGGCTGCGGGGCCCGGCCCTGCGGGAGGCTACCGGTAGTCTTTGTCCGACTGCAGCCCCCCTCCAGCGCCCCAGCCCTCCTCTGCCCCCTGGATTGGCCTCGAATCCTTCCTTCGCCTCAGCCCTTCTCGCTCCGGGATTTTTAGGCAGCGGGCTCTCTAACTGCGAGCACACCCTCCGTTCGCAGAGCATTTCTTCTCCTGAACTATTCTTGAGCCCGCTTCTCTACCCCCAAACTTGTAACTTCCCACGCCTTCAAACGCCCTCAGCCTCCGCCGCTGCCCCCCAGAGGGATCCCTCGCACCTGCCTGCACCTGGGAACTGCCGGGGGTGGGGGGGTTGCTTTTTCCACGGAGGCCGCCTCTGGCCCCGGTGCACGGAGCCTCTTCACCACGGCGTGTGTGTTGAGTGCGTGTTTCTTCCCGGTGCCCCCACCCTGCCGGGTTCCTGTGTTTGGTACACAGAAGCCATGGCAACGGCCCCACCTCACCCCTCCTCCCGCAAGCCTTGGACTTCCTGTTTGTGCCGCTTCAGCTTTCTCTTCTGCTCGCTGACGTGATGGTGAGGGGCTGCCCCCCGGGTGGCTCCTCGGTCACAGGTGTCCACCCCCCTTGCCCTGCCTGCCCGCTCTGCACTTCACTTCGGGGGCAGGGGCCCCCGCTGGCTCCTTCAGAATAGCCCTAAGCCCGATTCTGACTTGGGACGGTCCCCTGCGAACTGTGTGCACAATGAATGGAGAGTCTCTTTGTCTTCCCCTGTGACACATCCCGGGGCCCTAGCCACCCCAGCCACCCCAGCCACCCCAGCCGGGGACCCTTGCCCTTGACATCTGCGTGGGGCGGGGCTCGGTGAGCGTCCTGCTCAGGGTCTGGGGGAGGCCTTCTCCCTTCCCGGACCATTGTAACCTTGTGGATGGGGGTGAGGGCTCCCACGGCTGCAGGCAGCTCTGGCTTGGGTAACCCGCCCCCCCGACTCCCCACCAAGTGGTTCAGCTTTTGTCTTCTCTTCGGATCCCCAGCCCTGGGCATCTCCTACACAGCTCCCCACCCCAGCAGGCACCTGGCCCTCTTCCCTTCCTTTGAGGGACGGCTGCAGAAGGTCCCCTGGGTGTCACGAGGGTGGGCCACCCCAGCTCCAGCACACCAGCCACCGCCAGTCAGCTTGCGCCTGAGAAAACCCTGCAGGCAAGCTGGCCAGGCCTCCCCTTCCCGGATCTCTGCCCCACAGCTCTGGCACCTCTGGGCTCCAGGGCAGTGGCCCCCAAGTGGAGCCGAGATACTGCAGCTGGAGGCTGTGACACGGCCAGCTGTGTCCAGGCTCCAGAGTGGGGGCAGGGCCCCCAGCATCCTCCCGGAGCCCGGAGCTGGGGCTGGGAGGCCAAGTCTGTTCTGCCCCTGGGTGGGGGGGGGGGGGGGCGCTTCAGACTTGCTCTCCCCTACTGACCCTGGTGTCTGGGTTCATGATTCTTCTGCCCTTTCTCTCCCTGGGCCATCGTGATCCCTTGGCCTTAGGCCACGTGGCTCCAAGGAGACACAGCCCTGGGGCCCAGGGGATCCTAGTGAAGCTGCTTCCAGAAGAGAGGTCTGGACATTGGGTTGGGAAAAGGGGGCTTACTGGTGGCTTCCGCCCCGTCCTCCCCCTTTCCCCCCAGGTGTCCCAGCCATGCCCCTGTGTGTCAGGGGCCCCGGGCTGAGATGGAGCGGGTGGTGGCTGAGCTGCTGGGCCTGGGCTGGCAGGAGAGAATCTTGTCCCCCTTGCTCTGCAGGCCTCGGCTGCTCTCTGCTTGCCCTCCGCCAGCCGAGAGTGTGTGCGCCTGGTGGTGTGGGTCAAGGCCCAGACCGACATTTATCTGGGCCAGTCTTCAGGCTGGGGGGAAGTGAGGGTGGGCTGCTCTTAATGAGGCATAAAAATAACTGATTTAGGGGGAGGATCGCTGCCGGAAATGTGCTGCTGGATAAGCAGGCGTAGAAAGAAGCCGCGCTGTCGGAGTGTGGGGGAGGGGACCGGCCTGAGACCAAAGGCTGAGAGCAGGAGAGGTTTGAGGCGGCTCTGCCCCACGCCTGGCTCGTCTGCTGAGCCCCGAGGCCCACGGAGGGGGTGGCAGGATTGTGGAACCTGGGGTGTTTGGCAGAGAGCGAGACAGAGTGACTTCATCCCTTCCGTCTGACCTGGCCTGGAGCCAGGTGTGGGCTGTAGGAGTGTCTCCCCTCGCTCTCCTTGCACACAGGTGCCTGTTCTGGGGGATCCCCCTGTCTGAGCGGCAGACAGCTAGCTGGATCTCACAGTGGAAAGGGAAGCTCATCTGCAGAGGGGTGGGGACAGGGAGTGAGGTCCTGTCCCTTCTGTGGCCCTGGCTCCCCCCCCCGCCCGCAGCATGGGTAGCACTCCTGGGACTTGTCAACAGGGTCCCGGAAGCGGGACGGAGGCAGTGAGGTAGGAGGTGGGGACAGACTGCCCCTGGGCCGGCGGTCTGGAAACCACCCACTTCTTCCCAACACAGGTTCTCAACTGAAGTTAAATCCTCCCGTGTGTTTCCCCAACTCTCCCTCCCCTCCAAAGTTTCCCTAAAAATACCACCTACACTCCTGGGTTAGTTCCCTATTCCTGCTATAACAAATTAGTACAAATTTAGTGACTTAAAGCCACACACATTTCACATGGTGCAGTTGTAGAGACCTCAGCAGAGGTTAAAATCCTCAGCAGGGCTGCCTTCCTTCTTGTGGAGTTTAGGGGAGAACCCCTTTCCTTGCCTTTTCCAGCCTCTGGAGGCACCTGCATGGCTCTCCCCTGACTCTGCTTTCTTCTTGCTTCTCCCGCTCTGACTTGCCTGCCTCCCTCCCTCGCTTGTAAAGCCCCTCGCTGTGAGGACGCTGGGCCCTCTTGGATGATCCGGCATACTCTCCCTGTGTCAAGACCCTTCGTTCTGCCCCATCTGCAAAGGCCTTTTTTGCTATGTAACATTCACAGGCTCTGGGGCTTAGGATGTAGACACCTTTGGGCGGCACCATTATTCTGCCTACCATAGCTTCTGGAAGGGGAGGTAGGATTGGTTTTGATTGCCTGGTTTCTCATGGGAAGTTCCTTTTGTCTGCGGAAATCTTTTAAGGGCCTACTCAGACCCCCTCTTCCAGGAAGCCTTCCGGGGTGCTTCTGCCCACACTCTTCTCTGCGTTTCTGTGACCTAGGGTCTGACTGCCGACTTGTACAGTAGTCACCATGGACAAGCCTTACCCTTTCCTGGGTGCTCTCTTTGTCTCTCTGTTGGCATTCTAGGACCAAGAACTTTTTTCTCTTCCACAGTCGCCAGCACAGAGAGTGGGTGCTCAGTTAAACCCAGAGGCTAACTGAGGGTGGGTGTGTCTAGTTCTCTAGCTCCTGGAAGAAGTTTCCCTAGCCCCGTTTTCCTCCTCTCCCCCAATCCTCCTCCTTCCCAGGGCTGGGGTTAGAATGACCAGTTGGCCTTTGCTAAAGCCAACCACCCCAAATGAGGGGCTGAACCCCCAGACTTGGCCTCATTTACCCCATATTCTATTCCGGTGGGTTTTCTATTTCATTCTAGTAGTGGGGCCATTCAAATGAAGCCTAATGGCAGGACTCAGTAACAGTCTGCCTGTTGTAGGGGTGGGAGAACCCAGAGATGGCCTGTATGGACCCTTAACCCCAGAGCTCTGAGCAGTGTTATTTCAGCCCGTGCTCCGGAGTCAGGGTGAGAGTCCCCTCATTTGACAGCGGGTCCCACCCTGGGGATGTGGAGTGTGCCCCTGCAGGCTGCAGCGTACTGACTGCGGGCCTGGCCGTGTCCTCTCCCCAGAGCTCCACAGCCACCCGCTGCCCTTGGGAATGGCCAACAGGGGACCTGCCTACGGCCTGAGCCGGGAGGTGCAGCAGAAGATCGAGAAACAGTACGACGCGGACCTGGAGCAGATCCTGATCCAGTGGATCACCACCCAGTGCCGCAAGGATGTGGGCCGGCCCCAGCCTGGGCGCGAGAACTTCCAGAACTGGCTTAAGGATGGCACGGTGAGAGCTGAGCACTTCTGACTGGAAGCGCAGGGAGCAGGGGGGGGGCGGGGGGGGGGGCGGGGGGGGCGCCGGGGGGCCCTGGACTTGTTCTGCTTCTTCCTTCTGAGCCTGGGTATCTATCCCGCAGAGGACTCACAGAGTGAAAGGGGAGGCCCTGGGGGACACAAGGAGGAATAGCTCCAAGGAAAGAACCATGGGAGGGTGTGTTCTAGAACACTCTGGGCTACACCAAAACAAATGATGTAATATATGGTGATTAACATAACAATAAAAAAATTAAAAAAAAAAAGAATAGAACACTCTGGGCTCGGGCAGGAAGGGGCCCGGGGCTCACTCCAGGTAGAGTAGGAGCTGCCTTCAGGCAGGACAGGAACCTCGGGGGCTCACTGTCTCCGGGGCCAGCATGGCCTCACCTCTGCACACCTGCTGCCCTCACCCAGGTGCTGTGTGAGCTCATCAATGGGCTGTACCCCGAGGGACAGGCCCCAGTGAAGAAGATCCAGGCCTCCACTATGGCCTTCAAGCAGATGGAGCAGATCTCTCAGTTCCTGCAGGCGGCCGAGCGCTATGGCATCAACACCACTGACATCTTCCAGACTGTGGACCTCTGGGAAGGTGGGTCAGGGCCAGGGCACTGTCACCCAGAAGACCAGAGACCCGGCCGGGCCATCTTGCCCAGGAGGAGGGGGCAGGTTTCTGGCACCCTGAGGACAAAGAGCGGTTGTGTGTGTGTATTTCACGGAGGAAGGGGCCGTGTCGGGGGGTGGGGTGGAGGAGGGTATGAGGACAGAGGGAATTAGGAAGCCAGGCTTGCTGACCTAAGTGGTAGAGGTGGGACCCTGGCCCCCAGGACCCCAGTGCTGCCGAGGCCAACACACCCCCTCCCCCTTCCCAGGAAAGAACATGGCCTGTGTGCAGAGGACGCTGATGAACCTGGGTGGACTGGCGGTAGCCCGGGATGATGGGCTCTTCTCTGGGGATCCCAACTGGTTTCCTAAGTGAGTATGGCAGGGTGGCCCAGGCCTGTCCCCGTCCCAAGCAAACGGTCCCGCACAAAGCACTTTCCCGTCCCTCATCTCCCTGAGTCCTCGCAACTCTCCTGGGCTGGCAAGGGACTGTCCCTTTTGAGACACGAAGAGGTGGCTTGAGGGAGCTCAAGGCCTCTCAAGGGCAGAGTGGACACTGGCACCCGAGTCCCCAGCGAAGCCTTGCCCGGTCCGGGGAAGACACGTCCTGGGGCAGCCTCCAGCCTCTTCCTCACCAGCGCCCCCTTCCCACGCAGGAAGTCTAAGGAGAACCCTCGGAACTTCTCGGACAACCAGCTGCAAGAGGGCAAGAACGTCATTGGGTTGCAGATGGGCACCAACCGGGGGGCGTCCCAGGCCGGCATGACCGGCTACGGGACGCCCCGCCAGATCCTCTGATCCCACCCCAGCCCTGTCCCTGCTCTTCCCACGAATGGTTAATATATATGTGTATATTTTTTAGCAGTGACATTCCCTGAGAGCCCCCGGGGCTCTCAGACTCCCCTCGGCCGGGGTGGGGGCCTGGCCTGGCCGGCCTTCTCTGGGGGCGCCCGATGGCAGGCTCTCCCCCGTGCTTACTAATACATTCCCTTCTTTGAACCCACCCAAACTGGACCAACAGGCCTCTTTTCTCCTGGGACCAAAATTTGGGGGCCTTGCCACCCCCTACCCTCATACCTCTTCTCTTTCCCTTTGGCTTCTTTTCCCCCTGAGCTCTGCCCTCAATCCATTCCTTGGCTGGGGCTCAGGGACCCTGCCTTCTGGCCTTGCTTCCACAAGTATGCCTCGCCCCTAGCTGTGGCTGCAGGACTTAATTTATAGGGAGAGGCCTGTGGCGACCGCCACCCCAGCCACAGCCGGGCTGTGCTCACCGCACATCAAGGCAGCCTGCGCCCGGCAGGGGCTCTCTCAGCTTCCCATTTTCCATTTCCCTTGCTGTGGCTAAGGAGTGGGGGTGAGGGGACAGGGCGGGAGGGCTGCCCACCATGGGCTGGGGCTCAAAAAACCTGAGTTTGCTGATTTCAATAAATCTCTTGTCTTTTTTGGATGGTCTCTGGCTGTGTCTGGGGCCATGAGCCCTCCACTGGGAAGGGAGGAATGTGGGGGGCAGTACCGTGACTGGTGGTGCGGGAGAGAGGGCTTTCAGATGAAAGGCTGCAGTCCTCACACCCATTTTCTGAGTTCCTTCCCTCTCCTCTTCCTCCCCGGCTTTAAGGGAGGGGGGGGTGGGTTGAGGACAGTTGCCGCTGGGCCAGGGGCCGTAATGCAGGAGATGTGGGCAGAGTCCACACACCAGCCTAGGACTTGGGCATCCCACCTGGTGCTCCTGGTCGGGCCCCTCTCCCAGCCAGAACAGCTTCTTCGCCGCGGCAGGAGGGTGGGGCTGGCTGCTGGCCCTGCCCTGAGTCCTGGCCAGTCTCGGCGGGAGGCCCCTCGGGCTGGCCTGGGGCAAGGTGGCCCCTGTTGGAGTTGGCCACACCAGCTTGGGGGCCAGGGGGGCAGTGGTGGGGAGGAATTGCCAGGCTGCGAGGGAGCAGGAGGGAGTTGGTGGTGGTGGCTGGAGGGAGGAGGCCCTGTTGAGGGATCCCACGCCCTTGGGAGTGCAGAGGAGAGAACTTGACTTCGGGGCAGGTGGCCTTGTACCAAGAAAATCAATTTTGGGGTCAGGTTGTCCAGAGCTCGCCCTGACCGAGGCATGAATGTTGCCCCCCTCATTTCCAACTCCTAGGTGTCACCTTGACTCCATGGCCTCCCCATCAGACCCTGGGAGGACTGGACAGACCCTGGACCAGCCCCCCACACCAAGTTCCCCCCTACCCTCTTTCTACTTCAGCGCCTGTTTCCTTAGGAGGGCAGAGCCCCAGCGTCGTGCCTGAGGGGGACAGATTAGGACCGGGTTGCCAACCAGAGAGCTTTAATTCTCTCTTCTCCCCCTGCCTCACTGTGGCTCCCTCTGCCAAGGAGCACCTACCGTGCCGGGCTGTCTGTGGAAGGTCAGCTGGAAGGCCCAGCGGGGATCTTGGGGGATCCTGACGTGACCCCACAGGAGGGATGGAATTGGCTGCCCTCCCTCAGGCTGGGGCACAGATAAAATAGGCTGGTGCCTCTATGCAAATTCCCACGGTTAGCTGTCATTCTGCCCCGTTATCTCTGGCTCTGGGAGGCTTGCGGGACACCGGAGAGGGAGAGTGATGTCATTGCACAGAAAACCTTGAATTCACTAATTGTTATACGAGAACACTGAACCATTTGCACCCTTCCCTCATTTAACCATTTGCAGCTACAGATTGCGGGCCATGTGCCTCACAACTTTCTGAGACACTCAGCTTGTTCCAGAGCCTAGACTGAGACCCCCCTGGCTTCCCCCAGTGGATTCCCACAGTAGTCCACGAGGTGCACAGCACTGTGTTCTTTCCCCCATTTTGGCCCCACACGAGCACACCGGGTCTCAGGGCATCCCACGGCCACGTCAGGAGTAAAGGGAGGGACGTGGATTTGAGGCCGGGTCAACCTGGCTGTGATCCTGGGCAGTTGGGGGCTCAGCAAGAAGTGGGGCCGTGGAGGAACAGGGGGACAAAAGGGATGTGGGGGGCCGTGGGGGCCCCTCGTCTGAAAGCGAGAGATACTGGCTCCTTCCTCCCGGTGCCGTGAGGGTTGTGCCAGCCCTGTGCGGAAAGCACGGTCCCTCGCCTGCAAGTGCTCCAGAGACGGACGTGTGGGGTGCAGCAGGGTTTGTGTGGACGCCTCGTGGGGGGAGAGGTGATGCTCAGAGATGCTTCAGGCAGCAGCCGGATCCCCCACCCGGGGAGGAACTGGCTCTTCAAGGCAAACTCGCTGGGATTGGACAAGTGCTTGATTAGGGGGCACGCCTTGCTTCTTTCTGGCTGGACCGCCACCCCCCGTAGGCTCTGTGAGCCGTCTCCACGGCTCCCCGCAATCCACCTGGCCGCAGCTTCAGCAGATTCCTTCTGGAAACGGCCTGCACCGACACCTCAAAATCTGCTTAGTGTTTTCGTCCCATCGGAGGCCACAGTTTTGCACCGAATCTGGCCTCTTTCACCTCTCCTGGCCTCACGCCCTTCGGAGTCCTAGGGGGGACGGGGGGGGTGCAGGAGCTCCTCTGTGTGGCACCTCGCTCTCTATGGCTCCCTGCACTGGTGTCTCCTGACGCCCTACCTGCAGGACAGTCCCTGCGGCCAGGGCCCCTGTCCCCTCCAGGTCTCACCGCGGTTTGTCCTTGAAGTCTGTTCAAAGGTTGCCTTCCGAGTAAGGCCTTCCCCGGCCGGCCTATTTAACGTTGCACACTCCACCCCTGCTTTCTCATGTCACCACCTGACCGGCAGTGTATTTTACTTATTTATTTTCTGTCTCCACCCACAGAAAGTACACTCTTTAAGGGCAGGTTTGTGTTGGTTTTGTTGATGTGGCGAGGTGCCCGGCATGTTGTAGGTGCTGGATAAATATTTGTCGAACAAATGAATGCGTATCACCCCACTCTCATGTTCCTGAATCCCCTGGCCCAGGGACACGGTGCCCAGCCAGGCCAGGCGCTCAGCAAGCCAGCCTGCCATTGGGTCTGAGATGGAACCAGCTCATCTGTCAGCTTCCTTCCGATGCTCCCCCATTGTCCATTTCCAGCAGGTGAAAACCTGAGACACCAGGGCTCCGGACGGCCAGAAGTGGGGTCGGGGAGGGGACAGAGAGCTGTGTGTGCGCCGGGCAAATGAAAGGCACACTGAGGATTTGGGGGACGACATGGGAGTAGGGCGGGAAGAGGGAGGAGCCAACTTTGGTTCACTTACCCCTTGCCTTCAGCCTTGAAGTGCGAAATTGCTGCGGAGGTGGAGAAAAAGTAGGTTCGGCTCCTTGTGGCCCAATGGAAAGAATTGGAGTAGGAAGGCAGGGAGAGGTAGGGGGGGCGGAGGGGGGAGGAAGAAGAGGAAGAGGGCCCCTGGTGCTCAGCCTAGCTCGGCTTACCCTTGGGGAAAAAGCATAGGTCTGTGTGGTCCCTTCCTGTGGGTGTGTGTCCAGGTGTGCGAGAATTCGCAGGGCTAGGGCTCAGCAGGTGGTAGCAGAGGAATCTGCGACCGAGTGTGGAGGCCGCCTATGAGCATGTTTGCCAAGGAGCGGGAATTATGGGCGCAGCGAGGTGTGCGTCCGGTGTGCGTAGGCAGGATGTAAGCATCTGTGAGTTTGCACATGGCTCCGTGGAGAACAATATGTCCCATTCCTGCCTTTACAGCCGGGGGAGGCCTTGGGGAGCTTGGCAAAAGGCCCAAGGAGCAGCAGAACAGGGAAAAGCCTGGGCAATAGGGCCCTAGGGAGGGAACTATAAAGGGTCTGGGATTAAATTTGTTGAAGAGAAGCCTAAAGAGTAAGTTAGTAACTGTCTCCATGCAAAGAAATGAGTTTTAGTCCCAGGGGCCAAGAGGTGGATTAAAAGAAAAATGCACTGAAGTTGCATCTAGAAAAATTTAGGTTACGCAAGGAAAAATGATCCTCTTGACTCTGAAGGTTATTAGCCTCTGGCATCTCTTAAGGATCAAGAGGAATGTTTTCAGTAATAGGACAGATCCCATCTTCTTAAGGTAGAAAATGGGCAGTTCTGCTTGGGAATGCATATACATACACCCAGTTGTTTTTTTTTTTTTTTTTTTTTAATTCAGGTGTTCGTTCGTTCAACACTTATTGGGGTTCTCTATGTCAGGCCTTACGGGGGAGACGAAGATCACTACTACATGATCTCTTTGCTCAAAGAGCACATAGTCCTGCAGCGGCGATCAAACAGATTCGAGCCCAGTCTTGATCATTCAGGAAGTGCCTTCGGAAAAATGCAAACAGGGCTCTTTGGGAGGATCACTTGCCAACCTCCAGCAGCCCTGGGTCATTTCTGCAGTGGAGGCTGGTGGTGATGTCGTGGGGAGCTGAGGCTGCACACCTCAGGAATCAGCTCAGGGGAGTGGGGCTGCTGGTTGGGGGCTGGGGGCTCCTCCGGGAAAAGGAACAGTTACTTGCTCTGTGGTCAGAGGTCAACTTTCCGTGGGGGGTGAGGGGCTGTTCCCTTCCATCCAGGAGTTGGGGGTGGGCAAAGAGGCCTGAGTTGGGGTGAGAGCCAGGGACTGGGTAGGGACAGATCAAGGACACAGGAGTTCTGAGTTGTGTTTCCATGAGAGAAGCGAGAAAGTGTGGCTCCGTGTGGGCTGGGCCATAATGGTGGGGATGAGGAGATTCATTTCCACTTTCTGCTGGTCACTGTGCTATGAGCTTTATCCGTAGTTTGTGTTTCTTCTTTACTTATTCAACAAATGTTTCTCTCTTTTTTTTAAGATTTTATTTATTTATTAGGGAGAGCACAAGCATAAGCAGGGGGAGGGGCAGAGGGACAGGAAGACTCCCGGCTGAGCGGGGAGCCTGTTGCGGGGCTTGATCCCAGGACCCTGAGATCACAACGCCAGCGGGTCACTTAACCAACCTGACCGAGCCACCCAGACACCCCTCAACAAATAGTTCTTGAGCACCCATTCAGGGTAAGGTATCTGCTGGGTGCTGGGGGATATAGCATCAGCAAGACAAGTAGAGTTTTTGCCCTCCTGGGAGGAGCTAGAAAAGCAAAGGGCCAGTTATAATGTGATCTGGGGGGTCGTAAGGGGAGCGTAGGTGCTAAGGGATCCCGCAGGAGGGGACTCAACCCAGCCTTGTGGGGAGGGCATCAGTAAGGATCTCTGAAAGATGCTGAAGTCTGAGCTGGGCATTTAAGGACGGTTAGACGTGTGAAGACGTGGCCTGTGGTGGTGAGGAGAGTGTTCCAGGCAGGAGCGTGGCATGGGCATGGCCTGGAGGTGAGAATGTGCAGAACCGGACTGTAGAGAGCCAGCTTACAGGCTGAGAATGCAGTTGAGAAGGAAGTCAGGACCAGCTCTTCCAAGGAGCTTCAAAGTCAAATGAAAGATTTTGGACATTTCATTAAGGGCTTGGGGCACTACTGAGGAATTTTAAGCAGGGGGCTGGAGAGATGAGAGTTGTGTCTTATTTAGAAAACTTCCCTGGGCGGTAGGGCAGAGCAGGGCCTGGGGTTGGGAAGACTCCGGAGGCAGGCCTTCCTTAGGAGGCTACAGCATCAGTCCAGGCTGGAGTGAGAACAGCCTGGGCCAAGGGGGCTCAGCAGGCATGAGAAGGAGAGGATGGATTTCCAGATTGGCTCATGCATTGTGGAGAGTGAAGAGGGTTTCAGCAACCACGTGAGTGGTGCCGTGGTCTCCGGGACGGGGAATCCAGGAATAAGGGCTTGATATACCACAGATTCTTCTCCACCTCTCTCCCATTTTCCAGGTCAGGAAACTGAGGCAAAGAGCAAAAGTAACTTCAGAACCCGGCTGGTGGCTGAACTGGGATTTGAGGTGATGACCAAAGCAGTCTAAGCTCATCACTTGCCCCTTTCTGGGCTCTCCTGTGAGCTGGCTGACCCGGGGAAGGGTTTGGCTGGTAGCCAGCGGGAACTGCAGTGTTTCTGTGGGTGGAGGCCAGGGCTGCAGTGAGGAAGCGGGAGGTCAGGCCTCAGAAGTGGGGCAGGAAGTTCAGCTCCGAGGCAGCCACCCCTCCAAGGCTACTGCAGATCTG
This sequence comes from Zalophus californianus, assembly GCF_009762305.2. Taxonomy (NCBI): domain Eukaryota; kingdom Metazoa; phylum Chordata; class Mammalia; order Carnivora; family Otariidae; genus Zalophus; species Zalophus californianus. The sequence continues at coordinate 4,639,683 of NC_045604.1, read as the reverse complement.
GCAGCTTCAGAAAGAGGCTAATGGAGAGACCCTGAGGCCCAGCCCCTGGATCTTGCAACTCGGGGTTCCTGTCCTCAAGGCTCTCTGACTTTCTGGAGCTTTCTGACTGCCCAACTTCTACCTCTAGCAACAAAAGCTTTCGCAACCACCAGGACATACAGAGAAGCACTCCCGTATCTATTAATTCCAGAGGGGCTTGTCACCTCTTGGAAAGGCTTTAATATTTGTATAGCCTTTGGAGAAAAGAGAAGAACACACCTAAACACTGTTAAGTGGTGTGCTCAAGGTCCCAGCATCCTTGAACCCCTTGTGTATCTTCCTCTGGCTCCTGGTGCTCAGCACGGTAATACCTGGCCCAGAAGCTAGCTCAGTGGGAGCTCATAGTTTTGCACTGGTTCTGCATGTTCTAGAATCCAGATCTCTGGACTCTTGGTCACTCCCTGGACATTGAAAATACCCAAAGTGAAGCATCCCTGGGGCTGGGGCTGGCTGTAGGCTCCAGCAGACACTGGATGGTTGGGCTACCTTAGGCCCCCTCCTGTACCCCCTAACCCCGCCACAAGGAGTCCCAGCTTGCTCAGACTTACTCTGTTCTCTACGTGACATCTGTCCTCACATTGCCAATACTGCAATCACCCCGGGTGCTGGTTAGAAATGAAGATTCCAGTTTGTCTTCTTAGACCCCTGAGACTCAGAATCTGTGGGGGAGTTCATGGGGGTGTTCTCTTGAATTTACATTTTAAACTGGCTTCCCCCCTAATTCTTAGGCAGTCCTGTACTTGGAGATGCAGAGAGGTTTCTCTGGGCAGAAAACTGAGGTCTGGGACGGCCCTGGCCCAAGGCCTTGAATGGGAGTTGTCCCTACCCCCGACCCTGCACTGTTTGGGGACTGTGGCTGGGTTGCCAGGGGAAACAGGCTGTGTAACTTCCGGGCTTTGGCGGCTTTCCCTCCTTGGCCTTATCTCAACATCCGCCATGCAGTCCAGGGTCTGTGCTGGTCACGTAGGAGGGGAAGCTGGTGCCAGGCATGAGGAGGCGTGTCCAGGGCACCCGGGACCTGGGGGAACCTGGGATGGGCGGGAGGGTGGAGATGTGGTTTTGAAGAGGGGTGGAGGCTGTAGATTCCTTAATGTCTTTCTCCTTGGCCTGGGGGCTCTCTGCCCCGGGGGGCTGGGGCCACATAGGGGGTGGGCTGTGTGGTCACCATGGCTCTGTCAGAGCTCTGGAGGTTCAGCGCCCCACTCCCCACCGTCACCTCCTCCAGGCCCAAGGGTGGTAGGGTGATAGTGCCTCCTTGGCCCGTGCCCTCTCCCCTCCTTCCCTGCCTCTTGCCTCTGGACCCAGGGCCTCCAGTCACCTCCCACACCCTCCTCCCCCTCCCTCATCCCCACTCACCCCTGCTCTTTCCCTGGGGCTCACCATCTTTCTCCACAGCCCTCCGACGCTCTCCCCACTCCCTGCCCCATGCCTCATTTCCCGGTTTTTAAGGAGAGGAAAAGAGAGTTCTGGAGAAATAGGGAAGGCAGCAAATTCTTTGAGTAAAACGATTCATGCATTTAAGTGTTTATTTATGTGTTCAGTTCTACTTTGCTTTGGGAAGAATTGAAGGCCCTTTTGAGAGTTCAAGTACTCCAGGAAGAAGGGGGTAGTGAGATAGACTTTCAGGCATCTTTGCAACTTAGAGGATTTACAGTCTGATTCCTGACCGTGTTTATACTACGCAGAGGACAAAGAGGTCCCCCACCCCATATAGCCCCCTGCTCTGGGGGGTGGAAAAGGAAAGAAAACCACCAGGAACTGTGCAAATTGGTTTTCGAGCCTGGTCGGCACAGTGCCTCTTGGGGCTGTTGCCCCGTGTCGCAGATGAGGACACAAGGCCCAGGTGGTTGGGCAGGTGGCCCAGGGGCTCTCGGCTGCGAGCGGCTAGGTCAGGGCTATAACCCTGCTAGTCTGGCTCCAAAATTAGTCACCACTTTCCTTCTTCACTGTGCTGCCCGGGGAGCACATATCATGGGAGAGCCTCTTCCGGTCTGTCCTAGATGGACTTCTTGGCTGTGAACCAGCCTAGAAACAATGTGCTTTCCTGAGAACTGAGTGAGCATCCCACAATTCCCTTTATGGACAGCTGGTCACCCTGACAATGGGAGCAGAATCTGGTAGGGCCATGAAGGCAGGTCCGGAGGAAGGAGGTGGGACCCCTATGTTGGAGAACTCCCAAGACACGTGTATCAAAGGCGTTCAGAGACTACACGAGCAAAGAACTACATGCGCTCAACACAAACTCTCCAGCAGGAAATGTGCGAAGCCGCATCCCGGCTGGCCATTCTTTTCTATGGCCTTGCTACCCCAAGCCCCGCCGAAAAACCTCAGCATCGCCGATCCCTGGCCTGCAAAGTGCGGGTTCTAAATGCATTTCAAGCGCAGAGAAACAGAGAGAGAGAGGAAGAGAGAGGGAAGCGGGGAATCAGTCTCTCTTCTCGTTGCTCTTAGACAGGAGACACGCTCCAGGGAGCGGCCAGACCTGTCATTTTAACCATTGGCTCCTCCGCTCTTATCTCCCAGGCTCCTCCCATTTAAAATATGCTTATTCATCGGAGTCAAAATTCTCGCCCCTCCAGCCCTACCAGCGTGGGGAGCACCTCGGGACGCCTGCAGGGTGGGGCCGGCCCCGGGGAGGGCTCCAAGGCCCAGTGGGGCGAGGAGGAGCTGCGGGGGCCCAGCGCCCCCGGGGGAGGCTCCTCTGAGTGAAGACGCGGTGGGAAGGGTCAGGGAGCTAGGGGTGGGATTCGGGTAGGGCAGGGAGTCGGGACCGCCCTCTTCCTCAGGCTCTCCAGCCCCTCCAGCCGCGGACTGCTCTCCCCCCGGCCTGGCTGCGCAGAGGGGAAGCTGCGAAGGGGCGGAGCGGAGGACGGGAGGGAACCGAGAGTCTGGGGATGGGCTCGCAGGAAGCGGACGCCCAAGATGCACAGCAAGGAGGAAGGCCGGGACGAAACGGAGGGCAGGGCGCAAGGGAGAAGGTGGGAGAGGGCCCGGGAGGAGTGGGCAGAGCCGGCTGAGGCTGCGAGGGGAGAGCAAGGGCACGCCACCCCGGCCCCACCGGATACGGCTGCACTTGGGAGCCAAGTTTTCCTGAGAAGGGGAAGGTTGCCTCCCTGCTTATCAGGGGTGGAACCAGACTTTGTGAGGCCCGAAGCTCGTGCAGTCTGGGAAGCCCCATTGAAGAGAAACGAGGCAACATTATTAATACACCATTAATTGCAGGAGTGAACCCTTATTTGGTATGATAAATCATGACAAATTAGAAATGTTTCAAAATCTGGCAAGTACTATAAAAATCATAACATCTGGAAGAGCAACAGATTTAAGTGAATTCACTGCCTGAGACAACTCTAAAATAGCTTTCATCCTTCCGTTTTTTGGCCGTTTATTCTTTGTGTCCAAACGACAGTGATTTTATATTATTTTATATGGACAGAATAGAGTGATAATTCATTCCTTCTTCTGATATGGATTGATCGACGCTTTTATTGTTATTAATAGATTAGGATGTTTCTTTCATTTCAGTTTGCCGTTGGTAAAATCATATCAATTTTTGTAATTGTCAAATTTGGGAAAATCGGTGCTAAATTTCTTACATGAGCTATAAATTTCAGGACATTGTTCAGTAATTAAATGTTCTTTGAATTGAGGGCACTCATTAACCAACTTGTCATAGGTTCTGATTTTAGGGTACTAATATGAGTTTTATGCAAGCTCTGTCAATGTCAATATTTTATGTCAAATCAACAGGAAATCTAATATATTCCCAATGTGTTCATAGGATTTTTTTCTCCTTGTTAATTGGATTATTAAACAATCCAAGGGCCTATTTATTCAAAATTTGTCTACTTCTCTTACTGAATTATGTTGTTGATAGAGTCTGAACAGTTTTGTTACCATTTACTTTTCAATTTCATAATAATTTGTACTGATTTCATGGTTCATTTTTACCACTTTTGTTTCATAAACCTATCAAGTTCTTTTATTGAGATATAATGACACATAACATTATCTTAGTTTCAGGTGTACAACATAATGATGCAGTGTTTGTGTACACTGAGAAATGATCACCTTGAGAAGTCGAGTTAGCATCTGTCACCACACACAGTTCACACATTGTTTTCTTACGACGAGAGATGTTAAGATCTACTCTTTTAGCATCTTCCAAATGTACAATACAGTATTATTATTTGTTTATTATTTATTTATTTTTTAAAAAGATTTTATTTATTTATTTGACAGGGAGAGACACAGCGAAGAGAGGGAACACAAGCAGGGGGAGTGGGAGAGGGAGAAGCAGGCTTCCTGTGGAGCAGGGAGCCTGATGTGGGCCTCGATCCCAGGACCCTGAGATCATGACCCGAGCCGAAGGCAGCTGCTTCACCGACTGAGCCACCCAGGTGCCCCACAATACAGAATTATTAACCACAGTCATCCTGTTGCACATTAATCCGCATGACTTATTTATTTTATAACTGGGAGTTTGTACGTTTTGACCATCTTTGCCCAGCTGCCCACCCCTGACTCCCCACCTCTGGCAACCACAAATCTCCTCTCTGGATCTATGAGTTTGATTTTGTTTCCTTGCCGCTGTTTTAGATTCCACACATAAGTGAGTGTTGGTTTACAACCCTCTCAGGAGCTTCCTGGATATAATCTCAAACCGGCCCCATATGTGGAGGGCAGAGAGAGGCCAGAGAGAGAGATGACCACTCCAGGTTTGAAGGTGGCAGATTTAATAAGCAAGGGGGCTTACATAAGAGGCTTGTCTTGGGTGGGAGTCAGACAAGTAGATCCTGCACCTGCCCCCCCAAATCTTAAAAGTTTATATAGAGGCCTTAGCTGGGTTCAGTCACATATACTGGCCAAATGTTCTCGGTGCCACATCATTATCCAAGGCTGTGTCTTTGGAGCAGCCTCTGGGAGTGGAAAAGCCAAGTGGAACCCACATTCCAAAGACAGAGTGGGGCCGAGAAGCCTCTGATGGCCTGGGTCCAGGTCATGGGTCAACCAGTGGTCAGGTCTTTGATGACCTCCCCCAACAGCTAGATCATACCATTTGTCTTTCCCTGTCTGACTTATTTCACCTAGCAAAATACCCTCAGGATGCATCCATCTTATCACAAATGGCAAGATTTCATTCTTTTTTTAATGGCTGACTAGTATTCCATCTATCTATCATCTATCTATCATCTATCTATCTATCTATCTCCCATTTTCTGTGTTCATTCATTCATCAATGGACACTTAGGTTGTTTTCATGTCTTGGCTATTGTAAATAATGCTTCAAGTATCATAGAAGAGTGTATATTTTTTTGATTTAAGTGTTTTTGTTTTCTTTGGATAAATACCCACAAGTTGTTTGCTGGATCATATGGCAGTTCTCTTTTTAGTTTTTTGAGGAAACTCCATACTGTTTTGCACAGTAGCTGCACCAATTTACATTCCACCAACAGTGCAGGAGGATTTCCTTTTTTCTACACCCTCGCCAACACTTGTTACTTCTTGTCTTTTTGATACTAGGCATTCTAATAGGTGTGCGGTGATATCTCCTAGTGGTTTTGATTTGCATTTCCCTGATGATCAGTGATGTTGAGCCAGTTGTATATGTTCTTTTTTTAGATCTTATTCATTTATTTGAGAGACAGAGACAGAGCATGAGCAGGTGTGAGGGGCAGAGGGAGAGGGAGAGGGAGAAGCAGACTTCCTGCGGAGCAGGGAGCCCGATGTGGGGCTCAATCCCAGGACCCTGAGATCATGACCTGAGCCAAAGGCAGAAGCCTAACCAACTGAGCCACCCAGGCGCCCCTACTTGTATGTCTTCTTTGGAAAAATATTTACTCAGAGCCTCTGCCTATTTTTAAATTGGATTTCTCTTTCTTGCTTGCTTGCTTGCTCGCTGTGGAGTTGTAGGAGTTCTTTATATATTTTAGCTATTAACCCCTTATCAGATACATGATTGGTAAGTATTTTCTCTCATTCAGTAGGTTGCCTTTTCATTTTGTTGATCATTTCCTTTCTTGTACAAAATGAAGTCATTAATTTTAAAGTAAATTTTCTCTTCTTTAACACATACATTTAAAGTTGATGGAAGAGGGCGCCTGGGTGGCTCAGTTGGTTAAGTGACTGCCTTTGGCTCAGGTCACGATCCCGGAGTCCCGGGATCGAGTCCCACATCGGGCTCCCTTGCTCAGCAGGGAGTCTGCTTCTCCCTCTGACCCTCTTCCCTCTCGTGCTCTCTATCTCTCATTCTCTCTCTCTCAAATAAATAAATAAAATCTTAAAAAAAATAAAGTTGATGGAAGAAGAGAACGTACTCTTTTTAAAAGATTAAAAAAAAATTTTAAGTAAACTCCATGCCCAACGTGGGACTCAAACTCACGACCCTGAGATCAAGAGTTGCATGCTCTACCTACCAACTGAGTCAGCCAGGTGCCCCGAAGAGGATGTACTCGTGATACATGTCCAAATCTGTTCACTCTCACTTGTATTATTTAAATCTTCAAAGAAACTTTCCAAGATCAGTTTAGAAAGGCATGTTCAAGTTGTATCGATTTTTTGAAGAAATATTTTTGCATTTTGTTTTTTGTGTTTCTCTCCCAAGCCTTTGAAAATATGTTACAGATCCTTAAAAAATCATTGTTACCTAGTAAGGTGTGGTAGGCAGGATAATGCACCACCTCTCCTCCAAAGATCTACCTCTTAATTCCCCAAACCTCTAAATATTTACCTTACATGGTAAAAGGACTTTGCAGATATGAATAAGGTAAGGATTCTGAGATGGGGAGATTCTCTTGGATTATCCTGGTGGGCTCAACCTAATCACACGAGTCCCTAAAATCAGAGAAACTTCCCCATAGAAGGAAATGTGACTTGCGTAGAGTGCTCAGCGGTGTAATGTTACTGGCTTTAAATATGGAAGAAGTGGGGCTTGAGCCAAGGAATATGGTGGCCTTCAGAAACTGGACAAAGGATTCACCCTAGAGCCTTTGTAAAGAATGTGATCCTGCTGAGAACTTGGTTTTAGGCTGGTGAGAACTCCAGCAGTGTGAGATCATAAATCTGTGCTGTTTTAAGCAACTAAATTTGTGGTAATTTGTTACAGCAGCAGTAGAAAACTAATACACAAGGCTTGAACAGTTTTTAAATGGAAAGACTGTCTCATTATACTCAGAAGCGTTCAAGTGGGCATGTAGGTTTGAAATTATCTACGAGAAGAATGCAAAAAGGAAAAACCGTATCATTGTTGGAAAAACAGAACCGTCAACAAGCTTAGGTCCTCTGGAGACAGCTTTTTCTCTGGTGAGATGTATAATGTGTTTATAATTATATATGTTGCATTACTAGGTCTCTTCCTGGCCAGAGAGAACTTCCGTTTTGGCCAGGCAGTGATAAGAACAGAATCTCCACTTAAAATTTTATACAATAGGAGGGTTAGAATTTATTCATGGACTGGCTGCTGGCTGCTGCTGCTGCTTCTTTTTTAAGATTTTACTTATTTATCTGACAGAGAGAGAGACAGTGAGAGAGGGAACACAAGCAGGGGGAGCGGGAGAGGGAGAAACAGACTTCCCGCTGAGCAGGGAGCCCGATGCGGGGCTCGACCCCAGGACCCTGGGATCATGACCTGAGCCGAAGGCAGACGCTTGACTGAGCCACCCGGGCATCCCTGGCTGCTGGCTTCTTAAAAAAATTTCAAACCTTGTTTTTCTTTCACTTTGCAAAGCCTTCTGGTGTCGGGCACCACGGCACATCTTCCCACAGAGAATGTGGCCAGCATTTTCCTGTCCTGACCTCAGGTGAGGTGGCCGGGTGGGTGGCCGGAGGGAGTGTCTCAGGCAGCCTTGCCTACAGCCTCACAAAAGGCAGTAACACAACTATACAGGTGATGGGGAACCACACAACACGTTTCACGGGATCCAAAATAAATGGATCCCCAACTCAACTTACTTTTGCAAATCTGCACACCACATGGCCAAGCAGACACAGAGCTAAGAGGCCTGATGATTGAACCTTGTAAGGGGCTCCAGCATTCTGAAGGCCTGAACCTTAAGGATTGGGAGCTTTGAGGTCAATTCAAACAAAGCCTGGCAGGGGGCTCCCTTACCTGGCACTCTGTCCCCCACTCCTTCCTGCCTCGACTTTAAGACCTTGCCTTCAGAGAGGCCGCCTGGGTTGAGGAAAGAACACCAACTTTTGAGTTTGGATGGTGACCCCTCTTGGCCTCAGTCTCCTCTCTGGTGATGGGGATGATTTCACAGAGATGTGGCCATGAGGATTCGGAGGAACACTTGGGGGAGCATCCCAACCACAGCAGGCGGCTCACTTCCTTGTCCCTCCTTCCCTTGGCCCACTCCCAAGCCCAGAGGATTGTGCTCCCCCTTCAGGCCCACGGGGCGTGGTAGCTGCTCTCACCTCCCCCTCGGATCCCACCTCCCACACTGTGGCCTCCCCGCCACCCCTGTCCCGCCCCCGTGTTCTTTTGAGGATCCCAAAGGAGATAAGGCTGGGAAATCCAGAGAAGGAATGTGAGGTCTGCTGGAGTTAAGTCCTTTTAAGAACAACTGGAGGTGACCCCGGCTCCCTTCCTCCATCCCCTGGGGCTGTGGACAGCCCTCGGTGCCCCTAGCTCTGCAGACAGTCCAGCCCAGAGTGTGTCTCAGATGCAGCCAGTGGCTTTGAAGCACAGAAGTCAAGCTGCAGTGAGCTTCGGAACGGTGGGCTGTGAGGGACTGGGGAGCGGTCCGCGAGTGGGAGAGCAGGATCAGAGTCATCACTGCCTTCTGGCCCGAGTTCAGCTCATCAGGGCTGGAGGGGAAAGCGTCCTTGGTGCGTGCAGAGGCTTGGTGAGGCGTGGGGCACGCAGGCTGGGGGGATCAGCTCAGTTTCGTCCCTGCAGGTTGGGAGGTATGTGGGCCAGACCAAATTGGGAAAATCATAAAACTCCTAAGAACTCTTCCAGAACAGTCCACGCCACCTGGGAAGCGTTAAAAGACAGATTTCCTAAGGCCAGTTCTGTAGATTTCCATTCAGATACTCTATAGGGCCTGCCTTTTATTTTTATTTTTTAAAGATTTTATTTATTTGACAGAGACAGCACAAGCAGAGGGAGAGAAAGGGAGAAGCAGGCTCCCTGCTGAGCAAGGAGCCAGATGTGGGACTCAATTCCAGGGCCCTGGGATCATGACCCCGGCCTAAGGGCAGCCGCTTAACCGACTGAGCCACCCAGGCGTCCCAGGCCTGCCTTTTGTTTTTAATAAACTCCCGGGCGACTGAGCTGGAGGTCTGAGGAACTGCTCCTGAAACTGCACACACGTCCTCACGGCGGGAAGTTCTTTCTGTGGTCTAACCAGACTGTCCCGTTGTGAAACGTGTCTCCTCTGATCCAGGGTTGGCTGGCACCTCCTGGGCAGCACTGGCAACAGGAACCATGGTACCCAGGGGGTGTCCCCGGGCCTGGCTCTTGCAGGAGTGCCCACAGATGCTTCCCGGGCCCGTGCCAGGCCCTTGAGGGCTCGGGTTCCGACCCTACGGTCCAGCCAGAGCCAGAGTGAAGAGCCGGGCTCGCCGGCGGGGCTCAGTCTTTCCGGGGCGCCGTTTCCAGTCGAGGGAAGGGTTCGGGTCCCCCAAATCGCTGGACGCCGCGTGCGTCCGCGGGAAACGAGGGGCGTGGCCGGGGGTGGGCCCGGGGGCGGGGCCGCGGAGTGCAAGCGCGCTCTCTTGTTGCTGTGGTAACGCATCAACATCCAGCGCCCAGGCTGGGGAGGCGGCGGAGGCGCAGAGCCAGGGCGTTCGGCTGAGATGGTGAGGTCCCGGGAGCACCGAGGAGGGGGGCCTCGTGTGTCCTGAACTGGGTTGGGGTTCTGAGCGGGGAGAGCGGGGCTTTGGGGAGGGCAGAAAATGAGTCAGGGTCTGGGGTCAGGAAGGCCCAGGGGCAAAGAGGGCATGCTTAGAAGCAGCAAGGGAAGTCCCGAGGAGCGTCCACGAGAGGAATTAGGGGTGGGGTCGGTAGGGATTGAAAGGGTGGAGGGGTGCTAGCCCGGGAGTTGCGGAGAAAGGGACCTTCTCTTCCCTCTCCTTCAGACTAGAGCCTCCACGGGCTGGGGATAATGGGCGGTGATGTGGGACAACCGCGGGTGAGGAGGCCACATGCCGGGTTATAGGACCTGCTCCGCCACTGATAGCAGAATGACTAAGCCACCCAACCTCCCTGAGCCTCAGGTCTCTCTTCTGTTGGTGGGGCCTTGGTTCACTCAGTTGGGCTCGACAAGTATTTGTGAATGAATGAATGGGGGGTAGGTACCAGGTTTGAAAGGCCCTGGGGAGGGATCAGGTGTGCTCTGGCAGGCCTGGGGTTCCCTGGGGTGGGAAGGACCCCGCAGTGGTGAGGGTTGACAAGGACACCAGGCCTGGGAGGAACTATAAAGAGGTGTCTGGGTTCCAGTAAGGAGGGTGTTGGTCCCTGAGGGATAAGGCAGGGGGACAGAGGATAGTCACTGGAGCCTCGGGGTGTTGGAAATAACCTTAGAATTTCTGGGGCACACCAGGGGGCAGAGATGGTGCCCTGGGTATTCAGCGGACACATTTCGTGCCCATAGGTCACACTGCTTTTCTAGGGCTCAGTGGTTCCAATTCAGGGTCCCCAAGTAGGGATTTCAGAAGAGCTTTGTTAATTATACGCAAACAAGTCTCCAACAAAGAGCAGTCCCCAACTTCTGGGGACTCCCTGTGGTGTTGCGGTGGGGGTCCCCTTTCACGGATCCGTTTTATCAGGCATAGTTTTTCCGGGCTCTCCTCAGTGCTTCATAAGCGCAGGGTGTATGTCTGTTTGTCGGTGATGGCCTAGCATCGCGTCGGGCAACTAAGGGCACATAGCAGCTGTTACTTCCTTCCTCTCCGCTTTAAAACCTATTCATATTTTCCAGTGCAAATTAATCAGTGCTTTGCACTTAGGCTATAGACTTGTGGGCTTTAGTGTACTCAGATGGGGATTCCCCGACTACAGGCCACTCAGGGCAGGGGTCGGCCTGCTGAAGGAGGCCTTCCAGATTGCTTGAACGGGACTGGGCCTGCAGGCACCTTTCAGAAGCAGTGGGTCGAGTTAGTGATCTCCACTCTTCTGGCAGGCTGTGTGTGTGTGTGTGTGTGTGTGTGTGTGTGTGTGTGTGTGTGTGTGTGTGCGCGCGCGCCGCTCACTAGCTTTTGAGAGTGTTTGGAGGCGTGGGGAGGCAGGGGCTTACAATGAGGCAGATTTCCAGGACTCTTCCAAAAACAATGAATAACACCATCCTCCAGAAGGAGGCTTGGGACCTCAGTCCTGACTAGGATGCCACCTTCGGATGGCATTCTGCTGATGGTCAACCTTGTCTCCCATTTGAGGAAAGAGGTGGCCTGAGTGCATCACTCAGTAAAAGGCAGATGCAGGCGGTGCAGGCGCGTCCTCACCTTCTTGGTAACCAAAGCCCACAGAAAGGGAAATAGAATCCGGCCGAGAGCTGGAAGCTTGCCTTTGCCGGCCTGTGATGAACCTATATGCAAAAGGAGAGCTGGATGGCAGGGTGAGGAAGTTGTCCAGGAAAGGACACAAAAGGTCTTCGTTCAGTTGACAGGTGTTAAGGTTACGTCAGGGAAACTCCACAGCTGTCCGCACCACCCCTGTACCAGCTCCTTCTCACCGGATTTGGGCTGAACGTACTGGATCGGGGACATCCGATGCTGCAGTTTTTAAGGGCTACACCCTTCTGTGTTCAGAGTCAGGCACCAGCCCCATGGCTAAGTTTTGTTTTTAAATAAATACAGTGTGTTACCTATAAAAAGGTTACCTCCTCAATTGCAGAAAATCATTCACTGCGAGAACCATCTGAAGATAATAATGCTCATCCAAAATTTCCGTTCAGCATTTTTTTGTGAACATTCTTTTAATATGCACTCGGGGTGCATAGCCTCCAAACGGACATTTTTGCAGGAATATTTACATGTGCCTTCCAATCTGGTTTCTTCAAAACCTAATATATTATAGAGACTGTCCTGTATCAATGACAGAGTGAAAATCATCTGATTGACCAGCTAATCTTTGGGCCTCGGAGTCTCTCCCCAGATTCCTAGTGGCGGCCAAATTCCTGTGGTCCTGGGGTGGGAGGGTATTTGAAGAGAGGGAGTCGGCTGGGTCAGCAGGAATGGAAACATCAAAGTGGGACTGGCGTCTTTATCTGCCCGCCCTCCTCATCTTCGCCCGTGGAACTAGGCCCTAGACAGGCTTGTCTCTGGGCGCTGCTCACCCTCCTGGGGATATTTATTTGGTCCTGCAAGAAGTCAAACCAGCCCTTCACTTCCTGAAAGAGCCTTTTGGCTACTGTCTCGGCCTAGAGGGCTCTAACTTTCCATTTCTGCTTGGTTCTTCATTTTTCCGAGCACTGTTACACAGTGACCTCCCTAATCCTTCTTGTTGTTCTTGGCCACAGTGGCTGTGTTGACTGCGGTGCGTGGCTTGTGGCTTCAAAGTCAGCATTTCCCCAGTGAGGTTTCTTAGCCACCCAACCCTGGAGAGCTCAGAGCTTCCCTCTGCCCTGCCCAGTGGCCACTTCTCTCTGGTCATCTCTTTTCCTTCCTCTGTTCTGACTTCTAGGCTCTGACAGTGGAGCATCTCCTGAGCGGCTTGCTCTTGATCTGGGTGCCAAGGTCACAGGAAAGAGGCGACGGGGTCTCAGCCCTGGAGGAACCTGTCACCCGGTGGACACCTGAGGGTAAAGGGCAAACCTGCAGGAGCCCTTGAAAAGAAAGAGGAGAACACGGGCAAAAACAATAATAATACTTTTCATCTGTCTTCCAAAGCCCTGTCACCGTGTTATTTTTCACGGTGATTTGGAAGACGTGGAGTCGGGGAGTGGCCCAGAGTCAGGCGTGTTCTGGGGAAGCTTCCAGTCAAGCTGGCCTGTGGCCCTCGAGAGGTCGCCTTGCTTGCTTTCATTCATTCGGGCTTCATCCAATGCGAGTCGCGCTCCTCCGACGTGCCAGGCACCACACATTTTTCCTTACTTGGAGGCAGAACTCACACCATCCCTGCTGACCCGGTACCTTCCACCTCTCCCCTCCCAATGCTTGCCCTGAGTCCCACCTGCTGCAGGTTCTTTTCATTTCCTCTGCTTCTATATTTGGTGGGAAGGGGAGCAGTTGCTCACCACTAACCGTATAATAACCCTTCCAAGTCTGTTATTGGGCATCCTCGGGGCTGCTCTATTTACCTTTTAATAAATCCAAGCCTTCCTGCTTTGCTGTACTGGGGCTGCCTGAAGTTGTAAAGGGAGGCCCCCACCGTAAGCCTCCTGCTGGCTGGGCCGGGCGGTGAGGAGAAGGGAGGGCACGCACAGCTGTGCGTGCAGGAGAATAATCGCCTGATTTAGCGGGAAAACCCGATGCAGGTGAAACAGGTGCTGCTGAGTCTGGTTGGGCAGGGCGGATCGGAGAGAGCTTTCAAAACACACCGCCCAGGGCTTAGTGACCTGCAACGACAGGGTCCTTCTCTCTGTCTACCCTGTCTTCTTGACGGCTGCTGATTCCCAGGCTTGGGAGACCCACAGTGGGTAGCTCATGCTGCCGAGACACCCCAGCTTAGAGAGCTGGGGGACGGGTTGGCTCCTCCAAAGGGAGATTTGGGTCAGCTTTAGAGTAAGGTTGGAGCCGCCCCCAGTCCTCGCAGAAGTCACCTCCCGGAGACAGACTCCTCTCGGGGCTGAGCTGGGCTTTGGGAGGGGAGGTTGTAGTAGTGCGTTGGCAGCTGTAGGCAACAGAACCAGAACTCTGATTTACGTCCGAGGGCATAGAGGGAGGTGGATTTTGGGGAGCTCCCCGGCTGGGAAACTGCTTGGGAAACGGGGACAAAGGGAGCCACGGCATCTGGAACCGGAGCCAAAATCACCACCCAGAGCGGGTCTGGCAAGGCCCCTGGATGCACCGTGGCACGCCCAGCACCGGCAGCTTTGTGGCGTGCTGCCGCAGGTCCTCATCAGCGTGGCCCTGCTGCCACACTGCCTTGGCCAGAGCTCCTCCGGGCTCTCCTGGCACCACCAGCTCCCCTCCGTTCTCCGGCTCAGGGGATCCGATTGGTGAAGCCGAGGCCCTTTGCCCAGGCTCAGAAGGCGCATGTCTGGTGTTTTTAGTATCTACAGTCGGAGATAGGCCTTAACTCATTAGATGAGTTCCTTCCTTCCCAAATAGGAAGACACTGGTTGGTTGAACGTGCATGCTTTTGGGGTCCCAGGAGTGAAAGCCATGAAGCAGTCACTCAGCCTTCATCCACTGAACTTCACTGGGCACCGACTGTGAGCCAAGCAGCGGGAAGGTGCTTTTCCATCCTGTGTCCTTTGGTCCCCACGATAACCTTGCTAGCTTGTGGGGACACGGAGGACGTCAGATGGCGGTGTTAGCCGTGAAAGGGGGCTCGGAGCTCAGGCCGAGAGGCTTGGAGGTGGAGAGGATGCTACCTTTCCGGAGAGGCAGCCCACATGGCCTCAAAAGACAGTGCCCCTGTGGGAAATCGGGACCGGGGTGACGACGACGTCCTCTTGCCAGCCCGCTTCCTTCCTCCTCCCTTCTGTACCCCACCACGACCTGGCCATCTGCAGCATGGGGACGAGGAAGTGCTCCTTCTCGCGGAGCTAGCGTGCCTGGCCCCTGCCCAGACGGCCCCCTGCTTCTGGGGGGTGTCTCCTACATTTCAGGGTTTACCCGGTGCTTCCCCTCAGTGGCTTCCCCACATGCCCACCTGCTTCTCCCCGGCACGGGCTGGCGAGGTGTTTCCCCTTGCCCAGGGTCCAGCCGACCGCTCGGTACTGACAACTCGGCCTTTCTGCCTCTCCCTGCAGCCGCTAAGCACCACTGGCGTCCTGAGTTCGTCTTCCACCACTTCCAACAGGTCGAGGAATAGGGCTCGCTACCGGACCAAAGCCGTGAGCTCCGAGGTGGATGAGAGCCTCTTCCGAGGGGTCAAGGTAACCGTCACCCAGCCCCTCCAGGTAGCTGGCCCTGGGAGGCAGTGACCCGGACTGGTGTTCCTCGGGATGAAGCCGGCACTGGGCAAGCCGTCCCCTCTCCCTGGTGACTCTCAGAGGGAGACCTGAGCAGCCGGACGCTGGCATCTCGTGGGGCCCCTGTGATCAGAGGCACCTGGCTCACTCCACCACTGCAATCTTCACGTCTGCCCTGCATTTAAAATCTGTTGTGATGTCGGGCGGGCAGGGGGAGGGCGGTGCTCTGCTGCAGAGAGCAGTTCGATGCCCAGTGAATGCCCCAGGATGAAGAAGTGTGAGGGCCACAGACGGAGCTCACAGACCCGGAGCAACATATTGCCCCTCCATCCAAGAACAGCATCAGAGAAAACCACAGACCCTCCTCTCTCAGTTGCTCAACTAACAGGGTTCATTAGCTCTGGGAGACCCCGAGCAGGTCTTCATGTGCAGGTGTCATCCCCACTAAGAGGCCGACAGCTTCTTCTGTGTAGAGAAGGAGAGCCAGCAAGAGCATGACTTGGAATATTCTTGGTACCTGGGAAGGGCAGCATGGTGAGAAGGAAGAGAGGCAAGGACGGAAGGAGAACGGGACATGGAGAGAGGGCAGTGAGAGACAGAGGGACAGAGCAAAGGGCAGGGAAGATGCCAGGAGTGGTGTGAGTGCTGACGTGAACACCTGTGCATCGGGCAGGTGGCGGGAGCCCGGCGGATGTCTGTGCTCCTCGCTGTCCTCATTGTGAACCAAACAGGACTCTCCAGGGGCATCTGGGTGGCTCAGTCGGCTGAGCGTCTGAGTCCTGGTTTTGGCTCTGGTCTGATCTCAGGGGTGTGAGATCGAGCCCACCGCCCCACCTCCAGCTCCGTGATCTGTGATCTGTGATCTGTGATCCGTGATCCATGATCTGCGATCCTTGGGGAGTGTGATCTGTGACCCCGGGGAGTCTGCTTGGGGATTCTTTCTCCCGCTGCCTCTGCACCCCCTCCACTTGCACGTGTGAGCGCTCTCTCTCAAGGAAATAAATAAATCGTTAAACGAACAAACAGGACCTTCCAGAGGCTTCGAGATAGGCACCTTTCTCCATTTATTTTTTTTCCGATTTACTTATTTTTAAGATTTCATTTATTTATTTACTTGAGGGACAGTGAGAGAGCATACGCAGAGGGAGAAGCAGGCTCCCCGCTGAGTAGGGAGCCCGATGCAGGACTCGATCCCAGGACTCTGGGATCATGACCTGAGCCGAAGGCAGATGCTCAATAATCGGCTTAACCAGCTGAGCCACCCAGGCGCCCCGCCTTTCTCCATTTAGAAGACCTCCATCTGCATTGGTTTTCCTATCCACGGGGACAGAATCGGAGGAACGCACCCTCACTTACAGACAGGTTTTGTTTTGGGCCCGTGGGGTGATGAAGGGTTTGGAAATGGCCGAGTTCTCCAGGGGTCATCCAGCTGGGACAGCGGGAGGGGCAGTCAGAGAAATGCCTGTTCCTGGCCCTTTTCTTTGGCCTCCTCGCTGGGGGAGCAGAAGTCTCTCTGAAGCGGCAGCAGGGGGCAGAAGCGGTCCGTGGCGCGCCTGAGTCGTGCCCTCTCGGAAGCAGATGGCTGCAGGTGGTAGTAGCGCTCTGGGGACAGTCTGTGCAAAGGGCAAAGGGCGCTCAGGACCCGAACGACCTCCACGGAGGCAGGATTACGGTCGCTGCCTTCATGACAAATGAAATTCTCCCCTGCATTCAAAATTTTTCTGAAATAAGTGCTTTCATTTTCTTATTATCTGACTCTTTCATGGTTGGAATATTTTGGAAAAAAAAAATCATACATTTAATATGTATTCCCGCTAATTCTGACTCCCTGACTTTCTCACCGCATTCCATGTAAGAGCAGGTCTCCACCAGGCCATTTGGCCATTTCTAACCTCCTCCATATGATTTTTTTCGGGGGTGGGGGGACCAAAGTAAATTAATCATAAGGAAGGATTAAAAATTCTGAACATCATGGATTGCATGAGTCTGTAACTAATCGTATTCTCTCAAACCACAATGTGGTCCAAGAGAGATCATTATTTCTTCTTTCATAAATCTTGAAGGGAGGAGAACCTAGAGACCCCAGATTTTCGTGCCTGCTGGTTTCAGGTTAGGAATGGACACACACTAGCCACTCGCCTCCCCATCCTTTCAGGACTATTTGCACAAGACATGGGAAGGCCTTGTTCTCAGAGGAGCCGGTCAGTAAGAAGGCATGCAGCCATATTCAAGGGCAGAGCAGCGTACTTCTTTCTCAGTGCCCTGGAAACTCTTGGTGGTCCCGCGATCTGGGCCCCAGTCAGCCTTTTCTGCCATTGGATGGGGTGGAGGAAAGAGGGGAAGGCTGCCCTTGAAGAAGTTGGGACTGCCCCGAAGGATGTGGGCTGACCAGCTTCTAAGCTGGCTTCCTGACCCCACAGCCTCAGGCCCAGAGTGACAGCCCCATTGTGGTCCTCCGAGATAAGCATGCGATTCGGAAAACCCTCACTGCCCTGGGCTCGGAAAACAAGCCGGAGACCATGCAGCTCATCACCCGGGACATGGTCCGGGAACTCATGTGAGTACCCAGGGCTCGGAGCCCTGCCTCCCCGTCCCAGCCTGCACTTCTGCTGAGGACCTGTACAGGGAGAGGCCCGTCTGATCGCCTCCAGATAGCCGAGCCCCACTTCTGTACTATTTATCTCCCCTGTTGGCTTCCTAGCTCTCCTTCCTTGGCGTTCTGGCCTCTCGTTTCTCCTCTTGTATCGACTCTTGCCTTTCCCTTCGAACCCCAGCTGCTGCTTCCCTGTCTCCTGGCTGCGGCGGGACTCACGGGGCTGCGAGAGGGGCTGTGCTTTCTCCGAGCCCCCCCTTAGCGCTCTTGGTAAAGGGATATGGTCCAGAGGAGTCAACTCCTTTTGGCTGCACCAAGAATCTGAGGTAAAGGGAAACTGACCAGATGCTAATCGGCCCCCTGGCTTCTTCCCAGGCTCTGAGGCCAGAAGAGGAAATTCCCCGGGGCTCTTGGGTTCCTTTGGGATTGGCTCCGCATGGCTTCCTGACTAGAGCTGCCCCCTTGCTCGGCGCCCCCGTGGGTTAGGCCTGTAGCTCCGCAGTGGGAACAGCTGTTGCTGGGGGCCGTGGTGGGGGGCGGTTAGCTGCACTCTTGGAAACCGTCCTCCCAGCCTGCTTCCACCTGCGGAGAACTTGAGCTGCCAGGAAGTGTCGCCTGTGTCACAAGCTGGGGCAGCACGGCTGGGTCATGGCCCCAGGAACGCGGTCTGGTCGGCCCTGGTGGCAAACGGTCATTCATGGTCTGCCGTCCTGCGGCCACCTGTGGGGCAAAGGAAGGGTTCCCTTTTGGGGTGGGCCAGTCCTGCAAGTGCCAGATTGGACCTGGTCATTCCAGGTCCCGGGCCAAGCCCCGGATCCACTCACTCATTCGGTCTTCCTCCTGGACTGCCCCCCCCCCCCAAACACACACACACACACACACACACACACACACACACACACACACACGCATTTTATGAGATGAGGTTTCACTTCCTGCCTCAGACGGTCTGCGTCTCCTTGCCGGGTCCCTGTTAAATGGCCTCACCCAGAAGCAGCTTTATTCTGGGCCCGGGCTGCTCCTGCCGCCTCCACCTCCAGTGTATGTCATTTGTTTGTAATCATTATAATTAGCTATTGGCTTGTTGAATGTGCTGGGCAGCTAGGAGGAGAGGTCTGCAGACGTGCCTCTGACTGTTGTTGATCAGAGATTTTAATTAATATTTAGGGTTCAAAGCTTCTCTCTGGGCCAGATGGACAGGGATGCTTAGGTTTCTCACAGCATCCGTTTCAACCTTGTCTGGCGTCCCCCCTGCCCTTTTTATGTCTTCCACGAGGAATAAGCTGTTTTTAAAGTCCAGTTCACCAGTGTGGTTTTGAGCTCTCCGTCTGGGCCCAGCCGGGGGCTAGGCGGTCCGCAGGGCCAGCAGAGGCTACGTATTGGAGGAGTGTGTGGTCCTGCGCACAGGCCGTGCCCGGGGCTGGGAGGCACAGCCCAGGCTGTGACAGTAGAGCGCATTGGCCTCCGAGGAGGTCGGCTCTTGGCCTGGTGGGGGGATTGGCCTATGTGCACGTGGCGGGGGCCGGGTCTCTGATGGGTGCACCGAGAAGGTGACATGCGCACTAGGCCTTTCAGCAAAAGCCCTTAAAGTGTCTCTGTTTGTTTGGCCCATGCCTCACCTGGGACCCCTTCTCCCCAGTGGGCCGGTGGTGCAGCGGGCAGTGTCTCCCGCCACGGGGTGGCATCGTGGGATGCGGGAGGGGCGGAGGGCCCAGCACCTGTAGCGTGGTGCTGAGAGCTTCCCGCTCCTCTCCACTGACTGTTCATCCCCTGGGGCAGCGTTCCCGCCAAGGATCCCTCTGGTGAGTCCCTCATCATGAGCCCTGAGGAGTTTGAACGCATCAAATGGGCATCCCACGTGCTGACCAGAGAAGAGCTCGAGGCCAAGGAGCAGGCCTTCAAGAAGGAGAAGGAGGCCATCATGGTAGCTGCCCTCCCTGAGCCCTGATCTCTGCAGATGGGAGGGGGGAGCTCTAGTCTGGGGGTCCTGGAAGGAGGCATGAATGTGTGCTTCATGGAGACCTGAGACGTGCTAGAGTGGACACCAGGTGTGGGAACAGCTGGGGGGCGGAGGACAGGTGAGGAGGAAGCCAGGCCGAGAAACTTCTGGGTTCTGCTAGCACGACGGGCGAAGCCACCTTGGGGGTCCTACTGGGTGGCCTGTGGTAGCCGGGCCAGCACCCAGGGCAGTCCCCTACTGATCCAGACTGTCTCCCATAGGACGCGGTGACCAAGCGCAAGAAGATCATGAAGCAGAAGGAAATGGTGTGGAGAAACAACAAGAAGCTCAGCGACCTAGAGGAGGTGGCCAAGGAGAGGGCCCAGAACCTCCTGCAGAGAGCCAACACTTTGCGCATGGAGCAAGAGGAGGAGCTCAAGGACATGAGCAAGGTGGGGACTTCGTTCCTCCTCTCCTCCCTCCCTCCCTCCTCTTCGGCTCTGGACGGCCTCAGCTCCAGATGGACTTGGGGCGAGGAGGGGGTGACAGGTGAGGGGCTGGCGGAGGGGGGGTGTTGCTGTGGTCAGAGGGAGGACTGGCCTTGCCACATGCTATCCGTGTGACCTTCAGCAAGTCGCTCACCCGCCCTAGGCCTCATTTTCTTCATGTGTCGAACGAGTGGTAAAACTACTTAGCAGGGTGATTCTCGGGGTGAACTGAGCTTTGCCAAGTGAGGACCTGCCTTCCCTTTCTCTCCTGCCGGGAAACTGGCTTCTCCTGAGGAGCCTAAAGGGCTTCCTTTAGCTGAGAGCATGAAGACAAGAGGCTCGGGTGGACTTTTTGTTTCTCCTTTGCATGTGGTTCACTTCCCAAGCACATGAACACTGCTGACTCCCAACCCTGTCGTCCACACCTTCTCTCCCAGGTTGATCTGTCCGCATGCCTCCTTTTATTTTCCAGAACTTTCACTTGGTTGTTCTTATGGAAGGCTGTCCCCTGGTGTGTCATGTTGGGTTCTTCCAGCTTAAAAAGTCTAGTGGCTTGGCCTCTGCACTAGTGTTTCAGTTTCCCTGAGAAGTAGAACAAAGGGCCTAATGTTGGGGTTCATGGGTCTCTAAGGGGGACCTTGGACCTCTGAAGTTTTATGGAAATTTTATGTGTGTGTGTGTGTAAGTGAGTCTTAAGGAGGACAGAGCCCATTGCTTTCCTCATATTCTCAAAGAGTGGTCCATGGTCCCCAAAACACGAAGGCTTCTCCTTGCATAGGCTAGCACTCTTAGGAGCCCAGTAAGTGTTCGCGTAGAGCTACACTCGGGGAAGGGTGAGCATAGGAATGCTCTTGCTCTCGCGGGCTTGTGCGTGGCTGTGCGGGGGTCCGGCACGCTCAGTAGTGGCCTGCTCTCATTTCTCCCCTTCAGCTTCCACACCCACTGGTGCATCCCTCCCCGTCCTTGTGCCTAGACCTGGTTTCACCGTGTCATTCCCCTCCCCCCGCGCCCCCCGCAGATCATCCTCAATGCCAAGTGCCATGCCATCCGGGATGCCCAAATCATGGAGAAGCAGCTGATTCAAAGAGAACTGGATGCAGAGGAAAAGCGGTTGGATCAGATGATGGAGGTGGAACGACAGAGATCCATTCAAAGGCAGGAGGAGCTGGACAGGAAGAGGAGGGAGGAAAGAATCAGGTACAGTGGTGGTTTTGGCATCTCCCTCCCTGCCATTTCCATGGGTCTTTAGGTGCCGGTAGCCTTGCCAAGAGGGAAGAGAGGAGAAATGGTCATTACTACCATCTAGTATGATCTCAAAACGTTATGATGAGATTCATAGGACCGCAGAGCTTCTCAAAACTGATTCTTCAGATCATAACAGGTGCGTCACAGTCTGGCCCCAACGCAGCCTCATTGCCCAGCTTTTCCTGCCATCCCCTCTGAGGTTCCCCATCCCCCAGCACGCCTGGACTCCTCACGGTTTACGCTTTTGTTGTTCCTTCTGCTTTGAATACTCTTCTCTTTCCTTTTCCCTTGGAAAATACTTTCCCTTCCTTATGTGGCTTTGCTGTCACCTCCCCTGGAAAGCTCTCTCCCTTCTGCAGGCAGGCTCCAGGCCCCCTTTCTCTGCATCCTGCCACACCATGTTTATACTCCAGCACAGGGCTTCTTGCACTGGGGCTCTCTGGCCCTCACCAGACAGCATTCCTGTCTTGGTTCATTCCTGTAGCTCCTGGACCTAGCAGAGTGTTTGGCCTGTAGCAGGTGCTTAACACATGTTAGGGTGATAAATTCAGTCCCCTTCCTTTTGCAGAAAAGGACAAGTAAATTTATCGGAGCAGGTTAAGTTATTTACCAAATTTACCAGAGCAGGTAAATTTACCAAAAGGACAAGTAGATTTACCAGAACAGGTAAATTATAGACCCACAGTGTCCCAGGTCCAGAACATCAACCATATAATGTGAGAGTTACCTTGAACCACACTGACTGGCTCTGCTCTCTCCTCCTCTGATTCTGTGCTCTTGAACCATTCATCTCTGTACTTCCCGTAGGTACCTGCTTGACTGTAGTAGGCTCCCTATAAATGTGGATTTAATGGGTAAGTGGCTCTTCATCTTCTGCATAAATAGCTCCAATTAAAGAAAAATCTCTGCCTCATCAGGCCACTCTAATGATCTGAGTTGGTCCTTATATTGGGCCCCAGCCTGCTTCCATGTAATTCTTTTACTCATTCCTCCTGTGTATTTCATCTGGAGTCATGAAGCCATTCAAGCGCTCCACCTGGATGGGAATCTTCATTGTCCTTCCTCTCAATTCTACCCTAACCTGTGTCTTCTCTCATTCTCCCAGCCTTTACTCATACATCATGGGGTCTGGATGTTTCTAAGTTTATTGTGATCCCAACACACATAGGGAGTCACTGGCACCAGCACAGACTGTAAACTCTGGGTTCTCTGCTTTTTACTGTCGAGCAAGGGCATCCCTGAGTAGAGAGGCTTGTTCAGACCCAGGAGTGGGAGGTTCGTGGCACGTGAGATGGGGCATAAGATAGACAGCTAACGAAGTGGGTGTGGGAGGTGGGTGGGCACCAGGACACACTGGGTGCTAGCAGAGGCATGGGAGGAAGGAGAGGTCCCGGGCTTTCTAACTGCGAAGCTGGCATAGGAACCTAGCATCCCATGATTGCTCCGGGAGGGCTTGGGAGGTGGGAGGATTTCAGAAGCTCTTGACACACTGAAAGGCAGAATGTGCATTGCAGAGGCGGGGTGCACTCTTGGGCAAACAAATGAAGAAGGGGAGCCTCAAGAAGGGGAGCTTGGAAGAGGAGAGGACAACCCCCTCATGACACCGGACACTTGAGAAGGACTTTGGTCTGGGCTCATGAAGAGTAGCAATGTGTAGGGGGTGCTTGTCCAATTGTCCCTGTGACACCTCCCATCTTGGGGGTTATTTGGGTGGAGGCTGGAGCAGAGGAACGTGGACGTGGGTTTCTAAGCCCCTGCGGTACTGCTCACTCCTAGAGGAAGACGGCACATTGTGGAACAGATGGTAAAGAACCAGGAGGAGCGGTCGCTGCTTGCCGAGCAGCGGGAGCAAGAGAAGGACCAGATGCTGGAGTACATGGAACAGCTCCAGGAGGAGGATCTAAGGGTAACACGCTGGACAGATGGTGCCAAATTCCACCAGCAACAGCAACAAAGCTCTCCGAGATTTGGGGGTGTCAGGGTGTGGACCGATTTTCTGTCAGGCACATGCTTATTTTGCAACACCATCGCCATCAGCTTTTATGGCCATGTTGAACGTTCATTTGGCTGTGGCGCCATACTGGGGGATGAACAGGGACTTGGACAGATTCTGTCCCTGCCTCCCGGGGACTTGGGGTCCGAGACCAACGCATCCATGGGCATGGACACAGAAAGGAAATGTACAGCTATGTGCATTGCACACATAAACATAGGGATGTTTAATAGCCTTCCCGCAGCTATTTAAAGGGATGTGATACACTTTGTAGATGTCTTAGCTCTGTCTTAGGCTCAGGCTCCCTGCTGTTCCCTCACTCCAAGTACACAACATCTGAACGTGGTTAATTGTGTGGAGGAGCCAAACCTTTTTTCTCCATTAGTCTGGATAAAATCAGTAGGCATATCCATTGCAAAAGAAATGATGACATACCTGCCCCAAACCAAGTAGACTTAAAGAAACCCCCTTCTGTTTGCCTGCTCCGGTCTGTTGCAATACATAAAGGCCCCTTGCACAGTGGGGGGCAAGGCGAGCCTTTGGGGTGTTTATTCTTTCTGCCCCCTCAGTTTTTTACCTTTGAAAATTTTTATACACACAGACAAGTTGAAAGAATTGTACATATCACATCCAAACATGCTCCACCTAGATTTCATAATTGTGAATCTGCCATAGTTGCTTGTCTCTTTTCGGGGTGTATACGTATTCTGTTACTGTTAAACTCTTTGACAGCAGATATCTTGAGACTTTGCTACTAAATGGTTCAGCCCTTATTTCGGAAGAACAAAGATGCTCTCTCACCAGTCATCAGTATTGGTATCTCATCCCCTCATGAAAAATTGGAATCCAATGAATCTGTCATATCATTTAATACTTAATCCACATTCAGATTTCCCCAAGTGTTCCAAAAATGTATTTTCAGTTTTCTTTTTTTCAACCAAGATCCAATCAAGTTCCCTGCGTTGCATTCACTTAAGCCTCTTTCATGTGCTTTGACCTAGAAGAGTTCTCGTTCCTTCTTTCCTTGATTTTTTTGGCACTGGTATTGTGAGGCACCCAGGCAAGTTGACTTGAAGCGTTTCCCCCATTCTGATCTGTCAGATTATTTCCTCATGGTGTCATTTAACTAGTGGGACCTGTATTCCTGATTTTTTTCTCCTCTTTCCCTACATTAATGGACGATTGGGTTGTCATCTCCCAGTGATTTAATGATGGTGTGGAACCAACAAAAACAACAACCTGAAAAGTAAATAAATAGGCAAAGAAGTAAGTCAATACATGATGGTATATATGTCCTAGATCAGTGTTCAGCAGGTTTTCTCCTTGGGCTGGTCAACGGGATTAAATAACGCATGGGCACCGATGACAGGCCTAAATCTGGTGGGAAGCAGGTAGAAAGGAAAGGAAGAAAGGGAGAAGGGGAAAGGGAGTGGAGAGTCACTGGGCCAGGTGGGGAAAAGTGGGGTGAGTGAAGAGGTAGGCACAGGGAGAGTGAAGGAATGCCGGCCACCGTGACTCACGCGCCGCAGCCTGGGTGGGAGGCAGTGGGCGCTGTGCCGATCTGGTGCAGGAGGCGCTCCGGGAGGCCTGGACGTGGCTGTGAGTCCAGCTCGGGGAGAGCCAGCGGAGTTGCCTCGGATGAGTCAGGGCAGAAGCTGGGCTGAGAAGGAGCTGGAAGTCTAGGGTGGGGCATAGTCTTTGAGGGACAGAGGGAGCTGGAAACGGTGTGTGGGGGGAGTTGTTGGGTGGAAGAACTTGAAGGAAAGAGTTGGACATTGGTGAGAGGATATAGGTAGGCCAGCTGCGTAAGGTTCTCCTTCGGGACCTGAGAATGTGCTCGCTCCGACCTTCAGGCTTTGAAAGGCTCGGGCTCCTTCCTCAGAAGGGATCTTGTCACTCAGGGTCACACTGATACTCCTCCATCATTCATTGTCTTTCTCTGTGTCTACCATTTTTTCCCCCTTTTTCTCCCATGCCACTCACTTTGGTTCCCCCTTTCCCTGTTTCAGTCGATTGAGTATTTGCTGTTTTCCTCTCATGGGGCTACACATATTGCCAGGGAAGACAGGAAGCGTGACATGGTCCCCATCCTTTGGCAGGGACAGAATGAACACACAGGAATGAGTGGGGACCTACAAGGCAGTGCCTAACCAAATCCCAGGAGGTGTGGCACCATCTTAGGTGCAGAGGGGATTCAGAAATCAAGAGAGAACTGGAACTTGGGGTAATCTTCCCGAGAAGATTGGAACTTTAATTTAGAAAGACCGGGTTTCAAAATTGTGGCACTGGATTTTGTTAGCTGGATGGCCCTGGACAAAGAAATTTGGGGCCTCAGTGTCTTCATCTGCATGAGAGAGATAACAGGTTCTACCTTTCAGGGTTTGGGGATGTATTTGGGTTTCAGAGATAGGCTATATAAAGGGCCCAGTGAATAGAAAATACTAAATTACAGCAATACTTTGTTATTTCAATCATCGCTATTGAATAGAGACCGGATGCTAGGGTTTGACGAAGAGAAGGAAATTGAAGACAGGAGAAAAGACCAGCAACAATGGGTAGGACTTCACATGACATGTGGGAGACACCGGGGAGAATTTTAAGAGCCTCCACTTCTCTGAGAGTGTATAGAAATCATCCGAGTTGGGGCTGCCACCAGCCACGTGGGTGCAGACTGCAAAGAGGCCATTTGGCTGCAAGGGGTCATTGGTGAGGCTTGACTAGAGGCTAGCGGCAGCAGCTGGCCTGCAGACGGGGCACGTGCCCCTGCCTCTGTGTCTCTGTCCTTATGGGCCGGTGTCTCTGGGTCTTGTCCCCTTCTACTTGGAGGCTCTTTTCCTTCTGATGGCAGGACATGGAACGGAGGCACCAGCAAAAACTAAAGATGCAAGCTGAGATTAAGCGCATTAATGACGAAAACCAGAAACGGAAGGCAGAGCTGCTGGCTCAGGAGAAACTGGCAGACCAGATGGTGATGGAGTTTACCAAGAAGAAGATGGTAGGTTTCTGATGCCTGGGACTTCTGGCCACGGGGAGCGGCAAGCCTGAGATCTAGGGGAAGCCATGTGTCCATTCCAGAATTCATGTCCTTCGTTCAAGGGACTGGCTCCTTCTTCTCTTCATCTTGGCCACTGGTTCATTAATAGAGAGTAGGCTGGAAGGGACACCCAAATTAGGATGTTACATCCTTGTTAACACCTTTGATTAGAAGTTGGATGAGGGTCAGGTACAGGCCGGGAAGAAAATGAAAACTATTGGGGAAAGGAAAGTTTTTGTGGATTCCTCATGGAATGCATGATTACATCCCCGGTAATCACGGGTCACCTGCCCCATAAATTTCTTGTGAAAATTCCTCTATTGGGCATCCTGTACTGGGGGCTAGACTCTGAGAGTAGAGCTTCTCCCACCGCTGCTGTGGAAGCTGTAAGCACAAATGCATCGCGGGGCAGAGAGTGACCCCGCTCATGGTGACGGGGAGATGCTGCTCACGCCGCGTGGACTGACTCAGGAGCCAGGCTGAGTAACGGAGTGAGTGGGGGCAGTGAGGAATGGGGGTCGAAAAAGCTTCTAAGCCCAGTTTAGATGGAGTGGTGGTCTCTGTTCTTGCAGCCGGGGCTGCCCCTTCGAGCTAAGGGCAGAGATTGGTTGTGGAAGCCTCTGGAGTTCCTTGCCCTGCAACCTAGTGTGAGGTGGAACAGAGACCAGCTTTGACACACAGCCCCCTGTGCACAGCTCACAAGTAGGCAACTCTCTGGGCTGCCCAGGAGTCTGGGCAGGTAGAACGATGGCTATGGAACATTCTTTATGGGAAAGGAGATCACATTTCCACCCAGCTCAAGCCATTAGTCTTATGACTACCCGAGAATGGTAGTTGGGAGGCTGGGTTTGGGAAGATTTCCGGGCTATGTCTGTTCTTCCAGAGAAGTGGCAAAGGGAGCTAACTCTGATGGTTCACTCCTTGCATATCTGCTAACCGCAGTGGAACTGCCCAAAGCATGGTTGGCCATTTGCCCAGGGACTAATGAGATAACTTCCACCTGCTGCACTTTACAAGACAGGCAGGGTGCCACAGTTTTTACTTATAGAAACGTGGCCCAGTGGCCTTGCAACTTAGACATTGTCTGCAATGCCGTGGAAGGAGCATGAAGGCTGGGCTTGGGATACCTGCATTCAAATCCTCTTTGGTTGTTGACTAGCTACGCGATCTCGGGCAGGACCCATTCAGGATCTGAATGAATGTCAGTTTCCTCATCTATAATACCTGTCTCATGAAATGTTGTAGGGGTCCTCTGGGATCATATAGGAGGAAGCATTTGGTAAACAATGAAGCATTTTGCAATGCTAATTGACTTTATTCATGCATTGCTAGTTATTTTGCCCTACCTTAAAAAGAGTCAGGGAGTGATGTGGGAGATACTGGACAGACTGTTGCAGGGACTTCGTCTCTCTGCAAGGTTGGGGCAACGGGAGCTGCTCTACAAGACCTTTTCTTCCTGGCAGGCTCGAGAAGCAGAGTTTGAGGCTGAGCAGGAGAGAATACGGAGGGAGAAAGAGAAGGAGATTGCCCGTCTGAGGACCATGCAGGAGAAGGCCCAGGATTACCAGGCAGAGCAGGTACCTTCTTGGCCTCGGCTTCCTTGGGGCTCCCCAACTCCCTTAACTATTCCCTTGACAGCCTGCAAAACTGACCTGAAGGACAGAGATGCGGAGGGCAGGGCAGCATGCAGGTTACCTAGACTTGAGTCGTTGGAGGGCGAAGGGGTGAGCTCCCCCAGTGCTTGTGGCAGTGAGGACTGCTCAGGGCATTACGTGCTGAAGGTTCAAGAGAAAGCTTTTGGCTGCTGCGTAAAGAACTTTCACTGAACTCTGTCACCAGGGGAACTGTGGCATCTCCATCATTATAGTTTTTTAAAATGAGAGGCGACTGTTGGACCGCCTGGAGGTGTTGGAGGTGTAGGGAAAGAACTGGGCTCAGCGGTGGGGGAGGACAAGCCAAGACCCCCCAGGGTATCTTCCGACCAGAAAGTTCTACAAGATTCCATGTACGCTTTCCCGCAACAGTCTTGCTGCCAGAGAAATGCACGGCACTCCTCAAAGTGGGCTGTGTCAGAGTCTGCAGTCGGGGTCTTCCTAAGGTGCCCGGTCAGTTCCGAGGTCGGTTTGCACCCTCACGGGTCTCCCCACCTTCTCTTTTCCCAGGACGCCTTGCGGGCCAAGCGCAACCAGGAGGTTGCAGACAGGGAGTGGCGCAGAAAGGAAAAGGAAAATGCACAGAAGAGGGTGGAGACAGAAGCCAAACTGCGCAAAAGCCGGTTGGAGCAGGTGGCTTTCAAGGAGCACACTCTGGCCGTTCAGGTGCAACGGGACCGGGATGAGTTCGAGAGGATTCTTCGGTAGGTGGGGCTGGGCACCTCGGCTTCCTTTCCTTGTACTGTGGCAGGGATGGCCCCTACTGGGCGGAGAGGACCTTGCCGGCATGTCCACAGACAGATGTGCATTCATCTTGCCTGGGATGGCAGAGTCATTCCAACTAGATGCAGAGCTGAAAGGCGCAAAGACAAGAACTGAGAGCCAAGAATTTTCTGATTAGGGATTTGGAAGACAGCACCTTGATGTAGCTAAGGAATTGGGTATTATCGGGATTATTTGTCCCGGAGGATTAAAGGTGTGAATAGAAGTATGTGTCTGGTCCCTCTGCCCTCCCCTGCCGCCACGTCCCCCTGTACGTTAGGGATGAAGCTGCAGCCGGGAGGTCGAGGAGAGACAGAAAGAACTTCAAACACCAAGGTTGTGGGTCACTGGAGAAGAGCCTGTGTTGGGGGCTAGGGTCTTTGCCCTTCATTTGATAAATATGTTTGAAGCACATAAATTCAAGACTCTGTGCCGGATGCTCTGGGAGACATTAGAGGTGAACAAAACGCTGTCCTTGCCAGTTCATGTGGGAGGATGTGGGAGACTCATATTTGGATGGACCTTACCTATATTTATCCATCTTGCCTGCCTTGCCAACTCTTCATCCTTTTATTTTTGTTCTCTTTTGGCTCAATGAAAATTCCCACCCATAAGTGGAAGTGAAGTGTTCACATCTGTCACTTTCCCCACCCCGTGTCCACCCCCAGAGCTGCCGGCAGCCACAGCTGCTTTGGCGTCTCTCAGTCAGATCTGCCACCACCAGACCTGGCCCCTGGGGTGTTCCCCTGGTACTGTTCTGGACTAACTGGGAATGACTCCTTTCTTGCTCTGGTTCAGACTCTGTAAGATCAGAAGCTTTCAAAGGAAACAAACAAAACAAAATTGGAATGGGGGGGTGTAGATACCAAATTACAGAAATTATGCTTGGGTAAGTGGAGAGTCAGTGGTGCAGACCGGCTTTCTGGTTGACCTGCTCTCGGTCCTTGGCACCGCCCCAGGTACTTGCGTGGCCGACCAGCCCTGGGCCCCCACCCAAGACCCCCCAGCCAGAGGCAGGGCAGACCTGTAGGAATCTCTGCCCTTGTCAGAGCCAGGTTCCTGGTCTTTTATTGCACTGTGGGCCCCAGACTGTCCCCACTAGCTGCAGTACCCTTTGACTGTGTAGCTTTCCCTGCCCACAAGGATCGTGCCATGGTCTCTGGAAACCTGCTCAGGGAAGCAGGTTCCTCAACAGCCCCACAGATTCTGCCCCTGGGCTCCAGACTACCTCTCAGATGTCTGCCCTCACCAGCCTGTATGCCCTTGCACACCTGTGTTGCCTTTAGCAGGCACTAATAAACATTAATGGGAAGAAATTAAGGGTCCTACTTTTGCCACTGACCCATTTGTCCCTTCTTTGCTTTGTTTGCCCAAAGCATATGCACTAGCCAGTTATTAAAGTGAGACCAGCCCTTTGGAGATGTTCAGCTTCACCTGATGTTCTAGGTTAGCATCTAGACCAGGTGTCTCCAGGGCCATGTGACCACCAGGGCGGGTGTCTTTTAGCGCTAGGAGCGTCTCTGCTGTAGCCAGCAATCCAACTTTTCCTACTTCAAAAGCATGACCTCATAGATGGCCTCTATATGTGCTTCCTGCTTCTGGAGAGAGGGATGCCTTTGCCTGGCAGCCCACTGACTAAGCAGAGATAGCTGACCTACCCTACCCGGTGGCTCTCGGAAACACTGGGGAGCTCACATAAAGTCCTGTGGCCCAGGCTCCACCCCCACAGATTCTGATGTAACTGGTCGGGGGTGAGGCCCTGGGCAGCAGCAGATTTTGGAAGCTCCTGGGTGACTGTAGTGCAGTCAGGCTCCAAGTTCACGGCTATAACCCTATGAAGTGACCAGGCTCTGCCCCATTCAAATTTCCAACTGCCTGCCCGCCCAGGGGCTTCCTAGTGACACATGCAGGCTCCCATTTCCAGCCTATTTTGCCTGACGTGAAACGGTAGAACCCCATTCTCTGTATAGGAAAATACAAGGGCAAGGCGAGGAGGTAGGGCTTCTTGCTATCACGGAGATGTCTGAGTGGTTGGGGTTTGGAGTCTAAATGGAGAGCAGTGAGGAAGTCGGCAGGTGTCTCCGGGCAGACTGGTGGGCTGTGGCAGGTGCAGGTACCCACAGCTGTGCAGGAGTTACCGAGAGTTGAGACGATACCGGTGTTTCTCGGGGCCGGGGAGATGGCTGGCCAGAGGGAAGTGAATAAGTGACATGGTGCTTTTCAGAGCTTTGTGGGGTACCAGTGCCCTCAGGGCAGGGAGCAGGTGAGATATCCCTGCCTAAGATGCTTTTACACGTTGTTCTCGTTTTTGGTTATGTCGAGAAAGAACTAAGATGACCACTCAGGGTGGCTGAGCTCAGCGCTTCCCCTGAGATGTGAATACATTTCATTTGAGGTTTTTTGGAGCTTGTCTGGCCCACATTGGCCACTTTCTCCAGGATATTAGGGCCCTTGCAAAGAGGCTCCTATGAAGAATCTGGAGAGCTGGAGAGCTGGAGCACTAAGAGGCCCCAGGGACAACTCCTTCCTTCTTCCAGCAAGTAGGAGAGCTAGCTTTACCAACACCAGCACTTTTTACTTCTGAGCATCCCCTTTGCAGTTTTGTTGATGTCATTAGTATTGTTCGTGGGAAGGAAAAAGGGAGAGAGAGAAAGAAAGATATCTTAGAACCAGCTAGAGAGGAGCTGTGCATCGTTGCAAAAGAGAAGGTTGGAATAAAATAGCTTCCAGTGGATGAAACCCGGAGTATAGGCCAGCTACATAATTTGCAGGGCCTGGGGGATCCCTTGCTCAAAAAATATTAAGAATTTCAAAACGGTGATGGAACAGCATGAAAGCAAGCACAGGGCCCGCCTAAGCACGCCCCTGACATGGAGTGCCCACAGCACCGGGCCTGGCTGAGGAGAGGGGTGGCACGCACGGAGGCCGCTTGGAGGCTGGTCTCTGAGCCTCATAAGAGGGTGGGAGTGTGCAGGGCTGTGGTCTCTGAAGCACGTTCCCTGGAGAAGCCCTTCCAGAAGGCTCCCTCAGTGCCTCTCCTCTCTGGGCCAGCTCGGCCTAGTCCATTCGGCAACCTGTGTCCCTCCTCCAGGGCTCAGAGAGAGCAGATTGAGAAGGAGCGGCTGGAGGAGGAGAAAAAGGCCACCGGGCGCTTACGGCATGCCAACGAGCTCAGGCGCCAGGTACGCGAGAACCAGCAGAAGCAGGTGCAGGACCGCATTGCCACCTTTGAGGAGGGCCGGCGCCTCAAAGAGGAGGCCCAGAAGCGGCGTGAGCGCATTGATGACATCAAGAAGAAAAAGATTGAAGAGCTGAGGTGCGAGCGATCCCTGCGGCTCCCCTCCCCTCCCCTCCCCTCCCCTTCCCCGAGGGCAGGGAGTGTGGGAGTCAGGGGCCCGGAGGGAGGCGGCAGGCAGGGAGGCAGCAGGCGCGCTGGGAGGGCCCTTTCTCCTGTCTCAAGGCTCACACAGGTTGTTGCCCCCTGAAGGGGGCTCCCGCTGAAGGCTCTCGGACTGGGGCCGCCTGGCTCTGTGGGAGCTCCGAGGCAGGGGGCTCTATAGAGCCTTGAGGGGAATGTGTTTGGGGGATGGATTGTGGGAGCAGGGGTGGGGGTGCAGGCCCCCAGGTTCCGGGGCCTGCTTCCTGCTGCCTCCTCTCTGGTCCCATGCCCCCCTCACACTCGCCCTGTGTCCCCCCTGCAGAGCCACCGGCCTTCCTGAGAAGTACTGCATTGAAGCCGAGCGCAAAGCTAACATCCAGCCAGCCGCCTCTGTGAAATGAGGGGAGCCTCCGTGTGCCCAGGGGTGCCTGCAGGGGACAGGTTCTGCCCCGTCTCTGGGCGCCCATAACTGCCGCTAACCTAGACATTTTATAGTTACAGATTAAATTTATTCTACTTCATTAAGCAACAGCCCAGCTTTCTTGGGGGGCGGGGCTGTGGCTGCTGGGGATAGATGAGCTGTGAGCCCAGTGGGCTATGGGAGCCGGTGCCGTGGGCAGTGTGATGCTCTGGGGGGAGGGGATGGAAGGGTGCTCCCTGCTGGTGGTCCCTCCGAGCTTCACGGGCCCTTGCCCTGCGTCCCCTGGCTTTTCTGGGGCCCTGGGGATGTTGCCTTCCTGTCCACCTTCAGCATGGCCTTGCTCTGGCCCTGTTCCAAGTCCAGTTCAGAGGCATTTCAGAGCGGGGGGCTGGAGCCGCTCTCTCAGGGCGGGGCTGGGGTAGGAGGGACCAGAGCTGCAGACGCAGAGCTCCTACCGGGCACCCGTGACTCAGACCACACCTGTGGGGGGGGTGGCATTTGCACCGAGGGCTTACCCTCTGGCTCTGCCCTCCCCTGCCAGAGCCCTTTCCACTCCAGGTGGTGCCACAGCACAGACACCTGCCGTCCCCCGCCAGGTACACCCAGGGCCCTGCTCCTCACCCGACCTGGCTGCCCCCTCACTCAAGCAGCCGGGCTCTCCTCACTCCACCTCACCCTGACGGGTGGGGCTCCCCACGGCCATTGTTGCCTGTGTTAGTGTGCCTCCTGTCTCCCCAAAACACTTCTAGTCATTCATTCCCTCATTCAAATGCTGCTTGAGTGCCTCCTTCTCTGGGTGCACACTGGGCGCTCAGTGCAGCAGACCTGGGTCCACCCTCGTGGACGCTTCTCATCTGGGCCAATCTGCTCCTGTTCCTCCCTCAGCCGCTCCACCACATGTCTTGTGCCTTTACAAAGTCTCAGCTTTTTTTGGAAGCAGGCTGATTACCAGGCTCCTTGTGGGCTAAAGAGCTGTGGTCCAGGGATGGAGCCTTTTTCCCGTTTTGTATGCCTGGGGGTGGGGAAGCGCTTGCCTCCCAGCTCCCAGCCCCACACTGTCACCCCCCGCCCCATACTCCCCTCCAATCCAGAGCCCAGTCTTGCCTCCCTCGATGGGTCCTGCCCTAGAGGAGGCAGGGAGCCGCTGCTGGGCGCGTCCTGGGTGTTTACAACGCCAGGTTATAGGGGCCTTGGGCAAGAGTCCTCTTTTCATAAGGCCCAGGGAGAGTGGGCAGGCAAGCTGCTCCCTATGCTTCCTTCCTCTTCCTCAGAGAAGCCTCCCCGGGTTCCTTCTCCACCTGCCCCGCCCTGACCAGGCTAGCTGCTGGGGAGGGGGGCTCTCACCCTCCTGCTCAGTGCCCCTGAGGAAGCCCCTCCTACCTGGGGAAGCTGCTCCCTTCCTCCCAGAGGTCTTGGAAAGATGTGGTACTCGCCCAGGTTGGGAGGGCTCCCTTGATCTCATGGCAGCACCACTGAGGTTTCTGGCACCTTCTGTGGCTGGCTTACTTGCTCAGGCTCCCTGTGTGAAGCCTCTTGCAGGTCATACCTGCAGGGACCAAGCCTTGAGTCCTTCCTTGTTCTGGGGGACCCACCTGCCAGGAAAGGCAGAAAGGGCCTTGGGTGCCTGGAGTTTGCCCTAGGGGACCTGAGTCACCCATCTCAGGACCAGGAGGAATGGGTTTCATTGGACTGAGGGTCGAGAACAAAGGCCGTTCCAGGCCCATTGCTAACTTGTGAGGCCACGTGGAGAAAAACGGGTGACATTCACAGGCTTAAAGCATGGCTTGCATTTCGGCAGAACTGCTGCCCGAGAAACTGCAGGTCTGCGGGGCCTGGCAGAACCCACAGCCTAAAACTGAGACCATCCTGACCTGGCCTGGACACGGTAGGGGCGGGCAGCTATAGGTCAGAATAAAAGCCTGGCTTCAGAGACGGGGGATGGGGGACAGAGCCACCTCTGAGCAGGGGAAGACAGTTTGGGGGAGAATCTCCCAGTTCTGCCATCAGAGTTGCTTCCTCTGGGAATTCTTGGAATTGGCCCGTGACGTCAAGAGAGGTTTGGTTACTCCTCTTGGGATTCCTTAACAGCCCTCCACTGGCCGCCTCGGCTTCGGGACTGGCCTGAGTCATCCGCAGGAACCCAGTTCCTAGAACTGGGACATTCCTCAGTGGCCGGCAGGCAGCTGGCTTCGGAGGCAAGCAGGGGGCATCTGGGCTGCGTCTTTTATAAACCCTCCGCACGCCGCCCCCCCCCCCCCCCCCCCCCCCCACTGAGAACAGCAGGGGCGATAATGACAGAGAAGAGGTCTGAGGCATCAGTTCAGTGGGGGCTGGGGGTCGGGCTGCAGGAGCTTGGTGGCAGAGCCCGGCTTACAGACTGGGGGCGGGGCACTCTGGGGCAAAGCAGAGAGACAAATGGAATTCCTCGAGGATTTAGTGGGCCCAGAGCTCAGGAACAACCAGACTCAGTCTTGTTGCTAGAGATTGGGCCTTTGGGTGGGCGGTGCTTTCTCCTAGGGAAGGCTTTGGTTTTCCCTCCTCTGCTCTGAGGCAGAAGTGAGCTCTGAACCCCTCAAGCCACTGAAGCAGCCCAGGGTTGTCTGGGAAGCTGCAAAGGGGAGAGCCATGCTGGGCGAATCAGGGAGTGCTGTTTGGTGCATTGTCTTTGTTGATGTAAAGATGTTAGAAGCTTGTGGAAAAAAAAAAAAAAAAGCATGCCCAAGCTACCGACTTAAGTTGTATGGGTACCCAAGGGACTCCCCAGCTGTCTGCCCCCTGCTCCTTGGGTCTTCTGGTCCTGGCAATGTCAGACCGGGCTGGTTGGTGTAGCCTGGCAAATCCAGAGGTTGGGCTCCACCTCGGAGCCCTGGGTCAGGTAGGCAGGCGGCTGCCTCCCGGGCACGTGACCCCGGCTCCTGGCTCCTCCCGTGTCCCTACCTGCCCCTGTGTGCCAGTTGCCTGCTCCCTGTGCTTGGAGCCCCGTCATGCTCCACTGTGGCTTGGAGGCGGTCTCAAACCTTTGTACCTGCCCAAGAAGCAGCTCCAGTTGAGTGTGACTCAGCAGCCTTCCCTGGTGGCCAAGCCAGGCTGTCCCTGACTCAGTGGGGTGCCGGGATGTCCTCAGCACCCCCGAGCACCTCAGCATCCCCATCTGTGACTCGGGTCACAGCCGGGCATTAACTGGTCTCAGTAAAAGCACTTTGATTAGGTTCAGATGAAAGAGGCTCAGAGAGTTCAAAGCCACACAGGGCTTTTGGGATGAGAAAGGGGACAGTAGAGAGGAGACGCGGGAGTCTCAGACAAGCAGTCTGGGTGTGGAGGCCATGGAGCTCCTCACTGCTCTCCTTTTTCATCCATGCTGACAGTTCCTTCTGCAGAGCGGGAGCCTGGAGACAGCTGTGCGGGAGGATGGTTCGCTCCAGACCAGGGTCTCCTCTGCATCCGAGGCTGCTGCCAAGGTGACCTGCCTCCCTCCCTCCCCCTCCCACACTCTGGGAGGTATCCCAGCAGAGCACCCAAGGTTACCTGGAAGAAGCTCATTTCCAACATCACAGAACTCCAGCGTCCCAGAAAAGGCTAAGTTGCTCTTCATCTGCTCGGCTTTAAGTGGTTAGGCCTTCCCTCTCTCTCAGCTTTCCCAGCTCAAGCTCTGCATCGCTCCTTGCGTTCTGCATGTCCTCTTGGGAGAGGTGTGGCCATCACCTCAGTG
The DNA here is from genome assembly GCF_009762305.2 of Zalophus californianus. Lineage (NCBI taxonomy): Eukaryota > Metazoa > Chordata > Mammalia > Carnivora > Otariidae > Zalophus > Zalophus californianus. The sequence goes on along the minus strand of NC_045604.1, from coordinate 4,603,406 downwards.
CCCACTGATGGCTCTGAGGCTGGGACAGGAAGAGGGTTGAGCTTTTGGGTGGCTTTCTCAGGAGATTCCTGGAAAGAGGAGTCAAGGGGGTGGGTGAGAGTGGAGAGCAAGAGAAAGTGCCCAGAGCTAATGGGATTTTCTGTATGGCCCCTGGGGAGAGACCATCCCCAGGCCTAGTGGGGTGAGCACCAAATCAGAGAATTTCAAGTCTGGAAGGGACCTGCAAAGACCCTCTGGTGCTTGAATCTCCTTTGTAACCTCTAATCAAATGACTGGGCAGTTTGAGCTTGCACACCCGGAGAGACAGGATGCTCATGACCTCATAAGGCAACCCAAGCTATCTCAGACCAGCCCTGATGGTCAGAACGTCTTCCTGTGCATCCCCCTGCCAGCTGGGACTGCACTAAACAGGTCCAGGCCCCTTTTACACACCACACCCCTTCAGGTACCTCGTACCCCTGTTCCTGTGTAGTCTGGCTCCGTGTGGGCACGTGTTTGAAATTCTGGAAACACAGGACTCTTCTGGGCATTTTGTGGGCTGGGGGCGGTTGTTGGAGGGAGGAATCGGGGGTGGGGGGAAACAGGGAATCTTTATCCCTTGGGCTGGGCATTAAGCCCTCCTGACAGCTAACACCTCCACTGTCCCGGCCAGCCCTGGCCCAGCTGTGCTGCCCCTGAGCCCCACCCCCTGCACCGCCTCCCCCCACCCCTCCCAGTGTCCGGGTAACGGGAAACAAACGAACACAAGGAGAGCAGAGCGAGGGTTGGCTGGGCGGGCTTAGTGGAGAAGACTGAAGCAGACACACCCCGGGCTTGTCTCTTGCCCCTGCTGGCCTCCACGCACCTTCCCTGGCCACTGCCAGGGGCCGCCCCGGGCGCCGAGGAGGACCACCCTGCCCCTCTGCAGTATGTGTTGGGGGGAGAATCTACATGGCACAATCAAAACCAAATTTTATTTCTATAAATTCAAAGCAAAGTGCCCCTGGACGTGTGGAGTAACCCATCCCGAGGTCTCTCCACACACAGATATGCAGGCGTCTGGGACGACCAGTCTGGGTTGTCTGGTCCATCCTGAAGGCCTGGCTCCAATCCCACTGAATGCCCTGCTGGAGTGGGGAGCAGCTCCCCAGAGGTCGGGTCTCCAGGATCTTCCCCTCAGTGCGAAAGGCACCATCAGCCGACTCTCCCCGCTTCACCCTCTTCTCTGGCGTGTCTGGCACCTCCCTGGTTTATGTCCCGAGGACCGACACACTCCTCCAGCCACTCTCTGTGCTCCCGGGCGCATCATGAGTGGTCCTCCAGAGCTGTTTGAACGCCAGTCCCACCAGGTCAGGGGGCTGGCCGCCTATCGCCGTAGCTCACGAGCCTGTGCGCGAGGGGCACCCCTTCCCTCGCTGCTCTCCCCACCAGGCTGGACGCTCCAGAAGGACAGAGCAAGTTATGCTAACGGCTGCCCCCCGCCCCGAGGGCCCAGCACTTGTGGAATGGATGACGGTCTCGCAGGATATGGATGAACTCCGTGAGGTGAACACAGCTTGGATCTTCAGAGTCTCTCCATTCTTCGGGTTTGTTACCAGGAACCCACATACACTTTCTAAGCCGTTCCCGTGACAGTAGCTCCGTTGGTCATGTTCAGCACCCCCAGCCCCTCTGCTGTGCTGGCCCGGGAGCCGGCAGGCCCTGCTCCGGGATGGGGACCCCTTTGTGCTGCTTGCTCTTGTCAGTCTGGGGCATCACTTGATGGGAGGGACTGGGGCACATCCCAGCCCCCTCCCAGGGGCCTCCCTTCTTCTGGGGGGGGGGCAGCAGGAATCGAGGAGGCTTGGAAGGCCTGACAGGGGCTGGGGAGCCGCAGGGCTCAGAAGCTCTTGCCCACCAGCCCTGACCGGGCCTCAGCCCCTCAGCCCCAACCCAGTTCCTGAAACTGAGCCCACACGTGGACCTCGGCCTTCTGTCAGTCACCGACCAACCCTTCCTCGTCCGAACTCAGCAGTCTCCCACCACACCCCCTGTGCCCCCCGTGCCCCGACTCTTCTCGTCCCCCCGTGGCCTCACCTGGCTGCCTGACCACGACCGGCCCTTGCTGAGACCTGCTGGAAAGCATTCGCCGCAGGGGCCTTCTGCTTCTCTGCGACCTTGCACCTCGGACGCCTGTCTGCTCTCCTGACTTGGTGTACTGGTGTCCCTCCCATGGCCGTTCAGACGTCTGCTCCCAGACCCTCTCCTCCGGGGCCACTCCTGGGGTCTGCTGCCTGGGTCTACACGGGGACCTGAGTGAGGGGCTAAGGAGCCTGCTGACTGTGTGAGCGTGTGTGTGTGGAGTTTACTAGGTGGCAGGTTGCAGACCCAGGGCCCCGGAGTGGGGACAGGAGCTTGAGCTTGAGCTTGAGCCTGGGGCCCCGGGGAGTGGGGCTGGAGCGCAGGGCCTGCAGGGCTGCGTGGAACTGTCGTGCAGGGCTTTGGGGGAAGACGGGGCTGGCCAAGGCCTCTGCCTGTCCTTCCCCAAGGCATCGTGGGGCTGGGCTGCCCCTCGGCTCCGAAGCAGCCTCTGGGCTCCTCCGGGTCCCTGGGCTTGCCTCTTCCCTTCTTCTCAGTGCCTCCGTTCACTCCTTTCCACACCTCTGTCTTGAGATTCTGCTTCTGTCTTAGGATAGAAGCAAATACAACCCACACTGGGGGGCCTGAGAGAGGATTTCTTAGGGAAAAGCAAGAGGCCCTTTGGAAATGTGTGCACTGGATCACAGACGACAGCCTGGGCCCGCTCCCTCTTCTGTCTCTCAGAGCCTCTGATGAGCCATCGGGGTGTCACATGCGTTTCTCTGCCCCTTCCCTGAGCACCTGCTCTCCCGATCACCCTTTCTGACCCTGGGGCACAGACAGCCTGCAATCGTCCCCTCGAGCTGTCCAGACCTTTCTGAGACCTGCAGAGAAAGTGGGTGGGGACATGGGATGTTTGGAGGTCGGGACTGAGTGGAAAAAGGGAGAAGGAGGAGTTGGGGTACAGGGCTCCCAGAGCGACACATGGGCTGGGGGCCGAGCCTATGCTGTGAAAACCAGGCTGATACCCCAGGGCCCTCCCTCTGCCACCTCCCCCTCCCCCCAAAACCCTGCAGGGCTCAGGGCACAAGGCTGGAAGGCTGGCAGCTTCATTTATGGGCCCCAAACCATAAGGAGGTGGCAATTAGCCCTCAGTGGGTCAAAGGAGAACAACAATGTGCTTTGCCTTTTGAGGCTCTGAGAGGCCCCAGTCTGGAGCCCTCAAAAGTGACTGTTCTAGGAGTACCTAGGCCCTCAGTCTCTCCCAACACGCGTCCCCTAGACTCCAAAACCAGGACCCTCCTCTGAGCCAGTAAGACGGCCTCTGGTGGGCCCTGTCTTCTGGTTCAATATGGCTCCCGAGCCCCACTCACTGCTGATAGTTCCTGCATCCCACCCCCCACACGTCACCCGGGGAGCTGGACTGGCGGCGGGCTTGGGTTGTGGGGCAGGACTCCTGCAGGTTACATTTGTTAGGGGATGAGGTTGCTTCAGGTGGGCTCGTGCATACTTGGAACTCTCTCCCCAAACTTGGGACCTCAATTCACACACTGATATATGTTGATATGACACTGGTGTTCTCCCAGAGCAAAGGGATAAATATTCTAGCCAATCTGGCAGTTAGCAGATGGGGACTGAAGTCTTTCTGTCTCACAAATAAAACCTCACTTTTGATCCCCACGAATCACCCTGCCCATGTAACTGCCACTCGTGTCTTAAACATAACCATAGCCCGTCCTAAGTCGAATCCCAAACTCAAATTTGAACAAATCCCAAACTTGGCTGGCAGGAGCCCCAGCCCAAGTCAGTTTCAGCCTGGCCTTCAGCTTCCCGAGCCAGGCTGTGAGTGAAAGTAAACCCCTGTTCATGCCTTATCCTTTATCGGCCTCAGCTCCCGCTGTTAATCGAGCTGAATCTAGCCTTCGTTCCCATCCAGGCCTCAAGCGGAACCTCGAGCTCCTTGGTAATTCCAACTAACCGATCAAATCTTCACCCCAACTCTGGCATGAACTATCCAGGACCTGATCCACCAACCGTACACCCGAGGGTGTTCAATCCCCTTCCCGGCCCACCGTTCTCCCCGTCTATCCCTGACCTTCGGCACTTTCCCCCTGTGGGTGGGTCTACGAACCTACAGGGCCACCCAGCCCTTTCCTTGGGCCACTCTGAATTGAGAGTCAAGATGCCTGGCTGTCCTCCACTCTGTCAGGCCCACAGCAACACCTGGGCTGCATCCCCTTTCTGTAAAGTGGGGAATAATAATGATCCCTGCTCTCCCAAGTGTGCAAGGCAATCCCATAAACTTCAAAATAAACAAGGAAATAAGGATATTCATTGGTACATTGGCGGGTCCCAGAGCACCCCGTCATTGCTGAGAGTGCAGGTGGAGAGGTTTGGAGTGCAAAGACGCGTGGAAGTCTTGTGCTTCCTTGTTTTGGGCTGCCCCTGAGCCCGGAACTCTCCCCAAGACTCTTCCCCCAACCCCTGCCCTCCCTGTGCCCCCTGCCAGGGAAGGGGAGGACCCTGGATTCCTCTGAGGGAGCTGAGCTGCTGCAGCAGGTCACTCAGGACCTGACCCCCACCATTGTGTGCGGGGCAGCCCTGGGACCCCTCCGGAGCACTAGCCAGGGCCGGTGCTCTGCCTTCTCCCTTTGGCTGCCAGGACCTCCCCACCCAGCTCCAACCTGCCCAGAACCGTGCTGGCCTTGTCACCCCAGCGAGCTGCTGAGGTCACGAGGGTCCTGGTCTGCCTTCCTGGGCAGAGAAGCAAGGACAGACACAAAATGATCCCTAAAATAAGTATACACAGCAGAGACACAACTCACGTCAGGTGAGCAGGTGCACATGGGCTCGCCCCCTTCCCTGGCCCTCCTGGCGCTCCGCCGCCCCACGCACGCCCCTCACCCCCTCCACACACCCGGCTCCTCTCCTCCCAAGCCCCGCTGGAATGGGGTTGGTTCTGCGGGGAGTTGGGGGTTCGATCCCCCTGGCAGCTCCGCTCCCAGGGATCTCCTGCCCTCAGGGCTGACCTCACTTCAGGTATGGGTGGGGGACACAGCTCCAGAGAGGCAGCCAGGGGAAGATGCCCATTCCCAGACGCCCCCCTCCCCTTGCATCTCAGGAGGCTTGACTACCTTTGAAGGGCCAGGGGCCTCAGGGGGAAGGTGGGCTGGACATTCCCGGGTCCCTTTCACCTGCCTGGGCCTTCCCTCCAGCCTGTGTTCCTTTCCTTGCAGCCCCTTTCCACAGACCTCAACTTGGGGGGTAGTTCCTGAGGGTCTGTTGGGTGGGTCTGGATGCTGGAGGGGGTGGGGGCTGAAACCCTGGAGCGTGCAGAGGAGGCGGGGTCAGACCCCTGGGCTCAGTATTAATCCTTCAGGGCCTGGCCACCCTACCTCCCCAAGCCCGACTCTCCTTCCGCTTCCCCGTTTCCCCCAGGGAAGGAGGCAACAAATGAGTGGTGATGAGAGGAGCCCTGTGGACGCTGTGAAGTGGGGCGACGGCTGTTACCCGAGGATGGGGCCAGGAGGAAGTGGAAGTTTAACAGGTGCCTAATTACAAGTCCCGCTGGCTGCCCTGCGCCACTCTCGGGACCGGGAAGAGCTTGGGTGAGGGCCGGGTAATGCCTGGGTAGGCCACTCTGTCACCCTGATAATTAGGGTTCCTGGGGCTCCTCCCCAAGGCGGGGACCAGGCCTCCTATAGAAATAACTCCGGTTGCGGCTGGGCACTCATTCCCTCTTCCTGCCACCCCGGGCAGCGTCTGGGCCCTCAGTCCCCCTCCCTCCACCTGTCCCCACACGCCCACCACCACTGGCCCCCAGGATACCCAGCCCAGGCGGAGGAGACGCCAAGCCTAGAGACATGGGAGTTCGAGGAGCATTCCACCTTCTACTTGTGTGCCTGAGCCCAGGTATGGGGCCGGGCATCCGGCAGGGACGCCCACACGATGCCGGCCGGGCAGGGAAGGGGCAGCAAGGGGCCTGCAGACGAGCCTCGGAGGTGGTCGGAGGAGCCTGCTGCCACCCCACTTTGGATATCGCCAAGGGGCCTCTCCCCAGGAGAGCCTGTGCCTGAAGGTTTGGGGCACGTGTCTACGGGGCAGGAGTCCCTGATGGATCTTTGCTGTGTCTGTGAGCCGTGTGGGCTCAAACATGCATGCACCAGCTGTGCTTGGGAGTCCAGGCCTGCCTGAGAACTGGGGGGAGGGGTCTGGGGGTGGGCCAGGGGTGTCAGGTGAACAGCAAAGCTGGAGGCGCTGAGGAGGAGCCAGGAAAGACCCCTTCTCCTCAGTGTGTACTATTCCTGGAGGAGGGACCCACTCTGGCCCCCAGGCTCAAGCCAAGGGCAGGGAGGTGCTTGCCACGAGAAGGCAGAGCCTCGGTGTAATCTGCGTGGGTGAAGCAGGGACATCTGCTCCGGGCCCCTGAGCTCTGAGAGTTCCTGGGTAGCACCACACCGCCAGGATGAGGCCGGAGGGCGGGGGGACGGTGCCTCCCAGGCCCCCTCGCCCCACTGGGGCACACCCTGAGAGCAGGGCTCAGGAGCAGATGCCGTGGCTGCCTGCCAGGCTGGGGCAAGTCCTGGCAAGGGCCATTCTGTGTGGGCCTCGCTGGAAAAGGCTCTGAGACCCTCGTGGGGTCTGGATTCGGCATGAGGGGGTTTGTGGGAGGAACTTGGGGAGGGGGGAGCATTTTCAGCCTTTGTTTATGCATGTGCGCGCGCGCTTGTGTGCGTGCGTGTGAGAGAGAGAGAGAGAGAGAGAGAGAGAGAGAGAGATACTGCCTTACCGGCAGGGTGCGTGCAAACCCCCTGGCTGGTGAGAACAGCTCCAGCTGTGCTCCGGGGACCTGGGACATGTCCGTGTGTGTGGTGTGTGGTGTGTGGTGTGGGGGTGTGGAGTGGGTGTGGGAGGGCAGACCCGGTGCTCCCTGTATCCAGGCTCCAATGCCCTCTCATAAGGGCTGCCTTCCTCTCCTCCCTCACCTCCAGGGGGAGGGTTAGGCGCTGGGGAAGCAGCTTGACAATTCACGAAGGATTTACAAGCTGAGAGTAGACACCCCCAGAGGGAGTGCACCCATGGGGCTCTCATGGGGGGCCATGCATCGTCCCTGGCCCTGTCCTCCCTCCCTCTCTCCAGGGCGTCCTGACCTGCTCGCTCTCCCACCCTGGCTTTCTTCCCTCTCTCCAGCCTCTCTCTTCTCTCCCATTCCCCGGAATACTTCCTTAGTGCCACAGCAAGAGGGACCAAGGTGAGACAGCAGGAACAACGTCCTCAGGGGAGCCTGAAGGGGTGTGGAAAGGCTGGAGCCCTGTGGGGAGCTTGAGAGGCTAGGTGAGGCGCCCTGGCCTGGGACCATGGAGGACACAGCCTCGTGCAGGGTGGTTCAGCCTGTCCCTCTTTCCCAGTCCCCCTTCCCTGCATCCTTGCCCTCCTGCCCATTAGCCCCCTGGGTATGGGGACAGGCCTCAGGGTTGTGGGTTGCTCCCAGCAGCCCTTCCTCGCAGGGAGCCTCTGCTCTCCGCTGGGTTCTGGCTCCTCCCTGGTGTGCCTCCAGCTGCCCCAGGATCTGGCAGTCAGCATCAAGATCCTTATCGCAGGAGAGCTGGCGTTCTCTTGGCCTGGGCCTGGAGGAGGCGTCCCGGGATCCCGTTAGTGCCCCAGTGGCCAGCCTGCCTGCTCTGGGTCCCCCTGCAGCCCAGGGGGTTAGGGCTGCTCCCTGCCAGGGGTCCGAGGGGCAAGTTCAGTGATCTCTGAGGGGTTGGGGGTGTTGAAAGGGCCCCTCTGGCTCTTTAGAACCAAACTAAGCTTCTGCAGGTGTGTTGAGTCTTGAACGAATGCAGTCGGGGGACTCTAGGAGTGTGCAGTGGGCGCGTCTTCTGGATTAATATGTACCGGTGTTTGCGTGCAGATGCGGGTCTGTCTGGATCTGACAGTGTCTGGGTGGGCAGGACGGTGGGACTGCATAGGCCTACCCTACGTCTGCATTTTGAAGGTCTGCAAAAGTGTGTCAATGTGTGACCACACGTCACTGCATGTGTTACACTCTCTCTAACAAGAACGGGGGCCCCAGAGAGATCGAGAGACGGGCAGAGCTGAATGAGTGGCTGAGACCCGGGCTGGGACTCCAAAGGATTTGCTGGCTGTCATGAATGCAGGAGGAGATGAGCCAGGCTGGGCCAGGGCCCAGGGCTGCAGGAGTCTGGGAGGTGGAGCCTGCCTGCCCTGCTTGCTAAGGTTGGGGCCCCAGCACACCACCAATGCCCACCCCCCCCCCCCCGCCCCGCTTTGTCTTCCTGCCTTCCTCTCTGGGTCCAACCGGTTGGGGCTAGTGCTTGCCTGGGGCTTCAGGGTAGGGAGGGCAAGGAGCTCAGTCCTGAGCTTCTGGATCCTGGCTCCTCACCATGGCTGACTCAGTAGAGCGAGGGCTCTTAGGAGCGGGAGGGGCCCCAAGTGGAGCGAGCATGAGAGGGCGGCTACCCCTGAGCCACACAATCCAACGGGGAAGGACGCAAGGCCACAATGCCATGGCATCACGCAAGGCTCAGACTGTGCTACAGATGCATGCGGCCATATTCCCGGGCACACAGAATTGCTCACCATCAGACAAACACAGCCAGGCTCCCGCTCACAGCTGCCCCCTGCCACACACAGGCACAGATGGTCACCCAGAGCACTTACACAGCCGGGCACACGCGGTCACACCCACGCACTGTCATACACAGATGCACACAAGTACGTCCAGCCTTCTGCTCCTTGGGCTGGAAAGGGACCCTGGAGGCCGTGGTGTCCGTCCTATCTCCAGACAGGTGTGCCTCATTGGCCCAGACAGAGGCGCCTTTTAACGAGCCAGGCTTCTCCATCAGAGCATTTAACAACTCTGGCGGCTTCATGTGCTTACACACACACACACACACACACACACACACACACACACACACACACGCACGTCATGTAAGTATATAAGATCGCCTACCTGGTTCTAGGCATGAGTATCCCTACGGTACGCCGACGCAGCCACAAGTCCTCATAAGCACCCTACACGCACATGTGTACGCACACATTCCTGCGCAAACATGCGTACACACAAGCAAGCATATGTAACAGCCATATACATACAAACAGTATTCCGATGCAATCCCACACAGTTACAGAATATGGACCCGTGTACACGCGTAAGCCCAGACATCACAGACCGACCCCTGCATTCTCTCACACGTGCACACGCGCGCTGAAGGCAGCCACTGCTTCCTAGGGAACTCCACTGAGAATGGTGGAGAGAGGGGCTGAAGCTGACCCCCCCACCCCCTGGTCTTCTCCCCCACCCCATCTGCCCTGCCCCTCCCCTAGCGCTGCTGTCTGCTGTGCGGATCAACGGGGATGGCCAGGAGGTCCTGTACCTGGCAGAAGGTGACAATGTGAGACTGGGCTGCCCCTACATCCTGGACCCCGAGGACTATGGTCCTAATGGGCTAGACATCGAGTGGATGCAGCTCAATTCAGACCCCTCACATCGGGAGAATGTGGTGAGTGTCGGGCTTAGGGTTCCCCTTACCATACGCTTCATGGTGTCTACCTGTAGGGCAGCCAACACCCTGAGGGGAAAACGAGGGCAGATAAGCAAATGAAGACCCTGAACTTACCCATGGACTCTCTGGGGATGGGGGCAACAGGGACGAGGGCTCTGCAATCACAGATCACAGTCCGCCTTCTCCCACCTGCTCCAGAGGGCACGGGAGGCCTCAGGGCAGTCCCAGCCTGAGCTTACACTTTCCAGAGCGCCTGGTCTCATCAGCTCTCACCCGCTCACTACCAGGTTAATGGGTCTGGTGTCATCATCACCATCACCACCAACAACAGAGTCTCCGAGAAGTTCAGTGAGGTTCCCGAGGCAGCCGCGCCATGGGGGGCTCCTTGGCTCTGCCTGTGTCACCATCTCCGTGTTCTCCTGTTCTTCACAGTTCCTTAGTTACCAAGACAAGAGGATCAACCATGGCAACCTCCCCCATCTGCAGCAGAGGGTCCGCTTTGCCGCCTCGGACCCCAGCCAGTACGATGCCTCCATCAACCTCATGAACCTGCAGGTATCGGACACAGCCACTTACGAGTGTAGGGTGAAGAAGACCACCATGGCCAGCCGGAAGGTCATCGTCACTGTCCAAGGTACAGCTGGACGCCTCCGGGCACCCTTTCCCCAGACTTCGGAGCCTCTTGGCTGGGCCCTGGCTCACACCTGCCCCATTCTCTGCAGCACGGCCCGCGGTGCCCATGTGCTGGTCTGAGGGCCACATGACCCACGGCAACGACGTGGTGCTGAAGTGCTTTGCCAACGGGGGCACCCCGCCGCTCTCCTACAAGTGGGCCAAGATCAGTGGGCACACCCGCCCCTACCGCGCCGGCTCCTACCACTCACAGCACAGCTTCCACTCCGAGCTCTCTTACCAGGAGTCCTTCCACAGCTCCATGAACCAAGGTGGGACTGGGCGAGCAGCGGGCCCCGGGGTGCAGAGAGCAGGGCCTGGGACAGATAAGAGCCAGGCTCAGGTCCTGGCTGCATCACCGGCTGGCTGCAAGGCTCAGGCAAGCGGCTGCACGTCGCTCTGCCTTGACTTCATCTCACATGGAGAAGGAATAATGACGTCTGCCTTCCAGGGTCATGTGAGGAGGAAGGGGGCGGGGGGAGACAGGGAGAAGCTGCACAGGACTCACAACCAGACAACATCAGGGCTAGAGGGGCCTTTAGAATTCCTCTGGTCTAACCTTGTCCTCACTGTACAAAGAAGGACACCAACGCCCAGAAAGGGGACACATTTCCCTGAGGTCACAGGGTGAATGAATGGTTTCTCTGTCCTGTTGCTGGGAGAGGGGCCTGCCTTGCCTCTCTGTCTGAGTGCTGGGAAAGCAACTCACCTGGAGAGTGGGGTGGGCCAGTGTGTGTGTGTGTGTGTGTGTGTGTGTGTGTGTGTGCGCGCATACACCTTCCCTCCTTTGGGCCCCACCGGCAGTGGCCTGGGCTGGGGTGGTGCTCTCAGACACCAGGCCCCTGGGCTTCGCTCCAGCCCCCTGGCGCTCCTTCAGTTTCAGGTCTGAACAACGGTGACCTGCTGCTGAAGGACATTTCCCGAGAGGATGATGGGCTCTATCAGTGCACAGTGGCCAACCACGTGGGCTACAGTGTGTGTGTGGTGGAGGTGAAGGTCTCAGGTGGGTGCAGTGACGGTGGCCCTGGCGGCCCTGGGACCGGGAGGGCGGGGCTGGAGGAACCCGGGCTGTGTTTGGAGACACCCCCCCCCCCAGTGTGTAAGGCTCTGCTGGGGGTGGCCGGGAACCCCTGGGAGAAATATGCATTTTGAGGGGTAACTGGCATCTCCCCCTCCTTCCTCACTGGGCCTCCCAGGGCCCTGAGATCCCCGAGGGGTCCTTGCTCTCTTTCCCACAGAGGACCTGCCCTGGCCCCTCCTGGTGAGCCAGGCACCTGACTGCCTTCACTTCTCTCCACAGACTCCCGGCGCATAGGCATGATCATAGGCGCAGTGCTGGGCTCTCTGCTCATGCTGGGCTGTCTGCTGGTGGGCATCTGGGGGCTCATCTGCTGCTGCTGCGGGGGCCCCGGGGCCGGCGGCACCCGCGGTGCCTTCGGCTACAGCAACGGCGGCGGGGTCGGCGGAGGGGCCTGCGGAGGGGCCTGCAGCGACTTGGCTAGTGAGATCAGGTAAAACCTGATGCATGCTGCATGCTGCCGAGCGGCAGGGGACCGGCGCCCTGCCCCTCCTCACCCCTGCCTGCCACCGGGCCGGCCGGGATCCCCACCCCCACCCTGCCTGCCATCGCCAGGAGTGCTGGGACCGCAGCATGTCGACCTGCCACTCGTCGTGGCTCCTCTGTCCCCCTCCCACGCCAGTCTTCGCCTCTACTCCCCTGCCCTCCGTTTCCCTCCTGTCTGTGCCGCTCCCTGTCCGTCTTGTCTAGACTGTAAGCTCCTGGAGGGCAGGGTCTGTAGTTTTGCGTGTTCCCCCTATTTCGCGCCGGTGACAATTCTGGACATGCTTATTTAAGAAGAGTCAATAGTAAGAGTAGTGCCAATAACTTATATTAGAAGCCAACTAGAATAAAACTAGAACAAGACTAGTCGTGCTAATGGCTGCAGTGCCCTGGGGATGGAGGAAGCGATGCAGCAGGACGTTGAGGGGCAGAGGCGCGGAGAAGAGGAGGCGAGAGGGCCGGGCTGGTGTTGGCTTAGGAGAGGAGGACAGGTAAGGCAGCTCCTCCGGTGCCCGCGGCCCCGCCCCCCCGCCAAGGCGGGCGGCCGTGCGCACGTCGGACGGGCACGGAGGGCGCCTCCCTCAGGTCCGCGGCGGGGTCGCCGGCCAGGAGGGGGCGGAGGGAGAGGCGAGGCGCAGGCGGAGGGAGGCGCGGGTTCGAGAGGCTGCCGGCGCCCCCGGCCCCCGCCAGGCCGTGCCCACGCCGCGCCCAGAGGAGCCCGCTCACCCGCCCGCCTGTTGTTTCCACAGAGAGGACACCGAGGCGCCCGGGTGCAAGGCCAGCGGGCGCGGCCGCAGCGTCACCCACCTGCTGGGGTACCCGACGCAGACCGTCAGCCGCTCCCTGCGCCGCAAGTACGCGCCCCCGCCCTGCGGCGGCCCCGAGGACTTGGCCCTGGCGCCCTGCGCCGCCGCCGCCGCCGCCTGCGAAGCGGGCCCCTCCCCGGTCTACGTCAAGGTCAAGAGCGCCGAACCCGCCGACTGCGCCGAGGGGCCGCGGCAGCGCACCGACGGCCTCCTGGTGTGAGCGCGCCAAGGGGTCGCCCGCCTGCCGGGGACGCGCTCGGACCCGCGCCCGCCGCGCCCGCCCGGGGCCTCCCGGGCAGCGGAGCCCACGGCGCCTCCCCGGGGCCCGCGCGGGAGGCGGCGCCAGTGCCTCGGCGGGAGGGGCGCGGGGGCCGGGAGCGGGAGGGAGGGGTGGGGAGCGCCGAGCGCGGTCGAGGCCGGAGGCCCGGCGTCCCCAAGCCCAGGCGGAGGGCCCCGGGGCCGGGGAGTGGGCGCGGGTCCGGACTGGCTGGTGGCGCGAGAGATCTGAGCTCCCAGGCGACAGCGTTAGCACAATAAAGCACCTGTAAGATCTCAGACTGCTGGCTGTGGTTCCGCCGAGGGGCGGCGCGGGGCCGGGGATGCGGGCCTCCCCGCCGGCCGCTGCCTTTCCGCCGGTTCCTCCCTCCCACCTGGGGCGGGCGGCGGGCGGCGGGCGGCGGGCGGGCTGGAAGGGGATGGGCCGGGGTAGCTGGGGCAACTGCACCGTACATCCCGCTTTCCCCTCCCGTTCCGGAAGGCAGAGGAGGGGAACCGCGGGACTGACCGGAATGACCTCCCCGCAGGTTCCCAGCCATCCTCGGCACTCTTCTTCCTCCCACATCTACTTCCTCATCTCTCCCGGGTGTATGCCTGCCTTCTCAACTGCCAGGAAGGGTTTCAGAGCCACACTCTGCAGTAGAAGACCTTAGAGGGCATCTAATGTAACCTCCCCCAGCTGCCCCCCCCTTTAATGGAAAGAGGATGGACATTTATTGGGAACCCATTAAGTGCCAGGTGCTTTCCAATATTTTTGTCTTCTTTAATCCTTGCTCTAGTCGAATGATGTCTTGCAATGTCCCATTGTGCAGATGAAGAAACCGAGGCTTGAGGGATAGATATCTTGGCCAAGGCCACAAAGGTAATAATGCAGGTGTTGATCCAGGCATGTTTGACTCTAGGAGATCAGGCTGTTTCTCTGATATTTGAATTCGTTCTACAGCATTCCTGACAAAGGATCCTCCAACCACTCGGGTACCTCCAGTGGCATCTTACTATCTCCCAAAGCAGTCCATTCGGCCTCTGACTGTCAGAGAGAGATTTCTTCTATTGAACGCAGTTTTTATTCCCTAGAGCTTCTATCCCCTGGTCCAAGTTCTACTCTCAGGGAGCCCTGAGTGTCACATTTCCAAGTCCGCTGCCTCTAGGGGACCAAGTGGTGGGACTCTGCACAGGATGTGGCTGCAACAGGCAACAGCTGGGAGCGTGTCTGGTCTAGGGGCTGAGGGTCTTCTGACGAACACAGTGCTACCCGCCTCTGCCCAGCCACCTGCCTGTTGAGAGCCCAGGCATTTCCTTCTCTTTGCCTCTCCCCTGGGAGGCTTCCTAATGCTCCCTGCTCCTCTCCTGGGACTGCATGAAGTGTGGAGTACGGATGGACCTCAGATTACCTGGGTTCCATGTTTCTAAACTGAGAAAGCCCTGAAACCCTGCTTGGTTATATGCAACCACGAAGCCCTTCTGGTCGGCTTGGGTATTGGCCAGAGGGTGTGGGCATGGCCGGCTCTGCCTTGCCCAAGCTTGGGAAGAGAAAGGAGAGACAGTGGTGGGGCTGAGGGAGGCAGGGACAAAAGTCTTGGGGGTGGGGGTGGGTTCTTGGGGATGGGTGGGGTACAGGGGTAAGGGGATCGAGTGGTGAGGGGAACAGAGAACGGCAGGAACCGTTCGTCCCCTCGTTGAGTTTGGACACATGGATGAGCATCTGTGGGACGACTGGCTTGCAGATAGAGTTACACCTTTGGCGGGGCACAGGGCCTGGCGCACTTTTTCCCTAAGGCAGGGGCCTGCACAGGATGACTTGGCGAAGGCCCTCCCAGTCTGTCCTCAGACTGAGCCTCCAGCTCAGCCTCCTGGAACGCGGTGACGGATGGACTGACAGCTAGCTGGTGGTAGAGGTTCTGTTGAATGACATCATCTTCCCCATTCCGGGAACCAGGGAGCCACGCTCAGGCAGCCTTCATTGAGGGCTGAGAACAGCGAGGTCTGGCAAGAAAAGTTCATTATGAAGCAGTAAGAGAGATTTGAGAGAGGCTCTGGAAACGACTTCCAGTAGGGTGACCCAGTGTACCCCGGGGAAGTTCCTAAACCCCAGGCGGGCTCTCAGTCAGTCCCACAGCACTCGCTCACCTCCGCGGCAGGTGGGAGAGGTGGTTCTGCTCCTGCCATTTTGCTCTAGGGGTACCTTAGTCTCTTCTTTGTCCTTTATGAACCCCTTGTCAGTGTTGGGGGAGAACACTTGTGGTGGTGAATGTGTAACGGTGACTGGGGGGCCGGGAAGCCCTGATTTGTAGCATCTGCCCTTTCTGAGATGTGCGCCCTCCCAGCGGGGCTGGTTTCCAGCTAGGACGTGACGCCCCCGCGCGGACTGGGAGCAGTGTCCCGCAGGACGCCCCCATAGACTAGTTCCACGAAACAGGTTCCACGGAAGTAAATGACCTCCAGCACCGAGGCAATAGTGAACCTTAGTAGGGGCACCTGGGTGGCTTGGTCAGGTAAGCACCTGACCCTTGATTTCAGCTCGGGTCATGATCTCAGGGCTGTGGGATCGAGCCCCACGTCAGGCTCCATGCTGAGTGTGAAGTCTGCTTAAGATTCTCTCCCCCCCCCCCCCCCCCGTCTCTCTGTCCCCTCTCCCCACCCACTGCGCACGCGTGCGCTCTCTCTCTCAAAAAAGGGAACCTTAGTAAAATAATTAGGAAGTGATGAGTTTTGAGTACTTATCTCTTTTGTTTTAATGTAATTTAACTGGAAATTTATAGAAATTAATTTTTAATAATGGCTGCATTTGACAACGGGCTGGTACGTTTTGGGTGGGCCATGTCTCCAGGCAAGCAGACGGCTGTGCACACAGATGCCGCCTCAGGAGAGGGAATCCCAAGGACAGTCCCGGTTCTTCCCTGTTTTTCCATGGAGATATTAGCAGCACAAAATCTCTTGTCTCCCTTCTGCTTCCCAGGGCTGCTTTCTGTGTGCCTCTCCAGCCTTGCCAGAGTGGAATTCTAGCTCCTCTGCTCACTGGAAAAGTAGATCATTTATGTGTCCCTGGTCACCATCAGGGTGACCACAGAATTCCCGTGAGTTCGTCTCCCAGGATACCCTGGGAAATCTATTCGGGAGACACTGAATCCCTCCTGACTCAGTTCCTCTTGAGTCTCTCCGGGTTTTAGGAAGTGATGCTCTGGTCATCCTCTTTTAAGCCCCCAATTCTCAAGAATTGAGAAGCATGGAATCCGTGAATTTTCTTTGCCGGGTTTCCATTAGAGTAAGTATCAGCATCATGCTGCCCAATTACATTGTGATTGCTCTGGGCCTGCAGACTCTCGTGGTGACTCTGGGAGGGGGTGGTGGTTTTTCCTGCCTCCCTGGAAACCGGGGGCTTTTGAGAATTACACAATCACTGTCTGGAGGCATGGGACTGGTCTGAACTTTAGCCTTGTCTCCTGTGCTTCCCTAGAATGTCCTGGGAAGGCCCTGCGTGCAGTTTGCCCTCGGCACCCAGCCCCTCTGCTGCGATCTCTCATTTACTCCTGGGGTGTGGACCAAAACCCATTCTGGTCAGTTCCTTGCAGTTAGATCAGGAGGGACATGCAGAAGGCACAGAGCCTAGAGGGAAGTGGGACCATGCAGGTGAGGTGGGACGGTGTCGCTCTGGGTCAAGCTGGGGGAGCTCGGGCGCGGTGGTGGCTGTGCGGGCCAGTGAGGCGTGGACAAAACAGCCTGGTGCTGCCCCGCAGTGGCCTTCCTGCATGCATTTTAGGAGGACAGGACGGGACACTGCGTGCCTGGGAGGGGACTGAAGCCCTTGATCAAGTCAGGGAACAGAGTGGAAGGGGATGGGGAGACTCCAGGGGCTGAGGGGCTGAGTCCACGGTGATGATGGATCCCTGGTGGGTGTCTTGGGGAAGAAAGAAGGAAAGGTGAGGGGAAGAAAACTTGTAATAAATATGTGTGGGTTAGTCATGTTCACACATGCAAGGGAAAAGGCCTTAGTTCTGGAGACAGACAGACCTGAGTTCATCGTTACGTGATAAGCCCCAAAGCCTCAGCTTTTTCCTCTGTAAAATGAAATAGTAACAGGGCTATTTTGTGTGAATGCTTATTACACAGCCCGGTACATCTCTGGGGCTCTGCAAATGGTTGCTTCCCAGGCCCCCAGCCCTCAGTATGGCATTTCATGCGGCAGGAGGGCAGGCTTGCGGGCAGACGTCTCACTGCCCAGAGGTGGGGGCGGGGGCAGTGGCAGGCCCGCAGGGAGGGAGATGGGATCAATGATGCCTTGGGCTTGAATTTGGAGGTGACTTCCCATCTCGGGGAAGAGGCGAGGAGCCAGCAAGCAGCAAATAGGGAAGTAGGAGGAGAACCAGGAATCCACGTGCATGTATTAATATTGATGACAATCCTCCTTAGTAATAGCGTTGCTAATAATAACAGGAAGCACCGGAAACACAAGTTCAGCAGGGACCCAGAGTCAGGCCTGGGGACAGGCTGCCCAAATCCCCAGGGCCACCTCCTGTCAACCAGGGCGTGCCCTCCCGGGCTCTTTCTTGTCTGCCCACTTGCTCTCAGCTTCCCGTCCTCAGGCCCGCTCCGGCGCCCGGAGCACTGACCTCCACAGCGCCTCCCAGGTGTGCGGTCTCTGCTGTGGGGTCTCCACTCCCCGCCCAAAGCCGAGGAGGGGCCCTCCCAGCAGGGGCCACAGAGATTGTCTTAAACATTTTTGGGGAGAATCAGGTCCATCTTAGAACCGAGCTCCCTCAGCTCAGGACAGGTCCCACTTCCTGCCGGCCTGTCTCCACCTGTCAGTCCCCATGGGCGGGGCGTCCCCTGGTGTTGTGCTCCTCCTCCTCTCCTGCTGGGAGGCCGCCGAAGCCTGTGGCCCCAACCTGTCATGACTGGCCTCAGTGCGCTCCTTGACTCTGCAGACTCCCAACCCACCGCCTCCACCCCCAGCCCCCACCTGGCCTCAGTGCTCCCCCTGCTTGCTCCACTTTCCCCCTCCCCTGCCCCCCCGCCCCTCCCCTCCCCCCCCTTTGCCCTTTCTCCTTCCTTCCCGCGTTCTCTCTCTGCCTCCCCCCAATCTCTCTCTCCCTCTCCCCCCCCCCCCGTTTCTCCTCTCTCTCTCCCACCATCTCTCTCTCTCATCCTTTTTCTCAGCCTGCACCGATCTTTCGAGACAGACTGACCATCTCTGGCTCTACTATCCCAGGCTCTACTGTGCTCCCAGAGAAGGGGAAATGGTGTTGCCTTTGTTATCCTTGAACGGTCCTGGAGTGTCCTGCTACCTTCCTGTCTCCATCAGACTAAGCTTCCACTGAGGGCAGAGCCAGGCCACCTCCTTTCTCAGTATCTACTCCCTTCGAGAGCTCAGAATCTCTCCCCGAGCTGACCTTCCCTAAAATTAGTGTGATGGATGAAGATTGTATTAGATACTTCTCCCCCAATTTGGGATGCCACCAGCACCCAACAGCTGTGATCACCTCAGAGGCATGTGATGGAAAAAGTCACACAAATCCCCCCACATCTTCCTCAAAGTGAAAATTACCCACCAGCTAACCAGCAAGTCAGGTAGGACCTGGGGAGATCCCACGGCTGCTCCAGGCTTCCTGGGCTAGGGCGCCGGGCCCAGCTCCCCTGGACTAGTTACTGTGCTCCCTGACTTTGGCCAGCGGGCTCCCCAGTGCTGCCCTGGCCTCTCCTCCGTCCGCTCCCGCGCCGCCTTGCTCCTGCGTCGGAGGGGGCAGCACTGTCCCTCCCTGCTCCACAACCCCCCCCACCTCCCACCTGTCAGAAGTCCCGCCGGCTGTACCTTCAGAGCACATCCAGAGTCCAGCCCTCCTCACTTCCTTCGGGCTCCCAGCCTGGGTGACGGCCACAGAGTCCCAGCCGGGCCCCCTGCTTCCTCCCTCGCCCGCCTACACGTCATACTCAGCAAAGAAGCCGAAGTCACGCTTAGACCGTTCTTCTGCTCAGAATGCTGAGACGGCTTCCCATTTTACTCAGAGCCAAGGCTGACGTCCTTCCACTGGTCCTCCCGACCTTGCACCGTGCCGCAGGGACCAGGCCTACAGCCTTTCTCCCCTTGGCCCCCTCCCCCCGGATCCACACTGGCTCTAGCTTCTGCAACACTGGCAGGGGCTCAGCCCCTGCGGTCTCTTTGCCCAGAATGGCTTTCCTCCAGATTTCCCAATGGCTAACTCCTCACCTCTTTCAAGTCTGTTCAACTGTCTCATGGAGTCTTAGTTAAGGTTGGAGGGCCCTGCTGCCCACACTCCTGATGGCCCTACGCCCTCTATTCTTTAACCCAGAAGATGCATCCCCCGCTACCATGCCGTCATGGTTTTACTAACTGACACCCCCACCCGTCAGCTCCACGGGGGTGGGGATCTATGTTTTACTCCATGTACCTAATGCAAACAATGCCAGGCACTTAGGAGGCACGCCATACATTTTGTTTCAAAGATTTCAAGAGGCTGGCGGGAGACAGGCAAGCTGCAGCGGGGGGGAGGTAAAGCCCTGCCCAGGACCCCCGAGGGGGTGGGAAGTGATGTAGAGCAACCTGTCTCCTCCTGAGTGGCTGTGAGCTCCCTCAGAGGCCCAGAAGGTGGTCTGAGCCCAGCCATGGGATGATGCCACCTCAAGGGGGCCATCCAGATAGAAAATCTCCCACCCTGAGACTCCCAGCTTCCTCAGCGGAGGGGATGTCTGAAGAACAGCCCCTACTGACCACCTGCATGCGCCCCTCCCCCCATTAACTACTCTGTTCACAAGTGTATTTTGGCCACACACTTCCTGTGTGTTGTTGGTGGAAGGGGGTATTCAATCTGATCCTTCCAGGAGTTCCCAGGCTCCCCAGGGACACCATTAACCCCATTGGGAAAAATTAAAGAATAACGCTCATGACAGTTGATTCAGCTTCTTGCAAGGCTGGGACAGTGGGTGCTCTGAGGTCACTTGAGGGAAAGGTCCTGGGAGTGGGGGTATCTGGGGCTGGCTTCAGAGCTTGGGCTGGAGAACAAGATGGATGCGGGGCTATATCCTCCCTGGGAAGTACGGGAAGAGCCTGGGAAAAGAGGCGGAGGGCATGACCGTGTCAGGTTCGGGGGCAGCCTACTACCTGGGATGGAAGGTGTGGGTCGGGTTGCCGAGCCTCTTCCATCATAAGGCCCTCGCAGGGAAGAGGGGAGGCGAGGTGCGTGTGTCACCTGGGATGCTGGCCAGAGAGGGGTAGGGGTGCGTGTGAGGGGAGTGTTCCCTCCTCCATCCTCCAGGCTGAGGAACCTCATTTCTTCCGCTGAAAACTGTCCAGTGAGGCCTCATCCCTCCCGGACCCCAGCTTCCTCTCCGCCTTCCCCTGCCTCCCGAACCGGGCAGGGCAGGAGCATTCCTCTTCTCGGTGGTGTGGGGGACCAGGGAGGAGGCGCTGATCTCATGGCATTATCGAGGCTGTGCCGGTCCCTGAGGCAGAGACGGCTTGGTGATGGGATGTTTGCGTGTCCTTCAAACTGGGTGGTTGGACAACCTCACAGGAGGCTGTGTGTGCGGGGTTAGGATGTCCACCAGGGTCAGTGGTGGCCAGATGGCCACGGCTCCAAGGGATGGACCACAGCAGACTGCCAGTACCCTCCTCTGCCTACGAGCACCCCCGCCCCAAGGCCCTGACACATGTACCCTTGACTCTCTGCTGGCCCTCCCCTCCCCTAGGCAACTCATTGACCCCTCGGGAGGAAACGGGACATTTCCAGCCCGGAGTGGCTGTGTAGCCAGATATTCCCTGCTTCACCCCGACTCTAGCTCGTGGCTGCCCCCTCCCTACCATGGCCAAGGCACACCAGACTCTCCTTTCCACCAGCCAGCCTGATCCTGAGGCAAGTCCTCTTGATGTCCTCAGCACCCCATGGCCTTGACCTGGCTTGTGCGACTTAGCCAGTGCCGGATGGTTGCGGTGTCTGAGCATGACGCTGTCCCTTCACATGGAAAAGCTCTCCGGAGCAGCACTGGGGGCTCCACCTGGGCGATCCAGGCAGGACTCAGGATGCCTGCCGCAGCCGTGGGGAGGGTGTCCTCCCTGACCCTCCCCTTAGCCAAGCTATCCGGGTCTCCATCTCCATGTCCCTGGGGCCACTGCCCAAGCTCAGCTTTCTGCTGTCCCGCTCCAGCCGTTCTCTGCGAGGCCGCCCGAGTGAGCTTTTAAACATGCAAGTCTGGTCCTGTCGTTTCCCTTCTTACAACTCTGCGGTGGCCTCCTTTTACGTTAGAATTAAATTTTCAATCTTACCATGTCCTACCAGACCCTACATGGGCTGACCTCTGCCCTTGCCTCCTCCCAGCGAGCTCCTTCCGGTCACCCTCCGGCCGCGGGGGGCCTTCCTGCAGACCCTCCTCTAAGCCAGGAGCTTTCCAGAGGGGCTCTCAGGCGGCCCAGTCCTCAGCGCGCCAGGCCTCCCCGCTCTGCTCGGCGACTCCCGTCCCCGCGGGCCTCCGCCTGGGCCGTTCCTCAGAGACACCCTGTGCGTTGCCCTGCATCAGCACCACTTTTCCCCCTCGTCATTCTTGCTTGCAGTTTTCCCTTCTCCTCCGTAGAGCTTAACACAGTTTTAATTAAATGTTGTGTGTGTCTGGTGTTTTTTAAAGATTTTATTTATTGGGGCGCCTGGGAGCCTCGGTCGGTTGAGCGGTCGAGCGTCCGCCATCGGCTCAGGTCACGATCCCGGGGTCCTGGTCGAGCCTCTCTGCTCAGCGGGGGGAGTCTGCTTCTCCCTCTGCCCCTCCCCACTACTCCTGTTCTCTCTCGCACCATCTGTTCTCTCTCTGTGAGGCACACACAGAGAGAGAGCGTGAGCTCCATGTCTGAGCTCCACACTGAACGCCAAAGCCCCCTTCTTAGCTGCCCTCAGATGTGGGGGTGCACATACAGGCACTTTGGTCCATCTTTGGGAGGACGAACGTGGGAAAGGGGCTTGTACAAGTCCCAGATTCCCGTTTGGACAGGGAATTCCAGGATTCTGGATTCCCGGACTGTGTTCTAAGAAGGGAAAGAGTGAGCTCCAGGTGGCCGCAGCCTTGGCTCATTGCCTGTGGAGGAGAGTCCCAGCAGGCCCTGCGGTACAGACCCAGGGCAGCGGCCGTCTTGCCTTGGTGGAAGGGGGACACTCTCCGTGTTCATGGCCTCTGGGAATAACTGGACAGGGAATGGACCGACAGACATCCAGCTCTATCTGTCCTCGTCAGACACAACCCCCAGAAGAATAGACTCTCCAGTGACCGCTCCCCGGAGTTGGCTGAGGCTCTAGCTGGTAACTCTGGCCTCCGGTGTACAACTCCCTCCTGCATGAGTCATAGGTGAGCGCTCTACGTCTCCTCCCGACTGCCGTCCCTTTTCTGTTCTACCGGGAGGGGAGCCTAAGGGCAACCTGCCAGCCTGGGAACACAGCGACGGCAAGCCCTGATGCCGCTCTGGGACACCTGCCCCAAGAATCCACTGGCCGTACCTTCTTCCATCCCTGCCCACTGAAGCTTTGCTACCAGCCAGAGTCTCTGTCCCTTTCTCTGCTTCCTTTGGGGACCTGACTGCCTCTCCTTGGGGTCACAGTTCTCACAGGCCAGGAGAAGACTTTGAGACACACGGGGGGCTGTATTATGGTTGGTCACACGTTGCTTCCCCACTAGGCTGTGAGCTCTTTGAGGGCAGGGGTGGGGATGCCATGACTCAGACTTCCCTGCATCCCAGTCGGGCCTGGTGCACTGGGGGGTCAGCAGGGGAGCAGTTGATGCTTCCTGAATGAACAGATAAATGCATTTCCTTCCCTGCATCCCAGTTGGGCCTGGTGCACTGGGGGATCAGCAGGTGAGCAGTCGATGCTTCCTGAATGAGCAGATAAATGCATTTCCTTCCCTACCGATTCCCGGTCAAACTGCTTTTTTATCCTTTATTTTGTTAAACCAATACCCCTTCTGACAAGATGTCTTGTAACTCTTCTCCATCCCCTAGAGGGAGGATCCTTGACCCCATCTAGGCTGATCAAGCTTTATCTGTTTGTTGGGAATTTTAATCTTCAGGGAGCCACATGGAAACAGAAACAGAACAGATTTATTCTGTGGTGGCCCCAAGGAGGTTGTCCCAAGACCTGCATCCCCAGGGCCACCTGGCTTTGTCCCTTCTGAGGCCCAGTTCATCAGTGTTTTCTTTGATTCTCGAGTGCTATAGACTGAATGTTTTTGTCCCCTCCCCCCCCAGATTAATAGGCTGAAACCTAATTCCCAAAGTGATGGCATTTGGAGGTGGGGCCTTTGAGGAGATGAGGTCCTGAGGGTGGAGCCTCGTGAGTGGGAGGAGTGCCCTTAGAGAGGAGACCCCAGAGAGCTCGCTCACCCTTCTGCCGCCCCGTGAGGGCACAGCGAGAAGCTGGCCGTCCATCCGTGAACCAGGAAGCTGGCTCTCACCAGACTCTAAATCTGCTGGCGCCTTGATCTGGACTTCCTAGCCTCCAGAACCACGAGAAATCAACTTCTGTTGTTTAGAAGTCACTCGGACTACAGTATTTTTTTTTACACCTGCCTGACCTGATGAAGACACCGAGCTACCTACAACCTTCTAAACATTTCCTTCTTTTGCTTTAGTTAAAACCAGAGTTGGTTTCTGTTCTTTGCATCCAAAGAACTCTGATGCCAGGGTTTTCACATTATTCTTAGATCTTCTGAAGAACAGGATTGTTTAAATGGCCAAATGTATGATATTGACTTACTTGGCTCAAGTCCTATTGTTTGGTGCTTCCCTGGCAGTGGTATTACTCTTTTCTGCCGATCCCTCCTTCTTTTCAGTTCTGATGCATCCCTGAGCCGCACACTGAGGAAAGGGCAGAGGAAAGGAGGCTGAAGAAGTCTCGTTTGCCGGAAGCTGGCGTGTTTCCTTTCATTGGCCTCCTTTATTCCACGGTCCACTCATTCTTTCCATCCTTGCTTTCTAACTCGTTTGTGATGTGGGGAGGATCTTATGGGTCGTCTAGGGCAGGAATGGCTAATAGGTTTTGTTTTGGCTCCCAACCTCAATTAATTGGCCTGAGTCACTTGAGCGTCATGCTGCCTGCGGACTCAGTGTGTCGTCATTACTTCTGCGTGCCCGACACGGTCCCGGAGAGCGGAAGTCTGTGTACACGTACCGCATATTTGTCATTCCTGATTTAATGCAACTTCCCACCTAATAGGAAAAGTCTCTAGTCTGCAATACTGCCCTGAGATGGTTTCAGCTTAAGCACATTCATTGTAACAGCTCGCCTCATGTCGGGCTTCCTCTCTTTGTCAGAAAGTTCTCCCTGGTGGAATGGTGCAGGTGATGGGACTGGACGGATGGGATAAACCTCCAGCCAACTCTGCCCCTGCCACGGACCAGTCATGTGATTCTAGGGAGTAACAATCTCTTTGGGTCTCGGCTTTCCACCTGAGAAATGAAAAACTTGAACTGAGAAACCACAAGATTTCCTTCCAGCTTTAAGATCCTGTTACTCATGTGAGTCATTGTCTGCCTCTCAGGGCCATATGCCAATGGCCTCAGTTACACAATCTGGCTCCATGACAGCCCTTCAAACAACGGGAGACCTTCCGAGTCTTTTGTTCTAGGCTCAATATGACCAGTTTCTTTAATCATTTTTCATATGATAAGGTCTCTAGACTTTTTGCTGTGTGGGTCATTCTCTTCTTAACATTTGAGTTTTTGTGCTGCATGCAGAAAAGATGTGGGGAGCAATGGAGTCAAATCTGGAAGGAGATGGTGCTTGCCCTGAAGACCAGTAACTAACCAAGTGCTGAATAACCAAACAGGTGTCACTTCTTAACAAAAATGGAAGGATGATTTCCCAGAGATGTCGTTTGCAGAAAAATTTTTAAAAAATATTATTTATTTATTTGAGAGAGAGAGAGTGAGAGAGAGAGAGAGAATGCGTGCATGAGCGCAAGCAGAGGGGAGCGGCAGACGGAGAAGCAGACTCCCCACTGAGCAGGGAGCCCGATGCGGGGCTTGATCCCAGGACCCTGGGATCATGACCTGGGCTGAAGGCAGATGCTTAATCAACTGAGCCACCCAGGTGCCCCACAAAAATTTTTTTTTAAATTTTTAAATTTTTTAAATTTATTTTTGTAAATGTTTTATTTATTTATTCATGAGAGTCAGAGAGAGAGAGAGAGAGAGAGAGAGGCAGAGGCAGAGGGAGAAGCAGGCTCCCCGCCCAGCAGGGAGCCCGATGCAGGGCTTGATCTCAGCACCCTGGGATCATGACCCGAGCTGAAGGCAGACGCTCAACAACTGAGCCACCCAGGCGCCACCCCCCCAATTTTTTTTTTTTAAACAAGGCACTGGGTATTCCTAATCCCTACTGATGAAAATAAACATGTCTGTCTCAGCCTCGCCTTTTGCTATGCCCCCTTTCCATTCTCTCTGACATCATGTCCCCTGACCCCGACGCCCTATCAGCTCTTGCTTTGCCCAAAGGACAGGTACAAAGCCTCAAGGAAAATTTAATGAAAACAAAGAAAAGCAAAAACAGAGGGACAGGGTTCTGGTCTGACCATGTGCCAACTGGAAATAATGGTGTAAAGGTAGTCATGAGAGGAATCTGACTCCCAAACAGACAGGGGTGTTCCTGGCTACCCTAACCCCAGGCACATGCGTTCTAAAGACCACAAGTTCCCACGTGTTGTGGCCCAAGGCCACCACTCGGATCCTCCCCATTCCATTGTCCCCCACCACACTCCCTGTTTTGACCCAGCCAGTCTGGCCTCCACTCTATTTCTTGAAAACACTAACCATACTCCCACTCCGGGGTCTTTGCGCCTTTTGGTCTGTGGGTTACTCTGCCTACCCGCCGCACGGTTCACTCCACTCGCCTATCTGAGATGGGCTCCCTCTCCCCGACACATCGTTCTCTAGCCTTTTACTCTGCTTTATCTTCTTACTAGGGCCCATCAACACTGGACACATGCTTCCTTGCCTATTGTATTTCCAGAATATAAACTCCATGAAGGAAGGACATTGCATTATTCACTTCTGATTCCCCAGGGCCTCAAGCTGTACCCAGCATATGCTGAACCTTCCATCGATATTTGTTCTGTGTGACCTTTACGCCATCAATCCCAATGCTTTTAGCACAAACATTGTTCCCTCGGAAGTACTTTGAGTTTTCTGGTGGAGGGTTAATTAGTCCACTAGTTGACAAGGGAATCACGAGGGATGGGAACATCAATTTATTTGAGCAGCATGGATCTATTTAAAAAGGCCCTGATGCACCACCCCATTAAACCACTTAAGGTCACTAAGAGTGAACTCATGAAGGGAGAACCATGGGCCCCACCCCACCCAGAATTTTTCTGATCTGAGGTGGGGCCCAGGAGATGAAGGGAAGAAAGGTAGGGGCTATTGGGGGTGTGTGTGTGTGTGTGTGTGTGTGTGTGTGTGTGTGTGTGTGTGTGTGTGTGTGTGTTTCCCCCACATATCCACCATGGCTCATTGCTAGATCCGGGTCTTTCTCTTTCATCTCCCTTCTAGGGACTGAGGCCAGCTTGCATGAGAAATCAGTGGCCACAGGGAATGCCTCCAGGTGGCAGGTGGAGGCAACACAAGCTGCTAGGTTAGGAGGTTCATGGGCGCTGTTCAGGAGGACTCGGGGGAAGGTGACAGCAAAAAGTGGGCGCAGGAAAGCCAAGAGGACAAGACGAAGCCCCGTGACCAGCTGGGGACCTCTAAGCAGAGCCAGAAGGAATAAATTCCAGAACGAGTTGAGTGGATGAGTGGGGATGTAAGTCTAGAGGCTGATTGTGCTGACCATTTGTCGAAGGTGAAGTGACTGCCCAGAACCTGGGGGAAGGAAGAGAGATCCTTGCACAGGACTGACCTCGTTGGGGGAGGGATAAAAGCTGTCCTGGGAACATACTTCATAGCCTGCCCCTGTTTCTTCAATACCTCCTTCCTTTCTATTATCAAGCCCTGAGGGAGGTCCCAAAGAGAATCTGGTTACACCTGGGAGGGAGTCATGGTGGAACTCACCATCTGCAAACCCCCAAGCAGAAGTTTCCAACGGCAAGGTCCCAGAGTTTTCCCAGACATAACCACTGAGAGGCAGATACTCTTTTCCAAAGATGACCACGGTCTCAGCTTCCATCCCACATGCTCTTCTGTGATGGTGACCTTGGCCATCTTCACACTGAGTGGTGGAGTCTTTGTCTCTTCCTCTTGAACATGAGGGGATCTTCTGCACTTGCATCTGAAAATGAGTGTAGCAGATTCTAGGATGCCTCAGCACCTTTCCCCTCCATACCTCTCTTTCTGCTTCACTTTTCCTGGCTCCTCACCCTCTTGGTCTCAGGCAGAGACACTCAGGCTGAGCTGCTTTTCTTGAAGCTGTGCAAGAGCTTTCTGTAGGCTGGGGTAAATTTAATATCTCTCTCCGTGGTCACTGTGCTGGAGAGTGCAGAGAGAATCTCAAACCCTAGCCCCAGATCCTGCAAGAGGCATGGTTGTCAGCAGAGGTGGTGAAAATGTCATTCATAAGGTGTTACTTGCCAAATGGCACCATCCCTTGATTTTCTCTACCTGCAAATTACCTTAGAGGGGCCATGAACTCAGATGACCTGACAGTCCTTCATGCTGGAAAGAGAATCTTCTGACCCCCATCTCTTACCTTCATCTGTTTCTAGATCTTTCCTTATGATAATGCCTCGGACATCAGGAAACATCAGGGTCTCAAACTACAGGGGCTGGGCTGGGGCCAGAGCTGGAAGTGGGTGATTCAGAGTTTCTCTGTTAGTTCAAATGTCTAATGTCTTTTAGAGTCTGGGACCCAGACTGGAGGCAATCCTTTGGTGCCAGTTAGTTGAT
Organism: Zalophus californianus; assembly: GCF_009762305.2. NCBI lineage: Eukaryota > Metazoa > Chordata > Mammalia > Carnivora > Otariidae > Zalophus > Zalophus californianus. The sequence continues at coordinate 4,575,662 of NC_045604.1, read as the reverse complement.
ACGTGCATTGGTCTGCTAGGGCTGCCATAACAAGATATCACAGAATGAGTGGCTTAAACAACAGAAATTTATTTTCTCATGGTTTTGGATGCTAAAAGCACAAGACCAAGGTGTCAGCATGTTGTTTCTTCTGAGGCCTCTCTCCTTGGCTTGTAGATGTCTTCCTTCTCTCTGTGTCCTTCCATGACCTTTTCTCTGTGGGTGAATCCCTGGTGTCTCTCCCTCTTTTATAAGGACACCAGTCATATGGAATTAGGGCCCATCCCAATGACCTCATGTAATTTTAATTTTCTCTTTGAAGTCCTTTTTCCAAATACAGCCATATTCTGAGATATTGGGGTTAGGACTTCAACCAATGGACTTGGAGGAGACAAATTCTGTCTACAGTAATACTTCATGAGCAGTGGTGGGGGTGGTGGGGGTGGTGAATGCCCTGGACCATCAAAGTCCCTGTGGATCCTGGAGAACTTCCAGCATCTTTGAGGGGATGGTCTGTCATCTTGCCCCAAGCAGAGCCAGGAGTGGGGGAGGGCGGGATGTAGAAGGTTGTGTTAGTGTTTTCTGTCTGGTGGCTCCCAGCACAACAGCTGTCTAGGCTGCTCCTGGAGGTGGGACAGGAGTCTCATGGGAGGTACAAGGGCCATGGTGGTTTCCAGACACCAACTATGTTCCAGAGTATCATGTGCTTGGGCAGTGGGCTTCCTGATGGTCCAGGCAGCAGTTTATATCCTCCTCCATGGCAGACCCTACACAAGGGGGTTCTCTGTCTCTGAAGCCACTCTGTCAATACAGACGTCCTTCTGCTTTTTCCCTGGCAAAGAGATCAGAAAGGTTACTCCTCTGATGTTTGGAATCTTAGCCTCCTTGGCTTGACCGGAAGCCATCCCAGACAGCCTGGGGCGGATATCCCCCCAAAGCCCAGGTCTGTGGGGTGTTTCTGTCAGGGGCAAGGCATCCTGGGGTCGAGGCAGGGGCTGAGCTAGAGGGATGGCTCAGAATCCAGCCGCACCTCTGAGTTTATCCTGCTCTCTTCTCCTTGAGAAGGAGGTCTTATCAGCCCCTAGCCAGACAAGTGCTTCCCTCAGAGAGCACTTCCTAGGAATGCTAAAGCAAGAAGGGGTTGGGATTCATCTAGACTTCCACTCAGCAAAACTTTATCCATACCAGTGCTTTTCCAGAAACCATTGCTAGATGCCCGGTGGTAAGGCAGTCTTTGCCTTTAAGGGGCCGAGAATTCAGTGGGAGAGTTAAGTGCAGTGAGTGCCGTGACTAGGATAGACAACGGAGATTAAAGGAAGTACACCCACCCTGCCCAGGCCAGGGGAGGAGATCAGCAAGCCTTCCTGGAGCAGGCGCACCTGGGAGATTGTGGAGGAGATCGTCACATGAAGAAGGGGGATTGGGTGGGAAACCAAGGAAAGTGTTGTCCAGATAGGGAGAGTGGCACGTGCAAAGGCCTGAAGAGTTATATAAGACAAGAGTTCCTTTGAAGAAATGCAAATGAAACTTCACGTAGTTCAGTCTGATTGGAGACCAGAGTATGAGTCAGGAGATGAGGTGGCAGAGGTAAGGAGGGCAGACCATCCGAAGCCTAAAAGAGAGAAGGTCCAACCCTGCTCTACTCCCCAGTAGATCCCCCTCCTCCACACACCTCTGGCACCTGCAGGACTCCTACCTGAGCAGTAGGAGTGCCAGGCAGAGAGGAGACCAGCCAGGGTCAGGAGCAGGGAGATGGGCACCACCACCAACAGCACATCTTTGTAGGAGGACCTTCCTGGGGCTGGACATGCAGGGGGCAGGGTCAGAGGGGGGGTTTGATGCTTAACAATCCCTCAACCACTGACCCCTGGCCCTTGGCATACCTGCCTCGCGATGGCAGCTCTCCCAAGGGGTGACGGTGGCCAAGTCCCAGCTGACAGGGTTAGAGACAATGCAGGAATAGGCCACACTCTTGTCTCCCGGTCCCAGTGACACCCTCAGCACCTGTCCATCCGTGAAGAGGCCGCTTGGTTCAATACCAAAGTCAATGGTTCCCTCCTGTCGCCAGCTATAGGTTATGTCACTGATGTTGGGGGCCCGACAGAACAGGAACACCTGGCAGGTCTTGGGCAGCGGAGCGTCCCCTGATACAGCAATAAATACTTGTACCACGGGTCTGGGCACTGCATCTAGGCAAGAACAGTAGAGCGGGCCTGGGTTATGGTGATGCTGGGCAGGGCATACCGTGCCAGTCCTGGGATCCATGCAGGGTTAGAGGTCACCTCTGACTAGGCCACTCTTGCTCCAGAACCTAGTCTGGTTTCCCACTGCCCACAGGACAGAAGCTGAATTCCTTAGTCTGGTATTCAAAATCCTTCATGAAATAGTTGATGTCAACCTCTGTATTTGTAACCTCCTGCTGGTCTTACTCACCTACCCTCATTAATTTCCGGTTCTCCCAAGCGTGTCATGCTTTTCCACATCCTGCATGCTTTCATATGGCCCAGCTGTGCATGTATGACTTTCTCTTCTCTTCCTCCTAGGGAACTCCTACCAACCCTTCAAGACCCAGCTTGAGCACATCGCTTACTGTTCTGATTATGAAGCCTTCCCTGATACTGTAGGCTCTGAAGACTCCAAAACTCTGTCTGTCCTTTGTCATAGCGCTTTCCTCATGACATATCAGACAGGTGATAAGCACCTATTAAATCAGGGAAGAAAACAAACACATTCCTGGACTATTAGAGCTTATAGTTTGGTGAAGACAGGTACTGACAAGTGCCTGAATAATTAAGGAAATAATTACAAGGGTCCAAGCTCCTGTGGAGACCAGGGGGTGGAGGTTCGGTTTTGTTATCTTCATAACCTAGCTCTCTAGGTGCTCAGCCACCTGGACCAGTGAACACAGTGGAGTCCCGGCATCCCAGCCGGTGGCTCTCCTTTCTTGTATAGGTTGATGAGTCAATCCCCAGTCTCTGTGGCAATGGGGACCAGCGGGAGAGCATTCTGGTGACAACGGGAGGGCTCTGTCTCTGACAGCATTCCAGAGTCAAGCAGAGTAAAACCTCATTAATGCCAGCTCAGTCTGGTGGGATTTGTGATATGGAAAAGGAAAGATTTCCTGGGCACACTAATAGTATAAACAAAGATTACCGCGTGTGTATGTGGGGGGGATATTTACACTACTTAAGAGGACAAGCTGCTTTCAAACACTATCAGGCACAGTAGAAACACCCATTGACATTTCTAGTAACTGATCTGCTAATTCAAATCATTCTTATCTATTGTCAAAGCAGAGCTCCCAAGGACGGCTGCTTGGCAGCGTTGTGCAATTAGTTCTAATCATGCTATGTATTTGGAAGCAATAAAACAGCAATTTCCTTAAAATCTGTAATTCAGATGCTGAGAACAAGGCATTTTAGAGCTTAGTGGTGTGGGTGCTGCGTGTATTATCCCATTCAATGTCCTCAGTTCACATGTGCAGCAGCTGAGACTCAGAATAGGAAGAGGCTCCAGGGCTGCCTGTATGGTTCTGTAGGTTATTCACTGCACAAGCCCACCCCACGGGGCTAAGAGGACAATCAGTGACGGTGGGGCTGCTGAAATCCAGCCAGCACGCTGCCTGCCAAGCTGTGCGACTTGGTTCAGGGCTGCGTGCATCCAGGACACACGTCCAATGGTGCACCGGCAGCCCGAGTGGCTCACAGACTGGCTGTCCCTGGGTTGTTGGTGGTGGGGGGGTCCCCTCTCCTTCCCAGTTTATTGCCTTTCTCTCCCTCACTGTCTTCCTCTTCCCCGCTGTCACTCCTACTTTTTGTTCTTAACATTGGACCTTTTTCTCCCCACTGCCCTTATCAAATTTCTGAGGTTTTACTGAAATAGTGATTTGAGGTACCTCACATGCCTTTTCCAAGACATTAGGCAGATGAATGAGAGCTAAAAGGCTATTTTTTTTTCTAGATCAGCAGAAATATGGTGGAGGGGGAGGCAGTGGAGGTGGAGATAGAGGTGATGATGGTGGTAGAGATGATTGTAGAGGCAGCAATGATTGAGGAGGTGATGGTGGAGGAGGTAGAGGTGGTGGTGGTGGAGGTGAAGGTGGTGGTAGTGATTGTGGAGGAGGTGATGGTGGAGGAGGTGGAGGTGATGGTGGAGAAGGTGAAGGTGATGGTGGAGGTGGTGGTGGAGGTGATGGTGGAGGTGGTCATTGTGGAGGAGGTGATGGTGGAGGTGGTAGTGGAGATGATGGTGGAGGAGGTGAAAGTGATGGTGGAGGTGGAGGTGATGGTGAAGGTGGTGATTGTGGAGGAGGTGATGGTAGAGGTGATGGTAGTGGTGGAGGTGATGGTGGAGGAGGTGGAGGTGGTGGTGGAGGTGAAGGTGGAGGAGGTGCCTGGAGGGGGTGGAGGTGAAGTTGCTGTTCCAGTGCCCAGTGAAGTCAGCCGCCCCAGCTGAGGGGCCGAGTGGGGCTGTGTGAATGATCCTGCCAAACCACGGGGCGCAGAAGACCCGCCCAGCTGAGCCCCACCACCCCGCAGGTGGTGAGAAATTAAAATGGCTGTTTTCGGGCAGTAAGTTTCGGGGTGGTTTGTTTTGCAACAATGAATAATTGAGAGAACCCATGAATGTCATATAGTTAAAAATCTTTAAATACTTCTAAAAGAACTCTTTAAAGCGATATGAAATCAACATTCCATGCTTCAATTATATTTCAAGTTTTAATAAAAAAGTTGTGTCGTAGTTTGGCAATATTTTTTTCCTTGTTAATGTTTTGTCAAATAATGGCACATCTTATAATCTTAGAATTTTGGAGTGTAGGCCAGACCACTGTCTCTGATGCTTTCCCAAACGCAGTGTATCTTGCATTTGTGGGCAACTATGTGTAATATTACTGACGATGCCCATTTTATAAATGAGAAAGGTGAGTGCTAGGGAGGCTTCGCGTTGTGTCCAAGACCATTGAGCCCAGAAAAGACCCTGCTGGAGTTCAGGCAAGGACTGTGGGGTGGCAAAGCCGGGCTGCCTCACACAGGAGCACGCCTGCCTGGGAGCACCTGGGGAGCTTTCTCAGATGTGTCCCGAATCAGCTGCGAGGTCAGAGGCCAGAGGTCTCTGGAACCCTGTCCTCCCCAGCTCCTGGGACACAGGACCCCTTTCCAGCACTTTGTGGGCAGCCGGAGAGCTGGTGTGGGGCGCACTCACCGTACACCTTGAGCTGCAGGAGCTGGGTCTGGGCCCGACCGCTTGTGTCCACCAACAGCACAGAGAAGTTGCCGCTGTCTCCAGACTCCAGAGGCTGGAGCTCCAGGCTGAGGTTGCTGTGGAGCTGGGCCCGGCCCAGGAAGCGGGAGCGGTACAGAGTCTCTGGGGAGCCCCGGAAAAATGTGGCCAGGAGCTCCTCCGAAGGCCAGAGAGATCTCCAGATGGCCTCTCGGACTTGGAAGCTGGCAGGGCGCTCTGCCACCAGCAGCACAGAGCCCCCAACCTGGCCGTGCACTTGGGTGCTGGAGGCTCTGGTGGGAAGCAGTGCTGCAAGAAGAGCCACATCACCGCCGGCCCCAAGCTCCTCACCCGTCTCCCGCCACCGCTTACGCACCCAGCTAAGCTGCTGCGAAGCGCTGGGGCCCCTCTCCCCACACTCCCTCCACCCACGCTGAGCAAGGTGCACTGTGCCGGGGGTGGGGGTGGGGCTGGAATAAAAGCCTAAGGGAGAGAAACCTGTCTCTGTGCTTGGGGAGCTCCCAGAGGAAGTCCAACTCTAAGCAAGTGATTAAAGCATATTAAGTGAAGTGCCACGATGGGGAAAAAGATGCCCTGGGAGAACACAGGTAGGGTGATGGCCTTGGGAGGCTCCGGGAAGAAATGGTTAAGCTGAGAGCAGGAGGAGTGGGGATCGGCCGGGGGGGGGGGGGGGGGGGGGGGGGGGGAGGGGGGGGCGGAGGGCTGTGTGGAGCAGGGCTGGAGAAGTGGCACAGGCGAGGGAATGCGGCGTTCCGCGTTCGAAGGCCTGGGGGGCGGGCGGGAGCGCGTGGTTCTCGTGGTTCTCAGAACTGAAAGTTGCTCTCTGCAGGGGAGTAAGAGACTGTACTGCGGGGCTGGTGGGAACCTGGTCCTGCCGCCTGAAAGCACACGTGGGCTTTACCCTTAGAGCTCTGGGAGGCCTTGCACAGGGTTCAGTAAGAGAGGATGAGATGCTGGTTAGAAAGACGTGCCAGCAGGGGTGTGGGGGTGCACTGGAGTGGGCAGGGCCCAGGCTGTGGCTGTTTCTCGGCCTGCAGAGTGAGGGGAGGAAGAGGGAGGAGTTAAGACTCCGGTGTGTCATCAGTGGGGTCGGGTCCTAGGTGCAGTCTGGGGAGCGAAGGCGAAGGGCGTCGGGGGTACCAGGAACCCACAGAGCGCCGTTCTCCGTGATCCCGAGGAGCTGGAGGAGAAGCAGGCTGGGAGGTGGGGAGATGCTGAGTTTGAGGGCTGTGGGCGGTACCTTAGCGGGAGGGAGCCCTGACTCCTTCGCTGGCTAATTGCTGCTCATCCTTGGAGACCCACTGCCTCCCCTGACCTCCCCATTTGTTGGAGGGGGCGGGCGGTGTCCACACTGTTTCTCCGTGTGGCCCAGCAGCCTGGGGTGCTTCGTTCCTCTGCCAGGATGGCCTGGGGATGAGTCAGGGGCTGCCACGTGAGAACACAAGTTCCTCTTGTGTTCTTCGTACCCCCACGCCCACGCTATGTTTAGGAGGAGCATGGAGGAGAGGCTCAGCGCATTGTACTAGGTGAAAGGAGGCCCTGAGGACTCCCCTGGCACCTGGCACTGTGGGGCTCAGGGACACAGAGCAGCATAGCTCGTGTGGGACATGCCCGAGCACTGGGAGTGGGCTTGACAAGCCCTGTTCCGGGGGGTCACTCAGCCAGCTCCCTGCCCATCTCACTGCCCTCTGCAGCCCTAATCATCAGGCCTTGCTGCAGAGGCTACTGCGGGTGGAGGCCCAGGCTACACAGAGGATGGTGCTGGATGCAGGTCAAGGTCCCTCCAGTCTCTCCTGCCCCAACTTGGCCGCAAACCCATGCTGTGACTTCAGCACAGCACCCTGGTCCCTTCCGTGGTCTCACCCCCAAAACAAGAGGGTGCACCCAATCGGTGGTACTCATCTGGTTTACCATTAAGGGGCCTTCAGAAAAATTCTTTTTTGCCTTCCACGTCCAGGGACTTGAAAGATTTGTGCACCACACAGATTCCTTTTCCTTTGGGAGGGATTTCCTGCCTGTGTTTAGACAGGTTAGAATCCTCACGGCCTTTGGAGCCCTCGAGGCCAGGAGCCCAGGAGGGGCACACTGGATAAAGTCATCTCCAAGTCCCTCCGAGTTCCTGGTGGGAACCTAGGTGGCTTCGTCTTTGCCAGGCCCCGACTCCTGCCCCTGGCCTTGCACCGCTGACCCCTGGCATGTGGGCTGCCTGCTCACCACGGAGGGAAGTGTCGCCCTTCCCACGGCACACCCTTCCCACATGCCAAGTCCGTGTGCTCTGTTTGGCTCGCTCCCCCCTCTCCACCCTTCCCAACATCCCCCTCCCTTACACAGACCTGCAAGGAGCAGCCTCGGCTTCCCCCAGGTTGATGGAAAGGCCTCCTTCTTTGTACGAGCCTTCTCGCCCTGCCCTCCCTCTCCCCAGATTGTACTAGAATTCCCTCATCCTTCTCACAACCCTGTTTTTCCCAACCACTGGTACCACCAGCCTCAGTTTGTAACTGCCCGGGGCCACGGAGCAGCTCGTGTGTCATGGACAAGGATGCTGCTATGGCTGCCACCTCCTTCCTCCCAAGGACCCCGCAGAGCCTGGCTCTGTCCAGCTTTCAAGGTTGCCCGAGAACTTGCTTCAGTCTTCCCTGTCCCTCCTCAGCCCCTGGGTTCTCCCTTGGGATGCGGGCCCCTGCCCAGGCGACTGACAAGCGAGGGGCCCTACGGAGGGGCCTCCAGCTCTCTGAGGACGGGCCACACACCGGCCCCCCCCCCCTTACCTTCCCAGAGAAGCAGGCTCCACAGGGACCACATGCCCATCCTTCTCCAGAGAGGCCAGCAGACTCCTTCAACAACCCAAATCCAGAACATCTGGGGGCAAGTGGATACACGGGAGGAGCCTGTGGTCCTTCTGGAAAGTCCCATGTTCAGAAGGAGCAATCTTGACTCAGAACAAGATGCCCCGAAAGTGAAAATATTCAGAGTAAAGTGGAAGTTGGCTCCCAGCCTGGCTGGGCTTTTGTCAGGAGTGGATTCTTGTAAGTCAGCCTCTTTCATGTGCCCGTGGTGGGCCAATGCCATCCGCCAGAGGCAGGTGCCCCAGCACAAGCCCACATCCTCTGGTTGGACTGGCCAGCCTTCCCTGCATCCCACCGCCCCACGGCCGGCTGCCCTTCCTGCTGTAGCCACAGAGAACCCTCTAGACTGCAATTCCCTTTGTTACTTCTCTAAAATTCTTCCGCACCTCCTGCTGCCCTCGAAAAAGAGACTAAACTCTCGGCTTGGTGTACAAGGCGCTCCTAAGTTCGACTCCAGTCTGTTGGTCCGAGCTGGCCTCCCCGGTCCGTTTTCTGGCCATGCCAAGCAGGACTGCTCCTCCGGGGAGCACCCACTGCACCCCCACGCACTGTGCAGCAGGCACGCTGCTCCATTCAGCCCTCCGGACTGGGCGCGCTGCAGCCGGCCGGCTCCCCCTCAAGCCATCTGAGCCCAGTGCCGGCGGGCTCTCTGCCCTCAGCACACTGTCTTGCCACGGTTTTCACGTCTCCACGGACTGGTTGCCCACAAGGTCTTCCCCTACTCATTTCTGTGCTCCCCTTGGTGCTCAGCACGCTGTGGGTGTTTCCTAAACATTTGTAAATGAGTGCATGAATTCTAGACGTGCTCACAGCGATTCTCCGCGAGGGTCTTATCGATTCGAACCCAGAGCGAGGCTGGCACCTTGCAGAGGTCACGAGCGAGAGCTGAGACTGGAGCCTCGCCCCGGGGAGCCTGGGCCACTTTGCCAGTGCTGCCCCTCCTCATCCTGAGTCTCTTCTCACTTCCAGTTACGCGGGTTCTTGAGTCAGGGGAGGCCCTGCGGGAAGATGAAGGCAACCCCCGAGAGCCATGCTGGGCTCATGGTGTCCCGTCCACGCAGAACTCCTGACCTCACCTTGGGACCGGGCCAAGAGCGAGGCAGGCACGGCGGCCGGAGAGTAGGAGGGTCTGGGACCGGGTTCCTGCCCTCTAGTGGCTTGCAGCTGAAGTGTAGAAACAGGAAATGCCCAGAACGAAGGTCCACTACAGAGGGGGAGGGCTCTGTGCAATGGGCAGTGGGGCCTTCTCGCTGCAGAGGGTGCGGGGACCTACATCTGTGGATGTGGGCGGGGGACCCTTCCCTAAAAGTGGGCTTTGAGCTGTGCCTTGATGGTAGGCATGATTTGGATAGGCAGAGAAAAGGGGAGAGCCAGAGGCTGGGCCAGGCAAGGGGAGGAGCCTGTTAGGGCTGCAGCGGGTAGGAATGGAAAGGGAGGTTGAGGGTCAGATCACAGAGGCCTTGAACACTGGCTTAGGGATTAAGCTTTTGTTCTGGGGGCAGCAGTTCTTGGCCTTGCTGGACTCAAATCCTTGGAGACCCTGGTTCAGTGGGGCTGGGACGGGACCCGGGAATCTAGTTTGACCAGCACTCTGCTCCAGGTGATCTGCAGCTGGTGGGCCAAGGGAAGGCCCTGAGAAGGTCTGCTTGGGGGGAGGGGTTGTGGCCCGTCCTGAGCCCAGGGTAGCTGGCTGGGGGAAGGACAGCATGCGGGGCAGGTTGGCAGAGAAAGAAGAGGCAAGAAAGCCTGGGTAGCAGCTGTTGGGATGGTCCTGACTGGAATAGGAAGGAAATTCCAGAGTAGAGAGGCAGGGACAGGGCAGAGTCAGGGGACAGAATTTGGGAGCCACCTGGCCTCACGGTAGAGATGCTAAGGGAGGGGACTCATTTATGACTCCGCTGTGAATTCTGTCCTTCTTGCATCAGGTGTTTATTGAGCATCTACTTACGTGCCAGGGGCTGGGAACACAGAGATGAAAGGCTTGGCCCTGCCCTCAAGGAGGCTGCAGTTTGGGTGAGGAGACGGGATGTGTAACCCGATAATTACAGTCGGGGAGGCAAGAGTGGTGCGTGTAGGGGCTTATTTAGGATGGGGTCTGGCGCATAGTCAGCATTCCAAAAAATCTTAACTGTTGCTACCAAGTGGCCAGAGAAGGAAGAGAGGAGAACAGGTGAACGCAGAGCAAGGGGGTCAGGTGTGAGCAGTCCCCTCCATCTGTCCCAGACTGGCCCCTACATGTCTGCACCCTGCCTATAGCCAAGGACAGGCTTCCCAAGCGGGGGAGCCCTCCAAGCCCGCCTAGAGGTGGACGGTGTGGGACCGGGAGGGTGTGGGATGCAGGAGCTGGGCCCTTGTGGGAACGTGGGGGATAGAGACTCGGAATTCCCGCAGAGCAGACTGTGGGCAGTCACGCTCCCTCTTAGCAGATTGGATCTACGTGGGGGTCCATCCAAGCAGGAACCGAGTTGCCGTCTTCCCAGCCTCCCCACCTCGCCCCCCCATGCCCTTTTGCTAGAGGGGAATTTCAGGGAAGCCGAGGAAGGGGGAAGAGGAGGTTGGTGAGGGTCAGCAGACGTCCCACCTCCCCAGAGGGAAGAACTCCAGGCTGTGTAGCCACCGGAGAGAGACAAACGGGGGCAGCTCCGGATGGGTTAAGTCTGCGGAGGCAGGCTCTCCCCCTCTGCTGATCACTGGTTCAGAGCAGGATAATTAGCCCGCCAAAGGACAGTGTGCTGGAGTCACTGGGCTGGGAGTTCAAAGGCACCACTCCCACATTCCTCAATTAAGAGAGCAGAGGGGCCCCTGGGCCCTCCTGGGAGCCAGGGAGTGGCTGTGGCTCGGGGCTGTAGCTCCATCTGCACCTCTCCCCCTCTCCCCTAGCCCACCTCCACTGCGGGCAGGGGTGCGGGGACAGGTGTCCCCGGTGGCCACGCAGGCTGCCCCAGTTCCATTCGGGGCCAGTGGAATCTGGGTGTCCTGCCCACTCACACTTGCCCTCAATTCTTGGACTGGCCTGGGGACAGAATAGGGCCACACCAGAAGAGAGGAGAGATGGAGGAGAGAAAAAAGTCGGAAGGTGTTTGGGGGAGAGAAGGAAAGCGGGTGGAGCTCCAGACAGGAAGGAAGGGCATTTGGCGGGCTTTCTGGGAGGGAAGGGGGCACCTCTGGAGGGTGGTGTGGGATGTGGGCTGAGAGGCCAGGGACAACCCATCTTTATGTCTACCTTCACCTCCTCGGTTCGCGTAGAGTGGACCACCTACCTGCACGATCTGTCCGATGGCACCAAGCCACCAGGCGCCGGCTGGCCCCAGAGGCTGCCCTGGGTGGGGCAGTCTACGCACAACCCACCCCCTCCCCCTGTCAGCCAGCTTGGGCAGCAGAGGCAGTGCCTGCGTGTGTGAAAATGGGGTACCTGACCTCCCCTGAGATAACACTCTCATGCCTGCACCCACGGCCCTGAGCATGAGGGCCTCTTTAATATTTGTGCCTATAGCACCTGCCATGCCCCACCCTTGTTCTGGCTTTGCTCGGGATGTGGAGACAGAGTGCAATCTTTGATCTTTGATGCGCGAGAGCAAGGTGCACGCAGCAGGAGAGGGGAAGCAGGAGAGAAGAAACAGCCCTGTAGAAACTGGGTGGGTCGGTCGGAGCCTTCTTCTTTTTAGGGTCTGCTTTTGAGGCAAAGACAGACTTTCCCAGGGAGCTGAAGGCAGGCTGTGTAAAAAAGAGACAAAGCCGTGACCATGCGGAGGTAGCCAGGGAGGAACTGGAATCTCACTCACTCACTCAGCGAGCATTTGCTGGATCCCCATCCTGTGCACCTTCCCGCGGTGAGCAGGTGTAGAGAGCACTCAGCATGGGAAGCCCGTGAGCGCAGGGCTCGTGCTGGTGCCCATGACGCCGATCTGTACCCCAGGCAGAAAGAATTCCCAGACAAGTAGGACGATGTGGGCTGATCGTTCAAAGGGCTTGACAGACGGACCCCTCTGAAGACGGTGCAGAGGGACACGCGCCGAAGACGCAGGCGCGCTGACTGCCCTAGGCCCTGCCGGCCGCAGCTCCTTTCAGCAGTGCGGCTCCGGATGGGAACGTGTGTTTGGGGCACGAAGCATCCCGGTATTGGGTGAAAAGGCCTGGGTCTTCCCTGTCCTGTGCGCCGCATCTGTCGTTCCTGTCATCGCGGTCCGTACAAAGACGAAGGACGCAGAGCTACTTAGCGGATGCTGGTTTAGGTAAAAATGTCAAAGACCTTATTTTCTAGCCGAATCTAAAATAAACCCGGAATTGAAAGCAATCCCAGTATCTGCAAGCTGCCTGGCTCAGGGAAGGGTCACGCTCCATTTTTAGTGTTTGTCTCTAAAATATTGAGCCACATATAAAGCAAGGATGGGCGTCCAGTGGCACCTCCGGATGCGGCTGTCCTATGGATGGTCAGACGACGGAGGTCAGTAGAGGGCAGCCGCGAGGCCCCGTTCCCGCTCCCTCTCCCCGGAGGGACAGCCGCACCACACGGCCTCAGCTCTGAACCGTGCACAGAGCCCTTTCCTCCCTGCTTGCTCAGGAGGTGTTTTGACCCCACAGAGCCCCGTTCCCTACGTCCCTAGAGCAGGCAGACAACTCATCGCTGCTGGAGGAGTGTCTGCATTTAGCTCTGACTTGGAGAGAAAACTAACAGTGCAGAGCCTTGCGGTCCGTTCTGCAGCCTTCCTTGGTGCCTGCAGGGTCTGTCCCTGGAGACCCGGGAGAGTCCCATTCTCCTCGCCACCAGCGTCCTCCAGGACCAGCAGCGGGTTCCTGCTCTGAGCACTGGCAGGGAGCCTGGGGGCCACCTGTGCTGCTGTCAGGCCAGCCAGGGAGAGTCTGGGGTCTCCTCTGAAGCCTCTGCTTTCTCTATGTGCTTTTCGAGGATTTTCTTTCTCAATTTTCTTAGTAATTGTTCATTTTTAAAAATCCCGGCTCATTCTTTTCTAAACTAAGGGGGAGGGATATTTTCGGCTGTGCAAATAGAAGTGGGGGTGGGGAGGGATTCTGGGGAAGGAGCAAAGTGCAGGAGAGATGAGCCACAAGGGTGCGTGTGTGTGCACGTGCGTGCATGTGTGTGTGCGAGTGTGAGTGTGTAAGTGTGTAGGATAGGGCTTCTCACCTGTGTCAAAGGAAATGTTTCTCTTTATTCTGAATCCATTGTGGACCTATACTTCTGTAGAATACGATAAAAGCAATTTACTAAAAAAAGAAATAAAAGAGACATCCAAAATATAAGCCCTATTTTTTTATGATTGTATTACTCTGTCAGATTGCTATAAAAGTTTCTAAGTTCGGGCGCCTGGGTGGCTCAGTCGGTTAGGCGACTGCCTTCGGCTCAGGTCATGACCCTGGAGTCCCGGGATCGAGTCCCGCGTCGGGCTCCCTGCTCGGCGGGGAGTCTGCTTCTCCCTCTGACTGAGAGCACGAGAAGGGGGAGGGTCAGAGGGAGAAGCAGACTCCCCGCCGAGCAGGAAGCCTGACGCGGGACTCGATCCCGGGACTCCAGGGTCATGACCTGAGCCAAAGGCAGTCGCCTAACTGACTGAGCCACCCAGGCGCCCAATAAATAAAATCTTAAAAAAAAAAAAGTTTCTAAGTTCTTGCTTTTCACTGTTCCACTTATCCCACCCTGCACTGGTAAACACCGTGCACACACAGGCGCCAGTGTCACTGGTGTGGGGCAGGGGGTGGGTGGTGTGAATGCTCAGGGAGGAGCTGGTCCACGGGGGTGACTGGCAGGGCAGTCTTCTTCCCGCTCTCCATCATCAGTGTCTCCTTCATGAGCTGTCCTCTCTTTGACTTGACTCTTTACAAGGGGCCAGACTGTTTATAGAGGGCGTGGCAAGGCTTGGCTTCTGTAGGTGCTTCCTGATTGACCAGCGAGGACCCTGGGCTTCTAGATGACCTGGCATGTGCTTCCCAGCCTGGCAGATGAAGAAGTGAAGGGGAGGGGCCCTGATGTCTTCCGGACATGGCCTGGACCAGTGATGAGAGAGATGGGGAGGAAGCTGAGGAGGCTAAGGAAGAGGAAGTTCAGGTGGGGAAATGGGAAGGAAGAGAAGGCCCGGGGAAGCTGAGAAATGCTAGTGAGGGTTGTCTTAGCAGTTCTCTGGGCCCTCTGTCTTATCCAGTGATGTTCCCAAAGGCGAGTGGATGAAGGTACTCTCATGAAGTGTCTTTTGGAGGCAGACCAGGCTTTCTAAACTTTAATGTGCATACCAACAGCTTACAGATCTTACTTAAATGCAGATCAGGATTCAGCAGGTCTGGGTCTGAGTCTGAGTGGATGCATTTCTATTAAGCTCAAGGATGAATGCTGGCTGTGGGCAGCTCAGGGGCACCTGGGTGGGAGCTCTGGGTGGGCAGGAGGACGTGGGCCTCTTCCCAGGACAGGTGGGTGGGGTCGGTGACATCCAGCAGCGTGACTGGGACCTCACTCTGTGATTCGGGAGCAGGGGCCTGCAGGGTCAGGGCTGGGAGGAGGAGCAGGGAGAACTAATCCTCCTAGTTACCAGGACTAAACCCTCAGTATCAAGGACCAAACCAACCATCGGGCACTATGAGTGATCGGCTTTGGTGAATAGTATGAAACAAACTGATACACTTCTATGAACAAATAGATTCTACAAGTGTGTATCTTGGTAAACACATGAGGGGTAAGTGAGTGTTCTGATATACTCTACAAATGGGGGTTTTGGGCAAGCCTCAGTTCCAGCAACTTTGGTAACCTGGTCGCCGGAAGGGGTCTGAGCAGAAATGTGTTGCAGAGAAGGCTGGGCTCTCAGTGCCTGGGACGGGGGCTCTGGCTCTGGGGTTGAGAATTCTGTGCTATTATCTGGGCCAGGCCTTTCCCCCCAACTCTTGGTCTCCCCGAGCCACTGAGAGGTCCTTAGCCCTGTGGTCACTCAGGGGCCTCAGCGGCAGCTTGGAAGCTGGAAATGCTCTACCAGAGCTGCCCGGGGGCTAGCTCTCTCCTTCAGGGAGAGGCCAAGCCCATGCACAGGGACTGAGGCCACCTTAGGAAGTCCTTACAAATGTTGAAGAGAAGGCACTCCAACCCTTCCACTCATGTGCAAGAAAACATCTGTGGCTTCCGTGTCTGGTCCACTGCTTGGAACTCATGTGTGAACGGGGATGCCCCTGCCCACATGTTCCTGTTCTTCCACTCAGAGGGCAGCCCAGAGATCATTTAGGTGTTCCTCGAGTCTCCTCGGAACCCTGGCCGGGACGCCGGGCTCCCTCACTGCTGGGCTCAGGGATTGGGGACCTGCAGAAGGGACTGGGGTCTCTGCTGGCCTCCTGGGGAGCACTGGAGGCCTCAGGTGGGTGGTGTTGGGGGGATGCCATCAGTAGTAGAGGACCTCCTCGAAGTTACCAAGGGCAACTCTGTGGGTCCTGCTTCTTGTATTCGGTCCCCTGGCTGGAACCTCACCAAGCTTCGAGTGTTTCACCTCGGTGTAGATGACAGAAGTGTCCTGTGGCAGAGTCAGGTCAGGATGAGGAGGCAGATGTAACACAGAGGGGGAGGGAAGAGCAGGGGTCCAACTCACCCAGGTCCCCGAGGCTGACTCAGCAGGCCCGGCTGTGGGGGAAAGAGAAACACCCGGGTTAGGGTGTCTGGCTCACCTGTGCACCTGCTGTCCCCCCTCCCCAAGCCCAGGGAGCACTGTTCCCCCGCTTCCCTTCTCAGGACCCTCACCTGCCATCTGAACGCAGGTGGGCCCAGGAACCAGGAGGCCTGGGTCTGCGCAGCTCGACCACAGCCCAGCTGTGTGACTGCAGGCCAGCCTTTTAGCCCTGGGACCTCAGCTTCCCCAGCCAGGGAGAAAGGAGCGGTGGTAACGGTGACTGCCTCACAGGGATGATGGTTAGAAGCAAGAGAAATGAACGTGTCCAAGACATCAGACAGCGACCATGCACCAGGCAGTCCTTCAGGTGCGAGGATTGTATTTATTATATTAATCTCACACCAATCCTGCCAAGTAGGGACGACTATTTCCTTCTCAAATTGGGATGAGAAAACGGAGGCTCAGAGCGGCTAATACTCCCCAGGGTCATATCCATAAGAAGGGGAACTGTAGGTGAATATCAAATCTTTGCAAACGTGAAGCATTCTCCCAAGGATAGCAGATCCATCATCCCCTTCCTGTGCATCTTGGAATACAATGGCCTCTCCTGCCTTTGGGTTTCAGACCCCCTTGCCCTCCCCTAAGTGAAAGCCTGCGTCTTGCAAGCAGGAGCTGGGAGCAGGCCGCCCTGCCCCGAATCATGCCTTTGCCTTGTTGCCGTGCTAGGATTAAAACAGCCACATTTCCTTATTTTGTCCATGAAAACCACATATTTAGAGTTGGCTTCTTTTTTACTTTCTGGTGTTTAAGTTCTAATTGTGACTTTCCTCTGGAAGGAACCGTGCCTGGATGTGTTTTCCTACCTGCCCACCAATGCTTGGGTCCTGGGGAAAGTGGCCCTGAGCCCAGGAGACTCCCTGTTTGTCCACTTCCCCTACTGCCCTTCATGGCAGGGAGCAGAAACCCCAGGCTGATTCAAACCCATTTTAAAGCCAGGAATAGAAATCTCAGCAAAACAAAAACAAAAACAAAAAGCTTCATTTTTGAACACCTGTGACACACCAGACAATCTTTAAGGTATCTAGAACCTATGTTCTATCCCTAGTAACTTATGATAGTCTTGCAAAGTAGGCATTATCTCCACTTCATAGATTAGGCTCAGAGAGCTTAAATAACTTGCCCAGTTGCACAGTGAGTATATAGAGTCAGGTTTTCAACTCAGGTCTGACTGACTTAGAAACTCATACTCTTCCCACGACGCCAGGTTGGCCCCTCTCCATGGGAGAGAGGACTAGCCTTTCCCCGTCCCTGCCATCTGATTCTGGTATCTGTGGTTGGAGCTCATGGTCTTCTTGGCTCCTCTCAGAGCTGGGACTGTCCTGCTGAGACTTATACTGTGGGGCAAGACAAACTGCATCATTCCTTTCTCTCTTTTCTTTTTTCCTTCACAGTGCTCAGAAAAAGGCAAAAAAACATTCTAAGTAGGGTGGCAGCGGTGGTGGTGTGGTGGAGATGATATTGAAGGTAGTCATTATGGTGGAGATGGTGGTGTTGGTGTTGGTGGTGTTGATATTGGTGGTGTTGGTGTTGGTGGTGTTGGTGTTGATGGTGTTGTTGTTGGTGGTGTTGTTGATGGTGTTGTTGTTGGTGTTGATGGTGTTGTTGTTGTTGGTGTTGTTGTTGTTGTTGATGGTGTTGGTGTTGTTGTTGGTGTTGATGGTGTTGGTTTTGATGGTGTTGTTGTTGGTGGTGTTGGTGTTGATGGTGTTGGTATTGGTGGTATTGGTGTTTTTGTTGGTGGTGGTGTTGGTGGTGTTGGTGTTGGTGGTGGTGGTATTGGTGTTGTTGTTGTTGTTGGTGGTGGAGGTGGTGGTGGTTGTAGAGATGATAATGATAGTTGTTGTTATGGTAAACAGTAATGTTAATAGTAGTCAACTACCTCAAGCCAGGCCCAAAACTTCCGTTTTACATTAGCAAACATGTCAAGTTTGGTTTGAGATCACTCACCTTCACTCTTCTTTGGGACTATAATCATTGAAGAGTAAATATCATCTTCCTCATTCTCATTCGGCCAAGTGACTAAAAAAAGAAATGAGGCTTGAATAGGACCCACCTGCTCTCCCACCTCAAGACATCAGTGTCCTGAAGACACCTCTGGAGGGAAGCCAGTCAGGGGCTCTGTCATGGTGGTAACTGGGAGTGGGAGGCAGTCATTACTGTGGAATATCCATCTTGGTGGAAGCTGCCTGCCCCCATAGCAGATTCTAGCAGCTTTACCAGCCCTGACTTTGTTTAAACTAGGCGTTGGCAAACTTCTTCTATAAAAAAGAGTCAATATTTTAGGCTTTGCTGGCCATACAGTCTCAGCTCTGTAGCGCAAAAACAGCCATACACAATACATATATATTGTTCTTTACAAAGTACTTGGTGGACTAGATTTGGCCCATGGGCCAGAGTTTGCCAACCGTTGGTCTAAACCCTTCTAACCCTCCCTCTGGACGCCGGCCTTCCCTCCTACTTCCCTGCCCCTCCACCAGCTTCAGAATACTGGTCCCTCACACTCTCCCCAGAAGCCATCTACTTCCTTCCCCGATGACTGGTTCCCGAGACTTGGGGCTCACAGGGCTTCCTTCTCTTCATTCCCCCTCAGACTCCTTTCTTGGTCTTCAGCTACAGGCCATGCATGGTCCTGCTGCAAGTCCTTACCATTGCCATACAGTGGGTGCTGCTCTCCACCTGGGGCTGGGGGCAGATTCTGGGTTGGAATGGGCCCTAGGAGATACAAAGGCATCCTTCAGAGAGCAGGCTGGGCAGTGGGGGTAGAGAGTCTGAGAGAAAGAAAGTCAGTGGAGGCTGCTGGAGGTCTGAGGCTGGTTTGTTTATGAGGGCTAATTTACAAGTCTGGACATGGTTAATTTTTACAGGATGTTTCCTTTGAAACATATCCTAGAGGGTAGAATGGCCCCATGGGAATCATAAACTAGGAGAAGCAGGGCCAGAAAGGAAGGGTCACACTCCTGCATGGAGAGGGCCCAGACTCACCAGTCAGGCTGCATTTCAGAAAAAGGAAAAGCTAGTAACTTTGGCCACACACTATGTGCCAGACACTGGGCCAGGGAATTCAAATACAATGTCTACTTCACAGCACAGTGCCTAACCCAGTGACCAGCACATAGCTGGATGGCAAAAAAAAACCTCTCTTCCTAACTCTTTGGTGCCTGGTATTCTTTGTGACCATCTTGCAAAGGTTGATACTATGATGCCATAGTATCATATGTAGATGAGGTGTCTGAGGCTGGGAGAGGGGACTTCTCCAAGGTCACACAAGGTAAGTGGTAGGGACAGACTCTTAATCCAGGTTTATGTGCTTTTTCTCCACTAGCATGCTGCCTCTGTGAAAGCAGGTGCTCCCAGAACTTTAAAACTTATCTCCTAGGATAGGGATTGGGTCACATGGATTTTAGAACACTTGGTTCATGCCTGGTGCCCAAGAAATGTTTATTATCATTGATAGCAAGAAGGCACCAGAATCACTGGCAGGATTGGTGGAAATGGTGCTTCCTGTAAAACCAAGAATGCATTTACAGAGACTCCAAGAAACTCCCAGTTATTAAATATCCCCTGGTGCTCATTCGTTAGGGCTGTGTTTTTGAGTCTCCGTTTACTGAAGAGCTCCAGGAATTTGATGGACCTCTGTTTTATGCAGGGTGTGAACACTGTTAAACAAACCACAGTGGGCACACCTAGGCAAGTGCTACTTTGGAAGTGGGCCCCTTGCGTGACTAATATGGTGCTAGTGACACCATCGTTGGCCAAAATGTTTTGCAAATTGCCTTCAGAGATACAGCTGTCAAATATCTTTGGTGGTAGCACGTTTTTTGTTTGTTGAGGGAGTGGACATGCTATCTGGAGATGGTTAAGAGTCTTCCAGAGCTGGGTGTGAGTAACGAAGCTGTTGATCTACTGTTTTTCTTGTGAAGTTTTGGAATTAGGCCTGTGTGACATTCTCAAGGTTTTGCACCTCTGAGTTTCTGAGATAAGAGAACCAAGACTGCCACCAGGAGCCCTATTTTCCTGAGAGACAGGTTCCTTAATACAATGGAGCCCAGCTGTTCCCAGGTTGGCAGTGGGGGTTGGGTGGGGGGCGTGTGGGCTGCTCAGCAGCAGGGCCTCCACATGAAGAGAGGTGTTCTTTCGTTCCCTGTGAGAGGCTTCTTCCTCTTGAGGATCCTTCACTGGTTACTGCTCCCCTGCCATCTTGTCTGGGGCTGAGAGGGAGACAGCTGTGCTGTGTTGCTTTGTCTTTAATGCTCTGACCCAGAAGTGAGGGGCCTATGTTACTGAGGCCAGGTAAATGGCTGGGTCACTAGAAGGAGGCTTTATTGTAGATGCAGCGATGAAGTCACACATTTTCAGTTGCTGGTCTGCTACTCCAGCTGCCTCCCCATCTAGCTCTGGACCGGCCTCCATCTTTCTCCTACCGTACAGGTTATTTAAAGCAAGGTAGCCTGCGCAGAACCTCGACTCGAGCCTAGAGGGAAGGTTTGTTGGACAAAGACTGCTAAAAAGGGAGAGGAAGTTGGAGGCTGGCCCAAGCCCTGACTGGGGTGCTGGTAAGGCAGGGGAGTGGGTCCAGGGCTGGGGAGAGGCCCTTTCAGGGGGCCAGGCAGGCGCTCAGGGAGGAACACGCTGACTGCATGACTGGGTGGGCTTTCTCACAGAGTAGTCCGGCCCAGCTCCCGAAAAACTCACCACAAAGTCTTTAACAGAGGGAGCTGCCAACTTGAATTAGAAAACCTAGCTTCGGTGGTCTGCGAGAGCCATGACTTTTTCCCTTGGCAAGTGGAAAATAGGAATGATATTTATAATGATGTCTTATTCTTGTTCCTCTCCCCCCGGGGGCAGGGGGAGGAGGTGGGGTTGATTTGAGTCTCTGTAGGTGGGTTCGAAGGACTAGGAATAAGCTGGTACCAAAAAGCTTTGGCATGGGAAGCCCTTCCCTTAAATGTGGCCCGAGGTGAAGAAGGGTTAGAACAGGAGTAAGTGGGGAGCCACCAAGGTGATTGCAGCGGGAGCCCCCATTCCTCCTGCATCGTCATGACCGGACAGGAGAGGAGCAGGGTCTGGAATCCGCATAGACTAGAGGGAGACTGTACCAAGACCCCGGCAGATGCCAGCCCAACACTTAGGTATCAGGTAGATGTCATCTCCTTAGCCGAAACCCTCACAATAACCCCAAGTGGGAGATACTTGATGACTTCTAGAGTGAACGGGCCCAAGGTCACAGAATTAGGAGACAGTGTTGGGAGCAGGCCATTGCTGGGTCGTCTCCGCCATGTTTCCTTTCTGATGAGTGAACCTCCACTGAGCACTCCCTCAGGCGCAGCACTGGACAAGATGGGTGTGTGCTCATAAGCATGCAGATACTCACTGGGGTTCCCATTCCTTCTTTCTCCTCTGCTTAGCAGAGTTCTGGTGTGACAGAGTGTGGGTGGCTTGGGGTTTTCTTGGCATATTCATCAGCCAGATTGTCTTTCAAACACGAAGGACTCTGATGTGCATTGAGTTTGGCCGGTAAGAATTCCTCTGTTTGTGCCTCTGTTTAAGCCCAAGTGTGCGGTCATGTGTTTGTGCGCATCTCTGGGCGACTATGGGCATGTGAGACTGTGTGTGTGTGTGTGTGTGTGTGTGTGTGTGTGTGTGTTTTGGAAGCTGGAAGTGTCCCTCCGTGGGCTCCTTTGTGTGACATGTAAAGAGAAGTCCCTCCTCCCACCCAGACCCCAAAGAGGAGCAGCTGGTCCCCTCAGATGCTGGCTCTCCAAAGGCTGGGCAGTGCCTGGCTTAAGGATTCAGCCACTAAGAAAGTCAAAAAGTTCACTGACCAGTTTTCCTCCAGGGTCTGAAGTAAGCCACAAGTGCAGTGGCGATGACCAGCACACCAAGCAGGCTCACAGATAGACAAGGAACGAGCCAGGGGCTGCTGGTGAGGGTAGGCAAGCCCCGAGGACCTAAGGGATGAAGTAGGGGTGACCATGAGCGTTGAGGATGAAATTCAGAAATGTACCCCAGATGGGCACAGAGGAGGCAGAATGGCTGGCATCAGGGGGAACCGTGTGGCCTAAAGGAGCCTTGTAGATGGAATGAGGGATGGTCCAGAGGATACCAGCACGGACGGGCAACACCACTGATGACCATGTACAATACCCCTGCCCCCCATGGATCTCATGCTTTCCCTCCAGTTTCAGTGGGCAGATACCCCAAGCAGGGTCCATCTCACTCATGCAGTGCAGGGTGTGGGTGGGGGGTACACAGAGGGGTGAGACCTGACCCCCGCCAGCTTGCTGAGGCTCAGAGCCTGGGTGGGGGACAAGACATACCATCCAGGGACAGTGTCCTGGGCTCACTTGTCTCTTTGGAGACATTGTTCTCCGCCTGGCAGGAGTAGCTACCAGCATCCTGCTCTGACATCACAGTGAAGGGGAAGGAGGCAGCTCCTCCATGGGGAACAGAGTGGTTCCCCAGGATCTTCTCGTCCAGGTAGAATGAGTACAGGATTGGAGGGGAGCCATTCTGGGTCTCACAGAGGAGCTCCACCACGTTCCCCACAGCAAGGCCAGTGGACCTGGGTCTCAGGGTGAGCAGAGGCTGGGACACAGGAGCTGGGGCAGCACACGGGGCGGGAGGCTCACCTACACCACCCAGGCCCCTGGCCCCTCCTCCCCTGGGGACCCCTCCCCACAGGCCCAGGGGTCCCATTACCTGAAGCCCATATCCCTGGGGAGTGTCTTCCCTTCTTCCCCACTTACCTTGCACCCTCACCTCCAGATGGGGGCTCTGTTTCTGGACCCTGCTACCCTCAGGGGTCGCCTGGCACCAGTAAAGCCCAGAGGCTCCCTCCCGGGCTTCTGGGAGGCAGAGCTCTGAGTGGGGGCCCCAGTTCTGCAAGGTGCGGCCATCTTTGTGGAAGGAGAAGAGGAGCCTCGAGGCCGACCTCTGGGGGTGCAGCTCCGTCTGGCATCTCAGGGTCAGCGGGCTCCCCTCACGGAGCTCGGGAGAAGGGACAGCACTCAGCACTGGAGGTGCGAACAGCTCTGGGGAGGAACAGGCCCAGGCTCAGGGGGAACTCCCGAACCCTGAGTCCCCAGAGGCGGGGGTCTAAGCTAGGGCACATCCCAGGCCACAGCCCCGTGCCCCATGACAGACACTGCCATTGTCTCCCAGGACCCACCTCTCATCCCATGACTACACCCCAGCCCCTCGGGGTATCCTGAGCCAGAGCCAGAGGGCCTATAGGGCATCTGGTCCCCAGAAGGGAAGGGTCTGGCCCAGGGTCTCTGGGACTGAGTGGCGGGCCACTCCGCGGCCCGGAGCATCCCCCTCCTTCCCCGGGGTCCAGATGTACCCCGCGGGGGCAGGGCATTTGGACAGCATGGTGGACATCTCAGGGCTCTGTGGTCAGCCCGGCATCAGGGGCAGCCAGAGGGAGGGCTGCTGACCTCTAGAGACCAGATCCCTGAGCAGCACCCTAGCCCCCACAACCCCCCGACGCCCCCGAAGCTGGTGACTCACCTTGGACTTGAACCGTGGTCATCTGTGACCTTTGTGTGCCCAGGTGCAGGATGAAGGTCACCTTCCCAGTGCAGCTGTACTGGCCACTGCTTTCCAGGGTTGCTGTCCCCACGTGCAGAATCCATTTGGCCTTCGGGTTGCGGAGTAATTTCCTGTCTTTGTAGAACTGGACCTGGGACAGGGCTATGTTCTTCCATCCTTGGCACTGCAGAATCAGGATGTCGCCCTCAAACACGGGGTCTGGCAAGGTTCGGAGGTACAACCAGCCTGTGAGACACAAGACCGGGGTCATCCTGGAGCCGCATGTCCCATCAGCCCATTTTCTCCCTCCATCCTCCAGCCTCGGGCCTCCCCTGGGGATGGAGGCTCCTGGGCAGCACCTGCGTGGCCGCCCCGTCCCCCAGGCCTTCGTGCCAGACCAGGGCTGGTCCTCTGCTTTCCTTTCCCCTCCTTCCTCTCCCCTGCCTCTTCTCTCTAGTCCACTCCACTCCCCTGCCCTGCTCTCCTCACACCTTCTCTCTGGTCTTCTTCTCTTGTACCTCCTCCTTGGCTCCTTTCCAGCTGCCCTTCCAACATCTCCAAGCTTGGGTCGAGCTGAATTCCTTCCATCGTTGTTCTACCTCCTTCCTCTTGACCCAATTCTCACCCCCCAGACGGGCTACTTACCCCTGTTCCCCCAGGGCAACTCTGTGCTGCTTCCACCTCTGAGGACAACTGCACACGGCCTACCAGCCAGAAGCCGGGGGTGGGTGTGGGGAGTGTCCCCCCACCCCCGGGCTCGCTCCTTCTGCTTTCCTTGTCAACCTTCTCCCAGCCCAGCCCCCATTCCCACCCCCCTGCAGGGACTTTCATTTCCACCACTGTCCTGGGGAGGGATCTGTCCTGTCTGTCCTCATTCTTAAAATGCATTCTGTCTGTCCTCATTCCTAAAATGCAGTCTACAGCCTGACGTGGACAAGAGATGAGCTCCTGGGGGCCCAGCACCATCTGCAGGGCAGTCCCAGGCTGGGCCTGTCCCCAGACCGTACTTTTTTGACAAGCCAGACACCAGTGGTCCCAGGCAGCCTCAGGAGCCAGGCCTGATAGCTGAGAGCAATGAGGAGGAATGGGTGGGAGGCCCCAGCATAGCCTGCCTTTGCCTGGGTCTCTCTGGATCCTTAGGACCCGCCCCCACCCCTGCAGGCTCACACAGAACTGAATGTTGAGCCTTGCTTTTGCTGCTGCTCTTTCTAGCAGCATGGAGCCCACGTCGGTTTGAATTCTGTCCAGCACCCCCTCATCCCACGCTGGCACCATAGAACATGTCCTTGGCGGTCAAGATGTTCATAGGCCAGCATTTTTCCTACTGGACAGAAAGCCCCATGCTGGTCAGGATGGACTGGAAGGCAGAGGTAGTGGAGGGACAAAGCTGCCTTCTCTGAACATACAGGGAACGGGAGGGAGTCCAGGGCCTTGGTCAGTGGGGGATATAGGAGCTTCAGAGACACTCTGAGAGGAGGAGACAAAGGCCAGTGCCAGCTATAAGGGAATAAGATGAGACCCAGAGCCATTTGCTGGGACTTGAATCACCTAGAATTATCCTTAGCCTGAGCCCAGTGGGGTCCCAGGTCTCATTTCTGCCTGGGCATCAGCCAGGACTCCTGAGGAATGGGCCTAGTCTGCGGCTCTGAAGATGTTTCCAGGGGACCCAACGGCCCATCAATCAATCTTTGGCCCAGAGACATATTTGGAATTGGAAAAGACATAAAAGAGACTCACCACTTTGCCCAACACAGGGAACTGCAAGAGAACAGAGTGATAGAATTAGGGTAAGGAGCAGAAAGCCTCCTTCACAAGGAGGCCTGTCATCTCAGGAATGGGTGCTCATACCCATTCAATAAACCAACCACCCAACCCCCTGGGCACCTACTCATCCAGCCCCCCAGCCACTCAGCCACCCAACTACCCAGCCACATAACCACCCAGCTACCCAACCACCCAGCCACCCAGCCACCGAGCTACTCAACCAGCCACCTAGCCATCCAGCCCCCATTCACCAAGCTACTCAGCCAATCAACCATCCAGCCACCAACCACACAGCCTCCCAGCGACTGAGCTACTCAGCCACTCAGTCCCCCAGCCCCCTAGCTACTCAGCCCTTCAGCCCCCCAATTGCCAGCCGCCCAGCCCCCCAGCCAGTCAGCCACCTAGCCACCCAACCACCAAGCCACCAAGCTACTCAGCCACTCAACCATCCAGCTACCCAAATGCCCAGCCCCCCAGCCCCTCAGCCCCCAGCCACTCAGCCCCTCAGTTCCCCAGCCCCCCCAGGCCCTCAGCATCTCCAGCCACTCAGCTTTTATGTTGGACCCACTGCCTAGAATACTCTGCCCTATCTCAGTTCAAATGTCACACCCTTAGGTCTTTCTGGGACCCCCAGTTGAAAGAATTCTCCTCAATCACTATTAACAACACCCCACTGTATTATCATCAGAACACTTGTCTCTATTTGAAGTTATCTTATTCTTTAAATTGCCTACTTGTTATCGCCTGTCTCCCTCTGTGTAGAATGTAAGCTCTGCGAGAGCAGGGACTCTGCTTGTTTTGTTCACAGTCACGTCACCTATGCCTAGGATCTGTGCCAGGAATAGTCTGTGTTCAACAAGCCTCTGTTGAATAAACACTTGCAGGCTTTCCTTTGTGCCCAGCCATGTGGGGCAGGCAGGGCACATGAAGCAGGATCCAGAAGAGTGGACCCTTGCACGGGTGGGTCCGAGCTCCTATCTGCACCTGCAGAACTCAGAGAGCAAAGGCAGACCATGCAGTCCGGCGGCCCAATCTGTCTACAGAGCTCTGGAGGGTCCAGCATGGAAGTGACTGATGAAGGAGGTGAGGAATCACTAAAGGCTGAGGGACCTGGCCTGCCATCTCGATCAGTGAGGGAATGACAAACAGGCCAGTGCATCACACTGTTTGCATACCTTTATATGTGCCCCTGATGCTTCTATCTATCTATCTATCTATCTATCTATCTATCTATCTATCTATCTATCTATCTATCATCTATCATCTATCTATCATCTATTATCTATCTATCTTTTTATTATTATTTTTTAAGATTTTATTTTTAAGTAATCTCTATACCTAACGTGGGGCTTGAACTCACAACCCCGAGATCAAGAGTCACATGTTCTACTGACCGAGCCAGCCAGGTGCCCCAAAATATTTTTATGTAATTGACCTAATCATGCTTTTTGCTTTATTGCTTTTTTTTTAATTTAAGTAAGCTCTACACTTAAATGGGGTTCGAACTCATGACCCTGAGATCAAGAGTCTGCATGCTCTACTGACTGAGCCACGTTGGCTCAGAGCAGAATTTTTATTTTTATTTAATTAAAAATAAAAATTTTAAGTAGACTTCATGCCCAGTGTGGGACCTGAACTCATGACTGTGAGGTCGAGAGTCACATGCTCCCCTGACTAAGCCAGCCAGGTGCCCTTAATGCTTTTTTTAAAATTTTTTAATTTTTAAAAATGTTTTATTTATTTATTTGAGAGAGAGAGAGAATGAGAAAGAGAGAGAGAGAGCACGAGATGGGGGAGGGTCAGAGGGAGAAGCAGACTCCCTGCAGAGCAGGGAGCCCGATGCGGGGCTCGATCCCAGGACCCCGGGATCACGGCCTGAGCTGAAGGCAGACGCTTAACCAACTGAGCCACCCAGGTGCCTGCCCCTAATGCTTTTAAATGAATGAACGTTAGAGGAGCAAAGTGGCCTGGGAAGAGAGGCCAGGCCACGATATGATGATAGATGAGGTTAAAAGTATGAGTAGCCCAAGGGATGGAGGGGCACAGCCGGACATGAAGTGGTGGAGAGTGTTCTAGACTTTGGGACAAGGGGTGAAGCAATGAATGTCACAGGGCCGAACACAGTTGGGCCAGCTGTCCTCAGGCCCTACTGTGTCCTTCACACTGACCCGTCCTAGGGGCTGTGCAGAGACGGAGAAATGTGGGAGTGGCCTTGGGAGGGGTGGGGGAAGACCCTCTCACCAGGGGCTTGAGATGCGGCCATTTGGCTTGTTGATTCACATGCTGTCACCCTTGTTGTCCACACGGCCTGGGACCCAGACAGAGGCTTTCAGCTTCACTTCTCTGCTCAGCTTGGGCTAGCTCAACCACAGGCTTTCAGTGTGTGCAGAATGATGAGTCTTTCTTGCCATCCCTCCATCTCCCCCCGGCCCCATCTTAAATACATCTTTTCCTCTGAGCTTGGTGTAGTGGGAAGCACGCAGGATTTGGAATCACATGACCTGACCTTGACTCATGAATCCATCTCTTTCTGTGTGAACTTGGATACACTGTTTGGATCCCAATAGCCTCAATTCCTGATTCTGCCTATACAATAAGAAGCGTGACAGTCATTTCTTCCTTACCGAGTGGTTGCGTATAGTGACCCACTCCCTGGAAACGTGGTGACTGCATTCACTGCAAGCAGAAAGAAGGCCTGACCTCAGGGTGACTAAAACCTTGCAATGTAGTGATGCCCCTCTTCTTTCCCGTTTACCGGAAAAACACCTCTGCAGCTTCAAAGTGGTGAGTAAATAGGGCTGAGAGCACAGAAGCCTACAAGAGAGAAGGCATCCAGAAAGCAGAGGGACACTTCAGATGAGCTCGTGTCCCCAGGCCCCGATGACCTGCTGTCCAGCTGTGACACCTGGGAGCTGTGCCAGCAGAGCCAGTGTCTGTGATGAAGCTAGCTGGCCGTGGGCAGCGCAGTGGGGCGGGGGCTGCATTACAGCCCTTCCTACAAAGGGGACTGTGGACCCCAGTTTGCTACAGGCTGAAGATGAAGTGGTGACACAGCCATTGCATAAGCCACAAAACAGAGTCCCGGACAATGGAGACGGCAGCCCGGT
Organism: Zalophus californianus; assembly: GCF_009762305.2. Lineage (NCBI taxonomy): Eukaryota > Metazoa > Chordata > Mammalia > Carnivora > Otariidae > Zalophus > Zalophus californianus. The sequence goes on along the minus strand of NC_045604.1, from coordinate 4,547,543 downwards.
CGATCTTGGTGCTAGTCAGGCCATGGTGGGGAGGAGGGGAAGGCCCAGCTCCTGGCCGACTGACCAGGTGCATCGAGACCAAGCAGACCAGGATGATGAACAGGGCCGAGAAACCATTCCCCACTGGAGGGGTCGGGGGATACTTATCTGAGAAAGACACAGCAGAGTAGGGACACAGTGGTCTTCCAATATTCAATGGGTGGAGCTTAAAAGAGGGGGAGAGACTTCAGGCAGAAGTGGGACTATTTCATGGGAATGAGAGAGACCAGGGAGGCAGGTTTCAGCAAAGCATGAAGGACTAGCTCATAACTGAGCTCTAGCACATTGGAGCATGCTGCTTTGCCAAGCTGTACCTTCCATGGTGCTAGGGAGAGGTGGTGTTGTGGGAGCTCTGAGATACTTGTCATAGGTGTGTGTGCGTCTACACAGGGTGGGTTCCAGTCTTGGCACTGAACTTAGCTAATGCTCAGCTCAGAAGAAAATTAAGGTTCATCTCCTAAACTTCAAATACACCTTTAGTGTATAGCCGTGTACCAGCACGCTCAGCGTCAGGGCCCCTGGCCTCTTGAATCTCTGATAGTCAATAATAGTAATAGGCACCATTTGTTGTGTGAACATACCCCACCAGGAACTTGAAATGAATTTTATTTTCCGGTCTTACTTGATTAGAACCCAACCACAGCCCTGCTGGAGGTATCACGGTGGGATGGAGAAAGCACCAATGGACTTGGGTTTGCATCTCTGTTTTACTCTTGCTAGCAGGGTAATTCTATGCAAGTTTCATAAACTTTTTGAACCTCAGTATCCTCAATTGTTTAATAGGGATAGAAAAATACTTGCCCTATGATTCTAAAGGTTAGATGAGATACATTACGCACTACAAAGCAGGACTTCAGTGCTTGTTTCTTTGTCTCTGCCCATATCTAAGAGGAAATAGCAACTCTGCACTTAGGGTAACTCTGTTTCTCCACATCTAGCCCTGGGTTCCAGCATCTTAGGCTGGTTTTCTGGGGTCCCCAAGCATCAAGTGTGACTCTGCCCAGACTTGTTTCTTCTAAGTGTAGAAGGTAATAGTGGCTGAGACTGAGTTGAGTCTGGGGGGCCTAGTGACCCTCTCCCCACTCCCATAATTCTCTACTATTGGAGGAGCAGGCTTTCCATCGCTGGCATGGGTGACTGGTCCCTGGGGAGGTGGGTCAAGGAGAGAAATATAGATCAGGGAGAATGGATTTGATCCTTCAGACCTTCCCCAAGGACCAGTCAGACCCAAAACAGACCCTCCTCATCCCCAACAGAGAAAGGGCATAGGCAGAAGGGGGATGGCCAGTTTGTAAAGGGCTTTGGACACTCAGAGCAAAGCCCCTTGACCAGATGAGAAGCCTGGTCATGGTTGACTGCTTCTAAGAAAACACTGAGGCTTCATGACAAGGTATCTTTTTGTAAAAGCCCATTTCCTATTGCTGAACAAAATGCACAGAACTGCCTTTTTCCATTTCCCTGATCCCTCCAGTCCACCCCCTACCCAAAGCCTTCTTTCCTTCTATAACTTCATTTTCCTTTTGAGACAGCCTGATGAGTAATTTCATCTTATTTGACAGGGTAAACATGTCATTGGGCCTCACAATGTGATTTTCTGCCTCCCTAATTTAGCTGATATTGAAAGCCTGCCCTTCCAAGGACCAAGGAAAATGGGATAGGAAACATCAGGGAGGCCCCCCACCACACCACATCTCTGTCAAGCACACCCATGTGCACACACTCGTTTCAAGCTCCAGCCATAAAACCCACTTGAATCCAGAAAGGTGAAATGAGAAGTCCCATAAATGACTTACAGTCTTTGGTGCCCAAGAGGGAAAGCTCACGCTTGGTGACTTACCGAAGAACAGCACAATCCTGCAGAGCAACATGGGGCCTGGCCTGGCACAGAGGAGGGACATAGGTCCAGATAAAGGCAGATGCAAAGTCCGGGTGGAGGGAAGAGCATCTAAGCCACAGGCCCAGGTGCGAGTGAGTGACCCCTATGATGTGGGTGGTGTTGCTGCCTCATACACTAAATAGAGGAAGTGGGGAAGAAACTTTAGAAGTTCAAATTAGTATTTCCTCTTTGGTGGAAGGTGTATTATATAGGTGAACTTTCTTCACCATGATGCCCGAAGGAGTCAAGTAATTTACTAGTAAGCACTTTTGAACATTCTCCGTGGCTTCGAAAATCTCATGCTAATGAACCAAGATGGGACAAGGCTATGGAAAGATACAGAGGCTGCCAGAATTTGTGTGATTTCAGCATCATTTAGCTTGAAAGGCAGCACAGTTCTGCAAACACTAAGATCATCCATCCCCTACCCTGAGTGACCTCCAATTCTCCAAATTTGCCTCCTATCCAAAGAGAAATGTGTCTGTACACTGCAATGAGGTGGAAAAGTGGAATCCTGAAAATGGTCCATAGGACCATCAGTTCAGGAGGCACTCAGGGATTGATGAGGTCAGAGTAGAATGGGCTGGAAGTTCTGAATCTGAGGTTTTAAGACTGTCAGGTTATTATTTTGAAAACTGTTCCTTAAAATGCACCAGTAAGAGAGTAAACAGGTAAGCCACAGGGTGACAAGATAGTTTCCATACACATGGCTGAGAAAGGACCCATATCCAGAATATAAGACTTTCTAGAAGTCAGTACGAAAAAGACAGACAACCTATTGGAAAAATGGGCAAAATAATTCAATAGGTAATTTACAAAAGCAGATATCCAAGTGCCAAATGAACATAGAAAAAGAAGCTTGACTTCATAAATCCCTGTGGAAATGCAAATTTAAACTAAATGGAACTCCACTACCTCCCCCACGAGAATGACTAAAACTATCAAGGAAGACAGGCAAGTGCTGGTGAGGATGTAAAGCAGATAGAAATCTTGTAAACCTCCAGTGGGAGTGTAAATTGGTACAACCACTTTGGAAAACTGCATGACAAAATCTAAATGAATCATAAAGATACCGGATGACCCAGCATTTTCACTCCTAGGTACACACCGAGCAGAAATACATTTATACTGACACCAAAGACATATACAAGAATGTTCATAGCAGCATCACTTTTAACAGATAGAATCTGGAAACTACTTAACGAGCCCTCAACAGAGAAGGAGGCCACACACCTTCACCTTCTTTGAGGACAGAACGTGGGAGTTTAAACTGAAGCATGGAGGGTTGGGTAAAATACCAGGATGCACTTTCTGACAGTAAGGTTTTTCCTGAAAGTCTTTAAGTGAGCAGTTCCACACAGTTTGGGAAGAATTCAATGTGCTTATTGCCAAAGACAGGAATGGAGAATGTGAACTTTCTAACTTTTTGTGCTCTAGATTCTCTGATTCACAGGAAGTGGGAAAACAATTTGACACTGGCAGGCACTTCTAAAGTGACTCTGTTGATTGGGAGAGGTGGACATGGTGAGGAGGTAAAATAGGAAATGGATATTTTATCCACTCACCTTAAGATGTTAACATTTGTACATTTTCCCCTATTGTTTTCTTTCCAACAGATCTCTTGACTTGAGTCAAGCTCAGCTGCAAGTCCAGAGTGTGGGGCAGCAGCTCTGTAGGGCTGCAGCTAAGGTAGAGACGGGGCAACCGCAAACGGTCTAGGTTGCAAGCACTTATTGTGCTTTGTGTGCAGAACAGTTGAAGCCTCTACCCTAGCTGCTTCTATTTTCACCATGTTCTAGCTGCTTGGGTGTGTGAACTCTTCCTGACTTCTCACTCTACCCCTGAACTGTGAGATGTTGCTGCATTTATTTTTAAAAAATTTTTTATTGTTATGTTAATCACCATACATTACATCATTAGTTTTTGATGTAGTGTTCCATGATTCATTGTTTGTGCATAACACCCAGTGCTCCACGCAGAATGTGCCCTTTTTAATACCCATCACCAGGCTAACCTATCCCCCCACCCCCCTTCTCTCTAGAACCCTCAGTTTGTTTTTCAGAGTCCATTGTCTCTCATGGTTCGTCTCCCCCTCCGACTTACTCTCCTTCATTCTTCACCTCTTGCTATCTTCTTCTTCTTTTTTTTTTCTTAACATGTATTGCATTATTTGTTTCAGAAGTACAGATCTGTGATTCAACAGTCTTGCACAATTCACAGTGCTCACCATAGCACATACCCTCCCCAATGTCTATCACCCAGCCACCCCATCCCTCCCACCCCCCACCACTCCAGCAACACTCAGTTTGTTTTCTGAGATTAAGAATTCCTCATATCAGTGAGGTCATATGATACATGTCTTTCTCTGATTGACTTATTTTGCTCAGCATAACACCCTCCAGTTCCACCCACGTTGTTGCAAATGGCAAGATCTCACTCCTTTTGATGGCTGCATAATATTCCATTGTGTATATATACTACATCTTCTTTATCCATTCATCTGTCAATGGACATCTTGGCTCTTTCCACAGTTTGGCTATTGTGGACATTGCTGCTATAAACATTGGGGTGCATGTATCCCTTCGGATCCCTACATTTGTATCTTTGGGGTAAATACCCAGTAGTGCAATTGCTGGATCGTATGGTAGCTCTATTTTCAACTTTTTGAGCAACCTCCATACTGTTTTCCAGAGTGGTTGCACCAGCTTGCATTCCCACCAACAGTGTAGGAGGGTTCCCCTTTCTCCGCATCCCCGCCAACATGTCGTTTCCTGACTTGTTAATTTTAGTCATTCTGGCTGGTGTGAGGTGATATCTCATTGAGGTTTTGATTTGGATTTCCCTGATGCCGAGCGATGTTGAGCACTTTTTAATGTGTCTGTTGGCCATTTGGATGTCTTCTTTGGAAAAATGTCTGTTCATGTCTTCTGCCCATTTCTTGATTGGATTATTTGTTCTTTGGGTGTTGAGTTTGATAAGTTCTTTATAGATTTTGGATACTAGCCCTTTATCTGATATGTCATTTGCAAATATTTTCTCCCATTCTGTTGGTTGTCTTTTGGTTTTGTGAACTGTTTCTTTTGCTGTGCAAAAGCTTTTTATCTTGATGAAATCCCAATAGTTCATTTTTGCCCTGGCTTCCCTTGCCTTTGGCAATGTTTCTAGGAAGAAGTTGCTGTGGCTGAGGTCGAAGAGGTTGCTACCTGTGTTCTCCTTTAGGATTTTGATGGATTCCTGTCTCACGTTTAGGTCTTTCAACCATTTGGAGTCTATTTTTGTGTGTGGTGTAAGGAAATGGTCCATTTGCATTCTTCTGCATGTGGCTGTCCAATTTTCCCAACACCATTTGTTGAAGAGACTGTCTTTTTGCCATTGGACATTCTTTCCTGCTTTGTCAAAGATGAGTTGACCATAGAGTTGAGGGTCCATTTCTGGGCTCCCAATTCTGTTCCATTGATCTATGTGTCTGTTTTTGTGCCAGTACCGTACTGTCTTGATGATGACAGCTTTGTAATAGAGCTGGAAGTCCGGAATTGTGATGCCGCCAGCTTTGCTTTTCTTTTTCAAGATTCCTCTGGCTATTCGGGGTCTCTTCTGGTTCCATACAAATTTTAGGATTATTTGTTCCATTTCTTTGAAAAAAGTGGATGGTATTTTGATGGGGATTGCATTGAATGTGTAGATTGCTCTAGGTAGCATTGACATCCTCACAATGTTTGATCTTCCAGTCCATGAGCATGGAACGTTTTTCCATTTCTTTGTGTCTTCTTCAATTTCTTTCAGGAGTATTCTATAGTTTTTTGAGTACAGATCCTTTGCCTCTTTGGTTAAATTTATTCCTAGGTATCTTATGGTTTTGGGTGCAATTGTAAATGGGATCGACTCTTTGATTTGTCTCTCTTCTGTCTTGTTGTTGGTGTATAGGAAGGCCACTGATGTCTGTGCATTGATTTTATATCCTGCTACTTTACTGAATTCCTGTATGAGTTGTAGCAGTTTGGGGGTGAAGTCTTTTGGGTTTTCCACATACGGTATCATATCATCTGCAAAGAGTGAGTGTTTGACTTCCTCTTTGCCGATTTGGATGCCTTTGATTTCTTTTTGTTGTCTGATTGTTGTGGCTAGGACTTCTAATACTATGTTAAAGAGCAGTGGTGATAGTGGACATCGCTGCCGCGTTCCTGACCTTAGGGGAGAAGCTCTCAGCTTTTCCCCATTGAGAATGATATTGGCTGTAGGTTTTCCATAGATGGCTTTTATGATATTGAGGTATGTACCCTCTATCCCTATACTCTGAAGAGTTTTGATCAAGAAAGGATGCTGTACTTTGTCAAATGCTTTTTCTGCATCTATCAAGAGGATCATATGATTCTTGTTCTTTCTTTTGTTAATGTATTGTATCAGGTTGTTTGATTTGTGGGTGTTGAACCAACCTTGCAGCCCAGGGATAAATCCCACTTGGTCGTGGTGAATAATCCTTTTAATGTACTGTTGGATCCTATTGGCTAGTATTTGGTGAGAATTGTTGCATCCATGTTCATCAAGGATATTGGTCTGTAATTCTCCTTTTTGATGGGGTCTTTGTCTGGTTTTGGGATCAAGGTAATGGTGACCTCATAAAATGAGTTTGGAAGTTTTCCTTCCATTTCTATTTTTTGGAACAGTTTCAAGAGCATAAGTATTAATTCTTCTTTAAATGTTTGGTAGAATTCCCCTGGGAAGCCATCTGGCCCTGGGCTTTTGTTTGTTGGGAGATTTTTGATGACTGCTTCAATTTCCTTAATGGTTATAGGTCTGTTCAAGTTTCCTATTTCTTCCTGGTTCAGTTTTGGTAGTTGATACATCTCTAGGAATGCATCCATTTCTTCCAGGTTATCTAATTTGCTGGCATAGAGTTGCTCATAATATGTTCTTATAATTGTTTGTATTTCTTTGGTGTTGGTTGTGATCTCTCCTCTTTCATTCATGATTTTGTTGATTTGGGGCCTTTCTCTTTTCTTTTTGATAAGTCTGGCCAGGGGTTTATCAATCTTTTTAATTCTTTCAAAGAACCAGCTCCTAGTTTCGTTGATCTGTTCTACTGTTCTTTTGGTTTCTATTTCATAGATTTCTGCTCTGATCTTTATTATTTCTCTTCTCCTGCTGGGTTTAGGCTTTATTTGCTCTTTTTTCTCTAGCTCCTTTAGGTGTAGGGTTAGGTTGCGTATTTGAGACCTTTCTTGTTTCTTGAGAAAGGCTTGTATTGCTATATACTTTCCTCTCAGGACTGCCTTTGCTGTATCCCAAAGATTTTGAACAGTTGTGTTTCCATTTTCATTGGTTTCCATGAATTTTTTTTAATTCTTCTTTAATTTCCTGGTTGACCCATTCATTCTTTAGTAGGATGCTCTTTAGCCTCCATGTATTTGAGTTCTTTCCGACTTTCCTCTTGTGATTGAGTTCTAGTTTCAAAGCATTGTGGTCTGAAAATATGCAGGGAATGATCCCAATCTCATGGTACCAGTTGAGACCTGATTTGTGACCTAGGATGTGATCTATTCTGGAGAATGTTCTATGGGCACTAGAGAAGAATGTGTATTCTGTTGCTTTGGAATGGAATGTTCTGAATATTTCTTTGAAGTCCATTTGGTCCAGTGTGTCATTTAAAGTCTTTATTTCCTTGTTGATCTTTTGCTTAGATGATCTGTCCATTTCAGTCAGGGGGGTGTTAATGTTCCCCACTATTATTGTATTGTTGTCAATGTGTTTCTTTGCCTTTGTTATTAATTGCCTTATATAATTGGCTGCTCCCATGTTAGGGGCATAGATATTTACAATTGTTAGATCTTCTTGTTGGATAGACGCTTTAAGTAGGATATAGTGTCCTTCTTCATCTCTTATTACAGTCTTTGGTTTAAAATCTAATTTGTCTGATATAAGGATTGCCACCCCAGCTTTCTTTTGGTGTCCATTCACATGGTAAATGGTTTTCCACCCCCTCACTTTCAATGTGGGGGTGTCTTTGGGTCTAAAATGAGTCTCTTGCAGACAGCATATGGATGGGTCTTGTCTTTTAATCCAATCTGATAGCCTGTGTCTTTTGATTGGGGCATTTAGCCCATTTACATTCAGGGTAACTATTGAAAGGTATGAATTTAGTGCCATTGTATTGCCTGTAAGGTGACTGTTACTGTATATTGTCTGTGTTCCTTTCTGGTCCATGCTGCTTTAGGCTCCCTCTTTGCTTAGAGGACCCCTTTCAATATTTCTTGTAGGGCTGGTTTCGTGTTTGCAAAAATTCCTTTAGTTTTTGTTTGTACTGGAAGCTTTTTATCTCTCCTATTTTCAATGACAGCCTAGTTGGATATAGTATTTTTGGCTGCATATTTTTCTCATTTAGTGCTCTGAAGATATCATGCCAGTCCTTTCTGGCCTGCCAGGTCTCTGTGGATAGGTCTCTTGCCAATCTAGTGTTTCTACCATTGTTGGTTACATATCTTTTCTCCTGAGCTGCTTTCAGGATTTTCTCTTTGTCTCTGAGATTCGTAAGTTTTCCTATTAGATGTCGGGTGTTGACCTATTTTTATTGATTTTGAGAGGGGTTCTCTGTGCCTCCTGGATTTTGATGCTTGTTTCCTTCCCCAAATTAGGGAAGTTCTCTGCTATAATTTGCTCCAATATACCTTCTGCCCCTCTCTCTCTTTCTTCTTCTTCTGGGATCCCAATTATTCTAATGTTGTTTCATCTTATGGTATTGCTAATCTCTCGAATTCTGCCCTCGTGATCCAGTAGTTGTTTATCTCTCTTTCTCAGCTTCTTTATTTTCCATCATTTGGTCTTCTATAACGCTGATTCTCTCTTCTGCCTCATTTATCCTAGCAGTTAGTGCCCCCATTTTTGATTGCACCTCATTAATAGCCTTTTTGATTTCGACTTGGTTAGATTTTAGTTCTTTTATTTCTCCAGAAAGGGTTTTTCTAGTAACTTCCATGCTTTTTCCAAGCCCAGCTAGTATCTTTAAAGTCACGATTCTGAACTCTAGGTATGACATCGTACTAATGTCCATATTGAGTAGGTCCCTGGCAGACGGTACTACCTCTTGTTCTTTTTGCTGAGGTGATTTCTTTAGTCTTGTCTTTTTGTCCAAAGGAGAATAGATGAATGAGAGAACAAAATGCTAACAGGTTAACAACGTCCCCAGGAAATATACTCTATACAAATCAGAAAAGATCTGATACCAGGGGAAAAGAAAGAGAAAGAAAGAAAAAAAGAAAGAGAAAAAAAGGAAAAAGAAAAAGATAAAAACAAAAACAGAACAAAACAAAACAAAAAAACCAGAATATGATCAGATATGGTCAGGCTAGTGCATAGATCAGTGTCACACACTAGACTTTGGGTGTATTTTGGTCTGTTAGAAGAAATTGCCTCCTAAAATTTTAAGGGAAGAAAGACTTATTTATGTACAAAATAAGGGTTGATAAAATGAAGGGATGGCAGATGACTGTAAAGATGAAAATTATAAAAGATTTTATAAAAGGAATTGATAAGAAGTTGTTTGAAAAAAGAAAGAAGATTAAAAAAAAGAAAAAGAAAAGGGAGAGAATGTGATCAGGCAGGAGACTAGAACAAAGCCATACACTAGTGATTTAGGGTATATTTTGATCTGTTAGAAGAAACTGTATCTCAAAATTTTAAAGAGAGAAGAACTTATATATATGCCAAAAATAAGGGTAACTATTATGAAGGGATATAATATGATTCTAAAAATGAAAAATAAAAAAAAAATTTTAAAAAAGGGATTGATAAGATGTTGGTTGAAAAAGGGAAAAAGAAAAATTCAAAGAAAAGCCAGTTAAAAAAATTAACTTTGAAAAACTAATGAATCATTGTAAAAAAGCCATGAATTCTATGTGCAGTGTTCCCCTAGCGCTGGAGTTCTCCCGTTCTCCTTGATCCGTAAACTTGGTCTTGGCTTGCTGGCTGTTCATGCTGATCTTCTGGGGGAGGGGCCTGTTGCCGTGGTTCCCAAATGTCTTTGCCGGGGGTGGCATTGCCCCACCCTTGTCGGTCCGGGCTAAGCAAGCTGCTTGGGTTTGCTCTTGGGAGCTTTTGTTTCCTGCAAGCTCTCAGTACAGCTTTGGAGGACCAGAGTGAAAATGGTGGCCTCCCAGTCTCCGCCCGGAGGAGCCGAGAACTCGGGGCCCCGCTCCTCAGTGCGCCCTCAGAGAAAAGCAGTCACTCCCGTGTCCCCGGTCTCCGGCCGCACTCCGTGCTCACCCGGCCTGTGACCGAGCATTTCTATCTCTGGCACCCGACCCCGTGTGGAGTCTCCAAACCCAGCACATCCCTGCGGTGTGCTCCCGCGCCGCTCCTCCCGGGGGAGGAAGGGGAGTCTCCCCGGCTCTGTCGCTTGTTGGTTCCCTGCTGCAGGAGCAGTGGCCCGACTGGGTTGTGGATCACAGTTTATGGCCACCCCGAGCTGAGAGCCCGTGCCTCAGCTCTGTCTCTGCAGCCAGCTTCCCTGCTCCGATCCCTGGGAGCTCTGCCACACTCAGGCACCCCCGGTCTTTCTGTGACCCCGAGGGTCCTGAGACCACACTGTCCTGCGGGGGTTCCACCCCCAGCTTAGCCACTGGAGTGATGTCCCTCAGAGGAGCCGACTTCTAAAAGATCCAATTTTGTGCTCCGCGGCTCTATCACTTGCCAGAAGTGGCCGACGGAGGCCCCCTCCCCCGCCATCTATCCTCCCGAATATCGCCTCGGATTCACTTCTCCGCACGTCCTACCTTCCAGTAAGTGGTCGCTTTTCTGGTCAGAGAGTTGTTGCTATTCTTTTCTTCGATCTCCTGTTGAGTTCGTAGGTGTTCAGAATGGTTTGATCCCTATTCAGCTGAATTCCTGAGACCAGACGAAATCCAGGTCTCCTACTCCTCCGCCATCTTGCTGTTACTGCATTTTTAAAGACGTTAGTGGAATTGGCCCTCTGAGCTGAGCTGGCTGTATGCCATTCCCTTGGGAAGGAAGGTGACTTTAGGAGTTGCTCCTAGGTTAGGAATCTTCCAGGACCCAGGCTGATCTTGAACTGAGATGGAGATGGGTTGGGAAAGGAATCAAACCCATAATACTAAAACTGTAAGGATAATTCAGGGCTAAAAGGAGGTGGGGAGGATAATGGGGGGAGAATTCTCATCCAGATGGGGTTTGTGGACTTAATAGATACATATAGAGCATTCCATCCCCAAATAGCAGAATACATATTCTTTTCAAGTGCACATGAAACATTTTCCAGGATCGATCACATGTTAGGTCACAAAATGAGCCTCAACAATTTTAAGAAGATCAAAATCATATCAAGAATCTTTTTTGATACTAGAAATCAATTCCAAGAAGAAAACTAGAAAAAAACATGAACATGGAGGCTAAACAACATGCTACTAAACAATCAATAGGTCAATGAAGAAATCAAAGAGGAAATCAAGAAATACCTTGAGACAAATGAAAATGAAAGCACAACATCCACAAATATATGGGATGCAGCAAAAGCAGTCCTAAGAGGAAGTTCATAGCCCTACAGGGCTACCTCAAGAAACAAGAAAAATCTCAAATAAACAATCTAAACTTAACCCAAAGGAACTAGAAAAAGAATAAACAAACCTCAAAGTTAGTAGAATGATGGAAATAACAAAGATCAGAGTCAAAATAAATGAAATGGAGACAGAAAAATAGAAAAGATCAATGAAACTAAGAGCTGGTTCTTTGAAAAGAAAATGAAGTAGATAAATCTTTGGCCAGACTCATTAAGAAAAAAGAAAGGGGGGGGGGAGGAGCAAGATGGCGGAGGAGTAGGAGACCTGGATTTCGTCTGGTCCCAGGAATTCAGCTGGATAGGGATCAAACCATTCTGAACAGGTACAAACTCAAGGAGATTGAAGAAAAGAATAGCAACAACTCTCTGAACAGAAAAGCAACCACTTTCTGGAAGACAAAATGACAAGACGGAAAAAATAACCTCAACAAAAAGAACAAGAAGGAGTACCAACTGCCAGGGACCTAATCAATACGGACATTAGTAAGATGTCAGAAGTCGAGTTCAGAATGATGATTTTAAAGATACTAGCTGGACTTGAAGAACGCATGGAAGTTATTAGAGAAACCCTTTCTGGACAAATAAAAGAACTAAAATCTAACCAAGTCGAAATCAAAAAGGTTATTAATGAGGTGCAATAAAAAATGGAGGCTCTAACTGCTAGGATAAATGAGGCAGAAGAGAGAATTAGTGATATATAAGACCAAATGATGGAAAATAAAGAAGCTGAGAAAAAGAGAGATAAACAACTACTGAATCACGAGGGCAGAATTCGAGAGATAAGTGATACGATAAGACGAAACAACATTAGAATAATTGGGATCCCAGAAGAAGAAGAAAGAGAGAGAGGGGCAGAAGGTATATTGGAGCAAATTATAGCAGAGAACTTCCCTAATTTGGGGGAAGGTAACAGGCATCAAAATCCAGGAGGCACAGAGAACCCCTCTCAAAATCAATAAAAATAGGTCAACACCCCGACATCTAACAGTACAACTTACGAGTCTCAGAGACAAAGAGAAAATCCTGAAAGCAGCTCAGGACAAGAAATCTGTAACCAACAATGGTAGAAACACTAGATTGGCAAGAGACCTATCCACAGAGACCTGGCAGGCCAGAAAGGACTGGCATGATATCTTCAGAGCACTAAATGAGAAAAATATGCAGCCAAGAACCTATATCCAGCTAAGCTGTCATTGAAAATAGAAGGAGAGATAAAAAGCTTCCAGGACAAACAAAAACTAAGGGAATTTGCAAACACAAAACCAGCCCTACAAGAAATATTGAAAGGGGTCCTCTAAGCAAGGAGAGAGCCTAAAAGCAACATAGACCAGAAAGGAACACAGACAATATACAGTAACAGTCACCTTACAGGCAATACAATGGCACTAAATTCATACCTTTCAATAGTTACCCTGAATGTAAATGGGCTAAATGCCCCAATCAAAAGACACAGGCTATCAGATTGGATTAAAAAACAAGACCCATCCATATGCTGTCTGCAAGAGACTCATTTTAGACCCAAAGACACCCCCACATTGAAAGTGAGGGGGTGGAAAATGATTTACCATGCTAATGGACACCAAAAGAAAGCTGGGGTGGCAATCCTTCTATCAGACAACTTAGATTTTAAAGCAAAGACTATAATAAGAGATGAAGAAGGACACTATATCCCACTTAAAGTGTCTATCCAACAAGAAGATCTAACAATTGTAAATATCTATGCCCCTAACACGGGAGCAGCCAGTTATATACGCCAATTAATAACAAAAGCAAGGAAACACATTGACAACAATACAATAATAGTGGGGGACTTTAACACCCCCTCACTGAAATGGACAGATCACCTAAGCAAAAGATCAACAAGGAAATAAAGACTTTAAATGACACAGTGGACCAAATGGACTTCACAGACATATTCAGAACATTCCATCCCAAAGCAACGGAATACACATTCTTCTCTAGTGCCCATGGAACATCCTCCAGAACATCCTCCAGACCCATCCTAGGTCACAAATCAGGTCTCAACAGGTGCCAAAAGATTGGGATCATTCCCTGCATATTTTCAGACCACAATGCTTTGAAACTAGAACTCAATCACAGGAGGAAAGTCGGAAAGAACTCAAATACATGGAGGCTAAAGATCATCCTACTAAAGAATGAATGGGTCAACCAGGAAATTAAAGAAGAATTAAAAAAATTCATGGAAACCAATGAAAATGAAAACACAACAGTTCAAAATCTTTGGGATGCTGCAAGGGCAGTCCTAACAGGAAGGTATATAGCCATATAAGCTTTTCTCAAGAAACAAGAAAGGTCTCAAATACACAACCTAACCCTACACCTAAAGGAGCTAGAGAAAAAAGAGCAAATAAAGCCTAAACCCAGCAGGAGAAGAGAAATAATAAAGATCAGAGCAGAAATCTATGAAATAGAAACCAAAAGAACAGTAGAACAGATCAACGAAACTAGGAGCTGGTTCTTTGAAAGAATTAAAAAGATTGATAAACCCCTGGCCAGACTTATCAAAAAGAAAAGAGAAAGGCCCCAAATCAACAAAATCATGAATGAAAGAGGAGAGATCACAACCAACACCAAAGAAATACAAACAATTATAAGAACATATTATGAGCAACTCTATGCCAGCAAATTAGATAACCTGGAAGAAATGGATGCATTCCTAGAGATGTATCAACTACCAAAACTGAACCAGGAAGAAATAGAAAACTTGAACAGACCTATAACCATTAAGGAAATTGAAGCAGTCATCAAAAATCTCCCAACAAACAAAAGCCCAGGGGAATTCTACCAAACATTTAAAGAGGAATTAATACCTATTCTTCTGAAACTCTTCCAAAAAAATTGAAATGGAAGGAAAACTTCCGAACTTGTTTTATGAGGCCAGCATTACCTTGATCCCAAAACCAGACAAAGACCCCATCAAAAAGGAGAATTACAGACCAATATCCTTGATGACCATGGATGCAACAATTCTCACCAAAATACTAGCCAATAGGATCCAACAGTACATTAAAAGGATTATTCACCACGACCAAGTGGGATTTATCCCTGGGCTGCAAGGTTTGTTCAACATCCACAAATCAATCAATGTGATACAATACATTAATAAAAGAAAGAACAAGAACCATAGGATCCTCTCAATAGATGCAGAAAAAGCATTTGACAAAGTACAGCATCCTTTCTTGATCATAACTCTTCAGAGTATAGGGATAAAGGGTACATACCTCAATATCATAAAAACCATTTATGAAAAACCCACAGCGAATATCATTCTCAATGGGGAAAAGCCGAGAGCTTTCCCCCTAAGGTCAGGAACGCGGCAGGGATGTCCACTATCACCACTGCTATTCAACATAGTATTAGAAGTCCTAGCCACAACAATCAGACAACAAAAAGAAATAAAAGGCATGCAAATCAGCAAAGAAGAAGTCAAACTCTCACTCTTTGCAGATGATATGATACCGTATGTGGAAAACCCAAAAGACTTCACCCCCAAACTGCTAGAACTCATACAGGTATTCAGTAAAGTGGCAGGATATAAAATGAATGCACAGAAATCAGTGGCCTTCCTATACACCAAAAACAAGACAGAAGAAAGAGAAATTAAGGAGTTGATTCCATTTCCAATTGCACTGAAAATCATAAGATACCTAGGAAAAACAATCTAACCAAAGAGGCAAAGAATCTCTACTCAGAAAACTATATAATACTCATGAAAGAAATTGAGGAAGACAAAGAAATGGAAAAATGTTCCATGCTCATGGATTGGAAGAACAAATATTGTGAAAATGTCTATGCTACCTAGAGCAATCTACACATTCAATGCAATTCCTATCAAAATACCATCCACTTTTTTCAAAGAAATGGAACAAATAATCCTCAAATTTGTATGGAACCAGAAAAGAGCCCGAATAGCCAGAGGAATGTTGAAAAAGAAAAGCAAAGCTGGTGGCATCACACCCCGGACTTCAAACTCTATTACAAAGCTGTCATCATCAAGACAGTATGGTAGTGGCACAAAAACAGACACATAGATCAATGGAATAGAATAGAGAGTCCAGAAATGGACCCTCAACTCTATGGTCAACTAATCTTTGACAAAGCAGGAAAGAATGTCCAATGAATGTCCAATGGAAAAAAGTCTCTTCAACAAATGGTGTTGGGAAAATTGGACAGCCACATGCAGAAGAATGCAACTGGATCATTTCCTTACACCACACACAAATATAGACTCTAAATGGTTGAAAGACCTCAATGTGAGACAGAAGTCCATCAAAATCCTAAAGGAGAACATAGACAGGAACCTCTTCGACCTCATCCGCAGCAACTTCTTCCTAGAAACATCGCCAAAGGCAAGGGAAGCCAGGGCAAAAATGAACTATTGGGACTTCATCAAGATAAAAAGCTTTTGCACAGCAAAAGAAACAGTCAACAAAACCAAAAGACAACCGACAGAATGGGAGAAGATATCTGCAAATGGCATATCAGATAAAGGGCTAGTATCCAAAATCTATAAAGAACTTCTTAAACTCAACACCCAAAGAACAAATGATCTAATCAACAAATGGGCAGAAAACATGAACAGACATTTTTCCAAAGAAGACATCCAAATGGCCAACAGACACATTAAAAAGTGCTCAACATCGCTTGGCATCAGGGAAATCCAAATCAAAACCTCAATGAGATACCAGCTCACACCAGTCAGAATGGCTAAAGTTAACAGGTCAGGAAATGACACATGTTGGTGGGGATGCGGAGAAAGGGGAACCCTCCTATGCTGTTGGTGGGAATGGAAGCTGGTGCAACCACTCTGGAAAACAGTATGGAGGCTCCTCAAAAAGTTGAAAATAGAGCTACCATACGATCCAGCAATTGCACTACTGGGTATTTACCCCATAGATACAAATGTAGAGATCTAAGGGGGTACGTGCACCCCAATGTTTATAGCAGCAGTGTCCACAATAGCCAAACTGTGGAAAGAGCCAAGATGTCCATCAACAGATGAATGGATAAAGAAGATGTAGTATATGTACACAATGGAATATTATGCAGCCATCAAAAGGAATGAAATCTTGCCATTTGCAATGACGTGGCTGGAACTGGAGGGTGTTATGCTGAGCAAAATATGTCAATCAGAGAAAGACATGTCTCATATGACCTCACTGATAGGAGGAGTTCTTTTTTTATTGTTATGTTAATCACCATACATTACATATTTGTTTTTGCTGTAGTGTTCCATGATTCATTGTTTTTGCATAACACCCAGTGTTCCATGCAGAACGTGCCCTCTTTAATACCCATCAGCAGGCTAACCCATCCTCCCCACCCCCCTTCCCTCTAGAACCCTCAGTTTGTTTTTCAAAGTCCATCATCTCTCATGGTTTGTCTTCCCCTCCAGTTTCCTCTCTTCATTCTTCCTCTCCTGCTATCTTCTTTTCTTTTTTTTTCTTAACGTATATTGCATTATTTGTTTCAGAGGCACAGATCTGTGATCCAACAGTCTTGCACAATTCACAGAACTCACCATAGCACATACCCTCCCCAGTGGCTATCACCCAGCCACTCCTTCCCTCCCACCCCAACCCCCACTCCAGCAACCCTCAGTTCGTTTCCTGAGATTAAGAATTCCTCATATCAGTGAGGTCATATGATACATGTCTTTCTCTGATTGACTTATTTCACTCAGCATTACACCTTGATAGGAGGAATTCTTAATCTCAGGAAACGAACTGAGGGTTGCTGGAGTGGTGGGGGGGTGGGAGGGATGGGGTGGCTGGGTGATAGACATTGGGGAGGGTATGTGCTATGGTGAGCACTGTGAATTGTGCAAGACTGTTGAATCAGAGACTTGTACCTCTGAAACAAATAATATATTATATGTTTAAAAAAAAAGAAGAAGATAGCAGGAGGGGAAAAATGAAGGGGGGGAAATCGGAGGTGGAGACGAACCATGAGAGACTATGGACTCTGAAAAACAAACTGAGGGTTCTGGAGGGGAAGGGGGTGGGAAGATGTGTTAGCCTGGTCATGGGTATTAAAGAGGGTATGTTCTGCATGGAGCACTGGGTTTTATACGCAAACAATGAATCATGGAACACTACATCAAAAACTAATGATGTAATGTATCCTAATTAACATAACATAATAATTAAAAAAAATAAATTATGGTGCTATAGACCATGAAAAAAAAAAAAGAAAAAAAGAGAGGGGCCAAACAAATAAAATCTGAAATTAAAGGGAAGTTACAACTGACACCACAGAAATACAAAGGATTGTAAGAAACTACTACGAAAATTTATATGCCAACAAATGTGACAACCTTGAAGAAATGGATAAATTCTTAAAAAAATATAATCTTCCAAGACCGAATCATGAAGAAATGGAAAATCTGAACAGACTGATCACTAGTAAGGAGATTGAGTCAGCAATCAAAAAACTTCCAATAAATAAAAGTCCAGAACAAGACGGCTTCACGGGTGAATTCTACTGAACATTTAAAGAAGAATTAATATCTATTTTTCTCAAACTATTCCAAAAAGTTGAAGAGGAAGGAGGACTTCCAAACTCATTTTATGAGGTCAGCATTACCTTGATACCAAAATCAGAGAAAGGCACCACACACACACACACACAAATTACAGACCAATAACCCTGATGAACACTGGTACAAAAATTCTCAACAAAATATTAGCAAACCAAATTTGACCATACAGTAAAAGTGGGACTTATTTCAGGGATGCAAGGATGTTTCAATATGCACAAATCAACCAACATGATACATCACATTAAGACAATGAAAGATAAAAGTCATTATCATCTCAGTAGATGCAGAAAAAGCATTTGATAAAATTCAACATCATTTTATGACAAAAAATCTCAACAAGGGGGGCATAGAGGGAAAATACCTCAAAATAATAAAGGCCATTTATAATAACTAACCCACAGCTAACATTATACTCAGAAGTAAAAACCTGAAAGCTTTTCCTCTCAGATCAGGAACAAGACAAGAATGCCCATTCTCACCATTTTTTTCCCATAAGATTTATTTATTTGTTTATTTATTTATTTATTTGAGAGAGGGATGAAGGGGGAGACAGGGAGAGGGAGAGAAAGTTTTCAGTAGACCCTGCACAGAGTGTGGAGCTTGATATAGGGCTGGATCTCATGACCCTGAGATCACGACTTGAGCCGAAACCAAGTGTTGGATGCTTAACTGACTGCACCACCCAGACACTCCCATTCTCACCATTTTTATTCAACATATTATTGGAAGTTCTAGCAACAACTATCAGACAAGATAAAGAAATAAATGGCATCCAAGTTAGAAAAGAAGTAAAACTGTCACTATTTGCAGACATGATACTATACAGAAAACCCTAAAGACTCCACCAAAAAACTATTAGAACTAATAAGGGAATACAGTAAAGTTGCAGAATACAGAAATAATATACACAAATCTGTTGCATTTCTATACACTAATAATGAACTATCAGAAAGAGAAATTAGGAAAATAATCCCATTTACAATTGAATTAAAAAGAATAAAATACATAGGAATAAATTTAACCAAGGAGACCTTCACACTGCAGACTATAAGACATTGATGAAGGAAATTGAAAAAGGCACAAATAAATGGAAAGGTGTATCATGCTCATGGATTAGAAGGATTAATATTGTTAAAATGTCTAAACCCCCCAAAGCAATCTACAGATTCAGTGCAATCTCTATCAAAACACCAGTGGCATTTTTCATAGAACTAGAAAAAATAATCCTAAAAATTGTATAGAGCCACAAAAGTCCCTGAGTAGCCAAAGCAATCTTGAGGAAGAACAGAGTGGGAGACATTATGCTCACTGACTTCAAATGATACTACAAAGCTATAGTAATCAAAACAATATGGTGCTGCCAGAAAAATAGACTTGGATCAGTGGAAGAGAATAGACAACCCAGAAATAAGCCCATACTTATATGGTCAATTAATCTTTGACAAAGGAGGCAAGAACATACAATGGGGAAAAGACAGTCTCTTCAATAAATGGTGTTGGGAAAACCTGATAGCTACATGGAAAAGAATGAAACTGTACCACTTTCTTACACCATACACAAAACTAAACTCAAAGTGGATTAAAGACTTAAATGTAAGACCAGAAACCATAAAACTCCTAGAGGAAAACATAGGTAGTAAGGTCTGGGACATTGGTCTTAGCAATATATTTTTTTAAGATTTATTTATTTATTTATTTGAGAGAGAGAGAGAGAGAGAGAGAGAGAGAGGATGAGAACAAGGACAGATGCAGAATCTCCGCTGAGCAGGGAGCCCAGTGCAGGGCTTGATCCCAGGACCCTGAGATCATGACCTGAGCCAAAATCAAGAGTCAGATGCTTAACTTATCTGAACCACCCAGGTGCCCCTTATCAATATATTTTTGGATGTGTCTCCTCAGGCCAGGGAAACAAAAACTAAACAAATGGGACATCAAACTAAAAAGCTTCTGCACAGCGAAGGAAACCATCAACAAAATGAAAAGTTAATCTACTGGGAGATGATACTTGCAAATGATATAACTGGTAAGTGGTTAATATGCAACATATATAAAGAACTCATACAACTTAATATATAAAAGATATGAACAATCTAATTAAAAAATGGGCAGAGGATCTGAACAGATGTTTGTTCAAAGAAGACATACAGGTGGCTAACAGACACAGGAAAAGATGCTCAACATCACTAATTACCAAGGAAATGTAAATCAGAACCAGAATGAGATATCACCTCACACCTGGCTGGAAGGGCCTTATTCAAAAGACACATGTTGGCAAGGATGTGGAGAAAAGAGAACCTTTGTGCACTGTTGGTGAGAAAGCAAAGTGATGCATATGGAAAACAGTATGGAAGTTCCTCAAAAAATTAAAAATACAAATACCATACAACCTAGCAATTCCACTTCTGGGTATTTATCTGAAGAATACAAACACATTAATTTGAGAAGGTATATGTTACCCCTATGTTCATTGCAGCATTATTTACAATAGCCAAACTATGGAAGCAACCTAAGGGTCCATTGATAGATAAATGGGTAAAGAAGATGTGGTATATATACACAATGGAATATTATTCAGCCATAAAAATAATGAAATCTTACCATTTTTGACAACATGGGTGGACCCAGAGGGTATCATGCTAAGTGAAATAAGTCAGAGAGAGAAAAAGACAAATACAGTATGATTTTGCTTATATGTGAAATCTAAAAACCAAAACAAATGAACAACAACAAACTTAAAAACAGAAAAAACTCATAAATACAGAGAACAATCTGGTGGTTGCCAGAGGAAGAGGTTGGGGGGAAGGGCAAAATAGGGGAAGGAGATTAAAAGGTACAAACTTGCAGTTGTGAATAAATATGACGGGGTACAATGTACAGCATAGGGAACATAGTTAATAATACATGACTGCTTGGTATGGTGACCACAGATGGTAGCTGCATTTATCCTTGTGATGGCTTCATAACGCATGGAGCTGGTGACTCCCTCTGTTGTACAGCCAAAACTAATATAATACTGTATGACAACTACACTTTAATTTCAAAAAGGGGGGGGGTGCTTAAATCCCAGGTGTCCCCATCAGTCAGGGTCAGCCCTGAGGGATGGTGGCTGTTGAGCCCTGGGAAGTCAGTTCCCCTCACATGAGATGGAGGGGAGAGCACAGCAATTGGGATCAAGGGCAGCTCTGGACATAGGGACAGCGTGGTGGACCCTGGAGCTGTCCCTCTGAGCTTCAGTCCTCGCTCCAGACCCGAACCTGCTGAGACCTTAGGGTCCTCGTGTCTAAGGTGGATAGTGAGATACAAATGTGAGTGGTGCTACCAGAGCTTCCTGCGGCACGGTGGAGATGTTCTCTGGGCCACCCGGTCAGCGTCTGCTAGCCCCACGTAGCCACCCGACACTTGAAACGGCCAGGGAGGGATGCCTGGGTGGCTCAGTTGTTAAGCATCTGCCTTCGACTCAGGTCATGATGCCAGGGTCCTGGGATCGAGTCCCGCAATGGGCGCCTGCTGAGCGGGAGGCCTGCTTCTCCCTCTCCCACTTCCCCTGCTTGTGTTCCCTCTCCCACTTCCCCTGCTTGTGCTCCCTCTCCCACTTCCCCTGCTTGTGCTCCCTCTCCCACTTCCCCTGCGTGTGTTCCCTCTCTCGCTGTGTCTGTCAAGTGAATAAATAAATTCTTAAAAAAAAAAAAAAAAAAGAAATGAAACGGCCAGTGAGAGTGAGGAACTGAAATTTAGTTGTTCTTAATTTTACTTAATTTAAATGTAAGCATTCGAGTAGGAAGTGCTTGATGGGGGTCAGCTGCGGAGAGCAAGCCAGCCAGGAAGCCTGGAGCCCCCGGAACCTGCCACACCCCGGCTTTTACTAGCTTCGTCCTTAGGACAGATGCGGAAGAGGGGAGTCGGTGGGGGTGGAGCCAGATTGGGGATGGAGGTCTGGGCCGGCCTGCAGGGGGAGGGCTCACTGGGAGGCATCTGATCACCACACTCTCCCTCCCGCCTTCCCCACCTTCCTTCTAGAAGCATCTGGAGGGAGCCTGAAGGGCCAGTGGGGGGGGGGGGGGAGAGAGAGAAAGAGAGAGAGAGAGAGAGAGAGAGAGAGAGAGTGTGTGGTGTGTGTGTGTGTGTGTGTGTGTGTGTGTGTGTGTGTGTCAGGTCTGCAGCGACCCCTTGTGGCCACATGGACAGCCACCGCGCTAGGGAGCTCAATACCGGGTCATTCTCTACCCACCCACCACCCGGCTTTCTTTTTTTAGCTCCTGCTTATACTCAGTACAATCTTTCTGCCTCTTAAAGTATTTTTTAAATGCCCCCATTATTCTATTTTGCCACATCACGATTGTTTTATTGTCTTTCTCGATTTCCAGTATGTGACCTCCCAAACGCAAGGGCCAAGTCTAATTCCTGTCTGTGTCTCCAGGCCTCGCACACTATGAGATTCGAGATACACCAGAGCATAGCTGTTAGGAGTTCCGGAGTCAGAAAGATCTGGGTTCTAATCCAGATTCTGCGGCTTACTAAGTGGAGGACCTGGGGCAGTGGCTTAATGTCACTGAACTCAGGTGTACAACCTGTGACGAGGTATTGAGGACCTCTGATTTCTAGTACCAGGTAGAGGATCACACTGCTGCACACATGGCACCCTGTACACCCAGCTCTCCTCCCGAAAGTGAATCCTCGCCCTCCATCTTCTTAGGAGCCGCGTACTCCCAGCGTCATACTAACTTTTCTGTCTCGGTGTATCCGGCAGACGGCTGTTCATTCTCGCTCTGTTTGTTTGCCCCCATCGTTCCGGCGGACCACCCCGTCCTTCCGTAAACACGGGGCACCGGGGCACCGGGACGCCGCTCCCGGTTTCATCCCCGCTCT
Organism: Zalophus californianus; assembly: GCF_009762305.2. Taxonomy (NCBI): domain Eukaryota; kingdom Metazoa; phylum Chordata; class Mammalia; order Carnivora; family Otariidae; genus Zalophus; species Zalophus californianus. The sequence goes on along the minus strand of NC_045604.1, from coordinate 4,524,635 downwards.
CTGGCCACTCCTTCCCGCTCTCTCAGCCTTCCTCCTCCGGTAGCTTTGAATGAGTTCTGCGGACCCTGGCCCCAGGCCCTTTCTCTTTGTACTCTACACTCTCTCACGAACTACTACGTGGTCTAAGTGATGGCCTCCAAGGCAACGAGTCCCAGGCGTGTCTTTCTAACACAGACTGTAACCCCGTGTTTGGAGTGTGAAACGACTTAGTCAACCAACTGCCTTTATGTTGGGGAATCTGACCTGATGTAGGAATACCCACCATGCTTCCCGATCTGTTTGGCTTTGGGGCACATAGAGAAAGTTCTATTCAAACAGAACACTGAGCAATGGGATAATATGCATGGGGTCTCAAAGGCTCCTTAAACTCAGCATGTCAAGACTGGACCCAGCCTCTGCCTCCCAACCTGGTCCTTTTCTGATGTTGCCCGTGTTGGTTAGCAGCACCAGTCACCACCCTGCCGTGCAAGTCTGAAACGTGGTATCATGACTCTGATCTGCCCCAAAGTGCACAGGAGCTCAGCAAAAAGGTTCTGAATAGGACCCTTTCGTATGACAGCTACTGTGCATGTGTGTGCGCGCGTGCACACACCATCTGTATTTCTGTTGTGTGTAATTTCCCCGCTGTCCGCCCCCATTGCCAGTCTGGCGAAAACCGGATCACGCCCCAGATTTCAGTTCATATAACATTCCTGACCACTGTGCTCCCCCCCCCCCCCGCCAGGCTGGGTCAGGTGCCACACATCCTGTCCCCACAAGTAGCATGTCCATCTGTCCATCCGTCCATCGGCATTGATCGCCTCCCTTATGCAACCGCCCAGGACTGCCGGCTTGCTGAGGTCACCAGCCACGTTTGTCTTGTTCTTTGCTGTACCTTTGGTGCCTGGCACCCACAGAGGGTGGGTGTGGGGTGGAGACTGATGGAAAGCGGATCCCACGTTGGCCCTGCTCCTGTGTGGGAGCAGTGGGAGGTCTGCTGAACTGGGGTCTCGTGTGCCCTCCTCAGCCCTCCCACCCTCTCATTCTCTTCTTCCTAAATCGGTACATTTTTAGGTGGTATTTCCTGACCTAAAGGTGCTGAGTTACTTGGATGCTAGGCTAACTTCATCTGTGCTGCTCCTTTGAATCACGCGTCCACCCCCGTCACCATTTCCTTACTTTTCACATCTACACGCCCATTACTTTCCTCCCTGTGTGCATCATCCTGAGCAGCATACTACACATTGCTCAGCTCCAGATAGGGCAGCCTTGGCCAGAACCTGGGGTCTCCGGAGGCAGGCTTAGGAAGTAGGGAACAGCTCTGCAGAAGGGGCTGGAAGTGGATGGAGGTGCATTCTTCCCTGGAGATCGAGGAAGAAAAGCATATATAATTAAAGTGATAAACTGGATTTTTTTGGGTTCTCTGTTTACCACTGTCAGACATAATCTATTTCATGCGTTTATACAGAATGCATATAATAGGTCAGATTTCATTTTCTGCAGTTTGCTCATTTTCTCCTCCAGCTCCCTGGGTAGACATGGAGCCAGAATGGAAGCGGAAAGGCTGTGAGACGTGTATGTAGGGGAGGTGGCCCTAAAGGATTTTGCATGCTGGGCCCCGGGAGCCAAATGCCCGGGAACAAGAACAAACTAAGAAGAGGCAATGAGATGTTTGGGCAAGAGCATGGCACTTGCAGTCAGACAAGGAACGCTGGCTCAGCTGCCTCTGTCCTGGCGCTTGGGTTTTGCTCTGCCTCCCTCCGCCCAAAGCGCTCTTCCCTGCCTTCCTACTCTCTTGTCCCCCCACCAGTCCTACACTGTGCTCCTGTCCTCATCTGCACAGGGACGCACAGATGTCACCCCTACAAGACGGACCTCTCCCTCCGCCTCGCTCGCCCCCTTCCAGCTCCCCCCAGCTGCTCTCCTCCTTTTGGTGCCCGGTTTCTCAAGGGTCACCGGGCATCCTGGAAAGTCTGGCTTTGACCGCCACACCCCTGACCCGCCCGGGTCAGCATCACAATGGCTCAGTTGTGGTGGCTCGAGCAGCAGAGCTCCGCCCTCTGATGACCCAGCTGCGAGGCAGCATTTTCAACGCTGAACCCTGCTTCCCTCGCCAGGGGCTTTTCTTTCCTGGAGTCCATCCTGCCCCCTCCTGACTTTCTCCCACCTCCAGCTCCTTCTCAGTCCGTTGGCCAGATCCTCCTCTTCTTGACACTGCATGGTGGGGGCACGGGTCCTCCAAGTTCAGTCCTGGGCGCCCTCCCCACCCCTCCCCTTCCCTTTGGTCCACTGCCCACTGTGCCCTAGTCCGGTGGCTTTAAACCACGTGTGGTGGCCGCAAATTCCTATTTCCTGACGTGACCAACCTCTCCTGTGGACTTCAGACTAGAATATACAGGTAGCCTCTCCTCCAGCCCTTGGGTAGCAGCATTTCTCAAATAAAACCCTGCAGTCTCCTCCTCACAGGGGATGGACAAGTACACAGACGGCCCATTCCAGTGCCCTCCTCTGCCCCGCTGCCCTCCTCCTCTGCCAGCCGTGAGTCCAGCAGAAACTCCAGAGTCACCCTCACCAGGATCTCTCCCCCAGCTCTATAGGGTCCTCTACAAAGTGTGCCTCAGATCCCCCTCACCCTCCCCATCTTCACTGCCCCCGCCCCCGGGGAGCCCCCACAGCTTTAGCCAGTGCTGCTGGGAGAGCCTCTTCCGTTCTTTTCCCGGCCCCTGGTCGTGTTCCCATGCATTTCCTACACGGAAGAAAGAAGTGACCCACTCAGTATAAACAGACCAACGCAAATATCCCTCTGCTTAAAACTCCCACCGTCTCTCCATCACCAGAGAGTAAAGCACGTCCCTTTGTATCCTGCGGGGCAGGCTGGGCCCTGTCTCCCTCTCCAGCCTTATGGGAGGCCACCGTCTTCTCCCTCTGTGCCGGGAGGCCCCTTGGGTTCTGCTAGCAACCGCAGCTCCTCCCTCCTCTGGGCCCTCACTGGCTCTTCCCTCTGCCTCTGGGCTCTGCCCGTGTGTGTGCAACGGTATTCAACACTCTGGAAATCAAAGCGGATAACACAAACACCTGGGTACCCACTCCCCAGCTCTATTTAATTCCAAAATGTCACATTTGCTTTAGATTTTTGTTTTCTTAATAAAGTGGTATGGAATCAGCTGAAGTCCCCCCCCCCCCTGTCTCCCTTCCGGAAGTAACCCCTGAAGTTGGTATCCTCATTGCCATGTCTGTTTCTACACTTTCACTACACGTGTGTGTCCGTTAACAATAGATAGTATATGGGGGCATGTTTAAAGTTTACATAAATGGCATTTTATTGTGGGAGGATGGGGCATGGCTTGGGCGATGGGTCCAGGCTGACACACGTGGCTCTAGCTGTCGCTCCCACCGCAACCAGCCTTTCATCGGATACATGCCTCTAACTATCGATTCTCCTAATGATGGATAGTGGTGCCGTTTTCTATTTTGGGCCATTCTAAACACCGCTGCGAAAAACATTTGTACACGTCTCCTTTGGCTCGTATTTGTTTCTCCAGGGTAGCCCCTTAAAAGCAGCATTTCGGAAGCAGAGCGTTCGCGCCTCTCCAGCCTTACCAGCGGGCGCCAGGTGCTCTCCCGGGTTGCACCTGCCACCTGCTGCGGACTGGGCGCCGTCGGGGCTGCCGCGCTCGGCCTCGCCGCGAGGGGGCGCCACGCCAGCTCGCCGCGACCCGGGCTCACATGCACCTGCCCGGTGCCCTGGAGGGCCGGACCCCAGAGACGCTGTGTGGAGGCGCTCCGGTCCTGGGTCGCTGGGGGGATGTGGCCTCAATCCTTCTCTCAACCAACTCTTTTCTAAACAGTGAAAGCAATACAAAACAACAACTTGCCCGCCTTGCGCTCAAACTGAGAAGGACCCAGGATGCGAAAACAAACACGGATGTGCGTAACGTGCACAAAGTACAAAGCTAGCATTTTAGCGTATATATTTGCTTCCGATTTTCCTTTCGAGGAAATAAGACATTCCAGAGTTTGCTTGAAGTTCTCCTCCCTATTCCTTCACTAACTCTTCCCCACCCCCAACCCTCCAGCAGGCCCCTAAGTTTGGGTTTGGTGGGTAGCCGAAGCATTAATTTTATGAACTATGTATGCATCTGTAAGCAATTTACAATAGTGTTTGTTTTTATTCACACAAATGGTTCTGTAGTACGTACCCTGCAAGTTTCTTAAGTGCCCAGCTCTGCTTCCGAGATGTATCTATGTCTATATACCTAGTTCGGCGTTCATCCATTTTCCTAGCAGGATATTTTAAAATTTTTTGTTTGCAGGTTTTGGCCATTTAAACAGCACTGTATATACCCTTCATGAGGGCAGAGGTTTTTACATTTTGTTCATGCTCGGTTTTGAGCTCCTAGAAGTGTGCCTGGAATACAGTAGGTGTTCAATACATTATATTGAGTTTAATGAATAAATGAACAGCCTCATACATGGTTCTAGGCTGCTCACGTGCAGAATTTGTCCAGAATATACATAGAGATGTGGAGTGACTGGAATTTTCCGGTGAGCTGGCCACATCACTCTCCAAAGCTATTGAACCTATTTATATATCCTCCAGCAACTTGAGAGTTCCCTTTCCTCCAGCCTTGCCAACTTTGGTGTTTTGAGACTTGGTATATGTGTGTGTCCAACCTGATGTATATAAAATCACATCTTACTGCTATTTTAATTTGCATTTCCCTAATTCCTTTCTGACCACCCCCCGTGATTTCCTTTGCTCTCAAGGGTGCAGCCTGACACCTGCATGCGCCTAGAGCTCTCCATGCAATCCCAGCCTCCTTCCCTTCCTGGAGGGTTTTGAGCACACATGCCAGGCCAGATCCAGGATCCAAAGGACTGAGGAGCAAAGTGTGGAGGCTGCTCACCGTCACCGTCCCTACCTAGTTCCATCTTGAGCTCTTCAGGCTCCCGTGAGGGGCAGGAGAGGGCTCCCTGGGTGCTCAGGCTGGTCTGTTATTCTCCAGGTCTCCAGCTGGGGGGGGGGGGCAGCCAAGAGTGCTCTGGGGCTCAGGGTGCTTTGGCGTTCACAGCTGCCTTGATTCCTCTGAGGACCTGCGTGTTCCCGTGGTGGGAGCAGCCTTTGGAGTCCCCGGCACCGCTCCTCCTTGGCACACACCATACCCGGCACCTACTGGAGAACATACCATCCGGTCCACTTGGCTCCTCTATACTTGACAAACTGACCACCATTGGGCCAAAAGAAGACAAGTTTGCAGGTCAAGGGACAGACATAATGGGAGGGTGGGGTTGGGGCAAAAGATACAACTAAGGTAGAAAGTTTGAGTTCACAAGGTGCCCTTGGCCTTGGGACAATAGGAACAAATACCAGGGCACTGGACTGAATGCAGCATCAGGGCCACCACCCCTTCGGACCTTTGAATTGAGTCAACTGGGATACGGCAACAGCCCAAGACTTGAGATGTGATGCCAGCGAATCAGCCAGGGCAGTGGGTGTGCGGGAGCCGTGCTGGCTGCCACTGGAAAGATACATTTCCAGCATGTAAGGATGACACTTGCTTGAGATCCTTTCCCATTTGAAAAGCATTAAAAAATCATAACCTGCAAGCCCAGAGGGCGAGCACTCTGACTTAACAACCCCTTTACTTTCTTTGGCAAAGCTTTATAGTCATTAACTTTCAGCAAGTAGGGAAAGCAGTTTCTTACTTAACTTGTATCTTCTGGAAAGTCTTAAAAATTAGCAGCGGTGAGACCTTGTCTCTCTTTGGCAGTGTTAAATCATAAAGCACCATCCTGTCGCTCATAATGGGGCCATTCTGTCAGGGTGGAACTTAAGACAAATGGGTCCTAGTGAGGTGTCCTCTGCTCAGAGGCCCGTGGCACCTCCACGCTGGTGATCAGATACAACCCTGACCCTTGGGCACGAGCTTCTGTGGCCCCCACCACCATCTGAATCCAACCCTGTGTTTCCTGCTGCTTCCTGGGAGAGGTTTTTAGCTCTTCCATGCCAACAGACTCCCAGCATCGCCCCCACCTCGCCCCGCGTGGCCACCCACTGACTTTGCTCACCTCTCTAAGCCTCCCTATATGGACTCTGCACCTGACGCAGACCACCAGTGGTTTCAATAACAGCCACCATTTGTACATTTCCCTTAGGCTCTCCGACTCTGCTCTCCACCTCTTATGGAAGGAGCAACTTCCCGAATCTGACCAGACACACTCCTCTTATCTCTTTAATCATGCCAGCACTGCTTAAGTACTTATGCACCGCATCTTCGCGACACACTTAGGGGTGTGCACGTGTCACGTATCCCCCACTAGATGATGCACCCCCTAGATTTATCCTGCCCAGTTCTTCGTCTCTGGGCAGATGGTCGGTCCATTGTCATGTGTTTGCCGAGAGCCCATGTGCCAGGCATCGTGCTGGGTGCTAGCAGCCTGGCCAGGGTCTTTAGACTCTGGGAGGAAAGAAAGACATTAAACGATGAGATGAATCATAGGTGAGCCAGGGCCCGCGAGGTAGAATGACAGATGCTTTGGGAATATGTGGGAGTATATGTGGGGGCAGTTGGAAACCTTTCCCCGGGAAATGGTGTTAAACTGAGACCAGTGGGGAGTGGGAGTTGGGAGCTGGGCAGAGCTGGGGACAAATGCCTCCCAGGCAGTCTGCCCTGACTGTCGTGTGGAGAGAGCGCAGAATGCCTAGCCATGTGCGGGACCAGTCCACTCAGCAGGATGGCTGGCCCAAACCTTACACAAGCCCAAGGTTGTCAGGCCTTCCCCTCAACCAGCTCCTGCGAGGTGATCTCTGAACTCTTGGGACATCCTGCCTGATAAGAAGGTCTCTGTGGACCTGAGACCTTGGGTCAGGCAGATGGTCTGTGCTCACTGTGTGGTTGTGTATATGCCAGGCTGCTTGGAGCCAGGCAGTGTCAAGGCTGACCTCTGGGGCTGCAGCCTGAGCAGCCAAGGTCAGTCTTGAAGGGGCTGCGTGCCCATGGGACCTGCCCCCAACAACAACCCGGGGCACCTAGGCCCGGGGGAACTGCATCATCGGGCAATATCTATATGCTTCCACAATTGCTGGGTGAGTTGTATGTGCATGTGATGCCCCTGGAAGCCCGTGCCCGCCTGCTTGGACTCTGCCCCGTGCGCCCTTCCCCTTTGCTGATCATCCTTGTATCCTCCCACCAAAATGAGCCATCATTGAGAGTATGACAGCTTTTCTGTGAGTCCTTCTAGTGAGGGTGGTCTTGGGGACCCCAAAACAGGCAGAGCAGGGAGAACAAGGGCTATAGGGGAGGGAGGAAGGAGATGGAAGAAGGGATTGGATTCCTTGGGGCCTCACAGGTCATGGTCAAAAATGGCATAGTTCTCTCTGCTGGCTTGATCCCAGTGTGGTTACTTTATTTAATTATATTTCATGGCCTGAGGTGCACCCAGCCCCAACTCAGCCTCACAAAGGTGTCTACAGAAAACGTGCAAATTGGCAAATTTGCTTAGAGTAGGCTTGGGGAGCCAAAGGGCACATAGAACCCACTGCAGGAGGTGAGGAGTGCCACCCACCTGTGGGACAGCCACACCGAGTACTGTCCGTACATCCCACCTTGGTTTTAGAGCAGAGTCCCTACTCCATATATATTAGTAAGGAAGAGACAGCGGCATCTTTAGTATAAAAGGTAGGGGGAGAATCCCAGAACCGTTTGCCATACTGAATCCCACATATTGAAAGCTCCGAGGTGACATCACCAATTTGTTTCGTGATCACATAACCATGGTGACAGAATAAGTCAAGGGAAAAATAGGGTGAGAGAGTGGTTGAAGCAATTTAAGGAATTTATTGGCACAAAGGATTTGGTTATCAAGGTTGCAAATAAGTCATCAACTTCAGGTGTGGACGTGCACCAAGTGTTTCTCAAATTTCTGCTTGCTTGGACAAGCATGCTGCCTTCTCAAGAGTATGCCTTGAATCCATAATAGCCGGAGAAAAATTTAAAAGTAATGGAAGAAGTGCTCATATAACTCATTTCTCAGTTGATAGGGGACTATAGTTTTGATGGTGTGGGAGGCTTGAGGCGGAACCCTGTCGGGGTGGTGGCCGGCCTGGCAGGTCAGCACTCAGCGCTCCCAGGTCAGAGCGGCACTGCCCCAGTCTGGTGTGGGGTGGTGATCCCAGATCCCACTGACGGCCTGTGAGTCCCAGCGCCTCGCTTCTGGGGGACACACATGCTACTGCGTACTTTCTCATGACAGCCAAGTCTCCTCTCCACTCCCAAGAGACAAGACATTTTGTACTTGGATAAACCCAGGTTTGAATCCTGCTCTAGCTATGTGACTGGGTGTGCTGCTCAAACCCTCCAGACCTCAGTTTACTCATATGTGCCCTGGGCATTATAATAAGACCTCGTCTGTAGGGTTGTTTTGAGGATTAAGTGAGATAATGAACGTCTATAGAGCACTTGGCATGGAGCCTGGCATGCATTAAGGGCTCAAATAACAACAAAAACAGAAGGGATATTAGAGTTTTTAATAAATCATCAGACACAAAAAGACATTTGCAAGGGCTTAGTGCCATTCACGTGTACCTCAAGATTGTCATGCTGGGTGAAGACAATGCCTGCTCTGAGTTAGGTAGTAGTGGATGTGACAGAGTCACCTCATGCATCAGCTCCACTATTCAGGACTTAAATTCTTGGGCTGCATCTTAAAGCACCACCCAGAGCTCAGATGTGTTGGCCTCAGTCAGATGTTTATTCTCTGGCCTCCTAGGAGGATGGAGAGAGGGGACATCGGAGGCTGAGTTGGTAAGATGGCCCTTGATGCCAAGCTCTGTGAAGACAGACTGCCCTGTGTCACTGGAGCTGGGGGGACGCCCCAGCAGATGGGATGTCTGGATGTGATCCCAGCTCCTTCACTGCAGTTGTGAGGCACTGGGCAACTCAGCCAGCTCGATAAACCTCAGTTTATCTATTAAAAGGGAAAAATACCTGATTTGCAGAGTGGTTGTAAGGATAAAATGATATAATGCGATGCACGTAAAAACACCTGCTATATGGTAGGGGCTTCATAAATATGACGGTTGCAACCATATAACTAAACAAAGTACAGTCACACCAAGTGTGAAAGGCATTAGTGGTAACTGGTATTGTTTTGTGACAAAAAGATCCTGTGAGACCAAATTAGTGTCCTTCTTGGAAAGAATGGCAACACAGTCAGCAGAAGGTTTGACTGGAGGCTTGGCAAGTGAGTGCAGTTCATTCTGGGAAATAGTTCATGATTTGGATCAAATCCCAGCCCCTGTGACATGCTCATCAGTTCCCTGGGAAGATCTGGAGGGGTCCTGGGGGGGCAGGTGGGGGGACCGTGCACGAGGAGTGGGCTTCCTTCCCCTGGGGAGGACGGATGATGAGCCGCCCCGTGGGACAGGTCCCTACGTGTTAGGGAAGCCAGTAGGGGTGCTGAAGAGGCCGAGCTCCAAGGGAGATGGGGGAGTGGGCAGGATGTAGGCTGATCTCCGCAGCAGGAGGCTGTGTGCTGGGACACAGTCCTGGGAGGTGGCCACAGAACCCAGGACCCGCAGAGCAGAACCCCTGTGTGTGAGGGCTTGCTGGGGGTGAAGTGGAGGTAGGAGGACCAGGCCAGGGAGGAACGGTCTCAGAGTGGCTGGTACCCCTCCTGTCCTGATGCCAGATGCTTGTGCATCAGAACAATTCTCTGGGAGAGGAACCAAGGAGGTGCTGGCTGTAGAACCCGAATGACATGGAGGGACGTCTTTCCCATCTAACAGCCTCCATTCAGCAGGGGACTCAAGCCACAGTGCAGAGAATAAACACGAACGGAACTTTAAAGACATGGGAGTGCGAGTCCGTATCACCGCAGCTGTGCCCCCCAGCCGCGCATGGAGAATAAAACCCTCCTGAATGTCAAAAGTTAATGCTGTCACCATCTTGAAAACCTGCCCTGGTTAGAGGGGACCGGCTGGGGCTGGGTACCAGGCACAGCTCGAGAAGGTAAGAGCGTTTGACAGTGTTTGGTCCTTTCTCCCCTCTCAAGACTTGTGCATCCACAGGAGAAATTCCCGAGCACTTTCCCATAGGAAACGAAAGCTTACCGTTGCACCTGGTGCCTGTTGCTTTGATGCAGTGGTTCTCGACTGGGACCAGTTTTGTTCTCCTGGAGGACATCTGGCAATGTCTGGGAATATTCTTGCTGTCACATTTTTTGGGGAGCCATGCTACTGGCGTCTAGTGAGCAGAGGCGAGATGTTGCTAAACACCACACAGCGCACAGGACAGCCCCACAACAAAGAAGCCTCCAGCCCCAAATGTCAGCAGTGTGAGGCTGACAGACCCTGGTGTGAGTCAGTGCGAAGGTTCTGTGTCGGTGGAGATGGCTCGTTCCTCACAGCCATCCCTCAGTGAAGTAGACTGGGGAAGGGTCACGGTTAGCCTGTAACCCGTCGTTGGTGGCCACATACAGAAGAGGGGATGGTGAGCAGGCAGAACATTTGGGGGTGGGGATGAGCCAAGAAGGAGCCTCAGGCTAACCTCCCAAGGTAGAAGAAGGATAAGGGCAGAGTTTTCCATTTCAAGTCAACTCTTACTTATTTAAAAACCGATTTCCTTAAGCACATAATTATATGTTTATTTCCCGGAGGAACTCTTGAGGCAGCGGAGATCTGCTTAACTTATGGGGACGGAGGCTGCACACAGGGCTCTAATGGGGTTAGAAAAATATTCTGTCTCCTTTGAAGGAGACTTGGGAGGAAGGGAAGTGCAGGCTCCTGTCCTGCAGCGCAGAAGATGTGGGGAGGATGGAGCGCGGGAGGAAGGGAGGGCAGCGAGGGTGAGGACTTGTTGTCCCACCTGGTGGGGCAGTATCAGGGCAGATGTGCACCCCGGGGTGCAGCTTCAAGCCTCCCTGGTAGGCGGAGGGAAGGGATTCAGGAAGTGCGCCATCCGCACGCTTCCTGCCTTCATGCACGCGCGCAACACACACACACACACACACACACACACACACACACTCCCCTTTGGACGGGTCTCTGGTTTGCACCAACAAACAGCCTGGGATGCTGCCGGGGAGCAGCAGGTGGGGTGGGGAGGCTTCCGTGCCTGGAATTGGGGGTTCCTCACACCCCCCCCACCTGGCTGGGTGGGGGGGCTTCCGTGCCTGGAATTGGGGGTTCCTCACACCCCCCACCTGGCTGGGTGGGGAGGCTTCCGTGCCTGGAATTGGGGGTTCCTCACACCCCCACCTGGCTGGGTGGGGAGGCTTCCGTGCCTGGAATTGGGGGTTCCTCACACCCCCACCTGGCTGGGTGGGGGGGCTTCCGTGCCTGGAATTGGGGGTTCCTCACACCCCCACCTGGCTGGGTGGTAGGGACCAAGGGAACGGGGAGGAGTATGGAGTCCTCAGCTCTGACACACCTCAGAGGAAAGGGGGAGACGTCTTACGGCCTGTCTCCCACTCCCGGAGACAGATGGCGAGACTCTGGCTGATAGGGTAGCGCGTGAGAGAGTGTTGGATGGGGGCTGAGTTGGGTGGGCGGCTGTGGAAAGGAGAAAGATGTGTCAGGAGCAGGTGCCTTAGGCCTGCCTCTGGCCTAGGCTACACGGGATGGGGGCCTCAGGGGGACCCTGGCCTCCTCCCTCCGTCTCCACTGCATCTGGAATGCGTGTCTGTCATAGTATCACGAGGCTGTGGGGCAGCATAAGGGGGCTGCTGCTCACAGGGGGGCTGAGCAGCCCAAGGCTGGTGAGGGGTGTCCAGCCCTTGGGAGCTGGAGATGGTGGTTATCTGTGAGGACAACATGCAGGCCTTCTCTGTCTCGAGAGGATGACACACGAGGGGCAGGGGGGGCCTGTACTGGGGGGGGGTTGTGTCCACAGGGGCTCTCCCGGCCTGTTAGCATCAGACACCCGGGGCTGCTGGGGATTTGTGCCCTCTTGGTTGACCAGCTCCGCCGGAGACACATCAAAGGTCAGCAGAGAACACAAGAGTCTCAGCATCTTAGAGAGGCTGAAGGCCTGGCCCACCCTTCCACTTTCTAGAAGTGTGGCCTTGGGCCTGAGCCTTAGCTGCCTCACCCAAAGAACAGGGGTGGCCTTGCTGCCATTCCCAGGTCACAGGGCTCGGGTGAGGCTCAAATTCGTTGACGTGTGGGCATGCTTGGTAAACTGCAAGGTGCTATGCACTGTGGGCTCGTTCTTGTAAGTTATTTATTCAGGGAGGCAGCGGAGGGACCCCCCAACCTCCCAGTGTGGCTGCACCCATGTCTTCAGTCAGGACCGGCCTGCGGGGAACGGCTACTCAGGTCTCCCGAGCCAGCAGGAGCCGGAGGGCTTAACTTTCAGGGCGTGTCCGCGTCTCTGGCCCCACCGAACACGTGGGTCAGGGCCTGGGACGCAGACAGGAGCTAAGGCCCCTTATTTAGTCCGCTGGTAGAACTGGAAGACGGCTTTCTCCTGATCATAAGTCTCGATGGAGCCGGGTCGAAGGCGCCGGATTTCAGCGATGGCATCTCCTGCAGCCAGGCCCCGCTCCTTCACCAGGTAGCAGGCCAGCATGGTGCCAGTGCGGCCGAAGCCCAGGGCGCAGTGCACCCCCACGGCCTGGGAAGAGGGAGCTTGATGGGGTGGAGCCTGAGGCCCGCCCCACCCCTCGGGCCCGCCTCAAGTCTTCCCACAGGCCCAGGGCTTCGCAGGGTTCTCAGGCTCTCAGGGGCGAGAAGTGACATCAGGAGAGCGCTCAACAGCCTCTGGTTTCCACCCTTCTCCCTCCAGCTCATACTCCTCGCCGCCTCCCCGCGGCCTCCCCCTCCCTTCCGGGCCCGGCCCGCCTGTCCCCGCCCTGTCCCCCGCTGACCCCGGCAGGCCCCGCCCGCTGACCTCCCCGCGCGCGTTGGCCTCGTCCACGATCCGCACGAAGCGGTCGATCTGCTCGGGGGCCGGCGGGCAGAAGTCCGGGATGCGCAGCCGGTGCAGCGTGAGGCCGGTGCAGCGTGAGGCCGGTGCAGCTGTCGCTGTGCGGGGGCCCGCGCTCCGTCAGGGACACCAGGTGCCGCACGCCCTGGTCCAGCAGGAACTGGTAGTGCGCGGGGAGCCGCGGCAGCGCCAGCCCCGCCAGCCTGCCCGGGAGCACCCACGAGAAGTTGGGGGGCTGCACGCCCATGGCTGCGGCAAAGCACGCCACCGCGCTGCCCTCCCCCGGCCCCGCGCCCCGCGCGCCCGGGCCCCGCGCCACCTACCGGCGCCCGCGCCCTGGGACCACGTGGGCTCCGCGCCCGGTCCGGCGACGCCCCGCTCCGCCGCGGGGATTGGCTGAGCCGCCTCGGGGGCGGGGCTGAAGCGCCGGACCGCGGGGCTCTGAGTGACAGGACGGGCGCCGCGATCCGGCCCCGGTCCGGAGCAGCGCCCTCGTTGATTGGTTGGATTTCAGTACTGGGCGGGACTACCGCAGCGGAGCGCACGGGGATTGGTGGAGCTACCCAAACGGCCGGGAGGCAAACCCAGAGGGAACGATGAATTGCCTAGTGCGGACGAGGCAACCCGGGGTCTGGCTCTGCTGCTCTCTGACGGCCGGTGGCAGTTATTACACCAGTGTCCACTGCCCCTGCTGTCCCAGGGCCTGGCCTCCTGGGGTCTGACTTTCTTCACCGTGGACGCCCAAGGGTTCCTCCTCGGGGGAGGAATCTCCTCTACGGTGACTGACTGGTCCTTATCAGTGACTTGCTGAACCTGTCCAGTGAGGGCGATCGCCGCTGTGCGGAGGACTATTCTCATTTTCCATTGCTGGGATTATTAAAAAATACTGGGCTGTCATCTGCCGCCCTGAAGTCCTATCCGCGATAGTAATTATAGTCCAGTGATAACCCACGACATAAGAATGAACGTTTATTGAGCATTCGCTATATGCCAGACACTATTCTTAGCACTTTACCTGTGTTAACTCATTTAATTGCCACAATAATCTTATGAGGCAGGTAATCTAATTAACCCTACTTTACAGATGAGGAAACTGAGGCTCCAGAGAGGTTCAGGAACTTGAGTGAGGTGACTAAGGGTCTGGGGATTTGAAACCAGACAGCCTGGCTCCAGCATTTTTAATGCCCAGTATTATTTCCTAAAGTTAAATGGGAGGATGCTGCCTCTTCACATGGCCATCCTCACACTCCCAAATATCATCTGTGTTAAACAACTGCAGGATTTCTCTTAGTATTTCATGACTTCCAGGCTCTCTGAGTCACCCTCCGGTGGGGAGACCGGAGTTCATTGGTGTTGTTCGTAGAGGTAGAGACCTAGCTCTGAACACAGCGTCTTGGCTGTGATCTGACCCGTCTGTATCCTCATTTGAACAATGTGCTTCTAGTGATGCAGATTAATTATACTTATGAAAATAGTTAACCCTTGTTGAATTTGCTTATGTACCAGGCCCTGCGCCAAAGGCTTTCTGGAATAACAACATGTGGACCGTATTTTTGTGTCTTTTTTGTACACACGTAATCTGAGGCTTAGACAAGTTGGTTAACTTGGCCAAGGACACGCAACTAGTTTGTGGCTGGGCTGGCAAGCCAAGGCCTCTCTGAATCCAAGCCCAGGGCACTTAGCCATAAAGATGTACTTCCCTTCCCTTGTCCCCACCTGCCACTGACACATATTTGACCATTTAAATCTCTGGTTCCAGTAAAATGGAAAGGAATTTTTCTTCCCCCAAGTTCGGAGGCTCCCCTGACCCTGTGGAAAATCCGCTTACCAGTTAACCAGACAAGGCTGAAGCACTGCCCCCACCTACCCTCGCCAGGGGCCGGGAGCTGCATGATCCCCCCTTGTCCCCCCTTCCCTGCGATCTGAGCCTTGAGGAGGCCCTTCCTGTTGGCACTCCCATTTCCCACCAACTCCCGATCAATCTCCTTGCCCATCCACATCTGTTCCTTCCCCTCCTTGCCTGCTGTGGCTCCCCAGGGTTTCTGGCTGATCTGATTTTGGAGACAAGACTCTGGCGTGTGCTCCTTCCAAGTCGAAACTTTCTTGGTCCCTTTGTCTTGCTCTCCTTTCTTTGCTGCCTTCACTCATTAGAGAAAAACTTCCCATATCACTCCCCACACCGCATGCGCTTCCTTGCCTCCTTACCTCAAGGCCTATCTTTTTCAGAGGGAAGACATTTCTGGGGCGGGGGACAGAGATTCTCTTCTCTCCTGAGCCCCTAACTGTGACTTTCCGCTTGTGCGGGTCTCAGCAGGGGCAGGAGAGCATCCTTCCACCTGCCTGGACCTCCCTTAGAGAAAGGTTAGCTGGCTCACTCTGTAGGAATTTCCTTCTTCTCTACAGCTGTGCCCCTCCCTTCCAACAGAGCCTGGGTGAAAAGGGCCCAGTGTCCTTGCCTTGGGCTGTGTCCCATGGTCAAGGGTGCTATTTAATTTTTTGTCTTGGGCCCGGGAGCCTCGAACTGAAAGGAAAACCACTCTGTGATGGTTTTTTGGCTCAGACCTCTGTAACTTAACCGTGTCAGCGCCCGGCCCGGCGCCCCCTCCCCGCCCCCCCCCACTCCCCGCAGCCAATTCAACACTGATCATCCTTTCCTTTCTCCTCTATAAAATGTTACCTGGCCCTCAGGGAGATTTAGCCTTTTTCTGTGCTCACTTCTCACCTTGTATAAATACGTACTCCCAGTTATTTTATTGGATTGGGGTTATCTCTTAGTGTAGGAGCCACAAATCTAATAAACAGTGCTCAAAAATGTTAAAAGAGCAAATGAAGGAAAAAAAAAAAGGAATGCATAGGCGAGACTGTGAATGCATGTTTCTGGGGGTTTATGCGAGTCTCCGGGACTATGGGATGATGCACGATGTGTCTCTTCTTCAGTGCATGAGTTTGTGG
Organism: Zalophus californianus; assembly: GCF_009762305.2. Classification (NCBI taxonomy): domain Eukaryota; kingdom Metazoa; phylum Chordata; class Mammalia; order Carnivora; family Otariidae; genus Zalophus; species Zalophus californianus. Next base: position 4,508,778 of record NC_045604.1, on the reverse strand, counting down.
ACCATAAGAGGTATCATGTAGCACCTTCTCAAGGTGCACTTTTTACGTGTCTGTGTTTTTAGGGAAATAATGACTGTATCAGGATGATCCTGGCTAAATCTAATTACTATTTTTGTAATAAGGGATAAATAAGCCTTGCTCTTTGTCGAGCTCCTCTTCTGTCATCTGCGAGTGTGGGATTGAGGGTGTATGTGAATGCCTGTATGTGAGTGTGTTGAGGGGGACACATTCCTGGAGAACAGTCTGTTGACACTGTTGGTGAGCTGAGTAATAAGCTTAATTTCCCCGACTTGAAGGAATTTACAACATACTTGAGAGGATTTAGACTCCAATGTAATTGTTCTCATAACATATAATAAAGCACTAAATTACTCATCAAAGACAGTCAGATAATATATATTAAAAAAGTTAATTGTGCAATAAAAATAACAAGCGCTAAAGAAGTCGGTGGGGGAAAGATAAGCTTGGGTAAGAACCACCAGAAAAGTCGTATGAAGACAGGAGTCTTCCTGTCTTCTGTTTTGTTCTCTCCATCATGAAACAGTAGAAGTAACTTTCCTTGACAAGCTCAACAGAACAGTTTTGGGACATCCTAGCTCCCCCTTCCCCAGTCCATAAAAATGTTTTGACCTATTTCTGTTTCCAGTTCCCAGACTGGCTTGATGCCAGTGGCAGTTAGAGGTGAAGCCAGAGTCAGAGAATTCCTTGCTCCAAGCCGGCCTCTTTGTCCCATCAAGGCAAAGGATTGCTTGCAGTTGGTTTCCTGGGGCCCTTGGACTGCAGTCAGAATTCTCAGTGTCTTAAGTATGCTGATCTTCCTTTGTGTAAACACATTTCACACCTGGAACCTGATGATTTGGAAATTGGATACAGGAAGGGCAGTGGTGTGATGCCCCACCTCCAAGATGGTCCCAGTGAACCACCTCCTGCCTTGTCTGGTCCTTTCCCACACTGATAGAAGTGTAACTGGTAGGATATGGTGGAAGTGATGGCATGTGACTTCTTAAGTTAAGTCATAAAAGGCCTTGTGGTTTTTGCCTTGGAGAAGCCAGCCGCCATGTTGTGAGGACACTCAAGGAGCCCTGTGGAGAGATTTATGTGGTGGGGAACTGAGCCTTCATGCCAATGTCACGTGAGGGAGCTAGCTATTTTGGAAGTGGATCCTCCAGCCCCATCGAGACTTCAGATGGCCAGCATCTTGACGGTAACCTCATGGATTCCCTGAGCCAGAACCACCCAGCTAAGCTGCTCCTGAATTCCTAACCCACAGAAACTGTGAGATAATAATTATTTATTATTTTAAGCCATCAAATTTGGGGTAAATTTTATGCAACAACAGGTAACTAATACGAGGGTAATATTCAGATATAAGAAAGGAGGAGAAATAATTTCTAATCAACTTAAGAAGTGAAATAAAATCAACTTTGTTTTTGCAAGAGATAGTTATACCATAAGCAGCTGTGGTCCACGTATGTTTACATTTGTTGGGGATGAGGTGCTGTGATAGGTCAATGTAAAGTTCCCACATTTGGAGAGTCATGTTATAGAGAGTCATGTTATAGAGGATTGAGGCAGACAGCTTGACTGTGGGTTTTGTGTGTGTGTGTGTGTGTGTGTGTGTGTGTGTGTGTGTGTGTGTGTGTGTGTGGTGTTGGAGCTATGGGGATTCCTGTGGTATTCGTATAGTGAGGGATGCTATACAAATTATTTAATAACTGCCATGGCACAAGAAGTAGGCAATCAGAATGGACCATCCACCAATCAGCTCCATTGCTGTAAACGAAGAGTGGAGCCATCCTGCCATCCCTTGGATGCACATCATCAGCAGTGAGTGGAGGTTTTGACATGATCTGGGTGTGGCCAGATTACCTTGGACATTTTAATATAGGTCTTTCCACAAGATGGCACTGATAGCTTTTCCTTATTTCTCTTTGTCGTCTTGTTGAAAAATTTGTGATTTGTACCCTGTTATGGAACATTCCATGACTGAAATCTCACAATTTACCCGTTGATGTTTTGTATTTCCGACAATTCTATCACCTTCGTGGCACTTTAATTCTTCCCTTTAGAGCATTCCAGGAGCACACGGAGACTCCATGTTGGGATGTTGGGGGGTGGCACCTTAGAGCAGAAGCTGTTATTAGGGGAGCTGGAGATGGGGAAGGACAAGTGGCTGGGCTTTGGTTTGTGCAAAGCTATCAACCCCGGGCAGGGGAGAGCAGAATCAGAGAAGAGGGAACACTCAGGTAGCTAAGAGCCACCTGTGTGATGGAAACCCTTCGGGTGAGCTCTCTCATGTCCACTGTTCATGCTGCTACAGCCTTGGCTTTGCTTGGAATCCAAAAGGAAGAAATTACCAAACATCTCAACATTGCAGTTTATATGGAGTAATTGTCAAAATTGGAGGGAACCTCGGAGATCTCCTGGCTTCACCTCTCTGTTTCTAGGTGAGGAAATTAATGGTCACTCAGGTGGTCCAGACTGGGACCTAATCCATTCTATAAAAAGTCACTAGGTCACTAAACTGTGTCGCTAGACCAAGTTACTTAGAAGTTCTAGGTCTCCTAGAACAAATATAGATGTCTACAATAATATAGATCATTAAGGGCTGAGAGGACTGAATACGCTAGAAATGTGCAAAGTCCCTAGCAAAGTGCTGGCACATCACTGGTGCTCACAACACGGAGGCTGCTCTTTCCACCACCATTGTCACAGGATGATTTGGAGCCTGATGAGAATAAATGAAGGGATTACACTTATGTTGAAATATCTCCAGGGTGAGATGGGCACTCATAGGTTGCTGTGGTTGGCAGAATTCTAAGATGACTCCAAAGGCACACACCCTTTCGTGCAAGGATATGGCTCTCATGATTATGTTATGTTACTCGGCTAAAGGGGGCCGCATGGTGAGGTGGCCTCCAGGAACTGAAGTGGTCCCCAGCTGACAGTTACCAAGAAAGCTGGGACTTCAGTCCTACAACGGCAAGGAAGTGAATTCTGTGTCTGAACGAGCTTGGAAAAGGACCTGGAGCCCCCGATGATAGTTGTAGCCACCCATCTGGTGTCTTGATTTCAGCCTGATGAGACCCTGAGCAGAGGATCTAGCTAAACTATAGTCGGACTTCTGACCTACAGAACTGTGAGGTAATAAATGGATATTTCTTTAATAAGTTTGTGGCAATTTGTTATGTAGCAATAGACAAGGAATGCAGAGGCCCTCTTTTCTTTCTTTTCTTATCCTTAACATGCTGGTTGCAATACTAGATCTTTGAGGTTTCTGAATTGTTGTCTTATTTCTTGTGTCTTCCCCCCTTGTTTTAAGTCTTCAGTGCCCCAAACCGTAGACTGCAACAGGTCCGTTTTCCAGTGCAGAGGCAGCAAATACAGTGAATCAAGGGAGTTCAGGAATGGTCAACATCTTATTCCCTCTGGTCACCTAAACAATCGCCTGGCTGTTCTTCTGACTGCTTTTGGACCTTTCTCAAACTATAACCCACAGTTGAGCGGCCTTGGCATCACCTGGGGGCTTTGAGAAATGTGGGATCTCAGGCCCCGCCCCAGAACTGTGAGATCCCCAGGTGGTTCATTTGCACACCTATGCCTGAGAAGCCCTGGTGTAAGAACCCTTTGTCCTGCAGCTCTGTTCCCCCTTCTGCTTGACAGCCCTTGGCAGCACCTACAACATGACCCCAAGAGGCCATGTCTAGGTGTCTCCTCTCTGGAGCCGAGGAGCTTTGGCTGAGCGGGCAGTGGTCCAAGGAACCACCCAGCACAGGCAGAGGCCTAACTGGCCGAGGTCGAAGCTTGAGGTCATTTAGAAACACCCACAGTCCCTGATTGAGACAGTTTATTGCTTTATCTACACGTTAGGAAGATGTCCAAGAAAAATATGCTTAGATGTACATTGTGACTTTCCTGTTTTTGTTCCAAGGAAGGGCTTGGTTCTCAGATTTCCTTTCTGGAGGAATTCTTGAAACATCATTTTCCACTCTCTCCACCTATGAAGCACGTTCCGGGCATGCCAGAAATTGCCTGGTGTCTCATTCTTCAATTTAAGTGCCTCCAGCCTCCCTGCAGTTTGGGGGAAAGGGGAAGGAGCCATGGACCACCCTGTCCCACCCCCAGCCCCCCAGAAGAACTTCTTCCCACCCAGACCCCATCTCTGTGGCATCTTCTCAGGGCGCGTCACCTCCATGGTTGTCTGGACTGGCCTCCACGATCCCAGCCTCTACACATTTCCCCTCTGGACTGGCCTCCGCCATCCCAGCCTCTGCACATTTCCCCTCTGCGCAGTTGTGGTGACTTTCACAGAACACAGATCCCACTTCCAGTTCCCCAGAAACTCCTTACTGCCTTCAAGACAAAACATCCCAACCGTTGTAGACTGCATACAAAGCTCTCCGGGATGAGGCCTCTTGCTAATATATATATACACAAAAAAGGAAAAATGATTACCTATCACCTAATTATATTAGTTGGTATTCAAAGAGAAGCCACTCTATGTTTTCCAAATATAAAGAGAAGCAATATAAGGGCATTAGAGGTTTGCATACCTGTGGGATGGTCCATGGTAGCAAAGGTTCCCAGATGACTGATCTTAGCTCGTGACCTCTAAGTGAGAGGCTCTCAAACACCTTGCCTGGAAGCCACTTTACTATAAAGCTCAAGAACATCTGGAAAATTCCCACCAGTTATCTCGGTCCACAGCACTCATGTGGGGAGTGTCAAGAGATTCACCAGGATGCTGTGTGGAACCTCTCTACGCATTTGTCCAACTCTGGAAAATAACAGCCTCTTCCCGCTTTTGGAAATGTTGTTCCCAAAATCTCCTGTGTAGTGCGGAGGCTTTAATAATGAGGGGGCATTGGTGCTAAATTTACAACAGATGGTTTCTCTAAAGATAACCACATTTTGGTGCACCACCTTTCATAGGTATTTGTGTGTGTATGTGTATATAAGTGAGTAATAGACATATAAAACTCCCTCTTTACTGTGCTCAATCTGTAGATCTATATACATTTCTCCCCTCTGGCTCCTTGAAGGTTTAATGAGCTTGGTTCTCTACTTTTTAGAGCAAGGATTCCCAGCACTGGTTTGATGACACCCTGGAGTGTCTTCATTTATCTCAGGGGGTGCCTTGAAATTCACAAAACAAGATTAATTTAAATTCATTTTCATTTAAAAAAGTAAACAGACATTATATAGTAATTACAGGTACAAGTGTGTGTGTTGAAATCAAACTAATAAATGCTTGCCTTAGAAATCAGCAGAATGGGGGTGGGGTTGGAAGGGATCGTAAAGGTGGTTTAGTTTGACTCTTTTAAAAACATCCCCTCTCATTACTTCCAGGTTGGTATTTCCCCAAATTAATCATGTTTCTCCAATTGGGCGTCAGGGCTGTTGGGGGCCGAAAGCTGCCAGTATGTAGGTCTATCTCCTGTGCTTGCTCTGGGGCCTGGCATATAGTAGGTCCTCAGGAAACACGTTGGGATTGACTGGTTAGGGGGGGGCACAGTGGTGGTGGCTGAGGAGGGTGGATGGCACGAGGGTCCCAGCTCTGGGTAGCGGCTCCATCCAAGTTCCAGGAGAATGTAGATGTCCAGACAGTCCAAGAGAACAGGACCTAGCCTGAGGTTCACTGCCTAATGGGACCGGCCAGAGCTTCTGTAATTGCCTTTCTGTTAACCATTTGTGTGAATCCTCAAAAACGCCTGCTAATATTCCATGTGTACAAATGTCAGTGACTTGCTGCTGAAGGTACAGTCCCCAAGGTCATAGACGCAGGAAGGAATTTTGAATTCTATTCACAAGACTAGTATCTTTGAAGGAACAGAGCTGGTGGTGGGTTCAAATCCTAGCTCTGCCTTTTAGAGCTAAATAAACAAATTGCTTTACCCCTCAGTGCCGTCCTCTATCAGTTGGAGATAATCATAGCACCTACCTCACAGGATGGTGAGGATTAAATGCGTTAATCCATGTGAAGTGCTTTGAACAGTGCTCAGCACAGCGAGAGATCAATAAAGGCTGGCTCTGGTTATCATCATCATCAAAGGAGGCTCCAGGTACTTATCGGGACTAATTGGTAGTAGGCATCTCAGTGAGAGAGCAACTGTGATGTCCATTACCCCTGCCCTCGGCTTGCAGTGTGTTAGTGACCCCATCTGGTCCCAAAGAACAGGTTTGGGAACTCTTCCTGTTGTCCCCCTCTCCCCCGGATGGCGGTCAGAACATCATTTGCCATTTGACAGCTGGAAATTGGGGCAGAAAGTTAATTGTATAACAAGGAAGCAAACAAACAGAACAGAAAGCCACCGCATGCGCAGTCCAGCTCTCAGTGAATCCCCTTGTTGCCCTTGGAAGGGATGCTCTGCTTCATAGGGGAAAAACGGAGCAAACATACCCGGATCCTTAGAATCACAATTGGTAGCAAAGCAAGAAAGTGTCTTTTAGCACAGAGTTTTATGGCCTATCAATCCTTGAAGGCAAGACATCATTAATCAAGAGACAGTTTCAAAATGTGTTCATCATTACCCACTACTGATGAAAAACCCCAACCTCTTCTGGAGAAAATGATTCATGGAAAGAGAGTCTTTGAGGCCATTAAAACACATTCATGATTCTCTTTATTTTAGTGAAAAACTAAGTATACCTTTTCCTCAAATGAGAAAGACAAATCAAGTCTCGTGTCTGATCTTAGCAAAATTCAAATACTGGCTTTGAAATGCCAGTAATTCTATTCAATTCTTTTTCTCTTGTGCAAATACTGAGGGATAGACATTATGTGATTGTTCAGATGTTCAAACGGTTATTTAGGATCAGGGGTTTCTCAAATCACATAGAATTTATTTCTAGAATTGCCTCTGACCATAACAGAAACAAGGTTGATGTGTTAGAGCTATTTATTTGAAATTCGTGATATCCTAAAGACCTTCAACGAGAAAAGATACCCGGTTCACAAGAACTTTGGAAAGTTGGTGGGGAAAAGGTTTTTGTAATGGTTACCTTTGTTTTATAGTGTTTTGGATCGCCAAAGCTATAGTAGCTTTTAGTCTTTTTGGTCCTTGCATTTCCAAAATCCTGTGCCTCTTCATTTTGGGTTACACAGATGTGTATACCGAAGATACCCAAGTGCACAAGGTATTGGGCTATATACTTGAATGAAGATACAGGGGAAAAAAACACAAAACTTATATTTTGGTGCTGCGGGAGTTTGTTACAGCGACAACCCCAGCGAATTGCACCTCCCAGTAGCCACACCCTTACAGAGTCCTCTTCCACGATGACGCTGGGCTCAGCCGCATGACTTGTTTGGCCAACGAGACACACACAGATGTGATGGAGGCAGAGGCTTAAAAAACACTTGCACCCTCAGTGAGCCTTGTCCTCCAGGAACCCTGAGATCACTGGGCTATGAGGAAGCCCAGAAGTCAATACCATGCAACAGGAAAGGGCCGTTGAGTCCAGTCCCCAAGGGTCCCTCAGGCGAATGCAGCTGCACAAGTGATCCAAGACATGACCTGCCGAAGAGTGACCCAGCTAACTCACAGAATCATGACAAGTAATAAATGATTAGGTCACTAAGTTTTGGGGAGATTTATTACACAGAGATACCCAGAAATGACATGTTGCTGTAATAAAATCTTATATTATGTGGCAGTGGCTCTGGGACTGAGAGGCTGGCAGAGGCTGTGAGGGCAGCAAGCCGACTTCTGATGGAGCCCGGAGACCCGAGAGGAGGCTGAGACTGGAGGGATCCCGGGCAACCCATATCACATAGCAGAGCCCCAGCTGGCAGCACTGCCCCCTCCAAGGACCTGGAAGATAGAAAATGCACCTAATGAAGTTGTGGGTTTGGCTTAAGGTTTCCATCTGGGATGCTGGAGGGGTCAATTACCTTAAAAAGTTGTATTTAATAGGGTATGAGGAGAGAGGGATGCACTCCAGAAAGAATTGCTCTGTTCGGAAGCAGAATTTAAGTTGACATGCAGGGTCCAGGGGTATGCTGGGCTGGGAAAGAAAACCACTTTACATTTCCAGTCTCTCCAATTGGCAAAAGATTCTCAAAATAAGAAAGGACCTCAGGATCCAGATCTAACCAAGAGTGGCTGTAAGACTTTGTGAGGACGACAGAAAGATCTCAAATGGTATCTACTGGATTCTCTTAGCTATACAAAAGGGCTTCTAAGAATTTTAAGGGCACTTTTTTCATAGCTCCTTGACATGCTGACCAAAGTAGAGGCGTGTCTGAAAAATAACTGTTGGTATAGCTTTTGTGTAATGAAATGGACCATAGCCTGGTATGTAGAAAGCCCACAAGGTTTATAAGAGAATGTGACCAGCTTAGACTAAATGGTGCAGGAAGCAAGCAGAGAAAAATCACTTAGCGGCGCACATCGGCTATTTGTTTTTGCAAAGGAAGACCATTTCAGAAGGGCAGGGCCAGGCACCTCCAGGGAGTAAAGCCAGCTCTGTGCAAGAACCATTTCCTGCATTCAGAGTTGGAGGCCCTGCAACTTTTGTCCAGCTGGATTTCAAAATCGCTATGGACCAATGACAGCTATGTGGCTATGTTCCTCCCCCTTTAAAGTGGGAGTATCTATTGGGCATGTCCTCTCAAAATTGTATGCTCAATATGTCTGGAGCAGATAACATTTTTTTAGTCCATGGGTCCTGAATGATGAAAAGCCACACCCGAGAAGCTGCATGATGAAATTCACCTCAGCAGCCTCAGCCCATATCTGGACCCGAGACAGATCAGGAGGTCCTGGACTGGAAGTTTGGCACAATGACTGGATGAGATCTTTGGTGGTTTGAGAGGGGTAGTGCATTTTTCAAATGGAAGAAATGTGAATCATTGGGCCACAAGGGGACTGTGGTAACATTGTTAAAGTAATAACCCTCAATGAATTACACCTTGTGGTATCAATGCTTTGAGTAGCCTCCTCCCACAATGACTCTGGCCATGGCTACAAGATTTACTCTGGTCAATGGGACATCAGCACCTGTGATATAAGCAGAGGCTTGAAAACTGCTTTCACTCTGGCTTTGTCCTCTTGGAAGCTGCCCTGAGACAACCATGCTGTGAGGAAGTCTGCTGAAATACCACATGGGGAGAGAGGCCCTGTCACCCCAAACAGTCCTAGTTTAGCCCTGTACCTGGCTAATGCTTCAGCTAAATATGGCTTTATGGGGGGCGGGTGCTTCAGGCAAGACCAATGGAGAATGGCCCAAATGACTCACAGCAACATGAGATATAATATATCGTTGTTTTAAGCCTCTAACTTTGGGATGGTTTACCATGCGGCAATAGATGAATGATACAGGTGTCCTTATTAAGCACCCAGTTACATCAGGTAAATTGTAGAATAGGAGGAGGCTGTATACTTGGGATATATGACTTTCTGAAAGTCATTTGCAGCATTGTGTACAGAATGAAGGACTGATGATGGAGCGAGGATAGATGTTAAAAGTTTCAGCTGCAGGAAAAGATGCTGAATAATGGGATGGAGTCCTTGATGAACATGGAGCAGAAGGGAAAGAGAATGGGCTAGGAAACAGGGAGACCCAGTGCCATGGTAGTTCTGCAAGTTAACTTTGGGAAGGTTACTGAACTTTTGAGTCTTTGCTTCTGTGCTTGTGAAATAGGAATTACATTGTCTATTTATGAGATTACTATCAGGATTAATTATGATAACATATATAGAAATGTGCTGTGTAATGCCTTGCACATGGCAGGTGTGCACTGCATGTTGATCTCTTCTTGAGTTTGCTTTGTTCACCAAACAACATTTCATTGAGGAGTCCACTGGGACCTTGTCCTTGAGGATCATGGAATGACAAATCCAGGAGGAGGAAAGCTGGGAAAACTGGGCCATGATTGCAGAATTGGGGATCTGTTAGCCAACTCCAGGGATAGAGGAGAATTTCTGAATTGGCGTTAGGATTCTCTCATATGTGATTTCCTTGGTCTTCTCAACATAGTGCATTGGTTCAGTCCCTGGAACACTCTTCCTCTCACTTATCAAAATACTTTGTCCTCAGCCCCACTTCCTTGGGGTCCTGCTGAAGTACTTCCTTGTCTTATAAATTGCTGTCAAAATATGAATTCCATCTAGAAGTAGAGTCAGTAACGTGTCTCTGACTTAACCCATGACATACAAAGGAAGGTAATCCTTCTGTAAGAAAATGATGATCTTACTTCTGGGATGTGGCCAACCCAGGTAAAGGCAATGTTTCATCACTCAGATGAGATGGTCCCAAAAAGCCAAGCAGAGGATGCAGTTGGGCACATATTCAGGACATTTCTGGAATAAGGTGCCAGGGGAACTCCTGGCCAACTGGAAGGGCACCATGGTTGCCAATAGTTGTCTAGTTCAGTCTAGTTCCCCTTTCACCTCTGCTGGCCTCCAGGATAGTTTGTGACAACAAGAAATGACCACCATAGTGCAGTGGGGAAAAAGTGTCAATTAACCTCAAAACACAAGATGGTGGAAGAAGAAAAATGTTGAAGCTCTTCCAGGGCAGATTACGAGAAAATTCCCTTAGGTGACTATTCCTTATGGTCTCTTTGGGAAGGGAATTCATCTATTATGAAGGTCCTCAAGATGTACATGACCCACGGTAGACCAGGGATACTTCATCAGCCTCTTCCTTCCCATCTTTTTTTTCCTGATCGTGCTGATTTTCAGACTGGTGTTGGGTATAACTCTTTGGTTTCCTTTTTGGATTTCCATTTGTTGAACAAACTTTAATGTATTAAAGATTGTACTTGGTATTTTACATGCATTTTTCTATTTAATCCTCATGCCTACCCTACATTGAAGATATCACTTTCTCTGCTTATAGAAGATTATGATTTGGAGAGATGGGAAAGCAGATCTGCCTGACTTTCATTCCCTGCACCATGGTGGTAGAGGGTAGGGCAACTGCAATGCCCTTTTTAAAAAGTCTTTTATTTTAATTCCAGTATAGTTAACGTAAATGTTATATTAGTTTCAGGTGCACTGTCTTTAAGTCAAGGATGACTGCACTTCTCTTTGGGAGAACAAATCTCTTCACTGATTAGATTCTGGTTTTTCTTCCTCATGTAAGTCCTGTTGATTACAAAGTGCCTTCTGAAGACTTCTCACAACCAGAACTGCTCAAGTTCTGCTCCAAGTGAGAGCTGATTTGTTTACTCTTATTAATTTTATCTGGTTGAAGTCTTCCTTGCCCTGCTTTTTTTAAAAGGACAGTATTGTTCCATCAAATCATAGAACCATTATTTTGGTGGACTCTTCCTTAAATGTTGTGTTGGTTTTGGGTTTCATAAATTATAGTTCTGGATTTCTTAGATTTTTTTCTGACTGATATTTTCTATGAGGAACAGGTTGGACTTAGGTATGATATTTCATCATTAACCATGTTACACTATTATGTGTTGGAAAAATTTGTCAGGAGTAGCTTTAAGATATCTTATAAATGAATCGATCTTGCTTTGGTCTCTGTACATAAAGCTAGTAATGGGCTAGCATCAGGCCTTGTTAGAAACAGCCCACACAGACTGAAAAACTGAAGAGAGGTTAATAAAAGGAATTATACACAAAGGGAAAAATGAGGTTGAGAAAAGCCTACAAGGTTTCGTATAGGACCTTGGGAGCCATCGCAGCTCCCAGGGCTGAAGAATCCTGGCATTGGAGAGGGCAACTCTATGGAGACAAGAACTGTAGCCTTTGCTTGGAGAATAGAGGCAACCCATGGTGGCCTGGCAGGGAGGGAGCTGGGGGCACAGAGAGCCTAGCCTGTCTATCTTCCCATCCTCTAATCTCTTGCTAATGCCATCCATTGGCTGAGTTTCAGAAACAAAGGGGCAAGGGAGCCTACTTATGCAGTCCACAGGGCCAGTCTCCTGGGGCACAGAGCAGGGGGCGGAGGTGTGCATAGGGGATGAGGAGGCCAGACAGAAGACATTCAGCACAGCTGGGATTCAGGATCCAGTAACTAATGCTTCCATTCAACCTGAGCTTTAGACCATGGAAAGCCTTCATGAGAATGGTCTCCTAACAGATCAGATAGTAATTCCAGTCTTTAAAAAATGGGACAGTGTTCTGCTTCTGCTTCCTCCAGTGCTTCTTTTTAATTCGTTTCTTAATGATTTGCAACAATTTATGTATGATCTAGCTGCACATGCCCCTATTATGAAAAGTATAAAAATAACTATTCTCTATGCTGGTGAAGTAATTTTATTGTCACTAACCAGAAATGGCCTCTCTGTCTTACTGGAAAACAGAGTGGCTTGACTTGGACTTTTCTAAATCCCAAATCATCATTTTTGGCAGATAGTATTTTCAATTTAATTGGCTTGTAGCTGATGATTATATATAGCTGGCTGACTCTTTCAGCTACTAAAGGGTATATTTTGCAACCATTTGTCTCTGGTGGCTTCATGAGAAAATTATGCCATTTTAAAGTAGATATTTCTTGGGTGCATTATTGACATTTGTTTGTTTGTTTGTGGGGCCTAGGAGATTAGTAAAATCTATTTTGGAAATGTTCTCAAGAATACAGAGTAGCATCCATGCCTGCTCAGTAAACACTGGTTGAATGAAGGAGTGAGGAGATTTACTTTTTAGCTTAGATTTTATCTTTCTTTCTTAACTGTTTGTAGGAGACAGTTTCTGGAAACCCTCACATGGAGGTGGGGTGGCCAGCAATCTGGGTCTTGGTTAGGGGCCTTCAGTTACTTTAAGGAAAGTGAAGCTATCTTTCATCCTATTGATTTTCAAGCTCTATGGGCATCTCCTTCATTAACAATACAGATTTCATGCAGTTCATACTCTTGTAAAATGTTGAAATTCAGACATTTCTGCTACCCAATGCCTACCAGTGCTTTAATAAGAAGCATGAGCATGACAGCTAAAGGATATACAGTCCTCTCATTATTCCAGATCAGTAATGGCCAATAGAACTTTCTACAATAATGGGAATGCTCTATAAATGTGCTATAAAGTATGATAGCATTAGCCACCGGTGGTTACTGAATATTTGAAATGTGGCAATTAAGACTGAAGAATAGCATTTATACTTTTTTGTTTTATCTTAAATAATTTGAAATAGCCGTGCATGCCAGTGGTTACTTGCCATATTGGGCAGCACAACCCTAGATATGGTAGATTTTAATCCCTTGATTAAGTCAGACTATCTCTTCTTTGGCTTTCAAAAGAAGAGCATTTATTGGGTTGCAGATTTCTATTGTGTAATTTATGGTGGCTTTAAAACATATTCTCATATTCTTGGACAATCTTCCATCAAACTATGGAGGCTCATCTCCCTGCCCTTGAGTGTGGGTTGGCCCTAGTGACTTGCATCTGGTAAACAGATTGCGGAAGAAGTGATGCCATGTGAGTTTCGAGACGGCTCCAGAGAGGTGGGAAAGCCTGCCTGGCCCTCTCCCTTTCCACCTGAGCTTCCACGTAAGAACTCTGGCTGCTCTAAGACTCCCATGCTGAAGTCTCGTGCAGAGAGCACCTACAGGTATCCGAAGGGGCCCGGCTGTTCTAGCCTCCAGCTACTTCTTAGGCTCCAGATGATTCCAGACCCAGCCACTGTCTGATTGCAGCTCTGTAAGAGAACTTGAGCCAGAACTGCTTGGCTGAGCCCAGGTAGTCCCCAGTGAGATAATACTAAAGGATTGCTATCATTTGAAACCACGATTTTGGGGTCGTGGTAGAGCACTAGATCACCGGAACATTCTTGTATGCAAGGATGAAGCAGAAAACCATTCTTCTTTTTTTCTTTAAATTTTTTATTTTTGTGTTAATCACCATACATTACATCATTAGTTTTTGATGTAGTGTTCCATGACTCATTGTTTGTGCATAACACCCAGTGCTCCACGCAGAACGTGCCCTCTTTAATACCCATCACCAGGCTAACCATCCCCTCACCCCTCTCCCCTCTAGAACCCTCAGTTTGTTTTTCAGAGTCCATTGTCTCTCATGGTTCGTCTCCCCCTCCGATTTCCCCCCCTTCATTCTTCCCCTCAGCAGGAAACCATTCTATGAAACTCTCTGGTGTATTCATTGTTGGGCAATGCCTACCACATCATTTTCTCTTAGATCTTAATATCAGGAAGAGTTGCCCTTTCTTGGACAACTAATGTACTTTTACTTTCATATCTTTTTGCTTTGGTTGCTGGGAAGCTCAAAGGTGAATTCTTGCCCCACCTTTATAACTCAATAGGACTATAGAGAATTTATTTCTGTGTGTTTACTCTTCCTTTGGTCTCATCTTATTATTCTCTTTACCTTTTTTTCTTTTTAAAAACTTCACTGCAGTGTGGACATTGTCAAGCTACTTCCAACAATGGATGCGGGTCATGTTGAGCATTTGCTGAACCGATGTGTGCTGTAAACTCAGCCAGTGGGTTAGTGATGATGGCTGGGAGAACTCTGGCATTTTATCACTCTCAGGTGGCCTTAGTTCATAGGAAGGAAATGAAACTCTGAGAAGCAGAGTGACAGTTGAGGGGTATGTGGAGCTGATGGACAACAAAAACTCAGCCCAGGTGAAGCTGGCTTACCACCCACTCACCCACATGGTGTCCGTGGGTCAGATACTGGTTCCTTACAAGGGGCCCACTCTGGGGATGGGACAGTGGTACCAAGGTAAATAAGACCTCGATGAGGGACTGACCCTCAAGATTGTGCCCAGTGGGAAATAGTACACATGTGTAAACATGAAGTCATATGTATCATAAACGATGCACGAATTCAGAATAGTGAGGGATCACTTGCAAATGGAGGATCATGGGATGCCTCACGAAAGAGTGCTGCTGGGCCAGGCCTGGATGGGGTGCTGTGACTCACCTGTGTAGACACCCATGGACAGGATGAAGGGCAGGCAGGACTAGCCGCAGCGGGTTTCATGCTGGGAATGCTGGGCACTATGGCATTTGGCCAGGAAGATATTTTGAGCAGCAGAGATTGTGACATGTCCCAAATTATACTATGCAAGTACTTGCTTACTCTTCTGTTTATGAAACCAGCTCTGTCCAAGGGCATGTGACCTGCACATGTGGATGGGATGGACTCAGAGAGAGAGACAGATGCTAATTAAGGCTTCCACAGAGCTGACTGCTCAGAAAACCCAACACATGGGGCTATGTTCTGAGGTAACTGCTTAAAACCTTTTATCAACAAATAGCACTTTGGCTTCAATGTGGAGAGAATGCTGGAAGAGATTCTACCGCCTTGAGCAGCCATGCAAACAGAGAACATCTCAGGACACGTCTGCGGAGCCCAGCAGTGTGCTCACCTGCTTCTGAGTGTCTTTTCTTTCTTGTAGCCTCCTTGTGACTATGGGAGCCTTGTGTTCTGTTGCCAGGACGCCCAGCAGAGCTGAAGAGTGGGGCTTTGTGGGGACAGCTCTGAAGTTCCTTCCTGTGCTTGATTGATTGGTTACAACTAGTAATAGGTGGTTTTCCTGAAAGTCCACAATTGCCTCTTGAAATAGGAAAACCCCAGGTCAGATGGGTAGGATATTGTTAATGGTGTGAAAACTTTTTCCGGGCCATTAAAACAAGATCCTTCCCCTTGCCTACAAGTGAAAGTTTAAACAAACTTCCTTTCTTGGTTAGGATAACAAAAAAAACAATGTCTGATTACAGCAAAATCCAATGCCATTCTGCCAGATTCTTCTGGGCACACACAACCCCCAAAGGGCAGGACCCTGCCAGTGTCCAGACTCGGAATCCAACCTCTTGGGGTCCTTCCCACAGAGTGCTTCCAATGGTGTTAAACCACCCATAATCGCAGCTGCTATATTCGCTTTGCACTGTGCCATCCAGCCTATAAATCATTTTCCTATTTGGTGTCTCATCTAATCCTAATCACAGCTCAATGAGGTGAAGATTACTCTGCTACTTTTGCAGAGGAGAAAACTGAGGACTGGATAATTTAAGCATCTTATCCTAAATCTCAGGGCAGTATCAGTGGAGGGGTTTCCATCTGGTCTTGAGGGTCGAAGACCATTTGTGCTCTTGAGCAGGGTCTGAAGAGGCGAGTCAGGTCTGGGAACCACAGGTGGAAGGGTGACCACAGAGGTACATTGGGCAAACATCTGATCATCTGAGCAACCGTCTAAAAGGGGCAGCCTTTTACCAGCCTTCCTTCTGCCCGGGAAGGTCATGAATTGGTATAAGAGATCCCCGGATCCAGAAGTGACCAAAGTTATCGTGTAGTTCAAATCCTTCTTTTTTCAGATGAGCAATCAGAGGCCCAGAGGACACAAATGTCTTGCGGAGACTCACACAGCCAACTGGTGCAAGCTGAGACTGTTCCCCAGTTTTCTGGATCTTATGCAGGAATTTCTCCTGCTTCCCCTGAACACTCTTCCTGCCACACTCTCTCCTTGGATGAGGTAGAAATGCGTTTACAAGGAGAGGCAGTTGGGCGTCCCTTAGGTAAGCGAGCTCATTCAACAATGGCTGGTATTCATCAGTGTGCCGGGTCTGTTTATTGACTTCACATACCTGATTTGTAATCTTCAGAAGGACTCTGCAAGTGTTGTCTCTGTGAGGAGATGAGCTAGGGATGAGGAGGGGCTTGGAGGGAAAATAGGAGCTTTCTCTGCTGTGCTGTGTGGCCTCTGTAATAATTTATCTCTTGTCCTAGAAAACAGAATGTCTGCTTTTTTTTTTTTAATATGGCCAAGTATCATTTTTGGGAAACCATTAAAATTCAAGTTGTCTGTGTTTATTCCTAGAACTATATTTGATTAAAAGGGAGATAAGGGAGACGAATCAGTTATCCCTTTCAGACAGCGTCCTTAGAAGCCTTGATTTTTTTTCTCTTGTGAAGGAAAACCAACAACTTTTTAAAAAGCTGTAACTCAAGTCATATGCTTAAGGATTTCTTTTTTAGAAGAGAGACTTTTTTTAACCCCTATTCATCTAGAGTGCTGGGGGGCAGAGCTCTAGAGGCTCTTTTATATTAATTAGTTCTTCCCTTCAAGTACTAATACCTTCAGGAGCACAAAGCATATTCAACATTTATATCTCCTTTAGACTTTCTCTGGTGCACCTGCTTTCCTCTTAGCATCTGTGACAAGCCTTCTAAATTAAAAAAAAAAAAAAAGCACCTTTTTTTTTTTTTAAAACTTGGACAACTTTGAGGAATGGAGAGATATGAGTGCCATGCCTCCGAAGAAGAATGTGGACCACAGATGGGCAGCCTGGGATTGCTTGGCACTGGAGAACCAGCAAGGAAGTGTGCCAGAAGGTGGAGATATGGAACTGACAGAGAGGGAGTTGGGACAGTGTCAAAGTGAAATTTCTCCATTTCCATTTTTTTCCCCTGACCCCTCATGGCTATTCCTGGCCAGTGTGCCCCCCAATTCTGACACGACATAAGTGTCTAAGTACCGGCTAGCAGTTTTGACCGTCCCCAAGCACCACACTGAAATGTTATGTTGTGCCTTTCAGTGTGATTCCACACATGTGCCTCTGTCATTCGACTCCATCCCTTCTCACACGGACCCTCTGCTTCTACCTGCACCACCCAGAAGGGTCACATCCTAGATTGCCCCCACAGAACTGGAGGAGGAGCCTCTCCCACTGAGAGCAGGTACCTCAGTGTCAAACCCATTGTGATGATGACTCCAAATCTGATGTTGCCGGCTTCTGGTGCCTGTGGGTTTCCTGGTTCCTAACTGCTGGCTGGGTCTTTAACATCCTGAGAGGTTAATCTTGACTCCGGAGAGGTATCTGATTCCTGACTGTTCATTTGGCTTCTGAGCCCTGTTGGCTTTCCCCATTTCCAACCCCTACCTGTAATTCCCAGATTTGTTCTATTTTTCTGCCTGGCTTCCCACCCTGGCTCAGGACCCCTCATGAGCAGCAGTCCTGACCAATAGGGAGATTCCATCTCATTGAGCAGCCAAGTAAACAAGAGGACCATGGAACGGTCAACAACCTCATGTTACCATCTAGCAACTGGCAAAATTCTCATGGCCTCTTTGATGATGGAGCTGTTTTATACGGAATGAGAGTTCAAAGAATGCTTGAACAAAAGAAATATTTTGTAACCAAGGAGCAATAATTGTTATTCTTGCCAGTTGTTGAGTTAGCTAGGCTTCTATAAATTATAACATAGTGTTGGAAATTTATACTGAGTTCCTGTGGTGGCCTGAAATTGGGGTCAGCTCACCTCTCCAAAGAAGACCAGACATGTTCCTGTGATGTGGGTTCATGAATGATAATTTTGATTGCTTCTTCCTCATTCTAAAAGTGAACAAAACATTCTAAAAGTCAGTTTCCCCACAGAGTCTAGATTTTTGACGTAACTTTACCTGTGTGAAATCCCAACTTACTTAATAGGGTATTATCAAAGGAAGGGGAATTTCCCATCCAAGATAACTAACCCAAATCAAAACAAAACTCAATATCTGATTCCAGCAGAGCTCTGGCACTTTGTCTCACAGGTTTGTCGAGAATATATAACCATGGATAATTTCTTCGGCAAAGGAGACTGGATCAACTATTAACCATTTTCTGGGAATACATTAGGCATATGCAAATTAAGGTAGGGGGGGTCCTTGGGGTCCCTGGGTGGCTCGGTCAGTTAACTGTCTGCCTTCTGCTCAGGTCACAATCCCGGGGTCCTGGGATCATCGGGCTCCCTGCCCAGTGGGGAGTCCGCTTCTCTCTGCCCCTCTCCCAGCTCGTGCTCTCACTTTCTCTCTCTCTCTCTCAAATAAATAAATAAAATCTTAAAAAAAATAGGGTGGGTCCTCAAATATCGATTCTTTCAGATCACTGTTCTTAAGAACTCACGTTGAGCTTATTTCTAAATGTATGACTTTATGGCAGTTAAGTCAATGAGTCAATGCCAACTCTTGGAGTCTATGATTTTAAGGGCATGTCATCAACCACAGTCCTAACCCAAATCAAGCAATTTCAGGTGTGGCTCTCAAAGTTGTTGAACTCTACAATGTCATACTTGACTATAGGCGTAGCAGTGTTTGCACTGCAGGGACTTGGGGGGTTGCTGGGAATGCTGGCCTTGGGAAGGATTTGGGATGGTGCTTTGCAATCCTGTGACACACCAGTGTTCCTTCCCGTCATCAACTTGGCATTGGCTGGATCAACAACAGAGCACTATTCCTGGTTAATGTTGAAATTCTCTACTGTCTTTTGAAATCCTAAGTAAAGATTTCCTCCCATTGTGTAAATCAAGAAGTCTGATGAAGTATTATGTTTGGCATTCTGCTTCTGGAAATCTCTCTTACAGGGGCCACCTATAGGTGCACAAGAGTGGCTCGAGTGACCATTAGTGCTGATGGTACAACAGAGGGTGCAAGCCGAGTCTTCGTGGCAATAAATCCCATCCTCGAGGAACAGAGGCAAAGATAAGCAGGGGCATGTCTAAGAGGGATGCAGCAACAACTCAGAGATCGATCACTCAGACAACCAAGGTTGTAGAGAGCAGAATGGGAACACCAGGAAAGCAATCCCTGATAAACCAGTGCAGTAATTGGAAGTGTTTCTGAGGGTGTGAAGGCGGACTGGGGAGGCCTCCAGGGTGAGATAAGGCAAGCAATCAACATGTCAAGGTAATTTGCTAGCAGTTCTGGCTTTGGGTTGAGGTGTATAAACCTGCCTGCTGTGATGTATGAAGCCTGCTAACCTGAGGAAGCTGGGCCACAGAAGGACGATAGCAAAGTGGAGGCTGCTTGGGACTGACAAGAGGGACCACCTGTCTCTACAAATGTGACATCTGTCCCGATGAAGGCAGACCCTCATTACAAAGTGCGTACACGGCCCGCGGGGTGGGCATGGCCTCCATCGAGGACAGCAGGGCGTTTCTCACTTCCCTTAATTGTGCAAGTGGTTCTTACGGACTGATGCTCTCAAAAGCTGCAAAATGGGTCTAAAGGCTTCGTGAAAGTTCATCTGTACTGGCCAAAGGGACACTAACTTTAACTCTCTGAACCCGCACGAACTTTACATACCCCTGGCTGTCTCACTTGAGCCCACCCAGATTATGTACCACTCTTCACTTTGTTAATCTCCCACCTGACTCTGCATGCTTCCCGCTGTCCTGCTAAGCTCACACCTACTGTACATACCCCTCACCATCTCGATTTCACGTCCATTGTGTGCTGAGCTCAGCTGAGATCTCACAACCCAGCTCACTGACTTTATACAGATTGTGGATTGCTGTGAAAGCATTTGCTTTTTGCCCCCTCAATATCTATTTTTCCATTCTGCCTCGAAGTAAACCCTGGTTCATCGCCCTTACGTTTGGTTACAAGCAAAGTCTGGCCAATGGTATTTAAGCAAAAGTTGTGGGTGCCTGGGTGGCTTAGTTGGTTAAGCGTCTGCCTTCCGCTCAGGTCATGATCCCGGGGTCCTGGGATTGAGCCCCACATCGGGCTCCCTGCTCAGCAGGGAATCTGCTTCTCCCTCTCCCGCTCCCCCTGCTTATGCTCTGTTTCTCTTTCTGTCAAATAAAAAAATAAAAATCTTAAAAAAATAAACAAAAGTCATTAGGTGGGACTTCTGGGAAGGTTCCTTGAAAGTGGACAGAATGCCAGGGCATAATCTTTTGTCCTTAGTCTTTTTTTATCTTTTCTGCTAGTTTTGAAAACAGATATGATGGTTTAGATCTCATCAGTCATCTTGTAACTTTGAGAACGGGAGTCACCGAGTAAGAATGGTTGGTTCATAAGTTCGAGGAAACTTAGGTTCTTGACAACTTTGTGGAAATACATCACCACCCTCTGTGCCTTGTATCTTTTGATTTCTTGTATGTGACAAAATGAACACTTTGTTTTGCTTAGGCTGCTGTATTTGGGCCTCCATTACTACAGCTGGATGCAATTTCTCCGGACACAACCCTCACCATGCTTCTGAGTCCACCCTGACTGTGCACCTGCTCTCCAGCCCCTCGGCCAGTGTGCGTCCTCTGCATATTATCATCTGACCATGATGTTGCATAAGTGGGACAACCGTCTTTTTTGTTTTTAATGCCAAGATGAGTCTGTGCATTTTCCTTTCAGCTTATCCAGTTGTATAAAGTGCAATGGATCAGACTCTCTGAGGTTCATAAATCACATTCTATAAATGTTAATGGAGCAAGTGAAACCAGTACAGCAGAGTTTACACAGAAAGCAGCAGTTAGGTGGTACAGAGAGGTTTGGGAATCAGTGATTCTTCCTTCTCTGGGTAAGCACCGAATCATGTTGTACTGGTACTTCTGCACCATGGAGGGTGGCATGGGATGAGGTTAGCAGTGGCAGGCTTTATGACTTCCTAATGTAAAGCTGAGTCACACCCACTACAATTCCCAAAGGGTTATATTTGATAAAAAAATACACACTAATTTTTTACCTTGTCTTGAACCTCTCCCCCTAAAAATCCAGGAGAAATAAAACTCAAGATAGGGAGATTACAGCTGGAAGCCAGGCAGTGGGCAGATGGGCTGCCCAACAATGGGGCCATGATGTGAATGTTCCCCTGGGGGGGCGAACAGCAGGGGCTACCTCATCCCACCTGCATGGGCTCGGCTGCTGGCAGAGCCCTTGGGCCAGCACTGTGGTGAAACTCTTGCTTTGCTTCCAGTGCCTCCTTTTTCTTTTGGGGAAAGCCCCTCCCCCAGGCTTCAGCATAGTTGGGGGGCGGTCCTTTGAGAAGACAAGTATTGAGGGGAGGGGCTCCTCCACCAAGGGCTCTTCAGGTGGTAAAGAGCAAGGTGGAAAAGGGTGTGATTGGAATCTTTAGGAAGGAAATGGTTCTGTAGGCACAAACCAGCTTGTCGTGTCCCATCAGAGCTAGGAGGCATGGCTTCAAACCTGCAAGCAGTAGATTTGGGATAGCAACGAAAAGATGATTTTAACTGAGGCGCTTTTGGGCGTCTGGACTCCGCACTTCTAGGCCTCTACTCTTCTCGCCCCGTCGAAGTGCCTAGGAGTGGTGAGGGTGGGTCTGCATGAGACACTTCTTCACTACCAGCTGTGACTGGCAGGTGGGGCCTGTGATGCTTCGGTGGCCTCAGGTTATTTGTCAGACCTGGGGTTCGGGGGAGTCACATGTGTGAGTCATGCTCACCCCCTCATTTTGCTCCATATTGATTCCACAGGCATTGACATTCACACATTCATTTCTCTGAAAAAATAACAAGGAGAAAACAATAAAAATGATTTTTCAGTGATGGATTTCCTGTCTTCTGCACCTCAGGAGTCCTACGTCCTGCCCACCTCAGCCTTTGGATATCATTTCTTTCTTTCTCTTTCTTTCCTTCCTTCCTTCTTCTTTCTCTTTCTTTCTTTCTTTCTTTCTTTTTCTTTCTTTCTTTCTTTCTTTCTTTCTTTCTTTCTTTCTTTCTTTCTTTCTTTCTTTCTTTCTTTCTTTCTTTCTTTCTTTCTTTCTTCTTTCTTGCTTTCTTTCTTTCTTTCTTTCTTTCTTTCTTTCTTTCTTTCTTTCTTTCTTTCTTTCTTTTCTTCCTTCCTTCCTTCTTCTTTCTCTTCTTTCTTTCTTTCTTTCTTTTTTCTTCTTTCTTTCTGCTTTCTTTCTCTTTCTTTTTTTCTTTCTTTTCTTTCTTCCTTTCTTAAAGATTTTATTTATTTATCTGAGAGAAAGAGCACAAGCAAGGGGAGCTGCAGAGGGAGAGGGAGAGGGAGAGCTCTCTGCTCCCGCTGAGCAGGGAGCCCGACGTGGGGCTCGATCCCAGGACCCCAGGATTGGGACCTGAGCTGAAGGCAGAGGCTTCACAGACTGAGCCCCGCAGGTGCCCCCGGATATCATTTCTACGTGGACAACAGACCCCGTAACAAAGAAGCTGTTGCTTCAAGTGTTCACTCTTTCCAGTCTGTGCTGTGATATTGCTGGTTGGTAGGGACAGGTCACTTACCCTGCTTGGGCCTCAGCTTCCTGGTTTGTAAAATGAAGGCAAAACTTGCCCTGAGGACAAGTCACTCCCTTAAGCCACCAGCAAGTGGGCGGCAGAGACTAGGTCTCCCGATCCCCTTTGCTTCTTTCCTCATGACCCCAGTAGCTCACAGCTTGTTGTGAAAGTCAGATGAGGTGAGGAGCTGAAAGGCATTTTATGTTTTGAGAAGTGACGTGAAGA
This sequence comes from Zalophus californianus, assembly GCF_009762305.2. Classification (NCBI taxonomy): domain Eukaryota; kingdom Metazoa; phylum Chordata; class Mammalia; order Carnivora; family Otariidae; genus Zalophus; species Zalophus californianus. The sequence continues at coordinate 4,485,670 of NC_045604.1, read as the reverse complement.
TCAGTGTGATTATTGATGGGGATTTATGCTCCTTAACAACACGAGTGGCAGACTGAGGCCTTTGCTTGTGGAGAAAATCACTTCCCCTCGCTGCTTTGTTTCTCCTACAAGCCTCAGGGGAATGGCTTGTAGGCTTCTTGAAGAGTCGACTAACACTTACCAGGCTTAAACTACAGTTAATGAGGCTTCTGTTGGCCTTTTCTAGTGTGTGAGTCTTCTCTGATCTCACTGTTAGCTAGAGCTAGCAGTCCCTTGCCGCCAGGCACCGCGGTGACTCTACCCCTTAGGTCAACTGTGTACGTGAGCGCGTGTGTGCTGCTGTGTGCACCATATTCGTGGGTATGTGTGTGGGTGTGTCTATGCATGTCTGTGTGTGTGTGTGTGGGGGGGCATGGGAATGTCCATGTGCGTGCATGCATGTGCACATGTGTGCATGTGGGCCGTGTGTGCATGTGTGTGGGGCTCTGTGTGCACATTTGTGTGCGCACGTGTGTGCGTGTATGGCCCTCTCAAGAATCATGAGGATCCTGTGTTCCTGTGTTCTATCTCCCTGGCTCACAGCCGCGCTCCCGTGCCAGTGAGGCCTGTCCTCAGGGAAGCCCTCTGGAGAGGAAGACTCTAAGGACATTTCGAGGAGTCCTGGAGCCAGAGCAGGCTGCCTTCGGTGGGGACCTCATCAAGGGCCAGTCTTTGGAGGGAGGTGATGGGGAGGCAGCCTCTGAGGTGGTTGGTCCCAGGAGCAGCTAAGCTGGTGCACAGGGGCTGCCTGCATCCCTTGCCTGGCCTGGGGGCCTGGAGCCAGCTGGGCTGTCCCCAACCCCACTGCAGCTTGGGGGGTGCTGGCTCCTCCCATGGGGGGGCTCAGGCTGTGCAGTGGGGGGTCCGTACCAGGGTCAGCTCCTCCCTTTCCAGCCCAATGTGAACCTGGAGGGGGGGGCAGATACATTCCTGAGAGGAATGAGCTTCCTTAACAGGGTTTGCTCACCACCAATAATAGCACTGTAGGATTCTTGAAACTAAAGAGGGTCTCAGAAACCTTATGGGGCAAAGAGTCTGTTTCACAGATGAGGACGCTGAGGTCAGAGAGCTTCAGTGATTTGTCCCAGTGTCTGCTGCCCAGCAGGACCTGTTAGGGTGATAGTGTTCCTTGAATTCTCATTAAAGGATCTTTCCTACTGAATCTTTTTTGTAATCAGGAAGAAGACAGTCTTTTGATGAATAAATACAGGAGGGTTAGGGCAGATGCAAGAATTACCTGATTCATTATCTGGCAGCAGAAGCCTCTCTAGGAGAAATGGCTCTGAGTTAGTTTTAAGAAACAATCAGGGTCACAAAAACGCACAAATAACTTGTAATGTCCCATTCACATTTCCCAGGCTCTTCATTTCTCTTTCTGTTTGTGGTTCCAACTTCCAGTTGGAAGTTGGAAGCTCTATCTTAATAAACTAAAAAAAGTACCCATAGGAGCCTCTAGAGGATGTCTACCTTTCTCCTTCCTCCCCCTCCTGCACCCTCTCCTCTTTCTTGTCCACAAACACTGGTTCTTCTGAAAGCCCCAAAAGGAAGAGAATAGGAAAGACCCAGTTCCTTCATCTTGATCCCCACTGACTGATGTCCTTTGGCGCTGGGGAAGGGGGAGCTGGGCTTAATTCCAAGGCTATGTGCAGCCAAGAACTGGAAATGGAACACAGTTTTCTTCTTCTATTTAAAAAAATTTTTATTTTAAGTTTATTCTCCAAAGGTAGACCCTGAGACATGGGCTTGGGTGCAGATAGTTTGTCAGGCAGGTGAATGAGAATGCCCAGGTGAGACAGTGAGAAAAGTGGGGCAGGGGAGTTTGGTTGTTTAAATCAGGACCCAAATACAGTCCTCACATTTCATTGGTTTATGTGTCTCCTAAACCTCTTCATAGGCTCCCTGTTTGTCACCTTTTGCCCCTGTAATTTGTTTATTGAAGAAACTGGGTTGGGGTACCTGGGTGGCTCAGTCAGTTAAGCCAGCCGGCCCTTGGTTTCGGCTCAGGTCATGATCTCAGGGTCCTGGAATAGAGCCTTCCCTTGGCTCCACGCTCAGCAGGGAGTCTGCTTGAGATTCTCTCGCTCTCCCCCATCCCTCCCCTGCTCAAATAAATAAATACATCTTTTTAAAAAAGAAAGAGACTGGGTCTTTTTACTGATTGGATCCCCATGGTAAAACTTAATATGTTCCGCCATATGCTGTATTTCGTATACATTATTATTAGATATAAAGGTAGAAATTTGTCCCAGTTTAATAAAGATGATAAAATAATGATAGATATTCTGATTGTTAGGCTCCATTCATTTTTATTATCACTATTTTTTATAATAGATTTTATATTTTAGAACAGTTTTAGATTTACAGAAAAATTGGGAAGATAGTACAAAGGGTTCCCCATATACTCCCCTACCCCTGACAATTTCCCCTACTATGAACATTGTACTTTAATACGGTACATTTGTTGCAGTTAATGAACCAATATTGATGCATTATTATTACCTAAAGCCCCTGGTTTATTCGGATTTTCTTAGTTTTTCCTGAATGTCCTTTTTCTATTGGAAGATTGCATCCAAGGTGACATTACATTTATTGTCGAATCTCCTCAGCCTCCCCTGGATGGTGACAGTTCCTCAGACCTTCCTGGTTTTTGATGGCCCTGACAGTTTTAGAGAGTGCTGGTCAGTATATTGTAGGGCACTCCGTGATGGGCATTCATGGGGCATTCCTCTCATGATTAGACTGTGGTTGCCGGTTTGGGGAGTCTGATCACAGAGGTGAAGTACCACTTTCATCACATTACAGCTGGAGTACAAAACTGTGACATGATCTGTGACTGTCAGTGTTGACTTAGCCCCCTGGCAGAGGTGGTGTTTGTGGGGTGTCTCCCCACCCCGCCTCCCTGCCTCCCTGCCCATTGGAAGGGGGTCACAAAGCAGGGCCCACACCTCTGGAGGGGGGTCACCCCCAACCTCTCCTAATTGCCCCCTCCTTGAGGGGGGAGTGTGTATGTAAAGTCATTTGGAATTCCTCTGCGTGAGATGTCTGTCTCTTCTCCCACATATTTATTTACTGAATCCTCGATTTATATCAGTATGAACTCATAGATATTTATTTTACATCTTAGGCTGTAATCCAATGCTGCTTTATTTTGTTGCTCCAGTTATTCGAACTCTTTCATGAAGTTGGGTCTCGTGTCGCTCTGACACCCCCCTTCTCATTGTGGGTTATTACTTACCACTTTTCAGCATTCCTTAGCTTCTGGGCTCCATTGGCTTTAAGGAAGAGAAACTCCATTTGCCTCAAGTCTTGAGTGAGGGGATTACATTTTATGGCAGGAAGTACACAAAGATTACTCTCCTCGTCTAAGGAAATGTGAGAGCTAGTTTTGCTTGACTTCCTAAACCCCTGGGGTCAACAGCCCACGCCACATCCCCCATCCATGCTTAATCCTTTGAGCTCCTTCCAAGTTATATGGCCCAAGTCGCAAATTCTCTATCAGGAAACTTACATATGAGGTTCTAGCCCCTGATTCGATTCTCCTTAACTCTGTTGAACAAGACATTTAAAAACTGCCTGACTTGCAAATGGATTTATTTCCCGAATTTCCAATTTCTCTGATTTATACCAAAAAGACTTTATCAAGACTTATCGAGTGACCCTTAATTTTATCCATTGCCCTTTAGAAGTCTCTGTTTAACCCGACATACATAGAAAGGTTTAGAAAATTTTGAATATTAATTTTAACACACCAGGGTTAATATAATATTTTGATAACATACATTTTATTATGTACTTTCTAGGGGGAGCAGTAAAAAAAATCTTAGCCCTGGAGATTTAACTCTGTCAGTGTGTGAAAATTATCTGCCTTATAACCTAATGATGGTGGGCTGCCAGTTATCATGCTAGGACAACATGCATAAACGATTACCCTGGGCACAATGAGGCCTATGTTTACTCTTTCTAATGAGCAAAACCACTCTTCATTGTCAAACAAATCAGCCAAATCAACTTCTCTTCTGTCAGAAAAAGTCTGACTTCATATTTAACCCAAATAAACATGCTATTATGCATTTCCATGACAACCAGCTCACTTCTGAACACAGTGACTAGCTGGGGATGAGAGGGTCCCATTTCCTCTCACATCAATTTAAAAAGATGGCAAGTTTAACTCTCTCGATTTTATAATATTTACAATTTAAATGGTAACATCCGTTACTCCCTGTAAGTCAGAACTTTGCTTTTTTTTTTTTTTTTTTTTTGCAAACAAGGCTTGTTTATCAATAAAATCTTGTTCCCAAGCTAAAGCAAGGTTTAAAGCTTGGATGAAAGGAATGAAACTTAGTTCCTGCATAGTCACTGTAACAATCAGGACAGTTTACATCATTGTAAGTCTCGGTGCAAAGTGAAAATCTGGGGCCTCTTGTTCAAATGTTAAGTATTTCAAGACGGCAACGATGAAGCCTTAAGGCTGGCATATGGACGCTTCTAGGCAGGGACCCCCGAAGAGTAGGGCCCTGTGTGACCCCCACGAAGCTGGCCTGGACAACAGTCTGTCCACAGAGACCCTAGTCCCATTCCTAGTGTAGGCCAAATCCCGTGTGGTTAAGAGTTTCCAAATTATGACAGTAACATCACCAGGACACTCTGCATACATTTTGTTCTCCGTAAATGTGGACACAATGTACTGACTGGAAGCATCTGTGGGTTTTCCTATCTGTATGTCATGGGACATTAATCTACCACAATCTTTTCCATACTCTGGTGCACAATTTTCTTCGTGCCTCAGTGTCCTCATCTGGTAAAATGGGGATAATGCACATAACCTGAATTGTGAGGACTAACCAGGTTAATATCGCAATGTGCTTAGAATGGTGTCTGTAAGGCTTCTTGGTATAATTATCATTATTGTCCCTGTAATTATTCTGTCATTTCATTCACAATACAGACTACAATTATATCAGAACAGGGACTTGATTTAATGGTAGTGACAGAGTCGGCATATAAAATCCTTTCCCTATTAACAGTATATCAGGAGCATAACTTTTTCCATATTTATGCAAGATTTTCTACTTTTCACTGGAAAAATAGTGACACTAGTGAGCGAGCTGACTCAAATCAGCCCTGAAAACTCGATTTAAATGGGAACTGACTGGGTCCTCTCTGCTCCCAGCCGCCGCACACGAACGTGGGGCTGCCTTCTCTGGTGAGTGGCCCAAGCACCAGCGTGGGTCACTGAAGACAGTACTGGAGGCGCCATTCGCAGGGACATTGCAATCATCATTAAGTGAGCCAGAAGGATATTGTTTTGATTGCTATGGGTTCTAAATCTTCACGCCAGCATTAGAATCGAACCTCTTCCAAATCCTAGGACATCGAAGACCAGAGAGAAGCAATAGCCGCACAAATTAATGTGCGCTCCTCTCGCTCTAAGGGGACCTTCAAACAGGTATCGCATTTAAGAGTCAAAGTGTTATTCCTCCCACATTCCTGACAAGGAGGACACACACTCACTGAAGGCTGACGGTGAGGGAGCGGAGGGTTTAGCTAATACCTGTGAAGAATGGCACCCATAGAAGGCAGAAAACTGTCCGGTCTCTGGGAGGATTAATGCAATTCCGGCTGGAGAAGCCACCAGGTGAGCCGAGGGTTCCCTGTGCAAGAACTCACGGGAAGTACTCTGAAGTGTACACGGAAGGTCTAAACACCTCCCTCGTTGCAAGTACTCGTGTGAAATTCAAGATAAATTTTAGTCTCATCTTTGAAAACCAGTGTTTCCCCCCACTTTAAAGGGAATGAGGAGTCCCCCTTTTCCCCCACAAAGAAAGGGAGCCACATTAATATGTGTCTATTGCCATGACTCTTATATGAGTGCGGATCTCCAAAGCTTAGGGATTTTCCACAAGAGAGTGGGCTGTTCTGGTCAGGTTTTCTTTTTTAAGCTTTTTTATTTATTTATTGAGAGAGAGAGAGAGCAGAGGGAGTGAGAACATGAGTGGGGGGGTGGGAGGGGCGGAGGGAAAGGGAGAAGCAGGCTCCCCGCCGAGCAGGGAGCCTGATGCGGGACTCGATTCCAGGACCCTGGGATCATGACCTGAACCGAAGGCAGACGTCCAACTGACTGAGCCACCCAGGTGCCCCTGGTTACGTTTTTTAGTAGAGGGGTATTCCGCGACACAGAGCCAGATGAGTGTAAGAGAGCAGGTGCACAAGGCAAGCACATGAGCGCAAACAGTGTTACATAAAGCATTTGAGAAGTTAGCTCCATGAGAACTGTGGACTCCACAAGACGACTCGACTGGTCTGATGCAGACACATGAAAGCATAGCTTTGATTCAAAGCTGGAAACCTTCCACAGGAGCCTCACACCACTGGAAGTTGTACCGAGGCGGGCTAAGGTCAATCTGGGGCAGGGGGGTCAATGCGGCTGTCCTGATCCTCGGGCCTGAAGTAATGCTCAGCGAGAGTGAAGGCCTTCTGGTACCTCTCCTGGTTTTCACGGCTCTGTAAGAACTCAATTTTATTCACACCTAGAAAGAAGAGTGTGTGTGTGTGTGTGTGTGTGTATAAAAATGTGAAGCTTACTGATAATTTTACCACTGGCTTTCCTCAAAAGAATTAATTCATTTAATTTTACAGTCTGAATGTTCTATAAATAAATTACTGTACATCGCATTAGATGTTTTCATTCTGTGTTTGGCAGTGTTTTATGATGAGGATCACAAAGCAGAATTGTTATGAGAAATACACGTTATAGGTGAGAGTCATTATGTGTAAGTATTGGTGTTTTACTTTCAATTCTACTTTGATAGTGCTTGTTGAAAAACTTCCATTATATTTTTATTAGAGCTTGAGTCTCCCATAAAATCCCCAAACTGTTGCTTTTCTGTGTCTGACAGAATTCTCATGTCTGCTTTCTTCAAGATTCTGTTTCCTAAGGAGGAATCAGCCACAGCCTGGTGAATTTCAACAGTTTTATTTATTTATTTTATTATTATTTTTTAATCTTTTTTTTTAAGATTTTATCTATTTATTTGAGAGAGAGAATGAGATAGAGAGAGAGCATGAGAGGTGGGAGGGTCAGAGGGAGAAGCAGACTCCCTGCTGAGCAGGGAGCCCGACGCGGGACTCGATCCCGGGACTCCAGGATCATGACCTGAGCCGAAGGCAGTTGCTTAGCCAACTGAGCCACCCAGGCGTCCTCAACAGTTTTACATAATATACAACACCAACTCCTTTTACTAGAAAGTGACAGTGGGGTTCAAACCTGAAATCAAATACTTCTGTATTCGTATCCTGGGGCTGCTATCACCAGGCATCAGGAGCTGGGTGCCTGAAACAACAGAAATGGATGTTGCCCAGTTCTGGAGGCTGGAGGTCTGAAACCGAGGTGACAGCTGGGCTGGGGCCCTGGAAATCCCAGGGGGAGCATTCCTTGCTGCCTCCTGGCTTTTGGTGGTTTGCTGTTGGTCTGTGGTGGTCCTTAGCTGGATCTTCTTATAAGGACACCAGTCGTATTGAATGCATCAGCCCCCTCCCTGCACCCCACTTCAGGATGACCTCATCTTTTTTTTTAATTTTATTTTATTATGTTATGTCAGTCACCATACATTATATCCTTAGTTTTTGATGTAGTGTTCCACGATTCATTGTTTGCGTATAACACCCAGTGCTCCATGCAGAACGTGCCCCCTTTAATACCCATCACCAGGCTAACCCATCCCTTCACCCCCCTCCCCTCTAAAACCCTCAGTTTGTTTCTCAGAGTCCATAGTCTCTCATGGTTCGTCTCCTCCTCCGATTTCCCCCCTTCATTTTTCCTTTCCTACTATCTTCCTCTTCTTCTTCTTCTTCTTTTTTGACATATAATGTATTATTTGTTTCAGAGGTACAGGTCTGTGATTCAACAGTCTTGCACAATTCACAGGGCTCACCATAGCACATACCCTCCCCAATGTCTATCACCCAGCCACCCCATCCCTCCCACCCCCCACCACTCCTGCAACCTTCAGTTTGTTTCCTGAGATTAAGAATTCCTCATCTCAGTGAGATCATGTGATATTTATCTTTCTCTGATTGACTTATTTCACTTAGCATAATACCCTCTAGTTCCATCCATGTCGTTGCAAAGGGCAAGATTTCTTTTTTTGATGGCTGCATAATATTCCATTGTGTATATATACCACCTCTTCTTTATCCATTCATTTATTGATGGACATCTTGGCTCTTTCCACAGTTTGGCTATTGTGGACATTGCTGCTATAAACATTGGGGTGCACATACCCCTTCGGATCCCTACATTTGTATCTTTGGGGTAAATACCCAGTAGTGCAATTGCTGGGTCATACGGTAGCTCTATTTTCAACTTTTTGAGGAACCTCCATACTGTTTTCCAGAGTGGCTGCACCAGCTTGCATTCCCACCAACAGTGTAGGACGGTTCCCCTTTCTCCCGCAGTATGACCTCATCTTAACATAACTAATAATATCTGCAACAACCCTATTTCCAAATAAGTTCCCAGTCTGAGATATTGGGGGTTCAGACCTCAATATGTATGTTTTTCTGGGGGGGGAGGGTTACAATTCAGCCTTTCACAACATCCTATTACAAATTTTTTTTTATATCAAAAGGTGAAATTTTGGTGTGCCTGGGTGGCTCAGTCATTAAGCATCTGCCTTCGGCTCAGGTCATGATCCCGGGGTCCTGGGATCGAGCCCTGCATCGGGCTCCCTGCTCAGCGGAAAGCCTGCTTCTCCCTCTCCCACTCCCCCCGCTTGTGTTCCCTCTCTCGCTGTGTCTCTCTCTGTCAAATAAATAAATAAAATCTTTAAAAAAAAAAGGTGAAATTTTACTGGAGTTTTAATGATATCATTCAGATATTGGAAAAATTTGCATCACAAGATTTTTTTATCATAACTAATATACAACTAAATTTTAATTTTATATATGCCAATAACAATGTATGTTTGTTTTATGAATGATTAATTTTCAAATAATACATCTTACTACTTAGATTTGTATGTCCAAAGGCTATTGTACAAACCATTAAGAAATAACTTATGGAAAGGATCTTGTGATATAGATTACTACAATCAGTAAAGTCCAGATTAAAATGATGTCGATCGAATGTGATTATTAATTTTTATAATAAATTATAAAAATCAGATAACATGTCAACTGTGCTCTTTCTCATTGCTGAGTTTGTAATAATCCAATGTGGTGTGGGATGAAAATTTTATGAAACGATATCATAAAAGTCATAATATTTCTTCTGCAAATGCATGAGAACACATGTGTCAAACTGGGGTTTGGCTTTTGGAGGCAGGTAAGTCAGAATCATGGGTTAATATCAGAAGTCATCCCATTAGCTTCATTAGACATCATGATTCAACTTCTCCATACATTGGAGGAAAGAGAAAGGTATATAGTTCAAAGCTCATCAGTCTGGAAGCTAAGGGGTGGCAGGTGCTCCTCATTTGTTATGGTGAAATGGGAGGTAGGAGGGGACAGCCTCGCAGCTGCCTTGAGAACAAATGTGCTCAGATGGCTCAGCTCCAGGACTGACTCACACGGAAGTGGAGGCTCTGCAGATCGATGCACTTGCAAGGGCTTTGTGCACCCAGCTGTCTTGTAAGAGTTACTGGTTGGCTAAACTTAATGTCACACGTGGAAACTCGGCAGCAAAAGATCTGGGCAATGTACCCTTTTGCTTCCCAGGTATGGTAGAGCAGGAAGGGGAGCTGGGATGTGGAGATGTGGGTCTTGAGTGAACCAAACAAGTTTACAGAATTTACTACCTTCTGTGGAAATTACCAACAGATGATGAAGTGACCCTATCAGGGAGTACAGGGCAAAATCATAAAACTACACAGAATTATGTCTGCAAAGAGAGTCTTGAGAGAATCTGGACAACTCTTTCTATGCGTGCTTTATCGGGGTTCACGCACTTCTCATGTCAGTAATTTGTATTTCCGATGTCTGTTTCATTACTGTTTATTGTAGCAAACAAAAACAAAACCCTCAAGTGAAGTCTGTGCATTTTCTTGGAGGGGGAAGGGCAAACAGCCAGAGTGGAGCTCAGGAGACACGGGTTCTGTAGCCTGGCGAGTGAGAAGCCTGAGCAGGGTCTTTGAAGAAGAGGGTGGAGCAGGCTGAATCCAGAGTCCTCAAGGGGAGGGTGGGGGCCGGGGGGGTCCTCGGGCCAGCGCTGGGCAAGATGGCTGCACCGCAGGGGTACCTCAGGCCTGCTGTGTGTTAGTGAGTATTCTCCAGCAGACCCTGCTCATTACTGTTCCTGGCTCCTGGCCTGGAAAGTGGCCAGAGTCCTTGCACTTTGGTGTCCTCCCAGGAGGCCATCGTAAGGGCCAGGGCACTGGACCAGGCAGGCCCGCCAGGCTGTGCAGTTTCGGTCCGGTCACCTGATGTCTCTGAGGTGTTGGAGCTGGGTGACCTCTAATGTCTGTCCTGCTCCGATGCTCAAATGTGTTTGCCCCTGAAGCATGGGTGCTCTGTTCACGTTGTTTCCAGAGTCCTAGCACAGGAGCAATGGAGAGGGGGAGGGGAAGTCTTGTCTATTCCTCTGTCCTGCCCCATCATCCTTGACTTTGGATCTGCACCCCCTGAGCCAAGCCCTGCAGTAACACGGTTGTCCAATGTGTAACCCACGCTGTCGGGGAACGACTCTGCTTCCTCTCTTGGTAAAGCTTTCAATCTTGGCTTCCTGCTGTGGTTGTGAAACATCGTCTGCCTGACTGGTTGCTCCCTCCACTCCTCTGGAGGGCCCGAGTCTAGGCTGTACCTGTCAAAGCCCCGGGTGGAGGGTGGAGGGCAGCTACGTTCATTCCATAAAATGGAGGTGAAGACTTTCTTCCTTCTGGCTTGGTGTTTTACCTCCTGGCTTTCCAAGAATGGCCACCCAAGGTAGCAGGACCTGGGAAACACAACCAGCTGCCCCTTGTTTCCAGGTTGGCAAACATTTTCTCACAGAGTTGGAACACCGGCAGGCTCAGGAGACTTTCATAAGTATTCCTCATTGCTTCCCCTCTTCTGGAATGATCCTGCTGCCTTGACCCTGGAGCCCAGACTCCTGGCCTGAGGGGCTGAGTCTGGGAAATCATTCACATTCACATACCAGCTGGGATGTCCCCATTGCTGTGGGTATAAATGCAGAAAGGGGGAGATCTTGAGACGGTCACATCCCAGCCACCAAGGCCCTGGGGCGGTGGCTTCCCACACCCTCTCCATGGACACGTCTGGGAGGCTCAACTGCAAGCACAGCAGTGAGTGGATACGAGAAGCTGTTGCTGTTTCCCGGTGCTTGCCATCTGCCGTGGTTTCGCCCAGGAAGGGTGAGGTTGGCCGGGGCTGTGCCCGAGGTCTGGTCTGAGGGAACAGAGGTTGCTCAGAGCACATGCAGGGAATCCACAGCCTGGGGGAGGGCTAAGGGGCAGGGTGGGACGTGTGGTTACCTCATTTGTACAGAGAAGTGAGAGAAGAGGTCTTTGCGTTCCAAGCCATGCAACTTCTTTCCTCTACTTTGCTCTCCCACAGACACAAGCAGGAAGGCCTTTGTTCCGCATCAAGCGGGGTGATGTCTCTGTCCCACTTGAGGGGCAGCTAGAGAAGCCACAGAGTCCTTCACAGCTGTGGGGCAGGTTCTGTCCTAATGTCACCCCTGGGGCAGGCTCTAGGCATAGAACATCCTGGAGCAAGAACATGCATCTTCCTCTCTGAAGAGAAGGGTCCGTGGGTGGTTCTGAGATGTATTTCAAGATCCTACAGAGTGCCGCCCCTGGTCCAAAGCATGTGTGTTGGGGCTGGGAGCCTGGCCCGGGGATTGCGGAGCTCTAGGCGGTGGGACAGCCATGGCGGGGAGGAGTCTGGAGAAGGGATGCTCTGTGAGACAGGGACACGTGTTGTTCTGGGGCACGAGCAGATGGCTTTTGTGGGGACCGTCTTGGATAAGAACCAGTCTTTGCTGGGACACACTGGAGGTGCAAATGCATGTGACTTCATGCTGTCACCAGGTGAGATGGGCCATGTCTCTGCTGGTAGCACCTTCGGTCCTCATGTTCTGGCCGGGAGGGCACCATCGTGGGAGGTGTCTGTCTGGTGGTGTGCTCACCAAGTCCTGGATGTGGCCCTGAGGTCCTTCCCGCTCCTCTGGGAGCACAGAGTCCTGAAGGGCCAACTGTCCGAGATCAAACCTCTCCCCCAGCCCCGCGTGTGTCAGGCTCTTCGGTTTGGTGTCAGCCACACGCTGGGTCCCACTTACCAAAACCCGGCTTCGGCTCTGCTGGGACTGCTTTCCTTCCTTCTTCAAAGCACCATCGTCTGAAGGGAGTGTTTAAGGGGTAACGAGCAGGCTACCGAAGTGGTAATCGTGAACGGAGGAATTTTTTTTTTTTTTTTTTTTTTTTTAGCTTAAAGGGACCTTAGAGACCATATAAAACAGTGTTCTTTTTTTTGAAGACATGATACCAAGGAAGACCTTATGGGACACACCACAGAAAAAATAATGCACGGGTTCCTCAAGCTGTTTGTCCTCTTCATCTTGTGGGAAGTGTTAGCTGCTCTGCAATCCCTAACTCGTGCCCAGAGCCCCCGTTTTCCCAGCAGCACAATAGGAAAAGTGACCCTTTAGACCAAAGACCGAGAGAACAAAGGCACTGTCCCGAGGGTAGTAGGACAGCCGGGGCTGGGGGGTGGGTGGGGGAGGGGGGTGGGGGGGTGGGTGGGGAAGAGATGCAGGTCTTGTGAGGCCCTGCAGGGGCGGATGTGTTCTGGCTTCTTCCCAGCTCCTTTTTTCTGATAACTGAGCCCCCACCCCACATGGAGGATGGTTCCTGGCGACTGTGTTTTTATTATGTGCTCTTAAATCACCGACAACAGTTGATTTGGACCAATAGTGATCTGACCTAGTCTGGACTAGGTGTGTTATTCCTCTATTTATACTTTTGAATCAAGACCAAGAGCTTATCCTCCAGTTGGAGCAGAGTTGAAGGATGCAGAGAAAGGGACGATTGCTTGGGTTCCTGGTTCTGGTTCCTAATGAAGCCAAATCCTTTCCGCTTATGCTACCTGCTGCTGGAAAAGTCTTTCCCGAAGACCCTACACAATATTTCTTCTGCCGTAGTTTCTACCAGCAAGAGACTTAAATTAGCAGCTGTTAGTGAATACTTGTTGCCGATTTTTGGGAGTCCAACCATTTGCCTTCTGTACAGAGTGTCTACACCACCAGGGTTTGGCTTAAGTGTTCAGCCCAATCTTAAAGATAGGAAACTCTGTATAAATAATTTCATAAGATTTTCAATCTCTCTGTGAATATTTCTCAGTTGGCATTTCTGGTGTAATACAATATATTATGAGGAAACTTTCTGTTCTTTAAAATTATATCCTAAAAGGTAACAGGGATTATGGGGGAAATATGGTTTGGGGCATGCCACGCAGAACTTCCACAACAATGTAATGGGCTCAACGTCCCAAACAGTAACTATTCTAATAAAACTAATTTCGTGAATAAATTAGATAAAATACACCAAATTTTGGACTTTACCTTAAAAAATAAAAATAGGTAAGTCTCACCTGATGGAAGGTTGTATCCGTAAAACTGAATAACAGAGGCAGAGGCAAACACAACAAGACGGTCTTTCTAGGACAGAGCCAGATGGGCTGCAAGGGAGAGCATGTGACTCCAGGTTCCCCCGGTGGCTGTTTTCTGTGGTGGTGTCCTCCGCGGTAGCTGCCGTTTGGTGGTGCAAGAAGCAGCTGGCTGAGAAAAACAGTGACGCTACATCTGGGTTTCCCCGATTCTCCCTCACTTCTCAATCACGCCTGAGTTGGTTCAGGTTGCAGAAGCACTGGACAGAATGTACAAATGACCGGTGGCAGTGTTGCTAGGAGTTATCTTGAAGCTACATTTCCATAGCAAGTATATTTTATTATTATTATTATTTTTTACTTGACTTGAGTCATCCCTTCCAAAGTTGGCTCTGGCTTTGTTCGCTACATCAGAAAATGCCAAGGCAGAAAGGGCACTGCTCAGGGATGGCCCGGAGCACTCAAAAGCTGGTCAAAGGATTTCTTAAGGGGGATGTTTGGCCCCAGGGGCCAAGCTTCAGAAGCATCAACAGCAGCTTTAGTTCAGAAATCTGCTTGGGGTGATGATAAAGTTGAAATAGTAGTGAACACCCAGGAAGGACATTCCCCAGTTTTTCCCACCTGAACCAATTCTTTTTTTTTTTTTTTAAGATTTTGTTTATTTATTTGACAGAGAGAGAGAGACAGCAAGAGAGGGAACACAAGCAGGGAGAGTGGGAGAGGGAGAAGCAGGCTTCCCATGGAGCGGGGAGCCCGATGCGGGGCTCGATCCCAGGACCGCAGGATCATGACCTGAGCCAAAGGCAGACGCTTAACTGACTGAGCCACCCAGGCGCCCCCCCCCCCCCACCGCCTGAACCAATTCTTTAGGAGGAGACGTTCCTGCCCAGCATGTGTCACTCACCGCAGCAGGTGTCAGAAACAGAACGTCAAAACCGAAAGGCTCAAAGGGACGGGTAGGAATCACAGGTGTTTGATTATACGGAAAGGAGAAGCAAGATACATCAAATGAGACATGGTGACAGGCTTTGCCAGTGTTGTTGATTCCCAAACGGTGCAGGCAATGGCCCCAGTCCTGCTCTCAGAGCGTGCGGGGCTGGGTTTCTATCCCAGATGGGGCAAATCCCTGGATTTCAGGTTAGTCTTTCAAGAGATTCTTCTCAATGAGTTTCTAGCTTATAGACTCGGAACAATAAGCATTAATTCACTGGCGTCTTGTGAAGCCCAAACCAAGATGTTCTTCATTCTCATTCTCTCAGACATTATGGAATTTCTAATATTGCCTTTGGCAACACTGAGTCCTGGGTTTGGGGAAAATCATTATTATTGTCATTATTATTATTATTATTATTATTGTCAGGGGTATCTGATTTAGTAGCTGTGGTTTTAGCTTGTTTTCTACATTTTAGAGGGGGGAGCCCATGCTGTGTTAATCTTTGTGTCCCATTCAACTCTTTGAACTCTTTAAAGGAAGGGCTCTTCCCACTTTGCAGGACTTGAAGGAGCCACACTCCTGTCCTGGAAGAGGCCCAGGCTGCAGACAGGGAAGGAATGTGGCTCCAAGGGTCTGTGCAGCATGACAGGCTGATACCAGCATAGTTAGAAATTGGGGGGATTTCTGTGGATTTTTAACTCACAAGGGTGAGACAGTTTGACTTGGACTCTGATTAATTTGGACTTTACTTACGAGGGAATTTAATTTTTAGACTTTAATCTCTCCCTGGAAATTTAATAATGAAGAGATTTTAAAATTTTGATTGGTGCATCTATATGCTGTTGACATTTATTACTGAAATACCTTAATATTGTCATTTAATTTCATTGCAAAGTTTTTGATGGAGCTATACTTGGACCATATGACTAGAAATCATTTGGATTGGGAAGAGTAGGGAGATAACTTTAGATCTGGTTGTAGCATGGCCTTGTAGTTAATTTAACTAATCTATTGTTTAGACCCATTTCAGTTTCTGAAGCAGTCTACATTGACTACCAGCTGTTATAGCAGAATCTGTACAGAAGTACTGGGACAACCACATCTCTGGCTGGTCACAGGTGTATTGGTTGAGCCCTGTGGATGAAAAGAACAAAAAATAAAGGTATTTGGGAACGAAATATTTACTTCCCATTCCTCATAGGATGGAAGCAACATCAGAGAAACGTTCCTGGCCTCACTTCCTTTCCACTCAGTTCCCTCCAGGGGAGAAGTAGTTGTGTTCTTCAGCTGGCTGGGGCAGGCTCTGCACCCCTCTTCCAGATATCACACTGGTAGCTTGAAGTCAGCCCTAGTGGGACTATTTATGGCATGGAAACCAGCAAACACTACGAATCAGGATTTTTCGTTCCACAGAACTGGCTCTGCAGCAGGGTCCTCTGTCGTCCATCTGGAAGGAATGACTTATCCGTTGATGACTTTGGGTTGGGGAACTGAGCATATGGGTGGCCATCCCTTTCTGTCCCCTGCTTTGTGTATGGGTGTGTGTGTGTATTTGGGGATCTGCCTGTCTGCAGATAGCACGTGTTTGGGTCTGTTCTTGGCTTTGTAGTGACTTTGACAATAGGTACTCTGCACCCATGAGGGGAAATCTGTCTGCTCCAGCACCACCTGTGGTGGGGTGAGTGAAACTCTGTCTATATCTGGGGGTGGGTATGAAGCCCTCTTCACCAGCCCAGCCCTGTTATCTGAAAGTCAGTGTTTTGACCTCGGTCTGTCTGACTTCTTAATTTCTCTCAATTGGTTCAGAACTCAGATGGAAAGGAGAGCAGTACAATTTATTAGCTTCCTTACACCCCAACACTTACATTTTCTCTGTTGTTTGGAAGTTATAAGTATATATACTCTTCTAATGGTTACTTGTAACTTTAAAATATTCCTTTTTAAAGAAATTATATTTTATTTTGAGAAATGATCCCACCAAGGATGGAAATTGCATCAGATTAAAAAAAAAAAACACCCAAAACTCAAATCGTTGAAAGACAGCTTTGTCCTCTGTCTCAGGTGCAAGCATAGCAATGTATGTTGTATCTTTCTTACATATTTTTTTAATGACCTTCTTAAAATAAACTTTTACTTTGCAATAATTTTAGATTTATAGATAAGTTACAAAAATAATACAGAGTTCCTATAAGCCCTTCATCCAATTTCCCCTCATTTTAGCATTTTGCTTTACCATGGTCCATTTGTCAAAACTAAAAAAACCAACGTTGGCATATTACTCGTAACTGGACTCAAGTCTTCATTCAGATTTCTCTAGTTTTTCCACTAATGTACTTTTTATTGTTCAAGGATTTGGTCCAGGAGACCACATCCCACTCACCGTCATGTCTCCTTGGCCTCCTCTGGCCTGTGAGAGTTTTCCGTCTTGCCCTGCATCTCGTGACCTTGGCAGGTTCGAGGAGTACTGGTCAGGCATTTTGTGGAAAGCCCCTGGATTTAAATGTGTCTGACGTTTCTCTCCTTGTGAGACTGGAGTTGTGGGTTTTTAGATGAATTATTCATTAAAAATACTTTATAGACACAGTAGATATATAGATACTGATGTCCATTATATCCTATTGTTTTGAATTTTAAAAGCCGAGTAAGAGATAACATTTACACAGCTTTTATAACTTGCCTTTTTTATTCAACATTGTTTTAAGATCCATCCTTTTTGAAATAACAGGCATTTTTTCCCACTATGATGTGATATACGCATTCCTGAAAATCTTCATGTTCTGCATAATTGTGCACTAAAAATAGCAGGGCTTGTGGGATAATTAGACCCCTACATGATTAGGGGCAGACCACTCGAAACCTGCGCACCAGCACACCAGCACACCAGCACGGTCCCCTGACACAAGCAGCTGGGGAAAGGCTCAGAGCCACGCGGCCCCACTCCTGCAGCTGCAGCTCGGGGCTCCCATGACCTTTGAGGGGCTATCACCTCCAAGACACGGTTTTGTCAGAATTTAAAATCTGATCTCCTGTGTCACTTTAATTATCAGAAAATGTTATTAACACAGGAGAAATATCTCGGCAGCTTTCTCATGAGCACTTACGGTATTTGGGGTGGTTTCATGCTGGGGATGCACAGCAGGTTTGGAAGCCTATAGATCATGGGCTGCACACTCTAATGGCCCTTAGGCAGGTTGCTCAGTCTTTTCATGAGGATCTTCCTGTATTACTAAGAATTTTGCTTTAATTGTGCAGAGGTGTGGTCTTTATTAGGAAGCCAGGCCAAGGACTTGCCATCAGCTCTGTATTACCTATCCATGTGGGTAAATGTTTCTCTTCTTGAGGTTCCCGAGCCTGCCAATAGGTGACCTTCCTTACGTTCCTGGTGAAGCTGCTGAGAACCCTGTTGGCAAGGTACCAGGCTGTTTTTCCAAGGGGTTTTATTGATTTCATAAAGTCAAACTTAGTTCTTAAAGCTGTCTGGTCATGTCTGATGCTATGCTGATTATTCTCAGGTATGACCTTTCAGTCAAAGCCTCGGTATACACAACGTTTCCAATTGTGTCCTGTCACAAGGACAGGCAGATTCTTATTGACCTCACATAAATAACTATATTGCCATGAAAATAAGAATATGCACTAACAGTTTCCAAATTCCTGAGGGAACAGGTAGGGAGAAAAAGACAAATGTTTTGTCTTTATTCACATTGGTATGTGTTAGCAAATTGTTGATAGTTTAAGAGAGAAAGGTTTTCTTAAATCTGGAAAAACAAACATAAAACAACCAACAATGTTCCAAAATTTAAAATCATAGAGATTATGATCATACTTATCAGCTCATTTAGTTCCATGTAATTAATTCCAGCAGATTTTAAAAAATATTTTTTATTGTTATGTTAATCACCATATATTACATCATTAGTTTTTGATGTAGTGTTCCATGATTCATTGTTTGTGCATAACACCCGGTGCTCCACGCAGAATGTGCCCTCTTTAATACCCATCACCAGGCTAACCCATCCCCCCACCCCCCACCCCTCTAGAACCCTCAGTTTGTTTTTCAGAGTCCATCGTCTCTCATGGTTCGTCTCCCCCTCCGACTTACTCCCCTTCATTCTTCCCCTCCTGCTATCTTCTTCTTCTTTTTCTTAACATATATTGCATTATTTGTTTCAGAAGTACAGATCCGTGATTCATCAGTCTTGTACAATTCACAGCGCTCACCATAGCACATACCCTACCCAATGTCTATCAACCAGCCACCCAATCCCTCCCACCCCCCACCACTCCAGCAACCCTCAGTTTGTTTCCTGAGATTAAGAATGGGTCTTGTTTTTTAATCCAATCTGATAGCCTCTGTCTTTTGATTGGGGCATTGAGCCCATTTACATTCAGGGTAACTATTGAAAGGTATGAATTTAGTGCCATTGTATTGCCTGTAAGGTGACAGTGACTCTATATTGTCTGTGTTCCTTTCTGATCTATGCTGCTTTTAGGCTCTCCTTTTGCTTAGAGGACCTCTTTCAATATTTCTTGGAGGGCTGGTTTCGTGTTTGCAAATTCCTTTAGTTTTTGTTTGTCCTGGAAGCTTTTTATCTCTCCTTCTATTTTCAATGATAGCCTAGCTGGATATAGTATTCTTGGCTGCATATTTTTCTCATTTAGGGCTCTGAAGATATCATGCCAGTCCTTTCTGGCCTGCCAGGTCTCTGTGGATAGGTCTGTTGCCAATCTAATGTTTCTACCATTGTAGGTTACATATCCCTCTCCCGAGCTGCTTTCAAGATTTTCTCTTTGTCTCTGAGACTCGTAACTTTTATTATTAGATGTCGGGGTGTTGACCTATTTTTATTGATTTTGAGAGGGGTTCTCTGTGCCTCCTGGATTTTGATGCCTGTTTCCTTCCCCACATTAGGGAGGTTCTCTGCTAATATTTGCTCCAATATACCTTCTGCCCCTCTCTCTCTTTCTTCTTCTTCTGGGATCCCAATTATTCTAATGTTGTTTCGTCTTATGGTATCGCTTATCTCTCGAATTCTGCCCTCGTGATTCAGTAGTTGTTTATCTCTCTTTTTCTCAGCCTCTTTATTTTCCATCATTTGGTCTTCTATATCGCTGATTCCTTCTTCTGCCTCATTTATCCTAGCAGTTTGTGCCCCCATTTTTGATTGCACCTCATTAATAGCCTTTTTGATTTCGACTTGGTTAGATTTTAGTTCTTTTATTTCTCCAGAAGGGGTTTCTCTAATAACTCCATGCTTTTTTCAAGCCCAGCTAGTATCTTTAAAGTCATGATTCTGAACTCTAAGTCTGACATCGTACTAATGTCAGTATTGAGTAGGTCCCTGGCAGACGGTACTACCTCTTGTTCTTTTTGCTGAGGTGATTTTTTTTGTCTTGTCATTTTGTCCAGAGGAGAACAGATGAATGAGAGAACAGAATGCTAACAGGTTAACAACGTCCCCAGCAAATATACTCTATACAAATCAGAAAAGACCTGAAACCAGGGGACAAGAAAGGGAAAGAAAGAAGAGAAAAAAAAAAAAAAAAGGAAAAAGAAAAAGATAAAAACAAACAAAAACAGAACAAAACAAAACAAAACAAAACAGAATATGATCAAATATGATCAGGCTAGTGCATAGATCAGTGCCACACACTAGCTTTTGGGCATATTTTGGTCTGTCAGAAGAAAGTGCCTGCTAAAATTTTAAAGGAAGAAAGACTTATGTATGTACCAAATAAGGGTTGATACAATGAAGGGATGGCAGATGACTGTAAAGATGAAAATTATAAAGGATTTTATAAAAGGAATTGATAAGATAAGAAGTTGTTTTTAAAAAGAAAGAAGAAGATTTAAAAAGAAAAAGAAAAAAGAAAAAAAAGAAAAAAAAGGGAGAGAATGTGATCAGGCAGGAGAATAGAACAAAGCCATACACTAGTGATTTAGGGTATATTTTGATCTGTTAGAAGAAATTGTATCTCAAAATTTTAAAGAGAGAACAACTTATATATATACGCCAAAAATAAGGGTAACTGCTATGAAGGGATAAAAATATGACTCTAAAAATGAAAAATAAAAAAATTTTTTTTAAAAAAAGGATTGATAAGATGTTTGAAAAAGGGAAAAAGAAATATTCAAAAAAATGTTAATAAAATTAACTTTGAAAAACTCATGAATCATGGTAAAAAAGCCATGAATTCTATGTGCAGCATTCCCCTAGCGCTGGAGTTCTCCCGTTCTCCTTGATCGGTAAACTTGGTCTTGGCTTGCTGGCTGTTCGCGCTGATCTTCTGGGGGAGGGGCCTGTTGCCGTGGTTCCCAAATGTCTTTGCCGGAGGCGGAATTGCCCCGCCCTTGTCGGTCTGGGCTAAGCAAGCTGCTCCGGTTTGCTCTCAGGAGTTTTTGTTCCCTGCAAGCTCTCGGTACAGCTTTGGAGGACCAGCGTGAAAATGGTGGCCTCCCAATCTCCACTCGGAGGAGCTGAGAACTCAGGGCCCCCGCTCCTCAGTGCGCCCCCAGAGAAAAGCAGTCACTCCCGTGTCCCCGGTCTCCGGCCGCTCTCCGTGCTCACCCGGCCTGTGACCGAGCGTTTCTATCTCTGGCACCCGACCCCGTGTGGAGTCTCCAAACCCAGCAGATCCCTGCGGTGCGCTCCCGCGCCGCTCCTCCCGGGGGAGGAAGGGGAGTCTCCCCGGCTCCGCTGCTTGTTGGGTCCCTGCTGGAGGAGCAGAGGCCCGACTGGGCCGCGGATCATAGTTTATGGCCACCCCGAGCTGAGAGCCTGCGCCTCGGCTCCGTCTCTGCAGCCGGCTTCCCCGCTCCGATACCTGGGAGCTCTGCCGCACTCAGGCTCCCCCGGTCTTTCTGTGACCCTGAGGGTCCTGAGACCACACTGTCCCGCGAGGGTTCCACCCCCCGCTTAGCCACTGCAGCGACATCCCTCAGTGGAGCAGACTTCTAAAAGTTCTGATTTTGTGCTCCGCGGCTCTAGCACTTGCCAGAAGCGGCAGATGGAGGCCCCCTCCCCCGCCGTCTATCCTCCTGAATATCGCCTCGGATTCGCTTTTCCGCACGTCCTACCTTCTAGAAAGTGGTCGCTTTTCTGTTCAGAGAGTTGTTGCTATTCTTTTCTTCGATCTCCTGTTGAGTTCGTAGGTGTTCAGAATGGTTTGATCCCTATGCAGCTGAATACCTGAGACCAGACGAAATCCAGGTCTCCTACACCCCACCATCTTGCTCCGCCCCCAACCAATTCCAGCAGATTTTGAATTTTTGTTAGAAGTTGTACCAAGCCCTCGGTTTCTCTGTTAGAGTTCTATAAATTCTTACCCACTTCAGTGGTGTCATCTGAAAGTTATCAGATACCCGTTTTTGTGAATGTCCTTTTCATGAATTTCTCTGAAGACGACTTTTGCAAAAACATCAGAATAAAACAATAACTTATGTAAATGATAAAAAGACTTGAAAAATGACCATGGTTAAAAATCTGTTGAAAATTCATTGTTGATTGTTTCAGTGACACACAACATTCTAAGATAATAACTGGAATTATGACTGATAACGTTGTACCAGAGTATATTAGGATTTCAGAAATTTTATATAAATTCTGGAACCACTTATATTAATAACGTATATCCACGCAAATATAAACTAAGAAGATTTTGAATCACTTATGTGACTGTGCTTACCATGTAATTTAATATCAAATAAGCCTAACTTAGTTTAATGTCTTTTCTTTTATAAGGAGAGAGAACAAATCTTTTGAGATGTTTCAGGGACTTTCTGGAAATTACTTCCAGGTCAAAAAACTTCACTTAGAATTTGATTTGGAGAAGTTTGTTAGAAATATCAAAAGGTTTGGGGCGCCTGGATGGCTCAGTTGGTTAAGCGACTGCCTTCGGCTCAGGTCATGATCCTGGAGTCCCGGGATCGCGTCCCATATCGGGCTCTCTGCTTGGCAGGGAGTCTGCTTCTCCCTCTGACCCTCTTCCCTCTTGTGCTCTCTGTCTCTCATTCTCTCTCTCTCTCAAATAAATAAATAAAATCTTTAAAAAAAATATCAAAAGGTTTGGACACTTGACTGAATAGAATCACAGATAATTATGAAATGATATTTAATTATCTATTTAACCAAAGAAACTATTTTAAAGGCAAATGCAGAAGGTTACACAGTGTTAAGTAAAACTCAGCTCTTAATATTAAGACTCAGTTGAGTCATCAAACACTTGATAAAGACAACATGAAGCATAGGGAATGATTTTAGTAAAACAAAATATTTGTTTTCTAGGCAGATGACTTAAAAAGTAAAAAAACCCCTTTCATCACATCTTTCTAAGCACAGACCAATAGTCTAAAAACACTTTGTCCTTCTAGCAGATAAAACAACATTACATAAACAACTGCCCATACTAAAATTGATTTTAAAAACCCTTTAACCCATTTTTAGCCAGCTTGATTCCATGAGGTAAAATTCTTTCTCTCTCTCCAAATATACTGTTAGTTTGTTCTCCATTATTTTCCTTCTCATTCTGAAATAACCAATTTTACTTCAAGACAAATTTACTTTTTTTGTCCCCCTTAACAAAAAATGCATCTCTGTACCTCAGACCTTTCCGTATGTAAAAACACATCCCACTTTCCTTGCGTAGAGAGTTGCTTTCCTTATTATTTCTAACAGTTTTAACTACATGTGTTAATTAGAATTCTTTAACCCTCGTGGTGCCTGGGTGGCTCAGTTGTTTGAGCGCTGGACTCTTGGGTCTCAGCTCAGGTCATGATCGCAGGGTCGTGAGACTGAGCCCTGTGTTGGGTTCCATGCTCAATGGGGAGTCTGCTTGAGATTCTCTCTCCCTCTGCCTCTACCTCTGCTCTCTCTCTTTCAAATAGATATATCTTAAAAAAAAAAAAGAATTCTTTAACTCTTAGGACCCTTAATGTCTAGTAAAAACTAAGAACTAAGCATCTGTGAACTGTTACATCAGCATTCTCTAGATTGGCAAATTTATGAATACATTTCATAATTTCTAGAAACATGTGCTCTTTCATAGAACAACCTCTCAAAACGAAACATTTGGACATGATTACTAACTGACCCAAATACCTTTAGTTTCTATGTAATAGAAGGCCAAAAGTAGATAAACCTATGTCTGGTAATTAATGTTTTAATATTTTGTCAGATTTGGAAATGATCTAGATATTTAATAAATATCCACCATTTAACTTATCTTAGTAAAACTCTAAGGTTTTAAGTTACTCAAAAGACTTGGGAAACACAATTATTGCTGATAAGTTCATCTATAAACTTTTATCCTACTTACATATATCGATATTATTTGCATGGAACAATTATGTTTAGACTCTGAACGCACACTTCATGAGACACTCAGCCATGATTCCAAGCTCTTTTCCTGGCTGACAAATTTTCTAAGAGATACCATGAATGTATTTGACTAGTAAACGCAGGCGGAAAAAACGTTGTATGTCTGTGTTAGATTTCACGTTGATAACTCTTTTTTTGGATAACCCTGAAGACGTGTATATTTTAATTTAACCAAACAAACATAAACTAGCTTTTTAGTTAGATGATCCCAGATCACATGAACTTGAAGAACATGCGTGTTAGTGTCTATATTTCTGAGTTTTTGGAACTCTTATTTCATAAGGACTTATTTTTAAGCCAATTAAATAGAGCTCTTTTACAAATTAATTTTGACAATACCTTCTGGGGGTAGAAGAAAATACCATCTCGGTTCATGGACATACACAGATGTACATAAACAAACAAATAAACACAGAGAACTTCCAGCCTTGTTTTGAAAATTCTAGCCATGAAAAAGGTACAGTAATATAAAAGTCACTAATTTATAAATAACAGTTGAATTCAAACTGTATTTGTCAGACAGAACAAGTTGAGATTGCCTGCTCAAATGGCTAAAGTTTTTATAGTGCTTCTGGAGAAGACATTTAAGATTTGTATTTGTCCTTGACAAGATGATCTTATGGGGGGCTGTGGGCTAGCGTTTGGGCAGGGGAATCTCTAAAATCTTGTGTTTTAAAAAGGTCCCCGCCTCCCTTCAGTCTCAAGTGGTCATGGGCTGTGTTTTAGTTGTCTCCTGGGGTGTTTACATTTTATTTTATTTTATTTTATTTGTTTTTTAAAGATTTTATTTATTTATTCATGAGAGACAGAAGGAGAGAGAGAGAGGGAGAGAGAGAGAGAGAGAGAAGCAGAGGGAGAAGCAGGCTCCCAAGGAGCAGGGAGCCCGATGTGGGATTCGATGCCAGGACCCTGGGATCACGACCTGAGCCGAAGGCAGACGCTTAACCATCTGAGCCACCCAGGCGCCCAAGGGTGTTTACATTTTAAAGACATGGCAAAGTTTACATTTGGAAGGGACAGAGAAAGAATGTGAATTCTCTCCTAGGTGTTTTGAAGGATATTTGTCTATTATCAGAAGTCTAGGGTAATTACAATTTAATTTTTTTCTTCCTTTTCTAAAATGCAGAACAACTGACTTCCAACATTTGGATTTTTTTTTTTTTTTTTTGGTGAGATCTGCAAATGTCTGAAGGCAAATAGGAAAAGGTCTGAGAGGACTCCAAGTAGCTCTCAGAGTAACACTTTTGCCTCTCCAGAGATTCAAGTGACAGATCAACAATTGTTGGTTTTAACTCCCTTTCTGTCTTGCATTCCTACAAGCTATCTTCAGAGAATTGGCTCACAGCTTCCATGATAATGCTTAGAGGTGGTCTCACCCATGCAACCACATTATTTTGAGTATGTCTTTTTATGTAAGGGAGATTTCCTACTAAGGTGGAAATTAAAAGATTTCTATATTCTGGAGCTTCAGGGTATAGTACAGCATGCCTTTGAAAGGTTTGTGTAAAGCATTCAGCAAAGGCCTTTGGATGGTCTCCTTCTTTCTGAGAGCACAATTCAACCTTACACAAATTTGCCATACGGGGGAAAGACTCTACTATTGCTTCTATCAGCCCCTGGACATTGGCCTCCAGTTAATCCATTTCTTGATCATTTGTAGAAGGGCCTGGGAGAAATGCTGGCCATCTCTTTCCCTTATGAGAGGGGTTTGTCCCCAGGGGGCCCTTGGCTTGTCTGTTAACCACACTACAATTACAGTGGGAGAATATCTTAGCAGCCAATCAAGGTCCTCATGAGTGGTGTGGTGAATGGACACTAATCTTTTTAATTCTTCCCTAAATTTGTCAGGGTCTTCTGAAAGTGGAAGTTAAAGGGCATTGTAACTTAGAAGATCTGTTGCTATCCAGGGGACATGAATTCTTTGTGGTGGTGGTGGGTTGTGGGGGGTGGGTCCAGTATGTATCCACAAAGGATGTTGCACAGAAAGGCCTGAAGCTGAAAGAGCCGGATGATGGAGCCCAGCAAAGAGAGCCTTACTCTCTGTCCCAGCTGGTTCTGTGAAATACACTTCTTGGGTTTCAGCACTTACATGAGTAACCTGTATTCCCTGAGCCTAGAGAACAGGCCAGAGTGCTGTCTGTAAATCTTGCGGGGAAATGGAAGCTAAAACAGGCAGCCGGTATTTAGGGGATTTTCTGGGGAAAGTGGAGGAGTTTGGGGGAGTTAAAGGAATTTGCTGAGGAGCTGCAGCTAGACTTTAGGAAGGGGAATTGATGTCAGATGTGGGCTTTAATTTTTGTTCTAAGTCTAATTTCTGTTCTTTTATCTTCTTAAGGGAGTCCCTAAAACTAGCTGCTATTCTTGTTTGTATCTACTTTTTAATTTGGTCTTTCCATAAGTAGCAATAAGACAGTTTGTTTAGGATGAGAACGCTCTGATTTTTTTTTCAAATATAGAAGTTTTCCAATTCAAAGGATCCTTTGGCAATTGATGAGTAGGATCATATATACATATATATGTATGTTTGCATATATATATTTAAAGCTTTTATTTATTTATTGAGAGAGAGAGAGAATGAAAGAGAGCATAAGAGCAGGGTGAAGGGCAGAGGGAGAAGCAGACTCTCCACTGAGCGGGGAGACTGATCTGGGGCTCGATGTGGGGCTCCATCCCTGGCTCTGGGATCATGATCTGAGCCAAAGGCAGACACTTAACCGACTAAGCCACGCAGGCTTGCCGAGTAGGATCTTATATTAATCTCAATAGTGGCTCAAACCAATTAGCCTTAATGGCTTAACCAAGGATGCAAAAGAGATGCACACACACACACACACACACACACACAATCTACCAAATGAGGGTGCAAAAGATACAACCCTTACAAGATCCAGAAAATTTATTCCCAGACTTAGCCTAAGAAAACAAAACCCTTGGGGCACCTGGGTGGCTTAGTTGGTTAAGCATCTGCCTTTGGCTCAGGTCGTGATCTCAGGGTCCTGGGATCGAGCCCCGAGTAGGGCTCCCTGCTCAGTGGGGAGTCTGTTTCTCCCTCTCCCTCTGCTCCCTCTGCTCCCTCTGCCCTCCACCCCCTGCTTGTGCATGCTGTCTCTCTCATAAATAAATAAAATCTTAAAAAAAGAAAACAAAACCCTTCATGGTCATATGTTTTAGGAATTGTGTAATGAAAATGGTGTCTCCAGTTTCTCAAAAACATGACCTGCCTCCAGTCCTGGACTTGCTGATCCGTGACACCAGGCAGGTGCTACTGAAATGGGATCTCTCCAGCACTAACAAGACAATGAAGGTGGGGATGACAAAAGCCCCTCATGGATCGGAGCCCTTGTGACAAATGCCCCTGTAAGCTGGCATGGGAGGACATAGAGAATGCTGCTAGACACATGCACACTGGAAGGGGTACCTTCCAGCTGGTAGAAACCAGAGAGAATATTATCCCTGGTCACAAAGCCAACATCCAAGGAGACATAGAACAAGATGAAAGGAGAACCTCGCGTGGTTTTCACACAGGGGACCCACAGCAAAATTTGTCTAAACAGATACCAGTCTGGTGAGAACCATGAACTCACCAGTCTGTGAGGCTGGCTTGAACAGCAGGCTCACAGGGCTTCTGTCTGTGTTCTACCGCATGGTTTCCCTCCTCGTCACAAATGACACAGAAGACATAGAAAAAGGAAAACAGTGACCATCTCTGGGAGGAAAAGGGTCAATAGCAAACAGAAGTACTCATAACAAATCTTTACCATAATGGCTATTACCAAGGAATTAGTTTACACACAAATTTTCTCCTGCTAATCTAAATTTAGAAAAGAAAAAGACTCTCTCTACTCTTGCTCGCAGCAGACCCTGTAGGCGGAGACCCAGGAGACTGACTTGGTTAAGAATTCTTACTTTCTGCTGGCTCCTGTCAGAGTCCCCAGGGTCCCCCAGCTGCATGGGGGACAAGTCTCACCCCGGAGCAAGAGTGTCAGCCAGTGGAGAGCCCCACGATGGGCATCAAAACTGTAGGGGAGGAAAACTTTTTCCTTCTTCCATTCTAGGTTCTTTGGCTGGTCTAATAATTAAAGTGACATGAGACAGATTAACAAGAGGAAAATAAGTTTAGTTTCATACAATGGGTTCCTATAAAAATATGAGACTCAAAGAAGTGACCAAAGCAGGCAGCTTTTATGCCTGGTAGCCAAGGAAACAAAAAATTCATGAAGAATTGATGAGAAAA
This sequence comes from Zalophus californianus, assembly GCF_009762305.2. Lineage (NCBI taxonomy): Eukaryota > Metazoa > Chordata > Mammalia > Carnivora > Otariidae > Zalophus > Zalophus californianus. Next base: position 4,457,511 of record NC_045604.1, on the reverse strand, counting down.
AGCATTTGGACTTTCGATAGCAAATTAGTGAGGAAGTAACAAGGCTTGTTTATACAGTCTTCTTAGTCCTAAATTTTCTACCTCTGGTAATAAGGATGCCTTCTACTTTCCTGGTGCAGGGAGGGTACCTTTCACAAGGGAGACTTATTTCCTGCTTTCAGAGGGACAGAGGAGGTTCAGAGTGTCCTTGCATTGGCTCTTTCTTAAGTAACTTTAATTCAAAATAATTGCTACGCCAAAGTGGCATCTTTTGGGGTGGCTTATTCTGCTCCCCTTCAAAAGTTAGTAGCTCTAAGGGTTGTCATAAGAATCAACAAGATCACGCATAGAAAGCACTTCATGTAGTGCCTGGCATGGAGAAAGCTCTCCAAACAGTTTCTGCTGTTATTATCATTAAGCTGCATTGCTGTATATCCCTGAACATAGGTTCACTATATACCATCAAAGTATAGTGTGGTGGAATTAGTCTGAGGTGACAGCAATCAAAGGTTTTGCTAAAGATTAGGTTCAGCATATTAGGAGGATGAACAGCAAATCTTTCAAGTAATTATTTATGAATATTGAGTCCCCTAATTGCCTTTTGATAACTATTTGGAAGCATACAAGTTAAGGATATATTCTTGGGTAAAAATGTGAGTGCAAATACTCTCTGTTGTCCAATTAGGGCAGATCCATATACCCTGACATTCAGCTAAGCAGAAGAGAGGGTTGACACTTTTTTCTAGTTAAAGAATCCAGTCAGGAGATATGTCTTAATTATAGAAGACCATCCCAACTCTCCAGGGACGGGAGCTGAGCTAATATTTTCCTCAGAATTCAATTACTGTTACTTTACTACACATAGTTTAGTGGACAGCCTCTGGCCCTAATAATTTTAGCCAGGAAAATTTTTACAGCTGATACTTGCATTTAGTAAACATTAAAAATTCTCAATAAAACTTTCCTGGAATGTTTAAATTTAAACAATTTAGCTCACTGGTAGATACATCTATGTAATTTTGGTAGAAAATATATCCCAAGGTAACTGACACATTTGTACTGTATAGAGTTGTCAAACGTTATCCAATTAAATGTTGGGTGACATCTGCCAAAAAGGGTGATTTTAGTTTGGGTGAGTTGGTTCTAAGCAATTCTTTTTCACAGTAAATGGAAAGTAAGATTAATTGTCCACTGAGGCCACTTCTCATTGATGTTAATAAAGCGATGTCATCAGCACTGGTTTTCCTTTATAGTAGGAATCATGCATCCAGTTTGTCCAGTTGTGGAATCAGGCATTAAGGCTGAAGTTAAAAGGACAGAGGGCCAAATGATACCTAAATCCTGCAACAAAACTATCATAGAGGGCTTTCCATGAGAAAAAGGAAGTGAACTATACAAAGGGCCCGTGCATAGTAGACAATAAACATTTTTCTTTCAAAAGGGCGGGGTAAGGAGAATAGATTTATATAATTCCATCCATGGGAAGGAGCTTAGGTCCCACAGAAGCAGTAGTCCAGCCCCTGAAGAGATACTGCAACACCTTTCCAGGCCAAAGAAGAGGGGGTAGCTCAATCATATATGTCAGAGATTGTAAATGTAAAATCATAGGGAGATGCTGGAGGCTGCTACCTGATAGGACACTTTCTTTGGGGATGGAAAGTAGCCATGTTGACAAGAGTCAGGGCCAGGCCTGATCCCAGTGTGAGCACCCATGGACGTGCAGATCAGGTACCAAAAATCTCCCCGTGTCCGGCAGAAATAGTAGGCCATTGGTCATGGTGACAAGCCTTGCATGGCCTTCAGCCAGATGAGTGGATGAGGACCCATCTCTGAGGTCCATCCAGGGCCTGGAGGAGGGACTGCAGGCTGCCTCAGAAGTGGGGTTGGGGCCTGATGGAAATGGATTTGGAGTCCCAGGCAACAAAGCAGTTTGGATGCTAAGTATGTGAATTTTTCCCCCATGCTTTTAACCCCCCCCCCCTGGTTTGATGTGCAAGGGTTGACAAAAATAGCAACTGACTCCAGATCCTTAAAACATCAACAATAACAGCGGCAACAACAATACAAATACCCAAATCAAGCGCCCCCAGTATAGATTTCTGATCCGTAGAGTCCCAGAAGTGTTGCTTTGATTTCTGAATAGCTGTATCTGAGATAAGCAACTTCTAGGCTCGGAGGCGGGATTTCTTCCCTGCAGTTCCCCGCCTCTGTCGCATCCATGCACCTTGTCACTTCTCCTGCACCAGGAGGTGGCCTACATGTGCTTGTGAGCCTTCTCCTTCAGTAAACGCAGACTCCTAGCTCAAGTTTCCTGGATGGCCTGGCTAGGTTGTGGCCTGTGGACTACAGGCATCATCACCACCTGGGGTATTCATTATGAGTGTAGATTCATTGACCCCAACCTACTGGATTAGATGCTCCAGAGTTAGATCCCAGGAATCTGCAATTCACAAGCTCAGTTGCCCAATATGTTTTTGGAACCCTCACTTTAATGTCTTCCTGGCAGCTCAGATGTCTTATTTGGGGGACATGACTGGCTCCCAGTAAGCTTAAAGGCAGGTGGTCATCTTTAAAGAAGGATCTAGCACATCTTGACTCAGGTTATCCCTTAGCCTACCTCTGGTGCATTCTTTGAGAACCCATTCAGTAAGACCTCCTCTACCCCACATCCTTTTGTACACTCAGATGAGTGATCTCATAAACTCCCATTCCCAGGATGATAATTGCTTAATCATTCAAGGCAGAGTCTTAAAAATGTCTTTTGAGGACTGCTTACCACATTCCGGGCACCGTTTGAAGTCCTTTACGTATATTTATTTGTTCCATGACAATGCTATGAGGTAATACTATTTTATAGTCCTCATTTAACAGATAAGAAACTGTGGTCCTAAGAAGTTAATTAACTTCCCCAGGGCTGGGATGGAACCCAAGTGGTCTGCTGTGGGGGCCATGCTTTTAAACTGCTCCTGGCAGCACAGGCTTATCCTCTGCACTCGTGCGGCTGGTGGAGGAAAGAGGGTATGGGGATGTGGGCATGCTTCCTCATGGGAAAGTCTCTCCATGCATCCAGGCTGTTGGCTACCATTTCTGGGGTCCTGGCAATCTCCCTGGCTTTCATTTTCTTGTTGGAAATGTGTCCGGCAGAAACAGTAGGCCATTGGTCATGGTGACAAGCCTTGACAAGTGTAGGAGAATGGCTTGCGCATAAAAATTCTGCTCTGCCTCAGCATCAACACAGACATTAGGCAGAGTATGCCCGTGACACCTTGTCAAAGTTCTGTGACTTGGAAACCCCCACCTTCTCTGCCATGTATGCTGGTAGACATAATCTCATATCCTGGGAAGACTTTACCCAGGGCATGGAAGCATATGAAAAATCCTCGAGGCCAGTGATTCTCAACTTGAGATGCTTGTATTGTAATGTCTGGGGGGATTTTAACAATCCAGTTGCCCAGGCCACACCACAGTTGACTACAGCAGATAGTCTGGTGGTGAGACCCAGGCAGCAGAATTTTTAAAGATCCTTCAGTGACTGCAACGTGCAGCCAGTCTCTACCAGTGCGGGCTGGGGAACCCTGGTTCTAGGCTGAGTGATAGCTTCGGGAAGACAGCTGTTGTCTCTGGTTGTGTGGCTCTTTCTCCCTGTTGTGCCCCTTGCTTCCTCTTTCTCTCACATTACAGTGGCTTCTGTTTGAACTGGGAGAGCACACCAAATGCGTTATTCAGGCCCTGGAGTCTAGCGTCTAGCTGCTCCAGGATTAAATAAAATGATAGCCCTATGTTTACCATCCAACAAATTTTTACTTATTCAGTAGACTTGCACTGTGATAACAAACATTCTGTTTGTCTTAGAATGTTCTTCTTTTCCCACAATTGATACTTTGGATCGCTGCAGTTTGAGGTGTTTGTCTCATCCCCTGGAACTTGAAATCGGGGAGAAACCAAAGTGCCAAGGTGTGGGGAAAGGCTGAGATCCTTCAGGGCTTTTATTGGAGCGCTGTGAACTGTAGGAGAAAGGGAGCAGAGAGCTTCCAAGCAAACACATCTGAGGCTGGAGTAAGGGTCGCGTGGCATGCAGACTTAACTGCACCTCTCCCCTAATGAGGTTCATGGCCGCGGTCAGACCCGGTGAGCAGTCACCATGCTGTCCAGCAGGTTACTGGAACCAGAAGCTGATTTTGAAACACTCACTGCAGAGGGCTTAGAGTCCTTCTTCCTTGTTCTTTCTCTTCTCTTTCATTGCGTTAGCCCACCCTCTCCCTATCTCCATGTCTCTCTATCTCACTGTTTTTCAATGTTAAGCCTTGTTCAGAATATCCATTTTGGAGATCTTTCTGACAATGTGCTGGGCTCCTTGAAATCCATATATTTCCATAGTATCCACTCATCCTACTGGTACTTGCATTCTTTGGACTCACCCGGGGAGCCCAATGCAAACAAGAAGGCAGTTTGAGCACAGGGAAAACACCTCTTCCTTCTGGGTCCCAATCTTTTACTTATTATATATATTTTTCTGTTCAAATTATGCATCTATCTTTAATTGGGCAAATGGTTAAAATAAGAAAATGTTTTGAAGCCAATCTTAAAATTTAAAAATAAGATGCAAAAATTTGGGGGGAGGGTCATTTGAAAGCAAATTTAACTGCATATTATTTTTTTAAAAAGATTTTATTTATTATTTGAGAGAGAGAGAGAGAGCGAGAGCGAGTGCACTAGCAGAGGGAGTAGCAAAGGGAGAGCGAGAGGGAGAAGCAGACTCTCCTCTGAGCAGGGAGCCTGATGCGGGGCTCGATCCCAGGACCCTGGGATCATGACCTGAGCCGAAGGCAGACACTCAACCGACTGAGCCACCCAGGTGCCCCTTAACTGCAGATCATTAAAAACAAAAACAAAAACAAAGTTTTCCAGAAATGTACTAACCATATGTAATGGTCCCATTACTTTGTATGTTTGGAATAAGCTACCCACATGATGGTTGGTTCTTCCAGTTGATTGAAAAATAACCCTTATTACCAATTTTTCCTTGAATATCTATGGGAAAAGTCATGATGAGACCATGACGAATAAGCTCAAGATTCTTTTCACATGAAATTATAATGTTTTATATAGAAATTATGTACTGCAAAATACAAAATCAGGATGTCATACTGATCTTGTTCTCCGTTCTAGGTTTTTTGGGAGTAAAGCTAAATAGCCACAGTCAGACTGGGTATCCTGTTGATAAAATGAAATAGTAGTTTTGGAGCTTCAAGAACTACTGATCTCCATTCTCCCTTTCCTTGCTTCTTCATTAAATGCATACACACACACACACACACACACACACACACACTTCGTTTTAGAAGTCATGTAACCACCTTACAGAAATGTTGTTAATGAGGGAAAAAGCCCCTCATAATTTCATTACTATGTTAAGAACACTTATTGTTGGGGGTATTCCTTATAGATTTTTTTTTCAAGCAAGTTACTTCTTTAAAAAAATAGTGTATAAACAAATTTATGTTATTTGTTCTCTTTATAGTCTCATAAGCATTTTTACAGGTTGTAGCATAAAAGTCACAACTCGCATTGTGAATGGCCATCCATTCTATGGAGTGGATGTAGATACATATGGTTTCCTTCAACATGCCCCAATTTTCTAATTTCTCTCTCCTAAGTAATGTCATGGTTGTCTTTGTGAGTAGAGCCTCCTCTGCCCCCCAGGCCACTGCTGATATTTTAGAGCATTTCCCAAGACTGGATTTCCAGAATGTGACTGTTGTAATTTGCCAAGCACTGCCACACAAGGCTGTTGGAGCAACAGCAGGCACTGCAGAGTCTCTAATAAATAACCCGCATTGATCTCTCATTTTGTGATTTATCTTGGTTTATTTGCTCTTCGAGCTTTGATTCACGGCTCCATGGGGAGATTTTGGAAAATCATTTACCCATCAGCTGAGGCACACTGACTGTAGCCCATAAAAGGTCAAGGGGGAACAGACCCAAGATGGGAATCTCAGCCGCTGATCTTTCCAGGGCGATAACCAGATTCTGCACACGGTGACCACAGGGAGGAAACATGGATAAGTTGTTGCTGTGTCTCCTGGTCATCGTTAACCTCACTGGTGCTTTTTTCCAAGGAGGTAGGCAATTGAAAAATAACCTTGCTTCAGATGGTCACTGAGTTCTTGTCTCTGGGCTAGACTCTGCAAAGCCACAGGGAAAATGGCCAGCATGGGGGAGAGGTGGTGGTCTGGGGATGAGGGCGATCTGGTTTCTAAATCTGTTCTATCCATACATACAGAGAGAATACATCTTCGTGGCCTGACAAACTGTTAAAAAAGAGACCACTGGCCCCAATGGAATCATTGGGTTAAGCCCCACATCAGCAAACCAAGACTTAACACCTAACCTGACTGAAGGGCCAGCCTCCCCTTGGAGTGTAACCTTTATGCAGTCAATCTGGAATCACCTACTCAGCCCTAGTGAGGTCGTCCGCCTGAGAGCAGTCCTTCCTTCCCCCATAGGAAGGTGACTGCCTGAAATAATCTCCTCTTTGCTAGAGACATTTTCTTCCTGAACCTTCTGTGACACAGCTCCTCAGAGCTCCTTCCTATCTGCTAGATGGGGTGCCGCCTGATTCGTGAATCAGTGACTAAAGCCAACTAGATCTTTAAATGTACTCATCTGAATTTTTTTTTTTTAAACATAACTCAGCTGCTGACACTTTCTCTCTCTGTTTTCTATCCGACAGACACATACAGAAAGGCCTTTGTGTTCCCCAGAGAATCAGATACATCCTTTGTGACCCTGTTTGCTCCGGTGCAGAAGCCGCTGAAAGCTTTCGCCATGTGCCTACAAGCCTACACCGCCTCGTCCCGCCCTTAGAGCCTCTTCTCTTACGCCACCAGGGCGCAGCACAATGAGATCCTTCTCTTCAGGGAAAAGCTTGGCTTATACAGCGTACCTGTGGGTGGATCTGACATCTACTTCAGGGTTCCTGAGACCTTTTACAAACCAAGGCACTTCTGTGTTACCTGGGAGTCCAGCACGGGGATTACAGAGCTCTGGGTGGATGGGAAGCCCATGGTGAGGATGAGTATGAAGAAGGGGTACACTGTGGGGGCAGGAGCAAGCATCATCCTAGGGCAGGAGCAAGATTCATTCGGTGGGGGTTTTGATAGCAACCAGTCCTTGGTGGGAGACATTGGAGACGTAAACATGCGGGACTACGTGCTGCCGCCAGATGGTATCAGCACCGTCCACGCTGGTGGGGTCTTCAGCCCTAACTTCCTGAACTGGCAGAACCTGAAGTATGAAAAACGAGGTGAAGTGTTCCTCAAGAACCAGCTGTGGTCCTGAGCTCCTTTTGTCTGTGCTGAAGTTGCCTCCTTGGTGGGGGGAGGGGGCTCACACCTTACATTGCCCTGTCCCTGGCTCTGAGGCGTCGCTTTCCTACACATATGGCTCTGGGGCCTTGGGGGGCCATATTTACCTCTGCCTTCTCTTCCCTGTTTTCCTCAGCACAAGGGACAGTGCAGGGAAGAGGGGCTTTTCATAGAATTACCAAGCCACACCCAAGGCCAAATAAATCTGATTTTTGGGAGTGGGACCCAAGCATCAAAGGGATTCCAGTATTTGGTCAAGGTAGAGAGCCATGCGTTTTCAGTACGTTTAGGAGCAAGTGAGCCAACTTTTTTTTTTTTTTTCTCCTGGAAGACGGCCTGTGTTTACCTGCAGCCCTGCTAACATTTGCATTTCCCTTTAAAGGGAAACCCACCCCCTTTGACTGTGCTTTAAAGAATTAACTGCATAATCCAGGAGGAGAGTTTTTCAAGCATTTTGACCCACCGTCCATTAGGATGTGGTCATTATAAGTTAGAATGATCTTTAATTCTTTAATCCTTTCAATTTGAAGATTTAAAAATCTAAAAAGTGTTTTGTTGTTGTTTCTGTTTCATTTGTTCTATTTTTTCTTCAGGACCACCAGTTCTCATTGTGTGATATATCTATTACTTCTCCTCCTTGTCTACCATCACACAGAGCACTCTTACCTGTGTGCCTCGTCCTTATAATGTGAGCTTTCACTTTTTTAAGCCTTTCCTCCGCATCACTGATTCATTTTTCCCTTTGGCATATTGGGATCCTTCCTATTTCTGATGCCACTGAAAATCCCACAGTGCGTTTTAAGCCTGTCTGGAATTCCTTCTTGGATTTAGTATGTTCTTTCAACACTCACGTTTCATCAAGTCCCTGTTTCCTTCAATTTGCTTGAGAGCATCATGCCGCATCAGATTTTCTAAATGTTCCTGTCATTAATCTTTTTGAAATAAATCTTTTGCATGCCTTAAATACTGTTCTTTTATGTCTTAGTACTTTTCCGTCATCCTGCTGCTCAAGGCTAGCATGAACCCCTGCCGGCTGACCTGGCCACAGTTAGACCCTGACAACCTCAGCTGGCCACCTGGGGACTCCTTTTCGTAGGAGGAGGTCCTGGCCATACAGCACCCACCCCAACAGCCTGCAGCTCCCCGTCCAAGTGACCACCACCACCTCCCCCAGTTTCCACCAATCGTCCCACACTGTCATAGGTGCACTTATTCAGTCATCTGTGTCTTCATTTCTCTATCAGTGGACTAAGGAATGCTGGAGAGGACATAATAGCAGCTTGATTCAGCAAGACCAGGTCTTGGATTCTTTTGGAGAACGGTCCTAGGCAGGGGAAGGTTCCATCTGCCTCTGACAGACTCCTCCTTTTGGGAAGAGGAGGGGCTTGTGCTGATATCTCTCCCAAGTCTGACATCCACTGGTCCACAGTTCAAGGTCAAGTGTCATATGCACATGGCAGCTTTCCCTGGGGCTCTGGGACCCTTCCCTCTCCACCAGGTGAGAAGTAAGTAGAGGCTCTCCTTGCTGAGTTGTCTCGGAGCTTAGATCTGGGGGAGGGGGTTTCAGGAAGGCCTTTCTTCCTTTGGATTCCAGCTGCATTCTTGGCCCGCTGCAAGACAAGCCTGGTGCTGTGATCCTTGTTTGAGTCCTATCTCTATTTCTCATTTCCTTTAGAATGTGCAGGAGAGGAAACGAGGTTGTCCCCTCAGAGCTCTAAATGCCACAAGGAGAGAAAGCCGCTCCTTCATTGAGAGGTCTGTACTTTCTCCACCTACAGTGGCAGGAAGGGGGGTTGGTAGGACTCCAGGCCTGTTAGAGCAGTAACAGAATGGTGGGCGGCCTGTCACAGGGGATGGGGCTTACAGCTGGAGCCAGTGCAGGTTTACCCAAGGGTTCCGACTCTGGAAATTGAGATGTTCCTCAGGGGCTGGGGCAGGTTCACCTCAAGGTGGTGAGATTGAGCCCTCTGTTGGGCTCTGTGGTCAGCAGGGAGTCTGCTTGAGATTCTCTCTCTCCCTCTCCCTCTGCCCTTCCCCCTTAAAATAAACAAACAAACAAACAAACAAACAAATAAATAAATAAAATCTTAACAAAAAATAAAATGGGGATAATGTAGGGGCTCATTTACTGGCCCATAGCTAGTGCTTAAGGCAGGCTATCTGTGATTTGCTAATAGTCCTGTTAGCTTGATCATGATTGTGGATTTCAAAGACCCAGCCTCTGGATCAGAGACCCAGTAGGTTGAAAGGATGCAGCCATGAATAGATCCAGAAGAAGGGGGTCTCTAGCTCTGAGGGCGATGTGTCAGCTTGCCATGGAGAAAAAATCATGGACACAATTACAGACTTACGGGACAAGAGGGCGCCTTTGGAAGGTCTGTCCCAGGGATGCTGTGGTTTCAGGAAACAAGTTCACTCAGAGGCAGAATGAAGAGACAGGGAGAGGGGAAGAGGCTTCTGAATTTGGCAGAAGACCCTCACTCAGATTTTTAGGAGGATATCAGAAACTCAGAGGGGAGGAAGTCAACCTAAAAAGACAGGCCTTATGCTACAGTGAAACCACCAGGAAATGGGAAAGGCGAGGGAGTTCGGTGACCCGTCTGCTTGGGGCCGCAGGACAGAAGGCCAGGGTCGGTGGGCAGCTGGTCTCGAAGGGCAGAGGGTCCCTTGAGAAGGGGGTGTTACAGGGAGCAACACAACTCAAACTTCTAGGGCAAAGAGGTGATAAGGCAGCGGTCTCTGTCACTGAATAGCCTGTCACTTTGGGTCTGGAAACTCTAATCTGAGGACAGGTGGTGGTCGGGGGGCACTGGGCTGGAGGACACGGGGGTCACCGCCGGACCCTAGGGTAAAGGCGCTACCTACAGCGTCACCGACCCTTTGCTGGGAGGTTAGGCTCAAACAGGAAGCATCTCCACACAGGCTTCCCTATTGCCATTAAGCAGAGAGAAGGACCTTCCCAAACATAAGGGAGAGCCACCCCCTTCTACTGAACAGCCTGCACTGTGTTCCCGAGCCCCTAGAATACACTGGAACGTGCTCTCTGGCCCTCACGGCTCTGTGTTTTCTGACTTGTGCCCCCTCTGTCCTCCTGCCATTTTGCCTGTTCATTTCCTCCACAAACAGGTGCCAAATGCTTGTGGTGTGGCGGGCACTCGCTTCAGATGCGTGGGACAAGCAGGAAAGCCACAGAAACAAGAGTGACGGAACCACACACACAGATGCGGTCTCAGTCACCTGGGACTTCGATTACAGCAAATTTACACGTGTGATATGTTTCCACAAGGAGCTGGCATGTGCTCTTTCTCCAGATCCTCACATGGCCGGTTCCATATCATTTGTTTTCTTGATCTGTTCTTAGTTTCTAAGCAGCTATCACTACTTGAAAAAAATTAGTGGTGCGGGTTTCAATATTGTTTCCTCTCCCACTAGACTGCAAATTCCACGAGAGCAGGGACATTATTGCCTATTGTATTCCCAGTTTCTATGATGACTCATAGTATGTTCTCAATAAATATTTGATGAATTAATTAATTCTAGAGAAGGCAGCAGTAGGGAAGAAATGGTCCGGATGCAGCTGAGGATGGAGAGATGCATAAAGAGTGGGATGTTGTGAGCCCATAATTTTGCTCATGGGATGGTCTGCTGTGCGTGACTGTAAACTTGCTCCTTACACAAGGGAAGGAGTGGCTGGAGTCCGCACTGGATTCTGCATGATGCTTCTGGGAGTAAAGCAGGTAGGGAAATGGAAATTAAAAAAAAAATATTAAGAAGGGATGCCTGGGTGGCTAAGTCGGTTAAGCATCAGCATTTGGCTCAGGTCATGATCCCAGGGTCCTGGGCTGGAGTCCCACGTTGAGCTCCTTGCTCAGCAGGGAGTCTGCTTCTCCCTCTACCCCTCCCCCTGATTGTGCTCTTTCTGTCTCTGACAAATATATAAATAAAATCTTAAAAAATATTAAGAATAAATGTTGGAGTAGGCAGTTAGTTAGGGTCTAACAGGAGACCTGGAGGTCTGCAACAAGGAAGCCATGGCCAACTATTGGGAAGGTCCTGGCAGCCGTCCACAAGAATCCGGATCAAACCAGACAGGCCCAAGATGGCGGATGCCATGACAGGAAACCCCTGACCAAACAAGGAAGAAAAAACTCGAAACCCTGCTTCCTGCCCCAAGTAATAAATATTCTGCCCCCTAGTTAACAACTGTCAATAAAAGATAGAAACCCACCCCGCCAGGGCACACTGCACTCTCTCTCTCTCAAGCTTGGCCGTTCTCCTCTCTCGAGAGTATACGTTTACCTTTAATAAACTTTCCTGCTTATGTAACTTGTCCACTGTGCTGTGTGTCTGTTCTTGAATTCAGTCTCCTGACAAGACCAAGAATTTCTGAGACTCTTTGGGGTCTGGTTGGGTCAAGGCCCCCAGGGCCTGGGGTTTCCCTGGTTTACCCGGCAACGTGAGTAGGGCAGATAAAGGGGATGAAGGGTACGCTTATCTTGATGTGCACTGAATAATGCATGGAATTGTTGAATCATTATATCGTACACCTAAAACTAATAACACTCTATGTTAATGATACTTCAATAAAAATAAAGAAAAAAATGATAAGAATAAGTGGGGTAGACAGTAAGGGGATCAGGTAGCTTCAGGAGAAATCTGCCTATTGCAGATGTGCCAATTGCACACCATTACCAATCTCTCAATTTTTCAGAGACAGAAGTGTTTCAAACGCTCATTACCACAATAAGAGGCAGGACACAGATTGGTGAATGTCCCCCATGGACATTGCAGCACAATGAACTTCTTGACAGGAGGGTGATTTCTCCCAAATGTGTGTGTGTGTGTGTGTGTGTGTGTGCGTGTGTGTAAGGCTTGTGCTTACTCTTTAATGTTGAAATTTGGCTAGAGTCTCTTTTGTTTTTAGATCAAAGTATAATGAAGGAGAACAGAATATGCCACCTCAAAGCACGCCTTTTTGGCATATTGACTCTATTGAGCTGGTTATTTCCAAGAAACAGCAAATATAGGAGACACTTTGAAAACAGAGTAGAAGTGACCCTTATTGTAAGAGACATTTGCATTTATGAGGGGAATCTCCATTCATAAGGGTGTCTCCCTCTCTGTACCCGGAAGAGGGGGCTGACTCAATCTCTAGACTCTCTTATCAGTTGGAGAAGGTCAGGATGATAGAAATGTGCTGAACAACCTCACTCTTGTTCACTGTGCTTTTCCTGGTGACTCCCCACCCCCAAGGCCTTCCTTTGTCTTTAGCTGGCCTAGGTATTTAAATTGATGGCTTGGGCCATTTTCGAGAGAGTTTCTCAGTTTTCCTGTCTGTCTTCCACATAGACAGGAGGAACACCTGTTATTAAGTTTCTATTTGTTTTTTTCTCCCATTAATCTGTCCTTTATTGCAGGGGGTCTCAGCCAAGAACCTAGAAGCGTAGAGGGAAAATTATTTTGCCTCCCCTACAATAACATACATATAAAAAAAGGGCACAGATCACAAGTGTATCGCTTGATAAAATTTCCCAAGGTGGAAAATTCCCACACCAGTATGGACTTGTAGGTTACTTTTGGTTCCATTCTACCGTATAGCCCCTTCACCTGAATGAGAAGGGTCCTTGTCAGCATCCATTTCTTGTTCCTAAGCTCAAAGGGAATGTTTTCAATAATTTGTGGTGAAGCATGATGTTTGCTCCATGTTTTTTTTTTTTTTAAGTACCCTTGTATCTTTTTATGGCAAAAGAAAGTTCAGCCGTGCAAACAGGCCTTTGTAAGGATAATAGTCTTTGGCCTGTTCTGCTAACATTTTTCTGGGCAAGCTCACAATCCTTTGGCACTGTCAACTACTTTGACAGGCAATACGTAATCTGATGGAAGGATAAGATCCTTTGCCCTGGCTTATTCTTCTGTGGGTGAGTTTGAGAGTGGGAATGGGGTCGAACCCACAGTAAAGAGCTTCTAGTATTTGTAGGACAGTCTCGTTTCCTGTTCATTCCCCCCACCAGGTGACCCTGTACTTTGGCTCCCCCTGAGCACCTAGCCTAAGTATTTCTTCGTTCCAGAGGCCCTCTCTTACGGCTGCTTCTTCCCCAGGCGAGACTAGGGGAGGAGGGTGTGGAAGGGAAAGCTCGGTAATTGGCCTGACTGTACGCACTTCCTGTCGTCAGCTCTTTGTCTCCGGTGTAAGCACTTAGTGTGACACTATTGCTTATGGCTGAAGCTGATACCTGGAGGGCCAGTCACCCTCTCGGGCAATGTGGGGAAGGGAGTAGAAGGCCCAAGTGGATGACTGTTTCCTGACACTCTCCCAGTCGTGCAGCCTGGCTCCCTTTCGCTGGAACCTTCTTTCCTTTCCCACTGGGGCTCAGTCACCCTGTCTTCCCAAGCACTTCTCCCACTTGTTGTCCTGGAATCCAGTGGCCTCCCTCTCATTCTGGTGGCTTTTCCAGACTTTGGTTCAAGGGAGGGAGCCATGAGTCCACGCTAGTTTGTCATATTCTACCGAGCTGTCAATCTCTCGAGGAGGAAACTTAACAGGAGAGTCACGAGATCCATATGAAGGAAAGAGGAGTGTTACTGAAGGACAGGACATGAATAAATTGAAGAGATGTGTCATATTTTCTGGATGGGGAGACTTCATAGGTTAAAAATCTCCGCCATTCCAAGATGTCAATCATTCCTAAAGTAATATACAAATTTAGTTTAATTTGACTAAAATTTCCAGCTTATTTTAATCAAAGAAAATAAATCTGAAATTGACCTTGAAGAATAAATGTGTGATAAATGGCAAGAGATTTTTGAAAAAGAAAAAACTTAGTGAGGGGAACTTGTTTTTTTATTTTTTAATAGAGAGCAGAGCTTACTATCTCTAAAGCCACTAGAATCGAATCAATATGGCATTTGGATAGGAATTGACAAGAGACCAGTGGAACACAAATAAGAACTCAGAGACAGATTGAAGTATATATGCATTTTAGTGGAGGAAAGGTAGTTTAGACAATAATTAGTGTTGGAGCTGCTGTCTATCCACTTTTTTTAAAGGTTTTATTAATTTATTTGACAGAGAGAGAGAGGGCACACAAGCAGGGGGAGCAGCAGAGGGAGAGGGAGAAGCAGGCTCCCCGAGGAGCAGGGAGCCCCATGTGGGGCTCAATCCCAGGACCTGAGCTGAAGGCAGACACTTAACTAACAGAGCCACCCAGGCGGCCCTGCTGTCTATCCATTTGAACTAAAATAAAGTTAAATCTTAACTTTGTATAAAATACAAAACTAATAATTTGAAGGGCTAAATCTTTACATATAGAACAACAAAACATCAAAACATATTAAAAATTTTAGGAAAATACGTGTAAAATCTCGAGGTCATGGAGACTTTTCTGAGCAATGCAGGAAATCCATGGCTACTATAAAGCCCTACGGAGGCCAAAGTCAATATAAACAACAACAAATACCAAATGGCAAACTGGGAGAATATTCCCTCTCCTCTCTTCTTCTGTGTGTGTGTGTGTGTGTGTGTGTGTGTGTGTGTACCTCCTTTGGGGGTAATATCTTTAATATACTAAAACGGCTTACTAATAGATAAGGAAATAAATTAAATGTTCAGCCGGTTACATGTGACAGGACAGTCACAGGACATATATTGCAGATGGCCAGGAAAGATCTGAAATGACCCTCAGTCTTACTTGTAATCCAAGAAATGCAATTTAAGACAACAAATTATTGAACACTACATCTGCAGCTAATGATGTACTATATGTTGGCTAATTGAATTTAAATTAAAAAATAAAAATAAAACAACAACAAAAATAAAGACAACAATAGTATACTACTTTTTAAATGTTACTAGATTGGCAAAAAAAAAAGTTGTTGATATCCAGTTATCACTGAGTTATGGGGAAATAGGCCGTTTTGTGCAGTTGTGCTGGGAGTGTAAAAATGAAGCTTTTTGGAATTTAATTTGACAGCGCCTGTTACAATTTTGAGATGCTCATATTCTTGGAGCCAGTAATTCTGTCCATAGAAACCTATCTTGCATCAGTAAGATCAAAGTTTATGAAGAGATATGTAAAAAGGTACTCATTACAGAGCACTCACAACAAACATTTGGAAAAACACAGGTGTTCATCAACAGGGATTGTTGACAATGGTTGAATAAATTATGCTGCAGTCATACCACAGAATATCGTGCAGCTCCTAAGAAACAAAGAGACAGATGTACGGCTCAGGAAAAACGTTCAGGGAAAAAAGACAGTTGCAGACCAGCTTTGCAGCATAATTCCATTTTGCGACACAAAGCCATATTTATGTCTGTGGGCAGATAGATAGTAGGCAGATAGATAGACAGACGGATGGGTAGATAGACGGGTAGATAGATAGATAAAAGGTCAATCTGTAAAAAGGCAAGATAAGTTGGGAGAGACTTGTTACAATAAATAGGTGGAAGTGGGAATTCTATTACTTTAATATAAAATCTTTGAAGTGATAAGATTGTGTCAGTCAGGATTGCATGTAGGAAAGAGAAACCATTCTAAATATTTCAGGTGGGGGGGGATTTAATACAGGGAACTAAGTGTTCACAGAGTCTGTGGGAGAACTGAAAGAGTATGCCCTTGGCTAACCTCTGGGAGTGGGAATGAGTCCTAGGACGACTGGAAGCCATGCACGGGGGTCTCCAGCGAGGCCCCTGCTGGAACTCCAAGCTCAAGAACGCAATCCCCCCTCACACCTTTTGGTGTGAGGCAAGAAGAGGCAAGAAGAGGCAAGGGGGAAGTGGGTGAAAGTGGTCAAAGGGTATAAACTTTCAGTGATAAGATAATTAAGTTCTAGGCTTGTCATGCACGGCATGGTAACTATAGTTAAGAATACTGTATTGTATTTTTAAAAATTGGTGAGAGAGTAGATCTTCAAAATTCTGATCACAAGAACAAAACTTGTAACTATGTGAGCTGATGAACGTTAACTAAAATTTTGTGGAATTGTTTCTCACTATACGCATATATCAAATCATTAGGTTGTATACCTTAAACTAATATAAAGTCATATGTCAATTATATCTCCGTAAAATTGGAAAGCAAACAAACAAATAAACAAAACCAACTAAACCCCCCACGATCCCATAGTTACTATTCCAGGTCAGAGAGTTAAAAAAAACAAAAAAACCAAAAAAACAGTGGCAGCCTTTTCTTGCTCTCCCAGCACCCAGAGGACTGCAGAAGGGGCACTGGGGACACTGTCTCTAAGAAATCTCTTATCTCCATGATTTTGTTAGCCAGCAAAATCTATCTGAAAGAGGGAGGAGAGAGGCCTCCACCTCAGTTCCACTTTCCAAACTTCATGTAAGTTCACTGAGTTGGCAGAACATGATTCATATCCAGAATCTAAGCTCAGGGGAGCCAGGGACATGTGGAGTGTAGCTTCTCATCCTTCCAACAGAGAATGTGGCTGGAGATCGAGTGGAACAATCCACAGGGTCCACCATGGGGGTTATGCACCAAGTTTACTTTGTTGTATCTTCCAATGTTTTGATACGGGCGCATGCTCATAATGCGTTTTCACTAAAAAGAATAGACATCAAGGGGCGCCTGGGTGGCTCAGTCGGTTAAGCGACTGCCTTCGGCTCAGGTCATGATCCTGGAGTCCCGGGATCGAGTCCCGCATCGGGCTCCCTGCTCAGCAGGGAGCCTGCTTCTCCCTCTGACCCTCTTCCCTCTTGTGCTCTCTATCTCTCATTCTCTCTCTCTCAAATAAATAAATAAAATCTTTAAAAAAAAAAGAATAGACATCAATATCCACTTATCCCTTTTTTTAAAAAGATTTATTTATTTGAGAGAGAGAGAGAGTGAGAGAGATTGGGAGAGATTGGGGCAGAGGGAGAGGGAGACAAGCAGACTCCCTGCTAAGCGTGGAGCCCGATGTGGGGCTCGATGCTAGGACCCTGAGTTCACGACCTGAGCTGAAATCAAGAGTGTGATGTTTAACTGACTGAGCCACCCAGGCACCCCTCCCATTTTTTTATAAGGAAAACACGCACGTAACACAGATACATGTGCATGAGCTTAGAAAGATATAAAAGAGATTCAAACAAAAGACAATAAAAGTGGTTTTTCTTTTTTTTTGAGGTGACGGGATTACAGGCAGTTTTAAAAAAAATCATTGTCATTTTCTGGGGCACCTGGATGGCTCAGTTGGTTGGGCATCTGATACTTGGTTTCAGCTCAGGTCATGATCTAAGGGCTGTGGGATCGAGCCCGCATCTGGCCCCGTGCTCAGTGGGGAGTCTACTTGAGATTCTCTCCCTCTGCTCCTCCCCCCAGTGCTCTCTCTCTCTCATAAATAAATACATTTTTGAAAAAAAATCGTTGGCATTTTCCATAATAAATACATCTTGATTTTAAAAATCAGTGAACTTCATTTTTTTTAGAGCAGTTGTAGGTTCACAGCAAAATTGAACAGAAAGTGCAAAGAGTTTCCAAATACCTCCAGCCCCCCATACACGTGCAATACCTCCTCTATCATGGTCCCTCACCAGAGTGGCACATTTGTTATAAGTGCTGAACCTACATGGACACATCATTATCACCCAGAGTCTATAGTTCTATATGTAAGAGTTCACTCTTGCACATTCTGTGGCTTTGGATAAATGTCTAATGATGTGCATCCATCATTATGGTATCATACAGAGTAGTCTCACTGCCTGAAAAGTCCTCTGTGTCTGCCTGTTCATCCCTCTCTCCCCTGACCCTCAGTCCTGGCAACCACGGATCTTTCCCCTGTCTCCGTAGGTTTAGTCTTTTCCTGAATGTCATGGAGCTGGAATCCTGTAGAACGTAGCCTTGCACACTGACTTCTTTCACTTAGTAGTATGCGTTTCCATTTTATCTGGCTTTTTAAAAAGTGGAATAAATGTTAAGCATTGTTAAAAGACACAGTTTAGAGGATGAATCCCCAGATCATGTAGCCTTTGAGTTAGTGTTATATTCTGACCTATTTCCTGAGCTTCTGTGAGCGCTCCCATGAAGACGGTCCTTGTGAGCTGAATGGCAGCCTCATTGCTTCCAGACTGATGCCCTGAATGGTTGAAGTGAGGGGGTGGGCGGGATGCCCCTGCTACTGCTTTGTCTTTCTCAGGGAGAGCAGCGGGATTTAATAGCCCCTGGATCCTGTTCGGCCCAGTGGGTCAGTAGAAATAATTCAAGGAGGGCAATGTGGAAATATTGAAGGGTCCTTCATCTTATTTCCTGTCCCCTCCTCTTCAAGAAAGAGAGATTCTAATTCATTGTTTATATTTGAAGATTCTGATGGTTCCTGGTTTGCTGAGTTAAAAAAATGCAATCTCTCCTATCTTCTCTCATGACACCCGAGTGTAGGCGAGCCGGAACCTCAACCTGTCTCTGCCTTTCTCAGCGGAGTTCTGTCTGCCTGCTCTCTTGAACCTTCTGCTGTTCTTCTTGTCATGCTCCAGGACAATGTCACCAAACTCTCTGTGCTTGGTGACTTCATGGGTGTGTGACATGTGTAGTCGCTCATAGAAGGGAACCATGCTTAGTTTAATGCTTTGCTGTAACAATCTTGGAATTCTTAAATATTTGGAACAAGGGGCCCTGCATTTTCATTTTGCTCAAGGTCCCACAAATTATGTAGCTGGTCTTGCTTGAATACACCACTTTGCCTCTCCCTGGGTTGTGGTCACTCCTTTTGTAGATCCCTGATCCCAAGTCTCTTAGCATGCACTTCAAGGTCTGTTATGAATTTGCGCCTATTCATTTCTCTGTTCTTTCCTTTTCCTCCTTATATGTTAGCCCACCCTCACCCCCGCCACCCCACCAATGAACCATTTGCTCTTCCTCTGACTTTGCACAGAGTATTTCTTATACTTGAGTGCTTGTCCCTGCCTTATATATCTGAACAACTACACATCTTTTTTTTCTTTAAATTTTTTTATTGTTATGTTAATCACCACACATTACATCATTAATTTTTGATGTAGAGTTCCATGATGGACAACTACACATCTTAAAAACCAGCTCAAATGTAACCTCAGCGGGATTACTTGCCAGATCCATTAGTGCTTTGAGAGCGGAGAGCCCAGTGTCTGATGAGATGAACCCGTAGGTATTGTTATCTCTTTCCAAATGCAAAACCCAGTGCCCTATGTTACAGTCTGTGTTCCTCAAGTGTTTGTTGAATTAAATAGATACAAAGGGTACTAGGCAGAGCTCTTTTGTTGCAAGGGAGGGAACCTAACTTAAACCATCGTAAGCCAAATCAGGAATCTACTTGTCATGGAACCAAATTGCCAAAAGAAGGAGGCATGGCTGGGCCCTGAGAATTGCTGGCCCCCGGCTGGGATGTTGCCAAGGCTTTCTCTCACCTGTGCTTCTCTCAGTTTCTCTCTGCGTGCTCTGCCCTCTCACACCTGGTTCTTCCCTGGGGCTGGAAACCTGTCACTAGGTTCACACCTCACAGCTTTGTTCCTGAAAGTTGAAGTGATCCAGGAAATGGCCCACATGAGTTCAGGTTGGGCCAGGAGCCCATCCCTGGACCCACCACCGATCCCAGGTTCTCAACCTTCTTGGGTTGTGCATGCGTGAGGGAGCGGGACAGAGCAGGTGGAATGTCACAGATTCTGGACTAGCTAGATTCTTGGACAGCTTTCCCCCCCAGCATTACTGAGATAGAATTAACACAGAACATTGTGAGCAAGTTTAAGGTGTATACGGTGTTGATTTGATACACCTACCTATTGTAGGAATGATGACCGCCACAGTGCCAGGGCAGCTCCTTTTCTATTTCTCTGTACTTTTCCTTTCCACACGCACAATTTCCACAATTTGCTTCAAATTCCTGCCATGGTTCCATTCAGTCAAATATGTATCTATGCTTAATTTGCCTACTTTCAATAACACAAAACTGCATTTCTTAGTTTTCCCATCTTATGGTCATTATTCATTTCCCTCCCTAAATTATGAACATTTAAGAGTTGTGTTTTGAGGTGAGAACGTGGATCCATCGTTTAGGAAAGACAGGTTGCAATGTGAGCTCGAAATCACTGCAAGTTGTATCATCAGGGAAATTCAGACAAGCCCTTGTCAGGGAGGGCGTGGAGGACATGACATTGTCTTTCAGGAATTGAGCAGAGAAGACAACAAAACTACCCTTTGTCATAATGAACAAATCGAATCCGCAGCAAATAGCCGCATTCAAATGATAAAAGGTTTAGGATTTTTTTTGGAAGCCTGTTCAAATACAGGTTTTCCTTACGTTTAAATGTGAATCAACATAAAACAGTCACTTCTCCATCATAGAATCCACACTCAGCCGCGCTTGTAACTTTCGGAGGCTCTGTTTGAAATCTTAGGAAGAATATTCACATGTTGTCCTCTCCCCCAATTTAATTATTTCCTATAAAAATCTGAAATAATTTTTGTGGTTTTGCTTTCAAGATCATTTAACTAAAAGGAACTTATTTAATTTAGGTTTGGCTATATTTTTTGCACATACTTGGGAAATTTTTGGAAGGCAGAAATTCTACCCCCAAATAATTAAATGCTGAACGTTTAGTTAAGTGTTCAGTTTTTATAAGTTATTTTCTAAGGGGAATGTATTATGAACAGGGAAATGGTTTTGAACATTGTCTCCATGCCCCCCTTCCCTCACCAGCCGTATATATTCATACTGAATTCATGGAAGGTGTTGGTCAGAGTTTACAAAATAAAGACTGATTTACTACTTAGCTATAGAGAGAAGAAAAAGATGTCTTCAGAAAGGATAAATATCTAGATAAGGTGAATTGATTAAATTCTTATTATCTTAATCATTGAGAAAGGGGCCACAAGTTTGACTTATCTAGCAATTTGTAAGAGCTCGAATACTCTCAATAAATAACTGAAGGCAAAACTATTAAGGTTTTTATGGCATATAACAAACACACTGAAATGAAGCTCATGTTTGAGAATTAGTGACAGTTGATTACAGAGACGGAGTCATTTGAAATTATTTATTTGGATGGGATAAAAATTATAACTCTGGTGGTAAAATGAAGAACAACGTCATTACCAGCTTTCTTTGCTGAAAACAAATTTCTTGGGCAAATGTTTTCCCCAAACAGTAAAATAAACTGGTCAGTGGATCAGCAGGTATTTTATCTGACAAAGGGCACATGACAAAAGCTACGGAATTTCCCAGTAAGAAAAGACACTGATCAAAATATCCACCAAGTACAAGTTGTAAACACTGGCCCCTCAGTGCTGTCTGGTGGTATCTCACCTAGGTGATCACTGATAGACGGATAAAATGTTAAGGCAAACAAACTGCCTCTCCCCTCACCAAACAAAAACCCACCACCACCAGAAGCCGATGCTATTTGTATCCACGCGAATGAGCCAGGACTCTTGAAATATGGTATCCAGACAGACCAGAGCAATCACCTGGTCACTGAATCTGGTTTATTAGGTGTCAGTTCAGTTCCATTCAGCTCAGATCTTAAAGGGGACACGTTTAGTACATCCACCTCCTAACCTTGCAAGGTAGCGAGACAGGTGGGACACAGCTGGGCTATTGCATGTGATTTGGAGTCATTTTTAACCTAAATTGAATATGAAAAAAAATCAATATAGTAGAAATCAGAATGCAAAAGAAACACACGTTTTTGGCCGAAACACAAAACTGGTAAGACGCTTGGCGT
Organism: Zalophus californianus; assembly: GCF_009762305.2. NCBI lineage: Eukaryota > Metazoa > Chordata > Mammalia > Carnivora > Otariidae > Zalophus > Zalophus californianus. The sequence goes on along the minus strand of NC_045604.1, from coordinate 4,435,476 downwards.
TCATGGCAGGTTTGCCTCACAGTGTAATCCGTGGTCCCCCGAAGGATCCATGTTCACTTTTATCGATTTTAAGGTGTGTATGTGTCCAGGCAAAGTGCTCTGGGTTGGGTGTTCTGAAGTCAGTTTGAGGCAAACTGACAGTCCGGGGGCAAAGCATGCCATAGGAAGTGAGGTTTGCTGCGGAGAGGGGACATGGAGACCGAGAAAAGCCGGGATGGAGAAGCACCCAAGAGGGTTGATGGTGTGAGGAAAATAGCCTCCCCACCACCCTTACTGTGGGCTTCTCTCTTGTCCTGAGGTTGGGCCCCTTGGCAAGTTCCGCACAAAAGTGGGATCTTGATTCTCCCAGTAAAGATCTAGATATTTCCACAGCTGATCTTAACTCATAGGAGGTGGAGGTGGAGATCAACTGAAAAGAGAGGAATCTTGTTCCTATGTTAGGTCCCTGCTTGCTTTGTCCTGGACTCGGAGGACAGAAACGTGTCAGAGTCTTCCTTGGCCCCTGCCTCAGGGCACCCCCGGAGCTGCGAGAGAAGTGGGCTGAGGCCATCTGAGGAGGATACGCCGGGACCTGTAGGCTCTGAGAAAGAGGCATACCCAGGAAACAGATCAAAGTGTCACTGTGAGTTATTTTTTATTATTTTTGAGAACTCAGTAATGTTTTCCTAAACCTAACAGTGTGGGATTAGTTGTGTTACGGAGAACTGAGGGAAGGATTTATGGCCACTTGGAGTTCAGTCAAAATGGGAAGAGAGGGACCTCAAGACCGTTCCACAGTGATGACAGAGAGCCTCTCAGGAATGCGAATTTCAGGGGATCAGACCTGGAGTTACCAAGTCCAGCCATCTGTCACATAGTAGATTTTTTCATAGTTTTTTACTCTAAGGGCTTTGAAGACATGAGAAGCATGGTAGACTGGCGGAGCCAGCTGACGTGTCATGGCAGAAGCACTAGGAAGAAGCAACCAAAGAATAGAAGATGGGGTTTTGGAAGTGTTGGGCAATTATTTATTTCTTTATTAACCCTTTTTCTCCCCTTTGTTCGGGCAAAAACTAGTCATTTAATGTCTCTTGAGACAGAAGGCTGATTATGGTTCTGACACATCATGAAATGAGATATTTGTTGAATGAATGAATGAATGAATGAATGAGTGATCCTCAGCCCGTACGGCTCACAGGCGAGGGAAACGTGCACGGAGAGCTGTGTCCGAGTGAGACGTGTGTAGTAACAGATGAGTGAATCATAAACTGCAGGAGCAAAAACCAACAGAGTGATTTATGTTTCCTCTGAGAGAAGGGAGGAGATGATTGTGGATGGAAACTGAGGGCAAATACATTTTTGTCCTGGTGGAGAAAATTGGAGGAAAGAATTATGATGAGCAGAACATGGCTTCCTAAAAGGAATGGTTCAATATCTGTGATCATTTACAGTGAAAGTCTTGAGGCTCTGAGATGCACGTTTGGATCCCTTCACTTTGTCCAATTGTGCATAGAAGACAATGCACGGGAAAGGCTCATCTGACCACAGACAGCTTTAGGATTTTCTAGGGGGAGGTTAGAACATAGAAAACCACACACACCCTGCAAATCTTAACTAAAGCTTTATGTAAATCTTAGGAGATTGGTTGCTAGAGAAAACATCTTGCTTTGTGTCTGTGGTTTAGAAATAGGCAGGGATAGATGGTTGAGACTGAGGACATAAAAAAAAGTGGTCTACTATAAAATTAGAGCAAGTTGTAGCTCTCCTATGTGGCGGAAACCGTAAAATGGGATTAAGACAAGTCTGAAGGAGCACCGCAAGAGGTAATTTTCTCAGGGACTTTTGGTCCTAAAGAGAAGACACAGTATTTGCTTGGAATATCTGGGGGAAACTGGAGGTGGGAGCCTAGCTTAGTGTGTATCTCAGATTCTTTCCCTGGTATGGCCCCAGAGACCCATTCTTGAGCTTTTTGGAGATTTGGGATAATAGAAGGAAGCAAAGAAGCTGTATTTTTGAAGGACTCAGCCATGCAGGGCGGGCAAGGAATGCAGATTTGATACTTCAATTAGTTGGGGAGACATCAATTTCCCCTATTTTGTGGGGGGAAGAGAGCAAAACTCTGCTGCCTTGAAGACTGAAGAGAGTGCGCAGCCTCGGCGGCGGGTGAGGGCAGCTTCAGAAGCCCGAGGGGTAAGGTCCCCGGATGAAGATTGGGCTCTCACAGAGGGTGGTGGTGTCAGTGACAGGGAGAGAGGTTTTGTGAGCTGCAGAAAAGTGGACAACAGTGAAACTCCAGGAGGGGACTAAACCCATATGAGCACCCCTAGGGACCCTCGGAAATGGACTGAGTATAACTCTGGGTTTAGGGGATGGGCCATGAAATCTTTCAGCTGATGTGATTCGGTTCTCTTTCCTGGGTTGGTGAGGCTTGAGAAAAGTCAGATGTTACAGCAACGCCAACAGAGACTGATACTCCAAGGCTTTGCTCTGAGCAGGTACATAAACACATGCCGAGGCTTGATAATCATGTCATCAAATCCCAAAACCTTATGAGATGTTGGAATATCAGGAGACCCGGGAAAAAGCATCTTGACATGAGGAGAACAGACAGGAGTTTGTTTATCTTACAGGGATTAGGAAGTCTCTCTTTCTTCAGTGGGGTGTAACGGAAGAGGCAAATTGTTACACATGGTCTAACCTGAAAGGCCAAGTAATTATGACTGCGTAGGTACAATAAACATATTGTTATCATTACGGAATGTGGGTTCAGTCAACCTGGATGGATCCATTTGCTATTTTTCTAAAGGTTTTGATCAAGATCTTTCATGTATTCTTATATTGAGAGAGATTGACTGAAAGGACCCAGATTTTTAGTTTAAAATAATGGTGTCCAGAGAGAGTAAAACCAGGTAATAAGCCCCATTTATAAGACTTTTGTCACTGTGAGGCTTATTTCTCCCTGGATATTGCCACTGTTGGTTTGAATGACTGCTTATTACTTCATCCATCACATGCGTGCACTGTAACTCACTAAGCCATCCATTTATGTGGGGAATATAAATCTTATTCAATAAACTCAGGTGAGCAGGAAATGTCACGTCTCTATTTGCTTTAAATCAAGTTACGTCAGTCTCTGGGCTTCTGTCTCATAGAGTTGCTGAGCGTTCTAACTTAGTTATTATTGGGGTTCCTGTTTTGATGACCCCAGGTCAGGTCAGGTTCCGGGAGTGCTATACTAACACTCAAACGTCCGGAAGCCCACTGGGCACTGCTGAGATGCCCACTGTTCAAGCCCTCTTGGGCCCTTAAAGTCTGCACCTCGGCTGCTTCTGCCAGGTGGACCCCAGGTGTCTTGGTCTAGGTTGGGAGGTCTGAGGATCTCGCAGCCATCCTCTCAGACACTCTGCTCCCTCCCCATAGGGCTGGTACCCTGACCCCCACCGGACCTGCCAGCTTCCGATCCTTTCCCAGCCAGGGGTGTTCTTGTCATTTTCCCTGCTTGCCTCCATGTGTCTGTCTCCCTCAACTTCCCACACAATCGCAGAGGGAGCTCGGGGTTTTGGCGAACACATGTTCAATAGGAGATTATCTCCAGCAGCTTTGTTTGCTGTTGCAAACCTTCCCTTGACACAAGGCAGCTCAATGCTACTTGCTCGGAATGAGATAATTCCAATATATTGGCCAATAAAAACAGCAGATTACAGCCACGGGAGGACCCCTGTCTTGTTTATTCAGCAGACAGTGATGCACTCCTCGCTACGTGGCTGACTCTGGACCAGGACCTGAGAACGTAACAGTGAACACAGCGGTGCCTCATGGACATCGCAGCAGGAAACAGTACGTGCAGGTCAAGGCAATGGCCAACCACAGCGCAGTGGCTGGATTTGGGAGCGTCGTCTAATCTAGAGCCGGGAAGTGCAGAAATCACGCGTAGAGGGTGCTTCTCGTAAGGGAGAAGGGCCAGAGGTAGCTGGTCAAGGGAGGGTGTGAGTCAGAACGAATGTGTGCAAATGTTTGGGGGAAGAGAGGGACCCGCATGTTTTGAGAACCCGAAGAGCAGCAGGCCCGGGGTGCCGAGCTTCCAGGAGCGGCGGCAAGACATGAAGCTAGAGGACTGCACCAGGCTCCATCAGTGAGGAGCCTGCAATGCAGGCCGGTCCCTAGAGCAGAGGGCCTTGGCCCACTTGGCGCCCGACCCAGTCCCATTTTTCTTGCCTCACTTTTCCATAGTGACTGGTAAGTGAAACTACTCAGTTCCTAACCTCCTTGGAGTTTTGGCCAATTGGTCCTGAGTGCACGTTTGTGCTGCTGCTTCATTTCCTTCCTCTTCCTGCCTGGAAGGGCGGCTGTGGCTAGAGGCCCTGGTGGGGAAGGGTAGCCCCCCGACCCCGGGCCGATGGCACTGGGGAGCCACGGCCACTCCCTCCTCCAGGATGGCTTGTGAGCGAGATAGATAAACCGGCACTTGGTTAGGCCACCATGGTTGAGTCCCGTGTGGATGAATGCGAATCCTAATACAGGGAAACCAAGCGTATGTTTGAAGTGTGAGAGCTGATAGTTCTTTAGTAGAGTGGTTGCTCTAGCTGCTTTGGGCAGTGTGGTTCGGGGGGACAGGCCAGCTGTGGGGCACCAAGGAGAGGGTTGCTGGATGTCCAGCTGGGGGGGGCAGTATCCAGGGTCAGCCTGAGGCACTGGTGCCGGAGGGACGGGGCAAGCCTGAGAAGTGCTCATAGGGGAGTCACCGGCGGCTTAGGAAGACCAAGCAGTCGAGGGCTTTCTGGCTTGAATCAGTGGGCAGAATGAGTAGCCTAATTGTTCACTTCTCTGAAGAACGCTGCGGGGTGGGGAGCTTTTACATATTTGAATAATTTTCTTAAAATGGTGGATGCAATGAATTTTCCTCCTGTTTTCAATCATGACTCTAGATATTGGGTGCTCCAGTAATGCCTGAAATCTCTAATGAATAAGTCTTGTCAATTTCTCAGCTTGGGAATGATCCTGCCACCTTTGCCCCCCAAACGAAATCTTAAGAGGCAGTTTGGAAAATGATTCACAGGCTAGCTGATGTCTGGAGTCAAGGTGTCTAAGACATTCAGGTCCTGAACCTCAGCCATCAGCATCCTTCTGTAGGGGACAAGAGCAGGCAGAGAGAGGCTGGCAGATCTCCCCTGTGCCCTGGTCCCCCCAGCCCGCCTGGGACTGGCCCAGCAGTCTGCTGTTGCCCCAGGCCACACCTGACATCTGGGGCCTGGGGTGCGACTCTGCAAAGCCCACTGTGGGCTAGGGGGAGGGTGGATGCAGCTGATGACATGCACAGCTGTGGGGTTCAGAGGTGGAGCGAATCTCTAGTTTCCAATATTTTCCTTTATAAATGTAATAGATAATTAAATTTCTTATTTCTGCCCTTTCTCCCACTTCCACACACAGAAGCACAAAAAACTTTTGTGTTCTCCAAAGAGGGAGAGAGAAAGAATTCCTACATAGCCAAATGAGCACAACTGAAGAAGCCTGTGGCCGTCTCCAGTCAGTCCAGGCTGGCACTGACTGTCTGAGGGGCAGCCCCTGTGGTAATGCCTGAGCCCAAGCGCTGACTCTCTCCTGCATGGACAGATGGCGCAGAAGGTACTCACTGAGTGGGCTGGCGGCCCTTTCCCAGGGCTCTGGGCTACTCTTGCTTTGCCGTGCGTCTGGGGGAGCTTGGAATCCCTCCAGGGATTGCGAGGCTTTGGGTGGATGGGATGCCCATGGTGAAGAGTCTGGAGGGGGGACACTCTGTGGGGACAGAGGCGACCTTGGTCTGGGGCAGGAGCAGATTCCTTTTAGGGGGTGGTCTTGGATAAGAACCAGTCCTTAAATCTACAATAGGGGAATGATGGAAGCCGCCCAAGTGTCCATCTACTGATGAATGGATAAGGAAGTTGTGGTACATATAGATGACGGAATGTTATTCAGCTATAAAAAAGAATGAAATCTTGCCATTTGCAGCAACATGGATGGAGCTAGAGAGTATAATGCTAAGCGAAATAAATTGCTGGGAGAAAGACAAATATCATATGATTTCACTCATATGTGGCATTTAAGAAACAAAACAAATGAGCGGGGGGGGGGGGGGGAAGAGAGAGAGACAAACCAAGAAACAGACTCTTAACTCTAGAGAACAAACTGATGGTTACCAGAGGGGAGGGAGTAGGGGGGCGGGGGAAACAGGTGATGGGGATTAAGGAGGGCTCTTGTAATGAGCAGCAGGTGATATATAGAATTGTTGAATCGTCATATTGTACACCTGTGACAAATAACTGTTAAATATACTGGAATTAAAATAAAATAAAATAAAAAATAAAATAAGATAAAATAAAAAATACTCTCCCTTGGGGGGAGGCACAGGAGGAGTGACTGTGTAGGACTTTGCGCTGTCAGCCGTTGAGACCGGCAGTACCTATCCTGGCGGGACCTTCAGTCCTAATGCCCCGGATGTACGGGGGGCCTGGCGGCGTGCTCCCCGAGCCCCAGCTGCAGCCCTGGGCTATGATCCTCTCACAGAGCCGTGGTCCTGAGAGGGGGGCTCCTGGAGGGCACTCCAGCTCCGGTTCTCAACCTCTCAAGCCCTTTTGCCTTCACACGCTCGACTGCTGTGCTGTGGCCCCGGGACACTGATCTTCATTAACATCAGAGAATGTACATTGTTACTTTTTTTCCAATTAAAATTTACTTGCTCTTAGAATTAAAAAAAGAGAGTGGAAGCATGATAGACAGGTACAAACAGAGTGAGCAAAGAAGCCTGAAAACAAAAGCAATCACGTTATCTGTCTCTTCTCAAGTGAAAGGTAATCCATATGATGTGCTTTTGGGGGCAGGACTCGAAACTGTGGGATTCATTTGTTCTGTTGAAAGTGATTTTAGACATTTTCCAACATCCTTATTTATTGGTTTTCTATTGCTGCTATAACGAATTATCACACATTTAGTGGTTTCAAGGAGCACCGACACAAGTGTATCACCATACAGCTTTGGAGATCAGAAGTCCCAAAACGAGGGTTGGGGGGTGTGGCTCAGTCGGTTAAGCACTGACTCTTGGTTTCGGCTTGGTCATGGTCCCGGGGTCCTGGGATGGAGCCCTGCCTCCAGCTCCATGCTTAGCATGGAGTCTGCTTAAGTCTTTCTCTCCCTCTCCCTCTGTCCCCCCGTCCTCGCTCTCTCTCTCTAAAATAAATTAATAAATCTTAAGAAAAAAAGAGTCCCAACGGATTGGTCCAGGGGCTTTCCTTGCAGCTGCAGGCTGCCTGTATTCCTTGGCTCAGAGCTCCTTCCTCCGCCTCGAGGGGCAACGGCACAGCGTTTTCTCTTCTCTCTGACCTCCTGCCTCCTTCTCGGAAGGTGCCTTGTTATATCGAGCCCACCTGCATGCCAGGGTAAGCCGTCTATCTCAAGTCTCCTCCTTAATTTAGTGACACCTGCAAAGTCCCTTTTGCCGCATGAGGTGCCATATTCACAGGTCTCAGGGATTAGGACATAGACAAGCTTCAAGCCTGTCATACTCATCATATAGAAGACATAACTGAGACCTTAAAGAATAGGGCATATTTTTAAAAGTCTGGGCTGCTGCTAGCTGCGTGGTGCTTTTGTGCGAGTGGGTGGATTAAGTCAGGGGTGGGTGTGTGGGGTCATGAGTGCGTGGATCAGTGGGCACACTGGTCGGTGAGCTCATGGGGAGGCGGCAGGCCCCACTCGCTCCCTCAGTCGCACACCGTCGTGCGGTGAGCATCCTGAGCACCACTCACAGGGGCTGTGCTGGTGAGTTTCTACACTGGAAGGAGCAACGCAGTCTCAGGACTTCCTGCTCTGATTCCCCCTGCTTCACCCCTGCTCCCCCCGCTTTCATGGCTGTGACTCTCAGAGGCCAGGGATCATCTCAAAAGGCCGGCTCAGGAGATTCAGCACAAGTACCAACCGTTCTCCTCAAGTGATCAGGCCGTGCCACCTTTCAACCCGCTTCTGAGTAGCTTCCGGCCAGCTCTTTTGTTCTTTTGTCAAGAGTGTTTCTCTTTTCATCTCATCAGTGTCCATAAACACCTGCCTCCCGGTCAGAGCTCCTGTCTTTTACGTGAGAACTGCCTGCATCTTGCTCAGCAGCATCGAGTTTCAGCCACACTAAAAAGGGCAAGATGTTCTGGCTCTGAGTTTTAGAAATCCTCTGTGGCAATGTTGCCTTTCTGTATGATGATTCACAGAGGGTTTTCATCAGCCGTGCCTGGAATGGGGATTCCTCTAGACCACCAGTGTCCAGTAGAACTTTCTGGGAAATGGTGTCAACTGTGGTCCGATGTGGTAGCCACTAGCCCTACGTGGCTACTGAGCACTTGAAATGTGGCAAGGATGATTAAGAACTTGCATTTGAAATCTAATTTAATTTTAATTAATTTACATGTAAATAGCCACAGGTTGCTAGCCGCTACTGTATTAGACACCACAGATCTACATTCTTTTCCTGAGATAAGGGAAAATATGTATAGGATGTAGGAGGCAGCATTCTCAACCATACATGCTTATAATTAAGAGAAAAAGGAAGTTTTTTTCCCTGTCAAAGTTTAAAATTACATTTTGATTAGACTGAAGAATGTTCATAAGTTCTAAGTAAGTACACTTGCTTTAGGCTTATACATTTTTAACCAGAGGCAAGGCACAGTACGTTTTTTGTTGTGCATGGTTAATGTACAAAATATCCCCACTTCCCTTGAGAAACAGTATCAGGTCTGAAACACACTTTGATGAACACTGAATATTAAAACAGCATATGGCGCTCTATAAATGGATTAAATAGAAGTGAACACAAATATTATTCTTCAGTTTTTCAATATATTGTAAGAATATATCACAGCATTGATAGTATAAATAAAAATATTTGGATTCATTTTTAGATTAAAAATTCTTCCGGCTGTTCTCCACTGAGGGAACTTAGAGGTGAAAAGGTAATGAGGTCGCCACCAGAGGAAATGTGTCTGGCGTGCTCTCTGCCCGAGTGAACGGGTTCCTGCGGTGTAGGTGGATGGAGAAGGCAACATAGAGGCTCCACTGGAACAAGAAGGGAAAACCTGGGAAGGTTTAAGAATTGTCTACCTTCCACCTGGGGAACCTGGTTTTCTCTCGCTCTTTTTTTTTTAATTTTAATTTTACTTTTTAAAAGATTTTATTTATTTATTTGACACACAGAGAGAGAGAGAGAGAGAGAGAGAGAGAGAAAGCAAGTGCAGAAGTAGGCAGAATAGCAGAGGCGGAGGGAGAAGCAGGCTTCCCGCCGAGCAGGGAGCCCGATGTAGGGCTCAATCCCAGGACCCTGGGACCATGACCTGAGCTGAAGGCAGACGCTTAACCGACTGAGCCACCCAGGCGCCCTAGTTTTCTCTTGTTCATACCTGAGGCTAATAAGTTGTCATCAGGTTGTTTAAGGTATTCTGGGCAAAATCTTTAGAAGTATGCACTTTATGTTTTTATCTCTTCTTTTGAGTTTAGGATTTTTCTCTGGACTCGTTTACTCCTCAATTTTCTTCTTTCTCTTGAAAAGAGGTGAGTTTATCCATACTTGCTATTTAGTTTAAAAAAAAGAGAGGGAGAGGTATGCCCAGAGCACCTTTGACTCTGCTCCGGTGTCCCCATTGTGTTCTGTTTCCTGGGACTGTGGTGACCTGTGTAGCGAAGTGTTTCCAGAAACACTGTGTCTGTTGTGGCATTGTGTGTTGTCAGCTCAAAACCGCACCCAGGATGGGTTTTGTTTTAAGGAATTGAGATGGTATAGAGGCCTTATGCCTGAAGAAAGAGGAAATATAGCCTGTGGAGAACGTTTGAGAGTACGGTGTTGGTCCAGGGTGTTTATCGACAAGAAGACTATAGTTTCTCTGACAACAAGTGAAATGTGGCTTTTGCGGAGAGGTCGAGTGTGCTGTGGCCAAAATAAGATGGCGCTCTTGGGAGGAGAGGGAAGGTGGGTCTGTGGAGGAGATCCCAGGACTGAGAAAGGGGCCCTGGGATGTGTCAACCAAAGGGAGGCTTGCAGGCGATGGGGCAACGATGGGAGTTTCTGCAGTAGGGAGTGTACCATTATACCTACTTGGGGTCAGCAAGGCAGGATGACCTTCGGCCAGTAGCGCCAGGAGGAGCTGAACTAGGGTCGAACTGTAGGGAGCAATAGAAGGGGTGAAGCAGGAACAGAGAGTAGCAATAAGGAACAGGAAAGGCAAAATGGTGACTCTAGATATGTGTGTGGAGGGGGCCTCGTGCCATTTCTGTCCCATCTGCCATGGAAACCACTGGGGCGCTCAGCAGAGGCTTGCTCGATGTATTCGTACCAGAGGTGAGGGGGGCTGACAATGGGGGCTTTCTCTGACATTTGTTGTACGGCCGAGATAAGCAGCTGCTACAAGAGATTACCGTGGTAGGGATCCCTATTGTAAATGCGTCCCGAGATGTATCTGGAGTCCTGCATACCCAATACAAAAAAGACTGTAAGTTACAGATAAGTCAAAGGATAGGATATGTCTACGAAGAAATGTTAACAAAGAGAGCAATGAAAACTGGAATACTTTTGTGAATTTTTCTGGAACTATTTTATTTTTGCATTCAATCACCCGCTGATCTAATACATACTAATGAGAACCACCTACTGAGCCAGATGCTGTGGACCAAGAGACGAACAAGGCAGCCTTGCTCCTCAGTAGCTCTCTGTCCAGCAGGAGGGGACCTGCAGGAGCATTCAGTTGTGCTCCTGTGATGTGTATGTGAGTAAAGAAAGGTGGAGTGATTTATTCTTTCTAGAAAATCGAAAGGACAAGCAAAAGAAGAGCAGCTGCGGGGTGGTAAGACTTTAGCAACATCTGAAAGTCAAATAGAACTTCGCAGGTCTTGGAGAAGACGGACTGAGATCTGAGGGGTTATGTTGGCCACTCGATAGTAGATGTTTAGTGACACGTTTGCGGCGGCCACAGGGAGGCTGTAGGAGATTCCACTCGGTACAACAGCTGCTGAGGAGGATCCATCAGGTACCCGGGACGTCTACATCCATGGCGTCTGAGTTCTACCCAAGGATGGGTAGGAGAGAGAAAGCAGCCTCTAATCCGGACTATCTGGGTTCTTCCTGGAGGCTCAGATGACAGAGAATCCGGGCATCTCCAAATCCATTTTGGTTTGTGTCGGCAGTTCCGAAGCAGGTGGGTCGGGAGGTAAGAAACCAGCGAGATGAGAATTTGTGAGCTGCTACGTTACACCATTAGAGGGCATTTAGAGTCTTCCAGGTGGGCAGACAGTCTCAATCATGCCAAAACTTAGATTCAATGTTTGAGACTGAATCTGTATGTGAGGAACTGGTAGAAGGCTCTGGGGAGAACTAAGTGGGCAAGGATTTTTGCCTGAGTTGGGATGGAGGTTTGCTTGGCCACCAGGTTGGGGAGAAGGGCATGGCATCTCAGGAACTGGTTCCCTGGTCAGGGGCGTAGGGCTCTAGGCAGAAACTAAACGGCTTGTGAGGCTGTAAGCAGAAGTGGAAGCAAGTTTTTTTCAATAGAGAGATGAACAAACGACATAAAAGCTATACAACTTTGGTGCCCAGGTGACAAAAGCATGATACAGATGCGCAAGAGGGATACCTCCCCCGTCTAAAGAATGAGGCACAGCTTCTCTGGGCTAGCCAGAACTGTGCACCAGGCACAGAACACTCAGGGGCCCTCTGGCACCTGGCAGGCAGCTGGGGACCCCTGTGGCCTGGGCATTGGTGTTCTCCCGGAGGGCCCTGGCCACTGACCCAGCAGCAAGACGTTCCCCTTGGGTAGCTTTGCGGGTAGAGAACATTTCAAGGTATGTGTTTATCATGGGAAAATATATATAACGTAAAATGTGTCATCCTAACCACTTTAAAGTGGACAATTCAGTGACATCACGTGCATTCATCACGTTGTGCAACCACCAGCACTGGCCATTTCCACAACTTTTTAGTTGCACCAAATAGAAACTCTGTTCCCAGCCCCGGTTACCCCTCTTCCACTGTCTGTCTCCATGACCCTGCTGACTCTAAGTCCTTCATTTTGCGGAGCCACACAGTCTTTGTCCTTTTGTGTCTGCGATGTCACTCAGCATGTTTTCAAGGCTCACCTGTGTGATAGCAGGTGTCAGAATCTCCCTCCCTGTTAAGGCTGAATAATGCCTGCTCTATGCACAAACCACATTTTGTTTACCCATTCATCCTCTGATGGACTTTTGGACTATTTCCAGGTCAGTGAGAGTTTAATGATTACTAGAGGTCGGTGATATTTAGGAAAATTTGTTTTTGCATCAATGTCAATTGATAAAGAGAGTGAACAGTTATATAAACAAAGAGGTGGCAAGGCAGAAAGAGGCTACCAGTAGTCCACCATGCTGTGTGGGGTAGGACCTGAAACTGAAGGAGAAGATCTAGACTGAATCAGATGTGAAATATTTCATAGATTGCAGGGGCCAGAGGCTATCATTAATTAGTTTGTAAGAGGAAATTGGAGAATGTTATCAGGGTCTGTACTAGAAATAGGTATGCAGTCCTTCTAGGTACGCAGTCCTTAGAATAGATGTGGGTTTTATCCTTCTCCGGGGTTCCTATTTGGTCTTTTATAAAATACTTCAAAAAGGGACTTGTAGGCACACCACACAAACATGCACACACCACACGCACACACATGAACGTGTTCTGAGGCCTGTAGGACATTAAGTTAATTGGAGTGAAAATTTTGATCCTTTAGGTGGGTGACACCAGATACAATGTACTACTCAGGGAATTTCTTCTTCATGATGTTTGTTCCTTTGAATATGTCATTGTTTAATGCTTTTGTAATACCTCAATAAACACATTCTGCACGTCGTGGTAATAGGATTAACTAAACTATCCCCTCATTCACAACTGTGCATTACACACCTGTTATGCAACACGATCAGAACATGCCAAGCCTGTGCCCTCACACAGTTACGGTCTTGTGCGTGCATATGAAACAGAGTTCAAAGTGGTGTGGAAGAGTGGGATGCCATGGAAGAGATGAGGCCACTGATCCGATCTCAGACGTCAGGACAAGTTCCTAGAGGAAATCCAATCTAAACTGAGACTTAAAAATGCATCGAAGTTGGCCAAGTTTAGGAGAGAGTGTGTGAGAGTGTGTATGTGTGTGTGTGTGTGTGTGTGTGTGTGTAAGGCTATGAGGGTGTGTGCGTGACTGAGGGTGTGTGTGGATGTGTGAGAGTGAGCACGTAAGTGTGAGGGTGTGTGAATGTGTGAGTGTATAAATGTGTATGAGAGTATGTTGGTGTGTGTTTGTGAGTGTGAATGTGTGAGTGTGTGTGTGTGTGTGTGTGTGTGTGTGTGTCAGGGTGGGGTAGTGAGGTGAGTAGTATTCTGGGCAGAAGAAACAGTATGTGTAAAGGCCCGGAGGTAAGGGGTCAGAGGACTCTGGGCACAGGGGAGTTCAGTGTGGCTGGAACAGAGGCTGCATGACGAATGAGGCTGGAGAGTTCCAGAGGGCAGCTCCCCAAGGGCCTTGCGCATGTGGTAAGGAGTTCACACTTTACCCTGAGGGCAGTGAGAAGCCATGAGAGTATTTTAGGCACTAGAGAGGTGTGAGCCCAGTCCCAGTGGGGAAAACCAGTGTCTGGAGGGCTGAGAACGGGTTGGAAGGACCAGGTGCAGGCAGGACGAACGAGTCCGGAGTTTGTTGCAACAACTAATATAACCTACCAATCACCTAAATTAAGCATGCCAATAGAATGCTTATTCCATACAATGGAAAAGCAATGAAAGTAATTTGTGATAAAACACTGTTTGCATATGAACAGCTTAGGCAGGACAAAGGTAGAAGATACAGTGAAGAGATCTGGTGCTCCCATCCGCAGTAGAACCGCCTTGTGCGCAGCAACCACTGATACAGTCTGATGCGTGAAGATTTGCCCACTCAGAGATCACAACAACCTTGTGATTTTCCGAGCTGGTGAGCAATTCTTGCAAAATTCTGAAGCAAACCTTGTAACATCTTCCGTTGATGAACATGGCAGCTGCATTCCTGGAAAATCCAACTTCGGTCAGAATCTCGTAAAATCTATTTTATGTATATTTCTGTGACACGTGAAAGTCACAAAGGGCAATTTTGTTGTGCGTGGCTGCCCCAAGATTTCAGGACCTAGAGAACCTGCTCCTGCCCACTTGAAAATGCCCCCCAAAATGTCCACAACGGTCTTTGGAGAGTGGTATCACCTCCTTGAGATCCAGAGATCTCCTTGAGATCTGCTTTGTAGAGGACCTCACCAAGGTTTAGGTAGGACAATTGCTTTTCTAAGAGTCATGTGGTGAGCCACACACATGTGGGGCTTAAATCCAGTGTTAAGTGTTACTCAGTGTTTTTTCTCTACCCTAACTCACTAACACGTTGGGAATTGAAGGAACAGCTTTGTCTGTGAGTTGCTCAGAAATTTAATATAGTTTTCCAACTGTCCATTCTTCTTACTGTGAATCTTGAAGGAAATGGTTGTTTGAAAGATTATTAGTTCAGTTTAAATAGTCTCATATTTATTGGCCCCGTTCACACTTCCCACATCCATTTGAAACTCTGATGTCTAACACCTCACAAAGGATATGAAGTCACACTTCCTTTAAAATTTAATAGATATATTTACATTTTATCCAACTAATATATGCTTGTAATTAAAAGGTGAAGTTGTGCAGAAGTGTTTTAAAGTCTCACCATTTTATCCCCAACCCTACTCCACTTTGAGGTTTAAATTTACTTCTGCTTTTTTGGAGGTGACTTCCCTCTCTCTAAAAAAGTCTTACATGGCTGTTTCTTATTGTGTCCATTTTCAACATGATCTATAGAATTTCTCCTCTGATGGATGAGTCTGCTGGTCTTCACCGCGTCCCCTGAATGAAGGTGTGTTACCACCTGAATTCATTTATTGGCTACATTGTCACATTTCCTTAAATTCTAGTCTGTAGAGACACTCTGTACGGTTTCTCTTTATTCCTCACTTTACATTTTACAGGATAAAAAAAAATTAATGTCCCTGCACTTCTTTTACTTCTTTCTTTCCGTTCTCGCTTCCCTCTTTCTGTCTTCTGTGTTTTTAGATCGCCAAATGTGGCAGTACTTACAATCTATTAATGCAATAAAGAATTATGGGCTCTGTCCCCAGATTGATTCTAAAAGCTGAAACTCAGGAGTGGTTACATGATTATGATTTTGTGAATGTTGCTCACTGCAGAGCCAAATTATATGCTACCGTTAGGCTTCCTTCTAGCTGTTTTTGTTGTGGTGGCCCTTCTTTGGAATTTCTAATTGCCCTTTGTTCTGGTATTGTCTGTCTTGGCAGTAGTGAAGGTACCGCCTGACCAGAGGCATCTCTTAATCCCCCCAAACCCGTCTGCCCCAACCTGCTCACACCTCTCTGTTGGAGCCAACTATCCTTTCTCTCTCATCTGGGCTGGTTATTCCTTAGGTTGGCTGAAGAGATGCCGTTTGGAATCTTCCTATTCTCCTTGATCTCCTAGGCTGGCGTTCCACTTTTTTTCTTTTGATTTTGTATTATGTATATATTTAGCTGGAGTATGTCTTAAGGCAATTTCCACAGAAAGAGTGTGGTATGAGGGAGGTGAAGCTCTGGTTCTTCAAATGTCTGAAAATGTCTTTATTCTGCTCTCATAGTGAATTCATTAGCTACCAAATTCCAAATTGAAGATAGTTTTAGTTTAATTACTTTGGAGGGTGTTATCTGTTAAAATTCATGTTTATTTGCCAGGTCTGATGTCAAATCTGCTTCTCATTACTGAGTGATCTGCTTTTTCCTCCCAGGAAAGTTTTAGGATTTTCTCTTTATCCTCTGTACTCTGAAATTTCAAGGATTTGGGACTCACTGTGGGTATTTTTCTCTTCACTCACTGTATTGCACACTTAGCAGACCATCTTAGTCTGGAAAATTGTTTACCTAATTCTGGCGATTTCTTATATTATTTCTTTAATGATTATCTACTCCTCTTTCTCTTTCTAGAATTAATAGTGGTTGGATAGTGGAACTTCGGAGTTGATCTTTTTATGGCTTTATTTTCTGTCTCTTTTTGTTTAGGTTCTAATTTCAGAGAGATTTGCTTCATTTTATTTTCGATTCTTTATTAATAATTTTTAATTTGGCAATTATACATTTCTATAAGTGCTTTTCCTTTGGTTCTCTGATTGTTCCTTTTTCTATTTTATCCCTAGAGTTTTATATGGGGGTGGGGGGCGTAGAGAGGAAAGCGGTCCCTATACCGGGCTCCACTCAGCAGCAGCTTCCTGTTCCATCAGGAGGAGGGAGACTTCGAGGGATAAAAGTTGTCTGGGAGCATCCAGGTGTAGTTGCTGAGCATGCTGTGATGGGTGGAGGGATGGACTGAAGTGTGAAGGCCCCTCACGCCCCCCATCTTGCCACAGACTACGTCTTGGGACCCTGGGATGGAGAAAGTGCCACTTTCGCTCCTGCTTCTTGGGATTTTTGTCACCACCTAGTGACAAGCGGGAGGAGAAAGAGGCCCACGTGTTGGCAAAGCCGGCGAGCTTCCCTGCTTTCTGTGTCCGTCCGGATCACCTGCGCTCAGCCCCTGATTGCTGCTTTTTCCTAACGCCCCTGTTGGAGGAGGTCATAGAGAGGACGTGACCTCTGGTTGCCCTGCGAGCTGCCGCCCCCGCCCCCCGCAAGGATCGGAGACTCCTTGCTCTCTCCCCTGTCCTTGGAAGGTAATTTCTGCCCACCATTCCCATAGCCAAGGCAGTTTCAAGAACTCAGCCTTGAGCGAGTACGGTGTCCTTGAGGCGATCTTGACTAAATCCGTAACTAAACCCTATTAAGGCCTCTGGAGAACCTTTGAAGATTCTGGCTGGGGGTGCAGAGAGCTTCTCGACTTGCGCCACCCAAGAAGTGAGACCTCTTGTTGCCCTTGCTTAGTAAACCTGCTGCCTACCAGCCCCGAGCATCCGCCTCTTCTGTGGGTCTTTCCTGGCCTGCTGCGTGCGGGGGTCAGTTTCAATTGGCGGGGTGACTCCGGAAGGTGCCAACCTCCACCCCTCTTCTCATTATATCAGATTATAGTGTCTGAAAATGTGAGCTTTTCCTAAGTTCTTTTCTGCTCCCTCAGTAATCTATGCTGCCTCCAGAGTTTCTTTTCTCCTTTCTTAATCTTTTGCTTAGTGCTGCATTCTTTTGCAAATATATGAAATTTGAAGTATGCTTCATGTTTATTCATTTATTTTAAGATTTTATTTATTTATTTGACAGAGACAGAGAGAGAGAGCCCAAGTAGGCAGAGCGGCAGGCAGAGGGAGAGGGAGAAGCAGGCTCTCCGCTGAGCAGGGAGCCCAGCATGGGGCTCGGTCCCAGGACCCTGGGATCATGACCTGAGACGAAGGCAGACGCTTAACCGACTGAGCCACCCAGGCGCCCCGAAATATGCATCATACTTAAAAATAAGACTACCGGGGCGCCTGGGTGGCTCAGTCGGTTAAGTGTCTGCCTTTTACTGGGGTCATGATCCTGGAGTCCTGGGATGGAGTCCTGGGATTGAATCCCGCATTGGGCTCCCTGCTCAGCGGGGAGTCTGCTCCTTCTGGCCCTCCCCCTGCTCTCATGCTCTCTCTCTCAAATAAATAAAATCTTAAAAAAAGATAAGATTACAGAAAAAGTCGTGTGTGTGTGTGTGTGTGTGTGTGTATGCGCGCGCGTATGTGTCCATTGGTGGGCTTTTGTGTTTCGCTGAACGTGTATGGAGTCAGCCCTTAGGCTGGAGATCCGTAAGTAACACAATCTAAAGGAACCCCCCAGACCTTTGTGCACACTACCCCTTAGCTAGCTCTCTCTTATCTATTTTGGTCAATTTCTTTAGAAAAGCGCCCATTGTTATGTATTTATTTTTGGCCTGGATGTATAAGATGCGTATCTACCAACATTTTGATCAAAGGATTAGGGGAGGGGTTCGTTGGGGGTGACACTGTGATTTTCAGGGTCCAGTTTCCAGTGCTGGTGGGTCCCAGTCGTGGGGGCAGGCTGGCGTCTTTCTAGGCTTTTCTGGGAAGGTTTTCTCCGTTAGCTGCTGCCCCCCTTCTCCCTCATAGGATGCAGGCTGTGGTTTCCTGTGCCCAGCTTCAGAATTCCTCATTGGCTTGTTCTTCTTCCAGAAATGTTTGGAACTATTTCACTTGCTAATACTTCGCTCCTATTTTCTTCACTGTTGTGGGTTTATATCATTTTTGTCCTTTTAACATCTTTTTGATGTGGCCTTGGAAGACAGAGCACATAAACATTTGTGTACAGTTTGCAATTTGGACTGGAAAATCCTCTGTATGTTTTTCTTTCGTCACTTGACATTTTGAAGATTTTTTTGCATTAAACATCTTTTTCTTGTGCAGGTAATACATGTGCGTATTATAAAATTCAAGAGGCCCAAAAGGGTTAGACAGTAAATTTAAGTTTCTCTCATTCCTGTTTCCTAGGCACCTGATTTCTTGTGTGTCCTTCCAGAACTATTCCATGCAAACATATTCTTTTTAATTAAAAAAAAAATGCAAGCAGAAGCACAGAAACATTGCTTTACACCTTTCCTTTTGCACTTACCAATGCCTTGGAGTTCACATCACAGCATAGAGCTTTTTAAAAATGACTTTTAATTTCTGCAAAGTGTTTTACTAATGGATACATTGTAATTTATTTAACATTTCCTTATGGGTTAACTTTTTTTAAGTTGAAGTGTAATTGGCAGATAATACACTATTAGTTTCAGGTTCTTACAGGTTAACCTATGTTCTCCTCCTGTCTTTTGCTTTCATAAACAAAGCTACAATAAATTTCCTTTTATGCACACCATTTCACACATGGGTGAGTAAATCTGTGATAAATACCTGGATGTGAAATCGCCAACTGCCAGGTTTCTTGGGGGCAGGGGTGGTGGTATGTCAATTAACGCTCGCTCCAATAACATATGAGACCACCTGTGTCCCCACACCTTTGGCCACTGTACCAGTTAAGATCCAATCAGGAGCCATACCAGTTATTTAAGCAGAAAGAGTTTCATACCAGGAACTGTTGGTTAGGTATAAGGTTGTTGAGAAGAGAATAAGGCAAGAAGGGAATAAATACCAAGGTATAGAGAGGTAGCGATTACTAGAAGGGAAGTAGTGAAGAGGTTGTCACTGTTAATAGTTAGAAGCCTTTTGTTTGAGCTGTGCTGTGAGCTCGGAGGCACCCTATGGACCAGAACCAGACTTCTGAGGAGGGAGGGCTAATTGGTTCGAGATGGTTCTCTGAGAGGGCACAGGTCATGCTGGTTTGCATGGTCATGACAAGCTTTGCAAAACGACTCAGCTGCCTTGGTGGTTCAGCACCCACCAGGCTGCAGGTGAAGAGCTTTGGGGCCAGCGAGCGTGGCCACAGGGAGGAGGCTGAGGGGGAAGGCCCTACCTCCTCCACCACCTTCTATTGGCCCAGCCGAGGCAGGTAGCACCGCGCAGGTGCCTCGTGCTGCGCCCGCACGAGCTCCGCAAGGTGTAAAGGGCTGCACTGCGGGCCCGCCCCCACCTGGGGGGACCTCGGCCGAGTCCTCCGACTTCTCGCTGTTTGCTTAGCCTGGCAGGTAAGCGCTCAGAGCTCATGGCTCTGCTTAGCATTTTTTTCTTGTTAGGATGGAGACTGGTTCTCAATATTTAGAATTGATTTTCCTTTTCATGAAACATCTTTTGACTGGTTTTGCTTGTGTTTGTTTTCCTTGCTTGTTCTACTTGAAGTTAGGTTTTTATGGAGTACATTGTGAGTTGCAAATACTCCTTTATCTTTTGATATGGGGTGAATTTTCCACGTATGTGTTTCATTTTTAGAGTTTACCAATATTTTCTTTTGTGACTTCATGGTTTTAGTTCCCCTTTAGAGAGAACTTCCTAATTTTGAGATATAAAAAAAAAAAGTCTTGCCATTTTTTCCCCTAATGCTTTTATGGTTTTAGCTTTAAAACTTAGATCAAATCGGAATTTTTCCTATTATAGGAGGTATTAACAGAAATGTTTTTTTTCCTGCTTTACTATCCAGATATCCCAATGCCATTTATTGAATAAACTGTGTTTTCTCCACTAGTCTGAAAATTCACCTTTATTACAATTCCCGTATGGCTTTTTTTTTTTGTCTTTCTAGACTTCCTGTTTCATTGATGTTTATTCCTGCACTAGCCGTGCACTGTTTTAACTTAGCTTCATAACGTTTAAATACGAGTACTGCTTCCTCACTTTCCCTTTTTAGAATCTTGTTCTTGATTTCTCATTTTCCCGTAGGAACGTAAGTTGCTTGTTGAATTTTAAAATATTCGTAGTTTTATTGGGATTACGTAAAAACACTAAGAAAGTGCTGACATTGTTAGAAGGAGTTTTTCTATTTATAGAACATGGTACCTTTCTGTATGTTTCTCTTTTGCCTGTTAAGTGTATTCCAAGGGGCTTACTCTGCCTCCCCCCTCCGCGGCCCCACCTTATTTGCAGCTCCATGCACCTTGGTGTCTTCCCACCCCAATTCTCTCTTCAGTGCATGTAGCCCCACTCTACATTGTTCAGAGTTAAAGATCTTGTGGCTTTATGGAAGATGGGAGTTTGTCTTCTTGCCCCCACTTTTCCTTGTTGCTTTTGGGTGATTCACAAGGAAATGGAGGGGGGAAGAGCTCTTTTGTTTCTTAAAACTCCGATGCTACTTCACTTACATGCTCAAACACTCTGGGATCCCGGCAGACTGTGAGAAATCCAGTTTCTATCCCAATGTTCCTGGGGAATGTATGGAATGATAGTGTCTCAGATGGACTCTGAATGCCCTTGACGCCTCAGCGCGGCATTCTCCGGTACTTCTCAGCCAGTCTGCAGACAGCGTTTATCTCCAGGCTAGCGTCCTGTAAGGTGCTACTGCTCTCACATCTCCTGCTCTCAAACTGGGTTATTTCCCTGGGGTACAGGAAGAACAGGAACCATGATTGCAGAGTCTCCATTTCTGTGTCTGCTTCCTTAAAATTATGCCTGAGAATATGCTAGTGGTCTGGAGGTTTTCTTCCTACTTCCTTTCATCCATCAAGGAAAGATGTGTGTAGCGTTCTCCATGTTAGGTGCATTGGCCTGGGGTGGAAAAGCATCTAGAGGGCCATGCATCGTGCTGGTGATGAGCAGGTGAATGGTTGCCGAGATTGGTAGCAACTCAGGTGGTTCCAATTTGCTTTCATTAAAGCTGAAGGTTTAAAGGGCTTGGTGGTGGACAGATGAATTTATTGACGGATTATATTGTGTATAGCTTGTGAAGGATTAAAGAAAATGTAGGGCATCACTGGGTTAAGCTCGTATGTATACCTACTTATATGAATAGTCTCAAATGCGTAGAGAATAAATTGGTAAACTTTGTCTCTAGGAATGAAAAGTGTTCATGTATGTGGACTAATTTTTAAAATACATCCATCTCCTTAAATGCATTTCCTTTAAAAGCATACCTTTAAAATTTCTAAAACCACATACAAATAAAAATTTAAAAATTAGAATGATCTACAAGAAACTAATACTTAGATTTTCTTCATTTCCAGTGGCCATAAGAATATCTTCATATTTGGCAGAGACTTATAGGGTGATCAATAAACTATTTTCAAGCATAAGATTTATATTATGACATTTCTTTGGGGGGAAAATGGAACAGACGTGCGTTCTAGGAGGAAAAGGAAGGATGTAAAATTTTGACTGTAAAACTTGTTTATATATTTAAATGAAGTATATAAAATGTCAATATGTGGAATGTATTTAACAAATGATGTAAGTTTTAAAATGTCAATATAACATGCTGGAGTTGTGTGTGTAATGTTTAAACATGTGATGAGAAATGTTAATTTCCAAGTCAAACATGTGAAGGCAGATTCCCCCCAAAATTTTAGAGGATTCTCAAAAAAAACCCCAAATCCTAAAATCCAGAAAAACCAAATTGAAGGTTATTGCCCTAAATCTTCACTGCAAGCAGATGCCCATTTTTAACTCCACACCTTGAATATAAGAATGAATTAATGAACATACATGGAAAACAGACCCCAGACCCAGTTGGAGTTTTGCGACACCTATGTGTGGGTGTCCTATTTGACCTTCCCTTGCCCTCATCTGGGCTCTTTATAGAGAGGCTCCTGAGCCCATACTAAAGGGGGGGGAACTCTGCCCCCACCTCAGGGAGTCCCATTGAGCCTAAACCACTTCAATCTAGGACCCAGCTTCTAGAAGCACAGGGATATGGAATGGTGTCCCACCTTAGGTGAAGGCCCATTGCACCTGTGAAAACTTGCCTGTCTGCTAGGTTACCAGTGTGACTACCCATTTCCTTACGGAAGCTGAAATCCACCCCAATTCCTCCCCCTTAGGCTCCCCTAGGTCTCCCCTTTAAGCTTGCCAAAAGCTACAGAACATGGTAGACCTCTGTATCTTCAATATCCTCTAGATTCTACACTAACAGCGGGGTGTGTGGGGGGGTAACCGGCCAAGTGTGTCATCTTCTCTAGTGATGAAATGTTGTGTTTGAACACCTTGTCCTCTTCGTGGTTCCCTTTTTTTTTTTTTTTTTTTTTTTTGGTGTGTAAGGCCTTGGATAATAAAACAGACCTTCCAAGAATCCTCAGCAAGGAACACACAGGGAAGATGAATTTGCCTATTAGAATACAATCTACAGAGATACATTAAATGTCACGTGTAATATAGCCTTTAACATGACCTGCTCAGCTGAGACCTTTCACATTTGATGATCTCAGTCTTTCAAGTTCAATAGGAGGGCTTAAAATACATCAGTAAATTAAAAGGACCTTCAAACGATCTAGCTTTCCATCCCCTCTAGAACCAAGGGTGGCCTGTCCCAAGAAGTTGGCTTCTTGAAAACTTCTGTAAGGGACTATATTCCAGACTCACCAAAGATGACCTCCGTTCAGTTTTCTGGTTGCTTCCACTTGGACTAGTTTACCAAGCTAGAGAACTCCAGGACTTGCTCATTAGAGTTTCTCATTGGGTCCTTATCCTGAAGTGTAGATTCTTATAAAGAACTCAAGCACACCTGTATATTTGCTGTGGTGCTGGGTGCATGCCTTTTAAAATATCAGGGCTGTACAAAAGGATATATGGATAGGTTTTAATTGTCAATGAAGTTGAAACTAAAGCATAGCAAAACTTCGTAACCATCTTCACTAATCAATCCCATTTACCGCTCCAGAGGTATCTTATTACTTTCTCATATATCCTTCTAGGATCTCTCCTCTCCAATCTCTTTACACACAGAGGAGTACAGGTATTTTTCAGGAATTTTCTTAAACTCCATGTATTTTGGAGATGTGGGGCTCGATCCCAGGACTCCGGGATCATGACCTGAGGTGAAGGCAGATGCTTAACAACTAAGCCACCCAGGTGCCCCTCATCAGTTTTGTTTCTTAAATTCTACATGTCAGTGAAATCATATGGTATGTCTGACGGACTTATTTTGTTCAGCATAATATGAAAATAGAGGGAGACAAACCATAAGACTCAATTATAGGAAACAGGGTTGCTGGGGGGTGGGTGGGTGGGGTGATGGGGTAACTGGGTGATGGGCTTTAAGGAGGGCACTTGAAGTAATGATACTGGGTGTTGTATGCAACTGATGAATCGTTAACTTCTACCTCAAACTAATACAGTGTATGTTAATTAAATCCAAGTTAAGGAAAAACTTTAAATGGATAAATCCTGAAAAAGATAGCTGATTGTGTCAGTATTGCCTGTTGAATACTTTTCCCTACAAATCTTGAATTCAACCTTTACATTTATTTCTGGATCTGTTTCCACTGATATGCTTGTTATAGTCCCAGTAATCTGTGCTTGATAAGACTAATACATTTTCTTACTTGGTAAGAGGAGTCCCTATACCTTCATTTTTCATAGTATTTCTTAGCTTTTTGTTAAAGATCTTACTGTTGACTAGAATGAGTTATGAACAGGATTTTTTTTTTCTGTGTAGTTGGTCACTCTAGTTATTTTGGATTTTCTGGTTGTTTTTTTTTCCAAACCAGTTTTAGATCTTGCTATTTTTATTGTAGCAGTGCCTATTGCTAAGACCTCTAAATAGTTTGAATAGTAGGAATAAGAAGGCCTCTGTTTTATTTCTGACTTGCAAATACACTTGATATGGAAATATTTTAAGCATCACAAGTTTACTGTTAAAAATCTTAAATGAAGATGTTCTTGTATATTGCTAACTGGCTAATTTAAATGTTCTGAGTTTTATCAAATTCTGAGTATAGCTAATGTTCTTTTGCTCAGTTAATGAGGTAAAGTACTTCCCCCCCCCCCATTAAACCACTCTTACATTCTTGGGATAAATAGTTCTTGGTT
The DNA here is from genome assembly GCF_009762305.2 of Zalophus californianus. Taxonomy (NCBI): domain Eukaryota; kingdom Metazoa; phylum Chordata; class Mammalia; order Carnivora; family Otariidae; genus Zalophus; species Zalophus californianus. The sequence goes on along the minus strand of NC_045604.1, from coordinate 4,411,087 downwards.
ATTAGGTATATATTTCTCATTCAATATACTGACAAATTTGATTTAATATTTACATAAACTTATATTTGCACTAAGGTCCCTGTACAATTTTCCTATACTCCTGGTCTGGAATTTGTATTGTCACATTATAAAATGAGTTAGCCATTATTTCTCTATTCTGAGACTGTTAGTGTATGTTGGAAATGATCTATTCATAATCTAGAACTTGCATGTAAACCATCTGGAACTAGTGTATTTTATGAGGAATGGATCTTTGTAGACCCAACTTCTTCTATAGTATTAGTCTTTTAACACTTAAATCCCTATTTTCCTGCTTCTGAAAATTCATATTCCTGGAAATTGTCTAACTCTTCCAGGTTCATTTTGTCGGCATAAACTTACATGTAGTATTCTCTAATAGCTTCTCATTCTTATGGTTTGTTTATGCCTTTTTTTTTTCTCTGCTCTTATTGGTCTTTTCCAGTAACTCAAACCTTTGCTTTTAATACTTGAATTCACTAGTTTTATTTACATTTTAATTACTTTTATCTTCATTACTAGTTTTATGCCATTCTTGTGCTTTTATTTTTTTTTTTATAAATATCTTCTGGAAGATGCTTTTATTTTTTTTAAGATTTTTTATTTGACACAGACATTGCGAGAGAGGGAATTTAATTCAAAAACTTGAATGGCGTTTTTTAAGAATTTTATTTGTCAGAGAACGTGTGTGCCCGCGCAGGTAGAGGGAGAAACTAGCTTCTTGCTGAGCAGGGAGCCCAGACATCCCTTGAATGGCTTTTAAATAAATACATTCGTAACTATTCTGTGTATACATGCTTCAAGTGTTGTGTGTGACTCTACCCCATTCTAAATTTATTTTGATTTTAAAGTGCTGTTTCGGAGGCAATGGAAGGTATATTTGGGTTTCCAATTCAATTGTATTATAGTCAGTGAATAAATAGGACACATGATGTCAGCTTTCTGGAATTGGCTGAAATACTTCGTGGCCGGTACAAATAGGTCTGTTCCCATGAACCGTTACATTCTTGGTTGTAGACAAGTATAAGCATGTTTATATGCACACCTGTATGTTAATTGTAGATCTTTCATTTAAATGTCAGAAAAAAATACTGGATTTTATACTTCAGATTGCTGAGACTAGATTTTAAGTGTTACCACAAAGATCTGTTGTGATGGAGGTGTTAGCTAAGGTTACTGTAGCAATCACATTATAATGTGTGTCAAGTGAACATGTTCATCTTAAACATGTTAGTTAGCTCTCAATTTAAAAATTAAGTTCTGGGCGCTTGGGTGGCTCAGTTAAGCGTCTGCCTTCAGCTCAGGTCCTGATCCCAGGGTTCTGGGATCGAGCCCCGCATCGGGCTCCCTGCTCAATGGGGAGTCTGCTTCTTCCTCGCCTCCCCCTGCTTGTGTGTGCATGCACTCTGTCAAATCTCTTAAAAAAAATTGACTATATAACTAGCAACATTTTTAATTTCATGACTATTTCTGAATAAATATATAAAACGTCCCTTCTATCATGAGATATCCCCTTTTTTCTTTTAGAAGCTTTTGGTCTTAAACTCCACTTGATCTCACACTATTCTAGTTTTTGTCTGGTGTTTCCCTGTTTTACTTGTCATTCTGTCTTCAGTTTCTCAACAAACAGCACGTAGTTTTGTTAACATAATCAGAATCCTTAAATTTTAATAGATCTACTTGCCTGTAGTGTGATCATGGATCCTGGGTGTGCTATTGAGAATCTGGTGTAATTCCCGCCCCCTCCCTTTACTGGATTGACAAGATTTTTATCTTAGTATTTACCTTTTTAAATTTAGGAGCTTAACGTTCTATTTCTCAAATGATAAATGTTTAAATACATAAAAAATTAATGCCTTGAATTAAACACATTAGCTAGTTTTTTTTCTAAAGGCTTCAACCACTTCTGCTATTTGGACTTTGAGTACTAGATTATAGTAAAGTTTTACAATCAACATAGCTGAAATTGTAGATACTCTGTTAATAGGGTGAGGAGGTTAAAATCTCTCCCTACAAAGCAACAGTGGAATTGGACAGAATTGTCCAAAACCATTTGAACACTCTGAAAATTTGCTAAATGCCTCCAACACACGCAGGGCTTTTACTCAGGAAGACTACAGTCTGAGAAGAGGAGTCTGTGGTTGCTCGTGCCTGGGGATCCCCGTCCACCCGGGTCTCCTGGTAGGCTGAGCACCGAGCCTTGCTGTCTCCACTGGAGGAACCGGCTTTGGTCAGCAGCCCAGTCGGGTGCTGTCTCCATGGGGGGGTGGGGGGCAGGGTCTCCACTAGCCTGAAGCTGGGCTCCTGCTTGGAGCAACCAGCAGTCTAGCCAGGAATTTAAACAAGAATCCAGATTGGGAGCCTGCCACAGCGGGTTTGATAAGGTCTCCATAGCTCTTAGTCAGCTGGGAGGCTGTGTGAGCATGCAGGGGAGACAGGGTGAGGCCGGTCTGCCCAGCGGGGCTGCGGGCTGGTGCAGGGGTGCCGGGGAGCCTGGTGGAAGGGGAGAGCCTCGGGAAGTGGGGTGGTCTGCTTGTGTGTGTGCCCAGCCTGCATGGAGACCCCTCGGCAAGCTGCTGTTGTGCAAGGTGTTTGAACACAACCCCCAAGTGATCTTTGTCTGAATAAGCTATTCAAACACAGGGGTAACCCTCAGGAAGTCAGCCTTAAAAATCAAAACCAGGGGGGAAAATACAAAAGCAAAAACTAGAACCACAAATACTAAAGTTGGGACCGTGCTAGGTAGACTTCAGATTTCATCCAGATGAGTTAAACTAGCAGCCCTCAGGGGCGAGGTCCGATCAAGTGTGAATATATTCTGTCCGACCATTTACAAACGAGGAAGCCTGCAAAGAAACAAAAGTGACTTCTAGAAAAGTGGACAATAGATGGTATCTGTGTCCCCAGAAGCTGGATTTAACAAAACTGTCAAAGCAGCTCTGATAAACATGGATAAAAACTCCAGCATCTTGATAGAATTGAAGGAAAACCTGATAAGGTGACTCCATGAATAGAGCATCTCAGATAGAAACTGTTATCTTGATAATTTCTATGCTGGAGTTGGAGTACAAGAATTGAAAGCAAGAACTGACTACAGGTTCTCTAGATGTGTACTGGAAGAAAAGGAATCTGCAACTGCCAAGGTAGGTAGAAGTTAATTTGAATAACGAAGATTGAAGAAACCTGCACCCCTCAGCCCCCTGAGCCTTCAAGCACACTGATGGTACTCGGGGTGGGGGTGAGGGCCTCAGGAGAGAGAAAGGAATGGGGAAATGGGTAGAAACCATTAAACATTAGCTTTGAACATCCCAACTTTGAAAACCTATAGACCCAAGAAACGCAAACTCCATGTAGGATAAACACACTAGTCCCCTCTAGGACGTTATAGTTGAGAGCCAAAGTCAAGAGCCTCTTGAAAGAGGTAGCTCATCACCTACAGGGGAACAATACAATTAATAGTGGACTTCTCTCCTTTTGAAAAAGGACAGGTGTAGGGTGATACCCAGTTCTTAAAAGACCGTCAACCCCAAATTTTACATGCAGTAAATGTGAAGGGGCTAGACGTTCCTAGATAAATGCTCAAACTTGTAGGGGCGCCTGGGTGGCTCAGTCTGTTGAGCGTCTGCCTTTGGCTTAGGTCATGATCCCAGGGCCCCGGGACCGAGCCCGGTGTTGGGCTCCCTGTTCAGTGGGGAGACTGCTTCTCCCTCTGCCTCCCCACTTTCCCACCCCCAGCCCTGCCCCCACGCCCACTCTCGTGTTCATGTTCTCGTTCTCATGCACTCTCGCTCTCAAAATTTTCAAACACTTAAATTCACCTGTAATGGCATTTATTTCTGGACTTTCTATTGTGTGTTACAGGCCAATAACTGCAGCTTCACAGGACGTCTGGGTGTTTGACAGGCCAATTATTCCATTTCTCCCTCCCTCATGTTTTTGGTGTTCTTGTAGATTTAGTTTTCCAGGTGAATTTTTGAATTAACATGTTATACTTCCTAAAATCCTGTTGAACATTTGACTGGAATCTTACTGTAGTAGTTTATTTGTAGGAAATAAAATCCACAGCCTTTCCTCGAGCCCCTCTAAAGCCTAAATCTTAACACGGGAACTTAGGGAGAGGAAACTGGAGTAACTCAGGAGAGTAAAATGATTTAAGGAAGGTTAGTGGCAGTGACTTTCTTGTGTCCTTAGCAGCAGAGTCTGTGCAACTTTGCCACTGACGTGACTCAGAGCGGGGTCTGTGCTGCCCACTCCCAGTTCCAGATTCCTGGGGAAAATGGTCTTGTCTCCTCCCCACCCCCTTTAGGGCTTCACCTCTCCCTCCTCCTCCTCCCCCCCTCCCCCAGGGTCTCCTCTCCCCTTCATCATCTCTGATCTGATGGCAGAATCTGATTGTATAGGTCTCACCACTGGGCCCGCTTGTTTGAGACCCAAAGTCCAATGCATTCCCTGTGTCTTGCGACACTGTCACCTGCCACAGTTTCCCTGGATCTTGGTGTTGTGCCATCTTTTCTCATTGGTGTGGGCCTTGTGAATGGATGTTGGAACTTCCACACCACCTCTTACCCTCACTACTCCCCAGCTTGCTTTTTCTTTACCCCCCGAGGACACTTTAAGCGTTGATGTTACAGCTCATTTTCTAATTTCGTGGCTGTGTCCACTACATTCAGCCTATATACTTTAGGACGTTACATTTCAATAAAGTTTAAATTTCCATGATCTGTTCACATTTTTTTGTGGGTATAATAATCTTGCAGCCCTCGAAGTTACAAGTCTTAGTTTCAATCCCTGCTCTTAAAATTAGCTCTGTTTCCTTGGGTCTAAGTGCTGTCTATTGAGTTTGGTGTTTGTCTCTCATTTGCTCGTCTTCTGCAAATATCTTAAGATTATGGGCTGTTTGCTCATCTTTGAATTGAGATACCTTTTTGGTCTGCTATATTTATTTTGCTATGTGTTTATGGAAAGAGGTGGCAGGTGCCCCTCTGTGGAAGGCGAGAGGAAGACTGTGCCTGTCTTCCTTCCCAATGTTGGGATCCTCTTGATACTCTAGGGGCTGAGCGTCCCTGTCTTTCCGAAGTGTTAGACACCTGGGATACTTGCCTAGTCTCTGCTCCAGACCCTCCTACGGGGTGCTTTCTGCCCTCATGCAGGGAGGGTGTGGGCATATCTGGCTGCTCACTCCTGTCCTCCAATGAATGGCCCTCTGGCCTTGAGCACTCTCCCCTCTGTCCAGTCCTGGCACACTCTTGTTTCCCCAGTGTTGTGCAACGGTGGTATTTTGGCCTGTGGTTTGCTTTTACATGCAATTTTCTGCTTTTTGACTGTTCTTAAACAGTGATCTAAAAACATTCTGGAATATCTGAGTGGTTCCTCTTGTGTTACTGCTTTCTAAGGTGAGAGAGGAAGGCTGTAAAGTCAACTATCCTGAAAACTGTTTTGGTACTATTTCTAAAAATCTAAAAACCAAGCAAAATGGTTTAATCACATATTTCTTAATTTAAATTTTAATAGACCTGTTGTAAAATACCCTGAAAAACATAAGTATTTAGAGAAAAAAGTAGCTTTTATCTTTCTTCCTTTAAATTTTACTGTGCTCCTGAATAGCCTGGGGGTGCATTTATCCAGCATTTATTTCTGCATTCAGCAAAGTGTGCACATGTGTGCATGTACGTACACACGGGAAATCCTAGTCTGTGACATCTTCCATTTAATACATCATTTCTTCCCATGTCACTACATATAAATCTTTTTCCCAAAGATTCTATATTCCATAATGTAAGTAAATTATAACTTTATTTCTCCTGTGTTTATAGGCAACTCAGTTCACTTATTTACATTTCAACAGATGTCCACTGAACTTCCAAAATTCCAGCCCCGCTGTTTGCTGTGTAATTGTGAACACATTGATTTCTTTTTTTTTAAGCATCTGTAGGATAAGGATAATATCTAAACCAAATCTTTAGAGGAATAAAGAGTTTATATAATGAAGTGCTCCGCAGAGTGGCACATAGTAAATTCTCCAATGCCAAACCATTATAACAGGAACTGCTACTGTCCGCTGGTGGTGAATTAAAATTCCATAGTCCATCTAGTGGGGCGGTATGAGCAAGAACAACAGGACTCCCCCAGTCATACGGCCATATAAGTTGTGGTTAGTTGCATGAACACCCATGTTGCAAACTGTTAAGAGCTGTGAGAAAGTAACGTCACCCAATTTAGGTTGGGGTTCTGTGGTTTGAGGAAGCTGTCCCTGAGGAAACTGGATCTAAGAGGAGTCCTGTAGGATGACTGAGTTAGCAAGGAAAGTGTATTGGGAAGGGGTCGGGGGTTCCTTCCAGGCAGGTGATCTGGAACTGTGAAGAGGTGGTTATGGGCTGGATTGTGTTCCTCTCAAAAGTTATATGTAGAAGTCTTAACCTTGTTATCTCAGAATGTGACTATTTGGAGATGGGGCCTTGAAAAAAAAAAAGTAATCCTATGGGTGGGCCTAATCCAGTTGGGGTCGCAATAAGAGATGAAAGCTCAGACGCATGCAGGGAAGACACATGAAGAGACTGGGAGAAGCCAGCCATCTACAAGCCAAGGACAGTAGCTTCTGAAGGAACCAACTTGACCAACCCCTTAACCTGGGACTTCTAGCTTCCAGACCTGCACGGAGACCCATTTCTGTGGGTAAGCTGCCTAGCCTGGGGTCCTTGTTATGGCAGCCCTCGCCAACTCCTACAGAGGTCAGATTCATCATCTAGCTTTTTTCCAATTTGTGTGGTTTTGGGGCAACTCCTGTCTCCTTCTCCCTATTCTCAATCTGCCACCTGAAGTAGTCATTCCATTTTCATAGCCTTAGCCATTTTGGGGGGGGGGGTGATGGATCTTCCATCTGAACTTTAAGGTTCTTTGTTTTCTTTTTCAGGTTTTTTTTTCCCTACATACTTGATGGTGCCCAGATTATAGCTCCCGTAGTCAGCCTTGTGCTACCAGACTCCTGCCAGCTCATGTGAGCCGTGCTTTCAGGCCTACCATTTTCCCACAAGCCACTGCTATCAGCTTCTCTTGCAGACCTGGAGTTCCCTATCCGAGACCTTGCAGGGTCTGTTAGCTGGAATGGACGCTGTGGGACTCCAAGCAGCCCTTTACAACCCTCCCTCTCCTGCCCAACCTCGGAGCCTTGTCAGTCTTGGTATTCGGGTGGCTTTAACTACATCCAACAGATGTATTCTGTGTCAATTTGTTTGCTATTACAATATCAAATATTAAACATCTATGCTCATATATCTTCATCTAGCACACATTTATCACAAACACCTAGAAGTAGAATTGCTAGATTAAGGGCTATAGGACTTAACATTTTACGAGATGTTGCTTAATTGCCATCTATAAAAGCTGTAAAAAAAAAAAATGGACATTCCCGCCAAATGGGCACATAAGTACTCTCCCATCTCTAGTATTTCCCATCTGATATTTTCAGACTTCAAATGTTTTGCCAATATGATGGGTAAAATGTCCCATCTAACTGGTGTTTTTATTTCACACCTCCCCAATTTCCAACAAAGCTGGGAATCTTTCCTTAGGTTTACCGGTCACTTGTATTTCTAATAGGATTACCGTTTTCAAATTCTTTGCCCATTTTCCTTTCATACTTCTCAATTTCTAGCTATATATATATAAATATATATATTTTATATATGTGTGTATATATATTTTTTCAGGTCTATTTTTTCCTACATACTTGATGGTGCCCAGATTACTGTGCGCGTGCGCGCGCGCGCGCGCACACACACACACACACACACACACACACACACACACACACACACACACACACACACACCCCTATTTGAGATAGCAGAGGGAGGGGGACAGGCTCCACAGAAAGTGCAGAGCCTGACAAGGGGCTGATTCCAGGACCTCGAGACCATGTCCTGAGCTGAAACCAAGAGTCAGATGCCCATCCGACTGAGCCACCCACGCATCCCAAGCCTTCTGTATATTAAAGCAATTTTTGTTGTTTTGGTACAAAGTATTTTCCAAGTATATCAGTTTTTAAGCTGTGGCATTTTTTTTTAACTATAGAAAATACAGACTCACATATGCAACTGATGAATAACTGAACTCTACATATGAAGCTAATGATAGATGTTGGCTAATTGAATTTAAATGAAAAAATTCAGATTCTTAGTGTATAATCTTTGTACGTTCTTTGTCTTAAGACTCAGATTATATTTTTACATTTTTTTTTAAAGCTTCTTTTGGATTCAGTTTTATGAATGTTGTGAAAGGGGATTTAACCGTTTTCCTTTCATGGATATAAAATTGTTTTGATACTTCTACAGTGTTGGGGCGCCTGGGTGGCTCAGTCATTAAGTGTCTGCCTTCGGCTCAGGTCATGATCCCAGGGTCCTGGGATCGAGCCCCGCATCGGGCTCTCTGCTCCGTGGGAAGCCTGCTTCTCCCTCTCCCACTCCCCCTGCTTGTGTTCCCTCGCTCACTCACTCTCTGTCAAATAAATAAAATATTAAAAAAAAAAAAAACTCCTACAGTATTGACCTGTAGGTAGATCTGTTTCTGGGACTTCCAGCTATCGGTAAAAACTTACAGCGATAATCTAGTTGCTGTGGCTTCATGAGTTGTTACTTACCAGGCTAATTCCCAACGTTCTCTTTCCCGCATTTTATTGTGGTTCTTGTGCATTTACTTTTTCAGGTGAATTTTAGAATTAGGATTTTTTTTTTTTTGGAAGTGTAACAAGCTATTGAACATTTGACTGGAATTTATTGCTGTACTAGTTACCTTCATTTGTAGGAAATAAAATCTACAGCTCTTCCTTAAGCCCCCCTAAAGCATAAATAATCTTAACGCAGGAACTTTGGGAAAGGAAACTGGAGTAACGCAGGAAAGTAAAGGATTGAAGGGGAGGAAGGTTAGTGGCAGGGACTTTCTTGTGTTCTTAGTAACAGAGTCCGTGCACCGGCCCTGTGGGTCTTTGCCACTGACGTGACTCAGAACTGTGTGCTGTCCACCCCCAGTTCCAGATTCTTGGGGAGGATGGTCTTGTCCCCCCTTGGGTCCTGTCTGCCCCTTCATCTGCTGTGATCTGGTGGCAGAATTGGATTGTATAGGTCTCACCGCTGGGCCTGCTTGTTGGAGACCCAAAGTCCTATGCAGTTCCTGTGTCTTGGGGCACTGTCACCTGCCACGGTTTTCCTGGGTTTTGGGGTTGTGCCATTGTTTGTTGTGATCCCATATCAGTGTTCTGTGATCTGAACAAAACTATGATGTAAACACCCCCATATTCTATATACTATGGTGAATGAATGGAAGTAGGAGGGAAAGCCCTTTTTACAAAGGGGGAAAGTGGATAACTATATTCTAATCATGAGAAAGTAGAAGGAAGCCACAGTCATGTTTGTGGCCACAGACTCTCTTGAATGTGGACTCCTCACTTTGGCAGTTCCGTGTTCTCCTGGTCTCCAAGGCCTCACCTGTGATTTCTTTCACCCCTCCCCCTCCCAAGTTGATGGACTTCTATTTCCTGGGGTGTCTAACTCATTGGTGTTCTTTAAGGATTTGGGTTGTCCTCTCCTAATCTTTAACGTTGGGTGTAGAACAAGGAATTTTCTGTCAGTACTTGGTGTTGTGGCAGCTTAAGACAAATGTCATTCAGTCGGAATATGTTCTTTGGGGTTGAGTGTTTAATGGAGCCCAGCTTGGTTCCTCGACCTCAGTAGGATGGATTGGGGGAGGGGAAGAGGGGAACGTCATCACAGGACCTTCGGTCTTCAACTCCCCCTGAAATATTCGGCTCCGATGTCCTACAGAGTTGATCACACCAGCCGTTACCTTCTTTGATTCTTAGTGGCTTGAAGATTCCAAAGTGACCTAGTGGCTGTCTCTGTATGGAATCAGGTCAATTGTTTTGCTCTCCAGCTTTACTGAGATAACTGACTTTAACTGTACTTTTCTAGTATAAGCATTCTTCAGGACTAAAATTTCCAGAATACTCAATTCTTTACCCTTATTTTTCCTTAGTCTCGATTGTCTTTTACTTTTGAACTACTAGGGATCCCCCCCTCCTCCCCACCACAAGTGGTTTTATAATCCCTTTTTGGAATTAGTCCAGGTAAGCGTACCTGAGTAGAGGTGTCGCTCCCACCTCCATGCCTTGGTTGTCAGATGATCATGTGCAGCTGTGAGTGGTCACTTGGTCACTGGTCAGAGCAGCTCAGCCCGTCATAGCTGGTTCAGCGGCCGAGTCTCCCGTGATCAAGTACACCAGCATTTCCCACCTGGTGGCTCCCAAATTTCCAGGGCTCACAGATCTATCCAAGGAGGTTTGTGTTAAAGATAGTAATGGGATTTGGTTAAGTATCAAAATACATATCCCTTTCTAGTTTTCCTTCTGGAAACAAAAGTTTTGGCACCTTGTGGGTGGGTGGGTGTGTGTGTAGAGTGTAATCTGTGGCTAATGGCCATCAGATCAATGTGCTCAGAAACCCTGCTTTCATGGTTCTGGCCACTATATAGTTTTAAATAACCTGCAACTATGAATTAATTCATACGCATAATAGGCTATCTAAAAAATACAAGAATTATAATGAAGCTTGATGTTGAAATATAAGCTAATGGTAATTCAAATTCACCTCCATATGATCTTACCAAGTCTTTAAGTGGCATTTAGCTCATTAAAACTCTTATGTAGCATATTAAGCATTCTCTGTATTAAAAGAGAAATTTGTCATGATTAAATCCAAGGTGATTTTATAGAAAGCTACATTTGGGTTCCAAATCAAACCTGATCTATCAAATTGTAAAACTTATAATGAAGTTAGGTAGTCCTATGTACCTAAAGCAAATTAAATAGCATGTCATTTAAATATGAAAAGGTCTTTTCATATTACACATCAAAGATAATATAAAAATGGATCTTAAATGTAATATTAAATATTTTAAAACTTATCATTTTTGTGTAAAATATAATAAAAACTTTCAAGAGCCACAAGAGATTATATATCATTGTGAGAGCCTTTCATAAATCAAAACTTAGATTTGGCTTGTTCCTTCCATGGGCATCAGATTATTGCCTCACTTTCATTGTGAAATGTGTCCCTTGGTCAGAGGCCTTAAGTAGGATGCCATCATAGTGCATAAGGGGTGTCTACCAAAGATGGTGTGTGCAGTTGTATGATCAGGGAAACCAGTCTAAATTCTTAATGTGTCTGTTTCTTGAAGGCCAATTGCTACCCCATTCATGATAGAGGACGGTGACAGTTTCTACTTGAGGGTTGGGTGTTGGGCATTGAGTTACCAAATTAGACTTGGTGAGTGAAGTCCATGCTTTTGAGCCCATGCTTATCCTGTCTTGGTCATTATGGGCTTATACTTTATTAGTCCCTTCAGCAAGAGCTGAACTGATCAGAGAAGGAGGGTGATGGACAACAGAGTTCTCCTGACTGATTTAGACTCTCCTCTACAGAGGTGCCTGGGTAGCTCAGTTGGTTAAATGTCCAACTCCTGGGACACCTGGGTGGCTCAGTTGGTTAAGCATCTGCCTTTGGCTCAGGTCATGATCCTGAGGTCCTGGGATCGATACCCACATTGGGCTCCCTGCTCAGTGGGGAGTCTGCTTCTCCCTCTGCCCCCCACCCCCATTGCTCTCTCTCTCTTTCTCTCTGATAAAAAAAAAAAAAAAATCTCCGCAGCAGGAGCTCCTATGACAAACATGGCACAGATAATTTCCTAGGCTCTTTCTGAATGGTCCCCTCTGAAATGATCCTTTTTGTGAAATTTACCATATTAGCTTTAGTAAAATGCAGAAGGTACTTGCTACTTATTTCAGGGATCAATCCTCATGACCTTGCAGATGTAGTGGGCTAGTGAGGTCCTGAGGGATAAGGAGATGGTTAAGTTTCTGTAGATCAGATGGTATGAGATGGTAGATATTATGAAGGGGAAAGCTCTAGCTTTCATGCAGGAACAAATGACAAATTGCTTGTGTTCTCTGGGTATTAAACCTGAAAAGGTGCACTGGCCATTTGTGATATCTGGGTGTATACATGAGCAGCCACAACTAGTGACTCAACTAAGAAAAATACTCCACCAGCATTCTCCCCCCACCACTTTATTTGATATAATTAACAAAATTGAATGTATTTAAAGTTTATGTGATTCGATGTACACATCGTAAAATGATTACCACAGTCAGGTCCATTAACACCTATATCCCCTCACATGGTTACCTTTATTTGTGAGAATGCTAAGACTCTTAGCAAATTTCAAGCATGCAATTATTAGCCATAGTAACCATGCTGTACATTATATCCCCAGGACTTATAACTGAAGGTTTATACCCTTTGATCAGCATCTTCCCATCTACCCTAGGCCCTGGTAACTACCATTCTGTGTCTGAGTTTGGCCATTTTTCCCCCCTCAAGATTCCACACTTCAGTGAGAGTCTGTAGTGTTTGTCTGGCTTAAATGTAGCCTAAAGTCCTCCAGTTTCATCCATGTTACAAATGGCTGCATTTCCTTGTTTCTCATGGCTGAATGATATTCCATCATGGGAATACTCCACATCCTCATTCATCTACTGATGGACATTTAGGTTGCATCTGTATCTTAGCTGTTGTGAATAACACTGCAAAGAAAATGGGATTGCAGATTGGAGATTCTGATCTGTTTCTTTCGGACACATATCCAGAAGTGGGGTTGCTGGATCATATGACCGTTCTATTTTTAACCTCTTGAATCTCTATACTGTCTTGAGTAGCTGTACCAATTTCTGTGCACAAGGGTTCCTTTCATATCCTTGCCAACACTTGTCTCGTCTTTCTGATAAAAGCCATCCTAGCAGGCGTGAGGTGAGATTTCCTTGCGGTTGACTTGCATTTCCCTGATCAGTGATGTTGAACATGAACTTGTTGGCCATGCATATATCTCCTGTGGAAAAATATTCAAGTTCTTTGCCCACCCCCACCCTTTTTTTTAAGATTTGAGATCAAGCATGAGTGGGGGGGAGGGAGGAGCAGGCTTCCCACTGATCAGGAGCCTCATGTGGGGCTGGATCCCAGGACCCTGAGATCATGATCTGAGCCAAAATCAAGAGTCAGATGCTTAACCAACTCAGTCACCTAGGTGCCCCCCTTTGCTGCTTTTTTAATTGATTATTTTTTGCTATTAAGTTATATTTTAGATGTTAACCCTTTATCAAATATGTGGCATGTACCTATTTTCTCCCATTCCAGGTGTTGTCTTTGATTTTATCAATGGTTTCCTTTGTGCAGAAGGTTTAGTTTGATGTAGTCCTAGTTTTTGCTTTTGTTGACTGTGTCTTTGTTGTCTTATCCAAAGAAATCCTCACCAAGACCAATGTCAAAGAGCTTTTCCCCTTTACTTCCAGGAGTTTCATTGTTTCAGATCTTGCATTTGTCTTTAATCCATTTCTAGTTACTTTGGAGAGTTCTACCAGCATTCTCTCAAAGCCGTCAGACTTAGTAGTCTTACCAGCAATTTGAGTAGAAATTAATGGGAATCAACATACTTACATATTTGAGATTTTAGTGGCGATACTAATATCTTCCACTTTATCTGGAAGGCAGCTTTGCTTTTGACGATTAGAGCAGACAGGGGAGGACCCATTGGCTTTTGGGGGGCATTCCTACTGTAAAAACATGGTCGTTGTCCCTTTGGGGGACTTCACTTCCTGCCAGGGTCTCAGGAGCTGTGGCTCTCCGTGTCCTGACGTTCCCATGTACTGCTTAGGGTCTGTCTGCTTGTTTGTCCTAGAGTTTGGTCTTTCCTAGATTATGCAAAAAAAAAAAAAAATGAGGTCTTATAGACTGACTTCTGAGAACTTCATGGAGGAGAAAAAGTAAACACTATAAGGATTTTGGAAGAACCCTGAGTCTGCCCAGTCCCATGCCCACGTGTACTCCGAGTGGTTATGTGCTGCAAGGGATCTTAAATCCTCTGAACATACATTTTATGCCTGCCAAGAAACTACCTATTTTTGTCCCCTTGTGCATCTAAGCAAGTTTTAAAACCTCCCTTTACTTCTGCTTCATTTTTTGACTACTGTAAGTTCTGCATTTATCTTAAATTTCTACTTCTCAGTGGAATCCTTTGTTGAATTAATAGTTCACTGCTACACTATATAAACCTGCCTAGGGGTTTCCTGGCTTTCTTTTATAATCACTATTCTACTTTCTAAAGCTCTTAAATTATGAAATATAGCATACATTCAGAAAGGTGCATAAAACCTGAATTATGGTTTAATCAAGTGAAAACCATTACCCAGGTCAACAAATAGGCAGATTTTTGGGGGTGCTAGAAATACTGTGTCCTCTATCACACTACTATTCCTTCCCTGTAAGGAAGAAAAAAATACTCCTGATTTGTAGGGTAATTATTTGCTTTCCTGTAGTCTTATTATCTCTGTGCACATCACAACCAATAGTTAATTTAGTTTGCCTGTTTTTGAAGTTTTATGAAAAACATGTATTCTGTACCTGGCCTATTCTGTTCAACATCCTGTCTTCAATATTCATCCTTTTCATGTGTGGTAGATAGCTTTAACTCCTACACATTCCACAGCTTATCAGTTAGACTGTTGGTAGATGAGTCACTTCTGGGTTGGGGACCCTCTAAACCATGCTGTGAACACTTACCCCTATTTCCTAGTACACGGTCAGGTTCTGATGCCAGTTCTCTGAATCCAACTAGATGTCCTACAGCTAAACTTAATCTTGACAATATGGAGCTCTAGTGTGGACCCCACAGTAAAAGGCAAGTCCTTCCTAAGAACCCCCCCTCACTTCCGGTGCCTGCTACTCATCTTCGGGATGACTCTCCCTTTTGCTCAGCCAGCTATAGCTGTCAAATGTTTTGTTTCTATGGTGACTAAATCAGTCGGCAGTATAGCTCTGATGCTGACCGCCTGGAGTTAGCCTCTGATCCCGCAAGGGGCTCAGTCCTTCACAAAACCGGCCCCACTCCAAATGCCAGTTGTAAGTCGTGGGGCTACTTGCATTTCTGACCAACCCTCTGATTTGATCACTTGCTAGAAGGACTCTCAGAACCTCCCGAAAAACACCATACTTATCAGTTGTAGTATAAAGAATACAGATCGGAAACAGCCTGGAGACATGTATGGGGGTGGAGCATGCAGAACTTCCAAGCCTTGTGAGATCGGGGTCTGTCACCCTTCCAGTCCATCAGTGTGTTCACTAACCAGAAAGCTCCACGGTGCCTCCATCTACAGGGTTTTTCTTGGGGCTTCACTACACAGGTATGATTAAATCATCCAACTCCATCTCCAGCCCACCTCTACCCTAAAGGTCAAGAGGCTGAAAATTCCAACTCTCTACTGTCTTTCTGGTGACCATCTAGAAGCTACCTAGGGCCCCGCTAGGAGTCCACTCATTAGCATAACAGGTACTCTTAATACTCAGGAAATTCAAGGATTTTTGAGACTTTGTGCCTAGAAGTAAGGAGAGAGACAAGATTTCTCATACAACAGGCAAAGTTTCTGGTGGCAAATACCTGCGTGGGACTGCTGGGTTGTAATGAATGTGTATCTTCAAACTTGCTGGTAAATGACCCCACAGGGTGGTCGTGGTTTGTACTGGTACTGGTAAAAGGTTTCCGAGCCCTCAAGTTGTTCCACATCAGTGCTCACAACTTGGCATCATTGGAGTGAGGCAGATGGATGGTGGCACCTCATTTTCCTCATTACCAACTTTCACCCTCATTTTTGAGAGTTTTCATTGAGTGTAGAACTTTAGGTTGGCAGGGGCGCCTGGGTGACTCAGTTGGTTAAACATCTGCCTTCGGCTCAGGTCTGTGATCTCAGGGTCCTGGCATTCAGCTTCAGGTCAGGTTCCCTGCTCAACTGGGAGTCTGCTTCTCCCTCTGCCCCTCCTCCTGCTTGTGTGCATGCATATGCTCTTTCTCTCAAATAAAACAAAACAAACTTTAGGTTGGCAGTTGCTATTAAACCATCCCTCAATTCCATTGCTCTTTTAAACGCTTCCTTTAAAAGTATTGGAAAGGTGGTTTTTGTTCTCATTTTTGTGTGGGCAAGGGGTCTGCTCCTAAGATTTTTTCCCCCCCTTTGTCATGTTTTCTATAGTTACACAACAGCATATCTAGGTGTGGGTTTCTTCTAGAGGGATTTCATCTTGGTGTCTTTCTGGTTCTAGAAAGTTCTTGGGGGTGTCTGGCCGGTTCAGTTGGTAGAGCATGTGACTCCTGATCTCAGTTGTAAGTTTGAGCCTCATGTTCGGTATAGAGATTACTTTAAAAAAAAAAAAATCCTAAGTCCTTAGCCATTGGCTTTCCATATATTGTCTGTACTATATTGCCTCTCTCCATATCTGATTAAATATAGGTTACATAGCCTCACTGTATTTCTCATGTTTTCTGTTTTTAATCACTCTGCTGCATTCTGGCTACTTTGGTTTATAGATTTGTCCGTTTCTTAGACATCCATTATATTTTAATTTCAGTTCTAGAATTTCTATCCGGTTCTCTTTCAAATATTTGAAATTTCAAGATAACTTGTGAATTTCAATTTCCTGTTCTCAGAGCATTTATTTTCAAGTTTTATCTTATCAGCAAGCATAGTAATCGTATAATCTGTGTCAATATGAGGCTGTGGAGGTAACTTTCTGATTTCTTTTTGGTTCTTACGGAGTCTATTTCTCCATGTACCTTATTGGACTGTGTTCTCACCATAAATAAAATTCCTAGGAATGAGCTCATATGTAGAATTAATCTCTTCCTCCAGAGAAGATTTGTGTGTTTGCCGGGTGCCGCGGGGGATTAGACTGCTGATTTTAGGGTCCTCTTAATCCAAGTTCAGGGTTTAAGAGTCCCTGGGTTCTAGTGAAACAAACCTGCAGGGCAAGACTGTGAGTGTTGGTTTACTTCTGGCTCAGTCTTACCCTAGGGGTGTAAGCCATTAGGGTCTTCATTGTGGAGAGAGGCTTCTGTTCCATCCTCCATCCTGTGCAGACCCTTGGTGTTGATTCTGTTTCTCTTGCCCCTGGAGACCACTAAAAAAAATTCAAATTAGCTAGAATTGCCAAACACCCTTGGGGCCAAAGCAGATTCCATGCTCCCATATCTCCTTGGTTTTTCATTTTACTTTCAGTTTGGCTTTGTATTTATCTTGCTACTGCTTCCATTTTCCTTTAGATAAAAAGATTTTCATCTAGCATTTTAGTCTTCTGAATTTTCCCTGCCATTATTAGAAACTGGAAATATAGTTCTTGAATCCCTTTGTTTTGCTGAACAATCTAGAATAAGGTTGTTGGTTTTTTTTTTTTTTTTAAAGTACCTGAGCAGTAAATGTTCTACGTGTTTGCACACTCAAGTCTTGTATCTGATAGTTTCAAACCTGGAATACTCTATGCCAAACTACTTTTCCTTACCATCTATGGGGCTGGCAGGATTTTCTGCCTTGAATTCCCTCTAAAGTGCCTTTCACTAAGGTGCTCCCCCCAGATGGGTGGTCTTAACTATGGTCAGGGGGAGGAGGGTGTGGCTATGTGGGCAGGGAGAAGACACATGAGGATGCACACTACTGACCAAAATAAGGACATCTTTACACTGGTGTAGAAAATCTTTCATTCCTGGGTATAGCTGGTTGTGTACTTTAGGCAACGTTTTAATAGTGGAGATCCACAGTTATACCGTCCTACTTAATCCAAAGACCTGAGCTAGAAGCCTTCTCTGTGCTGATCCTTCACTTAGTTGGAGGGCAGATTTCAGGGTTTCATCCTTGGGGTGAATGCTGAAGCACTTACCAACTGTGCATGGTTAGGGGAGATCATTACTCTTGAGCTGCTCTATGGGAGGTTCTTTGGTTGGTTAATCTGGCTGCCTTTGATTTAATTGTACTATGTAGGATCAGAAATCCTTGGTTGGTTCTTGACCTTTAAGGCAGTGAAAGCTTAGGTAGGGTTTTAACTTCTATGTAGGAAAATACTTTGGGAAGTGAAAAATTAGGATTGGAGGTTTATGTATAAAGCTAGGACCCTCGGCAGACTTATTATCAAAACAAGGAAATAACAAGGAGATACTCCATGGGGGGAAGACTGCACCCCTAAAAAGACACCCTGGGTCTGCACACTAGTAATCTGCCTGAATTTACACAATCCATATGATCTTATAGCTCCCAAACAGATATTAACACTAAAAAAGATTTTCTTCCTAGGACACTTTGGTGTCTTGGAAGTGTGTGTGTGTGTGTGTTTCCCCCCGAAATTCACTGGGTGCTGAGCCAGTGCATTTGAAATTATTAAAAAGCTTTTCAGTTTGAAGTTGGTAGTGGAATGTTGACTTTTCTCTTGGAAATGCTGTAAAAGCAGAGAAGGAAAGGAGAATCAAAATATAAATTATATGTTTGGAAAGTTAGGAAATATTAAAAACATCAGATCACAAAGTAAGTGGAATGGTTTCTAAAAGCCGAGCAAATCAAGCAGGGCATACACAGAGGGAAGCAGGGGGGAACTTGTCAGCAGAGGATACCTCATAAAGTAAAGCGTGCACATCGAGGTAAAATTCTTCCCTTTCAATAAAGGTAAATAGAGCCTACAGACTGGTAGGACGAGCTGTTGTTCTAAAACTTTTGTTTTACTGAGCCCAGTTTGTTTCCAGACCTGGAGAAAGTGGGGATGAATGAGAAACTCTGTAGCGAGTCCGGCGTGGAGACAGCTGGTCTTGGTGGTCCATGAGGCGGAGGGCTCACTGAGGACTCTGCAGCAGTGTGTCTCGATTTGGTGAGAGCAGTGGATAAATGCTCTGACCCCAAAACCAAGGACTGTAAAGGAGTCCAGGTAGCCTGGAATGCGGTCCAGGTTCAGGAGGATGTCCCGAAGATGAGTAGGTAGAAGAGGATCCCTCACCGGGTCTGTACCACAATACAACAAGAAAATAAAGGCCTAGGTTAAACCAAGTGGAATATAAAGGACCGATCCCAGCAAAGTACGTGAACGGAGGAAATGAACATTCCCAATTTTAAAATACAGTGAAATTGCTTCTATGAATACAACACAGAAGGTACAAGAGCTCAAGGAAGAGATAAAACATAAGCCTGAGGAACAGGAATGAAGTAAAAGGAAACCAGTACCATCCTCCCATTGGTAACAGTAAAATTTAAAGGAGAGCAGAGAGGATAGAGTTAAGGACCGGTGAAGACTTAGAAAGGGGTACCAAATATAGAAATAAGGAAAATTAATGGAAAAAGTATCATTCTTGCTCTCCCTAATTGTTTTGTATGGAATTCAAAAGGAGATCCAAAATCCATGTAAGTGGGATCTCCGAAGAAAAAGTCCTAGATCTTGGAATACATGTGAAGATAAATTGCTTATGACAAATGAGGCCAACAATCCAGTTATTCTCTGGAGCCACATACAATAAGAGCAGAGTAGTGTCTTCCAAGCTTAAAATCTGATCCAAAAAATTGCCTCCATACAAACTATTACAAAGGCAACAATATTTTTGTCTTGTGCTTTTGAGTCATTACAGGTTAAAAAAACATGTTTTCTCGAGTCCTTCAAAAATCTGGTGGGTGAACTTGAACCAACTAAGATGACAAAATATATAGCAAAGAGAGGGCAAGAATAACTTAACTGTACACTTAGAATTTAACTGACAAGGGACCGGGAGATTGTACATGTTATGTGATCTAACAATAGAAAAGTGATAAGACTAAAGATACATAAGCTACACTAGGGAGGACAGGGAATGTGGGAGGTAGTCTGGTTATGCCGATTTCATTTTTTTTGGAGGTGGAGACTAAAAGATGTAATAAAAAATATCCAATAAGATCAGTATAAGTATATTCAAGAAAATAAATGCAATAAGCTCAAATCAGGTAGTGGAAGATAGGGAAATTCAAAGGATGAACAGGATAGTATATCGTTTCTCATAACTTAGATTATCTAATAGTTAAGGGTACTATATAAAGGAACAGTTATAAAAGGAACCACTAGAACAAAAAATGCCAGCATTTGAGATGCTAAGAAATACATCCAAAACCAAACCCGATTACATGTAGAAGAAAACCCACGGACTTCAATATAGAATGCTTTCTTCAGCAGCACCGATTGATCTATAATGCAGAGTAAAAACGCAAATTATGTCAAATATAAATAGGTCAAAGTCTTTCAAAAGAGAAGTGTCGGATTAAATCACAAGACAAGACTCCATTCTAAAAGTGACTCAACTTAGAAAGCTTGAAAATGCAAGCAAGGACAGTTATATTAGGCAAATTCAAACAGTGTATCCAATATGGTTGAATTCAAAGCCAAAAGCATTGAACAAGAACAAAAGCGCCCTTCCTGATACTCAGGATGTGGATCATAATGGTCATTCATAGATGAGAAATCCTAGAAAACAGATACTACTGGACTTCAAATATTTTAGTTACTGATCAAGTGGACAAAAGGGAAGCACATACAGGCCTTCAAGATCAAAAGTAAAACTTACATATACCATACTTTGTAGCCTCAAAACCGAATGCATTTTTCATTCAAGTTCCCATGGGATCGTCAAATCTGACCATACATTAATCCACAAGCACATTCCAAAAAAAGTGAACATTTTCTAATGGGTCATTAAAAGATAATGGAAAAAACTAAGGAAATAGGATCCCTCCCCCCAAAATTGATTCTCTTAAAAGCTACTCCAACTACATTAGACAACTCAGAACAAAATCCAAGCCTAAATTGCAGAATTCCTAGAAAATATCAGTTTTAGAACTCCAGTATGATTTGTGGAATACCAAGGCAGCTCAGGGAAGTATAAATCTCCATTTATAATGAATAAGAATAGATATATTAATCTCCAGTTAAAAAAAATTCTATGGGAGCCAAAGTGGAGGAGTTTAAAAATGTAGGAATGATTTGGGAGACAGGAAAATGATAAAACTAAAATTAAATGGAAGCAGTCCCTTTGCGGGGGGACGGGGGGCAGGGAGGACAGAAAAACCAGCCAGGATTCTAGTGGAGAGACCTAGCGGCTTCCATGACTGTGAGGCCTGCCTGAGGAGGTCTAGGGTCCAGGGGCTGGATCCCTGGGAAGGGCGGGCTGGGACACTGGATGAGCCCAAACTGCAGTGAGAGCATAATTTCTTCCAGGAAGCCTCTCTTCCACTCTGGAGGCCTTTCAGCTGATTGAATCTGCTCCCTCAGGTTATGCAGGGAAGTCTTCCTTAAAGCACACGGATTGTAGACATCAGTCACATCTGGGAGATACCTTCGGGGTAGTGTTTGATTGAATAATAGGGGACTCTTGTTGACCATCCCCTAATCTTCCCAGACTAGCAGGTGTCTTGTCCTCAGAAGAGGTGATAGGTAGAATTCTCTTAATCTTAAATTATTTCCTCAAACTTTTCCATACCTCATTGAACTACATAGCTTTCTAGGGATCTATAAGTTATCACAACTAATTCGAGAAAAAGTAGAAAATCTGAACACCCGTTCCCCAAAACCTTTCTTCAGGATTTACTCCTTGAAAGCCTATCACGAGAGAACAAATGATTTGATTGCCTGTTCAGTTTTTCTGGAGCCCTGCCATCCATGAGCACTTTCTGTGATGGCAATGGTCTGACGGCGCTGCCCGGTGCGGCCACGGCACCGAGTGCAGCTGGTTCTTGGGACTGGACTTTAATTCTATTCAATTTTAATTAAGTAGCCACATGTTGCTGTTGGCTACTTAATAGGTTGGGCAGTGTAGTGCTAGAGCATATAAAAGAAGGAAAACTTCCAAAATTCTTTTATGATCTAATCATAGAACTGATAAGTATAATAGCCTGCACATAACCAAACCTGTAGATCAATTTCATCTACAAAACCTGGTGCAGACACCGTAAATTAGCTAACAAATTAGTAGCATTTTAAAATCCTAATCTAAGAAGACCATGTGGGGTTTATTCCAGGCATTTACACGTGGTTCAGAAAGCACAAACTTGATTTATATTAAGATATTAGTAGAAAAGGAATGCCTAGAGAATGTCTATCATCATGAACTGTTGAACATGATTCTAGCCAAATCATGTGTGAGAGAATATGAACTTGTTCCTTTGGAAAATCCCAAAGAATTATTGAAATAAGAGAGCTAAGAAACATGGCTGCCTATAATAAAACCTGTAAAGAGCACAATAGCTTTCATATGTAGAGACCATAACCAGGTAGGATATGATGGCAGAGAATCTAGCATAGCAACAGTGGGTAAGCTTGTAAGAATCTAAAGAAATATGCAAGATCTAGTTGAAGTAAACCATCTCCTGAAGGACGGAGGGAGACATGAGCAAGTGGGGAAGGATGTAATGTTCTCTTAGATAGGGTTCTACAAGTTAAGCTGTGAATTTAGTGTCCATTTAAGTCCCCAACAGGACTTTTTTCTCATAAGGCAAGCTGATCCTGAAGTTCATGTAGAATGATTAAAACAAGAATAGCTAGGAAAACTTCTACTCCTGAACACAAAATTATACAAGTTAAAGTAGTTTAATACTAGCACATAAATAGGCCATTGATTAGAAGGTCTAAATATGGACCCAGATGCATATGGGGGTGTAAGCTCTCATAAAGGTCTTTCAAAATTACGAAAGGAAGAGTATCTGTACATATTCAGCCCATGGTATTGAGTCATCCCGGAAGAAATCCATATTGTGCATACCTAACATACTAGATCAAATGGATTAAAGTTTTCAGTGCAAAAAGCCATAAATGACTAGAAAGATCAAGGGAGTCTTTAAAAATTCTGGTTAGGAGAAGGCCTAGCTAAGCTTGCCACAAATACGGCAGTTATAAAAATTCAACTCTTAAAGTTTCTTTGACAAAAGCAAAGTCAAAAGACAAATTACATAGAAGGACGTAGTACTGAACTCAGTCCTTTGTGATAGGACACTAAGTAGCCCTTACGGATTGTTTGGGAACAGACCGATAACCCTCTAGAAAACCCAGCATAGGCACGGATCGGTAGCTCCAAGGAAAGGACCTACAAGCAGCTCCTGAGCTCATGAAAAGATGAGTGCCCTCCTTTTTAATTAGAAAAATGCAAATTAAAACTTCACTGAGATGCTAATTTTCATCAGTCTGATGAACAAAGATGAAAAAGCTTGGAAACGCTGTGTGTTGGCAAGCGTGTGGGGAGGAGGCGCTCTTTTATTGCTGTAGGAGAGCTAATTGCTACGCTCTGTATGGCTGTTGGGTTTGTGTTTAGCCAGATTTTGTGACTGCAATTTCAGGGCAATGGCCGGAGAGGAGACCAGATTTCAGGACATAAAGGGTATCATGTTCTGCCACTCTGCCCAGTAGCTTAGTCTTCATTCTCCTCCACTGGTGGTGCGTTGTGATTGTCCTGTTCGGTGGGGTGTAGAGTCCACACCCCACAACTGTAGTCTGATGTTGCCTGCTAGGACACACGTGCCCTGGGCTTTCAGTTCTTTACTTCCCATGAAAGCCCTAATTCATGTGATAAATACTTTGCTAAATCCTAGGGACTCTTCCCCTCTGCACCTGTGCTCCTCATTCTTGCTTTGGGTGTAACTAGTCTTGACCTACGTGATGTAGACTCAGGCTTGCTCTCGCCCTTCAGTGTTGACTTGGCTGTTTTACCTCTGGTCTGGTGAACCAGGGCGCTGGGATAGCACCCTCTTTCTG
The DNA here is from genome assembly GCF_009762305.2 of Zalophus californianus. Classification (NCBI taxonomy): domain Eukaryota; kingdom Metazoa; phylum Chordata; class Mammalia; order Carnivora; family Otariidae; genus Zalophus; species Zalophus californianus. The sequence goes on along the minus strand of NC_045604.1, from coordinate 4,387,406 downwards.
CGGGGTGAGCTAGAGATGCAGCACTGAATGAGGGAGAACTTTGCTGTTTGGAATGGGGGGGGGTGAGGATATTAAACTGGGGAGGTACTACCTGGGGAGTGTGGAGCCTGCTGTTTGGCAGGAGACTTTCATTTAGGGCCGAAAGGGACAGACCAGTGAGAGTTGGGGCTCAAGTGTGCCTCCAAGGAAGGAATGTGTGTGGTGAAGTGAAGTAGGTGTACCAGCTGGCCTGTAAAGGCTCCCCACATCAGGGAGGAAGTGTAATCAGGGAGGCGAACCTGGGTTCCTTGCCCAAGAAGAAGAAGCTGGAAGGGGATGCCATCTATGGATGGTGGCCCAGCAGCAAGGGAAGAGCTCTGGAACAGGAAGTTCTCCCTGAGTTCTGCAGGCTGGCTGCCCAGAGACAGGTCGGATCAGGCAAGGGTGTGATTTCAGGAATTCTGAAATTAGGTAGAGCTAAGAGGGGCAAAACTTAATGCACAGCAGGTTAGATAGAGTGTGTGGCAATCCTATTTGTCAAAAAAAAAAAAAAAAAAAAGGCCCGTTCATGGGAGCAGGACTCCTTTTAACGTTTGTAATTAAACGGGTCTTAATTATGCATAGGGTGGTGAATGTTAATTGATGTGAAGTGGGAGAAAAAAAGAAGAGGTCTACTTGTTAAGGGTATGTGTGTCCCAGAGGTCTTGGTATTAACCATCCAAGGCACGATTTCCCCTTTACGTCCGACAAGGAAGTGACAGAAGGGCCACTGTAGCCTCGGGGACACAGGCCATGGGAATGGGTTCTTCCCATGCTGTTCCAAATGGCATGCTTTCTAGAACAGACTTTACCCTGGATGCCTCCCACTACACATTTTCTCTACTCCAGCCTTGGCTCCAGGGTATTAATAAGATGCTCTGAAATATTACAAATGCCTATTGTCCAGCTTTCATCATTTTATTCATTATGGCTGGTATCAAGTCCCTAACATGTGTCCATCACTGTATCTAGTACTTCACGTACATTAAGGTCTTAAGATGGAAGCATTATGTACATATTATATACACACAGCTGATAAGTACAGGCATTATCTTTTTTTTTTTTTAAAGATTTTATTTATTTATTTTTTTGACAGAGAGAGACACAGCCAGAGAGGGAACACAAGTAGGAGTGGGAGAGGGAGAAGCAGGCTTCCTGCTGAGCAGGGAGCCCAATGCGGGGCTCGATCCCAGGACCCTGGGACCATGACCTGAGTGGAAGGCAGACGCTTAATGACTGAGCCACCCGGGTGCCCCTACATGCGTTATCCTAAACACACTTGTGTAATTGCCACTTAGAGCAAGAGCAAATATTCCTTAGGACCCCAGGAGCATTCCCTGTGCTTCCTCCTAGTGACTACACTCTTCTCTCTGAAAGTCATCACCGTCCCGACTTCTAACACCAGAGGTTGGTTATGCGTGTTTCTGAACTTTATATGAAATGGAATCAAGCAGTTTGCATTGTGTCTGGCTCCTTTTCCTCAACCTTTGTTTGTGGGATTCCTCCTCATTGTTCCATATACTAGTAGTGTATTCATTCTTGTTGCAGCATTTAAATGTGTAAGTGGAGCACCATTTACTCCTGGTACCACTAATGGGCACGTGGAAAGTTTCTGCTGCTTGGCTATTATGAGTGTTGTTTTCTTGAACATATCTTTTGGTGAAAACATGTATGTATTTTGGGCATATGCCAAAAATAAAATTGCTAGGTCCTAGGGCATATATTTAGTGTTGGTGGTTATCTACCATCTTACCATTTTATTGGCAGTGCATGAGTATTCTAGGTGTTCTGCCTTACCAACACTGGGCATCATCTGCTTTTTAAACTTAACTATTTGGCAAGTGTCTAGTGATATTGTGTGCCGTAGATTGAATTTCTGTGTACCCCCAAAATTCACGTGTTAAGAACTTAACCTCTAAGGTGATGGTAGGGAAGTGGGGCCTTGGGGAGGTGCTTAGGTCATGGGGGCAGAGTCCTCATGAGTGGGGTTGCTGTTCTTATAAAAGAGACCCCAGAGAGCTCCTCAGCCTCTTCTACCATGTGAGCCTGTGATCTGGAAGGGGACCCTTGCCTGACCATGCTGGTACCTCAGTCTTGGACGTCCAGTCTCTAGAACTATGAGAAATCCTAGAAGCCACCCAGTCTGTGGTATTTTGTTATAAGCAGCCCAAAAGATGTTGTGGTTTTCAGTCTGATTTCCCTGATCACTAATAAGATTGAAACATTTTCACTTTTTATTTGCAATTTGGATAGTCTGTTTTTGTGAAGTGTCCACTCAAGCATCCTGCCCATTTTTCTTTTGGAGTCTTTGACTTTTTTTTTTTTTTTAAAGGTTTTTTTTAAAGTTTGAGAGAGCCTGAGGGGGGATGGGAAGAGGGAGAAGGAAAAGCAGGCTCCCCACTGAGCAGGGAACCTGATGCGGGGCTCCATCCTAGGAGCCTGGGATCTGACCTGAGCCATAGGCAGCTGCCCAACCACCTGAGCTACTTAGGCATCCCTCTTTGGCATTTTCTTAAAGGAGTTCTTTACATATTTTGGATATAAAGCTTTTATCACCTCTTCCCAAATTAACAGGTCCAGTGAAATACCAATAAAATTTCCCATAGTTTATTTTGTGTCAAATGAAAACTCTAAAATTTACATGGAAATGCAAAAAACCAGGAATAGGTAAGAACATTTTAAAGAAGAAAGTTGGAGGGTTACTTGATTTCAAAGACTTGATTGTGAAAGTGGTTAAGACCTTGTGGTATTGGCCCACAGACCGATGAAATGGTAGGTCAGAAACAGACTCACACTTGGACACTTGATTTATGACTATATGGCATTTGAAAAACAGTGGAAAAGATTTATTTTCCCCTAATAATCCTAGATTAACTGAATATCCAAATGGAAAAAATGGGCGCCTGGGTGGCTCAGTTGTTTAGGCGACTACCTTCAGCTCAGGTCATGATCCTGGAGTCCCGGGATCAAGTCCCGCATCGGGCTCCCTGCTCGGCAGGGAGTCTGCTTCTCCCTCTGACCCTCCCCCCTCTCGTGCTCTCTCTCTCATTCTCTCTCTCAAATAAATAAAATCTTTTTTTAAAAAAAATAAAACCTGATCCTGGCCTCACACCTTACTCCAAGATAAAATTGAGGCAGATTATAAGTGTAAACATGTAAGATAAAATGATTAAAGCTTCTAAAAGATCATGTAAGAACATCTTTATGACCTTGGGAAGTGAAGGGTTCCTTAGGCAGGATACCCAAAGCACTAACCATTAAGGGAAAGCCTGATCAATCAGACTACATTAACATAATGTCTTTATATCAAAAGATACTGTTGGAGTGAGAAGGCAGCCCTTGCAGAGGGGGAGAACCTATTTGCTAGGGGGGTTGCTGGACTATGTCAGTGGCCTTGGCCAACAGGAGGTTGGAAGGCAGAAGGAAGGGAGAGAAGTAAGGACAGTTGTCTCCTTCCTCTCCCCCTGCCCCAACCCCAACCCCAACCCCAACCCCAACCCCAGTTGTGAGTAACTTCTCCAGCAGCAGCTGCATCTCCTCCATGGGTCCCCACTCTAATTCCATCTTTTACTGGTTGGTGCCAACCCCTGGGTTCTGAGAGCTCTTGCAGTATTAGGCCCCACTAGTGCCCTAACTGCCATCCTTTGAGCCCCACCTGATTTCAGCACAGCTGAGCTGGACAGCTCTGGACAGCTTCAACCCCCCTCAAGCACTACTACATCTTTCACCTTCCCTCCCGGGGGTTTCTATCACACTTGTAGAGATTTCAAAAAGCTTGCTTGCAAGCAAGCGTGTACAGCTAGGAAATGTAGTAAGATGACCCTAGCTGGGTAAATGAGAGATGGCAACTGATGAACAAATACTTCTCCCAGTCAATCCATAGGTGGAAAAATCTGCGTGTCCTTACATGCTCCTCAGAAGATCCTGGGGTGGGATTGGGCTTTCATTGCCCACAGCTTTGACCTCAACAATGCACCTTATGCTGCCCCCCTTCCCCTTATTCTAACACCTCTAGCTTCTTGGAATCGCGTCCTAAATTATAGTTAACACTTGAACAATGTGGGTTTCAAATGCATGGGTCCATTTATACATGGATTTTTAAAAATACTGTAAATGGAGCTTTCTCGTGAACATTCTCTTTAGCTAGCTTTATTGGAAGCACAGTATATAACACATAGAACATACAAAGTATGTGTTAATCAACTGTTATTGGTAAGGCTTTTGGTCAACAGTAGGCTATTAGTAATTAAATTTTTAGCAAGCTGGAAGTTATACATGGATTTTTGACTGCATGGGGTGGGTGTCTGTGCCCCTAAACGTTTCATTGTTTGAATCTGCTGTATTTGCCCATAAGCTCTAGTCTCAGGCTCTGAGTTTCTGTGGGAGGCAGTGAATCCAAGCCAAGACACTGCTTTCTTAGTCATTCCAGTGTAGGGGTATACCAGATTTCTGATGTTATTAATCCCTGGTTTGTTGCATTGTATCCTGTTGGAATTCCTGCATTGACTTCATTCCTTAGATCTGCCCTAAGTGGACTCTGCTTTCCTAGTTAGTCTGACTGGTAAACCATTCTGGTCTCTACCCCTCTGCCATCTCCCCTTGTAGCTTTTCCAGTTTCTGGCCCTATTCCCACCTCACAGTCATGAGTCTGCATGGGCTCCTGACCATTTTTCTTCATTCTCGTTATAAAGTCATCTGATCTTAGACATCTGTCGTTTCTGTTATAAGAACAGGAAAGCATAGCATTGCATGGTAGGTAGTTTGTTGAACTTTGGAGACCAAGTGCCAGCCTTCAAGTCCTGACTGCTGAGTGATGGTGGCACCGTCTTATCCTCTCCCTGTTTCAGGTTCCTCATGTGTGAGGTGAGAACAAGGCAAACATTTGTTAGGTTTAAATGGGTTAATTCATTTAGGACAATCCTGATAAGTAAAAAGTATTACATAAATATTTTCATTGCAACTTCAACTTCATTCAACTTATGCTTGTTTTCTATACTGATTCATCAAAGGTATTTCCCTTAACACTTTGATAATTTTATTCATTCACCTAAGAATACTTGCTGAGTGTCTATTCTGTATTAGCAGCTGTGGACCTCCTTATCTCTTGCAGCTTAGTATTTCAGAAAACAAATTCTCCATCTGTTTCTACCAATGACTCTCCTGTCCCCCAAGAGAAGCTTTTTTTCCTAACATTTTCTTGAGAGTATCATTTCACTTTTCCTAGTCATAACTGCAGTAGTTTATTATGACTTGTACAGTGCTTTTTATCTGTGAAAATACTTTTAAAAACATAATGCTAAGCTACAGACACCCTGAGGACAGGCTTAGTGTCTTGACCGCAGATCCCCAGCAGCTAACCCATTATTTAATTTCTAGTCAATGACCAAGAAATGTTTGTTGGAGTTACTTTATCTTAACGCTGAACTATAGCAAGATTTGTTACCGAGTTTCCATAAGGAAAAACCCCAAAGAGATGGGTCACTGATTCTCTGTTCAACATCTTGACCCAGAAATTTACACCATGTTTATGCAGCTGCGACAGAAGTTCCCTGAGTTTGGAAAATGTGTAGTTCCTTTTTACTCATTCTTATCATGCATCATCCTTGCTTGGGATTGTTCCTTTGCATGGTATCTATTCTGATTCAGATATACGGTCTTTACCCTGGACTCTCCATCCCTGCTGGGGCCTCCCTGGCTGCTTTCAGTTCTTTCACCCGCTGCTAAGGAGCCTGGTCAGCCAGAGGACAGATTGGTCTGAGCATCAGGGAGCCAGGATGGAGCCTGATACTAAGAGCAAGCTTCTGGACTCCGACCTTTCTGGGCCAGTTTCCTTCTATGGAGAATAAAATGAGGATCGGATTGCTGGATCTGAAAGATCCTTTGAAGTGGTGACCTTCTGGGGACACTCCTCTCCTGTCACTCTCTCTTCTTCATGCGTCTCCTAGCTCAGCTCTGCCTGCGAGGCTGCTTCGTATTGTCCAAGCTCCCTCTCTGCCAGGTGTGCAGGTGCGGGAGGCTCCTTCCCTCTGGGTCTCGCTAAGGCTCTCGAAGAGGGTGGGACATGGGCCACGTGGGGTGACCAGGGTGCTTCTCTCAACCGTTGGAACTGGTTTCAGCTTCACCCTTTGCTGCCTTCCGTGTGTCCCTTTGTTTCCTGTGGCAGGGTGTTATGTGCACGTGTGTCTAATCCATGAGAACTTCCATCATGGTGCACCCTCCAAAATGGGGCCCAGCCTTCAGAAGAAAAATAGCCAATCCTGTCAAAGTCTCACATGTCGTGGGGGAGGGTTAAAAAGCCGCTCTCACCATCTTCCCTGTAGTCTGGGGTGGGGAGAGCTGGGAGGAGACTTTGTGTGTTTAGGGTTCTCAGGCTTATGGCCTCAGTTAACCCAGTCCTGTCGTCGTCCTAACCTGTGCCATTGTCGGGAGCCACACTCTGAACGTTGGACTCTTCTTTCTCTGAGGTCTAGAGGTAATTCTGTGCAAGGGTGCCATCAGGGAACTTTCTACATGTGAGAGTCTCAGAAATCAAAAACAGTGTGGCGGTACAAACTTAAAATACCACAAGGCAGAAAGCTCAATAGGAATGAAAGACCATGGAAATATTTGTCAGAATTAGGACAGCAAGTGGTGTGTGCATGATGAGCATGTTTACAGAACAGGGTGGGGGGAGGCGGGGAGCTGACGATCGGAGATATTTATACACAAGCTCAGTGCCTGGAGGGCATCTTGTATTGTAAAGAAACAAATTCGAATAGGTGATCTAAGATAATCCTCTGTAAATAAGATTTTTGTGTAAATGACTGCGGGAGAACTAACCTGTGGCTATTTCTCCCGAGGTCTTTGGAAACAAGTAAATTCTAGGGTGCCAGTAATGGATTAAGAAATCTCTTAAGTAATTTATGATAATCGGACATACACAAAATGCGCAATTGGAAAGCAAAGCCCCCCAGCTCGCCTGCACAGCGCCGAGTTTTCAGGGGAAGTATAGGCAAGAGTGTGTTTTGTGTGGTGAGGGACGTCTGTGCTGTTCCAGGTACCGGACCTCCAGCTTCTGATACAGCCTGGGGTTGAGGGTATGGCCCAGCTTGGCCTGCCCTGAGGGGTGGGGGTGGGGGGGCATGCTCGTGGGGGGATGTCCGTCTCCGGGTTAGTGCTCAGCCCTCCCTCGTTCAGATTCATTGCACGGTTCAAGTCTTACTGTTTTCCATCTAGAGTGTTGGCCTGAGGGATGTGTTCCCAGGAAACCGGAGACCTCTAGGCGAGAAGCTAAGCAGGATTTGTTTGCCTGTCTTCCTCCTCATTCAACTTCCACCAGGCTTGCTGCCTGTATGAGACCCCTAATTTGGTAAGGTTTTTCATGGAGCCTGTGATTTGGTGACAGGGTTTTTGTCCTTCTTACCCCACCTGAAACACCATCCACCGTACTGAGCTTTCCCTTTGCTCCCCTAATACAGCACCCTCTTTCACGCTGTATTGTACGCCCCCCCCCACTCCCTCCCTCTATCTTCTTCCTTTAGGAGACCCCGCCTTCTCTCCCCACCCTGTCTTCCTGATAGGTAGGCTTTTACTCCATTCCTCTGATATCCTAGACGGGACTCTACTGGGACACTTCCTAATATCCGTGGCACTTGTTTGAGGGACCCACTGGATTGTGCGCCCCTTGGAGCAGGGCTTTGTGTCCAAAAATCTCCGGAAATGATGGTTGATCCGTTTACTAACAAATTCCTTGTCTCTGATCCCCTCCTTTCTGTTCCAGTGACCTGATTTGTCTGTTCCAGGCATTTAAACTAGGGCCCCGTCTTGCCCTTGCCAACTAGTATCCCTCTTTACACGGAAGCTTGTGTACTAAACTTTGGTCAAGGCCGCCTGCCTGTGGAATGACGCATGTTCTTGTCTCTTAGGATATAATCTGGTTCCTTCATCTCATGTCCGGAATGAATTAAGATAAAAAAGTGCTCTACAGCTAACTTAACCCCCCTCCCCCTCAAGTCAGCTAAACTTGGTTTCGTCTTCGGCAGGTGCCCTCTCACTGCTAACCTGGTCCTTATGGGTGGGTCATGGGCAGTTTCCTGAGTATAGCTTCTTATCAAGGACACCTGAGGTTCTTACAAGTGAGCATTCCCAGGTTCTTCATGTTCAGAATTCAGTAACAGAACATAAACATATGTGCAGGGCTGGTTTCACGGGCGTGTGCCCTGGGCAGTTACACGGGCCTGGGTGTGGAAGCTCCCTGAGCTTGGTTTAAAGGGTGTTGCCTTGGAATTCTGGTAGCTTTTGAACAAGGGACCCTGCATTTTCATTTTATACCAGTACTTGATTATATGGCTGAGCTGGTCATATGTGTTTGAGGGTAATGTCTAAATATGCATTTTGAAGAAGCAAGCACTCCCTGACTTGCTTCAAAAACCTACCGTGAGGATGTTTTTAGAAGTTAATTGCTAATATTAGTGAGGATATGGGGAAAAGAGCAGTCTCATTTGCTACTGTGGTAATGTAATTTTCCTAGAGGGAAATATAATTTTATATACATTTAAACCTTTAAAAAGTTCCCTTCATCTTGAAATTCAAAATCTTAATACATCATCTTCCATATCTTTACCCTTAAGGCTATTTTTCTGGTTTTGACTTTAATTTGCAAATTTTATTCTTAAGGTACTACATGCCCATAGTTTAAAAATCAAGCAGTACTAAAAAGCTTATAATGAGGAAGTTTCCTGCCTTCCTCCTAAGTCCTAATTCCCAGAAGCAATTCATTTAGCAACGTCTTCCGGTATTTACTTTTCTATCTCTATACTATTTCTTGATTTATCAAATTTAAGAAATCTATTAACTTCCTGTTATAGTGGAGATAATTTAAATCTTATACCTTCCCACAGTCATGCTAATGTCTTTAATGTAGATCTTTTTGCGTGTACTCTTAGACTTTTTGTTGGTGCTCTCTACCTAATTTTCAGGTTTATGGAATTATTAAATAGCTTTCTACCAAGCTGTATGTTTAGATTTATCCATGTTGCTTTTTCCTGGCACAAGTACGGGGCTAGCACATTGTTTATTCACTACAGCACTGTTAGTAATAAAGATTAATGCCAAACTAGATGTCTATTACCAGGGGACAGACTGAATGACTACAGAATACTCTGCCACAGTTAAAAACCATGGCTCTTGTCCCCAGTCAGCAGATGCAGGTGGATCGAAGTTTCTAGGTGAATGAAGACTGGAAGATCACTTGACACGAACTCTGTGTGTGGACCATGTGCACTTTTCATTCTTGTGGTGGCGAGGCAGGTGACTCGTAGGGTGTCTGGGGGCGGCTTGGTGCTCCAGCAGTGCCCCGCCCCCTCTGTGCCCCTTCTCTAGACCAGCATGGCCATCTCTTCCTGCAAAGTGGTTCTACTTTGAGTCCCTTTTATTCTGGATCCCAGTGTTTGGACCGCTCCACGTTTTCCCATTCTTTTCCCTCCTACCCCACTTCCAGCTCTTTTTATTCCATTGGGAAGAACTCTGATAGCCTATTAGAATAGAGCCCAAGTCATTAAAGAAATATTTTCATTCTTTATAGGTCAGTCCTATTACAGAAAATAAAGGACGAATATTCAAATGTGTGTATACAGTCAAATTTCATACTGTTGTATTTGTTCATCTTGTTTTTTCCTTCTCCATACTTTTTCTCTTCCCTGTGGGAAGAAGGCTTGGGAGGGTAGGATTCTAGATCCAGGATCAAGGGGTGGGGGGTAAACCTGCCCATCAACCAGTGACAGCACAGGTCTCCAGATGAAGGCTTGTCACTAGGGCATTTGGAATGAGCTGAAGTGCCTACTGTCCCTGGCCTGAGGTCTGTTGAAAACTTACTGCTTCAGCTGTGTGAGGACTGTCCTGTGATGCCTACAGATTAAACTGAGAAGTCAAGTTTGTTTCCTGTCCCAAATGTTAACCCTATGGGAGGCTCTCAAACTACACACTTGTTAAGTCTTTAGAGAGCCCATGAGGGAGCAGCCTGAGGGCAGGAAGTCGTGTGCCCTGGGAGGGGCTGGGGGAAACAGACTTTGATTTGGGGTGGGGCAGGTCCTGTGATGACATCTGGCCCGTACCTCAGTGGAGGCTTCGTTCTTCACCCATTGGCTCTTGGCTCTGAGCTTGCAAATGTTTCTTGGAGATAAAGGGGTTGGAGAGAATGTTCTCAGGTGTTTCAGGGTGTCTTGAGGGAGATAGTATTAGGTTGGGGGTGGGGGAGAGGTGCTATGAAGGGAATGGAAAGCCTGGTTTCAGTGGTTCGTACTCCTGATCACATAGGTGCCTGAGCAGGAGCACCTCTAAAGAGTCAGAAATTTAGTATCTCTTCTCTGCCTCCTTTTCCTTACGGACCTAGTCGGGGATGTCTCTTCTTGCCTGAGTGAGAGCAAGGAATTCTCCCCTCTGGGGGCAAAGCTTTGTCTGCAGCTAGTTGAGAGCCTGGCCTCATTCAGAGCTTGCCCCTGTTCTTTGCGGCCAAGGCCAACCTCATCCACACATTTGTTCTCATTCAACAAAGGCTTGTTGAGGCTCCTGTAAAATGGCAGGTACAGTCCCCGGCATACCTGAATAATACAATTTTGAAAATATGTCCAAAGTTCTCACTTCTGAAGGTTGAACAAAATCCTGTTACTAGGTGGATTCCATTGAGAGCTAAACAATTCTACAAAGTCCTATTTATGTGTAATCAGCTTGTTGATCACTTTTAACACAGGGGGATGGGGATAAACAGTTTTTTTTTTCCCCCCTCCAACTTCTATTTCCAACCAGGTTCTGTAGAATTCCTATTTCCTGTCTTTTCATGCTATTTTGGACAGAGTCTATAATATTTCTTCCTCCTCTTTCAATTACAAACAGTTGAGATGCCCTCTCCTAACTCTGCCGGCCCTGTCCATGGGCAGACTTGTGGTTTGGAAGATCCAAGGATCAATAGGGTCTCTAGTTGGTTCTTCTGATTGGCTTCTTCCTCCAGCTGTTTGTGTTGGGGACAGAGCGCTAGAATGGTAGGGTGTGTTTCACGATCTTTTTCCTCCCCTCCGGCAGCCTTGGAAATTATGGTTGTGGGAGTTGCCAGTCTGGCTGTGGAATTTCTCCACTGCTTCAAGGCTTCGCTCTTCAAGGCATTGAGGTGGGGAAGGGGAGAAAGACCAGTGGCTGTTAACTCGACTGACAGCCTTGTTGGGAGTCTCCCCGTGAATGTTCTTATGACTTCTTGAGCTGCTACTGATGGATTTTGGGGTGTAGTAGACCTCTAAATGTCAGCTCTAATATATGCATGAGTTGTTTGGAAGGCCCTATAAAACCACCTAAACATGGGGATGCAGAGTCGCCTCCCTCTGAGACCCTCTTCCAGAAGACAGGGACACTCCTGCTATGGGAGCCCCTTGGCAGGCTGCCCTCAAGGGGGGACCTACAAGTTACCCCCAGCCTAGCCCACTCAGTGGGGTCCATTTGATCATAAGAAACTTCTATGTTTTTTTTTGTCCTGCCATATGCCCTGTGTCTGATCACCTATTTACCCTGTTGGTGAAAGTGGGATCCCCCACTAGAGATGGCATGAAGTGGCCAAACCCAGGACACCTGGCGTTAGACAGAGGAGACTGACAGTGTTTGACTAGCCCCACCCAGCCCAGGCGGAGGACACCATCGGTCGTGCAGGGACTAGAGAACAGGGTGAACCAGAAGGGCTGTAGCAGGCAGGCTCACTTTGCAGTGACTGGGTGAAGGGATCCTTGGTTTCCATGGGAAAATAATTGGCTTGCCTCCAACGAGGGAGGGAGAGGTCAGGAAGCCCTTCATGAGGCGTTTACGTGTGGGGTTCTGTGACTCAGAATGAAAGGATGGGGGGAATCCCCACAGCCCCTGGTGTGGTTCTTTGTTAGACTTGGGGAGAGGACTGGAGGAGAAGACAAGGCTGTGGTTCTGATTGGTGGGGGGAGTAAGGCTGCATCTGCAGTCCTTGGATGAGCCCCAAATATTGGTGACTCTTTAAAATGTGTTTTCCCTTCAGATAGGGTTTTAAGTCTGGGATAGCAAGACACTCTTGTACACCTGTTCCTTGAAGGGTTGGCGGCCTTCTGCTAAGACTCCTCCAAAGGCAGCTGCGCCCAGGCTGGGGGGAGGCTTCCTGTGTCACCTTGAGGATTAGGGGAGCATTACCCCTTCTTTTGTACTCTTCATACTCTGTGTCTCCACGGGGGTGGGATAGTTTAGAAGCTCTGCTTGTTTCTGTGCTGAGACACCCAGGATGGCAGTACCGGGCTGTGACAGTGGCCGCAGAAGCGTAGAAAGAATGACATCAGCTGCCTGCCCGAGTCTTCCTTCCTGGGATGCAGCTTCACCTGGAGCCCCCACTGTTCTTCCCTCCCTTTCAGGTTCACCCCCAACTTTGGAGGGAGCATGCTCTGTGAGAATGGCAGTGGGTTGGGGAGCGAGGACTCCCATCTCTGCACTGAGCTAGTGGTCTGTGCGGTGGGTAGAGGCCCCAGTCATCCTCCGGACTCCTGTGTGGCGTGAAGGAAGGAGGGAGACGGTCAGAGGAAGGAGGGAATGTTTTCCCCTTCTGCACAACAGCTGCTGGATCCCAGGGCTGACTTCAGTGAAATCTGAGGCTCCTGACTACCCCCTGCTCCCTCTCCTCCCGTGAGGGACCTTAGAGCTTCTCTGTCGCCTGGAGCAGAGAATCCCTCTCCTCCCCATTGGTTGCTTTCCTAATGGCTCCTCTTACTGTCACTACCACCCTCCCACCCCCAAACCGGTCACCCAACTCCTCTGCTCCTTGGCTTTCAACCCTAGCTGGGTGTCCTCCCTGGGTGAGCCCATTCTTTCCCTGTGAGAGTTCTCATCGATATGCTTAGGATCCTCCAGCTAGATCTGACTCCACACACTCCTGAGCCCCAGATCCATGGATCCAGCTGCTTCCTGGGTTTTTCCACTTGAATACCCCACAGACACCTCAACCTTAAAGACCTAAAATTGAACTCTATCTGCTTCCCACCCCGCCCCAACTTGCTCCTCTTCCAGGGCTCCCGTATTGGTTGAGGGTACCACAGTCTGCCCAGCTGCCTAAGTCAGGACTCCCTGTGTCCTTTCTGACTCCATCACCCCCAAATTTAACCTAGAACCAGGGAGTGTCAGTCCCACTTCCCATGATCACAGGTCTGCCCATTTTTCTCCTTCGACACTGCTTCCCCGCCGGCTCAGGCTACTGTCCCCTCTGTCGTAGCCCCATGGTGGCTTTTCGTCCATGTTCTGCCAGTCTTGGCCTTTAATCTGTTTCTCCTTCTGCCAGCAGTGAACTTCCTGCATTACAGATAACTCCCATCCTTGCTTTAAAGACCTCTAAGTGTCCTCCATTGTCTCTAGGGCGCATCCTCCTTAGTTCTGCTCATAAGGTCCTGTGACTGCCTTTACTATTGACTTCGATCGCCAGTCATGCCCTGTGAACATACACCCTAGCTCTATAAAACTTAGCATTTCTCAAATTTTCTCTTCCATATCTTTGCAAATGCAGCTTTCTTTGCCTGGAATGTACCTCTGGTCTTCCTTTTCCGGACTCTTCCCTGACCTTTCATCCAGGTGACCCTTACCAGGCTTAAACTCCCCCAGTAGCTCTTCTGAGACCCCTGCATTTGGTTAGAACCCCCCACTATGTTCCTAATATCCCATATTTCTTCCATCCTAAGATAGCTCCTACTTCTTGTAGCTACTTAATTTTTGGACACCCTGCTTTTCTCTTAACATTATGAAGGTGAGGGGCCTGGTGCCTTAATCACTACTATTGCACAGTATCTGGCATGTAGGAGATCTTTGATAAAGTTGACTTAACCTTGCTAAAATCCAGCTGGAAACGGGGGAATAATGAGCTCTTCCTCTAGATACAATCCATCCTCCATTTTACAAACCTGGGAAGAGACGCAAAGAGGTTAGAACATCCAGCAAGTGGCAGAGGTAAAATTAGAACCCGGTCTGACCCCAGATCCTTGTTCTCCACCCCTATGCTATGTGAGCTCTCAAAGATGCTCTTTGCAGGTAACTCTGCGGTCCCACCTGCTCTTTCTGATCCACCCCAGTTTGGAAACTGTGCATGAGAAAGGATTGCTGCCATTGTCCAGCGCACTGACGGCTCAGAAATGTGACACCTCACATCCCAAACAGATCACAAAAGAGGGAAACATTTCTGAACCAGGGAGAATAGAACAGAGGCGAAAATGGCCATCCTGAGAACCTGGACATTTCATAGTGCAGGAGAGCAGTGGATGCCCATGGTCAGTACGTTTAGCCAATAGACACTATTTCAGATGTGTTCATTATACATTCCAATTTTGGATCTGATAGAGTTGAGATATTTGTGCCAAGAACCGTGCTAGGCAGTGAGGATCCTGAAGCAGTTCTTCTGTCCAGAAGTTGCTGTGTGGTGGGGGGAGGCAGGCTAGGAGATGGGTTGTTTCAATACGTGGCCAATGAAGAGACTGCATAGGGTGGTGTTGGGGGGTCACGGGGGAACATCTCCCGAAGCTGTTTTGGGGAGACTTCCTGGTGGAAGTGATGTCCAGGATGAGACCAGAGGGACTTAAAGAATAGAACCTCTTTCAGAAAGGAGAATATAAGATCTTTGAAAAAGAGTCAAGATAAGCAAGAGTGGTGGTAGAGTGAAAAGGACATAGTCTGACCTTAGCTAGCTGACCTTGGTATCTGTTCTAGCTCTGTCCATGACCCAGCTGCGTGACTCGAAGCCAGGGAATGTTCCTACCACTCACCTAAAACATGGACATAAAACATACTTCATAAGGTTATCGTAAGGATCAAAGAAGGTCTTTGAAGACTGTTAGGAGATGCAAAGTGGTATGAAGATTTGGAGTACAGTCTTCAATGAAATAATGAGGACCACCACTTAGCACAGCAGCAGCTGTATGGTAAATCCTCCACAAACGGTAACTGCCTTCTGCTTCAGACACATTGCCTTACTGTTCTGGAATTCTCATTCCCCTCAGAGATGAGTCTCTAAAAAGATAGACCCGGAGGGCACACACCCTTAGCCCTTACTGCCCTCTGCTCTTAGTTTCCCGAGCTAGTTGCTTCCCACAACCAAGCCTCGGGTTGCTGATGGCTGGTGTTTCTGAGTTAGCTTTCTTCCCAGTTGATACCTTTTAAGGCAGGAGAAATAGGGGCTGGGAGATTAGGTGGTGAGAAATCTGCGGACTCTCGTCCCAGTAACAAAGGGGCCTGAGCTTTTGTTCCGGTGTGATTAAAAATCTAAAATTCTAGGGGGAGGTTTTTTTTTTTTTTTTGGCCTATGATGGATTTGCCAAAAGTATTAGGATATGTCATGATTATTTTTGCCCAGTTCTGTTGATAGGATTGACATACAACATGTAAGTTCAAGGTATAGAGCATACTCTGATATATGTGTATATCATGAAATGATCACCACAATGAGTTAACATCCGTCGTCACACGTAGTTACAAATTCTTTTCCTTGTGATGAAAACTTTTAAGATCTAGTCTCTTAGCAACTTTCAAATAATACAGTGTAGTATTGTTACTTAAAGTCATCCTGTTGTACCTCTCCAGAACGTATTTCTCTTCTCACTGAAGGTTTGTACCTTTTGACCCTCTTCACGCAGTTCCCCGACCCCTGCCTCCCCACCCCTGCCAACCACAAGTCTGATCTGAGTTTGTTTTTTTAGATCCCACATGTAGGTGAGATCATACAGTATTTATCTGACTTTTTTTCTCACTTAGGACATTGTGCTAAGTGTCCTAATCTTTAATTTTATATGGCCCATCACTTGGTTCAAAACTTAAGTTTTTAAAGATCCTATCCTGGTATGGGTAGGGATTTTTTTAATGAAAAAGTCAACCGCTTCTGGTTCTGTGATGCTAAGGGATTAGTTAGTGCAGTGACTAAATTAGGGGTCCTGAAGCACTGGGAAGTTGGCTCGCAGGAAATCTGGGGAAGGAGGGGAATATGGACCCATGTGACCCTGCCACGATGGGCCAGCTTATTACCGTCTTTCAGGTGAGCGCCAACTGCAGAGGTCACAGAACAGCTGAGCGGGTGTCCACCTGCTGAAAACATGCCAGGAAGTCCGGGTAGAGCACTGTGCGTGTAGTGGGTGCTCAAGTACTGAGGATTTCTCGAGCACTCATTCTGCAGAGCGCTGTTGCGGGATGGTTTCTAACACGAGAAGAATCCTTCCTGGTCCCAATGTACTTGTTCATGACCCAGCGAGAGAAACTCCGCCACGGTCAGACAAGGGCACAATGAGAAAAATGCTACATTAACAGAATTTCACACACAGAACTGTAGGGACACGTAAGAAAGAACAGTTGCCTGGGTTGGATAAGCCTGCACAGAATAAATAGGTAAGGGGATTAAACAAAACCTCTTTCCCTGGGAGAGGCCAACCAAGAAATACTCTTACCTATAGAGTGTTGGTTACCGGTGGGGAGGGGGGAAACAGGAGATGCGGACGGAGTGCATTTGTGATGAGCACTGGGTGATGTATGGAAGTGTAGAATCACTATGTTGTACACCTGAAGCTAATATTACACTGTACGTTAACTAACAAAATCAAAAATTTTCATGGCCAGCGAGGTAGAATTAAACATTCTATTCACAAAGGGTGCTGTTGGGTACAGAGCAAGGACCTGAATCCAGGCTTCTGACTTCAGGTCTTTCTCCTTTCCACCCTATGATGCAGCAGCTTCTCTAAAAAGTTAGGAACTCCTCAAGTTAAAAACCCGGACACCTGGTTGAATGACTGGAGGCAGCAGGTCTGGAGGAGGGGTTTCTCCGTTAGGGTTTAGGACGACTCTGGAAGCTCTTCTTGGGCCCAGCTCTGATTAACGTCTGAGTGCACAGGTGGCTTGTGGTGTGTCTGCTGTTGGGGGCATCTGGATGGAGAGAGAATCCTGGGGAAAACTTCTGCTTTGCTCCTTGGACTGAGGAAGAGTGGCTGTGTGGAGAAGTGGAAAGGGAGCAGGGGCTGGGGGAGCTGCTGCTGCTGCTGGGCCGGGTTAGAGCAGGTTTGGTCCCCACCCTGTTTCCTGCTCAGAACAGCTCTCCCTGTCCCACCGCCTCCCTTCTATACACAGAAGGACAGGTCTGAGGACAGGAGAAGTGGTTGGTCCCGTAGGTATGGAGGAGGACGGATTGGCATTATGGGTGGTCTTGTTGGCAGGGGGAGGGGTCCTGTCATGCAGTCGGAGAGTCCCGTCCCTTCTGGAGGAAGGCATGCCCCCTTCCCCCCGTGGGGATGTCATCTTTGGATGTGGGAGAGGGATTCATGGGGTGCTGAACGCGAGAGCACCGTCAGGTAAGATCTTCTAGCAGATCTAGGACTTTTGGACCTGGCTTTGGACCTCTCAAAAGCTTTGAGGGAAGGCTTGCCTCCTGGATGCCAAAATCTCAGACACAGGACAAACTACAAAGAGATGACCAGACCTTGAGAGAACTAGGGTTTTCCCACCTAGAATCTCAGATATCTGTACAGCCAGACCTTACACTGGATGAGCTCCTTGAATGTCACCATTCCTTTCTCAGGTGAAGGAAAAGGAAGGAATGGGCACATTACTGAGGAGAAAAAGGCATGAGACTGAAGTGTCCGACCCTCCTTACCATCACCTGAGGTAGTAAGAGGTATGTGCAGGCAGGAAACCAGAGTAACTCCCAGAAGCTCTGGGGGAAAGACAATTTCTTTAGGAGACCTAGTAGGAATGGAGACCTTTTTTTTTTTTTCTTCTTTTTAGGGCCCCCCCCCACCTTTTTTCTTGGGGTTGGGGGTGGATTGAGCAACTATTCCTGAATGCTGGTGTTGGTTGTCGTGTTTTGTTTTTTTTTTTTTCCTATTTTTTTGGTATTACCCAAGAAGTGCCATGGGGTGTGCAAATGAAGAATACTTTCATGGTTCTCACTCCAAACAGAGCACAGCTTTTTGACCAACTTATTTTTCTTCATAATGATGAACGAGAAGCTGGCTCCATGGAGAGAACCAACAGCCAGAGAGATTCTGATGAGCACGGTCAGATTGGACCCAAGGGTTGTGTAGCGTACAGCTGTGACCAGCACTCTGGGGACCCATACTGAATGGAAGCAAAGGCTTTAGTATAAATCAAATAATACAAGCTAAACTTTCAAGGACTAGACCAGTATCTTCCAAATTTCTGAACTTTTTTTTTTTTTTTTTTTAATACACATCTCATCTTTCCCAAAGGTTCTGATATAATTTTGCGATTGACTATTCTTACCTTGCTGGGAAGGTTTGGTCTAGTTTAATTTTCTGCAGGTTATATTATGAAAGTTACATTTTTATTTTCAAACCTAAAACTACTGCATTTAATGTGCTTTTGAGAAGTTCCCTCCCCTACTCTAGAAATGCAGATATATTTCCTTAAAAATCATGCCATCCTCCCTGACCTTTCAGATACCCAGATGAAAATGCCTGCACAACACTTTGGAATATATGGAAACAAAGATTAAGACTTGATGGTAGGGGTGCTGAAGCAAGATGGGCACATCCCATCGCAGAAGGGACTGCTCAGGACACGCTGGTAAGGTTGGAGGCAGTGAAGACACATGTTGCTCAGGGATAGACGTCTCGTACAGACGGGGCCAGTGTATTAAATGTTTTTTCCCCACAGCTCTGCGTGGGGCATCCTTGACCTCCTCGTTCCTCAGACTGTAGACAACAGGGTTCAGCAAGGGAGGGTTGATGGTGTACATCACTCACTGAGAGAAGGTGGTCTTGTTCTGCAGAATCCTCGGACTTGGGCTTGAGGTAGGCAATGGGGGCAAAGCCATAGTGGACGGTGACCACCGTGAGGCGGGAGGCGCAGGTGGTGAAGGCCTTCTTCCGGCCCTGGGCAGAGCTGATCTTGAGGATGGTGGAGACGATGAGGACGTAGGAGATGAAGACTGGGATCACACATGAACGGACAACAAAGTTGATGATCTCATTGATAGCGGTGTCAATACAGGAGAGTTTTAGGATGGGGAGGATGTCATGGAAGAAATGTCCAACCACTCTGTGACAGAAGGGTAAGGTAAATATGGATGTCACCTGGACGACTGCCACGGCCAGGCCAATGCCAGAGGTGCCACACATCAGCTGGACACACACCCTCTTGCTCATGAGGACTGTGTACCACGTAGCAGTCATAGCCCATTGCGGTGAGCAGAAAGCAGTTGCTGCTGGCTAAGGCAACAAAGAACATTTGGGCGGTTGAGCCTGCTGTGGAGATGGGCTGATTCTGGGCCAGGAGACCAGACAGCATCCGTGGAATGGTGACGAGCGTGTACGCGGTCTCTGAACTAGCCAGCATGCTCAGGAAGAAGCACATGGGTGTGTGCAGGTGAGGGTCAATGCAGATGATGTTCGTGATGATAGCATTGCCCGCCAGGGTTAATGTGTACAGGGCGAGAAGAACCACAAACAGGGCAATCTGATAGTCACGAAACCTGGGGAAGCCCAGGAAAACAAACTCCCTCACCTCTGTGAGGCTCTTTCTCTGCATTCTTCAATTGCCGTGTCTGAGAACGATACAGGGAGTCAGCATGGAGCAGTCTGCCTCCCGACGTGGGCTCACGCAGGGGTGGAGAAAGCGATCCGGAGAACACGCACACTTGCACGCGGTCTGTGGTTCTCCGTAATCAGGGTGCTCGCGTAGGTTTAATGGCTAGCTTATCCCCTCTCCCCTTTCTCAGTTCTTGCTCTCTGCTTGATCCTCCCTTAAGCCTCTGGCCCGGGAGTCCCCATCAGATGAGACCACCACATGTACCTTTTCAAAGTCTCCTCACGAATGCTATTTTTGTAGGGCGTGGATGGGAGGCTTTTGCCTTTAAGAACAGCCCACAGGGGCCTGAGCCCGTGCTGCCCCAGCTTTGCTTGTCTCCTCCAGGGAAAGTGTGAGCAGCCAGAACAAGGAAATGGGGGGCAGGGAGTCGGGCTTTTACGGAGATATTCGCTTGCGGGTAGCTGTCCCTTAGGAAAACCATGGAACAGTGTATCGTTGGTAGAATTAATCTCAGGGACAGGATCTTCAGGAACGTTTTAATGGGTGTGTGGATGAGGTACCCTGGGCTCCACCGAGATGTTTCATCAAACTGTCAGCAAATTGCTTTGTTGTAAACATGCTAAGAGGAACTTGAGGGTTGAGGGGCAAGTGACGGGAGAAAAGGACCAGTAACAGGATAAAAGAAATAACCTTTTTTTTTTTTTTTTTTTTGGCAGAGGGAATTTTAAGAATAAGGAAGTTTAACAACTCAAAGTCAAATATTCTGTGTTATGTAAAGTCCCTCCCAATGTGTGGTCTTGTGTTCATGGTATCGGGAGTAGAGAGCACTGGGTGATGGTACCGTGCCCACAGGGAGCCAGCAGGAGGCAAGACGATGATGGGAAGAAATCCTAGGGCCTCTCTGGTCCTACCTCTCCGCTTTCGAGCACACACCATCTTTCCTAGCAGTTTGGCGAGGGACTCTGGGAGAGAGCCACCATCTATTGGACAGTGGTTTGAGCCATTTTAAAGAACAAGGTGACAGCAGGCTGCAGAGGTGTGGACATCAAGGAAACCTACACTGGGAATCTGGGAAACACAATCTAGAAGATGTTGCAGATTTTTCTGGAAAGTACTCCAGCCCGGAAAACAAGGAGGCAAATGTTTAAGGTAGAAATGGGTGGGCCACAAAGTAATTTAAAAAGACCAACCAACTGGAAAGGTAAAGATTCCAGAGTGACCGTGCGACTCTAGGCAGCTTTGTAGAAAGGATGAGGTAGAGCGGTAATTTGAAGATAAAAGTAAACATTCGATTCCTCAGTCTCCCTGGCTGCGTTTCAGGGCCAAAAAGTGACATGTGACTAGAGGCAACTAGGTTGGGCAGCAGACCTCAACCCTTCCTCCCTTGGTGAAGGGGCTGTTGAAAGGTGCTGCTGTGTCACCATGGATGGATGTGTGGAATACACTAGGCAAGACCATATAAGGAACAGTAATGAGATTAAAATGTGTGTGTGCATATGTGTGAATGCACATACATTACATATGCAAGAAAAAGTCAAAGATCTACCTGACGTTCTGATGTGTTCACTGTTATGTGGGAACGGAGGGAGTGAGGTTACAGGAAACTTGACTGACTTTTTACATGTACTTACAGTGAGGATTGAACTGAACTAGCCAGCATGCTGCTGCAGAGCATAAAAGTATGGCTCATAAAGAGTTAGGAGAAGTCAAGGAGGGGAACTGGGAAGAGACATTCGATTGAGCAAGGAGGTGACTGATGACTGGTCAGTTTCAGTAGCATCTGAGGCTGGAAAGCCTGGTTACAGGGGGTGAACAAAGAACTTCGGTAACCCATGGATGAGAACCACAGATCGCATCTGCCTTTTCGGTTTCTTGATGAGCCTGTTGCAATGAGTGACGGTAAGTGGTGAAGGAGATACTGAGTCAGGGAAGCAGTATGTGTTTTGTTGTAGGGAAGAGAAGGTACTCAACTGAATTGTCAGGAGGAGAAAGAAAAAATCCCTGGTATCCTTAAACTGTGGTCTGAAAAGTAGTGTTGCTTCCACCCTAAACTGGCCAGATTCATTGTAAAGTATGCCTCAGGTAAATACGAATTTACCTTCTTCGAGGAGATTATAAAGGTAGAGACAGGATGGCTGACTCCTGGGGAAAAGTAACTTTATTGCCTATAGTGCACAACTGGATTGAACTGAACAGACCATGAAAGGCTATCCTAAGACCTTCCTAAAACTTGGAAATGAATGCACGTGTTCCCATGCAGATGAAGACCTGTGAGAGCGCGGAACAATGAAGTGTTCAAAGCAGTGTTCTTTCCGCGTTAGTATCTGCTCAGGGGAAAGGTGTGCGGGCTGTGGGGGAGGGGTGAAGCACTGCCACGAGGAGGAGCTACCGCTTCTGCTGCCGTTGCTCGGTGGTGGTGGTGGGGGGGGGGGGGCTGTGCTCAGTGGGATTTGGCCTCCACACGTCCCGTCCTCCCCACTGGCCAGCTATGTTTCCAACAGTAGGGGTCATCTGCTCACCCTGACTTTTCCTAGCATTCTTTCCAAACACATTCCACTTTACAAGTTCTATTTCAGTGCATCTTGTTATGTTTCCAGTGATGTTTGAGCATTGTGTGCAGATTAAGGGCAATCACCTACTTAGCTCCCTTCTCCACCTTTCTTTGAGGTGCAGAAGCATTCCTGAGAGGACCGTATGGCTCAGATGACAAATGCAGGGCTGTTGCTATCTCTGGAGGTGAGGGTGGCCCCAGAGGACAAGATGGGAAGTTGGGGATATGGAAGTAAATCACACTCTTCATCCTCCTCAGTCAGCCACTGCAGATTGCCTGGGATGAATGCTCACCGGTTAGAACGTGGGTCCGTGAACTTAAGGAGGATTTTGACATGGGCAGGGGGTTGACCTTCTGAGCCTACCCGGCCAGAAGTGACAGCAGCTGGGCACGTAGAAACAGCCCTTCCCCCCACCCAAACCTGAGCCCTCCGGTGGCCGCACCCTAAGGGTGTTTCTGTGTGAGGGACACACCAGTAGATAATCTTGAAAGCAGGGTATAGCACAGAGAGATTTCAAGATGATTTATACATTCCAGAAGGATAGAAACCCTGTGGGGGAAGAAAAATACGGAAATGTGCTCATGCATCAAAATTTTAGCCATGAAGCCAATATTTCTACTAGAAGAAAAAGACAAATAGAGGGGAAAACACACTGAGGGTGTAAGGGAAACACCATTTGCAAAGGGAAGAAATTATGACAAAAGCCATAGGTATTTATAAATGCCTAAATCTTTATAGCCAAAATATGTGCCTAGAAACAGAACCTGTTTTTTAAAAAACCTAAAAAATGCCAGGTAGGCTGAGCCCTTGTAATGACATTTTGTGTATGAAGGAATTGTGAGTTAAAAAGACCATGGGGGGTGTGTGTGTGTGGGGGGGGTTCTTGTCTCTCCCCCCCACCCCCTGAATTTTTGCCCTGGTCCTTTACTTTTCCTTTCATTTTAAACCAAATAGATCTAGGGAGCCAGCAAGGGAGGAGTTAAGAAACAGGATTACATGGAACTATTTGAATTAAGTAAGACTGGTGACTTTTCTTTGGGAGGGAAGTCTTCTCCTACCTGAGAGTCCACCCACCTTGAGTTTGTTGGATCTGCTTGTGTTCTTTCATGGTTTCAGAGCATACCAGGCAATCATGATTTATTTGCAGAAGATCGCCGCAATGCCAAGTAAACAAATTGCAGGGTTTTTTTTTTTTTTTTTTTTTTTTGCGCTAAAGGAAGTAACAGTCTTGGTGTCTTTCAGAGTTCAGCCTTAGTAGGTTCTAGATCAGCTCTAGAGAAATTTTTTCATCCTCACCCCAACTCAAGTCTGCATTAAGGCATATCCCAAACTCAAGGAGACCTGATTGCTTTAACCTCTGACCCCTCCGGAGTTTCCCCCTATAAAACAAAACTGCAAGCCCTCTTATCAAGGAAAAATCCTTTATAGACTTCTCTGGTAAAAGCCAGTCCTGGAGCCATGAGGCTAAGTGCTCTGACCTGGTTTTTTCTGTAGCTTCACAAATAAGAACTAGATTCATCCTTGTACAAGATAAAGATTCAAAAATTGCTTTTCTCATGAGCGCTGTCTGCAGGGTTCAGCACTCCTTGCACACCTGTGCCCTGCTGCTTCCCACTGATCTCCCGGCCTTCGTGGTCAGTGTGGGGAAAGTGGCCACTACCATGGTTTTTTTTTTTTTTTTTCCCTTTAGGATGATCTGCAAGAGCTTTTATTTTTTTTTAATTTTTTATTGTTATGTTAATCACCATATATTACATAATTTGTTTTGGTGTAGTGTTCCATGATTCATTGTTTGTTCATAACACCCAGTGCTCCATGCAGAATGTGCCCTCTTTAATACCCATCACCAGGCTAACCCATCCCCCTACCCTCCTCCCCTCTAGAAACCTCAGTTTGTTTTTCAGAGTCCATCATCTCTCCTGGTTCGTCTCCCCCTCTGACTTACTCCCCTTCATTCTTCCTCTCCTGCTATCTTCTTCTTTTTCTTTTTTCTTAACATATGTTGCGTTATTTGTTTCAGATCTGTGATTCAACAGTCTTACACAATTCACAGCGCTCACCGTAGCACATATCTTCCCCAATGTCTATCACCCAGCCACCCCCTCCCTCCCACCCCCGACCACTCCAGCAACCCTCAGTTTGTTCCTGAGATTAAGAATTCCTCATATCAGTGAGGTCATATGATACATGTCTTTCTCTGATTGACTTATTTCACTCAGCATAACACCCTCCAGTTCCATCCACGTCGTTGCAAATGGCAAGATCTCATTCCTTTTGATGGCTGATTAATATGCCATTGTGTATATATACCACATCTTCTTTATCCATTCATCTGTCGATGGACATCTTGGCTCTTTCCACAGTTTGGCTATCGTGGACATTGCTGCTATAAACATTGGGGTGCACGTACCCCTTCGGGGCCCTACATTTGTATCTTTGCGGTAAATACCTAGTAGTGCAATTGCTGGATCGAATGGTAGCTCTATTTTCAACTGTTTGAGGAACCTCCATACTGTTTTCCAGAGGGGTTGCACCAGCTTGCATTCCCACCAACAGTGTAGGAGGGTTCCCCTTTCTCCACATCCCCGCCAACATCTGTCGTTCCCTGACTTGTTAATTTTAGCCATTCTGACGGGTGTGAGGTGGTATCTCATTGAGGTTTTGATTTGGATTTCCCTGATGCCGAGCGATGTTGAACACTTTTTCATGTGTCTGTTGGCCATTTGGATGTCTTCTTTGGAAAAATGTCTGTTCATGTCTTCTGCCCATTTCTTGATTGGATTATTTGTTCTTTGGGTGTTGAGTTTGATAAGTTCTTTATAGATTTTGGATACTAGCCCTTTATCTGATATGTCATTTGCAAATATTTTCTCCCATTCTGTCAGTTGTCTTTTGGTTTTGTGGACTGTTTCTTTTGCTGTGCAAAAGCTTTTTATCTTGATGAAATCCCAATAGTTCATTTTTGCCCTGGCTGCCCGTGCCTTTGGTGATGTTTCTAGGAAGAAGTTGCTGTGGCTGAGGTCGAAGAGGTTGCTACCTGTGTTCTCCTTTAGGATTTGGATAGACTCCTGTCTCACGTTTAGGTCTTTCAACCATTTGGAGTCTATTTTTGTGTGTGGTGTAAGGAAATGGTCCAGTTGCATTCTTCTGCATGTGGCTGTCCAATTTTCCCAACACCATTTGTTGAAGAGACTGTCTTTTTTCCACTGGACATTCTTTCCTGCTTTGTCAAAGATGAGTTGACCATAGAGTTGAGGGTCCATTTCTGGGCTCTCGATTCTGTTCCATTGATCTATGTGTCTGTTTTTGTGCCAGTACCATACTGTCTTGATGATGACAGCTTTGTAATAGAGCTGGAAGTCCGGAATTGTGATGCCGCCAGCTTTGCTTTTCTTTTTCAAGATTCCTCTGGCTATTCGGGGTCTCTTCTGGTTCCATACAAATTTTAGGATTATTTGTTCCATTTCTTTGAAAAAAGGGGATGGTATTTTGATGGGGATTGCATTGAATGTGTAGATTGCTCTAGGTAGCATTGACATCTTCACAATGTTGGTTCTTCCAATCCATGAGCATGGAACGTTTTTCCATTTCTTTGTGTCTTCTTCAATTTCTTTCCTGAGTATTTTATAGTTTTCTGAGTACAGATCCTTTGCCTCTTTGGTTAAATTTATTCCTAGGTATCTTATGGTTTTGGGTGCAATTGTGAATGGGATCAACTCCTTGATTTGTCTCTCTTCTGTCTTGTTGTTGGTGTATAGGAATGCCACTGATTTCTGTGCATTGATTTTATAGCCTGCTACTTTACTGAATTCCTGTATGAGTTCTAGCAGTTTTGGGGTGGAGTCTTTTGGGTTTTCCACATAAAGTATCATATCATCTGCAAAGAGTGAGAGTTTGACTTCCTCTTTGCCGATTTGGATGCCTTTGATTTCTTTTTGTTGTCTGATTGCTGTGGCTAGGACTTCTAATACTAGGTTGAATAGCAGTGGTGAGAGTGGACATCCCTGCCGCGTTCCTGACCTTAGGGGAAAAGCTCTCAGCTTTTCCCCATTGAGAATGATATTGGCTGTAGGTTTTTCGTAGATGGCTTTTATGATATTGAGGTATGTACCCTCTATCCCTATACTCTGAAGAGTTTTGATCAAGAAAGGATGCTGTACTTTGTCAAATGCTTTTTCTGCATCTATTGAGAGGATCATATGATTCTTGTTCTTTCTTTTGTTAATGTATTGTATCACGTTGATTGATTTGCGGATGTTGAACCAGCCTTGCAGCCCAGGGATAAATCCCACTTGGTCGTGGTGAATAATCCTTTTAAAGTACTGTTGGATCCTATTGGCTAGTATTTTGGTGAGAATTTTTGCATCCATGTTCATCAAGGATATTGGTCTGTAATTCTCCTTTTTGATGGGATCTTTGGTTTTGGGATCAAGGTAATGCTGGCCTCATAAAATGAATTTGGAAGTTTTCCTTCCATTTCTATTTTTTGGAACAGTTTCAGGAGAATAGGTATTAATTCTTCTTTAAATGTCTGATAGAATTCCCCTGGGAAGCCATCTGGCCCTGGGCTTTTGTTTCTTGGGAGATTTTTGATGACTGCTTCAATTTCCTTAGTGGTTATAGGTCTGTTCAGGTTTTCTATTTCTTCCTGGTTCAGTTTTGGTAGTTGATACTTCTCTAGAAATGCACCCATTTCTTCCAGGTTATCTAATTTGCTGGCATAGAGTTGCTCATAAGATGTTCTTATAATTGTTTGTATTTCTTTGGTGTTGGTTGTGATCTCTCCTCTTTCATTCATGATTTTGTTGATTTGGGTCATTTCTCTTTTCTTTTTGATCAGTCTGGCCGGGGTTTATCAATCTTGTTAATTCTTTCAAAGAACCAGCTCCTAGTTTCGTTGATCTGTTCTACTGTTCTTTTGGTTTCTATTTCATTGATTTCTGCTCTGATCTTTATTATTTCTCTTCTCCTGCTGGGTTTAGGCTTTATTTGCTGTTCTTTCTCCAGCTCCTTTAGGTGTAGGGTTAGATTGTGTATTTGAGACCTTTCTTGTTTCTTGAGAACGGCTTGTATTGCTATATACTTTCCTCTCAGGACTGCCTTTGCTGTATCCCAAAGATTTTGGACAGTTGTGTTTTCATTTTCATTGGTTTCCATGAATTTTTTTAATTCTTCTTTAATTTCCTGGTTGACCCATTCATTCTTTAGTAGGATGCTCTTTAGCCTCCATGTATTTGAGTTCCTTCCGACTTTCCTCTTGTGATTGAGTTCTAGTTTCAAGGCATTGTGGTCTGAAAATATGCAGGGAATGATCCCAATCTTTTGGTGCCGGTTGAGACCTGATTTGTGACCTAGGATGTGATCAATTCTGGAGAATGTTCCATGGGCACTAGAGAATGTGTATTCCGTTGCTTTGGAATGGAATGTTCTGAATATGTCTGTGAAGTCCATTTGGTCCAGTGTGTCATTTAAAGTCTTTATTTCCTTGTTGATCTTTTGCTTAGATGATCTGTCCATTTCAGTCAGGGGGGTGTTAAAGTCCCCCACTATTATTGTATTGTTGTCAATGTGTTTCTTTGCTTTTGTTATTAATTGCCTTATATAATTGGCTGCTCCCATGTTCGGGGCATAGATATTTACAATTGTTAGATCTTCTTGTTGGATAGACCCTTTAAGTAGGATATAGTGTCCTTCCTCATCTCTTATTACAGTCTTTGTTTTAAAATCTAGTTTGTCTGATATAAGGATTGCCACCCCAGCTTTCTTTTGGTGTCCATTGGCATGGTAAATGGTTTTCCACCCCCTCACTTTCAATCTGGGGGTGTCTTTGGGTCTAAAATGAGTCTCCTGCAAACAGCATATGGATGGGTCTTGTTTTTTAATCCAGTCTGATAGCCTGTGTCTTTTGATTGGGGCATTGAGCCCATTTACATTCAGGGTAACTATTGAAAGGTATGAATTTAGTGCCATTGTATTGCCTGTAAGGTGACTGTTACTGTATGTTGTCTGTGTTCCTTTCTGATCTTTGCTGCTTTTAGGCTCCCTCTTTGCTTAGAGGACCCCTTTCAATATTTCTTGGAGGGCTGGTTTCGTGTTTGCAAATTCCTTTAGTTTTTGTTTGTCCTGGAAGCTTTTTATCTCTCCTTCTATTTTCAATGACAGCCTAGCTGGATATAGTATTCTTGGCTGCATATTTTTCTCGTTTAGTGCTCTGAAGATATCTTGCCAGTCCTTTCTGGCCTGCCAGGTCTCTGTGGATAGGTCTGTTGCCAATCTAATATTTTTACCATTGTAGGTTACATATCTCTTCTCCCGAGCTGCTTTCAGGATTTTCTCTTTGTCTCTGAGACTCGTAAGTTTTACTATTAGATGTCGGGGTGTTGACCTATTTTTATTGATTTTGAGAGGGGTTCTCTGTGCCTCCTGGATTTTGATGCCTGTTTCCTTCCTCACATTAGGGAAGTTCTCTGCTATTATTTGCTCCAATATACCTTCTGCCCCTCTCTCTCTTTCTTCTTCTTCTGGGATCCCAATTATTCTACTGTTGTTTCGTCTTATCGAATCACTTATCTCTCGAATTCTGCCCTCGTGATCCTGTAGTTGTTTCTCCCTCTTTTTCTCAGCTTCTTTACTCTCCATCATTTGGTTTTCTATATCACTGATTCTCTCTTCTGCCTCATTTATCCTAGCAGTTAGTGCCCCCATTTTTGATTGCACCTCATCAATAGCCTTTTTGATTTCGACTTGGTTAGATTTTAGTTCTTTTAATTCTCCAGAAAGGGTTTCTCTAATAACTTCCACACTTTTTTCAAGCCCAGCTAGTATCTTTAAAGTCATGATTCTGAACTCTAGGTCCGACATCGTACTAATGTCCGTATTGAGTAGGTCCCTGGCTGACGGTACTACCTCTTGTTCTTTTTGCTGAGGTGATTTTTTTCGTCTTGTCATTTTGTCCAGAGGAGAATAGATGAATGAGAGAACAAAATGCTACAACGTCCCCAGCAAATATACTGTATACAAATCAGAAAAGACCTGAAACCAGGGGAAAAGACAGGGAAAGAAAGAAAAAAGAAAGAGGAAAAAAAAAGAAAAGAAAAAAAAGATAAAAACAAAAACAGAACAATACAAAAAAAGCAGAATGTGATCAAATATGATCAGGCTAATGCATAGATCAGTGTCACACACTAGATTTTGGACGTATTTTGGTCTGTTAGAAAAAAGTACCTCCTAAAATTTTAAAGGAAGAAAGACATATATGTACAAAATAAGGGTTGATACAATGAAGGGATAGAAGATGACTGTAAAGATGAAAATTATAAAAGATTTTATAAAAGGACTTGATAAGATAAGAAGTTGTTTGAAAAAAGAAAGAAGATTTAAAAAAGAAAAAAAAAGGGAGATAATGTGATCAGGCAGGAGTCTAGAACAGAACCATACACTAGCGATTTAGGGTATATTTTTATCTGTTAGAAGAAACTGTATCTCAAAATTTTAAAGAGAGAACAACTTATATATATATGCCAAAAATAAGGGTAACTACTATGAAGGGATGAAATATGACTCTAAAAATGAAAAATAAAAAATGTTTTTGTTTTTTTTTAAAAAGATTGATAAGATGTTGGTTGAAAAAGGGAAAAAGAAAAAAAAAGTTAACAAAAATTAACTTTGATGAACTAATGAATCATGGTAAAAAAAAGCCATGAATTCTATGTGCAGTATTCCCCTAGTACTGGAGTTCTCCTGTTCTCCTTGATCGGTGAACTTGGTCTTGGCTTGCTGGCTGTTCGTGCTGATCTTCTGGGGGAGGAGCCTGTTGCTGTGGTTTCCAAATGTCTTTGCCGGAGGCGGAATTACCCCGCCCTTGTCGGTCCGGGCTAAGCAAGCTGCTCGGGTTTGATCTCAGGAGCTTTTGTTCCCTGCAAGCTCTCCGTACAGCCTTGGAGGACCAGGGCAAAAATGGTGGCCTCCCAATCTCCACCCGGAGGAGCTGAGAACTTGGGGTCCCGCTCCTCAGTGCGCCCCCAGAGGAAAGCAGTCACTCCCTTGTCCCCGGTCTCCGGCCGCACTCCGTGCTCACCCGGCCTGTGACCGAGCGTTGCTATCTCTGGCACCCGACCCCGCTCGGAGTCTCCAAACCCAGCAGATCCCTGCAGTGCGTTCCCGCGCCGCTCCGCCTCGGGAAGGAAGGGGAGTGTCCCCGGCTCTGCCGCCTGTTGGGTCCCTGCTGGAGGAGCAGTGGCCCGACTGGGCCGCGGATCACAGTTTATGGCCACCCCGAACTGAGAGCCCGCGCCTCGGCTCCGTCTCTGCAGCCGGCTTCCCCGCTCCGATACCCGGGAGCTCTGCCTCACTCAGGCACCCCCGGTCTTTCTGTGACCCCGAGGGTCCTGAGACCACACTGTCCCGCGAGGGTTCCACCCCCTGCTTAGCCACTGGAGCGACGTCCCTCAGCGGAGCTGGCTTCTAAAAGGTCCGATTTTGTGCTCCGCGGCTCTAGCACTTGCCAGAAGCGGCCGACGGAGGCCCCCTCCCCCGCCGTCTGTCCTCCCGAATATCGCCTCGGATTCACTTCTCCGCACGTCCTACCTTCCAGTAAGTGGTCGCTTCTCTGTTCAGAGAGTTGTTGCTACTCTCCTCTTCGATCTCCTGTTGAGTTTGTAGGTGTTCAGAATGGTTTGATCCCTATTCAGCTGAATTCCTGAGACCAGACGAAATCTAGGTCTCCTACTCCTCCGCCATCTTCTACCATGGTTTTTGACATGGAATCACTCTCCAGTCAAGTTTCTGGGTCACCCTGCCTTGCAGGCCTTGCAGGTCCTTCCATTTCCCTTCTGGAGTCTCAAGGACTGAAGTGTTTTTCTGTGAGTTCTGCTATTTTCCTTGTGACAACCGTTATACCTGAGAAAAATGCCTAAAGCAAGGAGCTAGAAATCCTGTCTCTATTTTAAATGAGGTTAAAATGGAACTCTCTTTCTTTAGTTTGGAAGGAGCCATCGATGTGATAGGTGTTAGTTAATAAAAAACATGACATGGATCCACTTATAGCAATTTTCGGAGGAAATGGTGGACAAGTTCAAGGACTCTCTCATCCTTTGGCCAGAACAAGGGGTTCAGAGGGGATGAATGGGGGGATAGGGAGGAACTGCTCTGGGGAGACTTGTGGCTCTAGTGCTATTGCTTTGAGAGAGTCACGGGTCCTGCTGCTGGTACCTCGACAGGGTGATTGCTGGGTGGAAAGCTAAACCCATTGTAGAAGCAGAAAAGTGTCCTCTGCATTACATTCAGCCTGGACCCCTAGAGTTTATGGGGACAAGGGACGCAGGAGTGTTTCTTTTTGGATGAAGTGTGGGTCCCCTAGAAGGAAGGACTGGCATATAGTTATACTGTGTTCTGTCTATAAGAGTTGTCTCAGGAGGTAGAGGGTCCCTAAAGGCAAGAAACCAGACAGATATTAGATTCTAAGACACATGGAAGAAGTGGCAAATGATCACTGAGGGTAAATAACCCATCTAACGGAGTTGAGACAGGGAGTAGAATATACCCTGAGATGGAGGAAAGCCTAAAGATGGTGGGGTGTGGGTTCTAACGCAGGCCGGGTAGAACATAAACTCCAAGACCAGTACCATGATCCACTCAATTCTGTATTTTCATCTGGTATAGTGTCTGGCACAGAGTAGGTGTTCAATAAAAAAAAAAATGATGCCATTTGAGTATACATTGGCTGCGTTTCTTAAAACTTGTTTTAGGTCCCTTGACCGAGGGGGCTGTTCAGCTAAAGCAGTGAACTGTTGAGCCCCAGCATAGTGTCCGGGCGAACATGTCTATGTGCTCCTGGGGAAAACCTGTCCTCCACGGGAAGAGCTGGTCTCTCCTAGCGCACATAGTACAAGTACGGTGCTCACAGTACACGAAAGGTTGTTGATGTTAAACTATAAAGCAAGCCACCTGGAGTCATGAGCTGGTGAATGGAAACGAATTTTCTACATTGCTGAAGTCCCTGGCTAGCCAACTTGCTGTTCTGAATGGTTTGCACCTCACCAGAGAGATGGAAATGTGCTTAGGAAGTCCCTGAGAATCCATTTAAGCACCCTGGCAAATCTCGGGTTCTACCCGCTACTCCCTGCCTGACCCTGTTGCTCTGTTAATGGAGTTCCAGGGTTCTAGCCTACTTCCTGGTAGCTGGTGTCTGCCTCTTGGTCGATCCCAGGTGAATGAATGCAGGAGTTTGAAGTAATCCCTTCTGTTATTTTGAAGCTCTCCTGGATGTGGTCTTTCTGATTTCCCTTGGCTTCATGCCCCATTATCTGGGCAAAGCCTGCCTTATTTTCCATATGCTGCCAAATTCTCTTTGGGGGTCCTTCTCTAAGAAGGCACCCTCTTTCTGTTGGGGATGGGTGAGGAGCTGTGGCTTGTGGCTTTTGTGATGAAAGTACTGATAAAATCGGACAACTATTTTGTAGTACTACAATGAGGATACTGGGTGCAAAGAGCTCTACCTGAAGGGGGTAAGTGGGGATCAGGTTATGGAGGACCATGTCACATTAACGGTTTAAATTACATTCTCTGTGAGACGGGGTTCCATAGGATTTTGAACTGGGAGTCATGAGCAGTATTCCTGATGACTTCGGGGCAGGATCCTGAAAATCAAGCATCGTATGATACCACTGGGAATTTTTAGAAAAAAAGGCACATTTGCCATCTTGCATGAGGACTCCAGACTTCTCCACATTTTTAGTTTCCACTCCTGCTGCTGGTTTTCCTCATTGCTTGGTGTCGGTTTCTACATTATTTTTACTTTTCTCATTATAGTAGTTTCTCTGCTGTAACCTTAGACCTCTTTGATTTTTAGTTGGAAAACCAAATAGGATTCCTTTTGAAATTTTACACACATTTGGAATTAGTATAAATGATTAGTAGCTTGTCAGTATTGCCACTGCCCTACTCAGGGAGTGCTCTGGCTTTGTGGTCTTTCTTCCTAGTTACGGGGTCCCCTCCCCTCCCACTTTGCAACCTGATTGCTCTGGATGATAAAAAACAAACACTGATTTTTCAAATAAGTGAATCAAAGCGAAAGTGCTTGAGACCATAACAAGTACTAAACAAATGCAGGCGGCATGATACAACATACTTTTTTACTTGGCAACGTGTAGACAGGAAATTCAAAGAAGAAAGCCCTCTGGATATGGGATCTCACGTGGCATTGTCTTGAGCAGATTCCGTACACGTTGGTCATTTCATTTTCGAGGGATCTTGTTGATTCAAGACCTCAGTTCCAGACCAAGGGCTTGATGACGACATAGCCTTGGATCTCATAGTCCAGAGCACTCCAGTCCAGGACGTTGGGATCAAGAAGGTAGGAGCCTTGCTGCACAGACATGATCTGTTGTGCAGACAGCACGGAGTCCCACATGTACAAGTCCCCAATCTCCCCCACAAAGGACTGGTTCTTCTGAAACCCCCCTCCATAGGAATCCTGCTCCTGCCCCAGGATGATCTTGGGCTTGGTTGCCACCGAGTAGCCCTTCCTCAGGCCCTTCTTCACCAGTGGCTTCCCGTTGATCCAAAACTCGGCAATGCCGGTAGAAGACTCCCAGGTGACACAGATGTGCGTGGGGCTGGGGAACTCCTCGGCAACTTTGGAGGTGACTTTGGTTCCTCCAACGTGCAGCGAGTACTGCCCAGCTCTTTCCTTGTAGACCAGGATCTCATTGTCCTTGCCCTGGGCATTGTAGGAGAAGAGGCTGTGGGCACGGGTCAGGTCACTGTAGGCTCGGAAGCACAAGGTAAAGCTCTTCAGAGGCTTCTCCAGCTTTGGAGTCAAGGTCACGTGGTCAGTAGAAGATTCTTGAGGGAATACAAGCACCTTCCCGCTGAGGTCTGTGGGGTAGAGAAATAAGATCTCTCACTCATGCAGGGAGAAAAATAACTTACCCAACCCCAACCCCTTTTCTCATCTCGTGCTCCCTGACCACCCTACCTGTCTGAGCAGAGGCTCCCGGGAGAGTGGCAAGGGCGAAGACCCAAAGCAGGAGCTTGTCCATGCTCTTAGCCTGGGGCTGTGCTAGCAGCGGAGCGACTGGGGTGAGGGTACAGAGTACTGTGCTTGTCCCCCAGCTTCCGAGACTCACGCTCTTAGACCTCAGGCTCCCCAGGGTTTATATGCAGCTGTGGGGAAGGATGGGGGATGGAGAGCACCAGGGATGTGCCAAGGGTCAGAGCTGCTGATGGAAGGAAGGCGGTGCCTGGCTGGGAAAACACTGGGGGTTATTTATTAGCTACAAGGGACTGCTAGGATGTCATCCCTGTGACCTAGTTCTGGGCTGGGAGAGTGGGGGTGGAGCTGGTGGGGAGGGGTCTGGTTGGCCCGTGGAGGTGGGGGCCTCACCCTCTTGATGTGGGGGCTTCTGTGGGTTGTGTGTGTATGGCCTCCCCCTCTCCGTGGTTCTGTGGAGTATAGACTTCTGTGTATAGGACATCCTGGGATTCTGCTTTCTGCAGATCCTGAACAGGCTCTTCACCTTTGATTATTAATACAGTATTGAGCAAGTAGGTCTATGCCATTGGTAAGGGACAAGAGAATTAGAGGGTGCGCTTTCTGTCTCCCTGAAGCTTATATTTGCCGCTATATTACACAGCTCTTCTGAGTATTGTGGGGTTTCCTTATGCTGGATTTTCCCATTAGGACTTATTTGCCTGGTAACCTATCCATTGTCTGCAGATATGTTCACCTAGCACTCTGTTTTCTTCGAGTTCCGAGCACTGAGAGTATATTTAATGTTAACTTTTGGTGTTGCCTGATTCATACGTGACTTACATTCATTAATTTCCAAGCATGACCCTGGGTGCTGGGGATTCATTGATGACCTACCCTGGCACAACCACAGTGACCTCTGTTTCTGTTCTCTCTATTACTGAAAATGCAGGGGCGCCTGGGTGGCTCAGTAGGTTAAGCATCTGCCTTTGACTCAGGTCATGATCCCAGGATCCTGGGATCGAGCCCCACGTCAGGATCCCTGCTCAGAGGGAGTCTGCTTCTCCCTCTGCCCCTCTGCCATCTGAATTAGATAAAGGTCCTTCAGCTTGGGAGCCAGTGCCATTGACACTCTGCTGCAACCTTGCGACCAAATCCTGCCCTTTACTCTGGTTGCTTCTCTCCTTGCTGTTCCTCATACACGCTTGGCTCTCCTGATTTCATTACTTAGTTGTCGTCTCCATTCTGTCTTATACATTTGTTTCCTACAGTTCTTCACAATCTCAAAAGACTGTGCTGATGGCTCAACTAGACCTGATTTTCACCTTTAACTCTCCGTAAGGTTAAGATCAAAGACTTGAGTAGAATACAGTAACGGTTGACTATTATGAATCACTAAACCTCTATGAACCTTGGTTTCCTTTTCTGAAAAAACCCAAGAAACAACTATCCAGCTCTGTGTTTTTGTGAGGCTAAATGAGCTACTATAAAGTCCACAAAGTGCACAGCACGCTGTCTGGGGTATTACTTTGAATTCTTTTATGGACATTACCGTTGTCTGTCTCCTATTACAGATAACTAGTGTATTTATCTCTTATCCTTTCTTGATTGAAGCTGAGCATTAGGGCGTCTTCATTTTAAGGTGACCCATTTTATTTAATTCTTACATATGAGAAGAGCCCAGGGTATATTTGTGGAATCAAAGGATTCAAACAGGGTGAGCCCTTTTTACATAAAACAGCAATAAAAAGCAGAATCCAGGAGAGTGATAGGAGGAGGTCATGCCAGAAGTAGGAGTGGGGGGATAGCCTCCCCCAGAAACCCAGGTTCTGTGCGCTTTCCTTTCCCAGATGGTAATTAACGGGTGCTATGAAAGTTAAGAGAATATAGGGCTCACCAGCTGCTTCTGGTTTCCATTCATAAATTATTCTGTTAATCTTCTCTTAATGGAAGATGAGGTTGTGTCTGGAGGGGAGGCCGTCCTGGAGGTCAGAGGTACGAGTTGATGCTGCTGTTAGGGACACATTCCAGGGTTACAGCTGGACTTGAAAACTGTGTTTAGACATTGAGTGGCAAGACCAGCTGGGAAGTACATCTCATAGTAAATGGGAAAAGGTGGTGGGGGGCTTCTCCTTTTTAGTTTCCTTCTCTGGAATATGTTTTGTAGCTCTTGGCAGAGAACAGCCTGAGCTTTAGGAGTCCTCAATTTGGAAACCGGATCCTTCCTGTTGCAGAAAGGAAGGCGCTGATGTCAGAGGAAAATGAATCTGGAGTCTTCAGAACCGGGTGGAGTTCTCCAAGTGAATGATACCTGTGGTGGCTGAGAGGCTCCTGGGTGCCTCCCTGCCAGTGGAAGTTCAAGGGAAAGGTGGTGGTTCCTGTCTCGGTGGTTCTTGAAGGGTTGAGGGCGTGGAGTAGGAGCAGGGCCACCAGTGTGCCTTTAGTAGACCTGTCCCGGTTCCATCAGTTGGCAGGCAATAAAGTTTGCCTTCAGGAAGTATGGGGGGAAGAGGGCAGTGCCAGAAAAGGGTGTAGCATGAACCTCAGAGCTGGAGAAAGTCAGAGGTGTGAGGACAGAACATTACCTGAGGGACTAAAGAATATTTGACCCCTTCCAAGGCCTTGAGTGTTTACAGAACACACAAAGTCGCAGTAATCTTCAGGAAAGACCGGACAGGGAGAGCCAGAAGGAGAACATGAGCTAGACCAGCATTTTTGTACTAATAAAGGGTTATTTGCCAGGTGTTCTGTTAGCTGTGAGGAAACCTAAAAACACTTATTTGTAAGCAATGGAAAGACCACAGAGATGTCAAGAGTAACTGAGCATTGCCCTCATATTTGGTTGTGTAAAATCAAAGGCACAACATCTTTGATGGCAGGGTCTTAAGATTTCATTTTTAAGGAATCTCTACACCCAACGTGGGGCTCAAAGTCACAACCACAAGATCTAGTCATACACTCCACTGAGCGAGCCAGCCAGGCACCCCAGAGATGAGATTTTTAACAGTATATGGAATACGGAATCAGATTTTTCTCTAAATTTATGATTGCATATGTTTTGGAAAAATATGGTGCTAGTGGTGCGGTGCTGAGGGGAGGAAGCTCCTTTGGAGGAGGTGGAGGGAAGTCAATGCTTAGTCAAAGGTTACTCAAATGCTGAATTTGAAATGGTAGTATGATTTACACCAAGAAAAGGCCAGTGGAGAATTTGTAATGTGTGCCACTTGGGATTAAAATACAAGTTGTGGAGGAATCAGCATATAAAAAATGGAAACAAATGGATTCTCTCCTTCAGTGGAAAAGAGAAGACAAAATGTCAGGGGGCCAAGCACTGACTTGAGGGAGTATTTGCATTCATGGGGTTGGAGGCAAGGAAAGAGGGAGACGGCGATGTTTGTCAGAGGGAAAGGGTAATGTGTACAGTGTCATGGAAACCAAGTTAGCGCATTTCCAGGAGAAACCAGCAGGCAATGTCCAGTGGCATAAAGTGCATCAGTGAGATCTCAGTAAAAAGGATGCTGGCTTTAGCAATGAAAACTTCATCGGTGACCTTTGGGAAGATCAATTTCCTTAAAGTGAGGATGGCAGGAGCCAGGTTGCAGGGGATGATGGAGGGAGAAACAGGAAGTCAGCTTCCTGATGTTCAGTAATTCTGACAAATAACAGAAGGGAAGAAGCAGGATTTCTGGAGGGACTCTGGATCCAGTATGTTTGTTCCATATGAAGTTTAGATTCTGTTCTTGACAGAGGCTGTTGTGTCTGTGCCCCTCACCCTGTAACATTTCACCCAATGACACAAAAACCAGTGTCCACCTGACATTGTGACTGGCCTTTCTACCAAATACTTATTTCAGACTCTAAAGACCAGACTCCAGCCTGCTGGCAGGCTCCTAGTCCCCTTCCCAGTTCTGGCAGAGTCCCGAGTGGGCCTCTTCTAGGTCCCGTGGACACATAGGAATCTGTCCTTGATCTCACTTCTGTTATTAGTTTTGGGGTTCATTTATAAAAGGAAGTCCTTGACAACTTTGCCATCTTTTGGGTTCAGTCCTGTATCTGGACCATGCTATCTCCATGAGATCTCACTTCTGAATTCAGAGTTCAATGGAAAGTCCTCTCTAGAATGTCCTAGTAATTACTTACCATGTCCTTGCCCCTCCATCCCTTTGGGAGAATAGTATCTGGGGGAGGAGATGCAAAAGGAAGAGAAAATAGTGGTAGGGATGTGGAGTAATGGTGTGGAGTGTGTTGAAAGAGAAGCCCCCCTTTCTGGACCGGAGTGTGTCCGTCTGTGGTGGAGGAGGGGGTGCGTTGATGAAGCAGGGGCAGGCTCCTCCTCACTTGTGTGGCTGGAGGAGCCCTTGGCGGGAGCTGCCGTGTTTTACTGTTGTCATCTTGTCTTCCCCTATGCGGTTTCTGCCCATGACCTAGAGTCCACGGCAGAACAGGAATTTTCTCATTTTGACTTATTTGATTCCTACCCCTAAAACTACAGAATACAGGGAAAAAGCCTCAGGGAAGCTGATGGCTCATCTTGTGCGGTGTCTTTCGCTTTGTGACTGCCTGTCTCTCTTCTGCAGGAAATGCCATGTTGGCTCCCCCTGCATTAGCGATGTGCTGCTTCCTGAGTGTGCTGGCCAGTTCTGAGACCATAGACACTGGTCATCATTCCACGGTGCCCTCTGGTCCGGTCTTAGAACCAGCCAGTCATCTTGTTCCTTGTCTTCTTGACCCCACACAAGCTGTTAGGTGGTCATTTGCAAATCCCTAGGTACAGTCCCCCCCAAAAA
This sequence comes from Zalophus californianus, assembly GCF_009762305.2. Lineage (NCBI taxonomy): Eukaryota > Metazoa > Chordata > Mammalia > Carnivora > Otariidae > Zalophus > Zalophus californianus. Next base: position 4,348,548 of record NC_045604.1, on the reverse strand, counting down.
AATGGCAGTTTGCTTTATTCTCTTGATGCTGATGGGGGTCAGAGGTGCGCAGCCCGTCTGCCTCCAATCTGAGGCTCTATGAGCTGGAGGAGACCCAGGGTCTAAGCCTGGTCTGTACTTGTAGGGTGGGGTGCAGAGCATCTTCTCCCCAGTCAGCCCAGCTGGCTAGCATGGTCTCTCTTGAGCCCAGGCCACTCCCTCAGCTCGACATGGGACCCAGGGACATCCAGTCTCGATGAACAGGGAGGTGCATGCCCAGCTATTGTGTGCAGCCTTCGATGTTGACTCAGTCACAGCCCTGGTCCAGATGCCATCCACGTCCCGTTTGTACTTCAGTGACCCTATGGTGGCCCATTTCTTTAGTGCCATCCTTCCTACCATGGAAAGCTTCTGCAGGGACACCACTATCCATGAAGCAAACAACTTTTTATTCCCCACACATATGTTAAGGTATGTATGGGCTTGGTTTACATTTCCTGCACCAACGCGCTCATCACCTCCACTGCATTTAGGATGGCCACCTTTGTAGGCCTTGTCACCTGTGCCTGTTACTTCATGGGGTCATGGTCTAGTATGGTGTGCCTCTTGCCTACCTCAAGCCCAAGCTGATGAATTCAAAGAACATGCACCATCTCTCTGAGACCAACACCATCATCACTCTGCTATGAACCTCAGACTGTAAACAAGTTCATGGAGGTCAAGGGTACCACATACAGAGCTGTGGACAGAAGCATTTCTTATCAGATTGACTCATTTCATCAGGAGACCTTTAGTCCCGGCCAGTTGATTTTCCTGCTTACAAATAACTCACATCTTACCAGTAGACAAAATAGAAAGCTAGGCTGTGACCAGCTTCAAGCACGAATCCTGCTCTTATGCTCCAGAAAGAAGTTAGGAGCTATGATTTCAGCTGAGGACATGTGTTACTGCAGGACGGGCAGCCTTCCAGGACCCTTCGATGGCCTATTCTCATGCACAAGCATTTGCATTGACATCCTGGCTCCCACGTCCCTTGGCCATTTGGTGCTTGGCTTTTGATGGAGGATGGAGCAGACCTAGTGATAAGGACAGCAAAGAGACCCTTCTTTCCATGAATTCATCCCCATTGGCTACTTAGGGTGTACACAACAGAGTACCCTTTACTTTTGTAGGAGAAAACAAAGGTCTTTTTTTTTTTTTTAAAGATTTTATTTATTTTTTGACAGAGACACAATGAGAGAGGGAACACAGCAGGGGGGAGTGGGAGAAGGAGAAGCAGGCTTCCCGTGGAGCAGGGAGCCCAATGCGGGGCTGGATCCCAGGACCCCGGGATCACGACCCCCGAGCTGAAGGCAGACGCTTAACGACTGAGCCACCTAGGTGCCCCAGAAAACAAAGGTCTTTAAAAAGACTTTATCTGACAGCACAAGCAGGGGGAGCTGCAGGCAGAGGGAGAGGGAGAAGCAGGCTCCCTGCTGAGCAGGGAATCCGATTCGGGGCTTGTGGGGCTTGATCCCAGGACCCCAGGATCATGACCTGAGCCGAAGGCAGATGCTTAACTGAACCACCCAGGCGCCCCCAACAAAGGTCTTTTTAAACTATAATATTGTTGCAGCCCCGGGAACTGAGCACAGGGAGAACAGATGGTTGTCTCTTTGGGAGGAATGGTGCCTTCACGTAGGACTCCTCTTTGGGGAAATGTATCTTGTTTCTCAAAAACCTTTGAGAATTAATTCCACAGTGGTGGCTAATTCTGGGCAAATGGCTTTGCTTGCTCTTAAAGTGTGATCCGCAGTTTTCCCAGGTGGGTGGGTGGGGGCTGAAGGAGTATTTTTCTCCCATGTCTTTTCCTGTCACCGTTCTTCAGAAGAGCTCTACTCTGTTTATCTCTTACCCTGTCTTTGCTTGGTTGGATAGTTATGTTTAATGAAGAAATTCTTATGTATCTCCCATTCAAGCTAGCAAATACATCGGGAAAGCCTTGGTATAGTAGCACCTACTTTACACACTCCTATATTTCAGAAATACGTGACTCGTTGTTTCAGTGCCGAAGTCATTCTTTCCATTTTCTATCGTATACTCTTGTCATGCTTTTAACCACAAAACTAGGATGGAGGGGCACATCCTAGTCACCTATGATGCTCTCTCCCTTCAGCAGACCACTGAAGGTCAAGGGGCCAGGAATATTGGGTGCCTTCTCCTGGAATCTCTTGTCTCACATAGGAGAGTGTGTGAGTCAGGAGGTGATGCCAGTGTGTCTGGGAGGGTCAGCACCTGCTGGACCATTGGGCAGTTCTGAAGTGAGGCTCACGGATCTCAAAGAGGTTCTTGAGTGGGTTTCAGTGGGTTTGCAGACTCTCTGAAGTTGGGTGCATAATTTTGTGAGTGTGGGCACGTGTGCATTTTTAAATCAAAGTTTCAAAGATAAAAAAGATAAAAATCTGCCAGAGACAAAAATCTGTTGATCTAGACTAGGATTTTGTAAAACTATTTTGACAAAAACAGTAAGAAGTCTGTTTTCTACTGCCATGCTGTATGCATGGATAGGCAGCACATGCATATATATGTATATTGATCAAAATTACCCTGGAACAATACAAAGGCTTAAGTCCAAAGAAAATCACAGGAAGTTTGAGAAAGGACCAGGCCTATGTGGCAGAGAGGAGGGGCGAGAACAGAGTGAGAGAGGATCTGTTGCAGGGGCTGCCTCCCTCATCGAGGTCCTCCCCCATGGACGGCTGCTCCTGTCTTCTTGTCCTCACCTGGGCAACTTTAGTTGCTCCTTTATCTCAGCTTCTACACTTCTCTGCAAGTGCTTTTCATATTTTAGTACTAACCATGGTGTATTTCCTTTTTTTTTTTAAAGTCTATCTTCTAATAGAAAATTGTCATGCTTTCAAAATCTATGTTCTGAGTATTTATAATGTACCATCACTGTTCTAAGCCAGGTAGAGTCTGTATCCTTAAGGAGCTCAGGATCTCGAGAGAATAATGTGGAAAAAAAAATAAGCAGGTGCTGGACAGGTGCACATGGAGAGTGGTGGTGGTGGGAGGGGCAGTCAGGGCACTTTGGTCCCAAGGAATGAGCACCTTGGGGAGGTGTTCTACTTGGGGAGGGGTTCCCGAGAAAGGATGAAGCCAGAATGAAAGAGGAGAGGGTATTTGAAGAGGTGAACTAAATTGGGCAGGGTAAGAAAGTGTGGCCAGCTCTGACTTGGAGAGGCCTGGCTGCTAGAAGGTAGACCCGCACTCATCTGCACTGCTGGTGCCTGACACGGGTTCTGCCCCTCCTGCAGTGTCTGCGTGGATGAGATGGTGAGCACTTCCAGAGAGCAAGGCCTGGGAGAGTGCTTTCTGGGGTTCTGTAGCTGATAGAAGCATCTGGTCACCTGCCCTCTGGCCTCTTACAGTCTCTCTATCCTAGGGTGAAGAGAAAGAACCTGCTGGAACAACAGACTTCCAGGGGCTCCTTTTTTCCCCCATCAGGTCCTTCTGTAGTTTAAACCTCTCCCCCGCCCCTAATGTTCTCCTCCCCAGCAAGCCTGGCGACAAGTTCAATACGGTCTTGGTGAAGGGTATGGAGACTTTGGAGGAAAAGAGGAGAAGGTGGCCAAAGAGAGAAGTATCAGTGAAAGGCCAGAGGATGAGTCTGGCACACAGACCCATTTTTAGAACACCAGATCTAAAAGGTACCAGATGCCCACTCAGTTGGTTACTGCCTGTGTGTGCATCCGGTTAGGGGAAAAGAACTAGTATTTGAAGGTCGAGAATGTGACCAACACTAGAGTTGGAAATCCAGCATTTAGTTCCTAAAAATTATATAGTACTTCACTAAACACGTGCTCGTTTTGTCCAATTTGAGCTGTAATACTTCCGTGGGTGCTGTGTGTCCCAGTGAAGCGCCGCTGTTGCCCCCACTTCTGTTGTCACTGGTGGTAGAGCTAACTTAGCCACAGTGTGTTAATCCTCACAGCGACCCACTCAGCATTTCAGGCACAGAGCGCTTGTGTAACTTACCCTGGATCCCACAGCAGGGAGGGAGTCCTGGGACTGAAACTCAGGCGGTCCGACTCTCGAGCCCACTCTCCTGAGAACAGACTGAGGGGCTCCCCTCCACTCGTACAGGATGTGGCAGGACAGGGCTCGGACCCATAGGACTATAAGCCCCCCATCCAGACTCTCCCCGCCCCATTTTCTGTCCTTGCAGGGTGGGGAACAATATGTACACATTTTCAATTAACTGAGCATATCCTTTTGGGCCCAAACTTACCTCCACTCAAACATAGAGATTTCTCGAAGATCACCTCTTTGCCTTTGTTAAACAAGGGATACACACTTCCTCAAATGTGGACGGTGTCCTGAGCTTAGGAATTTGAGATGCATGAGAGGTGTTGCCTCTGTATTACATTATCAGCAGATTGTGGAATATTTTTGTGATTTTTTTTTTTTTTTAAAGAACTTTGAGATATAACTTCTCATAACATTCATGGTCTAAGTACTTCAGTATTGTACTGCCATCCCTGCCCTGAAAACAAAGCCTGTGCATAGTAGCAGTCCTTCCTCATTCCCTGCAACCCCAGCCCCAGGCAACCAGTCTTCCGTGGACATGTGCCTCTGGATTTTTCCTTCTGGATGTTTTTACATTGCAGCAGAATCATCCAGTGGGTGGTCTTTTGTGAGGCTTCTCTCACTTAGCATTTTCAAAGCTCATGCGGTGCTGTAGCAGGTATCTATGGTATAGGTAGATAAACAGATATCTTCTATTCCTTTTTTCTTTAATTTTTAAAAATTTTATTTTATTATGTTAATCACCATACATTACATCATTAGGTTTTGATGTAGTGTTCCACGATTCATTGTTTGCGTATAACACCCAGTGCTCCATGCAGAACGTGCCCTCTTTAATACCCATCACCAGGCTAACCCATCCCCCCACCCCCTCCCCTCTAGAACCCTCAGTTTGTTTCTCAGAGTCCATAGTCTCTCATGGTTGGTCTCCCCCTCCAAATCCCCCCCTTCATTTTTCCCTTCCTACTATCTTTTTTTTTTTTTTTTTAACATATAACGTAGTATTTGTTTCAGAGGTACAGGTCTGCGATTCAACAGTCCTACACAATTCACAGCGCTCGCCATAGCACATACCCTCCCCAATGTCTATCACCCAGCCACCCCATCCCTCCCATCCCCCATCACTCCAGCAACCCTCAGTTTGTTTCCTGAGATTAAGAATTCCTCCTATCAGTGAGATGATATGATACATGTCTTTCTCCTATTGACTTATTTCGCTCGGCATAATACCCTCCAGTTCCATCCACGTTGTTGCAAATGGCAAGATTTCGTTCCTTTTGATGGCTGCATAATATTCCGTTGTGTATGTATCTATCTATATAGATACACACCCACCCACCCACACACACACCCACCCACCCACCCCACATCTTCTTTATCCATTCATCTGTCGATGGACATCTTGGCTCTTTCCATAGTTTGGCTATTGTGGACATTGCTGCTATAATAAAAAATGGAGGCTCTAACTGCTAGGATAAATGAGGCAGAAGAGAGAATTAGTGATATAGAAGACCAAATGATGGAAAATAAAGAAGCTGAGAAAAAGAGATAAACAACTACTGGATCATGAGGGCAGAATTCAAAAGCTAAGTGATAACATAAGATGAAACAACATTAGAATAATTGGGATCCCAGAAGAAGAAGAAAGAGAGGGTCAGAAGGTATATTGGAGCAAATTATAGCAGAGAACTTCCCTAATGTGGGGAAGGAAACAGGCATCAACATCCAGGAGGCACAGAGAACCCCCCCCTCAAAATCAATAAAAATAGGTCAACACCTCGACATCTAATAGTAAAACTTACGAGTCTCAGAGACAAAGAGAAACTCCTGAAAGCAGCTCGGGACAAGAGATCTGTAATACAATGGTAGAAACATCATATTGGCAACAGAGCTATCCACAGAGACCTGGCAGACCAGAAAGGACTGGCATGATATATTCAGAGCACTAAATGAGAAAAATATGCAGCCAAGAATACTATATCCAGCTAGGCTGTCATTGAAAATAGGAAAGATAAAAAGCTTCCAGGATAAACAAAAACTAAAGGAATTTGCAAACATGAAACCAGCCCTACAAGAAATATTGAAAGGGTTCCTCTGAGCAAAGAGAGAGCCTAAAAGTAACATAAACCAGAAAGGAACACAGACAATATACAGTAACAGTCACCTTACAGGCAATACAATGGCACTAAATTCATATCTTTCAATAGTTGCCCTGAATGTAAATTGGCTCAATGCCCCAATCAAAAGACACAGGCTATTAGATTGGATAAAAAAAACAAGACCTATCGATATGCTGTCTGCAAGAGACTCATGTTAGACCCAAAGACACCTCCAGATTGAAAGTGAAGGGATGGAAAACCATTTACCATGCTAATGGATACCAAAAGAAAGCTGGGGTGACAATCCTTATATCAGACAAATTAGATTTTAAACCAAAGACTGTAATAAGAGATGAGGAAGGACACTATATCCTACTTAAAGGGTCTATCCAACAAGAAGATCTAACAATTGTAAATATCTATGCCCCAAACATGGGAGCAGCCAATTATATAAGGTGAAGAAACACATTGACAACAAAACAATAATAGTGGGGGACTTTAACACCCCCTGACTGAAATGGACAGATCATCTAAGCAAAAGACCAACAAGGAAATAAAGACTTTAAATGACACACTGGACCCAATGGACTTCACAGACATATTCGGAACATTCCATCCCAAAGCAATGGAATACACATTCTTCTCTAGTGCCCATGGAACATTCTCCAGAATAGATCACATCCTAGGTCACAAATCAGGTCTCAACTGGTACCAAAAGATTGGGATCATTCCCTGCATATTTTCAGACCACAGTGCTTTGAAACTAGAACTCAATCACAAGAGGGAAGTCGGAAAGAACTCAAATACATGGAGGCTAAAGAGCATCCTACTAAAGAATGAATGGGTCAACCAGGAAATGAAAGAAGAATTTAAAAATTCATGGAAACCAATGAAAATGAAAACACAACTGTTCAAAATCTTTGGGATGCAGCAAAGGCAGTCCTAAGAGGAAAGTATATAGCAATACAAGCCTTTCTCAAGAAACAAGAAAGGTCTCAAATGCACAACCTACCCCTACACCTAAAGGAGCTGGAGAAAGAACAGCAAATAAAGCCGAAGCCTGGCACAAGAGAAATAATAAAGATCAGAGCAGAAATCAATGAAATAGGGCGCCTGGGTGGCTCAGTTTGTTAAGCGACTGCCTTCGGCTCAGGTCATGATCCCGGAGTCCCGGGATCGAGTCCCGCATCAGGCTCCCTGCTCGGCAAGGAGCCTGCTTCTCCCTCTGACCCTCTCCCCTCTCATGTACTCTCTCATTCTCACTCTCTCAAATAAATAAATCTTTAAAAAAAAATCAATGAAATAGAAAAGAACGGTAGAACAGATCAACAAAGCTAGGAGCTGGTTCTTTGAAAGAATTAATAAGATTGATAGACCCCTGGCCAGGCTTATCAAAAAGAAAAGAGAAATGACCCAAATAAAATCATGAATGAAAGAGGAGAGATCACAACCAACACCAAAGAAGTACTTCCATTCCTTTTAATGGCTGAATAATCTGTTGTGTGAATATACCACAATAATTGATTTTTGGTTAAATCACCCTTTTATTCTTGGGCTAATTCCCACTTGGGTGTACTGTATAATCCTTTTTATGTTGGCTGGGATCTGTGTGCTAGTATTTTGTGGGTTTTTGCATCTGTGTTCACAAGAGATTGGTCTGAGGGTGGTTCTTTTTGCTGAGAGAGAGAGAGAGAGGTCTTTGATTTTGTGTCCTGGTAAAGACAGGCACGTGTTGCAGATGGTGCAGGAAGTCTTGTGTACCTTTTATCCAGTTTTCCCTGATGGTGACATCTTCTGTAATTATAGTGTGGTATCAAAATCAGGAACTTGATACAGGTACTGGGTGTGTGTGGTTCTGCCGTCTTATCACGTGTAGAGATTCATGTATCTGTGGGGGAGATCTCACTATCTTCCCATTCATAATATATGCCTTAAATTTCTCCTCTGCATACAGGAAGAATCCTATTAGGATTATATTTTTTGCTTCAACTGTCTAACATAATTTGGAAAACTTGAGAAGGGAAGTCTATTACATGCATAATATATATATTGCCAACTGTGGTCTTCTTTCCTTGCTAATGTTATAAAGACTCTTTTATTTCCTTTCAATTTAGAGGACTTTTTAAAAAAATTGAGACAGAGAACACAAGCAGGGAGGAAGGTCAGAGAGACTGGAAGAAGCAGACTCTCAGCTGAGCGGGGAGCCCGATGCAGGGCTCAATCCAGGACCCTGGGATCATGACCTGAGCCCAAGACAGATACTTAACCGACTGAACCACCCAGGTGCCCCTAGAAGACTTCTTTAAGGCATTCTTTTAGGGCAGGTCTGCTGGCGGCAAATTCTTAGTTCTCCTTTCTCTGAATATGTCTTGAGGTCTCTTTCCTTCCTGAAGACTCCTTTCACTAGACACAGAAGTCTGGCTTGACAGCTCCTTTCTTTCAGCACCTGGAAAATCCCGTGCCCTTCCCTCCTGTCCTCCACAGTGTCTGCTGAGAACCCCACTGTCACTCCAGTCATTTTCGCTATTTCGCTCTGGCTGCTTTCAAATATTTTTCTTTTCCCTTTGTTTTCAAAAAGTCTGTGATGGGTCTCAGTGCAGACATTTTCTGGTTTATTCTGTTTGGGGTTTGCTCAGATTATTGAGTCCATAGGTTTATGTCTTCTGACAAACTTGGGAAACTTTGTTCCTGTGTCTTGCAGTAATCTTTAGTCCTGTTCTCTCCTTCCCTGGCACTCTGACACGAAGAGTAGATCTTCACTATAGTCTTGTTCCTCAGACTCTACCCATTGTTCTTCAGTTGCTTTTCTCTCAGTTCAGATCAGAGACTTTGTGTTCAAATTCATTGATTCTTCCTCTACTGCTCTTTCCATTCTTCTGTTGAGCTTATCCTTTGAGTTTCTTTCAGGTATTTATTCTAAATTTGTTTGGGTCTTCCCCCCCCCCCCTTTCCCTGAGAATTTGTTGCTGAGATTTGTTTAAAATTTGTCTGATAATTCTAATGTGTTAGTCACATTGGGTTAGCATCTTTTGATTTTTTTTTTTCCATTCGGCTTCAAGTCTTCCTGTGACTTTGTATGATGAATTTTTGACTGAAACTTGGGTATTTTGAATATTACATTGAAAGACTCTGGATCTTACTGAAAACATGTTTCAGTGGGTCTCCTCTGAGACTGCTCTGAAGGAAGGGAGTCTGTACCTGTTCTCTGCCGAGTGGGGGTGGGAGTCCAGGTACTCTGTGCAGCCACTGTTGACTGTGGGGGTGATGGGGTTCTTGTTAGAGCTGGAGGTGAGTGAGATCTCAGTCTCCAGAGTAGACCTGAACTGCTATCACCTTGTGGGGAGAGGTAGGGACACCTCTTTACTGCCTTCCGGGGGGGGGGGACCTCCACTGATCCCGTAGGGGGTGGCCTTGTTCTTGCGCTGAGTGAGATGGGAATGCAGACCTTCTGTTCGGCCTCCTTGGATACCACCCCTGTAGGGAGGGGTGAAAGCACCTTATCAACCTTGCATGAGATAGAAGAGCTAGCTCCATACCTGGTCGCCCCTGAGGCCACTGGCAGGGGAGTTATTACTGCCTAGCAGACATGCTGGAATGCAGAAGCAGGAATGTTGTCTTTGACACCATTCCAGTGGGTGTTGGGTGTCTCATTACTGGCGAGAGTGGAAACCCATGCTCTCCGCTTGGCCTTGGCCAGCAGGGGTGCATCTGGGGGGGCAGTTTTTTTCCTGTGGTATTTTGTAGGAATAGAGTAGTTGCTATTCCAGAGTGTTCTGTCTTGTTAGGATCCCCCTTTCCTGGTCTCCTGTCTAGAGGGAACAAACTTCTCATGGGGACTTCTTGTCTGCACCCACCGACTTTTCCAGTGTCCAATCTGGGATATAGGAGGCAGAAAGAACACTGAACGGACTCATGCCTGTGCCATTCCTCAGGTCCTGCAGTCTCTGGCTGGTCTTTCATCTTCCCTCTGCCTTTCAGTCTGTTTCATATACAACATGCAGGCTTTTTCACCGTACGTGGAGACTACAGAAGGTACTTGTACTTCATCTTCCTGGAAGCGGAAGTCTTCACTTGGTTCTATGCAATTCCTCTATTAATATAGAGAAGAAGAGAATATGCAATCATACTGTCTTTTATAGGTCACTATCTAATTACCTTTAGGGAGCTAGTTAGTCTCATTGGGATTCTCTCGTCTGTGAGTCCCTTTTCTCTTGCTGCCTTCAAGGCTTTGACATTTGGGCAGTGATGTATCTAAGCATGAATATCCTTGTGTTTATCTGGGAGTCTTCTGAGCTTCTTGACTGCAGATTGTTTTTTTTCCTCAAATTTGGGAAATATTCAGGTGTCTTCCTCTGATATCGTTATGCGTATGTTGGTCCACTTAATGGTGTGTCACATTTCTCTGAGGCCCTTGAAAGAATACCAAAATGAATAGAAATGAAGATTGCATAATTTCTGCTGCGCTGTACTGTAGTTTACATCCTGTTTTGTTGCCTTGGATCTCTCATTGAACCCCTGCAGTAACGGTCATTCGGTCATTGAACTGTTCAATTCCTAGAAACCACAGCTTGTTGCCATTTTTAATCTGTGGAGCCAGGGTTACACACTGTAATTCTTGAAACATGGTTTCTTTGGTTCTTGTAGCATATTAACAGCTGCTGTGAAGTCTGCTAAGTCCAACATCTGGCAACCTTAATAGTAGTCTCTGCATTTCTTTTTTGTTTGTGTCCCACATTTTTTTTACATGCCTCACAACTTTCTGTTGAAATATTTTAGAAAACCCATTGTAGCAACTCGAAGTACTGACCCCTCCTTTCAGAACTTCTTGTTCTTACTTGTTGGCTTATTTGTTTAGTGACTTGGCTGGACTAATACTGTAAAATCACCCCTGTCCCTTCCCTGGAGTGTGAAACCTCTAGTGTATCTGCTCCGATTTCTTCCTTTTTTTTTTTTTTTTTTTTTTAAGGCTGGATTTTTAGTGGTCCCCTTTGCATCAGCATAGGTCCGTGCCGAGGCACTGCTAGGTCTGAATTTGTGCTTCCTTCCTGGCAGAACTTCTGTGGAATGGGGTGGGGGTGGGCCTGGCTGGCTCTTCACTGGCTGACCCACCAGAAGTTCCCACCGAGTGAGCATTGGGGATGGGGAAGTGGGCGCTGCCCTCCTCCAGAAAGGTCTCTTGAAGGGATGGACTCTGTCGTGTTCTCCAGCTGCCACATGAACCTGCTGCAGCTCTTTTGCTGGCCGGGTTGAGACGGTGAAGACACAAACACCAGTCTCTCACTGTTTTTACCAAGTTTGTTCCAGTCAAGTTTCCATAGATTCTGTTCAATAAATGCTTCGGTTGGTGGTAAGTCTCTGAAGATTGACCAAAGGGCTTAAAATGATTCTTGGATAATTTTGACCAGTTGAATAGGTACACAGTCATGTGCATGGTTTTGTTGAGCTGCTTAGGTTGGCATTCCCTGAGTCTATGTGCTTACACTTTGAGTTTTACTTATTTTTATAATTTCACTAAATACAGATTATTCACTTTAAGTGTCAGACACTGGTTTTGGCACAAGGGATGCAGACGTAAGTCACCACCAGTCCTTGGGAAGGACCATCTAATTGCTCTCCCTTATGTGATAGTCTAAGAGGGGCAGTGAAGGGTGTGTTACAGGGTACTGCAAGGACAGTGAGTGAAGGGACTTAACCCTCACTGGAGGTGAGCTTTGTACAGGAGGCAGCATTTGAATTGGGTCAGGAAAGATGAATAAAAGTCTGCTTTTTGACCAGGAGAAGAAGGTATTGTAGACAGTTGGAGGGTATAGGAAGTTGGTTACTGTGTTCAGGAACATGCAGATGATGTAGAAATTACAGAATATTTTAAACTGTGGGAAGCACTTGGGATTAAAAAAATTTAGTGACTACATTTGACCTAGAAGGCCATGTAAATGTAAGGTGTGGGGTGTGTTACTGATAGGCTTATATACTGTGCTGTGACTGCCGATGTAGCAATATTACATGACATAATTACAGTACAGTATAGTTTATATTCAATACGCTGTGCATTTGATCTCTGTGGCTTATTTACTACTCATGACAAGGTTGTACCCTTCAACACCATGCATCTTCTACCTGCACCTCCCAGCACTTTGGATTTTATTCTTGTTGGTGTAGGAATATTTTTGATGGGTTTTAGAGGAGGGAAGGGAGAGGTGCACATCAGAACTGGCTGGTGAAGACCAATCAAGGACACAAACTAGGAGGCTGTGTCACAACTCACGGGCCTCCTTCCTCAACAAAGTATCTCCTGCAGTCTTTGCTAAAGTGCTGCTTATTTCTTGAACATGCCAGGACTCCTCCCCCCTTTTTGCTTTTTACATTCCATTTTCTCTGTAAAAATCTGGGTGAGAGACTGGGAGGGTGGTTTCAGGTTAGTGTTTTGGCCAACCAAGTAGCCAATGGGTGGTAAGATGCAATCTCTCTGAGGCAATGGCATTTAAATTGAGATGTTTTACTCTTAGAATTCTGCAAGCTAGATATTTCAGGCAATTTTAGAAGTTTCCTTGGGATCCTACCACCATGACTTTCCCAATGACAGAGTCTCATGGGAACAGCAGAAGAGCAGTGAGAGATGGGGCGGTGTGATGAAGGGGGGGGAAGAAGAGCAATGTTTTCCAATGTTTACACCATTTTTTCTCAGAGCAGTCCCCTATGTTTGTCATGTGGTTCTGTAGGTGCCCATTGAATGTATCTTTAAATCTAAAAAGTTGCTAAAGAAGCAATAGGTTTCTGAACTCCAGGAAATATATTTGTTTAGCCCACGTCTTGATCACCTCCGTTGTGCAAGGAAGACCCTCTGTTCTAGCCATCTTTTGAGTTTTGCTTTTCAAGAATCAAAGAAGATCTAAAAACTTGAATAGGATGCACCAGTATTAAGGATCACACCGTCCCATAACAGGCTTAGCTACAGAATCTCACGGCATACTATAGTGGAAATTGGGTTTTGGCCCGTGTAAAATACAAGTGCACCATCTTGCTTGGCAAGAGCCTGTCCTCCAAGTCTCAGTTTGAGGACCCTCCATGGTATTGCTCCATCATCCACTGGGTTTTGAAGTTCTGTGCTTTGTTGTCTGCCTTCAGGTGACATGGAAGAAAGGCAATGACAAAACCTCACCTGCTGCTTAACTCCGACAGCTTAGAAGTGGTACCTGTCCCTTTCCATTGACACGAATCCTCGTGGGCACACGTAGAAGCAAGGAAGCTGGGAAATGGAGCTGTGAGCTGGACACCTGCTTCCCAGCAACCATGCCACACTCAGGAAAGGGGGAACCAATCATTGGTGGGCGTCCAGACAGCAGTTTCTGCCGTAAGGTCCTATGATCTTTAGAGCAATACTGAGTTTTCTGTACTTTCAAGAATTTATTAGGATTAATGTTTAGGGAAGTTTCATTAAACGTAGTTCCCACCATATGAAGTAAACTTAGCTTACCTAGTTTCCTGGTGTGTAATTCTTTTAATGCATTGTTGATTTGTTTTGCTAATATTTTGAGGATTTTTGAATCCATGTTTGATAGTGTTCTGAAGTTTTCCTTTCTTGTAATCTTTTTTTTTTAAGTTTTATTTATTTGACAGAGTGCAAGTAGGCAGAGCAGTAGGTAGAGAGGGAAAAGCAGGCTCCCCGCTGAGTAGAGAGCCTGATGTGGGGCTCGATCCCAGGACCCTGGGATCATGACTTGAGATGAAGGCAGAGGCTTAACCGACTGAGCCACCCAGGTGCCCCTTCTTGTAATATCTTGATATGATTTTGGTATTAGGATAATGCCATCCCCAAAGAAGGAGTTAGGGAGTGTTCCTTTTTCTGTTCTCCGGAAGAGCTTGTTAGATAATCAGTATTATTTCTTCCTTAAATGTTCTGTATAACTCACTAGTGAAACCTTCCAGGCCTGTGCTTTGTTTCCTGGAAGGCTGTTAGTTATTAATTTAAAAGGTTTAGGTAGGCCTCCTTTTAACTTTTCAAATCCTCACATTGTGCACTTTTTTTGAGTATAGTTGACAGTGTTAGTTTCAGGGGTACAACTAAGTGATGTGACAAGTTCATACAGTGTGCTATGTTCACAAGAATAGCTCCCATCTGTCCCATTACATGGCTGTTAAAGCATCATTGACTGTATTCCTTCTGCTGTACTACTTATTCCTGTGATTTATTCCGTAACTGGTGGCCCATGTCTCCCTCTCCTCTTCACCCATTTTGCCCAACCCTGCGCCCCCTCCCTCTAGCAACTGTCAGTTCTCTGTACTTATAATTTTGAGTCTGCTTTTTGTTCATTTTTTAGATTCCATTTATGAGTGGAATCATATGGCATTCATCTTAGTGTGACTTATTTCACTTAGCATAATACCCTCCAAGTCCATCCATGTTGTCTCAGATGGCATGATCTCATCCTTTTTATGGCTGTGTCATATTCCATATTTATGGAATAGGTGGAATGGAACATATGCCACATTTTCCTTATCCATCTGTGTTAATCGACACTTAGGAGTTACTGTTTTTGTTTTCCCTGGGTACATACCCAATAGGGAAACATATAGTATTTCTATTTTTAATTTTTTGAGGAACCTCTGTACTGTTTTCCCCAGTGGCTGCCCCAGTTCACATTCCTACTAACAGTGCATGGGAGTTCCCTTTCCTCCACATCCTCCCCAATACTTGCTGTCTCTTATCTTGACAGTAGCCATTCTAACAGGCATGAGGTGATAGCTCATTGTGGTTTGGTTTGCATTTCCCAGATGAGTGATGTTGAACATCTTTTAATGTGTCTGTTGGCCATCCGTAGGTCTTTGGAAAACCATTCAGGTCCTCTGCACATTTTTTTTAATCAGATTTTTTGGTGTTGTCGGTTCTTCATATATTTCAGATATTAACCCCTTATTGGGTGTATATCATTTGCAAATCTGTTCTTCTGTTCAGTAGGTTGTCTTTTGTTTTCCTTTGCTGTCAAAACCCTTTTTATTTTGATGTAGTTCCAGTAGTTTATTTTTGCTTTTGTTTCCCTTGCCTTAGGAGACATATCTAGAAAAATGTTATGCCTGATGTCAGAGAAATTACTCCCCGTGTTCTCGTCTAGGATTTTTTTGTGGTTTCCACTCTCACATGTACATCTTTAATCCATCTTGAATTTATTTTTCTATATGTTGTTAGAAATAGTTGAGTTTTATTCTTTTATGTGTAACTGTCCAGTTATCCCAGCATCTTTTTGTTTATTTTATTTATTTTTTATTAACATAAAAGGTATTATTTGTTTCGGGGTACAGGTCTGTGATTCATCAGTCTTATACAATTCACAGCGCTCACCATAGCACATACCCTCCCCATTGTTCATCACCCAGCCACCCCATCCCTCCCACCCCCTCCACTCCAGCAACCTTCGGTTTGTTTCCTGAGATTAAGAGTCTCTTATGGTTTCTCTCCCTCTCTGGTTTCATCTTGTTTCATTTTCCCCTCCCTTCCCCTATGATCCTCTGTCTTGTTTCTCAAATTCCTCATATCAGTGAGATCATATGATACTTGTCTTTCTCTGACTGACTTATTTCACTCAGCATAATACCCTCTAATTCCATCCATGTCATTGCAAATGGCAAGATTTCATTTTTTGATGGCTGCATAACATTCCATTTGTGTGTGTGTGTGTGTGTGTACACACACACACACCACATCTTTATCCATTCATCTGTTGATGGACATCTAGGCTCTTTCCATAGTTTGGCTATTGTGGACATTGCTACTATAAACACTGAGGTGCACATGCCCCTTCAGATCACTACATTTGTATCTTTGGGGTAAATTCCCAGTAGTGCAATTTCCCAGCATCTTTTTAAAAAAGTTTTTTCTCCACTGTATATTCTTGCTTCCTTTGTCCTAGATTAATTGACCTTATAAATGCATGTTTATTTCTGGGGTCTCTATCCTGTTCTATTGATCTACATGTCTATTTTTGTGTCAATACCATGCTGGTTCCTGCACCACAGCTTTGTAGTATATCTTGAAATCTGAAATGGTGATACCTCCAGCTTTGTTTTTCAAGAGTGCTTTGGCTATTTGGGGTGTTCGGTGGCTCCATACAAATTTTAGTTTTGCAAAAAATGCTGTTGGTGTTTTGATAGGGATTACATTGAATTTCTAGATTGCTTTGGGTAATAGGGACATTTTGACAATATTCTTCCAATCCCTGAGCATGGACTATCTTCCAATTGTGTTATGTTCAATTTCTTTAATCAGTTTTTTATAGCTCTCAGGATACAGGTCTTTTACCTCTTTGTTTAAATTTATTCCTAGGTATTTTACTCTTTTTGGTGCAAGCGTAAATGTTTAATTTCTTTCTAACTTTGTTGTTAGGTTATAGAAATAGTATTCTGCATGTTAATTTTGTATCTTGCCACTTTACTGAATTCGTTTATTCTTGTAATTTTTTTTTGGTGGAAATCATTAGGGCTTTCTATGTGTAGTATTGTATCATCTGCAAATAGGGACAGTTTAACTTTTTTTTAGCAATATGGGTGCCTCTTATTATTGTCTGATTGCTGTGGCTAGAACTTCTAGTACTAGGTTGAATGAAAGTGGTGAGGGTAGACATCCTTGTCTTGATCCTGACCTTAGAGGGAAAGCTGTTTTTCACCACTGAGGATGATGATAGCTGTGGGTTTTTCATATACAGCCTTTATGTTGAGGTATGCCTCCTCTAACCCCATTTTGCTAAGAGGTGTTTTTTTTTTTTTTTTTTAATTATGAATGGTTGTTGAATCTCGTCAAATGCCTTTTCTGCATCTGTTGATGATTTTTATCTTTTATTGATAGGGTGTATGACAGTGATTTGCAAATATTGAACCATCCTTGCATCACAGGTATAAATCCCACCTGATTGTGGTGAAGGATTTTTTTAATGTATTGTTACATGTGGTTTGCTAATATTTTGTTGAGGCCTCTTGGAATGTATTTGGAACCTTCCTTTTCTATTTCTTTTTGAATAGTTGGAGGAAAATAAGTATCCTTCAAAGGTCTGGTAAAATTCATTTGTGAATCCATTGGTTCTGAACTTCTATTTTTTGGTAGTTTGATTACTGATTCAGTTTAATTACTTGTAATTGGTCTATTAAGATTTTCTATTTCTTCCTAGTTCAGTTTTGGAAGATTGTATGTTTCTAGGAGTTTATTTAACAAAAAGAACCTTTTTGTTTCTTTTGCCAATTTTAGGATTCTCTTTAACCTTTCACGTTTTAACTATGTGCCATGGTATCCAAAGGTTGTCCAGTTTGTTGGCATATAATTTTTCAGTTATTGAAATAGTATTAAATCCTTTGTATTTCTGTGGTATCGGGTGTTACTTCTCTCATTTCTGATTTATTTGGGTCATTCTTTTTCTTGATGAGTCTGGCTTGGAGTTTGTTGTTTTTCTTTTCAAAGAGGCAGCTCTTGGCTTCATTGGTCCTTTTTTCTCTCCTTTTTTGGGGGGTCTCCATTTCCTTCTCATTTTGGGTGTTCTTTTTCTAGTTCCTTTCAGCTGTAAGGTTAGGTTCTTGTTTGAGTTTGTTTCTTGAGATAGGTCTATATACCTATCTACATTGCTATATACCTCTTAGAACTGCTTTCGTTGCATAACAGCGATTTTGGACTGTTTTCATTTTCATTTGTCATTGTATTTTTATTCTTCGATTGCTTCATTGACCTATTGGTTAGTATCCTGTTTAGTCTCCATGTGTTGTTTTTTCCATTTTTTTCTTGTGATTTATATCTAGCTTCATACTGTTGTAGTCAGAATAGATGCACAGTATGGTTTCAGTCTTAAATTCACTGAGGCTTATTCTATGGTCTAATATGTGATCTATTCTGGAGAATGTTCCATGCACACGTAAAGAATGTGTATTCTGTTTTTGGGTGGAATGTCCTCTTTTAGGTCTATCTGGTCAATATGTCATTTAAGGACATTGTTTCCTTAGTGATTTTCTGCCTGGATGATCAATCCATTGATGTAAGTGGAGTGTTAAAGTGCCCTACTATTACTGCATTACCATCAATATCTGTCTTTGCTTTACGTATTTAGTTGCTCCAGTGTTGGGTGTGTAGATATGTACAATTGTAGTATCCTCTTGTTGGATTGATTCCTTTATCATTATGTAATGCCTTTCTTTGTCTCTTGTTACAGTCTGTTTTAAAGTCCATTTTGTTTGATAAAAGCATTGCTACCCTAGCTTTTTTCTACTTCCATTTGCATGGTGAATGTTTTTCTTTCCCTTCACTTTCAGTCTATGTACATATTCTTGGGGTCTGAGAGGAGTCTCTTGTAGGCAGCATATAGATGGGTCTTGTTTTTTAATCCATTCTGCCACTCTGTCTTTTGGGGCATTTTGGCTATTTACATTTAAAGTGATAGGTATGTACTTATTGCCACTTCAAAAATTTGTTTTCTGGTTGTTTTAGTAATTCCTCCTTTTGTTGTCTTTCTTTGGGATAAGTATCTATAATGTTTTGTTTGGAGTTCTCTCTATTTTTTGTGTATCTTAGGTTTTGGGTTTGTGGTTATCATGAGGTTCATATTTAACATCCTAAATAGAAGTCCATATTAATCAGATTTGTCATTTAATTTCAAACACATTCTAAAGAAAAAACAAAAAAAATCTTTCCCCTTTTCCCTTCTCCACATTTTATGTATACATTGTCATATTGTACATTTTTATTTGTATTATTCTTATGTCTAACAGCCATTTCTTTCCGCTTAAAGAAGTCCCTTTAATGTTTCTTTTAAGGCCGGTTTAGTGGTGATAAACGTCTTTGGGAAACTCTGTCTCTCCTTCAAATCTGAATAATGTTGCTGGGCTGAGTATTCTTGGCTGTAGGTTTTTTTTCCTTTCAGCACTTTGAATGTATCATGCCACTCTCTTCTGGTCTGCGAAGTTTCTGCTAAAAATCAGCTGATGGTCTTCTAGGTTCTTCCTTGAGGGTAACTTTTTGTTTCTTTTGCCAATTTTAGGATTCTCTTTAACCTTTCACATTTTAACTCTGTGCCATGGTGTGGACCTCCTTGGGTTTATCTTGTTTAGAACTCTGTGTTTCTTGGATTTGGATGTGTATTTAGCTCCTTAGGTTAGGGAAGTTTTCAGTTATTTCTTCAAATAAATTTTCTACACCTTTCTCTTCTGCTGGGACCCCTATAGTGCAAATGTTTGTTTGCTTGATGTTGTCCGGGAGATCTCTTAATTGATCAGTTTTAAAAATTCTTTTCTTTTTGCTGTTCAGCTTGTGTTTTCTGTTACCCTGTCTTCCAGATCACTGATATGTCCTTTTGCATTCTCTCAGCTACTGTTGGTTCCCTGTAGTGTGTTTTTTGTTATCTTATTCTTCAGCTCTGATTGGTTCTTTTTAATATTTTCTCTTTATTGAAGGTCTCACGGAGTTCTCCCACTCTTCTCTCTAGCCCAGTGAGTATCTTTATAATCATCACTTTAAATTCTTTATCAGGTATAATATCTGTTTCATTTAATTCTTTCACTGAGGTTTTTTTTCTTATTCTTTGAAGCCTATTTCTCTGTCTCCCATTGTGACTTTCTGTGTTTGTTTCCATGGATTAGGGAAAATGGCTACTTCTTAAGTTGAAGGGAGTGGTCTTGTGCATGGTGACCCCTCTGCAGACTGTGCGCTTGGTGGCTGGAGCTGTAGCTGTATACGCTACTCTTTTAAACTTCGACTTTTTACAGAGAGAATAAATAAAAGGAAAAGAAAATAAAAACGAGACAAATCTTAAAAAAAAATAAAACCGTAAAAAGTAAAAACCAACAAAACTGGCTTATTTTCATGCCTCCAGCACCACAGAGTGGCTGGTGTGGACTTGTGGACCCTGGGCATGCTGAGGTCACAAGCTCATTGTGAAAGTCTGACCCGCTGGTTATGGTGGCCAGATTCTGTTCCAGTCTGGGTTTTTGAGGTGGTAGGGGGAACAGCATGTTCCTATAGTTCCTCACCCCTTTTAAACAGTGGCTTTCCCCCCTGTGTTCTAGTGCATCTAGGCCTGGTGTGGGCCTGTGGATCCTGGGGCCACTGAAGTGCAAACTGGACCCACCCATTAGGTGTCCAGACCCTGCTCTGGTCTGGGTTTCCAAGGTGTAGTGGGAACATAAGCCATGTTGTTCTCCAGTCCCTCAGACCTGGAGAGCATTCCCGCAGCTCCTTTGCTGCTTGGCAGAGTTCTAGAATTGTCTCTTTTATTTGCTAGCTGTTCTTTTAAACCATGGCTTTTCCCCTGGGCCCTCAGTACTGTCCTTCCCACTACCGTTCGCAGTGTGGGGGTGGAGGTTCACCTTGTTACCATGTCTTCCTCTCTTGTTCTTCTCTTATCCTTCTGTCTTCAGTTCAGTAGCTGTTCAGTCAGCCCGCAGATCTTCCGGAGGAGTTGTTTTGTTAATAGGTACAACTTGGTGTATTCTGTGGATTGTGAGTTCAGAGTCCTTCTACCCTGCCATCTTGAACTGGAACCAAAAAAGGTATAGGCCTATTTAGATCTATTTCTTCTTGTGTCAGTTTTGGAAGATGGTGTTTTTCAAGGAATTTGTCTATTTCTTCGAAGTGACTATTGGTGGTACAGAGTTGTTTATGATTTTTTTTATCCTCTTTGTGTTCATGAAATCAGTAGTGACATTACCTCTTTGATTTCTATCAGTAATTTTTGACTTTTTTGTTAGCCTGGATAGAATTTTATCAATTTAATTGATCTTTTCAAAGAATCAGTTTTGGGTTTCACGGACTTTCTCTATTTCACTGTTGGCAATTTTATTGATCTCTGCTGTAAATTTTATTCTATTTGCTATAGGTTTATATTGCTCTTCTTACTCTAGTTTCCTAAGGTGGAAGCTTGGATTACAGATTCTGGATCATCTTTTCTAATCTATGCATTCAATGCTACAAATTTCCCTTGAAGTACTGCTTTTACTCTGTCCTACAAATTTGGTAAGTTGAATTTTCATCATTTAAAAAATTCTCTTTGAGAGTTCTTTGACTTTTTTTTTTTTTTAGAAGTGCATATTTGTGGATTTTTCAGCTATCTTACTGATTTCTAGTTTAATTCTGTTGTGGTCTGAGAGCATACTATGTATGATTTGTATTTTAAATTTTGCTTTTTATGGCCAACTATGTGTTCTAATTTTGTTTTTTATGGCCCAACATGTATTCTTTCTTGGTGGATGTTCCATGTGAGTTTGAAAAGACTATATTCTGCTCTTGGATGAAGTAGTCTATAAATGTCCGTTAGATCTCATTGATTGATGGTGCTATTCAGTTCAACTATGTCCTTACTGATTTTCTGCCTGCTGGATCTATGGGTTACAAATGGAGGGGGCTTAATACTCTATTTGTCTTTTTACCCCTTCAGTTGTAACAGGTTTTGCCTCACTTATTTTGGTGCTCTGTTGTTTAGGCATATACACATTAAGGGTTGTTATATCTTCTTGGAGAATCTGCCCCTTTATCATTATGTAATGCCTCTCTTCATCCTACTTAATTTTCCTTGCTTTGGAGTCTGCATATCTCAAGTTAATGAAGCTATTCTACCTTTCTTTTGATTATCGTTAACCTGGTATATCTTTCTCCATCCCTTTACTATACTATGTATAGTTGGTTTCTGGTAGACAACTTATGGTTGATCTTATTTTTTTCATTCACTCTGAGTGTCTCTTTAATTGGTGTATACAGACCATTCATGTTTAAAGTGGTTATTGATCTAGCTGGATTAACGTCTACCATACTGGTAGCTATTTTTTGTTCATTGCATTCTTTTTAAATTTTCCTCTTTCTCAAATTTTTTTGTTTGAAGTTTTTATTTAAATTCCAGTTAGCATACAGTGTGGTATTAGTTTCAGGTATACAATTTGGTGATTCAGCACTTCCATACAATACCTGGTGTTCATCATAAGTGTACTCTTAATCTCCTTCACTTAGTTCACCCATCTCTCTACACCCTCTCTCTGGTAACCATCCCCTACTGGTTTTGATTGAGCATTTTATATGATGACATTTCTGTTCTCTTAGCATATTAGTTGTACTTATAAAAAGGTTTTCTTTTTCTTTTCGTGTTTTTTTTTTTTTTTTAGTGGTTATACTACAGTGTGTAATATCTCTTTACAAATAATCTAAGTCCACTTCCTTTTTAAGATTTTTATTTGAGAGACAAAGCATGAGCAGGGGGAGGGACAGGGGAAGAGGGAGAAGCAGATTCCCTGCTGAGCAGGGAGCCCAATGTGGGGCTCAATCCCGGGACCAACCCCAGGAGATCATGACCCAAGCCAAAATCAGATGCTTAACCGACTGAGCCACCTGGGCCCTTAAATCCACTTTCAAATAATGCCTTACTACTTCATGGATGGTGCAGGTACTTTTATAACTGTATTCTCGGTTCCTTCCTCAAGTCCCTTGTAACATTGCTGCCATTCATTTCTCCCATCCATAAGCTGTGGTCACCCAATGCATGGTTACTATTATATTGAAGAAAGTTATGTTAAAAAGCCAGAAAAATATTTTATTCTACATTTATTCTTTCTCCTCTATTCATGTAGATAGGAGTTTCTGACCTCTATCATTTTTTCTGAAGAAATTTAACATTTTTTGCAAGATAGGTCTGATGACAAATTCAGTGTTTTTTTTTTTTTTTTTTTTGGTCTTCTTGACAAAGTCTTTTCCTCTTCACTTTTGTAGGATAATTTCACTGGGTAAAGAAGTCTAGGTTGGTGATGTTCCCCCTGCCCTAACACTTTAAATCTATTACTTTAGGCTCTTGCAATTGTTTCTGAAGTCTAGTCTAATGTAAGTCTTATCCTTGTTTCTCTATAGGAAGGGAATTTTTCTCCCCTTTGGCTTCTTTGAAGATTTTCCTCTTGGCCCTTGATATTCTGCTGTCTAATATATTATGCCTAGGTGTAGAATTTTTGGTATTTATTTTGTTCAATGTTCTCCTGCATCTTGTGCTTCAGGTTTGGTATCATAAATTTTAGAAAACTGTCCTCATTCAAATATTTCTCCTTTTACTTGTTTCCTTCTGGTATCTCCTTTATATGTGTGTTGTGCCCTTTGTAATTATCTTACAGTTCTTGGACATTCTTTTACTTTTTTAAATTTCAGTTTTGGAAGTTTCTGTGATGGCTCTTCAAGCTCACCAATTCTTTCCTTGACCATGTCCAGTCTACTGGTGAGTCTATCAAAGGCAGTCTTCATTTCTGTTAAAGTGCTTTTCATTTTTAACATTTCCCTTTGGTTTTTTTTATTCGTTTCCATCTCTTGGCATATATTACCTGCCTGTTGCATGTTGTCCATTTTTTTTTCATTAGGACCAATAGCATATTAGTTATTTCAGATTCCCCATCTGATAATTGCAAAATCTCTGCCATATCAGTCTGGTTCTGAGGTTTACAATGTCTCTTCAGACTTATTCCCCTTTTATCACACCTTGTACTTTTTTTTCTTGTAAGCTGGACATGATATATTAGGTAATAGAAACTGAAATAAGTAGGCCTTCAGTGTGTGGTTCCAGATGTGTTTACCTGGCTAATGTCAGCCTGTGTTGACTGTGGTAGTTGTAGCTGCCCATTTCCTCTAGTGTCCTTGTTTTTGTCCCTGTTTTCTTTGGATTTCTCTACAAACTCCTTCCTAAACAGACATGGCTTGCAGCTCTCTTACTTGCAATCCATGGTTATGCGGGCAACATTTTAGAGAGGACAGTTTTATAATCGTATGATTAAACTTCCGTTCCATTTTGTGGGCTGTGACCTTCGGAAAAATTTGTCTCTCTTCTCTCCCCTTATGTGAGGCAGGATCACCAGAGGGGGTTGAGTTGTGCAGTTGCCTTCCCTTCTCATTTTTGAATGCTTTCTTTCACAAGCTGGGGAGCATTCTACAAGGGGTTGTCATCTTTTCATGTAGGGGAAAATTGAGGCACATTTGCAAAGGGAAGAGGAGGGCAAACTCCTTCCAATCCTCTGAGCATTTCACCCTTGGCCCTAAAATTGCATGCTGAATTTAGGAGACACCCTGTAGCTAACCAGATCTGCCTGCCTTACACGGCAGTTGTTCGAAAATGTCCACAAATTCTTCATTAAATGAAGAGTCCCCTTCAGGGGGTGGGACTTACTCCCCTTCCTTTGAGTGTGGACAAGACTAGCTTCAAATGAATAGGAAAAGCAGAAGTTTGAGGATGTGACTTCAGGGATGGGGGTCATAGAAGCACTGTAGCTTCCTGCTTGTTCTCACCTGCTCGTGAATCTCTGATGCTGTGAGGACACCGAGGAGCTGCTGAGGAACTGAAGCCTCCTGCCAAGAGCCAGCAAGCAGTGTAGGTGTCTGCCAACAGCTGTGTGAGGGAGCCATCTTGGAAGCAGATCCACCAGTGCCAACCAGGCCTCCAGGTGCTGCAGTTCTGGGTGACCTCTTGTTGGAAACCTCCATGAGAGACCCTGGACCAGAACCACCCAGCTAAGCTGCTCTTGGATTCTTGACTTCAGAAACTGTGTGAGATAATAAATGTTTGTGTGTGAAACTGGTAACTAACACAGCTATTTAGAGAATATCTATTATTACTTAAGCATATTCCTTGGCAGCCTTGGCCTCCCACACAGCACGCACACACAGGCAGGCACACACAGACTCCTCAATTGACTTCCAGACTATTTCTTCATAGCTGATTTCTTAAGTATTATAGTTCTGCCCACCTCATCACATGTTAGTGCTATAGCAGTGCCATTTAGAGCTGGCCTTCTGGAAAATGGCCTAGGTAATCCGTGTGTTGATCTGCCTTTTGGGGTAGGAAAGCAGTCCCGTGCAGTTCTTAGCAGTGAGGTTCGGGGCTTTGTTCACTGAGGTCAGAGAGGGACTCTGCAAAGCAGTAGATGCAAGAGGCCCCTGTGGGTCCTGGGATAAGCCATGGCCTTTGCTTTCTTTACACACTGCTGTATCCAGAGCAAAGAAGGTACACCACATAAGTGGAGGAAGGGTAGTGTGGAGCCAGAGTGAGGATGGCAATTCCAGTGACTTAGCCCTGGTGACAGATGTTGGAGGCTGGATGGGGAGTGCCTCCTGAGCTGTCGGGACACATTCAGTAATTCAGCATTCATTGAGTGCCCCGTATTTGTGACTCTGTTCTAGGTGCCAAACAGAGTACTCCCTTACCTCGGGGAGCTTGTGATCTGGCGGCTTTGAGTTCAGGTCGGTCTTTGTGTCCTGGTCTGAGTCAACACACACTTGCAGCAAAGAATTTTATGCATCTTTCTCTGCAGTTTCTATTCAAAGTTAACTGAAAGGAGAAATCTGTTAAGTCCCAGTAAACTGTCTTTTATAGAGAAGAAGCTTCCAAAAATTATTACAAATTAGAGGATGAATACTGTGTTGGATCCAGGCCTCAGAGTGTTAGTCCTGAAGTCATTTCATAAAAGACAAAAATAGAGCAACCCAAAACCAAAGGATGTGAACAAAGTATCATTTGTCCATGGGTTGGGGGTGGGAAACAACAACCACATGGACACTTAGAAAGACTCGGATGTTTGTGATGAAAGCTGGGCCTACAGAATCCATGTGTTCGTGGAGAAGCTTGGGGGTAGCTGAGAGGAGTGGGTTCTTGTGGGTCCTCTGGCTAGGCTGGGGCCCAGGCTGGGGCCCCACAGAGCTGACGTGCCACCTCACCGCCTGTGGCAGGAGTATTAGGCTCATGTGTCACTTAGGGCCCTGTTGCAGGAAGCAGAAACCAAAAACCTACTTAATTGTTGATGAAGTGGTGGGTACTGCGGGAGCAGGCTCCGGACTGTGCCTCTAGTAACAAGTCCCAGAACAAGATGTTGAACTAGCCTGCCTCTGTCTCGGCAGGAGGAAGGCTGAGGGATCCGGAGGCCACTCTGAGAATGGCGAGGACTTGGAAGCCATGATGCCGCTGCGGCCAAGGCTCTTGAATGGCAGAGTAGCTAGTGACCAGACATGGGGGCACCGGTTTCTCCCTGCCAAGGCTACCACTGTCATCTCTTGAAACCCAGGAAGGTGATCACTAGAGACCAGAGTGCTGCTTCGGGACACTCGGCATTGCCACAACTTGGCTCGCCATGAAACACATGCTATTCCAGCATCGTTTTCATGTAGGTGTCCACCTAGCACAGTTAAGACCCATGAGATGTAGTGGACTTCTGCCTGGCTGGGGTGGTGTGGGGGGCTTCTAGGGAAACTGGCGTTTCTGAAAAATGGGATAGAGCTTTCTGGTGCTGTTTCCCCTTCTCCCTACCTTGAGCGTGAACGTGATGATTAGAGCTGCAGAAGCCATTGTTGACCTGTGAAGTTACAGCCAACATGTTTGGGAGGAATCATTAAACCTGCTTCTTGCTGGACCATCTACTCTGAACTTTTTGGTATGAGAGACAGATATAAGATCTGTTAGTTTAAGCCACTGTTAGTCCAGAAGGAGCTTGGATCCGGGCAGCTGAAAGTGCTCTAAGTTGGGGGACTACCTTCTCTTCCCTCCCGTGTTCTTCCCCTCCCTCCTCTTTTCCTCTTTCTTTAGGAACCCCGTCTGTCCAAGCTTTGTGGGATGGGGGAGACAGTACCCAAGAGGTCCTACAGACAGGAGACCTTGCTGCAGCATACCGGAGGGCATTAGTCTAGTGCAGATGTAGCTGAATGGGCCTTTTTGGGGTCTCTTTTTTCATGAAATTTTTTAACATTAAAATTTTGAAGTATATCCTGTAACATTGATTTCAGGTATACAACATAATGATTCAATATTTGAGCTTATTGTAAAGTGCTCACTATAATAAATCCAGTTCCCTCTATTCCTATAGAGAGTTAACTTTCAGGATTTAGTCTAAACCATTTTCAGGCATACACTACAGTGTTAGCGCTGTCTGTATGCTATAGATCACATCTGCATGATTTATAACTGGAAGTTTGTATCTCTTGCCCCCATCACCTGCTTTGTGCCCCAGCAACCACCATTCTATTGACTGTGCCTGTGAGTTTTGTTGGTTCGTTTTTTAATTCTACATGTAAGTGGAACCATAGAGTGGCTTCTCTCTCTCTCTCTCTCTTTTCTTTTTTTTTTTTTTGGCTGACTTATTTCACTTAGAATAATTCCCTCAAGGTCTGTTCATGTTGTTGCAAATGGCAGGATCTCATTCCTTATGGCTGAGGAATATTCCATGGTGTATACAGACCACATCTTTATCCATTCATCCGTTGAGGGACATTTCAGTTGTTGCCATATCTTGGCTATGGTGAATAATGCTGCAGCAAACTTCGGGGTGCATATATCACTTCAGATTAGTGTTTTCATTTTCTTCTGAGATAAACACTCAGAATTGCTGCATCATATGGTAGTTGTTCTTTTAAAGTGGCTTTTGTAAATTGTAAATACACATAAGCTTACTATTTTAACCATTTTTTATGTGTACCAGTCAGTGACATTAGGAGCATTTAGTGTTGTGCAACCATGACCACTGTCCCTTTCCAGGGTTTTTTCATCATCCCAAATAGACTCTGTCCCCATTAAACATGAGCTCTTTCACTCTACTCTCTTCTCAGCCCCTGGACATCTCCAGTGTAATTTCTTTGTGAATATGCCTATTCTAGCTACTTTATATACATGGAGCCCAATGTATAAAGCCCAATGGGCTTTCACACCTAGCTCCTTTCATGTAGGGTTGTGTTTTGAAGGTTCATCCATGTTGTCGCGTGTATCAGAATTTCATCTTAAAATTTTTAACTGAAGTGTAGTTGACACACAAGTTACATTAGTTTCAGGTGTAAGAATTTCATTTCTTAAGGTTTAATTTCATTCATTTTATATATATAACACATTTGTTCACATCGTAGTTCAGTTTTTAATTTGAGGGCCCAACTTACTGTTTTCTATGGTGGCTGTACCAACATGTGTGTATGCCTGATATTGCACGATGGTCTCCTTTTCTTCACATCCTTGACAACACTTGTTATTCTTACCTGCTAAATCAGTCTGGCAGGTGTAAGGCAGTGTCTCATTGTGGTTTTGATTTGCATTTCCCTGATGAGTGATGTTGAGCATCTTTTCATGT
This sequence comes from Zalophus californianus, assembly GCF_009762305.2. Classification (NCBI taxonomy): domain Eukaryota; kingdom Metazoa; phylum Chordata; class Mammalia; order Carnivora; family Otariidae; genus Zalophus; species Zalophus californianus. The sequence goes on along the minus strand of NC_045604.1, from coordinate 4,320,325 downwards.
ACCTGTTGGTAGTTTGTAGTTGTCTTTGGAGAAATGTCTATCCAACTCCTCCACCCATTTTTTTTTTTTTTTTGGCAGATTGTTTCTGTGAGTTGAGTTGTAGGAATTCTTTTTTTTTTGGCAGATTGTTTCTGTGAGTTGAGTTGTAGGAATTCTTCATGTATCTTGAATATTAAATCCTTATTGATTATGTGACTTGCAAATATTTTCTCCCGTTTGGAAGGTTGCCTTTTAATGTTTTTGGTGGTTACCTTTGCTGTGCAAACAGTGCCACTTGTTTTTGTTTCTGTTGCTTTTGATTTTGGAGCTGGATCCATGTCACGTGGCTCACCCATCTACGTTTTCTAGCAGTTTTATGGCTTCAGGTATTCATGTCTTTAATCTGTTTTGAGTTAATCTGTGTATGGTGTAGGATAGCAGACTAGTTGCATTCTTTTGCATGTGGCTGTCCAGTTTTCCCAGCACCATTTGTTGAAGACACCAACCCTTTCTACTTGTATATTTTTGCCTCCTTTGTCATAAATTGACTATGCATGGTTTGTCTCGGGGCTTTCTATTCTGTTATGCCAGTACCAAATTGTTTTGATTACTATAGCTTTGTAATAGTTTGAAATCCATGAGCATGATGCCTACAGATTTGTTCTTTAGATGGCTTTTGCCATTTGGGGTCTTTTGTGTTTCCATACCAATTTTAGGATGTCTGTTCTATTGCTGTGAAAAATGCCGTTAGAATTTTGCTAGGGATTGCATTGAATTTATATATTGATTTGGTAATAGGGATATTTTAACAGTATTCTTGTAATCCATGAACATGGACTATATTTTCATTTGTGTCTTCACTTTGTTTTATTAGTGTCTTAGGGTTTTCAGTGTATAGGTCTTTTAACTCCTTGGTTAAATTTATTAAGTATGTTATTTTTTTCTTTTTGATAGTTACAAATGGCATTTTAAAACTTTTCTTAGTTTGTCAATGTATAGAAAAAAAGCAATTTTTGTATATTGATTTTATACTCTACAACTTGATTGGATTTGTTTATTCTAACAGTGTTTTGGCAGAGTCCTTAGGGTTTTCTGTAAAGTTTTTTTTTATTTTAAAGATTTTATTTATTTATTTGACAGAGTAGGAGAGCACAGGCAGCGGGAGTGGGAGAAACAGGCCCCCCCACTGAGCAGGGAGCCCTACATGGGGCCCTATCCCAAGACTCTGGGATCACGACCCAAGCCGAAGGCAGTTGCCTAACCAACTGAGACACCCAGGCGCCCCAGTATAAAGTTTCTTGAGGTAGGCCTAGATCACTATGAACTTCCCTATTAGAACCACTTTCCTGCATCCCATAGATTTTTGGAATTTTGTATATCCTTTTTTACTTAAGGTTTTTAAATTTCTCTGATTTGTTGACCCAGTAGTTGTTCAATAGCATGTTTTTAAATTTCCACATATTTATGATTTTTACAGTTTTCTTTTGATTGCTGGTTTTACGCCAAAGTGGTTGGAAAAGATGTTTTATATGATTTCAATCTTAAATTTATTGAGACTTGTTTTGTGACCTAACAGGCAATCTTTCCTGGAGAGTATTCCATGTACACTTGAATGTGTTTTCCACTTTTTGAAAAAAAAATTTTTATTTTGTTAATCACCATACATTACATCATTAGTTCTTGATGTAGTGTTCCATGATTCATTGTTTGTGCATAAAACCCAGTGCTCCACGCAGAATGTGCCCTCTTTAATACCCATCACCAGGCTAACCCATCCCCCCACCCCCCTCCCCTCTAGAACCCTCAGTTTGTTTTTCAGAGTCCATCGTCTCTCATGGTTCATCTCCCCCTCCGACTTACTCCCCTTCATTCTTCCCCTCCTGCTATCTTCTTCTGTTTTTTTTTCTTAACATATATTGCATTATTTGTTTCAGAAGTACAGATCTGTGATTCAACAGTCTTGCACAATTCACAGTGCTCACCATAGCACATACCCTCCCCAGTGTCTATCACCCAGCCACCCCTTCCCTCCCACCCCCTACCACTCCAGCAACCCTCAGTTTGTTTTCTGAGATTAAGAATTCCTCATATCAGTGAGGTCATATGATACATGTCTTTCTCTGATTGACTGATTTCACTCAGCATAACACCCTCCAGTTCCAGCCACGTCGTTGCAAATGGCAAGATCTCCTTCCTTTTGATGGCTGCACAATATTCCATTGTGTATATATACCACCTCTTCTTGATCCATTCATCTGTCGATGGACATCTTGGCTCTTTCCACAGTTTGGCTATTGTGGACATTGCTGCTATAAACATTGGGGTGCACGTACCCCTTCGGATCCCTACATTTGTATCTTTGGGGTAAATACCCAGTAGTGCAATTGCTGGATCGAATGGTAGCTCTATTTTCAACTGTTTGAGGACCCTCCATACTGTTTTCCAGAGTGGTTGCACCAGCTTTGTATTCCACTTTTGGATGGAACATTCTGTATACATCTATTAAGTCTATCTGGTCTAACATGCCATTTGAGGCTGATGTTTCCCTACTGATTTGATGTCTGGATGATCTATCCATTGATGTAAAGGGGAGTATTAAAATCCCTACTATCACTGTATTGCTGTCAATTTCCCTCTTTAGGTCTGTTAATGCTTTATGTATTTTGGCGCTCCTGTTAGATGCATATATATTTACAAATGTTATGTCATCTTGTTTGACCCCTTTACCATTATGTAATGCTGGATGGGCATTTTGTGGCCCACAGGCTTTATGCAATCTCAGTCAATCCTAATACTACAGTCACATTTTTCCATATATAAATACTGTATCACTCCAACTGTGACGTTGTTTCTCTGGGCATCTATTAGGTAGAACCACATGAAGTTGCTGATATTTGAACATTTTAATGACCAATAGTAAGTTCATGTGGTGCCGCTTAGGATGCACAGCCTTGGAGGTTATTAGAATACTCTGAAGCTCAAATGAAGACAATTTATAATCCAGTAAGCCATTATCTTTACCAAGTTAATGGTTAAAAGTGATCCAGGTCTGTTTTCTTTAGAAGACAGCATTGGGTATCCCTTTGGGCCATGTGAAATGTTCAGGCTGACATTCCAAAGGAACGAATAATTTGCACTTGCAGGCCAAATCTTTCCCCTTTTTTCATCCCAATTCAATCTGAAACTAAATTTTACTGTAGGCTGAAGTAAACTACTTCAAGCTCAGGGATTTGTATTGAATATACCTAAGTAAATTGTAGATAGAGTGGTAGGGGGTAGAGTAGTATTACATGTGTTTTTATCCTGGAAAATTCCTTAGCGGGTTGCACAGGAGGAGTTTTTTTCTGGAGCCAGGTTAGCCCTTATATAGGAAGTACATCCCTCTGCAAATGCAGCAGATGACCCCCCCCCCCCCCCGAGACACACACACACACACACAAAGACTTTAATGTTAGTGATTGCAGCTCTGCTCACTGGACATTTATCATATGACGAGTATATCTGTTATTCTTTAGGTCTTTATTGGCCCTAGGACAACCAGAAGAGTGAGAAATTATGATCGTTAACTCCAGTCTTTCTCAGTTGTGTTTCTGGGCCTTTGTGCTATCCAGATCCTTCCATCTTCCTGGTGGATTTTTAATGGCACAGTGTTTTCTCCAGTTAGGATTTTCTTCCTTTACTCCTGCTGTGCCAGTGTATCTGACAGTTATAAAATGCTCCCAGGGAAGATTACCAGATGTTTCATTTCAGTTAACACCACTAGGTTTGCTAAGAAAAAATATTATGTTGTCACTTATAGACATTCCCAATGGGAATTGACACTTTTTTTTTTTTTAAAGATTTTATTTAGTGAGAGTGCAAGTGGGGGAGGGGAGCAGAGAGGGAGAGCATCTCAAGTAGGCTCCTTGCCGAGCGTGGAGGCCAATGTGGGGCTGAATCCCATGACCCTGAGATCATGACCTTAGCTGAAATCGAGTCAGATGCTCAACTGACTGAGCCATCAGAAAAAGGTTAATCTCTTCTCCAGCTAGAGTGCTTGGGAGGAAAGGTACAGCATCAGTTGGAAGTTGGAGAAAAGCCGAAATTCAGAAGCCATTTAGTTTGTTAATTGTTTACTTGGATGTATTCTTTCCAGTGACAAAACTGTTGGGGTAGGTATTTCATCTGTGCTGCTCAGTTTTGTAGCTCCTATGCCTAGCATAGGACCTGCTACACCATAGATAGGAAATAAATACAAGCTGATTAGATACATGAATGAATAAAATGATTACGTGATAGCAAAATTCTGTGACCAGCCCTGAGAATGTCCCCGTGCTTTGTAGAAATAGGGGGTCTGTAAAAACAAAAACAGCCTTTACTATTATAAAACATCCTTGTCAACACACATTTCTGTAAGTCCCCAATAGGGCTATCTGTGTAGTGGAGCTGAGTATTTTACTCCTACTGTAACTACTGTAACTACTCTCTGGTATTCTTCATGAGCTATGAATCGGTAGGTAATGAGGACAAAATGTTTGGTTTAGTTTACAACTTAGTCTGAACTAAGTCATTTCTTTAGAAGATCGTCTTTTGGGACGATTGGTCAGTGTCTCCTATTTCCATCCCCTTCCCTGTGCTTTTCCCAGGGGTAATGACCAGGTGTGAAGAAAGGGAATGTTAGTAGTCCTCAGTTCCTCTTGGTGTCCTTATTCCTTCCTTCTTCCTCCTCCAGGTGGGTCCCGTAGAAGTTTACAGATGAGTGCACCTGCCTTCTGAACTCCTCTCAGGGCCCAGGGTGACAAAGATTCTCCTTAACCAAACTTTAGTCCTGCGCCCCCTCCCCCTTCTCCAGTAGGCTCTGACTTTGGGCTTCAGTGTCTGTCAGCCCTGCATCACCCAACTTTAGTAAGAATTCTACCAAGTCCCTCAGAAAAGAATTCCCCATCTTTTATATCTGATTGCCCTGGCATGCCTTCATCAAGTCCGTCTAACCAGAATCTCCCCCTGGTGTTTCCTGAATTTTCCACCCCCCCACCCACACCCCACTCTTTGGTTATAAATCCCCCTACCTTGTCCATGCTGTATTAGAAACTGGGCCCTGTTCTGTACTGAGATCTCTTTGCCCTATTCCAATAGTTCTGAGTAAGATCCATTTTTACTGCTTTGACAACTGTCGGGCACTGGTGTTTTGTTTTTTTTTTGACCATCACGGTGCTGTGACTTGGATAAGATCAGATTCATCACTGGACCCCAGGACCTCTCATGCACGTCCCTACCTGTGTACCTTTGAAGCCTTGTCTTTATTCCTGTCTGATTGATCAGGGGTCTATTGGCGAGTGAAGCTTCCGAGCCAGTGCTCTGGATGACAGACCGTTGACAGACTGTGATTCTTAAGATTCTGAGTGTAGTCTGGAAGCTGTGTTAAAGGCCCAGTCGTCTTTGTCTGCAGGGTACCCACTGGGATATCTTTCTTACTGACTCTTTGTTTCGAATAGAGATTCACTCCCTGACTCCTGGGCTTTGTTCTTTGTTTTGAATGGGAATTCACTTTCTGACTCTGTGGGCCAGAGAATTCTTCCTGGCTCTTTGTTTTGAGTGTGGGAACTTACTTTCTGACTTCCTGGGTTAGAAGATTCTTCCTGGCTCTTTCTCAAGTGAGAATTTGTTTTGACTCCTACAGACACTTTTTTTCTTGGATCTTTGTGAGCTCTGTTTGCTCTTTTTGATCCTGCTTCTCCTGCGAGAGTTTCTCAATTGACTGAAGCTCCCTTCTTGAACCTGCTGATTATATGTTCTGCTAACTCTGATTTCTTTCTTGTGGGCATGTTTGCTAAGGATAGTATGGCACTTCAGTGGCTTCTTTGAGAAACTTAAGATCTCCCTAAGCTGGTTCTTTCCCTTCCCAATACTTCCGTTCCGTTCACCACCTTCATTTCCTTCAGCTCCTTTGAATCCTTTGATCTGTCCCCCTTTAACCTCTAATTCCTGCATCCTCTGTCCAACTCTGCTTGGACCTTTTCTGTTGTTACTCACCTCCTCGGGTACTTGAACTTTGTGCTCCCTGTCCCCATTAGGACTCTCAAGGGACTCAGGGACCCCTAAAAGCAATCGCATGAGTTTGAAAAGAAAAGGCAGTTGGAAATAGACTGGATATTTTCTCCACTCAGACTTTGGAGACATCCAGACAGTTGCTTGGGGTACCCTCAGTCTCTTACCTAAAATGTAGTTCAGAGCCTCCATAAGAGGATTTATCAGGGCAAAAGAAAACTTTAATCTCCTCCACAAATGTGGGCAAAAATATTTAACCCTCACATTGAGTAGGTAACTTATTCCATCTGCCAAACAATTGGGATAAAAACACAGAGCGAAGATAAACCAGTGAGGTTTTTCTATTACTATATTTGTTTACCTGACTCATGGCTAAAATTTTAGAAGGAAAGGTATAAGACACACACACACACACACACACACACACACACACACACACACACACACACACACACAATTCTACCCCTGGGTGGTATTACCAATTAGCTTATAAAATCCTATAAAGGAGCTCTATTCAAATTAGCTTAGAGATAAATGAGTGCTTATATAAATTAAATATTCCCCAAACTTCCAGAAATATAGAAGCTAACCCAAATGCTTTTCAGGTTGATATGATTTAAGTTTAATATCATTGATTTAATAAAAACAGCTATTTCTGAATTAGCAGAAAGTATCATATGGGCATATTTTTATTCTACATGTATTTACTAGTCAAGGTGATATTTACTGGATGTACAAGGTTATAAAAATTAAAAATCCAACCTAAAACCAAATGTACAGGTAAAGATGCAGTAAAAATGAATTGCTTGATATCCATTACTTTATCAAACACAGCAACAGAACAAGTATTTGGCTTTTTTCAGTGTTTTGTTTTGCTTTTGTGATACTTCCCTGACATGCATATACTGGAAAAAATAGTTAAGGGGGAAATAACTTGAGATGATGGCTGTCTTTGTTTACTGGTATAATATGTCTCCTAAGAATCATTTCTAAAATCTTTTTGGTAACTTACAACCTTAGAAATATGCTAAGTTAAGAAGTAATACTCACAGGGATGCCTGGGTGGCTCAGTCGTTAAGCGTCTCCCTTCGGCTCAGGTCACGATCCCAGGGTCCTGGGATTGAGCTCCGCATCGGGCTCCCTGCTCGGTGGGAAGTCTGCTTCTCCCTCTCCCACTCCCCCTGCTTGTGTTCCCTCTCTCGCTGTCTCTCTCTGGCAAATAAATAAAATCTTAAAAAACAAAAAGTAATACTCATTAAATATCTTAATCATTTCTAAGATAAACTGATGAAATATTTACTACTGAACACAAATTTAAGTTTATATACTATGGGTTCCTTAATTTTATGTGGTTAGGGAAACGAAACATGGAAAACTGTTAAGCGTGTTGTTTTTTTTTTTTTTGTCACATTGAAAAATGAGGAAGCGTGTACCTATAAAATTGAGGTGGTATAGCCATAAAATATGCTATACTGCTGGTATGTGACAGCTCATGATTGCCCACTTCCTAGTTTTCTCTGTAAAAAGTTAGTAATGATTAAAGTATTATAATCAGCCTATGAAAATAAAGCTACCAAAAATAAGGGAAATTACTTTTTAGGCAAAGTATACAAGAAAAATGGGGTAGGTCTTTAATAAGGGAACTAGGCAAGGTCCAAAGGATGTATTTTCATTAAAGGAAAATGGTACTAATTTTGTGCCAAGGTAAAGCAACTGGTTCAGAATGAGAAAAAGGAAAAATATAGGCGAGAACTCCTGAATATAGCAAATTGTAGAAGGTTTTGAGGAAAAGTAATTTTATGTGGAGTTAAGCTGGGGAAGATTGGATGGATTTATCTGTAGAGTTATAAAGAGTTCAAAAGTATACCTATCCAAAACTAGAATTTGGTTTTCTCTCTGTTAAAATGACAAAGTTTTCTTGCATTATTAGTCTGTTCTTAGTAGATTGTAAGAGGTTTTTCTTACTTTTTAAGTAATCCACGTTGGAAACAAAGATTCTATGTCTTACCAGAATAACTTCTTATGCTTTATGTTAGCCTCATGGGGCATGTTCTTGATTATTTAAGAGAACCAGGTCTTATTACTTTTTAAACAGCTGAGGTTTTTTTATACTTTTGATAATTTTGCCTTCCCCAAATCAAATCCTAAATGAAATCTTCTTGACTTCAAACTGGCTTTGAGATTTCCCAGAGGTACCTTTGAAAAATCTCAAAGGATTTGTTCTCCTACCTTGTAAAAAGAGATGCTAAACTAATTTGGTTTATTTGATACGCTGGATGGCATGGAAAGGCTTTGTCAAATAAGAAAGATACTAGCTTTCCATAGGTTGTATTTGTCTGTGTAAATATTAATATAAATAGTTCAGAAATTGTATGAAGTTACTAGAAATTAATCTGTATTCTCTATCCATGATATGTCCAGTATGTTATCAGCCACATTTTTAGTAATTACCTTAAAATGTCTGTTACAGAAACCAGATATTCTTATCGAGTGAACCCTTATTAGGTCTTAACCATGGCTATTTTAAGTCCACGTCATTCACAGATGGCTTTTATTTTACTCCAGTTTTTCCCTGGAAGCATTTGTAGTTAGCTGTAGGTCAGAATGCTTGGTCTTCTCAGACCCATGGAAAGGACTGTGACAAGTGCTCTGGGCTTACAGGCTTCTGATGGCATTGCTTAAATACCCTTGAGACCACACTACTGGACTGAGGATTTCCAGAACTCTAATAGAGAAACTGATGGATTCATAAAACTGGCAGCCCAAGGAAGAGCAGAACAAGAATTAATTATGAGGGACTGAACGGACTATTGAAGGGACGCTGGTGGGTTTCATTTGGAACCTTGCTAGACTGTTAATGTTCCATTTTCTGGATGTGAGAACTCCTTTTCTTTCTTCTCCAAGGTTACTTGTAACAATTAGATTATGCTTTTGTAAACAAAAATGAAACCTGTATCGTCTGTATCTCCCTATTCCTTCCAGAATTTAGAAAACCTTGAGCATTCTTATTTTTTGTGGCAATGTTATTTGCTTAAATTCAATAAGAATCTGTTCTCCTTGTAACAGGACATAATTAGAGATGCTGGTTATATTTAGGCTTAAACTGGAATGTCCTATTTGAAAATGGTACATAGAATCAGATCTGGCCACACAGTGTTAAGAAACTAAAGTTGACTTTATGGAGCTAGTGCTTACAGAGTCTTCTGGGGAAAATCAGCTTGGTATCTGGCTTATAATAGGGTTTCCAGCCTTACCAGGTAAGTTAAGGAAGGTCACTTCCCAGCAAGCTCAGCAAGCTTAGGATATTTTGAAGAGAGGAATCTATCCATATCTATAGGTACTGAAGGTGAACTTGGGTGGTGAGTTCTCGGCTTGGGTACCAAGACTTGAGTCTTTTGAAAGTCTGTGGGTCCTTATGAGAAGTTCCAGCAAAGCAAACTCCAAAAGGCTTATGTAGTCAATGTCCATTCTTGTTCCATTTACATGAATAATCAGATCAAATCTAATGAAACCAGACTTCCTTTAAAAACAGGAAATCCAAGAGGGAGGTAACTATAGAGAAAATTTTCTGTTTCAACAGAAAACCATAACCTGCTCTTGTGGATTATTAGATTTTAGCTCTGTTCATGGTCTTTGAGACTTCATCTGTAAAATGGATTGGATCCTGCCATTTTGCCCATTTTTCCAGCCCTCACCAAATTCTCAGTTCTTCTAGTTTTCTCCAATGTCTGCCTCCAATTCTCCAAACTAATGTTTCCATTTTTTTCTTCTACTCTACTGGCCTGACAACTGAGATCCTTCCTGGGGCTAGGTAAGGAAGTCCTACAGACTAAAGCTGAATGCTTCTGTGCTCTGCTCTGAGGGAAGACCATGCTTGTGACACTGATGTCTGTGCTGTCACTAAAGATACTCAGACTGCAAACCAGCAAGTCTATTGGGTTGCTGCTGCCAGCCTCGCCTCTCACCTCGCCTCGTGCAATGCATCATGCCCAACGATGCAGTCTTCTCCACTGGTTGCCTGCACTTATGAACTGGGTTTCTTCTCTTTTCATAAGATCAACCTTCATTTAGTTGTAGGACTTGTATCATTCAGCAGATGTTTCCTACCAAGTCCCTGCAGATGGTCTAGCTGGTCCTTCATGAACAAAAGGCAACTGAACAAGAATGGCCTCATGTTGTTTAATGGAAAAGAAATGTCTATGCTCTTCTTGACCAGACTTGAGTTAGGCTCTTTCAAGCCCTCTTCTCCACTAGGCTTTGACCTTGGGCTTGTGTCTGTCATTGTAGAGCCTGAAATTCACCCAATTTTAGAAGGAATCTTCACTGTCCACCCTTGGTATTTGACCACCTTGGTTTGCCTCCAGCAAGATTCCGGTCAAGTCTGTTGAACCAGAATCTCCCCTATCTCTGAGGTTTATGCATAATAATTTTCCTTTCCCTGACCACTACCCTGCCCCTTGTTCCTGCTGTATTCAGAATTGAGCCCAATTCTAGACTGAGATCTCTTTCCCCTCTTCCAGTAGTTCGGAGTAAGATCTGTTTTCTGCTTTGACAGTCAGGCTCTGGTTTTCCCTTGACAGGGGGAACTTCTGTGTCTTGTCTCATTTTGAAACAAAGATCACAAAGTAAGCTAAATTTCCAGGTCCATCTTCTTAACCAAGCTGAGCCACCAAATTCATTTTGATAGGACAATTCCAGTGATGATGTAGGCATCCCAGAAAGAGTTATATGGACACATACACCACATATATTCTGCTTTCTTTTCAGTTGTTCTTTATTGTCATACAAGGAATCTCAAGCATTCTATATAATGTAGTACATATTAACTACAAACTGTTGGAACTCTGTTGTCATCACTCGGGGATCCAGGCTGATGGGTTATCTTCTATGCGCACCAGAATGGATCTTACCTATGTGAGTGGGAGAGAACTTCTGGGAATCTCATACCCACTCTGAAATAAGTCAGCAAGAACGTGTGACACAATACTTCTTATAGTCAGTAAACTAGTAACAGGGCCCTGAGTTCTGGCAAGAGGGCTTAGAAGTATGTTCTTTGAAGAAGAGTACAAGACATAGATGAGCATCAGTATTATCCATGATAGTCTTGTTAGAGGAAACTTTTTAAAATGTGTTTATTGTTATGTTAATCACCATACATTACATCATTAGTTCTTGATGTAGTGTTCCATGATTCATTGTTTGTGCATAACACCCAGTGCTCCACGCAGAATGTGCCCTCTTTAGTACCCATCACCAGACTAACCCATCCCCCCACCCTCCTCCCCTCGAGAACCCTCAGTTTGTTTTTCAGAGTCCATCATCTCTCATGGTTCGTCTCCCCCTCCGACTTACTCCCCTTCATTCTTCTCCTCCTGCTATCTTCTTCTTTTTCTTTTTTCTTAACATATGTTGCATTATTTGTTTCAGAAGTACAGATCTGTGATTCAACAGTCTTGCACAATTCACAGCACTCACCATAGCACAAACCCTACCCAATGTCTATCACCCAGCCACCTCATCCCTCCCACCCGCCACCACTCCAGCAACCCTCAGTTTGTTTCCTGAGATTAAGAATTCCTCATATCAGTGAGGTCATATGATACATGTCTTTCTCTGATTGACTTATTTCACTCAGCATAACACCCTCCAGTTCCAGCCACGTCGTTGCAAATGGCAAGATCTCCTTCCTTTTGATGGCTGCATAATATTCCATTGTGTATATATACCACCTCTTCTTGATCCATTCATCTGTCGATGGACATCTTGGCTCCTTCCACAGTTTGGCTATTGTGGACATTGCTGCTATAAACATCGGGGTGCACGTACCCCTTCGGATCCCTACATTTGTATCTTTGGGGTAAATACCCAATAGTGCAATTGCTGGATCGTATGGTAGCTCTATTTTCAACTGTTTGAGGAACCTCCATACTGTTTTCCAGAGGGGTTGCACCAGCTTGCATTCCCACCAACAGTGTAGGAGGGTTCCCATTTCTCCGCATCCCCGCCAACACCTGTCGTTTCCTGACTTGTTAATTTTAGCCATTCTGACAGGTGTGAGGTGGTATCTCGTTGAGGTTTTGATTTGGATTTCCCTGATGCCGAGCGATGTTGAGCACTTTTTCATGTGTCTGTTGGCCATTTGGATGTCTTCTTTGGAAAAATGTCTGTTCATGTCTTCTGCCCATTTCTTAATTGGATTATTTGTTCTTTGGGTGTTGAGTTTGATAAGTTCTTTATAGATTTTGGATACTAGCCCTTTATCTGATATGTCATTTGCAAATATCTTCTGCCATTCTGTCGGTTGTCTTTGATTTTGTCGACTGTTTCTTTTGCTGTGCAAGGGCTTTTTATCTTGATGAAATCCCACTAGTTCATTTTTGCCCTGGCTTCCCTTGCCTCTGGCGATGTTTCTAGGAAGAAGTTGCTGTGGCTGAGGTCGAAGAGGTTGCTACCTGTGTTCTCCTTTAGGATTTTGATGGACTCCTGTCTCACGTTTAGGTCTTTCAACCATTTGGAGTCCATTTTTGTGTGTGGTGTAAGGAAATGGTCCAGTTGCATTCTTCTGCATGTGGCTGTCCAATTTTCCCAACACCATTTGTTGAAGAGACTGTCTTTTTTCCATTGGACATTCTTTCCTGCTTTGTCGAAGATTAGTTGACCATAGAGTTGAGGGTCCATTTCTGGGCTCCTGATTCTGTTCCATTGAGCTATGTGTCTGTTTTTGTGCCAGTACCATACTGTCTTGATGATGACAGCTTTGTAATAGAGCTGGAAGTCCGGAATTGTGATGCCGCCAGCTTTGCTTTTCTTTTTCAAGATTCCTATGGGTATTCGGGGTCTCCTCTGGTTCCATACCAATTTTAGGATTATTTGTTCCATTTCTTTGAAAAAAGGGGATGGTATTTTGATGGGGATTGCATTGAATGTGTAGATTGCTCTAGGTAGCATTGACATCTTCACAATGTTGGTTCTTCCAATCCATGAGCATGGAACGTTTTTCCATTTCTTTGTGTCTTCCTCAGTTTCTTTCACGAGTATTTTATAGTTTTCTGAGTACAGATCCTTTGCCTCTTTGGTTAAATTTATTCCTAGGTTTCTTATGGTTTTGGGTGCCATTGTAAATGGGATCGACTCCTTGATTTGTCTCTCTTCTGTCTTGTTGTTGGTGTATAGGAATGCCACTGATTTCTGTGCATTGATTTTATAGCCTGCTACTTGACTGAATTCCTGTATGAGTTCCAGCAGTTTTGGGGTGGAGTCTTTTGGGTTTTCCACATACAGTATCATATCATCTGCAAAGAGTGAGAGTTTGACTTCCTCTTTGCCGATTTGGATGCCTTTGATTTCTTTTTGTTGTCTGATTGCTGTGGCTAGGACTTCTAATACTAGGTTGAATAGCAGTGGTGAGAGTGGACATCCCTGCCGTGTTCCTGACTTTAGGGGAAAAGATCTCAGCTTTTCCCCATTGAGAATGATATTGGCTGTAGGTTTTTCATAGATGGCTTTTAAGATACTGAGGTACGTACCCTCTATCCCTATACTCTGAAGAGTTTTGGTCAAGAAAGGATGCTGTACTTTGTCAAATGCTTTTTCTGCATCTATTGAGAGGATCATATGATTCTTTTTCTTTCTTTTGTTAATGTATTGTATCACGTTGATTGATTTGCGGACGTTGAACCAGCCTTGCAGCCCAGGGATAAATCCCACTTGGTCATGGTGAATAATCCTTTTAATGTACTGTTGGATCCTATTGGCTAGTATTTGGTGAGAATTTTTGCATCCATGTTCATCAAGGATATTGGTCTGTAATTCTCCTTTTTGATGGGGTCTTTGTCTGGTTTTGGGATCAAGGTAATGCTGGCCTCATAAAATGAGTTTGGAAGTTTTCCTTCCATTTCTATTTTTTGGAACAGTTTCAGGAGAATAGGTATTAATTCTTCTTGAAATGTCTGATAGAATTCCCCTGGGAAGCCATCTGGCCCTGGGCTTTTGTTTCTTGGGAGATTTTTGATGACGCTTCAATTTCCTTAGAGGTTATAGGTCTGTTCAGGTTTTCTATTTCTTCCTGGTTCAATTTTGGTAGTTGATACAGCCCTAGGAATGTACCCATTTCTTCCAGGTTATCTAATTTGCTGGCATAGAGTTGCTCATAATATGTTCTTATAATTGTTTGTATTTCTTTGGTGTTGGTTGTGATCTCTCTTCTTTCATTCATGATTTTGTTGATTTGTGTCATTTCTCTCTTCTTTTTGATAAGTCTGGCCAGGGGTTTATGAATCTTGTTAATTCTTTCAAAGAACCAGCTCCTAGTTTCGTTGATCTGTTCTACTGTTCTTTTGGTTTCTAGTTCGTGGATTTCTGCTCTGATCTTTATTATTTCTCTTCTCCTGCTGGGTTTGGGCTTTATTTGCTGTTCTTTCTCCAGCTCCTTTAGGTGTAGGGTTAGGTTGTGTATCTGAGACCTTTCTTGTTTCTTGAGAAAGGCTTGTATTGCTATATACTTTCCTCTCACGACTGCCTTTGCTGTATCCCAAAGATTTTGAACAGTTGTGTTTTCATTTTCATTGGTTTCCATGAATTTTTTTTAATTCTTCTTAATTTCCTGGTTGACCCATTCATTCTTTAGTAGGATGCTCTTTAGCCTCCATGTATTTGAGTTCTGTCCGACTTTGCTCTTGTGATTGAGTTCTAGTTTCAAAGCATTGTGGTCTGAAAATATGCAGGGAATATCCCAATCTTTTGGTGCCGGTTGAGATCTGATTTGTGACCTAGGATGTGATCAATTCTGGAGAATGTTCCACGGGCACTAGAGAAGAATGTGTATTCCGTTGCTTTGGGATGGAATCTTCTGAATATGTCTGTGAAGTCCGTTTGGTCCAGTGTGTCATTTAAAGTCTTTATTTCCTTGTTGATCTTTTGCTTAGATGATCTGTCCATTTCAGTCAGGGGGGTGTTAAAGTCCCCCACTATCATTGTTTTGTTGTCAATGTGTTTCTTCGCTTTTGTTATTAATTGCCTTATATAATTCGCTGCTCCCATGTTAGGGGCATAGATATTTACAATTGTTAGATCTTCTTGTTGGATAGACCCTTTAAGAAGGATATAGTGTCCTTCCTCATCTCTTATTACAGTCTTTGGTTTAAAATCTAATTCGTCTGATATAAGGATTGCCACCCCAGCTTTCTTTTGGTGTCCATTAGATGATAAATGGTATTCCACCCCCTCACTTTCAATGTGGGGGTGTCTTTGGGTCTAAAATGAGTCTCTTGCAGACAGCATATGGATGGGTCTTGTTTTTTAATCCAATCTGATAGCCTGTGTCTTTTGATTGGGGCATTGAGCCCATTTACATTCAGGGTAACTATTGAAAAGTATGAATTTAGTGCCATTGTATTGCCTGTAAGGTGACTGTTACTGTATGTTGTCTGTGTTCCTTTCTGATCTTTGCTGCTTTTAGGCTCTCTCTTTGCTTAGAGGACCCCTTTCAGTATTTCTTGGAGGGCTGGTTTCGTGTTTGCAAATTCCTTTAGTTTTTGTTTGTCCTGGAAGCTTTTTATCTCTCCTTCAATTTTCAATGGGAGTCTAGCTGGATATAGTATTCTTGGCTGCATATTTTTCTCATTTAGTGCTCTGAAGATATCATGCCCGTCCTTTCTGGCCTGGCAGGTCTCTGTGGATAGGTCTGTTGCCAATCTAATGTTTCTACCATTGTAGGTTACATATCTCTTCTCCTGAGCTGCTTTCAGGATTTTCTCTTTGTCTCTGGGACTCGTAAGTTTTACTATTAGTTGTCGGGGTGTTGACCTATTTTTATTGATTTTGAGAGGGGTTCTCTGTGCCTCCTGGATTTTGATGCCTGTTTCTTGCCCCACATTAGGGAAGTTCTCTGCTATTATTTGCTCCGATATACCTTCTGCCCCTCTCTCTCTTTCTTCTTCTTCTTCTGGGATCCCAATTATTCTACTGTTGTTTCGTCTTATCGTGTCACTTATCTCTCGAATTCTGCCCTCGTGATTCTGTAGTTGTCTCTCTCTCTTTTTCTCAGCCTCTTTATTTTCCATCATTTGGTCTTCTATATCGCTGATTCTCTCTTCTGCCTCATTTATCCTAGCAGTTAGTGCCTCCATTTTTGATTGCACCTCATTAAGAGCCTTTTTGATTTTGACTTGGTTAGATTTTAGTTCTTTTATTTCTCCAGAAAGGGTTTCTCTAATAACTTCCACGCTTTTCTCAAGCCCAGCTAGTATCTTTAAAGTCATGATTCTGAACTCTTGGTCCGACATTGTACTAATGTCCGTATTGAGTAGGTCCCTGGCTGATGGTACTATCTCTTGTTCTTTTTGCTGAGGTGATTTTTTTCGTCTTGTCATTTTGTCCAGAGGAGAATAGATGAATGAGAGAACAGAATGCTAACAGTTTAACAACTACCCCAGCAAATATACTCTATACAAATCAGAAAAGACCTGAAACCAGGGGAAAAGAAAGGGAAAGAAAGAAAAAAAGAAAAAGATAAATACAAAAACAGAACAATACGAAAAAAACTGAATATGATCAAATATGATCAGGCTAGTGCATAGATCAGTGCCACACACTAGATTTTGGGCGTATTTTGGTCTTTAGAAAAAAGTGCCTCCTAAAATTTTAAAGGAAGAAAGACTTATATATGTACAAAATAAGGGTTGATACAATGAAGGGATGGAAGATGACTGTAAAGATGAAAATTATAAAAGATCTTATAAAAGGAAGTGATAAGTTGTTTGAAAAAAGAAAGAAGATTTAAAAAAAAGAAAAAAAAAGAATGTGATCAGGCAGGAGACTAGAACAAAGCCATACACTAGTGATTTAGGGTATATTTTGATCTGTTAGAAGAAACTGTATCTCAAAATTTTTTAAAGAGAGAACAACTTATATATATATGCCAAAAATAAGGGTAACTACTATGAAGGGATAAAATATGACTCTAAAAATGAAAAATAAAAAATGTTTTTTTTTAAAAAAGGGATTGATAAGATGTTGGTTGAAAAAGGGAAAAGGAAAAATTAAAAAAAACCCTTTAAAAAATTAACTTTGAAAAACTAATGAATCATGGTAAAAATAGCCATGAATTCTACGTGCAGTATTCCCCTAGCACTGGAGTTCTCCCGTTCTCCTTGATCGGTAAACTTGGTCTTGGCTCGCTGGCTGTTCGTGCTGATCTTCTGGGGGAGAGGCCTGTTGCTGTGGTTCCCAAATGTCTTTGCCGGAGGCGGAATTGCCCCGCCCTTGTGAGTCCGGGCTAAGCAAGCTGCTCCGGTTTGCTCTCAGGAGCTTTTGTTCCCTGCAAGCTCTCCGTACAGCTTTGGAGGACCAGGGTGAAAATGGTGGCCTCCCAATCTCCGCCCCAGAGGAGGCAAGAACTCGGGGCCCTGCTCCTCAGTGCGCCCCCAGAGAAAAGCAGTCAGTCACTCCCGTCTCCCCGGTCTCCGGCCGCACTCCGTGCTCACCCGGCCTGTGACCGAGCGTTTCTATCTCTGGCACCCGACCCCGTGTGGAGTCTCCAAACCCAGCAGATCCCTGTGGTGCACTCCCGTGCCGCTCCTCCCGGGGGAGGAAGGGGAGTCTCCCCGGATCTGCCGCTTGTTGGGTCCCTGCTGGAGGAGCAGTGGCCCGAGTGGGCCGCGGATCACAGTTTATGGCAACCCCGAGCTGAGAGCCCGCGCCTCGGCTCCGTCTCTGCAGCCGGCTTCCCTGCTCTGATACCTGGGAGCTCTGCCGCACTCAGGCACCCCCGGTCTTTCTGTGACCCCGAGGGTCCTGAGACCACACTGTCCCGCGAGGATTCCACCCCCTGCTTAGCCACTGGAGTGACGTCCCTCAGCAGAGCCAACTTCTAAAAGTTCCGATTTTGTGCTCCGCGGCTCTAGCACTTGCCAGAAGCAGCCGACGGAGGCCCCCTCCCCCGCCGTCTGTCCTCCCGAATATCGCCTCGGATTCACTTCTCCGCACGTCCTACCTTCCAGTAAGTGGTCGCTTCTCTGTTCAGAGAGTTGTTGCTACTCTCCTCTTCGATCTCCTGTTGAGTTCGTAGGTGTTCAGAATGGTTTGATCCCTATTAGCTGAATTATTGGTATCAGACGAAATCCAGGTCTCCTACTCCTCTGCTGTCTTGCTCCTATCTCTCTAGAGGAAAGTTTTTGTCTGCCTAATAAGTTCATCTTACTAGAGCATATATGCCCTGGAACAATCTATCATGTGGCTTAGTCCCACATGGGGGAGGCTGCTGAGGGGAGATACTTTAAAAGAGAAACTAAAATGCGTAATGTTTGCAAAAATTATCTCTATTACATTTGTTAAATAGAAGAGAATCATACCTGGGTTTTTTTTTAATATTCAATGTATAAAATTATGGAGATGTATCCTAAATGGAAAATACATAGTTAGGAAATAGCCTTCCTTTCCTATCAACAAAACACCTGCCTGACTGTCTTGCTCCCCTTACCCATTCTCTTACCATTCAGTGGGGAGGCTCATGGGGCTTATGAGAAACCATGCAGCAGCTCTTCCTTAGCACTCAGGAAATCTTCATAGGCTCCAATGCTTGATCATCTGTTTCTGGAGTCTTTTGTTTTCATTACATTGTTCTGTGCCTTTCATCTGCACTTATAAATGGTCTCTTTGCTTGGTTTCAGCAGTTTCTTGTTAAAACTCTGGGTTTATCCAGATTTCTTTCTTAACTGGCTCCATTGTGTGCAAACTAGGACCAATGTGTCTATGCTGTACTTATCTGGGACTCTCCCTAAGTACAGCATCTTTTGCTCTTTTCCATTTGGTAAAGGAGTTAACAGATGAAACCCACTCTCACTGGGCACTAACAACATGATAGTGTGTCATGTGCTTTAGGTAAAAACAGAAATTATAGTAATACAAGTAATATTATTGTATTATATATTGTATTATATAATGTATTATACTAATATTATAACATAATAGATATGTATTGAGTACATAGTCAGTGGCTGAACATCCTGGACACATAGACTTTGGCCAGGTAGTCACATCCTGCAAGATCCTGTATTCCATGCTGAGATGTTTGGCTTCTATCATAAGGACCTGGGGATCTTCCAAGGATTTTAAGCAAAGGTACCATGAGTCTTCTGCTTGTGATATTTTTGGATGACATAGGAACGCTGGCAGGATCAACGGGTGTTGGAGAATATTCCAGGGGTCTTGAACCATGTGGCCCCAGATAGCTGTGCTCCCATACTTTTCAGGCTTGTATCTTATTAGAAGAGATGTGGGGTTGTGCCCAGGAAGGAGCAGTAGTTCTTAGTAGAGCAGCCCCAGACCTGTTAGACCTTTCTGTTTCTGTCAGCTGTGACCTGGAAGTCCAACTTAACAGGTCTTCAACTAAGTTCCTTAGAAATAAATAGTTGAGTAAGAATAAACTCCTTTGAATGGATAGTAGAAAAGCTGCACCTAGTAATCAACCCTTTATTTTTTTTCTCCTACAACCAAGTTTTATTTTTGTTACATCCCAGTGGTTCCCTGTTTTATGAATAATAGAAAAATTTAAAAATGTGACCCCTAAATAGTAGTTACGTGGGGCCATGAAAGATGCTGAACAAATGCTAGGAGGCATTATCCTTCTGTTATCAATGAAGCAGTTCAATAGATAGGAAATTCAAAGAAAACAGGAATAGCCCTAGGGCATGAAGCGTCATTGTCTTCAGAGCTGGTCTTTTCTGTCGGTGACTTTCCTTCCCAGTAACTTTGTCCTATGGGAGGAGAGCTTCAGCTCCACTTCTGGAGCTCTGTGAGCATGTTCTCCTGCATCTCCTGGCTCAGGGCTGGCCAGTCTGGGGTACGGGCTTTGGTGTAGATACCCCAGTTTACAAACTGGATCTCTTTTGGGGATGGTGCAGAGTCCCCCCTGTACAAATCCCAGTCTCTGTCACAAAGGAGGTCTTTCCTCACACCTCCCACCATAGGAATCCTGCTCCTTCCCCAGGACAGTCTTGGGGGTGAGCTCCCCCAGGGGAACCCTACCTCAGCCACTTTCTCACCAAGACTTTAGTTGACCCAGAGCTCAGCAGTGTCCACGGGGGACTCCCACCCAACTGGCACAGGTAGGGGGGGACGGGGAACTTTCCTGGGAAAAAGTCTCGCTTCTGCAGAGGGGTCCCTGATGCCAAGATCCGCATCTTTGACCTGGGGTGGAAGAAGGCAAAAGTGGATGAGTTCCCACTATGTGGCCACATGGTGTCAGATGAATATGAGCAGCTCTCCTCTGAAGCCCTGGAGGCTGCCCGTATTTGTGCCAACAAGTACATGGTGAAAAGCTGTGGCAAAGATGGTTTTCACATCCGAGTGCGGCTCCATCCCTTCCATGTCATCCGTATCAGCAAGATGTTGTCCTGTGCTGGAGCTGACAGGCTGCAGACAGGTATGCGGGGTGCCTTTGGAAAGCCCCAGGGCACAGTAGCCAGGGTCCACACTGGCCCAGTCATCACGTCCATCCGTACCAAGCTGCAGAACAAGGAACATGTGCTTGAGGCCCTACGCAGGGCCAAGTTCAAGTTCCCTGGCCGCCAGAAGATCCACATCTCCAAGAAGTGGGGCTTTACTAAGTTTAATGCGGATGAATTTGAAGCCATGGTGGCTGAAAAGCGGCTTATCCCAGATGGCTGTGGGGTCAAATACATCCCTAATCGTGGCCCCTTGGACAAATGGAGGGCTCTGCACTCATGAGAATCTCGGCACTGCCCCCTCCCTCTTTATGGCCACCAATAAAACCTACTTCCTGTCAAAAAAAAAAAGGGGGCGCCTGGGTGGCTCAGTTGTTAAGCATCTGCCTTCGGCTCAGGTCATGATCCCGGGGTCCTGGGATCGAGCCCTTCATCTGGCTCCCTGCTCCGCGGGAAGCCTGCTTCTCCCTCTCCCACTCCCCCTGCTTATGTTCCCTCTCTCGCTGTGTCTCTGTCAAAAAAATAAATAAAATCTTAAAAAAAAAAAAAATGACGGGGAACTTTCCCCAGGACGGGGAACTCCTCATCGACCTCAGAGACAATCTTGTCACCCCCCCATTGATGACCTTGTACTCTCAGCCCAGGCTTAAAAAATGGTCCCCTCGTTGCTCTTGCCCTGGGTGCTGCAGGAGAAGAGGCCGTGGGCACGGGAGGGGTCAGCCGAAGCTGGGGGGGGTCTAGGGGGAGTGCTGCAGAGGCTTCTCCACCTGTGTGATCAAGCTGAACGTGAGCATTACCTCAGGACACTCACGGTGAGCTTCGGTATCCATCTGGGGTGATGCCGCCTTAGCATTCGTTCAGGCACATGCTCCGTACATGCAGTTTTTGTGAGTGTCTCCCGTGGCGTGGGGTATGTAGATTTTGCAGATGAGAGGGACTATTTTGATGGGCTGTGTCCAGTGACCTCCCATCTCCTTGAAGTTAAACCTCCCGTATTGGAGTTGTGATGACTCCATCTAGTTCTTTTCTTCAGGTTTCAAACAAATTCCTTAAATTTGTCCATGTATTCCACTTCCTTAATCCTGTTAAGCTGCTTTCCATCTCCCTGTGATCCCAGTCCCCCTGACCCATCCCCCTTTTTCATTTTGGCCAGCACTTTATCCCCTTCATCTTCCCTCCCAACCTCCTGGGATGGGTTGTCCAGATTCAGTAACCACTGTCCAGAATCTCGTCTCCTAGTCTAATCCTCAGAGCCGCTCAGGCCCTAAGTGCCACTTCCTGGAGGCGGTTCCCCACACTGTCATTCCTCCGACCACCTGAGTGAGGTTTATGGTGGGAACTTAGTTACCACCAGGCTTAGTTACCTTAGGATTCTTGAATGAAATACAGACTCATTGTCCTGGGATCTAGAGCCAGCCATGATTCTTTCCCAATCTACTGGTCTTGTCTTACTCCCTCCACAAATCCCATTGCACCCTCAGACTCTACTTGTGGGCATGTGCCCGAGTCTCTCCTTTGAATCCTAATTCATTTTCCCTAGCTGAAGTGGCTTTCAGATTATCTCTGCTTCTCAAACCTCCAGGGGCTAAGTCTATCCCTTATGCTGCCTGCTTCATGAAGTCTCTCCTGACCTCCTGATAAGAGAGGATGTTTCAATCTTCTGAAAGCCACAGTGATGAAGGGCAAAGATTTTGGAATCAGACAAATGTGGATTCCAAATCCAGTGCTCTTTTTCTAAATGTGAAAACTTAAGCATTCAAGCTTTGAGCATCTATATTTCCTCATGTGTAAAATGGTAATATAACCGCTCACATTCCTGGGGCTTTAGTGGCTAGTAAACGCATACTAAAGTACTTAGCACGGTGCTTTACACAGAGTATTTGAAAAAATCATTGTTATTATGACATTTTATGGTATACGGTATTCTGTCTCATTACAGATATTTGTGTATTCATCCAAACACCCAGACGGAACCTTATAAAAGATGCTGTTTTTTCTTTCCCTGCGTCCCATCCATTGCTTAATATTTTGCTTCATGTATACTAGTGACACGGGAGGTGTTTGTTGGATGAAACAAGCCATGATGAAAACTTGTGTAGAGTTTTTAAAAAGTGGAGAGACAAGGGAAAAGAAGGGAAAATACTTTGAGTCCAAGCACATTGCTATACTTCCTCCCATGGATTAAAGATTCTTACCAGAGAATAGTATGAATGCCTAATATTTAGAATTCCTCATCATGAATCAAATTACCATGTAGTTTGTGGAAAAAACACCCCAAAGAAATATGGTTCTTTTCTTCTTTTTCCTTTTCCTTACTGAGAGATTTAGAATTATGGCATAAGACGGGACCAGAGAAGGAAGACACACTCGGGGGAGGGAATACTTAGGGAAGTGGGGTGACTCAGAGCAATTGAGAGGACAAAGGGAGGGGTCTGGCAGGGAGTAGGAGCCAGTTCTGGAGCTGGGAGGTGGAGCAGGGGAGGAGGGGGGGGTGCTGGGCAGAAAGGGAAGTTGGTTACCGGCAAGGGAGTTGATTCCCATTATCTTTAATATATTTTCTTATTGTATCTGCATTCTCACTGTTAAAAAGGAGAGATTGATATGGAAGTGGAGAACCTCGGAGTTAGCCTGTGGTGTTAGATGAGAATTTGTGGTTTTGCTGTGAATTCCTTGCCTACTAGACACTGTATATCACTAAGAGGAACCAGGGATCCTTGGAGAAGTGGCTAATTCCGGGTCTGGGGCGGGGAAAGTAGAAGATGAAACTGGATCACTGTTTTGTGCCAGGAAGGAAGGAAATGATCAGATAATGAGATCTGTCGGAAGAACACCAGAGCCCAGAGTGAAGGGGATCTCACCGACCACACTGGGAATAATTTGAGAATCAATATAAATAATGGAAGTAATTATAGCCCATTGAATAAAAGAGTAAACGATAAATCTAAAATGATATAGATGAATAAATAAGCTTGAAGAATAGGATATTTATATAGTTTCAAACTACATCTTTGCAAAATACTAATTTAAGAGTGACTGCAAAGTAGAGAACCATGATTTATACCACCTTAAGCAGTCCAACAGAGCATCATTAAAAATGGGATCTTTCAGAATCTGTGCCTTTCCATAGCGTGTGGTGAAGGAGCCTAGCATACTCCATCTTGCCAGAGACATGACCTGAGTCTAGTCATGAAAAGAACATTAGACAAAACAGACTTTAAAGATCTTCAACAAAATAACTGGCCTGTAACCTTTGGAAGTGTCCAGGTCCTGAGAGACAAGGAGAGACTAAAGAACTGTTCTAGATAAAAGGAGGTTAACAACCCATGCTAGTGAATGTGAAGCCTGAGTCTGCACTGGATTGCCTTTTTTTTTTTTTTTTTAAGATTTTATTTATTTATTTGACAGAGACACAGGGAGAGAAGGAACCACAAGCAGGGGGAGTGGGAGAGGGAGAAGCAGGCTTCCCGCTGAGCAGGGAGCCCAATGCGGGGCTTGATCCCGGGACCCTGGGATCATGACCTGAGCTGAAGGCAGACTCTTAACAACTGAACCACCCAGGCGCCCCTGCAGTGGATTGCTTTAAAAATGTGATCAAACACTTAGCAAAACATTGAATGGGATCTGAGAATTAGATGATAGTGAATCAGTGTTCATTTCTTGATGTGGGTGCTTGTTTTGTGGTGAGTGCCATTGTTTCTGTGAAGTACTGGAGTATTTGAAGGTGGTGAGCCCTGTATCAATAGCCTGCTTTCTGATAGTTCCAGGTCTTTGTACTGCACCTTCAACTTCTCTGTGAATTTGAGGGGGGAAAAGTGTGAAGAATTTGGAGAAAGTGGCACTTCATCCTGCCTGGGATGATGATTGAGCCATGGTCAAGGGGAAAGAAAGATGAATGAATTGGGTCTTGGAAAATGGGGATGACTATTTAGCCTTTTTTTTTTTTAAGATTTTATTTATTTTGACAAAGAACAAGAGAGAGAGAAAGCACAAGGAGGGGAACATCAGGCAGAGGGAGAAGCATGCTCCCCACTGAGTTTATAGGCATTCCTTCTCTTATAGACAGCTTCAGAACCAGGGGTCCAGTGTGCAGGTCATGTGCTACCTGTTCTAAGCTTCAGTCCTATCTGGAGAGATGTAGGTAATTGTAAGATTGCACATTCTGGAGAAGGTACCAGGTTTTTTGTTTTTTGTTGGCGATGCTATCAGATTAGATTTGAGAGATGTTGGGGTTGCCTGTATGTCCTTGAGCAGGCTCTAGTCCCATTTGGGTTGGGATCTCTTGTTCTGGGATGGGAAACCACAAAGACAGACCAATTGAGCTCATGTCTTAAAAGCTCAGCCTTGCAGATTCTTTCCTATCATCCTATGATCGAGTGTTTTTCTTCCACTGCCTTCAGATTTTTAAAGAGATCACTCTATCCATCCCTGGCATTTTAGAGTATTTGTTTCAGGGTCTCTGGAGAAGAGACCATAGGGTTCTGTTTATTTTCTGCAAGAGTAATTTATATGTAATATCAATTTTCAGGATATTGGCCTAAATTGCAGTTCTAAAATTCTTTCCCTTTCCCTAACAGGTTCACTGAGATTTAAACAATAGATAGATGATTTGTTGTAAGTATAAAATTCTGTAGTAGTTTCTTTCCTTACAAATGCAATTCTCTTTGCAACTTTGAACTTTTTTCTCTTTTATTTGGAGTACAATCTTCATGACTAAAACATTGGCAGTGCTAACTCTTCATTATGTTAGCCTGTTGTGGTGTTTTTATTTTCCCAAGAGGAGTATCTGCAAATACATTTATCTCTCGTCTTTCATTGTCTCAGTGTTTTCTTCATCGTGTTGACTTTAAAAAAAAAATTATTGGATGGCTGCTGCTTATCACAGAGCTGATACCAAGATAATTTTAAGTGATTTGTCCAGAACTACATGTTTTGATGTTGAAAGATTCCAGATCAGTTTCTGGATATCTCAAGCCCCAGACAATTCCCGTGTTTCTTACATTCTAATGAGCCCCCAAAGAATTGTGGGTCTAGCAGTGACAGATTTGCAGAGACAGTCTAATTTGTGGTTGGGAATCTTTTTAAAAATGAACTTTGAGGTACAAAACATTACAATATTACCTAATATGATACAATAGCATGCTATACAATATAAATAATGTAATAAAATGCACCAATTTTAAGTATACATTTTGTTGAGTTTTGATGAATTTATACATCTTATAACTACCACCATAATCAACATTTCCTTTATTCCAAAAAGTTCCCTTGTGTTCTTTCACGGTCAATTCCCTAACAATTCTGGCAACCACTGATCTGTTTTCTTGCTCTATAGATTAAATTAGCATTTTCTAGAGTTTCATATAAATAGGATTGTACTGAATGTACGCTATTCTGTCTGAGTTCTGTGATTCAGTATGTTAAGATTCAGCCATGTTTTCTTTGTATTGGTAATCTGTTCCTTTTATTGCTTGAGTATTTCATTATATGGATCTACCCTAAACATTTGAGTTTCTAGCTTTTGGCTTCTAGGAATGAAGTTGCTAAGGACATTCCATGAACATGTCTGTACACAGATGTGGACATTGTGTGTACTCATTTTAATTCTTGTGCAAATACTTAGGAAAATCATTGAGTCATGAGATTAGTATGTATTTACCTTTCTAAAAACTTGCCAAAATGTTGTACAAATTGGTTATACCATTCTGCATCACCATCCCCAATGCTTAGGGGTTCCAGTTCCTTTACTTCCTTGCCAATATTAGGTGTTAAACTTTTCATTTTAGCCATGTTGAGTGGGTGTGTAGTGGTATCTCATAGCTTTATTGTTCATTTCTCTGATGGCTGATATGATATTGAACATCTTCCATGTGCTTTTCAACCATTTGTATATCTTTTGTGAAATGTCCAAATATTTTTCCAACTTAAAAATTGTCTTAGTATTGAGTTGTAAGAATTCTGTGTATATTCTGAATACAAGCTTAGACATATCTACTGTGAATATTTTCTCCCAATCTGTGGCTTTCCTCATTTTTCTAACAATATCTTTTGAAGAAAAGAGGCTTTAGTTTTGATGAAGTTAGATTTATGACTTTTCTTATGGTTTATGCTTTTTGTTTTGTATCTAAGAACTCTTGATCCTTCCAGGGTTGTGAAGATTTTATCAGTTTTGTCCGGAATTTTTAGTTTCAGCTTTTATATGTAGGTCTTTGATGCATTTTGAACGATTTTCTGTGTATGGCATGAGGTAAGGTTTGGGGTTCATTTTTTTTTTCCCCATACAGATACCCAGTTGTGGCAACATTTGTTGAAAATACTATCATTGAGAAATCTTAGAACTTTATAAAAAATCAATTGACTATATACGTGTGGATCATTTTTGGACTGTTTTTGTTCCATTGAGCTATGTCTAATATGAATACCATGCCACCTTGATTACTGTAGTCTCCAAATGAAGTAGTACAAGTCCTTTACTTTGTGCTTCCTTTGAAATTGTTTTGGCGTTCTTGGTTCTTTGCATTTCCGTATAATTTTGGATTAGGAATGTTTATTATCCTGGCTAGAGGATTTTAGCATCCTAATCTTATGTTGAATCATTATGAATCCAGAAACTGGACAGACTTGAGACCTTGTTTAAGGAAGAATTTCACTGAATGTGATGAATAGCTCTGGACCTAAGATGCTGATCCCAATAGACTGGAATAATGGTGTGGTCACTGAAGAAGTTGGAAAAATAGAGATGGAGAGCTTTTTCTGAATATCAGAAGGGTAGATGTTTCATTTGCTTTTGAAATTAAAAATTATGCTTGCAAGACCCACAAGTAGAAAAGTCCAGGGGAGGTTGTAGACTTGGGGGGGCGGGGGAGACTGATAGATTTGGGAGCAATCAACATGGAAATAATAGAAGAACATTGTGGAACACTGTGGAGAGAAAAGCAGGGGCCACGTATTAAGCATAGACTAGCATTTACAGTTACGATGTGGATGAAGTGAGCAGATTCATAGAGGATGATAACCACCTGAGCACTGAGAAGAGAGAGAGAGAGAGAGCTAGCATAGTGTTAAGGTCACAGAAGGTTTCCAGGAGGCAGAGTGTTTAGAAATGTCAAAAGAGGAAAAAGCAAAGTCTGACAGTTTTAGCCATGGAGACTCTGGTGACATTTGAGAGAACAGTTTGATGAAAGTGAACATGATAAAGTCAAATTTCGGGGAATTGGGGAGGGTGGGAGAGGAAGTCTGTTTCAGTAAAGTATGAAAATGAAAAGAGGGAGAACAATGGAGTGGTCACTGTAGAGACCCACAGAATTAGCTGCATGCTTTCTGCATAGGATAGGTGTTCCTTTCGATAAAGGGCACTAGTGAACTATTTCTCAATATTATATCAAATCCAGTGTGCACCCAGATTTTAAAAAACTCCTTCCTCCTCTTGTCTCAACTCTGGTGCCTACATTATCTTATCCATGCCTTGACTTATTCTAACACTTTCCTGTTGCAGTGGAGGCAAGGCAATGTCTTCCCATCACAATTCTCTCTTCCTGACTCCACCTCTTAAAAGGATGACTGGAGTCGGCAAAAGAGATCTCTTCAGTGACACTTGAGTAAACAATGGAGTGCTCATGGCAGAAGGTCTGCTTTGAGGGTCTGATGACCTGTTTGGACCATATTACCTCTCTGAAATAAGGTTTCTAGATTCAGAACTCAACTGAATGAAATACCATATAAAAGGCCTTGGTGACTGTCACCACATCCAGTGACCACTTCTCAAAGTTCTTCTTTCTAGACTCCTCCATTCTGCCATATCATTCCCACTGAGACACTCCTCTCTTGTTTTTTTTGACCTGCACTTCACCTTGTTAACAGAGTTTCTTCTTAGTGCTGGATGTCATTATCGGCGGGGACACAGAGCAGGACTTCCTCCTCGCGGTTTGCTTCCCCTTACGTCAGTGTGATGCGTGTGAGGTAAGCACTTATTCAGAAGTCTTGTCCATGCACAGGAAATGGTTTGCTCCACAGTGATAATGTACACATGGGTGAGCCCCAAGGAAGAACTGGTAGTTCTCTCTTCACGTGCAAGGACCCTGTGCCTGGGCTCGCTGGTCCTAAGGGAAGGAATTGGGCTCACTCTCTCACTTCAGCTGGCATTGTCCCTTCTTGTACACTCCAGTTGCTGATGGGAATGTTCTCCTTGACGACTTCCTTTATTGCTTTCAGACACTGATCTAGCAGAATGCAGAGAAAGAACTTCACAGAAGTGACAGAATTCATCTTTCTGGGATTCTCTATCTTTGGAAAGCACCAGATAATGCTCTTTGTGGTTTTCCTTACCATCTACATTTTAACTCTAACTGGTAATGTCGTCATCGTGACCATCAGCCATATTGACCATCATCTCCACACACTCATGTACTTCTTCCTGGGCATGCTGGCTAGTTCTGAGACTGTGCACACACTGGTCAGTGTCCCACAAATGCTTTCTGGTCTCCTTTTCCCTAACCAGCCCATCTCCTTGTCAGGCTGTGCAACTCAGATGTTCTTTTTTGTCATCTTGGCCACTAATAATTGCTTCTTGCTCACAGCAATGGGCTATGACTGCTTTGTGGCCGTCTGCAACCCCCTGAGGTACACAGTCCTCATGAGCAAAGGAGTGTGTGCTACGTTGGTATGTGGGTCCTTTGGCACTGGCCTGGTTATGGCAGTTCTCCATGTGGCAGCCATGTTCAGTTTGCCCTTCTGTGGCACAGTGGTGGGGCACTTCTTCTGTGACATTTACCCAGTCATGAAACTCTCTTGTACTGATACCACAGATGATCAATTATGGTGTTAGTTCATTTGTGATCCTGGTCTCTCTGGGCTTGATCTTCATCTCCTATGTCTTCATCGTCTCCACCATTCTCAGGATTGCCTCTGTTGAGGGCCGGAAGAAGGCTTTCGCCACCTGTGCCCCCCACCTTACAGTGGTCATTGTCCACTACGGCTGTGCCTCCATTGCCTACCTCAAGCGCAAGTCCGAGGATTCTGCAGAACAAGACCGTCTCTCAGTGAGTGATGTACACCATCATCTCTCCATTGCTGAACCCTGTTGTCTACAGCATGAGGAACAAGGAGGTCACGGATGCCCTACGCAGAGCTGTGGGCAAAAAACTTTTCTCAACAGATTGAATCACTTTGTCAGGAGACTTTTAGCCCAGTGTAATGTATGTCTGCTCACAGACATGCCACAATACACAAGTTCATTAAATACAGTGCTTCTTGAGAATAAGGTCAAAGAGTAGAAACACTTTCCTTTTTCATACTCTAGGGACAAGGTAGAAAGCAGGTTTATGCTCTAGTGAATATTGTTCCTTAGATACGGGAATCCTTCCAAGCCAGATTAGGACTACTTGTTTATTTGCCTCAGGATTTTGGTGTGGGGACCTCTTGCCCCCAACTTCACCTGGCTCCTCTCAGTCAAGTCCTTGACCTAGTCTGCTAAGGAGATGTGAAGAGGAGGCTGTTGGAACAGATGTGGACAGAGTCTTAGGAAAACAAGCAGCAGAGACAGCCCGAGGATGGCTTTCATCCTTAGGAGTTAAATTACTTGCCCTGTAGCGATCCTTTCAGAAAGGGTTTCCTTAATTCTGGCTGACTGAAAACTGAACAGCTTCAGCAAACCTCACCCCTCTATCCCCCAGCCATGTGAGCTCCTCCGGTAGTATTCATTTCTATGTGTATCCCCCCTTCTGTGCAGTCAAGGCAAAAGCCCTTGTTTCCTGGAGGCTAGGCAGGGAGCGGACGTGCTGGTGGCATTTCCATCACTGTACTTTTATCCAGGTACATTTTTCATAAAGATGGTTTTCCAACCTATGGAAGTTTTTGGTTTTTAATTGATCTGCAGCAGCTGCAGTGGATTTGAGGTTAGTAGTCAGGTATTGGCTCTACTGATTCTAAAGTCTGAAGCAGATGCCATTAAACTCCCTTCTCTCAGTAAACAGTTAAAACGTCATACTTCTCATGTGTTTATATCAAAATAAACACAACCATGCTACATTCTTGTATACCCTTAATGAGGAAGTTGTTGGAATATTTTTATAGACCTTCCCATCGGAATTTCTCTCTACTGAGACTGAGCTGGAAGATACTAAGACAGACCTGGAAACATATGTTTTCATACAACCCTGCTCCTCAGTGTTATTCCATCCCCACGTCAGCTCCTGTCTCTTAGTTCCTACCTGTGTTTTTCTGGTCTGTAGCACAGAAATGACACTGAAGTCTCTTCTAGGGGAGCTGTAATTTTCTTCTGCTCTGCAGATCCCTCTGTGAGGAGGTCACCAGCTGAAGGCTGAGGGGGTCTTTGTCCAGCGTCCCCTGTGGCAGGCTCTCACAGTCGGGTGCTATAATAGCTGATGGCAGCTGATTCCCAGCACCTGCTCTCCCTCCGGAAGAGGAGTCCTAGTCTGTAAGGAGTGCTTGGATAGACCTCAGAGGGCTTTTGAACTTTCTGACGTTATTACACCATGAGTACAAAGGGAAATGTGCCTTTTCCTTCATATTCTTACAGAAAATTTTCTCTGGTGTAACCATTTCCTCCCTGAAATCCTGGCAGAAATGAGACAAGATCCAACTTCCCTCTTTTATAGGTCATTTGCTTCCACAATTTCCTTAAACTCTCCCAAAGAAGCACTCTTTGAACCTGCCCGTTTTTGCCCATGTTGGTTCTGCTACTTTTTCATTAAGTTGGGGAAACGGCGGGGGTCAGAGCTGCTTAGCTGGGAGGCTGAGGGAAGAGGGTGGTGGATGGCTCTTACAAGGCACATGTGGTCGTCTTTACTGAATTTTCTTGCCTTCTCCCATCCCTTCCTCCCAAATCCCTAAGTTTTTAAACATCAGTCCTGCCACTCCTCTCTTACCTCACAGACAGGTGAACAGTCCTCTCCTCCTACTTTGCATGATTTCAGGTTCAGGGGAAGAAGCCGCTCCTACAAGGGATATGCAGCAAACAGTACAAGCGTGCATAAGGCTGTGTGGCCATAGGGCCTCCCAGTAGGAGGAATCAAGAATAGCAACTCCTTTTATTGCAGGCTCCGATAATTGCAACACTTAGCCCCCATGTTAGCCAGCCATCTCTCTTCATCATCTTTATCATCATTCCACACAATCTCTCTACGCCTTTATCTTGCATGCTGCAAATACCTCTATTCTTTCAGTAGTTTTTTTTTTTTTTGTTCAGCTCTTTTGTTCATCAGAAAAATACCCATAACTTATTAAATCAATATTTTTCAAAAACTGCGTCAAGCCATTGACTAGTTCCAGGTTTACGACCATGGGGAATGCAGGGACTGTGTTTCATGTTATTCACACAGTTCAGTGGGGAAGACAAAATAGCATAAAGTGCAAAAACTTTCAGCACGTGCCCAGGATTCTTGTTTGGGGTCAGGGCTGTTGTGCACAAAGAACTGATCAGATCTATTAAGGTCAGGAAAGAATTCATAGATGTTTAACTTTTTGTGGCATTGGGTCAGCTGAAGTCTAGGAGGCAGTCAAGGGAAGGGGAGGAGGAGCCCGAGCAGAGAGATACAGCCTGTGAAAGCTGCAAGTGTCAGGACAGTAGGTATTTTATTCATCTCTGTATGCCCACTGCCATGTCAGATATTAGCCTGGCAAATAGTGGGTTCTTCATATATCTTTGGAGAGATGACTGTGTGAACACCTATTAAATACAAGGTCCTATCTGGGGGTTTGCAGGTTTTTTGGACAGGTCTATCATAGTCCCTCTGTCTGCCTTACAGAATACCCTCCCCTAAAGTAAACCAACAGAGAAAAGAACAGCAAAGCTACTTGAAATTGTTTTTCCCCATTGTGGGATTGCCTACAAGCAGTTCTCACTTACTTTTGACATTGATATATTTTGTTACTTAAAACTGGACTAGAGAAAAATCCTCCTTTGGAAGGAAATTGGATTAGGACTAGGTTTAGTGTGTTTTAGCTATAACCATGTTAATAACAGACTTAAAAGGGATTGAGAGCTTGACATATAAAACCAGGAGTTAAGGTATCTTAAAACTTTTTAGAAAAAAAATGAAACCAACTATTATGGGTCTTCAAACTTCAGAAATAAAATTTTCGGTGTTGACTTTGTTGCTTCTCTAGAGAAAAACTAGTTTCACCTGAGATCCTTCCAGATTCCCTACTTACAATGCATGGTGGATTAGAGGAGAAAATAGTTGCAGTTCTCCCAAGAGAAAGTACAACAAATACTTTCTTAATGAGTACAAATGTCTCAGGGAGGAGAGAGAGGTGGAGGGTCAGCAGGAGAGAAAATGAAGCCAAAAGGTGACCAGGGAGTATGTGGCACACTTTGCTTTAACTTGTACTAAGACATATTTAAAAGGTGCAAGATTCCAAATCAGTTTTGTACCCTGGCTGAAGTGTGTCTACGTGTGTGTATGTGTGATCATGTGTGTATGAGCATGCACATGTGTGTTTTTATGGGGAGAGAGAACATTTGGGAGTTTCAGATGTGATGAGTGCCAGGATAAGCAGTAATGCCTTATTTGTATTATGTAATAACTATCCCTAATATTTATGTAGTTCTTTACAGTTCACAAAGGTCTTTCCCATTCGTGACCTTGTTCAAGTTTCCCAGCACTCCTGTAAGGCTAATAATTTACTTGCAACGCATTTTGATAAAGATTAGTGCTATCCAAGAATACCATGGAACCACAGAGAAGAAAATGGCATAACCTAGTTGGTGACCTTCACCTGTAATGTCGTTTGTATGGTAGGAACAAGTCACAGTGAATGAATTTGGTGAGTCCAAGTACTGCTCTAGGGAGACTTCCCAACATTGTGTCTACTCAGATATAGTAAGTGCACCACGATTAATGAATCC
This sequence comes from Zalophus californianus, assembly GCF_009762305.2. Classification (NCBI taxonomy): domain Eukaryota; kingdom Metazoa; phylum Chordata; class Mammalia; order Carnivora; family Otariidae; genus Zalophus; species Zalophus californianus. The sequence goes on along the minus strand of NC_045604.1, from coordinate 4,287,010 downwards.
AAAATTGTAATGGATCATCCGCCATGTCTAGTATACAATTACAAAATGCTCAACATGGGAACAAAAAGAAAAATATGACCCAAGTCAACAGAAAAGCAAACTATATAAACTTAAGATGGCCCAAATTAGTGGTCAGGGACCTAAAAACAGCTAGCATATATAGGTTCAATGACGTAAAGGAAAATATGGTCATAATGAAGAAACCTATGTGGGATGTTGGTCAAGAAATTAGTTGTAATAAGGGAGAAATTGAATTCATAGGAGTGAAAATGAAAATATTTGAAATGAAATATTGGCTAATTTGCACAATAGCATATTGGAGTTGGTAGAAGAGTCGGCTAAATTGAAGATGGATCAACAGAAATTCTAGAATATGAGGAAGACAAAAAAATGAACAAAATGAGGTTTTAGTGGTTCATGCAACAATATAAGAAGTCTAATGTCCATGTAACTGGAGCCTCAAAAAGAGAGTAGAATGTGCCAAATACTTGAAGACCTATCAGCCAACAATTTCCCAAATTAAAGAGAAATAGAAGCTTTTACAGATCCAAGAATCTCCATGAATCCCAAGCAGGATAAATGAAAAGAATATCAAATCTATGTATTTCAGAGTCAAATCTTTGAAACCAAAGATATGATGAGATTGAAACCGAAGAGAAAGGAAAATCTTTGAAAGTCATCATTAAAGTAAACTTATTACATATCAGGGAATAACAATAACTTTTTTTTTTAATTTTATTATGTTAGTCACCATACAATACATCATTAGTTTTTGATGTGGTGATCCACGATCCATTGTTTTCATATAGTACCCAGTGCTCCATGCAGTACGTGCCCTCCTTAATACCCATCACCGGGCTAACCCATCCCCCCACCCCCACCCCCCCTCTAAAACCCTCAGATTGTTTCTCAGAGTCCATCGTCTCTCATGGTTCATCTCTCCCTCTCATTCCCCCCCCCTTCATTGTTCCCTTCCTTCTCCTAATGTCCTCCCTGCTATTCCTTATGGTCCACAGATAAGTGAAACCATATGATAATTGACTTTCTCTGCTTGACTTGTTTCACTTAGCATCATCTCCTCCAGTCCCATCCATGTGGATGTAAAAGTTGGGTAGTCATCCTTTCTGATGGCTGAGTAATATTCCATTGTAGATATGGACCACGTCTTCTTTATCCATTCGTCTGTTGAAGGGCATCTCGGCTCTTTCCACAGTTTGGCTCTTGCGGACATTGCTGCTGTGAACATCGGGGAGCATATGACCTTCTTTTCACTACATCTGTGTCTTTGGGGGTAAATACCCAGGAGTGCAATTGCTGGGTCATAGGGTAACTCTATTTTTAAATTTTTGAGGAACCTCCACACTGTTTTCCAAAGTGGCTGTACCAACCTGCATTCCCACCAACAGTGTAATAACAGTAACTTCTAATTAGAAACGAGACCAGTAAACAATTAGATGACATTTTTAGTGTTAAGCCAGAACTCTATATCCAGTAGAAATATCATTCAAAAACAAAGGCGAAGTAGGTATTTTCAGGTAAGGAAACATTGAGCTAATTTACATACTACCAGTGTGCTAAAAGGAGTTCTTCAGGTTGAAGGGAGAGGATACTAGATGCAAGCTATAGGAATGGATATGACTGGAAATGGCCAATAGTGAGTAAATATAACATATCTTGTTTTTCTTCTCTGAATGATTTTTAAGGAATATATGTAGAGAAAAATATTCTGAGGCTCATAATGTATGTACATGTCATACATATAACTGTAGCTCAAAGAAAGGTAAACTTAACTACACTCTTGAGATGGCTTTAACAAGAAGTGGTCAATTTTAACTCTAAGAAAGATTGTGATAGGTTAAGAATGCATGTGGTAAGGGGCACCTGGATGGCTCATTTGGTTAAGTGTCTGCCTTTGGCTTGGGTCATGATCTTGGGGATGGAGCTCTGCACTGGGCTCCCTGCTCAGTGGGGACTTGGCTTCTGCCTCACCCTCTGCCCCCTCCACTCGTGCTCGCATGTGCATGCTCTCAAATAAATAAAATATTTAAAAAATAAAAAATGCATGTGTTAATAGAGCAGTGAGGTATAGCTAAGAAGGCAATAGAGAAAACAGAACACAAAATAAGAATAAAGTGAGGGACAGAGGAACAAATGGGGCAAATTAAAAACATAGCAGAACAGTAGACTTAAACCTAACAATATTAATAATTATGTTCAACCTAAAATATACTAACCAAGTCAATGAAAAGGCAGACATTGTCAGAATGGATAAAAACCAAGACAATTCTATGCTATTAATAAGAGAGCTACTTGAAATACATAAATTGAAAGAAAGGGGTAAGGATACACAATATGAACTCTAATTATACTGGAGTGGTTATACCTTCCAGAACTTCCTATAGCATTTTTGGTAGTAAAGAAATTATTTCAATTTTATCTACAAGTTTCATTATTTCATTTCTACTTTATAGTTAATATCAGATAAAGTATCAAAAATATTACCGTAAAGAGGGAGATTTTATTAAAGGCCATCCAGAAGACCTAACAATCTTAAGTGTGCAAGCTCCTAATACTAGAGCTCCAAAATTAAACCTAAGTTAAAGAGAGAAGTAGATAAATCTACAGTTCTGGTTGGAGATTTTAATATTTCTCTCTTAGCAATTGAGTAGACAGAAAGTAAGCATTAAAAAAGCTGTTCCAGTTTCAACCAACTGAATCTATTGATACTTTTGGAACATTCCAACTAATAGCAGAATACCATTTCAAGTGCACGTGGAACCAAGAGCACGTGACATGTTGTAAAACAAGATTCAATAAATTTATGTTTTCTGTCCATAATGGAATTAAATTGTAAGTAAAACATCTAGAAAAAATACTTAAACATTTGGATATTAAAACAGCCTGATAACTGATGGCTTAAAGAAGAATAGAAATTGGAAAATACTTTGAGATAAGATATTAAAATGTAAGATACTAGAACAAATGAGATCCAGCAGTGCTTAGAAAGTATGATACACTATACTTAGTGTAGAGAAGTAGGGTATCAGTTGTGGTCCATTCAAGGGACAGAAATCAGAGTACTTTGAATATGCAAATTTAATATAACGAATTAATTGTAATAAGATTGCTTGTTGATTCAGGCAACATGGGGCCACAAATGGCCAAGTGATGGCCTCATCTTTTTATTCCCTGGTGGAAATATTTTCCCCATGGGGACGAAGACAAGTGGAGCTCAAGGGTACTGGGATAGAAAGAAAAATTCTGCAAGTGAGTTATTAGATATAATAGGTGAAAGTAGGAGCGGTTTCTTTCATTCCTTTTAACTCCTAGACCCATGAATTCTGGCTGTAGAATTGTCTGATTCAAGATGTACACTGCTCGCTTTAGAATGGAACTCTGTCATTTCAAAGTATTTCTCAACTGGTGATGTAACCCTGTCATTAGTAGGCTATTCATCCTTCCAATACGTCAGCTATTTCTGGATGATGGAGTATGTGGTAAGACTAGTTTCATGAACATGAGTCTAGAGCTGTACTTCCTTAACTGTGAAATGAGTTTCTTGATCAGCTGTAATGCTGGGGAATGCTGTGATGGTGGTTAAGGCATTTTGAGTCTCCACAGATAGCATGCTGGCAGATGCTGGCAGAAGCATTATAGGCAGGGAAAGAGAATCCATTTTCAGAATGTGTGCCTATCCCGGCAAAGACAAATTTCTGCCCCTTCCATGATGGAAGAAGTCCAATACGATTAACCTGCCACTAGGTTGGTGTTTGTGTTTGCTTGCTTATTTTTTAACAAGGAATGGTGCCACACTTAGGGCTGTGGATTGGTCTGTGTTCTTGGCAGATCAGATGTTTGACAATTGTGTTAGGTCAGTCTTGGTAAGGGGGCATCCGTATTGTTGAGGCCACCCCTGCCAATATGGCCACTTTGTTCATGGACCTCTGAACAAATGCTTAGGTAGCTGGGGAAAGAGCCTGACTGACATCCTTGGAGCATGCCATTTTGTCCATGTGACCACTGTGAGCCCCCATTTTGATTGGTGAACCATGGTGAGATTTTGGGTCTCAAGATATTGGTGTCAATTCAGGGTCCACATCAAGTAGTCCTTCAAAGGTCCAGGTATTTTCTGTTCCTCAATGAGGTCACTCTAGTATATGGGCACAGGTCCCCTTTGCGGGGGAAGTTTTGGTGGAAGATTTACAATGTGTGTTTATGTTAATGATGCAGGATACTTCCTCAAGGAGACTTGCCCTCCCTTTCAATCAAGAGGCTCTGAGTCTGTGGGTTGATGTAGGTTTGGAAACTGGTGGAGAGTCTGGACTGGTTGACTCTACTGTGGTGACTGAAGTCAGGTGACCGATGTAGTGTTAGTTCGGGTCTGACCTGCAGTGGGCCATTTGGTTCCAGGTCTTACCCTGTGAATGAATGAAGGTAGATACACTTAGCAATTGGCAGAGTACCCAGAAGGGCTCCCCGATATACCCTTTTAGTAGCAAGTATTCTTCTTACCGAGATAGTAAATAAAGAGCGATATTGTATTACTATGGAAATTGTAGAGATTCATGGCACTGTGAAAGATTTGAAAGAAACAGGGATGGTAATACACATCCTATCTCCACTTAGGTTTTCCTGTTTGGCCCGTGAAGAAGTCAGATGTATATTAGAGAATGAGTGTGGGCTATTGTAAACCTAATCACCTTGTGACCTCAATTGTAGTTCTTGCCCCCAGGTGTCCTATCTTTGCTGGAATGAACTGACATGTTATTTGGTATGTAACTCTTGACCTGGATAAAGAATTTATCTACATACCAAGTTTAAAGGTAACCGGAAGCAGTTGCTTTTATTTGGGAGGGCCAACGGTATTATTTGCATTGTCTTGCTGTAAAGCTGGGACCATCCTTCTCCCTGTTGTTACATAGACCACAGAAATTTTGCTTGTCATAACATTTCATAAAACCTCACACTTGTCAACTATATTGATGAGATTGTAGAAATTGGATCTGTTGAACAGAAAGTGGCAATTACTATAGGTGCTTAGCAAGACGTGAACGGGAGGGTAAATCCTAATTCTCCATCAGTCAGGGTCTAATTCGAAGACCTGTGACACAGTAGTTAGAATAGGGAGTTTAATATAAAGAATTATTAACCTCAAGGAACTGGAGCGATGAGATAGTGATAGCGATTAGTAAATATCATCCTGAAGAACATAGGAATGGCAGATAAAAGGAACTGCCCCTATATCCCCCGGCCTAAGATAGGGTAGTGTGGGAAGACAGATTTTCTCAGGAATTTTAGTGTTCCTGAGCCATGGAAATGTATACATTATAAGAGCAGAGGGTTGGCTTCTATTTCCCCTAGAAACATTTTATCTTTTCCATACAGTGAGGATTAGATCTGCAGCCATTTGTTTCTCTAATGGTGGAGCTAATTGCTTCTATGCAATAAATCTGCTCTTATCTTCCCCAGAGCCAAAGGTAGTTTTTTGGTTTTGGTTTTCGTTTTGGTTTTGGTTAGGCACCTGAGTTAGAGTATTAGCTGCCTGCTTGTTTATATTTCAAAAGGGGTGGAGCTTGGAGCTCTGAAGAAATTTTCTAAGTTGCAAAAGCCATAGACACTGAGTTTATCTTCCTCCTGGAGAGATTTATTTACATAACAAAGGATTAAAGATCCTTTGCATCCTGTCTCCAAGGAGACACTCAAAGACTAGTCTTTCCCTGTTACAAATGGAGGACGTTTCTATTTCTTCACCTCTTGAATCCAGACTAAGTGTGCCACTTGTAAGGATATATTTTCCATCTGGCTCTTATCACACCGCTATGCAGGATTGCAAATGTGGGGAGACTAATGCTCCAATGTCATTCTGACTGTTGATTGTGCAGGGAGCATAATAAGAAATCTGTTCTGATTCAGAACCTCATGTGTGCATTGAGGAAAATTTAATAAAGATGAATATTAAAAACTCAGCAAGCACTCGGGGAAGAGGCAACCCTTCCTGTATGAGGGTTAAGATCTGGACCTTATTGGCAAGGGCCCGATATTGACTTACTGTGACTCACTTTGGAATTTGCCAGAAATTTGCCCTCTAGCATGCTGGGGAAAGTTGTTCCAAGAATGGTGTCTCTTCCGAAGCACTTCACTATGCAAAGAGGGATGCTGAGGGAAACTGCTTATTTCTGGGTGCTCTTGATTTGCTATGACCACAGGAGCTGGATGCTAGAGAAGCCACCTGTGTTGTAAGACCTGGGCGCTGGTGAAGCCAGCCCACGCTAAAGAAGCCTGCCAAATGGAGCGCATGGGGCCCTGGGAGGGAAGTCCCTTGCTCCTGCAATATGTCTGCAGGGCCCTGTCCCAGACAGAGCCCAACATGCCGCTTGTCAGAGGCCCAGTTCAATTTCTTCAGAGTAAGCAATGAAGGGAAATTTGAAATTGAGGGGCAGCAAATTGATAAATGGCACACAAAAGTGTACAATCAATTATATATCACTGCTTCCAGTCAGGCAGGAGGTAATAACGACTACTTGATTAGTCCTTGCAGCATAAAAAATTATAAAGTAGAAAAAAAACATGAATCTCTTCAGATTTTGGAGAAGGGACAGTGAAAGACTGATTCTTGAGGGAAGATAAACACAAATATTAAGCTCCGTGATTACCCTGGCCTTTTGCCTAAAGGTACTTGGCAAGAGATAGGAAAGTGAAGTCTAAGCAGAAGACCAGGGTCTTACTGAGCTGAGGAGATTGAAAATAGAAATTAAGAGCTGATGGCATGGTTGGAAATTGTGGGGCAGTGTGTGGAGGGGGAAGCCACACAAAATAGGAGCCCCAGAAAGGTGCATAAGCATCTCTTGGTCTTGGGCTGAATGCCAAGCTACACATATGTGGGACCAGGCTCTGTAAGGCTGGCACAAAACAACTATAGGGGAATGGGAGCTAAATGGATGGTGAAGTTTGCACTTGGCTGTTAGACATTGGTGTCTGACCAAGTAGAGAAGCTTAGCATCCTGGGTCCTCTGCTAAGACTCCAGTAGGACCGTATCTTAGGAATAGGGCTACTCCTAACCTTAAACTGAAGGCTAAGGAGACCTGCCTATCAGAACTTAATAGGGTCCACAAATAACCTATTTATATAACAGAAAAAAGTTCAAAGCTCTTTAAAGGTAAAGTAGGAAGGGAAAAATGAAGGGGGGGAAGTCAGAGGGGGAGATGAACCATGAGAGACTATGGACTCTGAGAAACAAACTGAGGGTTCTGGAGGGGAGGGGGGTGGGGGGATGGGTTAGCCTGGTGCTGGGTTTTAAAGAGGGCACGTATTGACTGGAGCACTGGGTGTTATATGCAAACAAGGAATCATGGAACGCTACAGCAAAAACTAATGATGTGTAATGTATGGTGATTAGCATAATAAAATATAAAATTAAAAAGGTAAACCAGAAAAACTGTAGCATTCTACACCTAAAATTCAAAATCTTCAGCATTCACTAAAGTGCTACTAGAAGATACACGAAGTGGAAAAATGTCACAGTCAGAAAAAAATCAGAAGAAATGAAAAACAGAATGGAATGAGCTAACAAGGATGTTAAACCTATCACAAATACTGTGGGTACATCCAAGGATTAAAATAAAACACAGATGTAATGAGAAGAAGGGAAGATCAAAAAGAAAGCAGATGTACCTTCTAAATGTAAGAGGAAATACATGATCTGCAATGAATTTCACTGGATAAGGTTAATAAATGGGAAACTGTAGAAGAGAAGATCACTGAATGTGAAGAAAGAGCAGTAGAAATCAGCTAAAAGAGAGCTATAAATAAGAGTTTGGAAACTAGTAACCCGTGGAAAAAGCCTAGCACCCCCCCCCCCCCATGTAAAGGCAATTAGAATCCCAGAAGGAAAGACGAGAGAGTGAAGAGGACAGTAAAAATATCCAGATACATAACAGCAATGCCATTTTAAAATTGGATAAAAAATTAAACCCATATAACAAGGAATTACAAGTAAGGGATACACATACACCCCACCCACCCCAGGGCACATCCAAATCACATTGCTGAGACTGGTGATGAAGGAAACGTTAAAAGTTGCAATTGCTGGATCATGGGGTAGTTATATTTGTAGTACTAGGTATTTACCCAAAAGACACAAAAATACAGATTCGAAGGTGCACACGTACACTGGTTTATAACAGCATTATCAACACTAGCCAAACTATGGAGAGAGCCCAAATGTCCATCGACTGATGAATGGATAAAGAAGATGTGGTATATATATACAATGGAATCACTCAGCCTTAAAAAAGAATGAAATCTTGCCACTTGCAACAATGTGGATGAAGCTAGAGTGTATTATGCTAAACCAAATAAGTCCGAGAAAGACAAATACCATATGATTTCACTCATGTGGAACTTAAGAAACAAAACAGATGAACATATGGGAAGGAAAAAAGGGAAAACAGACTTTTAATGATAGAGAATGAACTGAGTGTTGATGGAGGGAGGTGGAAGGGGGATGGGTACCAAGGGCAGACACTCATGGTGAGACTGGGTATTAAATGTAAGTGATGACAAAGATACAAATGTAGGGATCCGAAGGGGTACGTGCACCCCGATGTTTATAGCAGCAATGTCCACAATAGCCAAACTGTGGAAAGAGCCAAGATGCCCATCGACAGATGAATGGATAAAGAAGAGGTGGTATATATACCCAATGGAATATGATGCAGCCATCAAAAGGAATGAGATCTTGCCATTTGCAACGACGTGGATGGAACTGGAGGGTGTTATGCTGAGTGAAATAAGTCAATCAGAGAAAGACATGTATCACATGACCTCACTGATATGAGGAATTCTTAATCTCAGGAAACAAACTGAGGGTTGCTGGAGTGGTGGGGGGTGGGAGGGATGGGGTGGCTGGGTGATAGACATTGGGGAGGGCATGTGCTATGGTGAGCGCTGTGAATTGTGCAAAACTGTTGAATCACAGATCTGTACCTCTGAAACAAATAATGCAACATATTTTAAGAAAAAAGAAAAAGAAGAAGATAACAGGAGAGGAAGAAAAGGGGAGTATGTCAGAGGGGGAGACGAACCATGAGAGATGATGGACTCTGAAAAACAAACTGAGGGTTCTAGAGGGGAGGGGGGTAGGGGGATGGGTTAGCCTGGTGATGGGTATTGAGGAGGGCACGTTCTGCATGGAGCACTGGGTGTTATGAACAAACAATGAATCATGGAACACTGCACCAAAAACTAATGATGTAATATATGGTGATTAACATAACAATAAAAAATTAAAAAAAATGTAAGTGATGAGTCACTAAATTCTACTCCTGAAACCAATATTACACTATGCTAACTAACTAGAATTTAAATAAAAATTTGAAAAAGGAAAGAGAAATTATGTACATGGGAGTATAGAAAAAAATTCTGATTTCTGGTCAAAAATAATGAAAGAAGACAATGGAACAATATGCTTAAAGTGTTAAATGACAAAGTCTGTTAGCTTCATTTTATATTCAGAGAAAATAGGACTAGAAAAATGAGGCTAAATAATTTTTCAGACAAACCAAAGTTAAGAATTTATTACCGACAGACCTGTACCACAAGAAACATTGAATTCTTTGGACAGAAGGAAAATCATCCCTAATGGAAATGTGGATGTATACAAAATACACACACACACACACACACACACACACACACACACATACATATGTCAGAAGTAGTAAATTTGTGTGAATAGGATACACACCTTATTGTAAATTTTCTTTAAAAAATGTATGGTGAAGTTTAAGACATGCAGAACTATAGAAAACACAACAGGAAAGGGAAGGACACTTGAGATCTTATGTTGTGTGTGATGTGGTATTATGTTTATGTAGGTGTACTGACAAGGGTGCATAGTATAAACTCTGAGCAACCACTAAAATGTGAAACAAGTAGTATAGTTAAGAAGCCACTATTGCCGGGGCACCTGGGTGGCTCAGTTGGTTAAGCGAGTGCCTTTGGCTCAGGTCATGATCCTGGAGTCCCAGGATTGAGCCTCGCATCAGGCTCCCTGCTCAACAGGGAGTCTGCTTCTCCCTCTGACCCTCCCCTCTCTTGTGTTCTCTCTCTCATTCTCTCTCTCTCTCTCTCAAATAAATAAAATCTTAAAAAAAAAAGCCAATATTACCTTGCACTACTGGGTATTTACCCCAAAGATACAAATGTAGGGATCCGAAGGGGTACGTGCACCCCGATGTTTATAGCAGCAATGTCCACAATAGCCAAACTGTGGAAAGAGCCAAGATGTCCATCGACAGATGAATGGATAAAGATGTGGTGTACACACACACACACACACACACACACACACACACACACACACACACACACACACACACACTGGAATATTATGCAGCCATCAAAAGGAATGAAATCTTGCCATTTGCAACGATGTGGATGGAACTGGAGGATGTTATAATGAGCAAAATAAGTCAATCAGAGAAAGATGTATCATATGACATCACTGATATGAGGAATTCTTAATCTTTGAGGGTTGCTGGAGTTGGGGGGTGGGAGGGATGGGGTGGCTGGGTGATAGACATTGGGGAGGGTATGTGCTATGGTGAGCGCTGTGAATTGTGCAAGACTGTTGAATCACAGATCTGTACCTCTGAAACAAATAATGCAACATATGTTAAGAAAAAAAAGGAAGGAAGGGGGCGGAAATCGGAGGGGGAGACGAACCATGAGAGACGATGGACTCTGAATAACAAACTGAGAGTTCTAGAGGGGAGGGGGGTGGGGGGATGGGTTAGCCTGGTGATGGGTATTAAAGAGGGCACGTTCTGCCTGGAGCACTGGGTGTTTTGCACAAACAATGAATCATGGAACACTACATCAAAAACTAATGATGTAATGTGTGGTGATTAACATAACAATAAAAAATTTAAAAAGAATTATAATGGAAAAAACCAATATTGCCAATAAGATGGAATCATAAAACATGATTAATTCAAATAAGTCAGAATAAGGGGGAAAATGGAACAAAGAGGAGATGGGCTACCATTTTGTTCTATTTAACCTAATTGTATTGATAATTACATTAAACCTAATTGCTATGAACACTCCAGTTAAAATGGAGAGTTTGTGAGGAAAAAGACTTAACTGTGTGCTTTCTGTAGCACTGGGCGTTATACACAATGAAGCGTGGAACACTACATCAAAAACTAATGATGTACTGTATGGTGACTACTGTAAACACACACAAAAAGAAATATACTTCAGATAAAAATTAAAATGATGAAAAATGTACTGTGCAAAAACTATAGTATAGTGATCGTCTTTATGAGATTATCAGACATAGGGATATTTCACAATAGCGAGGCAAGCCATCAGGAAGATGTAACAGCCTTACATGGCACACATGTAATAGAGCTTCAAAACCCATGGTAGAAAAATGGACAGAACTGAAAGTAGAATAGAGCCACAATTATCCTTGGAGATTTCAACAATTCTTTCAATAATCGTTAACAAGTAGGCACAAAATCAGTAAAAATATGGGACACTTGAACCAACCAATTTGACCTAATTGCTACTTATAGAGCACTTCATCTAAGAACAGCAGAATACACATTCAAGTGTTCATGAAACGTTCACCAAGACCATTTTCTGGGCTTTAAAACAAACTTAAATTGAAAAATTAAAATCAGTTTCTTCTGTGATCATAATGGAATTATATTAGAAATAAGTACTGGAAATGCATGTGAAAATACATATGAAGTGTATATCACAAAATCCACAAAGTAAACAACATGTTTTTGGCCATTTTAGAGGTCAGAGAAGAAATCACAGGGCTAATTGGGACGTACTTTGAACTGAATGAAAATGAAAAATGCAAGATATAAAAGCTTGTGTGATGGAGCTAAAGCAGTTCTTGGAATTTTATAGCTTTGAATGCTTAAAGATGGTAATGTGTAAATGGTAAAGAAAAGTCCAAATTCAATGATCTAAGCCTCCACTTTAAGAAGCTAAAAAGGAAATTAGAGCCAAATTGAATAAAAGAAAACAAGATGAAAGATGAAATGGATGGAATAGGAAACCAAATCAACGAGACCAAAAGCTTTAAAAAAAAAAAAAATTGTTGGCGAACTTGTAGTCTGACTTAACCAGGAAAGGATAAAGCAGGAACATCACTACAGACTGCATAAATAAGATTAAGGCAGGAGCCTTATGAGAAACTGTGTCAACCAATTTACCCACTTACATGAAGTTGATAAAAACCTTTGGAAGTCAGATGATCGAATCTGGCCCAAGAAAAACTGTGAAATCCGAATTGCCCTGTATCAAAAATCTTCCCCACAAAGAATACTGCAGGGCTCTCAATGGCATCACTGGTAAATCCTATCAAATGGTTAATGAATCACTTGTATAAATTCCTCATAAGCTTCTAGATGAGAGAGGAAATGAGTATTTTCCACTTTGAGGTCAGCTTTATTCAAATCCAAAATCAGACTGTCTACATCACACACACACACACACACACACACACACACACACACACACTAAAATGAAAGAAAAATATCCCTCCAGTTTAGCTCTTGTGGACATTGCTGCTATGAACATTGGGGTACATGTGACCCTTCTTTTCATTACATCTGTGTCTTTGGGGTAATTACCCAGTAGTGCAATTGCTGGGTCATAGGGTAGCTCTATTTTTAATTTTTTGAGGCACCTCCACACTGTTTTCCAAAGTGGCTGTACCAACTTGCATTCCCACCAACAGTGTAAGGGGGTTCACCTTTCTCCACAATCTCTCCAACATTTGTTGTTTCTCGCCTTGTCAGTTTTTGCCATTCTAACTGGTGTAAGGTGGTATCTCAATGTGGTTTTGATTTGAATTTCCCTGATGGCTAATGATGATGATGATGAACATTTTTTCATGTGTCTCTTAGACATCTGTATGTCTTCTTTGGAGATGTGTCCATGTCTTCTGCCCATTTTTTGACTTGATTATTTGTTTTTTGGGTGTTGAATTTGAGAAGTTCTTTATAGATCTTGGATGCCAGCCCTTTATCTGTCGTGTCATTTGCAAATATCTTCTCCCATTTGTGGGTTGCCTCTTTGTTTTGTTGACTGTTTCCTTTGCTGTGTAGAAGCTTTTTATCTTGATGAAGTCCCAAAAGTTCATTTTTGCTTTTGTTTCACTAGCCTTTGGAGATGAATCTTGAAAGAAGTTGCTGTGACCGATGTCAAAGAGGTTACTGCCTATATTCTCCTCTAGGATTTTGATGGATTCCTGTCTCCCATTGAGGTCTTTCATCCATTTTGAGTTTATCTTTGTGTATGGTGTCAGAGAATGGTCGAGTTTCATTCTCTGCATGTGGCTGTCCAATTTTCCCAGCACCATTTATTGAAGAGACTTGTCTTTTTTCCATTGCATGTTTTTTTCCTGCTTTGTCAAAGATCATTTGACCATAGAGTTGAGGGTCCATATCTGGGCTCTCTATTCTGTTCCATTGGTCTATATGTCTGTTTTTGTGCCAGTACCATGCTGTCTTGGTAATCACTGCTTTGTAATATAGCTTGAAATCGGGCAATGTGATGCCCCCAGCTTTTTCTTTTTCAACATTTCCTTGGCCATTTGGGATCTTTTCTGATCCCATACAAATTTTAGGATTGTTTGTTCTAGCACTTTTAAAAATGTCATTGGAATTTTGATTGGGATGGTATTGAAGGTATAGATTGCTCTGGGTAGCATAGACATTTTTTCTTTTTTTTTTTTTTTAATATTTTTTTGATGTAGTGTTCCATGATTCATTGTTTGCATATAACACCCAGTGCTCCATTCAATACGTGCCCTCTTTAATACCCAGCACCAGGCTAACCCATCCCCCCACCCATTTTAACAGTGTTTATTCTTCCAATCCATGAGCATGGAATGTTTTTCCATCTTTTTGTGTTGTCTTCAATTTCTTTCATGAGTGTTCTGTAGTTCCTAGAGTATAGGTCCTTTAGCTCTTTGTTAGGTTTATTCTGAGGTGTCTTATGGTTTTTGGTACTATTGTCAATGGAATCGTTTCTCTAATTTCTCTTTCTGCAGTTGCATCGTTATTGTATAAGATAAGCCCATGATAGCCAAACTGTGGAAAGAGCCGAGATGCCCTTCAACAGATGAATGGATAAAGAAGACGTGGTCCATATCTACAATGGAATATTACTCAGCCATCAGAAAGGATGAATACCCAACTTTTACATCCACATGGATGGGACTGGAGGAGATGATGCTAAGTGGAATAAGTCAAGCAGAGAAAGTCAATTATCATATGGTTTCACTTATCTGTGGACCATAAGGAACAGCAGGGAGGACATTAGGAGAAGGAAGGGAAAAATGAGGGGGGGAATCGGAGGGAGAGATGAACCATGAGAGACGATGGACGCTGAGAAACAGGGTTTTAGAGGGGAGGGGGGAGGGGGGATGGGTCAGCCTGGTGATGAGTATTAAGGAGGGCGTGTACTGCATGGAGCACTGGGTGTTATACGAAAACAATGAAGCGTGGATCACTACATTAAAAACTAATGATGTATGGTGACTAATATAACATAATAAAATAAAATAAAAAAACCCTCCAAAACACATGCAAAACTCATTAAAAAATGCTAGGAATTAAAATACACAGAATGGGGGTGCCTAGGTGGCTTAGTCAATTAAGCATCTCGCTCTTGGTTTCAGCTTAGGTCTTGATCTCAGTTGTGAGTTCAAGCACCACGTTGGGTTCTGTGCTGGGTGAGGGAGCCTACTGAAAAGAACTTATGTATGTATATATGAAACATACATATAAATTTTTCTGTGTGTGTGTGTATACGTAAAGGGCATAAAGAGGATGCTATCATCATCACCCTAACTGGGGCTTGTTTGAGATCTAAGGAGTTCTGGAGGATGTAGGGTCAGGAAACTTTAAAAAATATATATATACAAAATGTATCCTACACAACGAACAAGTCTTTTTCAAGTAATAAAAGGTTTATCCTTTGAAGAACAATGAAATTCACCATATATGCCATATATGTAAAAGAGAAAAGTCCTATGATTAACTCAATTAAGAAAAAGGCCAAATTTAGCCCTGGTTTATGAAAAAAACTGGCAACCTAGCATAGAAGAATTGTTTCAAATGACAGGCATAACCGTAATTGTGAAACACTGAGTGTGTTGTCTGTCAGAATGAGGGGAAGGCAAAAGTACCTTCTTTTGTCGCTTACAGTCAACGTTGTCTGCCGTTTCCAACCAGTTCAACAAGGAAAAAATAATAAGGGCATTAAGACGGTAAAGGAATAAACATAACTTGCCTTTGTTCAGATATGATCTGCTTGTGTATGGAGAAAAGTCAGAGAAATCAGTAGAAAATGTGCTAGAATTAAAAGTAAATTTAGCATGTTTTCAGAATGCAAACTTATTGTATTCAAATATTACCAAACCGTTAGAAGTGGAAACAATGTGTAATTTTTATCAAAATATAATTTCTACAAGTAGGTGAAGACCTCTGCACAGAAAACTATAAAATATTGCTGAAAGGAATTAAAGGCGTGAATATGTGAGGATATGTGTGATGCACACGGATTGGAGAGTAATTGTTGTCAGTTCTCCCTAAGTTAGTGAATAAATTTAAATAATCTCAACCAAAATTCCAGAAGGCTTTTAAAAATAGAAATTGACAAGTCAATTTAAAATTTATATGTAAATGCAAAAGACTTAGAACTAACAAAACCATAATTAAAAAGACTATCAAGGTTTACCATAAATCTACATTAATCTAGATACCATAGTTACAGGATAACAACATATACACGTAAATAATTGTAACAGAAGAGAGAATACAGCAATAGATGCCATGCACATATAGGAAATTAACAATAAGGCTAATGTTTAGTATAAAAATACAAACTTTTTTTTTATTTTGTTAGTCACCACACAATATATCATTAGTTTTTTGATGTGGTGATCCATGATTCGTTGTTTTCGTAAACACCCAGTGCTCCATGCTGTACGTGCCCTCCTTAATACCCATCACCGGGCTTACCCATCCACCTCACCCCCCTCCCCTCTAAAACCCTGTTTGTCTCTCAGAGTCCGTAATCTCTCAAGGTCCATCTCCCCCTCCGATTTCCCCCCCTTCATTTTTCCCTTCTTTCTCCTAATGTCCTCCCTGCTATTCCTTATGTTCCACAAATAAGCGAAACCATATGATCATTGACTTTCTCTGCTTGACTTCTTTCACTTAGCATCATCTCCTCCAGTCCCATCCACGTGGATGTAAAAGTTGGGTATTCATCCTTTCTGATGGCTGAGTAATATTCCATTGTATATATGGACCACATCTTATTTTTAATTGTCTTTATTGTTGAGTTGTAAGAGTTCCTTATATATTCTGGCTACTAGACCCTTTTATGATTTGGAAATATTTTTTCCATCCTGTGGGTTGTAATTTTTTATTAAGACTATTTTTAGAAAAGTTTTAGGTTTGCAGCAAAATTGAAGGGAAGGTACCAAAATTCCCCATATATCCCCTCCCTCCATACATACCTCCCCCATTACCAACATCCCCCAACAGAGTGTACACTTGTTACATTTGATGAACCTACTTTGACCATCTGGGCCTGGTGCTTTCTGTTCAGAAGGTTATCCATAATTAATTTGATTTCTTTTATAGATACAGGCCTATTCAGATTGTCTATTTCATTTTGTGTGAATCTTAGCAGGTGTGTCTTTCAAGAAATTGGTCCATTTCATCGATGTTATCAAATTTGTGGGCATAGAGTTGTTCATAGTATTCCTTTATTGTCCTTTTAGTGTTCATGGCATCTGATATTGTAATGTGTCCTTTTTTTCTTGGTTAACCTGACTCTAGAGGTGATTGATTTTATTGATTTTTTTTTTCCCAGAACATGTTTTTGTTTCATTGATCACCTTTATTAACTTTTTCTTGTCATTGGTTTCTGCTCTAATTAATTTTTTCCTTCTGCTTACTTTGGATTTCTTGGCTCTTTTTCTAGTTCCCTTAGGTGGAAACTCACATTATTGATTGTAGATCTTTTTAAATTTTTAAATTTTCTAATATAGGTATTCAGTGCTATAATTAAGCACTACTTTTGCTGAATTCCACAAATTCTGATTAAGTCATGTTTTCATTTTCATAGTTAAAATTTTTTTTGCTTTCTTGATTTCTTCTTTGATGCATGTGTTTAGAAGCATGTTGTTTAATCTCCACATGTTTTGGGATTTTCCAGTTATCTTTGTTATTGATTTGTCTAATCCCATTGTGATCTGCAAGCAGACACTGTGTGGATTTTATCCTTTTCTGGGCCATAAAACAAATATAATATGGTTTCTCTTGGTGAATACTCCATGGGAGCTTGAGAAGGATGTGGAGTCCACTGTTGGATGATATATCCAGTTGTACTAGATCCATTTGATGAAAAGATTACTCTTCCCATCAAGTTGTCTTAGCACCCTTGTGAATTGGTTTCCCAAAAGGTGTATGGGTTTATTTTTGGACCCTCAATTCTATTCCACTGATCTATGTATGTCTTTATTCTAGCAACACACAGTCCTGGTTACTCTAATTTTATAGTAAGTCTTTGAAATTGGGAAATGTGAGTCTTCCAACTTTGCTCTTTCTCAAGATTTTTTGGCTATTTTTTTTTTTTTATAAAACAATAACTGTAATGCTAGAACAAAACTGGTGTGTTATGGGGTTTATAATATATGTGGAAATAAAATGAATTCCAAAAAGCACAAAAAAGAGGAAGGGGCATGTGATGTTATACTAATTTTCCTGTATTGTATGTAAAAATGATGTGAATTCAGGTTAGACACTGGCAACTTAAATGTCCATGTTGTGAACTCTAGGGCAACAGTGAAGAATGAGGAGGAATGAGAGGAAATAAAAGACTAATACAGCAGATACAATGGAATTGTAAAAATGCATGATCATTGCAAAGTGAAGTAGGAAAGAAGGAACAAAGGAACGACAAATAGATTAAAAAAAAATAGAAAATAGCCACATGGGAGACTTGAACTCTATAAACAACATAAAAGGACTAATCATCTCAATTAAAAGATAGTTTATCAACATGGATTTAAAAAAAAAAAAGGACCTGTTACAGGTTTATATGTAACGAATTTCAAATATAAATACTAGCTTATGTTAGAAGTAAACCAATGGAAAATACATGCCATACAAATAGGAGTCATGATAGGCTTTGGAGGTTAAATGCTATCCAGGAAGGGAGACTTCAGGGTAAGCAATACTACCAATGATAAACAGGGACTGCTCAAAATACGATAAAAGGGTCCATTTCTCAAGAAGACTTAAGTCTTGAATGTCTAGGCACCTACTACCAGGGTTCAAAACAGAAGTTTGAACACTTCTTTCTCAATAACTGATGGTAACAGACATAATATCAGTACAAATACAGAAGAAAAAGATCTAGAAGAAGTACAAATATAGATGAAAAAGAAAAATATATTGAAGAATAAAGACCTATGGTTTCAGCTAATTTAGCTTAATTGCTGTTTATCAAGTATTCTACAACTAGAATACACCTTCTTTTCAGGTGTTCATAGGATGTTCACCAAGACAGCCCATTTACCCGGATTTAGAACAAGCCTGACTACAGGCGCCTGGGTGGCTCAATTGGTTAAGTCACTGCCTGCGGCTCACGTCATGATCCTGGAGTTCCAGGATCCAGTCCCGCATCGGGCTCCCTGCTCAGCAGGGAGTCTGCTTCTCCCTCTGACCCTCCCCCCTCTCATGTGCTCGCTCTCTCTCAAATAAAATAAATCAATAAAATAAATCAATAAAATCTTTGGGGAAAAAAAAAGAACAAGTCTGACTACCTTGTAAAAGGATTAAAATGATGCCAAATATCCTCTAATACCATAATGGACTTAAATTAGAAATAACAAATATATGTGGAAAATACCTAAGTATTTGGAAATTAAACACCAGACTTATAAAGTTTTAAAAAATTTTTTATTTTTTAGTATTTTATTTTTTATTATGTTAGTCACCATACAGTACATCTTAGTTTTTGATGTAGTGTTCCATGATTCATTGTGTATAACCCCCAGTGCTCCATGCAGTACGTGCCCTCCTTAATACCAATTGCCGGGCTAACCCATCCCTCCACCCCCCTCCCCTCTAAAACCCTCAGTTTGTTTCCCGGAGTCCATAGTCTCTCATGGTTCATCTCCCCCTCTGATTCCTCCCCCCCTTCATTTTTCCCTTCCTTCTCCTAATGTCCTCCCTGCTATTCCTTATGTTCCACAAAGAAGTGAAACCATATGATCATTGGCTTTCTCTGCTTGACTTAGTTCACTTAGCATCATCTCCTCCAGTCCCATCCATGTGGATGCAAAAGTTGGGTATTCATCCTTTCTGATGGCTGAGTAATAGTCCATTGTAGATATGGACCACATCTTCTTTATCCATTCATCTGTTGAAGGGCATCTCGGCTCTTTCCACAGTTTGGCTATTGCGGACATTGCTGCTGTGAACATTGGGGTGTATATGGCCCTTCTTTTCACTACATCTGTGTCTTTGGGGTAAATAGCCAGGAGGGCAATTGCTGGGTCATAGGGTAGCTCTATTTTCAAATTTCTGAGGCACCTCCACAGTTTTCCAAAGTGGCTGGACCAACTTGCATTCCCACCAACAGTGTGAGAGGGTTCCCCTTGCTCCACAACCTCTCCAACATTTGTTGTTTCTTGTCTTGTCAGTTTTTGCCGTTCTAACTGGTGTAAGGTGCTATCTCAATGTGGTTTTGATTTGAATTTCCTTGATGGCTAATGATGATGAACATTTCTTCATGTGTCTGTTAGCCATTTGTATGTCTTCTTTGGAGAAGGGTCTGTTCGTGTCTTCTGCCCATTTTTTGACTTACTTGTTTTTTGGGTATTGGGTTTGAAAAGTTCTTTATAGATCTTGGATATCAGCCCTTTATCTGTAGTGTCATTTGCAAATATCTTCTCCCATTTGTGGGTTGCCTCTTTGTTTTGTTGACTGTTTCCTTTGCTGTGCAGAGGCTTTTTATCTTGATGAAGTCCCAAAAGTTCATTTTGCTTTTGTTTCCCTTGCCTTTAGAGATGTGTCTTGAAAGAGGTTTCTGTAAACACTATACTCTTAAAAAATCCATAGGTTGATGGGAAATCATAAGGAAAATTGGGACATATTTTGAATTGAATGAAAATGAGAACGAAGTACATAACATTGGTGTGTGATGCAGCTAAAGCTGTCCTTAGGGAGAAATCATAGTATTAAATTTTCACGTAAGATTAGAATAATGGGCTAAAGTCAGTGACCGATCCATTGTAGATCCAACCAAATTCAATCTATCAGTAGCTCATTCTTTAGTATTACTAAGTAGTATTCCGTGATATGGATGCATTTTTTTTTTTGGCCTATTTTCAGTTGGGTGGTTTTTCTCGCTGTTGAATTTTGAGTTTTAACATTTCCCAGGAATGCATTGCCATTACCTTCCAAACCTAATTTACCAAAATTAGGTTATCATGGCAGTACTGGATGGAACTCTTAAGAGGAAGAAGTAAGTGTCTAAGAACCATTGTGAATGTAATCCTATGATAATCATGATTATTTTTTTAATTTTTGAATGTCAAAATTTTTATTAGAAAAGCAGCATGTGTTGGGAAATGTTTTCCTAAGAAATCTGAGCATCTACCATATGCATATTTGTAGTAGGTACCATTAAGTCTTTATTTGTTTTGTAATAGCAAAACTTTAAACTCGAACAGAAATTTATTAAAAGTTTACGATGATAGGGAATACTACTTTCAGAATTAGCAGCTTATTGAGTGCATTTTTCTCTGACATGCTGCTGACTCCACAGCCTTATTTATGAACTCTCAGCAGTTTCCGTGTGTCCTCCTCAGACTATGAAGTAGAAATTATTTGTAGGGCTGTTTGTTCTTAGCTCTGGGTTTGGGGCAGGAGTAGGAATAGGTTTTCTCCAAAGACTAGGCCAAAAAGAGAGGGTTCAAGGATGGGGTTTGGGGTTCAATGTGGAAAGATCCCTTAAATCTTCCCTAAGAAGTCACTTGATACAGTCTGAACACGAGGGTGCTGAATGAGGTTGGGGGCTTGAGTACAGGAGAGACTGGCAGACCCCCTCCATGGACGATGCAATGGGGGCTGCTATGCAAACAAGAAATCAAATGATGACGTCCAGCACACTGAGGACAGGGCTGTCCCAGTCTCCCTGGGACCAGTGACCTGGAAACAAGAGACATTAGCCAATTCTGGTCTGAGCATCCAGGGTATCCTGAGTCCTCAGCACTGCAGTTTCCATGTGGGTAAATCAGAATTTACCGCCAGTGCTGCCCAATGAGCCTGGAAAAGAGAGAAAGGGTTGTAAATCTGATGTTTTGGCTCTGAGGAAGAGAGGGAGAGGTTCCTGCAGGTCTGTAAAGACTAATGAAAAGGGACTAAGTGCAGTGGAGGGCATGACGGGGGCTCGAACAGGGAGTTTGTGAACTCAGTGTGGCAGGGGAATTGTAAGCTTCTGGAGGCCAGAGGTTAGGTTTATGTTTCTTTGTTTCTTTGTATCTACCTCTACATGACGATGCTGACCCCAGCTGAATGTCAACATTTTACTGATAACAAAGCAGCAATGTTGGGGGATGTTTCCAAGACACCAAGAGCGGGTGTGTGTGTGTGTGTGTGTGTGTGTGTGTGTGTGTGTGTGTGTGTGTGTGTGTGTGTGTGTGTGTGTGTGTGTGTGTGTGTGTGTGTGTGTGTGTGTGTGTGTGTGTGTGTGTGTGTGTGTGTGTGTGTGTGTGTGTGTGTGTGTGTGTGTGTGTGTGTGTGTGTGTGTGTGTGTGTGTGTGTAAGTAACTAGGGGAGGGATCTGTGAAGCTGGAAGGTCCAACCCTGCAGAGACAGGAAGTGAGACACAGCAGCGCTTTGGAGAGGCCAGGCACTGGAGAAGAGTTCTCACAGACCATGTTGAGCTCAGCTCCCAGGAGCAGCAGGTGCTTTGGGTTCAGGCGGTGGCTCAGAAAGCGCTGGGAAGGAAGGAAGATGGAGGGCATTGTTCTGGAGAATGACTGTTCTGAGCAGGATAGGAGAAGTAAATACGCACGCCCTGGGAGTCTGGTCTGTAGACTAGAGTTCAGGGAGAGCTTCCCACGGCTAAAGAGAACCTGGCAGTGACCATGAGAAGAGCTGTCCTTTGAGCACGAAACGAGGACTTCCAAGCTTGGGCTCCTGGGACACTGAGCGGTTAGCTGTACTCATCCTTCCTCTGTTCTGGCAATTCCTGGACTTCAATGCCCTCAAAGGATTCTGGGTCTTTCCGTTCCTGGAACCTGGGCCACAGAGGTGGGGATGCATGCAGTAACTGGTGTTTTTAATAATTAACTACCATCGATTTCTCAGCCAAGGGTCATTCCTTTCTTCCCTTTCAGAGATTCAGACTCTTGGCATCTATGTGCAGAAGTGAAAAATCATTCACAGATTGATACTCTGAAGCCCCCTCTCCCTCCCATTCCGTGTATGTCAATAAACCCTGGAAGGTCTGAGCTCTGGGACCGAAGCTCCTACTGGTGAAGAGCTTCACACTTGGTGAGGTTGTTGTGTTGCACGTGTGCAGGCCCTGCTGTTGGCTGTTCAGATAGGGAGGGGAGGGGGTGGGAGGGAGGGCATGCACTAATAGGAGGAAAGTGTTAAAAAAAAAAAAAGTGCCATCTGGGATTTTCCTACCTGATATTTTATTGGGTATTTTTCTGCTTTTTCATGGACAGCCATAAGGAAGGGTTTTTATTCTCCAGAGAATCTACGACTTGCTGTGTGAGCTTGGTTATACAGCTGGAGAGGCTTCTGCAGAATGTTATCCTTTGTCATGGAGCCTTCACAGACTTCTCCCTTAATGGCAGGCCCCTTTTATCTACTACTCAGAGCAAGGGCACTGAATTAGTTCTTGCGAGGCCTGTAATTGGAGAATACAGTTTGTAGAATGGGGCTACAGTATTGCTTCCCAAATCATCAGAGACTTAATCACCCAGTGCTCTTCAGTGCTAGTGTTTAGGGTCCTCTGGAGACATCAGTGGGCTCTGGGTTGATGGGAAGGCCTCCGTGAGGAAAGGTCTGTGGTAGAGATACTTATGGAGGGCTCATCCCAAGCCTGTCCTGGGACAGGAGCAGGGTTCCTATGAGCAATGGGTTCCATAAGGATTGTTCTTTGTGGAAATAATCGGATTTGTCTATCTGAGATTCTGGGTCTTGTGCATATGAGAGGTACCTTTCCAGTCCTGATATTCTAGGGTAGTAGAAAAGAGTTTATCTTTTGAACTTAGGGTCAAATATTTTGTGTCACCAAGCTCCATCCACAAACTGGGAAACGAATATGACTGGCATCTGAAGGGCGTTGTTACTAGAATCTCTTATTTCTAATACTACTTTTGCATTGTTTGTTTTTTTTTTAATTTTTTATTATGTTAATCACCATATATTACATCATTAGTTTTTGATGTAGTGTTCCATGATTCATTGTTTGTGCGTAACACCCAGTGCTCCACGCAGAACGTGCCCTCTTTAATACCCATCACCAGGCTAACCCATCCCCCCACCCTCCTCCCCTCTAGAACCCTCAGTTTGTTTTTCAGAGTCCATCGTCTCCCATGGTTTGTCTCCCCGTCCAACTTACTCCCCTTCATTCTTCCTCTCCTGCTATCTTCTTCTTTTTCTTTTTTCTTAAAATACGTTGCATTATTTGTTTCAGAAGTACAGATCTGTGATTCAACAGTCTTGCACAATTCACAGTGCTCACCGTAGCACAAACCCTCCCCAGTGTCTACCACCCAGCCACCCCATCCCTCCCACCCCCCCACCACTCCAGCAACCCTCAGTTTGTTTCCTGAGATTAAGAGTCTCTTATGGTTTGTCTCCCTCTCTGGTTTCATCTTGTTTCATTTTTCCCTCCCTTCTGTTTTTAAACTGATGTGCATCCAGTTTAAGAAGGGTGTGGGGGACAATGTGTCATGCCCCAAAAGAGAGTAAGGGGATTTGGAAAACTTTCTCTCAAAAAATTAGTAAGTCTAGTCTAACATTAAAACTTAAACATAGCATATTAGCTATGCATAAGCTTATAGCTCTGCAAACCCTATAATGCATAACCCTAAAACTTCTGTCAGGTTAAGACAGCAGACATTCTCGAAGGGGGGTAAATTGGAGGAGGAGACGGACCATGAGAGACGATGGACTCTGAAAAACAAACAGGGTTCTAGAGGGGAGGGGGTGGGGGATGGGTTAGCCTGGTGATGGGTATGAAAGAGCACACGTTCTGCGTGGAGCACCGGGTGTTATGCACAAACAATGAATCATGGAACACTACATCAAAAACTAATGATGTAATGTATGGTGATTAACATAACATAATAAAAAAAATAAAAAAAAAAAAAACATTCTCTCTCACAGTTTCTGTGGGTCAAGACACTGGGAGTGGCTTCACTGGGTGGTTCTGGCTCCATCTCTCATGAGGTCAAGGTGTTGGCCTGGGTACACTGAAGACTTGACCGGCCCTGGAGAATCTGTTCGTGTTGGCTGACTCACATGGCTGGTGGGTCACAACTGGTGCTTGGGGAAAGGCCTCAGTTTCTCCCATGTGTGCTGCTATGTAGGGCTGCTTGGGGTTCTCAGGACATGGCAGCTGGTTTTGCCCAGAGTTAGTGATCCAAGAAGAGGGGCAAGGAGAAGGCCATGGCGCGTTTTATGACCATGTCTGAGAATTGTTGTGCCATCACTCTCATACATTCTACTCCATTAGACGCAAGTCACTAAGCACAAGCCATCATCCAGAGGAGAGGAATCAGCCCCGACCCTGACCTCCGGGGAGGGGAGGAGGACTGGAGGTTGAATTACCAATGGCCTCCACCTTTTGAAGGGAGGAGTATCGAGTATCACTGGTGCACTGTTTCCTAGTTTCAGAAATTTCTAGAAATTTCAGGTCCACTGAAGGTGTTCTTTTTCTCCAGAGGTTTATGGATTTTTTTTTTTCTTAGTAGCTTCTCTTTAATTTTATAGGGTTTTGGTGATCCAGTGTCCTGCATTCCCTTTTACGTACTTGGTTCCTGCTTATACAAGGCCACAACTTCATGTATCTTTGTGTAAAGATCCCAATTCCTATCTTTTCTCCCCAAATCATAGATTCGCCAATACAATCCTCCTAAAAGTCTGTCAGGACTAATATCATGATCTACATCCTTGTTCCCATTAGTCACCATACTGTAAATAACAGCTGAGATTTACACAGACATTACTATATACTAGGCACTGTTTGAAGGGCTCCATGCATGTCAGAACACGCCAAGTTCACCAGATCCACACTCATGACTCATGTCTCCATTCACAACCTAATTTGCTCTCCCACCCCCTCGATGCCTAAGCTTTCCCATGGGGGAACCCTGACCCATCACTGGCAACATCCCCAATATCTTTAGTCTCTTCTCTTGAACGTTTCCTTTACGTTTTTGCCCACACTGAAACCTGGCTCCTGGACAGGTGTAGCTTCTGTGGCCTTATCCTGTGGCAGGTGTTTCCTCTCCTGCTTCCTTGGTATGATTGGGTCCAGGGAGGGCTAGTTTTTGCTCCTCACTGCTGCTTCCAGTCCACACCCCTCTTCCTTCCTTAAAATCCTTGCAGCTTTGAAGCTCCTGACATCAGACTCCACTGGCTGGACCCCTCTTTGTTGTAGTACTTCGGAGATATCCCTGGTTACTCTTTTCCATTTCATTGACTATTTTTATCTCCTAGACTTATCTCTACTGCTGTAATTCATGGTGATTTTGAGAACCGTACATAGACTAGCTTTCCAAAACTCTGGCTCCTTACTTTTTGTCTTAGCCCCCAAAGATTTTTTCCGCTATACCTTGATCACCTACTTGTGTGGTCATATACTAGACCTTTCTGTTACTAAGAACTACATCTCCTGTGTAATCACTAAAATCAGAACTGCCTCCCTTTCCGCTTCTCCCTCTGGCACTGAAGGGAACAAATCTTCAGCCCAAATAGGACTTGGATTCTGTGATATGGCGGTTATAAGAAATATGTATTTATGGGGCGCTTGGGTGGCTCAGTCAGTTGCGCATCTGACTCTTGATTTTGGCTCAGGTCATGATCTCAGGATCATGAGATTGCACCCTGCATCAGAATCTGTGCTGGGCATGGAACCTGCTTAAGATTCTCTCTCCCTCTCCCTCTGCCCCTCCCCACCCCCTCTCTAAAGAAAAAAAAAATGTATTTGGTCTTTGTCCTGTTCCTGGCACAGAGCTCCCATAACCCTTGGAATTTCCTGTAACGAGAACCATAAAAATGTCTTTTGTTAACGAGATGACTTTTGGAAAGCACCTAAAGATGGGGGTTGGCTGCTAGCAGGGCCAATCATGTGATTATAAGGTTGGAATTTTCAGCCCCAATCCTGACCTCTGGGGAGGGGAGGACTGGAGGTTGAATTTCCAGGGGCTGGCAATTTATCGCCATGCCTGTGTAATGAAGCTTCCATAAAAACCCAAAAGGAAAGGATTCTGAGAGCCTCCAGGTTGGTGAACACACGGAGATTTGGGGAGAGTGGCGTGTCTGGAGGGGGACCTGGAAGCTCAGTGCCCTTCCCCCACACCTTGTCCCTGTGTATCTCTTCCATCTGGCTATTCCCTAGTAAGTAAGCTGTCTCCTTGCATTCTGTGATCCACTCTAGCAAATTAGTCAAACCTGAGGAACAGGTGGTGGGATCTCTTATTTTAGCCAGTCTGGTCAGAGGCACAGGTGAAAACCTGGACTTGCCACTGGCATCTGAAGAGTGGTGGGTGGCAGTCGTGTGGGACTGAGCCCCTCATCTGTGGGTAGATAGTGTCAGCGTTGAGTTGTAGGATACCCAGCGGTGTCAGAAACTTGCTTGGTGGTGTGAGGAAAAACCCACACTTTGTAATAGGGAGCAGGGCTCGAGTTTCATTGATCACAACCCTCTTCCTTCCTTTCTGGTCCCAACTTCTTACCTTGCTTAGATTCCTTGGTTCCTCACTATAATCACTCTTTTGCATAGTCTCAACTCTTGTTTCTTCATTGCACTCACCTGGTAAGCCTCCAAACCTAGTTAAATTCACTTTCCAGCTATTTGCATCTACTACAGGCAGCAGAACTGGTTGGAGAAAAACACAACCACTCTGACTAATCTGTTTCTGACTCCGTTTAGGTGGGCTGAGGGAGTCCAAGTCCACCTCACTGCATTTTCATAGTGAAAACCTCCCTGCATGTGAGAATCTCTTGCACAAGAGTTAAAAATATCCTGATGTTAGGCCTTGCTCCCAGACCAATTAAGTCCCAGTCGCAGGGGGTGGACCCAGGCATCAGCTTGCTTGTTTCTAAACTGCCCATGTTGCTTCCAAGGTGTGGCCATGTCCAAGAGCCATTGCTCCAGTCCATTCGCTCCAGCGCTCCTTGAAGTAATGACATTCCATCCACTTTGCCATTCCTCCAAAGCACCCAGCACAGTTCTGCCACAAGATCTCTGACAGGATTCTCTTCCTTCTGGAGTTCTCTTTCCCCAGAAAGTTGCCTCTTGGCTTTCTTACTCCTTCAGGTTTCTGCTGTAAATATCTATTTGTAATGCCTTTCTGAGCTATCCCTTACAAAATAGGACCCTCCACCCACCTTAGCACCCTTAGCCCCCTTGACTGATTTTTCCCTTAGTATTTACCATCTCATGGATTATACATTTATTTCCTAATCATTTGTTACCGCCTACTAGAAAAACAACAGCAGGGACTTTGTGCATTTTGTTCATTGCCCATAACAAAATATGCACAGTAAACTTATTTTACTAACAGATCAATAGGTGCTCAATAAATATTTCTTTAAAGACTAGGCAGCAGAAACTTCTCAGGATTTTGTTGTGTTAAAGGCAATGTCATTTTATATAATAAATGCTTTTCTAAACCTGACCAAAGTGGTTGAGCTGGGCCTTGGGTTGGGGGGGACCCTGAATCCCTTCAGAGCCTGTTCCTAGTGTTAAGAGTGAGGCTGCTGGGGTGGTGGGGAGAGCAGCAGCAAACATGAATGGGAAACCACCATGCGGAGTCTGCAGGGGTGTGTTTTCTGCAAGCTGGAGAGAATCAGCAGGAGAACTTTTACTTAAGTGCAAGGCCCAGAGGGACTTAGCTGGTGATCAGAGAGTGACCAGTACTGCCGCCTCAACACAAATGACAAGCTGCTCTGGTGGTATTGGAGAGCGGGGAGTCTGTAGAAGTTACACGGGTGAAGACTCCACCTCTTATAATTGGTTTGAGTCTCAGTGGGGCAGCTTTTCTAAGTTTGGTGACTGGGGAAAGATGGATTCCACCTATGCTCTTAGATCCAAGATACTAAAAGAAAAGAGAACTTAGAGACTGATGGTAGATCACATTTTCTTAAGCTATGACAGATCATGTGAAGCTTAATTTTTTCCTTCTAATAAGTATACTCATTACAAAGGATGAAAGATAAGTCTTTAGGCAACATTGTTCAACTTTGCTCCAATGATCCTATCTGAGTAACAAACACATGAGTATCTTAAGCATAGATTCTCCAAACGCGAAGTGGTAGATTTGAATCAGTTCACAAATCTTTAGGGACAATACATGTCACATTTCTTTTCTAAATCGAATGAAATTTGTCAGAAATTCCCATCCATCAGATCCCATGAGAAGCTGCACTGGTGAATCCCTTCCTTCTACTGGACTGGACTGGGGCTCCATTTCTGAGGCAGTTCAGAGACATGTGGACAGTGAGGAAAAGGTTTTATGCCTATGTCTGGGAGTCCATTGGAAGCTCCTCCCCTTCTGTGCCAGCTTGGCCATGGGGACCCCTACTGGTTAGGATTGTAGGTAGAGATTCTAATCTTAAAATCTTCCACTTAGCCATGATCAAAAATTTTTTAATGTGACAGTGAAAAGCCCCAGTAAGAAAGATCCCTGTTGTATCCGGTGGTTTGTATTTTCGACATACAGAGCTGGTCATTTCTTAAGAAGGTCAATGAGAAGAGGTTGCAGAACTTTCGTAGTCCAGCAACCTTGTGAGCACAGAACACTGAAAGAGGGAATTTACACGTATAGGGATTCTGTGTCTGGTTCTGTTAGGCTTCCTGAGGTAGTCACAGGTTCTTTTGGGGCTATTTGTCACAAATTCCTCCTAGAATATTCTTTCATTAAATACCTAACTTGTGTGAGTTATTTAAGTTCCTCTTGAGATGTAACCATCAACTGGGAAGCATATAAGACCTGTCTTCATTTTCTGTATAAAAATACATTATACATTATGTTGCAGAAAATGTAATTTTTCATTAAAATTGTAAGTGAGCTAATCAACCATATGTTAATCTAACACATTACTCTGTAAATCGTATAATTTTTTTTTTTTTTAATGAGAGAGGAAGTGGTGGGGGGAAGAAAACCCTTCATGTCCCCTGACCTGCTTTTTCTCCTTTTGGCAAGCAACAAATAAAGAATGCCCTTAGACATTCTAATTTCAAAATATGAAACTGGTTCTTTTCATAGAGTTTCGTCTCCATGGGTATTCGTACAACTGTTTTTCCTCTGAGATCTTTCTATTTATGGGATGTTGTATGTGAGGAGCCTGCAGATTTCCATGACATCAAGCCCTTTCAGCCCACCAAATCATCTCGGGTTTTAGGGAATTCAGCACCCCCCTGCCCCCGGGATCTGTGCCACCCACTCCTCCACTTCAAGCCAGAGCATCCATCATTCTCGTTTGTGGACAGACCATCCCCATCACCCTGGTGGGCTCCATTTTTGAAACACGAAGATTTCTAGTTTTGAGAATGATGCAGAAAGCAGTGTTAACCTCTGTCCTGTATCACAGAGCTTCCAGAGTGAGAAACAATTCGCCGTTTCTGTGTTGGAGTGATGGGGGTGGTGGAGGAGCAGAGAGTATGTAGGTTGGTGTTAATGAAGAAGGAAAAAGATGTCTTCTTTCTTTCTCGATAAAGCCATAGCAGAAAAAAGAAGGAAAAAAAAAAACCCCTCAATCCTTTACCAAATAAAAAGGTTTAGAATAGTTGCTCTTGCATAGCCTGGACCTCAACAGTGCAACTCCAGCACAGGTTCATACATTGTGAACACCCCCAGCGTGCATTAAACTGGTGTGAAAGGCTGGGTGCCTGGAACAGAAACCCGGAACTTTTGACCTCCAGCCTTCTCACAGGGACATAGTAGTTCAAATATTGCAGGCTATCATAATGTATTCTTAAGTTCTTTCCACTTTTCATATTTATTTATACTTTTGGTCATTGTATTAGTTTCCTGTGGCTGCCATAACAAATAACCAGAAGCTTGGTGACTTAAATTTATTTTTTCACACTTCTGGAAGCTAGAAGTCGGAAGTCAAGGTACCCCCATGGTTGGCCCATTCCATGCCTGTCCCCTAGCTGCTGGGGGCTTGGTGGCTGCAGGTTGGCAGTCCTCAGTGTCTCTTGGCTCATAAATACATCACTATAGGCTCTGTGTTGGTCCTTAACTCAACTTTTCTGTCCTCTTCCTTGTATCATTGGAATTCAGACCCAACCTAATCCAGGATGGTCTCATCTCAAGATCCTTAATTATAGCTTCAAAGACTCTCCACCCCTCCCCCCCCCCCGCCCACCCCAAATAAAGTGACGGGTACAGGTTCCTGGCAGAAATGTCTTCTTGGGGGACACCGTTTAACCTACAATTATCTTGGCTTTTTCATTTTTTGTGCTGTCTGAATTTATACTCACTATCTCTTGATCTAAGCAGATTTCTTTAGGGTAGAACATCTCTTCATAATTAATTGATTAGAAGTCAGGGAGTTGGACTTTGATTTTGAATTTTTCATCCATTATCCAACCATGTGATTGTGGATAAATTTAATCACCTTGAATCTTACCTTTTTTTTATGGTGGCTGCAAATCTAGAAATCAGTTAGGCCTAGCTTAAGGAAAAGAAAAATTCATTGCAAGTTATAGCGACATCCCATAAAGCTCAAGTATAAGAATGTAGCCAGACCTTGGGAAGAAGTTAGGTCTTGGCCCTGAAGTTTCATCACAGTGTCTCATTTTGGGGCCTATTCTCACTGCAAACTCTGTAGCTCTTTTTCCCCAGATAGCTGTTTCTCTGACTGGAGCTCTCCGACTTAGTGTTCTGTCTCCACAGACTGCTGCTTTTCATCTTTCCCCACTGTTCCTTGTCTATTCTCTCTCCACTTCTGCACATTTCTCTTTCTGTTTGAGTTCCAGATTCCTGACGGACGGAATAACACCGATCCCATTGGGATCTCTCCCGATTCAGCCAATTTGTGACCAGAGATGGGGTCAAATGGTACAAAGATGGGTTCTGAGCATCAGGCCATCCAGATTGGGGTTGAAGGCAGTTTTTCTAAAACAGTTCCTGCTGTTCTCATGTCATAGGTGTTTGAGGATCAGAGCAGACATTGTGCCTAGGAACGCACTGCAAAGGGTATTAAAGTTAGTAGTGCTGGATTTGGGTTCTGGACAAGTAGAAGACTTGATTTTTTTTTTTTTTTAATGAGAGACGACGATTCATCCAGTTGTAAAGTGGGTAAAGATTTTCTATAAGTTCATTGCCATGGCCCCCAAAATCTTCACTGTTTCCACAATGGCAGGAAATCTCAATTTCGGAAATAGGAATGAAGTTGCAGGAGAGGGGAAGAAACTGGAGTGGCAAGGTCTGGGTGATGTCTGTACACGGAGGCAGCTCTTCAGAGTTTTCCAGATGGCAGTGGTAAGGATGTTAACTAGATTCACATTCTCCTATGTAGAAAATGCTAAGCTCTTTGTGGATTGGTTTCTCGGTGACTTAGGAGGTTGTTTTTGACAGGTCCTGAAAAGCAGGATGAGCACTCAACAACAGATGTGACTATCAGCCCTAAAAAAGGCAAACGTTCTTCAGTTTCTTGGGAATCTATGCTTTAGTGTGGGTGTTGGGAAGAAGCAGGTTTCTCTCCAACAGGTGGATCAAAGATGTTAGATCTGTTTTGTCAAGAACCTTGTCAGTTGGGGTTACTGATGCTTCTCTTACTGCCAGTGGGGAATTGACTACTTCTGGCTTTGGAGCATCCCTGAGCCAGGAAAAGCCACTAGCGCTGGA
The DNA here is from genome assembly GCF_009762305.2 of Zalophus californianus. Taxonomy (NCBI): domain Eukaryota; kingdom Metazoa; phylum Chordata; class Mammalia; order Carnivora; family Otariidae; genus Zalophus; species Zalophus californianus. The sequence continues at coordinate 4,254,845 of NC_045604.1, read as the reverse complement.
ATGGAGACACGGGAAGCCTGGAGGAAGCTCCTTGGGTCGGTCACTGTACTCTGGGCCTTAGGAAGCCAGGTTCCTCCTCTTAAGATGTATCTTTCTCTCATTTTACTATTCTGTGAAATCATAGGGTCCAATTCCTGGAGTAGACCAGTAGAGAAAGCCAAGAGGTCATTTTAAGGCTTTAAGTTTTGACTTTAAGTTAGACTGGCTGAAGGACATGGTGGGCAGCACACATGAGCCAGCCTAGGTCATCAAAAATAGGGCACCGTGCTTTATTTGGGGGGACAAGTATGCATTTTCCTTGAGTGTCATCCATGCAAAATATGCCCTATTAGGAATCTACAAGAATGTGCTCTATTAAGAATTCTTAGAATGCCCTATAAACAATCTATAGCAGAAGACAGCTGGTCGAAGATTTGGGGTGCTGGCTATCTTTTTTATTATCACCGCTAAAACCAGGCCCTTCGCAGGTGCTCACTAAGTGATGAATTAACGAACACTTTACTGAACACGTCCTTTTTTCAGTGTGGCACTGAGATTCATTAGTCTTATTTTATGAAGCATCAGCAGTTTCTGATTCGTTGTCTGTGAAAATGGCAGTGTTCCCTGGAGGCAGAAATGCATAATTTTTTTCTTGGCAGTTGAGAACACCACTACATTGCTTGTCTTCAGTTACAAATGGAGAGATTAGTGTTGGCCATGAGAACACACACTTCCCCAGAGAGAGGGTCACAGGAAAAGAAAGGGAGAATAAAGATAGATTTGGGTTAAAAGATTTGGAGGAATCCATGTCAAAATGTCTTGATATCTTTGGTATAATGATAGGATGATTCTATGGTGTAATGATTCTCTGATGATGTAGATTACCAGGTCATAAGGTAAGAATACAGCAGATGGGGCTAAGGTTGTTTGGAAAATGCACTGTGGTGAATGTGGGAGAGAAATGACTCTTTCTTTACACGTTCGTCCCCCATATCTGTGCTTTACTCAGCTCTCTACTCACATGTGCTGTTTTGGAGAGGCCTTAAAGGCCCACCCTGTTAATAACCCCTCTATTACTCACGGTCCCCTTGCCCTATATTGTTTCATTGGAAATCATGTTTAACATATTTTTTATTAGGTTTCTCCCTACCAAGAAGTAAATCTCATGGAAAAAAAAAAAAAAGTAACCCTTTGCTTTAGCTGGGTCCTCCAGGAAAGAGAACCTGAGTTGGAGATAGGTGGGCAAAGGTTTACTGTAGAGAAGGTGCTGTGGAAAAGGTGGAGCGGGGCGGGGGGGGGGAGCACGGACAGGGAAGGGGGAGGTCATCAGACCAGGGTGTATGTTTGATAAAGTCTCTGCCAGCCCGATGGAAACCATGGGAGGAATTACCCCTCGTTAAAGGGATCACTTGGTGGGAATGGCCAAGCCATGTGCAACAGTCTTGCGAGCTGTTAGCCTGGGGGACCCCCGGGAGTGTGACCTTGACTTAAAAGCCCAAGTGGATCTTACACATGGGTAACGCATCCTTTCTTGAAAGGGGAATCCAAACTGTGTGTCTCCATGCCTGCCCCAGTCCTGCCTTTATCCCCGCACAGACCTGTTCTCTGTGTACATTCAGGAGGTAGCTCATTGAGGCTTCTGCGGAGTTCCTTCCTGAAGGGAAACCTACCGGCGGAGGATGGTGGGGAAAATGGCAGTGGGTCTTGGGGCCACAACTGATACTAAGAATTTCTTCCCTCTGCTTTCACTTCTAAGTTCCCCTCATCGGCCGCCCTCCTCCCTAAAGGTCTCAGTGATTGACTTGTGGTGTCACCAAAGCTCCACACCTGAAGTGTCCCAGAGAGTCCCTGGTGATCACATCCTTCCCAGTTTGGGCCACAGTCAGACAGGGAAGTTCCAAGAGGCATCCAAGTGGATTGTCCTGTTTTGCACACATTCTACCCTGGCCTCATGGTGTAAAAATATTCCTACCTCCTCCTGCTGAGGAGGAGGTAGGAATCCCTACCAGGGATCAGTACGTACCAGGATGATCCCTACCAGGATGATGCCTCCTCTTCTTGCATGCTCTTCTACAGATACAAGGAGTCTGAGCGCCCCAGGGGGTAGTTGTAGGTTGTAAATCAGTGGTGTCCTTGCTCTGCAGAATGTGCCCTTCTTGAAGACCAGGCCTTTCAATCCTGCACGGCCCAGAACGAAACAGAGGGCAAGCATTCTCCCAAGGTGTCTCGGGAAATGTTGGTAAGGAGGGTTTCTCCTGCTTTCACTCCATGCTCATGGGCATCTGTGTTCTTCCTACCGGGGACACGGCACCATATAAAAGTCGGATCCTGTGTCCATGCTGCGTTCTGGAGGAAAGCACCACAGCCTTGCAGAGTATTTCTGATCTGGTGCTTCAGCTATACCTCTGCCAGGCCATCTCAATGCTCTCTCAGCAAGGCGGCTTCTGAATTGTACGGTATGTGATACAATTAGGGGTGCCATGGTCATGAGCCCGTTCCTGCACCTGCTTCACTGTGAGGAAGGTCCTATAGTTGGATGTTCAGGAGAGCAGGATTCCAAGCTCGTGGGTCTCGTACTTGTAAAAGCACTGCTTGCCTGCCCCTGGTAGTGGTTCCAGTTGAGGCTCTGCAGGCAGGAAAAGCAAACCCTTTCACCCAGAATTACCTTCTGTTCTTGTGAGAACAACTGCTGGCCCTTGCCAGAAGGAATGGAGCTTAGCATTTGGAGCTAATCTAATTACTAGACAGCTGATTTGTCTCTTTGAGGCTGCCATACTGGGGGATCATTGTGAGTCCCCGTTCCTGGCAGGTGGATAACCTGAGGTGACAGTAATTCTAGAAGGCTTGGTAAGTGCCAGTGCATGCCGTTGGGCTCATTGTAACCTCTGCATCAGCCTCCTTGGCAGGTGTAGCTGCGCCCATCCAGCCAGGACTTACCACAGCTACTGACAGAATTAGGCCAATGTCACCTGGCTGAGTTGTTTTGTCTACCTGGTGGTTTAGTTGTTGATGCTTCCTGGTGGGCATAAATGTGTGATGCCGAGATCTTCATGCTTCATGCCTGCTCCCATGCATCCATCCATGTGGCTCAACCCCAGACTTTCCTCTCCAACCTTTTTCTTTCAAGTACCTGACCAGCCAGTCAGGCTATTGGCTATGCTCCTGAAGCCATCTATATTCTAATGTTGGGACCTTTTGCATTTAGCACAGTCAGTGACCAGGCACACCACTTAAAGCTCTACTGATTGGGAAAGTTCTCATTCTTTATGGTCTTTGAGAGCCACCCCTGACTGACTGATGATCTATCATGCAGTCACCACATATTTTTGACCTGCACCCACATATTGAGTCAACCCATCCATAAACCAAGCTTGGGATTTTTCTCTGTCTTTTAGTTGGCTGTACAGCCACCCTCCCCCCGACCACACACACACACACACACACACACACACAGAACCATCCTAGTGAGTGGAGGGAGGCAGATGCTGAGTCAGCCATGGTGACATGCTGAGTAGGCTACGTGCGTTTGCAGTTTGCTTGTGCCTTGTGGTCCTGCTTGTGCTCCATCCCAGATGGATTGGACCTTACAATGGATGATTACAGGGCCTACTTGACTTTCTGACTTTGAGGGTCAAATGGGATGAGGGACAACACATGAAGGATATTTCTAGAGGCACGGTCGCTTGGTATCTTGCTGTCATTTTTTCTCTGCTAAGGCTCAGTAGCATGCCAGGAGCTGTTTTTCCAAGAATGTATAATTCTGTGCTCTAGATGGTATGACCTTGCTCCGGAACTTGAGATCTATGCTGTGATCTTCTCCCTGGAGTTTGATGTAAACTGTGCAGCACATTTTTTCCTGCCACTGACCTGTCTTATACAATGACATCTGCCAGTGTATGTGGCCTAGGTGACAGGGCTGATGTGCCCAACCTGGATCTGCTGCAGAGCTCTGTCCTAGTCTAAGCCCTGTTTGCAGTCGGAAGCTTCTCATGTACTAGGAAGGCCCAGAACATTGTGCGCGGGTAAGGACTGTATTGCCTTCAGAACCCAAAGGGACGTATCAGGTGTCAATGCTTCCTACTTTGTGGTAAGGGATTAAAGATACAGCAGTTTGTTGCTTCCTTTAGAGGGGATGTCCTAGCATACCTCTGATCACCCGGACCTCTTAACTGAAGTGGCAAATTTGGCAGTGTTCAGGATTTCTCACTCTGAAGTACACGTGTCTTACCAGGCCCTGCGGTATATGCTAGCCACCCTGAACTCCCCCCACCCGATCGGCACGAGACCACCGACGTGATGGGTCAGTGTGGTGGTCTGTGGGAATGGCTTTATGGAATCATTGGGAGGGAAGGACTGGATCTAGCATGACATTAAGGAATAAGTCTGCATTCACACTGCAGAATGGAGTCCTCAAGGAAGCTCCCATTTCGTTGATAATCAGGACCGATGGCTCGAGAACCTGTAGCATTATGGCCATCACTGGGAATCCACATCAGAAGTCCACATCCATGTAAGTAGAAAGGTGTTGTCACTGTTGCCAGTGCCTCCCCGCCACACAATATCTGCTCAGATGGGGCCCAGCAGCACAGGTGTCCAGGAACCTGCTCCTCCACGTCTACAGGTAGAGACTGGCCACCGACACCTCTCTCACTCTGCTGAAAAATCTGTCCCTGTGCCCGAAGAAAGGGCGAAACTGGCAGACAGCCTGTCTCATCCTCACATCCGGGCCTCAGACCTCACACGTGTGTTTCTGATTGGCTGAATATAATTCACACTGAGAAATCCTTTCCATGTCTAGGAAATGCAGTAGCTTTCTATCCTGTCCTTCAGGAAAGCAAAGTGGAAGAAGGATGAAGAGGATCTTGGGCACAAGTCTGCCATTTCCATCTCAATAACGATCCTGCGTTGTTTTTTTGGAGAGGATTAGACACAGTCCAGGCAAGTACCCGTTTCAGCACCTCCATGTACTAATACTCGATAATTGTTGGGTCTGCTTGCTTAAACCATGTATTCATAATTTAAGAATAAGTTTCCCATAGTCAAGTGCTATACGATTAATATTGTACATGTGGTTTAATGGTCAGTTTGTCCATGGATCCAGTTGGGAATTCCCTCTTCTTGTCCAATTGTAACCATATGGGACTCACCCCTGAAATCTGTGCTGTCCAGGACGGTGGCCTCCAGGCACAGGTGCTGTTGAGCAACTGAAATAGGGCCAGTCTGGATTGAGCTGTGTTTTGCGTATAAAATACATAGATTTTGAAGACTTAGCATAAAAAATGTAGAATACCTCATTAATGACTTTTGTGCTGATTACATGGTGACATGGTAATATTTTAGGGAGATTGGGTTCAGTAAAAGATATCATCAAAATTAAGTATTTTTACAATTTTTAATTTGGCTATTCAAAAAATTAAAATTACATACGTGGCTCACATATTTCTTTTGGACAGCAGTGCCTCAGATGAAGACCACCTACAATTCTCCACAGAGTGAGCTGGGCAGGTCCCTGCAGGGCTGCTCTGCTGGGAGGGCCGCAGACGGCCGACTTGCTTCCTGAATTCGGTCTTCTGAGTGTGTGTGTCCCCCACCCTGGGGGAGGGTCTTCCTACCACACTTGAGTTCTGTCTCTCTGGTCTTAATTTTCTATATAACAGTATGGATGAGGTAATCTTTAAAAACTTCATTGAAAATATCATGAGACACTATAAAGAAATAGAACTGTGTCTGCCTCAGATGTTAGCTCTTTTTCCCCGATTCCCACTGTGCTCCAAGTTATTCCCTGGAACATTGTGTTCTCCCTGGACTGACTTGAACACAGAACTCAGGGCTGCTTCTGCCCCACAAAACAATGTGCACAAGCACAGGGAACAGTGCAGATGGCATGCTTGCAGATCTCTTAGGGGAATCGGAGGGAGGGATTGGAATTGCACACTCACAGCAAACAACCTCCCCACCCCCCCCGCCTCCCCCCCGGCCCCGCCGCCATTAGACATCTTTAATCTTTTCCTGAGTCCCTTCGCTGCCAGTCCGTAGGGGTTCTGTCTCCCTCCTTCCCACACCGGTACCCACTCCTCACCATCTTTCTGCCTCCTGCCCTTTCTCCCTCCCCAGGACTCTCCCCCATTAGAGTTTCTCATCCTTTTATTAGGCAGAACAATTTAATTGCTGTATTGTGTTACTCGAGCATTTCCTTAGGGTCTCATACGCCAAAGAGAGTAATTTCTTTTGAATAAATACAAAGTCTCCCTAAGAGGAATTTTGGGGAATATGATTTTCTTCATTTCATTACACAGAATAAATTGGATAAGTTTTAAAACTAAAGGTTTTCAATGCTAAGAAATTTGGTAAATATAATAAGGAGCTTTACCAAGTCCCAAGTCTCCTTAGTGTAAGACAGCCTTTCTGTAGCCACGTCTGGGCCGGTGAAGCCCACTGCGGCTTGCACTTGCCTTTTTAAATCTTCGTTTTGGTGAGACCAGGACCGTTTGTTACCTCATCAGGAGTCCATCAGTTCAGGGACAAAGGCTGGCTCCTCTTTCTAACTTAAACTCCCCCTGGGATCCTTAATACTGTTTCTCTGAGAAGCGGCTTCTTGATTTAGGGTCAAAAATAGGCCACTTGTGCGGCTGTGTTCTGTCGGTCCCCAAAGTCTGGTCTGTGACCTAGTCTTTGTTGGTTCATGATCAGCCCTCCCCAGTTTTTCCAGTTCCCTGAGAGTCTAGCGTGTCTCACCTCCTAAGATAAAAATTTCATAAAAATATAACCAAGGTCTTTCATAAATTGATTGAGGCTAGAGCCTATTAGAAAAATAATAATGAAAACAGCTTGCATTTATTAGCCAAGGGCAGCTGCAGGTGTTTTATATGCAGTTAGCATGTTCTGATTCTCCTAACCACACAAGAGACGGGCATTGTTGTTGCCATATTGTCCCAGGCAACTGAGGCTGTGAGAAATTAAGGGGTTTTCCGCAAACCGTACAACACTGTGACTCCCATCGATGTGACCTCCATGTCCATGCACCACAGGCTTCTGCACTGCCCCGAAGTCTCTGATGGGCATCCTAGAAGCATAGGTTCTTGTAACCTAAGGGACTTGGAGATCATTAATCCTATGCCCTCACTTAACAGATTTGTAAACTGACTGCAGATCTCCCAGTTAGAGCCATTTGGATCCCAAGCAAGAATTATTTGATAGTACAGTACGCATTCAGAGACACCCTGGAGGTTAAGTTAGTAAGTTGGCTTACTGAAAGCTTTGAAACATCTTGTCCTTAATGACCTTCTAAATGAAGACAAAGACGATGGCTTTCTAGGACTCAGGGAGGTGCGACACATGAGCTGACTTAGCCCCAGCCCCTTATTTACCTGATCAGTGTATTACTGTCAACTCTGAGTAGCAGAAGAAAGTCTTGAATGGGCCTCAAAATGAGTAAACTTGAAAAGAATGTCAGGAGCATGGTGGCTGTCTTGCTTGTGGGCTTGGAACTGGATGTCTTGGATGCACCAGGATTAGTCAGCAGGAGGACAGAGATTGCATCACTGGAAGGAGGGGATGCTGAAAGGAGAAAAACAAAGTTGCTGAGCTCAAAAGACAAACTGCTTACTTCGAAGTGTTTCCTAGAACTCTCCCAGAACAAGCTTCTCTCCTCATGGAAACCTTCCAGATGTTTTTGCCTACTTATTGCAGATAGGTCTGTGGTATGGCACTGCCAATTAAGTTAGAGAGTACTCTGCATTTCGTAGACTTCATGGTTTTTCCTGAGGGCGGTGTGATGTCTGTCTCTACTGAGTCTGAAATAGATCTGCAGAATTGAGCAAAATGTGCTTAATTATACATTGTTCTTTCCTATGGCCGGAACATGCTTTTCTTGTTAGAAAATATAAGATAGTGAAAAATATTGAGTTCTGAAATAATAAAAACTAAGGGTTCCATCATGTATTCATTTATTACAAATATTCATCAGGGATTTCTTTGCTGATAACTAGCAAATGTTGTAAGCAACACTTGGAATGTCACAGCTCTGCTGGAATGCACCTTCTGAAGAGAGGAGTTAGGTAAGAAACAAGGAACAAATGAGTAAAAGAAGTGTTAGACGGACAAAATACAGATGATAGGATCTATGGCAAGGAGCTTGCCTTCCACTGACTGGGTGGTCAGGAAAGGCCACTCTTTGGAAGTGACACTGGAGATGGAAACCGCTTCTGAGTGACCAGATAGAACCAACCAGGCCTAATATAGGGCAGGGATCTGACACTTTTTTTTTTTTTTCCTGAAAAAGAGCAGATAGTAAATATTTTCATCTTTGAAACCTGTATAGTCTCTGTCTTTAACTCTTCAACCATTGCCATTACAGGGTGAGCGCAGCAGTAGGTAAGAGAAACGGGTGTGGTGTGTACCAATAAAACTTTATAAAAACAGGCAGGGGTAGCGGAGTTGAATTTGGCCCGTAGGGCACGATTTGACGTCCTCATACCTAAGGGAAAGTGCATTGCCGGCGGGGGGGCATAGCAAGATGAAAGACCCAAAGCTGGGTTCACGCTTTGTATTCTTAGAACAGAAGGAAGGAGTATGGCTGGAGGCAGGTGAGTGAGAGTGAGAACTAGCAGTTGGAGATGCAGGTAATGTAGGTCTTTGCAGACCCGGAGAAGACATGGACCCTTTATTCTAACTACAGAGGGAAGCTGCCAGGATACTTGAATCGGGGGATGGTGGTGGTCTGATCTGCCTTGCCTAAAGGCTCTGGTTGCCGACTGCTGGCTGTTGGATGGTACGGGAGTGAAGCAAGGAGATGTCTTAGGAAGCTGTTTGAGGAATCCAGGCAAAAGGTGGTCTTGAAGACGGGGAACACTGTGTAGGGGCAGCAGTTTGAATCTCTCTCCATGGTCCCTTAACCGTCTATGAACTTTGAGCTTCATTTCCTTCAATAGCTAAGTACAAATAAAATTTCTATTTTATTTGTTAGGACAAAATAAGACTATAAGTCAAATGTCCAACACATGGTTAGCTTTCAGTTATACTGGTTCTTTCCCCCACCTTTATCTAGAGATCAAATATTTTCTCCTTTCTCCTATCCTTTTGTCTTCCTTTCCGTAGATACTTAGTGGTGAGCTGCTCTGTGCAAAACATGGTACCTAATCCCACTGGGAGGCCTAGACGTATCTTGTTTCTAACCATGCACTGGGGCTCATGTAGTCGTATGCCCAGAAAAGCAAAACTTAGATTTTTCCCTTTTGTTTTCCTATTTCTTTAGTAAGACAAGCTGACATTTTAAAGTTCCAGATATTTATGTAAATAAAAATGGAGAAAAAGTCACCTTGGGGAAGATGTCATTTGTTTTGGGAAGAATCACTTAAGGAATCAGAGTGATTTTGAAAATATATTAGAAGTTATATCCTGGGGGTAAGAGAAAAATATGTATAAATTTTCTACGGCCTGACAAAGAGGCCTTAACTGCTAACCCTTGCAAGTTATGCAGTACAAGAAGATTGTTGGGAAGGGCAAGATTATGAACATATTCGCAGTGATTGAAGTGGTAAGTCAGGATCAAGACCCCTCCTTCCACCCCATCACCATGGCTGGGGCAGGGCAGGTGAATCATCAGTCAGACTTTGTTCCAACTTTTACTGTCCTAGTCATCTTTTGCATTTGTACTTTCAACAGAATTTAAAATTAAAGCGTAATGTCATCCCACATTTTCCCACTGAGTTATTTACCTTTCCTGGACAGATATATTTTTAGCTAACATTCAATTATCCATCTTTATGATACAGGATAGTATTGGAAAATACACTAATTTCAAATCAGGCATGGACTGGCTAGCTTCACGTTGTTGGACAAGTCCCTTAAACTTTTCCAGACTCTCTTACCTATATTTATAAAATGAGGTATTAGATCATTTCCATGTCTCTTCTAGCTCAGTGATTCCACAAAAGGGACAAATGGCATATCTGCACTACAACTTTGGAGGTACAAAGGGGTAAGGAATGAGGCAGCAAAAGTAAACTCTAATCAGGTGTGAGGAGACACAGGAGAAGTTGTTTCTAGAGAAAACCCTCTATAGCTCTGTTTTGAAACTATGTCCTACTCATAATACATATTTTAAATTACTTTGGTCGGAAAAATTTTCATAAACTGTCAACAAATTTTTAGTCCTTGATCATAACTATCTGCCATGTACCCAAGCCCCATTGTGCACAGTTCCTGAGAATCCAGTCCCAGGAGAAAACAGCAGAAACACCTTAAGATAGTATCTTATAGCAACAGGTATATGGATCTGGATACTTGATTATAAGAAAGAGGAACCATGAGAGATGATGGACTCTGAAAAACAAACTGAGGGTTCTAGAGGGGCGGAGGGTAGGGGGATGGGTTAGCCTGGTGATGGGTGTTAAAGAGGGCACATTCTGCATGGAGCACTGGGTGTTATGAACAAACAATGAATCATGGAACACTACATCAAAAACTAATGATGTAATGTATGGTGATTAACATAACAATAAAAAAAAGATAGATGTTCCTTCTCCTTGTTCGGATTGGGATACATAACCAAAGCCCAGTGAATGTTAAGGCACAAAATGATTGAAAGTATTAGAATGATTTTTTTTTAAGGGAAAGGAAATAGTGTTATTAGAAGAGAGATTTAGGGTTAATGCACTGAAGGAGAAGGATTAACTTTAGGTTCACATTCATTACCTGGAAAAAAAAAAATCATTGGGCCGTTTGTGTGCACTATGGGGATTTCACATGCAGAGAGGACCTGCACGTCAGGGCGTCCAAGAGCACCACATTTTAGCATTTAATGGAAATTGGTATTCATATTAAATCCGTTTCATATGAGGATGAGCCAAAAGGGATTATTTTAAAAAATAGAAGCCACGTTTTCTTAATTTTTTTTTTTGTACTGAAGAAAATGAGGTGGCAATCCAAATGCTAAAAACTAATGACTGAAGAAAATAGTGAACATCTATATGATGGTATATTATGAAGCCTTTAAATAGTATCCTTATGAAGAGTCTGTGATAGTATAGAGAAAATCTTTTACTATATTAAGTGAAAAAGCAAAGTGTGACTCTTTATATAAAGTAATCTTAGTAATGTAAAAAACAAAGCCTAGAAGAATGTGCTTTACTAGAATGTCCAGTTGGACTTTTTATTTTTTATTTTTTTTTATTGTTAACCACCATACATTACATCATTAGTTTTTGATGTAGTGTTCCATGATTCATTGTTTGTGCGTAACACCCAGTGCTCCAGGCAGAACGTGCCCTCTTTAATACCCATCACCAGGCTAACCCATCCCCCACCCCCCTCCCCTCTAGAACCCTCAGTTTGTTTTTCAGAGTCCATCGTCTCTCATGGTTCGTCTCCCCCTCCGACTTACTCCCCTTCATTCTTCCCCTCCTGCTATCTTCTTCTTTTTCTTTTTTCTTAACATATGTTGCATTATTAGTTTCAGAGGTACAGATCTGTGATTCAACAGTCTTGCACTATTCACAGCGCTCACCATAGCACATACCCTCCCCGATGTCTATCACCCAGCCACCCCATCCCTCCCACCCCCCACCGCTCCAGCAACTCTCAGTTTGTTTCCTGAGATTAAGAATTCCTCATATCAGTGAGGTCATACGATACATGTCCTTCTCTGATTCACTTATTTCACTCAGCATAACACCCTCCAGTTCCATCCACGTCGTTGCAAATGGCAAGATCTCATTCCTTTTGATGGCTGCATAATATTCCTTTGTGTATATATACCACCTCTTCTTGATCCGTTCGTCTGTCGATGGACATCCTGGCTCTTTCCACGGTTTGGCTATTGGGGACATTGCTGCTATAAACATTGGGGTGCACGTACCCCTTCGGATCCCTACATTTGTATCTTTGGGGTAAATACCTAGTAGTGCAATTGCTGGATCGTATGGTAGCTCTATTTTCAACTGTTTAAGGGATCTCCATACTGTTTTCCAGAGTGGTTGCACCAGCTTGCCTTCCCACCAACAGTGTAGGAGGGTTCCCCTTGCTCCGCATCACCGCCAACATCTGTCGTTCCCTGACTTGTTAATTTTAGCCATTCTGACTGGTGTGAGGTGGTATCTCATTGAGGTTTTGATTTGGATTTCCCTGATGCCGAGCGATGTTGAGCACTTTTTCATGTGTCTGTTGGCCATTTGGATGTCGTCTTTGGAAAAATGTCTGTTCATGTCTTCTGCCCATTTCCTGATTGGATTATTTGTTCTTTGGGTGTTGAGTTTGATAAGTTCTTTATAGATTTTGGATACTGGCCCTTTATCTGATATGTCATTTGCAAATATCTTCTGCCATTCTGTCGGTTGTCTTTTGGTTTTGTGGACTGTTTCCTTTGCCGTGCAAAAGCTTTTTATCTTGATGAAGTCCCAATAGTTCCTTTTTGCCCTTGCTTCCCTTGCCTTTGGCAGTGTTTCTAGGAAGAAGTTGCTGCGGCTGAGGTCGAAGAGGTTGCTACCTGTGTTCTCCTTTAGGATTTTGATGGACTCCTGTCTCACGTTTAGGTCTTTTCAACCATTTGGAGTCCATTTTTGTGTGTGGTGTAAGGAAATGGTCCAGTTGCATTCTTCTGCATGTGGCTGTCCAATTTTCCCAACGCCATTTGTTGAAGAGACTGTCTTTTTTCCATTGGACATTCTTTCCTGCTTTGTCAAAGATGAGTTGACCATAGAGTTGAGGGTCCATTTCTGGGCTCCTGATTCTGTTCCATTGATCTATGTGTCTGTTTTTGTGCCAGTACCATACTGTCTTGATGATGACAGCTTTGTAATAGAGCTGGAAGTCCGGAATTGTGATGCCGCCAGCTTTGCTTTTCTTTTTCAAGATTCCTATGGGTATTCGGGGTCTCCTCTGGTTCCATACCAATTTTAGGATTATTTGTTCCATTTCTTTGAAAAAAGGGGATGGTATTTTGATGGGGATTGCATTGAATGTGTAGATTGCTCTAGGTAGCATTGACATCTTCACAATGTTGGTTCTTCCAATCCATGAGCATGGAACGTTTTTCCATTTCTTTGTGTCTTCCTCAGTTTCTTTCACGAGTATTTTATAGTTTTCTGAGTACAGATCCTTTGCCTCTTTGGTTAAATTTATTCCTAGGTGTCTTATGGTTTTGGGTGCAATTGTAAATAGGATCGACTCCTTGATTTGTCTCTCTTCTGTCTTGTTGTTGGTGTATAGGAATGCCACTGATTTCTGTGCATTGATTTTATATCCTGCTACTTTACTGAATTCCTGTATGAGTTCTAGCCGTTTTGGGGTGGAGTCTTTTGGGTTTTCCACATACAGTATCATATCATCTGCAAAGAGTGAGAGTTTGACTTCCTCTTTGCCGATTTGGATGCCTTGGATTTCTTTTTGTTGTCTGATTGCTGTGGCTAGGACTTCTAATACTAGGTTGAATAGCAGTGGTGAGAGTGGACATCCCTGCCGCGTTCCTGACCTTAGGGGAAAAGCTCTCAGCCTTTCCCCATTGAGAATGATATTCACTGTGGGTTTTTCATAGATGGTTTTTATGATACTGAGGTACGTACCCTCTATCCCTATACTCTGAAGAGTTTTGATCAAGAAAGGATGCTGTACTTTGTCAAATGCTTTTTCTGCATCTATTGAGAGGATCATATGATTCTTGTTCTTTCTTTTGTTAATGTGTTGTATCACGCTGATTTGCGGACGTTGAACCAACCTTGCAGCCCAGGGATAAATCCCACTTGGTCATGGTGAATAATCCTTTTAATGTACTGTTGGATCCTATTGGCTAGGATTTTGGTGAGAATTCTTGCATCCATGTTCATCAAGGATATTGGTCTGTAGTTCTCCTTTTTGATGGGGTCTTTGGTTTGGGGATCAAGGTAATGCTGGCCTCATAAAATGAGTTTGGAAGTTTTCCTTCCATTTCTATTTTTTGGAACAGTTTCAGGAGAATAGGTATTAATTCTTCTTTAAACGTCTGATAGAATTCCCCTGGGAAGCCATCTGGCCCTGGGCTTTTGTTTCTTGGGAGATTTTTGATGACTGCTTCAATTTCCTTAGAGGTTATAGGTCTGTTCAGGTTTGCTATTTCTTCCTGGTTCAATTTTGGTAGTTGATACAGCTCTAGGAATGTACCCATTTCTTCCAGGTTATCTAATTTGCTGGCATAGAGTTGCTCATAAGATGTTCTTATAATTGTTTGTATTTCTTTGGTGTTGGTTGTGATCTCTCCTCTTTCATTCATGGTTTTGTTGATTTGGGTCATTTCTCTTTTCTTTTGGATCAGTCTGGCCAGGGGTTTATCAATCTTGTTAATTCTTTCAAAGAACCAGCTCCTAGTTTCATTGATCTGTTCTACTGTTCTTTTGGTTTCTATTTCATAGATTTCTGCTCTGATCTTTATTATTTCTCTTCTCCTGCTGGGTTTAGGCTTTATTTGCTGTTCTTTCTCCAGCTCCTTTAGGTGTAGGGTTAGGTTGTGTATTTGAGACCTTTCTTGTTTCTTGAAAAAGGCTTGTATTGCTATATACTTTCCTCTCAGGACTGCCTTGCTGTATCCCAAGGATTTTGAACAGTTGTGTTCTCGTTTTCATTGGTTTCCATGAATTTTTTTAATTCTTCTTTAATTTCCTGGTTGACCCATTCATTCTTTAGTAGGATGCTCTTTAGCCTCCATGTATTTGAGTTCTGTCTGACTTTCCTCTTGTGATTGAGTTCTAGTTTCAAAGCATTGTGGTCTGAAAACATGCAGGGAATAATCCCAATCTTTTGGTGCCAGTTGAGACCTGATTTGTGACCTAGGATGTGATCAATTCTGGAGAATGTTCCATGGGCACTAGAGAAGAATGTGTATTCTGTTGCTTTGGGATGGAATGTTCTGAATATGTCTGTGAAGTCCATTTGGTCCAGTGTGTCATTTAAAGTCTTTATTTCCTTGTTGATCTTTTGCTTAGATGATCTGTCCATTTCAGTCAGGGGGGTGTTAAAGTCCCCCACTATCATTGTTTTGTTGTCAATATGTTTCTTCGCTTTTGTTATTAATTGCCTTATATAATTGGCTGCTCCCATGTTAGGGGCATAGATATTTACAAATGTTAGATCTTCTTGTTGGATAGACCCTTTAAGTAGGATATAGTGTCCTTCCTCGTCTCTTATTACAGTCTTTGGTTTAAAATCTAATTTGTCTGATATAAGGATTGCCACCCCAGCTTTCTTTTGGTGTCCATTAGCATGGTAAATGGTTTTCAATCTGGGGGTGTCTTTGGGTCTAAAATGAGTCTCTTGCAGACAGCATATGGATGGGTCTTGTTTTTTAATCCCATCCGATAGCCTGTGTCTTTTGATTGGGGCATTTAGCCCAGTTACATTCAGGGTAACTATTGAAAGGTATGAATTTCGTGCCATTGTATTGCCTGTAAGGTGACTGTGACTGTATATTGTCTGTGTTCCTTTCTGATCTATGCTGCTTTTAGGCTCTCTCTTTGCTTAGAGGACCCCTTTCAGTATTTCTTGGAGGGCTGGTTTCGTGTTTGCAAATTCCTTGAGTTTTTGTTTGTCCTGGAAGCTTTTTACCTCTCCTTCAATTTTCAATGGGAGCCTAGCTGAATATAGTATTCTTGGCTGCATATTTTTCTCGTTTAGTGTTCTGAAGATGTCATGCCCGTCCTTTCTGGCCTGCCCGGTCTCTGTGGATAGGTCTGTTGCCAATCTAATGTTTCTACCATTGTAGGTTACATATCTCTTCTCCCGAGCTGCTTTCAGGATTTTCTCATTGTCTCTGAGACTCGTAAGTTTTCCTATTAGATGTTGGGGTGTTGACCTATTTTTATTGATTTTGAGAGGGGTTCTCTGTGCCTCCTGGATTTTGATGCCTGTTTCCTTCCTCACATTAGGGAAGTTCTCTGCTATTATTTGCTCCAATATACCTTCTGCCCCTCTCTCTCTTCTTCTTCTGAGATCCCAATTATTCTAATGTTGTTTCGTCTTATGGTATCGCTTATCTCTCGAATTCTGCCCTCGTGATCCTGTAGTTGTTTCTCTCTCTTTTTCTCAGCCTCCTTATTTTCCATCATTTGGTCTTCTATATCGCTGATTCTCTCTTCTGCCTCATTTATCGTAGCAGTTAGTGCCCCCAGTTTTGATTGCACCTCATTAAGAGCCTTTTTGATTTCGACTTGGTTAGATTTTAGTTCTTTTATTTCTCCAGAAAGGGTTTCTCTAATAACTTCCACGCTTTTTTCAAGCCCAGCTAGTATCTTTAAAGTCATGATTCTGAACTCTTGGTCCGACATTGTACTAATGTCCGTATTGAGTAGGTCCCTGGCTGACGGTACTCCCTCTTGTTTTTTTTGCTGAGGTGATTTTTTTCGTCTTGTCATTTTGTCCAGAGAATAGATGAATGAGAGAAAAAATGCTAACAGGTTAACAACGTCCCCAGCAAATATACTCTATACAAATCAGAAAAGACCTGGAACCAGGGGAAAAGAAAGGGAAAGAAAGAAAAAAGAAAGAGGAAAAAAAAAAAGATAAAAACAAAAAGAGAACAATACAAAAAAAAAAAAACCAGAATATGATCAAATATGATCAGGCTAGTGCATAGATCAGTGCCACACACTAGATTTTGGGCGTATTTTGGTCTGTTAGAAAAAAGTGCCTCCTAAAATTTTAAAGGAAGAAAGACTTATATATGTACAAAATTAGGGTTGAAACAATGAAGAGATGGAAGATGACTGTAAAGAATAAAATTATAAAAGATTTTATAAAAGAAATTGATAAGATAAGAAGTTGTTTGAAAAAAGAAAGAAGAAGATTTAAAAAAAAAAAAAGAAAAAAAAAGGGAGAGAATGTGATCAGGCAGGAGACTAGAACAAAGCCATACACTAGTGATTTAGGGTATATTTTGATCTGTTAGAAGAAACTGTATCTCAAAATTTTAAAGAGAGAACAACTTATATATATATATATATATATAATTTAATGGAAATTGGTATTCATATTAAATCCGTTTCATATATATATATATATATATATATATATATATATATATATATATATATATGCCAAAAATAAGGGTAACTACTATGAAGGGATAAAATATGACTAAAAATGAAAAATAAAAAATGTTTTTTTAAAAAAGGGATTGATGTTGGTTGAAAAAGGGAAAAAGAAAATTTAAAAAAAATTAAAAAAAATTAACTTTGAAAAACTAATGAATCATGGTAAAAAAAAAAAGCCATGAGTTCTATGTGCAGTATTCCCGTAGCGCTGGAGTTCTCCCGTTCTCTTTGATCGGTAAACTTGGTCTTGGCTTGCTGGCTGTTCCTGCTGAACTTCTGGGGGAGGGACCTGTTGCTGTGGTTCCCAAATGTCTTTGCCGGAGGCGGAACTGCCCCGCCCTTGTCGGTCAGGGCTAAGCAAGCTGCTCGGGTTTGCTCTCAGGAGCTTTTGTTCCCTGCAAGCTCTCAGTACAGCTTTGGAGGACCAGGGTGAAAATGGTGGCCTCCCAATCTCTGCCCAGAGGAGCTGAGAACTCGGGGCCCCGCTCCTCAGTGCGCCCCCAGAGAAAAGCAGTCACTCCCGTGTCCCCGGTCTCCGGCCGCACTCTGTGCTCACCCGGCATGTGACCGAGCATTTCTATCTCTGGCACCGGACCCCGTGTGGAGTCTCCAAACCCAGCAGATCCCTGCGGTGCGCTCCCTCCCGCGCCGCTCCTCCCCGGGGGAGGAAGGGGAGTCTCCCCGGCTCTGCCGCCTGATGGGTCCCTGCTGGAGGAGCAGTGGCCCGACTGGGCCGCGGATCACAGTTTATGGCCACCCCAAGCTGAGAGCCCGCGCCTCGGCTCCGTCTCTGCAGCCGGCTTCCCCGCTCCGATCCCTGGGAGCTCTGCCGCACTCAGGCACCCCCGGTCCCTCTGTGAGCCCAAGGGTCCTGAGACCACACTGTCCCGTGAGGGTTCCACCCCCCGCTTAGCCACTGCAGCGACGTCCCTCAGGAGAGCCGGCTTCTAAAAGGTCCGATTTTGTGCTCTGTGGCTCTAGCACTTGCCAGAAGCGGCGGACGGAGGCCCCCCTCCCTCGCCGTCTATCCTCCCGAATATCGCCTCGGATTCATTTCTCCGCACGTCCTACGTTCCAGAAAGTGGTTGCATTTCTGCTCAGAGTTGTTGCTATTCTTCTCTTCGATCGTCTGTTGAGTTCGTAGGTGTTCAGAATTGTTTGATCCCTATGCGGCTGAATTCCTGAGACCAGACGAAATCCAGGTCTCCTACTCCTCCGCCATCTTGCTCCACCCCCTCCAGTTGGACTTTTAAAATTACTCCTATATTCTTCTTTATGTATTTTATATTGTGTTTTTCCAGAATGGGCATATATTACGTTAGAATTAAGAAACTAAAATACTTTGAAAACCTTGTGTTATGATGTGTGGGATCCTTGAATATATAAGGAATCTGTTGGATTGTTTTAAAAGGAACAGTTGTGTATAGATGCAAAGAATCACAAAATATCTGGTAGCAATATGCTGAAAGTCGGGATGATCTTTTCCGAAAGGGTACACTGGAAATGATTATTGTAGGATATTCTATTATTGGTGTTCGTGTAGAGTTTGTCTTCTGGCTTTCCCATGCCACAGATACCAGAAGGTTCGTTCGTTCGTTCTTCCTGAAGAATGAAAGCCGGGCTAAGGGGTGTAGTGAGGCTACTGAGCATCAGCTAGTAGATTAAATACACAAAACAACACTAATAGGAAAGGAAAAACTGCCTACATTAAAACCGAAATTAATGTAATGCCTGCAGCAGAGGAAAGCTCTTGCTTCTTCTCAGTGAGCCCTTTTCTAGTTGACGTGGACCCCTTTTGCCACCTGGTCTTCAATCAGCCACTTGAATGCTGCTCATTAGTTTTGAGTCTCAGTCCTCTGTCTTCCATTTCTCTCTGTGTGACCTCTCCCTCAGAAAAAGCCTTTATTCTCATAGCTTGACTCTTCACCTTCTATGGGTGGCTCCCCATTCCCTATTCTCAGAGGTCCTCACCTACATTTCCAACCTTCTGCTGAGTGGTTCCACTTAGTCTTCATAAGCAACTCAAATTCATCATGTTTACAACTGAACTCACCCATATTTCATATTTTTTAAGAATCACCTCATGCTTTTTCCACTGAGAATGGAAGAATGATTTTGCATTCTGTCCTCTTCTTCAAGCTCCATATTGAATCTGGGACCAGAGCCCAATTTATTCTTTGTAATACTCATGTCATATGTGACATTTTTTCCTCCGTTCATGCTCTCATCCTTTTGGTTCAGGTTCCAGTCCTCTCATTATTGATGACATTGTGAAAACACACGAAAAGAGTCTGAATGTGGTGTAAGGGTCTCCATTTAAGGCTAAGTTGTTTCCACTGGGATTCAGACATGTCAGGGTCAGGCCTACAGGAATCCATTTACATAAGGTATGTTGTATGTGATAGAGCTTCTGTGAAGGGATTCATATAGGGAGAGAGGAGGGTGAAGGAGGTTGGAGAGGCGTGTTTTGCGTTTCCTAGTGTGGTGTCTAGAAGAGGGGCTGCAGGACAGGCTGGTTTCATGGGCACCGATACGCATAAGTAAGTCTATCTCTGCTGTCAGGTAATAGGGAGCAATGCAGGTTGAGCAAGTTTCTCCATTCTGGAGGCTGCAAGAACACAGGGCAAGTCAGCACAGGGCCTATTGCCAAAATTCCTAGACATAATTGAAGTAAATGACACTAGGAAGCAATACACAGAACTTGGTAGTGGTGTGTGTGCTTTTGTGTATAGCAGGTTAGATCTTGGAGGCGTGTCCTGTTCCTGAACCGGAATGGTCAGTAGTACAGAAATAACAGAATGGAGTTTTGACAAAGGTGCCAAAGCAATTCAGTGAGGAAAGGATAACCTTTTTAAAAGAGGAAATTGTAATAATTGGATATCCATATGTAAAAAAATGAACTTTGACCTAAACTTTCCATCTTACACAAAAATTAAAGGTACCCTAGATGTGTCTGTGTAAAACCTGAAACTATGAAAGTTTTAGGGGAAAATCATCATGAACTGGAGTTAGGCAGCAGGTTTTCAGATACAATACAAAAACATAATCATTAAAGATAAAATTGATAAATTGAACTTCAGAATTTAAAAATCTTTGTGAAATAAGACAAGCAACAGACTGGCATGAAATATTTTCAGGTAACTTATCTGACAATAGACTTGTATCCAGAATATATAAAGAATTCTGAACATTTAAGAGCAGGAAGACAATCCAGTTAAAAATGGCACAATATTTGATCAGACATATCACCAAAAAGATATAAGGATGACAAACACATGAAATGCTGTTCAATCTTGTTAGCCATTAGATAAATATAAAGTCAAAACACTGTAGGATAACCATATACCTATCAGAATGGCTAAAATAAAAAATGCTGACAAGAGCAACAGCTTACAAGGAGGCAGAGCCGCAGGGATTTTCATATTGGGAAAGCACAGCGGTAGGGCCATTCTGGAAAACAGTTGGTCAGTTTCCTATAAAGTTAAACACACACTTATCCTATGACCTAGTACCCCATTCCTTGTTATTGACCCAAATGAGCAGCCCCTAGAAAAGCTATATGAAGAGATCTGCTCAAAATGTTATGGAAAGGGGTGCCTGGGTGGCTCCGTTGTTTAGGTGTCTGGTTCTTGCTTTTGGCTCAGGTCGTGAGATGGAGCCCCACATTGGGGTCAGAGCTCAGCACGGAGTCTGCGTGAGATTCTCTCATTCTCCCTTTGCCCCTCCCCCCCATACTCATGACTGTGTGCTCGCTCTCTCTCGTGCTTTCTAAAAATAAATCTTAAAAAAAAAAAAATGGAAAAACCAGAACGTAACCCTAAAATATGTTCAAATAACCCGCAGGAGAGCATGAAAAAGAAAAACAAACAAAATATAGTGTACTTGCATCCTGACATGTCAATAATTATATGAAGTGGTCTAAATAGGTGCCCTTAAAACAGATTGGGAGAGTGGATTTAATAACATGACCCAACTACATACTCTCCACAAGAAACTAGCTGTCATATGATATTGGCTGGTAGACAATAAAAGGATAGAAAATAAAAGGATAGAAAATAACCATCATGTAAACATCCAAAGAAAGTAGGACTGACTAAATTAATAGCAGGTAAAATAGGCTTCAGAGAAAAAAGTACCAGGGATTGGGGATTCGGGGGGGGAGACTACAAAGAGAACTTCTCAGTGTTGATGTTAATTTTGGCTACCTGGGTAAGGTGGCCTTACGGCGTTCTGAAGTAAGTCACTCTTTATATCCCACCTCCCCACCTTAGCCTTTGGAAGGATGTCACCATGGGTGTGCAGGTTACTCTTGACAATTATGCTCTACCTCCTTGAGAGTAGAACATTATTTGGAATTCTTGCCAGAAGATTTGTCTTCTTTCCCCCGTGTATTTCTATCACATGAGTATGGACTTGTATGTATTTTATGTTTTGGTTTATAATCTGGTACTACTTAGTTGCTCACGTTGTCCCAGCATTGGCTACTGTGTCCCGTTAACCATCCCTACACTGTTGAGTTGTTTGACCACGTTCTTTCTTTTAGGCCCTATAAAATGCTTCAGGCTTGTCTTGTATGTTTCCTCTCCTAGTTCTAGGAGAGCCGTTCGTCCAAGATTCCTAGATCCTTTTATTGGAGACTGATATTAGAAACCAAGATCTGCGTTTCTATAATCCATTACCACAGAGATCATTTCTAGTCCTCTCCTCTTGCTTGTCTGTAACGTCCCACACAAACCAAGGAAAACCTGGTTTCCACCATCTGCTACCCATTTTCATGTAGTTCAGTTCCAGTATACCTTTATAGCACTGGAAGGATTGTTAACCTGGACCCCTGCGGGTAACAACTTTAAAAAACAGAAGATGGTGCTTACATGCAGTTCCTTTTGCTTTTAGTCTTCATAGACTTGGCTCATTTTCAGTGTTCTGATGGTCATCATCTTCCCCTTTCCCCCTTCAGTGGCCTTGTGTTGTGTGTTTGTAGTACAGTTACATTCTTCTGCTTCAGCCTGCATTCTATTCTGGGATCTCAGTCTCCTAAAATGATTCTTCTTTCATATGCATACATTAGAGTTCACTCTACTGCAGAATGCTATGGGTTTTGACAAATGCATAGTGTCGTAACCACCATCATAGTATCAGGCAGAAGAGTTTCACTGTCCTAAAATAATTCCCTGTGCTTCCTCTCTGCAACCTTCCCTCCTTCTCAGACCTCTGGCAACCACTGATTTGTGTGCAGTCTCCATAATTTTGCCTTTTACATATACATATAAATCTGTCTAGAGGTCAGAAATTCAGCATAATTCACCACTATACTCTCAGCACTCAGCACCAGACCTAATCCTCTTAACTAAGTGCCAGGCTTGTTTCTGGAGCTCTAAATGCTTTTCTGATTCGTTTTTATGTTGGGGAAAGTGGATGCCCATGTTGCCTAAAGTCTTAGCTGGTTGTTCATGAAGAAGACGTTACAGCTTGAACTTCTGCTAGAGACACTCTTCCTCTGGGGTGCCTATTGATTGGCTAGGGTGAGGCGCTTCCAACAGGAAACAAATTCTGTTCTCTGAAAAAAGCTCCGGGGACAAGGTCTCATTTTATTTGGGAAATCTGAGGCTCTAGGGAATTCTCTAGCACATCCCTATCTGTACTGTGAATTGCCCTTGGGTGATGTTACACTCTGGGTCAACAGAAAATGTCTGCCAGCTGGTACAAACTCAAGTTCTGTTTTCACCCCTTTTTCAAATTTAGCCTTATTTGTACAGCAGAGAGCCTCATCCCTGCCTCCTTCCTAGGGTTGTCCTAAGAACCCAGTGAGAATAATGGTTGGGAAAAAGTCTGATTGCAAGAGACCTTCTTATGGAAGAGGTGTTTGCTACAGCACGATACGGAGTGTGAACCGTGACCAAGAATCCCAGAGAACCAGAAGGATTCCTCTTGGGTGGTGAATGCAGCCAAATATTCTGTGAGTGTTGGAACCATTGAGTAGGTCAGAGAAAGTTCTGTGGCCAGTTCCTCCATGAGGTGGGGAGGGCTGTTGAAACTTCCGACTTCATGATGTCTCATTGTGAAGCTGTTCCTTTTAGACAAGATTTCTGAAAAAACCTGGGTGATCCACGTGCCAGAAGTCCACGGTGATCAGGTATTCTGAGTGAGGCCAGGCCGGAGCTGCGCAGCCGTTGGCCCCCAGAGACAGCCCCACACATTCGCAACAAAAGCCTAGTGCCCGGACAACATACATTTACTCCGCTGAACTGCTGCAGGCTGGGCTCTTTCCTCTGCCCAAGGAGATAGAACTTTATGTAGATCACAAAATAATATCCCAAGGCTTCAATGTTTGTCATTAAATATTAAGCACATTTTGTTTGTTTCTCCATTATATTACACTGTGGTGAGTTCTGCATAAATCCATCTGCCCTGCAAGGCTGGGAGCTCCCTCCTTCAGGCAAGTGCAGGGCTTCTGTTGACCTGTCCCACGTCTAGCACAGTATGTGGCATAGAGCAACGACTCCGTGAGTGGTGGTTGAATGACTGGCAAGCCCTTTGCCTGCATGGCGTTGCTTTTAATCATTCTGTTCTTTCCTTTGTCAGTTCAGGACTTCTCCTAATTACTTGGAGCCACTGTAGAGTCTAGAGAACCTTACATAGAGTTTGATTTTTGTCATTGCTTCTCTTAATCCTGAGAGAGGCCTGGTAGTTCTGCTGGGGTCTTGAGGGCAGATACATGTGCTGTACAGGTTTCTGTATGGTCTTTTGAAGGCTTTTCTGAGTAATGTGCCCACCCTTGAATTCTGGTGGAAGGTGTGTCCTGGAGCCATGGTGCCCCATGTCTGAGGTCTAGCCTAGTAATTGACTCAACAGCGGGCCCTTGTTTTCCTTCCCTGGGTACTCACTTGAGCCTTAAACTCTAAATCTGTATGATACTCCTTGATCAGCCTCTGCTCCATGCTCTGATTATCTGATTCAGCTTCATCACACGTACATAGTTATTTCTGTGTATTACCTCCAAATACTCTAGTCATATCCCACTTCCCCCAATTTTCCTGGCTTAGAGCCTGGAGATCCATAAAACTTCTTACACATCTCAGCGGAGCTGAGGCTTGTAAGGACAAGGATGCCAACGATTCACACGGAGGCCTCCTATACTGAATCCTAGTTTTCCTGAATCTTGGGTGATTTCCATTGTTTTTAAAAGTTAAAGCTAAAATTTCTTAGTTTGGTGCACAAAGCCCTCACAGTCTGACCCCAGCCTACCCTTCTGGTCCTGTGAATATATTGTTCTCTTTGGGATTCTTTTTCTCCAACAAATCGTTCATCAGGCACTCTTACAAAGGTTCTAAAGCCAGTTCACGTTGCAGGTCCCCGTCTCCGAGACGTCCCTGACATCTCCAACACATTCTCTCCTTCCCCTCCTCCCATCCCCCTGCCATCTTTTGTATAATACAACCTATTACAAAAAAGTTGGAACCATACTTTTAAATGTTTGTCTCTGCCATTAGAGTTTGAGCTTCTTGAAGCCAGACAAGTGGGGTTTTTTTCATCAGTCTTCCCCAGAATGCAGGACACGGCCCCTTCATTGCTATTACCCATTACACGCTGTCTGAATTAACAACAGCTGAACTGACCTAGGAGGATCTTTGCACCCTTAAGACTGACAAGATCTGGAATTGCAAGGATCTCTAATTAAACTGTCTGTAGTCAATCACCATCTTTAATAAGCTGTTTCGCTAGAAACTAGGATAAATTAAAGCAGCCAAGGGAGGAAATCTACTTTCCCTTGCTATCCCATCCAGAGACCACTCTCCCTATCCTTACAGTCACTTATTACTTGACATATCATGTGTGAACAGATTCTAATAGGGTCCAGTTTGAGAAATCCTCATGTTCTTAAGTAGGAAGGAATTGTAGGGAAAAACGCATACCGTGGATCCCGCTTTTTCCACTCTATTGTCTTCGTTAGAAACCAAAAAGTCAATGAAAAACCCTGGGCCCACACTATCTCCTGACCTGTTCTCTCTCCAGGCAATTCCTGTTCTAGTTTGTCTATTTATCCACAAAACCAGGGTTAATGCTTTGTTCAGGGGCTTTAAAGTTTTCAGACTCACAGTTGGATGCTGGTGCTGTTCTTCTGCCTCCTTGTGGGGCAGGTCTTTGGGAGTCAAGGGTGCATGGCTCTACTCCTAATCCTGCTGAGAGTAGATGCTAAGAGCCGCAGGAGAATGTTTCCCATCTTGTCAGGAAGGCTTTCTGCCAGTGGCCCGGAGCAGAGCATCCTTGACCTCCTTGTTCCTCAGGGTGTACACCACAGGGTTCAGCAGGGGGGTGATGACGGTGTAGGCCACCGAGATCAGCTGATCCTGATCCCTGGTGTTCTTGGACTTGGGCTTGAGGTAGGCAACGGAGGCACAGCCATAGTGGACCATGACCACCGTGAGGTGGGAGGCGCAGGTGGCGAAGGCCTTCTTCCGGCCCTGGGCAGAGCTGATCTTGAGGATGATGGAGACGATGAGGACGTAGGAGATGAAGACCAGCCCCAAGGGAACAACGAGCACCAGCACTACTGATGATCACAGTCAGGATCTCATTGACTGTGGTATCGATGCAAGAGAGCTTCATCACAGGTCAGATGTCACAGAAGAAGTGGGCCACCTTTGTAGCACAGAAAGGTAACCTGAACACAGATGTCACTTGCATCGTAGCTACAATCAGCCCAATGCTGCAGGCGACCCCCACCAGCTGGACACACACTCTCTTGTTCATAATAACTGAGTATCTCAGGGGGTTGCAGATGGCCACAGAGCGGTCGTAGCCCATTGCCGTGAGCAGGAAGCAGTTAGTGATGCCAAAGGTTACAAAAAAGAACATCTGTGTGGCACGGCCTTCCCATGAGATGGATTGGTTCATACCCATGAGACTGGAGAGCATCCTTGGGAGAATGACCAGTGTGTACATGGTCTCTGAAGCGGACAGCAGGCTCAGGAAGAAGTACATGGGTGTGTGGAGGTGGCGGTCAGTTTGGATAATGGTCACGATGATGACATTGCCTGCCAGGGTGAAGGCGTACAGAGCCAGGAACAGGGCAAAAAGGGTGAGCTGGTGCTCACGGAACGGAAGCTGGAGAAACCCCGGAAAATAAATTCCGTGATGAGAGTATGGTTCTCTCTCTCCATTGAGCGGCTCCTAAACCTGAAATGTGGAAGAACAGAAGGTGCATAATTTCAGCAAGGCTGTTGAAGCACATTACTCAAATTGATTGAAATTAGTTCTCAGCTGCAAACCTGGGGATACATTTCTCAGTGCATTAAAGTTTAACTCTGGGTTTATTTAAAATACTTTTACTCTGTGGCCATCTACCACAATTTCCTTTGCATCCCGGATTCCTTATTTATTTATTTTTGGTCATATTCCCACAGCATAACTACACACATTCCCCCTTCACCCTACTTTTCCTCCTTGACATCTGGAATGCCCTTCCTCCTTTTCTCCTCTTATTTAAATCTTTCCCCGTTCCTCAGGGACTGAGGCAGGCATCGGTACATCAATGCCTGTTGTGCCGTGATGTTCTAACACATACGTGGAAGGTTGTCTCCCCACCAGGGCTGCCCTGTCCTCGCACAAACGCCCTGCAACTTTATCCCTTCCGCATCTGCCTATCTTACCAGCTCGGGATTATGGATAAACTAGAGAATTGGAAACAATTTAAGGATTGACTGGAGACTTTTTTTTTCCCCTTTCAAGACTGAGTCATACCTTTGCTGATCCTTTAGGATGTAGAGGCAAAGCAGACTCAGGTTCATCTTGTTTTCAAGGAGGAAGAGGCAGGTCTTAACCGACCACCATCCTCTGCCCACTCATGGAAGGCTGCTGATGGTTTGCGGCCCTGGCTCATGTTACATGGTAAACTCTGCTTCAGCTCTGCCTTCCCTAAACTCAGAGGCAAATTTATAGCTGATACAACTTAGTAGGCGTGCACCTTCTCTGCAGAGGTAAACAGTTGTGCCAGGGAAGATGCAGCAAATTCGCACCTCTCAGCTAAAGCTAAAGCAGACGCTGAATATGAAGAACGGAGACTAAAGATACATCATTGTGTTGAAGGATGGGGCTCAGTCCAGTTTGTGTAATATTTCACATTTTTATCCCGTTAGGCAGTAAGTTCCTGTAGGGTACTTAAATTATATTCCGATTTGCTTATGCATGTCCAGAAAGACTGTTCACATAAAGTAAACCACGTCAGTGATGAAGGTTAGGCATGGAGACCTCCAAGTTTATAAAAATTTACTTAGAAGATGTTGGCTACCAGCTGTTAATCATTTACACTAAAAACACTAAGAGTAAAGCTGCAATGGAAGAAATCTCCGAAGAGAGAAAATCATTTGACATCAAAATATGTGGCTAAAGACACTGGTCTTCTGTGAGGCCTCTGGGCAGACACTAGGCAGTGGTCCAGCCATGGGGAGGCATGACTCCTGGGTCACAGCTCCTGAGTGTTCTAATGATGAACATGGGTGCGGCCAACCACTAATGACACTTAGGGTCCTGCCATCTATATGACAGTCCCACCTGATGAAGAATTGTCCTGTTCCAGATACCAAGTAGGATTTCTCCTGAGGACCCCTGGGCTAGAGTGACCTCTGAGCTGGCTGATGTCTGTCTGTCGTGAGGTAGTAGGATGGCTGCTATGACCTGGCTAGCATCCTCCACCCTTGGGGGCCTGCAATTCTTCCACGGAAGTCAAGGGAAAGAAGAGTGAGCACAACCTTACTTACGGAGATGGTGATAAGAGCTATTAAAGTACAATAAATTAAAGCCAACCCATGGGCAATAAGCCCCTTTTCATTTTCTCTTCTGAAGAGTACTTACATCTGTCTGCCTAGTGCTGAGTCACACCAGGAGCGCCAGGCTGGAGGCGGCCCCAGTGAGCAGGTGCAGGGACGAGCAGAGTGACCGGGAGGGAGGGCCCGTCACAGGCGGAGGCTGAGCAGCGGCGGATGCACGCTCTCTAGCAGGAATGGGGGTGGCTGGGGTGTTGCGGGTGTCACTGATGGCACCTCTGTGTGAAGCCTTCACAGCCAGAGAAGATGCTTTCCCAGGAGCAGCCAGTAGGGCTCCCCAGGCTCATGCCCTGAAGATATCCCAAGAGCCCCCCCCGCCGAGGCTGGGAGGATGCAGACAGTAGGCATCTGGGGGCCTCATTGTGTGAGGGGCTCACTTATCCAGTCCCAGGAGTAGCAGTTTGGGAACTTGGGGGTGAGTTTTTGCTTCAAGTAAAACACAGCATTAGACAAAGCTGATTTATTTGGTTGAATTTTACTTGTTAGACTCTCTCAGCACAGATGTGCCTTGGAAATGCATGGTTGACAGACACAGGAAATTCAAGCTTGGAGCCCTATCAATTTGCGTGTCGGGAAGCTTAGGTCCCTGCTCAGTTTAAGAATCTGGCTTTCTCCTTTGGAATAAAAGTAGACCACCATGGCTGTGGCTCTGAGGAGGGTCGTCCATGCTGCCTTTCTGCTCCCTGGTCTTTGGAAGTGGAAGTCAGTCTCTTTGGATCTGAGGACCCTCAGACCCTCTTGAGGTCAGGAAAGAGATGAGTGCTGAATGCCCAGAATGAATCTCTTTCTCCATTTGGCAAACTTCTAGTCTGTTGAGACCCAATGCCAAATTTACTTTCCCCTAAGACTTCTTATGAGCTAACTTATCCCTTGCTTATTAGCATGTGCTTCCTTTAACGTGTGTCCTTATCTGTGTCCGTTCATTCTTCAAGTGCCAAGCACGGCCCAGCCCCAGGCTGGTTGCTGGGAAGTGGGGAATGGAGGCCATGCTGCTTCAGCCTTTGAAAAGCTCCCGTAGTTTAGGTGACAGACAATGATAGTAAACTGCAGTGAATACCGCATGTAAGTGGGACAGGGAGGTGGTGGTCCTGGATTAGACTCCGGCTGATCACAGAGAAGATTCTGTGGCTAAAGACCAGGCTACAGAAGGTCTTAGGGTATTCAGATTTTACCACTTTTAAGGGCCTCTCAAGTGATTTAACTGATTCCTTCTGCTCAGGGGTTTCAAAGCCCCATAGTAACTGGCCCTTAAGGACTGCTAGCTTTTACCACCCGCTGCTCTGCCCCTTCCTCCTGCCCGTCCGCCGACTTTGCTTCCCTGCGGAATCAATGGGGCGGCTGTGAGAGGGGGGCTTGGGGCTGATGAGAAGAGGCCGACAGATGAGCGAGGGTGGCGATGGCATAGTCAGATCAGAGATCAATTGCAATTGATCTAGAAGGGTGGCAGTGGTCCAGGGAGGAGGGACAGACACGAGAGACATTTGAGGTGAATCGGTAGGCCTTATAACTGAGTGTGTGGGGATCAAGGGAGAGGAGAGGACCAATCATTTCATAAGCTGCTGTCCTCAGGTTCATTCGTGCCAACTCCCTGACATGCAAATAAGCATCGCTTCCTATTGGAACGGATAAGTTGACCAAAGTGACCGCTGTGAATGGTCAGCCACTGGGTGTGATTGGTGGCTATGGGAACACAACAGGGAGGGAGGAAAGTTGAATAAAATAGCTCAATGCTTCATGATGCCTTTGCTTTGGGACAAATTAAGAAGAGTTTGGAAATGGGGCACTTGGGTACGTGGTATAAAAATGTGGTGCCTGGTGAAAACAAGAGGTTGAGCTTCAGAATCAACTAATACTTATTGACCATTTTAACACATGTTTGCCTCTGTCCTTCACATGACCTCTGAAGTCTGCAGTATTCCCATTTCACAGATGAGAGGCTATGAGGAAGACACTCCACTGTCGACAGTAAACTCACTGGACTTTGGCACGAGACAGAAATGAGCATGTGGGGTAGCTACAGAGACAAAGCTGGGGGACAGCCAGGAACACCTGCTGTAAACTCCCTCAGCTCTGCAGACCACATTGTTTGGGGGCCAGATTCTGGTAGCTCTTACCGTGGCTCCTTCATGCCATTCACATTAATTTAGGATTAATTTGGTCTAGACCTACTAATGATGCACTAGAATTGTCACGGGGGTTTCAGAACCCTGAGAAGGGCTCACCACAGATTTAGCTGAGGTCAACATTGTTCCTGAATGTCATATCTGGGCTGCTTAACAAAATAACCATAGACTGGGTGGTTAACCACCAGACGGTTGTGCCTTACAGTTTTGGAGCCTGAGAATCCTAGATTAAGGTGCCAGAAGGCTCAGTTCCTGGTGAAGTCTTGCTTTCTGGATTGCAGATGGTGGTCTCTCTCTGTCTTCATATGATGGAGAGAGTGAGAACTCTGCTGTCTCTTGTTAAGGGGCCCCAGTTCCATCGTGACCCCACCCTCATGACCTTATCTGAACCTAATTCCCAAAGGCTCCATCTCCAAATACCATCACAGTGGGGATGGGACTTCAACATTATGAATTTGGGGGACCTGATTCAGTCCATAGCGGTGAAGTTATGTCTCATCTCACACCCCAACCTTATCCTTCTCATCCAGATCTGGGGTCTCTAGTTTTGTACATGTGAAAACTCCTTTTTAATTTTAAAATATTTGTGGATCTCCAGCTTTATAATAGTCAAAACAATATAGTTGTACTGAATGTCTCTATGGATGGTTCTCTTTTTCAGAATTTTTTTCTATGAATTTAGTAATGGGTGCTTTCAAATGGATTATGGCACAAAAGGAATTGTACATGTTCTTGTTAGTGTGTATTCAGCCTCCATCTGAAGACCGCACCTCTGAATCCTGGGACTCTTGCAGTGACTCAAGGCAACCAGGAGAAAAATGGGGATGACACCAGGAGAAGTGGTGGACAGGCCAGCAGGTGGGCAGAACACAGGGGAAGGGAGTCTGGGGTAGGAACTGAGAGGGAAGGGAAGTGGTTTATTAACACATGGCAGGTATAGCCAGGAAGTGAATCTTGCAAGAACCTGGGAGAATAGGTTTTGTGTGCTGAACTATGGGATCAGAGACTACTGAGTAGGGGAAGATGGGAGGTGGGTGGGGAGGGCCCATTGCAAAGTCCCTCCCAGGAAGAGGGAGCTCATTCTGTGAATGAGACCTCAGTTGTCAAAGCTGGCTGCATGTCCATATTAGGGTGACCTAGAGAGCAGTGAGTGGTGGGGTTGGGAAGTGGAGGAGGTGCTAACAGCTCAGCTGCTTCCCATGAGCCAGGAAATGTTATGCCCATAAGATTTTCATGTCCTCCCAATAACCTTGGAAGGTTGATTTTGCTGGCCCCAGTGCACAGATAGAAAAGGAAGGCCGGCTAGGTTAAGTCACTTTGCTAGAACACATGCTTATAATGGTGGGCCTAGGATTGGGACATGTACCTCTCTGGCCCCAAAGCCTCCATCTATGTAGTCTATAGATGCTCCACCTGTAATGTTACTGCATAAGTATCTCCGACCTTGGGTC
Organism: Zalophus californianus; assembly: GCF_009762305.2. Classification (NCBI taxonomy): domain Eukaryota; kingdom Metazoa; phylum Chordata; class Mammalia; order Carnivora; family Otariidae; genus Zalophus; species Zalophus californianus. Next base: position 4,223,415 of record NC_045604.1, on the reverse strand, counting down.
ATGAGGGTGGAGAAGTAGACGGGTACTGGGTTAGTAATCTGATGGGCATGAGCCCTATCAACCCATCACCCTCCAGTGGTCTTTGGCCCACTTTATACTCTCTGTATCTTTAGGGCTGTGCTGAGTGGGGAAAGGATGCACCAAGGTTTTCAAGGGAAAAGCATACTACATTATGTAATTTCTGAACTTACAGACTGATTTCCAAGACCCAAGGATGTTCTAGCAGGATTTGAGCTATGTGTAAATCCACAGTGTATGGAGCTCCTTCTACAATTATTTTACAGGAGAAGAGCTGGTTAAAATAATCAGCATGAGCCCACAATGCAGCTATAGACTCTGGGGCTGGATTGCCTGTTTTCAGGTCCTGATTAGGTTCCACATACTAGATCTATGACCTTGAGGAATTTACTTTCTTTTCAGGCTTTAGGTTTCTCACTTGTAAAATAAGTTTAATAAGATATTTACCTCCTAGATTAATAGGATTAAATGAATAAAGTGCTTAAATTAATGCTGGCTGTGTAGGATGCAGTCAGTAAATGTACCAAAAGGGCTGTCACAAGTGGGGCCAAACAACCTGAAAGTCATCTAGTAACAAAAAGAAAAGAGGGAGAAGAGAGCTGTCTGCTGATGCCAGTTGTATTTTAGCTGCTCATAGCTGTCATCTTTCTCACCTTTTCTTCCTTTTTGTCATAACTACTGAGCAGCTGCTCTGTGCCAAGCACTGTTCTAGGTGCATCAGAAACAGAGACACCGGCCCAAGCAGTGGACCCGGAGTGATTGCCCGATAGATAGGGGCGCCCCTGACATAGGTCAGGTGACCTGACGCAGAACCTGCCCCTGCCCCCGTGTGGGAGACGGAGGGTGTACACTCAGAAAATGGGGTGAGGGAAGCAGGCGGGACGGGGTAGAGCTCAGCCAGGACGTCGTCTCAGTCACAGTCTCCCTGCAGCCTGATCTGATGGAACACTCTAGAGTTAGTCTCACCTTGAGGCATGGTGGGTGGCTTTTTGTACCTCCTGGGTGGGAGTGGGGTACGGGTCCCTCCTGAGAAAGCCTCCTTTCAGCCTGTGGCGATTGTCCAGAATGGGGCTGGGGGGCGGCTAGGAGCAGTGGGCACTCCTGCATCTGTGTCGGTCGGGGTGGGGGTGCCAGCCCACGGAGGAGACCTGGGCAGAGCAGCCGGAGTTCCTTAAATCACCCAGATGTCCAGGGACGAGGGGGGATGGGATGTGAAAAACGGGGGCTCTTCTGCAATCCTCAATATCCGGGAAGCGACTTTTACGGTTTTTGCTTTATGCTTCTCAACCAGTTTGTCAACTGGCAATCAGAGCCTGTGTCTGACATCGCTGTCTAGGGTCCACACGGGTAGGAGCAGGCTCACGGTAAATGAATGGAGTGAATTTTTTTTATTGTCATATGAAATATAGCCTAGAAAGTGTTATGTGTAAATAATGGAGAACCTGTTATTTCAGTGCTTCTGGTTTTCATGCTGAGGCCAGGTTCGGAGTCCATAAATTCCTGTGATAGATACTATATATTTTTCTCATCCTCACTACTAGCTCACTGTCCCTTATGCCAAGGGTAAAAGGAACAAGGTCTAACCTGATAGTACAGCTCCTGAATAGTCTTTCTCTTACTTGGTTTTCATCAAGCCTGGTAAGCCCATCTATTGGTCTTAGGGTACCCCTCCATCTCTTATTCTTTTCCTTCCTTGTTTTACCCTATTCCTCCCCTCTCCAGTTGCTGCCTAGACCAGGTACCTGGTGCCTCTTAGCTGACAGGCTCCCTCACTGCACCCCTTCAGCAAACTGTTAGTTTTATGGAGACTGCCAGCACCTGAGAGAGAGGCTTTTTGCCTAAAGCTCTGAGCAAGGCATCCTTGACCTCTTTGCTCCTCAGGCTGTATCCAACAGGGTTCAGTAGGGGGGTGATGACTGTGTAGGTCATGGAGATGAGTCTGTCCTGCAGGGAATTTGGGGATTTGGGTTTGAGGTAGATGAAGGAGGTGCAGCCATAGTGGACAATGACCATGTTGAGGTGGGAGGCGCAGGTAGCAAAAGCCTTTTTTCGGCCCTCAGCGGATGCCATCTTGAGGATGGTGGAGACAGACAGGACGTAGGAGATGAAACTCAGCACCATGGGCAGAGCAAGGATGCACAGACTGATGAGCAAAGTAATAAATTCTTTGATGGTGGTATCAGCACAGGGCAACTTCATTAGGGGCCGGATGTCACAGAAGAAGTGGGAGTTGGTGTTGGCATCACAGAAGGGCAGGCTGAACACAGAAGACACCTGAATGATGGCTGTGCTCAGGCCAATGCTCCAGGATCCACCTGCCAACTGTATATAGGTCTTTTTGCCCATGATGACCGAGTACCGTAGGGGGTTGCAGATGGCCACATAGCGGTCGTACCCCATGGCCGTGAGCAGGAAGCAGTTGTTGATGCCGAAGGTGAGATAGAAGAAGAGCTGAGTGGCACAGTCTGGAATGGAGATGGCTTGTTGGGGGCTCAGGAGACTGGACAGCATCTGGGGGATGATGGCCATGGTGTGACAGGTCTCAGAAATGGACAGGACACTCAGGAAGAAGTACCTGGGTGTGTGAAGCTGACGGTTGAGGTGGATAGCCGTCAAGATGATGGCATTGCTCGCCAGGGTCAACAGGTACAAGACCAGAAAGACCACAGAGAGAATGAGTCCGTGCTGCCGCCCAAAAAGGTGAACGCTGTCACAGCAGTGAAGTTGGGTCTTGGCATCAAGGAGAATCTGGGTATGAAAGAGACGAAGCGGGAAGTTTGAATATCCAGGCTGGAAACAGGAGGCTGGTCCAGGGTCCTCACTGGCCATGTGCAGGGACTCAAAATGGGTGTTGCTCCAGGTTTCCGAAGCTCTCTGTTTTCAGACACTGGCCGGGTTCTCCAGGACTTCCCAAGGTTCTCAGGGACCTGGCACTGGGGGCCGATGCAGGGGGTTGGGGAAGAGAGTAAATATGTACAGAGAGTGGTAGAAGCACCTCACGTGCTTGGCTGGAATAGATGCAGAGCAGAGAAGGCTCTAGTGCACAGTGTTGGATGTCCACCCCAGCTTACCTGCTTTAGTCCGGCAGCACCTGCCAGAGCCAGTTGTGAAGGGACACACGTAGGCCAGAATTCAAGCCAGGGACAGATTGCGGTTGGAGGCACGCTTCTGGGAGGGAGGAGGTCAGCTCCAGCTCTGCTCACGGCACAGAGCATTGCCTTCCTCATGGTTCAAGTTCAAAATCCAGTGTCTAGAAGAGGCAGTGAGGAGACACTGCTTTTCGCCTTGATAAGAGTCTTGTGTGAGGACCCGGGACAGTCTGTGATCCAGAGCCTATTCCTTGACTTCCTTCCTATGTTCCCCAGATACCACTGGTTTCAACACCCTTGTCCCCTTCTGTGCGGAGGGTCATTTCTGCTTGTTTTCTAGTCTCTAAACGCAGTAAAGCATCTGAAACATCCTAAAAGTTTGAAGTACCAGTAACTATAAGAAAATATTGATAAAAAGAACAAAATATTTAAGTTTTTAGAAGTCTCTGGCTTTAACCCCAGTGTAAGTGGAGGGATGCTTTTCTTTGCTCACTTCATTTGTCTGCCTTTGCTCATCTATAAAATAGAATAATATATTCTCACAATGTTACTATGGAGATCATCTGAATTACTATGTGTAAAAAGCCAAGCATAGTTCTTGATACATAGGAGACCAACAGTACATTAAATTTCTGCCCCTTCACCCAACCTCCCCTTCCCCACTCCCTACTGGGTTCTCGTATGTCAGACACCCCCTCCCCCAACACATATGCTCTTTCTCATGTTCATGGATGGTTCTTGTCATTGATTTCCCTAATCGTCGACTTAGGAACCCAGTCCCCACTTCCCACCTCCTGTCCAGTTCTAGATTCCGAAATTTGGATGGAGCTGGGGCTGGTCTGGGGTCCAGACACCCCATGAACAAACCCCAGCTCCACCTACTTCATGTGTGACCTTAGAAACATTTGTCCCTTCAGGCTTTAGTGTCTCCCCATGTAAGGTGAAGGCAGTACCGATCTCCACGACAGAGGGCTGATGGAAGAATTACATGACAAGATGGCTGGAAGGCATTTGGCAGAGGGTCCGGTGTACAGAAGGCCGTCAATAGATGGTCACTACTGGTAAAGATGAGCATAGATGTCAAGATATGAACGTCGTAGATCATTGTTTTTATCCTCACTTCTCCTCTCCCAAGCCTGGCTCAAGGTTAGAAGGTGGCTGGTCTTCAGCTAGAATGTATACAGCAGCTTGCAGTTTCAAGGGTGCTTTTCTAGCTTTTGGAGGCAGCAGGAGGAGGAGGTGGCTGGGCAGGAAACATGCCAGCAGGGGAGCGGGTCCCCAGGACGAAGGAGGGTGTGGGTGTGGGCTGGGCTGGTGAGCCATTCCCAGTGCAGTGATTCTGCAGGCATCCCCGCGTCCCGGACCCCCTGCGTGGGCCCCTGCACTCATGAAACCCTGATGTGTGAGCCTGGCCCCAGGTTGGTATCGGGGGCAGGAAATGGTGGGGACTTCTACATTCAGGAAATAGGCCTTTTCTGGTGTGCAGGGGATGATCAGGTTCACTCCATCAGAGTCCGAGGTTCCGTGGCTCACGGCCAGGCCCGTATACCAGGAGCGTGGTAGAGGATGAGTGCTGGACAGCACGTTCCCAGTTCCCCTGGCTCACCCTGTGTGATGCCCTGAATGCTGTATTTTGGGCTAAATGGACCAACTAAGCCCTCTGAAAGTTCTGCCTGAGATTTTCTTAGGCTAACGTCTGGATAACCCTTTGAGTGATTTTTTTTTTTTTTTTTTTTGTATTTATAATGCTTTTTATTCCCGAAGTTTGATAGCATGGCTGTACATTCATGTTTCCACTTGACAGAATTCCCAGGACAAAAGAAAGAGAAACGGTGGCATCCGTGGCAATGGAGCAGCGACGGTGAAGCCCCCACCCAGGGAGACAATAATCCCTGCTTTACTGAGTCATGGGGGGCGACTTAGCTCTCCCCAGGCCGGCTTCAGAGTAAGGCTTGAGAGCGTAGACCCACGGCAGCTAGTGCTCCCGCTCAGCCGGGGCAGGCGCAGGTCCACAGAACCTTCTGAAGGGAGGCCCAGGAGGCGGTCTGAGAACCCACCAGGCTCTGTCGGTTAATTCCTCTCCTGATTGGCCCCATGTAGGAAAAGCCAAAAGCAGCACCAGGCTCTCCAGTGCCTTCCATAGCCCTGCCCCGTTAAGTGTGGATTGTAGGCTGTGAGGGAGGACGATGTTCCTGGACTCTGGGGTCTCTCTCCCCAGTGCCACAGTGACTATCCCCAAGACAGCCATAGCAGCAAGATCCAAATCTCCTGATGTCTGGGGATCTCATTAGACGGGGGGGCTCATCGGCCCAATCCCACAGAGTGTGTGTGTGTAGGCAGACTGGGGTTTCCCACAGGAGCGAAGCCTTTGCATCAGGGCGCAGTCCTGCTCTGCTCAGTAGATGGAGAGGAGCCCTTGCCTCAGGACCCAGCGGTGTTTAAGGGTGCGGCTTTATTAGGCAAGCCACTCACACTCGGGTCTCCGCGGCCCCTTCCAATTCGAATGTTCTGGAACTGTGACTCACTCACTCCTAGATGCTGTCAACAAGTACTCACGGAGCACAGCCCACGTGCCTGGTGCAGGGAACAGAGCAGACACCGGGGCGGCGGCATCTGTACCGCGTGCGAGCAGCCCTACTTTGCACGCCTCCCTCCAGAGCATCACTGCGGACGGCCAGGGAAAGCGGAGGACCTCGTCCTGGGGAAGGTGATGCAAGGGGAGGCCTGCCTGCAGTCATTCCTGCCTCTCCTACAACTCTCCCCACATTTGTGCCGACAGCAGACCCAGCCTTATTTGCTTTTCCCGCTGTGAGCCCCAGACAGGCCTTCCCACAGGTTGAAGGCAGATCAGACCCCAGATCCACCAGCTTCCCTGGGACTTTGGCTCCTGGGCGTTTCCTAGTTCTGGTGCCTGCTTTATGCCTTTCTCTTAGACACGTGTCAAAGTAGGAGAGGCTCCCTTTCTAAGAACCAGCAGACTGAGGCGTGGGTACTTGAAAGAAGGGCAGTTTATTAATCTCTCATGGCCCCAAAGCGTTGACTTGAGAGAACCTGGAACCACTTGGCCTCAGAAGCCATTAAGACCAGGGAGCCCCTCAGAGGAGAGAGAGTCGTATGCAGAGTATTTACCACTGCTGGGGGGCCCAGGGTGCAGCCTTGTTGGACCATGGAAACCGTCTGCAGGGCACCTACGGGAAAGCTTAGGGGGGGCAGTAGGTTTTACCAAGACCTGAAAATAATCAGTTAATTGTCCGTGTCCCTCCTTTGCAGGTTTTCCAGTAGATCCACTCAAATATTTATGCAGCTCTTTGGAATTAGAAATACAAGGGATTTGAAACCCACGAGAAAGAAAAGGAAACCCTGATATATTGAAATAATGAACTGGAAAATGAGTGCATTTTTAGAAAATGTAGGATTCTTAGTGTATGTTTATCTGACATAAGATGAGTTTAGATGTGAAAAGACTGAAAAATCTGAAGTGGATGGCGGTTTTTTTCTGCGAAGGGAGAAAATACATTGATTACATCATCTGTCTATTTTGGCAGTTTTGTCTTTTCCGTTCTGACTTTTTATATCTCTTGTTGCATCCAGTGATGAGCTATAATACAGTATCGAATGCTAGCTGTTTTGGGGGCATTTTCCCTTTTTTCAAATTTTAATTGAAATGCTTCTCATGGGGCACCAGGGTGGCTCAGTTGGTTAAGCATCCCACTCTTGGTTTTGGCTCAGGTTGTGATCTCAGAGTCCTGAGATTGAGCCCCACATCAGGCTCTGCACTCTGCTGGGAGTCTGCTTGAGATTCTCTCTCTGCCTCTGCCCCTCCGTCTCATGCTCCTGCGCTTGCTCGTGCATTCTCTCTCTCTCTCTCTCTCTCTCTCTCTCTCTCTCTCAGATCTTTAAAGTGCTTCTCATGCTTTGGTCCCCATGAAAGGGGATGTTTGCTGTACATCCCTGACAGATGCCCTCTATCAGACAAAGGAGGTTCCCTTCTATTCCCCGTCTGTCTGCAAGTTTATCACGAGTAGGCTACTAAATTTCCAGCTGCTTCCTTTTCTATATCCATGCATACAATTGTATGCTTTTCACTCTTTAATTGGTTAGGGTGGTGAATTACATTAATAGATTTTTTCTAATGTTGACGCATACATTTTTTAAGGAAAACTCTTAGTCAAAAGACCAAGACCAATATCCCCTGTTGGATTCAGTTAGCTATTTTTTCACCTACCCATTATTTGCCAATAATTATCTCTTAAATATTTTTCTCTTCTTTGCCTATTTTTGGTACCAAACGTTTGCAATTAGCAATGTTTTTATATGCTGAGGAAATTTCACGCCTTCTGTAAGCTCTGAACCTGGTATCTTTTCTTGTTTGTTTTTCTGAAAGGGTAGATTTTTTTTTTTGCACTGCTTTTCCATTTTTGTAGAGTTATTATTCTACTAAATTTTTTATTCTTGGTATAATTATGGTAATTTATATCTTCCTATGAGTTTGCCCATTTTATATACTTTTTCAAATATTTAAAATTGTTCCAGGTATGTTTTTATAGTTGTGTGTACCTGCCCTTGTGGCCTTTTCTCCTGATTTTGCTTTGTCTGTATGATTTATCTTCATTGTTGAAAGTTGTTTGAAATTGATCTTTCCACAAATTCCAAATTTTAAAAAATAACATTTCTGGGGGAACCCTCCTACACTGTTGGTGGGAATGCAAGCCGGTGCAGCCACTCTGGAAAACAGTATGGAGGTTCCTCAAAAAGTCGAAAATAGAGCTACCGTATGACCCAGCAATTGCACTACTGGGTATTTACCCCAAAGATACAAATGTGATCCGAAGGGGTACGTGCACCCTGACGTTTATAGCCGCAATGTCCACAATAGCCAAACTATGGAAAGAGCCAAGACGTCCATCGACAGATGAATGGATCAAGAAGAGGTGGTATATATACGCAATGGAATATTATGCAGCCATCAAAAGGAAGGAGATCTTGCCATTTGCAACGGATGTGGATGGAACTAGAGGGTATTATGCCAAGCGAAATAAGTCAATCAGAGAAAGACAAGTATCATATGATCTCACGGATATGAGGAATTCTTAATCTCAGGAAACAAACTGAGGGTTGCTGGAGTGGTGGGGGTGGGAGGGATGGGGTGGCTGGGTGATAGACATTGGGGAGGGTATGTGCTACGGTGAGCGCTGTGAATTGTGTAAGACTGCTGAATCACAGACCTGTACCCCTGAAACAAATAATACATTGTATGTTAAAAACCAAAAAAAAAAAAAAAGGTAGTAGGAAGGGAAGAATGAAGGGGGGGGGAAATCGGAGGGGAAGATGAACCATGAGAGACTGTGGGCTCTGAGAAAAAAACTGAGGGTTTTAGAGGGGAGGGGGGCAGAGGGATGGGTTCACCCAGTGATGGGTATTAAGGAGGGCACGTATTGAATGGAGCACTGGGTGTTATATGCAAACCATGAATCGTGGAACACTACATCAAAAACTAATGATGTAATGTGTGGTGACTAACATAACAAAATAAAATTTAAAAAAACAACATTTCTGTTGTTTCATGTTTACTTCGGTATTTTAAATTCTCCTTCGTTATTTGTTTTTGCTTCCTTTGGGTTTATTTTGTTCTTTTCCAAGCTTTTTGGATTAGAATTTTTTATTTATCGTCCCTCTTACAGTAAATATATAAAGCTATAAATTTCTGAGAACTGCTCTGGATGTTCCTCATTTATTTTGACATGTAGTGCTTCTGTTTTAAGTTGTAGTACTGTGTATTCAAAAAAAAATTTGCTTTTATGTCTTCTTTAACTCTGTTTACTTAGATGTTTGTGAACAGAATAAGCGTGAGGCAAGAGTCAAGATCTCAGATCCTGGAGTCACGGGGCTGGGTTTCTATCTCTCCATCCCCCTTTGGGGGGGTTGTTCCTTCTCTCCTTGTCTCCATTGCCTCATTTGTAAGATGTGGGGGATGATAGTACTTCCTCAAACAGCTGTTACAAAGACTGAATGAGTAAATATTTGAAGGTGCTTAGAATAATGGCTGGCATGTAAGTGTTTATGAAGTAAATATTCCCATCTGTGAGGGGGAGTAATCAAGGGTTTGACTACTTTTTTAGGAAGGGGCTTGATTTCTTAAGGCATTGTGGTCAATGAAAATTATATAATACCAATATTTCACAATTTGTTGAGGCGTCCTTTGGGGTCAGAATAGTGACCATTCTCGGTAAGAAGGTTAGGCTTTTAGATCAGGCTTGTTAATTGTTCTTCTGCCCTTTTTAGCTCCATTGACCCATTGATTGTTTTATTAGTTTCTGAGAGAACTGTGTGACTATCTCCTGTGATTGTTTATTAAATTTCTTCCAGTAGTTTTACCAATTTTTGCATAATATAAAGTGAAGCAAGGCTGTTAGGACCTTATAAATTCATGAATGGAATAATTTCCTGGCGAACTATTTTGCTTATCGATAGTCTAGGTCCTTTACTGGTTTTCACTTGGTATACGGTTCTGTCTGAAGCCAGTGGTACATCAACTTTTTTTGTCAGCGTGTTCCTGGACTCCGTTTCAGCCTCTTCATTTTCAACCTGTGTCATTTTATTTTAATAGTATAGTGTCAGATTATTAAAATTCAGTCTGAGAGCCTTTTTGTTTCAATTGATTAACTTAATCCCCTCACATCTTTTATAATTAGAGATATGGCTGGGTATTACTGTCATCCTCTATTTTCCATTTACTATGATTTCTTACTCTGTTTGTTTCTTCGCCAGGCTTTTGTTTGACTGATTCATTTTCTGGTTATATATACACCATTTCTAGTCATCCAAAGGTCAAACTGAATTTTTACAATTGAATTTAGTTTTTATAAATAATCCAAATGCGGAATTAAAAATACAAAATGGCACTTTATCATTAAAACAGTTCTCTATCCACCCATGATTCTTGCCTCTTCGAAGTCAGCTCTTCTGTCTCCTTCTCAGGGTATTCACCTCCATATTTCTGCTGCTTCTATTTTATGTAAAATGCCTATAATGCTATTTCTTAGTTCCCAGATCTTGGGCGTCCTCTCTTGCCTCCCCAGCTCGCTCACAACACTATTACACATGAACACAAACGTACCCACGTACTTCTCCTCTTGTTGTCCCCTCCCACTAAAAATTAAATCTGTTTTGAGAACATACGTCCTTATAATATGCAAATATTATTGAGCCACGTAGCATACCGTAAGTCTGTCTCTTCCAGTGCAACTTTTGTTTTCTCACTAAATTTTAGTAATTGGACCCTCTTGTCAGTTTTGAAGTATCTACAATTCAATTTCATTTTTTTTTTTTTACCCGAACAGCAAAACATTTCCCCAAAACTAGTTATACATGGTCAAACATATGTAGTCATTTCTGTCTGGATGGATGGATGGACGTCCATCCATCTCTGTCTAGCTTGCTGAGTAGCTTCTTTTTGTCTTAAGACCACTGCTTTGCCGTCCTCTTTCCTCCAGCTTCAGTCTGGCTTGGGGCTTTGTGGGACTGCTCTAGGGCTCCTTCACCAGCATTCTCTCCCCCACCCCGACCCCCAGCTTTATTAAAGTAAAATTAACAAATAGAAACTATATATGTCTAAGGTATACAATGTGATGATTTGATATATCCCTTGTCAAAGGATTACCACAATCAAGCTAGTTAACACACCCACCACCGTGTGTGTGTGTGTGTGTGTGTGGTGAGAACACCTAAGACCTCTCCTAGCAAATTTCAGGTATATGGTACAGAATTATTTGCTGTAGTCACCATGCTGCATAATCGATCCCTCGAACTTATTTATTTTATAACTAAAGGTTTGTATCTTTTGACCAACATCTGCCCAGCTCCCCCAGCCCCTGACAACTACCACTCTACTCTGCTCCTATCATCTTAGTGTTTTTAAATTCCACATATAAGTGAGATCATACAGTGTTTCTTTTTCTGTGTTTGGCTTATTTCACTTACTGTAATGTTCTCTGGGTCATTCATGTTGTTGCAAAGGTCAGCATTGCCTCCTTTTTTATGGTTGGGTAATGTGAGTGTGTGCGTGTGTATGTGCATGCACACCTGTAGTCTCCCACATCCTCTCTATCCATTCATCTGTTGATGGATACTCAGGTTGTTTCGATGTCTTGGCCGTTGTCAGTAATGCAGTGGTGAACACAGGGGGGCAGCTATCTCTCTACAGAACACCCACTGTGCATATTCTGGAAGAGCCATATCTAGAGAATTAAGAAAATGGGAATAAAGGCACTGTCAAGAACTATGAAGGGTCTGAGATTTACCTTAGTTGCAAGCTGGCAAGTTATCCTGACACCCTGTTGTGGAGGCAGGCAGAGGGCACAGACTGTTGGGTCTGAGACAAAAGACATCGTTCCTTATAGCCATAGTGTTGACATGGGCACTGGCTCTTTGAGCTCTGGAACAGGAACAGAAAGAGTGCCAGGAAATACTTGAACATGCGATGAGTTGCATGAGAAAAGTGGAACTCTGAGCCTGGGGAACCCGAGTCAGCTTTAACGTGCAGTACCCTTGCCTGCCCTGAGTGCCGGAGAGATACAGTGGCATCCAGAAGGGAAGGAGGAAGATGTTTGTGATGACAGGTGTTGGTGAATGTTGGCTTCTGGAATGAAGTGCCGACGCACGGAGCCTCACCTCTGAGGGAAAAGGAGTGTGGCTTTTACATGGGGGATGTATTCTTAAGAAGCTAGGTGAACCATTTGCTATATAAATAAAAACAATCATCTATTTTGGGTTTTAAAATTTGGAAAGGCTCTCTAATATTTGAACCATTAAAAGAACAGAGAATCTTTATTATGTTTAGATTAGAGGCAGGTAATAAAGGTCGAGATAAATGGTTATCTATCTTAATAGAAATGTATGTACTCAAAGACATGAAGGTAAGAAGTCAATGAAAATAAATGGCAGGAATTTCTTTGCAGCTGGCCGGAAGAAGGAGTGAGGAAATGTAAAATAATACATTTAAAAGGAGAGCAGAGAGTGTGATTAAAGCATAAAGTCCTCTGAGCTATTAATTTAAAAGAAAGTAGGACTTGAAACCACTGTGGGCAATTTCTAAGTATATAGGCCTGAAAGATTAAAAAAAAAAAATTACAGAACTGGGTTTCATCAGGGAGCAGTACAAATAAAAGACCCCTCACACACCCTTGGTTCTCTTTCATGCCTGTGGGGGACCCCCCATCCACACCACCAGAGAAGATCTGGGAAATGCCCTTGGGACAGTGGCAGGGGCTCCTGCGTGAGGGGATCCTGATAAGGCAGCGACTCCGACTGACTCATGTCAGTCTATTAGGAATGGCGTGAACAGAGTTAATGCAGGCTCATTCAGCTCTCACAGTAGCAGAAAGTGCATAATGACATCTTTGGTTCAAATTCAATCTTCGTATTTTGGAAAATCCCACACACTGAGGCACCGTTCAACCCCAAAGTCTCAGCTGGGTTTCTCTTCCTTACAGGAGGCCCCAAGGACTCAGCCTCCTTAAAGCTGCTACAAACCACATGGCCCTAGACCCATTCAGAACCACTCTTCATTTCCTAAATGTGACATGATCATCCCTAACAGTGATGATAACCGTGGCCGACATTTTTTGAGATCTTACTGTGTCAGTCATTTTGCTTAATGGCTTATGCTTTAACCTATTTGAGCCTTACGGTATTCGGAGATAAAGTACTAAAGTTACCCATCGTATAGGTGAGGACAGTGTGTTATGGAGACGATTGGACCTTGCCCAAGGTGAAATAACTTTCAGTGGTAGTACCTTCTGGCTCTGGAACCTTGCCTTAACCACTGACCTCTAGTGATTCTCTTGCTGCTTCATCTAAATCTTGCTAAATGCTGATTCCTCTAACCAGATGCCCCCCTGTGACCCATGCATGGGTCACCTTTCCCTTACTGGTTTGGATACCCTCTTCTCTAGTGCGTTTTGACCCTCGGTCTGAGTTAAGTGCTCTTGTCTTATGCTTCTATAGCATCCTGTACTCATCCCCATCATAGTACCCATCATTCTGCCCATCATTCCCATTTATTTTTCTCCCTTAATGGTGTTTCCAGTTCCTTAACATCAGACACTCTAATCCATTATTCATTCAATAAACGTTTGTTGAGAAACTAGTATGGACTAGCCATTGCATCCATAGATCCTATCACATGGTAGGGGACTAGAAAATGTTTGAACAAATAAATGCTCTTTTGGGGGATTCCTCTCCCCTTAAGATTAATTGTGAATTTTATTGCTGGTCTCACAGAGAAAGACAGGTTGAATGCATAGCCACATTGAATAAGTTATAGAATGGATTGTATTCGTACAAGCTTCCTGTGAATATTGCCTTTTATCTTTAGCTTCCAGTCCCCACTCTAAAATCATTGGCAGTTTTCCTGGTTAAGCACCGGGTATTTAGTGTCTGTAGTGGTGGGGAGCCTCAAGCCTTATATGTACTTAGTTTACTTAGATAGCATTTACTAGGTTTTCCAAACACTCTGCATATATTAACTACTTTGATCCTCACAACTTAGAAGAGGTTGCTGTCATTAAGCCCACTTCAGAGATAAACAGACAGAAGTGACTTCCCTGTGGGGACATCGCTAGAAGGAAAGAGGATTCAGTCCCAGGCAGTGTGGCTCCAGATCGAAGCTTTCACCCGCAGAGCCTTCCTGCCTCTCACTACACTCTCTTTCCTCTTTGAGACCTAATGACAGCAAATTGCATCCTGACACCTTCTTTGTGAGACATCACTCGGTAAGAAATTGTACAGAGAGGAATGTGACACTCTATCAAAGTTTAGTATGCTCCTAGCCCTTGACTTTGCATTTCACTTTCTTGTGTTCACTTAAGTATGAAATGACATGTTTATAGTTGTCTATTATAGAATTGTTTATATTATACGGTAACAGCTGGAAAAAAAACCTGTGAGCCATAAGTTGAGTTAATAATGACCTATCTATAAAATGGAAAATTATATCATCATTAAAAAAATTCAGACGAATCTTTACTCTCTGGAAGGGCACCCAAGATATTAATAAATGTAGTAGGAAAAGTATGAACGTGTAGATGCGCACGTGTATGCTTGTGTCTTAGCCCGTATTTGAAGGCATATCTGCATAATTACCTACTATATCTTTCCTGGACATGGGGTGGAGGGGGAAAGGAGGGTGCATGCTTACTGACTGTATTAACATGGCTCTGCTATTCATTTGTTTTCACTAGTACGACTTTACTATTCTTCCTCAGCGTGGCGTTACTATTCCAAACAATCCTTGCCCGGGGAGACAAAAGTTGTGAACTTCATTGTTTTTACGAACCTTCACAAGAAAAAATTCAGGTCAGTGACCGTCAAACTCTTCAGCTTTTTAATAGCATCAAATAACTGTTAACTCTCTAAGGCACTAGAAACCCTTACCTCAAAACTTTCACTTTGTTGAGCCCACAAATCCTGAAGTACTATATCGTAGTACTCACCCAGTCCTAATTAAGCTCCTGCGTTGAAAAACTGATTATATACCTCACGCGAAACCATCGGGAAGAGCCTTTCACTCCCCTCTAGTAGATACTAATACTGTGTCAAGGTCATACTCCTGTATCAAAATAGGAGTGAACTCAGCTTTGTTTATCAACAGGTTATTTTGGTGATATAGTCAGCATTCTAAAAGAGGAAGGAGAAAATAAAATAAAATAAAAAAACAAAAGAGGAAGGAGGTTGAAGGCAGACTAATATTTAACTAGAACCTGTTTTAGTTTTTGTACAGGGTTGTGTATTACCTATTCAAAAACCACTGGAAGGTGGGATGAATGGGAGAAACTAAGGTGCTCAGTAGAAGCACTTCAGGAAAGAATGTAGAAAACCCAGATGTCAGTCCTTTGTCATTTCAATTTGTAGAGTCAGTCAGAGTAGGAGCAACCGACTGAGAAAGAGTATCTGTGATAAAATGAGTTAAAAAGAAAGAAAAAACTTTGAATTTCTTAGATAGAAGCAGGGTCATTAGTGGAAGAAGGGTAGAGGAGGGGTACTTTTATGTTGGCATGTGTGATTCAGTTCCGTGAATGCTAGAAGAGCTGGGAGCAAGACACAGGTACACTTTAATGCCCCTATAGTAAGCTCATTGTTCCTAGAAAAACAGCGTCTGTCTTTGGAAGGGAGGGGAGGTTCCAGGTGTACCCGTCCAGCGTGACAGGGTAGAACCGCCTTGCCACACTGGCATGCCATTGCCGCCTCAATAAATCCAGTAGTCTGGACCCCATCTGGAGAGACAGGGCGGTTCAGGAGAGAAGGCGCAGAGGAGAGCCAGAGATGAAGCTGGAAATCCAACACACATTGCCTTCTCCAAAGACATTTGGTTGTATCTTCCTCCTTCATTGTCTGCTGTGGCCAATCTCCCTCCCAAATGGTGATGAGAAACATTAATCTATGCATCCAAGAAACTCCCCCCCAACCCCCGCTCCAGGAAAAGGGAAACACAAAGACAGCCACATGTAGAAACAGTACAAGCTGCTGACAGATAAAGACAAAGAAAAATCGTGAAATCAGCAAGAATAAATGACTCCTCACACATAAGGGAACTGAAATAAAATTAACAGCTGGCTTGTGGGACAGTGGAGTCCACAGTCAATGGGATAACACATTTAAATGGCTGGGGGAAAAGAAAACATTATCAATGTTTGTTTGTTTTTTGCAAGCTTTTTTAAAATTTATTTTTATGTTCTTTTTAAATTTTATGATGTTAGTCACTACAGTACATCATTAGTTTTTGATGTGGTGATCCACGATCCATTGTTTTTGTATAACACCCAGGGCTCCCTGCAGTACGTGCCCTCCTTAATACCCATCACCGGGCTAACCCATCCCCCCTCTCCCCTCCCCTCTAGAACCCTGTTTGTTTCTCAGAGTCCATCGTCTCTCATGGTCCGTCTCCCCCTCCGATTTCCCTCCCTTCATTTTTCCCTTCCTTCTCCTAATGTCCTCCCTGCTATTCCTTATGGTCCACAGATAGGTGAAACCATATGATAATTGACTTTCTCTGCTTGACTTATTTCACTTAGCATCATCTCCTCCAGTCCCATCCATGTGGATGCAAAAGTTGGGTATTCATCCTTTCTGACGGCTGAGTAATATTCCATTGTGTATATGGACCACATCTTCTTTATCCATTCGTCTGTTGAAGGGCATCTCGGCTCCTTCCACAGTTTGGCTATTGTGGACATTGCTGCTATGAACATTGGGGTGCATGTGGCCCTTCTTTTCACTACATCTGTGTCTTTGGGGTAAATACCCAGGAGTGCAATTGCTGGGTCATAGGGTAGCTCTATTTTTAAATTTTTGAGGCACCTCCACACTGTTTTCCAAAGTGGCTGGACCAACTTGCATTCTCACCAACAGTGTAAGAGGGTTCTCCTTTCTCCACAACCTCTCCAACATTTGTTGTTTCTGTCCCGGTCCATTTTTGCCATTCTGACTGGTGTAAGGTGGTATCTCAATGTGGTTTTGATTTGAATTTCCCTGATGGCTAATGATGATGAACATGTTTTCATGTGTCTGTTAGCCATTTGTATGTCTTCAGAGAAGTGTCTTTTCATATCTTCTGCCCATCTTTTGACTTGATTATTTGTTTTTTGGGTGTTGAGTTTGAGAAGTTCTTTATAGATCTTGGATACCAGCCCTTTATCTGTTTACACTCATGAAAGAAATTGAAGAAGACACAAAAAGATGGAAAAATATTCCATGCTCATGGATCAGAAGAATAAACATTGTCAGAATGTCTATGCTACCCAGAGCAATCTACACCTTCAATGCCATCCCGATCAAAATTGCAATGACATTTTTCAAAGTGCTGGAACAAACAATCCTAAAATTTGTATGGAATCCAAAAAGACCCCGAATCGCCAAGGAAATGTTGAAAGAGAAATGCAAGCTTTGTTTTGAAAGAGATGTTTAAGTACCCAAACAAAACATGGCTGGGGGGTGGGTAAGGGGAAGAGATGTGAATAAATGGGAGCCCCGGGTTGTCTATAGGAAGGGGGATCCCAGCTGCCTCTTCAGCACAGCCTGAAGCTTTCAGAGAGGAATGCCCAGGGACTTGAGATCAAGAATTCTGTATTTGGTAAAACTCCCATTCAAAAATGATGGTGAAAGAGGCACAGTCCCAGGTAATCAAAGCCCTGAGAATAACTGTTGCTGGCAAACGTGCCTTACAGGAGTGTGGAAGGAGGTCCTCCAGGCTGAAAGGAAGGGACGCTGGACGGCAACTCGGGGCTGTGCTGCAGTGAAGGGCACCAATAATCATAATTACAGAAAATGCTATACAAATGATGGTTTTATTTAGAAACATTTGATACCAAAAGTGATCATCTAGTTCTGCTTTTCCGGTGATGGAGAGATTATACGCTAATAGATCACAAAAGTAGCATGTGGGCTCTTGAGAATTTTGAGTTTTTTCCCCTCACCATTGGTATCTGGATTATTAAAGGAAAAGGGCCTTTTCTGAACTTTGGCTTCTCTTGTCCTTCCACCTTCCCGTTGCCCTCTTCTATCACTAGAAGCTTTTAATTCTGATCTGCATACTTTTCTGCCTTTGGCCAGTCGTACAGCATTTTCAACCATGAGCTCCGTCGTTGACCCTGTGTGCGAGAGAGGTGTGTCTTCACCACACGGCCTGAGCTTCACGGGGCTTTCTCTAGCCGGAATGGATCATATGAACCCTATAAATCAGACCAAAGCCTGTGACCCTGTTGACGTGGCCAGAGTCTGGTGTCTGTTTCGTCTCATTAATCTTTCCCCAGTTTCTGTCCTGGACATGTGGAGTTGGACATGTGAGTGAAGGCAATTTGATTTGAATTGGTAGAGAGTATCCACTGAAGAAAACTTAGAGCTTACTCCAACTCATTCCTAAAAGTTATAGCTGAATAATATATTAAAACTGTAATCAGTTTTTTTTAAAAGACTTTTTTTTTTTTTTTTTTTAGAGCTGATTTAGGTTTGCAGCAATAGCCCACATACCCTTTGTTCCCACACAGGCACACCTGCCTTATTATCCGCATCTGCCTCAGGAGTGGTATGTCTGTTATAACTGATGAACCTGCATTAACATGTCATCACCCACAGTCCACAGTTCACACTCGGGTTCACCCTCAGTACTGTGCGTTGTGTAGGTTTGGATGAATGTAAAATGATGCGTATCCACTGCAGTGTACAGAGTATTGTCCCTGCCCTGAAAACCCTCTGTGTTCCGCCTGCTCACCCCTCCCTCCTCCTCGGCCCCCGGTCACCACCTATCTTTTTACTGTCTCCGTAGATTTGTCATTTCTGGAATATTACATACTCAGATTCATGCAGTACGTAGCCCTTACAGAGTCGCTGCTTCACTTCATAATATGCATTTATGTTTCTCCTCTGTCTTTTCACGGCTTGATATCTTGTTTTTAGTATTGACCAATATTCCATTATCTGAATATACCATAGTTTCTTTCTTCATTCCCCTAGCGAAGGCATCTTGACTGTGGCTCCATTTTGGCAGTTGTCAATAAAGCTGCTATAAACATCCACACACAGGTTTTTGTGTGAACATAAGCTTCCAGATTCTGTGGGTAAATACCAAGGAGCACAATTGCTGGATCATGTGATAAGAGTGTGTTTAGTTTTGTAAGAACCTGCTAAACTGTCTTCCAACATGGCCGCACCGTTTTGCATTTCCAGCGGCCGTGAATGAGTGTTCCTGTTGCTCCACAGCCTCACCAGCGTTTGGTGTCATCAGTGGTCTGGATTTTGGCCATTCTGATAGGTATGTAGTGGTATCTCGTTTTAATTTGCATTTCGTGGAGCATCTTTTTACAGGCTTATTTGCCACCTGTGTACCAACTTCGGTGAGGTCTGTAAAGGTCTTAGATCCATTTTTAAAATCAGATTGTTTTCTCATTGTTGAGTGCTAGACTTGTTTGTATATTTTGGATATAGCAGATGTGTCTTAGGCACATATTTTCTCCCAATCTGTGGCTTGTCTTTTTCTTCTTTTGCCATCTCTCACAGAGCAGAGGTTTTTCTCTTTTATGTGATGTTGCATCTGAACAATCATCACCATACCCAAGGTCGTCAAAGTTTTTTTCTCTGTTGTCTTTTAGAGCTTTAGAATTTTGCATTTTTCATTTAGTTCTGTGATCCATTTTGAGCTCATTTTTTGAAGGGTGTAAGATCTGTGTCTAGATTCATTTTTTGCATGCGGATATTCAGTTGCTCCAGCACAATTTGTTGAAAAGACTGTCTTTGCTCTCTTGTATTGGCTTTCTGTTCTTTTCCACTGATCCATGTGTCCGTTCTTTTGCCAACACCATCCTGCCTTGATTACTGTAAGTTCTGGAGTTGGGTGATATCACTTCTTTGATTTTGTACTTCTCTTTAGATATTGTGGACCTTTTGCCTCTCCAGATAAGTTTAGAATAAGTCTGTTGATATCCACAAAAGAACTTTCTGGGACTTTGTTTGGGATTGCATTGGATATGCAAATCCATTTGGGGAGAACTGATGTCATGACAATATGAAGTCTCCCCATCTCTGAGTGCATAATCTCTCTCCGTTTATTTAGCTCTTTATTTTCATTCATCAGAGTTCTTGTAGTTTTCCTCACATAGTTCTTGTCTATATTTTGGTAGATTTATACCTAAAGATTGCCTTTTTGTGCGGTGCTAACATAAATGATATTCCTTTTAATTTCAAATTGTACTTTTTCATTGCTGGTATATAAGAAAGCAATTGACTTTTGTGTATTAACCTTGTGTCTTACAGCCTTGCTGTTGCTGGAACTCTTGGTTCCGGGAGCTAGTTGATTCTTTTGGATTTTCAACATGGGCAGTTGTGACAAAATTTCGACAAAATTTTGATAGAGACAATAATAGACCCTCTGAACAAATACTGATTTATTTCTAATCCTCCCCAATCTGTATACATTTTATTTCCTTTTATTGTCTTACTGCATTAGTTAGGAATTCCAGTACCATGTTGAAAAGGCATGGTGAGACAGGACATCCTTATCTTGTACCTGTTCTTAGTGGGAAAGCTTCTAGATTTTATTATGGTGTTACCTATAGAGGGCTTTTTGGTTGGTTTTTGTTATATTCTTGCTCGAGTTGAGGAACTTTCCCCCTATTCCTAGATTACTGAGAGTTTTTATCATGAATGGGTGTTGACTTTGTCAAATGCTTTTTCTGTATCTATTGATATGCTCATGTCATTTTTCTTTTTTAGCCTGTTGATGTGATGGATTATATTAATTGATTTTCAAATGTTGAAACAGAATTGCATACCTGCCATGAATCCCACTTGGTTGTGATGTGCAATTCTTTTTACACATTATTGGATTCAATTTGCTAATATTTCGTTGAGGGCTTTTGCATTTATGTTCATGAGACATGTTAGCTTCTAGTGTTTTTCTTTTGTAATGTGTTTGTCTGGTTTGGATATTAGGATAATGATGGTCTCTTAGAATAAATTAGGAAGTATTTCCTGTACTTCTATTCTCTAACGGAGATGGACAAAATTGGTACTATTTCTTTCTCAAATGTTTAGTAGAATTTACCAGTGAACCCATTCGGGCCTGGTGCTTTCTGACTTTATGTTATTTTCCTTCTTTCTAAAGAAATTATTTTAACATTTCCTGGAAGACAGGTCTACTGGCAACAAAATTTGTTTTTGTCTGAGAATGTCTTTATTTCTCTTTTGCTTTTAAAGAATGATTTTGCAGGGTACAGAATTCTAGGACAGTCATCGTTTTCTGTCGACGGTAAATATTTCACTCCACTCTCTTCTGCTTGCATGATTGCTGAGGAGAGGTCATATGTAATACTTATCTTTGTTACCTTATAGGCAAGATTTTTTTTTTTTTTTTTTTTAAACCTCTGGCCCTGACCTGAACTTAGTGATAGGAGCAATCCTGTGGTATACACTGAGGGTGTCAGCAGGACACAGGTCTTCTAGTTCTTGAGTTAAATAAGAGTGGGTAGCCCATATCAGGGTATTACCCTGTTACTGCTCTGGGTTGGTGACAGGAAAGCAAAGATGACCCGTGCACAGGGAAATGGGCTGATTCTTGCTTCTACAAGACTTTAAAGCCAAAGTGAGATAAAGTCCATGCAGTACCTTTTTGAAGGAAACAGGTCATTAAGAAACACAGGAGGAGCGTGGAAGGGGTGGTCACAGGGATGACATTATTGGCCATTGTTATGAAGTTACATGTATGGGGCAGAAAAAAAAAATCCTTGAAAAATAACTCCCCTGTATGTCTTTCTTTTTGCTGAGAACTTTCACATCAGAAAGAGATTTAGAAAAAGTCAACATCATTTATTAACACCGGGTATTGCTTTTTTCTCTAGAAAGGCTACTGTATAAAGCAAAAAACATGAGAGGACTTAGTTCAAAAGAGCACTGGCCTCCATTTCTGGAAACATGACGAGTACTGTAGCTCGAATGGCCCTTCCACAGCCTGACCTTGTACTAGTCATCTTCTGTACATGAAGGAGTCGGGCTAGGGAGAGGAAAGCTCAGGACTCAGAATATTTGCGAAGAACACCTGTTCTGGGACATTCCCAGAGCACTTGGTGCTGGTAGTACATGTTGGCAGAGATGACTGGATCAGTCCCAGGTGGTACAGAGGGGGCTGAAGGGCCAGGGTCACTCAACACCCGCTGTCTCTTGGGCCTGGACCCACCTCTCTAATGATCAAGTATAGTAGTTGTCTTCCTAATTCTTTTCACTGACATTGAAACTTTTCCTCCCTTCTCATCCCTGCTGGAAATGAAGCAAATCATGAGAAACTTCTTGATCTGTGTTCAAGAGCTGTGAGTCCCTAGCCAGTGGAAGAGCACTGGTGGTTCCCGAGGCTGGGGCATTACTCAAGAGTACAGCTCGGATGGGGCGCCTGGGTGGCTCAGTCGTTAAGCGTCTGCCTTCAGTTCAGGTCATGATCCCGGGGTCCTGGGATCGAGCCCCGCATCAGACTCCCTGCTCAGTGGGGAGTCTGCTTCTCCCTCTCCCTCTGCTGTTCCCCCTAATTGTGCATGCTCTCTCTCTCTCTCTCTCTCTCTCTCTCTCTCAAATAAAATCTTAAAAAGTACAGCTCGGAGCACAGTGTAACCTGTTGGGCTGTGAGAGCCTCACCCTTCCTTCCCTTTGTCCAGCTCATTCAGATCCAGACCTTCCTCAGTGCTGAGGTTGACCTCTCAATGCAACAAAACTCCTTGAAGATTTCCCCAAGAGTTTTGGGTGGTAGTATAGGCTTGTCCTTTTTTTTTTTTTTCCCCCTTCTAACTTTGTACCTGCTGACTCTTTCTGGCATTGTCGTCATCATGGTGGTCTGGACCGTCACCTCCATACTCCCTTGTCCTGAGCGTGCTCTCTGTGGACTGCTATGGTGCGGCTGTCATTCCCTGCATTCTGTCTGGCCTCCTGAGTCCTCACCAGTCCACTGCCATTCAAGACTATGCCACCCACACTTGTGTGTCACCTGCGCAACCAGCCATGGTTTTTCCCACTCGTGGCCATTCAGTATGATCACTGTGTGACCATCTGCAACCCCTGTGGTGTTCAGTCCTTGTATGTATCAAAGTTCTCCAGAGGAACAGAACCAATAGGTGTTACTGCTATATGTAAGAGATTTGAGAATTGCTTCATGTGCCTATGGGGGCCAAGACGTCCCATGATCTCCCAGCTCCCAGCTGAAGAGCCCGGAAAGCTGATGGTATAAATCCCAATCTGAGTCTGAAGGTCCAAGACCCAGGAGCCCTGATGTCTGTGGGCAGGAGAAGACGGATGTCTCAGCTCAGCCACAGGCAAAGAATTGACCCTTCCTCTGCCATTTGCTCTCAACAGGTTCAGGCTCTCAACAGATTGGATGATCCCTGCCCACACTGGGTGAGAGGGAGCTCGAGGCATGAGTGCACATGCAGGGGTGGAGGCCATGCTTACGCCCCCAGCCAGCAGCCACGGATGCCTTCCTATGTGGACAGGAGCTGTGATGTTAAACTCCCAGCTCCCAGCCCAGTGCTGCCTGCTCGGTGTCAAGAGAAAACACACTGATGCACTAAGCATTTACTGGGTAACAAGCACCATGTTAGAAATTATATGCTTGTTGTCCAATTCAAACTGTACTGTATCCTTCTAAGCCCAGTCTGTGGATTCTTTTGTTTCCTCGTGTATGCAGGTAGTGTTGCTGCATTACCCAGCTGATGCTGTGAAGCTGGCTCTAAGAAGGTGGGGGCCAGCCCACACTTGGGGACCAAAGAATCCTTTAAACACTTTTAAAAAAAAATGAAGACCCAAGAGCTTTTTTGTGTGTTATTTTACCAATAATAAAAATTAAAAAAAATTTTGAAAAACACTTCTTATTCGTTTAAGAATGACAACCCACATGATAATGTCAATAGCATTGTTATGAAAAATAACCATACCGCAGACAAAAAATGTTTAGGAGAGTAACATTTGTTTACATTTTTGCTGTTTTTAGTGTCTGGCTTAATAGAAAAGAAACCTGCATTTTCATGTGCGCTTCTGTATATGATCTGACACCATATCATGTATTATGTAGCCTCTGAAAAACTTGTGTCTCAGGAGAGAATGAGTGAAAAAGGTAAAGAATATCAGTTTTGTCATGAAAATAGTTCTGACCTAGAAGACCCTCAGAAAGGGATCCCGGAGCACTCTGGGTGCATCTGAGCCATGCACGGACCCTCATCTGCAGGCATCTGCCGGCCTAACCTGTCTTCTCAGGGACCAGGCTGGTTTTAGAATCAAAGAACGAACCAGAAATGGGCATGGGGAAGCATCAGTCCTTGGGGGCGGTTAGCAAAGGAACCGATGAGGAGGTCCCAGCCTCGCTCCTCTTGGAGCATTTTTTGGTCCATTGGAAGGGGCATCAGAAAGTGTGTTTAGGGGGTGCCTGGGGGGTTCAGTCAGTTAAGCGTCTGCCTTCAGCTCAGGTCATGATCCCAGGGTCCTGGAATCCAGCCCTGCCTTGGGCTCCCTGATCAGTAGGAAGCCTGCTTCTCCCTCTCCCTCTGCCTGCAGCATCCCCTGCTTGTGTGCTCTTGCTCTCAGTCTCTCTGTTAGATAAATAAAATCTTAAAAAAAAAAAAAAAAAGTGTGCCTGCGCAGGAGAGGGGAGAAATGAGATGTATAGCCGAGGTCAGGAGGCTCGTCACCCCTTGG
This sequence comes from Zalophus californianus, assembly GCF_009762305.2. Taxonomy (NCBI): domain Eukaryota; kingdom Metazoa; phylum Chordata; class Mammalia; order Carnivora; family Otariidae; genus Zalophus; species Zalophus californianus. Next base: position 4,199,092 of record NC_045604.1, on the reverse strand, counting down.
TGCTCAGAAGGTGGGTGAAAGGCGGGCTTCCCAAAACTTGTTTTCCTGTTGATTTTCTCTTATTCCTGACCCTGACCAGCAAATTAGAGTCTGTTGTGCTTCATAGCACCAGCTGAAACTCAAGTGCGACCCTTTCTTTGGATTGTTAACATTAAATCAGGAGAGAAACAACTGATGGATTTTTTTTTCATTTTTTCTTTTTTTTTTCTTTTTTTTTTTTTTTTTTTTTTAGTAGTTGGCTCTAAGCACATTGGAGTTCAGAGCCGGGAAGTGCAGTTAAAAAAAAAAAAATCTAATGAGAACTTCATGTTTGCACGTTTCTAAGTGGTATCTATTCCGTCATAGGCCTTTCTTGGTCATGTGCCAAATTGGTCTATGTGTATGCATCTGTTTTGGGATTCTATTCTATGGATCTATTTTGGCTATTTTGTGCCAGTTTTATGCTGTCTTAATTAATAAAGACTTATGATGTGTCTTGGTATCTGCTAGATCAAGTAAAAAAACCATTGTAATTTTTTTTTCTGAAATAGCCTTGTCTATTTTAGCACATTACTTAATATGAGCCCCACGAAAGCAGTGAGGTGGTTTATCATTTTGATTGTTGTACCCCAGCAGCTTTAATAAAAGTGACATAGTGTAAGCACTCAATAAATATTTGTTAAATAAAGGAATGAATTTATACTTCTGAACTAATTTTAGAATTCGTCTGTCAGTGTGTATGCAGCATCTTACTGGGCTTTTTATTGGGATTGCATTGAATCTGTAGATTGATTTGGGAGGAATTGACATCTTTGCATCCTTGAATCTTCCCATCAATGAATATGGCCCCATTTATGCAGTGCTTCCTTTATGTTCTTCAGTAACGGGACATAATATTCTCCAGAAGGATCTCATATAAAAATATCCATTTACGGTAATAACACCTTACAAAAACATAACAAAAATACACAAGGGCTTCACTGAAATGGCATTCAGAATGTAAAATGCACCATTTTAAAGTATGCAGTTCAGTGGTTTTTGCCAAAATCAGAGTTGTGCAACTATCACCACCAATTTCAGCACCTTTTTATCACCTCCATCAACCCCCTGTAGCCCTTAGCGGCTACTCTTCCTTTCTTCCCTCCCCCAACCACTCACAAACACTGATGGAGTTTCTATCTGTGGATTTGCCTCTTCTGCACATTTTCTATAAATGGAATCATACAATATGTGACTTGTGATTAGCTTCTTTGACTTAGCACAATGTAAGTTTCATCCATGTTGTAGCGTGTATCAATATTTTATTCCTTTTTATGGCAAAATAATATTCTAATATATTGATATACTGTATTTATCCAGTCACCAGTTGAGGGAAATTGGGGCTGTTTCCACTCTTTAGCTCTTATGAATATAATGCTATTGTGAACATTAATCTATAATTTTTTGTATGGACACATTTTCATTTCTTTTGGACATATGACTCAAAGTGGAATTGTTGCTAGAAATCAGGAATATTGGTCTATAGCTTTTCCCTTTTTTTTTTTTTTTTGTGATGCCATTGTCTTGTTTTGGTATCAAGATAATACCTCACAGAATGAGTTGGGAAGCATTTCCTTCTCTTTTATGTTCTAGAAGAGTTTGTGAAGGATTGGTATTCTTTAATGTTTTGTAGACTTCATCAGTGAAGCCACATGGTTCTGGGCTATTCTTTGTGGGACTTCTGTTCATCACTGATGCAAGCTGTGCTTATTGTAGGTCTATTCAGATGTTCCCCTTAAGTCAATTTTGCTAGTTTGTGACTTTCTGGGAATTGGTCCATTTCATCTAGGTCACCTAACTTGTTGGCACACAGCTGTTCATAGTATTCCTTTATGGTTTTTTTTTTTTTTTTATTTCTGTAAGGTCAGTGGCAATATCTTCTCTTTAATTCTTGATTTTAGCAACTTGTGTCATCTTTTTCGCTTGGTCTGTGTAGCTAAAGGCTTATTGACTTTGTTGATCATGTTAAAGAACCAAATACTGGTTTTGTTGCTTTTCTATTATCTATATTTCATCTCCAGTCTTTTAATTTTTCCCCCCTTCTGTTTGCTTTGGATTTAGTTTGCTCTTTTTCTAAGTTTTTTTTATTATTATTATGTTATGTTAATCACCATACATTACATCATTAGTTTTTGATGTAGTGCTCCATGATTCATTGTTTGTGCATAACACCCAGTGTTCCATGCAGAACGTGCCCTCTTTAATACCCATCACCAGGCTAACCCATCGCCCCACCCCGCTCCCCTCTAGAACCCTCAGTTTCTTTCTCAGAGTCCATCGTCTCTCATGGTTCGTCTCCCCCTCCGATTCCCCCCCTTCATTCTTCCCTTCCTGCTAATTCTTCTTCTTCTTCTTTTTTTTTTTTTTTTAACAAAGAATGTATCCTTTGTTTCAGAGGTACAGGTCTGTGATTCAGCAGTCTTACACAATTCACAGCGCTCACCGTAGCACATACCCTCCCCAGTGTCTATCACCCAGCCACCCCTTCCCTCCTACCCCCCACCACTCCAGCAACCCTCAATTTGTTTCCTGAGATTAAGAATTCCTCATATCAGTGAGGTCATATGATACATGTCTTTCTCTGATTGATTTATTTCGCTCAGCATAATACCTTCCGGTTCCAACCACGTCGTTACAAATGGCAAGATTTCATTCCTTTTTTTAAAATTTTTTATTGTTGTGTTAATCACCATATATTACATCATTAGTTTTTGATGTAGTGTTCCATGATTCATTGTTTGTGCATAACACCCAGTGCTCCAGGCAGAATGTGCCCTCTTTAATACCCATCACCAGGCTAACCCATCCCCCTACCCTCCTCCCCTCGAGAACCCTCAGTTTGTTTTTCAGAGTCCATCGTCTCTCATGGTTCGTCTCCACCTCTGACTTACTCCCCTTCATTCTTCCCCTCCTGCTATCTTCTTCTTTTTCTTTTTTCTTAACATATGTTGCATTATTTGTTTCAGAAGTACAGATCTGTGATTCAACAGTCTTGCACAATTCACAGCGCTCACCATAGCACAAACCCTCCCCAATGTCTATCACCCAGCCACCCCATCCCTCCCACCCCCCACCACTCCAGCAACCCTCAGTTTGTTTCCTGAGATTAAGGATTCCTCATATCAGTGAGGTCATATGATACATGTCTTGCTCTGATTGACTTATTTCACTCAGCATAACACCCCCCAGTTCCAGCCACGTCATTGCAAATGGCAAGATCTCATTCCTTTCGATGGCTGCATAATATTCCATTGTGTATATATACCACCTCTTCTTGATCCATTCATCTGTCAATGGACATCTTGGCTCTTTCCACAGTTTGACTATTGTGGACATTGCTGCTATAAACACTGGGGTGCACGTACCCCTTCGGATCCCTACACTTGTATCTTTGGGGTAAATACCCAGTAGTGCAATTGTGGGATCGTAGGGTAGCTCTATTTTCAATTGTTTGAGGGAACTCCATACTGTTTTCCAGAGTGGCTGCACCAGCTTGCCTTCCCACCAACAGTGTAGGAGGGTTCCCCTTTCTCCACATCCCCGCCAACATCTGTCGTTCCCTGACTTGTTAATTTTAGCCATTCTGACTGGTGTGAGGTGGTATCTCATTGAGGTTTTGATTTGGATTTCCCTGATGCTGAGCAATGTTGAGCACTTTTTCGTGTGTCTGTTGGCCATTTGGATGTCTTCTTTGCAGAAATGTCTGTTCATATCTTCTGCCCATTTCTTGATTGGATCATTTGTTCTTTGGGTTTTGAGTTTGGTAATTTCTTTATAGATTTTGGATACTAGCCCTTTACCTGATATGTTATTTGCAAATATCTTCTTCCATTCTGTCGGTTTTGTTGACTGTTTCTTTTGCTGTGCAAAAGCCTTTTATCTTGATGAAGTCCCAATAGTTCATTTTTGCCCTTGCTTCCCTTGCCTTTGGCGATGTTTCTAGGAAGAAGTTGCTGCGGCTGAGGTCGAAGAGGTTGCTATCTGTGTTCTCCTTTAGGACTTTGATGGACTTCTGTCTCACATTGAGGTCTTTCAACCATTTGGAGTCTATTTTTGTGTGTGGTGTAAGGGAATAGTCCAGTTGCATTCTTCTGCATGTGGCTGTCCAATTTTCCCAACACCTTTTGTTGAAGAGACTGTTTTTTGTTTTTGTTTTTTCCATTGGACAGTCTTTCCTGCTTTGTCGAAGATTAGTTGACCATAACATTGAGGGTCCATTTCTGGGCTCTCAATTCTGTTCCATTGATCTATGTGTCTGTTTTTGTGCCAGTACCCTACTGTCTTGATGATGACAGCTTTGTAATAGAGCTTGAAGTCCAGAATTGTGATGCCGCCAGCTTTGCTTTTCTTTTTCAACATTCCTCTGGCTATTCGGGGTCTTTTCTGGTTCCATACAAATTTTAGGATTATTTGTTCCATTTCTTTGAAAAAAGTTGATGGTATTTTGGTAGGGATTGCATTAAATTACACCCTCATTTTAATGGCTTCCTGAGAAAGAGGATAGGGGCAAGACATTGAGATCTTACATGTTGGAAAATGTTATTTTACTCTCACACTTGATTGATAATTTGCTGAGTTTACAACTCTTGTTTGGGACACCAAAAATTAGTAATGGGGAAGCCTCACGAAAATGGATTCGAGATGTTTGGGCAGGGGTATGGTCAGCACTACCACTCCTCATTGACCTCAGACCCAGCTGGAAGGAGAGGGACTTGACCTTGAACATGGATACCACTCTCCTACTCCAGGAGGTGGAGGAGAGGCAGCTCATGCCCACAGGCAATGGCTCAGTCAGTGAGAAGCCACCACACTCGGAACTCCCAGTTTCCTCCAAAGGACTTGCAGTTCGGAACAGCCCTCCCAACTCCCCGCTTTTCTCCTTAAAAAAAGTGCCTCTCCTTTGTTCCCAGACTTGCCTATGGTTGTGCTGCAGCTTCTTTGTCCCGGATTGCAATTCTCTCTTACTCCCAAATAAACCCATCTTTCACTGGTAAAATAACTGGCAGTTCCTATTTTTAAGGTGAACAGGACAAATTTTCCCTTAAAATTTTTTTAAGTTTTATTTTTATTTATTTTTTATTCATTTGAGACACAGAAATAGCAGGGGGAGTGGGAGAGGGAGAAGCAGGCTCCCCACTGAGCAGGGAGCCCGATGCGGGGCTCAATCCCAGGACCCCGGGATCATGACCTGAGCTGAAGGCAGATCCTTAATGACTGAGCCACCCAGGCGCCCCTTCCCTTAAAAATTTTAAGCCATTACTTACTTGTCTTCCAGTTTCTCGTGTAAAGACCAAGACCATTTGATTCTTGATCCATTCATGGCTTATTACTACATCTGTTTTTTTTTTTTTTTCTTAATCTTGAAGTTGGTAAGGTCATCTTGTTAACATGGTTTTTTGAAACTTCATGAGGATGCATTTTGCATGTGTCGTGACTGCTCTGGTTGTGGGAGACAATTGGTTTGGAAGCTCATGTTCTTTTGCTCTTTGAAATTCTCTTTTACTATTTCTTTGAAAGTTTAACCCTTTCTACTTATTTCTACTAAGTCTATCTAGTCAAATATTAAACGTCTTCTATTTTCAGTATTCGTTTGTCAGCCCCTTAGTTCACTCCTATTTGTCATTTTGTTCTGCAATTCAAGACGTTTCATCAAATTTCTCCTGCAAGTCTCCTATTTAATTTTTTATTTCAGGTAATGTATTTTTAATCTGTAAAGCTCTTTCTGCTTCTCAGTACATGCCTTTTATACAGATCTGCTTTTATTTCACCAATACAGTGTCTCTTCATGTCCTTCTGAAAATGTTGAATATGTATCTTTAGGAAGACTTTAATCTACTGCCTGCACTGTATCTGATTCTTCTTTGTTCTTTTGTTACCCGTTTATTAGATGGCATTTGTTTTCATGTTATTACCAAATGCTTGGGAATCCTTGTCAGCCCATTTGTAATATGACTAATGGACTAACAAGCTCTTTGGAAACTGTGCCTGTGTGTGTGTGTGTGAGTGTGTGTGAAGGGCTGGGGGTATGTTCAGTGGTGGGCTTTACTTCCTAGGGTGATAAAGCTGAGAGATGTGGGGAAGCTGGCTTTCTTAAAGGAAGCTTACTTTTTCAATGTAGAACATGGAACTTTCCATATCTGTTGGGCTTTGTTCATGGAATGCTAAGTTCCCCAGGGAAGGTCCTTCAGTTTCCTGAGTGAGAGCTATAAGCCTTATGGTCAGTCTCCTATAAGGGTTGCTGATGTTCCTTTACCTCTTCCTCACCTTCCAAAAAATTACCGTAGCACACCCCCCACCCTACCTCCTCTTTGTAAGTGTCCCCAGAAAGTCACCCTCCAGCCTTCTGCGCAGGTAGGGGAGAGACTCTGGCTGTATAATGTCTTGTAAACGTTTTCAGTGGTGTTTTACTAAACCAATCATACACTCTTAGGTTCAGAAAGACTTGCTGTCTCCCTTTCCTGAGCGCGTCTGGCATTCTGGGTGAGAACTGGGCATTTCTGCTGTGTGTGCTGCCTTGGATGCCTTGGACGTCTGCGGTCTCTGTGCTAAGTCGCACAGAAGACAGTAATCACGTATCAATCTGCTTTTCAGATTCCACGGTTTTGCTGCACGCACCTGTTGTCATCTCCCTGTTTCTTTTGGTGTAGAGATGAGCCTGTTCTGAACTGAAATTTAGTAGGGTTTTAGGGAAAAGCCACAAATAATTCAACTGTGAAATCTGTGTTTGATCAACATTCTCTCTACCCTTCAATTATATTTTTAAGATTATTTTTTAAGAGTTATTTTATATATATAGAGAGAGAGAGAGTAGTGGGGGAGGGGCAGAGAGAGAGGGAGAGTAGCAGACTAACTGTTGAGCATGGAGCCCAACACAGGGCTCGATCCCACAGCCCTGAGATCATGACCTGAGCCAAAACCAAGAGTGGATGCTCAACTGACTGAGGCACCCAGGCACCTTTCTACCCTTCAATTATATTTAACAAAATTCCTAAAACTTCATTTTAAATAGTGACTAGTATTAGCCAGTATGTATAACTTCACATTGAACAAGAGAAGTGAGTTGAATTTTCTTATAGTTCTTTTATAAAAAAAAAAAAATATTACTACTTTTTAGCTCAAGAGTACTTGTGGTACCTATTTGTTTCATCCTGTATTTCTGTCCTGTTTCCCCTGATCAGTTATGGCCTGGCCCCCATGTCACTACTGTGTTCCTCTCTCCAGGCATTGCTTCTGTCTGGAAACCACCAATACTCTTCTGCTACCACCTGCCTGGGAGCCAGAAGTGATGAGGAGAGCTGCCTTTTCTGGGCCACTACACCCTGTTTCCTTCTCCTGGTGTTTCCTATTGTTTGGGTTCTCCTCCGCCTCTGGTATGAAGTAACTTTCCTGACCAGGCTGCCTTCTGACTCCCACTGCCTCCGAGATACCTTACTCGGTTGATCATATTTGTTCTGAGTCTCTAGGTCGTCCGTGTAATTTGTGTCTCACTAAAAATTCCATTTCTGTTTTTAAGCACTGGCTTATAGGATCCTATTTTTAAAAATGGTTCCCTTCTAGCATTTGATAGGGGTGGGGCTGGGGCGTGTGGGAAGAGAAATGCTCTATGCACTCATTGTGCCATAGTGAGCATCAGAGAAACAGAGGTTCCATTTTCTTCTTTATAATTTCCTGAAGCTTTTTTCGAAGAGTGAGTATAGCTTTTGTAACTGGAAAAATGCCAATTAACATACCACTGTTACAGAATAAAAGAAGACCAAAATAGGTGGCCTCCTTCACAGATGCTCATTCCGGCTGGCTTGGCGCTCCCACGTGGAGCGTCCCCTTATGGTGTCCAGACCTGTCCGGGGTTACCCTAACTTTAGAGGGCCACCCCAGAAGCACATCAAAGTTTGAACTTACTTTTGGTATTTAGTCAGAATCCGCTATTTCGTTGCTACATTGGTCTTTAGTCTTTGCAAAGTCGATAGCCAAAAATGTTGTATGCCATTTTGGGGGGCAACTCTGAGCTTTCAGGTGAATAGTGATCACACCATAGCCTACATGGTTACCTCCAATCAGGCTGACAGCATCAGAAATCTGGACAAAGCAAGCCTTTGGCTTTTTAACAAATGTTCAAATATGAATTTTCAAATACAGTTACTCATTCTGTGGCTTTAGTTAGACCACAATAGCTTTATAAACTTTACATGTTAAAATTCAATCAATTGAGGTATACATTATATTTATTACTGCAAAAGTAAAGTGCAAAAACAATTATTGATTGAGAGCTGTTAATTTGGGGGACAAACTTAAGAGTTTTAAATAGGAAAATCGTATTTCATATAAACATTGAGTGTGTTGGTTTTTAGTTTTGGAATGTTATATGTTGTAAAGCCAATAAATACTTATGAAATTTAAATATACAAAGCAGAATGATGGAAATTAGATATCAGAATTCTAATCTTTGTAAAACTGTCTGGTGTTCTTATTCATAATTTTAAATAAAACAATTGTGAGGCACTGTATTTTTAGCTTTTTAATTCTTTTTAAGTCCTGAATTTACAGCATGATTTTAATTTTGCCACCACGGTTGAATATGACAGTCTTCAGGATAAATTATTTTTAATCCATATTTAATGAAGAATATGAATAAAAGAAAGTGTTAGAGAAAAATAAGGTATTTCCCTCAAGATAATTTTGCCTCTCTGCCAGGCTGTCTCTCACGTGAGAAGTAAGCCACCCACCTGGTGTCCCGGACATGTGACCACGGCAGCAGCCTAGCAGCTACAGTGGAAGGGTAAGTATCCCTCCTCTGAGATGTTCTGTGTTTAAATATGAACACCGAATGTTCAATAATAAAATTCCAGTGTTCTTAAGATTTTAATTTCACCAATGCAGAAACATAGTCTGATGATATTGGGCTTCAGCATGAACTTCAGCTGAGTATTTTAACTTTCATCTATTGAGTATTTGGTCAAAATATGTTATATCTGCACATCTGTTCATTAACCTCATTTGACTAAAATGAATTAGAACAGAACAGACTGGGGGAGCCTGGCTGTCTCAGTCAGTTGAGCGTCAGAGTCTTGGTTTGAGCTCAGGTCAAGGTCTCGGGGTCTTAGGATCAAGCCCCGTGTTGGGTTCTCAGTGTGGAGTCTGGTTGGGATTCTTTCCCTCTCCCTCTGCTCCTCCCCCTGTGTGTGTGTGCATTCTCTCTCCCTCTCTCTCCCTCTCTCTCTCTCTCTCTCTCTCTCTCCCTCTCTCCCTCTCTCTCTCTCTCTCTCATAAAATTTTAAAAAACAGACTGGAATGAAAAACATCAGAATGCATTGCAAGTAGTAAGGATAAATACTGTTCTCTGAATTCTTTGTTTCAGTTTGTAGATGTGTGCATGCACATTGGGTTATGTTAGAACATGTATTTCTTATTGAGGGCTGTGGGGCATGGTGAAGATTTTGAAATCCACTGAACTAGGAGGAAGGAAGGTGCTTGGTGTAGAGCAGAAGGATAGGCAGTAAGTGCTGAAATTACTAACAAAAGATAGTGGTGCAAAGTTTGGGGATTTTTTTTTTTGCAAGGAACTCCACATATGTGACCTTAGTGCAATAGCGTTAGAACTTAAGCATATGTGGGAGAAAGGTAGGAGTCAAAAATTGGTGAAATAATATAAAATGGCTGGGAGAAATTGGAAAGGTAAGAATATTGGGATCATGATGATAATACACTATCTTTCTAACACTTTTTGGTGGTTATCATAGCAATTTCTATCTACTGTGTTTATTCTAGTGTAGTCGATTCCTACGACAGCTGAACAGGAAAGACAAGCAGGTACTTGTAACCCCATTTTGTAGAGAAGGAAAGATTCAGTTACTTCCTTGGGGATCCACAGCTGGGAGGGAACAAAGGTGTGTCTTAAATTCAAACATCTTATGATTTCATGCTCTTAACAAAAGAGACCAGTTGAGAAGTGAAGGGTGGTGCCCTGGGTCTGGGGAAACCAAGTACAACACTCACTTTCTGGCGCTTGGTGCTCCCCGAGGCACTGTTTCAGATTCAGGACCGCAGTGTGTCTCGAAGAGACACACAAGCAAACGTTACCCTCCTCCTCCTCCTCCGGAGCATCCGAGGAAAGAGACCCCTGAGCCAGGTGGAGAAATAAGAAGGATATAACAGGAAGACAGAAGAGCAGCGTCCCTGAAATCTCTGAGGCGGTGGCCTCTCAGGTGGATGAGGCTGAGCTCTGGGTTTGGTAGATATGATTGGAAGTTTATGGAGATGATTTTGCTGTTTTCTTACTCTAATAAAAAGAAATATTTGTTTCATCATTTACAAAGGATTTTCACACATGTCACACATGTTTGTCATAAACTTTGGGGTATGTTTTTTTTTCTTTTTTAAAGATTTTATTTATTTATTTGACAGAGAGAGACACAGCGAGAGAGGGAACACAAGCAGGGGGAGTGGGAGAGGGAGAAGCAGGCTTCCCGTGGAGCGGGGAGCCCGATGCGGGGCTCGATCCCAGGACCCTGGGATCATGACCCGAGCCGAAGGCAGACACTTAACGACTGAGCCACCCAGGCGCCCCAAACTTTGGGTATGTTTTATAGGTGAGAAAACTGAGCCTTAGGGAAACTAAATAATTCATTCAAATGTAGATCGTGAGTAAGAAGTTCAGCAGGACTCAAATTAGAGTCTTTTTCTCCCAGTGCTTATGTTCCATTCCTTTCGCTCAGCTGACCTACAGAAACCACTACCTAACATTTGAAGTAGCTAAGTTGTCAGATATAGATTATCTATTGAGAGGGTCAAACGGGGCAGCATTTTTGAAGCTAGTCTAAAATAAAATTGTTATTTACTTAGTAAAATGACTATTGACAAATGGAGGGTACTTTTGAGTTCTCTTGGATTTCACCATAAATTTTTTTTTAAATTTATGTATTTGAAATAGAATGGGGGGGGGAGAGAGAGAGCACGCATGCACACGAGCAGGGGGTAGGGCAGAGAGAGAGGGAGAGGCAGGCTCCCCGCTGAGCAGGACCCTGGGATCACCCTGGGATCACGACCTGAGCTGAAGGCAGAGGCTTGCTTCACTGACTGAACCACCCAGGTGTCTCACCATAAATTTCTTAAAAAAAAAAAAAAAAAAGCCTATAGTTGAATCGGTGTAAGAATGAACCATAATGAGCTATTTATGAACTATTTGGACACAACCCTACTTTTTAAAAAATTTTTTTATTATGTTAATCACCATACATTACATCATTTAGTTTTTGATGTAGTGTTCCATGATTCATTGTTTGTGCATAACACCCAGTGCTCCATGCAGAACGTGCCCTCTTTAATACCCATCACCAGGCTAACCCATCCCCCCACCCCCTCCCCCTCTAGAACCCTCAGTTTGTTTTTCAGAGTCTATCGTCTGAAACAAATAATACAACCCTACTTTTTAAAATGGACATAACACTACCTGCGAAGACCGTGTCAGTGGGTACAGTTGGGACACAATCGAGGGCCTGGAGCTGGGCTCTGGCTACCGTGTCATTGCCCATTTCACAGGTGCGTCCATGAAGCCACCAGGTGGAAGTTTGCTGTAGTGACATGTGAATTCACGAGTGTCGTGTGGTGGGGTGGGAGGAAGTAGATGGAGTGACTCCATCAGAAGATTCATGGGAGAGCGACTTTGGTTTGGGGTTTCAAAATGAATACCCTGCTGAGTGGCAGTGAGAGCTTTCCATCCAGGGCCGGTAAGCGGTAGAAAGGCCTGAGGATAGGAAAAGGGTCGCTGGGTGTGGTTGGGGTTTGAAGGCTGTGTGGAGTGGAGGACACCCTGAGGGCAGGGGTCCTGGGAGTGGAGGTGGCCAGTGACCCATGTCCTGTTAATTCAGGGCCTAGTGGGTCTTAAGTGGTGGTAGGACGGATGGACAATTGGAGACTGTCTTGGGTGGTTTCTAAGTTATCAGATGGCTGCGTTGTCCTTACCATGCACAACCTTTCAACCCTCTCCTACTCACCCCTGCTGCGGACTCTCCTTTACTCCCCTGCACTTGTTACTTCTTTCCACTCCACGAAAACCTCTCCCAAGGCAAGCCCATCTCTCTCTAATGGGCGAGTGTTTCAGATTGTATCACCATCAATCTCATAGAGTCTCACAATATAAATGCCAATACGATTTACCTGGTACTAGGGCTTTAACCAGATCATCAAGGGATTTTTTTAATCACTTTCTGAAAATGTTTCTCTGACATGATCATGGAAACAGGTATCTATTTTCCCCTATGGCCAACCTGGAACTTAAGTGAAAAAGATTCAGAATTGAAACCTAATGAATTTTATACGTGTTTCTGATGTCTGCTATCCATTTCCTTATGGTGTCTAGGATGCAGGAGCTTGAGTTGTCTGTGAAGGAATTACTTCAGCTAGGACTTAAACCTGTGTAAATTGGTACAGGGAAACCCCGTATCTGAAAGGAGTGTTGGAGAACATTTTTAAAATGTTAACCTTGTCCCGGAGCAGCCGCCCCGGTTCATCCTTCCTTCTGTCCTGATGTCCTTCCGCCCACACTGCCCATTGCCTCCCAGCAGTCCCTTCTCCTGTGTTGAAGTCCCACAGCGTCTGTGTCCGCGTGTGAGGTGCAGGCTTGCCTGCGCTCTGGGGAAATGTGTCCCTTTCTCCAGTGGCTGAACCTTAGTGCTTTTGTTCTCTTCTCACTCACCCACTGCTTAGTAGGCTCCAGAATTTTAGCTGTAGGGACTGTGGGCACTGCTTTGCTCTCCTGCTCTAGAGAATCTTATAGGGTCCTCACTGAAGTGGGCCCATCTTGTCAGGAAAGCTTCCTACGAGTGGCCCGGAGCAGAGCATCCTTGACCTCCTTGTTCCTCAGGGTGTACACCACAGGGTTCAGCAGGGGGGTGATGATGGTGTAGGTCACCGAGATCAGCTGATCCTGATCCCTGCTATTTTCGGACTTGGGCTTGAGGTAGGCAACGGAGGCACAGCCATAGTGGACAATGACCACCGTGAGGTGGGAGGCGCAGGTGGCGAAGGCCTTCTTCCGGCCCTCGGCTGAGGCAATCTTAAGGATGGTGGAGATGATGAGGACGTAGGAGATGAAGACCAGCCCCAAGGGAACCAGGATCACCAGCACACTGATGATCACAGTCAGGATCTCATTGACTGTGGTATCGATGCAAGACAGCTTCATCACAGGTCGGATGTCACAGAAGAAGTGGGCCACATTTGTGGCACAGAAGGGCAACCTGAACACAGCCAGCACCTGTGTCATGGCTATGATTAGGCCAATGCTGAAGGGCCCCCCCACCAGCTGGATGCACACCCTCTTGTTCATGAGCACTGTGTACCTCAAGGGGTTGCAGATGGCCACATAGCGGTCGAACCCCATGGCTGTGAGCAGGAAGCAGTTGTTGATGGCCAAGGTGATGAAGAAGAACATCTGGGTGGCACAGCCAGCCAAGGAGATGGACCGACTCAGGCCCAGGAGGTTACAGAGCATCTTGGGTATGATGACAAGCGTGTACACGGTCTCTGAAGCAGACAGCATGCTCAGGAAGAAGTACATGGGCGTGTGGAGGTGACGGTCAATATTAATGATCGTCACAATGATGCCGTTGCCAGCCAGCGTTAGGGCGTACAGCGCAAGGAATACGACAAACAGGGTGAGCCGGTGCTCACAGAAGCTGGAGAAACCCTGAAAAGTGAACTCCCTCACCCAGGTGTGATTCTCTCTCTCCATTAAATCATAGGCCGTATCTAAGAGAGAAAAAAAAATCCTGTAAGGAACCTGGACGGGTGGTTTCTGTCAACTCGGCCGGGGGAGTTCTTGTGGTTAGTCTGCCTTGGGTCTCTGCTTCTCTATATTCACATTCACGTTTGTGCCTTTTGGGAATAGAGAGTAGAGAAATGTTTTCTCACTAAGAGAAAGAATGTGGCTTTTGGAGTCAAATGCTGTAGACTCCTATCGTCATGTGCTGACTTGTCTCGAGTCAGGAATTAGCATCTTGTCTTTATATGAATGTAGTGATGATGACCTTGTAGAGTTACTCATAGGAGCACGATACTTAAGCTTAAAATGTTTCTATTCAACAAGTTATTGAATACATTGAGGTTCGGTCCTGCTGGGCTCTAGGGTCTGCAGCCACTGGCTCATTCCTGAGCGGCTAGGGTTTGGGGGGAGCACCTGCCATGGGGCTCTACGCACCCCATTCGCATTCCAGTTCTCCAGCTCTGTCGGTCCTGTTCCTCTTAACCTCCATCCTATAGGCCTCTTCCTAGATGCCAGTCAGTTCTCGGAGCCACCCAGAACCGGGGGTGCCCTGTAGCATCTTCCTTTTCCTCCCTCATCTCTCTCTCCCCCCGCCCCTGGCGTCCGCATCCTTGCCCAGGTAGCTAGCACAGAACTGCTTGCCGACTCTTTTGTACTGACAACACCTTCTGCGTATTTGTGATTACAAACCACATTCCTGTCCCGTTAGTGTCATTACCGCCCCGCGGAGCAGGGAGAACCAGGATTACCGCTTGTCTTCGGATGCAGAAACTGTTTCAGGAATTGCCTGGGGAAAAATTGTCTTGAGCCCAAGTCTTCTGACCCTGTGCCCTTGTCCCTCCGCCTGCCCAAAACTGCACTGTAGAACTGCCCCCACCGGGGCTAGATTATATGGTCTTTGAGAACAGGGACCCCAGAGTTTCCACTGCAGAGTAGGGCACAAGCGTACCTGCTGGAGAGTCCTTACCGGTCAGCGCTCCACCAAATGAACCGCCCGCTAGGAAGCAGAGGGCTGGGCACCACAGTGAGGTTTCCTTCAAAGAGGAGGAAGAGCGAGTGTTTTTAAACCCTGTGTCCTTTTCCCTGCTCTCTGGGCTTGTGGGAGCAGCCAACAGCTACAGAACCGGGCTGAGTTTTAACATTGAAACTATAACCCTAGGAGAAAGCACGACACTATTAGCATCTCATTGGAAGATACACCATAGTCTGGCTCTTCTAACAGACTTTACTGGATTACCAGCCAACATATAATTATGGAACAGGTTAGCTACAAAAAAAATAAATAAGTAAATAAATTCAACAATAGAAACGATGGCATTGCCTAAAAAGTACCTTTTGCTAGAAGTAAAGCAAATCACCCACATTGCCGAATGTTTACTAGTGGGTAAACAGCAAAGGTAAGCTTTTTGAGTGCTTTTAAAATTAATCTGCTTTTCACAAACACACCACTTTTAAGAAAGAGAATCTACAAAAAGGTATAAGGGAGTGGCATAGTTACATTTCTGCTCTTTAGAGCATGTTATGAAAGAAAACGCTGTGGTGTTGCCAAAAAAAAAACCCCAAAAACAAAAACCAACCACTTGTGTGTAGTTTCAGGGACCACTTCTTGACGAGGAAGGTGGTTTGGCGTTGAGGTGTGCACCACGGGAGATAACTCATGGTCAGTCTGCTCCATGAAGCTTTGTCAGCAGTGTCTCTGGATTATGACTTGTTCATAGAACGTGAACCAGGAATCCTAGCTGATAAGTGGCAGAGCCCCATTCTTTGTTGGTCAAGATACTCTTTAATCCTGGGAAGTCATGATTCCTTAGGGTTAGCAGGGCATCTCTGAAAGTGGCAAACCCAGGGGGAAAACAAAAATTCCTAGATGCCCGGACCCTTTTCAGGTTAACCCTTTAACCATAAAACCCATATATATGTGTTATTCCTCCTATGGCCCTTTGTAAATCATTGAGGTCTTTTTTTTGAAATCTCACTTACTTTTCTTCCTGCAAATCTGTGGCTCAACAGAGAAATGGAAGTAGAGGTCAGAGATGTGGCCCACTGGTGACAAGTTTTCACAAATCATGGTCACGAAGAAAAGGTCCCTGAATGCGGTCCTTCCACCTGCCCTAGCCAGTCCAGGGACGGAGCTGGAAGGAGAGTCACAGCGGACACCCTGGATACTAGATATTCCCTCCAGCTGGAGGAGGAGCTTTTAACACCCAAGAAAGCCTCTCTGAGGACCATCTCTTGAGGTTTCTGAGTGCCCTTCCCTGACCACCCTTGAGAGTCACCCTGGGGCTGGAAGGAAGCTGACAGCCTGTGCCAGGGGACCTCGTTATGTGTGGGGTGCATTTCCCACGTTGCCTGGGCCTGTGCTTTGGGAATCTTTCAGTGCTTTCACTGCAAGTAGAAACAGCAGTGGCTTATTTGTCAGGTTTTCGTTTTTAAATAAATATTCTATTTTTATGCAGTTGTGCCTTGGAAAACCATGGTTACAAAGCCCAAGTGAGCTCTCGCTAAGAGCCCCTGCTTGGATTCCAGGAAACTGTGCAGTTTTCCCTGTAGTCGAGAACCCTGCTCGGTATTAGAAGCTGGCTTCTTTCCCCCCCTTGGACTGAAACAGTCAAATCTGGCTCTAGTTTTTGTCTTGTGGGATTCAGAAGTGGGAGAGCAAAGCTCAGTAGACCTCTCTAGAAGGCCAGGAGACCCCCTGTGAGTGTGCAAACAAACCTGAGCTGGGATCTCCTCCTCAGGGGCCGTCAGGCTGGGCTTCCGGAGGCTGTCACCATGCTGGCTTCCCTGCCCCAACCCCACACGCTTCTTTCCCTGAGAGTATCTTAGTCTCACTGTTTTTTCTTTTGTATTGTTCAAAGATGAACTGAGACATATTAAAAATGTTAAGTTTGAGCAGAAATCAAGTCTCTGAGAAACAAACTGAGGGTTCTATAGGGGAGGGGCTGGGGGGATGGGTTAGCCTGGTGATGGGTATTAAAGAGGGCACGTTCTGCGTGGAGCACTGGGGGTCACACACAAAGAATGAATCATAGAACACTGCATCAAAAACTAATGACGTATGGTGATTAACATAACATAAAAAAATAAATCAAGTCTAGTAGCACCAAATGGGCAGTGGTTAGGAGCGCTCTTGCAGCAGGAACTAGGGGAGACTTTTCGAGAGAAAAGGTGGAAACAAGGTGAGGGAGGATCAATAGCCTAAAGCCTCCTTGGCTCTTTGTGATTGGTTGTCCTTAGTATTTTGATTTTGTAATCCTGAGGCATTTATGGGCTTAGATTTGGGTTCCTTTGTGTAGGTGGGGGTGAGAGCCACCCAGCCTGTGGCTTCTGGGTTTAATTAATCTAACGTATGTTCCCTTATCAGTCTCCTCTCCTGACGGCTCCCTTCCGAGGTAATTTTTCTACAGTCCGCAGAAATGAAATGCCTATATTCATGTCTTGATAAACCTGAAAAACATCCTGTTCCTTTTTTTTTTTTTTTTCCTGTTCCCACTTCTCTACTGAATCTGTGGTCACTTTTAAATTTAGAAAATTATAATATGAAGACTTTACAGCAAATATAAACATGGTGATTAGTGTTTGCCCTTCTCCCCTATCCATTTCAGAGACCTAAGAGGAAAGACTAGCCAAACTAGAGTTTCGTAGGAGACTCATATTTTTCATTCAACGGTCGTTGCTACAGTTAGCATCTCAACCTCTCCCCTTGCTGGCTTTTCCCTCTGCTCTAGTGAGAACGGTCAAATTGTCACCCTGGTTGTCACTGGAGACACGAATCCGAGAAGCAGCATAGAGAGCTTCCCTCCCCCAAGTGGGAGGTGGATGTAAAGCCTCTTGCGCCAGAGATCAGCAGGACACCTCTGTCTACACACCATCAGGGCAGGGAGAACTTCCTGCTGTTACAGTCTGAGTGCTCTGGTCCAAATTAGGCCACGTTAGAGCAGGGTGACCTAGTGAACTAATTTCCCAGTAGAGAAGGTGTCCTTTTATGTTTCAAGGGATGAAAAAGGAAATCCAGCCAAATCCCGAGTTTCTGAGTAACCCAAAAAGGAAGGAGGACCGTGGTTAGGGGTCTGCTGAGCAGCTCACCGCAGCAGGTTTCCCAGGGTACGGCCGAGTAAGCTCCAGGAAGGCTGAGTCCTGGGAACACTCAAGGTGCCTTTACTGCAGCCTGGCTTCGGGCAAGTGCCCTTGGCCACTTCTGTGGGGGCTTGTGCAGAAACTCGGACGTTCTAGTCAGCAGCATCACCGAGTACCAGGGCCTGAGGGGGGTAGGGCATCTAGCGGCTAGGATCCGTCTCCCGGGTGGCTGGTCTCCTGTACTTGCGGCCAGGCTGGGGCTTGCTCACGTGCCGGTCTGGCGATCCCAGGCTGTCACCTGAAAGGCCTCCACGTGGCCCCTGCAGGTGGCCTGGGCTTCCGCCAAGCCTGGTGCTCTGGATTCCAAGAGCAAGTGCCCCCAAAGCTGTGTGACCCGTTGTGACCTCACCTCAGACTCACCACACGGTATTGGTCCGGACCAAGGCTTGCCTGGTCTCAAGGGCAGGGGTGCAAACTTTACCTCCTCGTGGGACATACCATGCTGTCAGGAGGGCATATGGAAGGGGCACTGCTGCGTCCATTTTTAAGAAACCCAGCCTGCCCCGGCAAGTTAGCAGATGACCCGTACCTCCGGCCCTCAGTGGAGGTGAGTGGTTGAGAGAAAATAAAAATCAGACTAATTTCAGATTTCCCTGCTTAGGTATCTACATAAACCTGATCATTCTGTTTGAAATGCTTCAGTTCTAGGGATTCTTGGAATACGACGGGGAAACGTGAACCCCTCCCCAAAAGGGAGATTTTCTATCTCCGCCTAATCTAACATTAGCAGCTTGGGATGACATCGGGGTTAGAAAGTATAAGATACATTGAGATGTTCGGTGATGACCACAAAAAGGCAGACAAAGTTCTAAGGTGTTTCACAATTAACGACGCTCTGGCTTGGCACACAAGATTCTGCAGCCTCCAGTTGCGACGTGCCTGTAGTATGGGTTTTTGTGACCACATGGAGACTTGGCACGTTATGATCTTTATTTAAAGATATTTATCATTTTTAACACACTTTATGCTTAACACTGTGTCCAAAATGATGTAAGTTGTGAAGCATAACAAAATAAACATCTGGGAGCTCCTCACTCCGCTCTAGCTGGGCTCACACATTTCTCACCCCCCTCTCCAACACCCAGCAGTGACTACTTTCTAATTTTGTGTTGATTTTTGTCTTATTTCATACCTTTATGACATACGTGTATTTAAGCAGTATGTTGTTTATTTCTGAGCCTTATAAAAAGGATATACTGTATATCATTTTCTGGGATTTGCTTTTGAAAAACTTCAGTGCTACATTTCCAAGATCCAGAGGGAGCTGCGGTTTCGGACTCTGCCTGCTTTAGCATATTCCACCGTGTGAACATATGCCACAGCGTTCCCTATCCCTTCTGGTGAGGGCTACGGTGGTGGTTTCTGGATTTGTATTCTTCTAAATTGTAGTGTTTCAGATATTTCAACACATGCTTCCTTGAGCAAACGTGGAAAAGTTCCTCTGAGATTTATCTTTTAGGCGAATGACTAGCTCAAGGGATATAAAAATGTTCGATTTTACAAGATCGCACAAAATTGAGTTTTGAAATGGTTGTGCCAATTTACACTGTGACAGGCAAATAGTCCAGGGAATTCCAGCTCGTCTAGGTCCTTGCACACACTTAGCAGACTTCCTAATTTCTGTCACGCTTGTGGGTGTGAAATGGTGGTTTTAACTTAGTTTCCTGAGTCCTAAAGAGGTGAACATCTTTTCAAAGTTTATTGGCCGTGACTTTTCATCTTCCACAGAACACTTGTTCATGTCACTGCCCCCTTTTCTACTGGGTTGTGTTTTCCTTGTTCAGTTGTAACAGGTTTTTAATACTCTGGGCACCACCTTCTTGTCCTTAATATGTTACAGGAATATTCGCTACCATTTGGTGGCTTATTTTTTTAGCTTTCTTCACGGTGCTTTTTATTGAACAGAATTATCGTAATGTAGGCAAATGTATCATTCTTGTCTTTCATAGTTAGCTCTCTCTGCATCTTCCTGGAGGTTTTACCTTCACATTGCAATAATCTTATTTTCTTCTAAGCATATTAACATACTGTCCGTACTTAAATCCGTTGACTTTTGTATAGGTGGTAAGATAAATATCTAAATGCATTTTTCGTTTTTTACATGGATAACCAATTATCCCGGCACTTCTGTTTGAAGAACCTCCTTTCTCCACTGGCCTACAATTCTGTCTGTCATATCTCACAATTGTACACACACATGGGTTAGTTTAGGGACTCTCTCTCCTCCATTGGTCTATTTGACTCCCTGTGCCAAGATTACACTGTCTTAACAATGATAACTTGATAATAAATCTTTGTTATCAGAGAGATCAACTCCTCATTATTAAGGAGTTAGACCCTTGCTTTTCCATACAAATTTTAGGTCAGGCTTGGAACTGCATTAAATTCAAACATCATTAGAGGGATGAATTGATTGTGTAGGCTATCTCCCCATATATTTAAAGGTCTTTAATCTTTTGTGGGAAGTCCTCAAGATCACCATCAAGCTAGATGATTCTCTTGTAAGGACCCCCCCAGATGCAGAAGAACTGTTGTAGTCATGGTTATGGTTTATTACAGTGGCAAGGTGCTGATTAGAATCAATGAAGGGGAAGGAGCAGTGGCGAAAAGTCCAGGAGAAACTCAACATCGGCTCGCGAGTGTCCTTTCCCAGTAGAGTCACGGGGACATGTGTGAATTTCCCAGCACCAGTGCATGACAGTAAGTGCAAAGTGGTGTCACCCAGGGAATCTCACCTGAGCCTTGGTGTCGGGGGCTTTTTAGGAGTCAGTCACATGGTCCTACAACACCACATTACTGACCTCAGGTACTCAGGCTCCAGCCCTCTGGAGCAAAAACAGTTTCACCATAAATCACATTGTTAATAAAAATTATCTGATCAGACAGGTATCATTTGGCTCAAGGCCTCGACATACAAAATGTTTATCCAACAGAATAATTCAGGGGCTCGGAACTCCTCTTCCAGGAGCTGGACAAGGGCCAATCTGAAAGATGAGCCTTTCCTCGGAGTATGCAGGTTTGAGCAGCGCAAGCTCTCCTGAGCTAACCCTTTTCTGCATAGACGTCTTTAAAGAAAATAATTATGTCATGTTTCTTAAAACACTTTTTAAAGACACAATTTCAGACTTAGAGAAAACTTGTAAGAATAGTACAGAAATTGCTTTACAAACATCTTTTATCCAGATACCCAATTATTTATATTTTGTTCCACTTGCTTCATCAGGTTTTCCTTCCTCCCTCCTCCTCTGCTTCTCTAATTTTCTTCCAAATCACTCGAGAGTAAGTTGAAGTCATTGTCTCACTATACCTTAAATATTTTAGTGTGTATTCCCTAAGAGGGATATTCTCTTATATAACCACAGCACAGTTGTTGAGAATCAGCGTGTATACATAGACAGATCCATATGTAGCTTAGTTAGTATCAAACTTGGTAAACCCACAACTCATTGTAAGTTACCCCGGTTGTATCAATAATGTCCTTTATAGCTAAGCTTCTTTACAGCCCAGGGTCTCATCCGAGATACCCATTGCTTTTTGTCATTCTGTTTCTTGAGTGAATTTTCATCTGAAATGGCACTGTGGTTTTCTTTGTGTTTCTCAACCTTGATACTTTTGAAAATGACAGGCCAAGTGTGTTTGTAAAATGTCTCTTAGCTTGGGTTGACCTGAGGAGTGCTAGAAATTCTAGTTTTTCCCTCACATTCATCTCCAATTCTTTTTCAATTCCTTCTCTTCTGTCTTTATCCTTTGGTTTAATCTCCTTCATGATTAAATTCAGATTGAGTTTTTAACAAGAATGTCACAAAAGTGATGCTGTATCATTCTCAATGCATCCCACTGGGAGTTGCATGATGTCAGTTTGTCCCAATAATTAGTGATGTGACCTATTGAAGCGGGAGAGCGAGGTTCTTGTCTCACAGAGTCAAAGAATGAATCTCGCAGACAAAGGAGAGTGAGAAAAGCAATGGAGTTTTATTAAACAAGGATACAGGAAAGGCCCTTGGGAGTGAGAGGGTCCCAACAGCCAACGTGAGCCTCCACTGATGGTCTTTTATTTAGAACTGACCAGGGAGCTTGTGGCCTTATGATTCTTGTGATGTCTTGGTTTGAGTAAGGACTGGTGATAACATCCTTAATGGCTTACTACTTCTTTGGGGTCTGGTCATTTTTTGTTGGTCACAAAGTGACTGCCATAAAAAGACCCCACGTCTGATGCCCAGGGCAGGGTGGTCTGGTTTGTTCCCTTCTCTCTGGTTTCCTTACACCTCAGTATTTCTGGGATTTCTGTGAGCCTGATCCTGTAGCCCCCTACCTATCTCTCCCTACCTAGCCCCACCTTCCCCTACTCAATGAGACCCTTTGGATGTGTATCAGTGAGACAGGTACTTGAGGGTGATTGCCAACATGTGTCTTGGTGGGGAGGGTGGCGGTAGAAAAAAGTTTACAAAGGAATTTTTTAAAGTAGCTTTACAGGGTCCTGGGGGGGAGGGGGTCAGGCTAAGATTGCCTTTTGCCCTTAGCAAAGTGTCAACATTGAGGTACTTGAGTCCCTAGAGGAATGTCACTCTGCCGGTTTCAAGGACTTGTCAATGGGTTGTAAGTAGTAAGGAAATTTAATAATTTTTTCTTCTGCCTTTGTTTCCCATATCATTATCTTCTCTTATTCAAGGTGCTTTCCACTAGACTTCTCCACTGTAAAGTTAGTATTTTCTCTCTCTTTAGGGTGATCTACTAAGATTAATCCTCTGTTCCTCCTCAAACTCTGACCCTGGAGTTTCAGGCTCCACCGATGAGTTGCTAACTCCATCTTTCCTGCTATAGATTGGCATTCTACATAAGGAAGATATCTATTCAGATACAACCAGATTTAGGTAGTATGGGTACTACTAGATAATGGTAGATACTGTAACATTATCTTGATGTCCAGATCATCACAGAATAGGTCAGTGGGAACAGCTTATTTTGGCTGCTCTGTTCTTTTGACCTGTCTCCGTTATTCATTAATAACTCTTTTATACACCAGCCCAATAAGATGTTCCAGCTCGTCTTGTACTTCCCTGGCTCTGGCCCTGGAATCAGCCATTCTGGAGGGAGCTCTGGTACCCTTTGGTGGAGGATTATACTTAGAAACCAAGATCTGGGTCCTAGGTATACTTACTGCCATTGCTGTGTGATTACTTTTAGACTCTTGCAGTGAAAAAGCTAGAAAGTGGTATGTCTCTTGGTGTCTGTGTATTAACATCTACATCTTAAAATCCATGATTTCATAATGGTATCTGCAATTCAAACTATCTCACGGATACTCTGGTGTTGCCCCTCTCCATATTTATAAGTCCTGTCTACAGCGCTAAAAACCTGGTTCATATTTGCACATTTGCTCGTCTAATATACATAGAAAGTTGTTTCTAAATTGCTAACCTCTGCTACGTCAAAAACCAAACCTACTAAATAGAATTTAGAAATGTTCTAGGCATATACCTAAGCATGTGTATTTGTAATACAAAGGGACTGTATTCTGTGTACTGTTAAAAACTTTTTCGTATAACAATACATTTGAGATGTCTTGACAAATCAGTATGTGAAGATTTATGCGTTCATTTGAACAACTGAGTATTGTAGAATAAGAATACAACATAATCTATTTAACGTGTATCAGTGGATAGTTAAGCTGTGTGCAGTTTTTGACATTTTTTAGGAGTATTCTAGAGAATCACTCTTCGTATAGAATTGTGCACTCCTGGGAGCATATCTATAAGGATCCATTCCTGAAAGTAAAATTCCTGGTCCGTGATCTGTACATTTAACTTAACAACTATTGCTAGACTGCAACCAGAATAGGATGTACATATACATTTGGTGCAGCTGAGAATGCTTCCTTACCCACACTTCATCAACCATGGGCTTTGACCAATTTTTTGTTTGGCAAGCTGGTAGGTAAAAATGGTGTATTATTTTTTCCTTTGAATTTTTGTTTCTTTAATTATGAATGGGGCTGAGTATCTTTTCATATGCTTATTAGTCATTTGTACTTCCTTTGCTGTGAATGTCTATTTACATATCTTGCTCATTTTTTGTATTGTCATTTTCTTATAATGAGTTCTATAACGGGGAAATATGCCTTCTATCATACATGTTGCAGTTAGCTTTCTTCCATTTATCACTTTTACTGAGTTTATGGGTTTGAAATTTTATTAGTATTATATTTATGTGCGCATCAGTGCCTTCCTAACTACAAGATTATTTTTTTAAAGTACCCATCTTTTCATTTGTACCTTTTAAAAAAATTTTTTATTGTTATGTTAATCACCATATATTACATCATTTGTTTTGATGTAGTGTTCCATGATTCATTGTTTGTTCATAACACCCAGTGGTCCATGCAGAATGTGCCCTCTTTAATACCCATCACCAGGCTAACCCATCCCCCTACCCTCCCCCCCTCTAGAACCCTCAGTTTGTTTTTCAGAGTCCATCATCTCTCCTGGTTCGTCTCCCCCTCTGACTTACTCCCCTTCATTCTTCATCTCCTGCTATCTTCTTCTTTTTCTTTTTTCTTAAAATATGTTGCGTTATTTGTTTCAGATCTGTGATTCAACAGTCTTACACAATTCACAGCGCTCACCACAGCACATACCCTCCCCAATGTCTATCACCCAGCCACCCCATCCCTCCCACCCCCGACCACTCCAGCAACCCTCAGTTTGTTCCTGAGATTAAGAATTCCTCATATCAGTGAGGTCATATGATACATGTCTTTCTCTGATTGACTTATTTCACTCAGCATAACACCCTCCAGTTCCATCCATGTCGTTGCAAATGGCAAGATCTCATTCCTTTTGATGGCTGCATAATATTCCATTGTGTATATATACCACCTCTTCTTGATCCATTCATCTGTCGATGGACATCTTGGCTCTTTCCACAGTTTGGCTATTGTGGACATTGCTGCTATAAACATTGGGGGGCACGTACCCCTTCGGGTCCCTACATTTGTATCTTTGGGGTAAATACCCAGTAGTGCAATTGCTGGATCGAATGGTAGCTCTAATTTCAACTGTTTGAGGAACCTCCATACTGTTTTCCAGAGGGGTTGCACCAGCTTGCATTCCCACCAACAGTGTAGGAGGGTTTCCCTTTCTCCACATCCCCGCCAACATCTGTCGTTCCCTGACTTGTTAATTTTAGCCATTCTGATGGGTGTGAGGTGGTATCTCATTGAGGTTTTGATTTGGATTTCCTGATGCCGAGCGATGTGGAGCACTTTTTCATGTGTCTGGTGGCCATTTGGATGTCTTCTTTGGAAAAATGTCTGTTCATGTCTTCTGCCCATTTCTTGATTGGATTATTTGTTCTTTGGGTGTTGAGTTTGATAAGTTCTTTATAGATTTTGGATACTAGCCCTTTATCTGATATGTCATTTGCAAATATTTTCTCCCATTCTGTCAGTTGTCTTTTGGTTTTGTGGACTGTTTCTTTTGCTGTGCAAAAGCTTTTTATCTTGATGAAATCCCAATAGTTCATTTTTGCCCTGGCTTCCCGTGCCTTTGATAATGTTTCTAGGAAGAGGTTGCTGCAGCTGAGGTCGAAGAGGTTGCTCCCTGTGTTCTCCTTTAGGATTTTGATGGACTCCTGTCTCACGTTTAGGTCTTTCAACCATTTGGAGTCTATTTTTGTGTGTGGTGTAAGGAAATGGTCCAGTTTCATTCTTCTGCATGTGGCTGTCCAATTTTCCCAACACCATTTGTTGAAGAGACTGTCTTTTTTCCATTGGACATTCTTTCCTGCTTTGTTGAAGATGAGTTGACCATAGAGTTGAGGGTCCATTTCTGGGCTCTCTATTCAGTTCCATCGATCTATGTATCTGTTTTTGTGCCAGTACCATACTGTCTTGATGATGACAGCTTTGTAATAGAGCTGGAAGTCCGGAATTGTGATGCCGCCAGCTTTGCTTTTCTTTTTCAAGATTCCTCTGGCTATTCGGGGTCTCTTCTGGTTCCATACAAATTTTAGGATTATTTGTTCCATTTCTTTGAAAAAAGGGGATGGTATTTTGATGGGGATTGCATTGAATGTGTAGATTGCTCTAGGTAGCATTGACATCTTCACAATGTTGGTTCTCCCAATCCATGAGCATGGAACGTTTTTCCATTTCTTTGTGTCTTCTTCAATTTCTTTCCTGAGTATTTTATAGTTTTCTGAGTACAGATCCTTTGCCTCTTTGGTTAAATTTATTCCTAGGTATCTTATGGTTTTGGGTGCAATTGTGAATGGGATCGACTCCTTGATTTGTCTCTCTTCTGTCTTGCTGTTGGTGTATAGGAATGCCACTGATTTCTGTGCATTGATTTTATATCCTGCTACTTGACTGAATTCCTGTATGAGTTCTAGCAGTTTTGGGGTGGAGTCTTTTGGGTTTTCCACATAAAGTATCATATCATCTGCAAAGAGTGAGAGTTTGACTTCCTCTTTGCCGATTTGGATGCTTTGGATTTCTTTTTGTTGTCTGATTGCTGTGGCTAGGACTTCTAATACTAGATTGAATAGCAGTGGTGAGAGTGTACATCCCTGCCGCGTTCCTGACCTTAGGGGAAAAGCTCTCAGCTTTTCCCCATTGAGAATGATATTCGCTGTAGGTTTTTCGTAGATGGCTTTTATGATATTGAGGTAGGTACCCTCTATCCCTATACTCTGAAGAGTTTTGATCAAGAAAGGATGCTGTACTTTGTCAAATGCTTTTTCTGCATCTATTGAGAGGATCATATGATTCTTGTTCTTTCTTTTGTTAATGTATTGTATCACGTTGATTGATTTGCGGATGTTGAACCAGCCTTGCAGGCCAGGGATAAATCCCACTTGGTTGTGGTGAATAATCCTTTTAATGTACTGTTGGATCCTATTGGCTAGTATTTTGGTGAGAATTTTTGCATCCATGTTCATCAAAGATATTGGTCTGTAATTCTCCTTTTTGATGGGATCTTTGTCTGGTTTTGGGATCAAGGTAATGCTGGCCTCATAAAATGAATTTGGAAGTTTTCCTTCCATTTCTATTTTTTGGAACAGTTTCAGGAGAATAGGTATTAATTCTTCTCTAAATGTCTGATAGAATTCCCCTGGGAAGCCATCTGGCCCTGGGCTTTTGTTTCTTGGGAGATTTTTGATGACTGCTTCAATTTCCTTAGTGGTTATAGGTCTGTTCAGGTTTTCTATTTCTTCCTGGTTCAGTTTTGGTAGTTGATACATCTCTAGGAATGCACCCATTTCTTCCAGGTTATCTAATTTGCTGGCATAGAGTTGCTCATAATATGTTCTTATAATTGTTTGTATTTCTTTGGTGTTGGTTGTGATCTCTCCTCTTTCATTCATGATTTTGTTGATTTGGGTCATTTCTCTTTTCTTTTTGATCAGTCTGGCCAGGGGTTTATCATTCTTGTTAATTCTTTCAAAGAACCAGCTCCTAGTTTCGTTGATCTGTTCTACTGTTCTTTTGGTTTCTAGTTCATTGATTTCTGTTCTGATCTTTATTATTTCTCTTCTCCTGCTGGGTTTAGGCTTTATTTGCTGTTCTTTTTCCAGCTCCTTTAGGTGTAGGGTTAGGTTGTGTATTTGAGACCTTTCTTATTTCTTGAGAAAGGCTTGTATTGCTATATACTTTCCTCTCAGGACTGCCTTTGCTGTATCCCAAAGATTTTGGACAGTTGTGTTTTCATTTTCATTGGTTTCCATGAATTTTTTTAATTCTTCTTTAATTTCCTGGTTGACCCATTCATTCTTTAGTAGGATGCTCTTTAGCCTCCATGTATTTGAGTTCTTTCCGACTTTCCTCTTGTGATTGAGTTCTAGTTTCAAAGCATTGTGGTCTGAAAATATGCAGGGAATGATCCCAATCTTTTGGTACCGGTTGAGACCTGATTTGTGACCTAGGATGTGATCAATTCTGGAGAATGTTCCATGGGCACTAGAGAAGAATGTGTATTCCGTTGCTTTGGGATGGAATGTTCTGAATATGTCTGTGAAGTCCATTTGGTCCAGTGTGTCATTTAAAGTCTTTATTTCCTTGTTGATCTTTTGCTTAGAGGATCTGTCCATTTCAGTCAGGGGGCTGTTAAAGTCCCCCACTATTATTGTATTGTTGTCAATGTGTTTCTTTGCTTTTGTTATTAATTGCCTTATATAATTGGCTGCTCCCATGTTCGGGGCATAGATATTTACAATTGTTAGATCTTCTTGTTGGATAGACCCTTTAAGTAGGATATAGTGTCCTTCCTCATCTCTTATTACAGTCTTTGTTTTAAAATCTAGTTTGTCTGATATAAGGATTGCCACCCCAGCTTTCTTTTGGTGTCCATAGCATGGTAAATGGTTTTCCACCCCCTCACTTTCAATCTGGGGGTGTCTTTGGGTCTAAAATGAGTCTCTTGCAGACAGCATATTGATGGGTCTTGTTTTTTAATCCAATCTGATAGCCTGTGTCTTTTGATTGGGGCATTTAGCCCATTTACATTCAGGGTAACTATTGAAAGGTATGAATTTAGTGCCATTGTATTGCCTGTAAGGTGACTGTTACTGTATGTTGTCTGTGTTCCTTCCTGATCTTTGCTGCTTTTAGGCTCTCTCTTTGCTTAGAGGACCCCTTTCAATATTTCTTGGAGGGCTGGTTTCGTGTTTGCAAATTCCTTTAGTTTTTGTTTGTTCTGGAAGCTTTTTATCTCTCCTTCTATTTTCAATGACAGCCTAGCTGGATATAGTATTCTTGGCTGCATATTTTTCTCGTTTAGTGCTCTGAAGATATCTTGCCAGTCCTTTCTGGCCTGCCAGGTCTCTGTGGATAGGTCTGTTGCCAATCTAATGTTTCTACCATTGTAGGTTACATATCTCTTCTCCCGAGCTGCTTTCAGGATTTTCTCTTTGTCTCTGAGACTCGTAAGTTTTACTATTAGATGTCGGGGTGTTGACCTATTATTATTGATTTTGAGAGGGGTTCTCTGTGCTTCCTGGATTTTGATGCCTGTCTCCTTCCTCACATTAGGGAAGTTCTCTGCTATTATTTGCTCTAATATACCTTCTGCCCCCTCTCTCTTTCTTCTTCTGGGATCCCAATTATTCTAATGTTGTTTTGTCTTATCGTATCACTTATCTCTCGAATTCTGCCCTCATGATCCTGTAGTTGTTTCTCCCTCTTTTTCTCAGCCTCTTTATTTTTCATCATTTGGTCTTCTATTCGCTGATTCTCTCTTCTGCCTCATTTATCCTAGCAGTTAGTGCCCCCATTTTTTATTGCACCTCATCAATAACCTTTTTGATTTCGACTTGGTTAGATTTTAGTTCTTTTATTTCTCCAGAAAGGGTTTGTTTAATAACTTCCACACTTTTTTCAAGCCCAGCTAGTATCTTTAAAGTCATGATTCTGAACTCTAGGTCCGACATCGTACTAATGTCCACATTGAGTAGGTCCCTGGCTGACGGTACTACCTCTTGTTCTTTTTGATGAGGTGATTTTTTTCGTCTTGTCATTTTGTCCAGAAGAGAATAGATGAATGAGAGAACAAAATGCTAACAGGTTTACAACGTCCCCAGCAAATGTACTGTATACAAATCAGAAAAGACCTGAAACCAGGGGAAAAGAAAGGGAAAGAAAGAAAAAAGAAATAGAAAATAAAAAAGAAAAAAAAAAGATAAAAACAAAAACAGAACAATACAAAAAAAGCATAATGTGATCAAATATGATCAGGCTAGTGCATAGATCAGTGCCACACACTAGATTTTGGGCGTATTTTGGTCTGTTAGAAAAAAGTGCCTCCTAAAATTTTAAAGGAAGAAAGACATATATGTACAAAATAAGGGTTGATACAATGAAGGGATAGAAGATGACTGTAAAGATGAAAATTATAAAAGATTTTATAAAAGGACTTGATAAGATAAGAAGTTTGAAAAAAGAAAGAAGATTTAAAAAAAAAAGGGAGAGAATGTGATCAGGCAGGAGACTAGAACAGAGCCATACACTAGTGATTTAGGGTATATTTTTATCTTTTAGAAGAAACTGTATCTCAAAATTTTAAAGAGAGAACAACTTATATATATATGCCAAAATAAGGGTAACTACTATGAAGGGATAAAATATGACTCTAAAAATGAAAAATAAAAAATGTTTTTTTTTTTTAAAAAGAGATTGATAAGATGTTGGTTGAAAAAGGGAAAAAGAAAAAAGGAAAAAAAAGTTAAGAAAAATTAACTTTGATGAACTAATGAATCATGGTAAAAAAAAGCCATGAATTCTATGTGCAGTATTCCCCTAGCGCTGGAGTTCTCCCGTTCTCCTTGATCGGTAAACTTGGTCTTGGCTCGCTGGCTGTTCGTGCTGATCTTCTGGGGGAGGGGCCTGTTGCTGTGGTTTCCAAATGTCTTTGCCGGAGGTGGAATTGCCCCGCCCTTGTGGGTCCGGGCTAAGCAAGCTGCTCGGGTTTGATCTCAGGAGCTTTTGTTCCCTGCAAGCTCTCCGTACAGCCTTGGAGGACCAGGGCAAAAATGGTGGCCTCCCAATCTCCACCCGGAGGAGCTGAGAACTCGGGGCCCCGGTCCTCAGTGCGCCCCCAGAGGAAAGCAGTCACTCCCTTGTCCCCAGTCTCCGGCCGCACTCCGTGCTCACCCGGCCTGTGACCGAGCGTTGCTATCTCTGGCACCCGACCCCGTGTGGAGTCTCCAAACCCAGCAGATCCCTGCAGTGCGTTCCCCCGCCGCTCCTCCCCGGGAAGGAAAGGGAGTCTCCCCGGATCTGCCACTTGTTGGGTCCCTGCTGGAGGAGCAGTGGCCCGACTGGGCCGCGGATCACAGTTTATGGCCAACCCGAGCTGAGAGCCCGCGCCTCAGCTCCGTCTCTGCAGCTGGCTTCCCCGCTCCGATACCTGGGAGCTCTGCCGCACTCAGGCTCCCCCGGTCTTTCTGTGACCCCAAGGGTCCTGAGACCACACTGTCCTGGGAGGATTCCACCCCCCGCTTAGCCACTGGAGCGACGTCCCTCAGCGGAGCCCACTTCTAAAAGGTCCGATTTTGTGCTCCATGACTCTATCACTTGCCAGAAGCGGCCGACGGAGGCCCCCTCCCCCGCTGTCTATCCTCCCGAATATCGCCTCGGATTCACTTCTCCAAACGTCCTACCTTCCAGTAAGTGGTCGCTTCTCTGTTCAGAGAGTTGTTGCTACTCTCCTCTTTGATCTCCTGTTGAGTTCGTAGGTGTTCAGAATGGTTAGATCCCTATTCAGCTGAATTCCTGAGACCAGACGAAATCTAGGTCTCCTACTCCTCTGCCATCTTGCTCCGCCCCTCTCATTTGTACCTTTTATATGTGATTTAATTGGTTGTAAGAAACAAATTTAGAAATGTTTCTTAAATCAGATATACCTTTTATTATTCCCAATAACTGGGCATTGTCTCAACACCATTGAAAGGGAAGCAGAATTTGCTATCCCAAAGTGTGTGTCTCTGGCATGGGAATTATTTTAAGCTGGTTTTTTTTAACAGCACACACAGGTGAAGCTCTGAAAACTGAGTAGAATTGACCCTTTTGTAAGAGACCTTTGAATTTATAAGGGAAATCTCCATTTGTAAGGGTGTCTCCTTCTCTGAATGGGAAGATGGAGATGACTCCCGCTGTCTTATCAAATCTGCATCACAGCCTTACCCTGGTTTACTGTGCTTTTCCTGGTCACCTTCTACGTTTTCCCCTCTACCCCGCCCCCGACATATTCCTTTGTCTTTGGCTTATATTTAAGGTAATGGCTTTTTTGGGGAGTTACTTAGTTTTTCTTGGTGTCTCCCATTCATACAGGAGGTATATATTCTGTTAAACTTTGGTTTTCTCCTGTTAATCTGTTTTACATCAATTTTATATCAGTTTTTAGACCACCCAAAGAACCTAGAAGAGGGAAAACGTTTCCGCCCCTAGGTCTTACATTGAATAATAAAAACATTGTATATTGCTACTATGTGATGTTACCATATGCAACACCCCCCGCCCCTGCCATTGTTCTTCTTTGGAATTTCTCTAGTTATTCTCACATTTTTAACAATTAAGGGTGTTTTTATTGATTTCTTATTTGTATTCATAGAAATTTAAAGAGAATAAACATCTTCAGTCTTCACAACACTGAGGCTTTCCAACCAAAGCAAGATTTAAAAAGAAATGTTTTTGTTTCATAGGGTTTTAAAATCTTCTCCATGTAGAAAATGCACATTTCCTATTCCCTTGAATTTGCTATGTTTTGTTTCATTTAGGAATGGGCTACTTCCATTATATTTTCTAGAGATCTGTTGATTTATGGCTTTCTTTCCAGCTCATTATCACTGGTACCCTAATCCAAATAATCTCTCAATTTATAAAGTCCTACACTCCATATCTGTGTGTTTCCGTCGTTCGCAGGCTCTCGGCTACTGCTCTCACTGTTCTCACTTTCATCCCCACCCTGTTGAGACTCCATAGGCTGCCATTGTCAGTTATTGCCTTGTATTTACCTTTAATTTACTTGCTCCTGTCTTACCTGGCATAATACCAGCTTTGGTTAAACCACATATTCCTTGAGCAGAGCACCCACGCAGCTGAACTTCACTGGTGAAAAAGGTTACTACTGTAACCTAATTACCATGAGTTTGCTCCTTGAGTCACACATAGAAACTACACCCGGTAGAGTTGTCACACAAAGGAAACTTTATTCGAAGCAGATAAAGAGATCTTGGGGAATAACTTACAAAACCATAACCCCCAACCCCCCAGCAAGGATGAATGGGTTCCTTTTTATTTAAGGTTAGTAGGATTATTTATTTATTTATTTAGATTTTATTTATTTGAGAGACTGAGCACAAGCAGGGGGAGCGGGAGAGGGAGAAGCAGACTCTCTGCTGAGCTGGGAGTCCCTGAGGTGGGGCTCAGTCCCAGGAAACTGGGATCATGACCTGAACAGAAGGCAGAAGCTTAACCGACTGAGTCACCCAGGCATCCCAGGATGAATATTTATTTATTTATTAAGATTTTATTTATTTATTTGACAGCACAAGTAGGCAGAAAGGCAGGCAGAGGGAGAGTGAGAAGCAGGCTCCCCGCTGAGCAGGGAGCCCGACGTGGGGCTCCATCCCATGACTCTGGGATCATGACCTGAGCCGAAGGCAGATGCTTAACCAACTGAGCCACCCAGGTGCCCGACCAGGATGAATATTTAGAAAGGGGATCCTTGTCACCCTGTGTAGAGGTGGGCATAAGGTCACAAATGTGCCCTAAGGAGATATTTGTTATGTTAATGGGGCTTGTGCTCCTTGTTGGGTGGAGATTTTAGCCTTATAGTGGGGTCAAGGTAACTGTGGGTCCCTCCGTGGTCCATCTGCACAGGTGTGAGTAGGAGGTTGAGCTCAAACTGATCTGGGGCCTGCTGGCTCCTCCTCAGAGTAGTTGTTACTGGTTGAGGGGTAGTTTTGGTTTCCACCACAGGATCTTGTGCCCATCAGGTCTTTTGCCTGAGTTAAAAGATAAGCTGGAAAGAAGAGCATAAGGAAAATGTGGGACAAAGGTTGCTGGGTACCTGCAGGTGGGCAGTAAAGGTCGGGTCTTGGGGTCTTGCTGGTGACTCTGATAACCAGTTGTGATGTTGTGATTTTTAAGAAACATGTGGTCATTCATCCACCAAAAATATATTTCATATATATATATTTGGTCTTCCTCCAGGCTTCCAGGCTCATAGCTCCCCAAACCCTTGGAATTCCTTGAGCAGTTAGAGAAATGGGAACGTCTTTTGCTGTATTGTAATAGCATCTGGTCTCTTGTCCTCAGGCTTCAGAGCCAAAAGGGTGAAATGAAGGTCTTGTTAATCATTAACAAGCCCCTTTCAACCACAGCTGAGTTTATGTTAATGAGGTGACTTTTGGAAAATACCTAAGGATGGGGGCTGGGGGCCAGAATCAAGGCCAGGAGACCCAATCACATGACTAGAGACTTGGAATTTTCACCCCCATGACCTCCGGGTTGGGAGAGGGGCTGGAGGTTGAATCAATCACCACTGGCCAATGAGGTAATCAGTTGTGCCTGTGTAATGAAACCTCCATAAAGACTCAAAAGAATGGGGTTCAGAGAGCTTCCAGGTTGGGGAACCAGAGCATATGGTTCATGAGGACAGAAACTTCTTTGCTCAGAACCTTGACCTGTGTGTCTTCATCTGGCTGATGATTGGTATCCTTTAACATCCTTTGTAATATATTTGTAGTCTAGCGAGTAAACTGGTTTCCTGAGTTTTGAGAGCCACTCTAGCAAATAACCAAACCCAAGGAAGGAGTTGTGGGAACCTCTGATTTATAGACAGTCAAGTAACAACCTGGGCTTAAACCTGGCATCTGAAGGAAGGCGGGGTTAGTCTTGTAGGACCGAAGCCTTCACCTGTGGGATCTGATGCTGTCTTCAGGTAGATAGGGTCAGAATTGAGTTGAATTGGAGGACACTCAGCTGGTATTGGAAAATTGCTCGGTGGTGTGGGAAAAACCACCCCCCACACAAATTAGAATTGGTGACCAGAACCCCTTTCCTGGTCTTACTTAAAATTCAAGACATTTAACAGTAAGCAGGATAGTGACGTCGCTGGGCAACCCGCCGGACCTCCTGCCTACGACACGTGCGCTCTTCCCGTTTGGCATCTTTTCACACCTTCTGCTCACCTGTCCCCCAACTTCCAGAGGTTCTTCCTTATCCTCATTTTCAGCAGCTGACTTTATTTTCTATTTCATTAAGAATTAAAAGCAATTAGAAGAGCCCTTGTGAACATTCCCACCACCACGCTCACCCACTGTGTGTGCCTGTGCTCTGCGTCCGAGCGAGCCACCCCTTACCCTGGGGAGGGCTCTGTCGTCCCTGGCTGGGCACCTCTTCCTCACCGAGGACCTCACTTCGGCCGTTCTCCCCCGTCTCCTTTGAGTGGTCAGATTCGTACTAGATCACTTTCATTTTCAGACTTGTTCTAATTCTCCTTGGGCTAAAAGAATAAAAACAAACTTCATTGATCCCACATCCTTCTCTAGCCACAGGCCCATTTATTTGTGCCCCTTCTATGAAAACTCTTTGAAGGAATTCTGTGTTCTTCATCTTTCTGTGCTCTTGAATTCACGCTAAATAGGCTTTTTCACCATTACTCTACCAGTAGAGATTTTTTCAATGGAACTAATCACCCCATTTTGTCAAATCTAATGGTCAATTCTAACCCCACTTGGCATATTGGCAGGATTTGACCCAAATGAGGACGATGTCTTTCTTGGAAACCTGTTTTCATGTAGCTTCCAGGACACGCCCGGAGTTTTTGTACTTTTCATTTTATTTTGTTTTGTTTTTTTCTCCCGCTGTCCCTTCTCTATCTTCTTCTCCTCAACATCTTGATCTTGGAGCACCTCGAGATTCAGCCACAGACCATTTCTGCCTTTATCCTTCCAATCTAATGATGTCTTCCTCTTTTGAGTTTAGACACTTTTCCGATTAAATCTCCCCTCTGTACTGTTTTCCAAACTGTGGAGTTGTATGTTCAACAGCCCGTTATCTCCACTTGGACGTCCACTTGGCATCCTAAATAGAACGTGCCCCCAACTGAACTGGCCAGCTCCTCAGGCAGAGGCACCCCTTGTTCCAAGCTGCTATCACCTATAATGTGGGCAAACAAGGTCCTGACTGGTGTCTTCCTATTTCCCCTTTGGCTCTGGGGCTTGATTTTCTCTGCAGTTAGCAGCCAGAGTAAAGATTTTAATAGTAATTCCTTGTTCAGATATTCCTACAATGACTGTCTGTTCCTCTTAGAATAAAATTCAGAGTCCATGCCATGGCTTGGAAAACTGCGATGTGACTCTCCACCTTGGTTGTCCTGGTCATTCTCCCCAGCTGCACTGGCCTGTTGTTCCTCACATATGCCACGGTTAACCCTCCTCGGGCTCTTCCCGGCCTCCGATCTCAGCCCCGCGTGCCCTTCCCCCGGGTTCTGCAATGGTTCGCTTACTCCTTCACTTCGTTTTTCTGCTCACATGTCACTTCAGAAAGGCCTTTCCTGACCACCTGACCTAAAAGACCTGCTGTTCCCTGCTGCCAGGAATGACTGTCCTTTTCTCCTTTTCTGCTCTATCTTCCGATGCTTATCCCTTTACCAAGATGACCTATCTTATTTACATACTTTGAAAATCATCCGTGTTCTTGCCTATGAACTCTGACAGTAAGAGCTTTGTTCACAACTTGCTTGTTTTTATTTGTGTTTTTGCTTTCTTCTATTTAGTATTTTTCCTGGTATACAGTTTTATATCCCTTATTTTCAACCTTACTGTTTTGTTTCAGATAGTGATAAGTGCTATAAAAAACCTAGAACAACTAATGGAGAATGTCATTGGTGGGCATTATAGTCAATGAAGTGGTCAGGGAAGGAATCCCAGGAGACTGCTGCTCATTTCCCTTGAGGCCTGAATGATGGAAGAAAGGGAATCTGGAGCAAGAACACTCTTGACTGAAGGAATGGCACGGATAAAGATCCTAAGTGGGAATAAACCTTCCATGTCGATAGATGCTGGAGTAGCAGGGGTTAGCAGTAAGAGATGAGGTCCTTCCTAAAAGCATGGGTGGCAAAAGATAGGTAGGGCCTTAGAGGCCACCATGAGGAAAGTGGATTTTATTCCGAGTGCAGTGGGAGTCCACTGGATAGTTTAATTAGGGGAAGGGTGTCATCTGGTTTTCATTTTTAGAAGATAACTTTGCTATGAGGTAGAGAATTGATTGGGAAAGAATGAGAATAAACAAGGGGAGTGCGTAGCGAGAGATTGTTTCTGGATAAGAGAAGTTTCAGTGGAGATGGAAGGAAATGGATGATAAATTCACGTTGTGTTTTGTAGGTAGAGCTGACGAAGCTTGTCGGGAGATACCGGTCTAGATGGCCCCAAAGGCTCATTTTCTCTCTCCTTTCGGTAGCTTGGCAAAGAGCTGACACAACAGTTCTAAGAAACTTCGGTGGTGGAAGAAGAGGCCGACACCAGCTGCTGAGTTCTCGCCGCTGCCCTTCTTTCTAACATGGCTGTTTCCACCTGGGAGCTCTTGTTGTTAGATAATCACTTAGATGGTCCCTGTTTCTCCTTTTTTTATAAATGTGCCATTCCCCTGGTACAACCGGCCCACTTAAGCACAGCCGAAGCTGCAGGTTAACAAGAGTTTGGGAGATCGTGTGCACTCTTGAAGACTTTCTCCTTATAACCTTGTTTTGCTTAATGCCCTGTGGTGCTGGTAGGATTTTGTTTTTGCCTTCTTTGGCGTAAAAATGTGCTGACAGATTCAGTGCTGGGGAGGAGAGAGGACGAGATAGGATTCAAGACAGGGCCACTGGCTTTTGGGTTGAGAAGCTGGGTAGAGAAGGTGCCATTTACTAGTTGGGGGGACGTATACTAATTTTTTTTTTTTTAATGTGTTTTGTTTGGAACAATCCTAGGCCTCCAAATGGAAGTGTCAAAAGCAGGCAGCTAGTTACAAAAGCCTGGATCTGGGAAAGACAGCCGCTGGAATCATAAATTTGAGAGTCCCCCTTATTCTTCACAGCTATAAGCATAAAGCAACAAGAACCAACCTAAAGTGACCTTTTCTTTAGAAAAAGTCATAGAGGAAGCGGTCAAAGCATTCCCTTCCACAAGAGTCTCAGCTCCAGAGAATTCTAGGCTATAAAATCATATGATGTAAAGTCAGAGGATAATTCTACCAAAACTTTCAGGAACAAATAACCACAATGGTCTTTAAAAAGGGGGGAACCTGGAAAAAGGACACCCTTCAAATTGTTTGATGAAGCGAACAGCAGTGAAAACCAAGCCCGATTTGATCATCACGTGTACACAGGGCACACACGTGTTGGGGAGGAAGCACGTATTCGACCCTTGAAGGTTCTTTTAGCTGGACTAAGAATCAAATTGACATGAGACAGAGTAACAGGACAAAATCAAGTTTAATAGCAAATGTATGTGGAATCCACATAGACGTGGAATTCCAAAGACAGTCAGCAACGTGATACTTCCGTGAGCTCAGGAGAGGGGCAGGGTCTGTGGAAACCAAGGGAGGAAGACCGTTAGCGGGAAGGTGAGAGCAGATGTTTGGAAAGGAAAGGTGCTCTATTGTGCAGATAAGTTGCTTGGGTAAAGAGGAATCTCTGTACTTTTCTTGGTACTGAGATGCTGTTGAGGGGGAGGTAAAGAGCTTTTTCCTGAATCTGTGGGATTTTGATTGCTTTTAACTCAAAATAGTGTTCATGCCAAAGTAGCCCATCTTGGTCGGCCTGCTCTACACATGCAGACACAAAATACAAATTTCACTAAAGTAAATAGAGAACCCAGTGCTAGATTAAAATAATAGCATACTGTGGCAAAGTGTAATGTAATATTGCATGTGATCAATAGGAAAACTCTTGAATCCCAGACTCTTGGAGTTTAAAAACTTCATTTATGAACTATGTGATTTTAGGCCTGTTGTTGCGCTTCTAAGGTGCCTCTGTGTTCCTTTGTAGGAAGTAGATATAACAGTATTCATACTTATAAAGTGGGAGTAATAATAGTATCTACATCATAGGATTGTTTTGAGGATGAAATCAGTTGATTAACACACATACTGAGAAAAGTGCCTGATACATAGTAAGTATTCAGTATGTCAGCTATCATACCAGTGATACAAGGAGGGTTCTGAATTTTTAAATCTATTAATAAATTTAATGAACCATATGTAAACAGAAAAAATGTATGCGTTTCTTTCTAGGGGCTGAGAAAGATCCATGATACGATATAACCTCTATTCTTCATTTAAAAAATCCAGTTAAATAGGATTAGATGAATAATTCCTTAACATAAAAATGTATGTATCTCAACTAAAAATCCAGCCTCAAGCTTTATAGGGGGAAATGAGAAACACTCCCATTAAGTAAAATGAAACAAAATGATCGCTGTAACCATTATTGTTTAACTCTGTTATACTGAACAACATAATTACCTCAAGAGAATTAAAAGGCATAAAAACTATAAAGGAAGTGGTAGAATTATAATCTTTCCCGGGTATGATATAATAGAATATTTGGAAAATAACCCAAGAGGAGTCACTGAAAAATTATTACATTAAAATTATTCTATAAGGAGTCTGTGTTCAGATTTATCATTATCCTAGCTGCATAGAAATAAAAGTCAGTCAATAATGGAAGAAGAGCCATTTTCAATTGCAAAACTAGAAGAAATGTCAAAGAATAAATTTAAATGTGTAAAATTGATAGAAAAATGAATTTCTGGTACAGATACAATGGCATAGATTCTTTTCTCCCCTTAAGTAGAACCGCAACCTCTGGAAATAACCCAAGAGGCAACCAAAGGAGAACTCTAAGAGATGGTGAGAGGAAGCTAGACTTGTTTGTGACCTCAGGTCTGGAGGAACAGCACAGTGACAGGAAATTTTAACCTCTCCCATCTCAGCATAAGGTCATCTTGGCCCCAGTGTTTCCTGACCATCAACCTGGCTCATTTCTATCCTGGATCAAACAGGTGGTGGTGAGCCTGGCACCACTAGCAAGGGGATTGATGAGGGAGCCCCACTAATTAATAGTAGCTGGGGAAAGTGTGTTCTCTCCCTGACCGAAACACTAAGGCTACTGATTCTACCACCAAACCCAGTTCTGGAAGCCTCTTTGACTCTGTGAGCCTGAAATTTCCCTCCTTCCTCCAACTTCCCTCCCTCCTTTAGAGACACAAGTTTAGGGAGGGGCTGTACTAGTAGGAGAGGATCTCCATCCCCGCCTATGAGGGTCATGTGATCCTAACAAGCACCTGCCTAGAGAAGCCTCTGTCTCCACAGGCTGAGACTCTGCTCCATTTCAGCGGCCCAGCTTGGGGAAACCCCTTCTAGCCCTCAGGCAACACCAGCAGGGCCATCTCAACAGCACCAAATAAGCTAAACACACCCAAAAAACGGAAATGTTCTGAAAATTAAATGTCCCTGGAACCACATGCAACAAAAGTAGGTCAGACCCTGCGTATTAACCCTAAACTGGGCAACTACCTGCTGAAGTAAAAGATTGAAATAGGATCTAGAGTCTTCTAATGGAATAGGCAAAATGTTCGGGTTACAAACCAAAAGTTAATAACAGGACAATAGGAGAACTTCTATAAACATAAAAATTAAGTATCATACTTCTAACAAATCCACAGGTCAAAGACAAAGTCTCAAGAGAATATGTAGTCAACAATGGAAATGATTGTACAATTTATCATGCAGATACAGCTAAAGCAGTGTGCTGGGGAAATTTATAGCACTAAATGCTTACATTAGGAAGGAAGGAACCTTTCAAATTGATAATCTAAAGTTCCTATCTCAAAAAAACTAGAGTTGCAAAATCCCAAAGCAAGCAGAAAGAAATGATAACAGAAGTCAATGAAATAAAAAATAGGAAAATAGCAGAAAAAAATCAATGTAACAAAATGGATTCTTTGAGAAAATCAGTGAAGTTGATAAATCTCTAGAAAGACTGACAAAAGACACAAGTCACCGTTATCAGGAATGGAATGAGGGTATCACTACAGATTCTGCAGCTATTAGAAGGATAATATGGAAATACTATGACCAACTTTGTTTATAAATCCAACCACTTGAAATGGATCAAGTCCTCAAACTACTAAAAACCAGACAATCTGAATAGTCCTATAACATTGGATAAAATGAGTAGTCTTATAACTATTTAAAAAATTGAATTCATAATTTAAAAACTTATGAGAAGGAAATCTCCAGTCCTAGTTGGTTTCCCTGGAGAATTTGTCAAACTGTAAAAGAAAAATTAGCATCAAGTATGAAGAGTCTCTTCTAGAAAACAGAGGAGGGTAGAATACTGATCAACTCACTTTGGGAGTCCATAATTTATGAGGCCAGTATTATCCTGGTACCTAAACCATGTAAAGGCTGTACAAATAAAACTACAGATGAGCATCTCTCTCATGAACGTAGATGCAGAAATCCTCAGCAAAATATTAGCAAACCAAATCCAACAGTGTATAAAAAGCATTACACATCATGAACAATTGGATTTATTTCAGGAATGTAAAGCTAGACCAATAGTCACGAATCAGGCAATGGTATCCCCTATATTAACAGATTAAAGAAGAAAGGTCATATAATTATATCAACTGACATAGAGAAATACTTGATGAAATCTAGCACTCATGACAAAAATTCTTTGCAAGTTAACAATAGAGGAAAATTACCTCAATTTGATAAAGAACATGTCCAAAAAACCTATAGAAAGCATCATCCTTAATGGTAAAAGACTGAATGCTTGCTTCCGTCTCTTTGCCCCCCCCAAAAAAAAATCAGGAACAAGGCAAGAATGTCTGCTCCTGCCACTCTTATTTAGCATAGTAATGGAAGTTCTAGTCAGTGCAATATAGCAGGAGAAAGAAAAGCATACAGATCAGAAAGAAGAAATAAAACTGATCCTAGTTATGTCGAGGACATAATTGTCTCACCCCCCCAAAACACCTAGAACTAGTGACTTAAAGTCACAACATATAATATCAACACATGAAAATCATATTTCTGTAAACTAACACTGAACATGTAGAAACCAAAATTAAAAGCATGGTATCATTTACAATTTCTCCAAGGAAAAATGAAATGCTTAGGTATA
Source organism: Zalophus californianus (assembly GCF_009762305.2). NCBI lineage: Eukaryota > Metazoa > Chordata > Mammalia > Carnivora > Otariidae > Zalophus > Zalophus californianus. Next base: position 4,157,503 of record NC_045604.1, on the reverse strand, counting down.
AAATGTAATATTTACATGCTGAAAATTACAACATGCTGGTAAAAGAAATCAAGATTTAAATAAATAGAGAAACCTATTGTGTTCATGGATTAGCAGACTCCACATCGTAAGGTTGTCAGTTCTCTTTAAATTCATCTATAAATTTGATGCAATTCCTATGAAATACCAGCAGGGTTTTCTGTAGACATAAGCTTGTTCTAAAATTGGTATGGAAATACACAGGACTTAGAATAACTAAAACAATCTTGACAAAGAATAAAGTGGGAAGACTCACCTGACTCAGTATTGAGGCATGCTGTAGAGCTGCGTTAATCAGGATGGTACAGTATTGGAGAATTAGATACATAGATCACTGGACCAGAAAGAAACCCAGAAATTGATCCATAGAAATCTGCTCAATGGACTTTTGACGAATGTGTAAATTCAATTCAATGGAGGATGATCACCTTTAAAGAAGATAGGGCTGGAGTAATTGGCTATCTGAAAGCAAAAATTAAACTTTGACTTAAACTTCACACTTTAAACAAACTAACTCAAAAGAGATCACTTAAATGTAAAACATAAAACTATAGAACTTTTAGAGAACGATTACAGGAAAATGTAAAATTTCCTGATTGAAAAGGAGACTTGAGCCAATGGAAAATAACACTGTTTTTGAATACAGAGATTCAAGATCATTAAGATGTCAATTTTCCATAAATTATAAATGCAGTAGGATTATAGTAAAATAGTACCAGAGTGTGGTTTGCTTATATGGGTTTAACTGTGTTGAGAATGCTGTGTGCTGTTTTTTTTGGGGGGGGGGGGCGTAGGGGGTAGGGGTTGTAAACTGAACAAGCTGCTTCTAAAATTTATGTGAAACATTTAAACAAGCAAAACATCCCCAAAAATTCTAAAGAATAATGGCAGATAACTAGTTGTAGCAAATAAAACATTAAAAAATCCTTAATTAATGTTGACATGTAGAATAAATATATAAATGCAACAGAATAAAAATTCTACATTGTTTTCACATCCTACATTCCTCATTGTTTCACAGGAATTTCATTTGCCCCAGGGTAAACCTAAAAGAACCCAGAAGAAAAGTCAATTGAATTTCAAAAAGATTTTTTAAAACTCATAACTAAAACATTTGTCTTAAAAACTGAAATGGTTTTTAACTTTAGCAAAGTTTTCCAGAGAGGAAAGCCTCTTTTAGCTTACAAATAATGTTGAATATCAAAAGCTTAAGGATTGAAGTACTTTATATGTGAAATGTACAATGCAAATTGTAGAGTTAGGAAGTGTTCAGGCTTTTCTGCCAAAACAAAATAAAGGCATCCAGGTTTGTGGAGTCAACATTAGAATTAGCTGGATATGAGGGAAGACCCAGTCTTGCACCTGCCAGCTAAGACCTGCTGTGGGGTAGAAGGGTGAGGCATCTGATAAAAGCAGGAAGGATATGCTCTCATTTCACAGAGAAGCTTCTTAGAAAAAGCTGGAATCCTGGCGGAGCAGACCTGAGTGAGTGATGCATCCGGGTGGGTGGCATGGGGACACCCCACTGAGTCCTATTCATTACAGGGCCAGGGGTGCAGCTGAATGCCTAGATGTCTTCAAGAAGTGGCTGAGGGCAGGCCAGAGGCCCTAGAAAAGTCCTAAGGAAGATGAGGTGCAGGGACCACGTTGGTTAAAGAACATGACGACACCGGAGTCCTCTTGATAGATGCCACCCAAGATGGCTTCTGGGGGTCATGTATCTTCATAGAAACCAACATGGGGCAGTTGGAACCTTCCATGGACCAGGTAGGTTCCTTCTCCTGTATGCCAAGAAAACTAGAAGACTTTTTTTTTTTTTTTTTAAAGATTCATCTGTCAGAGAGCATGTGAGCACAAGCAGGGGAAGCAGCAGGCAGAAGGAGAGGCAGGCTCCCCGCTGAGGAAGGAGCCCGATGTGGGACTTGATCCCAGGACCCTGGGATCGTGACCTGAACAGAAGGCAGACATTTAACCAACTGAGCCACCCAGGCATCCCTAGAAGACTTGACCAGAACTTGACTGATTTACCCCAAGGAGAATGGGGGAAGAAGGGGGAGGAGCAGGACTTTGAATTTAATTATGGTTACTCATTAAGTGCCTTATTCACTAAATTGCCCCAGTTTGCATAGAAAGGACCAGGTGATTTCCTCCATCCATCAGACTGGGAGCTCAGAATGACAACATGAATTAAATTGTAGAACCTTCTAAAAGTTAGGTTTTTATGTATCTGCATACTTAGCCTATAAAAATTCATAATCACTCTACACATTTTGATATTCATTTCAAAAATATTCCACACTGAGACTACCGTGTACTCACATATTGATTGTGTATCTTTTTACAAAGAGTTTAGTGTAGTAACTGATTTGCTCAGCAGTTACAACTGCTAATCATCATGTTATTCAACACCAATTTTGTCTCACAAATTGAGTCTAAAATTCATCCTGATTCATTTTTATATTTTTGACGTGAGGAACGGTAAATAGTCTTTTATTATTCCATTTCCAACTCCATTGCTTTAACCTCATGGAAGTTTTCATGTCAAAAATCCTCTTCTGACTTTTTTAGCTTTTCAGGAGTAATATTACCCAATTCATCAGAAAGGAATTTTGTTGACCCTTTTTCACATTTTCACTGAACTCTCTTTCCTTGCCTTTGTGACTTGGCTTAGGAAGGGCAGGAGAAGACCCAGTCCAAAGGATTTTTCCCGAATTCTTGTGCCACCAACTGTCCCTTTGTCCTTCTGCCTTCTCCTACTCTGCTCTGACTAGAAGCTCTCATTTGGATCCGCCTCTGATTTTTCTTCTGTTAGGCAGTTTCACAGGATTCTTTTCGGCAGTCTGCTCCCTGAGCCATCTGTGGGCTCTTCCTCTGAGCCCACTGGTCATCCTGTCCGCGGGAGAGCCATTGCTTTCAACCCCACAAGGTCGCCTTCATGTGGCTTATGTTCAGCTTGAAGAAGCAAAGGATCAGACTGGGTCTGTGCACTCTGTTCACGCGGCCAGAGCTCCATGGCTGTCGGGTGTGGCCAGGAGTCCTCTGTCCTTCACTTCCCTTCCCCTTCACCCCAGCTCCTTTTCCTTTGCTGCCCCACATGTAAGTAATACGGAAATTTGCAGGGGGTTGCTAGAAAATCTTCTCTCTAGAAGGTTTTTAGCTCATCCCAAACCCATTTCCTAAAAGATATCTCTGTCTTTGCTTATCTTTTTCAAACACAGGCGATTAATTTTTGCACAGTATCATTTCTAGTAACCACTTGTTCAAACATCCAACTTAAGGCTAAAAGAAGATTCAGTCAGCATGACTTTAATGTGGTTTGTACTTCAGCAAAGTGGACTGGTCACTTTAAATTTAAGCTTGAGATAAACACTAGAATCACACCCTGACCCTGTAATTATCTCCTGGATTAGGGCCTATAGGTGTCTGTTTACAAGTCTGCAGGGTGACTTACGTTTTTATTATGTTAAAGAGGTTGAGGAAGTGAGAATCAATTATTAGAAGCTGACCCCCAGCTTCACTTCAGGTCCGCTCTGGCCCTGGCTGTGATGTAGATTTCACCAAGGGCTTGAAACCTGGGCTCTATAACTTTACCTATAAGCTTCTATCTGGAAAACATGCATGCCTGTTTATAGGGTAGAGATTTCATCTTAGGGAAGGGATTTCCTACCCACCAAATTCCTCAGAGCACCCTGGACTTCTTTGTTTCTCAGACTGTACACCACAGGGTTCAGTAAAGGTGGTACGACCATGTAGGTCACTGAGATCGGCTGATCCTGATCCCTCATGTTCTCGGACTTGGGCTTGAGGTAGGCGACGGAGGCACAGCCATAGTGGACCATGACCACCGTGAGGTGGGAGGCGCAGGTGCCGAAGGCCTTCTTCCAGCCCTCAGCTGAGGCCATCTTGAGGATGGTGGAGATGATGAGGAGAGGATGTAGGAGTTGAAGAGGAAGGTGGAAGGGGCTGTGAGGGCCAACAGGGTGATAATTAAGGTCAGGGTATCATTAATGATTGGAGCAGCACAGGCTGGCTCCAACACAGGCCGAACATCACAGAAGAAATCCTCAATCAGGGAGTTGCAAAAAGGCAGTCTGAAAATGGCCACAGCCTGAATCAGAGTGAGCAAGAACCCTGAGGCACAGACCGAGGATGCCAGGATGGTACAGACCCTCCAATTCATGATGACTGAGTAACGAAGTGGGTTGCAGATGGCCACATAGCGATCAAACCATATTACTGCTAGCAGGAAGCAGTTGGTGATGGCAAAGCCAAGGAAGAAAAAGAGCTGAGTCCAACCGCCCACCAGGGAGATGGATTGGCTCAGACCTACGAGGCCGGAAAACATGTGTGGGATAATGACCAGGGAGTAGAAAGTCTCTGATGTGGAAAGAACACTTAGAAAGAAGTACATGGGGGTGCGGAGGTGGTGGTCGATACAGATAATTCTCACAATGATGACATTGCCTACCAGAGTTAGGATGTATACCATCAGAAACACAGCGAAGAGTGTGAGTTGATATTCTTGGAAGTTGGAGAAACCTTGGAAAACAAAGTCTCTCACCTCTGTGTGGTTGGCTGTCTTCATTGAGGATCTCAAATCAGAAAGGTAAAGAGAAGGTCAACACCATCCCTTCACACCAGAGACCACCCTGCCCCCTGGTGAGCACACAATCAAGAGCAAAGATCCAGTATCGCAAAAGCCTGGTTCAAAACTTCATGAATCAACTGCCTTTTCCAGGGACGTGGTAGACTCAGCCCTAGAACTGACGTAAAGATAGCGAAAGTCCGAGCAACATTATTTGAAAGTTTGAGGTAAAGCATTCTTTTCAAGGACACTTGACCCTATGTATGGCCCATGATGTTGGTCTCAAAAATTTCTTAAAACTAGATTTTTCTAAAATGTCCACTATGTGATTAGGTTAGAAACTATCACAAAAAACTTGAAAAATTGGAAATGTTTGAAAATCTAACTTATAGTTCAAAGAGGAACTTATAATGGGAATTAGAAAATCTTTAGAACTGAGCAGTAATAGAGGAATAATGTAGCACGACATGCACCACGCATTCAAAATATTGGAAGGAAGTTTATCATTGGAAATGCTTGTTTGTTTTTCAAAACAGAAAATTCATGAGAATCCATTCTGAGAAGTTATAAAAACAACATTAAGAAGGAAAAAACAATAACAATGAAACAGATGTGAATGATAAAATATAGAAGATCCACAAAGGTGAAAGTTTATAAACTTCAGGTAAACTCATGAAAATCCGGCCGAGAAAAATAAGTGAAGACATAAAATCAGATTATGAGTTAAGGGACAGAAGCTTCAGACTCTGAAAGATGAGAAGTAACATTATGAACAACCTTACCTCAATAGGTTTTTAAACTTCAATGAAATGGATACATTTCTAGAAAAAAATTACTTAATATTGAATCAAGAAGTAGAAAATCTGAGAACTATTTTAAGACATAAAGACAGGAGTGAAAAATCTACAAATAAATCTCTAGGCCAAGAGAAACTTACGAATATGTGCTATAAAACATTCAAGGATAAGTCGATTTCAATGTGATACATAACTTCTATTTTAGGTAATGAGGAAATCCTCACCTCATTTTATGAAGCTGGAATTATCTTGACAAACAAGCCAGTCTCACTCACAGGTAAAATTCTTGAGCAAATGTCATCAAACCACATCCAACAATGTGTAAAATGGGTTCATGACCAGGTTGGTTTTATTTCAGGATGTGAAATTTGGTGTTTTTTTTTAATGTTTTATTTATTCATGAGAGTCAGAGAGAGAGAAAGAGGCAGAGGCAGAGAGAGAAGCAGGCTCCCCACCTAGCAGGGAGCCCAATGCGGGACTCAATCCCAGGACCCTGGGATCATGACCTGAGCCGAAGGCAGACGCTTAACCATCTGAGCCACCCAGGTGCCCCAGGATGTGAAATTTGTTTAACATTAAAACAGTCCAATTATATATTTCCTCCAATAAACTGTTCAAAGGGAAAAAGTCGCATGATTATTTCAATAGCTGCCAAAAAAAGCATTTTTAAAATTCAGTGTCTACTTATAAGAACCCTTAATAAACTAAGAATAAAAGATTTTCTTTAAGCTGATAAAACGTGTACAACTATGCTGCAGCCAACATATACTTAGTGGTGAGATACTGAAGGATTCTCTCTAAGATTAGGAACAAGATGACTGCTTTCTCCACTTCTCTTCAACATTGTACTGAATGTTCTGGCCAATCCAGTAAGCCAAGAGAAAGAAATTAAAGATATAAGGATTGAGAAGGAAGAAATTCTCTACAGTTGATGTGATTGTGTACATAGAAAATCCAAAAGAAACTGCTGATAAATTATTGACATTATTAAGTGTGTTTAGCAGGCTTTTGGGTATAAAATTTAGGTATAAAAAATCTATCAAATTTCTGTACTTCAACAAACTGATAGCAAATTAAATTTAAAAGGACTATTACTTATAATAGCTTAAAAATAAAAAGTACCTAGGAATACAGATCTTTATGAAAATCACAAAACCTTAAAGAAGATACCAAAGACTGAAGTAATAGAGCAACAGACCCTGCTTATGAGTTGGAAGATCTGAGATTGTGAAGATTCCAATTAATCAAAAATCTATGTCTTAATCTCAGGAAACAAACTGAGGGATGCAGGAGTGGTGGGGGATGGGAGGGAGGGGGTGGATGGGTGATGGACATTGGGGAGGGTATGTGCTATGGTGAGCGCTGTGAATTGTGCAAGACTGTTGAATCACAGATCTGTACCTCTGAAACAAATAATACTTTATATGTTAAAAAAAAAAAAAAGATAGGAAGGGAAAAATGGAGGGGGGAAATCAGAGGGGGCGACGAACCATGAGAGACGATGGACTCTGAGAAACAAACTGAGGGTTCTAGAGGGGAGGGGGTGGGGGGATGGGTTAGCCCGCTGATGGGTATTAAGGAGGGCATGTTCTGCATGGAGCACTGGATATTATACGCAAACGATGAATCATGGAACACTACATCAAAAACTAATGATGTACGGTGACTAACATAACATAATAAAATAAAATTTAAAAAAAATCCAAAAAAATATCTATGAATTCCTAGATCTATGATTTATGAATTCTGTGCAGTTCAATCAGAATCTCAAATGGATTGTTTTTGGTTGGTTGGTTGCTAGATTGATAACTGATGCTAAAATTTGTATGAAAGTACAAAGATCTGAGAGAAACCAGAACACTCTTGAAGAAACACAGGAAGAGAAGATTTGCCTTTCAAACATCATTACTTATTATTAGGCTATAGTAATTAAGAAGGTGCGGTGTTGGCATAGAGCTAGAGTCACGCCAATGGGAGAACACAGAGTTCTGAAATATGGGGACTCTTCCCACCGGAGCTGGTACTGTAGGCTGGTGGGGAGCACAGAGTAGTCAATTAATGATGAAATAGTTGGTACCTGTATGGGAAAAAGTGAAATCAGATTGCACCATAAAAACATTTCATTTCAAGTGTATTAAAAACCTAGGAAGGAACAAAGCACTTTATGAAATGTTTAGGAAGATAATATATGAGAATATTTATAAAGCTTGGGGTAGTAAAAGATACAGAAAATAATGATATTCTGGTACATAAGCATTAACTTCCATTTTTCAAAACAAATTCCAAAGAAAAAGGCAGGAACAAGTAAAGATGCATACAGCAAAAACAACAGGTAGAGCACTAGTATCTAGGGTATTAGGAGATTTAAACATAAAAAGAAAAAAAAAGATCAGCTTAATATAATGATAGATTTTAAAAGTGTGTACGAATTTCATACTAGGGGAAGCACAGATGTCATGTGAACAGATTTTTAACATCATTAGTAGCCGGGGGAAAACAAGACCACAGACCACAATTTCACAGCCATCAGGCTGCAGAAAATCAAAGCTATCACAGCTAAAGAGCAGGGGAAGCTCCTGAGGAGAGTAAATTGATACGATCATTTTGGAAAACAGTTTGACATTACCTGTTCAAGTTGAAAATGAACTGGTCCTATGAGCCATTAGAATTTAATCCAGAACAACTACAGAGACACACAAAGTTAAAACAGCTTTGCTTATAATAGGGGGGGAAAAGTGCTGAAATGAACAAATATTCTTCAAAAGCAGAAAGGATAAATTGAAGTATACCGACAATATATTATAGAGCATCAAATGAATTAATTATAGAGCAGGGGTGGGCAAACTACAGCCCAAGGACCAACAGTCTGTTTTGTAAATAAAGCTTTATCAGGACACAGTCACACCCACTTGTGTACGTGTTGTGTGGATTGCATTCACACTGTGACAGTGAAGCTGAGTAGTCCAACAGAAATTGTAAGGCCAGCCCGCAAGACTAACGCGTTTACCACCTGGTCCTTTACAGGAAAGGTCTACAGACTACTGTTAAAGATCGCTAAGGGCACTCATTACATTTTCACAATTCAACTTGCATGAACCTCAAAATCATAATGTTGCATAATAGAAGCCAATCACAGATTGTGTGTGTGTGTATTCCATTTAAATGTTCAAAAGGAGGCAGGGCTAATATATTATTTAGGGACAATCTGTTTCTTTATAAATGTGCAAGTGCTTTAACCTAAAATTCACAATCGTGACTATTTGGTGAGGATTTGAAGTATTTGAAAAGAACATCTACAAGACTTCTAGATTTATAGCGATCTTCTGTTTCTTAGCCTGGGCGGAGGGTAGCTAGGTGTTTGTTTTGTTATTTTTCTTAAAATGTACATTTATTTTATAAACTCTTTATACTCTATTTTACAATAAAAAAATTAACGTTATACATCAAGAAGAGTGTTCATGCTATTATTAAATGGAAGAAATACCACAAAACAGTAAGGATCATATGAACCCAATATAGTAAAGAAAGTAAAGATCTATATTCATGTATTTGTGAACATGTCTAAATACAAAAAAGACTAAGAATTTATAAATGCGGGCACCCAGATGGCTCGGTCAGTTAAGTGTTTGCCTTCAGCTCAGGTCATGATCTCAGGGTCCTGGAATCGAGCCCCATATTGGGCTCCCTGCTCAGCGGGGAGTCTGCTTCTCCCTCTGCCTCTTCCCCCCTCTCATGCTCTCTCTCTCTCTCTCTCTCTCAAATAAAAAAATCTTCAAAAAATATATATATAAATGAATATATGTGACATTTGTAAATAGAAACTAATACAGTATGTTAAAACTTGTGTCGCTTTTAAATGATGCATATGAAAATTATGCCATTCAATGGAAAATAAGTTACAAAACAGGATGTTTTTGTAATTAAAAAATTACCTCAATTACATGAAAATGTGCATAGAAAAAAGCTGAAGGGAAATCATGTAAATGTTAGTAGTGCATGATTCTGCATGGTAAAATTATGGGTGAATTTTTGCCCTCTCCTGAATTTTCCAAAGTGTCCACAATAAATATACATTACTTATGCAGTGAGATGGAGGATAGCTTCAATTTCTTTTAAGCATCCCTTGGGGTCATTCTCCTCACTATCTTTCCATCAGGGCATCCCTTCCATCTTGGTTCTCTCAGCCTCTCTCATTCTTACATGATAACACTTGTCACATTCAATTGAAATGATTTATTATCTAACTTTTCAACTAGATTGTACCTTTTTTGATGACAGATCATACTTAGTCGTTTCTGCATCCCCAGAACTTAGCTCAGTTTTTGCCGTATGACAAGCCTTTGATCACTGTGTCAACAGAACTGATAAGTGAAGGAAAACTCTGGAGATGCTTCTGGTCTGAAGGAGGAGCCCCACACCTGCGCCAGATTCATCCAGCGGTCCTGACATGGACAGGTGGAAACAGAGCAAAGTACTGAAGGATTTCGGAGCTGGAGGGAGTGAGAGGTGGAGGACGTGGGCTCTCCCATCAGGGGCCTTTCAGACACATGGAGCTTGTGGAAGCACTCAAGCGACAGATAGAAATGTGGCATCCAGACAGACAAGAAGGGATAGAGTCTGCAGGCTCATTAAGTTGCAGAAGTTGAGAGACTCCCAGAGAAAAAAGACGTGAAGGAACCATAGGAAAACATGGATGGATGAGCTAAATACTGGCAAACCATCATCATCAACATAGACCATTAATCTTGGGTTAGGTTTCCAATCCTCAATCACACTTTTGGTGGATAGCTCTTTTCTTAAAAACGATTATAGAAATTTATATGTGTTTTCTTTTACATTTTACAGTTTCCTTTATTCTTCAAAGTCATAATACATCTACTCAGAAGTAACGATGTGGTAGAAATGTGGGGGAACTTAATCCCAAAACGGATAAATGACGCCTGATACCACACAGTTAGTTCATGGCAAAGATAACCTGGGGGCCCAGCTCTCCTTGCCCCGTACTGAGTCCTTTGCTCTTAAGAGACCTTTATCCTGGAGGAGAACAATTCTGCCCCAGCTGAGCTACTGATACGTGTAACACTGACACAAGGAAGTGGATGACCTTTCTTTAGGAAGACATTAAGAAACAGAAGAAATCACTGTCTCTTGTTCTGAGTTTTTGATGTCTCTGTGAAAGAACATGGACTTGGTACATATTACTCAATTTCCTTTTAGTTCCTAACATAGCTACTAATGTCTGGAGGGGAGGGCAAGTCTCAGAGGAATTGGTGTTCCCTTTCTGTTTTTCTGCTGCAAGTACATCATCTCTTTCCTTAGAATCTCCAGCTCCAGCCCAATTCACATCCACATCTCTCCCTCTCTCACACACACACATATTCTGCCAAGTGTATTTTCTGGAAGTAGTGATCTGGATGTCCCCATGTTACACTGCTAAATGAGAGCAGGGCAAAGAACCTGACCTGGGATTAAGCATTATAAGTAAAGGGAGTCAAAGCAGCATATAGACCTCAGATAGAACGATAAAGTTGTCTGAGGTCATTAGAAACCAAAATGTAGAAACTAACATTTGTTTAAAATATAATACCAGTCTATTTTTTTAGGGAGAGACCATGTGCATGCAAAAGAGAGAAAAAGAGAAGGGGGGGGTGGAGGGGCAAAGGGAGAGAGAGAGAACCTCAAGCAGACTCCATGCCCAGTGCAGAGCTCCATGCAGGGCTCAGTCACATGATCCTGAGGTCATGATCTGAGCCAAAATCAAGAGTTGGACGCTTAACCGACTGAGCCACCCAGATGCCCCAAAATATATACCAGCCTATTAAGACAGGCTACATAGTTTATTTAAAGTTTAGTAATTATAAGGAAATAAAATAGTCTCATTTTATATATGAAGAATGTGAGGCTCAGAAGGGTAAACTACTCGTCATACTGACTTATGTAGTAATTGAGAAGACCAGGTGTGAAACACAAGTATGTCTCCAAATCCATACAACTGCATGGAATCCAAACCCTACTGAATGGATGTTCAGGCATGAGGTTCAGCTTTTAGGGAAGGAGGCAAACAGCTGTGTGAAACTGCTTGACCCTCAGCCTCATTCACTCAAGACACTAGGGACATCAATGGTAGATGACAACTCGGGGGTTAGGAAGGCTGTCTTATTTTCTCTCCTCTCTCTATGATTTTTAATAGATCCCCCCACTATTTACTTACAGACATGAGAATACTCAATGGCACGTTATAGGCGCCAGGACTCAATCAGCCATCAGGGGAGACACAGGGAAAGTGGGAAACTCTAATGTTTAAGAAAATCACCAGAAAGCCAGAACAGGAAAGTGAAGAAGCTTAGAAAATTTAAAATCAATTCTCCTCTCCTGTTTTTTCTACTAACAACCACTTACTTCTTGCAAAGTTGGCAAAGGACATGAGAGAAATTCTCTTACTTGCAGATGCATCTGGACTTTTTAAAAAAAGAACTCAGAATGGGAAACTTCGTGAGGCCTGTGAGGGAGACATTGAACCCCAGGTCTAGATGTGCAGCATTTCCTGAGTGTCTGAAGGAAGCTCAGGGTGTGGTGACCAGCTCAAGGCCCAGAGCACTGATTCCTCAAGCCTCGGCAGATCCTCCTGCAGAGTTGAAGCCTCTTAAAACCCTATTCACAGACTGATTCCTGAATCCATCTGATGCCGGACTCCAGAGATGTACCCTTGAGAACCACTCCAGGACACAAGTGGCAGCAGAGAAAGAGCTTGAGGCTCCATCCCAGGGGCCTGATTGGGATCTTGGGCAATTAGTAGAACAAACCTCTACCTTTATCTACTGATTCACAAGAGCAGTTTGCATTGTAGAAACAAATAGATTTTGTCAAAAATCTAAGGAACCCAGAAGAAACATGAAAAATAAAATATACATGTCTATTAATTCTACATCCGAGGATCACACCTTAATTTATTGAAGTAACAGATATTAATGCACATCTACTTATGTTGCAAGCACTATGCTAAGTATTGGCAGTCCAAGTACACGAACAGTCATGGTATTTGCTTTCATGGAGCTCATCAAGGAGGGAAGCAAATAGAGCTATCGCTTGCTAATCCATTGGGTATCTTTGTGCAGATTAGTAAAAGGAGCCTCTTCTGGGTAGGTGCAGCTGCATGCACACCTCTTGGTGAGGAGACGGTGTATTTTTGCAGCCAGGAAAAGAGCATCCCTTCATATGGGCAGACGGAGCTCTATACCAAGGGTGTATGACTTGTCAAATGGACAGTGGGCTGCTTTTATCTCTCACTTTCCACCTTGATTAGGCATCTTTGCAGCGTGTACAGTGTCTACACCAGGCAGTTTTCAAACATACAATCTCACCAGTAAATTATCACAAACAAAAATAAATGCTGCAACACACACACACACACACACACACACACAAAACAACAACAAAGCAAAACAGGGTTCCATGAGAGCATATAATAAAGGGGGTGAAGTTTTGCTAGTCTGGGGAGTCTAAATATTTCTCTGGGCAATGATTTTGAGCTGGGGTCTCTAAGGTGAATGAGGGTCAACAAGGTGAAATTAGGGAAGAGAATTTAGGACCGAGAAAAACATGAGTGAAGGACTTGATAGATTATTGATAGTGATTCATTCCAAGAACTGAAACAGAGCCAAATTGTGCCCAGAAAGCTTGAGGGAGAGATGAATTTAGAAGGCACCAGAGGACGTGAGTGTGTGGGCCTTGCCGCACTTCAAGCTCGCAGGGCGATGCGGAGCCAGCGAAACTTTTAAGGAGGTGAAGAGCACAGTCAGATGTGCATTTCAAAGTGTCTGGTGGAGAAGTAGAAAATGAATCGGAGAAGAGCAAGTTTGGAACCAGGTGAGGAATATCCCACGCAAACATGACGGGAACTGGGACCAGGGTGGCAGGCGTGGCACCACTGGCTCACTGGGACAAGTAAGACCAGTTCATGACAGGCACCGGAGGGTAGGTGGTCAAGTGACCTGCCTTTTCCAGGACTCAGAAGTGATTCAGGAGGCATTTCGCAGAAGAATTCCTATCTAGGGAAAGAAGGTATGTTTTTTTGTTTTGTTTTGTTTTGTTTTGTTTTCACAAAAATCTGAGGATTCTGCACTGTGATTCTCCTCTTGGGGCCTGACAGAATCCTGATTTAATTCATTATAATAGCGAATCATAGTCTCTTACCCAATCTTAGACTGCAGCCAGTTCACAGAACTCAAGTCAGGGTTATGTTCGCCAGCCCTAGATAATTTTAAAATGTATTGTTACTATTATATATAGATAGATTTAATTTATATTATAAATGTTATAAGATATATTGTTACTATTATATAGGTCTATATTTATTATATAGATTACTATTACATAGTTTCCCTTCTATTTCAGTCTTAGGAATACCATAATCAGTGAGATACACCAAGGCGCTCTGTAAGCAAGCAATTCCTGTTACTACGTTACCTCTTTCCATAACCGTACATAGTCTTTACCTCTGATAGCTTTGTGATGCCGCTTGACCTTTGACTCATCGGGCCCTCATTCTCCCTATTGAAATCACAGAGACATTCGCTGGTAATATCTCACGACTTGAACCACAGGCTGCAGGGACCAGACACTATTAAGTTCTCCACTCTGAAGTCCATATTTTAGTTCAGCAACTGAGCAAACTGTAAGAGTTACTCCTATCTCGAGCAGATACATGGAGTACAAAATCTCTACTTAAGGGCACACATCGATACATGTTGCCTGTCTGAACGTTATGTTTCTTTCTCCTCTAACAAACTTAGAATAAATCCCTGCACACATTTCCCTGGTTCTCAATGTTATGAATCTGGAATCTGTCCCTAGTTATGGATCAGGAGGCAGTGAGAGAAAGTGAGGCAGACAGAACTTGTAGTAACGGTGGCAAGTGAGGCCAACAGCTCTGTTCTGGGAAAAAAAAAAAAAAAACGAAGGCAAGTAGGAAATGGAATGATATAAGCAGTGATTTAAGGGCACTGGAAATTGACCAAAGGCAGATAACACATTAAGAAACATTAATGCTCCAAAAATTGCTAGAGCTTCAGGTAAAAATGGCAAGAGTATGTGCTCTTTTCATTTTGGGATGTTCCCATCACTGTCTCACCCCAGCCCCACCTCCCCCTCTCAGGGCAGAGGGTAGAAACTGTAGTTTTATCTGCTTGGGGTTGGCAGGAAAACCCAGCAGCTTGAGCGTCAGAAAGCTTAGTCTATAATTTGCACTGGAGGTTGGGCAAAAACCTGCAGCTTTGCTGGCTTAATGCAGACTCATTTGGGGAGAAACCCACAGCTCTGCTGCTCTGATATTGTGGTCTTGGTTCTGAGTGAGGAAAAAATAAGCCATAAACTTAACTGAGAGATCCTGAAAACATGAGAGTCGTAGAAAGGCTGAAATAAGTTCTACATCTCTAGCTTCAGAGAAACTATGAATGCCCAAGGGAGACTTGAGAACTGGCTGGAATTTTGAATGCCCATGAGTTAATCAGCAGAGGTGATGGGTTCTAGGTGTTTGGGTATGGGTTCTAGGTGTTTACATACAATTGCTGCCCAAATCATCAGATAACTGTTAAGCTATGTATTCGCAGGGAAACCCCTGGGAAGCCAGGCTACAAAGATAAACATAATTGCGAAACTGAGCAGACATCAGCATCCATACACGGGCAGTCTGTGCATTCAAGTTGAAAAGAGTAACTGAAAATGGAAAAAAACAATGATTGACATTTAAAAATATAAATTTTCCAGAGTTGCTATGATATATTCAGTTACCAACCAAATATTACAAGTTGTGTAAAGAAACAGAAAAGTGTGACCCAAATTCAGGGGAAAACATAGTCAATAGAAGTTAGTTCTGAATGGACCCATTTACAGCAGAGTCGTGATGAGCAGATTTTAGAAATATAGTCAAAGAATTAAAGGAAACTCTGTTCAAAAAAATTATATATATAGAATGGCAGCAATCACACAAATAGGGAACCTCAAGTAGAAGCCATAGAAAAGAAGGGAATGCAAATTCTAGAGTTGAAAACTATAAATGACATGCTATCAACAGTAGAAGTAAGACGGCAGAAGAAAGAACCAGGGACCCCAAAAATCGACAGTAGAAACCATCCAGTCTTGAGGGACAGCCTGGGTGGCTCAGTCAGTTAAGCATCCAACTCGTGGTTTCAGCTCAGGTCATGATCTCAGGGTCGTGAGATCGAGCCCCGCATTGGGTTCCACATTGGGTGTGGAGACTATTAAACAAAAAATTAAATTAAAATAAAAAGAAATAATCCAGTCTGAAGAACAGAAAAGAATGAAAACAAAGTGACTCTCACAGATCCGTAGGACGAAGTAAACACTCCAACATAGGTGTAATGGGATTCCCAGAAAACAAGGCAGAAAAAAATATTTAAATAAATAATGGTTGAAAACTTCCCAAATTTGATGAAAAACATTAATGGCTTCAAGAAACTCAACAAATCCTGAGTTGGGTAAATGCAGAGAGAACCATATGTAAGACATCAAGCTGCGGAAAGTCACAGAGACAAAAATCTTGAAAACCAAAGGAAAGTGACTCACCATGTACAGAGAAAAAACGATGATTAATAGCTGACTTCTTAACAGGAAACACAATTGAGACCACAGGATAGTGAAATGGCATTCAAATTGCCAAAAGAAAAGACTTTAACAACAAATGGAAACATCTGTATCTCGCAAAAACATCCTTGAAAAATGAGGGAAAAATTAAAGTGTATCCAGATGAACAAAGACTGAGAGAATTTGTTGCTAGCAGACCTGCCATCCAAGAAATACTAGAAGTTCTTTAGGGTGAAAGGAAATGACAGTTGAAAATAACTTGTTTCCGTAGGAAAGAATGAAGGAAACCAGAAACGCTGCCTCTGTAACATATATAAGTGATCATAGAGGAGTGTGTATGTGTGTGCTTATGTCTGCCTTTTAATTTTCTTCCCATAGTAATTTTTAAAAAAAAATCTCATTATTTAGAAACAGTTATATTGTTATATATAATACTATATGGATTTATAAATTGGATCTATAAAAATTAAAGATGCTATATGACAGTAATAGTGCAAAGGAGTAAGAGGGGGAAATGGAGCCATATTTCCATATTGCTGTATTTCATTGAAATCAAGTCTGTGTTAACCTGAACTACATTGTGATAATTTAAATATGCATCAGACAGACACTAAAAAAAAAAAAAAAAAAAAAAGTCTAGTTTTAAGATCAACAGAAGAATCAATATGGTACAATTAAAAAGTTTTTAACAGAAAAGAAGGCAGTAGAAGTGGAAGAGAAATGAAAGCGCATGAAATTCGGGAAACAACTAGCGAAAGGAAAAGCATTAATCCATTCACAGCCTTAACTACATTAAAAAAGTGAATACATCGAATCCTCAAGACAAAAAGGGAAAGATTGTCAGATTGGATTTTAAACAGCAAGATATAGTTAATAAGCTGTTTATGGGATGTGCATTTAGAATCTGAGACACAGATACTTTGAAAGTAAAGGTTGTAAATAGATACACCATGCATACAGTAACCATAGGACAGCAGAAATGGCTATGTTAATATCAGACAAAATAGACTTTCAGACGAGGAATATTACAAGAGACAAATATACATATTTCTTATAAAAGGGTCAGTATGTTAGGGAGATACAAAATTATAAACGTATATGCACCTAAAAACAGAGCTCCAAAATCTGTGAAGCAAAAAGGACAGAATCGAAAGGAGAAATAGTGCAACAGGCACAGTTGGAGAGTTCAATGATTCGATTTTAGTAATTTATAGAACAACCAGCCCTGTCAGCCAACTTGACCTGACGTTTATGGAAAACTACACATAGAAGGAGTACATGTGGCACTTCTAGAGTACATGTGGCACGTTCTCCAGGCTCCAGATATTAGGTCATAAAATCAGCCTCAAATTTTTAAAACATGAAGTCTTCTTTTCTGATATTTACATAAAACAATAACTTTCTTTCAATTAGTGTTTACATGATATTTTCCCCATTCTTTTATATTTAATCTTTCTGTATGCTGATAATTGTGTGTCTGTTGTAAACAAAATTTTGTTTTCCTATCCAGTGTGACAGGTTTTGTCTACTAATTGGATTATTATTTTACATTTAATGAAATTTAATTTTATTATATATAATGAAATTTATAATTTCTAATTTTACATGTAATGAAATTTACATTTCATTTTACAAGTGAAATTACTGATATCTTTGGGTTTAAATATACCAAGTTAAGATTTGTTTTCTACTTTTCCCATTTTTTATGTACTTTTTCTCTCTTTTTATCTTACTTTGGAATAACCAAGTGTTTTTATTATTCCTTTTCCTTTTATTTGTCATTTATACATCATATTAATGGTTTTTTTTTTTAGAGATTATATTTCAAGGACCAAGGAAAGATTTTGTGAAATCTGAATTTGATTTATCCCCATTTTAATGTTATTGTGTATTTTAATTCCACAAATATTTAGATATCCACAAGACATTAATTTATTGGATAATATTAAGCATAATATTAATTGATACTTGCCCATACATTTATTTTTTCTGTTATTTTAAAATTCATTTTGGTTATTTTTCATTTTGGTTTCCATCTGGGTTGGATTTTCCGTCTATCTGAAGAACTCTATATTTCTTTAATGAAAGTCTGCTGATGAGGAATTCTCTAATTTTTTCCATTTCTGAAGCCGTTTTCATTTTGCCTTTTTTCTTCATGAAGGATATTTTCCTGGAGTGCAGACTTCTCATTTGGCAGTCATTCCCTTTCAGCACTTTGAAGACGGCATTCCATTGATTTCTGTTTCTCATTATTGCCATTAAGAAGCCAATCTTACTGGTCTTACTGGTATTCTTTGAAAATAATGTATCTTTTTTCCTCTAGCTACTTTTAAGACTTTTTCTTTTAATCTTTTTTCTTTTAGCCATTTTACACAATATGTCTACACCCATTTTGTTGGGGTGGAGAGGTGTATGTAGATATCTTGCATGTAATTTCAGGGTAACTCTGTATGTTGATGTTTTCCTCAGGTTTGGAAAACTTGTGGCCATGTTTCTTCATCTCTTGCTTCTGATACGTTCTCTCTCTCCTGTCGGCCTGTAACTCCAATTACACACATGCTGGACCTTTCGCTAGGTTCTGTATGGCTCTTTGACTCTTTGATATATACTGCATTTTTCCCCTCTCTCTGCTCCAGTTTGGATATCTTCTACTGACAGACTTCTAACTCACTGATTTTTATCTCTACTTTTTTTCTAATGTGCTGTTTAACACTTCTATTAAGTTCTTAGTTTCAGTTATTATATTTTTTACTTCTGATGTTTTTACTTTATTTAAAAAAATATTTTCCAGTTCTCTGTGTGGTTCCACAATCTGTCACCTATTTTCTTCAACACAATAAAATTAGTTTTTTATTGCTTCACAACAAATCACCACAATTTTTTACATGTGACATATTTACTTTCATTTTCTCATATTATTTCTCAAATAAGTACAAATGTAATAGCTTAAACCAACACACATGCATTATGTCATGGTTCCCACAGGTCAGGTGTTCTGGGTATAGTTTGACTGGGTCCTCTGCTTAGGGCCCCACAAACCTGAAATCAAAGTGTCAGCTGGGCTGTATTTCCTTCTGGACCTTGGCATTATTTTCCAACCTCATGTGGCTGTTGGCACAACTCATTCCTTGTGGTTCTAGGATGGAGGCTGTGTTTTCTCCGTTTGCTCTCAAGGTGCCCACATTCTTTGCCACATGACCTCCTGGGAGTCCTCTCAAAACTTGGCAGTTTACTTCTGTAGAGTCAGCAAGAGAGGGTCTCTTGCTCCTGTCTGCTAAGACGGATTTTTACAGGAGGTAACATGAGCCCAGGAGTGACATCCCATCACCTGTGCTGTACTCTGTTGGGTAGGGGCAAGTCAGAGTTCTGCCCACGCTCAAGAAGAGAGGATTATCCATGGATATGACTGATTGTGGGTCACTTTAGGACTCGCTCCCACAATCTATTTATCTCAGAGTTGTATCTAATAACTTTAATATAGCGACTTTTTTATGAGTCTATTTCTATTGAGTGCTTTATTTTTTTCCTTCTTGATTCTTAGCTCTTTGGTCTTTTGTCCTGGTATGGTTAGTGCATTTTTATTGCATCCTGGACTCTTTATATTAGGAGTTCTCAAGCTTTTCCTGAAGGGGGCCAGATAGTAAATAATTTAGGATTTGTGGACCAAAGTCCCTGTCGCAGCTATTAAACACTGCCATTTAATAATACCATGTAAACAGCCACAGGTAGTACATAAGCCGGTGAGTGTGACCATGGTTAAAAAAAGAAGAAAAAAACCTTTAATTATGGTGACTGAAATTTGAATTTCATACAGTTTTCATGTCACAAAATAGTATTCCTTTTTTAAAATTTTTTTATTATGTTCAGTTAGCCACTGTATAGTATTCCTTCTTAAACTTTTTTGCAATCATTACAAAATGTAGAGACCATCATAACAGCTTGTAGGCTATGTGAAAACCGATGGCGGGTTCCTGGGTCAGCAGGTAGTGGTTTGCTTACCCCCGCCCTGTGTGAAAAAGTTATAAAGAAAAATTGAGTCTCTACAGTTCACGATCTTCCTCTGTTTTACCTCCTAGCAGGTACTTAGACAAGGGGGAAGAGCATATTAGTAAGTAGGGATGAAGTGAGATTGAAGCTGGTTCCAGTTTTTGTTAGGGTTCATTTCCACTTTACCCTCTCACCTAGAGGGTAGCCCTGAAGCCAGATGTTATGCTCATTTTGTTTTAGTGTTTTGATCAAAGCAACAAATTATAGCTCCTTGAAGAAGCTGCAAACAGTGGGTTTTAGGCTAAAATTTCTATGTCCTTTCTTTATGGAATCTTGGCCCCTCAATCAATTACTGACTTAGACGATACACCACCTATTATAGTCATTCTAACATCACTGTAGCATTGGAAGAGAGAGAATTCGGTCCTTTGCGCATGTGAAGAGCGGGGGTGGGGGTGCGGTGGACTCTGGGAAGGCCCACTTCCCTTGTTGAACCTTAGTCTCTTCATTTGTAAAATGGGGATAGTAATATTCAATATCCATCTACTGCATCATGTTACTGTGCATTACACAAAGCCATGTGAAGGATGCAGAGTGAGGGCAACATCTGGCGAGGCATCCCTGTCCTCACCATCGTCACATTGTGACATCCTCACTCACAGATGAAGAAGGAGCACCAGATCAGAGACACGTCCATCCAAACGCCAGCCAGATTGGTGGCAAATCTGTACACTAACTGTGGTAAACAGAACTAGTCTGCTTCTTTCCCACCGTAACCAAGCTGCCTTCCTGGATCACTGTCATCAGCAGTACCACCGTTGAGCACAGTTTCAAGTTACATTCCATCCAACCAATAGTTATGGAGAATTATTCTGTGTCCAGACTTGTGCTAGTATTTCTTCTGAAGCTGGATTTCCGGTTTAAGTCCTGGTTTCTCCTTTATCAGCTCCGTGTCCTAGAGAAAGTTCCATCACATCTCTGTGCCTGTTTTCTCTTCTGAAGATGCATATGGTAATGCTGCCTCATAGATTTATTGTTAGGATTCAATTAACATGTACATTGCATAGTTTAGTACCTAGCGTATAAGAAGCATGTATCAGAAGTGTTAGTAATTACTTTGATTAGTAGCAGCTGTAAGTACCCTGAGAGAAGAGATGAATGAGTCTCTAAAGGTGCTTACAATTGAATTAGGAATGTAAGATCGACGCAACAAATATGACAAAAGAGTTAAAAATACGTGACAGCTGAGTGCCAACTTTTACCTAGTTTAAAGCCACATCTGTGTGGGCTGTGGGTAGTATGATGGATGTGGTATCTGGAAGGTGGCCTGGTAAGGCTGAGGCCTTTGGCTAAACTGAGCCAAGAGCTCCAGAATGATGCAGGGTGTGCGGCAAGCAGAGCAGAGATGAGAGAGCTGGCTTAAAAGCAGAATAAGTCACGGAGATGGAAGCACCACATAGAGGATGTCGTCAGTGATATGGTAACAGTGGTGCGTGGTGACGGACGGTGGCTGCGCTCGTGGCGAGCCCAGCATAACACAGTTATGTTGCACACCGGAAGCTAACGTGAACATCAGGTGTACAATGTACTTCAATAAAAAAAAGGTATAAAAGTGAGAAAGACAAACACCATATGATTTCACTCATATGTGGAATTTAAGAAAGAAAACAAACCAGCAAATGGGGAAAAAAGATAGAGAGGCTAACCAAGAAACAGACTCTTAACTATAGAGAAACTGGCGGTGGTTGTGGGGTGGGTGGGTGAAACAGGCGACGCGGATGAAGGAATGCACTGAGGATGAGCACTGGGTGTTGTAGGGAGGTGTTGAATCACTCTACTGTGCACTTGAAACTAATTTTACACTGTACGTTAACTGTAATTTAAGTTAAAACTTTTTTAAAAAGTTTCAAGTTCTTACAACAGAAGTCAGAGACTGGATTGCTGAGGGTACCCTGGGGCTTTAAACTGGCTTCAAGCAGGGTATCTGAAGGTCAGCCCTCTGTGCACACGGCCGCAGGGATCCATGCTTAAATCCCACTTGAAAATTGTTGCTTCCCTTGCACCACATATGAAGAACCATTTCCGTAAGGTCTTAAGCTCCTCTCCTTTGGCACCAGAGAAATGGACAGAAAGTATGACACATACCTTAGCAGGACCATGGCCCAACCTAACAAATGTTGAAATCAGCCTTTTCACCCCAGAGATTTCTCCTAATAGCCAAGCCAACTCTCTCTCTCAAAATGTTAGTCCCGGGATTAGAACATGAGCTTCCTGAGTAATGAGGTCTCTAGACACCGTGCTGTTTGGATTGCGCCCTCTGCTATTGGTCCCTTGGGAGTAGTTGGTGCTGTTTTGGGGAGAGAGACCCAGGAGTCTGGGACAAGCAATCTGCACCTTGTTAAGAAACCTCGAGCCAGAGTTATTGCTTTGTGACCCAAAGAGGAGCTTCTGTCGGAGGAGGTTGTGGGAATCTAGAGGAACTTAGTGTGACTTGTTCTGTCCCTCACTTGTAGGCGCAGGCACTGGAAGATGGGGGGATGCATTATTTCTTTCCTTTCTAGTTCCCTTTCAGTATCACATTCTGGGTGGTATCTCAAGATTAGCCAATGAAGGAGGAGTTCTATATTAAACCACAGCTCTGCTTAGTAAGATGTTAGCAACCCTCAGATAAGAAAATTCATAGACTTTTAGTAGGATAGCAATATTTTTACAGTGATCTAAACTTTTAGTAGGATAGCAATATTTTTACAGTGATCGAAACTTTTAGTAGGATAGCAATATTTTTACAGTGATCTAAACTCAAGTCACTGATGGATTTTAAATAATTTCAGGAAGGGCATTGACAAAAATCTGGGAAATGCTTTATAACTATTAGTTAAAAAAAAAAAAACAACCATATCTATTATTGCAGGCAGTCACATTCCCCGAGTGGAGGGCTATGACTCTCAGAAGAGCAGAGAAGCAGACTGCTGGTGAGTTTCACTTCCGTATCTGCTGGGATGGTGCAGGTTCACTGTAGTAGAGTTGTCATGGAGGCGGCGATGGTCTGTAGAAGGGGCGGCACGATCTCTCACAGTGAATCTTGAGATTTTTATCACCTTGGAAGTGTGGATATGTGAACTAGTGAGAGAGGAGGGACATAAGACTTGAGGGACCTTTAATTGGATCCCATTCAAAAAGCTGTTCAGAAATCTAAGCTCCGTGAGGGCAAGGACCTTTGCTTGGTTATCTTTGTGTTCCTGATACCAGCACTGCACTCACACTTCATGATGTACTCAACACATTGAACCCCCGAAGAAATGGTTTTGCTTGGATTTGAAGCAAAATTTTATTATTCACAGTGGACTTAAAGAAAAAAAATCAGAGAGCAATGAGATAAACAAGTTCTCCCTGGAGAAAAAAATGTAAGTAGAATATTCATCCAAGATTGGGTCAGGGACAGGCTTTGTTTCACTTTTTTTTTTTTTTTTGATCATTTATTTGAAAGGAAGAAAGGGTAGCAACCTCAAAGCCAAAGATATGCTGAATTTTGAGGTTGCTGTTCATCTGTACCCTCCCTACCTTTTTGTCTCTCTCCTTCTTCGCCTCCATTTCTTACACCCTAGAGGAGTAGCCCTACTCCTGCCAGTGTTTCTCATTTCCCCATCCCGCTCTGTGCCCCTTTACTGGTCTCTCTGCTGCGTCTACCCACATAATGGTGCTGGAATAGAGTTGTTTCAGGTGTTGGTGATTTAGAACTGACCAATGGTCTGGAGGAGGAAAGAAACAGAAATATTCTAGGCTATAGATGTGAGTAAAATATTTTGCCAGGACAGTGAAATTAAGTTATAAGAATAACCTGGATGAATTTCAATGTAAGGGTGCAAGTATAATGAAAACTGTGGTTTTCTAGTGACAGATTCTGAACTATCCATCATAACCGGGGAACGCAATCTGGAGGTCACTACAGGTTTTTCTTAGATATATTAGCTGGGTGGGCCACTGTGATCTAAGGGAGGAGGAAAATGTTGGGCATCTTCAAGAGCGGGATTAAAAGCAAAACTAAAAATCTTGTTCTACCAGATCCACACCTGTGTTGGAATAGTACTTATTAGCAGTACATGGATCTGGTCAGTGCACTTCAAGAAATATTTTTAAAATGACAAGTCCATATGAGCAATTGGAAGGGAAATGATGCAATTTATAAAATCAAGGCAATAAAATTCCATAATCCTGGAATGCTGGCCTGAAGGCCCCTACCCCTATCCAGTGTTGTGTTAAACTCTTCAAATACACTAAGCCCTCTAATATGGTGATTCCAAGAGGTATTACTATACTTGATTTACAAATGATTTTAAATATTATGCTTAAAATTTTGAGTGGCTACCGAAGGAATTTATGCAGGAAATCTCCACTAGCAGATCTTAAAATTTTCTATCTTAATTCCAGTAGAGTTAACATAACATACAGCATTATATTAGTTTACGGTGTGCAATATAGAGGATTCAACACTCCCATACATTACTCAGTGCTCATCACCATAAGTGTACACTTCACCCGTGCCACCCCTTCCCCCACCATCTCCCCTCTGGTAACCATCAATTTGTTCTCTATAGTAAAGAGTCTAGTTTTTTGGTTTATCTCTTTTTTTCTTTGTTCATTTATTTCTTAAATTCCACATGTAAGTGAGATTGTATGGCATTTGTCTTTCTCTGACTTATTTCGCTTAGCATTATACTCTCTAGGTCCATCCATGTTGTTGCAGATGGCAAGATTTAATTCTTTTTTATGGATGAGTAATATTCCATTGTGTATATATACCACATCTTTATCCATTCATCTATTGATGGACACTTGGGCTGCTGGCAAAATAATGCTGCAATAACCATAAGAGTGCATAAATCTTTTTGAGTCAGTGTTTTCATATTCTTTGGGTGAATCCCATAAGCAGATTTTTTTATTTTTTATTTTTTTAAAGATTTTTTTATTTATTTGAGAGAGAGAGAATGAGAGATAGAGAGTACACGAGAGGGAAGAGGGTCAGAGGGAGAAGCAGACTCCCCGCCGAGCAGGGAGCCCGAAGCGGGACTCGATCCCGGGACTCCAGGATCACGACCTGAGCCGAAGGCAGTCGCTTAACCGACTGAGCCACCCAGGCGTCCCAGCAGATTTTTTTTAAAGAATGTTATGACAACATTTAGGAGGCAGGCTTGGACTTGGACCAAGGTCAATGCAATGAGGAAGCTTGATTGGGAGACCATTGCAGTCCCTACAGAGAATGATTATTTGTGCTCAGAAGTTGGGTGTTGTTAGAAAGCACAGGGAGGAGGGGTCAGAAAGGACGGAATTTCAGGATGGACTGTTTTCCACATGGAAAAGGATGATTCTCAGCTTTCTGAATGGAGGTAATGGTTAAACATGGTGGGTTCTATCAGGAGTAGATATGGGTTTAAAGACAAGGTTAAACCTGCCACTGTATAATCTCCAATTCTGAGCTCACATGAGATGAGTTCATTTCTATCCCTCTCTCAACTTGGAATATGCAAAACTGAGGGAAAAAAATAGAACATCCGGTCCTTCTCCAGTTAGATGAATTTTATCTTCGCTCTCACACTAGGAAAACCCATTCCCTACTTGAAGGGATATCCTCAGATTTGTTCCATCCTGTTTTCTGCTAGAATTCAAGAAGATAAGCTGAATACCTGCCATGCCTTATCAAACCATTGTCCATGGCCCTAGAGAATACTTGGTGCAGGGTTTTCAGGAGAAACTTTTTGTTGAAATGCTGCCATTTCTAGTCTTTCACGATCACTGGGGAGTTTTAGGTTCTGGGCTTAGGGAAGTGAAGCCTAGGACCTAGATAGGGTTCTGGAGGAGCAGAGATCATTGCAGGATGGTGCTGGGGCATTTGGCAGTGACACTGCATTCTGACCGGTGTTGAAAGGATATCAGCCTCAGCTATATTCTGTCTTCCACCTCAGTTACTGTTCCTCACTGGACCCTTCCCAGCAAATTCAAGAGTGTTTGAGGAGGAACTGTAGTGCTGAGCTTCTTTCTTGACCTGGACTCACCTCTCTGATGTCTGGGTAATTACCTCTACTCATCTTTCCTTTACTCTGTCTCTACTTTTTCTCTCAGATCTCTCTCTGCCATCAATCTCAGGGTCCTGGGGTAACACTTCTGTAGAGCCAAAGAAGAGAGTGGGCAAAGGCGATGACAGCAGCAGATACCAATGACCCTTGAGGTCCAGGGCATTGCTCAGCCAGTGGACACACTTTTTACTGAAGGCCTTGACTTAACCTACGCTCTTTCACGGTTGGCTCAGCACACCTGTCCTTTGCCCAGACCTAGACCCCCCTCAGTGCCAATGCCAAACTCCACTGCTGTGACCGAGTTCCTCTTGGAAGGGTTCTCCACCTTTGGGCGGCAGCACAGGCTTGTCTTCTTTGCTGTCTTTCTAACTTTGTACCTGCTAACTCTCTCCGGCAATGTTGTCATCGTGACTATTATTCATCTGGACCATCACCTCCACACCCCCATGTACTTCTTCCTGAGCATGCTCTCCCTCTCTGAGACCTGCTACGCCGTGGCCATCATTCCCCATATGCTTTCCGGCCTCCTAAGCCCCCAGCAGCCCATTGCTGTCCAAGGCTGTGCCACTCAGCTCTTCTTCTATCTCACCTTCGGCATCAACAACTGCTTCCTGCTCACGGCCATGGGGTACAACCACTATGTGGCCATCTGCAACCCCCTACAGTACTCGGGAAGCATGGGTAAAGAGGCCTGTGTCCAGTGAGCATGCGGATCACTGGGAATTGGTCTGGGCATGGCCATTGTCCAGGTAACATCTGTGTTTGGCCTGCCCTTCTGTGATGCCTTTGTCATTTCTCACTTCTTCTGTGATGTGAGGCCCCTGCTGAAGCTGGCCTGTGCTGATTCCACTGTCAATGAGATCATCAGCTTTGTTGTCAGTGTCTGTGTTCTAGTTCTACCCATGGGCCTGGTCTTCATCTCCTACATCCTCATCATCTCCACCATCCTTAAGATCGCTTCAGCCGAGGGCCGGAAGAAGGCCTTTGCCACCTGCGCCTCCCACCTCACGGTGGTCATTGTCCACTATGGCTGCGCCTCCATCATCTACCTCAAACCCAAGTCCCAGAGTTCCCTGGGGCAGGACAGACTAATCTCTGTGACCTACATGGTCATCACCCCCTTGCTGAACCCTGTTGTGTACAGCCTGAGGAACAAGGATGTCAAAGATGCTCTGCACAGAGCTGTGGGGTGGAAGCTCCTTTCCTCTTAACGAGGAGAGATTATTGAAAGCCTTTTATTTGCTTTTGTAAATATATATTGGTTTTAATGCTGTTTCAGTAATGCTTCTAAGTATGAGATCAAGAAGAATAGACTAAAGTAAAGGGACCAAAACTGTGGGCTTCCATATGAGTTTGTCATGGTTTCCTATGCCCTCCTTCAGAGAGGATAAAAAGTGGTTTGCCATCAGTCAATCAATAAGTCAATCAATCAGTGGGGCACCTGGGTGGCTCAGTCAGTTAAGCATCTGCCTTCTGCTCAGGTCATGATCCCAGGGTCCTGGGATTGAGCCTAACGTCCAGCTCTATGCTCAGCAGGGAGTCTGCCTGTCCCTCTCCCTCTGCCCCTCTCCCCTCCCCCTGCTCATTCTCTCTCTGACAAATAAATAAATAAATCTTTAAAAAAATGGCTTAGCAAATGCTCAAGACTAGAGGGGAAAGATTTACCTGCCTGGGTCACTCCCCACTGTGTCCTGTCACACATGTGTGCACACAACTATACAACTCCATTGAGACACAAAACCAGCAGCGTTCTAAAAAGCCCATGAACAAAGTATTTGGAAGCCACCTGAGAAAGACTCACTGTTGTTGGTAGGGATGTAGAGTAGTTTGTGCAAACTTTTTAACAAGTGAGGAGACACATGCATATTCTCTTCTGTGGACATTGAGGACTTTCATGTAATCTGTTTTTGCTAATTGCTAATATCCCAAAACAGCCTGAGGAATCTTCAGGAGGTTGGGTACACACTTTCCAAGTGGTAGAACTGCCCTACCTGGCCATTCCTTGGAATGAACGGTGCAAATGTGAGAAAGCAAAAAGTCATCAGCTACTGAGAGCACAGAGGTGGGTCGTCCACTGTTTGGAGATGGCTAGGTGAGAAAACCCCAGATGTAAAGGGGAACGTGATGAAAAGTTCAACACCTTCCATGTTTCCAACCTGGGAGTGAAAAACACAGAAGCTGGAAGGAGCCAAGCAAAGCATAGTTCTTTTGCAGGGTAGACCTAAACTCTCTGATACGTTGTTAAGAATGTGAGCGCTTTAACTACAACTTCTGAAAACACTTATTAATGAGCAGAAGTTTGAAGCTTGACTTAAATAAAAAACTTTCTGGTAAGCTCCTAAGCCTGCAGAGGTTAATCTTCAGAAGTTTCTTCTGAGATACTCCCAACTTAAAAACTGACTTAAAAACAGCATTCCTGTCTGAGCATCACAGAAGGTGAACGTGTGCGCTCTGGGTGAGTCCTTTCTCCCTCATCCTTCTGCTCCACTCTGGCCTTCTACACTAAGGAATGAGCATACATAACCTGAGTTCCAGACACAGCTCTTATGGTCCCCGCAATTGAGCTGATGCCATGGGGTGACCCTGCACAGGCAAGGTATCACTTGTGAGAGTGTCCTGAGGTCTGCTGGTTCCGGGGGATGGGACACGGCAGTGGAAATTAACAAAGTCTCTGAGTCCAGTCAACATGTCTGACTTTGCAAAGAACATTAGTGTGTGAAGGTGACCTGGAGACCAAAGATACCTTTGCCTCCATGTCCATATTTCTAGAAATGATAGTACCAGTGCTTTGCTGTGAGAATAGTTGAAATTATAAAAAATTTTGGGCTTAGTGATTCTGCTTAATCCAGATAAAAAGCTGTTAAGTAGAGGTCTGACGGCTGGGGCTTCACTCTCTTCTAGCGCAGTTGTACTCAGTACAACTGTGTACTGTGCTACCCTACTCAGATGGCACATCTTCAGGACCCACACATTCATTCCCCCAAGCTGCTGGGAGGGAGTTGGGCCAACAGCGGTCAGTTGAGTGGCTCTTTGGAAATTGTTCTTGCTGAAGAGCTACTTTCTCCAGAGTCACACATCTTCCCAGGGCACCCTGCCTCCAAAGACTTGTCTACTTCAGGGTGTGAAGACCGGCCCCTGGACTTCAATCTAAGGTGATTACAAAGGGCCATCCCAGCTCCAGGGCTCTGTCTGTGAAATGGTTTGATATTTGCTGTGACTACATTGCATTTCAGCTTCTCCCTTTGCGGGGGTCCACCGCCTTCACTCTCACACAGGTGTTGGTGCTGAGGGCACTCACTAAGAACCCTGTCACATTTCGGTCTGTTTCAGAATCTGTTTTCTGAGGATCCTAATCTGTAGTGTTTTCAGATCCCATTTCTAGAACAGCACTTGGCAAGCTGAGAACCCAGATTTTTAGCCTTGACATATTCTAGTGAGGGCTGAAGGCCAGTGGCTCCTATATCTCAATTTAAAAAAAATTCAACCTATTAATTGAAGTATATTTCCTGTGGCTCCATTTAGTTGGTAGTAGTACAGTATTATCTTCTTGAAAACTGGTGAAAAAAAATAAAAAATTGTAACTTTTCTCAGAATCCACAAGAAGTCATTCCTTTATCTTCAGAATTTTTTCTGCGAGCAATTTTCAGTTGCATTGCAGCCCTGGATTTCCATTCAATTACTGTGCGGTGAGATTGCTGACCACACTCATATTTTTATTGATATTTTTAAAATTTCAAATATGGGGAAGGCTAAATGTGAGGATCTGTCATTCCACTTTTCAGGAAGGGAAAGAGTGTGGATGCTACAAGTGATGTGTACAAGCTAACTTGATAGTGATCCTGGGCACAGTTGTAGGTAAAAGGTTTGGGGGTGGGAATGCTATGAAGGTTGATGAAACACCAGGTGGGGACTTGAGCTTGGTGAGTTACTGTCCAGAGCTGGGCAGACAACTTAAGGCAGGAAGACAGGACCACTCTTCGAGGTTATCTAGGAGCCCAGGCTGGCAGGTGCCTCTGCCATTCTTAACATAAATCTCCCATCTCTGGGGTCAAGGAGATGATCCTGTTGTGTCACTTCCCATTTCATGAGAAGAGAAAAAGCAGAACTTTTTTTCAAGCACTCAATTCCCCAACATACTGACAAGGTGGATGTTTTGTCTGAGTTTGCATGCTCGAGGTAACCAAGGGAATTTGTCTTTCTCTGGCCACCAGTAGGGAGTTAACTGAGTTGATTTTCAAAAAACCAATCTCTAATGTTGGGAATTCATGATGATTTGTGGCCGCCATTTTGGAACAGCAACTGTGGGAAAGAAAATTTGCTCTGTGAACTGACCTAGACCAATGTAGTAAGAGATTGGAGGTAGCAGAAGAGGCACTAACAGTGAAGCAGGGATGGATTATCTCCATTTCAATCACTGGTATAACGTACTTACTCCCTCTCTGGCATAGACAAAGTATTTTATGTATATAAAAATAAAAACATATCTTTTTAAATGCAGTATTTTAGAGCTCCACAAAATTTTAAGCCCTGATTCTGTTCCACATTCCTTATGAAAGAAGCGATGTATGGGAAGGAAGGAAACGGGTAGAAATGAATGGTAGACAAAGTCTCAGACAAATCTGAGATTCAGATCCATGGAAGAGCACAGTGAAGACAATGTGTGGAGGATGAAGGTAGAATTCACCCCAGAGCTTCTTGGGGATGCATTCTGAACCTCTGAGCCTGTGTAGTCACCGCATGGGAAGTAGGCTTTCAAGTCACCAAGGACAGGACATCCGGGCTCGAGGAAGCTTAGAGGCTGCCTAGTCCAAACTGCTCTTTTTACAAAGAAATGGAATCTCAGACACCAGCAAGTGACTTTCTCCAGTCACACAGCTAGTTCACAGGGGCCTAAAGATCCAGGTTCGTGCTCTCTGCAGAGCCCTTGCAAGCTTGGGGTGGGGATGAAGGGGAGGTGGAGGTGAATTGTGATATACCAGAACCTAGAAGACCTCTCAGAAGTTGTATCTCAAGCTGATCAAGTCTGGACTTCCTATCCATGTTAAATATCTCTCAACTCTTCACTCTGGGTCATTTGGCCTTAGACCCAACAAAGGAGTAAGTCGCTTGCTCTCTGGTCTGATGTGTATGATGCCATGTCTAGGACTCTGTGAAGCAAGATGTTGTTAGTGAAGGTGGTGGCAAGACCATGGTCTCAAGGTCTCATGGATCTTCTGTCTTCCCTTAAAGGCAGGGGGGAGTGTCCGGAGCAACACCAAGGAGCCTCCTGCGGGAACTTTTCCTGTCCTGTTATTGCAGGAAAAATCTCTTCTCCACTCACCAGGCCTGTTTATGTGAAACCAAGTGCCCAGGCTGTTCACTGGGAATCTGGTCATTTCTTACCTCTCTGAAATGATTTGGAAAACAAAACAAAACAAAAACAACTAGAGAGTGTTAAGGAGATTCATACCAGATATCTATATTAAAAAAGAAAAAAAAAAGCTCCAGTAATTCTCTCTGCTTTGTGATCCAAAAACATCTTTTGGAGAAAATGGGACTTCTCAGTCTCATGGGTATTTACAAATTTCCCCCTGGATTCACTTCCTCCTTATGTTAGTAATTGTTCTAAAACATAGTGAAGCTATAGATAATTCTGATCTCTCATTGACTGTTGTGAACTCATGGTCAGCACTGACAATAGGTTGCCTCTCTTCCCTAATCCTTTCCCCAGGCCCCTGTGTAACTGTCTCCATGGGCAAAGGTGGGGTGGGGGTGGGAAAGCAAAGGCTGCTTTGCCTGAGATCCCTGTTTTCAGAGCTGAGAGTTCTGGCAGTTATTTGAGGGGGATTTCTCCAAGATGCTTAGTTCAGTTGCTGTAAGAAGGTATTCAAGACACAAGTTTGAGAGATGTTAGAGGGAGAAACAATCACAGGGGAATCTTAGACTGAGTCTCACCCCTCAGAGCCCTAGGGCCCAAGATTGCCCCAGATTCAGCAAAAGCTAGAAGCTCATAAATGGTATGTTGAAGTGAGCATAAAAATGGTCAATCTCACCAGCATCCCCCCCATGTCTTTGTAGTCCTAGTCCAGACTTAGAGTGGTTAAGAGAAGACAACTCTAGTCTAGAACTTCAAGGTTCCTGCCTCTAGAAACAAAAAAGAAAGTAGCAAGCCTCAAATACTCAGAAGCATCATGTTACCTGGTTTCATATCTCTTTTATTCAAATTGTACTTCTCTTTCACAGATGAATCTAGTCATTCTTTTATTTATTTAACTGATATTTATTGAGAACTTACTATTACATGCTACTTAATCAGTTTGAGTTGTTTAATGAAGCAGTTCTGTAAAGCCTTGAGTGCAGACCTCCCTGTGTGACATTGGGAGCTGTGTTTGATGATGGAGAAGGGATTGTGGATGCCAGAAAGAAGTTGCTCTTGCTAATGTTTCTTAAGCAGTGACATCAATTCTTTTTGGGGTCTGGCTTTTTGTTCTTCCTGGTCCTCTTAGTCTTCAAGAGCAGTGTCAACTGTTGCTGGGTCAAGATAAACAGTCCTGTGTCCACAGCAAACAGAATCACCACCAACAATGGGATCAGAAATTGTAGCCAGGAGTATTTGCTTCGGTGACCATTCCGGTTGGAGGAATCTAGATGCAACAAGAAACAAGTCATATGAGGAATTGATGAATGAGGTTCAGGACTTCATCCTCCCTAAGAGAAGGACTTAGCACAGTCCTCTGTCTTCTAGCACTAGCATGACATGGCATCCAGGACCAGAGAGCAACACCCATGGATTTAGGTTCCTCTGTCTATGCTTCCTGGAACCCCGGGACTCCTGAGATCTCCCCCATAACCCCTGGCTACAGCTCTTCTAGCCAATGTGCCCAAGGGGAAAGGTCAGAGGAAAGACGGCCCCTTTCTTGGAGCTCACAGGACCAGTGCCCTCATATGATTTGGGGGTGGACAGGAGATAGGGCAGGGGTGGGGGTTAGCACTGCCTCATTTCTGAATCATTCATCATTTACCGCCTGCCTATTGGGTGAAACAAAGATACTGGGCTAGAGCTTCTTTAAGCTGCCTTCCAATTCCCCTCTCTTGTGATTCTGTTATTCTGTTTGCAAGGTGCTGATTTTTGTGATTATCCTAGAATTATAGAGCCCCAGACTATTATAGCCAGAAACCCCCTCCCCCAGGGATTACCTAGACTAGCAGCTCTCAGCACTGGCTGCACATGACTGTTACCTTGAAAGGGCTTTTAAAAATACTGATGCCCAGTCCTCCAAACCAGTTAAATCAGAACCTCAGGAGATGAGATGCGAAGTGTTAAGTATTTTTAAAATTCCCCAAGTGGCATCTAGACCAAACCATTTACTTTACAAATAAGGATACTAGAAGGCCAATGACAATTAAATAGCACTTAGGTCTCAGACTAGTTAACAGAAGATTGGCATTAAAGCTTAATTCTGGCTTCTGGTCTTGTGCTTTTTTAGACATTAGTATGAGCCAAATCTGCCAAGCAAAAAAATCTAATTTCCTTCTTGCAAGGCAGATATTCCAAAGGCTCCCTCTCTTCTCTGGAGTTAGGAAGGAGCATCTTTATCTTTGGCCCTGGAGGCAGCCTACCAGCCCGGCTCTCTTCATGAGCCTCTGTCTCCTCCTGACTTGGGCACTCAGCCCGTGGCCCATGGATCTCCTTCCCCAGCTCTCCTCCGCCAGCATGGCGTCTTCAAGCTCCTCACAGCCTTCGTTCCTTTAACTTTGAGACTCCCTTTCAATTTGATAAATATAAGTGTTCTCCCCAGGAGCAAAAGAGGACTTTGAGATCAAACCAAGAATTGTGATCCATCATGCTTGGGTAGCACTTAACAGGCTACACATCCATTTCCCAATATCGCATTTAGTCTTCACAGAAATCCCACAATGTGAACAGGTATCACCCACAGGCCAGCAGACTCACAAGGCACCACTGCTGTCCACTGCTGTCCCTTGCTGCATGCTGCAGCCACTTCAGGCTGGGGTTGCTCTCTCCCTTCCCCTGCTACGGGCACCCCTCTTGCTTTACCAACTCACCTTTTTTCACAATAATGTTGAGGGGGACAGAGGTGTGATTTAGCCTCTGAATCCAGGCCGTGCAGTAATAGCTGCCACTGTCCCTTATTGTGGCATTGGCAATGGGCATGTCAAAGTTATCATACTTGTACTTGAGGGCTATGCCATTCCTGTAGTAGGTCACCTTTGAGATGTTCAAATTCCTCCAACTATGGCACCTGATATGGATGGACTCACCCTCCATCAGCACCTCAGCAGAGGCTTGAAGGAGCAGCCACTCTGAAGAGCATTCGTTAGGTTATGTAACAGCAAATGGAGAGATAGACACAGAGAGAAACAAAAATAAAAGTGGTCACGCACAGAGCATGTGTCAAAAACCATGGTTTATCATGAACCCATTTCTTGGCTCATAATGTCACAAAATAATTCTTAGAGTCTGTCCTCTATATTGATAAATCCTCTCTCCTCCTGAGGAGTGAGTCGGGGGCCAGAAAACCACTCTGACATTTCTGCTGAGCCCGTCCGTGGATGCTTTTAGAGGGGAGGCGGGTCCCTTCAGCTCCATCGGCACCAGTTCTGGTCACTAAGGGGAATAAAACTACCCTGTCCAGGAAGTCCTCACCTAGGGGCAGGTCTGTCTTGTCCTCTTGCCTCTTAGGGGCTCCCTACTTCTACCATTACTCATAGTTGGCTCCAAAACTTCCCCAGAACGTGAATGCCAATTTTAATTATGTGTGCGTAGTCACTCACTTAATGTCCTCTTCTTCATTTGGCTCCATACTTCAGGAGGCCAGGGGCCATGTCTGATCCTTATATTATATCCCCAGTGCCCAACACCATTACCTCGGGGGTAGGTACTCAACAAATACTTGTTAACAATGATTTTGTAAAATATAAGAGTCAGGTTCTCTAATGTCATTGTAGGAATTGAAACTCACTGAAGGAAAATTTTGGACAAAAATCTGGCTAGGCTGTGCAGGCACAGTTTAGAGCAGTCCGGGAGGAGTTTTCTAGAATCTCTTCCAAGGAAATAAAGAAGCTATTCCATGCTACTTTACTTTGTATCTGGAATTTGCATATGGATGCTGCCACACCTCTTTTCACTCAAGAGGAAAATATAAAGTATGCTTATACCTTAAATATATTTACATTAAAAAATATAAAGTAAAATATATCCATGACCTAGCGATTTAAATGAAGTCCTTCCTTTGTTCATCCGGCATTTTCTAACTAACCCCATGGGCCTAAGCAAGCTGTGCTAATCGGTGGCAGTGGAAGAGTCACAAAGTTGAAGCGAATATAAGATTTGTTCTTCAGTAAAAGCGAAGGCTGTTGAGGGATCTACATGGATGTCTTTCAAAACCAAGAGTGCAACCTAATATCCAGGTCGTGCTGCATAGAAATTGTTGAGCAATTTTTTTTAAATTTTCCCATGGCTTTTATTTGTGATTCATTAAAGAAAGTTATTACACTTGGTATTGTGACTTTAGTAACATGAATACAGTTTTTAACTGGATTGTAGGAAATAGGCAGTTTTGCAACTTCAGTTAATATATCACTTCCATGTATCATAAAACATACTAAGGAGCCAAGAGGTGTCTTTTGAATGATATTTTTATAATCCACAATGCTGGGGAGATCTTAAAGATATCTTAAAGGTAAAGATCTTAAAGATCTTTTATAATCCACAATGCTGGGGAGATAAGATCTTAAAGATCTTAAATTCTTCAAGCCAAAGCAACCCAGAGCTAACTGTAGTATTTGACCCTCAACAAACTACCTAACACTGATCCAGCAGGTCACATGGATTTACTTGCTACAGGGCTTCTAATCTCTTTGCTGAAACTTCTTTAGGTTAACTAGGCCTTTTTTTTTTAATTTTATTTTATTATGTTAGTCACCATACAATACATCATTAGTTTTTGATGTAGTGATCCACGATTCATTGTTTTCATATAACAGCCAGGGCTCCACGCAGTACGTGCCCTCCTTAATACCCATCACCGGGCTAACCCATCCCCCCACCCCTCTCCCCTCTAGAACGCTCGGTTTGTTTCTCAGAGTCCATCGTCTCTCATGGTTCATTGCTCCCTCTGATTTCCGCCCCCTTCATCTTTCCCTTCCTTCTTCTAATGTCCTCCATGGAGGAGATTACGCTTAAGTGAAATAAGTCAAGCAGAGAAGGTCAATTATCATATGGTTTCACTTATTTGTGGAACATAAGGAATAGCAGGGAGGACATTTGTTGAGCAAATTTTACAATCAGACCTTTTGATCCTATTTCAGATGTTCAGCTCTTTGCAACATTCACATATCCAACCTACCATTTGTACATATCATAAACATCTGCCCCAGGCAGAAGAGAGATAAGGTAGGAGTAGAGGGATAACACTGGGAGGTGGGAGATGGCCAGAACATAGAATGAAGCAAGGCTGGGCAGGAGTAAGGGTGGAAGGAGAGCTACGGGCAGGTCTTGAGTGAGAGACCAGAGTCCCACCCCGGTGCGCTAACCCTGGAATAACTTGATCTCTCCCCATCTTTGGATGGGCCATTCCTCACATAGGGGGATCTATTTTTCTATAGTCCTGGAACTTACCTGCAAAGACTCCTAGGTACACAGGTTCACTCGGTTCACTCAGGGTGGATCCGTTGTTTTGACACCTGTATTCCCCACTGTCCTGGATTTGGGCTTTCACAATGTTCAAACGTGAGGATGTCTCTTCCAAGCTGATGTTGTTGTGGGTCCACACAGCAGAGTTGACTTCAAGGGAGTTGTTCTCATAACATATAAAAGTCACACTATCCTCTTTCAATATTCTATTCCATGGTGGGTTCAAGGACACCGTAGGTTTCGAGGTATCTTGGAGGAGATCAAATTGTAGAAAGAGACATAGATGGGGGGAAGGGGCAGAGAAAACTGTCCAGGCTCTAAAGTACAGACATGACAAGAGTCAGTGAGCGGTCAGTCTACCCTTGGACCGCCGCTAATAAGAAACTGTCCTGATTCCTAGGATTACAGAAGGAAGACACAGTACTGTAGCTCTGGGGAGCTCCCAACCTAGGCAGAAAGACAGGACATGAATGTGGGGTAT
Source organism: Zalophus californianus (assembly GCF_009762305.2). Taxonomy (NCBI): domain Eukaryota; kingdom Metazoa; phylum Chordata; class Mammalia; order Carnivora; family Otariidae; genus Zalophus; species Zalophus californianus. The sequence continues at coordinate 4,120,326 of NC_045604.1, read as the reverse complement.
TAAAGAAACAAACAAGCCAGTGAGGACTGCAGCCTCTGGTAAGGCAGAGGCGATGTCTGTCATGTTCAGCCCTAGCTCCGCACAATGGTTGGTACATAGTACGTGTTCATTAAACATTTACTGAGTGGATGAATATGTGACTAATGGATGAATAAATGTGTTGGACTAGATGAAACATAGTCTTTCCCAGCTCTAAATTTTTATGACTATTTAACTGTAAGTGCATATGGAGTGAAAAATACATGTCAGTTCTGGAAGGAAGTGAGAAACGCTGAGAGAATCAGCCTTAATAGGTTTTTAGGAACAAAGAAATGTGGTACAAATTTGACCAAAGCCTAGGAAGTGGCAGGTGGTGATGAGGAAGGGTGCAGAAACAGAGCTAGACTTGGACCCAAGGGGCTTGTGTTAGAAGCTGGCCCTTGGCTGGCTGTGAGACCTCCAGCAAGGCACTTAATTAGACAAAGTCCTCAACAGCAAAATGGTGACAGTACTAAGATGATGACGATGTAGGAACTGAAAGAGGTTGTGTGGTGGTGCCTGGGTGGCACTTGGATGTTTAGATGTTCCACAGACATGGTTGTTGCAAAAAAAGAGGTGGGGTGTCCCAAGAGAATGAGGTGGTTCTTTTAAAGCTGTTGGGAATGGGGGAAAGAAGGAAGACAGGCAGGGTGCAAGCAGGGCTCAGGTTGGACAGGGAGGGAAGATGCCTCATCATTAGAAAGCAGAGGAGATGGGGTGAAGAGAAACAGTGAGGGGGGTAGCTGTGCCCAGCCATGTTGAGGCTGACAGAGCAAGGACAGAGGACTCACCTGCTGACATGCCCTCTAGAGCTGCAAAAGTCCAGAAGAGAAAAGTTAGTGGCTACTCCCAGCCTTCTAGCACTCCTAAGGACAGAGATATGGGTACAGTGATGAGGTCTACATCCATGGAGTTTTAAGGGCCAAGCAACTTCTAAGGAACCTGACCCTTGGAGAGAAGAAACTTCTCTCTTTCCTCTGTCCTCCCTCCCTTGCCCTCTGGGAGATGCCAGAGTGATGGCAAGGACAGATTTTCAGGCTTGCTCCCCCTTAAGTCTTGCTCAGTCTGATTTGCTCTGCTCTCCAGCTTGTGTCCACTACAGAATCCCCAGGAGATGCCCCGTGGTTTGCATGTGGCTTAGAAAAAATCACCATGAAAACTGTCAGTGTTCCTACCCCAGCTGCTCCCCAGATCCATCTTGGTCCCTCTGGGGTGGGGGGGGGGTGTCACTGAACGTCTACTTACAGAAGAGCAGCAACGCCATCCACAGCAGAGCAGGGCCTCCCTTGGGAATAGGCATCTCCTCCATGGCTCCCAAGTGCCGACTGGACTGGAGACTTGAAGCCTTAAAATAGACTTGAAGCCAAAAAGGAGAAGGAAATGTTTTCTGTATCATATCTGGTGAACTCATCAGCTGCACCTCGGTTTGCCTTCTCTGGCGGTAATAGTCAGAGTAGTGCCTAATTGGGCAATTTCACATTTACCTGCTAGTGCGTGTAGCCAGCACACTTGCCATGGATATGTTTTATTATCATAAAGTTATTTTGCTTTATTTCTTCTTTATGTTAAGACTTTATGTGTGTAGGAGAGGTGGATCCAGAACTCCCACAGTTTGGGCCCTCTTTAAAAAATTGAATAGAAAATTATGAATATAGGGGCACCTGGGTGGCTCAGCTGGTTAAGCATCTGCCTTTGGCTCAAGTCATGATCCCAGGGATCGAGACCCGCATCGGGCTCCCTGCTGAGCGGGGAGTCTCCTTCTCCCTCTGCCTCTGCCCCCTGCTTGTGTTCTCTCTCTCTCTTTCTCTCTCTCTCTCTCTCTATCAAAGAAAGAAAGAAAAGAAAATTATGAATACAATATTAGGTATTAGAATGACTATTCAGAAGAAGAAATTATATCACAATAAGTTATGAAATATATAAAAGCCAAAAAATGACACATACATTATAAAAATCCAGAAAAAATAACAATTCGCTGCTAAGCATTGCACTCATACTTTTCTTTTCCTATGTATCTTTACTAAGTACTCTTTGATCCTCTTCATCAGACAGTGATATTGTATTATCATTTTTAAAAAAATTTATTTGACAGAGAGAAAGAGAGCAAGCACAAGCAGGCGGGGAGAGGTCGAGGGAGAAGGAGAAGCAGGCTCCCCGCCGAGCAGGGAGCCCGATGTGGGGCTCGATCCCAGGACCCTGAGATCATGACCCCAGCCGAAGGCAGATGCCCAACTGACTAAGCCACCCAGGTGCCCCTTGTATTATCACTTTTAAATAGAGAAACTAGAAATACAACTCATTCTTTCCCCTAGCATTGCTGATCAGTATTGTTTTCTATTATTGATACTTGGGGTACATGGAAAATGCAGTTTCTATGAAACACCCTCACTGTTTGTAGTACTGTTAGAGGTTTGTGGCTTACAAACACAGGAATCCTGATAAATTCTGCTTTGTTTTTATTTCCATGAACGAGAAGACAAAAGCATCATGGTGTGTTTATAATTCTGTATTTCACATTACTGAGAATATTCCTGAAGAGCGAGAACTTCCTTCCATTTTCACTAGACACAGAAATGAACCAAATCCTCTGCTTACAATTTTATAGACATCTGACACTCGGGAAAAAGTTTTGACAAGATTAGCTTCTGACTCCAGATATTTCAACCTCGGTTTTCCTTCGCTGCCCGCAAATTTCCAGCGCCGAGTCCTGGAGGATGCAGTCATGCTGCAGCCCGATCGCCGGCCCTCTACCTTTGTGTCCCGAAGCCAAGACAGTTGGCTCTTCGGTGGAGTTTTCCTGGAGGCCATTCCCACCATGCTGGCTCGAAGTGCCTCACCCTGTCTTACCCTACCTGGAAGGAACTGCGAACTCCATGCATCTCTTACACTAAACCAGGGCAGAATTCCCTCAACCCACGTCCTCCTTAGCTGGATCCCAGAACCTTCCTGCAGCTACCCTCGTGTGCCAGTAGGAAAGGAAGTCTCATCCAAACGTGGCTAAAATATCTGACTTCTGTAAATTTTACAAAAGCATATGACCTCCTTCAGGACCTTGGAAGGGCCCATGCCAGTGAGGGGTCATAAAGGTTAACTTTCTATAGCCCCCCAACTCCACCTCTGCTAGGTGAGTCCATGATCTGTGCATTCCTACCAAAAGAGCAAGGAGAGTGTCACCAAATATATACTGCAAGATGGGGTCTGATCGGATTGAAAAGCACTGGTCTGGGTTTTGAAGAAATGAGGAAGACCAGACAAAGGTGAAATAGGTGCTTTAAACTGGGCAGTTTCTAGAGAAATTGTCCTTTCCTTCAAAACAGGCAAGATTTTCACAGAGGCTCAAGAAAACACTGGAGGACTTTGGGTCAGACCTCCAGTGTCGGACCCAAAACTAGACTGTCTGGTCTGACAAGGGATGTGAACAGTGGACTGAGTATTGGAAAGAGATTCAGTGTCAGAACATTCAGGATGGGGCGCTTGGGTGGCTCAGTTGGTGAAGCGTCTGCCTTCGGCTCAGGTCAGGATCCCAGGGTCCTGGGATCGAGAGTCCTGCATCAGGCTCTCTGCTCAGTGGGGAGTCACTTCTCTCTCTCCCTCTGCCACTCCCCCTGCTTGTGTTCTCTCTCTCTGTCAAATGAACAAATAAAATCTTAAAAAAAAAAAAAAGAAAAGAAAATTCAGGATGTTTTGGTGACCATCCCTATTGGCCAGTGTTTCTCATAGGATTGCTCAAGGATCTGCAAGTTTTTAAAATGAGAAAATACATACATTTTCCACTGGTGATAATCTAAACAAATAAAATATGTTATGGATCATTCAGATGACCATTTCGTGACTAAAATTGCCACTTGATTTCAGTGCCGACATTTGCCTTGTTGTTTACAATTTACAACTGCATCCAGTGACTATCAAATTAAGTCATTTTGCAGCCATGAAAATGGGTTCAAAAAGAGAAAAGTGGAGCAAAGATTCCTGCGGCACAAGGCTTACCACAGAACAGGCTGCCGCAAACACAGCCACCGTCTGTTTGGTTTGGTTTGGTTAAATTGAACTATGATTGACTTACAACATCCTATTAGTGTCAGTGTCCGTCAGAGTGATTTGACATTTTTATACATTACAAAATGATCCCCACAATAAGTCTAGTTTAGTTACCTGTCACCGTGCAAAGTCATTGCAGTCTCATTGACACTACTCCCTGTGCTGTACATTACATCCCTGTGACTTGTTTATTTTATAACTGGTGGTTTGTACTTCTTAATCCCCTTCAGCTATGTCACCTCTATGGTGACCACCAGTTTGTTTCCTGCATCTATGAGTCTTTTTCATTTTTTTAAGATTTTACTTACTTGAGAGAGAGAGAGCGAGCATGAGCAGGGAGAGGAGCAGAGGGAGAAGCATACTCCCCACTGAGCAGGGAGCCTGATGTGGGGCTTGATCCTAGGACCCCCAGATCGTGACCTGAGCCAAAGGCAGGTGCTTAACCGACTGAGCCACCCAGGTGCCCCTATGAGTCTGTTTCTATCACAGCTCATGCCACGGTCATGTTGCATGAAGAAAATCCTCCACGTGACCTATGGGGCAACAGTTAATTAGGAGGTAAGTATAATCATAAATAAGAAATAAATAATTTTTTATATTCTCAATTACTAAATTAGATATACCAATTTACAATATATTTTAATAACATCAAAATATTCATCTTTAAGAGAATAAGAGAACTATGTCTAATTATCAAGGGCTACCTCCTTGAAGTCAGATTTTGAACATAGATTGCTGGTAGAGTTTTGGTTAATTATATGCCCTAATTTTCCAGAGTGAACAAAGTCTTGCAGTCTATTAATATCATTTTGCACAACATACTTTTCCAAACAGGCAATCCCTGAATCTGAATTATTATAACCAAATATGGGAATGACTTAAATAGAGATATAGAACTGATACTTGATCATTCTACCATGAAACCCAACACACACAGAATTTTGTTTTAGCACAAAAACATTATTCATCATATATATTCCTTTCTTTATTTGTTCAACGAACATTCATGTGCTAAGCATTCTGTAATGTGATGGTAATATGAAGAAGAACTAGAAGGACCAGATTTCTTCCCTCACGGAGTGAAACCTCCATTGGAAAAGATAGACATTAAACAAGTAAACAAATAAAATAGGAACAGCTTGTAATTAAGGTTTGTAAAAAGTAAATAACGTTGCTATACAGAATCACAAGGGTAATTTAGTTTAGATAGGATGGTTAAGGAAGGACTTTCAACAAAAATGAGTTAGAGCATGAGATAGAATGGACCAAGCTAAAAGCTATGGCAAGACTATTTCAAGCGATAGGAAGTTCAAAGTCCGCCAAACAAGAAGGTATTTAGAGAATTCCAGGAATTAAGACAAGAAGGACGGAAGCATAGTAGTGATTAAGGGGGACAGAGGCAAAAGATGAGATTAGATGTTTATCTAGCAGCTGAGCAGCTGGTGAGAGCCTGGTGCAACATGGGGAAGCGTCAGGACTTTATCTGACGGGTAATGAAAAACCACCAATCAAACTGTTTGAACAATGGGACACACACACATACACACACGCACACACACAGAGGCATTTGTGTGTATTCACCTTTAAGTGGTTTGATGGCTCTTCATCAAATATAGGTATGCACACATCCATATGCACACAGATTTGCACACACACATGCATACACCCACTGCAGCTGTGTGTGATAAAGATTTTCTGAGTGGCAATTGGGAAATGGGGAGGAGACAATAAAACACGATGATAGATTGGCCTGGGGAGGTAGCAGTGTAGGTGAAGACAAGTGGATGGGGTTCAGATATCTGTTGGAAGTGGTATTAACAGGACTCACTGACAGATTGGAATGTGAGGGAAGCATAAAATAAGATTCCCAAGTTTCTGACTTTAATCACTAGGGAGGTGATGATGCCATTCATTACATGGTGAACACTGAGGGAGTACCAGATGCAGGGAGGAAAATCAAGTGTTCCGGTTTGGAGATGCTTTAGTTTGAAGGGTTTCTGTGATATCTGATGTGTTCATGCCAAACAGGCAGTTATAAGAGTCAGGAGACCAGAAGAAATGTCTGGACCAGAGACATAAGGTTGAAAATTATTGGCCTACCTTTAAAGCCAGTGGAGCAAGATGAGATCAGCCAAGGAGAAAGAAAGAGCTGCTGGAGAAAGAGAATGTCCCAGGAAAGAGTCCCAGGACATTTTGATATTTAGAGGATGGGTAGAAGGGAAAGACCCAAAAAAAGACCAGAGGAAATGACCAGTAAGGTGGGAAGGATCTCAGAGAATGTACCACTAAAGCTGAGGAGAGAGTGCCGTTCTAGAGGAAATGGTTGCTTGTATTGAATTTTGTGGAGGGGTAAGGTAAGAGAATAAAATTTTTCTTTGGATCTAATGATATGGAAATTTCTGGAACCTTATCAATGGCAATTTTGGGGGACTGGTAGCTGTGGAAGCCAGGCTGAAGTGGGTTGGAAAGGGAATAAGATGTGAGGAAGTACAATGAGCATGCCGGTCTGAGTTTTGCTGTGGGATGATGATGCGGGAAGATGCGGGGTCAAGAGAGGGTTTGTATTTTATGGGAGGTGCCAGGTCTAATTTGCTAGCAGATCGGAATAATCCAGTAAGCAGAGACACACAGTGAGGGAAGGCAGAGGCAGGTAGTGGAAAGAGTGAAGTCCTTGAATCACAAAAAGGGAGAAATGGTTTTCATTCAATTCAATTAAGAGTTCTTGAACATAACACAGGTGCTTCTGCTACAATATCCATATGTGTTTATTTTAAAAGGTCCCTGCATTCTGCAAAAGCACACACTAAAAATAAGGATTTTGGGAAAAAATATTGTGGCAGATCATGCAAAACCTATATCCAGAGCACTAATATAAACATTAGCATTTCTGCTAAATAAATTAAATGGTTAAAAAAAGTTAAATCTCTAGTAAGTGAATAAAATCAACAGTAGACATAGGACTTGATCATCTTCAAAGGTAAAGGATGGTGGACAGAAGGAGATGACAAGGTGAAAATGCACAGAAGCCAGAGAAAACCAGGCAGTGAGCACTCTCCAAACGGACGTATGGTGACACTAAGCTGTGGAGAACACCTGCTCCTTGTGTAGGTGCTCGGGCCCTGGCCGTCTCCACCGCACCAGTAAGGTCTGGGTCCAGCCGCTCTTCCTTGGCAGTAAACACTCACATGCTAGGGAGAATCTTGTGGCAACTAGCTTCCACATCATATTGACATTATTCCTGGGTTAGTAGGTGGAGCATTTGCATTTCAGAAACATGTGCTGTGTCACAGAAACTCTAGTGCATTTCTCGCTGAGCCGCTGCTGTGTGCACAGCAGTAGACAGAGAACTGTGTAGGGTACAGAGATGCAAGAAGGGGAGTTTCCCCTAACCATATCTGACTTTGTCCAAATCTTGATTTCCATAGTCAGAAATAATAAAGGGGAGACTGGAATGTGTTCCAATAGAAATAATAAACATGGAATCGCAACAGTGATACACATTTATCAAGCACTTACTCTATGTCAGATTGCTTTATCCCATTGAACACTCATAGGAACCCTATAGAATGGTACTGGTAGCATCCTTGTTTTTCACGAGATAGGGAGATCATACAAACAGTGAACAGCAGAGCCAGGATTTGACACTCAGAGGTCTGAATAGCTAGGTTCTTAAATATGAGGAGAGAAGGCATTCGGCATGCTGTCCCTGTAATTTTCCCACAACATTTGGGATTATTGAGTCATTCCCCCCACCTCCAATAAGTTGAGAACTCATGGCCATCTTTTGCCTTACAGTTTATGAAACACAATTCTGGAAGAGCTCCTGCAGCTGGTGGAGTTGCAGGAAAAGTCTGGAAAGAAGTGATTGGACCTGTCAAAGGGGTACTGAGTATTAGCCTGCATGGTCACCATTTCATGTGGCAAGACCAAGCCTCTGTCCCACGGGTTAGACAGGCAAAACAGAGGGTGATAGGGGCTTCCATCATCTTGCCTCTCCCCCCAAAGAGCCACTCTTTAGGTGAGGGGACTCCAGTAACATCAGGCTGTGGAGTGGACTGCTTGCATTGGCGGCCAAGGGAGGTGGGGCCTCGGATGGGAAGGCTGGAGCAGGCAGACGATGGGACCTACATTGCTCTGAAAAGCCCACCAAGGCCCCCCTCTGAGAGCGCCTACATTTGGATACCTGAGAGAAAAGAACAGTCAATAATGTTGAAGAAATGGAGACAAATAACAAAAAGAGGACCTTACCACAACCATACCTCCTCTAATGAGGTGGCGGTCATGTGCAGGCACAGCACTTACAACCAAGCCTAGAGCGACCTCGCCTACACTGTGGGCGACTCCATCTCATTCTGCGCCCCCTCCCTCCTCTCTCCCCCAACAACGAGGGGCTGATGCTGGGAAAAGAAAGGGGCGCAGGGGCATGGTCACCACCCTTCACCTCCCAACACCGATGGAGCCATTACAGCCACAAACCCTGTTCTGGGCTCGGGGGCAGGTGGAGGAGCAGGGGGTGAGGGAACCCGGAGAGAATTTCACATCGAATATAAAGTTAAAATTTGAAGACACGGGATTGTGTTTAGTAAATCCAGTGAGACGGTTTTAGTAAAACAAAGTGATGAAAAGCTAGCGAAGTTGGTCAAAGACGTCATTAGGGAGCATGCTGCCCAACAAGAATGGGGCCACAGTAATAGTTACGGGGGAAAAGTAGCAATTTCATGTGTATGCCTCACAAGTTGAGACTCCTTTCAACACAGCTGTGTCTATGAAATGGAAAGTTTGGACCACATGGGCCGTAAGGTCCTCTGCAGGTCTAACATCCAAACATTTGCCGGCAATTGGGATTGGAGCGGTTCAGGCAGCTCCATTAGGTGGACAGTGTGGCCCTGTGGTGGTTCCCAAAGAACAGTGGCTCCTGCAGCCTGGCTGATGAGTCCTTGCTTCTCCTCTCCGGTCTGCCAGGTGACAGTTTGGGAGCTGTCGTGCCCTCGCCTTCTATGATCCTGGCTCACACGGGTGGAAGTGAAAAGAGGAAGCGGGAGGTGGCGATAGATTTGAAAGCAGAAGTCAGTGGAAGAACAGAGTTGAAAGCAGAATATGGGAAGGATGGTAGGATTGAGGATAACCATGGGGTGTCTGTTAGAAGTGACTTGGGAGACAGATGGGAACTTCAGGTTCCTAATCCGTTTTTATCCTCGGTCCCAAAGTAGGGAAAAACATCATAAAACTTTAAAATAGGAAAGGACCTTAGAGATGATCAATTTAAAGTCCTTGTGTTAGGGAGTGAGAAGCCCGAGCCCCAAGGCATGCTTCGTGCAGGTTTTCTAAACCATTCATCGGTAGCCAACGCAGAACTAAATTATGAGGTTCCATTTGCTTGTTTGTTTGTTTGGACTAAAGATTCAGGCTGAGCAAAGGCTTAAAGAACCAGTGCTCCTAAGAGGGACTATTCTACTCCAGTGTGGGGAGAAAGATCCTGAAAAAATGAGAAAATAAATGAGCTAAAACATACCACATGTAATAACAAGATGGAGAATTAGGTCAGAGTGATGTGATAAAGCATGAGTGGGTGTCTCATTCATGTATTTAGGTTCATCGCATACTGAAATGATAACAGGGCAGTTGACTCTCTCAATCCCAAGTTCAGTGAGTCACCACATTCGGTGACAGTCACCATCGAGTCTGCAGAACGGACTGGCAGGTGAATACCACTGGCTACCTGACTGCAGCTGGCAAACTTCTCTTTAGGAGAAACACCAGGAGATTGAAGTGTCACAAAATACAGGCTGAAGAACGTTTCAAAACTGAAAGTGATTCACAGCCCTGAATTCATCCGATTTACTAAGTAGGGGAACCAAGAACAGCCCAGTGAATTTGCCCGTTCGAAAATCTTGGTGTAGCCCTCATCATCCAGGGTTTGTGTCTTAGCCACGCAAGCCTCACATCTCAATGGTAAACTCACGGAAGCTGACCAGTCTCTGAGACATCACTCGGACTCACTAGGTAACTCCAAATGCTAATTCATTTTTCATGGTAAATAGACCAGACCAGGCATATCTTTGTGGCTTTTGCTTCCTGGTGGATATAAGCAATTTAGTATATTAAAATGCATGTCAGAAGATTACTTATTATAACCCTATTACTCTGTTCTTACCCTATCAAAGAATGCATTACAATCTATGAAATTCACATCTTTTTTTGTCTGGTTCCTCGTCACACACAATGTGTGTTTGATTCATTGCTCTTTACCTGGTGCTCAGCACAGTGCAGGGCATGTGTAGACCTTCAATAAATATTTGAGGTATAAATGAGCAATTAACTCATTGATTATTTCTATCATGATGTTGCAGCCTAGTAAATCCTTCTCTTCCTTAGAGACAATTTTCTAAAAGGAAAAAAATCTCTTGAAGAGCATTTGAAGCATGCTAGACAACTCTGTCACCAATTGTTGATCTTTCGTGAGAAACACGAATCTCGTTTTTGCTTCCATGCTAAGGAAAAACCAGCACCTAAGGCCATACTCTTCGATTCGTTCCTATGGTAATATCATCAAGTGTTTTCTTTTATGACTGATGGCCTGCCAGCCCTACTGAGATATATAGAATGTGGACAAGATATAGCCTCTAATCCTTTCTATTATTTTAACCACAGGATATTTAATTATATATTTAATTTACTGGAAATATAGTATAATAAAGTCAACAAATGAAAAGGAAGATGAAGTCCCTTGTGGTGCCTGGCTCTGGTGTGTAGATGCCCTTCACCCGGGCACATGTCACCTTGCTGAAGAAGAGAGAGTCTTCTCTGACTTGCCTTTTATGGTGTCCTTGTGGCAGCAACTCCAGTTCTTTCAGAAACCACAAGCAATTTGATTTTCTAGGGCACATCACCAGCCAGATACTGACTGCAAGGATTATTCTGAAGTGTCTCACTCAGACTTCGTGGCCAGAATGAGAGGGAAGCAGAGCAACATTGCAGATCCTTTAGTGTGCATCACCCTCTTCTTCTCTGGATGCCATCGTTGATCCCTTGTTTCTAGAGCTTTTGTTTCTCCTGCTTACAGGATCGCTTGTGGGTTTGCTAACATTTGCAGACCCCATTCCTATCCCCGTGCTGTCCTCCTGCCACCTCATGGCTCTGCTGGTTATAAGACATGGGCTTGCCGGAGTACCATGGTGTGTGGTCCTGCATCATCGACATGAAAAGAGTGAATTTCCCCCCACCGAATATGCAGGAATACGTGCTCGACTCAGATTAGGCGGACCAAGTTTGATTCCAATTCTACTCAGTCCTACCTCACTCTCTGGCCCTAAAGGATGAAAAGAAACTTCTATACACAAACAGTTTCACAGAATAAATGTAAGAGAAAGGACATGATTAGGAAAGCACTGTTTGCAACTTCTAATAAAAAATTGATTTAGACAAAAGTCATCAAAAGATGAAATGATAAAATATGGATGGGATCAATTTGAATAGAGCACCAGGCTGTTGCTACCTGGAACGCTGATCAATTTTGCATTGCTTAGGGTGGGAAAACCAGTGTGCGCCTCCTGGTTGGGCTTCCAGATAAGATACAGGATGCCTTGCTAAACTTGAATTTCAGATAAACAACGAATAATTTTTAGTACATATGTCTCATGTAATATTTGGGACATACTTATCCTAAAAAATTATTTGCTGTTTATTTAAAATTCAAATTTAATGAAGTATCCTTTATTTTCATTTGTTGAATCTGATACCTCTACTTGAAGTAATGCAAAGGTGTGTGTGTGTGTGTGTGTGTGTGTGTGTGTGTGTGTATATATGCATATATATAGTTTAGTACAGTTTTACATATAATTTGTATATATAGTTTAATATAGTATAATGAAGTTTATAGTATATATATTTTAATATAGTTTATATAGTTTAATAGATTTAACCTGCATCTAATTAAGCCTTTAAAATTGACTTCAAATTTACAGGAAATACAGGCACAGAAAGAAAAATGGTACAATGCATGAATGATACACTGAAAGGTGCATGCCCATGAAATGAAAAAACTGGGTGGAGGATGGTAGAAAGCTCTAGACCAAAGATGCTCAAAGGAGGAACATTTCACCCCTCATTGGGTATTGACAATACTTAGAGACATTTTTGGTTTCCCCCTCTATGCTGCAGGGAGGGGAGAGGATGCTGGGAGCACCTAGTGGGCGGAGACAGAGAAGCTGCTAACTGTCTTATAACACACGGGACACTCTTACCCCTCACCACACCACAAAACACATCAGGCCCCTGAGAACAGCGGTGCCACTGTTGAGAGACCCTGACCTGGTCTCAAAGAGCCTTTGAAGACTTAACAACCAGTGCAAAAATGCACATTGCCCATCTGAATCCTGACACCACACTACACATACAAGAGAAGGCAAGGCAGCTATCTAAAAAGGATAGGATGGAAAAATGCTTACATGGGAAAGGCTCACAGTACATGGCTAAGAGAAAAAATGAACTGGATGTAAGGAAGTTTGTATGGCATGACCTCATATTACTGAAAAGGAGAAAGAGCTACGAAAACAAGTCATTCTGTGTTTGCTGTAAACATAAGGGTGTATGTGTGTGTAAACACACACACATTCATGCAGAGAAAACCAATTAGAGAATTAGTCACCAAAATATTAATAGTGTTGGTATTTCTAAGTTGGAGATCGTAAGTGATTTATGTGATCTTTTTTTTCCCCTATTTTCTGTGTTTTCTAAAACGAACACATATTACTGTTTTTAACCAAGGGGAAATAGGATGGTTTTAGAAAGAAAGTTCTTAGTCTGGGTGGAAGACCCTTACGGCAATCCCCTTTGGCAGCGCAGAGCTGAAATGGCTCCTCAGACATCTCCCTTGTGCCCAGAGAACCTTGATGGAGATGGTGACGCTGAGCCAGAAACTAAAGGAACTGGGGCAGAGATCTGCTGTGTCATTCTTTCTCCAGCAAGATCCAAGAATGAACCAAAGGGAGCGTGAGGAATGGGCCTGACAGCAGCCTCTGCCTGTCCAAGCGTGGGAGGTGGGTCTCCCTTAACGGGAGCTAGGCTGAGATGTATGTCTGGTGAGCCTTAAGGAAAGTGGCTATGGGCCAACACTGGACAAGAGAAGCCCTGGCCACCATTCCCCTCTGTGTGCCCTGATCAGATTTGGATAAGCTGCAGGAAGTTTTCTGTTCTCTGATCCCGAAAAACTAGAATTTAGGGTCTTCTCTTTGTAAGCTTATCCAGTGTTCCCGTGGTTTTACTTGACTAAACCCAATGCAGTATTGGTTTCTGAAACCCCAACAGTCCCCAACAGTGAGTAAACAAACGAAAGCATCTCCCTTGTCTGCTACCCAAATTCCTAACGAAGCTCTTGAGACAAGCCCTAGGGTTCTCTCATCCTTAGCTCTTGTTACCCCAGAGGGATTTTCAAAAGGATGGTCTCAGGAGACCTGGCACGAGGGATTTGCTTCCCTTGGGGATAATAAATAGCCAAAGCTCCTAAAATCTGGAGTTTAAGAGCCTGCATTTTTTCCTGGACTGCTTCTCAAGCCAAAGGAACCAATGCCTTCAACTTCAAGAAATATAGCAATAATTTGAGGTTTTCTCTGATACTAGAGAAAGCTGAATTTTCCTTGCTTTGTAGGTTTTAGCTTCCCTTGTAAATGGCTCTTGAACACAAGGTATTTTTACTGGTTTCCTCTGAATAGATTGAGCCCTTTCCGTGACTTTTAAAAATCACTATCTGGAAAGTGATTCCTTCTTCCTTTCACCAAGATCAGAAGCAGTGAGTGGCTGTGGGCAGAACTAAGTGAAAATGGAATGCCATGTGTGTTTTTGAAATTCTTATTATTTTCCCTCTAAGTTTTTCATTACTTTTGGTTGTATTGATTCTCATGGCATTAATATTATATTTCTTCATGCTCATCTTGCTGTAGTAATGGATTCAAAGACATGAAATTTAGCAGAGACATGATAATAACCTTCCACTATCGAGCTGAAAAGGAAATAGAAGGTAGGATAATGTGGGGAGGTGGCAAATTGCAGGGAGACAGAAGTTGAGTCAATAGAAAGTGATATTTTCTAAGAATCAAGGCTACTCAACAACAGAATAGATGATAGTGTATCTATGTGGATCTGTATAGTGGGAGAGTGTGCACCATTGGTAATGAAGAGATAGATCCACTCCACTGTTATCAAGAGTATTCAAGATATAATAGTAAGTGAAAAAAGCTAGTTGTGAATTGGTATGTGCAGTTTCATTTCATTTGTGTAAAATTGAAATGATACGGAAATATGCACAATTGTACTTAGAAAATTTCTAGACAGAAATTTTAGAAAGACACAAACATGAATCATTTTTACCCCTGGACCAGAGAATGCAAAGCACAGGAAGAGAAATCTAACTTTCCCATTTATATCCTTTTGTACAGATGGCTGTTTTTCCCCGAAAGCATTTTTATAATATAAAAAGCCTGGTTTTATTTTTGAGGTAAACTTGGTATCTTAAAAAAAAAAAAAAGAAAGAGAGGATGCTAACTTGTAAGATAATGAATTTTCAATCATTGGAAGCACTGAAGCAGAATTTGGGGGACTATTTGTGAGGAATGCTTGCTTTTAAAATTACCTCCTAGTACTAAGGTCCTGTGATTCCATTATATTAAAGGACTTAACGCCACCAAGCACATGGGTTTTCCCAGCTTGCTTCCCATTGGAAAGATTTGAATAATGAAATAGATAAGATTAACCCCTTGCCCAGGATGGCTTGTCAGGTCTAAGCAGAACATGATTACTCTAGAAGGAAATATTTTGACTTTTTTTTTTAGGGTAGAGGGATATTTCTGGCTAAAGATCCAGAATCCAAGAAAACAGCAAGCGGTGTAAAGTATTGTTCTTCTCGGTGACCTGGATTCCACAGAAGTAGGCTGCCATTTTGTTTCTGCTGTCATGACCTTACTATCATGGTGTTAACACTCACCAGGTCTTTGCCATCTTGATGAGTCCTCGTTTTCCCGAGGGGGTGTTGAGAGAGGAGAGGGAGGCACAAGCTCAATTCAATCTTTTTTCTTCTCTATCCTTGCTTATCTTCTCATCTCCCTTAGCAGAGGTAGGATTGATTTTCCAGTTACACAAGATGGGGTTTTATCTTGTTCAGTAACACATCATGAATCTCAGTTAAATAGCAGTGGTTTCAAGACTAGCCTATCACCACATCTCAAAGGAAAATGAACACATAATTTGCTCTCCATTTCCCCCTATATTTTGAAAATATTTTATATTTTTCTATTCCTCAAAATCTTTAATAAGGAAATTCCAAAATCTGCCCTCATTGAGTTGCTTGCAGCCCACTGTGGTGATAGTCAGAATTTTTATTTTGTCCCTATTTAAAATTTTAGTATTTTGTTCATCATGGATTTTTGCATTAGCTTTTTTTGTATTTTTTAAATAACTTTTTATTGTTATGTTAATCACCATACATTACATCATTAGTTTTTGATGTAGTGTTCCATGATTCATTGTGTGTGTGCATTAGCTTTTTAAAAAAATACTGCATCAGGCGGAGCAAGATGGCGGAGGAGTAGGAGACCTAGATTTCGTCTGGTCTCAGGAATTCAGCTGAATAGGGATCAAACCATTCTGAACACCTACGAACTCAACAGGAGATCGAACAGGAGAGTAGCAACAACTCTCTGAACAGAGAAGCGACCACTTACTGGAAGGTAGGGCTTGCGGAGAAGTGAATCCGAGGCGATATTCGGGAGGATAGACGGCGGGGGAGGGGCCTCCGCCGGCCGCTTCTGGCAAGTGCTAGAGCCGCGGAGCACAAAATCGGACCTTTTAGAAGTCGGCTCCGCTGAGGGACGTCGCTGCAGTGGCTAAGCGGGGGGTGGAACCCTCGCGGGACAGTGTGGACTCAGGACCCTTGGGGTCACAGAGATACCGGGGTGCCTGAGTGCAGCAGAGCTCCCAGGTATCAGAGCAGGGAAACCGGCTGCAGATACAGAGCAGAGTCGCGGGTTCTCAGCTCGGGGTTGCCATAAACTGTGATCTGCGGCCCAGTCGGGGCACGGCTCCCCCAGCAGGGACCCAACAAGCAGCAGATCCGGGGAGACTCCCCTTCCTTCCCGGGGAGGAGCGGTGCGGGAACGCACTGCAGGGATCTGCTGGGTTTGGAGACTCCGCGCGGGGTCGGGTGCCAGAGAGAGCAACGCTCGGTCACAGGCCGGGTGAGCACGGAGTGAGGCCAGAGACCGGGGACACGGAAGTGACTGCTTTTCTCTGGGGGCGCATGAGGAGCGGGGCCCGAGTTCTCAGCTCCTTCAAGTGGAGATTGGGAGGCCACCATTTCTGCCCTGCGCCTCCAAAGCTGTACCGAGAGCTTGCAGGGAACAAAAGCTCCTGAGAGCAAACCGGAGCAGCTTCCTTAGCCCGGACCGACAAGGGCGGGGCAATTCCGCCTCCGGCAAAGACATTTGGGAACCACGGCAACAGGCCCCTCCCCCCAGAAGATCAGCACAAACAGCCAGCAAGCCAAGACCAAGTTGATCGATCAAGGAGAATAGGAGAACTCCAGCGCTAGGGGAATACTGCACATAGATTCATGGCTTTTTTTTTTTTTTTTTTTTTTACCATGATTCATTATTTCATCAAAGTTAATTTTTGTTGACTGTTTTTTTTTATTTTTCTTTTTCCCTTTTTCAACCAACATCTTATAAATCCCTTTTTAAAAAAAAAAAAAAAAAAACATTTTTTATTTTTCATTTTTAGAGTCATATTTTATCCCTTCATAGTAGTTACCCTTATTTTTGGCATATATATATAAGTTGTTCTCTCTTTAAAATTTTGAGGTACAGTTTCTTCTAACAGATCAAAATATACCCTAAATCACTAGTGTATGGCTTTGTTCTAGTCTCCTGCCTGATCACATTCTCTCCCTTTTTCCTTTTTTTTTTTTTTTTCTTATATCTTCTTTCTTTTTTCAAACAACTTATCTTACCAAGTCCTTTTATAAAATCTTTTATAATTTTCATCTTTACAGTCATCTTCCATCCCTTTATTGTATCAACCCTTATTTTGTACATATATGTCTTTCTTCCTTTAAAATTTTAGGAGGCACTTTTTTCTAACAGACCAAAATACGCCCAAAATCTAGTGTGTGGCACTGATCTATGCACTAGCCTGATCATATTTGATCATATTCTGCCTTTTTTGTATTGTTTTGTTTTAGTTTTTCTCTTTTTTTTTTTTCTTTTTCTCTTTTTTTTTTTTTTCTTTTTCTCTTTCTTTTTTCTTTCTTTCCCTTTCTTTTCCCCTGGTGTCAAGTCTTTTCTGATTTGTATACAGTATATTTGCTGGGGACGTTGTTAACCTGTTAGCATTTTGTTCTCACATTCATCTATTCTCCTCTGGACAAAATGACAAGACGAAAGAAATCACCTCAGCAAAAAGAACAAGAGGTAGTACCGTCAGCCAGGGACCTACTCAACACCGATATTAGTACGATGTCGGACCTAGAGTTCAGAATCATGATTTTAAAGATACTAGCTGGGCTTGAAAAAAGCGTGGAAGTTATTAGAGAAACCCTTTCTGGAGAAATAAAAGAACTAAAATCTAACCAAATCGAAATCAAAAAGGCTATTGATGAGGTGCAATCAAAAATGGGGGCACTAAATGCTAGGATAAATGAGGCAGAAGAGAGAATCAGCGATATAGAAGACCAAATGATGGAAAATAAAGAGGCTGAGAAAAAGAGAGAGAAACAACTACAGGATCACGAGGGCAGAATTCGAGAGATAAGTGATATGATAAGACGAAACAACATTAGAATAATTGGGATCCCAGAAGAAGAAGAGAGAGAGAGAGGGGCAGAAGGTATATTGGAGCAAATTATAGCAGAGAACTTCCCTAATGTGAGGAAGGAAACAGGCATTAAAATCCAGGAGGCACAAAGAACCCCTCTCAAAATCAATAATAATAGGTCAACACCCCGACATCTAATAGTAAAACTTACGAGTCTCAGAGACAAAGAGAAGATCCTGAAAGCAGCTCGGGAGAAGAGATATGTAACCTACAATGGTAGAAACATTAGATTGGCAACAGACCTATCCACAGAGACCTGGCAGGCCAGAAAGGACTGGCAAGATATCTTCAGAGCACTAAACGAGAAAAATATGCAGCCAAGAATACTATATCCAGCTAGGCTATCATTGAAAATAGAAGGAGAGATAAAAAGCTTCCAGAACAAACAAAAACTAAAGGAATTTGCAAACACGAAACCAGCCCTCCAAGAAATATTGAGAGGGGTCCTCTAAGCAAAGAAAGAACCTAAAAGCAGCAAAGAGCAGAAACGAACACAGACAACAGACAGTTAACAGTCACCTTACAGGTAATACAATGACACTAAATTCATACCTTTCAATAGTTACCCTGAATGTAAATGGGCTAAATGCCCCAATCAAAAGACACAGGCTATCAGATTGGATTAAAAAACAAGACCCATCAATATGCTGTCTGCAAGAGACTCATTTTAGACCCAAAGACACCCCCAGATTGAAAGTGAGGGGGTGGAAAACCATTTACCATGCTAATGGACACCAAAAGAAAGCTGGGGTGGCAATCCTTATATCAGACAAACTAGATTTTAAAACAAAGACTGTAATAAGAGATGAGGAAGGACACTATATCCTACTTAAAGGGTCTCTCCAACAAGAAGATCTAACAATTGTAAATATCTATGCCCCGAACATGGGAGCAGCCAATTATATAAGGCAATTAATAACAAAAGCAAAGAAACACATTGATAACAATACAATAATAGTGGGGGACTTTAACACCCCCCTGACTGAAATGGACAGATCATCTAAGCAAAAGATCAACAAGGAAATAAAGACTTTAAATGACACACTGGACCAAATGGACTTCACAGACATATTCAGAACATTCCATCCCAAAGCAAAGGAATACACATTCTTCTCTAGTGCCCATGGAACATTCTCCAGAATTGATCACATCCTAGGTCACAAATCAGGTCTCAATCGGTACCAAAAGATTGGGATCATTCCCTGCATATTTTCAGACCACAATGCTTTGAAACTAGAACTCAACCACAAGAGGAAAGTCGGAAAGAACTCAAATACATGGAGGCTAAAGAGCATCCTACTAAAGAATGAATGGGTCAACCAAGAAATCAAAGAAGAATTAAAAAAATTCCTGGAAACCAATGAAAATGAAAACACAACTGTTCAAAATCTTTGGGATACAGCAAAGGCAGTCCTGAGAGGAAAGTATATAGCAATACAAGCCTTTCTCAAGAAACAAGAGAGGTCTCAAATACACAACCTAACCCTACACCTAAAGGAGCTGCAGAAAGAACAGCAAATAAAGCCTAAACCCAGCAGGAGAAGAGAAATCATAAAGATCAGAGCAGAAATCAATGAACTAGAAACCAAAAGAACAGTAGAACAGATCAACGAAACTAGGAGCTGGTTCTTTGAAAGAATTAACAAGATTGATAAACCCCTAGCCAGACTGATCAAAAAGAAAAGAGAAATGACCCAAATCAACAAAATCATGAATGAAAGAGGAGAGATCACAACCAACACCAAAGAAATACAAACAATTATAAGAACATATTATGAGCAACTCTATGCCAACAAATTAGATAACCTGGAAGAAATGGGTTCATTCCTAGAGACGTATCAACTACCAAAATTGAACCAGGAAGAAATAGAAAACCTGAACAGACCTATAACCACTAAGGAAATTGAAACAGTCATCAAAAATCTCCCAAGAAACAAAAGCCCAGGGCCAGATGGCTTCCCAGGGGAATTCTATCAGACATTTCAAGAAGAATTAATACCTATTCTCCTGAAACTGTTCCAAAAAATAGAAATGGAAGGGAAACTTCCAAACTCATTTTATGAGGCCAGCATTACCTTGATCCCAAAACCAGACAAAGACCCCATCAAAAAAGAGAATTACAGACCAATATCCTTGATGAACATGGATGCAAAAATTCTCACCAAAATACTAGCCAATAGGATCCAACAGTACATTAAAAGGATTATTCACCAGGACCAAGTGGGATTTATTCCTGGGCTGCAAGGCTGGTTCAACATCCGCAAATCAATCAATGTGATACAATACATTAACAAAAGAAAGAGCAAGAATCATATGATCCTCTCAATAGATGCAGAAAAAGCATTTGACAAAGTACAACATCCTTTCTTGATCAAAACTCTTCAGAGTATAGGGATAGAGGGTACATACCTCAATATCATAAAAGCCATCTATGAAAAACCTACAGCGAATATCATTCTCAATGGGGAAAGGCTGAGAGCTTTTCCCCTAAGGTCAGGAACACGGCAGGGATGTCCACTATCACCACTGCTATTCAACATAGTATTAGAAGTCCTAGCCACAGCAATCAGACAACAAAAAGAAATCAAAGGCATACAAATCGGCAAAGAGGAAGTCAAACTCTCACTCTTTGCAGATGATATGATACTGTATGTGGAAAACCCAAAAGACTCCACCCCAAAACTGCTAGAACTCATACAGGAATTCAGTAAAGTAGCAGGATATAAAATCAATGCACAGAAATCAGTGGCATTCCTATACACCAACAACAAGACAGAAGAGAGACAAATCAAGGAGTCGATCCCATTTACAATTGCACCCAAAACCATTAGATACCTAGGAATAAATCTAACCAAAGAGGCAAAGGATCTGTACTCAGAAAACTATAAAATACTCATGAAAGAAATCGAAGAAGACACAAAGAAATGGAAAAACGTTCCATGCTCATGGATTGGGAGAATCAACATTGTGAAGATGTCAATGCTACCTAGAGCAATCTACACATTCAATGCAATCCCCATCAAAATACCATCCACTTTTTTCAAAGAAATGGAACAAATAATCCTAAAATTTGTATGGAACCAGAAGAGACCCAGAATAGCCAGAGGAATACTGAAAAAGAAAAGCAAAGCTGGCGGCATCACAATTCCGGACTTCCAGCTCTATTACAAAGCTGTCATCATCAAGACAGTATGGTACTGGCACAAAAACAGACACATAGATCAATGGAACAGAATTGAGAGCCCAGAAATGGACCCTCAACTCTATGGTCAACTTATCTTTGACAAAGCAGGAAAGAATGTCCAATGGCAAAAAAACAGTCTCTTCAACAAATGGTGTTGGGAAAATTGGACAGCCATATGCAGAAGAATGAAACTGGACCATTTCCTTACACCACACACAAAAATAGACTCCAAATGGTTGAAAGACCTAAACGTGAGACAGGAGTCCATCAAAATCCTAAAGGAGAACACAGGTAGCAACCTTTTCGACCTTAGCCGCAGCAACTTCTTCCTAGAAACATCGCCAAAGGCACGGGAAGCCAGGGCAAAAATGAACTATTGGGATTTCATCAAGATAAAAAGCTTTTGCACAGCAAAAGAAACAGTCCACAAAACCAAAAGACAACCAACAGAATGGGAGAAAATATTTGCAAATGACATATCAGATAAAGGGCTAGTATCCAAAATCTATAAAGAACTTATCAAACTCAACACCCAAAGAACAAATAATCCAATCAAGAAATGGGCAGAAGACATGAACAGACATTTCTCCAAAGAAGACATCCAAATGGCCAACAGGCACATGAAAAAGTGCTCAACATCGCTCGGCATCAGGGAAATCCAAATCAAAACCTCAATGAGATACCACCTCACACCCGTTAGAATGGCTAAAATTAACAAGTCAGGGAACGACAGATGTTGGCGGGGATGTGGAGAAAGGGGAACCCTCCTACACTGTTGGTGGGAATGCAAGCTGGTGCAACCCCTCTGGAAAACAGTATGGAGGTTCCTCAAACAGTTGAAATTAGAGCTACCGTTCGATCCAGCAATTGCACTACTGGGTATTTACCACAAAGACACAAATGTAGGGACCCGAAGGGGTACGTGTACCCCAATGTTTATAGCGGCAATGTCCACCATAGCCAAACTGTGGAAAGAGCCAAGATGCCCATCGACAGATGAATGGATAAAGAAGATGTGGTATATATACACAATGGAATATTATGCAGCCATCAAAAGGAATGAGATCTTGCCATTTGCAACGACGTGGATGGAACTGGAGGGTGTTATGCTGAGTGAAATAAGTCAATCAGAGAAAGACATGTATCACATGACCTCACTGATATGAGGAATTCTTAATCTCAGGAAAGAAACTGAGTGTTACTGGAGTGGTTGGGGGGTGGGAGGGATGGGGTGGCTGGGTGATAGATATTGGGGAGGGTATGTGCTACGGTGAGCGCTGTGAATTGTGCAAGACTGTTGAATCACAGTTCTGTACTTCTGAAACAAATAACGCAACATATTTTAAGAAAAAAGAAAAAGAAGAAGATAACAGGAGAGGAAGAAAAGGGGAGTATGTCAGAGGGGGAGACGAACCATGAGAGATGATGGACTCTGAAAAACAAACTGAGGGTTCTAGAGGGGAGGGGGGTAGGGGGATGGGTTAGCCTGGTGATGGGTATTGAGGAGGGCACGTTCTGCATGGAGCACTGGGTGTTATGAACAAACAATGAATCATGGAACACTGCACCAAAAACTAATGATGTAATATATGGTGATTAACATAACAATAAAAAAATTTAAAAAAAAAAATAAATAAAAAGAAACATAATATCCTCTATAAAAAAAAAAAAAAAAAAAAAAAAAATACTGCATCAAAATCGTGTTCATCCTGATCACTGAGTTTTTTTGGTGCTCCCCTAAATGTTGCGCCCAAGATGAGTGTCTCACGTGCCATACTTCACTTCCAACACTGTTCAGAAAGGTTTTCTTTTTCCAACTACCATCTTTCTTTAAAAACCGAAGTTAATTTCCTCTGGATCTGGCTGTTGGGTGCTCAAATTCTATGAAATGCCTGTTCGGAGGCTAACTTGGTCTTACATGATACTGTCAGCTTTCTCTTCTCCAAGGTAAATTAACCCACTACATTTACCTTTTCTCTTTCCTTTTCTCTTCAATCCTCACTGCAGCCTCATTATGGAGCTCACTGTAAGAAGAATTTAAGTTATTTTTCAGTATGTTTAGAAGAGAAATAATTAAGAAAATCTGTCTTATATAGAGAAGATAAAAAGAAAAGTCATTTAAGATTCTCCACTATCCAGAAAAAAAATATTTTTAGCATTTTGGTATATTTATTTCCAACCCATTTTTAATGGTGTGTGTACCGTTCCATGTGTTTCCCTTCATTGTTTATTCCTTCTTCTTTTCTTTTCTTTTTATTTTTGAAAAATTATGGACTATCTATCTATCCACCTATCATATTTTTCCGTGTCAGAACATTAGATGTTTAATAGTTCCATAGTTCCCATCAGATGGATATGTTATAATTCGTTATTCCCTTACTTATTTACATTGCTTTTGGTATTCATTATTATAAATAATATCATATAAGCTTCTTACACATATATCTTGATACATCTCTCTGATTATTTCTTTAAAGGAAGTAATTGGCGGCAGAAGTATTAAGCCAAGGAGAATGGACACTCATGGTCACTAATATGCTAATTTTTCATTTACTTATCAAGGTAAACATACTAAAATTTTTCCGGTTTCCCCAATGTTTTCCAGTTTTTCCAGTTTTTTTTTTTTTCCCCAATGTAATCTCATTCCCAGAGTGAGGAAAATCCTTTAATTCTTTTCGATAAAAGCCGGGGGGAAAAAAAGTGTCTTCTTTCTCCCCTGTTTTGTAGCCATGATGCTTTTTCAGGCAGTTGTGGTAAAGGCAATTCACACCGGCCTTAAAAGGAGAAGATTGGATCTATGACTTACTAATTTTGGGCAAACCACCAAACCCTAGGTGTCTTAGATTCCCCATCTGCAAGATGAAGATAGTTATTGAACAGATGGGATTGATGTGCTGTTAAATAATACATATAAACACTCTTCATAAACCAAAAAGTGCCATAAGGAACTATTCTTTATGTTTATTATTATTATTATTATTATTATTATTAAACTGTTTTTTTAAATGAGAAGTTGTTGATCTCTAAAACTCCCCAGATAGCAAGGGAGGGTGTGCAAACTGGTTTTCCCAGAGGTACAGTATATTATTCTGAAGAAATTAGAAAAGAGAGCTCAGAGTTTAGTCATGAGTCAGACCACCTGTGAAAATTCACATCCAAGCACCAGCTGCAAAACACGAAAATACACACAGTGCAGGAGAACCAACACTTGGTAACTGACCTACACACAGAAGGTGCACATCGACAGGGCCTGGCTGGTCCTGAGAGGGCCCTCTGAGCAAGAGGAGGCTCCGTCAGTACGCAGGAAAGAGGGGGAATGTGTGTGGTTAAAAACTACATTCGGGAGGGCAGTCAGGTTTGAAGCAGTTGAATGATTTGTGAAAAGGGTTCACGAAAAGATGTAGACAGGTGGAACAGGGACAGAACAAAGACTCAGGTCCCCTCAGAGTGGAGTGTTGTCCCAGTTGGCAACTCGGAAGGTAAGATTTTTAAGAAGATGATCAAAATTGTGGCTTCAACAAAATGGAAGAGGTTGGCCACTTTGGTTTTAGTAAATAAAAATCTGAAACTGTCATTCATGAGAAAATTCTTTTCAAAATTATGCATTTTCTATTTCTTTAGCTCCAGTGGCCTCCCAACACCCACGTTCTGGCTCATGAGGGAACCGCTTCCAAACTAGCCCAGGTGGCCTTCCTGCTACACTGTCCCATCCGTTTCGTCCTCTGTGCTTTTATACAAAACTCTCTGTACATGCAATTGCTTCCTGATTATGTTTTCTGCCTTTTCCCTCCTGGGGCACAGGAGGACCCATGCACCCGACACACCTCCTGGAGCAGGTCCTTATTGCCCCTTCTCCTGGTCCTGAGCAGGCGTGGGGCACAGGCATGTTCTGACTCACTGACAGGCCTGAGTCTCCATCATATCGACCCAACAGTTCGTCCATGAAGAGCAGGAACCACACAGTGGTGAGTGAATTCATTCTCCAGGGGTTTTCCAGCTTCTGAGAACACAAGGTCATCCTCTTTGTGATATTTCTTACGTTGTACCTTTTAACTCTGGCTGGCAATGTCATCACTGTGACCGTTATCGGCTTTGCTCATCATCTCCACACACCCATGTACTTCTTCCTCAGTGTTCTCTCCACCTCCGAGACCGTGTACACACTGGTCATTGTACCGCAGATGCTCTGCAGCCTTACAGGTCTTAGCCAACCCATCTCCTTGGCTGACTGTGCCACCCAGATGTTCTTCTTCCTCACCTTGGCCATCGACAACTGCTTCCTGCTCACAGCCATGGGGTATGACCTCTACGTGGCCAAACTGCAACCCCTTGAGGTACACAGTCCTCATGAACAAGAGGGTGTGTGCCCTGCTTGTGTGGGGGGCTTTCAGCTTTGGGCTGTTTGTGGCCATAATTCAGATTTCCTCTGTGTTCAGGCTGCCCTTTTGTGACAGAGAAGTGGCCCATTATTTCTGTGACATCCGCCCAGTTATGAAACTCTCCTGTGCGGACAACACCTCTACCTGACATAACTAATTTTATCATCAGCTCGCTTGTTATCATGATGCCCATGGGGCTGGTCTTCATCTCCTACGTCCTCATCGTCTCCACCATCCTCAAGATCAGCTCTGCCCAGGGCCGGAAGAAGGCCTTCGCCACCTGCGCCTCCCACCTCACGGTGGTCGTGGTCCACTATGGCTGTGCCTCCATTGCCTACCTCAAGCCCAAGTCCGAAAATACCAGGGATCAGGATCAGCTGATCTCGGTGGCCTACACCGTCATCACCCCCCTGCTGAACCCTGTGGTGTACACCCCGAGGAACAAGGAGGTCAAGGATGCTCTTCACCGTGCTATTAGCAAAAATCCTCTTGCCTTGGATCTATGGTAGTTTGACACATAGCCTGTCATCTTCTGGGTATTTCATAATCTCAAAAAAAAAATTTGTTTTTTGATCCTGTCATTCATTCTCTACCCAGAAAGAGTTGCAGAATGTGGTGGTAAGGCTGCAGGGAGGAGCCCAGAGTTTCCCTGACTGGAAGCTCATTTTCATCATCATGCTCACATGCCTTCTACTAATCTCAGAGGTTAGCACCAGAGGAGGTGTCAGGTGCTGCTCGGAAGGTGGAGAGCTGGTAGGGAATAACAAGCAAGAGGGTGGCTGATTGTTATCAGTTTTTGGTGGCGGGAACCTGGGCTGTATGACACCTGTTTGAAGGGAGGAGTTGAAAGAGCAACCTGAGTGTCAGGTAGATCCTGAGCTCTGAAATGTAAAGAGAGCATGGCTGGTGCACAGGATGTCCTGGAAACACAGTGAGAACTACCTTCCTACTTATCATTACTTTCTCCTTTGGGCAGTGACAAGAGTAACAGACCCTGACATTCCAGAAGAAATATTCTCTGCTTTAACATTCTCACCTGCCTTGGAGACCCATGAATTTTTTTTTTCCAATTTTATTGAAGCTCACATTAGAACTGTTTCCTTGGTGAGTCTCATATATTCACGTTAGTAACTTGTCACATCCGGCAGCTGCATTTCCCTGCAGTTAGAGATGCTCTCTGTGGGGGTAACGCATGAGCTGTGCTGCATTCACGAGCGTGGGGATATCTGAAGACCTTTTCTGAAATTAAATTTATTAACCCCACCTCCCACCTAACTCTGGCTGTCTCAGATCTGGATAATTAGCGCATGTGGAGCCTGAGCAGAGACACGTGTCTTGCCTTCACGCTCTTCATTTCTGCATTGCTGAACTCATTTTCTGTCAACAGTTGGGTGCCTACTTTAAACTCTAAGTTTGAACACTTGTCTAAACGCAGGCCGGGGTGTCTCCCAGTTCCTATTGCTGTTGCCTTCTGCAGGGGGGAGATTGCATTGATTTGTGAGAAAGGTGGAAGTTTTTAGGGTTATTTGGCCTGGAGTGAAAAAGAGACAGAGCTTGTCAAATGTCTTCCAGTCTGTAAAAAGGTGATGTTAAAAAGATAATAATCCAAATTTCCCACCCACCACCCTCTTCCGCTCAAGGACAGTCCAAGTACCCCCATTGAAGGTGCAGTGAGAGTGCCTGTCGGACAAGCGACTTGGGGTCCCTAATGGTAGAGGGGCCAAGAAGAGAAACTTTCATGTTTATGCAGCATTACCTGAAAGAATAAAAGCTTTGCTTCCTCACAGCAGCTGCCTCATTGTTGCCCTTATCTGGGTTCCGTGAGAGCACCTCAGAATCCTTTCTGAGCCTGGTTCAAGGGAAACACTCTCCTAGGCCTGCATCTCGGAAAACCCCAAAGGAGATCCTCTCTTTGGGGGTCCGGCTCATTGTAGCAGCCCGTTCCTGAAAGCCTCTCCCAGCGTCAACCCATTTTGTAGATTGCTGAATTTTTGCACACAGAACCCCCATGGGATTTCTCACAGCTGCCCAGGGCTTTATAGGATTGGCGCTCATACTGAAAATAGTGTGTTCCCCTGAGTTCCTATAGTTTGATGCTGCAGAAGATGATGGTGTAATTTTCCCAAAGTAATATTTGCAACAGTAAAGATTGTGTGTTAAAGGTCCACCCATCCTTTGTCTTTTTTAAAATATAGATTATACCATCATAACGAGCCAGAAAAAAAAATTAAACCAATGCATTTAATTTCAAAGAGAGTGTGTGTGACTAATTCTCACTCAACATAAATCATGTCTGAACAGATGACGCTCAAGCCCACACCTTGGGCTTGGTCACTGCATAGCCATTATCTTTCTAAGTCAGGGCCTGCCAGTTGAGGGGTTTGCTACTGTGACATGGGGCACACATCTCCTTTTGGGAGAACATGTAATCCCGCAAGGACACATCCCATATCTCCCCAACAAAGGATTGCTACTCTTGTCCCAGAATATTCTTTGCCTCTGTCCCCCACACAGTACCCCTTGCTCACGCCCATCCTCCCCATGGTCTTTCCATCCTCCCGGAGCTGACTCCTGGCACAGACATGGAATTGGGCATAAGGAGACGGGGGCTCTTGCCAGTGACCCTAGCATTCCCAGTGGACCCCATGTGCTCACTTGCTTTGTTGACATAGAGAAGCCGCTCACTGTCCTTGGACTGGGTGCTGTGGGGGGAAAGGCTGTAAGGGCAGGTGAGGCCTGTAGAGTCCTTCAGTGGCCTCTTCACCCTGGGGATCAGGACTCCCCTTCACGGGGGATCAGAGGCTGCCTCCAAACAGGGTGTGTGTGTATATATATATATATATATATATGCATATAACACACTGGAGCTCACAGGCTGCCTGTGAGCACATTATCTCAGTCATTACCTAAGAAATGTTGTGGTAAAGTGCAGGCTTTGGTCCAGTTGTCCTTAGAAGAGGAAGTAAAGACGTCCTACATCACCCTCCACTTGCATCTTCTCTGCAGATTTCATCGTGCAGACAGCAAACACCGCCATGGGGCATGAAACACCGCTGACTCATTCAGTGTGACTGATAACCCATGGAGTGCCCCCACTTCCCCCACCGCTGATCACACTCAGATATCTCACATGGGACGCTAGTGGTTGTGGTTCGAGGGCCTTATCGTGACTCTTCTAGAAGCATGGCTTGTCTGTGCTGGACCATCGCTCAGAGCCAGTGGACGCCTGAGGAGCAGAAGTGTGCCTGCCGTGCCCCCCCACCCCCCCTTTGTGCAGCTCTTGTGTTCAGGGCCACATTCCTACTGCTTACTTCCCCATGGCTGCAACATCCGCATCATGGCGTTACTTATCATCGACTTATTTCCTCTTAAGACCCCTGGGAGAGGCAGGCTTAACCATCATAAAATCAACTGTTTTTCTCTTGCTTAGGGAAGCAGATTTAACAAATATTATGGTCTGGAAGTAAATTAGGGAATAATGAATAACTTAATCAAGGGAGACACAGCCTAGAAACACTGCGAAGTCCCGAACTGAGTTAGTTTTGCTTCATAGTAGGAAATGGGAAAACAGCATGAACTCTTCTTTCCTCGGATACAAGCGTTTCTTAAAATGTTCACCCTAGACAAAGATTGAGAGAGAGGGAGAGCACCTGTGTGGGGGGAGGAGGAAGGAGGGAGAGAGCCCGTGCTTTAGTCAGTCCTGTAGGAACTAGGAGGATGAGGCAGTCCCTCTGGTCTCATTATCTCCCTGTGTGTGATTTATGAACTTGTTAGTGTACAAACCTGGGGCAAAACAGTGTGGTTAGCCCGAGAGTGGCATTTTGAATATTCGATTACTGGTAGTGACATGATAGAGAAAGGGGGTGTCTCAAACCTGAGAAGATGAGGCTGTGCTTAGTGGCAGGAATAGGGAAAAAAAAAAGGTTGACAGAATATTAATGCTTTGTTTTTGCTGCTAATAAAAACTAACTTTCTATAACATTTACACATCACAAAGTGCATTTTCCCTTTAACTGATCTCGCCCAATCTTCAAAGCAACTCTTGCAAGATTGATGTCATTTTTATCCCTATTTCATAGATGAAGAAACTGAGGATCAGGGTCCACTGAGCATTACAAACGTAATGCAATTTGGGAGAAACCAGCTCTCTGATTAAAGTCCGAGATCCTTGTAAGTTTTCGTATTTCCTCCCCTGCGACCCAGACTGAAGGATTGGAAGGGTCAGAGAGGGGACACCCCAACCCTGCAGGACCTTCTCTTTTACTAGTGAAGGCTGCCTGCCCCTTCTCGTACCCCCACCGCAGGTGAGAGAGAATGGTGTTCCCATGGAGGAAACAAACCACTCTCCTTTCTCTGTCCTGGGGCTTTTTCGAGCCAAGCATATCCTTACTCAGCAGCGTCTGTGGCTGTTTTAAAAAGATGTCCAAAAAATAACTCTACTCTCCTTGATTGTGGGTCAACTCACTTCTACTGAGTAGAATACAGCCAAACTGAGGTGTGTGGTTTCCAAGATTAGAGTGGGGGAAGACAGACTTCTGTGCTAGGCAGGATCGAGGCAGGGATCAGTGTTGGAGATGCCTGCCATGCTGGGGGCTGCTCTGTAGGAAGGCCCACATA
Source organism: Zalophus californianus (assembly GCF_009762305.2). Lineage (NCBI taxonomy): Eukaryota > Metazoa > Chordata > Mammalia > Carnivora > Otariidae > Zalophus > Zalophus californianus. The sequence goes on along the minus strand of NC_045604.1, from coordinate 4,090,230 downwards.
GCAAGGAACCAGGGGGAGCTCTGCCAGTAGCCAGTGAGGATCTGTGGCCCCCAACCCAACAGCCAGCCCAGAACAGATCCTGACAGTGGCTACGCAGGCCAGCATGGAAGCAGGTCCTGTCCTGGTCAAGGCTGAGATGAGACAACAGTCCTGGTGGATGGACTGCAATTCAGTCGTCCAGCTAAGCTCCTTCTGGTTTCTGACCCCCACAAAGGATAATAAGTGTCTGTGTTTGAAGCTGTTAAGGTTTGAGGTGCATGGCACATAACAGCGGGTAACTTAGGCGGCGTCCTTCTTCCGCGTCTTTCTTAAAACAGCAACAACACAGGTGCTGTGCCCCTGCTCCCCCAGGGACATGGAGAAACGTCTTCCCAGCAAGACTTAGCACCCACCCAACAGTGTCACACTGCCCGAGAGGACTGCCAGAGCTCCAGCCTGCTCTCCGTGGTCTCAGGCAGGGCAAGGCATAGCACCACCTGCAGCAGCGTGGAGATCTAGCTCTTGTGGTCTTGATGAGGAAGTGGCCCAGTTGTCGATAACGAGCTCCTGGATATTGGGTTAACGGATGAAGCCCTTCACCTGGAATCAGGACATCAGCTAGGAAATTAGGAGCTCAGAGAAGGTATCTGTGAAGATGGATAGACTGAGCCCATCTCAAGAGGACGTGAAATAGTGCTTGATACTGAGAACAAGCCAGCTACATTGGCCTAAATCTGTGATTTATAAACTTGACTATAAGCATTTCATCCTGGGGTTTGTTTCTCTGTCTCCAATAAAAACTGTATCAGTTCCCTGTTTTGTTTTTTAGGTATCATACATTATGAGTGAGACTTTAAAATCCAAGAACATATGGGTCAGGTATGGTTTCCCCCACAGCGTGATCTCCAGCATCTATCTCTGTGATTAATTCATAATAAGAGCCATACAAGTACTTAGAGCATGGACTAATCTTGGTGTTTCCTGGTCGGTGAGAAGAATGGAAGCAAGTTGTCTGAGATAAGGCTCCCAGTTGCAAACAAAAGCCACCATATTGAGTTGTGGCTGTCCACCTCTACTTAACTATTCTGTGCAATAAACCACCCAAAACTCAGTTTGTGAAACAATAAACATTTATTTAGTACATCAATCTGTGGGTAGGTGATTTGGGTTTAGGGATTTTTTTTTTTAATCTCAACTAGGTGCTTAATAGCAAGTCAGCTACTTTTGAGGCAATAATATCATCTGGGCCAGAAATGGGGTGATGGGAATTAACACATTATTAAATCCTTGTCTTGTTTGTATAATTTTAGGTTGGTCTAAATCAATCTTGATTTCTCACTTTTGATTCTAAAACTCCTTTCATTGTGATATATAACATCAAAAATTCCCTAAGTGAGTCTTAAAATAATTTTTCACAGCATATTTTTGCATAATATTAAATAAACAAGTTATTTTCCATAACATATGTTACTTTAGATCAATATATTACAACTAAAGCTTACACTGTAAGTTCATTTTATCAGTCTTTAATATCCATTAATATATATCTAAAAAAAATCTGACTTATCTACATTTAATAAGTGCTCCATATTATTGAATTAACTTTAAAATTATTATGAAAGAAAGAACATAATTTATGGACAGATTCACAATATTTTATATACTACATTTCATTCAGGGATAAAAATAGATGCATTAAAATGAACATTGAAATTTAACTACTTTTTGCTACATCAGAAATATACAAAAAATCCTTTGAATGTTTGATTTATGTTTCTGAGGTTTAGAGCCTAAGAAAACCCCACACATTGTATGTTAAATAATATTCATGCTTAGTTTCCAAGTACTTACATTCCAAGTGTTTATTTAAGTGCTGAAGATATCTTGATGTGCTATAGAATAATTTATTAGATTGGGATCTCTGGCAATTGATATGGATAAATATCAAAAATAGAATACATATGTATATTTGGGATAAGACCATATATTTATACATATAGACATATGTGCTAATGAGTAAATGTGCAGAGGATTAGCTCTCACTCAACACACTGGTTATCTCTGAGGAAGAAGAAGGGAGGGGAAGGGACGGAGTGAGCTCCTGATTTTATCCTCAAGTGTTTTTACCTTAAAAAAAAAAGATAGGAAACAATTATGACAAATATGGCATAGTGAATACATGGTACTTGATTTGTAATTTTATAACTTTTCTCCACCTTTTTTGTAAATTTTAAACTTTTCACAATTATTTTTATTTTTAAAGAATCTTCGGGTGAATTCTGAGTGATCATTTTTATGTTCTTCATTAACATATTCTATTTCAACGTGAATGTTCCTCATGATCCATAACTTTAACCAATGATTCATTGTGGATATAAATGAAACAAATGTATAATCGAGGGGGAAAAAAAAGCCACTGTAAAATGGTGTAACGGTCAAAACCACCAGCTCGCCTTGCAGTGATAAACTCTCAAGAGTGGTTGAGTTACGAGCAGGCATTTCTGATCTCCACTAACCACCGGACCTGCTCACCTGATTCCCACTGGGAGGTGTCCAGCAGGCTCCTCTTGAAAGAAACAAGACCAGGAAATGGAGGGCCTCCCCCCTGGCTTCCATTTTGAAGCCCACAGCTGACCTCCGTGGTGAATGATGTCAGTTGTCTATAAGATACCAGTCTTTCATATTTCCGCGTTGAACCAAGACCTGGACACACAGATCATAATGTCAAAGAGGCTGTATCCTCATGGTCAGACAGCCTGTCTCCTTGGGTGACGTGCTCAGGCTTCTTCAGGGGAAAACAGGAAAAGGGGAGTTATAGGAGATGGGGCCATCACACCTGCAAGAAGTGACCAAGGAGTAAAAGAGCATTTGCCTCCCTCTCTGTGCTTATTTGTCATCTGAATTTGATTCCTGTCAGCTAGAAAAAAAAGACCCTGTCCTTGAAAGAAGAGGGCCAGAGGCCTGGTGGTGTGCGTCTTCCCCTTGCTCAGACCCTTGCGGCCTTTGAGTGTCTCCTCAGTCTTCACAGAGGACGGAGGTGCGGTCAGGTAGGTACTGAGTCCACTTGGGTGGAAGCTCCCAAGCTAGAAAAGCAGGGAGACAGAGAGGTTTTTTGTGTGTTTGCTTGTTGTTTGTCAATGGGGGTAGAGAGGTGGGGCTGGAGCCAGAAGAGGTGGCAGATAAATGGGAGAACTGATTTTCAGAGCACCAGGGACCCTTAGGGCCAGAGAGAGGAGAGTCGGTGTGGCTGCCAGATGGGAACACCATTACCTTTGGTTCAAGAGAAGGTCTGGGGCCTTGTTGGTTCACAAGCCAGTTTCCTGTACACGGGGGTGGGGGGGGGGATAGGTGGGGGGGGTGGGCACTAAAGACAAAGAGGTAGTCCACTCCAAATCGGTAGGTGGCAATTTTCTTACGGGAACAAGGGAGCTTATCCAGGGGGCTTGACTGGGGTGGCAGCAAGATGAATAGATCTCTGCACCAGCCCACCAGAATCTGAAAAGTTTACATAGATTAACTGCGTTCAGCCTCCTGTACCCTCCAGAGGCTCTCAAAGCCATATCTGTCTCAAGGCTGTGTCCTTGGAACAGCTCCCACTGTGCAAGTTACCCCATCCCCCCACCCACCTCCCTTTCTGCAACCCTCAGGTTGTTTCCCAGAGTCAGGAGTCTCATATGGTTTGTCTCCCTCTCTTATTTCTTCCCCTTCAGTTTTCCCTCCCTTCCTCTGTGGTCCTCCCTGCTATTCCTTACGTTCCACAGATGAGTGAAACCATATGATAATTGTCTTTCTCTGCTTGACTTATTTCACTTAGCATCATCTCCTCCAGTCCCATCCATGTGGATGCAAATGGTGGGTATTCATCCTTTCTGATGGCTGAGTAATATTCCATTGTAGATATGGACCACATCTTCTTTATCCATTCATCTGCTGATGGATATCTGGGCTCTTTCCATAGTTAGGCTATCTGCTGCTATGAACATTAGGGTGCATATGGTCCTTCTTTTCACTACTCTGTATCTTTGAAGTAAATTCCCAGTAGTGCAATTGTTGGGTTGTGGGGTAGCTCCATTTTTAACATCTTGAGGAAACTCCATACTGTTTTCCAGAGTGGCTGCACCAACTTGCATTCCCACCAACAGTGTAGGAGGGTTCCCCTTTCTCTGCATCCTTGCCAACATTTGTTGTTTCTTGCCTTGTCAATTTTTGCCATTCTAACTGGTATAAGGTGGTATCTCATTGTGGTTTTGATTTGTATTTCTCTGATGGCAAGTGATGTGTAGTATTTTTTCATGTGTCTGTTAGCCATTTGTACGTCTTCTTTGGAGAAGTGTTTGTTCATGTCTTCTGCCCATTTCTTTTGACTGAATTATTTGTCTTTTGGGTGCTGAGTTTGAGAAGTTCTTTATAGATCTTAGATACCAGCCCTTTATCTGACATGTCATTTGCAAATATCTTCTGCCATTCCATAGGTTACCTTTTTTTAAATTATTTTATTTTATTTATTGTGTTATGTTAATCACCATACATTACATCATTAGTTCTTTTATGTAGTGTTCCATGATTCATTGTTTGCGTGTAACACCCAATGCTCCTTTCAGTATGTGCCCTCTTTAATACCCATCACCAGGCTAACCCATCCCCCCAGCCCCCTCCCCTCTAGAACCCTCAGTTTGTTTCTCAGTGTCCATAGTCTCTCGTGGTTCATCTCCCCCTCCGATTTCCCCCCCCTTCATTTTTCCCTTCCTGCTATCTTTTCTCCTTTTTTTTTTTTTTAACATATAATGTATTATTTGTTTCAGAGGTACAGGTCTGTGATTCAGCAGTCTTACACAATTCACAGCACTCACCATAGCACACACCTTCCCCAATGTCTATCACCCAGCCACCCCATCCCTCCCACCCCCCACCACTCCGGCAACCCTCAGTTTGTTTCCTGAGATTAAGAATTCCTCATATCATAGGTTACCTTTTAGTTTGGTTGATTGTTTCCTTTGCTGTGCAAAAGCTTTTTATCTTGATGAAGTCCCAATAGTTCATTTTTGCTTTTGTTTCTCTTGCCTTTAGAGATGTGTCTTGCATGACGTTGCTGTATCCAAGGTTGAAGAGGTTGCTGCCTGTGTTCTCCTCTAGGATATTGATGGACTCCTGTCTCACATTTAGGTCTTTCATCTATTTTGAGTTTATTTTTGTGTATGGTGTAAGAGAATGGTTCAATTTCATTCTTCTGCATGTGGCTGTCCAATTTTCCCAGCAACATTTATTGAAGAGACTGTCTTTTTTCCATTGGACATTCTTTCCTGCGTTGTCAAAGATTAGTTGGCCATAGAGTTGAGGGTCCATTTCTGGGCTCTCTATTCGGTTCCATTGATCTATGTGTCTGTTTTTGTGCCAGGACCGTACTGTCTTGATGCTTACAGCTTTGTAATAGAGCTTGAAGTCAGGCATTGTGATGCCCCCAGCTTTGGTTTCCTTTTTCAACATTTCCCTGGTGATTCAGGGTCTTTTCTGGTTCCATACAAATTTTAGGATTGTTTGTTCCAGCTCTGTGAAAATGATGGTATTTTGATGGGGATTGCATTGAATGTGTAGATTGTTCTGGGCAGCATAGAGATTTTCACAATGTTTATTCTTCCAATCCATGAGCATGGGACATTTTTCCATCTCTTTGTGTCTTCCTCAGTTTCTTTCATAAGTGTCCTAGAGCTTTCTGAGTACCGATCCTCTGCCTCTTTGGTTAGGTTCATTCCTAGGTATCTTATGGTTTTGGGTGCAATTGTAAATGGGATCAACTCCTTAATTTCTCTTTCTTCTGTCTCATTGTTAGTGTATAGAAATGCAACTGATTTCTGTCCATTGATTTTATATCCTGCCACTTTGCTGAATTCCTGTACGAGTTCTGGCAATTTCGTGGGGGGGGGAGTCTTTTGGGTTTTCCACATAGAGTATCATGTCATCTGCAAAGAGTGAGCGTTTGACTTCTTCTTTGCCGAATTGGATGCATTTTATTTCTTTTTGTTGTCTGATGGCTGAGTCTAAGACTTCTAGTACTATGTTGAACAATAGTGGTGAGAGTGGGCATCCCTGTCATGTTCCTGATCTTAAGGGAAAAGCTCTCAGTTTTTCCCCACTGATAATGAGAATGATATTCACGGTGGGCTTTTCATAGATGGTTTTTATGTTATCGAGGTATGTTCCCTCTATCTCTACACATTGAAGAGTTTTAATCAAGAAAGAATGCTGTATTTTGTCAAATGCTTTTTCTGCATCAATTGGGGGGATCATATGATTCTTTTCTTTTATTAATGTGCTCTATCACGTTGATTTATTTCCAAATGTTGAACCACCCTTGCATCCCAGGAATAAATCCCACCTGATTGTGGTGAATAATCCTTTTAATGTACTGTTGGATCTCATTGGCTAGGATCTTGGTGAATATTTTGGCATCCATGTTCATCAGGGATATTGGTCTGTAATTTTCCTTTTTGGTGGGGTCTCTGTCTGGTTTTGGGATCAAGGTAATGCTGGCCTCATAGAACGAGTTTGGAAGTTTTCCTTCCATTTCTATTTTTTGAAACAGCTTCAGTAAATTGGTATTATTTCTTCTTTAAATGTTTGGTAGACTTCCCCTGGGAAGCCATCTGGCCCTGGACTCTTATTTTTTGGGAGGTTTTTGATTACTGCTTCAATTTCCTTGCTGGTTATTAGTCTGTTCAGATTGTCTATTCCTTCCTGTTTCAGTCTTGGTAGTTGATAAGTTTCCAGGAATGCATCCAGTTCTTTCAGATTGCTTAATGTGTTGGCATATAGTTGCTGATAATAATTTCAAACAACTGTTTCTATTTCCTAGGTATTAGTCATGATCTCTCTCCTTTCATTCATGATTTTATTAATTTGGGTGCTTTCTCTTTTCTTTTGGATAACTCTGGCCAGAGGGTTATCTATCTTATTAATTCTTTCAAAGAACCAGCTTCTAGTTTTCTACTTCTTACTCAAAGAGGAGCTATAATAGAGACTCAGGAAAATCAAGACATTGTCCAAAAGAAAGAATTAACACCACATTTGTTTATCATCAGCCAAATCCAAATCTACATGGAAAAGTCTCTGATTCTGAGGGGGATGTTGAGGCCCAGGGACCAGGTATGAGGAAAGGAGATAAATGGGGTAACACAACCTTTGTTCACTACTCTCAATACACTAACTTATTTTTCCCCCTGGAATTGAGTTGATGAACCAAACAAGTGAGTTAGGGGAACAGCTTAACTTATGAGATCTTTAATTCCTCTATCACATATAAATAATATAAGCTATATTTGGAAGTCCTATGTAAATTCCAGCAAGCTGTATGTGGAAATAGAACATGCCCACAGGAAGTTGGTTTTTATTTCAATTTTTATGTCAACTCTCATCTTGTTTACATGTCCTGATTCTAGAGAAATCCTCCCCACCAACCTCACCTGTGGTTGAAGTCTGTTGTTCTACAGCACCTGGACCAAGACAATAGGCTCTTCTATAGCCACATAAAATTGGGGAGCATAATCTCTCAACTGGACAAAGAGAGGGTATTGTCTGGCTACTCTGAGCCTCTCTGGCCTCAGTCCATTTGCACCATCTGGAGTCAGCCTCTGGCACCATGGAACTCCTGAGTAGGAGAGAAACCCCAAGTAAGAAAGAGATACTCAGTTGGATGGAGAGAAAGATCACCCTGAAACAGGAGCAGGATTCCTTAGGGGGCAGATTTCATATAGCTAGCCCTTTGATGGGGAGATTTGGGATTAGTCCTATAGGACTGCATGCTCTTCTCAGAGAAGATATGTACCACCTATTGTAATGACATCATCCTAACCTGGCAGGTTCTGAGGTTTCCTTTTCATTCTTATAACTTTTTGTTTTGACATAATTTTGGACCACAGAAAAGTTGCAGGAATAGTACAAAAAAATTTCCATATACTTAAATTATTGTGGTAAAATATGCCTGTATAAAATTTACCATTGTGACCATTTTTAGGTGTACATCAGAGGTATTAAGTACATTCACAATGTTGTATAATCCTCTCATCACTATGCATTTCCAGTCTTTTCATCATTCCAAACAGAAACTCTGTTCCCATTAAACAATAACTCTCTATTTCCACCTCCTCCCCAGCCCCTGGTAACCTCTATTTGCTTTCTATCTCTATAAATTTACCTATTATAAGTACCTCATATAAGTGTAATCATATAATATGCATCCTTTTGTGTCTAGCTTACTTCACTTGGCACGACGTTTTAAAGGTTTATCCATGTAGCATGGATCAGAATTTCACTTCTTTTTAAGGATGAGTAATGTTCCATTGTATGTATATGCCACCTTTTGTTTATCCATTCGCCTGATAATAAACATTTGGGTTGTTTCCACCTTTTGGCTGTTGACTCTGTTATGACCATTGGTGTACAGGTATCTGTGTGGGTTTCTGTTTTCAATCTTTTGGGTATGTGCTTAGGAGTGGAATTTCTGGATCATTCAATAATTCTGTGTTTAACTTTGTGAGGAGCCACTGAACTGTCTTCTACAGTTGCTGGAGCATTTTACATTCCCACCAGCAATAAACAAGGGCTCCAGTTTCTCCACATCCTCACCAACGCTTGTTACTTTTCATTTTTAAAAATTATTAATAGCCATCCTAATGGGTGTGAGCTGGTATCTCACTGGTTTTGATTTGTATCTCCGATGGTTATCTAGTAATATTGAGCATCTTTTTGTGTACTTATACTGGCCATTTATTTATCTTCTTCAGAGAGATGCCTTCAAATTCTTCACCTAGTTATGAATATGATTTTCCTTTTTTTTCCTAATTGTAGAAATTTTTGATATGTTCTGGATATCAATTCCGAATCAGATACATGATTTGCAAGTATGTTCTCCCATTCTGTAGGTTGTCTTTTCACTTTCTTGATACTGTCCTTTGATGCCCTAAGTTTTTAATTTTTTATCTTTTTTAAATTTTTTATTGTTATGTTAATCACCATACATTACATCATTAGTTTTTGATGTAGTGTTCCATGATTCATTGTTTGTGCATAACACCCAGTGCTCCATGCAGAATGTGCCCTCTTTAACACCCATCACCAGGCTAACCCATCCCCCCACCTCCCTCCCCTCTAGAACCCTCAGTTTGTTTTTCAGAGTCCATTGTCTCTCATGGTTCGTCTCCCCCTCCGACTTACTCCCCTTCATTCTTCCCCTCCTGCTATCTTCTTCTTCTTTTTTTTTTCTTAACATATATTGCATTATTTCTTTCAGAAGTACAGATCTGTGATTCAGCAGTCTTGCACAATTCACAGCGCTCACCATAGCACATACCCTCCCCAATGTCTATCACCCAGCCACCCCGTCCCTCCCACCCCCCACCACTCCAGCAACCCTCAGTTTGTTTTCTGAGATTAAGAATTCTTCATATCAGTGAGGTCATATGATACATGTCTTTCTCTGATTGACTTATTTCACTCAGCATAACACCCTCCAGTTCCATCCATGTCGTTGCAAATGGCAAGATCTCATTCCTTTTGATGGCTGCATAATATTCCATTGTGTATATATGCCACTTATTCTTTATCCATTCATCTGTCAATGGACATTGTGGCTCTTTCCACACTTTGGCTATTGTGGACATTGCTGCTATAAACATTGGGGTGCACGTACCCCTTCGGATCCCTACATTTGTATCTTTGTGGTAAATACCCAGTAGTGCAATTGCTGGATCGTATGGTAGCTCTATTTTCAACTGTTTGAGGAATCTCCAAACTGTTTTCCAGAGTGGTTGTACCAGCTTGCATTCCCACCAACAGTGTAGGAGGGGTCTCCTTTCTCCACATCCCCGCCAACATCTGTCGATTCCTGGCTTGTTAATTTTAGCCATTCTGACCGGTGTGAGGTGGTATCTCATTGAGGTTTTCATTTGGATTTCCCTGATGCCGAGCGACGTTGAGCACTTTTTCATGTGTCTGGTGGCCATTTGGATGTCTTCTTTGGAAAAAGGTGTGTTCATGTCTTCTGCCCATTTCTTGCTTGGATTATTTGTTCTTTGGGTGTTGAGTTTGATAAGTTCTTTATAGATTTTGGATACTGGCCCTTTATCTGATATGTCATTTGCAAATATCTTCTCCCATTCTGTTGGTTGTCTTTTGGTTTTGTGGACTGTTTCTTTTGCTGTGCAAAAGCTTTTTATCTTGATGAAATCCCAATAGTTCATTTTTGCCCTGGCTTCCCTTGCCTCTGGCAATGTTTCTAGGAAGAAGTTGCTGTGGCTGAGGTCGAAGAGGTTGCTACCTGTGTTCTTCTTTAGGATTCTGATGGGCTCCTGTCTCACGTTTAGGTCTCTCAACCATTTGGAGTCTATTTTTGTGTGTGGTGTAAGGAAATGGTCCAGTTTCATTCTTCTGCATGTGGCTGTCCAATTTTCCCAACACCATTTGTTGAAGAGACTGTCTTTTTTCCATTGGACATTCTTTCCTGCTTTGTTGAAGATTAGTTGACCATAGAGTTGAGGGTCCATTTCTGGGCTCTCTATTCAGTTCCATCGATCTATGTATCTGTTTTTGTGCCAGTACCATACTGTCTTGATGATGACAGCTTTGTAATAGAGCTGGAAGTCTGGAATTGTGATGCCGCCAGCTTTGCTTTTCTTTTTCAATATTCCTCTGGCTATTCGGGGTCTCTTCTGGTTCCATACAAATTTTAGGATTATTTGTTCCATTTCTTTGAAAAAAGGGGATGGTATTTTGACGGGGATTGCATTGAATGTGTAGATTGCTCTAGGTAGCATTGACATCTTCACAATGTTGGTTCTTCCAATCCATGAGCATGGAATGTTTTTCCATTTCTTTGTGTCTTCCTCAATTTCCTTCATGAGTATTTTATAGTTTTCTGAGTACAGAGCTTTTGCCTCTTTGGTTAAATAGATTCCTAGGTATCTTATGGTTTTGGGTGCAATTGTAAATGGGATCGACTCCTTGATTTGTCTCTCTTCTGTATTGTTGTTGGTGTATAGGAATGCCACTGATTTCTGTACATTGATTTTATATCCTGCTACTTTACTGAATTCCTGTATGAGTTCTAGCAGTTTTGGGGTGGAGTCTTTTGGGTTTTCCACATACAGTATCATATCATCTGCAAAGAGTGAGAGTTTGACTTCCTCTTTGCCGATTTGGATGCCTTGGATTTCTTTTTGTTGTCTGATTGCTGTGGCTAGGACTTCTAATACTATGTTGAATAGCAGTGGTGAGAGTGGACATCCCTGCCGTGTTCCTGACCTTAGGGAAAAAGCTCTCAGCTTTTCCCCATTGAGAATGATATTCGCTGTAGGTTTTTCATAGATGGCTTTTATGATACTGAGGTACGTACCCTCTATCCCTATACTCTGAAGAGTTTTGATCAAGAAAGGATGCTGTATTTGTCAAATGCTTTTTCTGCATCTATTGAGAGGATCATATGATTCTTGTTCTTTCTTTTGTTAACGTATTGTATCACGTTGATTGATTTGCGGATGGTGACCAGCCTTTCAGCCCAGGGATAAATCCCACTTGGTCATGGTGAATAATCCTTTTAATGTACTGTTGGATCCTATTGGCTAGTATTTTGGTGAGAATTTTTGCATCCATGTTCATCAAGGATATCGGTCTGTAATTCTCCTTTTAGATGGGGTCTTTGTCTGGTTTGGGGATCAAGGTAATGGTGGCCTCATAAAATGAGTTTGGAAGTTTTCCTTCCATTTCTATTTTTTGGAAGAGTTTCAGGAGAATAGGTATTAATTCTTCTTTAAATGTCTGATAGAATTCCCCTGGGAAGCCATCTGGCCCTGGGCTTTTGTTTCTTGGGAGATTTTTGATGACTGCTTCAATTTCCTTAGTGGCTATAGGTCTGTTCAGGTTTTCTATTTCTTCCTGGTTCAGTTTTGGTAGTTGATACATCTCTAGCAATGCACCCATTTCTTCCAGGTTATCTAATTTGCTGGCTCATAATATGTTCTTATAATTGTTTGTATTTCTTTGGTGTTGGTTGTGATCTCTCCTCTTTCATTCATGATTTTGTTGATTTGGGTCATTTCTCTTTTCGTTTTGATCAGTCTGGCCAGGGGTTTATCAATCTTGTTAATTCTTTCAAAGAACCAGCTCCTAGTTTCGTTCATCTGTTCTACTGTTCTTTTGGTTTCTATTTCATGGATTTCTGCTCTGATCTTTATTATTTCTCTTCTCCTGCTGGGTTTAGGCTTTATTTGCTGTTTTTTCTCTAGCTCCTTTAGGTGTAGGGTTAGGTTGTGTATTTGAGACCTTTCTTGTTTCTTGAGAAAGGCTTGTATTGCTATATACTTTCCTCTCAGGACTGCCTTTGCTGTATCCCAAAGATTTTGAACAGTTGTGTTTTCATTTTCATTGGTTTCCATGAATTTTTTAAATTCTTCTTTAATTTCCTGGTTGACCCATTCATTCTTTAGTAGGATGCTCTTTAGCCTCCATGTATTTGAGTTCTTTCCAACTTTCCTCTTGTGATTGAGTTCTAGTTTCAAGCATTGTGGTCTGAAACTATGCAGGGAATGATCCCAATCTTCTGGTACCGGTTGAGACCTGATTTGTGACCTAGGATGTGATCAATTCTGGAGAATGTTCCATGGGCACTAGAGAAGAATGTGTATTCCGTTGCTTTGGGATGGAATGTTCTGAATATGTCTGTGAAGTCCATTGGGTCCAGTGTGTCATTTAAAGTCTTTATTTCCTTGTTGATCTTTCGCTTAGATGATCTGTCCATTTCAGGCAGGGGGTTGTTAAAGTCCCCCACTGTTATTGTATTGTTGTCAATGTGTTTCTTTGCTTTTGTTATTAATTGCCTTATATAATTGGCTGCTCCCATGTTAGGGGCATAGATATTTACAATTGTTATATCTTCTTGTTGGATAGACCCTTTAAGTATGATATAGTGTCCTTCTTCATCTCTTGTTACAGTCTTTGGTTTAAAATCTAATTTGTCTGATATAAGGATTGCCACCCCAGCTTTCTTTTGGTGTCCATTAGCATGGTAAATCGTTTTCCACCCCCTCACTTTCAATGTGGGGATGTCTTTGGGTCTAAAATGAGTCTCTTGCAGACAGCATATGGATGGGTCTTGTGTTTTAATCCAATCTGATAGCCTGTGTCTTTTGATTGGGGCATTTAGCCCATTTACATTCAGGGTAACTATTGAAAGATATGAATTTAGTGCCATTGTATTGCCTGTAAGGTGACTGTGACTGTATATTGTCTGTGTTCCTTTCTGGTCTATGCTGCTTTTAGGCTCTCTCTTTGCTTAGAGGACCCCTTTCAATATTTCTTGGAGGGCTGGTTTCGTGTTTGCAAATTCCTTTAGTTTTTTTTTGTCCTGGAAGCTTTTTCTCTCTCCTTCTATTTTCAATGACAGCCTAGCTGGATGTAGTATTCTTGGCTGCATATTTTTCTCGTTTAGTGCTCTGAAGATATCATGCCTGTCCTTTCTGGCCTGCCAGGTCTCTGTGGATAGGTCTGTTGCCAGTCTAATATTTCTACCATTGTAGGTTACCTATCTCTTCTCCCGAGCTGCTTTCAGGATTTTCTCTTTGTCTCTGAGACTCGTAAGTTTTACTCTTAGATGTCTTGGTGTTGACCTATTTTTATTGATTTTGAGAGGGGTTCTCTGTGCCTCCTGGATTTTGATGCCTGTTTCCTTCCCCACATTAGGGAAGTTCTCTGCTATAATTTGCTCCAATATACCTTCTGCCCCTCTCTCTCTTTTTTCTTCTTCTGGGATCCCAATTATTCTAATGTTTCATCTTATTGTATTGCTTATCTCTCAAATTCTGCCCTCGTGATCCTGTAGTTGTTTCTCTCTCTTTTTCTCAGCCTCTTTATTTTCCATCATTTGGTCTTCTATATCGCTGACTCTCTGTTCTGCCTCATTTATCCTAGCAGTTAGTGCCCCCATTTTTGATTGCACCTCATTAATAGCCTTTTTGATTTCGACTTGGTTAGATTTTAGTTCTTTTATTTCTCCAGAAAGGGTTTCTCTAATAACTTCCACGCTTTTTTCAAGCCCAGCTAGTATCTTTAAAGTCATGATTCTGAACTCTAGGTCTAACATCATACTAATGTCCATATTGAGTAGGTCCCTGGCTGACGGTACTACCTCTTGTTCTTTTTACTGAGGTGATTTTTTTCATCTTGTCATTTTGTCCAGAGGAGAATAGATGAATGAGAGAACAAAATGCTAACAGGGTAACAACGTCCCCAGCAAATATACTCTATAGAAATCAGAAAAGACCTGAAACCAGGGGAAAAGAAAGGGAAAGAAAGAAAAAAGAAAGAGAAAAAAAAAGAAAAAGATAAAAACAAACAAAAACAGAACAAAACAGAATATGATCAAATAAGATCAGGCTAGTGCATAGATCAGTGCCACACACTAGATTTTGGGCGTATTTTGGTCTCTTAGAAGAACGTGCCTCCTAAAATTTTAAAGGAGGAAAGACTTATATATGTACAAAATAACGGTTGATACAATGAAGTGATGGAAGATGACTGTAAAGATGAAAAGATTCTATAAAAGGAATTGATAAGATAAAAAGTTATTTGAAAAAAGAAAGAAGAAGATTTTAAAAAAAAGGAAAAAAAAAGGGAGAGAATGTGATCAGGCAGGAGACTGGAACAAAGCCATAAACTTGTGGTTTAGGGTATATTTTGATCTGTTAGAAGAAACTGTATCTCAAAACTTTAAAGAGAGAACAAATGATATATATATGCCAAAAATAACTGTAACTACTATGAAGGGATAAAATATGACTCTAAAAATGAAAAATAAAAAATGTTTTTTTAAAAAAGGGATTGATAAAATGTTGGTTGAAAAAGGGAAAAAGAAAAATTAAAAAAAAAAGTTAAAAAAATTAACTTTGAAAACTAATGAATTACGGTAAAAAAGCCATGAATTCTATGTGCAGTATTCCCCTAGCGCTGGAGTTCTTCCGTTCTCCTTGATCGGTAAACTTGGTCTTGGCTGGCTGTCCATGCTGATCTTCTGGGGGAGGGGCCTGTTGCCGTGGTTCCCAAATGTCTTTGCGGAGGCGGAATTGCCCCGCCCTTGTCGGTCGTGGTTAAGCAGTCTGCTCGGGTTTGCTCTCAGGAGCTTTTGTTCCCTGCAAGCTCTCGGTACAGCTTTGGAGGATGAGAGTGAAAATGGTAGTCTCCCAATCTCCACCTGGAGGAGCCGAAAACTCGGGGCCCCGCTCCTCACTGTGCCCCCAGAGAAAAGCAGTCACTCCCGTGTCCCCGGTCTCCGGCCGCACTCCGTGCTCACCCGGCCTGTGACCGAGGGTTTCTATCTCTGGCACCCGACCCCGTGTGGAGTCTCCAAACCCAGCAGATCCCCGCGGTGCGCTCCCGCGCCGCTCCTCCCGGGGGAGGAAGGGGAGTCTCCCCAGCTCTGCCGCTTGTTGGGTCCCTGCTGGAGGAGCAGTGGCCCGACTGTCACTGATCACAGTTTATGGCCACCCCGAGCTGAGAGCCCGCGCCTTGGCTCCGTCTTTGCAGCCGGCTTCCCCACTCTGATACCTGGGAGCTCTGCCGCACTCAGGCACCCCCGGTCTTTCTGTGACCCCGAGGGTCCTGAGACCACACCGTCCCGGGAGGGTTCCACCCCTCGCTTGGCCACTGGAGCGACGTCCCTCAGCAGAGCCGATTTCTAAAAGTTCCGATTTTGTGCTCCGCGGCTCTAGCACTTGCCAGAAGCGGCCGACGGAGGCCCCCTCCCCCGCCGTCTGTCCTCCCGAATATCGCCTCGGATTCACTTCTCCGCACGTCCTACCTTCCAGAAAGTGGTCGCTTTTCTGTTCAGAGAGTTGTTGCTGTTCTTTTCTTCGATCTCCTGTTGAGTTCGTAGGTGTTCAGAATGGTTTGATCCCTATGCAGCTGAATTCCTGAGACCAGACGAAATCCAGGTCTCCTACTCCTCTGCCATCTTGCTCTGCCCCCCAGTTTTTAATTTTTTAAAGATTTTATTTATTTGAGAGAGAGAGAGAACAAATGAGTGGTGGGATCCGCAGAGGGAGAGGGATAAGCAGACTCTCCACTGAGCAGGGAGCCCAATGCAGGACTCTATCCCAGGACCCTGAGATCATGACCTGAGCTAAAGTCAGACACTTAACTAACTGAGCCATCCAGGTGCCCCTAAAAGTTTTTAATTTTGATAGAGTTCAATTTATCTATTTTCTCTTTTTTTGCTTGTGCTTTTGATGCATATCTAAGCACATCATTGCCAAATCCAATATTATAAAGATTTTCCCTATGTCTTCTAAGAGTTTTATAGTTTTAGCTCTTACATTAGGTCTTTAATTCATTTTGAATTAATTTTTGAGTCTGGTGTAGAGTAAGCATCCGTCTTCTTTCTTTTGCACATGCATGTCCAGTTTTCCCAGCACCATGTGTTGAAAAGACTGTCTTTCCCCCACTGAATGATCTTGTACCCTTATTGAAAATCAACTGGGCTCTCTAGTCTATTTCAGTGGTCTCTATTTTGGTCTTTATGCCCCATATACTTTTCACTTGGATTTCCCAAATGTTAATATTTTATCATTTTTTGCTATATAGCCTTTCTACACATACACACACACACGCACGTGCACGTGCGTGTGTGTGTGTATGTATATACATATATATATGTATATTTTTTATCTACTTTTCTGAACTGCTGAGAGTCAGTTGCAGACATGAGGCTCCTTTACCCCTAAATACTTTAGTGTGTTTCATTTTCTTTAAAAGGTATTTTTTTAAAGATTTTATTTATTTATTTGAGAGAGAGAGTGCAAGAGCAGGGGAGGGGGTGGCGGGAGTGAGAGCGGGAGGGGCAGGGGCAGAGGGAGAGGGAGAAACAGGCTCCTCTGCTGAGCAGGGAGCCCACTGCAGAGCTCCATCCCAGGACCCTGGGATCAGGACCTGAGCCGAAGGCAGACGCTTAACTGACTGAGCCACCCATGTGCCCCTAGTGTGTGTTTCCTAAAAGATTATTATTATTCCAAGATTATTCTCTTACATCATATAGTCTCAGTAGAGGTGACATCACCCTCAAGGGGGCAAAAATTGATTGTATGGGCAAAAAAGTCTGAGATATTATGAATGACCTGTGGCTCTCCAAAACTCAACGCTATCCAACAAAATCATATTTCTTAGTGTTTAATTTATCTTATTAGGGAGAAACTAATTTAAGTATCAATTAATTTAATTTTTCTCCTTTGGGTGTACAATAATGAAAAAAATCGTTGAAAAACATTGTCCTATATACACAACAATTATCAAAATGAGGAAATTAACTTGATACAGTAATCTAATCTATAAATTTTGTGTTGTTTTGTTTTTACATTTCACCAGGAACACCACGGAAGTAACGTTGTGTTCTTCAGGTGCCCTTTTCAGCCTCTCAGAGTAAAATACTAGGAACTGAGGATATAGCAGAGAACAAGATAATGTTCATGGAGCTGACATTCTAGAGAAGGGTTTACAAAGCACTGAGAAAGGATTGCCCATGGGAGGAAAGACTTAGGG
This sequence comes from Zalophus californianus, assembly GCF_009762305.2. Taxonomy (NCBI): domain Eukaryota; kingdom Metazoa; phylum Chordata; class Mammalia; order Carnivora; family Otariidae; genus Zalophus; species Zalophus californianus. The sequence goes on along the minus strand of NC_045604.1, from coordinate 4,072,680 downwards.
GTAACACGGGAACAGGGGTAGCCTTGTTCTTTACAGCCCCATTTGATTGGACAAAGTCTGTTGGAAACAGATTTAATCCCAGTGTAAAGAACTCCCTCCCCCCACTCTCTCTCTCACACACACACCCACATACACACACACACAGTATTGGAGATGAAGTGGATTTCTCTGGGAGAAACTGAGTTTCCTGTTATTCAAAGGACAGTATGTGTAATGGTTTGACTTCTGCCATGACAGATCCCTTTGTTTTAAGTATTGATCTGGTCTCTATGCCCTTGAAAAAAATAAAAATTCTATCAACTTCACTATTCTTATCTGCAAAATGGAGAATAAAAATAGTACATACTTCAAAGAGTTATTTTAAAGATTAAATGTGATAATGCATGAAATAAGCTTTTAGCTCAGTGTCTAGCATTAATAAGAGCAAAATAATTATTGATTATTATTATATTTTTTAAGTAAAAGACTACTTAAGTTATTTTTCTAGAAGATTGTTCATTAAAAGCAAGGTCAGTATGGAGAGGAAACTTGTGCTAATATTATTAAGTAGTATTTCAACTATGTCAGTTTTTAATTTTTATTTTTAATTCATGAATGTCAAGGTTGCATATACAATGGTTTTCTATATGTATAATAGGGCACCTGGGTGCCTTATGTCAGGCCAGTTTGGAGGAAGTCTGATTTCTATTATGGTTAAGTTTATGTACCTGGTTGAACTCATAGCACTAAGGTTCTGGTTAAGCTCAAGGATGAATTTACTGAGAAGCTAATGAAACTTAAGCTTCTCCCTCATTTGCACAGAAAATAAACTTTCATTTTCATGTATTCAGAGCCTGAGCCTTCCCCTCGTTCGATGCCTATCCAGAGAACCGAGGTCAAGTTCTGGCCACCTGTTTTATTTGATAGGAAAAATCTTGGTGTTAAGATCTCATCTCAGGAATCTTTCCTCAGAATTTCATGGTGTGATATACAACAAATAAAACATAATAGCACTAAAAAACTGCCATTTAAAACAATTTCTTTCTTCAGCCACTTGTCCCTTCTCTCTGGAGCATAGGGTCTTTTCAGTAACAAAACGCCTTTTAGACCATTTGTATCACAATGTTGACTTCCCATTTTCTTTTCTCTTGGACAGCCCAGGAGATTGCTTGGGGGGGGGGGGGGCGGTGGCACAGAAGCAAAGAGATTTAAAGCTGAAGTGCCTAAGAAATGACCTGAATTTTAGTGGCCCTCAGGAAACAGAAGAGAAGGTGGAAGAGAGGGTGGGGAATATGACTTAGATGGTGACCTATAAAGTGGTGTGCAGTGAGAGATTGTAAGGAGTGGGGATTGTTGAAGAATTTAAAGAAGAATGATCAGGTATGAACACTGACACAGTTTGCCACAAGGTGCTATATACGATGTAATCGTACTCCATCCCTTTCTTCTATTAGTTCTGCTACAAGAACAGGTATCTGGCTGACTGCTAGTTTGTGGCCAATTAGAGAAATGGGCTGGATTTCTTTTTTCTCTTGGTATAGGGTCAAGAAAAGACAATAGCCCATAGGAAGTAAGGGCAAGGCAGAAATGGAATCAAGAAATTAGAAGTGCAAGCATAAAAATAAAAATCCTGGTGAATTTGCCGAAATTGTTAAGAGGGCTTTGGACTTCTCATCAGACATAGAATGGTAGGTTTGAATCAATTTTAAGCAATTATATATGTATGTCAAAGGGCAGGTGGCTCCTGACATCTGGGATTACTATGTATATGAAAGAATTAGCAAACATTTTCGCAACCATAAAATATTTTGTGATTCTTGAGATTACCTTCCCTGGGGTACTGGGGCTTCTGCTTCAGGGGGACCAACGACCATTAGTGGGAGGGGAAGTTTGTAATCCTTAATCCATTTGTGTCTCCAATTGGTTGTCCTGTTGAGAAAGACAGAAATAGACCTAGAGAATGAAGAAACAGAATGGGCAGTGGAAAGAATGCCATACTTAGGGCTGTGGGTTCATGTGCCAGCTCTATAGTGAGTTTTCTGTGACTCTGGGCTAATACGTCACTTTTTAATTTCTTTACACACCAACCATTCAAACCACAATCTCTTAAATGCTGACTGGTCTTTTAGGACTGAATCCTTCAAATCCTCTTTCTTACAAGATACCCATTTTTGTTTTGTTTTATTTTGCTTTGAGCAGGTGGTCTGTTCTCTCACTCATCAACAAATGCCTTTTTTTCTTCATGTTTCAAGTTTTTATTTAAATTCTAGTTAGTTAACATATAGTGTAATATTGGTTTCAGAAGTAGAATTTAGTGACTCATCACTTACGTAAAACACCCAGCGCTCATCACAAGTGCCCTCTTTAATACCCCTCCCCCACCTAGCCCATCCCCCACCCATTTCCCCTCCAGCAAACTTCAGTTTATTCTCTAAGCGTCTCTCTTATGGTTTGCCTCCCTCTCTCTCTTTCTCTCTCTTTTTTTTCTTTCCTCCATGTTCATCTGTTTTGTTTCATTGTTTCTTTTGATTATAGCTATGACTTACTGACTACACCTAATGCCCTGGTTTCCACTGTCATTCACAGCATCTTGCCTTTCTTTCCTTCCCCTAAAGAATTCTCCTTGATTATCCTCCAAATGACTTTCTCCTCCATCCAGACAGAATAGTCATTCTTCAAGGTCTTCCTAATTCTTCATCCTAATTAAGTCCTAATCAGTGATGCCTGTTGCTACCAACTCCCACTGGCCGAGAGGCATCCCAGACCTTAGAGATAATTACTTCTCTCGATTATCCAGACACCTACCCAGTTTTTTCATTTCAAATGAATTTATTGGCTTTGGGGTGGGGGAGGGTGGGGTAAGGATCAGGAACTATTCAAAATGAGGCTGGTGTAGGCTGGCAAACACATCACTGATAGCTTCATATCTGTTAGAACAAAATCCATAGGAAATGCTGATTAAACAAACATCCCCCCCTCCCCACCCCCTCCAGGTCTGTGGCTAAGATGAAGCAGCTTCAATTGTGTGAGTTGACTGGTTTTATTTTAGTGGGAATTCCCTTCTCTATGTTTATATCAATAAAAAGAGTTAGATACTAAGTGTGGGTAGTATAATACAGCATGCTTATCAGAATTACCAGAAGAATATGACATCAATAGCAAGCCTATAAGAAGAATGTGTTAGTTAATGCTTATCAGGAGAGTATACCATAGATAGCTTGCCTATAAATAGTTAGATGTTAAGTACTGGTTGTATAACAATGATAGCATGCTTATCAGATTAGATCTTAAGTTTATTACCTTTAGAAAGGGTCCTTTTAGTATATCCTCCTGGACCTGCATATTTTAAAAGGTTTTAGGTTTGTTTGTTTGTTTGTTTGTTTGTTTTTACCAAATGAATTGTGTTTCTTAAATAACTCATATTCTCATTAAAAAAAAAAGACATCAAAGTCTTCCAAACCAGTGCTACCAAAGTTAATTGAAGTAATTCAAGCAAAAGCAGTGAAAGTTGACATGTGGTTAACCAATACTACCTTACAGAAGATAAAAATATGATTTTTTTAAGGACATTTAAGATAGAGGAAAGAATGTTTTGGTCTTCACCAGGTAAAATCTTTAGATACTAGGTCAGAGCCAGAACTCGTAAAGATTACTGTAGGGGGTTGAATGGTGTTCACCCAACAGATATGTCCACCCAGAACTTCAGAATGTGCCTTATTTGGAACAAAGGTTTTTGCAGATATAATTAAGGTAAGGATCTCAGAATGAGATTTATCCTGCATTAAGACAGGCTCTAAATCTAAAGACAAATGTCCTTACAAGAGACAGAAGAGGAGAAGACGTAGGCATAGAAGAAGGCCATATGAAGACAAAAGTGAGATTAGATTTATGCTGCCACAAATCAAGGAATACCCAGAGCCATGAAGCAGAGGTGAAGGAGTCTCCTCCAGAGCCTTCTGTGGGAGTGTGTCATTGAAGGCACCTTGATTTCAGACTCCTAGCCCCCACAACTGTAAGAGGTTCATCTCTGTTGCTTTAAGCCACCAAGATTGTGGTAATTTATTATAACAGATTTAGAAAACTAATATAATTACCTTGCTGGAATATTCTAGCAAGAGCTTTGGAAGGTAGGGAATGGGAAAAGAAAAATGACTAAAGGATCCAGAACTTCATGGATGAGTTGAGGTTGGCTGGGAGTGATTCTAAACATAAAGGATCAGGAGAGGGTTTCTTTTTGGATTGGGATGCATGGGCGGGGGGGAAGTTGGGTGAGACCATTCTTTTCTGGTCATGACTCTCCCCATGCTTGGCTCAGCACAGCTGAGAGATGCCAGCCAAACTTAAAGGGTCCCCTGCAGAGATTTCTGAGAAAATTAGGACCAAAATAGTAACAATCATGAGATTTTCAGTAAGATAGGTATTTCCAGAGAGAGTTGTCCAAGATGAGCCTCAAATGGGGCTTGATCTTACCCAAAGGTTTGGCTGCTTAGACTCTTGATGTTCCCACTTCTCAACAAGAAGGCCAGGCCCTGAGCCCTGGTGCAACCCAGAAATTTCCCTGTGATAGGCACACCATGAAATTAATTCTATGGAATTAGTGCTATGGTGAATTTCACCCTAATGAAATCCCAACCTCAACGTTACTCTGGTTTCTCTGGGTTTTTTTTTTTCCTTCTATTTTTTCCCCAGTAACTTAAAAATTTTGGGACAGTTTTATATTTACAAAAAAATTGGAAAGATAGTGCAAAGAGTTTCCATATACCCTGAATCCAGTTTGCCCTGTTATTAACACCATACATTGGTATGGTACAGTTGTCACAATTGATGAGCCAATATCAATACAGTGTTATTAACGAAGGCCATAGTTCATTCATATTTCCTCGGATTTTACCTACTGTCCTTTTTTTCTTTCCCAGGATCCCATACAGCACACCTCGTAGTACTTAGTTGTCATGCCTGCTTAGGTTCCTCTTGGCTATGACATTTTCTCAGATTCTTCTTTTTGGTGACCTTGACAGTTGTGAGAACCATTGGTCATGAATTTTGCAAACTGTCTCTCAGTTTGGCTTTGTCTGATGTTTTTCTCATGTTTAGACTGGGGTTGTGAATTGTAGAGAGGAAGACCTCAAAGGAAAAGTGCCCTTCTCATCCCATTATATCAAGGGTACACACTGTTAGTGCGGATGTTGACCTTGACTATGGGGATGAAGTAGTGTTTGTCAGCTTCCTCCACTGCAAAGTTCCCCTTCTCCCTGTCATGACATATACCAGTCTTTGGAAGGAAGTCACCATGCATCGCCAATATTTAACAAGTGGGGAATTACATTCCACCTGCTTTTGGTGAAGAGTATGTTCAGATATTTTGTCCATTTTGTAATTGGGTTTTTTTTTATTGTTGAGTTTTAAGGATTCTTTGTGTATTTTGCATACAATTTCTTTATCAGATATGTGCTTCACAAATATTTTCTCCCAGTCTATGACTTTTCCCCTAGTCTCTTAATAAAGCCTTTCAAAGAACAGTTTTTTTTTAATTTTAATAAAGTCCAATTTATTATTTTCTTTCAATAATCGTGCTTTTGGTGTTGTATCTATAAACCCATCACCAAACCCAAGGTCATGTCAGTTTTCTCCTGTGTTTTCTTCTAGAAGTTTTATAGTTTGGCATTTTACATTGGAGTCATGATCCCTTTTGAATTACTTTTGATGAAAGATGCAACATCTTGGCCTAGGTTCATTTTGTCATTATGGACATCCAAGATTCCCAGCACCATTTGTTGAAAAGACTATCCTCTCTCTTTTGATTTACCTTTGCTCCTTGTCAAAAGTCAGTTTGCTACAAAATACCTTGCTGGAATTTTGACTGGGATTGAAATGAATCTGTAGAGTAAGGTGGGAAGAATTGATATCTTAATATTGAAAGACAACCTCTGTCTTTTCATTGATGTATTTAGACCATTCACAAAGTGATGAATGATAAGGTTAAGTTCACTACTACCATGTTTATATTTGTTTTCTACTCAATGCATTTGTTTTGTTTCTATTTTTCCCCCATATTTCTAGCTTCTCTTGTTTACCTGAACATTTTATGTGATTCTATTTTATCTCCTCTCTTAGCATATCAATTATGTTTCTTTTAAAAAATATTAAAAAGAAGGGCAACTGGATGTCTCAGTCAGTTAAGTATCCAACTCTTGATTTCAGCTCAGTGCTGATCTCAGGGTGGTGAGATCAAGCCCCACTTCAGGCTCCGTGCTCAGCACGGAGTCTGCTTGAGACCGGCTCCCTCTGCCCCTACCCCCATGTGCACACACACTCTCTCTCTCAACAAACAAACAAACAAATAAATAAATAAAATATAAAAAAATAGTTTGCCAATAAAGTTTGCAATATACATTTTTACCCAGTCGAAGTCCACCAGCAAATAACATTATACTGCTTCATGTGTAGTACAGTACCCCATAACTGAGTGTTCTTAATTTCCCTTTCCCATCTCTTATGATTTTGAGTCATTTATTTCAGTTTTTTATATACTATAATTACCCAATACATTGTGACTATTATTACTTTAAACATTTATTTTTAGATCACTTAAAATAATAAAATAAATATTTTATTTTAGCTTTATTTATTCCTTCTCTGATGTTCTTCCTTTCTTTATGTAGATCCCAATCCTGACCTATACCATTTTTCTTATGCCTGAAAAACATCTTTTAAAATTACTTGTAAGGCCAATCTCTTGGCAATGAATTCCTTCAGTTATCATTTGTTTGAAAAAGTATTTCTTGTTCATCTTTGAAGAGAATTTTCTGAATACAGAATTCTAAGTAGTAGCATTTTTTCTTTCAAAGCTTTAAATATTTCACTTTATTCTTGCTTGCATGGTTTCTGATGAGAAGTTCTGATCAGTGTTCCTCTATAGATGAGGTGCTTTTTCTCCCCTCTATATTTTTTTCAAGATTTTGTCTTTGTCTTCTGTTTTCTCCAGTTCAAATGATATGCCCAGTTATAGATTTTTTTGATATATTTTTTTTTTTTTGGTGTTCACTGATCTTAATGAATCTGTCTATGGTTTGTGGTCTATCATGAAATTTGGAAAATTCTCTCTATTCTAATTTCAAATATTTCTTCTGTTCTGTCTCGTTCTTCTTCTGGTATTCCAATTAAACTTTCTGAAATTGTCCCACAGTTCCTGGATGTTCTGTTCTGTTTGTTTCTTCATTCTTTGTCTTTTCAGATTGTATTTTTTTTCTTGCCTTATAGTGTACTTTTTAAGTTTTGTTGAAAGTTGGGCGTCATGTATTAGAATAAAAACTGAGGCAAATGGGCATTTAAGGTGAGGCTTTATGTTAATCTGGCTAGGAGCTGGGCTGTGTTTAATATTTGCTGTATCTGCAGGTACCAGAGACTTCAAATTCCTCTCGGGCCCTTGCTTCTGTCTTCTCTAATGACTTGGGGATTCCCTCCTCTTATAAGTCTTCTAACTGTGAACCACGGTTATTATGCTGGAGTCCTCTTGATGTGGTGGTAAGGTATGGGCGGGGGTTCACTCTATAATTTTATGATTAATTTTCAGTCTTTTAATGGGCTGGTGTCCATAGGAAGTGACCTTCATGAGTGTATCTTATCCCCCCTCCCCACTTCTGGGTGAGAGAGCCATGCCAGAATGGTGGGAGTGAGAGAAATGTTCTTCCCCACATGGGCTAAAGCTCTTGGTAAATCTTTACCCTGTGAGAAGAGGTCTTTTTATGGAGGATATTCACACCGTACTTCATTACAGTGATTCTTCCCTGCCTCAGCCAGAGCCCTGCTGTTCCTTCTTAGCTCTTCCCCATGAGAGCCCTGTGGGGCATCTGGAGGGGCGACTCAGGAAGGGATGAGGGGTCCCTTAAGACAATATCCCCCAGGTATTTCTCACTCTCGGGACACTCCACGCTCAGCCTCAAGCAATTCATCAAAATCGTCTTCTAAGTGTTACAGTTTATGGCTCCAGCAGCTTCTCTAGGAATAAGCAGATCTCCCTGTGGCTCCCTGGATTCACCTGTGTGTCCAGTCTGGCAGGGACAGTTCACTCTGCAACTTCAATTTCTGAGGTATCCATGAAAATGTGGTTGATTTTGCTTGTCTCTTGTTTTGTTGTTACTGTAAGAATGGGAGTGACTTCCAAGTTCTTTACATGTTGGAACTGAGAAGCATCTAATCTAATTTTAAAGACCAGATTTTTTTTTTTTTTTTTTAAGGGAAGCCCCTGTAGGTCAGTACAGCCTGGCTTATTCTCAGGCTGAACACCAGGTGGAAATATTAGGTCTACACAAATAATACAATTATTTTGGAGTTTCTTCTTAATATCACGTCTTCCGTGAAGCCTTCATCTGGCACTGAATTCACCTTCATCTGAGCTTACATCCCTTTCCGTGTCGTCTTTTTGTCTTGATTTGCACTGAATTGAATACTACTTAGTAACATTTAATTTTAGATGATGAGCTGCCTTTTCAACTACAAGCTCTTTTATGGGAGGAACAATCTTTCATGCAGCTATTATACTCCTAGTTCTACTGCCGGAAGTATATATTAGGCATATAGGAAATACTGAATTAAGTGTTTAGGGCAGTATGGCAGTTGCTTACTTTTCTTTGATTTTGGTGTTAGTGAGGCTTCCTCAGACTTTCAGAACAGAAATATGCTCAGGTTGCTCCAGTTAATAGAGGCTTATTGTCTGGATAGATGGGAAGGTAAGGAGGAGAGGACAAAACAGCCAAACAACAAGACCCCACGAGTGACTGGCACGTCATTCATTATTAGTTCAAGATACAACAATAAATCCTTTCATTTCAGGGCAGGGGCAATGGCCCCCGAGCAGTCATCCGTGCGGGGACAGCTCCTGCACCTCTACTTCCCTGACTCTGCCTACGTTGTGGGTGACGGCCCTTTTTCTTACTCTATCCATATGTGTCACTGATTGACTGATTTAAGGAAGACCTGAGCACTCTCTGTGTGCCAGGCATTCTGCAAGGCTTTGGAAATAATAAGGAGAAGAAAGATACAGTTCATGTGCATAGAACCTGCAGGCCAGAAGGAAAGACAAGTAAGCTGGTCATCGTAGCACATGAAGACTATGATGGGGAACCTGGGTGTGTAATGGGAGCGCACAGAAGGAGTGTTTCATCCAGGCAAGGGGATCAAGAAGAGCTTCTTGGAGCAAGTATCACCCAAAGTGAAGAAGTGAATGAAGAGGGGGAGTTTAACAGCCAGATGATTGTGATGAGTGTTTATTACAGGCCAAGGGGACGGTGTGTATGAAGGCCTAGGGAAATTGCAGTGTGTTTGGGAAACTGAAAGCGGTTTAGTGTGACTGCAGTGCAGAGCATGGGATGGGGAGCCGGGGAGGGTGTGGTGGAAATATAAAAAGAGAGTGTCTTGAAGATAAGCAGGGTCAGATTATTTAGACATTTTAATCGTGTCAATAAGGATGACCTTCATCCTTCATGCCCCTGAAGGGAAGACACGGGTGACTTCCATCCATGAAAACGACATAGTCCAATTGGCATTTTGGAAATACCATTCTGTTAACTGTTGGAAGAAGCCAAGGGAGACTTGACACAAAGAGACTAGTTACTGAGCTTTTCCGGTAATCTGAGGAAGAGACGATGGGTGTGATGAGAAAGAAGCGAACAGAAGGGAGGGAGAACTATTTAGGAGAGAGAAAGGCGAGGCTCAGGACTTTGTACGTGAATCCTGAGAGGGGGCCATGCGTTTTGATGCTGTGTTCACTTCAGCACACACTCTTCTGGGGCCCTGTCAGCCACACTCAGGGTGGTAGAGTCGGGGCCCACAACCCAGTGCCATTCTGAGCCCCTGCATGCACTAGTGAATAGGCCCTGACTTCAGGTTCCTGAGGGTGGGAAGCAGTCTGGATATTTTAGGGAAAAAAAAAACATTTGTAGAAGCTTCTCTGCACCAAGAATAAAGGAAGACTTTAATATGAGTCCAAGTAAGAGTCTTATTGGTGATAGAAGTGGTAGCAGGAAGCCAAAGTACCTAATTCTTGCCTTTTCTGAAGATGGTATGGGTGAGGGGGGAGGAGCTAACGTTCCCCAAGATGCTCTAGTCCACCAGTAGGCGGGTGTTCCTTCACGGAGAACCCCTCGGTAAACTGGGGCAGTTGGCTTCCCCCTGTCCCAAGTCCTAACCTCTAGCAGTTCGCTGGGAGAAAACGAGAGTCACATGGCTCTCTCCAGACCAGGCATCCTGACACATAAGTAAGGGCCCTCGTCCTGGGGCAACCCCTCATTTGGACTGACCCCTGAAAGCCCCACAGTCGTACCTACATTTTGACTTTATTCATTCTTCTGTGCAAGGGGGTTTCACTCAAAATAAAGCTGTGCTATCCGTCTAATTATTCTGTGATTCTGAACGAATACAATAGCCTCCGGCAGCAGCCATGCTGTTGTGTTTATGTCCTGATGGGTTACAGGCATATATTCTTGCGCTATTATGGAACTATTTCTGGTGAACTAAAAAAAAGGGGGGTGGGGAGAAAAGAAAGAAAGGAAAGGAAAAGAAAGAATATCCCTATTTTAAACAACAGTTGCCTTTGGGAGGGCGATAGATTTTGTTAAAAATAATCTCAGAACTGCCGGTCTTTTGTGCCCCTAATGCAGGACATGGCCCCTTTGCTAAGCACCTTCATGGGTTTTGGTACAACAAATGTGAGCCTGGAACTCAGTTTTAGAGCGGAGGTTAGAGAGAGCTTTGTTCTGCATTCTGTAGGAAAATAATTCAGAGTTCCTAGCAGGGGGGATGTGGATGTGGGAGAAATGGCTGAGGAAAAGACGGGAAGAAAGGTGGGAGGGAGAAGGAGTTAATCCTCGGTAAGAAACATGTAGATCCACAGAGGTGCCACACTGGAGCACGTTTTGTGGGAGTGTGGCTAACATAAACTTCCGGGCAGGGATGACCAACATTCACTTGTAAGTGTGCATTCTGCAGTGACTTCTGTGCCCTAGGGTCTTCCCCATCATCCTGACCTTCATTAGTAAAGCCCGATACACATCCCACACGAGATCTGTAGGCAGAAGTAAAGGGGATTCCACAGGAAGGTGAGCACATGCGTGGGGCAGGATGCTGTAGACACGAAGCCCCCTAGAGACTGAACGAATGCACTGGGGACCAGAGGTAAATGTGAGAATAGAAACCTCTGAGAAGTCAGAGAAATGAGGGGGCAGGCACTGTACCTTCCATAAATGATGAAATGGCTGTTGAGGATCACCCCAGCTCCAAACTGGGTTATCCTCATGAATGAGTGCCTCATAGGTGTGGGCTGTGGAAAAGTACGAAAGGAGGGAGGCCCACGTAATCTAACTAGGTATCTTATAAATCAAGTAGGAACAATGGTAAATAAAATGTTCTAAACTTTTCCCTAGACTGGCATATCTTTATAATATCAAAACTAAAAATATGGATAAAGCTGATAAGAAATAGATACAGAATTCACAAAATATATGTTTGTTTCAAGAAACTTATTTTTCTTGCCTTTATTTCAGAAAAGTCACTAATTATGTTCTTTTATGAATATTTCCAGGTTATAGTTGTCTGGTTTTTAAAGATTTTATTTATTTATTTGACAGAGAGAGAGATAGCAAGAGCAGAAACACAAGCAGGGGGAGTGGGGGAGGGAGAAGCAGGCTTCTGGCTGAGCAGGGAGCCTGATGCGGGGCTCGATCCAGGGACCCTGGGATCATGACCAGAGCCGAAGGCAGACGCTTAATGCCTGAGCCCCCCAGGCGCCCCTATAGTTGTCTTGTTAAAAGCAATGCCAAATTAGATAATTTTCCTTGAGTTGTTCATAGATAGTTTTTATTAATTTCCATGTGCAGAAAATTTGCTTTTCTGAGGCAGTAGCAACTGGAACCAACAACAACAAAAAATGTGTAAAGCAATATTTCACTGGAAATGAACTATACATTTTATGTATTATGCTCAAACATTGTGATGGGGTCAAATATAATAAATTACCACAGAGTATGTTACCAAATGTTTAGATTTCATCCTTTAAATTACTATCACTTGCATCATATTTTTTTTTTTTTTTTTGCTCTTTTAGAGCAGTATCTTGAGCCATACAGTATTACTTAGTTCTTTCAAAAATGTCAATGCTAGAGGGGCGCCTGGGTGGCTTAATCAGTTAAGCATCTGTCTTCGGCTCAGGTCATGATCCTGGGGTCCTGGTATCAAGCCCCACGTTGGGCTCCCTGCTCAGCGGGGAGTCTGCTTCTCCCTCTCCCTCTCCATCGGTGTGCTTACTCCCTCCCTCTCTCTCTCTCTCTCTCACAAATAAATAAGTAAATCTTTTCTTAAAAATGGTAATATGTGGTTATCTCTCTTTAGGTGAAACTATACCATTATCACTAACAGACTTAAAATAGTCTGTATAGAAACTAATACTAGAATTTTTTATATATGCATCTTTTCCTTCAGAGTTTTGGAAATGCTTTTAATTTTCTTTTTCTGATTTGTTTTGTGTTGTTGGAATATCACTTTTGGAATCTATTTCACTTATGCAGTTTCTTTTGACTTAGAAAAACATTTTCTCTAAAATGTTAACAAGTATTTCTTTACTCTTTAAAAATTACTTGTTATTACTTTTTATTAAGTAATTAATCTGTTATTTTTATTTCTTAGTTGATGTTGTTCATAAGCTTCTGCTAACATTATTGACAGCAAGCAATATTTCTTAACAAATAACTGTGTGGAACAGAAATTAAACTTTATTTTTTGCGGAAGATCAAGATTTACTATTTTTTTAAAAAATTCTTTTTTTGATGTTTCATTTTTTTAAGGTTTTATTTATTTATTTGACAGAGAGAGAGAACACACAGGCAGGAGGAGTGACAGAGGGAGGGGGAGAAGTAGGCTCCCCACTGAGCAGGGAGTCTGACGAAGGGCTCGATCCCAGGACCCCAGCATCATGACCTGAGCCAAAGGCAGCTGCTTAACTGACTGAGCCACCCAGGCACCTCAAAAAATTCTTTATTTAAATTCAATTTAGTTAACATATACTGTATTATTAGTTTCAGGGGTAGAATTTAGTGATTCATCAGTTGCACATAACACCCAGTGCACATTACATCACGTGCCCTCCTTAATGCCCATCACCCAGTTACCCCGTCCCCCACCCACCTCCCCTCCAGCAACCCTCAGTTTGTTTCCTAGAGTTCAGCATCTCTTACGGTTTGCCTCCCTCTCTATTTTCATCTTATTTTATTTTTCCTTCCCTTCCCCTATGTTCATCTGTTTTGTTTCCTAAATTCCACATATGAGTGAAATCATATGGTATTTGCCTTTCTCTGAATGAGTTATTTTGCTTAGCATAACACCCTCTAGTTCCATCTTCATCATTGCAAATGGCAAGATCTCATTCTTTTTGATGGCTGAGTGGTATTCCATTGTATATGTATATACCATATCTTTATCCATTCATCTGTCAATGGACATCTTGGCTCTTTCCACAGTTTGGCTATTGTGGACATTGCTGCTATAAACATTGGGGTGCACGTACCCCTTCGAATCACTATGTTTGTATCCTTTGGATTAAGTCCCTAGCAGTGCAATTGCTGGGACGTTGGGTAGTTCTATTGTTAACTTTTTGAGGAACCTCCATACTGTTTTCCAGAGCAGCTGCATCAGCTTGCATTCCCACCAACAGTGTAGAAGGATTCCCCTTTCTCTGCACCCTCGCCAACATCTGTTGTTTCCAGAGTTGTTATTTTTAGCCATTCTGACTGGTGTGAGGTGGTATCTCATTGCGGTTTTGATTTACTATTTATTTTAGGATCTTCTTTTGTTTCCCTTAATTCTTCCAGTGCTTTACCTTGTTTAACCTAATGTAATTATTCTAACAGTGATTAGTAACATTCTCATTATGTATCTAAGAGCACTTTTAAGGTCAATTTATTAGGTGTTTCATCAAGATATTTCATCTGATCCAGAAAATATTGTATGTAATCTTTGATTTGTTCCAAAAAATGTCATTTCTTTTGGCACAGTTGGGTACATGTCTTCTAGTGACAAATTTAAATTACGCAATTTGTATGTCACCAAAGAAAGCTTCTGACTTTTCACCTGAAATTCTGTCATAGACACATTAACTTGAATTGGATTCTGTTTTGCTCAAAATGTTCGTATCATGTCAAAATAATGCAATGGCCATTTTCTAAGATTCTCATCCAATAAAGTGCAAGAGGGTCAGTCTTCCTCAGCTATGAAATTTGCCAACTTCACTAATGTGATTTTCTTCATCTTCAGGTGGGCAGGTCAAAATTACATTTGCTGTTTCCAAATTGTAAGTTTGAGTAATTCTTTTTCATTATCATTGTTTGTATTAGTAATTCAGTTTTCATTTGGTAAGGGATAGAAAGTTGTAGGCATTTCATTTCACCTGTTCAAGTTGCAGATTTGATGAGAATAGTTTTCTTACTCATGTATATTGTTTTTGTAAATAAGTCTTTCACTAGAGATTGTAATATCATCATCACAAATCTTATGTTGGTCATGCACATCAGAAAGTATTCACCTTCATTGTTTATAGTTCTAAATAGCTCAGCCTCTTTTTTTAGCTTTTCAAAAATTTATTAGCTCAAAATTTCCTTTTTTCCTCTAGGTTTATTAAGATATAATTGACATATAACATTGTATAAATTTCAGGTGTGCAACATGTTGATTTGATACATTGACATGTCCCAAAATGATCACCGCCATAGCTTTAGCTACCAGCTGCATCATGTCAGGTAATTACCATTTCTTTTTTTGTGGTGAGAACACTTAAGATCTACTCTCTAAGCAACTTGCAAATATATAATACAGTATTATTAGCTATAATCTCATGCTGTACATTAGGTCCCCAGAATTTATTCACCTTATAACTAGAAGTTTGTACTCTTTGACCAGTATCTCCCCATTTCCCCTACCTCTAGCCCCTGGCAACCAATAAACTGTTCTGAGTTTTTATTTTTATTCCATATATAAGTAATATCATACGGTATTTGTCTTTCTCTGTCTGACTTATTTCACTTAGCCTAATGCTCTCAAATT
Organism: Zalophus californianus; assembly: GCF_009762305.2. Taxonomy (NCBI): domain Eukaryota; kingdom Metazoa; phylum Chordata; class Mammalia; order Carnivora; family Otariidae; genus Zalophus; species Zalophus californianus. The sequence continues at coordinate 4,057,614 of NC_045604.1, read as the reverse complement.
TCATCCATGTTGTTGCAAATAGCTGGATTCCCTTCTTTCTCATGGCTGAATAATATTCCATTGTGTGTTTGTGTGTATGTGTGTGTATACACAAACATCGCACATCTTTATCCTTTCATCCGTTGACAGATACTTGCAAATTTCTTAATTTTTATTTCTATCATATTCTTGACTTATTCTTACTGACCTAAGAATTTTTAAAATGTCTTCCTTTAAAGTGTATAAAATTTGAACATATTTTCCTTAAAAATTCAAATTGAAGTAAATGTGAAAGATTTTACAAAATAATTTGTTTTCAAGAGTTATTTTTCTTCTAAAATATTTAAGTGTGTTAAAAAGTAAATATGAATTATAATTAAAAAATTAAAAATTATTTCAAGCTGAAAGTTTTAGTCAATATTTGAAACTTTATTAGAATCGTATTGAATATCAGGGCGCCTGGGAGGTTCAGTTGGTTAAGCCTCTGCCTTCAGCTCAGGTCATGATCCCAGGGTCCTGGGATCGAGCCCTACGTCGAGTTTCCTTGCCTCCCTCCCTCTGTCCCTCTCCCTGCTCATGCTCTCTCTCTCTCAGATAAATAGATAGATAGATAGATAGATAGATAAATAAATAAATCTTTAGAATTATATTTAATATCTTTATAAAAATAAAGATATTCTGGGGTGCCTGGGTGTCTCAGTCAGATGAGCGTCCAACTTTTGATGTTGGCTCAGGTTGTGATCTCAAGGTCCTGGGATTGAGTCCCGTGTCTGGCTCCGCACTAAGCACAGAGTCTGACTGAGATTCTCTCTCTCTCTCTCTCTCTCTCTCTCTCCCCCTCCCTCTGCCCCTTCCCCTCCGCTTGTATGCATGCTCTCTCTCTCTCAATGAGTAAATAAAATATTCAAATAAATAAATAAAAATAAAGATATTCATAATTTTAGAGTTCAATGTCTGTTTACTTGCAAATGTAAAGAATCAGTGCTGGCTTTTCATATATTGTGTTGGCTATAAAGATCTAAACTTAAGAGGAACGTGAATTGTTTAACATCGCAAAACATTTTTCATCGGCCACGTGTAAACTGTGCTGGTTAGCGAGTCTCTGTGGAAACTTCAAATTGGAATGCAAAGAGAAGCAAGAAAATGGACAGTTGGCTCTATTGGGAAGGATCATCTTTTATACAAGAACTCGCTGCATTCATGTTATCAGAGAGCACAAATGTGACAAGTTAATTAATTTGTTTTGTTCTGTCCTAAGAGCTTCTGCCATTCAAACCTCTTTTCATGCTAGACGGTATTCGTTTCATAGTGCTGCAACCTACCGACTTAACAGTATTTAGACACAATTACTTTTTATTTTGAAGACAAAGGACAAGAGATGTGGAGAAGTGCTTCTCTGGGGGAAGTAAAGGTATTAGTTATAAAAGCAGATGTCAGGATTATCTGTCCTTTGGCCATTGCTGGACACTGGATCCCCAGGGCAGAGGCACTATTATGTTTTTTTTTAATAAACTTACTCTTGACTACGTTTATAATATGAGTCCCTCTAGAACGTGGGACCTAGAGCAGGATCCCTTTGCCAGAATCAAAAAGTGTTACTGACACTCGCAATTTTCTTATATATTGAGTTTAGCTTCTTCACATGGTATTGGAGGTGAGAAACCATACTCTCCTTTTGGCTTCACCTCCACTGTCAGCTGTAACATCAACAACCTTATATTTCTTGAATTTCAATCTCTTTTACAGTTGTTTACGTTGGTTGTAATTTTTTTCCCTTCATCTTTTTCTTCTCCTTTGGTAATAAAATTCTGTTTTTCTAGCAACTGCATCTTCTCAACTCTGGGCTGTGTTCAGGGGGATGGGATTTTTCTGATCAACCAACCTGGGTTATCTGCTCAGGATAGTCTTGGGGGAAGTGGGATCCCACAGTCACGCTGGGCGTGTGATCCACATTGGTCCATCAGAGTTGCTTTCCATACCCCAGACATGGTGAGTAGTTCAGAGATGGGCACATGACCCCAGCAGCAACATGGATTTTCAGAAGCTGGTATGATTTCTCTGCTTCAAAATTATAAGCATTAATGAACATGTAAGCCTAGAGATGCCACCAGCTATTTTTGCTACAAACTAGAGAATGCCTACCTGAGAAAAAAAACCAACCCGGAAGAGTAAGAGCCAAGAGATTTAAGAGAAAGACACCTGGTGATGTCATTTGAGCCCTTGGATCCTGCCTCACCTACTGGGCATTTGAGGTTATATGATCAATTACATTCTTTGATTCTTGTCTTTTTCCTTACCTAACTCAGGTTAAATTTTTGCATTTATAATGAAAGTGTTCCAAATAATACACAACTGTCCTCCCGCCTGGCTTCTGGATTTTTTTTTCTTTTATGTACTTCACTGTAGCATTTTCTGTATGACTTCCCCATTCAAATCTCTGTAACAACGAATAAAAGAGTGAATGAAGCTAACGAAGACTTACTGTTTTTTCCCATATATGGAAGCACTTTCCAGATCCTCCTCTGGAATTAAATTTCTTTGAAATTTATTTCAAATAAATAAATAAATTAATTAATTAAAAAAATAAATTAATTAAATAAAAAAATAAATAATTAAAGAAATTAATTAATTTCTTTGAGATGTGTGTTATTCTTATGGTTATAAAATATCAGCTCACAAAGTTTAAGCTTCTTGCCCAAGATCATACAGCTAGTGGGCAACAGAAGCAAAATTCGGAGCCTGGAAACACTGTCTGCAAAACCTAAACTTTACGCGCTCCTCTCAGTCTCCAAACAAACATTAAAACGGAAACAAAATAACATTTGTTTGTTTCAGATGCCTTAGATCCAGTGATTTCTCAGTGGCCTTTCTCTCCATGGTTCCATGACCGTGTTTACCATGTCTCCCGACTTACTTCTCTCAAAGAGATCATTGATGTTTTCCTAGTTGGTTTAATAATGAACAGCTCTTACATTTGCCTTTCATACCTCTTAGTGTTTTTAGATCAAATTAGATAATCCATAGAAAGTGTAATGACTAATACACACTAAGCACTCAAAAATGCCTTTTGCTGTTGTTATTAATATAGAGGTACTCAGTACGTATTTTGAAATGAATTAGTTATGTGGCCCCAGACCCTCACTAATCCTGTCCCGAACCTCTCCCTACACACCAGTTCCCAGCAATTAACATTGTAGGTGTGATGTGACCAATGAAATGTTGTGAAGATTGGCCACCTCCCTTTTGCATGGTTCTCTCTCTCGTCTAGGCAAGAGTTGACTGATACCGTGCTTGCCAGACAGCTTAAGCTTTCTCAAACACGTGCCGTTTATCAGCAACTCCAGGAAAATCCAGGGGTAGAAATAATGGACTCGCCATGTTGGAATCTAACAGGGTGATGGCTTGGGCTTCAGAATGAGGTGTGGACCTGAGGACAAGGGAGGAGAGACATCACCTCAGTGACCCAGGGAAGCAAAGAAAATAGCTCTGGATTTGGAGCTGTGGGGTGGGAGGGAGAACAAAAGTTAACACTAGGAAGCAGGATGGAGATGAGCATAGAGACCAGCTTTATGTGTCAGCAAATGCCGAACTGAAGTAACAAAACTGTGTTTAAAAAATTATTCGCCCAGATACAGTTTGTATCCTGAGAGCTTTGCATATTGTGGTAAAACATCCTTGTCCTCTGAAACAGCTGTGGGGGAGAGGAGGCGCATAAGTGAAGGGGAAAGGGTATGGGTTCTGGGGCACGATCTTTGGAGGAGCGATCCCTTTCCCTTCATGTGGTGGCGGCGGAAACCGGCTCAGTGGCAAACGTGGCCACAGAGCCTGCTGTTTGGGGGCTGCTCTGGGCACCTGCTTTATCACATGTTCATGAAAGATCATGTGCTCTCTCCAGCCCAGTGTCTGTGCCAACATCCTGAACTGGTGGGCCCTGAGCAGTAGCCAAAACGTCACGTCCTGACTAAATCGGAGCCGTGGGCCTGAGCCCTGCCATTGTACTGAAAGCATTTCTCCGTGCCCTCGATTCTGCTGTCTGTGTGGAAAGCCACCCCCCACCCCACCCCACCCCCGTGAGCCCAGACACTCAGGAGCAAAACCAGTGCTCCCTGCTCTGCAGCGTTCCCGGGAGGGAGCCAGGAAGGGTGCAGAAAGGGGCTCCGTCTGTCTCTGAATAAATCCTTCTCAGGGCATGGTATCTTGAAAATGTGCAGTAATTCCCTGTATAAAGAGTTGATTCTTTCATTCATTAATTAACTAAAACATGGCTTCTAAACTTAACTTTTGGCTTCTGTAAGAGAGATTTAGGACTGTGTTTACCCTGGCCCACCCAAAGATAAAATTCTCCTTTCTCCCAAACTCAAGCTCCTTGAGAAAATAGAATATAATATATAGAAAACTCGGAGCCTTATGTCATTCAGTCCTGTCTCCAGGTTGTATCTAAGGATGCCCTAAAAACAGTATATAAAGTCAGAAAAAAAATCGTCTGATCTTTAACTGATTCTCTCAAAGTACATTGAAGGAAATCCCATTCAGAATCCCTAGATCAAGCACTCCATAAAGAACAGTTTTGCTTATGTTTTTATTACTAGTTTTCATTTATTGTTTTTTTTTTAACTTTACATCCCCCGTCCCACACTCCCACCTCTACTGGGGCACTGTCCTGGGACCCTAAAGTCCTTTTGTGGGACTGTCTGTTGAGGCACACATCAGAATTGCACAGAAAGCAGTTATCAGCCAGGAACACAGCTTAAATTAGTTCCTCAGATTGGCTTCAATCACTTGACGGAAACCTAAGTCGGAGAGCCTTGGAACCCCGTCAGGAAAGACGGTTTCCCTCGCCTCCAAAGTGAAGAGCACTCAAAGCAAAAGCTTAGAAAAGGCTCCGACTCCCTAGTCCAAGACAGAAGACAAATCCCTTGACTGACGGTAACCGGAAAACAGCAATCCACCCACAGTGGATGAAGCTTCTTCTCATATACTTGGAGGAAGTAGCCAACTTTAAATGCTGTCGATGCCAAAGGTCAATTCATAGGCTCTCAATGCCATAATCAAGTAATCTAATACAAAGAGAGCAGTCAGGCTTTACCCTAAGTTATCTTTTACAAGAAGGATTACACATGAAGAATGTATGCCTCCAGCATTGACTTAGAGAAGCAATTCAGTAATTCAGTTATTGAGAAATACACCTTGATGAAAGGATGTCAGTTCACCAATGCACAGATACTTGATAGCATTAATTCTGGGGAGCATCCCAGTGTTTTACTTCTGAATTCTACAATCACCAAATAGTTTCGTGTTCTCTGTTTTGCCAACTGTGTGACCTTAGTCAAGTCACTTAAATTCCTGGGTCTAACTTTAAATAATTAATGAAAAGTCTGGGCTAGATCATCCCTGTGTGATTTTCAAGTGTTAAGAGTTTGAATTCATATCATTTGTAATTTTACCTCCTGAGGAAAGCAACCCACCAAAAAGCTAGTATAAGAGGACTTGTTCTAATGCTTAAGATTTACGTAACGTGCATCTTTTCCTATTTAACGATGTTGCTACCTCTATTTACTTTCGTGAGGATTGCTTAGCCTACTGCGTTAGAACAATATGATGGCTCCCATTGATATCATCTACAGCTTGCAAAGTGCCGTTATGCTGGAAGAGAAGTTAATAGGGCATAAGGATCAAACGGTGTGTGCTCAGGAGGCAAATTGCCTGGATTTGATACCTTCACATCTTAGTTGCATGATCTTGGGACAGTTGGCGTGCCCCTGTGGTGTCACTTACATAAAAGGGAATACCAGAGTACCTCCTTTGTGTGTCACCATGAGGATTGAATAAATTAATACATTGAAGTGCTCTGGATATCCATACAGCACACGGCAAACATTCAGTGGCCATCAGCTACAACGTTAATTGTGACCATTGCGTCCATCGATCTTCACAAGACTGAACAGGCATTCCCGGTGGCCCTTCAGATGAAGAAATTATACCTGAGGGGGAAAAAGGAAACGATATAAGGAAATGCTGGCAGTCCTTGAATTAGAAGCCTCTTCCAAAAATTCATTTTAAGTTAGTTGTTTGAAATTTGGAGAACGTTTACCTATGGAAACATTGTCATAAATTATGCTCTATTCCCAATATTCATCCGCGGCATTTTGCCAGAGAAGTCAAAGATGAAAAGGACTTCAAAATTTATCTGGTCAAACCCTCTCATTTTATGGAAGGTACGGTGCGACTTTCTCAAGCTCACACAGCGAGTGACCAGAAGCTAGAATCTGAATCTCTCGACTTCCTATGTTCACTTTAGTAACAGTCGGTACTAATGACAGAAAAGGCAATCATCACGACAGTGAACTGTGTTTACATAAATGTTGATCCAACACCCATCACAAGGCATTCTTGTGAAAATGCCTTTTCATGCAAGCTACAGACCCAGGCATCCTCCTTGACTGGCCCATCTCCTCCACTGCCCCCTGTTCTGATCATGTCCTGCCGGTTTCCCTGCCTAGGCGGTCCTCAGATCTGCTCCTCTTCCCCACCCCTGCCTATTCAGACTGTCTCTTCCTCATCTGGCCCATTTAGCAGCTTCCTATACAGCCTCCAAAGTGATTTATCTACAGCTTCTAAAAAACAAGCCAGATCATCTCACTTTTCTGCTTAAAATCTTCCCATGAGTCTATCCAGTCACCTCCTGGATAAAATGCATGCTCCCTAACTTATTCTGCAAACTTCTTCAGGATCTAACTCCTCCCTTCCTCCACGTCATTTCCCACCTGCCACTCTGTGCTACCACAGCATGCACCTGCTTCTCACGCAGTGCTCAGACTATGATGCCTCGAGTTCTCCCCTCTGCCCAGAGTGCCTCCCATTGCCTGGCTAGTCCGTGTCTGCCCTTCATAACAGAGGTATGCATTTTGCTCTGCCTCCAGCTTGCTTCAGTACATCCCCTGAGTGCGGGTTCTTGAGCCCCTTACCCCAGGGGTGGTGATAGAAGAAAATTCAAAACAATCCTTCCATCACCTTATTAGGTGACCAGGAGCATTTGCTGGGTGAGTCGAATTAGGGAATCTGCCATGTTGCTGGATCCATTGCGGGTGGTGTCTCTGAGGCAGAGGCCAGATTACACACAGTGACTCGGAGTCCTCAGATAACAAGAACGGTCAGGGTTGCAGGTGTGGTCTGGCTCGCTGGCCTTTGGGAGGGTTGTCCCAAGCAGGCACTGCTGGAATGATCCGCCTGCAGAGGATCCAGGGAGCTTGCACTCTTGTCCTTCAGCCCTGGCCTTTTCCGGCCCCGTATCCTGGCTCTGCTTTCCCGGGAACTCGGGGTCCTGACACATTTCCCTCTCTCTCGTGTCTCCCTTGGGTCCTCCCCTTTCTCCACATCTCCTTCAGCAAGGACTGATTCCATCCTCCTTACACAGTAGGGCTGTTGGCCCCTCAGGGCCCGTACGTTTACCTAAAAGCCTATTAAGGAGGTTCTGGTGTGGGCCATCCATAGCTACTGGGCAATTTCTCCTGTCCAGCCTTTAAACCCAAAGATTGATCATTTTCCCAATCAGGGGAAGAAGCGGTTAGTTTTGTGCCACAATGGTATCTCTCTAATTAAAAAGAAGTTGATGACACTTATTTACGATAGGGCATTTTGCTGAGCTTGAGGACCCGGTTGGGCATCACCACTGTCCAGAAGCCACTCTGACCAGCAGCATTGCTCTCCCGCTCCGGCCGGGCCGGGCACCACTGCTCTGTGCTCTGTATCAGGTGGAGAGACCGCTCTGACCCTGCACTCACTGCACTGAACTACAAGGTCTGTTCATACGCCTATTTCCAACACGCTATGCCTCATTCACCTTTGTGATCTTTATCCCAACAACAGTGCCTTGTCGACACATAGTAGGTGCTCAAGAGAGGACGGTTGTGGTTTTGCTGCATTTCACTGACCTCCTTTGATATCTGGAATTCGTGAGAGCGCTGACCCATGCCCTCAAGGATCTTACAACCAATTTAACATTAATTATTACTACTATAAATAATGATCCTTTCGAGATATGAGGGGTAGATGAGACACCAAGAATTACTATGCAGATGGGAGACACATAGAAATATATTTAGCTAACCAACAACTAATAGCTCAGATCAGCTGAATGGCCAGCTGTGATGATTCAGCATCAGTCGGGGGCTTATAAAAAGTCCAGCAGGAGCCCAGGTGATCTCCCTTCTCTCCAGGGTTCTGGATGAGGTCCACACTTTGTGGAGGGGTGGTAAGTCTCTGACCCACAGAGCAGAGTCAGATACCAAAGTGGTGTCTAACAGATGCTCCTTTCAAATCGGCTCTGCGTCAAGGAAAAATCCTCAAGTCTAGATGAGAATTGATTTAAAAAACAAAATAAATCTAACAGAATCTAAGGGATGCATGAAAGTTGGTTAGAAAAAGGAGTCTTTCGGGAACTTTCATTCTTATGGAGGAGATGAGGCAGGTGTTTGTGCAACTGGCATATAGATATCGCTCTAATCTCCTTTCTCTGAATTGCAAAAATTGGCAGAGAGGCAAGACCTAGTGGTGATGAGGGACTTCAACTAGCAGGACATCTGCTGGAAGTCTCATGCAGAACATCTGATGAATTCTTGCCTTGCCCTGCTGACAACTTAATCTCTCTGTAGGTAGAAAAAGCAATGACGGGGAAACTGGTACTCAGGACTTAATTAGGACCAGTAAAGAAGACCTGGGTCATGATGTGCCTGTTGTAGGAAAGTGACTGGCATTTCCAAAAACTAAAAATAAAGGGTAGGGTGGCCTCTTATAACAAAATATGACAACCACCTCAATTCCTTTTGGGAAACAGGCAATGTATGAATAAATTAATTAAAATATTCAGATCAGTGTACCCCAGACACCAGGAGAGCAGATTTCTAAAAGTTCAGAGCAAAGGATTATGATCTTGTGACCCACAATGCAAAATAGTAATGGAACTCCATTCTTTAGTGGATGGGCACTTCTGAGACATGAAATCCAAATAAAATAATCATGAGTCATCCTGATAGAAAGAGAAGTCGGCTAACAAAACCCACGTGGCTTCATAAAGAGCTCTTTGATGAGCTCAGATTGAATAAAGAGCTGCACAAAAGATGTAAGGAGGAAAGCGTAACTCATAGCAAATCCGCAAGTTCACGTGGTCCTATAAGCACAGGAAGAACGTTAATGCCCAATATTTACTGAGGATTTACTGGGTACCTGGTACCGTTCTCAGCACTTTACATATATTAACTCACGGATTCCTCAGAAGAACATGATGAAGTATGGTGTACATTTTATCTTGTTTTCACAGATGAAGAATCTAAAAAACAAAGAGGTTAAGTCACTGGCCCAAGGTCAAAAACCAACACAGAGCAGAGTGAGCCCTGGCAAGCTGGCTCCAGGGCTCACACTCTTAACGGCGCTTCTCAGGACACTGTGAGCAGGTGAAAGGGCAGAATGCATCAGTCTTTGGCAAAATAGTCACTTCATATGGCTTTGAGAGGGAATATTCCATGTAACAGAGTGAGGAAGACAACAACGGGCTTAGAGGACATGACATGGTGGGAACAGGTGTCAAAGGAAAGGCAGTCTCCTTAAATGCTTCTTGTGTTGCCATTTCCTCCAAAGCGAAGAATTTTAAGTTGGAGCAGGTAGATTAAACCATGCTGTAAACCTGAAGCCCGCGTAAAAAGAGAAAAGCTTCTAGTTGCTCCCAAATCATAGCTGTCCTGGGGATTCTGTTAGCTGGTCAGAAAGGAAACCAGAGCCCCGGCTGGGAGGGGCGGAGGAGTGACAGCTGTAGGACGCAAGATCCTGAGGACGCCCCATGCTGCTGTTGTCGCGTTGTACTCCTGGTGGTTGATTCGATCAGGCCCAGGTCTGGGTGTGACATCTTGCGGGAAGCACTCACCACCATGCCACCCATGTCCAGAGGAGTAAAAGCTGATGGTGAAGAGTGGGCACTGTACGAAGGCCTCCTGATGGCCACGGAGTTCCCGTCATTACGCATGTGACAATCACACGACATTCACCCTTACAAGGGTGCTGCCACGCGCCTCATCGTGCTCGGTCCCCACAGCGTCGTTCCTCAGTAGATGCTCCTAGCCTACGGAGCAGAGGTTTGGAGGAGGAACCCAACATGCCTGCAGACCTGGAATGGAGCTTAACCACGGGCTCTGCCGTCTGAAGGGCAGGGGTGTAGAAGAGGACTTTGATGTGTCTGGGGAGCCCCGTCTGGGCTCTGCAGGGGCGGGACGTCCCAGCAGAGACAGCACCTGACGCTGGGAGCGTTCGCGTGGGGCGAAGGGACTGGTGACTGCTCCCAGGCTGGTCTGATGGATTTACGCTCCCTCGAGAGAACAATACCAGGAGTAATCATCGTTAAGTGGAGGACTGATGTGGGACTGGCAATCCTACCAGTTGCCTTGTATCAGCCCATTGAAAAAAGAAAACTCGGGACACCTGGGCGGCTCATTTGGTTAAGCCTTTGATTTCGGCTCAGGTCACGATCTCAGGGTCCTGGGATCAAGCCCCACGTCCAGCTCTGCACTTAGCAAGGAGTCTGCTTGTCCCTCTCCCTCTGCCTCTCCCCCGGCTCATGCTCTCTGTCTCTCTTTCAAATAAATAAATAAAATCTTAAAAAAAGAAGAAGAAGAAGAAAATTTAAGGCCAAAGAAAGCACAACTTACTACTACATCACCTTTTATTTTCACATCTTGCTAGAGACCGATAAAAGATTTGTCACAAACTGGCAAGAATCCGTAGAACAGTATTTGGGAAACATTGGATTAGAGGGTTTTTAAGGTTCTCTCTAATTCTAAAAATTGCCTGACTCCAAACCACGTATTTGGGTACCAAATTACACCTTTCTTCTATTGCATCCAACTTCTTGACCGTGGACTCGGTGCCAAGCAATGTGTTTAGTCCTTTACATGCTCTCCAATCTAATCTTCCAGGTAACCCCTGGAACAGGTACTTGCTCGTCCACTTCCAGTGGAAACTGAGACTCGGAGATGCTCTGGGGCTTGTCCCTGGTCACATGGATGGGAATCCGGCTTTGGTCTCTGCCTTCAGTGCCTTTGCCCTCAGTGACTGTATTACAGCCCTTCCATTATTAAATACTCGTGTGATATTGCAAGTGTTTTGGGAGGCCCCAAGCTCCTGGATGGCAGGGTCGGTACGTTTTTTATTTCTTAGTTCCGTGCTTGTAGTCAATGTACTACCTCTATCGCAGTCAAAAAAATCGGCCACCATTTATTGAATGCCCGCTATGGGTCGGCCAGTAAGCTCAGGACTTACAGAAGATACACAGCAGATACTTGTTGATGGGGTGATCAGCAAATTTGTGTAGGAGAATGATGCATCTCTGCAATCAGTACAACTGTACTCTTGTTTAATTTATATGCTGAATCTTCAAACTCACAGGAATCATCAGCAGAGACCGTCTTTTCTCCGACTTCAGAACCCGAAGAAGGAAAGTCCTGACGTTTTATTGCTTCTCAGACTCCTCTCCGTGCCAGGGAGAACAGCAAGGACCCAACCTGCCCTTTCTTTCTTGTGTTCTCCAACCACCCAGCCAGGCCTGCCAACTGTTTTACAACCTGGAAGACCAAACAGGCTCCCCTCGGGGTCTTGTCGGGCCTTGGCACCATTAAAAATGGTTGGGAATTAACACCGTGTGAGCCAAACGGTATGAAAGGTGGTTCTGAGGAGGGTGAGAGTGTAAGATTCGGGGGACGGACAGCCTGCTGCCTGACTTCCCAGCTTCTGTGCACACAGTGCGCATCCCAGGCCACTGTCCCATGTGCCCAGGGGGCCGAGGTACTGTACGGGGGGAGAGAGAGCCACTCGCCCAGGGTCCAAGCAGCGAGGCTGTCCCCTTTATGTGAGCACAGCAGATGTGACCGAGCAGCATGTTCCGAGGCTCATGAGCTGCCCTGGCCACCTCTCCTGCCACCCACCCCTGCGCCCTGCTGCACCCCTTCAGCCCCGTCCTTCTCACCACACCACACGAGTCCAGTGCCGGGGCTGGGGGCCTGTGGGCGGCAGGTGAGAAGGAAAGTGAGAAGAGCAAAATCTATCCATGACAACCTGAAGGTGGCAATAATCACATCTACTTGAAAACTGCCTGAGAATGAACTGCATGTTCTTGTGTGGATATGCAAACACATGCAAATGTATGTAAATGTGCGACCCTCTTAACTGTTTTCTCCATCTGGTTGTGGCCCCTTGTGGTGAGGCCAGAAGGAAGGGGGCTCCAAGGGATGGATTCTGTTCAGTTCTCCCCCTGGGCCGTGGGCGTGGCTGGAGAAACAGATCCTCTGTTCTGCAGGCCACCTTTTCCCCCTCCCGGCGGTTTGGGGAGGGGGTAGGGTGGGGAGGCTCCTGTCCAAGAAATATCTCTTGCTTTGATTCAGCTTGATCTGGGCCCGGAGAAGTGGGCCTTCTGTTCTCTGGCCCCTTCCTCATCCCCAGCCCCTCCCATCCCAGCCGGCCCAGTCTGTGATGGCGCTACGGCCTTGCTGGGAGTATCACCAGGATGGGGGAAGCCCCCACATCCCTGAGGCTCAGCCACCAGCTGGAGAACAAGAGGGCTGAGCTCGATTCACTTCTAGGTCCCTCCCAGAAGCTCAGATCTGAATGTCTGGGATCTATGATGGAAAATATAGCAACAGGGCTGCGCTGATATGACTCACCACCAGCTGGATGCGAGAGAGGAAGGAGCACACTTGAAAGTCATCCTGGAACACAGGCCTGGGTTCAAATCTTCGATTTTTCTGGTTCCTAACAGTTCGTGGACAAATTGCATGATTTCTGATTTAAGGGCCCCATTTTTCCCTTTCGGTACTTAACCTCTGTCCTGCATACATGCGTCAGTATATACAACAGACTTCTAAAATGTATACTTTGTGTCCAGCCCTGGGCAAGGTTCGAGCACGGCTGAAAGGTAAGGGCACCTGGGTGGCTCAGTCAGTTAAGCGGCTGCCTTCGGCTCAGGTCATGATCTCAGGGTCCTGGGATCGAGCCCCGCATCGGGCTCCCTGCTTGGCAGAGAGCCTGCTTCTCCCTCTCCCTCTGTCTGCCGCTCTGCCTGCTTGTGCTCTCTATCTCTGTTAAATAAATAAATAAAAATCTTTAGAAAAAAAAAAGAAACCATAGATTCTGTCCTTCAGACATCTAAGCTAGGGGGGCCAACACCCAAGGACAGAGGTAAAATAACACCGGGTGCGAACTATGATCCCAAGATGCTCTGGGAGCACAGAACAGGTACATCTAACTCACCACCCCAGTCGCAGGGACACAGAAGGTGGCTGCAGGTAAGGAACACCTGAGGCAGGTCTTGGAGGACGAGTGGGCATTGGCCAGACAGAGGGGGCAGGTGTAGAGAGCTTTCCAGTCCAGTGGAACAGCCCCACGCAGAGACACAAAGGAAGACAGAAGGCCTTACTTTGGGGAGCAGCTTGTCACACATCATGTCTGGAACTTGGCATGATTGGCAAGGCCGGGGAGGCAGGTTCAGGGGAAGGTAGGGAGGGCCGCACGTGCCATGCTGAGGCCTGGATTTCCTCTAGGATGACCGGAAGCCAGTGACTCCCAGAGGATTGATTGGTCTGCTTTCAGAATCTTTCTTGCTGCAGGTGGAGTGGTCTTGGGGTGAGCCAGGCTGGGGCCTGAGAGGCCCATCAGGAGGCTGGAAAGCCTAGTTGCCCTGCTTGCCCCGGAGAAGGTGAATCTGTGCCAACATCTTGCCCTGTGAACCAGCCCTGCTCCTTGGCACCACCGTGAGGCAGGGAAAGACGAGCTTGGGGCCCCCACCTCTGCTCCTTCTTCCCTTTGGTTCCCAATCCACCTCAGCTGCCTGATTGTCTCCTGTCAGCAACTTGACCCTTGACCTCCTTGCAGCAACATTTCTGAGAAGTGAAATTGCACTTATGGTCTATTATTTAATTCATGGCCCGTCTTAGAGGAATTCTGTGTTGAAGGGGGACCCCGGGGTGAGGGGTGGTGTGTGCCAATGAGAGGCAGGGGTCCAACGGCAGGCCTTTCAGGAATCTGCAAGGACTTCCCACTGCCCCCACCCGCGCTCCCATCACAGGGTGCCTCCTTCTGCCGGGGACGGGGACAGCCTGCTGGGGTCGGGTCTGAGCCACCAAACGCAGACGAAGCCTGGCCTCTGTGTGAAGGGCATGGTGCTCAGACTCAGGGTCTAGAAGCTGAAGATCGTGTGGGGCTGCCTGCCTGCCCCAGGCCTGTGGTGCGTGGTGTGAGACCCTGGGTCCCACGTGATGCTCTGGGGTCCCTTTGCTACCTAGAGGGAGTGATGCTTTTCCTTCCTGCGGCTCACAGCCAGCTCCTTGGCAACCCCTGGAAGCTCAGTCATGACTGATCTTGCACTCACCTCACCGCTGATCTTACTGACAGTTTCCCACAGTTGCCCTTTCTGGGGACCCCTCCCAGCCTGGACACGGGAAGGACAGAAAGGCAGGAAGGTTGCATTCTCCAACACCCTGCCCTCCGACTGGTGCCCCATGGGGGAAGATGTGAGGAACGTCTCTACTTTTGGGGCCAAGGAGGCCGGGGAAGGAACGGGAATGTGTTTTTTGTTTTTTGTTTTTTTCTCACTTTATGTAAAGCATGGGAACTAAGCATGTGCAGGTCCTGCCACCAGTGCATGGTAATGTCTGAATTTTGAAGTCAAGTCTGGAAGGCAAGGAGACTGGAGAAGGGAAAGGTTCCGGGACCCAGGCCTTCACCTGCTAGGGGAAGGGTGTGGGCGGGGCTCTGGATGAAGACAGCCCGGCTGAATAGCCACCGAAGCGTGCAGTGTTCCTCACACTCCAGCTCTCAAATGAATTGCCTGGGATCCTGTTAAAGTGCAGATTCTGATTCAGCCCCAGGTCTGGGGCAGGGCCCGAGAGTCCATATTTCCTCCAAGCTCCCAGGTCATGCCAATACTGTGATCCATAGCCCATATTTTGAATGGCAAGGGTGTAGAGTATATGCCATTAATCTATGCCAGAGAGCTGGAGGCAGCTCAGCACCTGCTGAGCAGACAGGTTCTCCCCACCGCACCACCTCCCACAGCAAGGAGCCTCGGAAAGACCCCGTATACCAAGGGACAGAAACCACAGGCGACCATGTGAGAAGAGCTGGAATGTAGTCATTTTGGGGTCCCTGGGGCAAGGTTCAGTATCATAAACAGCATGGGGGAGGGATTGCTGCTTTTTGGCAGTCCAAGAACATTTTATGCTCTGCCCTAAATAATACTGTAATGCAGCCAAATCCAGCCCAAATGCCAGGAAAATGCCTGCCACAGCCCCATTATCGCCCTCGCCAGGCCAGCCTCTCTTTTAAAGGAACACTTCCTCGGCACTTCTTGTTAAGCTGTCTCAGGCACATTGCGTTAGCCTTTTGGTCCCTGGGCCAAGTGGAGACACAGGAACCTCCGGAGGTACACAGGGGACACCCAGCATTCCTGCTCCTTCTGGTGGAGTTTACAGGTGGAGTGAATGGCCCAGAAGGCAACGGACACTTCCCCAGTTGCCTGCAAGGCAGACTCTTCTTTAATACTAATCGTGGTGCATGTCCTCCCAGCTGTAACTCATTTGACAGCTTCCACATCTGTCAGTTCATTTACTCGTCAGGTCAGACCTGTGAGGGAGGTGGGACTGGCATCATTACCTGCTCTTTCTCGAGTGGGAAAACTGAAGCCCGGAGAGCTAAGTCACAGAGCTCAGGACGCCTCGACCCAGCCGTCCAGACACCCTGTCTTCACACACTGTGTACTTTCCCAGGGAACAGAGACGATCTTGGAATCCCTGGCTGGTGGCTGCGCATCCTGAAGAGCCGTCTACTCTGGTTAGGGGAAGGTATCTAAATTAAGATCATCCAAGGCTTGGCAACGAGGGGCAGGCAGGGGGGATGTAATTGGTAAGCAGGTCCTTAGTTCTACCACCTCTATTTCTTAATGCTAAGTCTAGTGGAGAGCTTTCTAAAACACGTATTTCGGCTTCTCTGCGTTCTCTTCATAGTGCCCCTTCCTCGTCTTAGAGCCAGTATCAGCTAATAATTTTCCGGCCAAACCTGGGTCTGGAAAGAAGGGGAGCCGAAGTGACTACTTTTGGCCACTAGAGGGACCCCAGGCACCAGCTACAGTTTTTTTTGCAGCAATTGGTTCCTGGAATGGTACCCACCTCTTGGAAAGATTCAGGTCAGCGGCGTATCTGGCTAAGAATCCCTTCATTGTTCTACAGACCAGGTTTGGAAGAGACCAGAGTATCCTAGCTCTGAACCAGAGCACTTTAATTCAAGGATCCAAGCAAAGAGACTAAAATCATCACAAGTGAGACCCAGACACCAGAATCAAAGAATTATGCAATTTGGTCTAACTCTTTCATTTAACATATCATCACAAGGGTTTCAGAGTCTTCTGGCCCCAAATATTCTGATTCAGAATATCTTGAATTGAGTCAAGGACTATTGAAAGCCTCTCCCCAGGCGATTCTGATGCACTGCCAATTCGGGGAAAAGCTGCTGGACTAGTCCTGGCTCTGTCCCAGTGCATGGGACATCCCTCTACTGTGTCTGATGATTTGCTGCTGTTCAGCCTCCACTTGAGTCCTTTCTGTAACTGTGAGCTCATAACTCAAATCAGATCTGTCCTCTTATTCTCTTGCAAGACACCAGTTCTGTTCTCCTGTAACAGCATTTAAAAAAGCATGTGCAGGGCGCCTGGGTGGCTCAGTTGGTTAAGCGACTGCCTTCGGCTCAGGTCATGATCCTGGAGTCCCGGGATCGAGTCCCGCATCGGGCTCCCTGCTCGGCGGGGAGTCCGCCTCTCCCTCTGACCTCCTTCCCTCTCGTGCTCTCTCTCTGCCTTTCTCTCTCTCTCTAATAAATAAATAAAAAATCTTAAAAAAAAAAAGCATGTGCAATTTATCTGTGTGTTTAGTGTCTAATCTCTGCCTCTCACATTTGTCTCTAAACTCCACAAGGACAAGGCCATCCTCGGATATGTTTCAGCACAATAAAACAAGAGCACAGCGCAGTGCAGAGCTTGGTGTGTGTGTGTGTGTGTGTGTGTGCGCGCGCACGTGTGGTGCGTGCCTGTGAGCATGTGTCTATTTTTTATAGTAACAAGAATGCTATAACCCATCCCTGTCATCTGTAATCTAGTTGTGGAAAGACTTTCTTAACATTCAGCCAAAGTCAATCTGTTACTTCTCCCCCATCCAGTGTCCCTAGTTCTAAGGCTACAGCGGACATTTCTCTAATGCTCTCTTCAGAGGACAGCCATTCAGTGACCTGAAGATAGCTGTGTGTTTTCTACATTTTTCTAGAGTTGGGGTCCCCCCCCCCGCCTCCCCTGCTCCTTCAGCCCCTCTGTCGGGGGTGGGGGACTGTCATTTCGGCCACTCCCCTTTAAAGAGCTCTAATTTGTTAGTGTGGTCCCCAGAGCTGAGCCCTTGGTTCCCAAACTGGCCTGTGCAGGGCAGGAAGGAGCGGTGGAGCATCCTGCCTTGTCTCTTACTGCAGCTTGGGTCTGCATTCGCTTTTTGGCTGCCACACACACTACTGAATCGTCTTTAGCCTGTGGCCAAGTGAAACCTCTAAGTTGTTTGTTTGTTTGTTTTTTAGTAAGAACTTCTGTCGAGCCAGGTCTCTTCCATCTTGTTTCTGTGCAAATGATTTTTTAAAACACAGGTTTTGTTTTAATTTCTATTAAATTGTATTTAATTTCTGCAATTCTTTCTACCCCAGTGGACTTCCCTCCAACTCTGTGCTCCCAGAGATTTCCATGGGTTGTTCTCTGTCAACCAAGAACATGGCCGGAGCAGCCCCATCCTGGAGACTGAAGGAGTGGCCATAGAGGAGAGACATGGGCATGCTTTTGGAGCTTCCAGGTTGCTAGAAGAGACGATCCACTTCTTCCTCACCTCTTCCTTGGGGGTCACAGACAGACAGGGGCCAACTGATTTGTAAAGCACTTTCTTCCCCAAAGCTCCACACCCTTTTTCCCTCTCCTCTGGGTAATTGCCCTCATTGTACCGACTTTCATAACCCACCACACCCACCTTGGAAAAGTGTGGAGGGAAAATGCCCTCCGTTCTTCTGTCTTCTCTGCATCTGTACGTAAAGAACTAAACAACGCTCCTGGCCACCACAGGGAGGCAGGACCACCCGCTGATGAGGGGCTTTGTGATTTGCTAAGCGTCTTTGGGTGTGAAGTAGAAACCCGGACTGAGCTGTCAAGGTGACCAAGGACCTTGTGGGGTTTCTGTATGTCCTGGGACCCAAACACGTGTAAGGTTCTTGAGGAGAGAGCTGGGAAGTCCTGAGAACCTAGGAAGGAAGGGGACAGGAAGGGACCAGGTGGGTCCAGGGAGATGCTGATGTCTAGAATTGTGTCTGAGTCCTTTCTGTGTCTTCTGGGACCTCTCCCAATGTCCTGAACTTAGGAGGCATTCAATACATCCTTTAAGTGAAATGAGTTACACACCCCTAAGTGCCTTCAAGGGTTAACCTGACCAAGTGCTCAGAACTGCGGAAAGAATGGACTGCTGCGGAGGGTGGGGGTGGGCTCCAGCAGGCTAAAGAAGGAGCCAGAGCTCCAAGGTCTCCGAGGGGTGGTGGCAACGGGCAGTGGGGGCACTGAGCTGAGCTGGGACTGAAGGAAGGAGAAGAAACAAGCAGCAGGGAGGCCAAAACGTCTCTTAGGTCCACGAAGAGTGTGGGCTGCCTCCCTGAGTGTGATCAAATCTGAGGAAGTGGCTGGACTCCAAATTTGATTCTGAGCCAGTGGAAAACCGCCTCCTGGGGACTCGGGGGCATCCCCAGGGACTCACTTTTCCTCCAGTAAAGATGAAGGATGGCAGGCCTTCCAGCTCTCCCCCGATGCCCAGAGCTGTGCCGTCCCGAAGGAAAGCGAGCATCCCTCCTCCCACCTGTGACTCGGGGACGGCGGCGAGTCCCCCCGGCGGCAGCTGCCCGAGAGTGGACACAGAAAACAGGTTCCCCGGCCAGAAATCTTTTATTGTTTTGCTTCCGAGACATTACTTAAATTCAAGTTAGTTAACACGGAGTGTAGTACTGGTTTCAGGGGTAGAATTCAGTGATTCATCACTTCCGTAGGACACCGAGTGCTCGTCCCAAGGGCCCGCTTAACGCCCATCCCCCAGTTAGCCCATCGCCCCACCTCCCTCCACCCAGGCCAGAAACCTTGTGCTGACAGTCCTCCGGTCTCTTCAGCCCCCAAAGGACTGGATAGCTGGGAGCGATGCCCTGGGGGACTTTGGGGGGAGGAGCTCTGGGCCCTGGCATTTGTTCTGGGGGAATTCTGTGTTTACTTGTCCCGGGGGCCTCCAATCCCTCCAGGCTGGGGCACCACGCATTATTCATAGGAAAGTAATTAATTCACATATTTAGCTGGAATGTTAAAGAGAGGAAGTCAGTCACAACAGAGTAAAAGCTCCTGCATTCTCGACACTTGCTTTGTTGTGGTGGGGGGAGGGGCAGATGAGCAGGAAACCGGTCAGCAAAACAATGAAGAAAGGAGACAATTTCAGTGTGTGATACACACCACACTGGAAACATCTCAGTTGAATTGGCAGAGAATAACTGGGTGCATGGAGTGGCCAGGGGCTCCATCTCATTTGATGTCAGGAAAGGTGAGTCTTGGAAGAGGCGATATTTGTATTGAGATCCCGAGGATGAGAAGGAGCCAGGCACGGAAAATGCACAGGGAAGAGTGTTCCAGGCAGAAGAGATGTCAAGTGCAAAGCCCAGAGTACAAACGGGGTTTTCCCATTCAGAGAACAGAAAGTTCTTTAGGTCCCTGGGCCTCAAGCTTCCTGAGCAAGGGGGAGACGAAGCCCCTACCGTCTGATCATGGAAATTCCTCCGTTGAGTTTTAACTCCAAGGGCGGTGGGGAAGAACTCAATGCCAAATTGTGGGTGTAATATTCTATCTTCCTAAAGAGAGATTTCATCACTTTCACTGGATTTTCCAAGAGACCTAGGAGTCCCCCTTCCCCAAGCATTAGTAATACCCGACTTCGAGGGAGAAGATCAGGCTTAGGTCCTTCAGAAAGAGGCAGTTTGCAGCCGTAGACAGTGTATTTTTCTTTCAGGATAGAGGGAAAGACTCAAGAAAAAAGTTCAAACCATAAGCCTTGAGAAGGACATGGCTGGGACTTGGAACACTATCTGGGAATCTTAGGGAGTAGACAACTTTAAACACCGCCAAAACATGGTACCAGGGAAGGCGGAGAGACATGGCAGTGTTGGGGCAGTTGGGGTTCTCATGCTGGAAATCCAGTTCCCAAACACCTGGATGGTGAATTAGACACGTTTGAGAAATTGCAAGGACTCCTTCCTCTCGTTTATACAACTGCGTTGGAAAGATTTCCTAAATGTAAGTGTGACGTAAAGATGGCTGAAATCCTCTACAGCTATGCCCCCCGCCCAGTTCCCCTAAACCAGTTTTTCAAGGGGGTCTCTGGAGACTCAGCACCAGGTAGTCACGGGAGAGATGAAAGCTGACGCCCACTTCTGCTGAACTCATTTCTCGGCTGGCCCCACCCCCTGCGTGCCCCACATCCCTCCTGCCCGAATCACTCAGAAGATGTGCGGATTCGGTTTGGAAGGACTTGGACTTGTTAATTAACCTAAACAGTCACATTCGTCTGCAAGGTGCATTATTGTTAATTAAAGCTGCGATTCTCCTTGTGCCCAGACGGCGGGCTGCTCTTGTCAGAATAATTAGAGAGCATACGACGGTTTTCAGGCAAATCCCTGGCAATTAGAGCTGGCGAAGAATTGGGTTTGAAATCCCAGTGACATTTTCAATCAGAATTCCTCAGAGGGCTACCTCTGGGGGAACGTGATGATGGGGCTGTGGGGTTCGGACATGGGGGTGGGAAAAAGGGTGTGAGGACAGGTATCTGTTTCCTGCCACCTCTGGGAAGGGACCCCAGCCTGGAATAAATGAACTGTGGGTATCACTGTGATCATCAGTCTTCCCCGGAGAAATAAGTCTCCCCCCGGAAGCAGTGTGGATGGACCTTCCCCAGGGCAAGGTGAACTCCCCACCCTTGCTTGCTCCCTGCTCTCATCTTTCGGAGAGGATTGTTCCTCTAGCCCGGGGCGGGGGGGGGGGGGGGCACTAACTGAGACACAGCGAATGTCCCTGCCAACCCTAAGATGAAATTCTGAAGGGTTCTAAGGAAACAGGAGCTGGGTTCCCGAGGGGTTGCTGAAAGGATGCCAGGTTCAGACCAGTTTGGGGGAGGCCGGTGGCGTGCGGTGGGTGGGTTAGATGGCTTGGGGTGACAACCTGGGATGGGAGGACCCCAGGAAAGTCTTGAAGAAACATCCAAAGTCAGGTTGAGGCGCACAGAAGAAGCATCCCTGTGCAGTAGACAGTGCAGGAAAGGGTCGCGGGGAAAGACTGGGGCAAAACGGCAGGGCAGGGGTGGGCTGGGCAGGAGATAAGCGTGAAGAGGCCGCCCCAAACTCCCGGACCTCTTATCAGCCACCAGCTTCTGCCTCATCCTTGGCTTGGTGAGAGATGTGATAGGGGCTGTCTGGGCTTCTCTCCAGCGAGACCCTGCAGACGCAGTTTGTGTCTAGGGGCCGGGGCTGGAGCCAGGGCTGGGGCCGGGGCTGGGGCGGGGGTGCACAGCCCCGGGGGCTGGAGTACAGCCTCCAGAGTATCAGGCTGACCCTGCAGGTTTCAGGACCGAGAGCACCCTCCACTGCCCGTGGACTAGGTCAGTCTCGCTGCCCGGAGAGGGGGTCGGGGGATGTCAGGTAGGATGGAGAGGGAGCGGGGCTGGCGGGTTCCGAGGAGGAGTCTCTGTAAAGAGGCTGAGAGAGAAATCCCTGTGCCGCCTTCGCGAACTGTGGTTGGAGGCCTTAGCATAAATTAGGTTTGTAAATTCTCTTTTCATTTTCCCTTCTCTCCTTTGTGTCTCAGAACGCCTCCCGCGGTTCCATGGGCCCTAAGTCCCGCCTTTCAATTTAGGATGCACCAATCAGCAGCTCCCCCGATGGTTGCTAAGAGACAGGAGGTGGGGGATTTGGAGGCTTTGTCACGCACCCACCCAGGAAAATTCCCGAGCCTCTCCGCCGCCTGCCCTGGATGTTCTAGCTCGTGCCTGCTCCTCTCCTGCACTCTCCTAGCTGTCTCCAAGCCCGGAGGCGAGCAGAAACGGTGTAGGGGAAAGCCAGGTTAGAGCACGTCTTTACAAGACAGGACAGGCTGTGTCCGGATTCAATGGAAGGTATCCTTCAAGTTTCCCCAGCTTTCAACTGGGTTGGAGGGAGAAACTCATTTTTGGGTGTGTGGCATCTTGGGTCGAGGGGGGATTTGCTGGTGGCAGTAGAAGTTGCGTCCCTTATGGAGAGGGCTTATCCACTGTCCTTCCAACCATTACCCAAACTTGGAGAAAAAGCCTCCAGGACCATGACTATGCAACCAGAGCATCGGGGGTATAGCTGGGTTCAAAGGGGAAATTTGGATTCTAAGCAGAAGATGAGTCAGGTCAGACCCCTCCCCTTGAAGTGCCTCAACCTTCTCAACGTCTTGATTTTTGGTCACCTGTATGCATCCCACACAGACACACAGAGAAAACTCGGCAGAGACGCCAGGGGAAAGAACTTATTTGGGTAGGGAGTGAGTCGTTAATCCTGATTCCACATTCTGAAAACAAGGATGGAGAGTGGAGCAAAGTGGAGGGAGAGTCTGAGAGAGAGCAGGGCGGGCACACAGCTGTGTGTGGTCGGACGCTGAGGGAGAGGCACCCACACGCGGACCGGTGGTATTACATGCATGCACCCAGCATGGATGTAGGTGCCAACAGATGGAGACAGACAGATGCACACACACATACACACACACACACGTGTGCACACTCACACACACACACAGGGATTAAGGTCCTGCCGAGAAATGAACCTCGGGGAATTGACTCCTAGGAAGTGCCTTTTGGAATTATCTTGATATGTTCCCTGGACTAAGCGAGCCCCCCCCCCCCCCCCCGGGATGCTTCTCTCCCTGATCTCTAAGCAAAGCCAACAGGTGTCAGGGACACAGAAGGCAGAGAGGAAGGCTGGACAAGACAGACAGGGTGGGAAGACATGCTCTGAGATCTTCTCTCTTTTCTGTTTTTCTCTCTCCGGTTTCTATTCCTGTTTCACTTGCTTTCTGGAGCAGTGTCTCTTCCTCCTTCATGTCTTCTAGGTTTTCAGGTGTCCTGCTCCCCTCATACTCTGGCATCTCTTCTCCCACCCCCTTTGAGACGGCAGTAACCCCACACCTCTAGAGAACATCTGTGCACCCTGAGGAAGTTTGTACATCATTCACTTTCTCCCCAGGCTGGCTAGAGAAACAGATGCCGGCAGGAAGGTCTGGCATGAAATGCCTCTCTCTCCATGCTCCTTCCTCTCCTCTGTGTCCCTGGATAAAATAAGAAACCACCAGCTTCATAAAAGCAGCGCAGACTTTAATGCAGGCGGACAGGTAGGAAGAGAGCTAGGACTTTCCCCCCTCGGTGTCCAGATGAGAAGGCCGTCTGAGCGGGAGGGGCAGGGAGGGCTGGGAGGTGCGCGCCGTCTGGTGGTAGGACAGGGCCAGGAGCAGGGGTGTGGCCACGCAGTGCAGAATAGCCACGGCCTCCGCCAGGTGCTGTAGCAAGTCCAGGGCCTGCTGGGCCAGACATGTCGACAGGACCAAGGTCTTGGACCTCACGAGAAAGTCCAAGCCCACAGCCACCCCATGGAGCCACCAGAACACAAACCAGGCCCACAGGACATTGACCCAGGGACACGGCCACCTGCCCAGTATTTTCATCAGCACCTTGGCTCCTAGCAAACCCAGTGGCAACAAGGTGAAGAGGGTGAAACAGGCCATGACGTGTGACAGCTGCAGAAACCAGTGGCTCTTGCTGAATGTCACGGAGCAGAGTCCACGGGAAGTGTCAGTGGCCAGGGTGACTGGCAGCCCCAGTAGGATAGCCATTCCCCAGAGTCCCACACCGAGTCCCAGGGCGATGTTGGGGACCTGACCTGCGCTCATTTTGGGGCCCAGGCAGGCATGGCCCCCTATCAGCAGAGCCTGGGCAAAGGCTGAGCCATACCAGACCATGTGGGCCAGGTGGCACAGCGCTGTGCCCTGGACACTGTTCTGCCCCGGTGCCAGGATGGGCACTGCAGTACTGAAGAGGGTGCTGCCCATGGCCAGCTGTACCAGGAAAGGCCGCTCGGGGCACACCTGCCAGTGGGAGAGAGGTCTCAGGAGCGCGAAGAGGACCGCCCCGCCGGCAAGGATGCCCAGGACGCCGGTGAGGATGAAGAAGGGCAGCGAGGAGCTGTCCAGCAGGCTGCACGAGCGGCAGGGGGCAGCTGCGTCCACATTGCTGTAGTTATAGTTCAGGTCATAGGAATCATTAAACTCGTCCCAAATATCGTCTCCAAAGGGGAACTTAGTAGAGTCCTCATCCGCCACCTGGAGGACAGCCCCAGAGGGGACAGTCAGATCATCTGTTTACCCCACTGAGGAGTCCCTGGGAATGAGGGGGTGGGTGGGGGAGATGGAGGGGAGGCTAGCCTGGAGGAGGGGACACAGTGGGGGCAGTGGGAGAGGTGGGAACAGGGAGCCTCGGAACCTGGGCAGAAGAGCAGGGGAGGGGACCGGACAGGCTGCAAGAGCCAGACAAGGTCAGGGCCAGGGCGCCAGGGACCCGGATGGATGGGGGACCCAGGAGACCAGAGTAAGAAGGAGAAAAAGGAAACAGAGGGAAGGGTAAGAGATGAGTGGAGAAGGAAAGAGGTGCAAAGCCCCCCCCCCCCCCGGGGCAGACCGAAAGAGGTGGTGGGGCAAAGAGATGGGGGACTGTGGGCCTGGCCCCGCACTCACCTGGTGCTGCAGACAGTTCCCCATGGCACTGCTGGACTCAGGGCAGGCAGAGAGAAGGGCTGGGAACGTCCTATGGGCAGCTGCGGCTCCAAGATAAGTGCCAGGGGCTAATGAAGGCCATCAGTTCTGGGCAGGGCCATGGGATAGGCGGCGGGGGGGAGCTGGGCATTCAGGAAGCCTTCGCCCCACGCCCATGGCCTGCCTAAGCCTCAGGAGCAGAAGGGGCACTAGCCCGGGGCTTCCTGTTTTGAGGTTGGATTCCATTGGTGTGGACCTGCGCTCAGGAAAGGAAAAAGGCGGGCCAGCAGATAGTGGGTATTTTCCCGAAGGTGGAAAGGGGGGCTGAGAAGCCAGGGGGGTTTCCAGCAAGGACAGAGTCTTCAAGCACCAGGAAGGAAGAGGGGCCAGGGGTGACTTGTGAGACAGAGATAAGAGACCTGCTGGGAAGGCGGAGGGAAGGGGCAGTTGATGACTCTCACTGAGTCTCCACCCCTTGAACTGGATCCAGGGAAAGATGGCTCCAGGGCAACATTTGTGGGAGGGGGTGTGAGTGGTGCCTGGGGTTGGATCCGCGGGCGGCTGATAGCCCCAGCGCCCAGCGCCGTGGGTGCCCCAGTCTATGTGTGTGGCTGTGTGTTGTATGTCGCATGCACATATCCGAGTGCTAGGTGGTAGGCAGGTGTCTGGGTGTTTCCGTGTGAGGACAGGAGGAGCTGGGGGGCAGCTGTCAAGGCTACATAATGAAGCTACTTTGGGGAGCGATTGGGCGTTGTCTAGCCACCTATGGGCGCAATGAATGCGTTTTCCATACCAAGCACAACCCACGGCCTGACAAGTTAAAGCAGGCTCTGGGGGACAATGGGACATGTTTTAAAATGGGACGGTTGCCTGTGGGGTAATCTCTATTCATATTTCTGTTGGGGGACATAAACGTTCTGGAATGGCCGCACGGGCCTGGCATCTCAGCAACGTGCGCAGTCCCTTACTGGGGTGGGGTCCTCTATTTCTCTGTGGCTGGCAGAGTGAAAGCATGGACTCTGCAGACCAGGCCCCTGAGCCAACACCTCTGCTCTTCTGCAGCCCCCACCCCCACCCGGCTTCTGCACATCTCTGATGTTTCCCTGCATTTTACTCTCTCGGGTGGGGAAACAGCCGGGACTTTGGGAGGGGTGAGTCATGGAGTCTCAGGAGCTGGTTAGATGACATTATTTCACTCCAAGACGGCATGGGATGTTTCAACTCCAATCTCACCAAGAAGCTCTTTTGCATTTAGGTAGGGATGCATGGAGCCGGAGTAGGAAAGCCAAGACACAAAAGGTGGGCGCCTTACACAGATCGGCATCCCCTTTCTTCCCAGGATGCCAACTCCAGTTTCAGGTTCAACATGAGCGGGTTAGACAGTGGTCCCTGGGGAGGGTCTGTCCTGCTGTGGGGCTAGTGGAGTCTCTGCCTTCATTTTAACCTTCTCTGGCACTGCCTGGCGATGGGCCGCGGGGAGGAGTCAGACACCTCTCCCCAAACATGCTGGAAAGCAAGGACCCAGCCAGGACCCCAAAGGGGGCTAAACACCCTTCTCTCCCTTGGAGAGTTCTGTGGTCTCCATACAGGGATGCCCTTGGGAGAGGGGCATGGCAAGGCGCACGCCACCCCTGGAGGCGCCGGGTGCAGGGGACACCAGCAGGACCACCCTCACACG
Organism: Zalophus californianus; assembly: GCF_009762305.2. Lineage (NCBI taxonomy): Eukaryota > Metazoa > Chordata > Mammalia > Carnivora > Otariidae > Zalophus > Zalophus californianus. The sequence goes on along the minus strand of NC_045604.1, from coordinate 4,031,017 downwards.
CACACGTCCCAACTGGAGCAAGAAGGAGGCAGCCGGACGACACGGATAATCCAGATATATTGAGGGTGGCCCCTCTGAGATTAGCACAGGAGAGTTAGAAAGATTATAAAGATACACGATCCCCTCCCTGCTCCCCTCCCCCGCACCCACAGACAGACACACACAGCACAACGGCCCCTCCCCCCCCGCCCCCCGTACAAATATGGCTTCTGTGTAATATGGACAGAGTGGTTCAGCTCAAAGAGGAAAGGTGCTGGGAGACAGGGAGCCGACAGGCCTGGGGCCCTAGGCTGCCTTGCTGCTGTGGGGGGGGGGGGGGGCCCTGGCTGAGGTGGGGCGTGCCTGCAGTGTCCAAGGGCCCTAACCAGCGGCTGGAAGAGTCACGAGGCTATTACCTGAACTGAGGGGGTGGGCAAGCCTGCTGGATGCAGCAGGGAGGACGTGCCGGAGTGGGTGAGCGGGGCCGAGGGGCACCCTGGCTCCGGGAGTGTGGGCAACCTCATCTCCACGGCAATGAAGGAAGACAGAAAATCAAAAGCAGGGGTGGAAATGGGAAGGAGACCGAGGTCTCGCTCCCGGCCCTTGCTGCCCCGGGGACAGACTATAGGGGAAAGAAGTGACAGCGGTCCTTCCAGGGTCAGTGCCAGGGAGAGGCCTGAGGGGTGCATAGCAAAGGCTGTGGCACTGACTCCGCGGCTCTGAGAAGGGAAATTGAGGCAGGGTTTGAATGCTGTGTTTTAGGGAGAGACGAGATGGACAACTGAGCGAAACATATCCTGGGACTGTTTTCTCCGTGACTCATGGGCACTGAGGGTGGCCTGGGACACACGGGGACGGAGCCACAGCCCAGGGGAGGTCCACAGCCTGATTAGGAGCCCGCCGCACCCGAAGCCCTCCTTTGCAAAGTGTCCCAGCCCCCTCCTGCCCGGGCGCCCCTCCAGCTCTGTCACACGCACATGCATGTACACACAGACAAGCACAGACACCATAACCACACACTCACAGAGTTCACATCACGCCCCTCGTCTGGGCAGGACACAGCTCAGTGCAGTGAAGCGCCTTTTAGTATTTTTGTTGTTATGTCTGCCTGGCTGCTGTGGGAACGGGAAGGGGCACAGGCGGCACAAGACGGGAGGAATGGTTGCCGAGCGACAGGGGGGCTCGGGTCAGAGCCAGGGGCCAGGAGCAGCGCCTCTCCTACAGCTGCTGGAGCACTCCCCCCAGGGCCTGGCTTCCTTCGCCCCAGGGGGCAAGGGGTACACGGCCCTCTCCACCATCCTCCCCCTGCAGATCTACCCCCTCCAGGCAGGGACCTGTGTCCTCCCCATGCGGAAGCCCTGGGTCCCTGCGTGGCTGCCTTCCACCTGCGGGTCACACCTCCTCGGGGCCCCCACTCACCCCTTTCCCGATGTGCTGGAGGAGGGGTGACCGGGTGGTACCTGCTTCCCTGTCCGTAGCTTGAGGTGTGTGACTAGCAGAGGAAAAGCCCCCTCCAGCTTCTGCTCACCACCTCCCCATTGTCCCCTGGAGGCCAGGAAGCTGCCCTGTGGTAGGGGACAGAGGGCGGAGGGCCGGGGAGGGCCCCCCACACCAGCCCAGCTTGGCTCCCCGTCCTCACCCCTCCGCCTTCGCTCTCCTCCTAACACTCCAGGGTTGTTGCTTTCCTCACCCAGGGCCCCTGCCCCTCCAGCCTGGAGACGGATTTGATTTGGGATTGTTATAAAAATAATAATAACCCAAACGCAGAGAAGCCACGGAAAGGGCTGAGGGCAACCCTCCCTCCCCCCCGCCCTCCTCCCTCCCCATTCCAAACCGAGTACAAAACCGCACCCAAAGCAGACATTCTGTACAGGGGGGTGGGGGGGGCTGGGGAGCAAGCGGGAGGGGCGGCCCTGGGGTCGCTCTGTACAAGTCCAGGGTGGTGATGGCCCCATCAGTCCCCTTGGGGCCCCTGGGGGGCGCAGGAGGTGGCTGGGCGCCTCTAGATGAAATATTCCTTCTTGTCGTCCCCGCCCGACTGCCCGCCTTCTGCATTGATGATGGCCGTGTCTGCATCTGGGGCGTCATCGGAGCCTTTGGCCTCATGTGTCAGGTAGGTCCCTGCAGAGAGGAAGAAGCTCCTCCTGTCAGTTTCAGGAGCAGTTTCCACACCTCTGAAGCCCACCCCCCACCCCTGCCCTGCCCGCCCACCACACCTCCTCCTGCAATGTTTCTCCTGCCTAGAGCTTTCTACCTCCCCACCTGACCCAATTTGCCTCTTGCTGCCAACATCCATCACCTGACCACACCTCATGAATTAATGAATGAATGCGGTCCTTAATTAGAATCTCATTTATAAAACAGGAAAAAAGCCCTATGTGTGCGTGTGTATATGTGCATGTGTGTGTATATGCGTGCATACATGCACAGTTATGTGCGTATGGGTGTATGTATGTGCATGTGTGCCTACACATGTGTGTGTGCGTGTGCACGCGAGTACACACATGTACATGTGTGCTCCTATAGATGTGTGTCTGTGTGTACCTGTGTGTATGTGTGCATAAGCATGTATGTGCCTCTGTGTATATGCATACATGTGAGTGTGTACATGTACAGGTGTGTGCCCATAGGTGTCTGTGTGTACCTGTGTGTGTGCACGTATGCATGTGTGCATGCACCTGTGCATACATGCGAGTATGTATGTATACATGTGTGCCTCCATATGTGCATGTGTGTACATGTGTGCATGTATACATGTGTGCCTCCATATGTGCGTGTGTGTATGTGTGTGCACCTGTGTGCACATGTGAGTATGCATACATGTGTGCCTCCATATGTACATGTGTATACCTGTGTGCACATGTGAGTATGCATGTATGCCTCCGTGTGTGCACGTGTGTATGTGTGTGCTCCTGTGCGCGCATGTATGTATACGTGTATGCCTCCGTGCGTGCATGTATGTGTGCGCACCTGTGTGCACACGTGAGTATGTATACGTGTGCCTCCATATGTGCATGCGTGTATGTGTGTGCACCCGTGTGCACATGTGAGTATGCATACATGTGTGCCTCCGTGTGTACATGTATGTGTATACCCGTGTGCACATGTGAGTGTGTATGTATACATGCATGCCTCCGTGTGTGCATGTATGTGTGTGTACCTGTGTGCACAAGCATGTGTGTACATGTGAGTAGGTGTACAGCGTGCATGCATGGCCCCACTAGGCTGGGGACAGGGAAACTGCAGGTCAGCCATGTGCAGGTAGCTGAGATCCGGGTCAGCCCATGCAGTTGGACTGCTGGCTAAAGCAAGCACGGAGGAGAAAGTCTGTGAGGAGTCAGCAGGCATGGATACAGGAGAGGGGACACGGTGTGGGGACAAGGCGCCAGGGGACCAAAGGACGAAGAGATGAGAAAGGGAGCCAGCGCAGGAAGAGATGGGACGCAGTGGCAGAGTCGGCAGGTCTCTGCCCGAAAGCACGAGACCCTGGGGGCGGAGCGCTGTGGGAGCGGCAGCAGGCTGAGTGCGAAGACTCCATTTTACTTGGGTGATCACCGAGGGATCGGGCTGTACTGCGGGGTTGGTGGTGCTCAGTCATCACAGGGCTGGCTGTCTTCTTTCTTCCTCTCACACTCCAAGGGGCCAGCTGAGTCCCCAAAGGCCCGTCCTGCAGCTGGCTCCCGGCTGCTTCCCTACCTGCCCTCCGGCTCCCCGCTGCCTCTGACCTTTGTGCCGGATCAAGTAGTGTCCAAGGAAGATGAGCAGGATGAGCAGCAGGAAGACGATGAATGCCACGATCCCACCAATGACGGCGTGGTAAGTGCTGGAGGACGAGGGTACCGGGCTGGGGTCTGCGGGGAGGGACGCACACAGTCAGACCTGGGGAGAGCCCTGGTCTTCGAGCGTCTCTGGCCTGGTCGTGGGCAATCGGACTCGGCACAGAACACGGGCTGACGCCCACAGAACGGGCTGGATCATACGGCAGGAGGGATATGCCTTGCCTTGTTTTGTACCCTTTCTTCTTACATGGTGTCAGGAACGCAGTAATTGTTCTAAAAAATTATGTATTCCTGAATAAATGGACAAATCTGCTCACACTCAACCCTTTAAATTGTGTTTCTGGCATGGAAGCTTTGGTCAAAGTTCACTGCTTTAACGCCTACATCGTCTCTTGTTCTTGTTCTCGCTCTTGCTTTTACTTTCGGGGGTATCAGACTATTCTTTCTATCTCCTCCAGGCCCGCTTACCTCCTGTCTGTTTGCCATTCAGAGCTGGCCTCTCTAGGGGGGCCTCCAAACTATTCCCCGCCCCCCAGGGACCAGACAGAGGAGGGGCAGTGAAACACCGACGAAGCTGGGAAGGGGGACTCTGACAGCACCTCCCAGAGTGCCATGGACTATGGCTGCTGTGTAAGGATCCCAGTTCCGGGATCCAACGAAATCCCAGTCCTCCAGCATGCCTCCTCCGGGAGGTCTGGGACTCCAGCATCACATCCCACCGTCCAGAGGTTTGTGGGAAAGGCAAAGACTTCCTTCATGGATGCCACACCCCCCCGCCCCCACCCCAAGCTTCCTCTCATGGTGGCTAATGTCTCTGCCCTCCACTGCAGCATCTACAGGGGAGGGTGGTGTAGATCCTCAGAGGACACACTGGGCCAGGCATGCCACGGACAGCAGCAGCCTAGTCTGGGTCCCAAATGTCCGAGACAGTGCCCAGGCCCAGGATACAGTTCTGATGTGTCCAAAATTACATTAGCCGTAGATACAACTCTCCCACCCATGGGAGTGCTACTGTTTTCCTACAGACTCAGTTTGAGTCTTGATGCCTCACTGACTCCTTATATATTTCTTCTTTCCTATCTTATGTCTCCTCAAGCTTCTTGAGGAGGGCCAGCTTCTTGGTTCCTTGACTGTTGCTATGCCTAATTTGACAAGAAAACATTTATGTTTTGGTTTTTTATGCTCTGCTTGGGGGTGGGGGGAGGATTGGCCTGGGGGCTCCATGATATGACGGGGTAGGCGTGAGGGTGTTGAGTGGGAAGAAGCAGAGGGACGTTGCCCCTGTCTTTCTCCCGGGCAGCAGGTGACACACAGTCCACACTAAAAAAAAAAAAAAAATTAATCCTGGATAATTGTTCCAAGGCTATGGAAACGGAAATCCCTTAGAAAAACATAGCTTCCCATGGCCAAAATGACGTGTGGGGTCATCAGTTACAGATCCCTGTCTCTGCTGGAACTCCTTTATTCCTTCCAGGCTGGCGGGGCGGGGACTGCTCAGGAGACGCCTGGAAGGAGATGCAGAACCTCCTCCTACCGCCAGGTGTCAGCACTGGAAGCGGACGTGGTGAGACAGGACTGGGTGGGGGAGGGCGGGCCGCAGGAGACCAACCACCAACCACAGGGGCCAAGAACTTTCTCTCAGCGCCCTGCCGGTCACCCTCTGAGGTGGTGGGGGGAGATCCGGGGGCTGACACTGGTCCTTGCTGCTGGCATCCTACACTAGCTTCGCCTGTGGTGCTGAGGCAGCTCCCACATGCCCAGGCCTGTCCTGGAGTCACATCCACCCCGTCCACACGAACACCCCACTCCCACGGGTCTCAGGTCTCTCATCCATGGGAGGTCCGACTGCCATCACCTCACTGACTGAACGGGCATTTCCAGCAAGGGAGCCTCTGGTGTTCCCCCGACAATGCCTTTCCCCTATTATGGGCTTATAAGGTTTTCTGGCAGGACCCCACTGCCACCGGGATCTTCAAAAATTCTGCCCACTCTCCAATAAGGGGGGCCACTGTTCCAGCCTGTCATGGCGCCTGGGTTTTGGGGTCACACCTCTGGGAAGAGCTTCAGAGAAGAAGCATCACTAGTGTCTCCGGGAGATAAAGCACCGGAGAAAATGCCCTGTGTCTCAGCGTCGTACCGGCGGACCTCTGTGTTCTGCCTGGACCCACCCTACCCTGTCCAAGGTCTGCAGCGAGGAGATGGTGGTGGCACCACGTGTCCCCCACGGGTCACAGGAGTGGCAGCCCTGAGACAGCCCACTGGGAAGGGGAACCCCCACACTGGCCCTGGTGAGACGCTGGGGCCTCTCCACACAGAACTGCAGTCGTTGCTGCCTGGGGAGCGCTGGGGTGCGAGGGCAGGGTCCGGCGGGCCATCAGTGCTAAGCAGGCAGACGAGAGTCCACCATCCTGCTGATGGCTTCCGTGTTACACATTCCAGAGTGCACCTAGAGCCCAAGTCCCAGGCCCTTCCGCGGTGGGCTCTTGTCCCCTCCCTTGCCCCCAGGGTACAGCGAGGGGTGCTCTCAGGAGCCCGCCGAGACACAGGGCGTGGGGTGGGCGGACAGGGCAAGGGGGATGCGGGGGAGGGCTGGGAGGGCTCACCGTTCACGTTGAGCGTGTAGTAGGCCTTGTAGCTGCCCATGTTGCTGGTGGCCGTGCAACCGTACGTCCCACTGTCGCTCTTGTTGAGGAAGGGGAAGATCAGGGCACTCTCCTGGGTCATCTTTAGTGGGGGCACACTGCCCTCCTTCTCCCACAGGTACTGCTGGGGCCTGCGGAGGCAGAGAAATCACACGCGTTTGGGAGAGAGCAGGCCAGGGGGCTGAAGGGAGACCAGAAAACACCTGGGTGGAGGAAGTCACGGACGGTTTGGCGCAGGCTGAAGGACTTACAGGGGCCGCAGGCACGAGGTGCTGAAGGGAGGGGTGACCCCCTGGGGTTCGACCTGAGGCTTGAGGGCGATTTCCTAACTTGTATCTGACTGTGACTTGGTGGATCCTACGGGGACCTCGGGGGCAGCCAGAGAGTGTCCCCCTTCTGCTGCTTTGCAGGAGAAACAGGCGGGGGACGGACGGCGCGGGGCAGGGGCAGGGAAGGCGAAAAGCTGACAGTGGAGGGTGATGGGGAGACGCTAAGGGAAGGTCACAGTGTGAGGTGCGGAGGTGTGCCAGGGCCGGGAGGCGGATCCTCTTACACGGGATTGCCACGGCCTTCACAGTGGAGCAGCAGTTTCTGGCCCTCGCGGGGGTGTGGGGGGTCTGGCCTAATCTTCGCCGTCGGTGTGTCTGTGGAGAAGGAAAGGGCGTCAGCGCACAACAGCCACACCGTCCAGGAGAGGACCGTCATCCCGCCATCGTCCAGTTGCACATTACGGCTTCCACCCCGAGAAGTCTCAAGCGCTGGCGGGGCCAGGGACAGAGGCCTCCACCCCCAGCCTGCCGCGAGCCCAGTCCCCAGTTGCTACAGAACGCGCGTGGGATTCGCACTGCAACCCGTAGAGGTAGGATTTCTGAAGATCTGTCGTGGTGGGGACCGAAGGGACGTCCTAACAGAGAGCTGAGAAAGGGTTGACTTAATACACATTTTTGATAACCGGTGAACTTGAACTGGATTGTTTATTGAGCTCACGCTCTCTCCATCCTCTCTGTTCTGCGGGAGTTTTAACTGAAAGCAACAAGGGAACACAAAATATCATTTTCCACCATCAGTCCAACAGTGAAGTAAGAGCTTCCCAACAACAAGAGATGGGGGTCGTATTTGGGCTGCAGAAAGGCACTGACACTGTATAGATGAGCTCTGTGAAGGAATAATGGCATCTGCCCCGGCGCCAAAGGGCTGCTAGGAGGCTAAGTCCAGATGGCCGCATGAACAATACAGCCAGATGCTGGTTTAGAACAACAGATAAAGGGGCCGAGCTTCCCCTAAGGACAGAGCCAACCTTAACCACCAGTTAATGAACGTGTTTCTGTCAGATCAAACAGGACAAAGAGCATCAGGCCAGGTGAGAAGATGGGTGCTCCAGGGCCCCACAGCCAAAGAAACCTGTAGCACAGTGCCTGGAGTCTAGCATTTGTTGACTGACTGCTGACCACAGTTGGGCCTAGAGAGTCAGCGCCAGATGGTCGGGTACCTGACAGAGAAGTCTGTGGGGTTCGGACATGGGAGGGCCCTCCTGAGCCCTAGACAGGGACCCGGGCCTGGGGCCCCACACCTCTAACTAATCAGCAGAGAAACACCTTACAGCAATGGAGAACTCCGAAGTCTGCACAGTTCTTTCACAGATATTTTCCCCTTGACCCTCACGCTAACTCCGGGAAGTAAGCAGCCCCTGGGAGGTGGCAAGCTTGGTGAAAGAGGCACAGCTAGTCGGTAGGGGCCCCACAGCTGGAATCGGGGCCGTCTGCCGCCAGCTTGAGAGTGTACCAAATGGGAAGTGACGCCACCCCTCACCTGCCTCACATTCAGGTTTCAGCAATGGGTCTAGCAATTTTAAAAAGTGCCAAGTTCAGTCCTGGATCTTCCATAAGAAAGAAGATGAAACAGCTGAGTTATTTTAGGAAAATGCCCGCCTCTAGATAAGTTAGGATGAGAAATGCATTCTTTTATAACTCTCTGTCTTCTGCCTCGGTACTTTCTTTTCTCTTTTCTTGGTTCCCTGACTCAGAAAATTTACAAATTTCCTCAGGTGAGGGTGGAAGTTTCCTGTCCACACCCAAGGCAGATTCCACAGAGAAACGAGGACCCTTGGAAAGGTTCTGAGTAGGGACTATGACAGTGGCCATTGTAGGTCAGAAACCCAAGAACACTTGCAGAGCTGGGGCAGATGAGGAGGACCACAGGGAAAATCTGGGATCCTGAAATCACAGTATGTTCGTCTAGGAAGAAGCCTTGGTGATCGCCAGGTTCATCTTCTCGTAGAGCAAATAAAGAGTCAAGCTCAGTGGGTAAAGCCATTTTCTTAACCTCACAGAGCCTGGAGCGGCAGGGGGCAGGGGGAAGACTAGCACCTGCATCTTCTGACTCCTGGCTTGCTACAGTTACCACTAGAGCTTACAATCTAGCTGCATAACACTGGCCTAGCTTAGGGCTTAGTAAACTTGCCCTGGGGCCAAATCCTGCCAGCTCTGTGTTTTTGTAAATAAAGTTTTATTGGAATGCGGCCACACTCATGTGTTGACATACTGTTTATGGCTATTTTCCTGCAGCAACAGCAGAGTTAAGTAGTTGAGACAGAGACCATGGGACCCCCAAAGCCTCAAATACTTGCTATTGGGCCCTTTACTGAAAAGCTTGCTGACTCTTGGCCTGGTGCTGTCACCCCTCAACTCATCACTTATCTGTGCACGGTGCTTCACATATAGTCACGAGCGCTTTCTCCCCCGCCCCCCCCCCCCCATCTCATACCTGATCCTTCTTCACCCAGAAGCCCACCACATACATAGAACTTCGATGCGTTGAGAGGTGGATCTGTCAGCTCCCTTTAGAGATTCATGGTTCACAGAGCATACGATGTCAGCCCCATCGTCCTCACGGGAAACCTGGAATGTCACTGCGCTGCTCACAGTGAAGGTTTTACCATTGGGATCTTCCTGAACGCGGGTTGGTTCTCCTGGAGTACAGAACAGACGCACACGCACACACACAGACACACACACACAGAGTGAAGCCCTATCATACAGACACAGTGTGGGCCCCACGGCAGACATACAGATGGCGAGTCTCAACTTAGACAAACTTAGAAAGTTGTGAAATGGTTATGTACACACAGGGAGAATGTAGGCCCTAACACACACACACACACACACACACACACACACACACACGAGTGTGCACAGAATATCTGTCCTTCTCCTTCTGCACCATGCTAATGTGCACATACAGAGACATGTACCCCTCTCTTCCTCACCCTCCCCACCACCTCCTTCTGAACCCCAAAGCAGGGGGACTTACCGTGGAGCTCTTGGTCGCCCTTCCGCCAGGTGAGCTGGGCTGCAGGTTTGCTTCCAGAAGACTGACAGTTTAGGGTGGTTGTCTCCTTTTCCCGTAATGAGGACTTGTAGCCAGTAATTATGGGCTTCTGTGGGATTCCTGCCATGGAGGGGGCATGGCCAAGATAGGAAGGGGAGGCACCATGAGGTGACCTCAGCTCTCCCTGCAGAGATGGCCTCTCAGTGGCGGGGTGGGGAGGAGTCAGGATGCATGAGTCCTACTTTGGTTTAGAATGGGTAGAAGACTAGAGAAATCATCTTTCTCTTCATTCTCCTCCCTAAGGACCCACAGGGAAGATCTGTTACATGACCTGACACCCCACAGCAAACCTGGCTGGCTAAAGAAATGGTGTGAAGTCCAGGGGAGCAAAGAAGAAAGCGGAAACGTAGGACCCAGGTAAGAGCATGTAAGCGGCTGGGGTACTTGGACAATAGAATCATACACTGCAAGCACTTCTCGTTTTCCTCATATAATCTTGGGAGGTTCATGGAATAGACATTAGCATCTTTCTATCATAGGTTAGGAAATTCAGGCTCAGAGAGAGTAAGAGATTCCTCCCAGAGCACACAGTAAGCAGAGGAGAAAGGATCAGAACCCAGTGCTATTTGCACTTGGTTCCATTGTGAAGGAAGCACAGACTGAAGTTTTCCCGAACGCTTGGAGACTTGCCTGGCCTCTGGCTGCCTCGGGGGCTCACCTAGGAGCTGTGTTTGCAAGGAAGCCCACTGTGGGGCCCCTGGGGTTGGGGAGCCTCACCGAGCACAGTGACGAGGGACTTGGCAGTCCTCACGGGCATGGTGAAGATGGAGCAGGTGTACTCGCCCTCATCCGCCAGGGCCACGTTGCTGATGCTGATGCTGAGCTCATGGGGTGTGGATCTAACCAGCTGGATCCGATTATCACGAAGGGCTGGGGACATCGGGAGAACGGGAAGCAGGGCTTTTACTGGCACTGTTCATCTTCCAGTCCCATGCCAGAGTCTTTGGGAGAAGGGGTCTAGCATGGTTTGGGGCAGGGAAAACTGCTCCTGAGTTTGAGCAGTCTTTATGTGGTCAGTCACTTTCCTGAGCCACTGGGCAGGCACAGCAGCCTCAGGGACACTCAGAAAATTAGGCTTGAATCTCATCGGCTGCCGTATGAAGTACATGGGGCAACACTGACACCAGCTAAATCTTAGGGCTGCTTTGGGGTATCTCCAGGGAGGACCCTGTGGGACCGTGCATGGCTTAGGTCAGAGCTGCAACACTACAGTTTCTCTGGAGCCAGGGGAGGAGCCCCTGGCTTAGCTGCCTCCTCCAACAGCATGCCTTCCCAGTGCCCAGCCTCTGCACCCCAGGCACATGTACCCCTGGGCTCTGCAGACCCCTGCCCCAGCCCACAGTGCCCCCAGAGAGAGGACACCTGGGACGGTACCTCTCTTCTCGCCAAAGTAGAGAGTCTGCTGGGCAGGGTTAGACCACTGCAGAGATGAGTCCTCATGATCTTTCACTTGGCACTTGAGCACCACGGTGCCACCAGCCACCACTGTCTCATCCGATGTCCAGGGCTGGCTATCTGCAGGAGTACAAGAGGGTCAGCTTCCCGAGGAAGCCCTGGCCCCTCCACCCACTTCTGGGCCAAAGCGTGCCTTATCTAACCCAGGCGGTCCAAGGCCCAGGTGTCTGTCTGTGTTCTCTTAAGGCATCGTGGGAGAAGGAAGGGAGGTGGTGGGGAAGGGGAGACAGACCTTATTTCCTCTTGCTCGGAACACACAGAAAAACAGTCACTTGTTGAATGTTTGCTGAGTGAACTGACAGGGCCACAAACATTTAGGGGAATAAAGGCGCCCAAATCTACACAGAGCACCGCACATGCGTCTTTCCTGAGAGGCTCTGCCGTTCACTTTGAAAGCACGCACACGCATCTGTCATTCTGCACTCCGCCTTCCTGCCTGGGCCTGCCTGTTCGAGCAAGGACAGGAGAGGCGGTTGAGACCAACAATCCCCAAACTAAAAGCGAGGAGAAGGCTGAGCCAGCCTTGGGTCCCACATTCATTTACATAAGAGGTAGCTGATAAAACTGTGGAATAAGCAACCAAAAAGATTAAAAAAAAAAAAAAAGAAGAAGAAGAAAAAGAAGAAGAAGAAAGAAAGAAAAGAAAAGCTGAAACATTTTGGCACAGACTTTTGAATTCCTCCCACAATAACTTCCCTTCATCGTCAGCTCACACTCTTTCAGTACCCGGACAACCGGCCTCTCCACACACCAACCCAAATCACCCCCCTCCTGTTATTTTAGAGCAAAGGATTAAAGATTTCCCTGCCATGTGATGGAAATACTTTCTCATCCCTCTCTCCTTAGTCAAATTGATTTAAAAAAAATAAAAAAAGGACGAATAAGGTATCGTATGGATGAGCCATTTGACTCCCAAATGGGCCCTCAAGTTGGCCTAGCCGGGAGCCCTCACTGAGTGACCCTCGCTTCTGCCTCCACCCAACATTGTTCTGTGTTCCCCACGGCTTGGCTTCTGCTCCCCATGCTGACTCCCTCATCTTCAGGGCTGACTTTCTGTGACCCCAGAGCAGCGACCTCCACGGGATGAAAATGCACAACACCTTCCAGCTCTGATTCTGAAGCATCCGCACCATCCCTTCGGTAGCACAAAACCAGTTAAAAGTGGCATTATTCTTCTCCGAATAGGAAGCCAGGGAACTTACTTCCTGCGTTTCTTAATTGAGTAATTTTAAACAATCCCCATCCTCCCCCTGGCACTGACCTTACCCCTGCCCTGTCTGTTATTCCTTTCCTCCTTGGTCACCAGAGCTCCATTTCCAAGAAATACATAATGGATGCTCCTAGCAGAGAAGGGGCCCTGGGGAGAGAAGGTGGCGTGTGCTGGGCTTGATAACGAGCACGCGCGCTTCGGGGTGTCTGTCTCCACGTTGGTGCACAAAGTCTGGCCACTGGTTTTGGTGTTTAGAATTGTAACAGAACTGAGGGGGATCTTAGGGATCACGGAATCCAATTCCCTCATTTTACAGATGTAGACAATGAGGCCATGGAGGTGGAGTGATTGCCTATGATCATTCTACTAACCAGGGACTTCAGCGGGGACTACGATTCTGTTCTTTGACTCTCAATGCAGGGGCCTTTTCATGGGAATGCTCCTCAAGTAACCATCTAACTTGAAAATTTAAACGATGATTTTAAGATTAGTGAGCCAGAGACGGAGCTGGCTGAGTAAACAGGGACATGATTTATCCCTTAAGCATCTGAACTAAAGGTTTGGGAAACCTGTCATTTACTGCTCGCCATGTACCGTGTTTTGACCAGTAATCCTGTTGTCCCTGGGTCCCTTTGAAGAATTCTACCTCGATTGTGTCTTTCAGAACCTCTTTATTCTGAGTAATACCCTCCTCCTGGGATCATTTTATTTTGGGAAAAAGGTGTAGGGGATACAGAGGTCTCTGCACTGGAGTAAGGGAAGAGGCGTAGGTGCAAGAGAAGTTGGTGGTGTGGAACTAAGAACTGAAATGTCAGATGGAGCTGTGTGGTAATGAAGGGAGTGAGAACATAGGGCAGAGGCAACACGAGTGGGAGATGACGTGAGGATGGCCGAAGGAACCGAGGGACACTGAGATGAGGGTCCTGGATTCTCACCTTGACTGGCCAGCATGTCAGAGCTGCTCCAGACTGTGGAGCTGATGGCCTCGCCGGGTGGAGCCAGAGTTCCCAGCTCCAAATCCTGCTCCTGCCAGTAGCCTGGGGAGAGAATCTCCATCAAGGATGAGCCCTACGTATTTGCTGCTGCCGTTTGGGATACGTTGGTTGTTGAGGGTGGGGAGAGGGCAGGCCCTTAATGAAAGGCAGGTTCTCCAGGATCCCCTAAGAGAAGGTGGGTTTCCCACAAACGGGAGAGACTAACTAGAGTCCTGAAAAAGGAAGTGAACTCTTCCTCGGAAGGAGAGAGAAAAGGAGGATGCTGAGTTTTACCAGTCAGAGCCAGAAGAGACCTTAAAGATCCTCTGGTCCAGTTCTCCCACTTTACAGAGGAGGACAATGGAGCCTACAAAGGTTAAAAGTCACTTGGTGAAGGTCATCCCAGAAAATGAAAGATAAGCGTAGATTTTTCTTTCCTTATCCAGGATTCTTTCTGCTACACCATATTATATACTAAAATAACAACAGATTTAATAATTACAAAATACCTTTACTCTTAATCCTTTTAGTAGACCTGTGAAATAAACACGCTGGTTCCTGTTTTGCAGAGTGGAAACAGGACGAAGTGACTTGCCCAAGGTCATACAAACAGAAGAACAAAGACTGGAAATTTAATGTTTAATGCCTGATCCCAAGTCCAGAGGCCCCTACCACTGCAGACAGACCGCGGCGGGCCGGCGACAGCCACCTGCTAGGGGACGCGCAGTCTGGACTGTTCCTCCTGAGCCCGGCCCACTGCCCACTTGATTCCCCTGGCTCCGCTCCCTGCCCGCCACAACTAACCCCAGGGCCTGAGTCATGGCCTGTCTTCCCGGCCGGTGGCCCCTGCACCCGCCGGAGAAGCACTGCACGGAGCCCAGGGCCTGGGTCCCCAGCTCCTCCTGAAGAGGCGGAGGGACAAAGAAACCGGCCACGCGAATCTGCCGAGTCTCCCGCCGCAAACCCAGAAGTAGCCAATCACTGGCGCAAAGCTCAGTGACGTCACCGGCTGCTGAGCAGAGTCCGGAGCGGCCGCGCGTCCCGGGCCGGGAGTCGCGGGAAGTTGGCGGGCGGGGCGGGCGCGCGGGAACCTGACAGGCCGGCGCCGCCCGGGCGGTGCTAGGGCCCGTCGGGGGTTCGGGTCCGGGGTGCGAGACCCGACTGAGACGGGGGCCTGAAGAAAGGGGACGGGACGAGGGGGGGAATTGTGGAATGTGAAGGAAAGGGGAGAAGGGACAGGTTGCGGGGGAGAGCAAGGAAGGAGAGGGGAGGGAGGGAGGGAGGGAGGGAGGGGGCGGGCGGGGCGGAGGAAGAGAGCGAGGGCCCCGAGAGAGCGCCTCAGGGGGTCACCGGCCTCCACTGGTCCTCCCACACATCCTCCAGGAAATTCGAGAAAACACTCTTCTCCGGGAGTGTTCCACCAGTGTCCAAATAGGGAGGGAAAGTAGAGACAGCAGAAAACCTGGAGCCCGCGGAGAGAAGTAGGCAGCAAAGGGGCCAGGGAAAGTGTTGGTGAAGGGAGGCAAGAAGACGGAGGCCGCCAGGAGAGGTGGCCAGGGCTAACACAGGGGCTCTCGGACCCAGCAGTGCCCCCCCGCACCCCACCCCCCCGTCCCCACCACCGGGGGCCGGGCCCTGGCCCTGCTGCCTTCTGCGGACTTCAAGGCTGGAGGCAACCTGACGCTGGTGAGTGTTTCATCTTCTTTTCCAGGTTTTTGTATTTGTGGGTGCTTGGACACACGGTGAAAAGCCAGACTGGGGTGGTAGAGGGTCAGGGAGAAGCCAGAGAGGGGTCCATGCTTAACCTCCAACCCCCAGTACTGGTACTATGTGCACTGCGTAAGCACCAAATAGGCCTTTGCTCATGGCAGCGGAGGGAATAGGGATCTCAGACTTTGGCACAGGACTTCTCAGTTTGCAGGGTGGATCTTCAGCCACCAGTTCATTTAATGACTAAACAACCTTGAGAGATAGGCAGCCAAACAGAATCGCTTTTTAGAGACGAGGTTGAGAGAGATCCAGTGACTTACCTAAAGGCACACACACAGCACACCTCTCAAGAATCCTCTTTCTCTCTCCCTTGGGGCTCTCAAAGCTTTTTCAACAGCTCTTTTTTCCGTGTGGCATTTCTGCCCATTGTATTGCAGTACACTTGTTTACTTATCAGTTTCCCCATCTAAACTTTGAGCTGGTTAAGAGCAGGGGCCTGACCTTACTCATTTTGTATCTTCAGCTCTTAGTGCAGAGCAGGCTCTTGGTGCATTAAATTGGCTCTGGTCATTCATTCAGACACACCTGGCGCTCTGCTCTGTTCACAGTCAGGCAGAGGATGTATCTGCCCAACAGTGTGGATTTCGTCCCCACTTTCCTGTGCCTTCTTTCCTCTGTGCTTTTTTGCTGCATTCCCTCAGTTGCTTTTCCCTCCTGTTTCTATTTCTTTCATCTCTCCCCTCCTGCATTTTGCTGGCATTTCCTCCCCCTGTACAGGATGAATATGTGAAATGGTAAGGTAGGGCATTCAAACCACACTGAATTGTTCAGATGAGGGGACAGATAATTAAAATGAATAGCCTCCAATAAATGACATATATTGTGTTTGTAGATTTCCAGGGAACTCACTCTGGTTTGTAGTGTTTTAAGAAGCTGGTGAACAGATAACTGTGTGTGTGTGTGTTTCTTTCCCTGCTGCGGTGATATTTCTCCCTCTAGTTCTGAAAAGTACTTATGATCGCATGTCTTCTCTTGAAAACTGTCTGTTCGTATGCCTGAAAGTTTTCTCGCTGTTCTTATAACACTGTGCACCTGCAATGATAAACGCAGAATGGCCATTCCCCCAGCAGTGGACGAGTGATTATAATGCTATTAACAGAAACATGGATAAGTAGCAGAAATTATGACCGGTCGCAGCAAAAGCCTTGTGCCTTTGGGTTCAGATTGTGCTCATCATTTATGACATCAGCATAAATTCCTTCTGTGGACTCCAGGTGGAAGAGAAAACTCAGTAGCGCTCTGAAAGGGCGGCATGGACTTTGCTGTGCACACAGTGGACCTTCTGCTCAGGCAGGGACACTGGAGGGAAATGCAGACTTTGGACCACAGAGCCACTTGTTGGGGGGTGGGGGGCAGGCTACTCATAGGGAAAAGCAATGAAGACATTCTATTGAAATGGGCCTTACTGTCTTCCTGCTTGCGAGTCTTCACTGACTTCTTCACTGACTTCCCGTGGTCTGCAGATAACATCCAGATGTGTTAGGCTGGCCTTCAAGATCCCGGGCAGTCTGACGCCACCGTGCCTTCCAGCTTTGTCTTTCCTTTATCCTACTCATATCCCAGGCATGATGCCAGTCTGAGTTTCCTAAAAACCCTTGGCTTTCCCGCCTACATTCCCTTTCCTACCATAGCCCTGCTGATAATGCCCTCCACCCATCTTCATACATCTAAGCCCTACCAGTGCTTAAAGCCTACTTTCTGTGGCATTTGCTCTGGTAAGTCTTCCTTAATTGTCTCAGATGGAAATGGCTTCTGGTTTCTCTGAGTTGCAACACTTGATCTGCTTTTCTTAAGTTGTGTGCATCACTCTGTGTTGTACTGCAAGTTTGGCTTCCCTCCTAAATTATAAAGATTCCACAGGTGGGGATATCTGATTCATCTCTGTATCCAGCACTGGCTTTAATGCAGCATACTACACATGGAAGGGGCTTAATAAACAAATATTTAATAAATGAATCCAAGATGCTGGGCATCTTCTGTTGTGAGAACCAGGCTCAGCATCTGCCAGTGAAGAGGAAAAAGCAAACCAAACGGGAGGAGGAAGAAACAGGACAAAGGAGAAGGTAGACCATCCTGAGGCTGAAGCTCTAGAACCTACAATATGGGTGGGAATCGATATTTATTGATCACCTTGTATGTGTCAAAGCCCAAGTTAGGTGCTCTATAATCATTATCCAGAACAGCCCTTTTTGATAGGAATTAGTATGCACACGTTAAGGATGAGTTGGCTGCGACTCAGGGAAGTCAAGTAACTCATCCACACGACGGAGCCAGTAAGTGTTGGGATGGGACGGCCGTCAAACTTAGACCCCTCTGACCGCAGAGCCCAGACTTTGTGCACATCTCCGCGGCACTGCCTCTCTCTGCTGAAGTATGCATTTTGTGTGTGTGGTGGGGGTGGGGGGTGGGGGCAGGAGTTCTGGGGGTCAAGATTCCTTCCTGCATCGCTGGCGGGGGGGCTGGCTCACTAAACAACATTCATACTGCTCATCTGTAAGATGATCAAGATAACAGTGTAGCAAGTTGGGAATGGGGGCTTGTGGTGGTAATGGGATGGCTTATACCCACTGAATTTCCTTGTTAATTGGATTTCTTCATGTGGCTTCATCTATACCTCTGGGGGATACTTCATTTACCCCCAAGAGCCTTACAATGCGGGACTTTTCAGTTAACCAAGCAGCAGATGTGTCTAGTTAAAACTAACAGAATCCCCTCACGTTTTCACAGGACTCTAGTGTCTGGGCTGAAAACAAAAAGAGTGTCTTGTTTGCCCTCAGTTGCCTTGGGGGTTTCTTAATTCTTGGTTGATTTACCCATGAGTTCCAGTATCTTAAGGACTCCCGGCATTTTAAAGGACAAAGTAGCCCTTTCACCCACCAATGTCCTCCTGATTGATTGTTCACATTGAGAGTAGCAGAAGTGGGAATTGGAGACTTACCGTGTGCCCTTGAAAGCGCAGTGGCGCCCGTGACTCAGTTTTCCACTCATAACACATGTCCTCACATATAGTACGTGCTCAATAAATATTTATTGAATAAATAAATGAGCGACTCAAATGAATGAAGATGTGGGATGTCTGAGGGATGCTAGGAGGGAAGTCTAAGAGAATGTGCCAGTATAAGCCCCGATCGCTTGGTTCATGTCTCCCCTGCCCTGTCTGTGCTGGGAATCTACAATGCATTGCCCTCGGGCCCGTGAACACGGTCACAGGTGCATAGGTGGGGTGGTGGGCCAGGAACGGAGAGCTCCCGTGTTACCACTGCTGGCCTTGCCAGCGCCTGGGTCCAGAGCTTCACTTCCCTGACTAGAGAAAACCAGCTCCCCGAGTGGGAGTTGATGATGATGGTGATGGTGATGATGATGATGAGTCAGCATTTCTGACTCCAGAGTTAAAAATATTCTTCCTCCCAGCCTACTTGTTATTCCTCACGACTACCATGACAGGTGGGTGGAGGAGTGTTATCTCCAAGGGAAAAACACACTGGGGGCTGTGGCCCAAAATACTGAAGGGACCCACTTTTAGGATCGTTTACCCACACCCTCCGCTAGGCTCCCCGGCCAGGGGGTCTCACTTGGATTCTTCCCTGACCTGAGCTACTAGTGAATTCTTGTGTATGTCTGGATCACACGCAGAAGAGAATGGGCCTGGCAAAATCAGATTTAGAACTCAGCCCCTGGAGCTCTCCTGTGTGCCCAGAGCCACATGTTTCTTTATCAGTGAATGTCTGATTCTGAGTCCGGAGGAAGGTGGGCCTTGTAGTCCCGATTTAGATGATGACTCCGAGATCTGGGGAGAGTCACTTTGACCTGAGAGACTTTAGAGCTCAACACCCTGATCAAAAAAGGACTCCTTTCATACTTTCACACTTGCTTGTGTGCTGCCAGGAATTACTCTACTTCTGCTGAGGTCACTGTGCTGCTCTCCCTCATCTAAGGCACGGAGGGCCTGAGTGTCGAAAAACTCTTACTTCTACCTTCCGTCCCTTTCTAACTCCGCCCCCCCCCCCCCCCCCACCGCGTTCTCAATCCCTCCTTCCCTCTGTACTAGAGTGCAGTCAGACAGAAGCTGGGGCCCTGAGAGGTGGGAGTTGTTCCGACATTTGGGATTGTCTGTCTTCCCAGGTGTATCTCCTGCTTTCTCTGTTGCTCCTCAGGGATGGGCCTCTGTCCGCTCACAGGCGGCAGGATCGCCTAAAGGATGCCCTGGCTCGGTTCACATATGCTCCAGCTCACAGTTCCTGCAGGACTTCTGAGCTCAGTCTCACCCCAGCGGCCTGCCTCCCTCACCCAGGCCTCCCCTCCACCCTCTCTATTGTGGGGCCTCTGAGACCTGGCTCTTTGTTCCCTCGCTCCGTCCTTTCTGTTGCTGTCTGGCTTTTCTTCCTGGAGTCTTGTTTATCTCCTTTCCCTCTGGCTCCCAGCAGCCGCTTGGGCCCAGAAGGCACTACCCTCTAGGCTTTGCTGTTCTGTCCCAGGAGGCACACAGGATATAAGTGAAAATAGATGGTATATAGGGTGGGGAACAGAACCTTCACTAGAAGAAGTGCCTGTTATGTTGATTTGCCCCATGGCTTGGTGAAGTATGGCCAAGAGGTTCAGATCTGCAGAACCAGGGATCCTACGCTATTAGTTAATCCAAGAGATTTAGGTTTGGAAGGGGCTGATCCAGGCTCCGACAGGTTTATTACTGAACGTTGGCAGATGCCTTTTGGTTCCATCCTAAGCAGGTCATTGAAAATGAAAGGCTTTTGTTTCCTGGGCTTGGAATGGTGTGTGGCTAAGCTTTTCCAGGCTGAATGAGGAGGAGGGAATCTTTGGGTTAGCTGACTAGCTCGCCTGTGGTGGGCGTGAGGGTGGGGTTAAAACAAAAAGCTTATCTGTGGGTTAACCCTCTTTTCACTAAAAAAAAAAAAAACCAACCAAACAAAAAAACCCCCTGAAAACCCAAAACCAAAAAACCCCCCAAAACACCAAAAACAAGTTTCGTTATTCCAAATGTTTTGAATTACCCAAATATTAGAAAAAAGTACCAAACTACAATATGTCATGAATAAATCTATTTTGTATATTTCCTAAAACCCAGCCATCGATTTGCATGTCTGGTCATTTTCTACTGACCCCTAATGGCCAGAGGTGGTTAAACCTAAGATCTTTTTGATTCTACCACACGGAGGATGGAATTGATGTCCTCTCTGACCCCCTCTTAGACCTGAGTTCAGTAATTCCTCTCTTCCTTCTGTTATGCCTAATCCTCCCCAAAATATTTTCCCCTCTATCATTCTTAGAAGCATAGACTTTGAGACTTGCCAAGAATCCGAAGTAGCACCTAGTGCAAATCTCATTTTAAAGAAGAAAAACCAGGGCTCAGAGAGGTGGAGACACTTGAGCAAGGTCACACAGGCAGTCTGTGGAACCCGTGGTTAGAAGCCCGTCTACTGTGGTCACTGTCATTTGATAGCAGCCCTGTGGGCCAATGGATTCAGAGGTTAAGTTGCCAGCTGGTGTGATTTTACTTTCAGTGACATCTACCCTCCCTGCTCCCCATCTCTCTGTGGATGGTAGCGAGGCCCCCCCGCCCCAGGACCGTGGACCTCAAAGGAGGTATGGCTCCTAAGTGCCAGGCAGGTTAGAGGTGGTGTGAGGTGAGCTGTGAGCTCCTGCAGCCGTGAAGAATGGCGTCTTCACAGACTCGGGGCCTTACTGGCCTCTCCCAGGTCTCCCCAGAGAGGACACCAAGGGGCAGAGGCGCTTCCATGCCCTTAGATGTGAAAAGGCTGGCTGAGGACAGGCTGTGTGCGAGCACCCGTGTGCTGGCCTCTGGTGGTGGAGAGCCTCGGGATGCAGGGCTGACTGTGAGGAAGGGGAGGGCTGCAAGAGAGGAGAAAGCAGAGGAGCGTGTCCTGTTCTTGAGCTCAGAAGGGAGAAGAATCTGGAGGCAGGAGTGGGCTTGTGGTAGGCTGAGGGGGCCCCTCGGAGACTTAGTTAAGATTCCGAGGAGCGGAGACTGGGAAGTGGGTGGCGGAGAAGGAGGTGGGGACAGCTGTTGCTTTGATTTGCTATTGAGTCAGTGTTCTCGGTGCATTAGCACTGGGAGGGAGCCCTGGGCTGGCCCCCGACAGAAACAAGCCCCTCTGTAGCCAATACTGCCTTGTAGCAAGAACTGCAGTCGGGAGACAAAGAGGAAGGGGATCTGATCCCAAAAGAGCCCCGTCCCAGGCTTAGCTCTTTCCTCGCAGCACTGGGCTGTGTTCTGTGGACAAGCATCTAGTGTTCTGGACTAAGAGGCTGGGAGGGGCTGAGGCAGAGCAAAGAGGATGGCTCAGGAGTTGCTGCTGGGAGAGTGGCCGGGGTCTATGCAGGGGGCTGTCTCCTCTGCTGTTGCTCAGGTAAGCTCACAAGGCTGGGCATGACATCACTCCCTTGATGGTAGCTCTGAGCCATTTGGGGAGTGTCCATTTACCCCACCTCCTCATTCCCTTCCCACACATGCTCACACAGGCAGAAATCAGGACAGGTGGGACCCGGGGTCCGCATGCTGATGCAGGGGTCGGGAAGCCAGACTCTGTCTGAACTCTGAGATGCTCCCCTGAACCAGGTGCAGGCACTTCGTACCCCTCCCCTAAATTTTTACCTTGCCGCTTTCACATGAATGGAATAGAATTGGGGGAAAATCTCCTATCTTATAAAATACTTGGGAAAGGAAACATAACAGAGGCAGTGTGGAGTAAGTGAACAGAGAATTAGACCTAGCTCATTGGACCGTATGTTTGTGGTAAAAGAGGGACTGGGAATGGACAAGGCAGCCCAGGGCCATGGAGGAGAAATAAAGAGTGGGTTCCCCAAGGCTGAGAAACCCCAGCCTCAGCACCTGCTTGAGTGCATGGATGGCCTCCCTTTCTCAACAGGCTCTGTCTTACTCTCCTTGGCTCTTAAGTCCTACTTTAGATACCTCAGCCCAATGGCTTGGCGTGCGGGGATAACAGTGCTGGGGAAAAAAGTTTAACTTGTTAGAAGTCAGGCAAGAAAGCATTCATCTGTGCTGGTTCTGATTTCACTGACTTGTTTTTACTGTTTCCCTTCACTGGGTGATGAGAGTCAGGGTGTGGATGGCAGGTTCAGGGCAGTGCGGAGGAGCATTACATGGAGACAAATGTGTTCCGCCCTGCACACCCACACTGCTCCAGGCCCCCTCCCTCAGGCGTAACCGTCTCTTCCTTTCACTTTTTTCACTTAAAAATGTATTTTCCAGAGGGTGGCCCATTGTTCAGTTAGCCTTACTTTGTGCCTTCCAGGGGGACTTGAGCGCTTCGGTGAAACAGACACATTCTTCCAAGCCTACAGACTTCATGGTCCCGACAATGGGGACCCACAGATCTCCTGTTCTTTTCTTAACCTTCACTGAGTACCTTCTCTGAGGAGGGTATATACTCAATTTTTGTTCTCCACGATGCATATATATTCCAACCTAGTCACCCTTTCTCTCATTTAGCATGTGTCCCTCAACACGCATGACACACTACAGTTTTCACTATTCATATCTCTGTTTTTATTTTTTTCTGACATAAACACACAGCTTTTCTTATGACCCAGATACAGAGCCCTTTTCCCCAGCCCATTATTAGTCAGAACCCCTTACTTCAGAAAACCATATGGCTTAAACTCAGAGATTCTCCCCAAAGCAGAATCTAGGTTCTCTCCTCTGCTCAGGCTCCCCAGGAGAGGGACAGAATCCTCTCCCCTCCCGAGGGCTGAGGCTCAGGCCATCTGTCACTGACACTGGACTCCAGGGCTTGGAAACTAGGAGAGAGTTGGCATGAAGGAGCGGTTGAGGATAAATGAGAATATATGAGGCCCAGGGGCTTAGTGGTGGTAGTTTTTATATTTGTTTGAGAGGATAGGATAGAGATTAGAGGAGAAAACACATAATACGGGTTTAGAAAGATTTCATCCTTAGGAATTAGAGTAAGAGTTAGTAAGAATGAGTACAGTTGTCCTACTGTCATTTTTGCATTTGCTGAGGGACAAATGATTAGGAGCAGATGGCAAAACTGGCCCTTCGTTTCATAATAAGGAAAGAACTTGGCTCTAGGCTCTTCAGAGGTTGACCTAAGCCAAGCTCAGTCTCAAGTTACTTGTCATCAATGTATTTATTAGAGCCTTGCTGGGTTTCTAAGAAGTATCAGGTATTTAAGTCAAAGACTCCAGAAACCAGTTCACCCTCCAGAGCTTTTTACCCCAAGGTTTTGGCTGGAATTCTAGAATCAGGATTGGAAGCAAAGAATCAGGGCAACAGAAGAAGACAAATAAATGTAGGAAGCCAGGATTTGCATAATCACAATGAAATCTGGTATTGGAAGTACCGCTTCCCCACTCTGCCTGGCTAATATCTGGGATTATATGAAGGAAATGCAGAGCTAAGTAGTGGTTAGGTTAGAGATGAATGGCTGAGATAGCAGCCTTCATTTCTTGTTCTTTTTTTCCCCTAGGGCAAGGTGATGCATCTGACCTTCCTGACCCTGAACTGGAAGTAAATGAGCCAAAGGTGCTTATAATTAGCAATCAGTACACAATTAATGCAGGTCTAGCTGGGGTAAGGAAAAATAAATCCTTAGAGAAGACTACATTTTAGTTCTTTATATTATTTAGCTTTCTTATCATTCTCCTGGAGATCTCTAGGAGACAGAGAGAGAGAGAGAGGTTTAAGGAATCCCAGAGGGAAGAACTCAATGCAGAATAATGATACAATTTTGAAAAAAAAAAAAAATGTTGGAAGCTCTGCATAAGAATCCTTCCTGAAACGTGTCTGCTGTCCATGAGAACAGGGGGCTCAGGGAGATGAGTAGATAGGAGATACTCCAGCTGTTACTGTAACCCAAATTCTGTCTTCCTGAAGGCTCACTCATGGAGATAAATCACTTCCATTACCTGTCCTTGAGGAATGAAGTTTCTCCTTGTTTCACGTGAGGAGATGGAAGAGGGGCCCTGAAAATTCATCCTGGAAGCTCGCCTCCCCAACTAGATTCTGCTGTAGGTCATTCACCAGTGTAAACTATTACAAGAACGATTACTAGGAAATTGATACGAAATCAGCACTTAGGGGAAATCAGCATTTAGGGGAAGATAAGCTTGTGTGGTTCTAATTTGATGGGAGGAACAGGCTGTCTAGTCTCAGACTGGCAGGGGCTGAGCATTCTCGGCTCCTTGCTGCATTTGACGTCATCAGTATTGGCAGATACCCCCAAAGAGTAGCAGAGTCCAGTTTAAAGATGCGCCTCTTGAGATTTGGCCAAGGACTTGGACTCTGGGATAAGATGGTTGTATTTAGTTCCGAACAAGATGGTTGTAAAGATGGGGGACGTGAGTCAGGTTTTTGGTATTTGTTTTTGGTGCCTCTCATATATATTAAATTCCTCCCTTACCTATTCGGATAACCCATCCGTATGTATTCTCTTTGTATTTACTTCTAAGGTTGAGGGAAAAGAGAAAATAAGCACCATGACAGGACAGTTTGAGTTGGTTGCCAGGCTCAGAGTCGTGTTAAGAGGGGGGTACTTAGCAAACTGAGGAGGGCACATTTTTGTATTCCACACTTACAGGGCAGATGTGGTACTATTGTATATGAGCAATACTGTCTTAATCGAAAACAGGACTATTTGTAGTTCTGTTTATCATTTATGACTCCACATATGGCAAAACATCCAGTTCTTCTGAGGCCATCTGAGGTCACTGAGCATTTCAAACAGCACATCTTCTCAACCTCAGTTTCACCTGCTTGTTCTGTCCCCTTCCTACAGTTGTTTAGATGGTCGTGACGACCTTTCGTATCTCTATGTCAAGGTTTGTTCCCCTCTTCCTGGTGGAGCAGGTCAGGGATCATAGCCAAGATCAGGTGGGTTTGTGGTGAGGGGACGGAGATGCACCTTAGGAGAGGTGGAGACTTGGAAGTTTGGAGGGAGAGCAGGACCACGGAGAGCAGCAGAGAGAGCCTGGAGTGGCACGTGGGGGCTAGCACCATGGAGAGCTCAGGGCTTCGGGTCCTTCCTCAAAAAGCAGAGGGGAACAGGGATGATGGGTTAAGGCATCCAGCTCTCCAGAAGTCATACTGAAAGCAGACATCGGGACTTCTGTTAAGATCATGCTATGCCCGTCACTTGCTCTAAAAGGCCTCCTGAAGTCCTTTGTTTGAACCTGTCATATATACACCCAAGATCATATAAAAAGTGAGGACCACCACCAGACTGAGTTTGTCAATGTGAGCCTTAGTAATTATGACAATTACCTAGGCATTAGGGGTGGTGGAGGGCGTTTTAATTTGCCACAATCAATTATGAATAAAAGTATCTTCCTAATGAGGGAAACAGTGCCTGTGTCCCCTCAGAGACACTAGGGCATGAGAAAGCCAAATTGTGTCTTACCATCAGATAGGGTATGAGATGTATCAGAGTCAGGGTGCCCAGAGGCATCCCAAATTGGCATGAACGGTCCAGTATTCATCAGGTATGGGAAAGAGGAATGGATCATGCCTCTTAAGAAGGCATTTGTCTTCAGGACATTAGTTGGGACATTTGGTCGGTCTCTTTACACTTAGAGAAATTTTGGTAAAGGGACAAATCTAGTTCTCTCTCTCCAGTACTTGTTGCTTCAGTGAAGAATATGTAGCTTTGCTAAGCCTCTATTTTGCAAAAGTCTCAACAACTTCATGTGTTCAAGACTCTTGAAAGCTAGGTTTCTCAGTGTTAGAAGGGATGGATCTCCTTGTTATATAACAGGGTTGGATTGGGTTTTTACTTGGGTTATAGGAACCCTGAGCACCAGCTGGTTCTGACCTTGTAAAGAATCATCACTACTGCTGATCCTAGAGGAAGAGACAGGTCTTTGGCTCCAGAGACTTATTCTTCTCCATGTTATAGTTGCATGGAGTGTTTGTTCTTAATTTGACTGAGTTTTTAGGGACCTGAATCTTTATCGGATGGCTTGTTTCTCTGGGCTCTTTTTCTGATGGTTTGTTTCTCTCTATCTCTTATAAGCATTCCCGAGGGGATTGCTGTTCTCAGAGTTTATGGATAGACCTCTAGGACATGACCTCATCCAGGAAACAGAATGTTCCAGTATATGGGCCTATAGCCAATGGTTAAACAGGAAATGTTAAATTTTAACGTGAAAAATGAGAGGAGATATAATCACCAAAACTTTCTAATGCCTTGGGGATGTTTCATTCAGTGGTCAGTAAGGACGTAAGTCCAGGCCACCAGTTGCTTTCATGGAGAATCTGGAACCTAGGCTACCAGCCTTAGGTGACATTCTGTCACTGAGAAGCAGACGACAAAGCAGGGATCATAGAGCCAGTGTGCAGTTACTGGAGTAGGAAGTGACAAAGAATGTGACGCCTCATAGCCACCCCTCACCCCGGGGTTTTATCTCTCTGGTGATAACTGTGAAGATATCAGTCCTAGCATGTGACTTAAGGACAAGCAGCTTTTGATCCCCTTCTACATATTATGTGGACCTCAAGGAAGTACTGTGGTATCAGCGAGGAGTACCGACATCAAATCTCAGGATTCACAGACCAATGGTACAACTCCCCGATCTGCTGTTTCAAAGTGACCAGCGCACCAAAAAAGATGCCATCTGTGGAATTTTATGGCTGCAGAACTGTGAGTCACCCTCCAAGTGAAGAGGGAATGTCTCCAACAAGGCACTCTTGAAATTAGACTTGGGCCTCCAGTCTTCCTCAGTTGGAAGAGGAAGGAGAGAGAGCATCTGAGGGCAGCGGCCCAGCTCCCTTGTTGTTGGGCGAGACCAGAGGACCTCAAGCTGCATGCAGCAGAGTGCCCAGGTGTCAAGACTGTTGGAGGCGGACAGGAAGAAGGGTGAAAGAGCCACAGGTCTGTCTTCTCTCTTTCAAGCAGGGTAATTCTCCTTTGATCTTTTTTACTTATGTGATAAAGGAATTTCACATTTTCAACACTAGAAGTGAGAAAACCACCGTCCTGGTCCTGAAAGAAACTCCTTCGCCCAGCGGTGCTGCCTAGCCCCGGGGAGAGCTTGGGGCAGAGACCGAGTTGGGACTCTGGATGGCCAGTGGACGTGCCACAGCTCGGGCCCCTCGTCAGATAGACGGGTTCTGCATGGAGTTCACGAAGCTCTGCCATACCAGCATCTCTGAAGGCCTCAAGTTCTCGGTGCCAGGAAATGCACGTCTGTCCTTCCCGAGGGCTACAGCTGCACTGGGGAGAGCACGGGAACAGGGACAGAACAGTTACAGCTGCAGGGAGGAAGAAACGGGATGGAGGAGGCCTGCCAAGCAGACCCGCGGGCAGCTCTGGAGTGAATGCTTTCTGGACTTCTCTGGCACATTGGGCATGAGCTCTACACTGGGCACCTGGCCAGGGGGCTGAAGAATGGACGGCAGTGGACAGAAGGTCATTGGACAGGGAAAGATATTCATGTGTCGGGCAGTGCGCTACAAGGTTAAATTGCTACAGGCTGAAGCAAAGTCAAGCTGTCCACCCATCCTGTACACTCGGTCAGCTCACAGGGTGCTGGAAACAACTTGAGAAGCAGAAGGAAGAGCCCAAGGAAGGCTGGTCACAGTGCTCAATGTGGAGCTGCTTACCAGAGATTACCAGAGAACACATTAAGCTCATAGGCCTCGTATCTGCCAAACCTGTAGTCACCGGCTTCTGCCAGGACCAGTGGAGAAACGTGAGAGGGAAGGAGCAGGTGGCAAACTGAATGTGCAGACGGGTCCCGGGCCTCCAGCCACAGCATGAACGGTCCGTTCTCATAGCATTTCCTGCGCTTCTCCAGCCTCTCAGTCCCTGTTCAGCCTTGTGAACCCTCCAAACGTGCTCTACTCCAGGGAGCTCTATGTCCCAGCAGCACATGCTGTTTGTTTCCCTCCCTCTGCCTGGAAGTAGCCACTCTACCACACACCCGAGGCCACTCAGGCATCTGTGCGTTAGGCAATGTTGTCCTCACGCTTTCACACCACATCTCCTTGTTTTGGGCAAACATCACCAGGTAGACTCTGCACTGCCTCGCTCCCTGCCAGGGGACCCAGGCCACAGCAGGGGCACCAGACCCACCTTCTGCATGATCCTGGTCAGAATGGTCATCAAGACCACCATCCATGAGCCTCAGATCTATGCGACTACCTCCCGCATCAGAGCTGGCCTTCTTAGGTCCAGAAACTAAGAGGTGGAATTAATTGAGAGAAAGACTGTGTGGGGCTGTATGTCTTGTACATCAGTAAGTCCCAGGACATTGCACATCAGACGTATGTCTACTATCTAGACAGATAATACTCTAGAAGGAAAATGAAGCTTCATTTGACTCTTCCTTGGGAACAGACCTCCCTCCCCATCCCTGACTTCCTGACCTCTCCTGTGGAAATTTTCCATTCCAAAGTTAGTGCCTTGTACTCTTTCCCCCCAGCACTGCTGGGACGTGTTCATAAATGTGAGGGCAGAGGGTTTCTCTTCCTCTCAACCTGACCCCCGAGGAAGGGCTGGGCCCCCAAATTGAGGGCCAAGACAAAATACTGTGTTTGGTGAAGAAAGACTTGGCTAGTATACAGATTTACTCTGTTCTCCAATGTTTATGTGCTAGGGCTGAAGAGCTCCCAGCTTTCTGGGGTGACTTCTTTCTGTGTAGGTCCCAGCCTGGGGCTGTCCATCCCCACTCCTGAACAGGTGCAGTTTGGGTCACACCGTCTATGCTGAATACAGCTAGTGGGCTGAGAAAGCCAGGGGCTGCGGTTGAAAGTCAAGGCCTGGTAGAGGGTCATTACTGAGACACATACGGCCAGCAGTCTCTCCTTGCCTTTCACCTAGCTGGCCCTCGGGACTCTCCTCACCTCACCTCCTCAGTGAGCAGGGTCATGAGTGTAATCCTCTGGGGAAGGGGGATTCCACGGAGGGGAGGGGCCGCTGTCTCTGTGGTGACTCGGGCGGGCGGGGACTCCCTTTGGGGTGTTGATGTGTACAGCGCGGAAGGAGTCAGGCAGCTATAGGGAGGGGATCCCCCGTGTCCTCATACCAACTGAAGCTCCTTTATCATGATGGAAACAGGGCTGGGGGGGAGGAGGTCACGGGAGATGGACCAATTATTCCTCCAGCACCCTGACTCTTCGCCTGTTTTCTTCCGATGAAATTCTTTACATCATCCTCCCCAGTTTCAACCCCTCCCCTCTCCACCCCCGCCCCGCCCTGGCCCTGTGCCCATCCCTGCTGGCCACTGGGTCCATAGCCCAGGAGCCGCCTCCCCTTTCTCCTCCCCTGCGGTTCTTTCTGTTTTTCGTTGGCATCTGTCCGGGCATAGCCACCACCCTCCCTCTCACTCTCCCCACATCCCTTTGCTCCGCAGAGGTCCTGTGCCCTCTCCCCCTACGGCAGCCCAGCCCTCCTCTGACTGGGCGGGGAAGACTGAGGATGCATTCCGTTAGTCCCTCCACTGCCTGCCCTCCCGCCTCAGGGGACCTGAGGCTCTGAGCCGTGGCTCTCTTCCTGGGCTCCCTACAAACTGTCCCCTGCCACCCCATGAACCGTCAGCAACCTTTAAGAAAACCGAGGGGCCCCCACAGCGCTGACCTACATAGCTGGGTCCAGGGCGGGAGGGGCTCTTCCCCAAGTCCCCTCGCCCTGGCCCCGCCTCCCTGCTCCCCCCACTCTCTTCCTTGTCTCTTCGCTGACAAACCCAAGAAGGCTTGAGTTCCCACCTGGGGCAAAGGGGACCAGGCGAGCTACCCCACCCCAAATCTGGCAAAATCCGTGCTTAGCCCAAGACAGCTTTGGGTTTTCTCGGCATCCTCCTTCCCAAATATCTTGATCCTTCCGTTCGCCCAACCTTCCCCCACCTCCTCCGCTCCTGTCTGGGCTTCTTCTCCCAGCTGCTGCCACCGCTAGGGATACTGCCATCCTGGGGCCCCCCGCCCTGTGTTGTTGTTTTGCTCCAAGGAGAAGCCCCCCCCCTTCCTTGCCCACGCCCCCCTCGGCAGCCTCACCCAGGCCCCTTCCCTGCCCACTCGGAGCTGCGCCGCGGGTGGGGGCGGGCGGGGGGTGGGCAGCGGTGTTTGCATACAGCAGTTTGGGGGTTTGCACTGGCTATCCAACCCCTCCAGACACATACACAAACCCCCGACACACGCCCTTACTGAAACGGCGACAGATCTCACTCCGCCCCCAACACACACTGACACAGACATACACACAGATCCTGACACAGAAACACCAACACAGACGCGCACACCCAGACACACGCACACGGACAGCGGCACAGCCAGACCCGGGGCTGCACCAAGCCGAGCGAGCCCGGCGCACACGCACACAGCGAGGCGTACAGCAGGTGCACAGCCGGCACACCCCAGACCCACACCGACACGGATGCCTGGGCAGACCCACCCGGGTACAGCGGCGGCGAAGACTCGAACCCCCGCTTCCAGACAAAGCCCACAGGCTCCCCCGCCCCGCTGCGATCAGAGCCCCCGCCCCGGTCCCCCACTCCCCAGCGCCGCCGCCCCCCCCCCAAACTCACCGTCCTGGGAGAGGTTGGCCCCGCCGGGCGCCCCGCAGCAGGCCAGGAGCAGCAGCAGGGGCAGGGCGGAGGGGCCCCCCATGGCGCGTCCCGGCCGGCTCCCCGCTGCGCGCTGGCGAGCGTGGGTCCCCGGGGGCGGGGGCTGGGCAGGGGGTGGGCGACGACGCTGACCGACAGGGCGCCCCCCAGCCGCTTCGGAGCCCGGGGCCGAGGCGGGGACCGGGAGGGAGCCGGCGCTGCTGCAGTCGGCGGGGATTAAATAGGGCGCTCGGAGCAAACCATTCGGTTGGAGGTGGAGGGGGGGCGGCGGGGGGTTGGGCTGGTCGCGGGGGGGCCAAGCTGCCGCATTCCCCACGCCCCCCGCCTCCCACACCCCCTCCGCGCCCTCGTGGTGCCTTCCACCTTCTCCCCCGGGAGCTCCGCCAGCCGGGCGCGGGTGTGGAGCCGAGGGAGGGAGCTGGCTCAGCAGTGGGACCCAGCGCGCACCCCTCTTAGGCTTGGGTGGAGGGAGGGGACCTGGGCAGGGCCTTGGGCCAGCTGGCGGGAGCGGCCACTGCAGGCCTGGGCAAGGGCGTGCCCACTAGCCCGAGGTCCTCCAGCCCCGCCCTCCCTCCTTTGGCAACTGGGGAACCCCATGAGCCCCGGGGGGGCCCCCTCTCAAGAGTGTTGCCCAGCGACATCTCCCCATGGGTCGCCGGTTACCCTGACCGGATCTCCTAAACACACCCATCCCTAGCTCCTCTGACCCAAGAGCCCCCAATTATCTGTCCAGCAACAATGTGTGGCCCCAGGCAATTTCCCTTGAAAGGCTTCTTCCAGCAAACCCCCAGGCCATGGGAATCAACGTTTTCTTCAATCCCTTGTTCAAGAAATGACTCCCCTTCTAAAACCCGATTCCACTTCAGACTCTTGCCCAACCCAACAGCCTACAAAGCAACTCTGTAGTTTCCCCCCTTAATCCTCCTTGTCCTCCCTTTACTCACAGCCCTTCCCCCCGGTATTTTTTCTTCTTTCTTAATCTTCCAGAGGAGATTGTTCTTCCTTCTCCAGTTTTAGTAAGTAAGATTCTTGGGTGAATGGTCTGATCTGCAGACCCTCGAGAAGATGCCTTCTTTAAGGAGCCGTGCCTCTGTGGCTAAAGCAGCTCTTGTCCCTGAGGCCGGGTATAAGATGAATGAGAGAGGCAGGGCCTTTGCACTTGCTTTTAGAGCGAGAGTCGCAAGTCCCTGGGGTTTGCTGTTCTGTGTGATCTGTGTATTTCTGGAAGACTCTTGGTACATCTCAGAAAGGGAGCCCTTGAAGTCAGTTTCGCTCAACCATAGCTTTTGGGTATACATTCCTAAATCTTAGACTCTCTGAATCAAAGAATTTTAGGTATATAAGGATTCTTTAAAAACATTTGGTACATCCCCTTATTATACAGGTGGTAGGGGCTTAACTGCCCATCCAAGGTTACATGACAGTTAATAGTAGAAAACGAAAGTGGTGGTTAGGACATGGGGCAGTATGATCTCTGCAGTGTCTTCCAGTCCTGTGAGCCCATGCTTTGTCCCTGAATGATGGATTTGGGTGCATGTCTTCTAACCTCTACACCAGTACCCTTTCTGCAGCGAGACTGTGCCTCACCATGCAAATCCTTCATGTTTGGTTCATCTTGCCCCCTCTCTGACAGGCTTTCTCGGCCCTCTGTGATGGACTTAACTGTCTGCCACCTAGTAGCTCAAGGACAAGGATATGGGGAGTACTCTGTAATCGGGAAAGCTCTATGTCAGTGTTAGTCACTGATGGAGAGGCCAATGAATATTCCCTGGGAAATTCCTTCAGGATGGTCAGAATGCCGCCCCACTGTTTTCTCTGTTTCTAGAATCTCTCTGTGGTCTCTGGGGGAAGAGGTCTGCCTGCCTTTTGTACATTTTCTGAGCGTCTGGGTAGTTATTTAGAATTACTTGCAGAAGTTTTTGGCCACCTTGGGCTGTCTGACTTGCTTGCTTTCCCATATTTCAGTGACTCCAAACCATTCTCTTCCCTGGGGCTCCCTGATGTCTTAAAGTCTCTGAGAGATTAAAATGGAGGGGAGAGTGTGGTTGAAGGCTGTAGAGACCAGGATGCAAGACAGAGGAGAGGCCAGAGAGGAAGATCGGGCTTTCTGACAGTGGTGGGGCCAGGGTGGTATGAGTTTAGTCCTACAGAGAGAAAGAAGCAGTGGGTGTGTTTTCAGAGAGAATGGGGCTTCAGAAAGGAAGGATCAGGGTCTCCTAGCTGAAGGGTCTTGATGGCTAAAGAGTATTACCTTAGGAGGTAGAAGAAGCCTTAGAGATCATCAGAGCGGGCTTAAGAGATGACAGGTTACTGTCGCAGGAGTGAGAGGAGCTGGGCAGGATGGGACAGCAGGGTAGGGGATTAGGTCCCGAGCTTCTCTAACTAATCGTCTTTTCTGTCTGCTGCTCTGCCGTGATCCCCTTCTGCCTGTCCTC
Source organism: Zalophus californianus (assembly GCF_009762305.2). Lineage (NCBI taxonomy): Eukaryota > Metazoa > Chordata > Mammalia > Carnivora > Otariidae > Zalophus > Zalophus californianus. The sequence goes on along the minus strand of NC_045604.1, from coordinate 3,997,813 downwards.
ACCTAAAGCTCTAAGGCCTGCTGGTCGAGCCCCACCCTCTACTGTAGCCGCACAGGAGGAAGATCAAGGGTGGGGGGAGAGCGAGAGCTGTTCTGGAGAGACTATTAAGAGCTAGCAAATGTGACTCTGGAATGCTCTTTTCCTACTGGCTCCTTTTCCCTTTTCTGCATCATCAGCATCAGTTTGGCAGCACTTTAGGCCCTGGGAATAGGAAGCAGACATTGGCTTTTAGAATTATAGAATGAAAGAGTATTAGAGTCGTAAGCAACCTTCAAGATTACCTAATCAACGCCCCTTGTTGAATGGATGAAGAAGATGAGGCTCGGAGAAGTTGAGTGACTTCCCCCGATCACATAGGTGCACGCAGTAAAGGGGTTAGCCACGTTGGATAGGGAGGCAGATAGTCCCCTCGGGGGCAGGAGGAATAAGGAGAATCATTGTCAGTACTTCTGAGCAGTGTACAAATTGAGGAATTGCTCACTCCTGCGTGTCTCTGAGTGAAAGGGTAGCTTCTCCTGCAGATGTGGATGTCTCCGTTGGGAATAAGTCCTTGCCTATAATCATTCTAATGCCCTTTGTACATGCGTGCACACCCGGCATCTCACTCCTAATCACTAGGAGTAGAGTTTTTGCAAAGCAAGACTGACCTACAAGGATTATCCCCATCATGTAAATAGGTAAAATAAAAGTATCCATGTTGGATTGTGATCTCTATGGTTACTTTCCACTCTAAAATGCTGTGACACACAATATGCATTTCTAAGAGACTTGCACAAAGTGTGGAGTAGGTTGTCTGTGGGATTAAAGAGCTGGTAGCTACAGTGGAGGCTGGGTGTCAGGGGGAAGCAGAGAAGGAGACTGGAGAGAAGGCGGGTTTTGGCTCCTGGATGCTCCTGTCCACTCAGCAACAGCCTAGGGAGCTGGGGGTGTGGAATGTGGTGCTGGCACTGGTGCTGGGCTAGATGCAGCTGTGTGGGCCCTGGGCATTCCTTTCCCCATGCTGGTCCTGCTCCTGCTCAGGATGGGAGGGGGCCTCAGCCAAGCCCGGTGAATACTAGGTATTATTCATCCAGGAGGGGATGACCGCACCTGTAGGAAACAGCTCGGAAGACTGGGCTCAGTTCTGCTCTGGACTCTAATCCTTCTCGTCTCTATGATTTTTCCTTTATCAGTGAATTCTACGTGGGTTTCCACATTGCTTTTCTCTTTAATTTTCCACCCAGCTGAACCAGTACTCCTCATACTGCTTCCTTCTTCCATTATCCAGTTTTAATTAACCCCATCCTTAATAATCACCTCTGTATGCATTTTAATTCTAACCTTAATTGAATTCTAATTTCAATCCTAACCCTAATCTATTACAGACTCTAACTATTAGTCCTAATACCAACCCCAATTTAATTGTCAATTTGAGCCAGCATCTTCATTCTAACCTGCTGTGAGCCAGCAACTAGGACAGCAACACACATATAATAAAAATGATCACAGGTACCATTTGAGAATCCGACGTTTGCCACATTTGGCGCTGGGTACTTTACGTGCAGAGCATCTCATTGAGGGACTGGAAAGTACCTGAAGGTGGATGGAATTATTAGCTGCCTTACAAATATGAGGAAACAAAGGCTTAACGAGATATGTCATTTGACAATAGTGGGTCCGAATCTACTAGTTACGGCCCGCTTGAACTTAAAGCCTGTGCTCATTCCTCTTTCTGCCAACAAATACTTTCTGACCAACCCTTTCCTAAAATCCTAACTAAATCTGACTGGAATGACTTCTAAAATATTGAGTTTCCCGAGAGTGTATTATTAGTTTAGGGTTTTTATTTGTTTGTTTGTTTACTAAATAGTGGTACAAAATAGAAACCAAACAAGTACACCAACACAAAAGCCCAAATCTCCCTGCCCAGAAACCCCATTGACACTTTAAAAACGTGAATGTATTTATAAGTTAAAATAATCAAACTATAGAAAGAAACAAACTGAAAAGCCTCCTTTTCCTTCCCAGACTTGCTGAATTCCAACCCCCCCCCCCCACCTTGGGCAGGGGGGACGTTGTTGGCATTAAATTTGCCCAGCAAGCCTGCCTCCCACAGCATATCAGAACAGCAGATAAAGTCAAGGTCAATACCTGTCCATGAAATCACCCTAGGTGTATATATGACTTAGGCATGAAAATCGCTGGACAATTTGAATTTATGATTAACAGTAACTGTGAAAGGCCAACGATATGCCAGGTGCTACACAAAGTTCTTTCCTGTTAGTATTCCTTTTGGTGCTCCCAAGCTTTCTGGACAGCATGCATTACCCCTGCTGTACAGACAGGGGTGATCCTGTCTGAGCCTCAGGAGGAGATAAAGCCTGGAGACACCAAATGACTGGCCCAAGAACACAGAGACGTGGCAGAGAGATCCAGGTTTCAGATACACTAGATCTGTCCTAGCCCAGAGCCTAAGTGTTCAGCGCCTGGGTTGAGCCAGGAGACTTGTTAGATAGAAAAGGTCATTTGAGCTTTGTTCTGCAGGAGGGAAGAGGCACTGCTTGACATTAGAGAGGAGGATGACCTGAGAGACTATGGGAGGACGCAGATCAGTCTGGCAGGAGGCAGTGCAAGGGGAAACGGAGCAGGACAACCTGAGCACAGAGGGGAATGAGTGCAAGGTGCAAGTCATCGGGGATGGAACAAATATGAGCTGAGACTGGGGACAGTTTTTGTGATAAATTCAGGCAAATATAAAATCATGCAATAAATGTGTGTGCCACTTTGTTTCAGCGACGGGCTGATTGACGAATTTCGGAAAGACGGTAGACACACATAATCATCTGCAAACAAAAATACCCATTTTCGGTTACATGGGTATTTACAGCCTCTCCAGCGAATATCCCAGCTTCCTTCTCCTTGCATTCTGTGCTCCACAATATTAAATGGCTTGTAATTTCCCAAACACACTGTGTTGTTTCATGCCTCAGTGTTTTTGCACATACTATTTCCTATACCTGGATTGCCCATCTCATTAAGTCTGATGAAACTGGCGCTTGTGTTTATCTATCCAAACTTTGATTAGGTGCCGCTGCCTCTGTGAAGTTTTCTAGTCAGAGATACTCACTCCTTGCTACGTGCTACCACGATAGGGGATATAACCTCCCCTTGTTATCCTTCTTTTGTGGTGGTGCAAGGATTTGTCTGTGTTTTTCTTCGCTAACTGTGAGCTCTTTGAGGGCAGCAATGATAGTTCACGAATCTTGTTATTCCCAGTGCTTAGTGTGGAAACAGAAAAATAGTAGATTCTCAGTTAATTCTACTGCATTTAACTGAAATAGCATATTTATAAACACAGAGACTTGATGAACCATTTTTCTTCAGAAGTACATACATGTATATAACCAACCACATTTCACTGGCATATTCCCTGCAGTTATGTATGCGTTCAAGTAGATACAATGGGTGGCTCAGATGGTTGAGCAACTGCCTTCGGCTTGGGTCATGATCCTGGAGTCCTGGGATCGAGTCCCGCATCGGGCTCCCTGCTCCTTGGGAGCCTGCTTCTCCCTCTGACCCTCTTCCCTCTCATGCTCTCTATCTCTCATTCTCTCTCTCTCAAATAAATAAAATCTTAAAAAAAATAAGTTGAATGATTCTAATACATGTGTACACGTATTTCCAACCACTTATTCAAGATACATTTTTGTCATTCTTGGAATTGACTTGAGAGCTTGCCACATCCTTTTGCATATCTTCAGTTGTGGAAAATTTTCATCCTTTGAGGATGGCTTTTAATTTTGAAAATAGCCGAATGCCCTTAGGATCCAAGCCTTGTGGATAAGTGGTGGTTCATATTGGGTAATACAAAAACAGGATTTGGCTGTGGGGTAATAGTAGATGACTTACAGGTTGACTAATAATGGTGGTTCTTAAGGCAGTTCCTGAAGAGGAGTTCTAGAAAATTTCTGAGCAAAGGCATTCTGGTCTATTTGTTAATACAAACAAAATTAAGCTAGAGTACTGTCATTTTGTACTCACACCTGGTGGACGTACTTGCATGGATATAAGAACACAAGAGATCATATGTCCGAGAATAGAACTCTCTGATCATTCTTTCATTCGTTCATTTGTAGCTATGGAATTTTTATGTGCCATGCACGGTGCTTGTTGAAATCGGGTGTTTTGACCCAGCTGTTTTGTTGCAATCTATACAAAAAATAATCTGTAACCCCAGGTTTTATTTTTTCAATTACAAAACAAAATGATCAGTGAATGTTCTTAACCCCATCTCCAATTTCCAGCCCAGTTTTGAGCCTTATTTTATCCGTAAGGAAATATACAAAAGTCAGGGATAGAATAATATTCAGGGAGTGAAATACTTGGTAATTAAGACTAGCCTGGCAGTAATGGTTTGCTTTTTAGAATAAGATAGGAATGAATGTTAAAAAATGCTACAACAAAATGTCAGTGTCTGGTGCTGGGCTCTTGAGATGAGCAAGTCTGAAACTAACCTTTAAGGAGCTCAGAGTCCAGTAGGGAAAATAGGCATGTAAGCACATAATTGCTACACCGTGTGATAAATACTGTGGTGCAATTCCAAATATGGCCTGTAGAATCACAGAAGAGACAGAGATTACATTTGTGGGAAACGTTAAGGAATGACTGGGAGTCAACCAGGTATAAAAAGAATGAAGGCATTAACAAAAGAGGGGAGAGTGTATGCAAAAGCAGGGAAGCTAGAAGCAGCCCCCTCAGTTGTCACTAGATTGTGAAAGGAATTTATGCCAGAGATAGCTCCTAATTCTGCAGACCAGGAGCCAATGGAGGGTTTTAAGCAGGGAAATGTCAGTGCCGGATTTGCATTTTAGAGTGATAACTCTGGCAGTAGTGGATGGATGGACTGGCGGATACTCATCATTTGATTCAGAAGGCTGACCCTTCTGGAGACCACAGATCCAGTACCATGACATTGAGTAGGGCCCCCTGAGTGTGGGCTTGTCTGATCCTGTGGGCAGAGTAGAGATAACACCCAGAACACAGCTTGAGGACCCAGCCAGCCCTCAGTACCCGCCCCCTCCCAGTAGACAGTGCCTTGGAGACAGGAACTTGTTGTGTAGAGGAAGGGGGTAGGTACCATGACCAGCTGTCCTGGCTTTCCAGGGACTGAGGCACTTTCCAGAACTTTCAGTGCTAAGATTGGGAAAGTCCTGGATACACTGGGATGGTTGGTCAACAGATAGTTGCCTCCTGGCACCTGTTACTCGGAGCATCTCCCTGGCAACCAGCTGGGGGTCATCTCCAGGGCAGACTGGAGGGGAAGGAAAGTGGAGTTATTTTATGTTTTAGGGGGAGGGGAGAGATGGGAAGGGGTGGGGGATAGTGGTGATTCAGAAGAGCTAGGCCAGTTGAACAGAAAAGAGAGAAGAAAGGCCAAGTAGGAGACAGAGTGTGGAGGCTGGTTTCTCCCCAGGACCCCACCTCCGCTCTCTGAGATGCTGGGCTCTCTGCTGGTGGTAGGGAACATTGCAGACTCAAAAGAACAGGCATTGCAAAGAGTGAACGTGTTTATTTAGCTTTTCCTTCATGCATAGGGTTCATATATTCATGCATACATTTATTCGTTCAACATTCATGGAGGGCTTACTGTGCAGATGCTCTGTCATTTAGTCTTCGCACATGACTTGTAGGTAGAGTTATTCCCATTTTTCAGATGAGAAAAATGAGTCTTAGGAAATGTGGTAACTTCCTTTGAGTCACACATTACCTGGTAGAGCTGAGATCTTAATTTAGCTCTGTCTCCAAAGTGCCCGGTCATTCCAGCAAACCAGCATATCCACCTGTTACAAATAATACAGATTCTCAGGAGATTCTGGTTCTGTAACCTCACAATAAAGATTCCCAGCCTCACTGTTAGCAAGTACCCCCAGATGATGCCCAGACCCCGACAGTCCTGAGAAACAACATGCCTCAGCCCCTGTCTCCTCACAGAGACCCCGCTGACTTGTGAGAGAACCCCATGTGTAAGTAGCTCAGTAGAATACTGTTGGGTTAAGTTTTAAAAGCAAAATATAACCGAGTCTTTCAGTAAGTAGTTTTTCCTGACTTTTTCTCTACAACGATTGCTAAATGTTTATTATTTATAAAGCTCTGTGCAGTCTGGCCCTTTCCTAGCTCTGACACCCTGTAACTGATGGCCACAGGATTCCCCCTTGAGTATCTGTCCCTAACACACCCAAGCCTTCTAGCTAGCTGGCTAGCCTTCCTGCGCCAGAACCTTCCCCCTCTGCTCTGTAGGAAGCTGCTCTTGCATGCACATCTTAGCTTCAGTGTCGCCTCCCCTGGGAGACCTTCCCACTGCCTTGCAAACACCTCTCATTTTCGGCTACAGTCTTAATCATGTGTCTTTGGTTTGTGTATTCGTTATCTGTGCGGCTTCTCCTGGTAGACAGAAGCGCCACAGGATAGGGAAGACCTGTCAACTTGGATCAAAGCTGTTGCCAGTAGCCTGAGGATATTGCGCATAATAATCTCTGGCATGTAGTAGGTGCTTAGTAAATGTTTGCATAAATGCATGAAAGAAAACACTCTCTAGGGGTACCTGGGTGGCTCAGTCGGTTAAGTGGCTACCTTGGCTCAGGTCATGATCCTGGGGTCCTGGGATCTAGGGGTCCTGGGATGGAGCCCCTTGTCAGGGCCCCCACTCAGCAGGGAGTCTGCTTCTCCCTCCCCCTCTGCCCCTCTCCCCTACTTGTGCTCCCGTGCTCTTTCTCTCTCTCTCAAATGAATAAATTTTTTAAAAAAATCTTAAAAAAAAAAAAAGAACATTCTCACTCATCACACGAGAGAGAGTGTCCACATTCTTGGACTTTACAGTTAAGAATATTTTTCTTGGGCCCCAAGCAAATCTCCCTCTGTCATTTAACCTGTTTCCTGCTGGTTCATGAAAGAAAACGTCTCTTTCTCTTCACCAGCCTCGATGTAGCATCTTCTGGAGGCTGTGAGACTGTTAGTAACTTGCCCCTCAACCTCCCAGGTGTCAGGTGAATGTGTCCTAACTCCTAACTTCCTGCCCATTCTTTTCTCATTGGAACCTCTTCTCTGATCCTCTTTACTTAGATAGTCGGGTTCAGAACAGGTCCTGGTAGGTGAGTAAGGCCCTGTCTGATGGTTACGAGCATCTCATGCTCCTGCTGGCTCTCTTGTATGTTTTCCTGCTGTTCTTTTTTTTTTTTCCCAAGAGGTTTGACCATTTTTATTTTATTTTATTATTTTTTTAAGATTTTATTTATTAGAGAGGGAGAGCAGAGCACAAGCAGGGGGAACAGCAGACAGAGGGAGAGGGAGAAGCAGGCTCCCCACTGAGGAGAGAACCCAACGGACCCTGGGATCATGACCTGAGCTGAAGGTGGACTCTTCACCGACTGAGCCACCCAGGCACCCTGTTTTTCTGCTGTTCTTGATTTAAACTGTCTCTTTGGCTAATTAATGGTCACTTTTGGTCCATTTTGGTTCTAATACCTTCGTAAGCCCTCAAATTCCAGGGCTTGCTACCGTTAAGAGTAGCATTCCCTTGCCAGGTGACACCTGCTGAGATTTACCACCAGATCCCACCCCAGGGCTTCCTCGTGTTCCCGTGGCTGAGCCAGAAATGGAGGCAGATGCACTTGGGTGTTTTCGCCCCACTCATGTGAGCCCTGGCTAGCATTGGGCGGAGTGCTTGTGTGTCCTGCTCTAAGAACGTTAAGCAAGTTTCAGGAACCATTCCTGACTCACTGAAGATACAGTGTGGGAGGGAGAAAGTGTGGATTTTGAAGTTGGGCTCCCCTGTGCTTGAAGATGGACCAACTGGGCCACTGCCGTTGAGATCAGTCTTTTCATTTGTTAAACGTTAGACATAATCATCGACTGTCCCCATTGGCTTGTGGTGAAGAGTGAGGACATTCATATTCATGTGAAACACTGATCTGATTTAAGAACTCAGCACATGTTAGTTCTCTCTCTCTGTGCTGCCTTCACCCTGGAGCAGAGGTGTGGGGGATTGTCTCTGGCTGCCTGGGTGGACCGTAGACTCTTGCTCGGTGCCCATTGTCTGAATAGAAAGTGCTACCTGGGTCTAGAGTTTCAGTTCCAACTCCTTGACCACTCCTACCTGGAGCGCCGCCTTTCATCCTGCTCTCTGCTACCCTCGTGTGGCCACCCCGACCCCGCACCATTCCCGATCCTCTGCTCCCTCGGTGTGGTGGCTTTGCTGTAATGCAGCGCCTCGCAGCTTCTTGGCCAAACTGGCTCCTAACTCCTCTGTGTCTCAAACACACACGTAAAACAGAGTTCAGTTTAATTTCAGTCTTGTCTTGTCAGGTAATATTATATAGGTTCTTCTAACCATTACTCATCCCTTCTAATATGCATCTCATCTGTAAGAGATGCTTGCTGCAGGAAACATGTGGAGAGTTTGGGTGCCAGTAAGGTCACTTCGGGTTTCAAATCCCATGATCTGTTGCTTTGTTCGACACAAAGTTCTCTGACCCATGAGTGCTGAGACAACAGTTGCCGTAGGTTATTTATTTTTTTTTAAGATTTTATTTATTTATTTGGGAGAGAGATAGAGAGTCAGTGCACACAAGCAGAGGGAGTGGCAGGGAGAGGGAGAAGCAGCTCCCCACTGAGCAGGGAGCCCAATGCGGGGCTTGATCCCAGGACCCTGGGATCATGACCTGAGCCGAAGGCACTCGCTTAACCAACTGAGTCACCCTGGGCACCCCACCATAGGTTATTTTGTCATAGAAATCCTCTCTTTTTGCCCTTAAGTCCAGATCTCTGCAACCACTTCTCCTACTTGCATGGCTGTCTAGCAAGAGTGACAAAGGGTTATTTGGGATACAGTAAATACACTATTCTGTTTGAAAAACTTTAAGGATGAGAATAAAGGGAAATTCACTTGGTGAAGTGGTTTTAAACTAAATTTGAGAGGGTCGGACTTGAGTACCAGACACTGAAGAGGTTTTTGTTTTTGTTTTTGAAAGAGAGAGAGTGGGGAGGGGCAGAGGGACAAAGGGAGAAGGGAGAGAGAATCTTAAGCAGGTTCCACACCCAGTAGGGAGCCTGATGCTGGTCTCAATCTCACAACCCTGAGATCATGTGTTGAGCCAAAATCAAGAGTCGCATGCTTAACTGACTGAGCCACTCAGAGTGGCTTAGCGCCCCTGCAGAGTTTTATCTTTAACCCAAGGAGAGTGAGAAAAATTTTGTAGCAGGATGTTATGTGATTGAATTATTGCTTAAAGATTAACCATCAGATTCACAATGACAAAGGTGTTAATTCTTTCTCCCACTTAATCTGTAAATTCAGTGCAATCCCATGCTAAATCCCAATATTTTATTTATTTTTGTTTTTGAAGATTATTTATTTATTTATTTATTTATTTATTTACTTATTAGAGAGAGAGAGAGCAAGAGAAAGCACAAGCAGTGGGAGGAGCAGAAGCAGACTCCATGCTGAGTGGAGTCCACTGTGAGATCATGACCAGAACTGAAATCAAGAGTCAAATGCCTAACTGACTGCACCACCCAGGTCCCCCCAGTATTTTATTTTTATGGAACTTGATCCATTGATCCTAACATTCCCTTAGAAGAGAAAGTCAAGAATAGCCATATATATATGTATTTTTTTTTTTAACACACAGGGTTGGGGAGGTTGGGGAGATTATTCCAGCTATCCTAAGTTACTTTAAAATTATAGTAATGAAAACATTGAAGTATTGTCCAGGATTACACAAACAGTTCAATGGAACAAGAGAGAGACCATGGTCACAAACTGATGTGGAAATTTAGTGTATGAATTTGGTGTATGAATATAGTGCATGAAGAATCATACACTATATCATATACTATGTTTCTAATCACTGACTAAGGATTGGACTGTTTAATGCATGGTATTAGAATAATAGATTATCTATTTGCCAGTTGGCATGGGATAGGTTGAGCCCTCCCTCATACCATATGCAAAAATAAATTTCAGCTGGACTGAAGTACTAAATTTTATAAACAAAACAGAGCAAAAGAAATTGTTCAACACTAATAGAAAAAGTGTTTAATAATATTTATGTTTAATACATAAAAATACATTTAACCTTCCTAAGCCAGACACAACACCCAGAATCCATGAAAGAAAGGACTGACAAGTTTTACTGCTTAATTTTTTTAAATGATATAAATGTAGATACCATAGACAAAATATAAAAGTAAGTTACAGTCTGGGGACAATTTATTTACAACACATATAGCTAAGTATTACATGGATAACATGCAAAATACCTAATAAATACACATAAAAAGCTAAACAATCCAAAAGAAAAGTAGACAAAGTATATGAGTAGGAATTCTCAGAAGAAACACAGTTATCTATTAAACATCTGAAAACATGGTCAATGGCATTTGGATTTGGAGAAATACAAGTTAAAGCAACAAAGAGCCCTGAAATTGTTAAAAAGTATCAAAGACTAGGGGCGCCTGGGTGGCCCAGTTGGTTAAGCATCTGACTCTTTGCTTCAGCTCAGAACATGATCTCAGGGTCCTGAGATCGAGCCCCATGCCTGGCTCCACACTGAGCGTGGAGTCTGCTTGAGATTCTCTCTCCTTCTCCCTCTGCCCCTCCCGCTTGTATGCGTTCACACACACGCTCTCTCTCTCTCTCTCTCTCTCTCTCTCAAAATAAATAAATAATTTTTTAAAAAGTATCAGAGACCCATCAGATTGTTAAAAATTAAAATGATGGATCACATCCAGTGTTGGCAAGTGTTTGGGGAAATAAGCACCTTCATTTACTGTTAATGAAAATGTAAATAGGAGCAGCCGTCTTGGAGATATTTTGGCAGAATGTATCAAAATTAAAAATTGAAACACCAATGGTGCTATTTCCACAAACCCGTGCTATATGTCTAGTCACACATGAGCACCGTAATTTATGTGCATAGATGTGAATCAAGTCATTGTTTCCAGTAGAGAAAAATAGCAAGCAACCTAAATATCCATCAATAGTGGATTTGTTAAATAAATTATACTATATCTGTACTTTGTGATAACACGTAACAGTTAATAAAGAATGAGGTAAATTTATATATACCAACTTGGAAAGATAACCAAGATGTATTGTTAAATGAAAATACAAAGAAAGTACACATGCTATTATCCCTTTTGTATAAAATAGGAAAGAAACCTAAAACAATATATGTGCCTAGGTTATGTTTCATCTACGTGTAAATGTGTGTTTAAGTATACGAACTGCTACTTACTGGCAGTGTGACTTTGGACAAAGTGCTTAACCTTTCAGTATTTTATTCTCCCTGGGTGGAGAATAAAAATAATAATAATCATACATATCCCCTAGGGTTGTATAACATAAGGAAATAAATCCATTCATTTAAAGTTCTTTGAATAGTACATGGCACTTGGTAGACACTTGATGAGTGCTCCTATTATTCAGATCCATATTCAGCTTGGAAAATTATGAGTTCTGGGGTGGGAGTGAGAATTGAGTCATAAAGGAAGGGGACTCTAATTGTTTATATGATATACTTAATTTTTTTTTACAGTGATCATGTGCTTCTGTGCTGAGTAATTAAAAAATAATTTTAAAAGCTTATTCTAAGGAGATCTATTAAAAGATAATTATAGAAATGCAGGAATGAAGTCAAGCAGTTCTGAGCTGGGGTGACGGCATTGGGAACAGAAAGGGGGTGCTCTGGTTGGTGGTGGTTTTGGGAGGTGAAAGAGAGAAAAGGGTAGACACTGCTCTCAGTTTGAGAGATTGATCTGGAAAATGCTGAACCATGGAATCTTTTCGTGAGGTGTAGTATTTTGAGACGGAGGAAGATTAGTTTTGTTTAAACTGGGTTGAGGGTAAGCTTCTGGGACCCTTCTAACAGGACTCATTCAGTAGACAGCACGTAGAGACTGGAGCCCTGGACAAAGCTGACTGTTTCGATACCACTTTGAGGTAGAACAGCGGGGAAAGTCTCAAGTTCTCAGCTCTCATTTTAAGGGTTCCCGTGTAATATATCCATTATAAAAATAAACAAGTGTGGCATTCTGGAACAGTCCCTAGGCTAGGGAGACAGAGACCTGTTCTAGCCCGTTGTTTATCCATTTCCCCCCCAGCAAACATATATTGAGTAACTGCCACCTGCCGGGTGCTGTACAGACTGACAAGATACAAGGGGCTCCCAGTGCTCTGGGTCCAGCAGGACACAGACGTGCACACAGCGAGGGCAGTGTCATGTGCTCTGTGCTCTAAAGGGGCGTGCACAGGGGCAGTCACTGCCTGAGGCTGGTGGGCTCCAGTCTGCGGGGGTCCAGGTGGATGTTGGGGAAGATCTTACAGAAACGGAGGTGAAGGGCCTAAGTCTTTAAGGAGGAGGAGCAGTTTCCAGACAGATGTGGGAGCAGGAGAAGGGAAGGGCATTCCAGAAAGATGGAACAGTGCACACCGAGGCATAACCAGAACAGTTTTTGGGTTTGTGTGTGTGTGTGTGTGTGTTTAGGGAATTATAAGTATTTTGGCATTGTGCAACATAAGGCCGGAAGTGGGTGGGGAATGAGAGTAAATGAAGCTGAAAAGAGGGGCAGGAATCACATTGTAGATGGCCTTTAGGCTCTTCTCTGGACTATGGGTTTTCCTTCCAGAAAAATCACCACTGCTCTGTCGACTGTGTGGCAGATGGTGGAAGGGGAAAGGGCCAGGTGCAGATAGACAAGTGAGGGATTATGAAAATATTCCAATAGGCCTGCCCACGAGCCAGGACTCACATAGCACAGCGGCTGATGGGACGCCGAGCTCGCGTTGAGGGAAGGCGTCGCGGCAGACTCCAGGCTTCTAGCGCAGGCGACCCGATGGCCAGCCCTGTCTCCCTCGTGCTGTTTTCTGCCAAATCAGTCTTGTCCTTTCCATTTACTGTGTGTAGCCAGTTCTATGACTGGGGTGCGGACCTCTGTTAGGACTTACCTCGGCGAGGGCCTAAAGCCTCCGCACCTTGCCCTCTGGAAATGATCTACCGCCTGGCAGCTGGAACGATCTCTCTGAAATGCACATCAAGTCACAGTTCTCCCTTACTTAAAACCCTTCCCTGCCTCGGCATCTCCTGCGGGCTTAACATCGAAGGCCTTGGACATGACAGAGGAAGGTCTCCCCGATCTGGTCTTCCAGCCACAGGCTGTCACCCCCTGCCGGGACTCTGGGCATCAGCGATCCCTTATTTCTCGTAGTTTCTTGCACAGACACAAGGGGTTTGGATGTATCTTATGCTGGCCTCTCTTAGAGCACTGTTCTCCCCTAGTTTCCCCAACACGCATGGGTGCACACACACTCCCTGACCCAACCTCTTCTTTCGCTCCGGTGAGCAACCGTTCCTCCTTTCTACAGCTTATTTCCGTGGCTCTAGCAAACCTCCTCAGACCCTTGGACTGGGTTAGTTTGCCCGCATTCTCTATTACTGTACACGCTGCGTGTATCTCCCCAGTTGGGCCACTTGGTTTTGTGATTCTGTTTGGTTTTTGTCTCTGACTGTGACTTTTTTGAGGGCAGATATGGTGTCTTCAGTATCTGTGTTCCCAATGCCTGGCACATCTCTTGACACGTAGTACCTGTTCATGGATTTGCAGCATGAATAAACTAATAAACGAGCGGGTGGATGGTGCTACCATGAAGCAAATTAGTAGATCGTGAAGAGCAGAAGATTTACAGGGAAATATAAGTTCAGATTTGTACATTTTACCATTGAAATGCCTGTGAGTCCTGGAGGGGTGGTTATTTCAAGGTTGCTGAATATACCAGGCTGGCTGTCAGGTGCGGATAGGGAGTGTTCAGCTCCTACTTGGTAATCTGTGCTAGGCTGTCGTTTCAGATAATTTAGGGAGAAAATAGAAGAGAAGAGAAGCCACGCACACTTGAGGGCAGTGTGTTTGACCACAACCCACAGAGGAAATCAATATATTTTTTCTTACAACGGAGAACATACATGTCTACACAAATACCCGTACGTTTAACCGGAGCAACATTTCAGGAAATGGTACAGGGTCTTCTGAGAGGCTGATGCCTTCTGGTGTTTTCTGCTTCACTTTGTTCTGCCCCATCCTGTCTTACCCTATGCTACCATTTCTCTTCACTTCTATTTAATGGCATGAAATGCTGCTGACATTTTGACTGGTGGTCTGATAACCACTGCTCTTTGGGACCCTGATATGTGGGAAGGAGGCCCGGCAAAGGGGGCAGAGAAAGAGGGACGAAAAATAAGAGGAGAGGCCCATGCGCCATGGAAAGCAGGGGAGTGAACGTTCTAGAGAACGAAGATGGGTTTGGTGTGAAATGCTGCAGAAAGGTGAAGTGAGCCTCTTGAATCTGATGATGAGGAAGCCATTAGTGACTTGAGCAAGAACCTTCCATAGAAACAGAGATGGTTTTCACCTCCTTTGCCTCATTTACTCCTTGTAATGGCCCCACAAGGCAGGCGTTCTTAACTCGTGTGAATTCTGAAAGGAACAGGCAATCTGAGCCTCAGAGAGGTTCGTTTAGGTGCTCAGCATCACACAGTAAGTTGCGGAGCTGGGATTCAAACCTTGGTCAATCCTGACTTTAAAGTCTGTATTTTTCCAATCAGACCACAGCAGTTAGTCTATTTTTGTAATATTGGATAAGTAATTTAATTTCTATGGGCATGAGTTTACTGATCTATGTAATTACAGATGAGAGGGTTGACAAAAATTATAGACTACAGAAATATACAAAATAAAGAGCAAACATTCACCCACTTAGCATTATCAATTTAATCTTCAGATTAGTTTTTTTTTAAATTTATAAAAGTAATAAGATTATATGTAAAAATTCTACTAATGCAATACGATTAAAAATGAAACTTAATTATTTTAAAATCTCTTTCCGTTTTGAGCATTCAGTGATTCCAGGACAAAGCTACTTGATCTTTTGATTTTCTTATTTTCAGTGATGACTGAAGACTAAGCATACCGTCCACTTCCCCACACGCTGCATGGAGACCCCACTGGGGTGACCCCATAGTCACATAAAAAGAGCCCTCAAGTGGCAGTCAGAGAGCCCGGGACTGGGCGCAGCTCTGTGAACGACTGGCTGACTGACCTGGAGCGAAGCATCTTATTTATCTGGACGTTGGTTTCCTCTGCTTTGACCTTTGGTGGCTAAAGGGAGAATGAGCCACGGAGGGGAGACCACGGGGTGGGGGGGCTCGCCCACCCTCACCGGGCGCCACCCTCCATCTTCTTAGCCTGCAGCCCTGCCCTCCACCCATATGGCCATTCCACATCCTCCTGTCCTGCCCTTGGGGCACCACCCCTCAATCACAAGGGCAGGGAAGAGACTTGTGGGGAAGGTCTCAGACCAGTGTCATGGAATGCCTTGCTCTCAGCGCACGCCGTCTGTGGACGCCTGCCCGCGGCGGCGGCAGAAGTCAAGCAGCCCACTGCTTCCCGGATCACGACTTTGGGCAAGCCGTTGACTGTCCTTGATCGAGGTTTTCCTTTTGTAAAAGGAAGAAGATGATCATCACTCTTTCCACAGTCTTGGAGAGTTCTGATGATAAAATGAGATAAAGAATTAAAAATACTTTTATCATCATGATGCCTCCTGTTAATGCTGTTTCTTAGACTCTTGGATGGATAGCATGTGGGCGGACTGTGGAAATCCAGCTACTTCCTGCTACGCAGAGTAAAATGCTTCCCCTGGGGCCCGTATTCCGTGTGGGGACTGCACGCTCGCTAGGGGGGCCTTGAGAAGGGCCAGTCCTATGTTGATAAGGACAACAGCGCACACCTCGTCAGACAGAGGCCCCCTGTCCCTGGGATGGAGATGCTCCTGGTCACAATATCTATGTAAACTGATGCCTTGTAAAAGATGAAGACCGTTCTTCTCTTGCTGTTAGAGAGTCTACCTACAATGTTCACCTCTGGGCTTCTTCCAGGCTGAATGGGAAGTGGAGCTGTGGTAGTTAAAGGACAAATAAATCCCCCTTGACTCCTAATATTAGGCACAAACGACGTTCTCGAGCCCCTGGGCCTGTGACCAGAGTCACTGATGCTTGAAGGGTCTGCCTTCTAACTCTTTGGCCTCTGGCCTAGAGTATCTGCCCTTTTATGGACCAAGTTCCCTGTGGTGTCTGAGGATTAGGGAGCCTGGTTGCCAGGTCATCCCCATGTCCCTCAGTGCCAGGGGATCAGCAGGGCCCAATCGGGGGCCCCCAGCTTTAAAGCCAGTGGTGCATGCATGGAGCCCCAGGCCTGGAAGTAAAGCAGACACAGGTGTGTGCTAGAGGAGGAAGCTCCTCGGACGTCTGGAGGTGAACATGGCAAAGGGAGGACCAGCAGGTCATTCTGGACAGGAATCTGGCTCTGCATGGACAGGGTGGGAGAAGATTCAGAAGAACAGGTCCTATGGACTGAAGATTTGGGAAGCAGGAGAGATCTGGACTAAAGGGCTGGGGCAGGGGGGAAGTAAAGAGATCTGGAGAATGAAGTCTAGAGGAAGGGAAGAGAGGGCCTGATGGCGAAGGAGTGAACATACCAAGACTTTGGAGTGAGTGGCAGAGCACAGAAATCACAGGCAAGGGCGGAGGAGCTGGGAGGCCTGGGAGATCAAAGAGCCTGACACAAAGTGGTGCTGGGGACCGAGACAGGTGCAGCGGGCTGAGTGTGCCCGAGACCAGGAATGGTGCGTGTGGGTCGTAGCGTTTGGAACAGACAGACCCTAGAGGAGAATGGATGAGAGTGTGGCCGAGAAACTGGGCATGTCAGAGGATGGACCTTGTGGGGCAGGATTAGGGAATGCCAACGACATGTGGAAAGTGAGGAGATGGACAGGAGCATGGAGAGGTGAAGACGGCGGGGGCCGGGGGGGCGTCCAAGTCAGTACATGACCACAGGTGATGTGCCTGCTCTGTGGGAGAAGGAGAGATTGAGGGGGTGGTGAGAAGACACAGGAGGAAGCCTGGGACCGGGGAGTTAGTGGTTGGGGTCAGGGCCACAGGCATAGAGACAGAGCCTGGATTCTAAAGAGGAAAAGTGGGGCTTGAGCTGGAGGGGTAGCACCAGGAATTAACTCACTCGTTGGGAAATTGGAGTGAAGCAGAGAGAACATCGCCCTCCAATTTCCCAGAAAGATCTGGTGGGACGTGCTAACCCACTGCCTGTCCTTTCATTAAATGCTGCTGTCTTCCTCACACTTCTTGACCAAAGAGAATTTACATCCTTGGAGCACACTCTCTAGAATTCTCTAGACAGTCTCCCAGAGGAGGCCGAGAGAGGAGGAACAGAGAGGGAAACAGGAAGATTCCATCCCCAGATTCTTCACCATTCCTCAGACTCCCTCGGGGGTGGACCTCTGCATGGACTCCACCTGTTGTGACCTTGGCGAGTGCCTGGAGGTGCAGCCCATTGTCAGGACAGATTGGGTCCAGGTCTAGCTTTGGGGAGACTTGTGAGTAACTCATGGCACTGGGCTAGACCTGCGATGGAGGATGTGATGACTCAGGTAGACTTTGCCCTCCTTTGTCCTTTGTCTTGACTCTCAGGCCCACTAATTACCTGGATCATCTCACTTCTTCCCTCTTAGAGGACAGGAAAAGGGACCAGGAAGGAATAAACAAACTTCAGCCAGGTTCTTTGGCTGAGGAAGGAAGGAAACAAAAGGCTTTAGGAATATTAATACTTCGTTATGATGGGTTAGAAAAATGCATGAGAAGAAGAGACAAATGAGCACAGGGCAAGACCCCATGAGGACGAAAAGTCTGGAAAAGAATGGAGGGACCTTTGTTTTAGAGGGATGTCCATACTGCCCTTCTTTAAGGGACGGGGAGTTATGAGCTGAACATCTGTTAGTTGTGCAGAGTGAGCCTGGCTCCATAGGCCTGACTTCACAGAGCTCCTTTTCAGCCTTCCTGAGAGGTGCTTAGCAGAGGGGTAAAGGGGTGCCGAAAAGTGATAGAAAGCTGCTGGTGGTTGGGGACACAGAAAATGGTGTATGGAAATCACTTCTAGAGGATGTGCCCACAGTGGATGTAATGAATAAGGTTGGGACATGGCAGGCCCTGGCAGATGAGACTATCATGTATTGTCCAAGGCTGTGTTGTCCAAATGTCTAGTTCATGGTCTAACTCCATCTAAACCTCTTAGCATTTAAAACACAGGCTGGTCAGGAGGGGCAGAGCAAGATGGCGGAGGAGTAGGAGACCTGGATTTCGTCTGGTCCCAGGAATTCAGCTGAATAGGGATCAAACCATTCTGAACACCTACGAACTCAACAGGAGATCGAAGATAAGAAGAGTAACAACACTCTGAACAGAAAAGCGACCACTTTCTGGAAGTTAGGACGTGCGGAGAAGTGAATCCGAGGCGATATTCGGGAGGATAGACGGCGGGGGAGGGGGCCTCCGTCGGCCGCTTCTGGCAAGTGCTAGAGCCGCGGAGCACAAAATCGGACCTTTTAGAAGCCGGCTCCGCTGCGGGACGTCGCTGCAGTGGCTAAGCAGGGGGTGGAACCCTCGCGGGACAGTGTGGTCTCAGGACCCTCGGGGTCACAGAAAGACCGGGGGTGCCGGAGTGTGGCAGAGCTCCCAGGGATTGGAGCGGGGGAGCCGGCTGCAGAGACGGAGCCGAGGCACGGGCTCTCAGCTCGGGGTTGCCATAAACTGTGATCCGCGGCCCAGTCGGGCCCCGGCTCCTCCAGCAGGGACCCAACAAGCAGCAGAGCCGGGGAGACTCCCCTTCCTCCCCCGGGGAGGAGCGGCGCGGGAGCGCACCGCAGGGATCTGCTGGGTTTGGAGACTCCACACGGGGTCCGGTGCCAGAGATAGAAACGCTCGGTCACAGGCCGGGTGAGCACAGAGTGCGGCCGGAGACCGGGGACACGGGAGTGACTGCTTTTCTCTGGGGGCGCACTGAAGAGCGGGGCCCCGAGTTCTCAGCTCCTCTGGGTGGAGATTGGGAGGCTGCCATTTTCCCTCTTGTCCTCCAAAGCTGTACCGAGAGCTTGCAGGAAACAAAAGCTCCTGAGAGCAAACCCGAGCAGCTTGCTTAGCCCGGACCGACAAGGGTGGGGCAATTCCGCCTCCGGCAAAGACATTTGGGAACCACGGCAACAGGCTGCTCCCCCAGAAGATCAGCACGAACAGCCAGCAAGCCAAGACCAAGTTTACCGATCAAGGAGAACGGGAGAACTCCAGCGCTAGGGGAATACTGCACATAGAATTCATGGCTTTTCAAAGTTAATTTTTTTAACTTTTTTTTTTAATTTTTCTTTTTCCCTTTTTCAACCAACATCTTATCAATCCCTTTTTTAAAAAAACATTTTTATTTTTCGTTTTTAGAGTCATATTCTATCCCTTCATAGTGGTTACCCTTAGTTTTGGCATGTATATATGTTGTTCTTTTTAAAATTTTGAGATACAGTTTCTTCTAACAGATCAAAATATACCCTAAATCTCTAGTGTATGCCTTTGTTCCATTCTCCTGCCTGATCACATTCTCTCCCCCCCTTTTTATTCTTTCTTTTTTTTTTTAAAGATTTTATTTATTTATTTGAGAGAGAGAGAAAGCACATGAGAGAGGGGAGGGCCAGAGGGAGAAGCAGACTCCCTGCTGAGCAGGGAGCCTGATGCGGGACTCGAACCAGACACTCCAGGATCATGACCTGAGCCGACCGAAGGCAGTCGCTTAACCAACTGAGCCACCCAGGCGCCCTCTTTCTTTCTTTTTTTTTTAATCCTCTTCTTTCTTTTTTCAAACAACTTCTTATCTTATCAATTCCTCTTATAAAATTTTTTATAATTTTCATCTTTACAGACATATTCCATCCCTTCATCGTATCAACCCTTATTTTGTACATATATAAGTCTTTCTTCTTTTAAATTTTGGGAGGCACTTTCTTCTAACAGACGAAAATACACCCAAAATCTAGTGTGTGGCACTGATCTATGCACTAGCCTGATCATATTTAATCATATTCTGTTTTTTTTTTGTTTTGTTCTGTTTTTATCTTTTTCTTTTTTTTTCTCTTTTCTTTCTTTTCCTTTCTTTTCCCCTGGCTTCAGGTCTTTTCTGATTTGTTTAGAGTATATTTTCTGGGGACGTTGTTACCCTATTAGCATTTTGTTCTCTCATTCATCTATTCTTCTCTGGACAAAATGACAAGATGGAAAAATCGCCTCAACAAAAAGAACAAGAGGTAGTACCATCAGCCAGGGACCTACTTAATACGGACATTAGTACGATGTCAGACCTAGAATTCTGAATCATGATTTTAAAGATACTAGCTGGGCTTGAAAAAAGCATGGAAGTTATTAGAGACACCCTTTCTGGAGAAATAAAAGAACTAAAATCTAACCAAGTCGAAATCAAAAAGGCTATTAATGAGGTACAATTAAAAATGGGGGCACTAACTGCTAGGATAAATGAGGCAGAAGAGAGAATCAGTGATATAGAGACCAAATGTTGGAAAATAAAGAAGCTGAGAAAAAGAGATAAACAACTACTGGATCACGAGGGCAGAATTCGAGAGATAAGCGATACCATAAGACGAAAAAATGTTAGAATAATTGGGATCCCAGAAGAAGAAGAAGAAAGAGAGAGGGGCAGAAGGTATATTGGAGCAAATTATAGCAGAGAACTTCCCTAAGGTGGGGAAGGAAACAGGCATCAAAATCCAGGAGGCACAGAGAACCCCTCTCAAAATCAATAAAAATAGGTCAACACCCCGACATCTAATAGGAAAACTTACGAGTCTCAGAGACAACGAGAAAATCCTGAAAGCAGCTCGGGAGAAGAGATATGTAACCTACAATGGTAGAAACATTAGATTGGCTGCAGACCTATCCACAGAGACTGGGCAGGCCAGAAAGGACAGGCATGATATCTTCAGAGCACTAAACGAGAAAAATATGCAGCCAAGAATACTATATCCAGCTAGGCTCCCATTGATAATTGAAGGAGAGGTAAAAAGCTTCCAGGACAAACAAAAACTAAAGGAATTTGCAAACACGAAATCAGCCCTCCAAGAAATATTGAAAGGGGTCCTTTAAGCAAAGAGAGAGCCTAAAAGCAGCATAGACCAGAAAGGAACACAGACAATATACAGTCACAGTCACCTTACAGGCAATACAATGGCACTAAATTCATACCTTTCAATAGTTACCCTGAATGTAAATGGGCTAAATGCCCCAATCAAAAGACACAGGCTATCAGATTGGATTAAAAAACAAGACCCATCCATATGCTATCTGCAAGAGACTCATTTTAGACCCAAAGACACCCCCACATTGAAAGTGAGGGGGTGGAAAACCATTTATCATCTAATGGACACCAAAAGAAAGCTGGGGTGGCAATCCTTATATCAGACAAATTAGATTTTAAACCAAAGACTGTAACAAGAGATGAAGAAGGACACTATATCGTACTTAAAGGGTCTATCCAACAAGAAGATCTAACAATTATAAATATCTATGCCCCTAACATGGGAGAAGCCAATTATATAAGGCAATTAATAACAAAAGCAAAGAAACACATTGACAACAATACAATAACAGTGGGGGACTTTAACACCCCCCTGACTGAAATGGACAGATCATCTAAGCAAAAGATCAACAAGGAAATAAAGACTTTAAATGACACACTGGACCAAATGGACTTCACAGACATATTCAGAACATTCCATCCCAAAGCAACGGAATACACATTCTTCTCTAGTGCCCATGGAACATTCTCCAGAATAGATCACATCCTAGGTCACAAATCAGGTCTCAACCGCTACCAAAAGATTGGGATCATTCCCTGCATATTTTCAGACCACAGTGCTTTGAAACTAGATTTCAATCACAAGAGGAAAGTCGGAAAGAACTCAAATACATGGAGGCTAAAGAGCATCCTGCTAAAGAATGAATGGGTCAACCAGGAAATTAAAGAAGAATTAAAAAAATTCATGGAAACCAATGAAAATGAAAACACAACTGTTCAAAATCTTTGGGATGCAGCAAAGGCAGTCCTAAGAGGAAAGTATATAGCAATACAAGCCTTTCTCAAGAAACAAGAAAGGTCTCAAATACACAGCCTAACCCTACACTTGAAGGAGCTAGAGAAAAAACAGCAAATAAAGCCTAAACCCAGCAGGAGAAGAAAAATAATAAAGATCAGAGCAGAGATCAATGAAATAGAAACCAAAAGAAGAGTAGAACAGATCAATGAAACTAGGAGCTGGTTCTTTGAAAGAATTAACAAGATTGATAAACCCCTGGGGACAGACTTACCAAAAAGAAAAGAGAAATGACCCAAATCAACAAAATCCTGAATGAAAGAGGAGAGATCACAACCAACACCAAAGAAACACAAACAATTATAAGAACATATTATGAGCAACTCTATGCCAGCAAATTAGGTAACCTGGAAGAAATGGGTGCATTCCTAGAGATGTATCAACTACCAAAATTGAACCAGGAAGAAATAGCAAACCTGAACAGACCTATAACCACTAAGGAAATTGAAGCAGTCTTCAAAAATCTCCCAAAAACAAAAGCCCAGAGCCAGATGGCTTCCCAGGGGAATTCTATCAGACATTTCAAGAAGAATTAATACCTATTCTCCTGAAACTGTTCCAAAAGATAGAAACGGAAGGAAAACTTCCAAACTCATTTTATGAGTCCACCATTACCTTGATCCCAAAACCAGACAAAGACCCCATCAAAAAGGAGAACTACAGACCAATATCCTTGATGAACATGGATGCAAAAATTCTCACCAAAATACTAGCCAATAGGGTCCAACAGTACATTAAAAGGATTATTCACCGTGACCAAGTGGGATTTATCCCTGGGCTGCAAGGCTGGTTCAACATCCGCAAATCAATCAACGTGATACAATACATTAACAAAAGAAAGAGCAAGGATCATATGATCCTCTCAATAGATGCAGAAAAAGCATTTGACAAAGTACAGCATCCTTCTTGAACAAAACTCTTCAGAGTATAGGGATAGAGGGTATATACCTCAATATCATAAAAGCCATCTATGAAAAACCTACAGCCAATATCATTCTTAATGGGGTAAAACTGAGAGCTTTCCCCCTAAGGTCAGGAACGCGGCAGGGATGTCCACTCTCACCACTGCTATTCAACATAGTATTAGAAGTCCTAGCCACAGCAATCAGACAACAAAAAGAAATAAAAGGTATCCGAATCGACAAAGAAGAAGTCAAATTCTCACTCATTGCAGATGATATGACATTTTATGTGGAAAACCCAAAAGACTCCACCCCAAAACTGCTAGAACTTATACAGGAATTCAGTAAAGTAGCAGGATATAAAATAAATGCACTGATATTAGTGGCATTCCTATACACCAACAACAAGACAGAAGAGAGAGAAATTAAGGAGTCGATCCCATTTACAATTGCACCAAAAACCATAAGATACCTAGGAATGAATCTAAAGAGGCAAAGGATCTGTACTCAGAAAACTATAAAATACTCATGAAAGAAATTGAGGAAGACACAAAGAAATGGAAAAATGTTCCATGCTCATGGATTGGAAGAACAAATATTGTGAAGATGTCAATGCTACCTAGAGCAATTTACACATTCAATGCAATCCCCATCAAAATACCATCCACTTTTTTCAAAGAAATGGAACAAATAATCCTAAAATTTGTATGGAACCAGAAAAGACCCCACATAGCCAGAGGAATGTTGACAAAGAAAAGCAAAGCTGGTGGCATCACAATTCCGGACTTCCAGCTCTATTACAAAGCTGTCATCATCAAGACAGTATGGTACTTGCACAAAAACATTGGGGAGGGTATGTGCTATGGTGAGCGCTGTGAATTGTGCAAGAGTGTTGAATCACAGATCGGTACCTCTGAAACAAATAATGCAATCTATGTTAAGAAAAAAATAAAAAGATGATAGCAGGAGGGGAAGAATGAAGGGGGCGGAATCGGAGGGGGAGACGAACCATGAGAGACGATGGACTCTGACAAACTGAGGGTTCTAGAGGGGAGGGGTTGGGGGGATGGGTTAGCCTGGTGATGGGTATTAAAGAGGGCACGTTCTGCGTGGAGCACTGGGTGTTATACACAAACAATGAATCATGGAACACTACATCAAAAACTAATGATGTAATGTATGGTGATTAACATAACAAAAAAATTTTAAAGAAAAAAAAAACACAGGCTGGTCGGGATAGGCCCCCTAGGGAAGCTGTGAGTAGGTTTTAACTGTATTTGTTCCTGGGCCAACGGGAGACATTTGTTTGGCATTTATCATATGTATTCCAGCAACACTTTATGAATTTAATAATGTATGAGCATCACCAGTTTGTCTGTGGGGTCAAAGAATGGTATTCAGTTAGAGGCATGAGTAATGCTTGAGTCACAGATTGTTGAAGAATTAAATCAGTCCAAAAAATTTTTGGAAGGGGAATGTACTCATCTCCTTAGGGTTTGCATAAACAGAAATGGCATACCTACTTTCAAAGAAGAAAAAGATGTGCTGTTTTCAGTCATTTTGAATGGCTTACCCTCACTTTTCCTGCCTCGTGAAAGCTACCACTTTCTTTGATGATTTCCCTCATTTTTAAATTAAAAACCAAGTTTAGAGACATTATTCACACCTATCAAGAAGCTTTAGCTGGTTCATGGATGATAAAGTGAAACAAGACATGTCAGAGACATCTCTTATTTGAAAAAAGCCCTTGGGCAGTCCAGAGGATTTTTGTTGATATAGATTATGAGTATAAAGGGTCCCAGAAAGGGTTTTTTTTTTTTTTCTAGAATGGGGAGATTGCTGTGGGGGTGAGGGGAAGATAAAGGGAGGTTGTTCAAGAGGAAGGAGGTGACTCAGGCAACAGAGTCAAGACTTATAACTCAAGGGGCAGAGGCAGGAAGGGGATGAGAACACCTGCACCACCAAGGCTCGGCTCATCTTTATCCGTAGCACTTATTATCGCCCCTAATTTGTAGTGGGGAAGTGGAAGGCTGAGAAGTTAATTTTCACAGGGTTTTGAGGCAAGTGAGCTGCAGTTGGCTATTGCAGCTGGATCTTTCTGCTTTGAGACTTAGGGTCTTTGTGTGCACTTGGAAACTTGACGCTTTATTTGGTGGGCAATAAGATTGATTTTGTCTTTTCTCCCATACATCTTTTAGAGTAGTTCCTATGTTGGGATTTGCCTACAGGATTCTGGAGCGTGGTACAGTGTCCTTACTGTCCCTCATCGTTGTATCCCCAGCACTAAGAGAAAACGTTGCGAGCAATGAATGAGTCTCTTGGAAGGCGCTGGGAGCTGGGACTCTTCCTTCAGGGTGTGGAGAACATGTGATCTCTTCAGATGCAATGAAGCTTTGGGCAAAGCTCAAGACAGATAGATTTCTTGGATAAAGGACAACATCTTTAGAGCAGAGGGTGTGTGTCTGCATCTAAGAGAACTTTGAGCCTGGTGGGACGTGTCCTGAGAACCTGTTTTGCATCCATGTGGATCCTGGCTGGCATGTGGGGTTGAACTTCCCTTTACAGGCACATGGACCTCCTGACTCGTCCCTTGACCAGCATCTTGTTACTAGTCACCCCATGTAAGGCAATATCTGGCCAGCACTGGGTTTCGAGTGTCAGTTCCTTGGAGTGGTCCAGGGTAGACGTATTAAGAAAGGCCTGTTCTGTCCGCTTTCGCTTTATGTTTAGTATAGATACACCATCAGCTTCCCTATTCTGAGCTCCTGGCTCTGGGTCCCAGGGGGAAGACACGCTTGGTTGGCATGGCTGCTTTTCCCCGGGTGTTAGTTTTCTCCTTGCCCCCTGACCTGATGGAAGCACCTTGGTCCTGTTCTTGCCCAGATCTCATTCTTGGGGCTGTATGAACTGAACGGGCAGGGAAGTGTGAGTCTTAGAGTTCTAAGGGCCCTTCAAGACCTGTTGTCATGTTGTCCTTCACTTGGCCATCAGCTGGTCTCACAGGTTAGAAAGGACTGTCTTGAATTGTGATCGGAGTCAGTTGGCAGTGTCCAGGGTGGTGGGCCACAGAAGCACATGCTGAGAGGGGAAAGGAGGAAGCGTGCGTCAGCTCTTTGCTTTTACTGTAACCTTGTAAGTGGGAGTGGGCTGGCGAACACTGAATCTTTAAATCAGTGCATTGTCCTTGGGAGCATAGAGGCCAATTTTCCCCCAATGCGTGTGGCAATCAAACAGGAGAGAGAGAGCTGAAGGTGAGGCAGGAAGGACTTGGATTAGACGTTCAGGAGAACCAGCACAGGGGAAATTATAACCAACAGGGATTAGGGATTGCATCTTCTCAAGGAGGCTTTTAAAATCAGGACACAGTTTTCTTGGATCTGGGGGGGGAGGGGAGGCGTCTGAAAGTCTTTATATATGGTTATGGAGGGCTGGCTGATTTGATTGCCCTGGGATGCCTCTGGCAAGCCCAGCAGCTGAGAAACCCTCATTCTTTAAATTAGGCAGTCCTGGGAAGAAAGAATGGCAGCCTTGGAGCTAGGGAGGGTGGGGGAAGGGGAGCAGGTAGGTTTCCCGGAGGGCTTTGTGAGGACCACCTGTATTTCATTAGGGAGCTTACCCTCCTCCCTGTATGTTCTCCCTCCCTCTCTCCCTCTCTCTTCCTCTCTCTCTCTCTCTCTCTCTCTCTCTCTCACACACACACACACACACACACTTACACACTCACCACTCTTCCGTCTCCTCCCCATCCGTAATTCCAGTGAAGATGCTGCAGGCACATCACATTAGACTCTGGGTATCGCTTCCCCCCGGGGTTGACAGATGCAGCTCTTACAGCTGAGAGCTGGACCAGTCTCCCGGAGCCCGGCTTCCCCGCCTGGCTGTGCCGCCACCGAGGTTCACACAGCTTCTTTATGGCAACAGCTCCTTTGTCTCAGGGAAGGAGGGCTTTCCTAAATCCCCCAGCTCTGCCCAGCCCCTATCTGAGAGTAGCGCGACTGGGATGAAACCACAGTGAGGGAGAGGGGTGGAGGTAGAGCCGGCTCCGTTTGCTCACGGGGCAGGGTACGGCTCTGCTTAATTAGCATGAGAATGGACAGACTTTCCTGCATCCTCCCTCAGGGATGGAGAGGAAGGAGCAAAGGCTCTAGCTCCATCCTACCCCATCAGAGCTCCTGGGACTGAAAATGACTACGGCCCCATTCCTCTGATCCCCCAAGGACCCAGGACCCACCGTGTCGAGAAAAGCTTTGACGGAGCCGGCGGGTGGATCTCCACTCCAGATTTTCCAGCTGTCCCTGCCCCCCCACCGCTCGGGAGCAGGATGCCGAGATGGCTGGTGATGCAGAAGGTATGTGCTTTTTCAGTTCTGGTGCTGATGCTGTGTGTGTGGTGAGGTCTCTGTGGCGCAATGGACGAGCGCGCTGGACTTCTAATCCAGAGGTTCCGGGTTCGAGTCCCGGCAGAGATGGTCACCTGGCAGGTGCCTCTTTTATTTTGTGTGCTGTCATGCTAGGTTGATAATTGTATTTATCTGTCCCCGGAGGTTCTGGGGAAGAGAAAGGAAACCCCTTTCCTTGGGAATCTTGGACCTCCTCTCCTTTTCCCTTCCCTCCCCCTTCATTCTTTCTCTATTCCTCCTCTACGGATTTTCATTGTCTAGGGAAGTCTCAGCTGTCGGCTGCCTGTCTCTGCTCAGCCGGACTGGCACAGCCTTTGGATCCTTTGCTTCCTAGGGGAATCACTGACACAGGGACCGTGGTGCCAGGCCACGGGTTCTGGGACCACGGCCGTTCCCTCCTTCTCCTCTGAGAACACAAAAAGGCAGCCTGACCCACATGCATGCCCACGAGGAAATTTCCAGCTGTCCTCTAAGGTAAGGGTCCTCTTGACCGGGGTGGGTCAGGAGATGGATGGGGTCGTGCAGAGGACAGTTTATTCACCATCTTTGTCATTGCTGGAGCTTTTTGTGCTAGAGCTCATCACTCACTTCCTCATCTACAAGGTGAGAGGCGCTCATCGCTCTCAGTGGAATAAACTGTGCAGAAGCACATGAATTATGGGGCAGATGAACTTGTCCCGGGAAACTCAAAGGTCTCATGCTCCTGTGGAAAGTTGGTAGCCTTTCCTGTTTGGAGGGCAAGCTCAGAGGGCGGTATGTGTGTGGGGGGGTTATTTCCATCATTCCCCGTTTCCATCAAGACATCTCCTCACCCCTCTCTCATCCTGCATTCCCTTCTGCTCTCCTTCCCTGCCTCATCTAATGGCCACATTCAGCAAGATTGAGAGCTCGGGTTTCTATTCTGGTCTGGTCTGGCTCTCTCTCTCTCCCCCTCGCATATTGAGGCCTCCAGTGTATTAGCTAGAGGGAACCATCCATGCCAGGAGGTGACCTCCACCCCAGGTGAACCCAGGAAACCTGAGACACACATCTCTCCTCCGGCTGCTGGGGAGTCAGCATCTCTCCCACGTGGGGCTCTGCTCGGGCATCCAGCGGACACAGCCCTGCACTCAGGCTCTGGGAAGCTGGCATGGGGTGAGGGGGCCAATCCATACTGGGTTCCGCCAAACCTGCCAAGAGGTGGGAACTGACAGAGCAGTTAGGGTGGGAGACTGATGGTGGGAGACTGATGTTTTCTGCCTTTAGGGCACCTGCACATTTGTAGCAAATTGAAACTCCTCAACTTCTTTTGAAGTACTATGGTGCTTTAAAGAAACTTAAAATTCTTGCAGTTAAGAGCCCACAGATATTAACTCTCCCCCACCAGCCCCGTGGATGTGCCCTTTGGAAGATACCAGGACGGGACCAGAAGTTCCTAGGCAGACCCTTCCGGAGTCTTTCTTTTATTGTTAGCTCTGCCTGTGCTGGGTATTTTTGCTTTAAGCTCTGGCCTGAAAGGAAAAACTGGTGTATGTGGGGTGGGGTGGGGAGGGAGTTTGGCAAAGCGGCATGTCACCTTTTTCAACCATGCCCAGAATACTACTTCCTCCTGGTTCCCCTTCATCATTCTTTTGGAACAGGGCTGCTCACAGTGAGAAGTAGGGAGGTTGTTCAAGGTCGGGGCAAGGGTACAAATTCATTATGGCCCATTCCAAGGTTTGCTCAATTCTAGAAGCTTTCTAGGATTAAGGCTCCATGACCTTGTGGGGGTGGGAGGTTAGGGGTGAAGCAGGGAGGGAATGTGTGCCCAAGTGGGCACTGAATTGAGATTTGTTGAAATGTTTGATGAGGGTGAAATGTAGCCAGCTCCCCGGCTCGCTACCAACGAGGTCTGAAGCCTGTGGACAACTCCCAAACCTGATTTCAGCCAATCATTTCCATTGTGGACCTTGGAATTTGAAGACCATGGTTTAAGAAAACCTCTCTGAACTTGAGCTGCTTACCTATAACGACAAGGTTGTTTTGTGTGTCCTTCAGACGGGAAAATGATGAGAAAGTCCGTGGTGCGGCTCTCCACAGAGACATAGGCTGGTCAGCTCTGCATTCTGTCTCCTCTGTGGGCAGGAGGGGTGCCTGGCTGCAATGTGGGGAAAGGAAAGGGTCCGAACAGTCAGCCCCTGTCCAGCATACCCAGGGCAGCTGTGGGCCATCAGCTGGGGCTGATACTGACTCATGCTGCCCCAGGGAAGAGGAGGGACTGAACTTGCCAGCTGGTGGAATCCTTCAGAGAGCAGACGCTTCCTCTGTGTCTTAGGTGGGAGCCTCGCCTCAGCCAGGCAGGTAGAGGTCCCTGCAAGCTCTGCCACTCCAGGGAACTAGAAGCTTCCACATAGGCTCACACGTCAGCCAGCCTCCAGCTACCCCAGTCTCGGAGGAGTGGTGTCCTGGGAACTTGAAGAAGGGTATCACAAGCACTGGGGGCAAGATTTCTCACATTGGTAAAAATTTCTTTATATGAGATAATAGCTTTCTTAATACATGAGAGCTAACTTCCGATTTATGAATATCATAATTTCTGTATTGTAACGATGCTCAGAATGTACAAAGAAATCGGTGCTTTTTTTATAAAGTCACTTCACTGGAGGACTCAAATGCTTCAGCAGTGCTAGAGCTGGTCATTAATTACAAGGTATGCAGGCAAGATGTGCCTTATTTATTACTGTATTCCCAGTGCCTGAAATATGGTAGGCACTTGATGGATATATTTAAAGAATTAATGCTAACTTAGATTAGCTATAAATTATGTAAATGGGAGAGGAAGAAATGTGGCTTCCAGGGATCAGGAACACAGGTGGTATCTTTAGGCATTAGTTCGTTTACTTTACAAATATTCATCGGGCTCCCGCTTCCTGCCACCTGCCACGTCCTACGTCCCAGGATCCACGATAGTGTCGCCCGCGTGTTCCCACTGCGGAGATGAAAGACAGATGGGCAAATGCCATCATGATGGCATTGTAGGTACAGGTACCTGAGGGAGGAACTTAACTGAGGAGAAGAGGTCGACTGATGTGAGGCATGGCCATCACGGAAGACTTTCACAGGAGGAGACATTTGGGTGAAGAATGAGTGAAACCAGAGAGATCAATTAGACCCGGAGGGTGGGCATTTCAAACAGACAAAGAGCCAGAGCAGAGACCCTCAGGTGGGCACGAGGTAGATGGCTTTGGAGGACAGCACCAAGGTCAGTGTGGTTGGTGTGGAGGGAGACATGGGGAGACCGGTTCAGACATTAATATAGAGCACGTCCCAGAGGGTGATGCTCCCGTCACGCCCAACTCGGCCTTGTAAAGTCAAGCCAGTGGTTGCTCGCTTCTCTTTTGCTCTCCAGCAACAAAATTCATAGGTCATGTAAGCTTCCTGTGCACAAAATTTCAAAAGTTATAATATCCTCATTGTAATATAAGACAAAGGAAATAAGTATGTAATAACTGATTTGTATGCTACACTAGCAGTCTCATACTTGAAGAATCACCTTTAGTTCAACGCCTGTGGATACGTAAGTGCGGAACAATGCAGGCTTGCCTCCCTGTCGACTTAAAAATCATGAGGGATGTACCCTTGTTCGCTGTACCAGCAGGTTGTGACTCTCCAAACTGGTGAACACTGTCGATAAATTTGTAATCCAAACAAATTCAATCTTCTTGCAAATATTGCAGCATTTTGCATTCACGGATATTTTAGGACGTTTTCAATCATGCAGAAAGCTCTCTGTATTTATATGTAAAAACAAGTTAGATTTGAGGCCCAGATACCAACAACTAGCTTTTCAGTAGGTCATTCAAAAGAAGGACACAGCAGGAGGCAAGTCTGCATTGTGTGAGATGCATTGTGTGAGATGCACCTGCCCCTTGTGGGACAGGGCACACAAGCCCCAGGTACCCTTCCTCTCTACAACTAGCCGTGGTGCCCAGTCTTTACCAAACCAGAAATTACACCAGATTTCCAAAACACTTTCTCTGGGCAATTCCAGACCCACCGGCCAGTGCTGACTTAAGGCTTGCAGGTCAGGCTTTCCTTCATGCTAATGAATCATCAGTGGGTTTGAGCAGAGGAGGGATGGAATCTCATTTACATGTTACAAGGCTAATTTTGGCTGTGGGTGAAGAATAGTGTGGTTGGGAACAGGGGCATGTTTGCAGGTCTGCTGGACGCAAAGCCTTCTAGAAGCAGCGAGGTGTGACCCTGTGGTTCCCAAGTGGTGGTGCTGGTACCACCAGCCGCGGAGGGTTTTATAACAACATCCACCCAGAAAGTGACTTACCATCTGTGGAGAGCTGAGCTGGCATGGATCACTTACATTTTGTCTGAGAACTAATTACTTTTATTTATTGCCATTACAATGGTTGTCACCTACTAGCAAAAATGTGTGTTTTGTTTGTGTTTAAAAGCCATAGCAAATGGAACTTACTCCCCCAAACATTATTTTGGTGTTTACGTCCTCAGTAATTTCTAGAAATTATAACGGAACAGGATGTCTGTAAACTTCGCTGTGTCCTCCCTCAGAATCGGATCCCTCTGCTTCTGTGGTGGTGGTGATGTTCCACCGGGAACTCTGAGGAGGCGTCCCTTGATGGAGCGGTGGTGGGACATGGATGTGATACGAGGTGCTGGGAGCAGGAGCTCAGAGGAGGTGACAGCCCGGGGACAGCGGACCTGGGACCTGGGACTTAGTCTGAGGTCTTGCTATTTGCTGGCTCTATGACCCGGGCATGCAATAGGCCTCTCGAGCCCTGATTTCCTCATCTAGAGATGAGCCAAATAATACCTAGAATTAATTAAGGTAAAATGTCCAAGTGTCCGGATAGTCAGATACTCAGTAGGGGCCCAAACTCATATCAGCTTCCTTTGTTTGTGGACAGTGTTCCAGCCATTAGGCTGGTTTCCTGGAGACCATGGTGAGGATGTGGGGGACTTGGCCACGGGCCACATGTCACTGTCCCTTGGAAATGCCTGGGCATCGTGGAGTGCCAGGGGGAGTAGAAAGGCACAGAGTTACCCTCCAAGGGCATGTCCTCTCCCTGCAGTCACTGTGGGGGCCCTACTTTTCTCTCTGGGGCTGAGCACTGAGGTTGTGCAGGGATCCTTGTGCAGTCTGGGGAACAAGCCTCCACAGCCCTGTGGAGAGGACCCTGTAAGCCTCTTAGGTGAGCAGTGCAGGGCTTTAAAGCCAGGGATGAGGCAAGTCCGTCCCCACGGGGTGGGGAGAGGAGTGCAGAGCGAGGCGCCGACTCCTCGCCAGGGCTCTTCCTGGGAGCGTTCCCTGCCGCAGACCTGCCTCCACCCCGAGTCTGGGAGGACCGTCACCTGGAAATCACTAACAGCCGCTCCTTATCTTTTCTTTCTTTTGCTACATCTATAGGCCACTTTTGAGGAGAGAAATGGCAGCATCCAGAATAGCAGACAATTTAGAACCAATTATGTTTATTTTGGAGGAATACAAAACCTTTTTTCTTTTCTAATTATGCACAAGCTTTCTAAATGTTTTCAAAATTTTTGAAAATTTTTTTTCAAATTTTCAAAGAAAGTGTTTCAAAAAACACTTTCTAAGTGTTTTCAAAATTTTTATACTTGAGCGTGCTCCTAACAGCAGAGGAGAGTGATTGCCGACCCCCAGGTGTCAGAAGCAAAGGCTAAGTGGCTTTCGCCAAGTAACAGCATTTCCTTGAAGTCTTACACTTTATGCCACATTCTGGTACAGATTTTGGGTTTTAATTCCTTATAGCTACACTTTTTAAATACAAAAGTAACTAGCTGGCCTTAAATCTGATAATAAAAGTGGTGCCTGGTGTGCCCCACATATGGGTGCCTGGCATACCCTAGTTACAAAAGAAAATAAATAAATTAATATTAAGAATGAGCTTGTGACCCCTGAGCATCCACTCAGAAGAGGGAAATACTCTGGAGACAGGTTAAGGAGCTGGAAACCTGGCAGGGAATGCACATGAATTCATTACTCATTCAACAAACATTTGTTTAGTCCCTACTCCGTGCCAAGCATTGAACTAGGTCCTGGGACACACTGACCAGCAGAAGACACAGATGATCACACATAAAATCGGGGCTGTGAGTGAAGGGGTGATCCACGGGGCAGGCAAGTCTGAGGTGGGGGAGCTGAGCTCTTCAGAGAGGCCGGGGAATCTTCTTCCAGGCAGTGGCCCTGGAGTTGAGTCGGAAAGATCAGTGGGAAACGGCGAGGCAGACGATGAAGGAAGGAAGGAGCTTCCCAGACTGAAGTGTAGAGGTGGCAGAGAGAACAGAGGAGGAGAGGCGAGGGGGGTGGTCCCACCAGGGAGAGGGAGGCGGAAGGTGGCAGCAAAGCGGAGTCAGAGAGAGACGCAGGGGGATGACCCCACACGGCTGCATTGGAACTTCAGTGGGTTGTGTCCTTTTCCGAAAAACGAAGGGAAACCCCTGGAGATTTTAAGCCAAAGACTGCATGATTAGATTTGCATTGTAGGAAGATTGCTCCCGCTGCAGGTCAGGGAACAGCGTGGAAGGTGCCTGGGTAGATGCCGAGCTGAAGGAGAGTTGCCACCAGTGGGGCGTGGCGCAGCTGAGGGGAGGGTGGTGGTGGCCGCGGCTGTGGTGGTGGAGACAGAGTGGAGAAGCTGGGTTGTAGGGATATGCAGGAGCCGAAATGTGCAGGATTCGGTTACAGAATGGAACTGGTAGAAAGAGGAAGGAGTTGCCCAGGACGGTTCCATGATTTATGGCTCGCAACCCACTGACCAAGGCAAGAAACACTGTAAGAAGAAGAGTAGGTGCAGGGCAGCAAATGGTGAGCCCAGCGTTGGGCTTCTCATTTTGAGGGGCTCTGAGATCTCCAAGAGATGTCGGGTCAGGTGCGTGTGAGGTTGGGAGCTGGGCCCGGGTCTGAACTGGTGATCTGATTTGGGGAGTCCTCTGCATGTTGGGAGCCAGACGTTTGCGTGAGGTCACCTGGCGGAAGGTGCACAGTGAGAGGGGCCAGGGATAAGCTCAGACGGCTCCAACATTGAGGAGAGAAAGAGAAGTCACACCCGGAGTGTCCACAGAGGGCCGTGGTCTTACTGACACGCCCAGAATGGTCATAACCCAAGTCACCGTTAGATCAAGTGCATGGAAGTCGGTGGTGGGAGCTGTCTCGGCATCTGTGGAGCGTCAGGGCAAGAAACCAGACGGGAGTGGACAGCGTCCTGGAGGGAGGTGAGCAGGTTGAGGCAACTCAGAAGTTTGGCTGAGAAGCTGGTGAGTGGGAAGGCAGGGGGCGCCAAGCGAAAAGAAAGATCCTTTTTGTGTTCTTACTTTAAAATGTCCAGTTATGGACACTTTCACACATAAATAAACTAGATGAGATGGTACCGTCAACCCTCATGGAGCCATCACTCAGTCTGGACGGTGATGGGCTCACGGCCATCCCGTATCTGCACCTCTACCCACTGAGTTTGTGTTTTAGTGGCAGAGACTTGAGCCCCTGGAAATCCACGGGGAAGGAAATCATCGTGAAGGGGAGTGTGAATATTCAAGAAAGAGAGAAGCCAAGCACAGATGATAGCCGGGGTCGGTGAGAAGGTGGGGGGACTAAGATGCCGTGAACCTGAGGATTTTGGGGAAGCTGGTGGGTACTCCTTCCTCACTGCAGCGCGGACAGCGCGGAGTGCAGGTGTGTGCAGGTGCAGGCTTGCACGGCTGATGTCAGGAAGATAAGGGCTTTCATCTGATGACGGAGGGCGGTAGCTCCTTCTCATCCTCCAAGGCCTCCTCCTTTTAAATTAAGTAGTCATGACATCTTCAGAGAAGGTGGGGCGGGGTGGGCGTTTGAAGAGAGCGTGGAACATCGGGTTTGTCATTGTGGAGACAGGTGGAATATTTACTGGACGGGGTTCAAGGCCCATTTGGAGGAGATGGATTGGCCCCGAGAGCCAGACTCAGCTCTCATACATCTATGTGCATATTTGTACACCCCGCTTGCTGATGTTTGCTTTCATAATATAGTGCTGTTGGCACTCTGTCGCCTAGCAGAGGAATGTGCGTCCGGGCATGTGTGTGCGTGTTTTACGGAGGACATCGATTCCACAGGCCCCTGAGTGTGTGAGCAGAACGTATAGATCTCAAGAGGGAGAGGATTTCAGTTCTTAAAATGTAGGTGTGACTTAGGGACGGTGGCGCCTGTGTTTTGCATTAGTTGTTGTAGGGTGCCACCTGCTGGAAAGCTCGCGCAACGTCGCCAGCCGGGTTTTTCCAGCGCACACTGGCAATAAAACCTTCCTTCTCTGCAAGGTCCACGTTCTTGCATATGGCACTAACCCCTGGTATGTGAGTTCCACTTCTTAGAGGCTCCTTTACTTTCCTTGTGTATTAAGGCAGGAACACGAAAAGCAGGAACACGAAAACAGGGGAAGTCCAGAGAATGTTGTGGAATACCTGGAAGCTAGAGAGTTATGGAGGACTTCCTGGAAGAAGGGGTATTAACCCATGACAGAAGGGAAGAACAACCGAGTTCTTTTCTGACTCGGTTTTGGACCGAGACCACATCCGCCCTGTCGCAGTACGTTTGTTGTCTGTAAGCCTCATCCGTGCCCGTATATGAAAGAAGAAGAAGAAAATGTTAGACTCACCTGGAACAACATTAGTAAGAAATAGATTGTCGGTTAAAGGCATGGGGAGTATAGTTGCTATGGAAACCAACTTTGTCCAGATTATGAGGTGTCTTGTTCAGCAAATCTGCATTTAGTCCCCCTAGCATTTCCTGTTCCAAATCCTCCTCCTCCTGGTTCCGTAACTAAAATATGCGTTTCAGGGTGCCTGGGTGGCTCAGTCATTAAGCGTCCGCCTTCGGCTCAGGTCATGGTCCCGGGGTCCTGGGATCGAGCCCCGCATCGGGCTCCTTGCTCCGCGGGGAACCTGCTTCTCCCTCTCCCACTCCCCCTGCTTGTGTTCCCTCTCTCGCTGTGTCTCTCTCTGTCAAATAAATAAATAAAAAATCTTAAAGAAAATAATAAAAATAAATAAATAAATAAAATATGCGTTTCTTCATAGTCTCCAAGTTGACCCTTCGGGACCCTTCTGGTCTGTCGTAAGTGATCTTTTTTTATAGTCAAACTGGCCCAGAGCACCGTGTCCATTAAAGCTTGTTAAACACGAGACGCTCAGGTCACACCATGAAACTGCTCTTGGTTTCTAGGTTTTCATTCAGTAATTCCTTTCCTTCAAATTAACTTCTGCTATGGGAGAATTCAGGGATAAATCACTCTAATTGCTTCCTCTCCTTTAATTCAGTCAGTAACTCTTAATTATGGTCATTTTACATATACAAATTGTCATGATTCACAGGGAATTCAGAGAAATGCCAGGCTGAAGTACTGAGTCATTCACAAGAGAAGCAGTGTTCTCTCACTTACTTAGGCGGCCTTCAGTCAGGTCTTCACTTCTGTGTCAGAAGTTTTGGAAGCCCGTGGGGGTACTGGGGAGAAAGACAGTCATGACTGGTCTTTGCGGAGCTTTCTCTACAGTGTGGGAAACACCGATGAGGTCGTCACAGAAGACTTCTGGTGAGCTCTCTGGTAGGGGAAGTCCAGAGAATGTTGTGGAATGCCTGGAAGCTAGAGAGTTACGGAGGACTTCCTGGAAGAAGGGGTATTAACCCATGACAGAAGGGAAGAACAAAATGATGCCAGGAGGGCTATGGGGCCGAAACCTAATGGTGAGAGCCAGATGATGGAGAGGCTGATAAACCTTTTTGAGGTGTTCAGATTTTTTTGACAATATGTCTAGTTGATACCCATCCCCACGCATAGTTAAAATTTTTTATTTTCTTGTGATGAGAACTTTTAAGATCACTCTCTTAGCAACTTCTAAATATATGGTACGATATTATTGACGATACTCACCATACTGTACATTACATCCCCAGGATTTATTTATTTATTTTATAACTGGAAGTTTGTCACCTTTTGACCACCTTTACCCATTTCGCCCACCCTGGCCCCCACCTCTGGATTTTATTCCAAGATTTTATTTTAGGAGCACATACCAGGCAGTGAAAGATTTTAAGTATGTATGTTTAAGAGGGTGGTGACCACACTCAGATTTATATGTTAGAAAGGTTATTCTAGCTGAAATTTGGAGCAGGTCTGAGGGGCAGCCAGACTGGACATGAGAGCAAAGGTATGTGCGATGTGGCCCTGGCTTCTGTTAGGGGAGCCGGAGAGAAGTGAATGGATCCGAGAGAGATTATTGCATGGATAGGACTTGTTGGAAATTGGTTGTAGGAGGTAAGGGAAGGAGAAGAGCCTAGCTTTCTGTCTTGAGCAGAGGGGCGATTGGAGGTTTCATTTAGCGAAGCAGGGAGTACCGGATGAGAAGTAGATTCTCAGAATGGCCAGGGGAGGTGAGTGTTTCCCCTTTGGACCCGCTGAATTTGAGATATCTAATGCGTGGGGCAGATATGTCAGTGAGCGTCTGGAGGTAGGAGCCCGGTGCTCTGAAGACAAATCTGGGCCGGAGATACAAGTTAGGAGTCACCCTCCTGTTGAGGAGTAAATTGATGTTTGGGCTGTGGTCAACAGCTCCCAGAATGCAGGGTGAGCAAGCAAGAGTGGCCAGGAAGGAGCACCGAGGCCCCCATCGTTTAAGGAATTGTTAGAGAAGGCAGAAGCCAGCAAGTGAGACCAGTCAGAGGGGGAGAGAACCAGGAGGGCTGCTGCAGAGCCGGTTAAGAGAAGCTTCTGGAAAGGGTGCATGTGGGATAGCATGCACGTTCCTGAGAAGGACTGATGTTCTCTTTGGGATTTAGTGATGGGTGGCCTTGTCAGGTGGGGTCCTGGGAGAGTGACCATGGGCTTCAGGGAGTTTGCAGTGAGGAGAGGGGAGGAAGGGGAAACAGTGAGCTTATTAAGTCAATCTGCGCCTTGTGAATTGGAAGCTAAGGGTAAGGCGGGAGATTGGAAGCTAGGGGTGAGGCAGGAGCTGGAGGGGCAGGTGTGATGAGGGAGGGATGTTCTGTTTTTGGAAAGGGGGGTGGTTGAGAGTGTTTCACTATTCGTAGAAGTTATCATGCAAAGCTCAGAAGGCCGAGGGGTCAAGAGGGAGCACTCAGTAGGGAGTGGGTTCCCTAAGAAGGCAGCTGGAGTTAATCAGTTACCGTGTCCATCCTTATGCAGGAACCGTTCTAAGAGCATTGTCCCATTACACAGCCTCTCCGAGAGAGGTACTGCGGTTAGGATCCCATTTTTTTAGTTGGGGAAACTGAGGCATGGTTGGGCACTGGGAGGAACCAGGGCCATGTGGAAAGTGGTGGAGCTGGGATTCGTACTCAGGCGTCTATCTCGAGACTCACAGCGCTAACCCCGAGGCCTCGTCCTGGTAGCCACAGCCCAGGGGGAGACGTGAGTAGGAGGTGTTCAGCCTTACCCTGTGACTGAGCAGGGTGGGGACGGACGCAGTTGTCAACATGGGGGGTGTTATTGGTGTCCTAGAAATGCCGTAACAGGTTACCCCAATCTGGGTGGTTTACAAACCACAGGGATTTATTCTCCTGCAGTTTGGGAGGCTGGAAGTCTAAAATTAATGGGCCATCAAGGTCTGACGTCTTGAGAAAGGGCTCCCTGGTGTGGGGCTGCATGCCTCCACTGTCAGCCTCTGTCTTCATGCAGATGGCTTCTCTGTGTCCCAAACCTCTCTCTGCCTTTCTCTGAGAGAGACACCTGCCATGGCATCTAAGGTTCACCCTAAATTCAGGACGATCTCATCTTGAGATCCTTAATTACACCTGCAAAGATGCTTTTTCAAATAAGGTCACGACCATGGGTTTGAAGATCTGGGCACATCTTGTGGGGTCACAGTGTGACCCATTGTGGCTAGAAAATTGAGGGAGCCCTGCCTAAGGGATTCCATATCTTCTGTGAAGGAGGAACATGAATAATTTTCTGAGAGTGAACTCAGATGTAGAGGGATCAGGTTTCTGAGGAGAGTGAAGAAATCTTGCAGTGATTATTATTGGCATCTGGAGTCAGCTGAGTAGGAAACACTGCATGTTTGTGCGGAGCTAGTCTGCTCTCATTCACTTGTAGTTGTCTGATCTCCCCTGGCAGCCATGAGCCGCCTGGGCTAACAGGCGGAGAGCTGACCATTGACATGACTGAATCACAGTCTGCGGGGAGGGGGTGTGAATGCCGGGGAAGGGCAGAGACAGACGAGGCTTAGGATGTTGGCAAGTGGTGGTTTTCTAGAGAAGGCCGTAGACGTGAAGCCAGATGCGCATGGAAGTGAAGTCAGAAGGGGCGAATGGATGAGTCATGGCAGACAGGACCCTGGGAGGAATTTGGTGAACCGGTTGTCTTAATACAAGGTTATTCTCAGAGCATGGGGTATTGGGTTGTATTGTTTCACATGAAGAAAAGAATCTGGTTGCAGCAGAAGTAAAGAGAAGGTTGAGAGAGATGGAAAAGTCAAAGAAGAGAGAAGGCAGGAGTCTGGACAGGCCACCCGTGTGGACACAGAGCCCACGGGACAGTGGCAGGGCCAGGGTGGAGGAGGCTGCTAAGGGCACAGTGTTGGACCCAGCTCCAGGATCACTGGCGGCTGGAGAAGATGCTGAGCTGAGTGTGGTGATTGCCTTGGTATGCGGCTCATCACTGTAGATTGTCCAGAGAGATAGAACCAACGGGGTGTGTGTGTGTGTGTGTGTGTGTGTGTGTGAGAGAGAGAGAGAGAGAGAGGGAGGGAGGGAGACAAAGACAGAGACAGACAGAAAGAAGAAGGAAGGAGGAGAAGGGAGGGGAGGGAGAGGGGAAGAAGAGAGATTTATTATAAGGAATTGGCTCCCACGTGATGGAAGCTGAGTTCAGACCAAGGAGAGCTGATCGTGTAATTCTAGTCTGAGTCCGGAGGTCTGAGAATCAGGAATCAGTGATGTAAGTTCCAGTCCAAGCACAAATTCAAAAGGCATGAGGCTGATGTCTCGGCTCAAAGACAGTGGGGCAGAGAAGAATAATTCTGCCTTCCTCTGCCTTTTATTCTACTCAGACCTTTGATTGGATGAGGCTCACCCACACTGGGGAGGGCGGTCTGCTTTACTCAGCCCACCCATTCACACGTTAGTCTCATCCACACACACCAGAATAATGTTTGACTAAATATCTGGGCACCCATGATTCAGTCAAGTTGACCCATGAAATTAACCATCACAAGTGTCTTGATTACATGCATTGTCTTAATATATTGGTCTTAGTCTCCTCAATATAAAATGAAGGGTGAACAAGATTATTTCTAAAGGTCCTTCTAATTATAACTTTTGTGTTTTAAAGCAGAATCCCAAGTGCTTGGTGTGGGAACATCTTCTTAATGGAGTATAATTCAGAAATGGCACCCGTGAATCCGCAGATCTTAGAAACTGATGATTATACTCAGGGTCTGGCTATTACTCCCTCCTTACCTGCCTTTCTTTTTCTAATCATAAAGGTTTTGTTAGAACGCCTTTAAGAGTACAGCTCTAGGAGCCTCTCATTAACACACAGTTCCTGAAGGTTCCTGGATGGCGGGTGCCAGCTCTGGTTGTAGAAGTTCTGCTTTCACTGAACATGAGTGATGCTGGAGCAGTCAGCTCTCAGGTGAGTTCCTCGCACGGGTTCACGTAGCGGACTTGCGCTCAGGGAATGCACTCCTCTGTGTGGCCTTTCTTGACTTCGCTCCCCGCCTGCGCCATCGGACCAGGGGCCCTGCTGCTGTCACCTCCCCAGCGCTCCTGCCATGGCGCTCTACGCACGGGATTGCTTGTCCTTTATTTCTGTCTCCCTCACACGATGACTAACACAGAAGATGTGGCGAATTAATTGAGACTGATGTCATTTTATTGTGGGCTTAGGATGAATTTGTCCTTCTCTTGCTTGTCGTGACATCGAGCAGCTCTCTGATGCAGGTCATGGTGCTGGCAACCGGGAGCCATGATGAACATGACCTGGGAGGTCCTGACCCTCGGGAGGCGTGTGTGCAAGTAGCAGAAACTGACGAGGTGAAAGGGAAAGCCGCGGGAAAGAAGAAGTGGAGTGGCTGCCATTTGTAATTAGTTTGTCATGGCGGGAATAAGTAAGGGACTGACAGGTATCCCTACTTTGTTGAAGAGGAACACGACATCTTTGTCAGTTGGTGATGCGGGAGGGAACTGGGGAATTCTCCAGCAGAGGCTTGGGGTGGAGAAACGGGCCGCAGCCACAGGGGAGGCACGTGGGGTTGTGCAGGGACCTGCGCTGGTTCGGGTCCAGAGCACGCTGGGGGTGGGGGGTGGGGAGGAGGTGTAGCAGGAACATCATGGGTGAAGGGGACCCTACCGTCCGGGGATAACGTAATGGCAGGAAAGACCCAAGGATGTAGGTTTGAGGTGTTCTAAAGATAAACATTGATTTAGATTTGCTGATGTGATCAGATTTGTGGGCATGGATGATGAAAACAGGAGGCAGGCATGTCTCTGACGTAATGGATGGCCGTGCACTGATTTGGGGAGATCTGGAAGAAGAGAGGCTTCAGAGGGGGGTTCTAGGTGGGATGGGGGGCTGAGCACCCAGTGGTTCTACTTTCTCACCAAACGATGAGGTGACATCCTTAACTGAGTGAGCCTCTGTGACATTGAAGCTAACTTGCTGGTTAGAGATAATCAACTCTCTGGTCTGCTTGGATTTCTGCTTTTTGGCATCAGTGGATTCCTGTTCATCTGTGCTTTTTGTTTTCTGAAAGTTGTTGGTTGTGATAGTTCCTGTCTGGGTTTGTGTTGTTGTTGTTTTTTGATGAGATTTAAAATTCTGTGTCAGTGCCCGGTCAGCATATCCTGCTTTGGGGGCAATGGCCGGCAGGGCGGCGGGCCATGTGAAATGGGAGAATTGATCATCAGGGTTGACAGAGGAGCTTCTTGAAGGTTCGGAGGAGACAGGTGTTGGAGAAAGAGCACATTTAAGCATCATAGAGAAAGGGAGGGATGGAGGTGCACACCTTTGCCGTGCACTGCACAAAAAGTGACACTCATTTCCACCCTACAGAATTTTAGTCCAGTTGCCGCGACTCCCCAGGCCGCTCAGGTGCCCTTGCTGGGCTCAGGAGACTGCGTGCACGAGAGTGGGGGCTGCCCAAGGGGCCCATGCTCATCTGGGTTACATTAATTCTTTATTGTGAAATAAATTATTCATACCCAACGATGTATATAAAATATATTCACAGTTTAAAGCATGTAATTACAATCATAAAATAAACACTCAAGTCTCAACCAGTCAGCTGAAAATGAGGACACTGCCCGTTCCTTTGACAATTCTTGGGTTTTCACCCCCAGCCCCTACGGACGACCCTCACCCCCTTAGCTTTCTGTATGGTTAGATCTCAAATGCAGCTATCCTGAAATAATATGTTAACCAGTTTTGCTTATTTTTAAACTTCTTATAAATGGACGTATATTCTTTTTGTTCCCCCATGACTATATTTTCTGAGATTTCTCCATGCTTTTCGAGGTACAACAGTTAACTTACATTCATCGAGAGATACTGCTCCATGGTGGGAAGATGCCACAATTTATTAATACATCCTGCCTTCGATGGACATGTAGTCTATTTCCATGCTTTCTCATTTATAAGCAATGCTGCTGGGATATCCCTGTATCTCCTGGTGCAAGGGTTTTCAGA
Source organism: Zalophus californianus (assembly GCF_009762305.2). Taxonomy (NCBI): domain Eukaryota; kingdom Metazoa; phylum Chordata; class Mammalia; order Carnivora; family Otariidae; genus Zalophus; species Zalophus californianus. The sequence goes on along the minus strand of NC_045604.1, from coordinate 3,954,751 downwards.
TTATATACTTGGGAATGAAATTGCTGAATCTTAGGTGATACTCCTATCACCAGGGTATGCTTCATTGCTTTCAAAGTGATTCTCCCAATTTTGGATTGCATTTTCATTACTGGTAATCCCAGAGACTTTGCAAGTGTGGAAACAGAGCTCCTGCCTGGTCACCCTCACAGAGACAGCCACGCTGCAGGAAATGCGGGGACACCCCAGGCCAGTGAGGCTCTGGCAGCACATTTTCCTCGTTCTGTTTCTTCCTTCACTCACTCCTGTTCTTGGACAGGAGTATCTCTTACCACATGGAGGTGTTTGGGGGGCTTCCCGGAGGCTAAGAATGTCTGAAATCAGGAGATGTGAGGTTAGAGGCAGAAAAGGCAGAGGGCGTTGGGGAGTCTGGAATGCCTGTCAAGCCATGGACGGGAGGAGGTTGACTTGCACACGTTTGGCCATAATTCCTGAACCAGAGCGGAAGCCTTCTGCAGCTGGGAGCTCCCAGAGTCACCGTGGGACTGCTGTGAGCATCTTTTATCCCGGATGGACACAGAAGTGCGGGATCACTGCCGGACGTTGCGCTATCCTGGCCTTCGGGCTGCCGTGCTTCCTGGAACACCAGGCCGGCACCTGCACACCCTCCCTTTCCCCGGAGGCTCAGCCACAAGCCAGTTACATTAGAAAAAGAGCTTCTAATCCTCACAAGGCTCCTGAAGAGCAGGGATTGTGCTAACTTCGGGGATGAGAGAACTGGGGTTCGGGGGGGTCGCCTGCTTCTAGGTGGCCGAAGCAAAGCATCCCCGCCGTCTAATTTAACCTGGGCTCTTTTTCCTGGTATCTGCCCCGCTCTTCTGTCTCCAGTCCTTTCTCACCCTGTGACCCTCAAAAGGGCTTTAGATGAAAAAGTCACCATTCACATAAGCACTCATGTAACAGGGAAAATCACTGTGCAGGCCTCGTCCGTTCCAGGAGGAGCAGCGTTCCAGACCACACAGGGTCTTTCTCCCGTGACATTATTATTGTCTTTGTGTTTATCTGTCTCCTAAGTCAACTCTCGCCACCTGTGGGTTTAGCCTGTCCCATAGCTTGCATGACCTACCTACCTACAATTAGGTAGGTCTTGGCTGTAGATCTTGCTTCAGTGTCTTGTGGGTCCTGTGTGATTTTGCTTGTGTCCTGTTTTGCTGGCAGAGAGCCTATTCCCCTCCTAACACTCAGGGCTCTTAGCAGAGGCTCTCCTGGGGTGTGCAAACTCACACACTCGCCCCCTGGCTCTGACGATTGTCTTGGAGAAGCATTCAGGCTTGGCAGCACACCCGGCCTGCCGATGTCCCAATCCCTGGGGACACTGCTGTCACGGCCTCTCAGGCCCTTCCCTTGTCTGAGGACACCTCAGCCTACTGAGAGGGGGTCAGGGCAGAGCGAGGCCAACTCACTCAAATGTGGGGAAAATCGGAACATTGGTCTCCCTCCTGGTGAGGCTCGGGACATCCTGTTGTCACCACGTGGGATGCACCGGGGGAAGAGTGATTCAGATCTCCCCCCCACCCCCGCACAACCTTCCTGCTGCCTCGCACACCGGGTCCACCTCACCTGGTTCTCCGGTGGACCCCGCAGACGTTGGGAATATCAAGGCCATGAACTGTGGAGTTGTTCTCTATGGCCAGCCCCCAGACAGTAAGTTGAAATGAAAAGAAATCCTAAACTCTTCCCTAAATGGTCATGCCACCGGAAGACAAATACGAGGGGCTTTTGTTTCCAGCTCCTATGGGCAACTGGTTGCCCGGGAATCCTGGATCCTCTGCTTTCAAACTAGGGAGAGAATCTCGGAAAATAATAAAGTTTTCTGAGGATCGCAATAGACAAGACACCAGTGGTTTTGTGGGGTCTAGAACAGGGCCTGGCAAACATTTCTGGCCGAGGGTCAGAGAGTGAATGTTTCAGGTTTTGTGGGCCCTTCTGTCTCTGTGGAACATAAATCTTTGAGTGGATTTACAATCCTTCAGAAAATACAAACACTGTTCTTAACTTGGGATCCTTACAAAGCTGGACCACAGGCTGGATTTGGCCTGTAGCTTGCCAACCCCAGTCCTACGAGGACGCCTTCAACTTTAGAGCCACAAAACATCAGAGAAAACACGGCTAGACTCTTAATGTGGTAAATTCTGAGAGGAAGCTATGAGCGGAAATGGCAGGATCAAGCATGACTACTTAGGAAATAGTTTCTGGAGAAGAGAATGAACGAGGGAAGGGAAAGGAAGAAGAGAGTGTCCAGTGCAGAGGTGAGAATCTGGGGAAGTGGCGTGAACGCGGCAGAGTCTCTCCTGAGCAAGTACGCGCACGCCCAGTTGTGCGGCTGACCGGATTTGTGTGGGGACTTGAGAAGGAATGTGCTCCCTTCTTGTGGTCCTAGCTACGGCCCTCTTTCAACCGTGTCCGGTCACAGTCCTTCACTCACCTTCCTGCCGCGTTCCAACGCCATTGGTTTAGTGCTCCTTCTATCAGTTATCAGGATAAAAAACAGAGAGAGAGGGAGAGAAGGAAGGCGTCATTGTGGTGGGGCATCGGTCGGCGGGGGTGGGTAGGAAGACAGCAGGAGCTGTGGGAAGCTCTCTGTGGGTTGAGAAGTAGATGCAGGAGTACCAGCCTTGTAACTTCAGTCAAAATACAAACCATTTTCTCCCCCAGATCATCAGAAAATATTCAAGGCAGAGAAGGAGAAAAATCCAAACATGAGCTGAGAGGTAATATGTGTCCAAGAGAAAATGAGGAAGGGAGCTCACGTGCTAGCCCAGGTGGGAACACAGGTGAACAGGCTACTCTTTGCTAGAAGATAATATGAAAGACAGATTTCTAAATACCCTAGAAATAGTGGCCATTCCAAGAAAGACCCATTTCCCCAGCATTCTGCAAGAGCCCTGAACCAAGAGTTAAAGTACCTTGGCTTTTGTCTCAGCCGGCTCCTTCCCAGCTGAGACCTCCAGCGATTAGCTCGTCTGAGTCTGTTTCCTCATCAATGAAATGGAGATTATATGGGTTTTTTTTTCCTATTTCATTCCATTGTTTGGCTTTGTACATGGATACTAAAGGGCTTTATAAAGTATTAAGAACTATGATTATGAAAGAGCTGTTATTAGTTTCTGTATTTAATTCCTATTTATTAGTGTTTCAGTAGTGGGTTGCCTTCACTCATACACGGGCTGGCTGTGTACTGGGATTGACTGGTATCCCAGGGACAACCTGCCTGTCAAATTTCTGCTGAATCGGACTGTGACAACATGATTAAATCATTTCCGAGGGATCCAAAGTCTCTACAGTCCTCAGGTTATGAAAATAAGAAATACTAAAACCAAATGTGTCAAGGATGGGACCCAATTCACCTGTGGGCATCCTCGCTCCTGATTAGCTGGTCCCCGAGCCGTGTCTTCACGGAAAACAGCAGGGTTACCTCTGGAGGCGTCTGAGCTTGGGGTCACCATGAAAGCAGCAAATGCCTGCCAGGAGAACACCGGAGCGGAGCAAGGCATTCAGGAAGAGAGGAAAGGTCTCCTGCACCTGGCTTCACAGTTGTGACGGAGGCTGATTTGTTCTGCCCAGACATAGGGTGTTTGAGAGATGGCAGCCTGTGACCTTTCTTCCTTTGCCTTCCTTCCTGGTGCCATGTTTCCCCAAACACGTATTCTTAGAACAGGACCCTGACAAACCCTCTTGAGGCTATGATGATGCAGACTGATAAGTTTCCACCAAAAATTCATGCTCCCCTTCCAAGGGCCACCTTTCCTGACAGCCCTTGCATCCGGATGGGGCTGGTGAGTGGATTGATGTGTGTCTCTTACAGGCTGAGGTGGTTAAAAGGCATTTTGTCCGCTTTCTTTTTTCTTGCCTGCTGCTTACTAGGTATTGATGTCAGCAGCGATACTGGAAACTGAGTCTTGAAGATGAAATGGTCACAAAAATGGAAGGCAATGGGGCCTCTGGGTCATCTGTGTCACTGCTTGGAGGAGAGCTGCCCAGTTGGGAACACTTACACGGGACTGGAATGTGAGCAACAAGCCCACACTCCAGTGGGATTTGGGGTTTTCTGGGGCAGCAGCTATTATGACATGGATTAATATGGCCACTGATCTTCTCAAACCTCGCCAGACTATTCTGTCTCCTGTAAGTGGGATCGGCTAGACATTTCTGTTGAGCTTGTCCTCTCCCTCCCCTCCTCGGACTCTTTCTACCCTCCCTGCTGTCATGTCCTTGGATGAATAATGACCGCAACAGAGAGCGGAGGGAACCAGGCAACAGTGGTTGTTTCATTCACGAATTCCTTTATTCACCCATTCACTTCTTTCCCTCTGCATGACTTGACTGCATGGCCATAGCCCAGGAGTTGGGTGGGAGCCAGGGACGGACGTTGGCGGGCACCTGGTCTAAGTTCTTAGGGTGGCAGTAAAGACCATAAGTTTCCATGGTGGGACTTCATATTGAGAGCCAAGAGGAAGAGTGTTTGTCACCACTTTATACCCAGGGAATTTGTTTCTTTTTCATTTCTTATGTCCACTTGGCAGGTGCCTTTGAAATGTAGGATTTGTCAGTGGAGTACCCTATGGTCATTACCTGGTTTATCAAACTGGCCCCGGAAGACCAGAGAGTTGTTCCCACCTAAAGCCATGCTGCGTGCCTGGAGCCCAGGTTTAAATACTTGGATAGAAGAGAAACCAAGAGCCCAAGTGTTGAAGAGGCTGAAGTCACCCATACATGGCAAATAAATAAAAATCTAGAAAAGAAAACCAAACAAAAACAGCCGCTTACAAAAGCACACCAAACTTGTTCCTGAGATCTCATAATTTTCCCACTTAGGTGGATTGTGCTCACAGGTACACTCACAATATCAAGTAGTTTGTACTTAAAGCATTTGTAACTTGAGTGATAGAGTTTGGTAAGCCTGGTTTCTACGCAAGAAAATCCCTCCACAGTCAGGTAGGTGATTAAGTGGCTTAACTGGAATGGGAAATGGGACGTGAGGGCTTCCTCAACAGCTCCTATCACTCCTTTGTACAGGAAATAGAGAATCCCACCTGTCTTGAATAAGCCTTTAACTTTTCCACCGCCACCGAACACATGGTTCTTGGGCGAAGAGCTTGAGATGCTGGATTCTGACAAGACTCTGGTTGGAATCCTGACTCAGCCACTTACTGTCTCTGGGACTTGGGGCAAGTTACCTCAGTTTCCCCATCAGTTGTGGGGATAATCATATGACCTACCTCAGAGAGTTGCCAGAGGGATTAAATGAGCTATTAGACGTAAATCATTACAGCAGTAACTGCTAAATTATAATTGGCCGTTGAGATTATTGTCTTTCTGTTGTAGGTTAAATGCATTTCCTCCTTTTTGGGCTTTTGTTGGAAGGGAACACAGCTGATCGTGCCCTCGGACATTTGTCTTTATCGGAACATAGCTGACACACTATGTTGCCTCAATTTTGGGTGTATGGCACTGTGCCTCCACGAGTCTGTATGTCACGCCGTGCTCATACGGGACGAGGCACGTCACGCTGTGCTCACACCGGACAAGGCTGTTACAGTGCCTCTGACTGTGCTCCACACACTGTGCCTTTCACCCCCGGGGCTTACTCATTCCAAAACTGGAAGCCTGGACCTCCCACTCCCCTCCACCATTTTGCCCATCACTTCACCCCCTCTCTGGCAACCATCAGCTTGCCCTCTGTATTTATAAATCTGATTCTGCTTTTTCCTTGTTTATTCATTTTTTTCATTTTTTAGATTCTACATGTGAATGAAATCATATGGTATTTTTGTTTCTCCATCAGACTTATTTCACTTAGCCTAATACCTTCAAGGTCCACCTGTGTCGTCACAAGTGCTGTGCCCTCAAGCACTTTAAGGTTCTGGCGCAGAGCATGTGCCCAGCACTGGTTGTCCGTAACTAGCCTTTGCCTCTATCAGCCACAGCCATGTTCCTGCCTTTCCTCCTGAGAGGCAGCTCTTTACTTTCACCTTCTCTCCAGGGATCCTTTCCATCTCCCCTGGGATCCTGGCCCCACTCTGCTGATCATCATCCACACGCTAGTGCAAGCTTGGAGGTCTGGCTCAAGAGTTACAACAATGTATACCATGTATGGACTCCAGTTAATAGTGTGGGATTGTATATTTGCAAGCACTAAGAGAGTAGATCTTAAAAGTTTTCATCACAAGAAAAAATATTTGTTTTGGTCTGTCTCCCTCTCTGGTTTCGTCTTGTTTCAGTTTTCCCTCCTTTCCCCTATGATCCTCTGTCTTGTTTCTCAAATTCCTCATATCAGTGAGATCATATGATAATTGTAACCATAAGAGACTCTTAATCTCAGGAAACAAACTGAGGGTTGCTGGAGTGGAGGGGGGTGGGAGGGATGGGGTGGCTGGGGGACGGACATTGCGGAAGGGTATGTGCTGTGGTGAGCGCTGTGAATTGTGTTAAGACTGAAGGATCACAGGCCTGTACCCCTGAAACAAATAACACATTATATGTTAATAAAAAAAGAAAAATTTGGAAGGAAAAGTAAAAAAGAAAATTTGTAACTGTGTGTGACGGATGTTAACTAGACTTCTTGTGGTGATCATTTTGCAATAAATACAAATATTGAGTCGCTAAAAAGTTATGATGATGAAGGAGATTTTTTTTAAAGATTTTATTTACTTATTTGACAGAGAGATAGCGAGAGCAGGAACACAAGCAGGGGGAGTGGGAGAGGGAGAAGCAGGCTTCCCGCCGAGCAGGGAGCCCGATCATGACCTGAGCAGAAGGCAGACGCTTAACGACTGAGCCACCCAGGCGCCCAATGAAGGAGATTTTAAAATCGGTGTAGGGATACTAAGTACCTAAGTACCTTTCCACAGGTAACTCTGCTGCAGACAGTTTAGTCCAGGAGCAAATTACAGAACAATAGCTGTGATAATACCACAGGCCATTAGAAAGAGGAGTAGCCCTCTGAGGCAGCTGCCCGGGGCTCCTTGTGCAAGACAGACTTGCATGTGCCTTGTCTTCCCAGCTAAGGGCTGCAACAAACTAGCAGGACGGCGTGTATAGTAGGTAACATGTAACTACCCCGAGAAAGGAATGATTCCAAGTGTCCTTTGCACATAGGACTCTGAACATCTTTTGGGGGCACGTTTTCTAAGGATAAAAAGAACTCGGGGAAATCAGTCGTTTCATTGTAGATGTTATAATTTTGAGATTATTGTATGTGTATTGTAGATAAAGCAAATAAGCAAAAGCTGTTGGTGATATTAGAATCCAAAGTTTTCATTATATATATATATATATAATATATATAATTTTTTCTGCCGAGAGCTTTATTGTTTCCATTTGGTTGGTCCACAGCTTGGAAGAGGGCTCCAGGGGGGCTAAAAAGCTGCCTAGTAGCTGTAGGGAGAGGCTCAGGCACAAGCCTTAGCATCAGGGGGATGCCAGGGGGGCCCTTCACAGGCTGCTGGGCTCTAGAGGCTCCTAGTCATGCTTGACAGTGGGCCTTTAAAGAGATGCTCACCCAGCCCAGCCTGGGGGCTAGGCAGCATGTGGAGGCAAGTCAGGAGGTCACCCACCATCTTTTTTTTAAATTGTTATGTTAATCACCATACATTACATCATTAGTTTTTGATGTAGTGTTCCATGATTCATTGTTTGTGCATAACACCCAGTGCTCCATGCAGAACGTGCCCTCTTTAATACCCATCACCAGGCTAACCCATCTCCCCCCCCAGAACCCTCAGTTTGTTTTTCAGAGTCCATCGTCTCTCATGGTTCATCTCCCCCTCTGATTTCCCCCCCTCATTCTTCCCCTCCTACTAGCTGCTTCTTCTTCTTCTTCTTCTTCTTCTTCTTCTTCTTCTTCTTCTTCTTCTTCTTCTTCTTCTTCTTCTTCTTCTTCTTCTTCTTCTTCTTCTTCTTCTTCTTCTTCTTCTTCTTCTTCTTCTTCTTCTTCTTCTTCTTCTTCTTCTTCTTCTTCTTCTTCTTCTTCTTCTTCTTCTTCTTCTTCTTCTTCTTCTTCTTCTTCTTCTTCTTCTTCTTCTTCTTCTTCTTCTTCTTCTTCTTCTTCTTCTTCTTCTTCTTCTTCTTCTTCTTCTTCTTCTTCTTCTTCTTCTTCTTCTTCTTCTTCTTCTTCTTCTTCTTCTTCTTCTTCTTCTTCTTCTTCTTCTTCTTCTTCTTCTTCTTCTTCTTCTTCTTTTCTTCTTTTATTCTTTTCTTCTTTTCTTCTTTTCTTCTTTTCTTCTTTTCTTCTTTTCTTCTTATTCTTCTTCTTCTTCTTCTTCTTCTTCTTCTTCTTCTTCTTCTTCTTCTTCTTCTTCTTCTTCTTCTTCTTCTTCTTCTTCTTCTTCTTCTTCTTCTTCTTCTTCTTTTTTCTTCTTCTTCTTCTTTCTTCTTTCTTCTTCTTCTTCTTTCTTCTTCTTCTTCTTCTTCTTCTTCTTCTTCTTCTTCTTCTTCTTCTTCTTCTTCTTCTTCTTCTTCTTCTTCTTCTTCTTCTTCTTCTTCTTCTTCTTCTTCTTCTTCTTCTTCTTCTTCTTCTTCTTCTTCTTTCTTCTTCTTCTTCTTCTTCTTCTTCTTCTTCTTCTTCTTCTTCTTCTTCTTCTTCTTCTTCTTCTTCTTCTTCTTCTTCTTCTTCTTCTTCTTCTTCTTCTTCTTCTTCTTCTTATTCTTCTTCTTCTTCTTCTTCTTCTTCTTCTTCTTCTTCTTTCTTCTTCTTTCTTCTTCTTCTTCTTCTTCTTCTTCTTCTTCTTCTTCTTCTTCTTCTTCTTCTTCTTCTTCTTCTTCTTCTTCTTCTTCTTCTTCTTCTTCTTCTTCTTCTTCTTCTTCTTCTTCTTCTTCTTCTTTTCTTCTTCTTCTTCTTCTTCTTCTTCTTCTTCTTCTTCTTCTTCTTTCTTTCTTCTTTCTTCTTCTTCTTTCTTCTTCTTTTCTTCTTCTTCTTCTTCTTCTTCTTCTTCTTCTTCTTCTTTTCTTCTTTTCTTCTTTTCTTCTTTTCTTCTTCTTCTTCTTCTTCTTCTTCTTCTTCTTCTTCCTTCTTCTTCTTCCTTCTTCTTCTTCCTTCTTCTTCTTTTCTTCTTTTCTTCCTTCTTCTTCTTCCTTCTTCTTCTTCCTTCTTCTTCTTCCTTCTTCTTCTTCCTTCTTCTTCTTCCTTCTTCTTCTTCCTTCTTCTTCTTCCTTCTTCTTCTTCCTTCTTCTTCTTCCTTCTTCTTCTTCCTTCTTCTTCTTCCTTCTTCTTCTTCCTTCTTCTTCTTCCTTCTTCTTCTTCCTTCTTCTTCTTCCTTCTTCTTCTTCCTTCTTCTTCTTCCTTCTTCTTCTTCCTTCTTCTTCTTCCTTCTTCTTCTTCCTTCTTCTTCTTCCTTCTTCTTCTTCCTTCTTCTTCTTCCTTCTTCTTCTTCCTCTTCTTCCTCTTCTTCTTCCTCTTCTTCTTCTTCTTTTCTTCTTCTTCTTTCTTCTTCTTCTTCTTCTTCTTTCTTTCTTCTTCTTTCTTCTTCTTCTTCTTCTTCTTCAACATATATTGCCTTATTTGTTTCAGAGGTACAGATCTGTGATTCAACAGTCTTTCACAATTCACAGCGCTCATCACAGCACATACCCTCCCCAATGTCTATCACCCAGCCACCCCATCCCTCCCACCCCCCAGCACTCCAGCAACCCTCAGTTTGTTTCCTGAGATTAAGAATTCCTCATATCAGTGAGGTCATAGGATACATGTCTTTCTCTGATGGTCACCCACCATCTTGATGAATTTCACCTCCTCACCTAGGAAGTGGCTCCAGGAAGTCACAGAGATGGGGTCTGAGTGGGCAGAACCCAGGGCATGCAGCTCCAGAAGGGTCTGGTTCAGGCTCTTCTCCAGAGGCAGTGCGGCTTCCATGGTGTCCGGGGTTTCACCCCACTCATCCTAGGATGGTTTGTGCGCAAGTGTGTGAAGAAGGTGTGGCCACTGCACTGGTTTTGCATCTTTAAGAGACACTCAACACCCTCACACTTCTCCTCAGCCAACTCACAGAAGTAGGCAAGACCCTCCAGAATCACACCCACCTGGTGGAAATAGAAGCCCAGAGAGAGGTATGTGTAGGATGCTCACAGATGCATGTTGACCAGGTGGTTGACGGTGGCCTCCACCTCAGTGGAATAATTCTGGCGAATCTGGGAGCTCATGGTGGATTGGTAATAAGGAGCTAAGCTCAAAATAGGGTGTTGGCTGGTCCCGGAGGCAGATGGTGGCCAAGGAGATGGCTCTGAAGGTTGGGACTGGAAGAAAGGTTGTGGTCGGAGCCTGGTAGAAAGGGCATCCCTGTGTCTGTTCCATCCAAACACTGTTGAAGAGAGAGACAGATCTGCAGGACCACCAGGTGCACTGTTCAAGGTTTTCATTATTTGAGAAAAGAGAAAATATGGAAACAAAGAAGTTTAATGGGGGTGCTCTACAAAAAATCTGAGTTAATATCAATACAAGCACAAAGTTAGGTATAATACAATCTGCACATAATCCATATAAATTATAGCAGTATTATATACAACCTAATCCATGTGAACTGTTAATCTATATTATGCATCCATACATATGGGGGAGGTGGGAGAAGGGACAGAGAGAGAAAATGCAAGAGTTTGCTCTGTCCAGTGAAAGGGCTTGGAAGCCGTTATGTTCTGGGAGCAATGAGCACACCTGACTTTCAGGTGCTGTCTTCTAAAATACCATTCTCACTAGAGGAATCAGGACTCCTTTGAGGAATGGTGAGTTCTAGGTTTGAGGCAGGGGATCTCGAAGGCGAGCTTAAGATCTCTCACAGTATCAGAATGAGAGGAAATGCCAAAGATTGGGTCCTGTCAAAAGAACCCAGATGAAGGGCTCTCACCAGCCAAGTTTGGGACAATATGAGCATCAGAAAGAAAAAGGTTTGTGATTGATCATATGAATAAAAATGTCAGCCTTTAATGATTAAAAAAAAAAAGTAAGAGAAAAGGAAAAATAAGAGAAAGGGGAAATAAAAGTGCCTTTGCTACCATGGGGATTCTTAGTACACAACTCTTACTCTGAAAATCGTAGCTAAGAGGAAATAAGTAAGCTTTACCTTGTTTATTATTCGTCTGGATAGGTAGGTTTTATGCTGCAGTAACGAACAACCTTAAAGTCTTGGTGGCTTAAAACAAGAGTTTGTTTCTCACCTTCACTACGGATCACTCTTGGGTCCGCAGGTGTGCTGATCCACGTCATCCTCCACAGGGACTTGGTCATTTAGGATGCTGCTGGTCTCTGAGGCAGTTGGAAGGAAGGTGCTGGAAAGTATACCCACACGTCTGCTCGTATTTCATTGGCCCAGGCACGTTACACGGCCATGTCCAAATTCAGGAGAGTGGAAAGTTCAATCCCATGATGGCAGATTCGGTAACTTTTGTAGGAAATAATCTCCTCTCCTCTGCCCCAGGAGCAGAGGGGCTGATTGTGTGATTTGCTGTGGCTGATGAGGGTGGGGGTCAGTGACAGCATGCTGGCCCAAAGCAGAGGCTCTGGGAGGCACGTCCCGCTTTCCCTTTCTCCTTCGCACTCATCTCATCCCGCGGAAAGATAGCAGGCCCCCGGGAGCCATGGCTTCCTCATTTGGATGCCTGGTGATCCTGACCCATCGCCTGGAGCCACGCCCAGCACAGCTGCAGCTGAGCCAGCACCAAATCACAGCTCTGGGAGCAAGCAATGTTTGTTGTGATAAGCCACCATGATTTGGAGTTGTTTGTTATGAAGCTAGAGCTGACTGATACACCCATCCAGGACCCAGAGGGAAGAAGAAAACAGCGTGTTGGTGAACAGCTGCCTCTCAACGAAGGAGAGTGAGTCCCACGGGAGATGGTGCCAGCCAACCCTGTGGGTGGAAGGCGGTTAGGAACAGAGTGCTTGGATGGGACCTCAGTATCACCCTATGGATGCCTTGCTCTTTGCAAAGGGTTTAAGGGTACCTTTGAAACAGAGAGCGCTAATGTCAAGTCGGCCCCACCGCTTGCGCAGCCCGCCCCCTGCTGAGTCAGTATAAGCGATAGCACTCTCTTTGCAACAGTTTGGCTAAAATGTTCATCCGTGTTTACTCAGGGCTTCAGTCCAGAGCGCGTACAGGAGACTCGGTAGTCGGGCAAACACCAGCCCGAGAACCAGCACACGCGGAACGTGGTAACTTTATAAGGCGATTTTCCGAGACGCCTCAAAGTGTCAGGACATGTGGATCAAACAGCCACCTGTGTGGGGGGCTGTTCTGGTTTCAAAGTGACAAAATAAAACACATGTTGCGCTTACTCCCTGATAGGATTCTAGGTTGAAAAAAACTGTGAAAGTGCCGGTTGCTCAGTTTGGGAAATCTGACTTCAGCGTGGACATTGGGAGCTAACAGGGTATTTTTGATAATATTCCTAGACATGATAGAGGTATCAAGGCTATTTGGAGATTTTTTTCTTGTTATAGGAGATGCAGGCTAAAGTGTTTAGCGGCTGAATATCATGATATCTAACCCAGTTTCAAGTGGTTCAGCCATAAATTTATACAGGTAAACACATATCCATATAAGGTTTGCAATTAAGGGAAAATGTTAACATTTCTTGAGTCTAAGTGATGGGTATACAAGTATCTTATTCTGTCAAATTTATATTTGAAATTTTTCATAATAAAAAAAGCTAGAAACAAAACAAAGCAAGATATGGGGGGGAGGGTGTGAAATTCAGATCTGTGCCCAAAATGTTGCCCTCATCCCGAGGTGCACGAGGTTAAGTGTGGCCATGATTTGTTTTCTTGTCCCTGCTTCTGGGCCATTTCATTTCAGGGATTCTGAGCTTGAACGGTTGCTCTTGGCCTTCTGCATCCTGCATCTTCTTCTCTTTACAAAGAACCATCCATTGATTAGGGAGAGAGATCAATAATCACACTTTACTTGACTTACGGCCCCTCTGGAGAAACCACATCTTGGTGGATGGCCTGGTGCTTCTTAGTTTTAGAAAGAACAACATTATATATATATATATATATATATATATATATATATATATATATATATAATAGATTCATGTACTTGACCTTAATGTGTTAATATTTTTCCTGTATTCCAACCTATTCTGCCTCATTGGACAAGGCGTTTCTCTTCTTTAAGGTTAATTTCACCTTTGATCCAGAGCATGTCTTTTCCTGATGCCTACAGGGTCTGATTTGGTCTGCGATCCTCTCTCTTCACGGCCTCTTGACTCTTGGCCTTCAGCTTAACACACACACAATTTGTAGAGCCAATTTGTAGGTCTTATATTTCTGCTGGACATCAGCCTGGTGAGCTACTGACCTGATTTTACTATTTCTAATACGGTCTGTCAGATCATCTCGTACCTTTGGTGTTGGGGGCGGTGGTTCCAGGAGAATCAAGGCATGGCTCTGTGTGCCCCTGCCTTAGGGCTGGGAGATCATCTCGATTTCCTAGTGGACCTGCCCATGCCAACTCAAAGACCTCGGCATTGTACTAATGTGGTAACTGGTGTTACCGGCCACTTCACTGCCCCGTTTCTCTGGTGGGGCTTCCCAGCTCACTCACTGCTCTGCCTGGCTATGCGGGTAACCACGACTGCAACCTGGACCTCACTCAAAGCTACAGGGATGTATTGGCTCACACGGCAGACAGACTGGAATGTTCTCAGTGGTGGTTTTCAAACTTTCCACATGGTGACAGCTTGCTGGGGCCAGGAGCTTTGGATTTATTAGGTCTGGGATGTTGCATTTCTGGTAAGTTTCCAGGTGAGGCTGACATTGCTGGTCCAGGGACCACACTTTGAAAACCACTACTCTAAGCATGAACTCCCTTGAAAATGGGGAAAGGAGATGAAGCAAGAGCTCTTTGCTTTCATTTCCCTATACCTAAAATGTCTTTGGCTGAGGTCTCAAGTTAATAGGAGAAAAGCAGTTCTGGCTTGAGTGAAAAAGGGAACAGAAGGCTAAGAATTTGAACTAAACCAAAGCCCCTTGTGAACCAGGCCCTTTCTTCTGGGGCTTAGCACTCAGTGACCCTACAGGAGCTGGTCAAGTTTGTAAGGGAAGCGAGCAGGTGGTGCCTTGTCCTTGTCTTTCAAAACCTTCTTTTTATCATGTCCCATTGCTAATAAATGCAAAGCTTTACCTAGTATGTTTTTCCACCCTACCAAGACAAATAGTCCTCCCGAAGCTTTGGCTCAAGGACTAGTCTGCTGTAGAACAAGATCCAAGTGAGTTAAGGCCTGTGCGCAGTTTTTTGGAAAAAGCTCTGGGGAGCCAGTTGCTGATCAGAAAATTAGTTACAGCTTTGTGTGGTGGGAGGAAGGTCTGGTATTGACTATATTCCAGAAAATGAAAAGCCGTGGGTAGTCTGACTTTAAACCTTCAGTTGACTGGGGGAGTAGATGTCACCTTTTAATTTACCACAACGCGGACCTTCACAAAGGAAATGCATTTGGCTGAGGTGGGAATTAGAATATGTTGTGTAGGGGGTTGACCCAGACGGAGTCTAAAAGGAATTCTGATTTTCTGGGTGTGTTGGTCTGCAGGTGTCTTATTGACATGAGTTTATTTTTAGAGGCCTTTGATTTCTGGCTGAAGGAGGGAGAAGCTTAAGGGCTGGGGAGCAGTTCCTAGGAAAAAGACAAGAACAATGACGTGACAAAATTATTATTAGGTTAACGTCAGAGCACAAAACTGTATTCTGCATTACTCCCGCAATTAAAAAAATACCTAGCGGATGGACTCTCACTTCACAAACTCAGATAGGCAAGAAGTATGTCTTTTTATTTTTTATTTTATTTTTTAAAAGATTTTATTTATTTGAGAGAGAGAGAGAAAACGAACGGGGTGGGGAGGGGCACAGGGAGAAGCAGACTCCCTGCCGAGCTGGGAGCCTGAAGAAGTATGACTTTTTAAATGCTTTCTATTACACATTTTCATTTCCATTTTTTGTAGTCTCTTCGATGGCAGAAATTTTACTTCAGTCCATTTAAGATTGGACCCCATTTTTTCCCACAGTCACCGCTGAATCCCTAGAGCTTGGGGAACGAATTAGATTCATGTGATAACTTTCCTTTAAAATTTGCTGAGACATCTCTAAAAGCCCTATTGAAAATATAATAAATATTTCTGAATGTGCCGTCAGATGAAAGTTGTTAATTGTGTCATTCGACTCTCCTGTATCTTGGCTGAATGCTTGTGGCTGTTTGAAGTATAATTTGTGGAAAGCAGTGTGCTATATTCTCTCACTTTCACAGTGATTTATCAGTTTATTCCTGCAGGTCCATCACTTTCGATGTAGATCCAGAGTCTGTTTAATAATGTGCATCCAGGTTTAGAATGGTTACATTGCTTTGGTAACTTTAATCATCTGCAGAAACTCTGTCTTTAATGAGGCTATTTGCCTTAAAGTCTTCTGTGGCTGACATTAACATGGCCAGACTGGCTGTCTCTGGTTGTTACTGGGCTGATGTATCTCTTCCCATTCTTTGCCTTCCAACGGTTCAGTGCTTTCATGCATTAGGTGTGTCTTTTTGCAAACAGCCTCAGAGCTGCATTGTGTCGCAATCCACTCTGACATTCTCGTTTAGCTGGCAAGTTCAGTTTATATGTATGGGAATAATTGATATATTTGGATTTGGTGTTACTATTTGTTTTCATATTATACTTTCCAGTCTAGGTTTGTGTCCCTCTCTTTAAAAATCCTTTCCTACGAACAATATTCGTATATTTCCCTTGATCCCTGTTTCCTACACCTGCGGGCACATGTCATTTTCTTAAAGTCCAATTAAGTTGCTTCCTGGTGCAGCCTTTTCGTCTGAATATTTAGCAACAAGTTCTTTCTCACTTGTAAATCGAGGTGAAATTCACACACTATAAAATTAACCATTTTAAAGTGAATAGTTCTACAGCATCTCGTATACTCCTAATGTACAGCCGCCACCTCTGTCCAGTTCCAAAATTTGACAAGTTCCCTCTTGCCATGTACAGATGGTCCCCAACTTACAATGGTTTGACTTATAATTCTTTTTTGACGTTATGATGGTGCACAAGCACTGCACAGGGAAAACTGTGCCTTGAGTTTTGAATTTGGGTCTTTTCCCGGGCTAATGATGTGCCGGAGACCCCCTCTCGTGATGCTGGGCCATGGGCAGTGGCCGTGGCTCCCAAGCAGCCACGGGGTCACCAACCAATGTGCTGATGACCATCCCGGCCCCGTGCAACCATTCTGTTTCTCACTTTCAGTACGGCATTCAGTAAGTTACAGGAGCTATTCAACACTCTATTATTAAACAGACTTTGTGGGGGATGATTCTGCCCCACCGCAAGCTCCTGTAAGCATTCTGAGCGCTTGTCAGGGAGGCACGGATGAGCTGTGATGTTCGGTAGGTTAGGTGCAGGAAATGCAATTTCAACTTACGATGCTTTCAACTTACAGTGGGTTTTTCAGGATGTAACACCACTGTAAGTCAAGGAAGAACTGCATTTTACGAGGCCTCGTGCTGGGTTGTTTTAATTTTGTTAAAAAAAGAAGAGCTCTATAACCCGGGAGGAGGTGTGGTCTGCCCTTGTCCTCACTCCGCATCCACTCTGCTGTTAGAACAATCATACGCCTGATCTGAGGTCAAAAAGCAGGTGGATGTGTCCAGTCCTCCATCATCTGGCTGTGCAATGCTGGCTGGCATTGTTGTTGCGAGCTAGTGTTAGCTAGGGCGGCTTCTTCTAACTGAGTCTTGTCCTACTGACTTTATTTTTTATTAATTTTTAAAACTGAGCTATGATTGACATATGACATTGTACTGGTTTCAGATGTACTGTGTGTCTTATGGATGCTGAACGCTGGATCCCAGGAAAATGCCCAGCAAGGGTTGTGGCTGGAGTGCTGACGGTCTCTCCCCACCTGTGTGCGTTAGGGTGAGGGTGTGTAGTCCCCACGTGTGGGATGGGACACTGCTGGGCCCCGGCGCCCTCAGCCTCACCCCACATTCTCCCGTTGCTTTCCGGACATGGTCATTCCTGAGCATACGTACAAAGGAGGAGAATGGGAACAGATGACATCTTGGCCACTAAAATATCGACCCACACGCCGGCAAGGATTTGATTTCAGTTTTCTCCATGGTGTAGACCCCACTTCTGGAATCTGAAGGGGCAGGAATTCGGGGAGGGACTAAGTGTCTTCCAAACGTTTTGCTTGTAGGTGACAGGTTTGGGTGGGGTACCCTAGGGCTTCTGACTGCTCTCATCGGTGTTTCAGTCAGGCTCCCACACTCTGGGCTGACTGTAAGAGTTGTGTGTTTGTGTTTGTTTCTCACAAAGTTTTAAATTTGTCTTTCTCTTCATGATCTACCAGAAAGTGGGGAACGGTTGTGTCAGGAACTCTGCATAGTTGTTTTTTTTTTTTTTTAAACGATACTTCGAGGCCCATAGACCCTGGTACCAAGGGCACAGTGGAAGGGTCTGGAGGATTGTAGCGTTGGGGTCTTTTGTGAATAAATGGTGACCGAACATTTTTGGCAGCTCAGATTCTTGTTCCCAAAGCCTTCATTGGTGAAGGTGTCATAGGCTGACTCCGAAGGCATCCTTCCTGTGGAGGAAGGGCCACGGTCTTGGTCTCGGCCACCTGCTCAGACGTCAGGAAGAGACTGAAGGGAGAACTGTGTTGTCCTGTCACCACCGAAGCGTCAGTCCTGTGGGCCGGTCACTGCACAGCCGTGTCCCATGACTTAGCAAGGTCGCTGCCATCCCAGGATGACAAACACCATGGGGTGTGGAAATTCTCTCTTCTTCACAGCTTCTGCGATACAGTTTCCTTCCTTCTTCTCCATGGGGGAATCTCCAGCAGATGTCCGTGTATTTGGAGGTCTGTTTTGGGGTAGGTGGGCAGAGCCCCGAGAGGAGTGGTGGCTCCAATGACCTGAGTTGAATTTGTAAGTTCAGTCATTTTGCTTTACGTCATTTGTTTTTGTCATTGATCTTATCACCCCTTGATACACTTTTTTTGTTGTTTCTCACGCTAAAAGATAAGTTTGCCTTTTCTGAATTGCATCACCATTGCCGAATACACAGCAAAATAAATTAATAATGAAAAAATTAATATTCATTGCATTAAGGTAGCTGTTTGGGTGGATGAACGGGCAGAAGCAGCAGAACTCGCTGAGGGAGCCGTAAGCCGAGACTCCCTATGTCCGTCCACGGCCAACCTCCCGCTCCTCTTGGAGGGATTGAGGAACGCTCTCTTCTTGGACGTTGGCGGTCCTGCGGGTTCGCCCTCCTGCTCCGCGAGCCATCGCACCAAGCGTGTCAGGCAGAGTCTGCCCGGCCCACACTGCCAGGAACCCGGCCCACGGTCTGCATATACCATTCCCGAGGGCCCTTCTGACCACCGGTATGGTTTCTGAGCACCAGGAGAAATTCCTCTGTGTGTGATTTCCCATTTGCTTTAAAGTAAAAGCCAGAGGCCGGACTGTGGCTTTTCAGTAGGGCCACCCATCATCTCCGTTTATGGCTGTTGTCCCGGTGGTATTATGAATGCCCCATCTTTCCTCGTAAGTGGGTCCAGTTTGGATGCTGGACTATGTCCCTTCTTCCTCTACCTCTCCCCTGATGTACTTCTCTGACCTATTTTCGCCCCTTCTCGCTCTGCTGCAGCCACCCTCAGCTCCCCACTGTCTCTTGAGCTCATGGGTGTGCTCCTGCCCCCAGAGCCTTCATGTGAGCTGTTTCTATTTCTGGAACACTCTTCCATGGGTTATCTGCATAATCAATTCCTTCAAGTCTTTGCTTAAATTTTACCTTCTCAGTGAAACATAGGTTGACCATAGGCCTTGTTGTTTCTGTTCCCTGCTGTAGCAGAAGAGCCTAGAATGCCTCACACAGAAAGCATCAGTACACATTTGTTGAATGAAAGAGTGAAAGAATAAATGAAAACTTATGTTATTTTCTATTTCCCCCAAAGACTTGCCAGGTGACTGGCCAGCTGTAAAGATCCAAGGTGCTACTAGCTGATGATGACTTACTAGTTTATCCCTAAATTGGTCATCTTTTTCATTTTTATTTCCCAATAAATTGGACCTTTTTACAGCATAGGACTTGACAATTTTGTCACAGACCAGTTTAAGGGAAACTAGGAAGAGAGACAGGTCTTTAGAATCCCTAGAAATAGTCCCACAGAAGCATCTC
Source organism: Zalophus californianus (assembly GCF_009762305.2). Taxonomy (NCBI): domain Eukaryota; kingdom Metazoa; phylum Chordata; class Mammalia; order Carnivora; family Otariidae; genus Zalophus; species Zalophus californianus. The sequence continues at coordinate 3,935,583 of NC_045604.1, read as the reverse complement.
TCTATTTTATCTAAAAGACAGGCTAAACCAGCAGAAATGGTTCTAAAAGTAAAAAAATATCAATGTTGGCATCATGCTGTGTGGTTTATGGAGCTCTCTCAATCCCACTATCTTATTTAATCCTTATAATAGCACTTTCTATTATCCCTATTTAGTTTATGAAGAAACATAACCCAGAGAGAATGATGATTTCCTGCGAGATATATGGCTGGTTGTGTGGCAGAGTGTTTAAGTGGCAAAGTGACTTCCCACGCCTGGTTTAGTGCCACCCTATGCCTGATGTCCCTTTCTAAATTATATCAGGACACCGTTTCATTAGTTGTGCCTTCTGGGGTCTTTGGGAGAGTATACAGGAGACAGAGAATGTCATGACCCACAGCACGTGAGAGGGTGTTGTCCCAGTCCTATTGTGTAGCTTGATGGACACTAAGGGAGCAAGGCCAGGGGCATTTGCCACCCAGGTCCAAATGGACACTTTATGCAAGGCTTTCATAAGAAACAGAAAAAGACTCTTTCTTAGGATATTTCACAGTCCCCTCCCAGTGTCCTCTTACAATCATGACAACTGTACACATAATAATAGTAATAATAGTTACCCTGTACTAAGCACACTGTATATCATGAACTATTCTAAGTACAGGTGTTAATTCACTTACATCTCACATCAACTCTTTGCAGCAAGCATTATGATTAGCCCATTTCCACAAAAGGTCCTAAAAGCACACTTGAGCCCATCTCACGGCTAGAAATTTGTAGAAAGGGGGTTTGAACCCATATGGCTCAAGAAAGTGCTCCAGAAAAGTGCTGTCCAATAGAAATATAAGCCACATGTGGTTTTAAATCTTCTGGCAGTTACATTAAAAAGTGAGAAGAAACATCCAGGCATACCTAGAGGGTATTATGCTAAGTGAAATAAGTCAGACGGAGAGAGACAAATACCATATGATTTCACTTATATGTGGAACCTAAAACACAAAAACAAAGGCAGCAACAAACCCATCAATACAGAGGGCAAACTGGTGGTTGCCAGAGGAGAGGGGAGTGGGAAGAGGGACAAAATGGGTGAAGGGGAGTGGGAGGTACAGGCTTCTAGTTATGGAATGAATAAGTCCCAGGGATGAAAGGCACAGTCTATGCAGCATAGTCAGTGGTACTGCGATAGCCTCGTCTGGTGACAGATGGCAGCTACAGTCACCGTGGGCACCGCATAAGGTACAGAGATACACAGTCACTGTGTTGTGCCCCTGAGACTAATGTAACATTGTGCATCAGCTATACTTCAATAATAAATAAATGTGAAAAGAAACAAATGAAGTCAATTTTAATAATGTGTTTGATTTAACCCAATATATCAAAAGTTTAATACTTCAACATGTAACCATATAAAAATTATTAATATGATAGTTCACAGTTTGACACTAAGTCTTCTAAGTGTGGTATGCATTTTACTCTTAGAGCACGTCTCAACTTGGAGTGTAAATTTTCATCAGAAATACTTAAACTATATTTAGATTTCATTAAATGTATAATTGAAAAAATAGATTTCCATATTCAAGTTATTTCAATCATACCTAAAGTTTTCCAGTAACTGAATCAAGTATGAGTTTTTAAATTAAAATTAAATACAGTGTAAAATTCAGCCCCTCTATGGTACATTCTGAGTGCCCTAGAGCCCCCTGTGGCCAGTGACCGCTGTGCGGGGGGCTCTGATGCCCATGTCCATACCCGAGACACCAGACTGCTCTAGCTTTTGGGAGAGGCCCCACTGCCATTTTGGCTCGGCCCCAACTGCCCCCTCCCTGAGTGGTTCTTATGATCTTCTTCTGAGCTTTTCGGATCTTCAGACGTTCAGCCCATAATTCCCATCTTCATCTTTAGCATTAAGATCAAATGTCCTGAATTACCCAGATCCCACATCATGCTTGGAGAAAGGTGAACGACATCATAAAACTAATAAAAAACTATGCCGGTTTTCCTTACCAGCTCTGCTTAACATACAAGAGAATTCAGGATAAGTTAGGACTATCTCTCACCCATCTGGGATAGAAATAAGAGCCAGATTAGATTGCATGTCAGAGCCTTTGCTTAGTGAGGCTCCAAAATCTCTCCTTTGATTATGACCAAAAGCCCTGCACATCCCCTTTGAGTCGGTGTGGGTGACTCTGGGAGAGGGAGAGGATTGGTGAGGAACTGAAGAGAGGAAGTGCCGCTTAGAATTCCCTTTCGTGTTTCCCACCCGGCTTTCAGGGAGGAAGTCCTTGTCCCCTCTGCAGCCAGCAGGGCGGAAGATGAGAGATCTGTCCGGCACTTGAAGTGTGGCTCGTGGAAAACCAAGGAAGTAGGTTTACTTTTGTTTGATTTTACTCAATTTTAAATTTACACAGCCACATGTGGTGGGGAGCATCCATGCTGGAGAGCACGCAGGCTCTGTGAGGCGAGGGACCATGTGGCCCCTCTCCTATCATAGTTCCCAGCGCAGGTGCCTGGGAAAACCGTAGGTGGTGTGTCTCTTCCAGGTTGATCCTTCTGTGCTGAGATGGAGAGGAACTTCTGCTTTCTAGGACTTGGGTGTCTGTGCTGAGGAGCTCAAGAGATTGAAGTTTCCACCATGTGTGCAAAAGGTCTTCAGACATGAGCCAGCAACAGCTGTGAGGCTCAAGGTAGGTGAATTCCTGATAGAAAAATGCTTCTTCTGCCTCTGCTCTGAACTGTATGAGACATTCTTTAAAACGCACGTTCAAGAATTGTCTGAAGGTCTACAAAATAAGAAGAACGAAGGCCATCCGTCCTGGGCATGGAATACTACTTCAGATGGAGTGGGCAATCTTCTGTTTGTCTTTTGTGTCTGGGTGGCTGTGGTGGAAAATGACCTGAGATGGAAAATGTGGCCTGAGATGGAAAATGGATATGCCGATTTAGTGATGGGAGCAAACAGGGTTTGAGCCCCACAACGAGCATTAATCTAAGTGATTTATGTGCACTAATTTACATGACTCTCAAGTTCCACCATCTCTCCATTTTACGGATAAGAAAATTAAAACATGGGATAAGTGACTTTCTCGAGGTCACTTGGCTGACTCAGTGAAGTGACGGGACGGGGTTTGAACCCACGCATCGAGGTTCTGCTCTCCCTGTGTTACCCTGACAAGTATAAGGTATACTTATACCTTGATAAGTATAGCTCTCGCTATACTTATCCTTCCTGTAGCGGGTTTGCTGTGGGCTGTGACATGGTGTGTGCGCATGCGGGGTGAGCTTCCCCAAGATGATGGTTTGGGCTCAGCCTGTGGCAGGTGAGGGGCTGAATGAACAAGGCGTGGGGTGACACGCAGTCTGGGGGGAAAGAATTCACCTTGACATTAGAGCCTCTGGTTTCTTACTGATGAAATTTGGGGAAATATTACTTACTTCATGTGGTTGTTACAATTACATAACGTGTTGTAAGTGGAAGGGCTCTATAAAGCATGAAGTAGGGTGGGTATCGAAGAATCTAAAACACTGGCACATTGGCCGTTAAGCGATGCCAGATCTCAGAGATTACACAGTTACAGGACTTAGTGTTTTACCGAAGATTTGGGGGAATTCTGGCTTTTTCTATGCCGGCAGTTCAAGGCTTCATCTTCCTTGGGCACAAAAGAGAGCCCTGAGGGCTTCCTTGCAATTTCAGATTTTCTGCGTCTTAGAGTTGCCTTAATATCAAAGCAACAAAATGTCTAAGAATTAACCCAGATCGCAAGCACGAGAGAGATGAAAGGATACCTTTGTTCATGTCACTAAAGGCCAGTGCAGCCCCTTGTAGCCCCTTCCAGGAGATGAAAGTCACCCGCGGCCCACGTGAGCATCCCGCGGCGCGTGGCTGCCAACACCCCCGAGGCTCCAAGCCTCCTCGTGGCCGGCTCCACCTCTGACGTGCGTGAGGAGCCGGGCATGTGTCTCCCTGAGGTACTGCTTGCTGTTCTGGTTGTGCCCGCCCCTCAAGGAAGAGCAGGAAGACCATGGGCATTGTGTAAAGTGTGGAGAGACTTCCCTGCAAAGCAGTAATTTAAAAACATCTCTTAAAGCTGGGAAAAGAAACTATGGATTAGTAGTAGCATCGAAATCCATAAAGCATTTGCAGTGAAAATAAATGGTGATTTATTTGTTAAGTCCTAGGTGATCCTTCCCCGGCTGTATATACGTGGCCCAGCCAACAACCACTGAGCCATGAGCTAGCCTTGGGCGCCAGGTGATGTTGGCACATTAACCTATTCCTCTTCACAACATTTCTGCAAGGTGGACGTTATAGCTTTCTTTTCCAGATAAGACTGAGAGAGGCTAAGCCATATGCCTGGAGCCGAGAGCTGGTACCTGGAAGGATGTGACGATGTGTCGGTGCTGCCTGGTCCCTGCTCCTGGCACTGCACCAGCTCGCCTGCCTTGAGTCTCAAGTGAGACATCTTGAGTAACCAGCCAAAGGGGGTGTCCCCAGCGTGCGGTAACTCTGTGGGTGGACAGCAGGGAGCAGCCCACTGGGTTCAAAAGACAGGGTGTCCCAGGAACCACCACCCTCCCTTTCCATAGTAGAGCCTTCTTAGAGCTAAGACCTACTCCACCAAGATGAGTTACAATCCTGTTTATGGTACCGGGGGAGAGTTTTTAAAAATGCACGGGTGTGATGTGATGGCTCAAATTTTATTGAGATTTAATATGTGAAACCCATACTGTCTGTAGTTTCTTCTCTGGCTGGCCCCTCCATCACTGGGATAGCCTTGACTTGAACAGGAGCTACAGAGGTAGTGAATAGAAGGGCCACATGCACCCCAATGTTCACAGCAGCAAGGTCCGCAATAGCCAGCCTGTGGAAAGGGCCGAGATGCCCTTCAACAGCCGAATGGATAAAGAAGACGTGGTCCATATCTACAATGGAATATGACTCAGCCATCAGAAAGGATGAATGCCCAACTTTTGCATCCACATGAATGGGACTGGAGGAGATGATGCTAAGTGAAATAAGTCAAGCAGAGAAAGTCAATTATCATATGGTTTCACTTATTTGTGGAACATAAGGAAGAGCAGGGAGGACATTAGAAGGAAGGGAAAAATGAAGGGGGGGAATGAGAGGGGGAGATGAACCATGAGAGACGATGGACTCCGAGAAACAAACTGAGGGTTCTAGAGGGGAGGGGGGTGGGGGGATGGGTTAGTCCGGTGATGGGTATTGAGGAGGGCACGTACTGCATGGAGCCCTGGGTGTTATACGAAAACAATGGATCATGGAACACTACATCAAAAACTAGTGATGTACTGTATGGTGAGTAACATAACATAATAAAATTAAAAAAAAATATGTGAAACCCATACTGTTTGCAGTTTCTTCTCTGGTTGGCCTCTCCATCACCGGGATAGCCTGGACTTGAACAGGAGCTTCTCTAATCATCATTATAAAGGACAAATCCAGGCTATGATGTTTTCTTTTCAATGTTTTCACCTCCTCCTTGGGGAATTCTTGCTAGTATACAGTGTACGATGTTGCCAGTTAAGTTATTAAAATTTTAAATGCTTCTAGCCACTGCAGATTTCCAGGCATCCATTATGACGTTTCAAGAGTGGGTCTTTCCACCTCAGGGCAAGTGTGGTACTTAGAGAGCTCAAGTTACGCTTTGGCTCTCAGACGAACTAGGTTCCTTTCAATACAGGCCACGAAGGAGGAAGAACAAGGTGAGGGGATAGTAGAGTCTTCTAGAGCACTTAGCTGGAAGCATAGAGACAGCAGACGGAGTCCTCCTGAGAACAGAGGGCTGCAGGCGGGGGTGGCACCACCAGGCATGAGCCCCCTTGCCTGCCTGTCTCTGCCCTGGGCACCGACGGAGCCCGCGGCTCAGCTGCATCCCCACCGAGTGAGTCAGGGCGCAGGCGTCCACACAGCGCAGACTACTCTCCATCCCAGCTCTAGCGTGTCCCACCCTGGAGAGAGGATGCAGTCCCTTAGGATGTGGAGGGAAAAGAGAGAGGGCAATGCAGAGTTGTGTGCACTTCGAATTAGATTGAATTATGTTAGATTATAAAACCTGTGTAACAGAACACCACTCTTCCCATAACTACACTGACTCGTAGCCAGTGAGGAAAATGGTCCGAAAGGCTCGTCACAGAAGGGTCAGAGTGCTTGTCTCTCTGGATGGTGGGTTATGAGTGTTGGCTTTTTTCTACATTTGTTTGGTTACATTTTCTGATTTTCAGTCATGATTTTAATTGCTTTTGCAACAACAACAAAAAGAAAAAGGCATGAGCTTATTGGAAGAAATAATAAAATAATTTTTTTATATTCAGGTTGTTTTACTTCTTTTTTTTTTTTCTAGCATAAGCAGCCGAGAACAAGAATAACTGGCTGAAAATAAATTGAACGTATGAAACAAAAAGGTAGAACAAAATCCTTAATTTTGGAGAAATTATTTGGAAAAATGAAAATCTTTAGAAATAGTTGCAGAAGAGTTTTATGGTCTGCCAAGCTGCCCATACTTAAAAAAATCATTGAGAGCATTTGATTCTTCAACATTATTAAATACAGCATATTACACACAGGACCTGTTTAAGATGCAACCAGTATAAAACACAGCACAACAAGTATCTTCGTGCCTGTCACCTGATTTATAAAATATACTATTCCTGTCATTTCGGAAACTCCCCGGCTGCTCTCCAGTCCCACCCACTTCCTGCCGCCACCCTGGAAATAGCTATTATCCTGAATTTTGCGGGTCTTTATCCCTCTGATTTTCTTTCAAGTTTTGTATCAATAACAATATATTATTTAAGTTGTTCATTTTTATATGTTAAATAAATGGAATTATATTGTGTATATTCTTCTGCAACTCACTAAGATTCATTCATGTTATTATTGTGACTGTTGTCACAATTCACAGTTGTATAATATTCCACTACACGAATCTATGAATATACCACAATTTATTTGTCCATTTGACAGTTGGTTACTTTTTTTTTTTTTTTGCTTTAATAAACTGCTTCTAAAAATCCGCTAGGACTTGGAGAACTGTGTCAAAGGATAGGTGTATCTTTAAAATTAATAAGCAGTGTATATTTGTAAACCGCACATCTGATAAGGGTTAATATCCAAAATAAATAAGAAGCTCATACAACTCAAGAGCAAAAAAACAAACACTCCAATTTCAAAATGGGCAAAGAACCTGAATTGATACTTTTCCTAAAAAGATATTCAGATAACCAACAGGTATATGAAAAGATGCTCAACATCAGTAATTATTAGGAAAACGCAAATTAAAACCCTGGTGAGATATCACCTCACACCTGTTAGAATGATCAGCACCAAAAAGACAAGAAATAACAGGTGTTGTCAAGGATGTGGAGGAAAGGGAGCCTAAGTGCACTGTTGGTGGAAATGTAGACTGGCGCAGCCACTCTGGAAAATAGTATGGAGGTTTCTCAAAAAATTAAAAATAGAACCACGTCTGATCCAGTGATTCTACTTCTGGGTATAAATCTGAAGGAAATGAAATCACTGTCCTGAACAGGTATGTGAACCCCTGTGTTCATTGCAGCATTATTCCCAGTAGCTAAGACATGAAAACAACCCAAGTGTCCGTCAGTAGACAAATGGACAAAGAGGATGTGGTGTATCTGCAATGGAATATTATTCAGCCATCAAAAAGAAGGGCCTTCTACTATTTGAGGATGTACCTGGAGAGCATTATGCTAAGTGAATTAAGTCAAAGAAAGACAAATACTATATGACCTCACTTACAGGTCGAATCAGAACAAAGCCAAACTCATAGCAACAGAGGTCAGATTTGTGGTTGCCAGCATGGGGAGTCAGGGCTGGGGGACTCGGGTGAAGGTGGTCAAAAGGTACAAACTTAGAAGATAAAAACATTCTGGGGATGTGATGTCCAGCATGGTGACTACAGTTAACAATACCGTATTGTATATTTGAAAGTTGCTAAGAGAGTAGATCTTAAAAGTTCTCATCACAAGGAAAAGAACTGTAACTATGCATATTGGTGGACGTTAACTAGATTTATTGTGGTGATCCTTTCACAATATATACAAATACCAAATCATCATGTCATACGCATTACACTTATAAACATGTCAATTGTATCTCAATAAAACTGGAAAAAAAACCCCAGTGTACTAGATAACGCCACGTTACGCTCCAAACACGGCATGCCTCCCACACCTCCGCCTGCAGTGGTAAGATGTTTTGTTTGGCTACATGCTCACCAGCGTTGGGCTGTGTCAGACCTGCGTGTTCTTCCCTGTGGATGGAGAAACACCGTCTCACTGGGGTCTCCGCGTTCCTTTCCTTGATGTCCTGTGATGAGGTTAAGCAGCTTCTGTGTTCACCCTGCAGCTGTGTTTTCCTCCGTGCTAAGTGTCGCCCACGACCGATGCTCATCTGTCTACTGCGGCGCTTTGCCTCCTTCTTGCAGATTTACTGCTCGGCACGTTCTGCACACGGATCCTTTGTCAGTTATGGGCCTGCACACGCCTTCCCCCAGGTTCTGGCGTGTTCTTTACACTTTCTCTGATACATTTTAATTAACAGTCTCGATTTTAACGTAATATAATTTATCAACTTTTTTCCCCCGTGGTTTTCGTTCTGGATCCTTTACAGTTTCACAGCCGTGAAGCTGTTGGTTTATGTTTTCACCTAAAAGTGTTATGGTTTCGTCTTTCTCACTTCAGTTTTCAATCGACTTGAAACGGATTTATGTGTGTCGTTTCCTTTTTGTTTCATATGGAAATATGCAAAGTGCTATCAACACAGTTCTTCCTGGTCAAATATGCACTGACACATTTCGTGTTTTCTCTGTTCCACAACTTGATGAAAATTTATTCTGCCAATTTTTGGTGCATATTTTTTCTGGTCCTTTTAGGTTATCTGAGATATCTATTGTGCTGACCGACATCTGCAAGCTTCCCCTTCCGTCTCTGGGTTTTCAGGACACCAGCCCAGGGTTCTCTGTGGCTCTGAGTGAATGATCAACAGCTGGATCACGACAGAATCCTGTGACACACCTCTGCATTATTGTTCTTCCAGGCTGAATTCTATCCACAAATCAAAACTCAGAGGTGCACGTTTCAAAGCACCTGCAGATTCACTAATCGGTATCATGAATTTATTTTTTTCCTAGGTTATCTGTTGCAAAGATTAAATCCATTTTTCCCCCCAGAAATCTAACTTGCCTGACTACATCACTCCACTAACCTGCAGGAAATTCAGATGCCTTTGAATATTCTAGAGCCAGGGAGGGGAGCTGAAAGAACGTGCCATGCCTTGTGGAATTACGCATGCTGCCACCAATACATTTTTCCATTTGTAAATGTCATGGAGGGGTGTGTGTGTGTGTGTGTGTGTGTGTGTGTGTGTGTGTGTGTGTGTGTGTGTGTGTGTGTGTGCATCTCTGTAATATTCTATTTATGCAGAAACAGATTGGTATTTGGTTAAGATTTTAGGCTCTGGAGAAAAACTACCTGGAATCAAATTCTGACTCCTCTACTATGTCTTTGTGACCTTGGGCAGGTAACCTATCCTCTACGCACCTTTGTTTCTCTAGCTGAATATGGACACCAGAATTGTTCCCATCCGTAGGGTTGTGGTTGGGCCTGGAGAATCCCCAACCTGGCATGAGGATGCTCCCTCGCCCTCTCAGCTTCCCAACATGGGCTGTCTGTGTCCACGGCCCCCAGGTGCTCCCCTTGCCCAGAAGAGAATGTCGGCCTGTTCCTGTCTGATGCTGTGTGGCTGGCGGAGTGTCTAATCTGTGTAGTGGTGGAGCATGCTAGTGGAGTTTAACTTCTGCCTAGTTAGGGCTGAAACTGTTCTGTACCATCAAACCCTTGCAGCATACATATGCACGGAATGTAGGTCACCGCGTGTACAGTAGGTAGCAACTGACTGTTTTCAGGTAAGGGCACATGGTACGCTGGTCCCTGTTTCACGTTCCTCTTCAATGGCATTTTGGTGGCTGGACTCTTAGTTCTGCAGGTAATGTTTTCGTTTTTAACTGTTCAACTTGGGTTAGGATGAATAGCCACTTACGTAAGTCTGAGTTCACACGTGTGCTTCTTAAGTTAACATACTGAATGTATGTGCATTGCCAGGTTATGGCCATTTGTAAGAGCCACACTAATCTAAGGATTTCCCGTCGATCATTTCCTTCCTTAGTTTGTGAACTAGAAACAGGGCTCTCTTAAGGGGGGTGTGTCTTTGGACAAAGCTCCTTCTTTGCTTCCTCTGCCCCTCTTACCTTGCAAAACTCCAAGGACACCATTCGCTTTCTGTTCTGTGTCTCATGTGTCCTTGAAGCCCCCTTTGTGACAGAACATTTTTATAGATGAGATGGGTTTAAATGTCCACCTCTTTAAGATGAACTTTTTAATGGAGAGGGACAAAGCCACTTCTTTTGGTTTGGAAATTACAGGTATTTTGATGAACACACACACACACGCACACACACACCCCATTTGTGAATACATCCTTTACATTGCAGCCCCCCTAAATTACTTTCTAAATGAAAAAGGTATCTGGAGAGGAAATCCTTGAGCTGACTGCCTTGATTCAGGCTTTCCTCCAGATTGCTCCCAGGAAAGAGACAATGAGGATGCATGTGATGCTGGTATCTTGTATGTATAGACTTTTCTTCATTGTCCTCAGCGACATGCTGTCGGCCCGCAAGCATAAAGGGTGGTCTTGTGACTTGTGAGTCTTCAGGGTTCACGGGAGCTCGTCCTCCCCTCCCCCAGAAGGGACAGTGGGAAGGAACCCAGTCTATAATATGAGAATGGAAAGACGGGGTCCCCCCAGCCCCGTGTGACAAGGGTGTCACTGTGTGCTGACTCTGCCCTGCTCTTTTCAGGGGTCCTGAAGCCACACACAGTAAGAATCCCATGGAGGTCCTGTCCTCCATGCTTGTGAGACCAACAATGGCTGAATGTGGAAAACTTACACATTTTTTCAACTGTATTATTTACACTACTTTATCTTTTCCTGATTTTTTTTTTCTGCCCTCCTAGGGCAGAGGAGGACCTCACGAGCCGAGTTCTATAAAGCTTTGGACTGAGATTTCTCACTCAGCTGATTCATCTTTCCTACTCTCACAGCCTGTGTTTGCACTTGAAGAAGAAACTAGAGGGAAGGAAGGTCATGGGAGGTCACTCCAGAAGAGCTTGAGTCTTTGAGGACGAGACTCTTCACGCTAACATGGTTAAGCAGAGAGTTTCCTAGTGAACATTTGCAACATCCACTGAAGAGACAGCTTTACCCCAAAAGGGGATCAAAACTCACTGACCCAGGGCTTTCCTCGGGGAGCGCCATGCCTTACCCGTGTCTGATGCTGACACTGGTGGAAAGACCCCCAAGCCTTGTCATACCTGAGAACACCAGATACACAGCTCACAGCAAAAACAAAACAAACAAATAACCTCCACAGGACCTTGTAGGAAAGACAGTGAGAGTTTTCGCTATGAAGATTTAAGGTAAAGTTTTGGACTCGGCCTAGAGTGCTCATAGAGCATCTCTAAGGAAAGCCTTTTATTTGGATATGAAATAACCGGAGGTCAGGGAATTCAAGGGGCACAACGGCCATGACCAAGTACTGAAATGCGAGGCCACGCACCCTCCCGGGGGCGCAGGGGAAGGGCTCCTTGCCTGACTTCCAGTTGGTGAGTTCTTTCTACCTTCTGGCAGGTGCTCTTCTGGCAAACACCTTCCTGCGGCGCTCCTGGGCTCCATTTAAAGGGGCAGCATTTGTAAACACGCCTGATGTGGGGGCTGAGTGTTGTCTTAGGTTGCTCCCCAAGAAGCAGACAAGGTTGGCCTGTCGGGCGGGGGGCTCGGGAGCCCCTGAAAGGAGATGCGGGGCAGACCCAGCAGAGGGTGAAGGTGGACACGGGAGCGGGGGGCCTCAGCCAATCTCCCGAGGTCCCAGGGGTGGCCTGCAATTGTCCCCAGCCAAGTGAGGGGGCTGGCACCGTGAGGCTCTGCTGGACCCCTGGCTGCAGGCTGTCTCCAGGGAAGATGCACCCTTGAGCAGGCAGCCTCCTTCTGCTCTCCGGGAGGCAGCCAGACCGAGGGCTGCAGTTGGGGGCTCTGGCACCCGGCTGGTGCTCTGCAGCCTCCAGACAGTCGCAGTTGGGTTCTTGGGATTTGGGGGGTCAGGGAAATGCCTTTGTTTGGGCTGCTACAGAATGTGAAGAACCAAGCTGAGTGGCCCTGTGTTTTGTGTGGCATTTCAGCTGTCCTGACAGCAAAGGGATGAAACTAGGAAATTCCTTCTTAAGGAAGGACCAGATAGACTGAGTAGGGAGGCCAGGCTGTAGCGGGGCTGGACAAACAACCCAAAATAGGAGCCTCGGGAAGCGAGACATGCCTGTGTGTCTCCTACCTCCTCTTAGCGGCCGGTTCTTGTTGGTTAGAGGTGTAGTTCTGCACGTTGCCACCGGGCGGCAGCGTTGTGTCACCTTCAGGGGCCGGGGCTCGGCTTCGCAGGCTGGAGATCAGACCCTGTGTGCACCACCCTTCACAGAACACCCCTAACCCTCTACTTCCTCATCTATAAGACGCGGACGGTTCTATTGCTCACTTGGCACGGTTGTAGCCATCTTTATTGAGGGCGTACTTGTAAGCACCTGCGCGAGTGGCTCAGAAACAGCGGGTCACCCCGGCCGGGAGCTGCTGTACAAACCTTGTGCACCTGGAACGCGGCACAGTCCTCAGCAGACTTTGTTAACAAGGACACTGTGTTTTCTTTGACTAAAAGAGGAGGGAAGGGAGACAGAGTGGGTCGGATGACGGACTAAAGCCCAGCTCGAGAATGGATATAGCCTCAAGAAGAGCTACTTTGAGCCATCCATACGAAGGGAAAAGTGGACAGTACCGTGTCGCGGAGGTCGGGGCTTGGTGGAAGAACACCATTTGCCTTCTCGGGGCCGTGTCCCTTGGAATTTAATTGGGAAAACCAGGCCGAAGCTGTAGGTCATGCCCAGACCCAGGCCCAAGTGACTCAGGAGGCTCCCGGAGCCTGCACGCCTCCACCCATGAAGGAAGGTCCTGGCCACCTGGTCAGGAGATGGACGATCCAGGCATCAGAGACACAACTTGAGTCTCCCATACACCGACGCAACGCCGCCCAGCCAAGGCCATCAGCCCCCGACGGTCGGTCAAAGTGACCCGGGGCTGTTCCGTCCCCTCCCCCTTCCTGCCCGCCTGATGTCCCCATGTCCCGCTCTCCCGCCTCATCGCAGGCTGCCCTCCTGCTTTGCACCATTTGTATTTCCCCTCAGCTGCCCTGGGAAATGAGAAATAGGGGAAATTTCTGATGATGCAGAAAACCTGAGGGATCAAAGATTCGTTTGGCACTGCCAGAAATCTCCCCGACGGTGCAACTTGTCACGGTTAAATTCAAAACTGAGCTCTCCGGAAGGAAGAAGCCTGGGGTTGCCGTTCATAACACACATGGTGTGACAGATGATCATCATTAAAAATCCATTAACACGATTGATACAAATGTTGGGATTTAAATACCCAAATCGCCGTTCTGGTCTGGTCCCCCCCCCCCCCCGTTCTTACTTACGTCAGGGCCCCTCACGCAGCTCGGCGCGAGTTTGGTGCCTTCCGGGGGCGGAAGAGAGGCTTCCCGGTGGGGGCGTTTAAAGGGTAACTTAGTGTCAGGTTTGGTGATCATCTTGATTTTTCATCACAGCGTCGCCTGGCTGCCGTCATCCCTCCCCCATCCCTCCCCCATCCCACCCCCCCCCCCCCCCCCCCGTCTCAGCGACGTTGGCCAGCTGTGGGGGCCCAGGGGAGGGAGGCTGTGGGGCTGGAGGCTTGCTCCCTTCGAGAATGGAGAATGGAGGCTCCCTCCACCCGCAGGGTCAGGAGGCGGAGGTACGGAGAGGCTCGGTCATCGCTGATTCAGGGTACACTGAGGTTGAGATTTTCATCCCATGTCTGGAGGGAAATGGGCAGCGTGAACATGTGCATGCACACCCTGAGTTTTGGCCGTCAGGGTGGTGGGAGTCTTGGTCATTTGGGTGAATTCTTTTCTGTACGCAGGACATGAGGCATGAATATTTAACAAATTTGCATTGCTGTGCTGATTTTTTGCTTTTGTTTTTCAACATGATAGATTTAGTTTCTTCCCCTGCAGAGTTTACATTTTGGTGGGTAAGGTGGACAAGACTTGGGGCCTCATAAATCAATATGATGGCAGTGATAATGCAGATATTCATGAGTGGAGAGTGCTTGTGGAGCGCCTTCTCTCTCTCCATTACTTTGCTCAGTGCTTTAAATGCATCAACTCCTGTAATACCGTGTGGATTCGGCGCTCTCAGACGTGGACGGGTTAAGAGACGGGCCCAAGGTCACACAGTGGGAGGGGCAGGGCTTTGAACCCCCACAGCGTGTGCCAGAGCCCGTGTGCTAAAGAAGTACAGGATTGTCCTGGGTGTGATGGAATGAACCTGGACTTAGCATACAACCCGGACTGAGGCCGGCAGGATTTGAAAATACTTTTGGAGAAAGTGAACTATGAAGACGTGAGTGGGAATTCGTTCAATGCGGGAGGGTGAAGGGCCAGGGGTGCTGAGTGGCCTGGAGCTTGGCGCACCGGGGCCAAGGGACGCGGGGAAAGGCCTGACCACAGGGTACTGAGATGAGGCGGCGACCACATACCCCCAGCAATGGGCCGGTGCTCGTGAGGAAGAGGCACCGAGAACATATGCAAACGTGTGTGTGGTCCAGGACATTCGGAGGATATGAACAATTCTCTAGTGACTCTTTCCTGGAAGGATTTGCTAGGTCTGAACCTCATCCTCTTGAAACTCTGTCTGGCCTTCCGGGACTCCCCCAGCCCCTGCTCCTTTTGCTGTCTGCTCTGGCGTTTCTCTGGAAGTCCCCCTGGCCGACTCTTCTTCTTCAGCCCCACAGCAAACTGTCCCAGGTCCAGTGGCTCCCAGGCCCACCCTCCCCTCACTCGGCGAGCGCAGTCCTGGTGAGCTCACCCAGCTCTGCACCATCGAGGACCATCTGTATTCTGACACTGCCCACGTCATTACCTGGAGTCCCGACCTTTCATCTCAGCTCCAGGCTGGTGGATACAATGAAGCATCTCCAATTACACACTTGACAGGGCCCTTAAACCTGAGGCTTCCAGCACTGAAGTCGCTTGCTCCCCCCATCCCCAGGGACTCCTGCACACCCCCCTTTCTCTGCAATGATCCCATCATTCACCGGCTTTCCTGAGCCAGAAACCTGAAAGTGATTCTTTACTCCTTATCTCTTTGAATGTGTTTATAGCAGACACGTTGTCATGTTTGGGGGTGGCCAAGATCTTTTAAATAATTCACATATAGAAGATCACCTCTGCATTCAGAGGTCAAACTGGCCATTCTTCTGGCAGACCAGGATCACACTCACGGGGCACAGGCTTGCCAGTTCGTTCCTTCCCGGTGAGGCTGGACCTGCAAGTTATTGCCATGACAACCATGCTTGTTGATGCACCTGGCTTCAGATGCGCTTGGCTTTTAGGGGACAGCAGCGATTACAAGGTCAAATCCCTGCTCTGGACGTGGCGTTAGGACTACAAGTTTCAGGTTTCAGGGCAGGCAGTTCTGGACACAAGCATGGAGCTTGTTCATCCAGCTTTGCTGCCTGGTTTGTGGCATCCTTGCGGGTCGGGGGCAGGTGAGATGATGATAGAGGCATAGTGGTAGGTGATGTGGAGAACAAAGGCAGAAGAGAAATTATTAAATTTCCTTACTCCCTATAGCCCATTGACAAGTCCTTGAAACAGGCAGAGTGACCTTCCTCTAGGGACTCAACTGCCTCGATGTTGACGCTTTGCTAAGGGCAGAAAGCAATCCTAGCCCAACCCCCAACACCCCCCCCCCCCCTGCAGGATCCTGTAAGTCTACTTTAACATATAAAAATCCTTTTGGAAATTTCCTCTATCTCTACCCCTGAAGATACATGTTGGCAATCAACCCCCAAGCATATGACCCACCGATATACATCTGAAGGGTCTCATGACTGAGTTTCTACTAAACAGTAATAAATGGCCTTTCCCAACAATAGGTAGCCCCCTCAGGATCCTGGGAACCTTGTTTCCAAAATACCTGGGTGGCTTACACTATCCCTAACCCCCTTCCGACTTCAAAGTATATACTGGGCCACTCCTCATGACCCCAATGCAGTTCTTTCTGCCCACGAGTCCTGCCCCATGCTTTAATAAAACCACCTTTTTGTACCATAGATGTCTCAAGAATTCTTTCTTGGCCGTCGGCTTTGAACCGTAACATTCTTTCCTACATCAGTGGGTTTCTCTCAGTTTGGGCTTGACTGTCCTTCAGGCGTCCCCATGATCAGAGAGGTTAATAGTTTCTAATAACGCTGCTTTGTATATGTGCGTTAAATGATCACCGTTTAAAAAATCACATTGTGCAAAAAAAATTTTTTTTTTTTAAAGATTTTATTTATTTATTCATGAGAGACAGAGAGAGAGAGAGAGAGAGAGAGAGAAGCAGAGGGAGAAGCAGGCTCCCAAGGAGCAGGGAGCCCGATGTGGGACTCGATCCCAGGACCCTGGGATCATGACCTGAGCTGAAGGCAGACGCTTAACCATCTGAGCCACCCAGGCGCCCAAAAAAAATTTTTTTTAATAAAATGAAAATTTGTCAGAGTAGATCCGTGGTTTGCAGTGGAATCTTGCACACTTCGAGACCTTTGCTTCCCCTCTGGTGGAGAGTTGAGCTGAGTGCTAGCTTCGTGAAGGGTCTGGTGGGCATCGGCTCGAAAGCGTGGATTTACTTCCATTTTACTGTCACTTTAAGCGGCGTCTCTGAGCCTGTGTTGTCCCTCATAAGCCTTAGCCTCCCTGGCGGTTTCCCTACGGCTGATTTGTGACATGGTTCTTTATGCCACAGTTCCCCTGGCGGGGTCCCCACACTGCTTTATGGGGTGGTGGCCCAGTTTACGTGGCTTAAGCCCCACACAGTGATGTGGTTTTGGAATATAGGTGAGGTTTGGTGGGGTGAGGTGCTGAGCCAACGGCCAGGAAAGAATTCTTGAGGAGTCTTTGGTACAGAATGGAGGTTTTATAAAAGCACGGGGATAGGACCCGTGGGCAGAAAGAACGGCTGCCCCTGGGGGGTGTGAGGGGTGGCTGATTATATAACTGGGAGTGGGAGGTAAGGAAAAAGGAAGGTTTTCAAGAGAATATCTGTACGCTAAAGAGGACCTACAGGGTATTGGAGGCCTTGCCTGTCAAGTTAAGGTTGTTTTTCCCTCTCCTAAAGTATTAACAGGAAGACAGTTGGGAGTTTGCTTCTGGAAATTAGGTTCTTGATAAGAATGCTTTTTTTCTCGTAAATCGCTAAGACGTTTTGTCAACTGAGGGAGACTCGTGTCTTGCTGGACTGTGATCTCTGTAAGTTGACCGTTTGCTTTTCCTTCCCGTAGCACACCCGGCAGTGCCTGAGGAGGGTCACACAGCTCCCGCGGGAGGCGGGGTGGGCTGGTGGGGTGTCAGCTTGTGCTTTGTCCTCAGCCCGCCTTCTGCTCCCTCACCAGTAGCACCTGGGGACCTCTCGATAAACAGTGTCTGTTGGCACGCGGTGCCGGGTCTGGTCCTCCTGACCCCAGGCCCACAGCTGCCCTGGCGTGACTTAAGGCCACACCATTTCTCTGTCACTGGTGAGCCACGTGCCACTCCAGCCAGGAAATCCTCTCCATTCCCACCCCGCGCACACACCTCCCCGTCCTTCTCCTGTCTCCGTCCTTTGGGGAAGCATTTTTAATGGATATCCACCCACATTCTCTTCTAAGTTTTGGGTCCAGGTTCCCACCTCCCATCCCAGGTAAAACTGCTATTTGCCACAAAATATTGCTGCTGTGTATCTACTCCCGGCGCGTTGTGTACTGACAGCTAACTTGGAAGGGCTGTTCTTTGCAAGGCTTGAGTAGAGGCTTCTGATTTACTAGCATGGGCTCATCTTGTTCTAACAGTGTCCTTCAGGGCGGATTGACAGCATTTTCCCCGTTTTATAGTTGAGGATATAGACACTTTTTGGAAGGTTGTGATTTTCCGGATGTGACACATAGATGTAAATGGCAGAACCAGGATTTGGGTCTGTGCCTGTCTGACTATTGAGCTGTCAGGCTTCAGGAGCAGGTTAACAGCCTGAACTCCTCGGGGGCTCAGAAATCCTGGCGTGAGGAAGGGGGGCACTTCTCCTTTAGAGCAGGTGCCACGCGGGAAAAGCCTGGTGGGCCTCCTTTGTTAACGCAGGGCGTGTCCCCAACAGAAACCCTTCTAAGAAGGCAGCACTTCCTGAAGCAACTCTAATTGTGTTCTTATGCATCACTAATTTTCTCCCCCTGCCTGCTCATCCCCATCAGCATGAAAACACGCTGTCATTTCTCCAGGGTTGGAAAAGCCAGCCGACATCGGGAGACCCTCCCGTGCCCTACCTCCCTCCTGCTCCAGCACCTTCGCTGGCCCCTTGCAGCCACAGCACTGGCTTTGCTTACAGTCTCCCTCGTCTCTCCGTCAAATCTGCCCTTGCTCAGGGCACCAGGGAGACCAAGCGGATAAGGGGACGTTCCTGCGGGCCTCACCTGGTCTGGCCCATCAGAAACATGTGACCCAGTTGATCCCTTTATCTCCTTAAGAACTATCTTAACACCTTTGTGCTGGTTTTCATCTTCCCTCCCCAGCTGCTCTCTCACCATCCCTGGGGCTGGTCGGCCTTCCTCCCTCACGCTCTGAACGCTGGAGTGGCCCGGGCCTGAGCTCTACCTGCTGCTCCCCATGTGCTAATGACTCCCAAGCTGCTCTCTCCAGACCAGCATTCTCTCTGGAACTCTGCCTGCGCACCTGCAATATGGTCCTGAAGCCCTAATAGGCATCTAAAGTTCACATTTCCAAGCCCAAGTTCCTGAACAACCCCCAACACCCTTAGGACCTGCTCCTCTGACATCCCTGCTCCTCTGACAGCCTTCCAACCATCAGGAGTGACCTGATTCTTCTGGGTGCTCAGTCCGAAAATCTGGGTGTTTTTCTTAACTCCTGTTTGACACTCCATATCCAGCCTATCAGCAAATCCCACTGGGTACAAATCAAATACGTATAAAACCCCACCGCTCCTTCTATATCCACTGCCCCGCTCCTGGACCGGGCACATTTGTCTCTCACCTGCATCCCGACAGCCTCCGAACTGGCCGTGCCGCTCCATCAGTCCTTGCTGCCCTTCAGCACATTCTCCATCAGGCAGCCAGACGGAGGTACTGAAAAGGCGTATCTTATACTCCACTCCTCTGCTCAGAAACATCTAATTTCACTCAGAGAGCAAGTTGCTTATGGCGCCTTACGTGATCTGGTCTAACTCTTCCTCTGTGCATTCATCTCCAACTGTTCTTCCCTGCCCCTCCTGTCCACACTGATTTAACATCCCTGGAATGCTCCAGAGACACTCTCGTCCCAGCTCCCTGCGCTTTCTGGTCTGTCTTCCAGAGCCCCATTCCCTTTGAAGCTGTGGGCTTACCCTCCTTTCCTGAGTCCTCTGCTTACTTTTTGCTGTTTCACTCCCTGGTCCCCACCTTTAATGAGCGCTGTAGGTTATCAACTGCGCCCCATTTCTGCACCCTCTGCCCACCCCTCCTTCACTTCTCCCTATGGACTTAGCACCATCCAAGGTATTTTCATATACTTGTTCATGTGTTTATTTTCAGTTTCTCTTCCCAGCAAAGAAGCTCATTTGTAAGCAGAGATTCTCTCTGGTCTCTTTTGCTTATTTATTTATTCATAGTGCCCCCCCCCCAAAACATCATATATTTGGTATTTGTTAAATATTTGTTGAATTAAAAAATGGAGAAATGAGCCTCTCTTCCAAGCTTGCAGAAACAGGCAAATGATTGCATGTGTGTGAGTGTATGTGTGAGTAATAAAAGCCAGACTTAAAGGTTGGAGAGAATATTATTCAGCTCAACCACTGAAACTAAAGACTGATGTTCACTTGCAAATTCCATCCCCTTCGTTATTGTCATTTGCTCCAGGCGCTGAAACCCACTGAATTTCTAAGCCCATCCTGGCCCTTAGCATGAAGAACCCAGCTCGCAAAGAACCTAAAATTTGTCTTGCTGCCATAGAACCAGTGAGACAGGTGCAACTGTGGACATTTTCTGCTCCCTCCCTATATCTCCTCTCTCTGAATTGCCAGGGTTTGTACCACAGAGTGCCTGCCTCTGTTTCCATGCTGGACATTTCATCCTCCCAAGAGTGAGATTCTCCGAAGCTTAACTTGTTTGGCAAGTCCTCCACTCCAACTCCCTCCCCCACAGCCTGTATCCTCAGACACCGGCTGCTAAGTAAGATCCTTCCGTGAAAGGTCAGATGGCTTGAAGCCTGGCCCCGATTTCCACCTGACCCTGAATTCTACATCCTGCACAGACTCTTGGTTTAAATCACCATGACTTCCTGACGCATTGGATGGTCTCAGTCACTGATATATCCTGAGCCAAACTCCTTTTCACTCAGGGGAGGTTGGGCTTAGCGGGGGGACAAGTATGCTGAACTCTAAATAGAGCGAGGTGGAAAGCTGATGGTTGAGGCAAAGAAAAGAATGGCTAATAATGATCTTGGAGAGTTTAGGACCCCACGGGCCCTCGAGGGTACAGCAGTATTCTTTTGGCATGACCACTCCAAAGTAGTCAATCAGCCCAATCTCACTAGATTACCAGACCCCAGGAAATGGGGTCTCAAGCAAAAGCCTTTTATTAGGTATGAGGGGAAAAGAGTAACTGCTCTTTTCAAAGAAGTAACTTCACAAGTCAATCCTTTCTCAGTACTTTGACTCTTTTTTATGTCCGTTAAGTGTTTATGAGGGTCAAAAACTGTCAAAACGTATTCACATATTTATTTTTGAATCATATGTGTTTTCTAGAGATACACTGCATATTTGCAAACATAAGCATCCTTAAACATACGTTCATGTTTATATAAATACATGTATGCAATCTATCATTATTTAAAGTATCAGAAATGATTTTATTGGGTCATATATTTTATAAAAGTACATTTTGACAGTATTACCGAATCATTCTCCAATATACATACAATCTTAATTTATATGCTGATCAGTAGTGTATGAGTCCCGTTTCGTCATATCCTAACCCAAACTTGATATTATAAAACTTTTATATACAGTCTTTAAAACTGAAAGTGTGACAAGTGATGAACTCATTGTTGTCTTACTTTGTACCTCTCTGAATGAGAATAAACATCTTTGTACCCATCAAAAAAAAAAAAAAAAAGAATGTCTAATATCAGAATTTGAAGAGGGCCAGATATGGGGGGGGCGGGTTCCTTCCAAATCAAAGCCAATAGCACCAGCTTTTTAATTTTTTTAATACAGGGAATCATCTTGAAGTGGGAGAGTGAGGTGGAAGACTGAATCTTGCGGACAAAGGAGAGTGAGTAAGACGATAGTTTTATTAAGCAAGGATACAGAAAAAAAGTCCTGGGAGTGACAGGGGTCCTGATAGGTTGCCCCCTGAGGGCTTTTAGGGTTGGTCTTTTATTGAGGGCTGGCCAGGGAACTTAAAGCCTTTTAACATCTCTACTGATAGCACCACGGAGTAAGGACTAGTAATAACACCTTTCATGGCTTACTTCCTTTTTTAGGCTCTGGTAATGCTTTGCTGGTCACAAGTCACTGTTAGAACAAGACCCCACCTCTGACACCTCAGGGCAGGGTGGTCTGGTTTGTTCCCTTATCTTTGGTTTCCTTACACCTCTGCATTTTGGGGATTTATGTGAGCCTCATCCCGTAGCCCCTACCTATTTCTCCCTACTTAGCCCTGTCTGTCCCTTACTCAATTTGACACTTTTTTTTGCACAATAAAAAAGGAGTTGGCAATAGAAAAAGCAGAGGGCCTGGATTCAGAAGACTTGCATGTGATGTCTTCGTACTTCCCTTTACTGTCTGTGTGGCCTTGGGTCAGTCATTCCATTTCAGATACCAAATTTAATCTGTAGTAACTGGAAGATTGTAATCAATGAAAGGCACACCATGCTGAGTATTTACAGCCCCTGTTTTCCAAGCGACTCTTGAAAGGTAGGAATTAACATCCCCAGCTCAGAGGTAAGAAGGTTGCTCTCCTCTCCATCTGCCAGGCGCCATGTGATAGCGCTCTGGGGATGGGTAGGTGCCGGCCAGTGATGAGTCACATTCGGGGAGCGGTACTAGGGTGTGCACCCCTGAAGTCACGGGGCTTCCAGAGAGATCCGGATGAGTTTTCCTTCATGTTACCATATGACAAATACTTATAAACAAAAGTTTAAGTAAACAGATCCTCTGGAGCAAAATGCAAATTTTACATTTACAAGATAAAAGAAGATCTTCAGAGAAACAGCCAAGCCTTTATTTTCTTACACAGTGTGTAAAATGTATCAAAACACGATTGTTATTATGTACAAGGCTTATATAAGGTGGAATTCTTACGAGTGGGAAACGTGCTAACCTGACTGTTTATGTATTGTAGAGACTCAGCCAAAGTCAGCTCCCCTTCCTCCTTTCATCCACAGGATAGGGGCACTCGGGTGACTTTATCACTCCAAGCATTCCAGTCGGATTTGTTAATTTGAGAAAATAGTTCTGATAATAGTTTGAGTTTTCACTTACGAACGCTACACGTGGAGGTAGTTTTTCCAGTTGTCGCCAGGCTGCAGGAAAAACATCAGGAAAAACCACTGTCACTGGAGCCTGTCCACTGACCACTGACAGGGGCACTTGGGCCCCCTGCACACGCCCTCGGTTATTCTCAGCTCATGAACATTCTTGTTCTTTGGCTTATGTCTTCCACTCCATAGACTTGGTCTGGCAGCCTCAACTACTAGTGAGGCCAGACATCTTCTTTTTAATCAGACATGTGAATAAATGCTTATTCATATCTTTTGCTCACTTTTCAGACAGACCGGTTATCTTTTTCCTTATTAATGGGTGGTTCTTCATATGTTCTGAATTCAAAACTTCTATTAGTTCTACACATTGCAGACATTTTATTCATTTGGGGCTTGTATTTTTACTTTGGTGTGTGTGTTTCTTCCCACAAAAAGATTCAGAACTTTCATGCAGTTACATGTGACCAAATTTTTCTCTCTGGCTTGTCCTTTTGTACCTCACTTGAGAAGCCCTCCCCCACCTCAGTGAGAGACTCTGCTGTGAGTTCCTCGGCAGCACGCTCTTCCTATTTAGGTATTTGATATATGTATTTTTGTATGATGTGAGATAAGCCTTCCATATCATCTATCCCCACAGATTGCCATTTGTCCCAACACTTAGAGCTGCCTGTTCTTTCCTTGTGATAGGTAATGCCACTTCGTTATAGACCATGTTCATGGACATGTGATCCTGTTCTCACCTTCTCTATTTATTAGTTGATTTTTCTCTGTGCCACTATCAGATTGCTTTAATTCTCATGTATTCATAGTAAGTGTTGATATCTAGTAGGGATGGTCCTTCCTAACGAATCTCTTAAACTTGGAGTATTTTTGTTTTTACTTTTTTATGGAGGTCTTAGGCTCATCTTGAAGAGCACTCCAGAAAGCCCTTTGAGGCTCTGTGTGGAGTTTATAGGTTAATTTGACAAGTGGCCATTTTCACTGTATTGAATCTTTATTGATTAAAAATATCATAGATATTCTTATTTATTTAGATCTTCTTATAAATCTTTCAATAAAGTTTTAAAATTTTCTCTTTAAAGTACTTACGGATCTTTTGTGGGCCGCTCTTAGGTAAGTCGTAGTTTATTTGTTACTGGAAATTGCACTTTTTTATTCAAGATTTTTTTTTCTATTGGAGTCTTCCTGAAATAAAAAAAAATGCAATTTTTGTATGTTCGTCTTAGTTTCTAAAAACATTGCTGAGTTGTAATTTTTAATATTTTATATTTTGGATATCCCACATAGATAGTAAAATTATGACAAGGCGATATTGGCAACAGGACAGAAAAATCAGTGGCACAAAATAAAGACTCCAGAAATGGACCAACTGATACACGGACAACTGATTTTCAGCAAAGGTGCAAAAACGAGTGAGTGGAATCTGTTTTAGAAATACCTGTAGAAGGTGTGCTATTCTCTGAGAATTGCAGAGGCATTGGGTGACCTCTGGAGACTCCCTTTCTTGGACGTGGACTCAGGGCACCATGCGTTCTTCAAGTACCATTTATGCAAGTATGTAGTGTTCTCAACCTTCGCCACAGGCCCGAGGTAGCGTAACGAGATGATAGCACCGAACACTGCAGCCTGGGATGTAAACCCATTTCCCCTCCACATGCCCTGCCCACCCCCTTCTTAGTCCCCAGCCTGCTGTAGTCTGGCCTCTTCTGGCCACAGATCTTTCCCTTCTGACTCAGGGGTTCCTTCTTCTATCTCCTGCCACTGATGACAGTACCAATTTCCCACAAGAGACTGCTTTTTTTTTTTTTTAAGATTTTATTTATTTAGTTAAGATAGTGCAAGAATGAGGGAGCACAAGGAGGGGAGGGACAGAGGGAGAGGGAGAAGCAGACTCCCCGCCGAGCAGGAGCCCGGCATGGGGTTCGATCCCAGGACCCTGGGATCCTGACCTGAGCCAAAGGCAGACGCTTCACTGACTGAACCACCCAGGCGCCCCAAGACTGTCTTTTTATATTATTTGGAAAATCACAAATGTCTCCATCTGAAGTACCTACAGTTGCTTTATGTTCCTGATTTTGTTCCCTAAGAGCAACGGATACATCTGGCTTTACATCTGGATGACGACCAGAGCCAGCAAAGGAGCCTCTCACCCAAGGGCCTCTCCCAGTGAGAGTGTCCAAATGCAGCAATTCTAGGATTCTACATACAACTTCCATAGCAAAATTTATAACAGCTTTTATATAAAATATTTGTGTGTGTGCAACATGAATAGCACGGCTTCCACACATGATCCTCCAGTGAGTGAACAGTAAATGTAGGTAATGATGTAAGCACATGGGGCTAGATGCTGTGGCACCAGAGACACTTGGCAGAAATCTCTGTGTTCTAGATTTTATTTTTCTTGGCCGTTTGAGGTTAGAAGTGCAGCTCTTGAAGTTGGCCCCAAGAGGGCAGTAACTACACGTAATTGCTCCCAGAAGTGAGCGCGCAGGGCTCTTCTGATTCTGAGCGAGGAATCTAGAAGTTTGGGCGGACATAGGTTGACAACATTTAGAAATGTCTTCCAGTTTTTCTCTTAAATCAAGAAGTCATTCTTCTCTCTGTCTGGGATAGCACCCAATTTCCCCTTCTGCAGCCTTTCTCAATTTTGCTGTGATAATAATGATCCTGGGATTTTATAACCCCAACTAGGTAAAAGTGATTCAATTTGGGACCAGGTAGGAAGGAAGAATGACTGGTAGCTCTGTAGCCCATAGAAGAAGTCAGCTAAGTTCCTATTTTGTAACTCTAAAATTCCTTCCTAGGTCATTCTTAGGCCAGCTTTGGATGGGAACATTTATCCCTGCTGCCCTGAACTATTCTGGTAGGAAAGCAGGTTTTGTTCTGTTTCCTGTCGGTTTCACTTTTTCTCTGTGGAGTGTTCTCTCTGTGTAGAGATGTGATCATTTTCCTTTGTGGAATGTTCTCTCTGCATGTTCACACTCAGAGTGCTGTGTACTGTTCTGCCCCATGACCTCACCTCATGGAAGGTAGAGGAGACCGGGACAAACCATGAGTGGAGACAGAGTCAATAATCAATAGATGGGACAGACTGCTACAGGCAGAGAGATGAAGAACAGGAGGATGTAGAGCTCACAGGAGATGTGATCAGGGTCTTGAAAGCTCTGTAAGATTAGAGCAGAAGGTTGAAAATTATAAATGATATAATACATAGAAATGTACACCTGATTGTTAAGGAAAGTGAGATCCTTGGTACCACCAAGGCTTCCTTGGTACCACTGTGTGTGAGATACAATGGCTGCCGTGCTGGGGGACACAATGTGGTGTCTCCATCTCTCTGGAGTCTGTGTCTCTCCCATGCTATCTCTCTGGAGTCTGTGTCTCTCTGGAGTCTGTGTCTCTCCCATGCTATCAACACGGAAGGGAGACTTGATCTGCATACCTCCTGAGACACCTGTTTCATGGAACTAACTTACCTGTGGAGGGCTAGTTTCTCTTCTTCGGAGGGCAGAGACTTCTCCATATTCCCCTGATAGAGAGCCGGCCACTCTCTACAGTGAGAGGTAGTGACAGAGAACCCACTGCCTCTTAAGACAGCTCATTGTTCTTAAACAGCTCTAATGATTAAATCATTCTTCTTTCTAGTAAACTCAAAGTTTAAAGTCATAGATTATCTTGTTATTTTTAGCCCAGAACTAGTCATTTCTATCAGAAACAACATCCAATAGCTTTTTACCCCTTCTTCTGCCCAAGAGTATCTCAAATAATTGACCATGACTGGAATTTGGCTTTTCATGATAAAATATAACTTGGCCATCGGCCCGGGGCACCAAGCCAGATTATACAGCTGCATTATGGTGGTCTCAGTGAGGAGCCTGCATGTCATCCACCCATCCATCCATGTGTCCTTTCAGTAAATATACACTGAGCTCCTAATAGGCAACAGGAACTCTTTTAGGTTCTGGTGATAAAACAGGGAGTTGAAAACAAATCCAAGTTCTGGAGAGCTTGCACTCTAATGAGGGAAGTAGATATTATTGATTGATCAATAATCCTTGATCAATCAATAATCAATAGATTATTGATTAATGAAGATTAATGAATTAATAAGCTGAGATACAGGCTCTGAACAAAGGAGTTAGTCCTTCGAGAGCAGGTGTCAAGGGAACCTAACAAAAGCCAGGAGTGAGAGATGGAGGTGTCAGATGAGGCTTCTCGCAACAGGTGAGCCTTGAGCTCAGCTCTGAGAAAGGGATAGGAGTGGACAGTGCCTTCAGTCGGAGGGAACACGGTGTGACAAAGCCTTGTGCAGACATCATATTGGCTTACTTAAGGCCTTGAGAGAAAACCAGTGTGGCTGGAGCACAGAGAATGACGAGATGCCCTTTGAGAGATACCCAAGGTCTGGCTGGGTGGAGCATGATTAGAATTCTCTTTGTTTGAAGAGAAATCAGAAGTGCTCAAAAGGATTTAAGCAGGGGAATGATACCAGATTTGCATTTTGAAGCGATCCTTCTGGATATTGTTGGGGCAAAATGTGATAGGCCAGTTTGACTGTGGGAAGAACAACTATAAGTCAGGAAAAGTAAGTAGTAGCTTTGCTTAGGTCGTAAAATGGAAATGGAGGAAAATACACTGAATTGAAAGAGATTTGGTAGAAGGCTTAGGATTTGTGACAGATTGGGAGTGGAAGGCTAATGAACAGTACTGTCAGGGAAGATGCTTTGGTTTCATTCAAACAATTCAGTTTGCCAGGGTGAAATGTACCCATGCTACAGTGGTTACAGACAGTCAATTCTCCTTTGTGAAAGTTTTCATAAGAGGTAAAAGATAAATTCACTCTAAAAAATAATTATAATATCAAATATTATTGGCACAGTCATTTCCTGGAAGTGAATGGTGCCTCATTTGTGTTTGATGCAGATCAGTGTCCCAAAGTGCATTATCAGAAATGCTAGTGAAACCCCAAAGATCAATGAGCTTCAAACTCAGCCCCTTGGAATAATTGTGAACAGGCTGTTTGCAGTCCTGAAGGTACGTTTCTATACATGATTTTATACTGCTTACTAAGATTAGCTTATTCTCCACTAGGAGCTTGAAGAGCATTTAGAAATTATTCATTTCAAAGTCTCTTATATAGAATAAAGCCAAAAGTAATAACCTCTCCCCCAAAACTAAAGAGCTGCAGAGTGAATACGCTCAAACCAAAATACATTAAAAGTGTTTTATTCTCAAAAAGCTGTCACAATCCTGTTTCAACTTCCTTTCATCCTTGTAGCTTCTGAAAGAGGGATTACTTCATACACAAACAGCATTTGCCCTCTGGGTGATTTTTGCACTTTATACATAGGAACTGTATTTTAGGTTACTATTTCTGTGAATATACAATCACTGTAGTAGAGTGATAAGCCAGATTAATTGACTGGGAAGACCAATAAGTAGAGCAGGCTAAAGAGTGAGGAGGAGGAGGAGGAGGAGGAGGAGGAGGAGGAGGAGAAAAAGAAGAAGAAGAAGAAGAAGAAGAAGAAGAAGAAGAAGAAGAAGAAGAAGAAGAAGAAGAAGAAGAAGAAGAAGAAGAAGAAGAAGAAGAAGAAGAAGAAGAAGAAGAAGAAGAAAAAGAAGAAAAGAAGAAGAAGAAGAAGAAGAAGGAGGAGGAGGAGGAGGAGGAGGAGGAGGAGGAGGAGAGTTGGTTCGAGGAGAGGTACTAGAAGTGAGGACTGATCACGTATTTGCCTCGGAGCCTCAGAGGGATTGGCTGTGACTACTTCCCTGGACTGGGGTCAGACCTGAAGGACCACAGGGAGGGACCCACTCGCTCTGCCTCCAGGAGCCTTAGATGAGCCCTACCGCTTGGAGTTAGTTGCAGAGGAACCAAAAGGGCAAATCTGTCCTCCTGGAAAATTCAAGCCAAAAATGACCTTGGATAAGATGTCCATATTCTCCATCCCAGTTCTGAGCCTTTAGTATGGCAACCACCCACAAACATGTACTCATTTAGCCCATTGAATTAAACCTAACGTTCTATCGATCTTTCATGTAACTGATCAATACCCTGCTCCATTTTGACTTGTACTTGATTGTGATTATTTCTTGTCATTTGCTGTAAGAGTGGCAAACCTCCCCCTTCTTCCCTTTTAGGTTCTTTGGCTGATCTAATAATTAAATTGACATAAGACAGAAATTTAGGAGAAAAACTTAATTTTGTATGAACTGGGACCCCATAAAAGATGTGAGACTCAGAGATTTTCAGGCAGTCAAGCTTATATGGTATCCCGAGCTAAAGAGAAGGGGGCAGGGGTCTGGGGCTTCAGAGGAGCAAGGCAGTTCACAGGAAGATGAGAAGATCCGATGTTTGGTACACAGATGTTTGCCCTGCCATGCCACTAAGTCTGTCTTACATAAACACTTATCTTGGGTAAAAGCTTTTTTCCTGGTATAGGCCCCCATCTAAATATTTTTTATACAGTTAAAGGAGAGGCAAAAAACTTCCTGAGTCTTGTGGGTCTTAATTGCCTTCAGCTGAAAACAATCTGCATGCCAAATGGCACATTTTAGGGTAAATATTTGTTTCCCTCATTCCTAACTCTTACTTAGACTCTTTACTAGGTTTTGCATCATTTGCTCATGTCTCTCCTGGATTGGTTGTTTTAAGTGACTGTCCTCCAACTCTGGGATCTTCTTTCCACTGCCTGCTCTGGCTACTGGCCCTGGAAAAAACCCATATTTTCCATCTGCCGGTTATTGGCTCAGACCATCCTGGCCTCCCAAAGGAGGGGAGCTTTGGACTGGAAAGACGGACACAGGAGGCAATTGTCCTACGTAAGACAGTTATGTCTAACGGAATTTGCTAACATGTATTACTTATGTACCTGCCTCTTTCAAATCTGAATTTGTTTTCTTCTACAGACTTACAATAGTTCAACTTACCATTTTTAGACTTTGCAATGGTGCAAAAGTGATATGCATTCAGTAGAAACTGTACCTCGAGTTTTGAATTTGGATCTTTTCCTGGGTTAGTGATGTGTGGACGGTACCCTCTCAGGATGCTGGGCAGCAGCCATGGCTCCCAGGCAGCCACGTGATCACCAGGGTCAACAATTGACACACAACCATTCTGCCCCATATAACCATTCCATTTTTCACTTTCAGTATGGGATTCAATAAGTTACATGAGATATGCAACACTTTACTATCAAATAGGCTTTATGTTTGATGATTTTGCCCAACTGTAGGTTCATGTATAAGTGTTCTGAGCACGATTAAGGTAAGTGTGGCTAAACTGTGACGTTCAGTAAGTTAGATGTATTAAACCATTTTCAACTTATGATATTTTCAACTTATGATGGGTTTATCGGGATATAACCCCATCATAAGTGGAGAAAGATCTGTATTTCCTTCTGGAGGCTGTTGCTGGCACTTCTAGTATCTGACTGATTTTTTAATTAGACTATCAAAGGTTGGGTGTTGATTTTTTCTGCAGAAAACAGAAGAGTCATATATTATTTGACCTAAATGACAACACAGGGAGCATGGAGGCATTGGTGCTTGGAAAACAGAACAAAGTCAATGTGAGGAAAGGGATACACTTTGACTTACATTCTTCAGGCTGTCAAAAACTGGAGAAAAAGTATAGTTGAAATCTGGGGCTCACAGTTTCATTAAGGTGGGAATTGCATGGAGGAAAGTCTCTCCTCCAAGGGGATGATATTTTGTATTTACTTTCAGAAAGCTAGACAGGTGCTCTAGAACAAGATATGGTGTGAAATTCCATGATATTTAGTACACCTGCATCTCATGGAACTTAGGAACCTCCCTTTTCTGAAACACGTATCCTACCCACACAGTCAAGAGGACATGGGGGGTTTCACAAGGCAGAGGACATACATGAAGGTGCCCACACAGTCCCACAGAGCTCACTGGTGACACTGTAGGTCTAGTGCAGACAGTGTGCCCAAAGTTGGGCAAACTATTCTGAGAGATGTATATAAAAGTAGGCACAGTCCCCGACATCTTGAGGACTCATTTCTCAGAGTCAGTCCAGACATCCCTGCCCTTACCATACTCCAGGGCAACTGAGTCAGGATAAGCCGCCTCCCTCCCCCTGTCCTTTGTCTGTCCTTCACACTGGTGCATGCTGCTGCCACCACTTGGCCCTCTTCCCCATGCCCCAACATTGTTTCCTCTGGCTCTTGTCTCTGTAAGAGTGGGAGTGATAGGAGATAGGAGACAGTGCCATGCTCTTGTTAAGCAGGACTGTATATCTCAGCCCAGACATAACCTTAAGGAGACAGACTCAAGAGTGAAAGAATGTACTAGAAGGAAGGGAAGGAGATAATTTTATGAGAAGAAAAGAAAGGTACACTTTACGAGGATGGAGTCACTGAAAGCAGAGGAGGGGTAACTGATCAACTACTTCTCAGACTATATGTATTTTTTCTCCATGCAGGTTATTAAGCCCAAAAATTGAAATGAATGGATCAATTCAGATCAACTGGTCTAAACAGCATTTAATTGAAGAATACCTGATATACTCTCTTCAACCAGACTGAGCTGCCCGAGAACAGCAACGGGCAGGGTTCCCCCCGCACAGATTAGCCAGGAGGGGGTCACTATTGGATGAACAACTCCAAAATCACGACATATTGTCACAGTAAAGGTTTATTTCTCATTCACGGCAGCCCTCTGTCAGGTTTAGTTTGGGGTAAGGATAGGGCTCTGCTCTATGTGGACATTTAGGGAGATTGTCATTGTTCAATAAACACCCACTGAATGAATAAAATTGAAGCAAAATTCTGCCATCTGGCATGGCATGGATGAAGACTTATTAAAACAGAGGGAAGAAAAAGTTGTTCTACTCCTGCAAAAAGGGTAGAAATAGGTTCTGGGAGCAGAATATAAAGGGTTCTCTTACATCTGAGGGAGGGACAAGATAGGGGTAAAAATCTCACCCATAAGACTTAGGATACAATGCCTTCCAAAGGCGGATGCTGAGCGAGGAACTCCCCCATCACTCCACAACCTGCTGCTGACTGCCAGGCTAAACAAGCACCAAATAACAAGTCAGTTGCTAGGGGATGATCAAGAGCATGTAAAAGATATATCTTCTTAGGTTCAGGTGTGAAGGGAAGACCTAAAGCTAATGGTGTAGCACTAGAAGAAGTTTAAACATGTGGTGCCCCGAGAGCGAGTAGCACCAGTAAATCTCAAAGCCAGCTCTGCTCCTGACCAGATTAATTCAATTACTATGGTAAAGTCATAGCAAAAGATAATCTGTGCTCACTTCCAGGTAGAAATACTGTCTACCTCAGTTTCTACCATCATGGATAGCTTTTGATAAAATTTGTGAGGCATACAAGGAAGTAGAAGAAAAAAGATATGTCAAGGGACAAATCAATCTTGGGGTGCTTGGGTGTCTCTGTTGGTTAAGCCTCTGATTTCAGCTGAGGTCATGATCTCAGGGTCCTGGGATTGGGCCCCGTGTCAGGCTCCCTGCTCAGTGGGGAATCTGCTTCTCCCTCTCCTCTGCCCTTCCACCTGCTCATGCTCTCTCTCTCTTTGTCCCTCTCTCTCTGTCCCATATAAGTAAATAAAATCTTAAAAAAAAAAAAAGGAGGATACAAATCAACCAAAACAAAGTCAGATAGGATTCAGATGTTGAAATGATCAGTTAGGGTATTTAAAATAGATGGAAAACATGCATCATTAGATGGACAATTTCAGTAGAAAAAGGGAAACTAAGAAAAAGGATGAATTGGAAATACTAGAAATGAAAAACACAGTTATACGGATGAGGAAAGTCTACGACAGAATCATCAGTAGACTTGACACAGCACAGGAAAGAGTCAAGATCCTAGGGATGGATAAAAACAAATACTCACATGGAAACATTAAAAAGAAAAAAATGAAAAGAATGAAAAGATTAGAGTATCTAAGAGATGTGGGACAATAGCAAGCAGTTTAAAATACCGGCAATTAGAATCCCATAAAGAGAACAGATATTGAGACCTAAGGAATATGTGAAAAGAGATGAAGGCAAAGAATTAAAAAAAAAACTAATTACAGACAAATCACCACAGATCCAAGAATCTCAAGAACACCAGGCAGAATAAATAATGAAATGTTAGTAATGAACCACAGACACTTAGGTATACCATATTCAAACTGCTAAAAGACGAAGCAAAATTCCTGAAGGCAGCATGGGCAAGGCGGAGACACATAGACACAGACAGAAGAATGACAGCAGATTTCTTGTCAGAAACTATGGAAGCCAGAAGACCGTGTACTGACATCTTTAATGTTCTGAAAGATAAAGACAACTGTCAAAGCAGAATTCTAAACTAGTAAAAATATTCAAACATGGAGGAGAAATAGACATTTTCAGAACCACAAAATTGAGGTAATTTACTCAGAGTGGGACTGAATTAAAGAAAATGTTAAGAAATGTTAGGCAAAGGAATTCATTTATTATTATTTTAAATATTTATTTATGAGAGAGAGAAAGAGAGCATGAGTGAGAGAGTGAGAGAGAGCATGAGCAGGGGGGAGGGGTAGAGGGAGAAACAGACTCCCGGCTGAGCAGGGAGCCTGATGCAGGACTCAATCCCAGGACCCTGGGATCATGACCTGAGCCAAAGGCAGATGCTTAACCAACTGAGCCACCCAGGCGCCCCAGGAATTTATTTATTAAAAGATTTATTTCTTTATTTGAGAGAGAGGGATTGTGCGGGGGGGGGAGATAGAGGGAGAGGGAGAGAGAGTTTCAAGCAGATTCAGTGCTAAGTGTGGAGCCCATCCTGGGGCTCAATCCCACAACCCCGAGATCATGACCTGAGCTGAAACCAAGAGTCGGACACTCAACCAACTGCACCATCCAGGAGCCCCAGGCAAAGGAATTTAAAGCCCTATGGAAATTTAAATCTATACAAAGAAAAGTACACTGAAGGTATTATAAAATTTGTTTTTCTTATTTTTAAGTACTCTACCAGATAACGGATATTCAAAAAGCGGGGTTGGCAAAATGTTCTGTAAAGGGCCAAACATTTACTTTAAAATACACATTCCCCACAGTCTCTGTTACAGTTGCTGACCTCTGTACTGGCTACAGCAGTATTCTTGGACAATTCATGAATGAATGAGCATGCTTATGTTCCAGTAAAACTGTATTATGGATGCTGAAATTGGAATTTTTTATAATTTTCATGTGTAATACAATATTCTTTTGATTTTTTTCCACCCAAACATCAAAAACAGGTAAAGACCTGTTTACTTGTGGGCTGTACAAAAACAGGTTAGCATCTTGACAAAAACAGTCAACAGGCTGGACGAAGCCTATGGGCCATCGTTTGCCAATTCCTAGTCTGAAGCAAAAATATTAGCAAAGTATTATGTGTTTGTAGAATAAATAAAAGTAAAATATCTGGCTGGGATGCCCGGGTGGCTCAGTTGTTAAGCATCTGCCTTTAGCTCATGATCCCGGGGTCCTGGGATTGAGCCCTGCATCAGGCTCTCTGCTGGGCGGGAAGCCTGCTTCTCCCTCTCCCACTCCCCCTGCTTTGTTCCCTCTCTCACTGTGTCTCTCTCCGTCAAATAAATAAATAAAATCTTTAAAAAAAGTAAAATATTTGGCATCAATAGCACAAAATAGGAGAGGGAGGAATTAAGAATATGCTACTGGAAGATCCTTACACAACATGCTAAGTAGCCTGATGATATTTGAGGATACTTTCTGCTTGAAGACATGTGTTGTAAGCTCTAAGGCATGGACTAAAAAATATTTTTAAAAGAGACATATATAGTAAGATAGCTTGTCATATCGGAAAAAGGATTGGCATTCAGACCTAATGGAAATAACAGTTCATAAATAGGCCCACTCATATACAATCTGTTGATTTTCTACAAAAGTACAACCACAATTCGATGGAGAAAGGATCATTTTTGAACAAATAATACCAGAATGGAATATTCATATTTAAAAAAATGAACCTGATCCATACCTTGCTCTCTGCATAAAAATTAACTCAAATGGATCCTTGACTTAAATGCAGAACCTAAAACTATAAAACTAGAAGAAACACAAGAGAAAATCTGTGATGTTGGTTTAGGCAAAGATTTCTTAGATATAACTCCAAAAGCACACAGGATACATTTTTCGATAATTTAACTTTATCAACGTAAAAAAATTCTCTTGGAAAGTTGCCTTTAAGGCATAGAAAAGTATATCATAATTTGAGACAGTATTTGATAGTCACATAGCTGCTAAAGATCCTGTTCCCAGAATTTATAACGAACTCTTAAAACTCCATAAGAACAAACAACTGAATTTTTAAAAAGGAAAAAAAAAAAAAAAGATACACAGGTGGCAAATGAGCACCTAACAAGCTGCTCAAAATAATTGGTCTTTAGGGGAAATGCACATTAAAGCTGCTATGGGCTGAAATTGAAAACGACTGGCCACGCCAAGTACTGATGGGGTCAGGAAGGAACCGGAACCGTAGGAGCGTCAAATGACACAACCACTTAGCAAAAGCATTCTGCAGGCTTTTTAAAAAGTTAACGCATACATGCAAGGCTGAGCCCATGGAGGATGCAGAGCCAATGAAATGTTCACACACTGCATTTGGGAATGAACAATGTTACAGTCACTTTAGAAAGCAGTTTGGAAATTTCTTGTCAATTTAAGCATATGCTTGCATGAACCAGCATCTTGATCCAAGGTTTTCCATGTGAAATGATAACCTGTGTCCACACAAACATCTGTATGTGAATATTTCTAGAAGTTTGTTGTGTAATTAGGCAAAAATGTACGCCACTCAATTGTTCCTCACCTGGGGAATGGATAAACAAACTTTGGTAGATCCACACAACTGAATTCCATACAACAAAAAAAGAATAAACTACAGATACACACAACTACATGGATGAATCATAAATGTATCATACTAAGTGAAAGAAGCCTGACTCGGAATTCTATACAAATTTTTATTTTATTTTATTTTTTTAGAGAGAGAGAGTGCTCACAAGCGAAGGCTGGGGCAGAGAGAGAGAGAGAGTGAGGGACTCTCAAGCAGGCTTCACGACCAGAGGGGAGCCTGTGGCCAGGCTTGATCTCAGGATGCTGAGATCATGACCTGAGCCGAAATCAAGAGTTGGACACTTAACCAACGGTGCCACTCAGGTGCCCCATATATACATTTTTAATTCCACTTTGTGAAATTCTGGAACAGGCAAAAGTATAAAATAAACAAGTCATGGAGATGAAAAGTACAGCATAGGGAATATAGTCGATAATATTATAATCATGTATGGTAACAGAGGTGGACCACACTTATGGTGGGTATTGAATACTGTACAGAATTGCTGAATCAATATGTTGTACACCTAAAACTAATATAATATTATACATCGATTATACTTTAATGGTAGATTTAACTTAAAAAAAAAAAAGAAACTATATCAGTGGTTGTCAGGAGCCTGGAATCAGGGGAAGAGTAAATAATAAAGTAGCATGAAGGAACTTTTGGCTACAGTTGAACTGTTCTAGATCTTGATTTTGTGGTGGTTAAACTGCATGCACTTGTAAAAACTCAAAGAACTTTGGGTGCATGGTGGCTCTTGATTTTGGCTCAGGTCATGATCTCAGGGTCATGAGATTGAGCCCAGTGTCAGGCTCCTCATGCAGCGAGGAGTCTGCTTGAGATTTTTTCTCTTTGGGGCGCCTGGGTGGCTCAGTCGTTAAGCGTCTGCCTTCAGCTCAGGTCATGATCCCAGGGTCCTGGGATCGAGCCCCACCATCGGGCTCCCTGCTCCGCGGGAGGCCTGCTTCTCCCTCTCCCACTCCCCCTGCTTGTGTTCCCTCTCTTGCTGTCTCTCTCTCTGTCAAATAAATAAATAAATAAAATCTTAAAAAAAACCCAACATATTCTTTCTCTTTCTCCCTGTCCCTTTACCCCGCCCCTTGCTCATGCACACTCTATAAATAAATAAATAAAATCTTTAAAAAGAACCTCAAAGAACTTTGCACTAATAACGATGAATTTTACTGTATGCATATTATACCTTAATTTAAAAAATGGAAAATATTTACCACATAGGAAGATAAAATTGTGTATATTTTTAATACTCTTTTGATTGTGTTTTGATCTCTCTAGAATAAGCACCCATTGTTTTTATAATAAATAAGATGAAACTATTTTTTAAAGACTCACAAAAACTGGATCAAGGATTTTGTTATTATTATTATTATTTTAATGATCTCTATGCCCAACTTGGGGCTTAAACTCATAGCCCCAAGATCAAGAATTCACATGACTGAGCCAGCCAGGTGCCCCCAGATCAAGGATTTTAAAACAATGAGTATTTCTTATCTGTTAGATTTAATAATATGCAGTTTATGAATGTGATGATGATATAATTAAGAACAGTGTTCTCAGAACTATTAATTAGCACATCAATTTGGCAATATCATTAACATATATATTCATATTCCTTGATCCAAAAACCCCACTTATACGTATTTAACCTAGAAATATGTTGGCTTATGGGCATTACATAAATATTGCTTTAAATAAAGAATAATCCAAAATAATTGAAGTAAACAATGAGTTAAAACAGTCATGATAAATTTGTTATTGAATATGACTACAGTTTATGACTATGTTCTGACACATAAAGATTCATAACACATACGTTAAATAAGAAATGCAAGTTACAAACAGCAGTGTAATAGCTTTCTTTATTAAATATTACAGGCTAGCTAATTGTTAAGTGCTTTATATAGATGCCTTGTTTAATGGCCACCACAGATAATAACTATTATGTCTTCACCATTATTAGCCCTATTTTTACAAATGAAGAAAACGAGGCATTCAGTTTGGATGTACATCTTCTAATCAGAGCTGTACGGTGATACTTTGAGATAGTTGGAGATATTTCTCTGCCTCTTGCACACCTTAAGACCACTTGGTACAACTCTAGCAATGAGGAGTTTGTGATGGTAGATAGCATCTCTGAGTTGTGAATTTCTCTTGGATCCCACACTTCAAATCTAGGGGAACTTCTAGCTTCTCACCTACTTCATGCTGGGGTAGAGGAGAAACTCCAAAGGGTGCAAAGTGCAAAAATAAAAGATAGAGCAGGTCCATGGCGTTAGAGGATGAAGCTGTTTAGGTGAACACAAAACCAAAGACCCCAATTCTTTTGGGTGGAGGGTCATATCCTGTTTGTCTCCTTTAGAGACACGGTATGCTTGGAAGCAATAAAGTTCCAGAGGGAATCCGCATAACGGTAAGGAAAGTCAAGACACGGATTGGACAGGTCACTGGAAGAGCTCATTCTTTACCTCTTAATCACCATTATCTGCATCCTATAGAATAGTCAATGACGGAAAGTTTGTATAAAGTAATACGAATCTGAAGTAATCAGAGTAAGAACATAAAGACTATGAGTATGTAGCTCAGAACACAAATCATTTCTGTGTGAAAGCTTCTTAATCCTAAGGGTCCATAAATCAAGTCCGATCTGGAGGAAGTTTTAGCAGTCGGTGACATCTTCTCAGCATCAAATCCGTTCCCTAACTAGTTGAGGGATGCTATGATCTTGATGACTTCCCTCAATCTCTAAACTTCACTTTTTTCATTGCAGATGAAGAAACTGGACTCAGTACTTCTATGTCCCCTCACTGTCTGGTTTCCCAAAATGACCAAAATTACCTTGAATGTATAAATACTATGTATATACCATATTTAATTTATATTATATATCTATCCTAATAATATATATTATTAACTAATTTATTAATATATTAATGCATATCACTATTTCTATATGTTATTAAAATGGTATCACTCAAGGAGATAAAAACAGGTATATATTTTGCTCTTGGCATCTAAGCCTCCAGAATACAAGGCACACCATCCGAAAGGAGGCAGTACAAGCGAGAGCAACTCATTCTTTTTCCACGGACCTTGGCCCCAAACCATGAAGGCAGATCTGTAATGCCGCTTTTCCTTAGATTAGTTGCACATAAACAGCCTTGGACCTTCCCAGAGGGAGACATCCCATTCCGTCCTTCACAGCTTCCACCTCATGCTCCTTCCCTCCCTCTCACACACCTACCCCAAACCAGGACCACGGCCTGATTCTCAACCGAGGACTGGGATTGAATCTGAGTATCTTTAGGAGAAAGTGATTTCACCTTCCTGTTCCTTGCTTTTCTCATATGAGGAGAAGAAAGAGGAGAAAACTATCAACCGTCTATGGCTAGGCTGGAGACTAAATGATACAAAATAATTGCAAAACACCAGGTAGCAAATAAGGGATCAAGAAATAGACTGTAAATGTCAGTTTTGGGATACCCACTTTCTGCCATTGTACTCTATAGGAAATTAATGATCCTTCAGTGCTTGCCTGATGCAGATCCTTGCCTGGGGCAACTTCCTGATGGAATCCACCTTTGTGCAGCATGAGAACCAGGAAATACGGTTGCACAGCTACTGAGCTGTTGGTGCTTGACTAAAGGAATGGAGCCAGTTATCCCACGTCACACAGGGCTAGAATCACGTGAAACAGAGAAGTGCCTTCATGCAAACTACTAGAAGGTGCCTCATTTGACAGACCAATGAGCCATTATGCCCCCTCAGGGACACTAATTCTGAATAGATTGTTTTGAGCTAAAGCAATTCTTCCCTAGGACACAGGGCTTGGCAACTGAAGCACAGAGGGTTTCTGTGCTAACATGTGCCCTCAGCTGGCTTTCTCTGAGCAGGGCACAGCCCATTCAACATGCCTGTTCTTGACCCCAGCCTTACCTTGTCAAGATCACACCCAAAGTATAAATGTAAATACTGCTTGGGACCTGGGTGCCCCACCCTGATCTGCAGGCCACAGACAATTTGCTTTTAAGCAACGTACCAATGAGTTAGACTCCTATTATAGCACTCTTTTAGAAAAAAAAAGTTTATTATTTTTTCCAAATTATAAAAATTATACATGCAAAATATGGCCATAGGATGGCACAGAAAAGTATAAAAAAGAAAATAAAAAGTACCCATTAGCACTCTATTCCTTAGCAGCAATAGCTGGTACATCTATCACTGAATTTCTCTCATATATATATGTATTTTTTCTATAATTAGATTTTACCTCCACAGACATCATTGTTAATGGCATCCAGGTTTTTAGAAGGGTATTATAGTGAGGTTTCCGTATGTGAATCAGGATTGAGTGGTTGTTTCTTGTTTTTCCTAGACTTGATGACCTTGAAGAAGAAAGAGATGAAGACAGAGCAGTTGAGATGCAGCTGATTCTATCTTGCTCCCTGCACTGACTCTTTCTCCCAGCCACTGACTACATCCCCTTCTCTCTTCTTCCTGTAAAGCTCTCACTCTCACCTCTCCCCTTCAGGGAATTCCTGTCCTTTGATTCACCCCCCAACCTTGATTGAGATCCTGAAATGAGGGAGTCACTCACACACAGCATGAGTACATGTGAACAGGGCAGGAGAGAGGAAGGAGCAAGTGTACTCAATGCCAAGAGCTGAGGGGGAAGGTTCTCACTGGGAAGACAGGTGGGAGGAGAGTGTGAGGCTGTGAGGGAAAGGCTGGAAAGTTTGAGGGCCTCAGAACTGGAGAGACCTAAGAGTGAGGAACTGCTGTGTGTCTGAATGCATCAACCTTTGTACTGATCTGTTTCACTCTGGTATTAGCCTTTGATGGTCTTCCCACAATCCCTCATGGATGTGTGTGACAAAGAGCATGGACTTAGTCCTTTAGTATCAACCCCACCTGTCTGTGTAGACCAGTCTGTATATCTCACTAAAGGCAGGTCACTTTGTGCTTTGAGATATTCAGGGCCACTGTTGATCATTTAGGTCTGGTGTGAGCTCTCTTTAACATCCTCTGGGATAGATGACATTTCCCCTATATTTTAGATGAAGAATCTGAGGTTCCTGGTATTTAAGTTCACTAGTCAGTTAGGAAATCACAGAGCCAGGATTTGAAGCAAATCTGCCTTAATGAAGCCCAAATTTACTAAATAATCTCCCTTCTTTGATACATTCAACCAACTCTACAATACTTAGCTAATTTTATATACTTTGAAGGCCTCTCTGGGGTTTCTCTCTTCAACATGATTAAAAATCTCTTTCTTTAAAAAAAGAAAGAATAATGGAAAAGACAGTCAGTCTAGTTTTAAATCTTCTATGTTGGAAAAATGATGGTCCTCAGAAGTTCCCACCTTGATGAAACTGTGAATTACAGATCTCAGCTGTCTCGGATCCGCACTTAGTTCGAAGCAGATGAGTTTGAGTTTATCACCTTCCTCACAGTTGACTTTGGTCAGTCGTCCATACACCAAGACCTCCATCTTCCCTGTATTATCTTGTATTTCATACAAAATGATGTGTTCATTCAACACTTTTTTCTGCAAAAGAAAATCAACACCCTTCTCCTGAGAACTGGATCAGGTTTCCACATCTATGAGAAACACAGGGTGTGGGTATAAACTTTTGTCTCTGACAGGTTAATATGAGCTGGAGGTTCAGAATGAGGGGTAGTGATTAGCTTAAAATATTTTGTTCAGAGAATTCTCCTTATGAGTCTGAGGATTGCCACTAATCATCATGAAGTAGATTATGTCATTTCTGTAATTCTTCTTCATTGTCTATTTATTCATTCCTCCCATTCTGCCTGAATCCTGAATCTAGATCATCTAATCCCATTGTTCTAGGTTCCTTCTCACTCACTACTCACTAATTCTGCATATGCACCTGTGTACACAGCCACTTACACAGAGGGCACAGGAAACAACAGGGGTAGAAGGAAAGACACCTTTAATGGAATATGGAACAAAACTTCCCATAGAAAAGTAAGGTTGGCTCAGTTTAGTATTTCCATGATGAGTTGGGACAGAAATACCTTCACTAATTCTAAGAGTTAACCCAAATTCTGTGTTATGCACAATGAATCATGGAACACTACATCACAAACTAATGATGTAATGTATGGTGATTAACATAACAATAAAAAATTTAAAGAAAGTAAAAAAAAAGAATTAACCCAAATTCTGCATTTTATTGACCATATTAATAAATTGAGTATTTAAAAAAATTTTTTTGGGGGGAGGGCCCATTGGAGAGGGAGAGAGAGAATCTTAAGCAGACTCCACACCCAGCATGGAGCCCAATGTGGGGCTCAATCTCAGAACCCTGAAATCATGACCTGAGCTGAAATCAAGAGTTGGACGCTTAACTGACGGAGCCACCCAGGCGCCCCATAAATTGAGTATTAAACAACATGATTTCTCTAGTCTTTTCAATATCTATATTCCCTATTAGATAATGCCAAAGTCAGTTGCCCAACAATATTTTGATAAGTGAATGTGAAGAGAAGAGCACTTTAGGATTCAGATGATCAGAATCTTAGCTAACTATTGGAAACAGCTGCATTTTAGGGCAGAGTCGTCTTTTTGTTTTTTACTCTGGTTGTTACAACTAGCATCCAAGTTTGGGAGGGTAACTATTCACAGGTAACTTAAGCTGTCACTGAAATGGATGGAACAAAACTCAAACAAAATCATAAGGCTATGTATACTAATAGAAAGTCTGCACTGTACTGGACCAGGATACCTGTAAATGGATCATCATATCTGATAAATGCCAAGGATTCTGGGAAATCTCTTTCTGTAGAATTTGCATGGCATTACCTTGGGAAGCAGAATATGAAGAGTTTTTCTATCCTGTATCCTGAAGTGGGAAGCTTCTACCCAACTACCCTGGTCACTGGGACCTTGAGTTCCTGTGTTTCAGGCGTTAACAAGTCAGACCTTCAAATTCTGCAGTTGCAGAGGAAATAGTACAAAACAATGGTGTTGGGCTTACCTTATGCACCTGATATATCCCACTCACAAATGTTCCTGGCTCCTGTGAGTAAAGATTATTGATTTTAGGAGTCGCATTTGCATTTTGGATCAGTCTGCTTGAGATTTCCATCTTTCGGTCAGCATTGACATCAGACACACATGTGGCATCATACACCTCCAGGAACCCATTGCGACCATAGTAATCTGATATGGTGATGACTTTCTTTGGGATGAACTTCTCCTTCAGGCTGACATGAAAAACCTTCACTTGGAAGAATTGGCTTTCAGTAGCCACAGTGGCATGGAACATCTTTCTCTCTGCTTCCATGAGATCATATGTAAATGGTTCTGTTGCTTTCAGCACCATCACTTCCTTGGGGCCCTTCTGGAAACCCTCTTCTATGGAAGCTTCTCTAGGTACAGTCTTCAATCTTGGTTTCTACTTGGAAGTACACACCAAAAAGAGCCACAGTTAAGAAAGGGAATACACAGTCACTTTCTAGTGAGAGTCACCTAAGCTCAATGTTGAGCCTCCAGAAATACCTGATTGGCTAGATTTGGAAAAAAATGAGCTAGGCAGAAATGGCTGACCTGGTATAATGTAGCCTGTGAAAGACATGGAAAAGAGTTAAACAAGATTTTACTTATTTTCTTCATTGTTTTATGAGTTTGGGAGGAATATTTTTTCTTTAAATGTGATTAATCCAAGATAAACAGTATTTCTCCTAGGA
Organism: Zalophus californianus; assembly: GCF_009762305.2. Lineage (NCBI taxonomy): Eukaryota > Metazoa > Chordata > Mammalia > Carnivora > Otariidae > Zalophus > Zalophus californianus. Next base: position 3,892,307 of record NC_045604.1, on the reverse strand, counting down.
GAGCTCTGTCGAGCATAGAGGAAGTGGGCAATAGCCATGTTGTTGTGAAGGGATTCCTGGTAGAGATGAGGATGAATATATCATCTTAATTTACCAATCAACTCATTTTAGTGAGCAAAGTAAGATATAGGGAAGGAAATAAATCATCCTAACATCACTGACAGTGGGAAAGTCTCCAGTCAGAAACAACTGATTTCATCTGGAATCAATCCCAGTAGATGTCACAATTGAAAGACGGAAACCACTAGCCGTTTTCCAAGAAGTACTGTGCTAAAAAGAGATTAAACAAGCACTGGAGAATCTCATGAACTTCACTAATTTGGAAATGCCCTGGCTCCAGGCTCTTGAAGAGTAGCAGAATGAGCCATCTGAAAATATGCTTCCTTGGCATAGAATTATTTTGAGCTGATTATTTAAAAAAAATAGCAGATACAGGAAAAGCTCTACAAAGAGAATAGAAATTGCCCTTTTGTAAGGAACATGCATTTGTAAGAGTGTCTCTCTCTCCACCAGGAAGAGAAGGACAACTCTAAATCACAAGAAAATCTTATGATGAAAAATGACCTGACTGAAATCTGCATAACAAACACACTTGTTTATCCACTTTTCCTGGTAATCTCCATAAGTGGCCTCCACACCTTCCTTTCTCTTGTCTTTAAGCTGAAGATGATATTTTAGCTGGTGGTTTAGGCCACCTCGAAGTTACTAATTTTTCCCTGGTTTCTCCCAGGTATATATGAAGTATATATATTATAACAAACTTCTGCTTGTTTTTCTCTTATTAATCTGTCTCTTATTATATAGGAGTCTTAGCCAAGAACTTAGAAGGGTAAAGGAGGAGAATAATTTCCCCCTTTACCACACTTCTCTGTTGGAATAATGGCAGGACCCTGAGGAGAAGCACATCAGTGGAGGAGGCAAGTGTCAGGGGAATTTTTCTGATATCCTGTCTCCCCAGTGGCCTGAATCACATTAGAGTTTCAAGAGAGCACTTGGAATTGGAGGGAAGTATTGATATGTAAAAGGAAGTAAAAGAAGTATGAAGGCAAGGACAAAGGTGGGCTCTGGAGGCCTCAGGGTCAAGTACGAGGCTACAAGTTGGCTGTCACAGAGACTAGCAATGCTTCTTGTGATCTGACCTGGAAAACTATTATGAATCTACCCTGAGGCTCATGGAAGCATATCTAATGGACACATGTTCTTCTTTTGCTCATTGCAGGTCTGAGGCATACTGGAAATAACCTAAAGTCAAATAATACAGAATTATTTTTCTAATTTATGGAATAACTGTGTAATTTCTCTTATACATTAATATAAGAATTTAAATCTACATTGGTTGACTTAAATAGCACTTTAAGGCATATTAAGTGACAAAAAACCCCTCAAATTGGATTATAGAAAAATATGTCATGTGACAAAATGATATTATTTGTACATACGCAACAAAGGGTAAAATCAGAAAGACTATTTTCAAAATGTGATGTTTGATGTAAGAGAGATCAGACCGTAAAAATTTACCTATTTTTTTCTGTGTATCTCCATTTCCTAAATTTCCTAAGATAATATTATTTATGTAATAAAAAAATGGGAGAGGAAGAATGGGTGATAATGCTCTGGTTGACTGTATTTCTACACCTTCTTCCACATAAGCGGTCTCTGTTGTGCATTGAGGGAAACACAAAAATAAAATCAAACAAATAAATGACCAATTATATCCCGTGTGGATATAAGGATGATTATCTGTCCACTGGCTCTTAGGTTATTTTAATGCAGAGGGGGATATAATTAGAGTTGGAATTTGAATTTAGGTGGGATATTAAAATATATACCCAGTAAATAAATGAGTGATTTAAATAAAGAAATAATTGTATGCAGTTGGGGATTACTAAGAAGCCCTTCCAGGGTTCCATTGGTCCTTGTCATCATCTAACAAGGAAGGGAAATACTGGAAACAGGCACCTTGTACCTTGGTTAAGGAACTGCTGGATGGGGTTTTTGGCAGCGTCTGCAGAATGCAGGGAGAGCTTGCACTTGGGCATGTGCTGGTTGTTGAAGTTTCTAGAAGCTGGCTCTGTTCCTGGAATACCTGCATCTTTATGGTGTCATCAATTTTGGTGGTTATATCATCTTTTCTCCGTAGAAAAATAGACTTTTGTTCTTTTTTGTGGTTGTTTCCAAAATTAGATGAAATATAATATGCTTTCATTTCATTCTTACTCTGTAAAACAGGACCTTAACTCTACTAATTAGATCCTGTTGCAGGGGGACTAGGAGTGAATATGCAGACATCCTACCCTTACCTTCCTCTCATCTCAACCAGGATTAGACATCTCACTCTGCAAATCTTAAAAGTTCAGATGACTGAAATTTCATTGGTCTGAGGTAGAATATGGTGGCTCTACATTTCCTGCAGAACTGGTCCAAATCAACTGATGAGGTGTAACTCTCAGAGCTATCTTTCTGTTGTAAGGATAGCATGTCTCACACAAGGTTGGCCACATTTATGGGCACCTATTAACTCAGCCTTTCTCATCAAGTACCCCAGGTTCTATCATCTGCTCTTCACCATTTAGAAGATCTAGCCCTCCATCCAGTGGGAGCTCTAATCCTAACCCTGACGGAGACGTTCTCTCAACATGTGATTTCTCATCCACGGATTCTGCTGTCTTTACAGAGTGGGCCAGACAACCTGAAACTTTCAGCATTCTGAGCTGTGTTCAGTATATTCAATATCCCACCCAAACCATGGCCACTGGCTGTACATTTTGTCAGTAAGTTTGGGAAATAGTGCTGTAATCATGGGCCTTTACTGCCTTTCATTGCTTAATGAAAGCTATTAAATATTCACCACATTAGTTAATTAGCCACAGTTTTCAGCACTTCTGACGTTCAGTAATCTAATTTTTAAAGTGCCAATTGTTGAAAGGCATATTACAGAGCTGCCTCTATAGGGCAGCTTCTTGATTATACAACCTCTAGCCACCCTGGGCACCTGGCATATGGAAACAACCCCAAACCTAACACTAACGGCTTAAATGTATAAAAATGAATTGTAGACATTTTAACGTCAGCATATCTACTCTAGATTAGGGATATGCCAACTAAATGTTAAACTTTCGATTTCAAAGTCTGGATTTGAATCCAGTACCAGTAAATGCCCAGTGCACAGAAATGTCTGCGTCATTGTTTTTCCATGGATTTTCAGAAGTTTGTACTCTGCTCCGATAAGCAGTATTTCATGGTTTATGATGACCCTGTTGATGGCAACTCTGTTATAAGTAACCTTCCATTCATGTCAGCCACAAATACTTAGTCATCTTATTGACAGGATCATCTTGAGCTATTACTTTTCAAAATTCAGTGATCAGAAACTGGAATCACAATAATAGGACTTAGATGATGAAAATACAATCTTCATTTGGATAATAGTTTGAATGCATAAGCTGGTCATTTTCTCTAAGAGTATATCCTCAACCTCCCACCTGGTTCATGAGTCATGCCATTCTCTGCTGCTTGCTTCAAGGACACATAAAGCAGAAATCAAAGGTGAGAGTGATCTGTTCATGGCTTTGAATCCAAAAAAGCAAACAAAACACACATCCTAGAGAAAATCCTTGGGAGACCCCGAGATGAGTCAGAGCAAGGCTTTCCTACTCACGTAATGAAGCACAGACTGAATGGTCAGAAACCATTTTGGCAGGGGTCCTGCGCATGTGGCCAGACCCCAGAGGAGGAATGATACCATAGAACATGTAGGTGTAAGAGAGCGAGGGGGCAGAGGAGCCTCCCTGGGGTCCCTGTGCTCCCAGGAAGTTTCAGGGCAGCAGAAGAATTCTGAAGTGAGAAGAAATGACTGTGTCACATACACAGGCAGATGGGGATGTAGAAATTGTCACTTCCAAGCCAGTATGCATGGCAAAAGTAGAGTTATCTTGAGATGGGCACCTATGTCCTTGTCATAGCAAAGAGACAGGGGGACTGAAGTTCCAATGACCAGATGAGGTCACACAGCCATGGCTGCCTGGTCTGGAGGCAAACAGGAAGAGGTTGTTAGCTCCATCCAATAAGTATGTCCTAGAGAGACTGTGGAGGAATTATCAGTTATGGAGACATCAGGAAGAAGAAGGAGACAGAACTTGAGAAACCCTGTCCATTGGGAGTCTGCCCTCAACTCTATGTGTGTGTGTTGGGGGTTGGGTCCAGCCTGGGTCAGGGGGTAGCTTGGATGGGGTAACAAACTATACTAGACGTCAGTGATTAACATGCTGTCTTGCCCATCCCTCAGGTTGCCTGTGTATTCACCACAGAATGGACATTGTACCCCTGAGTGCTGGCAGCCACTAGGGCCATGTCAGGGCAGTACAGGAGGCAGGCTAGGAAAAAGTTGATGCACGTTTGTAGGCACTCACCTGTCTACCCTTGCCCTGTCTTGCCCTATCATCTGAGGTTATTGTGCAGGAAGAAAGCAGAACTTAGGTGCATTCTAATGGTTGCAAAAGTTGGGCAGGAAAAATAAAGGGACCCATGAAAGGGAGCAGTGGGAAGATGGGATGTATTGTGGTCTGAGCATTGGGGAGGACTTGTCAGAGGAAACGAGTCAGGCTGGGGTCCGAAGGGGGTGTCTCTGGGTCAGTGAAAAGATAGGAGCAATGAATTCCAAATCACAGAAATGGAATATGTTTACACAGCTGATGTGAGAGTGAACACTGAATGCTGGACATGAATCCTGAAGAATGGTCAGTAAATCAGGAAGAAATGGATGAATAGAGAACATAGGGGATAAACATCCTCTTTTATTCATCTCTAATTGTCTGGCCACTTCACACCCCTACCCCTGGACCGAGCCAGTAACCCTCTTGAGATTGATTAAGAATTATGTCAAAACGCATACCTTGCAAGTAGCAAAAGCCTTCTAATACAACAAAATCTCAGTATCTGCATTTGATAAACTAATGGGAGGTTTTTGGTGTTTAGAGTATTTACACATTGTAGGGAATTACTGAGAAGCTCTCTCAAGGTCATGAGGAATCCAATAGCATGTTGTGGAGAGGTACAAGTAGTGGGAAGGGGAAGATGGTACCTTGGTTGAGGAACTGCTGGCTGGGGTTGGTGGAGACATCTGAGGAGTCTGAGGGTAGCTCCACGTTGACTGTGTACTGGTTACAGAAGGTCCTGGAAGCTGACTCTGTCCCTCGGTTGGTTGCATCCTCTTAGATTCATCATTTTGTGTGATTTCCATTTTCATTTTCTGAAAGTAGTTTCCCCCCCTGGTTAATGGTTTTCAAGGTCAGATAAACAAGAACATCCGTCTCTCTCTTCCTGTCTCTCCCTCCCTCACATTCCCTCCTTCACTCTCTCTTTCTCTCCTCTCCCCCTAACACACGCCAGGATCTTCACTCTGGAATTACAGCACATATTTAGATACCTCCAACATCTCCCCAGTTCAGACACCAACCAGGATTACAAATGCCACTCTGCAAATTTTAACAACTCAGATAATTCCAATTTCATTGCTCTGTTGTGGAATTCTCTCCTACTTCTGCTGCAGACTGGCCTATGTCTCTTCTCCAGGAGAACACTGGATTTATGGACTGATAGAAAATCCTACCAGGCTCTAAGAAGAGCAGGTCTCAGGAGGATACCGGCTGGGTTTAAGGATGTTTTATTAACCACGTCTTTATCTCCTTGCACCTTGCACAAATAGGCATACTGGTGTCCATCCCCTGTTCTTCGCGTCTAGAAAGCCCCATCTTCAACCACTGGGATGCTTTGTTTATCATCCCAGAGAGATTCCCTCGGACTCATAATTCTAGAGGCAGGATTCTGACCAAGCAACCAAATCCTTCAGAGATCTCAACAACACACAGGCTCATGCAGGAATTGCCCTAGGCCATTCCAAGTACCTGGATTTTCATAATTGTTAAGCAAGGGCAGGAAGTGTCAGTAAAATCTTTGCTCTTGACTACTATTACTTTTACTAATGAAAGCCCATTTGTGCCATTCTACATCCAATATAAATTTGCCACAGTTCTACCACTTTTGGGATTCATTTGTCTGATAAATAAAGTGTCACTAGTTGATAAAGCTGTGGATGAGGGAGCTCCTGGAAATAGCTGCCTCTGGTGCGCAGCTTCCTGATTAGAGCAACATCGGACCACCCCCTGCCCCTCATTCCTCATTAGAAGGTGTTCAGAGCCTGGGCAGTGGAAACAAAGTCCAGACATGACCCAGTCTATTCATCAATTTAAAACAATAAATTAATAGATACTGTAACATCCACACCCCTACCACGGACTCAGTAGTGCCCAGTAAGTGTTCAAGTGTAGAGTTAATGACATTCACTGTCTGGCTGAGCCTTGTAGAAGACTGTTAACCTCTACAAACCTCACTTTTCTCGTCGGTGAAATGGGACTAACAATACCATCTGAGTGATAAATAATAAATGGTCTTATAAGGAAGGACAAGATCACTCACACAAAGCACACAGGTATTAGTATCTAGTCACTAAATATTCAGTACAGAGAAATGTCAAGAATGTCAGTATTTCATGTCGATGCAGGGAGCATGCATTTCCACTCTGATGTGCAGATATTTCATGCTGTGTGTGTGACCCTCTTGATGGCATGAGAAATGCTTTTCTAATACAAATCAAAACCCCAAACAGATAGCGCCTCACACCAGTCAGAATGGCCAAAATTAACATGTCAGGAAACAAATTTTGTTAATGATGCAGAGAAACGGGAACCCTCTTACACTGTGGATGATGCAAGGTGGTGCAACCAGTCTGGAAAACAGCATGGAGATTCCTCAAAAAGTTGAAAATAGAGCTACCCTACAACCCAGCAATTGCACTACTAGGTATTTACCCCAAAGATACAAATGTAATGATCCAAAGGGACACCTGCACTCCAGTGCTTATACCAGCAATATCCTAAGTATCCTAACTGTGGAAAGGGCCAAGATGTCCATCCACAGATGAATGGATAAAGAAGATGTGGCATACACACGCGCGCGCACACACACACACACACACACACACACAGGAATATTACTCAGCCATCAAAAAGGATGGATTCTTGCCATTTACTTCGAAATGGATGGAACTGGAGAGTATTTTGCTGAGCTAAATAAGTCAATCAGAGAAAGACAAGTATCGTATAGTGTCACTCATATGTGGAATATAAGAAACAGTGCAGAGGATCATCGGAGAAGGGAGGGGAAATGGAATGGAAAGAAATCAGAGAGGGAAACAAACCATGAGAGACTGTCAATTATAGGAAACAAACTGAGGGTTGCTGGAGTGGCAGTGTGTGGGGGGATGGGGTCACGGGGTGATGGGCATTAATGAGGGCACCAGAGGTGATGAGCACAGGGTGTAACTAATGAATTGTTGAACTGTACATATGAAACTAATGAGGTATGGCATGTTGGCTAATTGAATTTAAATAAAAAAAAGAAGCTTCTCTATTTACTTCTGCCACATGTAGTAATTTTTTTTCCTTTAAATTTTTTTTATTGTTATGTTAATCACCACACATTACATGATCAGTTTTTGATGTAGTGTTCTATGATTCATTGTTTGTGCATAACACCCAGTGCTCCAGGCAGAACGTGCCCTCTTTAATACCCATCACCAGGCTAACCCATCCCCCACCCCCCTCCCCTCTAGAACCCTCAGTTTGTTTTTCAGAGTCCATCATCTCTCATGGTTTGTCTCCCCCTCCAATTTATTCCCCTTCATTCTTCCCCTCCTGCTATCTTCTTCTTCTTTCTTTTTTCTTAACATATATTGCATTATTTGTTTCAGAGGTACAGATCTGTGATTCAACGGTCTTGCACAATTCACAGCGCTCACCATAGCACATACCCTCCCCAATGTCTATCACCCAGCCACCCCGTCCCTCCCACCCCCCACCACTCCAGCAACCCTCAGTTTGTTTCCTGAGATTAAGAATTCCTCATATCAGTGAGGTCATATGATACATGTCTTTCTCTGATTGACTTATTTCACTCAGCATAACACCCTCCAGTTCCATCCACGTCGTTGCAAATGGCAAGATCTCATTCCTTTTGATGGCTGCATAATATTCCATTGTGTGTGTGTGTGTGTGTGTGTGTGTGTGTGTGTGTGTGTGTGTGTATAAACCACATCTTCTTGATCCATTCATCTGTCGATGGACATCTTGGCTCTTTCTACAGTTTGGCTATTGTGGACATTGCTGCTATAAACATTGGGGTGCACGTACCCCTTTGGATCCCTACATTTGTATCTTAGTGTTAAATACCCACTAGTGCAATTGCTGGATCATATGGTAGCTCTATTTTCAACTTTTTGAGGAACCTCCATACTGTTTTCCAGAGTGGCTGCACCAGCTTGCATTCTCACCGACAGTGTTGGAGGGTTCCCCTTTCTCCGCATCCTTGCCAACATCTGTTGTTTCCTGGCTTGTTAATTTTAGCCATTCTGACTGGTGTGAGGTGGTATCTCATTGAGGTTTTGATTTGGATTTCCCTGATGCCGAGCGATGTTGAGCACTTTCTCATGTGTCTGATGGCCATTTGGATGTCTTCTTTGGAAAAATGTCTGTTCATGTCTTCTGCCCATTTCTTGATTGGATTATTTGTTCTTTGGGTGTTGAGTTTGATAAGTTCTTTATAGATTTTGGATACTAGCCCTTTATCTGATATGTCATTTGCAAATATTTTCTCCCATTCTGTCGGTTGTCTTTTGGTTTTGTGAACTGTTTCCTTTGCTGTGCAAAAGCTTTTTATCTTGGTGAAGTCCCAATAGTTCATTTTTGCCCTGGCTTCCCTTGCCTTTGGCGATGTTTCTAGGAAGAAGTTGCCACGGCTGAGGTCGAAGAGGTTGTTGCCTGTGTTCTTCTCTAGGATTTTGATGGACTCCTGTCTCCCATTTAGGTCTTTCATCCATTTTGAGTCTATTTTTGTGTGTGGTGTAAGGAAGTCGTCCAGTTTCATATTTCTGCATGTGGCTGTCCAATTTTCCCAACACCATTTGTTGAAGAGACTGTCTTTTTTCCAATGGACATTCTTTCCTGCTTTGTCGAAGATTAGTTGACCATAAAGTTGAGAGTCCCTTTTTTGGTTTTCTATTCTGTTCCATTGATCTATGTGTCTTTGTGCCAGTACCATACTGTCTTGATGATTACAGCTTTGTAATAGAGCTTGACGTCCGGAATTGTGATGTCACAAGCTTTGCTTTTCTTTTTCAACGTGTCTTTGGTTATTCAGGGTCTTTTCTGGTTCCATACAAATTTTAGGACAATTTGTTCCAGCTCTGTGAAAAAAGTTGATGGTATTTTGATAGGGATTGCATTGAATGTGTAGATTGCTCTAGGTAGCATAGACATTTTCACAATATTTGTTTATTTATTCTTCCAACCCATGAGCATGGGACATTTTGCCATCTCTTTGTGTCTTCCTCAACTTCTTTCAGGAGTGTCCTATAGTTTTCTGAGTACAGATCCTTTGCCTCTTTAGCTAGATTCATTCCTAGGTATCTTATGGTTTTGGGTGCAATTGTGAATGGGATCGGCTCCTTAATTTTTCTTTCTTCTGTCTCATTGTTAGTGTATAGAAATGCCACTGATTTCTGTGCATTGATTTTATATCCTGCACTTCAATGAATTCCTGTATGAGTTCTAGCAATTTTGGGGTGGAGTCTTTGGATTTTCCACATGGCGTATAATGTTATCTGCAAAGAGTGAGAGTTTGACTTCTTCTTTGATGAATTGGATGCATTTTATTTCTTTTTGTTTTCTGATTGCTGAGTCTAGGACTTCCAGTACTATGTTGAATAGCAGTGGTGATAGCGGACATCCCTGTCATGTTCCGGATCTTAGGGGAAAAGGTCTCAGTTCTTCCCCATTGAGAATGATATTCTCATTCTTTCCTGATTAAAACTCTTCACAGTGTAGGGATAGAGTGTCCATGGAGGTATGGATGGACACTCTATCCCTACACCCTTCACCAAAACATGAATATATCCATGTTCATCAGGGATATTGGTCTGCAATTCTCCTTTTTGATGGGGTCTTTGTCTGGTTGGGGTCAAGGTAATTCTGGCGTCATAAAATGAGTTTGGAAGTTTTCCTTCTATTTCTATTTTTTGAAACAGCTTCAGAAGAATAAGTATTATTTCCTCTTTAAATGTTTGGTAGAATTCCCCTGGGAAGCCATCTTACCCTGGGCTCTTGTTTGTTGGGAAATTTTTGATTACTACTTCAATTTCCTTGCTAGTTATGGGTGTGTTCAGGTTTTTTATTTCTTCCTGGTTCAATTTTGGTAGTTTATACATCTCTAGGAACGCATCCATTTCTCCAGATTGCCTCATTTGTTGGCATATAGTTCTCATAATATGTTCTTATAATTGTTTGTATTTCTTTGGTGTTGGTTGTGATCTCTCCTCTTTCATTCATGATTTTATTTATTTGGGTTCTTTCTCTTTTCTTTTTGTTAAGTCTTGCCAGGGGTTTATCAATCTTATTAATTCTTTCAAAGACCCTGCTCTGAGTTTTGTTCATGTGTTCTACTGTTCTTCTGGTTTCTATTTCATTGATTTCTGCTCTACTCTTCATTATTTCTCTTCTCTTGCTGGGTTTAGGCCCTATTTGCTGTTCTTTCTCCAGCTCCTTTAGGTGTAAGGTTAGGTTGTGTATTTGAGACCTGTCTTGTTTCTTGAGAAAGGCTTTTATTGCTATATACTTCCCCCTAGGACTGCCTTTGCTGTATCTCAAACATTTTGAACAGTTGTGTTTTCATTTTTATTTGTTTCCATGAGTTTTTCAATTCTTTAATTTCCTGGTTGACCAATTCATTCTTTAGTATGATGCTCTTTAGCCTCCATGTATTTGCCTTCTTTCCAAATTTCCTCTTGTGATTGAGTCAGTTTCAAAGCATTGTGGTAAAAAAATATGCAGGGACTGATCCCAATCTTTTGGTACCAGTTGAGAACTGATTTGTGACCCAGTATGTGATCTATTTTGGAGAATATTCCATGTGCATTAGAGAAAAATGTGTATTCTGTTGCTTTAGGATAGAATGTTGTGAATATATCTGTGAAGTCCATCTGGTCCAGTGTGTCATTCAAAGCCCTTATTTACTTGTTGATCTTCTGCTTAGATGATCCGTCCATTGTAGTGGGGGGGGTGTTAAAGTCCCCTACTATTATTGTATTATTGTTGATATGTTTCTTTGATTTTGTTATTAATTGGCTTATATATTTGGCTGCTCCCCTGTTAGGGCCATAAATATTTACAATTGTTAGATCTTCTTGTTGGATAGCCCCTTTAATTATGATATCATGTTCCTCCTCATCTCTTATTACAGTCTGTGGTTTAAAATCTAATTTGTCTGATATAAGGATTGCCACCCAAGCTTTCTTTTGATGTCCATTAGCACGATCAGTGTTTTTCCACCCCCTCACTTTAATTCTGGAGGTGTCCTTGGAGCTAAAATGAGTCTCTTGCAGACAGCATATTGATGGGTCTTTTTTTTTTTTTTTAAATCCAAAGTGATACCCTGTGTCTTTTGATTGGGACATTAGGCCCATTTACATTCAGAGTAACTATTGAAAGATACAAATTTAGTGCCATTGTATTACCTGTAAAGTGACTGTTACTGTATATTGCTTCTATTCCTTTCTGGTCTATGTTACTTTTGGGCTCTCTCTTTGCTTAGAGGATCCCTTTTAATATTTCTTGTAGGGCTGGTTTGGTGATCACAAATTCCTTAATTTTCTATTTGTCCTGGAAGATTTTTCTCACTCTGCCTATTTTGAATGACATCATAGGTGGATAAAGTATTTTTGACTGCATATTTTTCTCATTTAGCGTCCTGAATACATCATGTCAGTTCTTTCTGGACTGCCACATCTCTGTGGATAGGCTGCTGCCAATCTAATGTTTCTTTTTTCATACTTAAATTCAATTAGCCAACATATAGTACATCATTACTTTTTGATATAATGTTCAATGATTCATCAGTTGCATATAACACTCAGTGCTCATCATGTCATGCGCCCTCCTTAATGTCAATCACCCAAATACCCCATGACCCCACCCCAATCTAATCTTTCTGCTTTTGAGGGTTACTGACCTCTTGTCCCAAGCTGCTTTCAGGTGTGAATTGTTTGCTTCAGGAAAGACATAGCTGCAGATCTCAAGGGTAATATAGGTCTGTGTCTGGTTTTGAGGCAACAGAACAAACAGAACCCATGCCCTAGAGAAAATCTTTGGGAGACTCCGTGATGGGTAAGAGCAAGGTTTTTCTGCTCACTCAATGAAGCACAGACTGAATAGTCAGAAACCTTTTTAAAGGACTCCCATGCAGGTGGCCGGATGCCAGAGGAGGAACGAAAGCATAGCATGTGTAGGTGTAAGAGGGTGAGTGGGTAGAGGAGCCTCCCTGGAGTCCCTGTGCTCCAAGGACATTTCAGGGCTGCAGGAGGATTTTTATGAGAGTAGAAATGACCTTGTCACCTGTATAGGTAGACAGGACTAAGAAAGTATCACGTCCAAGCCACTATGCATGGCAAAAGTAGAGGTGTCTTGAGATGGGTATCTATGTCATTGTCATAGCAGAAAGATGGGGAACGAAGTTCCAATGACTAGATAAGCTCATGGCCATGGCGGCCTGGGCTGGAGGCAAACAGGCACAGGCTGCCAGCTCCATCCAATAAGTATGTTCTGGAGAGACTGTGGAGGAATTATCAGTTATGGGGGCTGACATCAGGAAGAATAAGAACACAGAACTTGAGGGGCACCTGTGTGTCTCAGGTGGTTAAGTGTTTGCCTTCAGCTCAGGTCATGATCCCAGGGTGCTGGGAATGAGCTCCCATTGGGCTCCCTATTCAGCAGGGAGCCTCTCTCTCCCTTTCCCTCTGCTACTACCCTGTTTATGCTCTTTCTTTCTCTCAAATAAGTAAATAAAATCTTTTTAAAAAAATAAGGAAAAGAAGTCAGAAGTTGAGAAACCTTGTCCATAGGGAGTCTGCCCTCAATTGCTATGTCTGTGTGGGGGAAGGAGTGCCCAGCCTGGGTCAGGGGGCAGCTTGGAGTCTGGTAACAAATTATACTAGACATCAGTGAATAAAATGCTGATTTGCCCATCCCTCAGGTTTCCTGTGTATTTGCCACAGATGGACATTGTACCCCCAAGTGCTGGCAGCCACTGGGGCCATGTCAGGGTGGCACAAAGGCAGGCTAGGAAGGAGTTAATGCACTCACATTTCCACCTGTCTTTCCCTATCATCTCTTATATAACCAATCTGAGGTTTTTGTCCAGGAAGAAAGGAGAATATAGGCTCATTATAGTGGTTAAAAGTGCAGGGTAGGAAAAATAAAGGGACCCTTGAAAGGGAGCAGTGGGAAGATGGGATGTATTGTGGTCTGAGCATCGGGGAGGACTTGTCAGAGGAAATGAGTCAGCCTGGGGTCTGAAGGGGGTGTCTCTGGGCCAGTGAAAAGATAGGAGCAATGAATTCCAAATCATAGAAATAACATGTGTTCATACAGCTGATGTAGGAGCAAGCACTGAATGCTGGACATGAATCCAGAAGAATGGTCAGTAAGTTAGAGGAAAGGGGTGAATGGAGAGGGAAGCGTAGGGGGAAAATCCTCTTATATTCATGTCTATTTGTCTGGCCACTTCCCACCCCTACTCCTGGACCAAGCCAGTAACCCTATTGAGATCAGGAATTATGTCAAAATGCATACCTTGCAAAAGCAAAGGCTTTCTAATACACCAAAATCTCAGTATCTGCATTTGATAAACTAATGGGTGGTTTTGGTAATTAGAGTATTTATAAATCATAAGGAATTACTGAGAAGCTCTCTCAAGGTCATGACGATTCCTATAGCATGTTGTGCAGAGGTACAATGAATAGGAAGAGGAAGATGGTACCTTGGTTGAGGAACTGCTGCCTAGGGTTGGTGGAGGCATCTGAGGAGTCTGAGGGTAGCTCCAAGTTGACTGTGTTCTGGTTATAGATGGTCCTGGAAGCTGACTCTGTTCTTGGGTTGGCTGGGTCCTCTTGGATTCATCATTTTGTGTGGCTTTGGTTTTCTTTTTCTGAAAGTAGTTTTTTCCCATGGTTAATGGTTTTCAATATCAGATAAAGCAGAACATCTGTCTCTCTCTCTCTTCCTTTATCTCCCTCCCTCACTTTCCCTTCTTCGCTCTCTGTCTCTCTTTATTTTGCTTTCTTTTTCTACCCCTAACCCACACCAGAATCTTCACTCTGGAATTATAGCACATATTTAGATACCTCCAACATCTCCCCACCTCACACACCAACCAAGATTACAAATGCCACTCTGCAAATTTTAACAACTCAGATAATTCCAATTTCATTGCTCTGTTGTGGAATTCTCTTCTACTTCTGCTGCAGACTGGCCTATGTCTCTTCTCCAGGAGAACACTGGATTTATGGACGGACAAAAAGTCCTACCAGGCTCTAAGAAGAGCAGGTCTCAGAAGAATATCAGCTGGGTTTAAAATTTTTTTTAACATTTTTCTCCTTTATCTCCTTGCACCTTGCACAAATAGGCATACTGGTGTCCATCACCTGTTCTTTGGGTCTAGAAAGCCCCATCTTCATCCATTGGGATGCTCTGTTTATCAGCCCAGAGAGATTCCCTCGGACTCATAATTCTAGAGGCAGGATTCTGACCAAGCAACCAAATCCTTCAGAGATCTCGACAACACACAGGCTCATGCAGGAATTGCCCTAGGCCATTCCAAGTACCTGGATTTTCATAATTGTTAAGCAAGGGCAGGGAGTGTCAGTAAAATCTTTGCTCTTGACTACCCTTACTTTTACTAATGAAAGCCCTTTTGCCCATTCTCCATCCAGTATAAACTTGCCACAGTTCCACCATTTTTGGGATTTGTTTGTCTAATACATAAAGCGTCACTTGTTGTCAAAGCTGTGGATGAGGGAGCTCCTGGAAATAGCTGTCTCTGGTGCGCAGCTTCCTGATTAGAGTGACTTCGAATCCCTCCCGCCCCCAATTCCCCCCAAACCTCATTCTCATTAGAAAGTGTGTTCAGAGCCTGGGCTGTGGAAACAAAGTCCAGACATGACCCTGTTTATTCATCAATTTTAAGAAATAAATTAATAAATATTGGAACATCTGCACACCTACCATGGACTCAGAAGTGTCCAGTAAGTGCTCAGGTTGTAGAGTTAATGACTTTCACTGTCTGGCTGAGCCTTGTAGAATGCTGTTACCCTCTACAAACCTCACTTTTCTCATCAGTGAAATGGACTAAAAATAGCATCCGAATGACTCATAATAAAAGGTCTTATAAGAAAGAATGAGATCACACCTGGAATCACACAAATTTTAGAATCCAGTCAGTAAATGTTCAGTACATAGAAATGTCAAGATTGTCATTAGCATTTCATGTCTATGCAGGGAGCTTGTATTTCCACTGTGATGTTCAGATTCTTCATGCTGTATATGGGACCCACTTGATTCCATGAGAAATGGTTTCTTTTTTTAAATTTTATTTTATTATGTTATGTTAGTCACCATTCATTCCATCATTAGTTTCTTTTATATTATGTTATGTTAATCACCATACAGTACATCGTTAGTTTTGGATGTAGTGTTCCCCATGATTCATTGTTTGTGCATAACACCCAGTGCTCCATTCAATACGTGCCCTCCTTAATACCCATCACCAGGCTAATCCATCCCCCCACCCTCCTCCCCTCTAGAACCCTCAGTTTGTTTCTCAGAGTCCATCGTCTCTCACTGTTCATCTCCCCCTCCGATTTGCCCCCCTTCATTTTTCCCTTCCTACTATGTTCTTCTTTTTTTTTTAACATAGAATGTATTATTTGTTTCAGAGGTATAGATCTGTGATTCAACAGTCATATACAATTCACAGCGCTCACCATAGCACATACCCTCCCCAATGTCTATCACCCAGCCACGCCATCCCTCCCACCCCCCCACCAGTCCAGCAACCCTCATTTGTTTCCTCAGATTAAAAATTCTTCATATCAGTGAGATCATATGATACTCGTCTTTCTCTGATTGACTAATTTCACTTAGCATAATACCCTCTAGTTCCATCCACGTCGTTGCAAGTGGCAAGATTTCATTTTTTGATGGCTGCATAATATTCCATTGTGTGTGTGTGTGTGTGTGTGTGTGTGTATATATATATATATATATATATATATATATATATATATATACCACATCTTCTTGATCCATTCATCTGTTGATGGACATCTTGGCTCTTTCCATAGTTTAGCTATTGTGGACATTGCTGCTATAAACATTGGGGTGCATGTACCCCTTCGGATCCTTACATTTGTATCTTTGTGGTAAACACCCAGTAGCGAAATTGCAGAGTCATAGGGTAGCTCTATTTTCAAGTTTCTCAGGAACCTCCATACTGTTTTCCAGAGTGGCTGTTCCAACTTGGATTCCCACCAACAGTGTAGGAGGGTTCCCCTTTCTCCGCATCCTTGCCAACATCTGTCGTTTCCTGGCTTGTTAATTTTAGCTATTCTGATTGGTGTGAGGTGGTATCTCATTGAGGTTTTCATTTGGATTTCCCTGTTGCTGAGTGATGTTGAGCACTTTTTCATGTGTCTGTTGGCCATTTGGATGTCTTCTTTGGAAAAATGTCTGTTCATGTCTTCTGCCCATTTCTTGGTTGGATTATTTGTTCTTTGGGTGTTCAGTTTGATAAGTTTTTTTAAAATTTTGGATACTAGCCCTTTATCTGATATGCCATTTGCAAATATTTTCTCCCATTCTGTTGTTGTCTTTTGGGTTTGTTGATTGTTTCCTTTGCTGTGCAAAAGCTTTTTATCTTGATGAAGTCCCAATAGTTCATTTTTGCCCTTGCTTCCCTTGCCTTTGGCGATGTTTCTAGGAAGAAGTTGCCACGGCTGAGGTCGAAGAGGTTGTTGCCTGTGTTCTTCTCTAAGATTTTGATGGATTCCTGTCTCCCATTTAGGTCTTTCATCCATTTTGAGTCTATTTTTGTGTGTGGTGTAAGGAAGTGGTTTAACTTCCTTAACTTACTTAACTTCCTTAACTTCTAGTTTCATTCTTCTGCATGTGGCTATCTAATTTTACAACATCATTTGTTGAAGAGACTGTCTTTTTTCCAATGGACATTCTTTCCTGCTTTGTCAAAGATTAGTTGACCATAGAGTTGGGGGTCCATTTCTGGGCTCTCTATTCTGTTCAATTGGTCTATGTGTCTGTTTTTGTGCCAGAACCATACTGTCTTGATGCTTACAGCTTTGTAACAGAACTTGAAGTAGGGAATTGTGATGCCACCAGTTTTGCTTTTTTTTTTTTTTTTCCTACACTCCTCTGGCTATTTGGAGTCTTTTCTGGTTCCATACAAATCTTAGGGTTATTTGTATGTTATGTTGTATCAAATGTTAGGATGATTTTTTTTTCTTTGAAAAAAGTGGATGGTATTTTGATAGGGATTGCATTAAATGTGTAGATTGCTCTAGGTAGCATAGACATTTTCACAATATTTATTCTTCCAATCCATGAGCATGGAATGTTTTTCCATTTCTTTGTGTCTTCCTCAATTTCTTTCATGAGTATTCTATAGTTTTCTGAGTACAGATTCTTTGCCTCTTTGGTTAGATATATTCCTAGGTATCTTATGGTTTTGGGTGCAACTGTAAATGGGATTGACTCGTTAATTTCTCTTTCTTCTGTCTTGTTGGTGTATAGAAATGCAACTGCTTTCTGTGCATTGATTTTATATCCTGCCACTTACTGAATTCCTGTATGAGTTCTAAGAGTTTTGGGGTGGAGACTTTTGGGTTTTCCACATAAAGTATCATATCATCTGCAAAGAGTGAGAGTTTGATTTCTTTGACAAATTGGATGCATTTTATTTCTTTCTGTTGTCTGATTGCTGAGTCTAGGACTTCCAGTACTATGTTGAATAGCAGTGGTGAGAGTGGACATCCCTGCGGCGTTCCTGACCTTAGGGGAAAAGTTTTCAGTTTTTCCCCACTGAGAATGATATTTGCTGTGGATTTTTCATAGATGGTTTTTATGATATGGAGGTATATACACTTTATCCCTACACTCTGAAGGAGTTTAATCAGAAAGGATGCTGTACTTTGTCAAATGGTTTTTCTGCATCTATTGAGAGGATCATATGGTTCTTGTTCTTTCTTTTATTATGTATTGTATCACATTGATTGATTTTCACGTGTTGAACCACCTTTGCAGCCCAGGAATAAATCCCACGTGGTCATGGTGAATAATCCTCTTAATATACTTTTGGGTCCTATTGGCTAGTATTTTGGTGAGAATTTTTGCATCCATGTTCATCAGGGATATTGGTCTGTAATTCTCCTTTTTGATGGGGTCTTTGTCTGGTTTTGGGATCAAGGTAATGGTGGCCTCATAAAATGAGTTTGGAAGTTTTCCTTCCATTTCTATTTTTTGGAACAGCTTCAGAAGAATAGATATTAATTCTTTAAATGTTTGGTAGAATTCCCCTGGGAAGCCATCTGGCCCTGGGCTCTTGTTTTTGGGAGATTTTTGATGACTGCTTCAATTTCTTTAGTGGTTGTAGGTCTGTTCAGGTTTTCTATTTCTTCCTGGTTCAGTTTTGGTAGTTTATACATCTCTAGAAATGCATCCATTTCTTCCAGATTATCTAATTTGCTGGCATAGAGTTGCTCATAATATGTTCTTATAATTGTTTGTATTTTTGGTGTTGGTTGTGATCTCTCCTCTTTCATTCATGATTTTATTTATGTGGGTCCTTTCTCTTTTCTTTTTGATAAGTCTGGCCAGGGGTTTATCAATCTTATTAATTCTTTCAAAGAACCAGCTCCTAGTTTCGCTGATCTGTTCTACTGTTGTTTTGGTTTCTAGTTCATTGATTTCTGCTCTGATCTTTATTATTTCTTTGCTCATGCTGCGTTTAGGCTTTATTTGCTGTTCTTTCTCCAGCTCCTTTAGGTGTAAGATTAGGTTGTGTATTGGAGACCTTTCTTGTTTCTTGAGAAAGGCTTGTAGTGCTATATATTTTCCTCTTAGGACTGCCTTTGCTGCATCCCAAAGATTTTGAACAGTTGTGTTGTCATTTTCATTGGTTTCCATGAATTTTTAAATTCTTCTTTCATTTCCTGGTTGACCCATTCATTCTTTAGTAGGATGCTCTTTAGCCTCATGTATTTGAGTTCTTTCCAACTTTCCTCTTGTAATTGAGTTCTAGTTTCAAAGCACTGTGGTCCAAAAAATATGCAGGAAATGATCTCAATCTTTTGGTACCGGTTGAGACCTGATTTGTGACCTAGGATGTGATCAATTCTGGAGAATGTTCCATGGGCACTAGAGAAGAATGTGTATTCTGTTGCTTTGGGATGGAATGTTGTGAATATATCTGTGAAGTCCATTTGGTCCAGTGTGTCATTTAAAGTCTTTATTTCCTTGTTGATCTTTTGCTTAGATGATCTGTCCATTTCAGTCAGGGGGGTGTTAAAGTCCCCCACCATTATTGTATTGCTGTCAATGCGTTTCTTCGCTTTTGTTATTAATTGCCTTATATAATTGGCTGCTCCCATGTTTGGGGCATAGATATTTACAATTGTTAGATCTTCTTGTTGGATAGACCCTTTAAGTAGGATATAGTGTCCTTCCTCATCTCTTATTACAGTCTTTGGTTTAAAATCTAATTTGTCTGATATAAGGATTGCCACCCCAGCTTTCTTTTGGTGTGCATTAGCATGGTAAATGGTTTTCCACCCCCTCACTTTCAATGTGGGGGTGTCTTTGGGTCTAAAATGAGTCTCTTGCAGACAGCATGTCGATGGATCTTGTTTTTTAATCCAATATGATAGCCTGTGTCTTTTGATTGGGGCATTTAGCTCATTTACATTCAGGGTAACTATTGAAAGATAGGAATTTAGTGCCATTGTATTGCCTGTAAGGTGACTGTTACTGTATATTGTCTCTGTTCCTTTCTGGTCTATGTTACTTTTAGGCTCTTTCTTTGCTTAGAGGACCCCTTTTAATATTTCCTGTAGAGACGGTTTGGTGTTTGCAAATTCTTTTAGTTTTTGTTTGTTCTGGAAGCTTTTTATCTCTCCTTCTATTTTCAATGACAGCCTAGCTGAATATGGTGTTCTTGGCTGCATATTTTTCTCGTTTAGTGCTCTGAAGATATCATACCAGTCCTTTCTGGCCTGCCAGGTCTCTTTGGATAGGTCTGCTGCCAATCTAATGTTTCTACCATTGTAGGTTGCAAACCTCTTGTCCTGAGCTGCTTTCAGGATTTTCTCTTTGTCTCTGAGCCTTGTAAGTTTCACTATTTGATGTCGGGGTGTTGACCTATTTTTATTATTTTGAGGGGGATTCTCTGTGCCTCCTGGATTTTGATGCTTGTTTCCTTCCCCAGATTAGGGAAGTTCTCTGCTATAATTTGCTCCAATATGCCTTCTGCTCTTCTCTCTGTTTCTTCTTCTTCCTGTTTCCCAATTATTCTAATATTGTTTCGTCTTGCGCTATCACTTATCTCTAGAATTCTGCCTTCATGATCCATTAGTTGTTTATCTGTTTCTCAGCTTCTTTATTTTGCATCATTTGGTCTTCTATATCACTAATTCTCTCTTGTCCCTCATTTATCCTAGCAGTTAGAGCCCCCATTTTTGATTGCACCTCACTAATAACCTTTTTGATTTCAACTTGGTTAGATTTTAGTTCTTTTTTTTTCTCCAGAAAGGGGTTCTCTAGTATCTTCCATGCTTTTTTCAAGCCCAGCTAGTATCTTCATAATCATGATTCTGAACTCTAGTTTCGACATCTTACTAATGTCCGTATTGATTAGGTCCCTGGCAGTCGGTACTGCCTCTTGTTCTTTTTTTTTGAGGTGAGTTTTTCCATCTTGTCATCTTGTCCAGAGGAGAATAGATGAATGAGAGAACAAAATGCTCACAGGGTTACAAGAACCCCAGAAAAGTATATACTAAACAAATCAGAAGAGACCCAAAACCAGGGGGGAAAAGAAAGAGAAAGAAAGAAAAAAAAAGAATATGATCAAATATGATCAGGCTGGTGAATTGATCAGAGCCACACATTAGATTTTGGGTGTATTTTGGTCTGTTAGAAGACAATGCCTCCCAAAATTTCAAAGACAGAAAAACTTGTGTATGTACAAAAATAAGGGTAAATACAATGAAGGGATGGAATATGATTGTAAAGATGAAAATTATAAGATTTTATAAAAGGAATTGATAAGATAAGAAGTTGGTTGAAAAAAAGAAAGAAGAGAAATTTAAAAAAAGTGAGAGAATGTGATCAAGCAGGAGACTAGACCAAGCTATACATTAGAGATTTAGGGTACATTTTGGTCTGTTAGAATAAAGCGTATCCCAAAATTTTGAAGAGAGAACAACTTATATATATATATATATATATATATATATATATATATATATACATACAAAAAAAAATAAGGTTTACTACAATGAAGGGATAGAATATGACTCTAGAAATGAAAAATAAAAAAGATTTAAACAAAAGATTGATAAGATGTTGATTGAAAAAAGGAAAAAGAAAAATTCAAAAAAAAATAGAAAAAGAAAAAAGAAAATAAAAAAAAATTAACTTTGAAAAACTAAAGAATCATGGGTAAAAAGCCATGAATTCTATGTGCTGTATTCCCCTAGTGCTGGCATTCTGTCGTTCTCATTGATCAGTAAACTTGGTCTTGGCCAGCTGTTCTTATGGATCTTCTGGGGGAGGGGCCTGTTGGAGTGATTCTCAAATGTCTTTGCTGGAGCAGAATTACCCCGCCCTTGTCAGGGGCTGGGCTAAGTAATCTGCTTGGGTTTGCTCTCGGGAGCTTTTGTTCCCTGCACGCTTTCGGTACAGCTTTGGAGGATGAGATTGAAAATGGCAGCCTCCCAATCTCTGCCCCAGAGGAGCCAAGAACTCGGCCCCGCTCCTCAGTGCGTCCCCAGAGAAAAGCAGTCACTCCTGTCTCCCTGGTCTCCGGCAGCAGTCCGTGCTCACCCGGCCTGTGACCGAGCGTTTCAATCTCTGGCACAGGACCCCATGTGGAGTCTTGAAACCCAGCAGATCCCTGCGGTGCGCTCCCGTGCCGCTCCTCCCGGGGGAGGAAGGGGAGTCTCCCTGGATCTGCCACTTGTTGGGTCCCTGCTGGAGGAGCAGTGGCCTGACTGGGCCGCGGATCACAGTTTACGGCCACCCCGAGCTGAGAGCCCGCGCCTCGGCTCCGTCTCTGCGGCCGGCTTCCCCGCTCCGATCCCTGGGAGCTCTGCTGCACTCAGTCACCCCCGGTCTTTCTGTGACCCCGAGGGTCCTGAGACCACACTGTCCCGCGAGGGTTCCACCGCCCCCACTCCCCCCGCCACACTTAGCCCCTGGAGCGACGTCCCTCAGTGAAGCAGACTTCTAAAATTTCAAATTTCTTGCTCCACTGCTCTATCACTTGACAGTAGCCAGCCCCCTTCCCCTGCCGTCTATCTTCCCAAATATCACCTTGGAGTCACTTCTCCGCACGTCCTACCTTCCAGAAAGTGGTCGCTTTTCTGTTCAGAGTTGCTGCTATTCTTTCCTTCAATCTCCTGTTGAGTTTGTAGGTGTTCAGAATGGTTTCATACCTATCTAGCTGAATTCCTGGAACCAAATGAAATTTCCTCCTCCACCACCTTGCTCCTCCTCTCAAGACTTGAGAAATGGTTTCTTAATACAAATAAAACCCCCAAAGAGAGAGCACCTCAAACCAGTCAGAATGGCTAAATTTAACATGTCAGGAAACAACAAATTTTGGTGAGGATGCAGAGAAAGTGGAACCCTCCTACACTGTTGATGGGAATGCAAGCTGGTGCATCCACTTTGGAAAACAGTATGGATGTTCCTCAAGACATTATAAATAGAGCTACCCTACAACCCAGCAATTGCACTACTAGGGTATTTACCCCAAAGATACAAATGTAACGATCCAAAGGGGCACATGCACTTCGATGTTTATAGCAACAATGTCCACAATAGCCAAACTATGGAAAGAGCCAAGATGTTCATCAACAGATTAATGGATAAAGAAGATGTGACATATATATGAAATGGAATATTACTTAGCCATCACAAAGGATGAATACTTACCATTTACATCGAAATGGATAAAACTGGAGGGTACTACTATAAGCGAAAGAATTCAATCAGACGAAGACAAGTATCATATGCTATCACTCATATGTGGAATATAAGAAACAGTGCAGAGGATCATCGGGGAAGGGAGGGAAAAGGGAATGGAAAGAAATCAGAGAGGGAAACAAACCATGAGAGACTATTAATTATAGGAAACAAACTGAGGGTTGCTGGAGTGGAGGTGTGTGGGGGGATGGGGTTATGGGGTGATGGGCATTAATGAGGGCGCCAGAGGTGATGAGCAGTGGGTGTTATGTGTAACTGATGAATTGTTGAACTGTACATATGAAACTAATGATGTACGGTATGTTGCCTAGTTGAATTTAAATAAAAAACTTCTTAATTCACTTCTGCCACATGTAGTAATTTAAACACATTGACAAGAACATTGTAAGCTTCTCTCAAATTCAGTTAAACTGAAAGCTTCTAATTGAATAGCAGGATTCATATGCTGAAAATATACTTTCTGATTGGATAATATTTAAAAATCATAACAGATGGGGCATCTGGGTGGCTCAGTCGTTAAGCGTCTGCCTTCAGCTCAGGTCATGATCCCAGAGTCCTGGGATCGAGCCCCGCCTCGGGCTCCCTGCTCCGCGGGAAGCCTGCTTCTCCCTCTCCCACTCCCCCTGCTTGTGTTCCTGCTCTCGCTGTCTCTCTCTGTCAAATAAACAAAATCTTTAAAAAAAAAACATAACAGATGATTTTCCTGGAGATTAATTCCTTTATCTCCCTGCCCCGTTCAGCACACAGGATGGTCTGAGCTGTTTGCTTCAGCAGAGACATAGCAGCAGGTCTCAAGGATAATATTGTTCTGTGTCTGGTTTTGAGGCAACAGAACAAACAGAACCCACACCTTAGAGAAAATCCTTGGGGGACCCCGAAATGAGTCGAAACAAGGTTTTCCTGCTCACCTAATGAAGCATAGAGTGAAAGGTTGGACACATTTTTGTAGGCCTTTCGTGCAGGTGGCCGGACCCCAGAGGAGGAATGATACCATAGAACATGTAGGTGTAAGAGGCTGAGGGGGCAGAGGAGCCTCCCTGGGGTCCCTGTGCTCCCAGGAGGTTTCAGGGCAGCAGAAGGATTCTTAAGTGAGAAGAAATGACCGTGTCGCATGTACAGGCAAATGGAGATGTAGAAACTGTCACTTCCAAGCCAGTATGCATGGCAAAAGTAACGTTATCTTGAGATGGGCACCTATGTCATTGTCATAACAAAGAGACAGGGGGACCGAAGTTCCAACGACCAGATAAGGTCACAGCCATGGCTGCCTGGTCTAGAGGCAAACAGGCACAGCTTGCTAGCTCCATCCAATAAGTATGTCCTGGAGAGACTGTGGAGGAATTATCAGTTATGGGGGCTGACATCAGGAAGTATAAGAAGACAGAACTTGAGAAACTTTGTCCATAGGGAGTCTGCCCTCAACTCTATGTATGTTTTGGGGGCAGGGTCCAGCCTGGGTCAGGGGGCAGCTTAGGGTCAGGTAATAAAGTATACTAGAAGTCAGTGATTAAAATGCTGCTTTGCCCATCCCTTAGGTTGCCTGTGTATTCACCACAGAATGGACATTGTACCCCCGAGTGATGGCAGCCACTGGGACCTTGTCAGGGCAGCACAGAGGTTGGTAGGAAGAAGTTAATGCATGTTTGTAGACACTCACCTGTCTACCCTTGTCCTGTCTTGCCCTATAATCTAAGGTTATTGTCCATGAAGAAAGGAGAACTTAGACTCATTATAATGGTTGCAAAAGCTAGGCAGGAAAAATAAAGGGACCTATGAAAGGGAGCAGTGGAAAGATGTGATGTACTGTGGTCGGGTATTGAGGAGGACTTGTCAGAGGAAATGAGTCAACTTGGAGTCTGAAGGGGGTGTCTCTGGGCCAGTGAAAAGGTAGGAGCAATGTATTCCAAATCACAGAATTAGCATATGTTTACAGAGCTGATGTGGGAGCAAGCACAGAATGCTGGACATGAATCCAGAAGAATGGTCAGTAAGTCAAGGAGAAATGGATGAATGGAGAACATAGGGGATAAATATCCTCTTATGTTCATCTCTAATTGTCTGGCCACTTCCCACCCCTACTCCTGGACCAAGCCGGTAACCCTCTTGAGATCAAGAATTATGTCAAAATGCATACCTTGCAAATAGCAAAGGCCTTCTAATACCACAAAATCTCAGTATCTGCATTTGATAAAATAATGGGTGGTTTTTGGTAATTATAGTATTTACACATCATAGCAAATTACTAAGAAGCTCTTTCAAGGTCATGACAAGTCCAAGAGCATGTTGTGGAGAGGTACAATTAATGGGAAGAGGAAGATGGTACCTTGGTTGAAGAACTGCTGGCTGGGGTTGGTGGAGTCATTTGAGGAGTCTGAGGGTAGCTCCAAGTTGCCTGTGTACTGGTTACAGATGGTCCTGGAAGCTGACTTTGTCCCTGGGTTGGCTGGGTCCTCTTGGATTCATCATTTTGTTTGGTTTTGATTTTCTTTTTCTGAAAGTAATTTTTGCCCCTGGTTAATGGTTTTCAACATTAGATGAAACACATCATTACTAGTGAGCAAATCAACTTTTTATTACTAGTTTCTAATTGTGCTAAAATTTCTGTGCTCGCAAATTCCAGGAGGTACATGGATTCCATCCTCTCAGGAGGCGACTGGAAAGCAGGCAACCCACACCCATGACTGATGCACACAGGAGCCTGGAAATTTCCCTCATCAATGTGTCAAGAATGCTGTGCTGGAATTTATAAAATCTACATTTGAATTTTGTGTCTTTAAGCAACCTTTGGCAAGCTGCTCTCCTAGTGTGACTTCCAATTTTGTGCACATCTCAAGAGGGGTCATGACTCCACATCTCGTTTATGTGGAGTTATACACACATGTTATGTGCATACGGTTCTGAAACATCATGGGTGATTAATAACTAAGAGTTTGCTGACACTGAACCTCATTTTCATACTGCCCCTGGAATCCCTTTTCTCCATTCTTCTATTTGCAGGTTGAGAAATGAATAAAGCACTCAGTGTACACAAGAAGGTAATAAGTGGTAGAGCATAGAAGAAGTTTCTTCAGCGGGACCTCTGCCAACCTACCTTGGACATGGGTGTGTCATGGACTGATACCAAAGGTTCATTCATAGTAGATGTGGATTCGCCAGTACTGGATGCATCCTGCTTTCTTTTCTTCACGGGCATTTTTCCTTTTACTCTGCATTTCCTCATAGCTGAAGCAGTCAAAAAGAACATGATAAACCCAAAGGAGCTGGTCTAGGGCAGCTGTAGCATTTCCAGTGCTCTGCCCTCCTGCTTGTGGGTCTGGGAATGCTAGTGTGCTCCCCTCCTGCGTCAGCGCACCAGACAGGTGACCGGAGCTGACTCACACTGCCAGTTTCCTTGCTTCCCTGGGGACATAAGCACACCCCTCCATCCGCTGGACTCCCAGGTACCTCAGTCAAACCCTTTTCCAACCCACTTATCCTATATGTTCTTTTCAAGAATCTGCAGTTTTGGGGCACCTCAGTGGCTCAGTCTGTTATGTATCTGCCTTTGGCTCAGGTCATGATCTCAGGGTCTTGGGATTGAGCCCCACATGGGGCTCCCTGCTCAGTGGGGAGTCTTCTTCTCCCTCTGTCCCTCCCCCTGCTTTTCTCCCTCTCTCTCTCTATCAAATAAATAAATAAAATCTTAAAAAAAAAAAAGGATCTGCAGTTTTCATGATGCAATTGGTGGGTTAACTCCTACGGAAGGTCTGTTTGAATTACAGAAACCAGAGAAAGAAAATCTGATCTAATTGGTGATGGGACAAATTGGTGATACTGGACTTGATGTTTTAAAAAGTTTTTAGGATCCAGTGATTTTAGAAGAGGCAAATTCCTCACATCCCTGAGAGTTGGCTTTTTCTTTAAGCATTGCCTTATATTTGTTCATAAAGAATATAGTAACGATGGAGTAAATATTGTAACAGAGCAGTATATGAACTGAATGAAGTATTTTTAAATCTCACAATTTTTCCTAATTTTTTTGTCCCTGATCAACCTTCATAATATGTAGAAGTCTCTGCCTTTCTAGTGAACTCTTTCTGCTTTTTTCTTTACTGGCACCCCCAAATACACCCTGTAAAATACAGTGGACCTCTTTGTAGGAAAGGAATTGTCTAAGTTGTCAACTTGTTGGTGTCTGAAGGGCCATCTCATGCTCAGCTGCCCATTTGGAAATTGGGAAACGGATCTCTCAGGTGTGCCAACACCAGGGCTCTGGGGGATGTCTCTAGGGGGCCCAGACCCTGACAGTGAGGGCTCCTGTCCATTACCTTTTTTCTTCTCATTTTTAAGAATTTTAACAATGTCTCCAAGTCCTTCCATGTCCTTGAACAGCTCTATTAGCTTGTCCACACAGAGAGGCCCCCGGAACTTCTTTTCCATCAGGTCAGCAATCCTGACCTTGTTATATTCTTCTTGCATTTTTGTAGTCAGTTTCAAATCATGGGCCAGTATGGACTTAACCATGCTAAACCTGTAGTCATCTATGGGCTGTAATCCTTTCAGCAGAATAATCCTCTTGTACTCACTCATCTCTCCAGGTGTGGCTGAGCCTGCAAGAGAAAAATACCATACAGTGTTATACCTTTCTCCAGATGATTTAAAAGTCTGGTTGTGTCTATGTGAGTGAGTGGCCCATGTCAAGGTGTCGTCCTTGAGTGTTATGTGACAAAGAGGAACTTAATTTCCAGGTGTGTCACTATGGGTTGAGAACTGCTGTATTCGGGACTTCTAAGAAATTCTTTCCTTTTAATAATGATAGTTGAGTTGGGTGGGGGGTGGGTATGATGGCAGGAGGTCTGGAAAGAGGCCTTGCTGTTGCCTTATGTGGAGTGTGGGCTGTAGGGGGTCAGAGTCCCCGCTCCCTCCTCCCATCCTGTGTTGGGGCTGCAGTCTCTCCCTGGATGTCCGCCTGCTGGCTCTGGACTCTGCCACCCACTCTGCCTGAAGGAGCCCATGTGCAGAGTGGGCTGCAGCCTCTCACCCCTGGTGATTGTCCTCCCTGCCGGGTACCTGCCCAGCACACCTGACCCTTCCCTAGTCAGCGCTTCTCGCATCCTCTCTCCCTGGGGCTTGGGCCATGTTCTCCGTGTCCTCTGTGCCCTGCTCCCGATTGATCTCTCTCGTGCAGAATCACAGCCATGATTGGCTGGCACTATTTAGTAGTCCTGTGGCTGGAGTTCTGCTTTCTTGCTAAAGCAAGAACCCAGCATTTATTGTCTGGAATTATTTCAATAGTTGCTTGATTTCACCCTTCTAGGCTGAATTCCTCTTATCAGTTCTTTTTGGAGAGCCTGAGATCCCTCTATGGGGCCACGTTTCTAGCCCACTTGACATCCTCCAATAGTTCCCCATTTTGGTTTTGAAAAATTTCTTGCTCTTTAGCCTAGCTTGGAAAGCCTTGAATACTCTGCATCGTTTTTACATCTGTAACTTTTGCATTTTGTATGTCGTATACTCCAGAAATATACAACACACCTTGCTTTTCCATGTTTCATGACTTGGCTAATTCCCTCTCTTCTTCTTAAAGGGTGAGTCTCACTTTAACTTCCCCCAACTACCTCCTTATAGCCTTCAAGACTCCACTGAGGTTTTGTCCTCTGAAAGCCCCCAGAATCTGGGACTGGGTGTCACTCCTCTGGGCCTCTTTATTACCTTATGTACTTCCTTGATGGCACTCAGTACATGGTAAGAATTCCAATTTTCTGTTTAAATTAATCAATTCTTTTCATTTAGGGTCCGTGTATTTGTGTACTTTTTGTATAATTGGCATGTTCAAATTCCCAGGGCTGTGAATTATTCTTTCTTGAGAAAATGTGAACACTCCCAGATTGATCAGGTCCATAGGGTGAAGGATAAATCCTCAAGATATATTATAGGGGAATTGAAGATTATTAAAAACAAAGTAAAAACTCTGAAAGCTTCTAGAGATAAAGAGTAGATCACCTGTAAAGATTCAAGGATCAGATTGAAACTGATGTTCAACAGCAAAGCTGCCCACCACAGGAAATAGGGTGATTTTCATCAGGACTCGTCCAAATGCCATACTGATTTAAAAACCAAATAATTTTTCAAGTGAAATTTTTGTGTTTTGTGTGTGTGACAACATAATTTATTTGCAAAATAAAACCAGATATAAGGTGACAGGAGGCTATGTATAATCTTTATTCATTCTACTCAAATGTGAACACTCATATGTTTTATTGCTAAAATATCGGTGTCTTTGATTTTAGAGTAATGATCCAGATCCCACTACAGTGTCCAGTATTAGAGTATTTAAAGTAGGCGTATTAAATAACGTTTCTAAAATGCCCCAATTCTAAATTTCAAAACATATGTAGCCCCAGGGCTATCAGAAAAGGTACTGTCTCCCTATCTTGAGGGCAAAATGATTTTAAGAGGTGAATTTTAATCTAGCCAAGATGATATTTAAATGTGAGGGCCTCTCCAACAGGCACATGAAAAAGTGCTCAACATCGCTCGGCATCAGGGAAATCCAAGTCAAAACCTCCATGAGATACCACCTCACACCCGTCAGAATGGCTAAATTTAACAAGTCAGGGAACGACAGATGTTGGCGGGGATGTGGAGAAAGGGGAACCCTCCCACACTGTTGGTGGGAATGCAAGCTGGTGCAACCACTCTGGAAAAACAGTATGGAGGTTCCTCAAACAGTTGAAATTAGAGCTACCATTCGATCCAGCAATTGCGCTACTGGGTATTTACCCCAAAGATACAAATGTAGGGACCCGAAGGGGTACGTGCACCCCAGTGTTTATAGCAGCAATGTCCACAATAGCCAAACTGTGGAAAGAGCCAAGATGTCCATCGACAGATGAATGGATCAAGAAGAGGTGGTATATACACACAATGGAATATTATGCAGCCGTCAAAAGGAATGAGATCTTGCCATTTGCAGTGACATGGATGGAACTGGAGGGTGTTATGCTGAGTGAAATAAGTCAATCAGAGAAAGACAGGTATCATATGACCTCACTGATATGAGGAATTCTTAATCTCAAGAACAAACTGAGGGTTGCTGGAGTGGTTGGGGGTGGGAGGGATGGGGTGGCTGGGTGATAGACATTGGGGAAGATATGTGCTACGGTGAGCGCTGTGAATTGTGTAAGACTGTTGAATCACAGATCTGAAACAAATAACGCAACATATTTTAAGAAAAAAGAAAAAGAAGAAGATAGCAAGAGAGGAAGAATGAAGGGGAGTAAGTCAGAGGGGGGACGAACCATGAGAGATGATGGACTCTGAAAAACAAACTGAGGGTTCTAGAGGGGAGGGGGGTGGGGGGATGGGTTAGCCTGGTGATGGGTATTAAAGAGGGCACGTTCTGCCTGGAGCACTGGGTGTTATGAACAAACAATGAATCATGGAACACTACACCAAAACAAATTATGTAATATATGGTGATTAACATAACAATAAAAAAATTAAAAAAAATGTGAGGGTCTCTGATATTCGGGAGGATAGACGGCGGGGGAGGGGCCTCCGCCGGCCGCTTCTGGCAAGTGATAGAGCCGCGGAGCACAAAATCGGAAGTTTTAGAAGTCAGCTCTGCTGAGGGACGTCGCTGCAGTGGCTAAGCGGGGGGTGGAACCCTCGCGGGACAGTGTGCTCTCAGGACCCTAGGGGTCACAGAAAGACCGGGGGTGCCTGAGTGCGCCAGAGCTCCCAGGGATCGGAGCGGGGAAGCCGGCTGCAGAGACGGAGCCGAGGCACGGGCTCGCAGCTCGGGGTGGCCATAAACTGTGATCCGCGGCCCAGTCGGGCCACTGCGCCTCCAGCAGGGACCCAACAAGCGGCAGAGCCGGGGAGACTCCCCTTCTTCCCCCGGGAGGAGCGGCGCGGGAACGCACTGCAGGGATCTGCTGGGTTTGGAGACTCCGAGCGGGGTCGGGTGCCAGAGATAGCAACGCTCGGTCACAGGCCGGGTGAGCACGGAGTGCGGCCGGAGACCGGGGAGACGGGAGGGACTGCTTTTCTCTGGGGGCGCACTGAGGAGCGGGGCCCGAGTTCTCAGCTCCTCCGGGTGGAGACTGGGAGGCCACCATTTTCACCCTGGTCCTCCAAAGCTGTACGGAGAGCTTGCAGGGAACAAAAGCTCCTGAGAGCAAACCGGAGCAGTTTGCTTAGTCCGGACCGACAAGGGCGGGGCAATTCCGCCTCCGGCAAAGACATTTGGGAACCACGGCAACAGGCCCCTCCCCCAGAAGATCAGCATGAACAGCCAGCAAGCCAAGACCAAGTTTACCGATCAAGGAGAACGGGAGAACTCCAGCGCTAGGGGAATACTGCACATAGAATTCATGGCTTTTTTTACCATAATTCATTAGTTTTTCAAAGTTAATTTTTTTTCACTGTTTTTTTTTTGAATTTTTCTTTTTCCCTTTTTCAACCAACATCTTATCAATCCCTTTTAAAAAAAAAAACATTCTTTATTTTTCATTTTTAGAGTCATATTTTTATCCCTTTATAGGGATTTATAGTAGTTACCCTTATTTTTGGCATATATATATATATAAGTTGTTCTCTCTTTAAAATTTTGAGATACAGTTTCTTCTAACAGATCAAAATATACCCTAAATCACTAGTGTATGGCTTTGTTCTATTCTCCTGCCTGATCACATTCTCTCCCCCTTTTTTTTCTTTTTTTTCTGTTTTCTATTTCTTTTTAAATCTTCTTCTTTCTTTTTAAAAACAACTTCTTATCTTATCAATTCCTTTTATAAAATCTTTTATAATTTTCATCTTTACAGTCATCTGCCATCCCTTCCTTGTATCAACCGTTATTTTGCACATATGTAAGTCTCTCTTCCTTTAAAGTTTTAGCAGGAACTTTCTTCTAACAGACCAAAATATGCCCAAAAGCTAGTGTGTGGCACTGATCTATGCACTAGCCTGATCATATTTGATCATATTCTGTTTTTCTTTGTTTTGTTCTGTTTTTGTTTGTTTTTATCTTTTTCTTTTTCCTTTTTTTTTTTTTTTCTCTTCTTTCTTGCCCTTTCTTGTCCCCTGGTTTCAGGTCATTTCTGATCTGTATAGACTATATTTGCTGGAGACGTTGTTAACCTGTTAGCATTCTGTTCTCTCATTCATCTGTTCTCCTCTGGACAAAATGAGAAGACGAAAAAAATCACCTCAGCAAAAAGAACAGAGGTAGTACCGTCAGCCAGGGACCTACTCAATACTGACATTAGTACGATGTCGGACCAAGAGTTCAGAATCATGACTTTAAAGATATTAGCTGGGGGCTTGAAAAAAACATGGAAGTTATTAGAGAAACCCCTTCTGGAGAAATAAAAGAACTAAAATCTAACCAAGTCGAAATCAAAAAGGCTATTAATGAGGTGCAATCAAAAATGGGGGCACTAACTGCTAGGATAAATGAGGCAGAAGAAGGAATCAGCGATATAGAAGACCAAATGATGGAAAATAAAGAGGCTGAGAAAGAGAGATATAAACAACTACAGGATCACGAGGGCAGAATTCGAGAGATAAGCGATACGATAAGATGAAACAACATTAGAATAATTGGGATCCCAAAAGAAGAAGAAAGAGAGAGAGGGGCAGAAGGTATATTGAAGCAAAGAATAGCAGAGAACTTCCCTAATGTGGGGAAGGAAACAGGCATCAAAATCCAGGAGGCACAGAGAACCCCTCTCAAATTCAATAAAAATAGGTCAACACCCCGACATCTAATAGGAAAACTTACGAGTCTCAGAGACAACGAGAAAATCCTGAAAGCAGCTCGGGAGAAGAGATAGGTAATCTACAATGGTAGAACTATTAGATTGGCAACAGACCTATCCACAGAGACCTGGCAGGCCAGAAAGGACTGGCATGATATCTCCAGAGCACTAAATGAGAAAAATATGCAGCCAAGAACACCATATCCAGCTAGGCTCTCATTGAAAATTGAAGGAGAGATAAAAAGCTTCCAGAATAAACAAAAACTAAAGGAATTTGCAAACACAAAACCAGCCCTCCAAGAAATATTGAAAGGGGTCCTCTAAGCAAAGAGAGAGACTAAAAGCAGCACAGATAAGAAAGGAACAGAGACAATGTACAGTAACAGTCACCTTAGAGGCAATACAATGGCACTAAATTCATACCTTTCAATAGTTACCCTGAATGTAAATGGGCTAAATGCCCCAATCAAAAGACACAGGCTATCAGATTGGAGTAAAAAACAAGACCCATCCATATGCTGTCTGCAAGAGACTCATTTCAGACCCAAAGACACCCCCACATTGAAAGTGAGGGGGTGGAAAACAATTTACCATGCTAATGGACACCAAAAGAAAGCTGGGGTGGCAATCCTTATAACAGACAAATTAGATTTTAAACCAAAGACTGTAATAAGAGATGAGGAAGGACACTATATCCTACTTAAAGGGTCTATCCAACAAGAAGATCTAACAATTGTAAATATCTATGCCCCGAACATGGGAGCAGCCAATTATATAAGGCAATTAATAACAAAAGCGAAGAAACGCATTGACAGCAATACAATAATGGTGGGGGACTTTAACACCCCCTGACTGAAATGGACAGATCATCTAAGCAAAAGATCAACAAGGAAATAAAGACTTTAAATGACACACTGGACCAAATGGACTTCACAGACATATTCACAACATTCCATCCCAAAGCAACAGAATACACACTCTTCTCTAGTGCCCATGGAACATTCTCCAGAATTGATCACATCCTAGGTCACAAATCAGGTCTCAACCGGTACCAAAAGATTGGGATTATTCCCTGCATATTTTCAGACCACAATGCTTTGAAACTAGAACTCAATCACAAGAGGAAAGTCGGAAAGAACTCAAATACATGGAGGCTAAAGAGCATCCTACTAAGGAATGAATGGGGGCAACCAGGAAATTAAAGAAGAATTAAAAAAAATTCATGGAAACCAATGAAAATGAAAACACAACTGTTCAAAATCTTTGGGATACAGCAAAGGCAGTCCTGAGAGGAAAGTATATAGCAATACAAGCCTTTCTCAAGAAACAAGAAAGGTCTCAAATACACAACCTAACCCTACACCTAAAGGAGCTGGAGAAAGAACAGGAAATAAAGCCTAAACCCAGCAGGAGAAGAGAAATAATAAAGATCAGAGCAGAAATCAATGAACTAGAAGCCAAAACAACAGTAGAACAGATCAACGAAACTAGGAGCTGGTTCTTTGAAAGAATTAACAAGATTGATAAACCCCTGGCCAGACTTATCCAAAAGAAAAGAGAAATGACCCAAATCAACAAAATCCTGAATGAAAGAGGAGAGATCACAAACAACACCAAAGAAACACAAACAATTATAAGAACATATTATGAGCAACTCTATGCCAGCAAATTAGATAACCTGGAAGAAATGGGTGCATTCCTAGAGATGTATCAACTACCAAAATTGAACCAGGAAGAAATAGCAAACCTGAAAAGACCTTATAACCACTAAGGAAATTGAAGAAGTCATCAGAAATCTCCCAACAAACAAAAGCCTAGAGCCAGATGGCTTCCCAGGGGAATTCTATCAGACATTTAAAGAAGAATTAATACCCATTCTCCTGAAACTGTTCCAAAAAATAGAAATGGAAGTAAAACTTCCAAACTCATTTTATGAGTCCACGATTACCTTGATCCCAAAACCAGACAAAGACCCCATCAAAAAGGAGAACTACAGACCAATATCCTTGATGAACATGGATGCAAAAATTCTCACCAAAATACTAGCCAATAGGGTCCAACAGTACATTAAAAGGATTATTCACCGTGACCAAGTGGGATTTATCCCTGGGCTGCAAGGCTGGTTCAACATCCGCAAATCAATCAACGTGATACAATACATTAACAAAAGAAAGAACAAGAATCATATGATCCTCTCGATAGATGCAGAAAAAGCATTTGACAAAGTACAGCATCCTTTCTTGATCAAAACTCTTCAGAGTATAGGGATAGAGGGTACATACCTCAATATCATAAAAGCCATCTATGAAAAACCTACAGCCAATATCATTCTCAATGGGGAAAAGCTGAGAGCTTTTCCCCTAAGGTCAGGAACACGGCAGGGATGTCCACTCTCACCACTGCTATTCAACATAGTATTAGAAGTCCTAGCCACAGCAATCAGACAACAAAAAGAAATAAAAGGTATCCGAATCGACAAAGAAGAAGTCAAATTCTCACTCATTGCAGATGATATGACATTTTATGTGGAAAACCCAAAAGACTCCACCCCAAAACTGCTAGAACTCATACAGGAATTCAATAAAGTAGCAGGATATAAAATCAATGCCCAGAAATCAGTGGTATTCCTATACACCAACAACAAGACAGAAGAGAGACAAATCAAGGAGTCGATCCCATTTACAAATGCACCCAAAACCATAACCCAAAGAGGCAAAGGATTAAAATGCACCTAAAACCATTAACCAAAGAGGCAAAGGATCTGTACTCAGAAAACTATAAAATACTCATGAAAGAAATTGAAGAAGACACAAAGAAATGGAAAAACGTTCCATGCTCATGGATTGGAAGAACCAACATTGTAAAGATGTCAATGCTACCTAGAGCAATCTACACATTCAATGCATTCCCCATCAAAATACCATCCCCTTTTTTCAAAGAAATGGAACAAATAATCCTAAAATTGGTATGGAACCAGAAGAGACCCCGAATAGCCAGAGGAATGTTGAAAAACAAAAGCAAAGCTGGCGGCATCACAATTCCGGACTTCCAGCTCTATTACAAAGCTGTCATCATCAAGACAGTATGGTACTGGCACAAAAACAGACACATAGATCAATGGAACAGAATCGAGAGCCCAGAAATGGACCCTCAACTCTATGGTCAACTCATCTTTGACAAAGCAGGAAAGAATGTCCAATGGAAAAAGACAGTCTCTTCAACAAATGGTGTTGGGAAAATTGGACAGCCACATGCAAAAGAATGAAACTGGACCATTTCCTTACACCACACACAAAAATAGACTCCAAATGGTTGAAAGACCTCAATGTGAGACAGGAGTCCATCAAAATCGTAAAGGAGAACACAGGCGGCAACCTCTTCGACCTCAGCCATGGCAACTTCTTCCTAGAGACATCACCAAAGGCAAGGGAAGCCAGGGCAAAAATGAACTATTACGATTTCATCAAGATAAAAAAACTTTTGCACAGCAAAAGAAACAGTCCACAAAACCAAAAGACAACCGACAGAATGGGAGAAAATATTTGCAAATGACATATCAGATAAAGGGCTAGTATCCAAAATCTATAAAGAACTTATCAAACTCAACACCCAAAGAACAAATAATCCAATCAAGAAATGGGCAGAAGACATGAACAGACATTTTTCCAAAGACGACATCCAAATGGCCAACAGACACATGAAAAAGTGCTCAACATCGCTCGGTATCAGGGAAATCCTAATCAAAACCTCCAAGAGATACCACCTCACACCCGTCAGAATGGCTAAAATTAACAAGTCAGGAAACGACAGATGTTGGTGGGGATCCGGAGAAAGGGGAACCCTCCTACACTGTTGGTGGGAAGGCAAGTTGGTGCAGCCACTCTCGAAAACTGTATGGAGGTTCCTCAAACAGTTGAAAGTAGAGCTACTATGCGATCCAGCAATTGCACTAGTGGGTATTTACCACAAAGATACAAATGTAGGGATCTGAAGGGGTATGTGCACCCCAATGTTTATAGCAGCAATGCCCACAATAGCCAAACTGTGGAAAGAGCCAAGATGTCCATCGACAGGTGAATGGATAAAGAAGAGGTGGTATATATGCACAATGGACTATTATGCAGCCATCAAAAGGAATGAGCTCTTGCCATTTGCAACGACGTGGATGGAACTGGAGGGTGTTATGCTGAGTGAAATAAGTCAATCAGAGAAAGACATGTATCATATGACCCCACTGATATGAGGAATTCTTAATCTCAGGAAACAAACTGAAGGTTGCTGGAGCGGTGGGGGGTGGGAGGGATGGGGTGGCTGGGTGATAGACATTGGGGAGGGTATGTGCTACGGTGAGCGCTGTGAATTGTACAAGACTGATGAATCATGGATCTGTACTTCTGAAACAAATAATGCAATATATGTTAAGAAAAAAAAAGAAGAAGATAGCAGGAGGGGAAGAATGAAGGGGAGTAAGTCGGAGGGGGAGACGAACCATGAGAGACGATGGACTCTGAAAAACAAACTGAGGGTTCTAGAGGGGAGGGGGTGGGGGGATGGGTTAGCCTGGTGATGGGTATTAAAGAGGGCACATTCTGCATGGAGCACTGGGTGTTATGCACAAACAATGAATCATGGAACACTACATCAAAAACTAATGATGTAATGTATGGTGATTAACATAACAATAAAAAATTACTAAAAAAACATAAATAAATGTGAGCGCCTCAGAAACTATTCTCTGATATTCAAGGCCTTGCTAGGTTGTAAGACAAAGACCTATATGTAAACATCTATTGGAGGAAATATTCGATACTAAAAATAACATATAGAGCCAAGAAATACTGCAGGCCCAAAGGTAAGTAAGAGCAGGAACTGAGCTTGATGAGGTGTGCCTATGTCTTCCACATAGATACAGCTCTGACTGAAGATGAGAGACAGGAAGCACATCAACATGGCAGAGGGAGGGAGGAGAGTGAATCGGGCAGTTCACTAAAGTATTTGTCTTCAAGGGTAAGATAAAGAAATGAGCAGAAACAGAAGTACAAGAAAGGAGAATATAGAAATGTCATAAATGTAATTGAGGATAGCAGAAACAAAACCATACATGCTAATCATCAATATATACATAAATGGCCTAACCAGTTAACTGACAAATTTAGTCAAATTGCATTTATGGAAAAAAAAAACCCTGCATTTATGAAATCTGCCAATAGAGTGTTAAGAAAATATTACTTAAAGGTGGGAAAGTGAAAGAAAAATATTTTATCGTGCAAAGAGTAACTAAAAGAAAACCAGTTATCTATACTAGTGTAGCTTTAAATAGACCTGAAGATAAAAGGTACCACCAGAGATTAACATAACAATACAAAAATTTAAGGAAAAAAAAAGTATCACCAGAGTACCACACAATGACAAAGGCTGACCTCCTAGGGAAACAAAACAGTTGTAATTGCGTATTTGCCTGCTAATAGTAAATATATATTATTGTTACTTTATATTCCTTTATAGTGCTATACTACTACATATTATATTTTATAACATGATTTACATATTATAATATAAAAATTAAATTTGTAGTATTATGTAGCATGTTTCTCTTCACACATGTTTCTCTTCACACATCCAAACACATTTTATATACATGTGTACATATATATTATATTATTGTATATATAAATTTGAGAGAACTACGGGACAAAAACCTCACAGTTTTATGGTAGGAGATTTTAGCATATTTCTTAATTACTAAACAAGGTAAAAAAAATTCAGTAGAGATTTAGGAAATAGGACTGACATTATTAATAAACATAA
This sequence comes from Zalophus californianus, assembly GCF_009762305.2. Taxonomy (NCBI): domain Eukaryota; kingdom Metazoa; phylum Chordata; class Mammalia; order Carnivora; family Otariidae; genus Zalophus; species Zalophus californianus. The sequence continues at coordinate 3,853,540 of NC_045604.1, read as the reverse complement.
TTAACAAGTTTTATGTAACATACATAAAATTCTGAAATCAGCATTAAAAATCTCGCACTCTAATCAAGCACATACGGAATATTATTATACAGGCCATACAGAAAATCGCTCAACAATTCTGAAAGTCTATTTGTAACTGATTCTCCCTTCCTCTCCCCTATACTTTGCCACTAGAAAAAAAATCAGTAATTTTCAGGAAGGCAGACAGTAATGCTAAAAGGAACTGAAATAAAAGCTCTGGCGGTATAGTCTGAAGTATAATATAATAAATTGTCACAGGGCGCCTGGGTGGCTCAATCGTTAAGCGTCTGCTTTTGGCTCAGGTCATGACCCCCGGGGTCCGGGGATTAAGCCCCACATCGGGCTCCCTGCTCCGCGGGAAGCCTGCTTCTCTCTCTCCCACTCCCCCTGCTTGTGTTCCCTCTTTTGCTGTCTCTCTCTGTCAAAAAAATAAATAAAATCTTAAAAAAAATTAAAACTGTCTTAAGAGAGGTAAAGAAGTCATGTTTTTGAGTAACTGTGTCTGCGGAAGTGAAAGTTTTTCTGCTCTGTGCATGTATGTGAGTGTTTTCTAAAATCAGGATAAGACCATACAACGCAGCTTTAAACCCAGATGTATTTTTTACTTAATATTATGTTCTCATACTTTCCTCATGGCCCCAACTTGACTTCTGCCCAGAACTCTACCAAGGCCACCAAGAGTTTCATGGACACCACCTAGGGAAGAAAACCAAACCCTTTTTCTAAATATAACTCATGCCAATAGTCACCTGGGAAACAAATTTTAATGTCTTCTAAGGTCAAAATGCATCTGCCTTCGTGCAGGTGTCAGGTGTGGTGGGATAACCATGTCTGTTCCTTGTCTAGGTATTAAAGGATTAGAATCAAGCTACTAATGTTTTCATGTCTCCGACTATAGTTGATACCAGCCCCCCCCCCCCATCCAATTCTTCATACCCGAAGCCCCCTGGTTGCTTTGTGTTTAGCCAGCAGGGGCCCAGAGCTGCCCAAAGCCCACAGGGCCTCACCTTGCTGAAAATCTCCACGAGTCCGGATCCTGAGGTCTTCTTCAGAAATGCAGGAATCACTGCTTATTTTGCTTGAGGAGGAAGATAAATCAACAAAGCTCTCAGAGACTGAACTGCAGGCTGTGATAATCTCCTGAAGGGCAGAGGAAAAAGAAGTATTTTGAAAGATAACAAACACAGATGGCACTGCTTAGAGTCACTGAAAACTTCACTGGTGGTGGTTTCCTGAAACTGCACTGTGCCCTGGAGAGAGAAGTTGCAACACGATTTTGAGACACCTCCCCTCCCGTGCTCTTAGCTTTCGATTTCATTAGTCAGAGAAAATAAACAGTTTCCTTCCTGTACTTAATCAAAATGAAAGATTATAGCAAAAGTATAATTGAGTTTTTGTTACAAATGTCGGTAGATGGAAGGAGTTCCAACATTAGAACTCCAGCAGACTTACATGTGGGTCATTAGAAACCTATATTCCCGTAAATGACACTCAAATGTAAGAAAAATTACGATGAGTCACCAGGCTGCTTATCCCTCATTTCCTGTTCTCAGAGTGGTAGGAGGAGATGTTGGAAGAGGCATCTCTTTCTACCAGTACTTGACTGTACCTCCAGGAAGAGGGTAGGTCGGCTATGAAATCACTCTTGGTTTAAATAGTGCTGGAAGCACTCACCCAGTTAATAACTGACACACCTGGAGCTTGACAGACGTAGGTCATTACGAATATGTGAATCCTTCCTCAAAGATATAGCAAGGAAGTTACCCTCTCAACTATGTCTAGGCTACTTTACCTCACTAATAAAATTAATGATCACTCACATTTTCTGCATTATTCATGGAGAAAACACAGGTGGGTAGTAAGCTCATATCATGGCAGCATAAGCTTTTGTAATTTCTGGAAGAACACTGAACCTCTGGACTGAGAAGGGCTTGATAAACCTTGTGTTTTTTCTGTGAAGGACAGTGGATGCATTCCAGAGTTCCATAAACAATGACATGTCAAATAAATGGCATCAATCAGCTGACATGATGGTTGAAACCCACCAGCCGATCTGCAAGTAGGATGAAGCCAGGGCTGGAAAAGGATCCCAAAGGATAGCTGGTGTTGGTGAATGATCCGAGGTCATCTAAAGAGAAGAAAGCTGATTATTTTAATCCAGACTATAGTAGTGGAGTGGATAGCTGAAGTCTAGATGTGGGAGCATCTGAAAGCATGAGTAAAGTCATGGGAAGGTGAGCGGGATCTGGCGGGATCTCCACAAGTACCTGTGGGTGTTCCCTCCTTCTTTTCAAGGCTGTAGGTTTTTATGGTGCAGGGAGCTGGTCTTAAGGTAATGGGTGGAGAGGGACATTAGGGAGGTCAGAGAGGACCCCATCCCAGAGATCAGAGGATAGGGGACACTGGAGGGAATGGCGATATCAGGATATTTTCCTGCTCCTTTTCTTGTCATCAGTTCATGTGGAATAACGTCCTTGTGACTCCAGCACGCAACACGCAGATAACTGTCATCAGTAAGGACAATTCAGAGCAATGTTCCATAATTCATTCAGTACGGTTGTAATTATAATAGATGAAACAACAGAATGTTAAAAGAAATGTGCATTTTCCTGACTTACAGGCAGTAGCCAAACAATTGGTGATTTATGCTGTCATGCAAAAAGCTCACTAGTAGAACATACAAGAACTCTTGATACAGAGAAAAATGGATACACTTACATGACTCTTTATTATCTGAAGTATTAATTCACATAGTCAAAATCCTCAGGAAAAGTCCCCACTGGATTAATGTCCTGTGGGCCAAACCTAATACACTCTCTGTTTTTGTGAATAAAGTTTTATTGGAACACAGGGGCGCCTGGGTGGCTCAGTCAGTTAAGCGGCTGCCTTTGGCTCAGGTCATGATCCCAGGGTCCTGGGATCGAGCCCCGCATCGGGCTCCCTGCTTGGCGGAGAGCCTGCTTCTTCCTCTCCCTCTGTCTGCCGCTCTGCCCACTTGTGCTCTCTCTGTATGTCTGTTAAATAAAAATCTTTAAAAAAAAAAAAAGGAACACAGATATGCTCATTGACTTATGCATTGTCTATGTCTGTCTTCATGATGCGACTGTGGAGCTGACTAGCCACAGAGCCTAAAGTTTCACTATATGGCTCTTCATAGAAAAAAATTTTTGTCAACTTGCACCCTAAGCCATCAGTCTAGGACATAGCAGAGGGAATCTAAGGAGAAAAGCAGAAGTAAGTAAAAGAAAATCACATCAGGAAACCATGATCAGGCCTTCTCAAATCCACACTGGGCCCATGGAGAACGGCTTAGTGATAAAGTTTGTGTCTAAAGTGTATAAATTGCTCCCTTTGTTTGTGCTCGGGGCTCAGACCTTTGCAGACCTCTCTCCTCTGAGCCCACCAGTGTTCAATAAACCTCCTATCCTCCAAGATCTCCAGGTGCTGCTTCCGTCAGGCAATCCAGTCCAGGTCCTGTAACATTTGGTTCCCTGACTGGGAAACCCAACAACGCTGCCCCATTGTTGCCCCTGGTTTGGGGGCAACGGCGGGGCGGTGACTGAATGAGGGATGATTGAAATGGAGAAGGCGCGCCCTGCCTGATTTTCGGCAGTCTCCCGCCCCAGTCACCTCAGGCCAACCCCGCTCCACTCTTCCCGCCAGACTTGAGGAGACTTGGCAGGTAAGGACCAGGTCCCAACACTGGATTCCGGTAAGGCCATGGGCTCCAGGACCCAGACAGGCCCACCCCCATTGGGGTGGAAGGGGAGCCTGATCACCTCCCAGAGACCTCTTAGAGCTCTCACAGATAGGGATTCCCAGGGAGGGAATGTAATAACTTCTGGAGTGTGAATGTGTGAGTGAATGTGCAGTCTGACCTGGCTTGCTCAAGCAGACTGATTCTGTGACTCCACGGGTGGGCACCCTTAAGGTCCCCAGAAGCCTACAGAGTCTATGTGGGCCCATCTGTGATTCCATGGTGAAAGGCATACAGTCTATGGTGGCATCTGAATAGTTTCTGATTATAAGTCACAACAATGAGACCCCTACAGTTAAGCCTCACCTAAGCTCTTTCGGGACATGGCCAGACAGGCATCTGATTGGTCTCCTCACCTCAGGAGGCACCCCCCGTTTTGTCTGTCTCTGCCACTGCACATGGGGACATCACCATGGGGTCAGGGCAGAGTAAACCTATGGCTCTAGAGACCATGATCAAAAATTTCAAGAAGGAGTTTTGGGGAGACTATGGAGTCAGGATGAACCCCGGCAAGTTGAGAACCCTATGTGAATTGGAATGGCCCACCTTTGATGTTGGGTGGCCTTCAGAGGGGACATGGGATGCCCCAATGATTCATCGAGTATGGTGAGTTGTAACAGCAGAACCAGGACACCCTGACCAGTTTCCGTACATTGACTCCTGGCTAGGAGTTGTTCAGACCCTTCCCCACTGGGTGCAATTCACTTGAGTCTTAATCACCTCATCCAAGCAACCTAAAGAAAATCAGCAAATGCCCCAGTATCCACAAATCCTAGCCAGATATCCCAAGGATGAACCGACCCTGGCCCCACCGTATGTACCCCCAAGACCATCCACACCTGGCCCTTCAGCTCCAGACACTCTGCCACCATCGGTTTCACTGGTGCCCCCAGGCCCAGAAGATCCACTGGTGCCCCCAGGCCCAGAGGATCCACCAGCACCCCCAGGCCCAAAAGATCCACTATCTCCAGGACCAGCAACCAGGCTGTGCCCCAGGCTGGGTGCAAGTGCCCCCCAAATGCCAGTACGAGAGACACAGGAACCCAAGAGTCACGATGAAGATGGGACGGTCCAACCCGGCTGTTCCATGATGTATTATCAGCCCTTCTCCACCACCGACCTCCTCAACTGGAAACATAACACCCCATCCTACTCTGAGAAACCACAGGCTATAGTAGACCTCATAGAATCCCTCTTCCAGACTCATCGGCCAACCTGGGAAGACTGCCAACAGTTACTCCACACCCTGTTTAACACAGAGGAAAGGAGGAGAATAATGAAAGGTGCACAGCAGTACCTGGAAGAGCACGCACCAGCGGGAGTCATCCACCCTGCTGCCTGGGCTAATATGGCCACACCTGAAGAGCGCCCAGCATGGGACTTCACCACAACTGAGGGACAGGCCCACATCTGCTGGTACCAGGAGGCCCTCCTCCGGGGAATCTGGGCAGGAGCTAAGAAACCCATGAAGATGACTAAGGTACCCTCGGTCACTCAACAACCAGGGGAGTGCCCCGGGGACTACTATGAAAGGCTATGTGAAACCTACAGGATATATGCTCCATTTGACTCTGAGGCACAGAGTCAATGTTGGAAAGCCCACAGATGGTAAGCACCTCCTTCATGGCTTAGGCCGCCCCAGACATCAGAGAAAAACTTCAGAAACTAGAGGGTTTTGTCAGGATGAATATCACCCAACTAATAGAGATTGCCAATAATGTCTACATGAACAGGGAGGTCACAGCTGAATGGGAAGCTGACAAAAAGATGAAAAAGAAAGTCAGCCTCCTCGCCGCCACCCTGAAAGAAAAGGACAACACAAAGATGGGGAGACCCCAACTACCAAAAGTGGGGAAGCCCAGAACCCCCTTGGCAAGGGATCAATGTGCCTACTGTAAAGAGAAAGGGCATTGGAAAAATGAATGTCCCAACCAGGGAAAGGCTCAAAAGCTCAACCGCTACAAGGAAGAACCCCGAGAGGAGGACCTCATAAGCCTTGTGGGAATGGACTCAGACTGAGGGGGACTGGGCTCCTTCCTCCTTGGAAAGGAGGAAATGAGCCCACAGTCAAAATGAAGGTGGGGGGCCAACCAGTGACTTTTATGGTTGATACTGGGGCCGAGAACTCTTGTCACTCCCCAGTGGCACCTTTCATCAAAAGGACTGCGACCGTCCTTGGGGCCACTGGGATGTGGGCAATACAACAGCCCTTTTGCTAGACTCACCAGTGTGAACTCGGGGGCACAAGGTCCAACATGAATTCCTTTATCTGCCTGATTGTTCCAGCCCTCTCCTGGGCCGAGACATACTCTCCAAGCTTAGGACTCAAATAACCATTGAGCCCACAGGACACACGAGCCTCTGATTGAACCCAAGGAAAGAGGAGACGGGGTCTCTAATACTAGCAATTACCATGCCAAGGGAAGAAGAATGGAGGCTATTCTGTGCCCAGGCCCAACCTAGCAGCCTGCTGGAGTTCAAACTTGCCTTCCCTTCAGTATGGGCTAAAAACAACCCATCTGGACTAACCCAGAATCAGGCCCCTAACATTGTTGAACTGATCCCAGGAGCCCAACCTCAGAGGCAAACGCAATACCCTCTTCCACAAGAAGCTAAGATCAGCATCCAAGAACATCTGACCAAACTCAAAGAAGCAGGTATTCTAGTCAAGTGCCAGTCAGCCTGGAATACCCCACTCCTGCCAGTCAAGAAGCCGGGAGGGGGATACTGACCAGTTCAAGACCTAAGGCCATCAACAAGGTGACCATCTCTCTGCACCCAGTGGTCCCGAATCCATACACCTTCCTTGGCCAAATCCCAGGGTCGGCCAGATGTTTCACTTGCCTAGATTTGAAGGATGCCTTCTTCTGCCTCCACTTAGCCCCCAGAGCCAGCCACTGTCTGCCTTTGAATGGACTAATCCTGATACAGGGCGCCAGATGCAACTGACTTGGACGCGCCTCCTGCAGGGGCTTAAAAACTCACCAACCCTCTTTGGGGAAGCGCTGGCCATGGACCTCGCCTGCTTCCCAAGAGAGGCCACCTGATGCACCCTCCTCCAGTATGTGGATGACCTCCTCCTCACCAGTGACACACAAGAAGACTGCACAAAAGGCACAAAGGCCCTCCTACAGCTCCTGTCAGACTCGGGATACCGAGCCTCATGGAAGAAGGCGCAAAGCTGCCAACAACAGGTCTGATACCTCAGTTTCCTTCTCACCCAAGGGAAAAGAGAACTAGGGCCAGAGAGGAAAATGGTCATCATCTTCCTGCCACAGCCCCAGACAAAAAGGGGCCTACGAGAATTCCTGGGGGCTGCAGGATTCTGCCACATCTGGATGCCTGGGTTCTCGGCAATAACAAGACCCCTTTATGATCTCTTAGGAGGACCAGATCGAGAACCCCCTGCCTGGACTGAGGAAGCAGAAGCCGCTTTCACAGAGATAAAGATTATTCTGGGGTGGGCACCAGCCCTGGGCCTACCAGATGTAGAAAAACCCTTCAATCTCTTTGTGCATGAAAAGGAAAAAATAGTGCTCAGGATACTCACCCAGACTGTTGGACCCTGGCAATGGCCAGTTGCTTACCTGTCAAAGAAGCTGGACCCCGTGGCAGCAGGATGGCCGCTGTGCCTCAGGGCCCTGGCAGCCACAGTCCTGCTCATCAAGGAGGTGGACAAACTTACCCTGGGGCAAGAACTTAATGTCAAGGTCCCTCATGCAGTTGTGTCCCTCATGAACGCACAGGGACACCGCTTCCTTTCCAACTCTCAGCTAGCACAATGCCAAGGGCTCCTCTGCAGAAACCTGTGGGTCATCCTCAAAACGGTAAGGACATTAAATCCAGCAACCCTTCTCCCCAAGGAAGAGGGGAAACCAGACCACAACTCCTCCGAGGTGACTAATGAAGTGTACACGAGCTGTCCAGATCTGCAGGATCAAGCCATAAAGAATCCAGAGCTCACGCTGTTAAGTGATGGCAGCAGTTACCTACAAGAGGGTGCCCGGGTTATGCAGTAACCACAACCACTGAAGTCCTAGAAGCTAAGGCATTACCAACTGGATGGTCAGCTCAACAGGCTGAATTATATGCCTTAGTCCGAGCCCTCACCCTTGGTGAAGGCAAACGAGTCAATGTCTATACTGATTAGGTACATATACATGGAGCATTCTACAAGGAAAGGGGCCTCTTAACCGCAGCAGGAAATGTTATCAAGAACAAGGAGATACTGAGACTCCTCGAAGCCATCTGGCTTCCAAAGGAAGTAGCAATCCTGCACTGTAGGGGACACCAGAAAGGAGATGACCCCATAGTGTGGAGAAATCGTCTGGCAGATGAGGCAGCCAAGACTGCAGTGGTGAGGTGAGGAACATGGACAGAGCCCCTTCCCTCACCATGGCCCTAACACACCTGGAAGAAGTCCCTCCACCCAGTTACACTAAAAAGGAGAAGGAATGGGCCATGGCTAAGGGAGCCACCCTGACTGAAAAGGGATGGTGGATGATGCCAGAAAGGCACATCTTTGTTCCAACAGCAACTGGAGGGCATCTAATCAAGGAATACCACCAACTCACTCATCTGGGAAAAACTGCATTAGAGGTACTTCTCAAGAAGCACTACTACATCAGTCAGCTGCCAGCACTATGCCGAGCAACGAGGGAATGATGCATGACAAGTGCTAAAAATAATGCTTGGTCTGCACCACAGCCCCCTCCAGGTGTCCAGAGGATGGGAGCAACCCCCTTCAAAGATCTAGAGGTAGACTTCACAGATGTGCAGCCGAGCAGGGGGTTCAGATATCTCCTAGTAATAGTATGCACATACTCTGGGTGGGTCGAAGTTTCCCGACCAGGATGGAGCAAAGCCGGGAAGTAGCTAAAGTCCTCTTGTGGGAGATCGTGCCCTGGTTCGGTCTGCCATTAACAATCCATAGTGACAATGGACCCACATTTGTGGCAGACATTGTACAGGTCTTGACCAAATATCTCAACATCACCTGGAGACTCCACACTGCTTATCAGCCCCAAAGGTCAGGGGAAGTAGAGCGAATGAATCGCACCCTCAAGGGAACCTTAGCAAAGTTTTGTCAGGAGACTAACCTCCCATGGCTGAATCTGTTACCCCTAGCTCTCCTGTGTGCTTGCTGCATGCCTGGGACATTAGGTTTCTCCCCATTCGAATTAATATATGGACAGTCTCCCCCATGCTTGGGAAGTCTTCCAGGAAACTTGCATCAGGTTGGAGATAAAGGGATAAAGGAGCAGCTTCAGGCCCTGGGGGCCACCCTAAATAAATTACAAAAGTACACCATTGAGAGGGCCCCAATCTCCTTAGGGTCTCAGGTACACTCCTTCCAGAGAGGGGACTCAGTTTGGGTCAAAGATTGGAAGAAAGACCCCCTCAAACCACAGTGGACAGGGCCCCACACTGTTGTTCTAACCTCCCCTACTGCCCTCAAGGTCTCAGGTGTCACCCCGTGGGTCCACCACTCCCGAGTGAAGAAAGCTCATCATTCAGATGAGGAGCCGTGCCAGTGGAGAGTCCAGCCAGACTTCATGAACCCACTCCGGCTTCACCTTCAAAGAGACCCCACCGACTGATGGACACCTGCTCACCGTGGTATCTGGCTCTGATTGGTGTGATTTCCCTCATCTTGGGAGTTGGACTCCACACTGTTGACCGGGCTGGACTTTCTCCCAGAGGCTTACTATTGTCATTGTTTATTGGGTGTCCCTAGGGTGTATTACTGCACTTACTTGTCCACAGGTTTCATCTGCTGATGGGTTAACCATGATGGCTCCCTCTACCTAAGGTCATAGATCCCACTTTTACTGGCCCTCTGCTGTCTACTCCTGAGCGCATTTCACCATGGTTTTCCTGGCCCCATTCAGTCCTGGTCTTCTGCTACCTGGTGTGCTCTTCCTCCTCAGTGCCTCTAGCTTGCCCAGCCAGGCAAGGGGGGCAAACTCTTGTATCACTGTTACTGGCAAATGGACTTTTCAGCTTATCCCCCTCAATCCTGCACCAGTGCCCCCACTAACTTCTTCCACTGGGGTGGGCACACACCAAGGGTTAACCTCCATTTTGATGGATTCCAGCTTCTTGATACCTCCTGGGAACCTCATAGACGGTGTTCCTACCATAGCCCTCACTCAGGTTACTGGCTGGTAGATATCTACATCTGTGGGGGCCCTACGCCTCAACAGCCAAACACCTGCCCTCACTTCTGCTTGCAATCCTGGGGATGTAAGTCATGGGTGGCAACTTGGCCGAGAATGGAACGATGCTCCACCAGGTGGTGGCACCTCAAACAGTGCAGTGACATCTGGATTTCCTTGTCATGCAATGCCACCCCATCCTCTTGCTCTAACGATCACTGTATACCTCTCACCCTCTCAGTCTTAGAACCCAGTGCCACATTATGGGCTACAGGAATCATTCTCCTGTTGGGCCAATATCACCCTATGGGAACCAACCCCATGGCCAAGTTTATGATTAAGTTGATGTTCACTCCAAGCCTTACAGTCAACCCCCAGAGTCAGACAGAAAATAACTTGCCCTGGCACATCCCTGGGTCCCCCATCCACACGCAGCAAGCATCTATAGTGCAACCGTTAGGTATGATTAACGCCTCCCACCAAGTGCTTAACCACTCGAATCCACCCTTAGTGTCTGACTGCTAGATCTGTATAAAGCCCGGTCCTGACACTGGATTGGTGTCATCCCCAACCAGTCTACCATGCCACCTCCCACCTCGGCACTGGGGACCTCAGATTATCCCTTTCTGGCTCCGGTACCGCTGTATGGCAACTCTTCCTCTTCCATCATGGGCCACAGTCAGGTCTGTGCGCCTAACAACACTTTTCTGGCTTGTGATCAAGGTGTATACATCTGCATCACCCCGTACGATCAATCATGCACGTTTGTCAGTCTCCTACCCGATCATTCAGTCCTCCCTGGGAGCGATGCCCCACTCATATGGAGACCTCTTAGCCACCCTCGATGCTCCCCTGTGGCTGTCCCTCTTATTGTGAGCCTGCTGGCTGCATCAGGTGTTGCCTTCAATGCCACTGTCGGGATGTCTCAGATACAGTACCGGGGTTAACTCAACAACTCACAGTGGATTTTTCCGCCCTCACTCAGTCAGCCCTGGCCCTGCAGTGCCAGCTGGATTCACTGGCCTCAGTGGTCCTCCAAAACAGGCGTGGGCTCGACTTACTCACAGCTGCACAAGGGGGGCTCTGCCTCTTCTTACAGGAGGAATGTTGTTTCTATGCTAATGAGTCAGGGGTGGTCCAAGAAACTCTGACCCAGTTACAGGAACGAGTACATTGCTGGTGGGAAACACTCCAGCAGACAATTTGGTGGGATACCCTCTCACAATGGCTCCCTTGGTTCGCCCCTCTCGTTGGCCCCTTCCTATTGCTTCTCCTCATAGTAGCATTTGGTCCTTGTATTTTTAATGCCCTTACTAGGTTTATTACTACTCAAATTGCTAAAATCAGACTCCATTTACTCCTTACTCATTATCGCCCTTTAGAAGATGAAAATCATGCCCTCTAAACTAGTTGTTTAAAGGGGCATCAAAGGGGGGAATTATAAGGAAAATCTGTGTCCTAAGATGGCCGACCAAGCCAGCGAGAGAGTCCCAGTCCTTGCCCTGGGGCTCTTCCGGGTTATTCTCCCTGCTCTGCTTCCCCCACACACCAATCCGGGTTCTCCCTGCTCTGCTTCCCCCGCGCACCAATCAAGGTTCTTCTCCTTGCCCTGCCACAAGTGCCAAGTATGCAGAAGTAGAAGTGTATAAATTGCCCCCCTTTGTGAATGGGGCTCAGACCTTTGGAGACCACTCTCCTCTGAGCTTGCTGGCATTAAATAAACCTCCTATCCTCCAAGATCTCTGGGTGCCAATTGGTTTTTGTTGGGCGATCCAGGCCAGGTTCCATGACATCAGGAGAAAGCAAACCTTCGATGCTTTGATCTTGGCTTTCCAGCCTCAAGAACACTGAGAAAATAGATTTCTACTGTGTAAGCCATCCTGCCCCGCCCCCCCCCAGTCTGTATATTTTGTTAGGGCAGTTCTAGCAAAGGAATCCAGGAAGAGTGGCAAAATCCTTATGCTAAAGAGCTGGAATAAAGCCTGCTAGAGTGGGAGGCTTGGGTGTCTTGATTTATGAATTTGCGGGACCACTGCTCACCCAAACAACATGGTTTCTCAGGGAAGTTGACTTCTTCCAAGGAAATGAAAAGCGTGATAGAGGTTTACATGTGCAATCAGTCCTCTATCGCTGAGAAGAAGCACGTGGTCCCAGGAGGCACTATCACTTATTACATAGTGCTAGATTCAATTTTTAAGTATTTAATAAATGATGTTTACATTTACATTCATGAGAGATGTTGGCCTTTATCTCTCCTTTTGCTTGATCTTTATCTAATTTTGGTATGAGGGTGATGTTGGCATTTCTAAAAGTATGTGTTTAAGATTAGTAATAATTCCTCTTTAGCTGTTTGCTAGAATTCATCAAGTGTTTATTCCCAGAGCTTTTATTGTGGAAAGATTTTTGTTACAAATGAATTTCCTTGCATAGATATAGGGACATTCAGATGTTCCATTTCTTTATGAGGCAGTTTCAGTAAGCTGTGTCTTACAGGAATTTTGTCCATTGGATCTTAGTAACCAAAGCTACTGTCCTAAAGTTGTTCAAGTATTCTCTTTATTATCTTTTAAATATCCGTAGGATCTGCAGTATCACCAGAAGTGGCCATTTCTATCATCTCCATATTGGACATGAGCAGTCCCGCTAGACAGACTGTCTCTGAGGAAGGATATGCAGGGAAGCCAGAAGTCCAGAGGGGAGGTGAAAGGAGTCCAGAGGGCCTGAACCTTCTGGCACATGCAGCCAGAGTGAACATTAAGCACAGTTCAACACTGAAAGTGTGTTTACTTTGTTCCTATTACCAGATAAATCATGTCTTGCTTTCAACAAAACATTATGGGGCTTGTCAACAGACAAGGAAAAACAGTCTGAAGAGAGAAAACCAGCATCAGAGCCAGATTCAGATATGACATCAATGTTGAAGTTATCAGACAGGGAATCCAAAATAACTATGATTAATATGGCAAGGCCTTGTATTCACTTCTAGGCATGCCATGAAAAAAATCCCACACACTGGTGGCTTAAATAACAGAAATTTATTTTTTCACAGTTCTGGAGGCTGGAGTCCAAGATCGAGGTATCAGCAGGGTTGGTTTCTTCAGAGGACTCTCTCCTTGATGTGCACATGGCCACCCCCTTCACAGGGTTGACCCTCTGTCCTTGTACTGCTGATATCTCTCTTTGTGTGTCCACATTTTCTCTACTTATAAGAACACCCATGAGACTTAGACTTAGGGTGGGTTAGGGACCCACCCATGACCTCATGTAGCCTTAATTGCCTCTTTAAAGGCTCTATCTACAAATAAATTGCAAGGTACTGCCTGTTAGGGCTTCAACATAGGCATTTTGGGGGTGTGGGGCCACGTTAGCCCATGGCAGGGCTCTGATGGAAAAAGTAAAAAACATGCAAACATAGGTGGGTGCTATAAACAGAAAGATGGAAACTAAGAAAGAATCAAAAGGAAAATCAAGAAATAAAAAATGTTGTGACAGAAAAGAAAGGTATTCAGTAGAGTGGACACAAACAAAGAAAGGATCAGTGAGCTTAAATAGGTCAATAGAAACTTCTTACACTGAAATGCAAAGAGAAGGGCTCCTGGGTGACTCAGTCATTAAGTGTCTGCCTTCAGCTCAGGTCATGATCCCACAGTCCTGAGATCGAGCCCCACATCGGGCTCCCTGCTCAGCGGGAAGCCTGCTTCTCCCTCTCCCACTCCCCCTGCTTGTGTTCCCTCTCTTGCTATGTCTCTTTCTGTCAAATAAATAAATAAAATCTTTAAAAAAAAAGAAATACAAAGAGAAAAAGAAAGAAATAAAAACCAGAGTGTCCAATATTTATGACATAACATCATAAGATGCACATATGCATAATTGGAAAAACAAAAGGTAAAGAAAAAGGCACTGGAACAGAAAAATATTTAAAAGAATGATGGCAAAGAAATCTCTAAGATCAATGACAGACACAGAACCATAGATACAGGAAGTTCAGACAATGTCAAATATGATAAATACCAAAAATTCACACCTAGGCATGTCATTTTCAAATGACAGAAGACAAAAGACAGAGAAAATCATGAAAGACATCAAAGAAAAATACAACACCCTGTCTACAGAGGAACAAAGATAAGAATGTCATGGACTTCTTATCAGAAATGTTGAAGAAGAGGGTGAAATGAAATATTTAAAATGTTGAAGAAAAAAACATATCAATCTAGAATTCTGTATCCACAAATATTATCCTTCAAAAGTGAATAAGAAATAAAGGCTTTCTTAGCCAAACAAAAACTGAGGGAATTTGCTGTCCACAGACCTGCCCTACAAGAAACGTTAAAAGTTCTTCAAGGAGAAGAAAAATGATATGAGTCAGAAATTCAGATCTCCATGAAGAAAGGAAGAACATCAGAGAAGAATAAATAAAGATAAAATATTTTGCTTTTCTGATTCTTAATTGATCTAAAAGATAACTGTCTGTTTCAAGTGATAATGGTAATGATGTGGTCTGCAGGGATGGTGAGTGACTGGCACAAGTGCTATAAATGTGGGATGGAGGGCTAGGGGATGCTCTGCTGTGAGTTAACCACATTATACAGGAAGCAAAGGAGTGCTGTCTGAAGACAGATTTGGATGGTTTAAAAACCATTCTGGAAACTCTCAAATAACTAACTGAAAATTTTCTTAGTTGAAATGCTAAGTTAAAACCAAGGTAGGCAGAAAAAACAGGGGCAGAGGAACAAAGAACAAATGCAATGAATAAAAAACAAATATAAACATGGTAGTTATCATTCTAACCTTGTCAATAATCACCTTAAATGCCAATGGTCTAAATACATCAATTAAATGAGAACCGAATTCTACATTTTCTACAAGAAATCCACTTTAAAGGTAAAGACTCAGGTTAAAAGCAAAAGAATAGAGATAGGTACACTGGACTAATACTGATAAAAATGAAATGGAGCAGCTGTATTGAATGATGAGGCGGATTTCAGAACAATGAAAATTTCCAAGGTTACGGATGGTCATTACATAATGATAAAGGGGTAAATCCTTCATGAAGACAAAACAGTTCTAAATGTGCATGCACCTAACAGAGCATGAGAATACATGAGGCAAAAACTGACATATACCTATATGTACATTTCTCTCTTATAGACATGTATTCACAACTTAATATTGTACAGAATATTTTCTCTCCCCTAAAAATCTCCCATGCTCTGTCTGTTCATCCTTCCTCCCTCCCTTTCCCCTGGCAACCACTGAGTTAGAAAGTATGCCTTCTGCTTCAGTTTTATTGAAGAGATTGTGGGGAATTGATAGAATTTCCTCCTTGGGAAAGGAGAATTCACCATTGAACCCCCTTGGACGTGGTGCTTTTGTTTTGGAAGATTATTATTAATTCAGTTTCTTTAAGTAATACAAGCCTACTCAGATTCCCTACTTATCTTGTGTGACTTCTGATAGGTTGTGTCTTTTAGGCAATTGTCCTATTTTATCTGGGTTATTAAATTTGTGGACACAGAGTTGTTCATAACATTCCTTTATTTTTCTGTTAATTTCCATGGGATCAGTGGTTTGGCCCCTTGGTCGTTTCTGATGTCAACAACTTGTGTCTTCTCTCTTTTTTTCTTGGCTTACCTGCCTAGGGATTTATCAGTTTTATTGATCATTTTAAAGAACCAGCTTTCGATTCTTTGATTTCTTGTTTTCAATTTTATTGATTTCTACTCTGATTTTATTAATTTTGTTTTGTTTGAATTTAATTTGCTTTTCTTTTTCTAGTTTCCTATGGTAGAAGCTGAGATTATTAATTTTAGATCATTTTTCTTTTATAATTCATGGATTCTCCCTTTCAGCACTTCTTTTGTTGCTTTCCATATATTTTAACATGTCATATTTTCATTTCATTTTGTTCTAAATATTTTCAAATTTCTCTTGAAGCTTCTTCTTTGACCCATGTGTTATTTAGAACTCTGTTGTTTACTTTCTATATATACTGTTGGTATTTTTAAGCTATTTTTGCATTATGGATTTCTAGTTTAATTCTACTGTGGTCTGAAAGCAGACATTGTATGATTTCTATTCTTTTAAATTTGTTAAAGTGTGTGTTTTGGTCCAGGATGGAGGTATGTCTTGGTGAATGTTCCACAGGAGCTTGAGAGAATATGTGTTCTCTGTTGTTGGATGAAGTATTCTTGATGTCTATTAGATCCAGGGATCAATGGTGCTGTTTGATTCAACTATACCCTTACTTATTTTGTGCTTGCTGGATCTGTCATATGCTGGTAGGGGACATTGAAATCTCCAAGTATAAAAGTGGATGATAATCTTTGAATGTCTCATCTGTCTCAACACTATCACTTTATTAGCCACAAACACTTGAGGATTACCTTTAAAAAGGCTTTTTTTTTTTTTTTAAATCATTCCATGTCTCCTCTTTTTCTTATCTGGATTTCTGAAGTTGCCTACTGAGCTATGCTGTTAGACCAGCTCTTTAATTTTAATAGCATTTGCCAATTTCCATGGTGTAACTACTACTACCCAGGTTGATTTCATGATGCCCAATGTTTATCCACTGTGTGCAAAATCCCTAGATATTTGACAGTCAGCTCTTTACATTTGTGGAATGAGAAGAGGCCACCATGCTGTCACTGCCAATTTATGTCCCTACCTCCAAACATGGCCTCCCTTTGCTAGAATACTTTTTTACTAAAATGCCAAAATAATTTCTTTCTTTTTTAAAAAAGATTTATTTATTTATTTGAGAGAGAGAGAGAGCATGAGGGGGAGGGGCAGAGGGAGCGAGAATCCCAAGGAGAGTCTGCACTTGCATGGAGCCCAATGTGGGGCTCGATCCCAGTACCCTGAGATCACTACCTGAGCAGAAAACAAGAGTCTGATGCTTAACCAACAGTGCCATCCAGGTGCCCCCAAAATAATTTCTTTTACATAAAACCTCTCAATTATTTACCCACTTTTTACAATGAAGACCCAATTTCTTTCTGACATAAAGTAGGTTACTATAAAACACGTTTTTCCCTCTGCAGCCTAATTTCCCCATACCCTCTCACATACCTCAAGCTTCCATTGTACAGAACCATTTATGCCACCTCATGCTTTGAGCATTTGCATGTGATGTTTCCTCTACCTATCAACAGCTCCTGCTTTTTCACTTTGCCAAGAACAATACTACTGTGCCACCACACACCAAGACTGTGATAAGTAATGTGTATGTATACTCTCACTTAACTTTCAAATCAACCTGTGAGAGAGAGATTTTCTCCATGTGAGAAGAGTCCATTTAAGCTTTTTTCTGAACATGACATAACTAGTGACTGATGGAGCCAGATTCGAGCCAGATCTATCTTACTCCAGAGCCCTTGCTTTTAACCACCAAGCAAAGTACTTCCCTACACTGCTTATGTCTACAAATCTATCACTTAGCACAAGTTACATATCTTTTTAAAACCTATATGAAATCCATCAAAATCCCAGAGGAGAACACAGGCAGCAACCTCTTGGACCTCAGCTGCAGCAACTACTTACTAGACATGTCAATGGAGGCAAGGGAAACAAAGGTAAAAAATGAACTATTGGGACTTCATCAAGATAAAAAGCTTACGCAGAGTAGAAACAATCAACAAAACTAAAGACAACCAATGAAATGGGAGAAGACATTTGCAAATGACATATTGGATAAAGGGCTAGCATCTGAAATCTATAAAGGATTTATCAAACTCAACATCCAAAAATACAAAATCCAGTTAAGAAATGGGCAGAAGACATGAACAGACATTTCTCCAAAGAAGACATACAACTGGCTAACAGACATGTGAAAAGATGTTCAACATCATTCATCATCAGAGAAATACAAATCAAAACCACCTCACACCAGTCAGAATGGCAAATATTAACAACTCTGGAAATAACAGATGTTGGCGAGGATGCAGAGAAAGGGGAACCCTCTTACACTGTTGGTGGGAAAGCAAACTGGCACAGCCACTCTGGAAAACAAAACAGTATGGAGTTTCCTCAAAAAGTTAAAAATAGAACTACACTATGACTCAGCAATTGCACTACTAGGTATTTATCTAAAGGATACAAACATAGTGATTGGAAGGCGCAACTGCGCCCCAATGTTTATAGCAGCAATGTCCACAATAACCAAACTGTGGTAGGACCCGGGATGTCCTTCAACAGATGAATGGATAAAGAAGATGTGGTTCATATATACAATGGAATATTACTCAGCCAACAAAAAGAATGAAATTTTGCCATTTGCAACGATGTGGATGGAACTATAAGGTATTATGCTAAGTGAAATAAGTCAATCAGAGAAAGACAAATACCATATGATTTCACTCATATGTGGAATTTAAGAAACAAAACAGATGAACATATGGGAAGGGAAGGAAAAGTAAAATAAGATAAAAACAGAGAGGGAGGCAAACCATAAGAGACTGTTAATCATAGGAAACAAACTGAGGGTTGCTGGAGGGGGGGTGGTGGGAGGATGGAGTAAATGGGGGATGGGCATTAAGGAGGGCACTTGTTGTGATGAGCACTGGGTGTTATATGTAAATGATGAGTCACTAAATTCTACCCCTGAAACTAATACTGTATGTTAACTAACTAGAATTTAAATAAAATCTTGAAAAAAAAAATAAAGCCTATATGAAGGTAAGCTTACATGTCTTTAATATCTCTAATAAAATTCTTCATCTAAAATATTAGCACATTGTCGAGATTCTCATTTCGTGTCAGCTGAACTTTATGTGTAAAACCACAGGAATATAGTTTTCCCAAAGCCTACACCATTTTTTTTTTTTTTTGCCTCTTTGGAAAACTAATATTTGTCTATACAGCTCCCACCTATATGAAACTATGAATTTCATATATAAGCTTTGACCTCTGGCTCATTACTCTCAGTTAAAAGCAGAAAAAGGGATGATAATCTACTACTTCACATTTGATATTGTAACATTTTCCTCCCCCCACTCCATCTACCTTTTCTGTATTATTCTATTTCATAGTGTTCTTATTCCTCTACAAAATGTGACTATCTTGATATCAATATGGCTACAGGAAGATTAAATGCTATAGACACATTAGGATGAGGGGAAGTTAGTGCCCTAGCACCAAGTGGGAATTCATTTAAATTATAAGGTGATGTTCTTTCCTCTCTAAAGTGAATGCTTCTCCCACATAGCTCTTCTTCCCTGGCATTTGCAAATCTGTGCCTCAGTTTTAACTTCTTGTATTCTTTCTTTTGCCCTCAAACAATACCATAATGTGCAAACAATTCCGGTGGCAGAAAGGGCATCCGTAGCCCTGTGGTTGATCTCTCTACTTTGAGTGGAATAAAAATGAGACTCAGTGTTGGGGCAGGAGAAGAGACTGATCAGTTCTGTCCTGTACACGCCTGAAACTGGCACCTTTAATCTCATCTTCCTACCACGATGCAGGGAAATTACATGAATGCATCAGCTTCTGGCTCACCCAAGCTCCTATTCTCTGACCCTCAATCTAATGGACAAGGTGTATTTTCCCATCCCTCTGCCTTTATCTCTGCTATTCCCATTCTTTATTTGATCACTTCATCTAAGATAGACCATCCTCTGGGAAGGTTTCTCTGATGATCCTTGCTGGAACAAGAGTTCCTTTATTCTGCTGTATTTTCAGACTTCTTTTTGCTCTCAAGACTTTCCCTGATATTATTCTATTCTAAAATTGGAGATAAGATTCTTTACTGTTGCTAATATTGAACTTCCAACCCACCATAAATATCTAATTTGGGGGAATTCTTACCACAAATTACTAAAACCATAATTTACTCACATTTACTCAGCAATAAGGACAAAATGAATTGGAACTTTGAGAAGAGGAAAATAATTTACAAATGATAGAAAGGTTTGATTTAAGAGTTGTGTTTCCTTTTAGTTTCAGGTTAGGGCTTAAGAATCTTTGGCCCAAGAGAAGAAACTCTTATGCACCCAGATAAATGTTTCTGTATTCTTAAAATGTTTAAGATAACACCTCATGAGCATCAGAAGGAAAAGAAACAAAAAAAATATTGACATGCAAGATGGTAGAAAGTTTGTGGAAGAAATACTTCCTAGTATGGTCTCTCTCCTTCTCTAGCCAATGACAAATGTAACAAATTTAAGATTCTGAAATCAATTCTAAATTACAGCAAAAACTGTGATGCTTTTATATAGTATTGTGTGTGTGTGTGTGTGTGTGTGTGTGTGTGTGTCTGTGTGTCTGTGTATGGCCTGAATAACATGGCTTCTCTCTGATGATTTCTATGAAGGCTAAATGAAACCATATAAGTGATGATACAAGCTCACAGTGCTGTGCACATATAGACTGCCATGCAGTATCTAAGGCACTTTAGAGAAGGGACCAATTGTGCTTGCATTGTATTTTCTTTCTTTCTTTTATTTTTTATTATGTTATGTTAGTCACCATACAGTACATCATTAGTTTTTGATGTAGTGTTCCAAGATTCATTGTTTGTGTATAACACCCAGTGCTCCATGCAATATGTGCCATCCTTAATATCCATCACCGGGCTAACCCATCCCCCCCCCCAAACCCTCAGTTTGTTTCTCAGAGTCCATAGTCTCTCATGGTTTGACTCCCCCTCTGATTTCTCCCCTTCATTGTTCCCTTCCTTCTCCTAATGTCCTCCATGCTGTTCCTTATGTTCCACAAATAAGTGAAACCATATGATAATTGACTTTCTCTGCTTGACTTATTTCACTTAGCATCATCTCCTCCAGTCCCATCCATGTGGATGTAAAAGTTGGTATTCATCCTTTCTGATGGCTGAGTAATATTCCGTTGTATATATGGACCACATCTTCTTTATCCATTCATCTGTTGAAGGGCATCTCAGCTCTTTCCACAATTTGGCTATTGTGGACATTGCTGCTATGAACATTGGGGTGCATATGGCCCTTCTTTTCACTACATCTGTATCTTTGGGGTAAATATCCAGTAGTGCAATTGCTGGGTCATAGGGCAGCTCTATTTTTAACATCTTGAGGAACCTCCACACTTTTCCAAAGTGGCTGGACCAACTTGCATTCCCACCAACAGTGTAAGAGGGTTCACCTTTCTCCACAATCTCTCCAACATTTGTTGTTTCTTGCCTTGTCAGTTTTTGCCATTCTAACTGATGTAAGGTGGTATCTCAAGGTGGTTTTGATTTGAATTTCCCTGATGGCTAATGATGATGAACATTTTTTTCATGTGTCTGTTAGCCATTTGTATGTCTCCTTTTGAGAAGCATCTGTTCATGTCTACTGCCCATTTTTTGACTTGATTATTTATAGATCTTGGATATCAGCGCTCTGTTTGTAGTGTCATTTGCAAATATCTTCTCCCATTCCGTGGGTTGCCTCTTTGTTTTGCTGATTGTTTCCTTTGCTGTGCAGAGGTTTTTATTTTGATGAAGTCCCAAAAGTTCATTGTTGCTTTTGTTTCTCTCACCTTTGGAGATGTATCTTGAAAGAAGTTGCTGTGGCTGATGTCAAAGAGGTACTGCCTATGTTCTCCTTTAGGATTTTGATGGATTCCTGTCTTACCTTGAGGTCTTTCATCCATTTAGAGTCTATTTTTGGGTATGATGTAAGAGAATGGTCGAGTTTCATTCTTCTGTATGTAGCTGTCCAATTTTCCAAGCACCATTTATTGAAGAGACTGTCTTTTTTCCATTGCCTATTTTTTCCTGCTTTGTCGAAGATTCTTTGACCATAGAGTTGAGGTTCCATATCTGGGCTCTCTATTCTGTTCCATTGGTCTATGTGTCTGCTTTTGTGCCAGTACCATGCTGTCTTGGTGATCACAGCTTTGTAATATAGCTTGAAATCAGGCAACATGATGCCCCCAGCACTGGGGGTGGCTGGCGGTTTTAGAAGCACAAAGGGCAGAGACGGGCCTGGACCTGGAAGCGAGGACTGGGACTTTGGGGCGCACAACCCAGGACGCTGCAGTTTATAACAGCACAGACAGAAACAGAGAGAGAGTGGCCTGGTGAGCTCACTGAAGAACAGACTGCGATCTCTCTGTTCTGAGGCAGAGGTTTGGATACGGTCACTTCTGCTCTGACTTTTGGAAGAGATGCAGAAAATTGCCAGGGAAAGCTGCCAGAGAACAAAAGCCCCCAAAAAACGGTTTTCACTGAGCCCACTCCCCCCCAGAGGGGGGCAGGGCAACTCTGCCCAAACAGGGGTGCCTGAGTAACAGCGTGGCAGGCCCCTCCCCCAGAAGACAGGCTGGAAGAACAAGAGGCCGACAACCCTAAGGTTCCTATAAAACAGGTGCATTTTGCTTGGGTTGTAGTCAATAATTTGGACTCTGTACATTCCCTCAACCACCCCTCAACAGAATGACAAAGAGGAGGAACCCCCAAAATAGGAAAGACTCAGAGACTGTGACCTCTGCCACAGAAAAAATGGATACAGATATAAGCAAGATGTCAGAAATAGACTTCAGGGTAACAGTTATGAAGACAATAGCTAGGATGGAGAAAATAATTAATGGCAACATAGATTCTCGAAGGGCAGAAATGAGAGCTGATCTGGCAGAACTTAAAAATGCTATCAATGAGACCCAATCTAATCTAGATACTTTAACCACTAGGGTAAACCAGGCAGAAGAATGAATTAGTGATCTAGAAGATGAACTGTTAGGAAAGAAGGAACAGGAGGAAGCCTGGAACAAACCGTTTAAAATCCATGAAAACAGAATTAGAGAAATAAGTGACGGGATGAAACGTTCCAATGTCAGAATTATTGGGATCCCGGAGGGAGTGGAGAGAGAGAGGACTAGAAGATATATTTGAGCAAATCATAGCTGAGAACTTCCCTAATCTGGGGAATGAAACAAGCATTTGTGTTCTAGAGGCAGAAAGGACCCCTCCCAAGATCAAGAAGAACAGACCAATGCCCTGGCGTGTAATAATAAAACTCACAAATCTTGCTTTGTATTTTCTCTCTGAAATTAGAAGTTGTAGCTCTTAGAGATGGTCTAAGGGTGGCAGTAATTACACATAATTGCACTGAGTTAACCAGTAGCCTCATACAGGAAGTCAATTACATTTCTTTATGGCTCTAAAATTTCTTCCTAAGTTATTCTTAGGCCTACGTTGGATGGAAACATTTATCTGTACTGCCCTGAACTATTCTGGTAGGAAACCAGGTTTTGTTCTGTTCCCTGTGGATTTCACTTTTCCTTTGTGGAATGTTCTCTCTGCATAGCCACTGCCTGTCACACTCAGAATGCTGTGTGCTGTTCTGCCCCATGACCTCACCTCATGGAAGGTAGAGGAGACCGGGACAAACCATGAGTGGAGACAAGAGTCAATAATCAATAGATGGGACAGACTGCTACAGGCAGAGAGATGAAGAACAGGAGGATGTAGAGCTCACAGGAGATGTGATCAGGGTCTTGAAAGCTCTGTAAGATTAGAGCAGAAGGTTGAAAATTATAAATGATATAATACATAGAAATGTACACCTGATTGTTAAGGAAAGTGAGATCCTTGGTACCACCAAGGCTTCCTTGGTACCACTGTGTGTGAGATACAATGGCTGCCGTGCTGGGGGACACAATGTGGTGTCTCCATCTCTCTGGAGTCTGTGTCTCTCCCATGCTATCTCTCTGGAGTCTGTGTCTCTCTGGAGTCTGTGTCTCTCCCATGCTATCAACACGGAAGGGAGACTTGATCTGCATACCTCCTGAGACACCTGTTTCATGGAACTAACTTACCTGTGGAGGGCTAGTTTCTCTTCTTCGGAGGGCAGAGACTTCTCCATATTCCCCTGATAGAGAGCCGGCCACTCTCTACAGTGAGAGGTAGTGACAGAGAACCCACTGCCTCTTAAGACAGCTCATTGTTCTTAAACAGCTCTAATGATTAAATCATTCTTCTTTCTAGTAAACTCAGTTTAAAGTCATAGATTGTCTTGTTATTTTTAGCCCAGAACTACTCATTTCTATCAGAAACTAAATCTAAGAACTTTTCACTCCTTCTTTTGCCCAAGAGTATCTCAAATAATTGACCATGACTGGAATTTGGCTTTTCATGATGAAATATAACTTGGCCATCGGCCCGGGGCACCAAGCCAGATTATACAGCTGCATTATGGTGGTCTCAGCGAGGAGCCTGCATGTCATCCACCCATCCATCCATGTGTCCTTTCAGTAAATATACACTGAGCCCCTAATAGGCAATAGGAACTCTTTTAGGTTCTGGTGATAAAACAGGGAGTTGAAAACAAATCCAAGTTCTGGAGAGCTTACACTCTAATGTGGGAAGTAGATATTTTTCTTGACAGCACAGTAATGAATTAATAATTTGAGATACACACTCTGGCTGAAAGATGATCCTTCAAATCTAGGGGGAAGTTCCAGCTTCTCCCCTACTTTATGCTGGTCCCAAGGATGAGTTGCAGTATGTGGCAAAGTACAAAAATATAAGATAAAATTGGGCCACAGCCTTAGAGAATGAAGTTATTTAAGTGAAAACAGAAGTAAAGAGGCAAATTCGTTTGGGTGGAGGGTCATTTTTTGCTTCTCTCATTTAGAGACACAATGTGCTTGGCAGTTACAAGTTCAAAGGGGAATCCACATGACAATCAGGAAAGCAAAGACATTGATTGGGCAGGTCGCTAGAAAGCCTTACTCTCTTACTCCCAGCACATCATATACAGAGTCTAGAATAGTCAATCACAGAAAGCTTATATAAAGTAATATGACTTTGAAGTGTTAGAATAGCTCAGAATACATACCTCATTTCTGTATGAAAGCCATCCTAATCTTCAGGTCCAAAAATCAAGTCTGGTTTGGAGGAAGTTTTAGCGGTCAGTACATCTCAGCATGAAATCCATTTCCTAACTAGTTGAGTGATGTTACGGTCTTGACGACTTCCCTCAATCTTTCTAAATGTCCCTTTTTTCATTGCAGATGAAGAAATTGGATTCTGTAACTTCTAAGTTCCTTCAAACTCTGGTTTCCCCAAATGACCAAAATAATATGAATGTTATAGAATGGTATTGGGCAAGGAGATAAAAATAAGTCTATATTTTACTCTTGGCATCTAAGCCTCCAGAATACAAGGCACACCATCAGAAAGGAGGCAGTACAAGCGAGAACAACTCATTCTTTTTCCACGGACCTTGGCCCCAAACCATGAAGGCAGATCTGTAATGCCACTATTCCTTAGATTAGTTGCACATAAACAGCCTTGGACCTTCCCAGAGGGAGACATCCCATTCCATCCTTCACAGCTTCCACCTCATGCTCCTTCCCTCCCTCTCACACACCTACCCCAAACCAGGACCACGGCCTGATTCTCAACCAAGGATTGGGATTGAATCTGAGTATCTTTAGGAGAAAGTGATTTCACCTTCCTGTTCCTTGCTTTTCTCATATGAGGAGAAGAAAGAGGAGAAAACTATCAACCGTCTACGGCTAGGCTGGAGACTAAATGATACAAAATAATTGCAAAACACCAGGTAGTAAATAAGGGATCAAGAAATAGACTGTAAATGTCAGTTATGGGATACCTACTTTCTGCCATTGTACTCTATTAGGAAACTAATGATTCTTCAGTGCTTGCCTGATGCAGATCCTTGCCTGGGGCAACTTCCTGATGGAATCCACCTTTGTGCAGCATGAGAACCAGGAAATATGGTTGCACAGCTACTGAGCTGTTGGTGTTTGACGTCACACAGGGCTAGAATCACGTGAAACAGAGAAGTGCCTTCATGCAAACCGCCGGACGGTCCCTCATTTGACAGACCAATGAGCCATTATGCCCCCTCAGGGACACTAATTCTGAATAGATTGTTCTGAGCTAAAGCAATTCTTCCCTAGGACACAGGGTTTGGCAACTGAAGCACAGAGGGTTTTTGTGCTAACATGTGCCCTCAGCTGGCTTTCTCTGAGCAGGGCACAGCTCATTCAACATGCCTGTTCTTGACCCCAGCCTTACCTTGTCAAGATCACACCCAAAGTATAAATGCAAATACTACTTGGGATCTGGGTGCCCCATCCTGATCTGCAGGCCACAAACGATTTGCTTTTAAGCAACATACCAATGAGTTAGACTCCTGTTTAGCACTCCTTTAGAAAAAAAAAGTTTACTATTTTTTCCAAATTATAAAAATTATACATGCAAAATATGGCCATAGGATAGCACGGAAAAGTATAAAAAAGAAAATAAAAAGTACCCATTAGCACTCTATTACCTAACAGCAATAGCTGGTACATCTATCACTGAATTGCTCTCATACATATATATATGTATTTTTTTCTATACTTAGATTTGATCTTCATACTCATCATTGTTAATGGCATCCAGGCTTTTAGGAGGACATGCTAGTGAGTTTTCCATATACAAATAAGGAGAACATCTGGAGAAAAAGAACTTTTTGAGTTCTTTTTCTGGCTCATTGTTTTTAAAATCAGATGAAATAGAGGATATTTTAATTTCATCCTTCCTTTTTAAAACAGAATCTTCACTCTGCCATTTTCTCAGCAATAACAGCACATTTTCAGATACCCTCACCACCTCCTCCACTCCCACTCTAACGAGTATTGAACACTCACTCTAAGATGTTACAGGACCACGTGATTGAAATTTCATCATTCTGAGATGGGTCTTGCTCTACCTAAGCTGAAAACTGGCCTGAGCCACTGGGTCACACAGAATTCTCAAGGTTATTCTTTAGTTGATAACCCTCCCAGGTTATAAGGAAACTAGTCTTAGAACAAAGTCTTCCACACTTCTGGACAGTTATCAACTATATCTTTCACACTAACCAACCCCTCCAAATCAGTTCTGTCCTTTGATCTTCAGGCTTCAGGAAATAATAGTTCTCCATTCTTTGGTGTGTTCTTATCATCAGCTTATGGAAGGAATTCCCTCAAAGCCACAGTTCTAGAGGCAAGACTCTGCTGCCCTTGTAGTCTACATCCGACAGCCACATCCTTTAGACCATCAACTATATTCAGGACAATTCAAGATTCCACCTACGCATATGGTTTCTCTCCTACCATGAGTATGCAAAATCCTATGTGTCGACTACCTTCAATACCACTAATGAAAGCCCTTTTATAACATTTATATTTTGAGGTTAATTTGCTACTGCGTTACCATCTGGCATTCAGAAGTCTAATTTTTATAATGCCACCTGTTGGTGAGGGGTAAGAGACAGCTACTGGAAGTTCCTGCAGGTGGAATGATTAAAATGTCTGTTGCCACACAAAGCACCACCTTCCTCATTGGACTCACAGAAGCTGAGTTAACAAAAACAAACAAACAAGCAGATCATTGTATTGTGAAAATTTTCAAAATAAATTGCAGCCAATGTAACAATTGCACTTGGATGCTG
Source organism: Zalophus californianus (assembly GCF_009762305.2). Lineage (NCBI taxonomy): Eukaryota > Metazoa > Chordata > Mammalia > Carnivora > Otariidae > Zalophus > Zalophus californianus. Next base: position 3,826,205 of record NC_045604.1, on the reverse strand, counting down.
GAAGCATTATATGCCCACCAAATGCTCACATTTTAGAGTTCAAGGCTGGATTTGAATTCTGGCTCTCTCACTAAGTTTGTGGTCTTGAGGAAGACTTTTAAACTCTGTGAGCCTCAGTATTCTCAGATGTGAAATGGCAGCAACAATAGAGTGCTCATGGGGGCATGTAATAAAGAAAAAAATGAGATGTGTAAAGAAAGAACACTGGTGTTCTTCCCCTTCCCCTGCCTTAGATGCTCAATAAATGCAAATAACATTAGTGTTATTGTCATTGTACAGTCTGTTAAGAGTTTGTGTGTCTTCTCTGAAGTACAATTGTTTTATGGTTTATGATGACCCTGCTGAGAGAAATCCCAGATTAAGGAGTTACGGGAAGCACCTTATAAAAAAAAGCCTCTCTATTCACATCTGTCATTTGTAGTAATGCAATCCCATCAACAGGAGTGGCTTGACTATTACCTTTTAAAAATCCGTTAAATAAAATGTTTCCATCACAACAATCGAATTTAGAGATCTCAAAGATAAAGTTTGGTTGCATAATATTTCAAAATGGCAAGTGATTATTTTTCCCTTCAGTGTAATGCCTTGTAGACTACCATCCCTCATTCCGTGTTCGTTCATACCCTTCTGTGCTCTTGGTTTGAAGAGAGACATGACAGAAGAAATAAAAGGTACAGGTGGTCTGCTTCTAGTTCTGAATCCAGAAGCATCAAGAACCCATATCAGAGACAAAAATCTTTGGCAGAACCCCTGAAGAACAAGAGCAATGATTTCCTGTTCACCTAGTGGCTCATACAGAAAGTGTTCCAGCATCATTTTGCAGGCCTCCTCTGGGAGTGGCTGGACACTTGAGAAGAAATAATGGTGGCCGACGAGCCCGAGGAATAAGGTGGAGGTGATGGTGGTGACTGAGTGGAGCCCAATGACTGGATGGCTGGGCACAGATTAGTGTTGGTATTAGGAGACCTGCACATCCCACACCAGTGCAACAGTTTGCCGGCTAAATTCAAAAAACTGCTGGTGCCAGGAAAGATTCAGTATATTCTCTGTACTGGAAACCTTTGCACCAGAGAGTTATGACTATCTCAAGACTTTCGCTGGTGAAGTTCATACTGTGAGAAGAGACCTCGATGAGCATCTGAATTATCCAGAACAGAAAGTTGTGATGGTTGGACAGTTCAAAATTGGTTTGATCCATGGGCATCAAGTTATTCCACGGGGAGATAGGGCCAGCCTAGCCCTGTTGCAGAGGCAGTTTGATGTGGACATTCTTATCTTGGGACACACACACAAACTTGAAGCATTTGAGCATGAAAATAAATTCTACATTAACCCAGGTTCTGCCACTGGAGCATACAATGCCTTGGAAACAAACATTTTTCCTTCATTTGTGTTGATGGACATCCAGGTTTCTACAGTTGTCACTTAACGTGTATCAGCTAATTGGAGATGATGTGAAAGTAGAACGAATTGAATACAAAAAATCTTAAAAGCCAGGACTGTCTTGTTTTTTTTTTTTTCATTCCCTTGTTCAAATCAAGTAATTAAACATTTATGTTTCACTTTTATAATATTTTGCAGTAAAATATATCGTCTTCTGTTAATACAAAGTTCTAAGCTTCTTATAAACTATAAGAATATATTCCCGTTTTCATATATGATTTGTATAAAAAAATATCCATCATACAGTAAATGGTCACGTGTTAAGAAAAATTTATCCTTGTAAATATCTTCAAAGTTGATATCTGGAAATTTATTACAAAAGTAGTGCATGAGGAAAAAGAATCTAGACTTTCTTGTACACATTTTTCTTCTAGTAATAAACAGTTACCTTTCATTTATTAAAAAAAAAGGAAGAAATGATGGTATGGTGTGTTTAGATGTACATCTATGGTGTGTCATGGAGGCACATCACTCTTCCCTTCTGGGCTCAAGTGGTTCAAGGAAACATATATTCCTGTGTTGCCCAATTAGGCAGGTGGGATCCTAGCAAGGAGACATGGACCTTTCCAAGCCAGTACGCGAGAAAAGTTGAGTTGTCCTAACGTACTCACAAAAGTCATTAAAGTGGCGTGTGAACTGGTAATGACCAGACATGGGTTCCATCTATGGCTACGCGTACCAGGATGACAAAAAGACACAGGATGCTTGCTCTGTCCCACAAATAAAACCTTTAAAACTACTAAGAGAAATATGAATTCTTGGAACTAAAAATAAAAATACCCAATTTTTAATTGAGAAAGCCAGTATATAAGTGGTGTGTCTTCAACTGGTATGTATGGGGTGGTGGTAGAGGCTGGTAACCTGGGTCAGAGAGCGGCCTGGGCTTGGGTTAGACCCTGGATAATAGAGCAGGGACTTAGCATCCCTCCTGCCTGTCTCTCAATTCACCTGCCCTTTCACTCTGGATACAGGCTTCTGTGCCCTGCATGGAGGTAACTGCAAAGCTGATAGCTTCGCCGAGCAAAATATGGTCTGGGACAGGATTTAATGCACACAGGAGTGAGCTCACTATTCCAACATGTCTTCTGTTTCCTTTGAACAGGGTATCTATAATCTGAATTTATTTCTAGTAGGAAAGAAAACCATAGATTTATTAGTTGTGACAAATTCACTAACAGAAAATAAAGAGGCCTATGAAAGGAGGCAATAAGAGAATCTGAGCTCGGGCACCTGGGTGGCTCAGTCGGTTAAGTGTCCAATTCTTGATTTGGGCTCAGGTCATGATTTTGGCCCTGAGTCAGGCTCCATGCTCAGTGGAGAGTCCGCTTGGGGATTTTCTCTCCCTCTGCCTCTCCCACCTGCTTGCATGCCCACGCGCACTCTCTAAAATAAATAAATCTTAAAAAAAAAAAAAAAATCTCTGAGCTCTTCCGGGTGGGGCATCAGGGAGGACTTAACCCAAAGTGGATTGGGTCAGCATTGGAAAAGACTGGCACAAAGAATAGACAAGAGAAAAGGACTCCAAGCAAAAGAAAAGTAGCAAAGTAGCACATGTTAAAAAATCCATGGCATGGGAAGGAGCATGGAAGGTGCTGCATAAGCGGGAGGTGTGTCGGTGGGCAGAAGCGAGAGGTGGGAATGGGCACTGGAGCACAAAGAATGAGCCGATGTCTGCGGCCCCCTCTACGTGTCTAACCGTCTCCCCACACCATCCCTCTGAACCCGGACCAACCAAAGACAAGAATCCTCTTGAGGTCAGGAACCATTTAATGAACATATACCTTGTAAATAGCAAAAGACATAGAAACTGGTGGTGTGTCCAACTGTATGCTTGATAAAGGAACGAGAGATGTGGCAAAGGAATTGTATCCAGTGCAAGAGTAGATGAGAAGCCCTGTCAGGATTGGATCACACCTGTAAGTAGATTTCAGGGAGGTGAAAGGAATGGGGACAGAAAGAGTGCACTTTGTTGAAGCAACTGATGTGTGGGGTTTGTGTAAGTATCTGAAAACACAGGGGATGACCTAGCTGAGAACGCACTGTTTGCCACCATCCCCGGAGGCTCCTGGGATGGACTCCATTATTCTGATGTCATGTTTGTACGATTGTGTCTTCCATTGTTTGAAGGAAAGTAGATCTTTTTTTCTGCTTAATGGTTTTGAACATGAGATGAAGTATATATATATGCATATATATATATATATATAACCTTTATTTGTCCTTTATTAGCTGATTCATTTCTTAGTACTTGAGTTTTATTTCTTCATTGAGTAAATATATTTATTGAGAGCCCCTGTGAGGAAGGTACTGATCTAGGCTCTGGGTTTCTTTGCTCTGGCAGCCCTACCAGAGTAATAAACTTGATGTTGGACCAAATTCTTTGTGTCCATGTGCCCATACCATTGTTCTCTTGCTGGACTTCTACTTGTTCCCAAGAGCAGGATCACAGCATTTATGGAATGGGATTACTTTATTAGTGGCTTGACCTGTTTTGCTGTAGAAGTATCAGCACGTTGGGTTTGGGAGTCATTACCTAGATCCCACTGAGCCATTTATGTAATGCACTATGTATAGTGCATGAATTAAATACCCTTTGTTACTCAAAATAGGAATTCCAAGCCCTATGTAACCCTAATGGCTTCAGGGAGGTGTCCCCAACTTATGTCAAAGGAAAAATCATTTTGAAACTAGAGTTTTATATCTAGCCAAAATTATATTTTAATGTAAGGACCTAAAAAGTGATTGTCTGGTATTAATCAGCACAATTAACAACCAGATTTGCCAAAAAAAAAAAAAAAAAAGACACCCACCAAAACACTATTTTGGAAATAATATTTAATAAGAAAACACATAAATAAAGCCAGGAAATGATTCAGGATAAAAGGTAAGTAAGAATGAACAACAACCTTAATTAGGTCTGTCACCATCTCAAAAGTAAACCAAGCCCTGACTGAAAAGAAACAAAATGGAGAGTAGATTAACACTGGGGCTAAGGGGTAGTGAGGAGAGAATGCAGATGAGCTCACGAAGTTACTTGTCCTTGGGAGACAACGGGAATACCCATGTTAAAATGTTGACAAAGAAGGAGAGAAAGAAGCATAGAGTAAGGGTTACAAATTGAAATAATGATTTCCATAGAGACTGCACCATTAACTAACTGGAATTAAAATTAAAACTTAATAGGGGGCACCTGGATGGCTCAATTGGTTGTGTGTCTGGCTCTTGATTTCGGCTCAGGTCATGATCTCAGTGTTATGCAATCCAGCCATGCATCAGGCTCTGCAATGCGCATGGAGTCTGCTTGAGATTCTCTCCCTCTCCCTCTCCCTCTGCCCCTACCCCTCTCACGCTCTCTCTCTCTCTCAAATAAATAAATAAATAAAACTTAATAAAAAAAACTGAGATAAAGATGGCGTAAGTTAGCCAAAATAAAACATTCAAAGAATACACATAAAGGGCAAAACCTGAAGACACAAAGTGTTTTCTTTTAATCTACGTATATGTTGTTGACAAAACGTTGTTTGAGTGTTGAAGGAAAGTTGGGAAAATTTTGTCATGCCAACTGTAATCTAATCAGACAATTTTATGTCAGTCAGTTAATTAGAAATAGACTGTAAGACAAAGAGCATCAGCAGAACTGGGATTTCATCACTGAAGGGCAGCAGGATGTGCCACCCCCGCTGGGCCACTTCAGCATGTGAGGAGCTGGAGCTGACTCAGGACAAGGTTTTTTCCTCCCTTCTACCTGCCTGAAAGGAATTTGGAAAGGGGCCCTGCACCAGGGGGAGAGAGATTACCAGAGATACCAGAGAGCCTCATCTGCCTGGCAGGGCAAACACTGGGGACCAAACATCTGCTCTTCTCATCCTCCTGTGAATCACCTGCCGGCCCTTTGGAGCCTCAGACACCCGCCCCTCTCCTTAGCTCAGAATGGTCTATAAGCCTCCAGCTGCCTCTGTGGCTCGTTTCCTTGTGGGGTCCTCATACTATGAAATTAAATTTGTTTTGCTCCTGTTAACCTGTCCTTTTATTACAAGGGGTTCTCAGCCTGAAAACTTCAGGACCCTGAAATGTACAACAGTTCTAATTATGTATTTCCTAATAGTAATAAAAATATATTATTTTTTACCATTTTATATTCCTCTGTATTACTAAGAACAGTGTGATGTATTATGTCGCTTATTTTCTCTCTTTATATATATATGCTTATATATATATAAATATACACATATATATACTTGCAATATTTATATTAGAAATTGGGAAAACTAAGTGGAAAATTTGACAAATTCCTCCTTATGTTTCAAGATTTTAGCATTTTTCACTTATTAGACAAAATAAAGAAAAAAATTTCAGAAAATATTTTTTAAGTTGACCGCCAGAGTTAAAAAGGTTAAATAAAAAACTTTATGTACTACTTAGGAAAATGTTACGTTCCTCTCGAGCACACCTGGAACGGTTGTATACTGGGCTCTACAGAAAGACTAAAGCTTTCTTTCACAAGGTAGTTCACAGATTTGACTCTGGCCACTTCCTTCCTATAAATTTGCATCACCAGATTTGCCTCAGCCTTTGAGGAACCCAAGGAGCGAGTCTGCCACAGCCTGAAACGTTGTCCTGCCATTCGAGGTAGAGCGGACCCACAGCGCTTAGGAAAACACCAGGTGCCAGGTGCATGACTGAGAGTGCTCCTGAACCTGAGAAATGTTCTACTGTGTGTGTATGTTCTCATGTTTTGTGAAATCAGGATAATACCATAGAATATAGTTTTCTGTCCAGATGTGTTTTCTTACTTACTATCATTGCATAATACTTTTTCCATCCCACCATCCTGTGCCCTACCCCAGCTCCCACCATAGCCGGCAAGTTCCCTGGGCTCCCTCCAGGCTAGAAAGCCAAGGCCCGCTTCTAAATATCAACTCATGCTATAAACACCCACAGAATGAATTTTAAAATCTGCAATCGTCAAGTGCTGTGTTCAGGCCACAGTGGTTTTCACTTTTCTGAACACAGTTGGTCCCTTTCCCCCACTGCTCCGCCCCCCCCAAGAACCAGACCGAATTCTTCTCCTTGTGAACTTGGGGTGACAAGCTAAGCCCTGGATCCATCCGTACGGGGAATGTCACAGGACCCATCCAGTGCAAATCTCCTACTCTGGTATCTAGATCCTGAGGCTTTCGTGAGAAATAGAGAATCACGCCTTGTAGTAGCAGGAAGAGAAATCAGTAAAGATCTCGGACTCAAACCTGCAGGATGTTAGGCTCTTATGAAGGGCAGAGGAAAATGAAGTGTTTTGGAAGATGACAAGGCAAAAGCAGTGGCTAGAGTCTCTTGTCGAGGGCTGGCTGTGTCCAACTTCGATGTCCTTCAGGCCAGGAGTGTGTCCTTATGAAATAATTTGAGACTCCTCCCATCAATGTCTATAAGTTTTCAGTTTCATCAGCTAGAGAAATTGAACATTTTCCTTCCTGTAAACATCTTGGTCACAATGAAAAATTACAGCCAAGTTATTTTTTCTTAATTTTTGTGGTTGTTGTTGTTAAAAAAAAAAAAAATGGTCTGTAGCTGCAAGGAGTTACAGCCCTGACATTTTCTTACCCGGCAGGCAGACTTAAATGTGGATCAGCAGATACCAACACCCTGAACCGGGGCTCCAGTTTCGAAGGGGAGCGATGAGTCATCCAGCCACTTCTCCCCCCTTTCTTTCTCCCTCGGGGGGGGGGGGGGGGGCTCTGGCAGCAGGGGAGGGACCTTCGAGGTCTGTCATTACCAGCACTTGAGCGCACTTCCTGGATGGAGGAGGTCGGCTGTAAAGATCCTTTGGTTTCAACGCCCTGCCACGCACATGCTAGGGGCCTGATAAAGGGACAAAATCATAACAACTACGTGAATCCTTCCTAGAGTATTTGTAAATGAATTGTGCACTATTTGTCTGCTTGCCTATGCCTGGAATCCTTCCCTTCAGTGACTGAATTTCAGTTTTATTCTTGCCATTCTCAGTTATACAGAGAAAGCAAGTGTGTAACGTGTATAGTTGCCTTATATGAATACGATAACCAAGTCTTTCAGAATTTGAAAAAACACTAAGCCTCTAAAAGGGTTGAAGGCCTGACAAATATTTTTCCTTGTATTTTTTTTTTTTTAATCCTACGAAGGGCACGGGATACACCCTGGAGAATCTGAAGATGTCAAATAAATGGAAGGAATCAGCAGGCAGTATTGTAACCTGCTATGTGATCTTCACGAAGGATGAGGCCATGACCGGAAGGGGGACTCTCAAACACCAGCTAAATTTGGCATATTAAGTGAAGCCACCTAAAGGAGGAAAAGCTTACTGCATTAATCCACACCAGGGTGATGGAGAAGAAGTTGAAGTCTGAATTGGGAAACCATCTGGATAATTCCACCAAAGCAGCAGTAAGTCAGCAAAAACCAAGGAGGACACGCCAGGGTGACGCAGACATCTGCGGGTTTTCATGATTCTTTATTACAGATTTTACCACCGCTGAGGTGGGTGCATCGGGCTGGTCTTAAGGGAAAGGGTGGAGAGGGACCTTAGGGAGGCCATTACTCATCAGTTAAAGAATTGCTTTATAAGAATTATCTCTTTAAGAGAATGCACACAGAATAATAAAGGTAAAGTGAAGGGACTATCTTAGGAGACAAATATGGCAGGGTTATGAAGCTGCTGATATTATAAGAGTTAGTCGAGATGATAGCAGCATGCAAATAATTTTATGGATTGAAATACTCCTTCCAACTATAATTAAGCAGAGTTGACAGTCTTGAATGTTTAATCATATGCTTAACTGTTGAATGTATTCCCATCCCAGGCAATAGCAGCCAATCTATTTCTTATTCTGATGACACGTCACAACCAGAATCCAAGCTTGGTTGGAAATGCGTTATTTAAATGAAAATAAATGACTATTGATACAGTTCAGTTGGGCTTAAAAAGACTGTATCTCACATACACAAATATAGACTATTCTTCTTTGATCATTGATCATTGTGGCAAAAAATAGATCATCATAGATGATTAGATGCCAGACTTGCCTAATGAATCTTTTCCTATAGAACTTTCAGGGAGATATCTTGAGAGAATGTGCATTAATAGGGCCCCCAATCCACACCCTGCCAAGTGGGAAAACTTCACCACCATCGAAAGTCAGAAGATAGTCCTAGTTTTTTTGCATTCAATCACCAGCCAAAGTTCCATTTGGCAAGTCAAGACTTCTAATTCCATGTGTTGGAGAAGAAAATTGAGCAAACATTGGAGGGCTTGCCTTACGTAACTTGAACAACCCATTCACAATCGTTCCTGAAGTTTATAATATTGATCTTGGAAATCTTGTTTGCTCTCTAGATAAAAGAATAATAAATTTAAATATACCTTTAACCACTTAAGTGACCAAGGAAAATAAAAATAGTAAAAAAGAAAAAAAAGAAAGGAAGAAAAAAGAAAAACAAAGCCCACCTTGCATAGCATTGAAATTGCAGACGGATGACCACGGCAAGCCAGAAACAACAACTGCTTTTTGTTGTAACAAGTGTGCGCTGGGCTGAGTGGCCAACTCAGTGTTCATTTCCAAAAAACAAGCGCTGTGCTCCAAGGAATGAGAGAGACGTGCTGGTAGACCCCCATGTGTCCCTGAATGCATCAGTCTCAGGGCTGTGTTGCTAGAGCCGTGGCCTTGAGCATGAATAAACAGGACTTGTCAGTGTCAGAGCTCTAGGAGACAATGTGCCAACAGAAACCCTGGGAGCAGACTGGCTCGCCTTCATGATCCTCTCTCCACAGTGGCCTGGGATCGCATGAGTTGCATCAGAATGCTTTATGAAGAGAAAGTTGCCTCATCTTTAGAAGTGTGAGAGGCAAGGATGGGAAACAAGTCCATGGAGCCCATGGAGTCCATGGAGCCATCTCCTCAGACCAGAAATACTTAAGAGTGGTGTGAGCTTGGGATGCCTGGCTGGTGCAGTCGGTTAAGCATCTGACTCTTGGTTTCGGCTCAGGCTGTAATCTCAGGGTCGTGAGATTGAGCCCTGCGTCGGGCTCTGCGCTCAGCGTGGAGTCTGCTTGAGATTCTCTCTCTCTCTCTCTCTCCCTCTGCCCCTCCTGCTCATTCTCTCACAAATAAAAAAATCTTAAAAAAAAGAGTGGTGTGAGCTGACAGTACACAGGGCAGTCACCTTTGTGATTGGACCTTACTTGTGTCTGACTTCTCATCGATGTGACCAATCTACCAGAACCCAGGAAAGCACCTTCCCAGGGAGGTGAATCAGCAATAATAGATTTCTATATGAAAGTAACAGTAGTAACAATGGAATGCAGCCTGAAAGAAATTGTACAACTACTTAGAGTGACATAATAGGATAAAGGAGAATATAAGCATGTTCATTACAGACATAACTATAACACAGGATAGGAAAGTTCATACGACATAGGATTACTGTTGTTTCAAATGCATTTGAGGACAGCCATGCACTTTAGCATTTTACCCCTTAAGTCCATTTCTCCCTCTGCATATGCACTTGTAAGATGATCATAAGGTCTTGTGAGCGCTGTGAATTGTGCAAGACTGTTGAATCACAGATCTGTACTTCTGAAACAAATAACGCAACATATTTTAAGAAAAAAGAAAAAGAAGAAGATAACAGGAGAGGAAGAAAAGGGGAGTATGTCAGAGGGGGAGACGAACCATGAGAGATGATGGACTCTGAAAAACAAACTGAGGGTTCTAGAGGGGAGGGGGGTAGGGGGATGGGTTAGCCTGGTGATGGGTATTGAGGAGGGCACGTTCTGCATGGAGCACTGGGTGTTATGAACAAACAATGAATCATGGAACACTGCACCAAAAACTAATGATGTAATATATGGTGATTAACATAACAATAAAAAAATAAAAAAAAAAGATGATCATAAGGTCTTAAACAAATAAAATAGGCTACAGAATATTGATTGATGTAGGATGCCATTTTCAGAAAATATTATGTGTATCCTATGTACTGAAAATCGGGAAGGGCACATATGTGATATAACTGGATTTCAGGTAAGTTACATTTTGTTTCAGTGCTTTGTGGTCTGGATTTAGTCATTTTTGCTAAGATAATTATGTATTAATTGCATAAAAAGAAAGTTTAAAAAAAAGGGAAAGAAAGAGAAGAAAAGATAAAAAATTGTAGTTGATATAGTTTTGCCACTCTGGTCCCCCGTAATCTCATCTCTTTTCTTGTGTATAATACAATACTCTCCTTTCACACAATGAGTCATTGGTATTTCAATGACCTATGAGGCCGGTCTTCATATTTGTGGGACATAGCAAGAGTCTGGCAAATCCAAGTTTCAGGGCAATATAATCAGAACTAATAAAGTCATGCAAGTATAAAATGCAGCTTACTCATTTCACTTCCAGGTGTTTGTGTGTGGTTTTCCTCCCGCCTGGATTTCCCGAGACCCTTAAACTCTTGTCCTTTGCCCACTACTTGCTCGGGTGTCTCTGTATATGTGGCTGGACATCTTTAACCTCAATTTATATATTACTTCTTGCCTAGATTAGATGACCCTCAGGTGTGTTTCATTGGACCCTGTGAAATTCTTATCTTGGTACTTGGTGTTATTTTGTTGGGCAATTGTATTTATTGAGAGCACACTCTGAGGAGGTCCTGAGCTAGTAACTTGGATAAAGTACTTTAAAAGACAGACGGGGCACTCCTACTCCTGCAGCTTATAGTGTGGATGAAATGACAATTAATAATTATAGTTGTCACAAGTGGTAGAAAAGAAAAACCGAGATCCTATACAAGTAAATACAAAGAAGACTTCTAGCTTAAGATAGGGCCTAAGGGAGGATTTCCTGAGAAGGAGACATTAGATCGGGAGCCAGAGGACGAAAAGCGTGGACCAAATTAGGTTTGTGAGAGTCCTTCAGTAGAAGGAAGCAGTGTATTGAAGAAAATCTGAGTAGAAAGCAAAAGGAAGACACTTGAGAGACTCAGTAGACAATGAACCCATTGCCGTGTTCACAGGTATTCTTGTGGATGCTACGTAGTTCTCTCCCTCTGCCAGGAAACCAAAAGACAGAAAACTTCCTGAGGTCAGAAATGTCAAATTCACCAAGGGATACTCACTATATGCATTTGATTAAATGACAATTGGGAGTTATTTTTGTGGAAGATGAAATGAGATGCTATTTTAAGGCTCAAACAAAATAATATGTGTTAACGAAAATGGAGCAAAGGAGGGATGAGGAGAAAATATCCTATTTAAGAGAAAATGCCCTTGTGAACACGTGATCACTAACCCAGATCTTTCTCTACAAAATCCCTAAAAGTCTTACCCCACCGAACTTCTCTGTAGTAGTATAGACCTTGAGATATTCTTTAGAAATGGGAGAAAGCGCTGTTTATTTTTAAGAGTAGGAAGATAAATTAGTGAAAATCTCTGGAAACTGAGGTGCAGAATGTTAAAACCTTGTGAAAGTCTAAGGAAATGAAGTATTTTGAAAGATTACGATGGAAAATCAGACTAGTTGGGATGATTTAAAAAGTTGATTAGTGCTGGCTGTGGGATGCTGTGCCATGAGCTAGTTTTCTCCCCTCTTTGCTTTTCTCCCAGAAAAAGAGTTTTGAAGGTATGAGGTGATTTGGAGACTCCACCCATCAATGTTCGAAGCTTAGATATTATTAGGAAAACTGCAGTTTCCTTCCTGCAAATATCTTTTTTCTTTTTTTTTTTAAGATTTTATTTATTTGACAGAGAGACACAGCGAGAGAGGGAACACAAGCAGGGGGAGCGGGAGAAGGAGAAGCAGGCTTCCCTTGGAGCAGGGAGCTCGATCCCAGGACCCTGGGATCATGACCTGAGCCGAAGGCAGACGCCTAACGACTGAGGCACCCAGGTGCCCCTTCCTGCAAATATCTTAATCAAAATGAGAAAGATGATAGCAGAAATACCCTCTTTTGGTCTTGATACACATTCATAGCTGAAGAGAGTTACATTAGACCTTTCTCATCCACTAAACTTAAATGTGAGTCAGTAGAAACCAAAGTCCCTTATTTTAGACCTAAATGGGAAGGTGAGTCACCCAACTGCTTGTCTCTCCTTCCTTGCTCTCAGAGTGGCTGTGGCAGGCGGCGACCTTGGGAGAAGCATGTGTCATTAGCCCCACTTGACTGCACCTCCTGGGTGGAGGAAGGTCTGCTCTGAACTCTTTGAGGTTTCAATAACATGTGACACATTCTCCTAATTATTAACACCTGGCATTCCTGGACACTAACAGAAGCACAACATCATCATAAGTATGTGAACCTTCCTGGCATATTTATAAATGAGTTTTTCACTGGGTACCTTCTTAACTATGCCTAGGATCCATTATTTCAGTGATTGAATTTCATTATTAGCCTTGCTTTTCTCAATTACCCACAGGAAACACAAGTGAGTAATGAGCTCATATGACCACAACAATAAAGCTTTCATATTCCCAAAGAGCACTGAGGTTGTGGACGGGCTGAGGATCTGATAAACACTTTTCTTTTCTGTTAGGGATAAGGAATGCACTCTGGTGAAATGTAATGTCAAGAAGTCAAGTGAATGGAACCCATCAGGAGTAGGTATCGTGATAAGCTATTATCTGACTGGAAACAGAGTCCCCAAGTAACAGCTAAACATGGAGATCGTCCACCGTCATCTGAAGGAAGAAACTGATAGGGTTAATTCAGGCTAGTGACATGGAAGAGAAGGTGAAGTCTGAATTTGCAAACTGTTTTACTTCACTGAAGCATGAATAAGTCAGGGAAAAGCAAGGACGATCTGGCATGAGTCCTACAAAAACCTGTGGGTTTTCATGACTCTTTATCACAGACTTTAGTGCTGCTTATGAGGATGCACGGGGCTGGTCCTAAGAGTAGAGAGGAATAGGGGTGCCCAGTGACTCAGTCTGTTAAGTGTCTGGCTCTTGATTTTGGTTCAGGTCATGATATCAGGGTCATGGGATTGAGCCCTGAATCGGTCTCTGAGCTCAGTAAGGAGTCTGCTTGAGATCTCTCTTCATCTCCCTCTGCCCCTCTGCACACCCTCCCCCCCACCCTGCCTGCATGCTCTCCTTCTAAAATAAATAAATCTTTAAAAAAAAAAAAAAAGAGAGAGGAATGTTAGGGACTTCAGAGAGGGTCCAGTAAAAAACCCTGCTGAGGGGCGCCCGGGTGGCTCAGTTAAGCGTCTGCCTTCGGCTCAGGTCATGATCCCAGGGTCCTGGGATCGAGCCCCGCATCGGGCTCCCTGCCCCGCAGGAAGCCTGCTTCTCCCTCTCCCACTCCCCCTGCTTGTGTTCCCTCTCTTGCTGTGTCTCTGTCAAATAAATAAAATCTTAAAAAAAACAAACAACCCTGCTCAATCAGGTTGAGGCTTGGTTTTGGTCTTGGTAGGATGGGTCTAGAGTTGTCCATTGTGTGATGTTTACCCCGCATGTGCAGCCTCCCTGCTTGGTTAGTTGGTTGCCCAGGTTGGAAAGATGTGTCTCTATTGTAGTAACATCCACTAGCCAGCACTGAGCGCTCCCTCATCCTTCCTCTCTGCGCTCAACCCCATAGCAGCTGCTGGGCCTCGCTTGATCTGAGCCCCAATACGTGCAGATCCCAGGACTCAGCCGGTGAACGAGGCGCCCTCCGCAGAGCTCTCTTCTCTCCAGATGCCAGCTGTTTCGGTGCCACACATACTGATGTTTACTGCCGTGGCCGGTGTGGCTGCCAGGCTCTGCTCTGACACCTGTTCCCCGGCTGCAGCCCGGAAACCCACCCCGGGCACCTGCGGTGCTTACTGCTGAGTCGGCTTCCCCTCAGGGGTCTTATCCTTGTGCAGCCTGCTGCTCCAAGCCTGAAGCTGTCACCTCCCGTCCTAGGACGGAGTCATGGTGTTGCTTCTGGGGGGAGGCTACTCTGCAATCCCCAGAAACAGAGTTAGCTGCTCTATTGTAAATATTGACTTTAGGGGGCACCTGGGTGGCTCAGTTGTTAAGCGTCTGCCTTCCGCTCAGGTCATGATCCCAGGGTCCAGGGATCGAGCTCCGCATCCGGCTCCCTTCTCTGTGGGGAAGCCTGCTTCTCCCTCTGCCACTCCCCCTGCCTGTGGTCCCTCTCTCGCTGTGCCTCTCTCTGTTAAATAAATAGATAAAATCTTTAAAAAAAAATATTGACTTTAGGAATTTAATTTCTTTGGGTGATATTTGCTGTCATGTAGGATAGATGTCACTCACTATTTTATGACTTTTTGCTCTTTGCATGTCCCTCTTTGGGTCACATGGGTCTGGAATCCACACACGTAAGAGAATGGGAAAATACCGTCGAAAAAGTAATAATGTGGTGTACCTACAGATCAGGGGGATGGGCCTAGATGTTTCACTGTAGCTAGAGATAGGGAAGCTTCTTGAAAATATTGGCCCCTCTGTATAAATCACCAATGGTGCTTCCTCCAGAGAAACCAATGCCATGAATGCTCCCCTTCAGAGGGACAGAATTGTAGAAAGGAGCTATTTTCGGGGGACCGAATAAACCTTTCTCCAGGGCATAGGACTCACTGATTTTCAGAGATGCTGTGGGACCAACCTGCATCACCTGAGGCTGACCCCAGCGAGGGCCCTCTGGAAGTCACAGTCAGCATGCAGACCCCCATGTTGGTGAGGTCCAGAGCACCCCACCCCCGCCGCCCCATGTGGCTCACAGCACACAAATCAACCACCCTCACACAGCTCGCTCCTGGATTAAAGAGACCGTATCTGGCGCTTTGGCAGATGATGCCCTTTGAAAAAAGAAGTTTTACTTTTTTTTTGCATTATAAATGTGTTAGTTGTAAAATGTAATATTCTTAGAAAATACAGAAAAATACAAGTAAATTTTATAAAATAAAGAAATATAATCTACAATGCAGCCCTTAAATATGCTGGGCTATTTCTACTGCATCTATTTTTAATAGAAATCCTCAGTTTTAACGATATCACTATGAAAGCCCATGAAGTGATCTGGAGGGGAGTGCATCAAATCAAATTCCACCTTCAAATCAAAACCGACTGGCTCCTTCTTGCTTTTCCTAGCCTTGATGACCTTAAAGGAGAGAGAAGAAAGAACACAATGAGACCCTAGGGGTTGCACTGAAGGTCTGCTGCTCTTCTTCCTTCCACCCGCAGTGTGTCTCCAGCTCCGTCAACACCCCATGTCCTCTCTCGGAGGCTGCTCATTCTCTCTCCCATCTCCTGCACTGCACCGCCTTCTTGTAAGCCCTCCTCATCTGGAGCCTAAAGGAGAGATCTCCTGCTGCCCCCACGGGTCCATTTGCACAGCTCCACAAGGATGGTGAGGAGGAACTGGGAAAGAAGGGGAGTCCTCACTGGAGCAGAAAAGTGACAGGAAGCAACAAAAGGTAAATATTTTAATTATTTGCGCTCAGTTTAATGTTGATTAGTGCATCAGGAATTCCACGGTGGACCTCTCTATGTGTGTGTATGTTCCTATGTGCCCGAGAAAGACAGTGTGGTGTCATGCGGGCCAAGATGTGCACTGCACGACAGTGTGGTGCCTTTGGCTCTAAGATACAGTTATTCAAGGTCCTGGGACCCCCTCGGTCATTTGTGTCTGGCATGTGCTCGGTTGACCCCTCTTCTTCGTTAAACTTGTTTTGATGCTTATTATACACACTTTCCATTTTACTGCTGAACTCTGTGCTCACTTGTTTTGTTCCTGCGTGGTATATTTCCCCTCAGGCCACTCTCAAGGACCAGTTTTTCCCAAAGCTGCACCCTTATGTGACTGATCTGCCCACTGAGCCCAAGAATCTGACTCTGGAGCCAAAGCCCCTGGGCCAGCATAGGAATCTCGGTTGCAGCAGGTACAGGCAGTGCCAAGTAGGGCTATCGCCTATCTTTCAATGATAGTGATAATCAGTATCTCCATCAGTGAAATGGGAATAACGACTTCAGTATCTTCATCACTGTCTCAGTGCCGAGCACACAGTAAGTGCTCAGCTAAGTGTTTTCTTATTCGTTTAAATATACATGTTGTTATGTTATTATTTCTCTTGGGCAATATCATTCACACCCATGACTTTAAGAATTATCCTTAAACTGCCAAGTACGGCTGTTGCTTGCTGTCCCTGTCTCCAAATTTGGCCTCTCCCTAATGCATCCCTCCAGAGAGTTACTAGCCTACTTTTTGCCAAGATGTCAAAGTCATCAGGCATTCTTCCGCATAAAATTTTTCAAGTGGTTACTTGTTTTCACAATGAATTTTCCATTTCCATTTATTTCTGACAAAAGAAGTACACCAAATACACCCCCTGACTCCTGTTTTTACTCTCTGGCCTCATCTTCCATCCATCTCTACATCTATGGCATTTCGGTTGTACGTAAATCGTGTTGTCTCACACTTTTGGGGATACACACGCATCATTTCTTTTGCCTAGAACTCTTTCCAATGTCTACGTTGCTAAGAAAAATAGTACCTACTGCAGACTGATTTCCGTTTTGGTGTTCGGCAGTTAGATAATGTGCATGGTCTCACTTAACCATGCATGGTCTTACCTCAACCCAACGACGTAGAGACTGTGACCCTTTCAGAGGACCAGTCAAGCTACCTCCCCAACGTCAGGCCAGGATTCCAATCAGGTCTGTCCTATTCAAAGCCCTGCTCTCAACCATTATGAGAAGTAGCCTCCCTGCCTTCCTAATGTCTTCAAATATTTCCTTATTTAGCGTAAGTATCTTATCCTTTTGAAATCTATGTGAATGTCATTTCCTCACAGCCTTTTAAAAATCCTCCACTTAAAAATGAATGCAAGGCATGGCTGTGTTCTCCTCCCACCCGCTGGACTCTTATGCGTCCAAAAACAGGAATCTGGTGCTCTCAAAACCTAAACAAAATTATTTGCCTCTATTGGCAAACTAACGTTCCTCTATGCAGTTCCCACCTGGATGAAGCTGTGCGTTCCACATGTCAGTTTCAGCTTCTGGTCAATTGTTTTCAGTTGAAAGCAGAAGAGTCGAAGTTTATCTCCTTTCTCACACTTGATGTTGTGCCATCTCTCGGTCCCCACGACCTCCATCACTCCTGTATTATCCTGTATTTCATATACTGTCGTCTTCCTATTCACTTTTTTCTGCAACAGAAATGCAACATTCAGTTTCTGAAGTCATAGTAGTGACTTTCATATGTATGAGGAAGCACCTGGTGGCACAGGAAATCCAAGACATAAAAAAGCAATTATAGGGCACAAATACACACACAGCTTCGGCAAGGTCTTATCAGAGAACTTTCCTTTTATTATCCTGCTTTTGTATTTTCTTCCCCTTTCTTGTTCTAGATATTTTCTATCTGGCAATTCCAGAACAATGAGTTTTCTTCCTATTTTCTACTGCTTCGCCGCAAGGGAAGCATTGATTCCTTAAAACAACTGGAATCAGAGAGAGGCATCGGAGCCCTGGTGGACTCCTTTAGCTCCTGTCCTTACGCAGAAAGGAATGGACATGACCACGACTATTCACCAGCCGATTATAAAGAACCTATACACCAAATAAGGTTCCAGTGACTCACTAATTCTTTTTTCAACCTTCTCCATTTACCCATCCTTCTCCAAATCTTACCTCCACTGACCAGGATCCTGCAGTTCACTTTCTTAAGTTATAACTCATCAATTCTATAAATACATTTTTAACCATAGTCTCTGAAAGACAGTGTAAGAAAGGAATGGAAGTAAATTAAGGGGCTATCCTGGAAGACAGGCATATGGGGCTATGAAGCATATAAGACCATATGAGATCCTATGAGATACCAGGGGAGTTCATGACAGTCTGTAAATTCTGGGGAGAACTGAATGCATCATACTAACCAGTACCCTGAATTTGGACATGACATATCAGTAAAACTGTCCATGCCATCCCTCCCCCCTTTTGGGGATATAATGGAATTAGATTGCCATGTCTTCCAAATATCACACAATATGAAACCTTAGTCTTCAATAAACTGTTCATAAATAATGTGTTAAATAAATAGGTTAGAGGAGACAGCCTTGAATGATTATATTATTTGCCTACATGTTGAAGGTATTCATACGTAGGAGAATACAAGCCAATATATTTATTACTCTGAATATGTGTCACAGCCAGAATTAATCTTTGTTAGGGCAATCTATTATTCAAAGTAAGAAAAAAAAAGATGTATACAGTCGTGGAGGAGCTCAGAGATACAAAAATATGAGCATGTGCATACTCATTTATACCCTGTGCTGTCCTTGCTCACGGAGGTTGAAAATAATCATTACTGGTGAAATAGCAAGGTTTCTAGTGACTCGTTTTTCAAAGAACTTGCATGAAGGTATCTCGGGTAGAGGACTATCAGGTCACCAGTCCTGTTTCCTGCTGTGTGGCACACTTGACCCCCTAGCTGTAGTCAAGAGAGTGGGCTAGGAGCCGAGTTCCACCCCTGAGTCAGTACACAGAGCTTGGCAAGTAAAAACATTCACTTTCAGGTGTGGACAGAGAAAATAAAAACAATTTTATGGGATTACCTCATGTAACAGAAATAAGCCATACACAAATGTTCCCGATGCTTGCTTGTAAAGATTATCAATCTTGGGAGTTTCGTTTGCTCTTTTGGTGATGCTGTTTGGGACCACGATCAACTGGAAAGGATCAGCTTCGTACACAGATGAGGTTTTGTTTATCTCGAGGATTCCTTTGCATTCATAGTAATCTGATATGGTAATGATATTCTCTTTTGTGAATTTCTCTTTCAGGTTGCTGTTTAAAACCTTCACATGGAAAAACTGACTGGGAGTGGCCACTGTAGCATGAAACATTCTGCTTCTCCCGTCTTCTGGGGACTCGTATTCAAATGGCTCCGTTGCTTTCAGTACCAGGACAGTCAGGGGGCCCTGCTGAAGGACACGTCCTCTAGGAGCAGCTTGATGTTGGCCCTTCATCATCTGGTTGTGTGTTGGACAGAAACAGGGAAACAAACTTACAAGTCTGGACAGGGAACACCAGTCAGGTCATTTTCTCATGCATGAAACCTTGATTATAACACCGGGACCACAACGACCCTCACAGATATTTGGAGCTGGAGCCAGGCTAGAAAGGAAGTGCCTAACAGAAAGGAAAAGCTAATGAACCGGTAGCTTATCTAGCAAAAGTATAAGGTAGCAGACAGTGGCCTAGGAGTCCAAACACCCTCACTTCAACAGAAGCGTCTTTCTGAATTAAAGCCAGATCCTCCCAAGAGCGGCACAGAACTGTGGATGACCAGAGCGTTGCCCTCAAGCACCAAAGGAACAGGTTCAGATATTTCATTCAAATAGATCCTCCACCCATTTAGTCTTAAACGACTAAAGAAAGTAAAAAGTGTGAACAAACAACGCCAAGAGCGCTGCAGGTGGGGACCAGCACCCACACGAGCCACAAAGATTCAGGGTTCTCGGTGTATCTGGGGCCATGGTGAGGGTCCAGCTCATGTCATCTCTGCACAAGAAACAGTGCTGTTAGTGGCTCCAAATTCCCTATTCTACTTGGCTCCGTAGAGGATATGTGCCCGGAACCATGTAGCCACAACGTTTCTCTAACAGAAAAAAGGAGGACAGATGTGTTCACCTCTAATCCCCTCTCTCACCGTGGCCTGGTCTGTGTGAGCAGCGGCCGAGTCCTGTCAGGAAGGGGAAGCCACCCCCTCTGCGCAGGAAGTGTGGCCGGCAGGGATGGGTGTTGGGGTCCCAGAACATGGAGGGGCATGGAGCCAAGCCATTTACCCCCCCAAGTCCGGAGGTACTTAAGACGGGTCTGGCCTGGGGTAGTCCACACGGCGAGCACCATCCTACTTTATGTGGCTGTGGCTTCTCCTCATGGGACCAACAAGGGAGGTCTTGTTACCCGGAACAAGGGAGGCCCCTTTGCCCCAGGGAGCTGGGACGCCTGCGACGGACAGCAGGGGCGGCCACCGGGCGCGAGGAAACCTGGCAAGGATAAACGGGCAGCGGTACCTCGGGCAAGGCAGAAACGAATGGAGCTGACGACGAGGTCTGGGGCGGCGGAAGAAAGCCGACAGCTGCCGACGTGCTGGCTCCCGAATGGCAGACCGGCAGAGTCTGCGGCTGGAACCCCTTGTTCTTTTTTGCCGCAGCCGTTCCTTTGGCGACAGGTTTTCTTTTCTGAAAGTAGTTTAACGTTCCTGTTAGCGGTTTTCAGCACTAAGAGAAGCACCACACAGTTTCATTACTTGGCTGCAGGTTCCTCCTACAGGGAAGGTGGCGTCCTGGGAAACTCCAGGGTGTCGCCGGCTGTCACCTAGAGGCAGGCAGTGGGGGAGAGGGGGCAGGGCTGACAGCCCACGGGGGGGGGGGGGGGGATGTTCACGGACGCAGACAGCCCACTGCTGGAGCCGCCCCTGCGTTGGCACGGGAAGAGCTCCAGCCTCCTGAAAATCGGGGTGCGCGAGGGTGCGCGAGTCGCGTGGCCGGCCTGGCTGCGAGCTCGTCTGTATAAAGGAGGTGATGTCATCATGTTTATGTCACGGAAACGTTCTCCACGTTTTTGCCTGGCACGAAGCAGATGGCCCGAATGCCTCCATTTGGCAAATCTGCGCTGATAGAATACTGATAAAGAAGCAAGTGCCTGGCAGAGCTCCTTCCTCGGGCCCCCGGAAGCCTCCTGCCCGTCCCCAGGCTTACCTGAGACGCAGTGGTCCCCTCCGCTCTCTCGCACAGCAGAGCGCTACTTGTGGTGGGGGCAAGTGCCCTGGGACCCACCCTTGCCTGTTGCGGCTTTTTCTTTGGAGTTTCTTCTGTTGTCTTCATTTTCTTTGCAACTGATAACAAAAACAAGGAGGACACAATGAACCCAGAGCTGAAGCCTTGTCGAAGCTAAGTCCTCTCAGCTCCCGCGGCGGATCCAGGTACCCGCGAGTCTGCCTGTCCTGCCAGAGCCGGCCTGGCCCGAGGGGACCCACGGCGCGACCGCAGGCTGGGAGACTGCGACCTGCTCCTCCGTGGTTTCCAAACTCTCTCCCCGGCAGCGAGCACCTCCTCCCCATCCTCTGGATTCCGAGGTGCTGCCATCCCATCCTTTCCCACGCCTGTTCTCCCATCATTTCCTTAAAAAAAAAAAAAAAAAAAAAAAAAAAATCCAAGGTTTTCATGATACTGACTGCTTTGGTCAAGTTCTTCAAAAGATCTATTAAAATAACAGAAACCAATGAAAGGAAATAGGATACAGATCGGTGAGGTGACCAAATGGCGACATCGGCCTTTGGATTTTTTAAAATTTTGTTTCAACACGGTGATTTTACCAGGGGCAAGTCGTCCGCCTCTCTGAGAGGTAGGTTTTATGTTAAGCACGCTGTACCTTTGCTACCAGAAGGCAGATGATCATGTGGCAAATAGTGTTACAATAGGCACATTCATTGGTTAAACGTAATTATTTTAAAATTAGTGACTATTTTGTGATTTTCTAACATTTCCAAAGCACTGGAAGCCTCAGGGTTTCATGGGCTCCCTCTATCTTTCATTCTTTGCCCTCACGCCTAACACAACCTCCAGCATAGATCAATCAGTCAGTCCCCTTCCCGGGAAAGGGAAGGTCCAGGGCTGTCAGCTTGTTGGCCCCTGCATCCTGCATGGTCACCGCTGCTGAGTCACGCACTGGCAAAGGGGTATGCCACCCTCACCAAGTGCTCTTCTACTCAATTTGGGGAGGGGGGGGTCAGGGTGGAGCAGTCAGGTGTGGGATCTTCCTTATTACCTTTCATCTTCTCATTTCTAAGTTGCTTAACAATGTCCTTAAGTGGTGGCATGTCCTTGAAGAGGTCTATTAGCTTGTCCACACAGGCAGCCCCTGGGAATTTCTTTTCCATCAGGTCAGCAATCTTGACCTTGTTATATTCTTCTTGCATGTTTGAAGTCAGTCCCAAATCATGGGCCAGTAGGGACTTAACTATGCTAAACTGGTAGTCGTTGATGAGCTCCAGTCCTTTCAGCAGAATAATCCTCTTGTACTCACTCCCCATCTCTCCAGGTGTGGCTGAGCCTGCAAGAGAAAAATACCATACGGTGTTACACCTTTCTCCAGAAGATTTGAAAGTCTGGCTGTGTCTATGTGAATGAGTGGCCCATGTCAAGGTGTCATCCCTGAGTGTGTGTGACAAAGAGGAACTTAATTTCCAGGTGTGTCACTGTGGGTTGAGAACTGCTGTATTCGGGACTTCTAAGAAATTCTTTCCTTTTAATAATGATAGTTGAGTTGGGTTGGGGGTGGGTGTGGTGGCAGGAGGTCGGGAAAGAGGCCTTGCTGTTGCCCCGTGTGGAGTGTGGGCTGTAGGGGGTCAGAGTCCCCGCTCGCTTGCTCCCTCCTCCCATCCTGTGTTGGGGCTGAGGTCTCTCCCTGGATGTCCGCCTGCTGACTCTGGGCTCTGTCACCTCTCACTCCCTGTGACTGTCCTCCCACCGTCCCCCTCCCTGCTGGGTACCAGCCCAGCACACCCGACCCTTCCCTAGTCAGCCCTTCTCATGTCCTCTCTCCCTGGGGCTCGGGCCATGTTCTCCGTGTCCTCTGTGCCCTGGTCTACCTGCTCTCTCGTGCAGTACTGTAGCCCTGATTGGCCAGAATTACTTAAGAGTTGCTTGAATTTCCTCCTCCCGGCTAATTTCTCTACTCAGTTATCTCTCCATAAGCCATACTTCTAGCCGTCTCAAAATCATTCAGTAGTTCCCTGTTTTCCTTAGGAAGTACTCCTGGATATTTAGCCCGGCTTGGAGGCCTTGAATAATGTCTCTTCCTGACTTCTGCCCTTGTCCATGTTTCATATTTAGGTCCCAGAAATATGCATTGCATCGTGCTATGTCAGGCTCTCTGTATGGAATGTACTTCCTTCCCCCCCCCTTTTTTTGAAAGGTAAATCTAGAGAATACATGGTCTTCATGAAACTAGTATAATGTAACTTCAAATTCTGCCAAATTATGTACATGTGCAGAGGTGTTCAGCCCAAATCCAATCATATTCTTATGTTGGATATTTTTACATAGTATCCTAAACTCTGAATCTAATTCAGCTTATGAAAATCAGTATTTGTGAAAAATGTCACTTTTGTCATTTTTTTTCCTCTCGTATCTTCCCCCAACACATGACTCAGTAAGCAGAAGATGACTGTTAATAGCTTAGACTATGGAGTTCAGAAGACTTAGCTCCTAGAATATAATCATGTGACCACATACTCGAATGTAAGTGAGTGATTTGTAAGATGAGATCGAAAGCCGTCCCACAAGAAGACAGAATGGATTCAGAAATAGAAGACAGAAAATGCATGTGAGACCTCTCAGGCCACAGGTCAAAGTGTCCACACCCACATGCTGTTTGTTGTTAAAAGAACAAAATATAAAATGAAAAGGAGAAAATATTGAAAGAAATAATGAGATACACTTCTTGGAATTAAAATAACATGAACATTCTCAGAGGGATTGGCCAGTAGAGTGCCAAATAGGAGAGCAAAGGAAAAACCCACATCAGGACATAATGTAGAGGAACTGAAGAATATCCAAAGCAGCAAGAAAAATTTGACTTCCAGAGAAAAAGAGTAGATCACTTACAAAGTTTCAAAATCAGATTTTCAACAGCAAAACTGGCATGGAGTACCTTCGTATAGTATTTCACCCAAATTCCATATCTGCACTATTGAAATCTCCCCAAATTGTGAAAACAAAAGTTATGTGGGTGTGTATGACTGCACATGTACGTGTGTGTCAATTTGATGACAGATTTTGTTAGAAAAATATCTGATGTGAGATCTCAGGAGCCTGTGTAGATTTTTTTTTTTTTTAATTCCACCTTAATGCAAGTTCTCCCATGTCTTCCTGATGTGGTTTTGAGCAGAATTGCTGGGTCTCGGAGCCAATGGCCAAGAAAGAATTCTTGAGACGTCTTTGGTGCAAAAAGGTGGTTTTATTAAAGCACAGGGACAGAACCCGTGGGCAGAAAGATCTGCTGCACCCCTGGGTTGTGAGGGGTGACCCATTATATACTTTGGGGCTGTGGGAAATAAAGATAAGGGAAGTTCAAGGGAAGTTCTCGAAAAAGGACTTTCATATGCTAAAGAAGACGCACAGGACACTGGAGGCCTATCTACTGTTAAACTAAGGTGGTTTTTCCCTCTAGCAAAGCAATACCTATGCTCTCTGCCTGCCTCAAGTATCTGTCAATGGGCTGCAAGTTATAAGCACATTTAATTGTATCTACATTTCCTTTTGCCTTTGTTTCCCACAACATTGCTACACAACCATGAGTGCCTGTGAGCTGAGTCAGGACTCAGATCTTACTCCATCATCTATATGACACACAAGATGTGGTGTGTGCATTAGACAGCCTTTCCTAAGTCACTCAAATTCTGAATTTCAAAACTCATGTGAACCCAAATGTTTCAGAGAGGCATTGGCCAATAGAAATTGAAGAAAAAATAATTTTGGAAACCAGAATTTTGTATCTAGCTCAAAAGGCTTTGAAATGCAATGTACTACAGATGAATCTCTGATACTGACCAACACGGTAAACAGATTTGCAACACAAAGACACCAAGGAAGCAGTGTTTTGGAAACAGTATTCCCCTGGAAAATAAAAGAGGTCAGGAAAAAAAGAAAGAAAAAAAAAAAGCTGCTGACAAAAAAGAAAGAGAGAACAAGACCTTGATTGACTCTTTCAATATTTTAAAAATAAATAAGGCCCCAACTGAAGAGAAACAAAACAGGAAGTAGATCAACATGGTGGGGTGGACAGGGAAGAAAGGATTTGTGCTTACTGAGCTACTAGCCTGTTAGGAGGGGTTGGAGATAGAAATTTAAAATTATTGGCGAAGAAGAAGAAAGCACAGAATAAACACTATAGGTAAACGTTTTAAGTCAGTCAAAATACAACACTTCACCTAATGTACATAAAGGGATAAACCACTAAAAGGCAACATTTCTAAAATGGATTTAAAAAAAATCTACGTATGTATCATTGACAAAAAGTAACTCAAAGTTTAAAAAAAATTGTTGCAGAGGTTCTACATGGAAACATTAGAGAGCAGACAGAGTACGTGTGTCAGTGTAGAGTTAAATAGACCTTAAGACAAAGACTTTAATCAGAACTAGTTTCACTGCACAATGATTGAAGGTTTACCTTCCAGAAAGATGCAACAGTTTTAATTATGTATTTGCCTAAGAGTAATAAATACATATTATTTATTATGAACTTTTGTTATTCATATTATTATGAAGAGTTATGTAGCATATTTCTCACTATAGATTCATACATATAGGTTAACAACTGAGAGAACTACAAGGAAAAATGGCCAAAATCATGATTATAGTTTGCTTCTAGCATATGTTAGTTACTGAACAAAGCAAGAAGAAAAGCAGAAAATACTTAGAAAAGTTGAGTAACACTGCTCAGCTTAAATAAAAAGCTTGATCTAACACTTGGGAAATTCCGAAGCTAATATTTAAAATGTTACATTTCTCTCAAATGCACATGAAATGTTTGTGTACCAAGCTCTGCAGAAAGACTAAAGCATTTTCCAAACTGTGGCTACAGATTTGTCTCCAACCACCTCTTTTCTACAAACTCCACCACCGTTTGCCTCAGCCTTTGAGGAACCCGGGGAGTGTGTCTGCCACGACCTGAAATGCTGGCCCGCCATTTGAGGCACAGCGGGCCCACAGGAAAGCGCTAGGGCACCATGTGTTTGAGTGAGCGTGCCCATGAACCTGAGAAACGCTCTCCTGTGTGTGTATGTTCTCATGTTTTGTGAAACTGGGATAATACCACAGAATATAGTTTTCTGTCCAGATGTGTTTTCTTACTTAATATCATTGCATAATACTTTTCCATCCCACCATCCTGTGCCCTACCCCAGCTCCCACCACAGCCGCCAAGTTCCCTGGGCCCGCTCCAGGCTCGAAAGCCAAGGCCCGCTTCTAAATATCAACTCGTGCTATAAACACCCACAGAATGAATTTTAAAGCCGCAACAGTCAAAGATACCTGTTATCGTCCCATGTAGTGGAAGGATTAGGAAGAAGGCACTGAGATTTTCACTTTTCAGGATACAGTTGATACCGGCCCCACTCCCCATTCCTCCCCCCTCCCCGAACGACTCAAAAACTCACTGGCCTCCTGTGATCCTGTGATATCAAGGAAGTACCCGCATCTCCTCTACAAAAGTCCTGACCGGACTCACCTCACTGAAGATTCTCCCCAGTAGTCTGGATCTTGAGATCTTCTTCAGAAAGGGAGCAATCAGTATTTGCTTGACTTGAGTAAGAAGATAAACCAGTAAAGCTCTCAGAAACTGAACTGCAGGATACTGCAATCTTCTGAAATGCTAAGAAAATAATTTCTGAGATAAGAAAACGGCAGTGGTGAGCATCACAGAGTAGCCACCCCCGGCTGCCGCGCCTTGAGTTCAGCCCGGAGAGGCAGAGATTACGAAACTTAATCTGAGACTCCTCCCATCCAGGGCTTTAGCTCTGTGTTTCCTTAGAGGAGCTGAACAGCTTTCTCCTACACATCTTAGACACAATGAAAAATCAGAGCTAAATTATCACTTATTTTATTTTATTTTTACAAATGTCTGAAAGGAGTTACAACATTAGAACTTTCTGAACCAGCAGACTTCAGTGTGGGTCAGTAGATGACAGAGTCCCTTAAGTGAGGCTCGGAGACCATGAAGGAAGAGTGAGTCACCAACCCCAACTTCCTCCCTTTCTGTTCACATAGCAACCAAGGCAGGAGGAGATCTTGGGGGATTGTTCATGGGTAAACACAAGTGACTAATAGGCTCATATCATTACAGCAATAACTCTTTCAAATTCTGGCAGAGCAGGAAGCTTCTAGAAGAGTTGAGGGCCCAGTGAATACTTTGTCTACAGTGTTTTTTCTGTATTTTACAACAGATACCATTTGGAGAATTGTAACCCTGAGACATCAAATAAATGGAGCCAATCAGCATCTAGTATGGGGGTAACCCACTGTCTGACTTGCAGGAAGGAAGGGGCCATGAAATGAAAAGGAGTCCCAAAGACCAGGGCATGTGAAGGGAGAAGAAAACTGATTGAGTTCATTGAAACCAGGTTTGTGCAGGAGGCAGTTGCAGTCTAGGTTTGAAAACCTTTGAATATGCAGGAGTGAGTCGGGCAAAATCAAGGAGAGTCTGGCAGGCGCCAAAAATACCAGCAGGTTGTCATGACTCTTCATTACAGACTTTAGTGCTGCTTATGTGGATGACTTGAGCTCTCTTAGGAGTTGAGGGACATTAGGGAGGTCAGAGGGCCCCAAACTAGAGACCAGGAGGCAGAGGACAGAAATATCCATGATTCAGGATGTTTTCTTT
This sequence comes from Zalophus californianus, assembly GCF_009762305.2. Lineage (NCBI taxonomy): Eukaryota > Metazoa > Chordata > Mammalia > Carnivora > Otariidae > Zalophus > Zalophus californianus. The sequence continues at coordinate 3,798,375 of NC_045604.1, read as the reverse complement.
TCCCTGTACTAGAAACTAACTTATGTGGGGTGATGCCCTCCATTGTTTCTCCAGGAGCAAACACACAGGCTACTGGCCCAAACAAAGGGAAGTCGGAGCAATGCTCCTACATCTTTACAGTGTAGTTTTAGAATGTTGGTGAGGTCCCGAGCTGACGGCCAAGAAAGAATTCTTGGACATCTTTGGTGCAAAAAGATGATTTTATTAAAGCAGGGGACAGGACCCGTGTCCTGGGCGCAAAAAACGCGGCTGCAGTGGGGTTGTGAGGAGTGACTGATTATATGCTCCGGAGTTGGGGGAGGTGAGGAAAAAGGGAGGCGTCCAAGAGGACTTTGATATGCTAAGGACCCTTAGGATACTGGAGGCCTGGCTATTGTCAGGCTAAGGTAGCTTTTCCGTCTAGCAAAGCATTAACAATAAGACAGTTGGGAGTTTCCTAGAGGAGTGTTATTGTCTTCCTATCTCAAGTCCTTGTCTATAGGCTGCAGGTCAGAAAGAAATTTAACTTTGTTTACATTCCCTTCTGCCTTGGTTTCCCACATCACTCCTGGAAGCTGGGGGCGGGGGGGCGGGGGCGTGATGTTAGGGCTGTAGGAAATTGAGTTATGGGTCTCTGAAACTTAGCCTATTGATAAGAAAGCTTTTTCCTTGTAAATCACTAAGACATTGGTAAACCGAGGGAGATTCCTGTCTTGCTAGACTGTGATCTTTGTTAACCATTTGTTTTTTTTCCTTCCGTCCCCTAGCTTTAGGGCAGCTGGGAGTGCCTGAGGAACGTCACACAGATCCAGGGGGTGGGGTGGGGGTCGCAGGGTGTCAGCTTGTGCTTCGTCCTCAGCTTGCTTTCAGCTCCCTCATCACATCTGTGCACTTAGAATTTTAAAAGCTGCACCAAAGAGATGAAAAACAAATATGCCTTTTCCTGACTCTTAGTCAGTGGTCCAACAATCAGTGACTTGGGCCATTCTAGAGATACACAGTGATTTATCAGGCTCTCAACCCACTAAAAAGACCAGGGTTCCAGAATTTGCCAGGCTTCATTGTTGTAATGGTATTGGCCAACTGGGAAATGAAAGAACTCTTAGTATTGGGAGGGTGGCAGGGGAATGTCTGGAAAATGTGTGTGACCTCCTGTCATCTCAAGTCCTATTCCCAAGTACTATCTGAAAGAATCACTTAAAATCCTCAGTCAAGAGTCGCCACCAGGTTGATGCCCTTTGTATGTCTTGCTGATATGAGAGGTCTCCTAAGGGGAGGATCTAGGGCAGGTGGAAGGGCATCTACACTAAGAAATACCAGGCAGGTCCTTAACTTCCATATTAGACCTTGGGATCCAGATCAAAGTATAGAGCGTTTTGTAGTCTCTGAGAAGAAAGTGGGAGGGACAGCAGGCTGGGTATCGTCCAATCAAAACTCCCCACCTCTGGCGCTTGAGGACCGAACAAAACCTTTCCTGAGTGAGCCTGAGCCAGCCAAATTGATTTACACATTTACCAAGTGATCAAGTTAGCAGCCACCTGAATTAATATAAGAACCAACACTTCCTGTATTAATTTTCTTTATGTTCTTTATTTTATTGTTTGTACATTTGCTGTTTACTCTTTTGTCTGTTTACCTGTGATTTACAATATACAAAATCAAATTTGTGTATCGACTTCTGTTTATAGCTTTGTTATTTCTATATACTATTTATTGTTTGCTTTGCTCCTTTTTTTCTAATGTTGTAAGACATAAATGTATATCAATTATATTAGTACTGTGTTCTTTTAAATTAAAACACCTAAAGCAACATTTTTTTCCCCTCTTAGCACTGCTTTTGTTTGGCTCCCTAGGTCTTATGGGGTGTAATTTTATTGTCCCCAATCATCTTTGGCATGTATTAAGTAATGGCTTATTTTAAAATGCGTTACATAATTTCAAGCAAGTTGAAAATGTTCTACATATCGTATTGTTGATTTCTAATTTAGTCCTGCTGTGGTCATGAAATATACTCTAAGATTTCAGAGGTGAGTTTTACTGAGACTCGCTCTAAGTCCCTGCATACATCTTACTTTGGTGAGCATTCCATGTACACTTGAAGAGAGTATGTACCATTGAGTTGTTTTTCTGGTGTTCTTTAAATGAAAATAAGATCATGTTGGTTGAATGTAGGGTTGTAATTTTTCAGTCTCCTTTCTGGTGTTTTTCTTCTTGTTCTATCACTTACTGTGTCTGAGGTTTTAAATATCTGTGATTATTGGCTTATCTGATACTGCATTAATGCTATTAGGCTTTGCTTTATAATTTGAAGCTTTAATTAAACACATTTTTTGAATTGCTATGAATTTCTGATAAATTGGCCAAGATATTTCCCAAGCTTCTCTTTTCGTCCCGTCTCCAACCAGCTTTCTCGGACTATGTCAGAGCTTGGCTTAGGCTTTGTTAAGGTGGATTTGTGTAAATCCCAAGCTGTTTGCCTAGTCCTACTTATTTGTCATGACTCACACTTGGACGCATGTCAGGGATTGGTTTGGGGCTTTGTTAGCATGTGTTTTATAACAGTCCCTACTCCGGTCCTTGGGCCTTCTTCCCAGGATTCAGTCTTTCTGGTGTCACGCTGGATCGCAAGGGCTTATATCTCTACTTCAGCCATCTGCAATGTCCCCCAGCACCGTTTACTCTCCTGTGCCCCTACTGTTTTTCAGCCTTACTGAGACATGCCTGACACATAATGTTGTGTACCTCGAAGGCATGTGTGTTGATTTGATACACTTACCTGTCGTAAAATGATTGACACTTGAGCCTTAGCTAATACCTCCTTCATATCACATACTTGCCATTCCGTTCTTGTGCTGAGAACATTCAAGGTCTGCTCTCTCAAGTATGTGATACATAATTGTTAATTGCAATCATGATGCTGTGTATTACATCCCCAGAACCTACTCACTTTATACCTGGCAGTTTGAATACTTTGACCAATATCTCATTTCCCACACCCACCCAGCTCCTGGTAAAGAACACTCTACTCTGTTTCAATGAGTTCGGCTTTTGTGTGTGTGTGTGGATTCTACATATAGTGAGATCAGACAGTATTTGTCTTCCTCTGTCTGAATTATTTCACTTAGCATGATGCCTTCTAGATCCATCTGTGTTGTCGCAAATAGCAAGATTTCCTTCTTTTTCATGCCTGATTAATATTCTTTTGTGTATATGCACATTTTCTTTATCCATACATCAATCGATGGACACATAGGTTGTTTCCATATCTCAGCTATTGTGATTAACGCTGCAGTAAACATGCAGGTGCAGGTGTATCTCTTTGATATCCTGTTATCACCACCCAGAAGTTGGATTGCTGGATCATATAGTAGTTCCATTTTTAGTTTTTTGAGGAGCACCATCTTGTTTTCCACAGTGGCTGCACCGGTTTGCATCCCACCAACAGTGCAGGAGGGTTCTCTTTTTCTACATCTTCACCAGCCTTGGTTATCTCTTGTGTTTTTGATAATGGCCATTCTAACAGATATGAGGTGATGTCTCATTGCAGTTTTGCTTTGCAGTTCCCTGATGATTAGTGATATTGAGTATCTTTTCATATACCTGTTGGCTCTTAATATGTCTTCCTTGGAAAAATGTCTATTTAGTTCAACTGCCCATTTTTAAATTGGATTGTCTGTTGTGGGGTTTTCATTTTTGTTTTGTTTTGCTATTGAGTTGTGGGAGTCTGCATATATTTTGGATATTAATCCCTGATCAGATATATGGCATGAAAATATTTCTTCCCATTCCTTAGGTTGCTTTTTCATTATGTTGATTGTCTCTTTTGCTATGTAGAAGTTTTTATCTGATGTAGGCCCACTTATTGAATTTTGCTTTTATTGCTTGTGCTTTGGTGTTATATCTAAAAAAATGTTGCCAAGACCCATGTCATGGATCTTTTCTCTATGTTTTCTACTTGGAGATTTATGGTTTCAGGTCTCATGTTTACATCGATATTCCTTTTCAAGTTCATTTTTATGAGTGTGGTAAGATAGGAGTTTAATTTTATTCTTCTGCATGTGGTGATCCAGTTTTCCCGAAACCATTTATTGAGAAGACTAGCCTTCCCCCCGTGAGTATTCTTGTCTCCCTTATCAAATATTAGTTAACAGGGGTTTATTTCTGGGTCCTTGATTCTGTTTCATTGATCTATGTGTCTATTTTTATGCCAGTATGATAGTGTTTTTGTTACCACAGCTTTGTAGTGTAGTTTGATTGGAAGTGTGATGGCTCCAGCTTTTTTTCTTCTTCCTCAAGATTACTTTTGGCTATTTGGGGTCTTTGTGGTTCCAACAAAATTTTTAGGATTTTAAAATTTTTATCTCTGTGAAACCACCTTTGTAATTTTGATAGAGATTGCATTGAATCTATAACTGACTTTGGGCAGTAGGGACATATTAACAATATATGTTCTTCTGATCCATGAGCACAGAATATTTTCCCATTTGCTTGTGTCTTCAATTTCTTTCAACAAATTCTTACAGTTAATCATGTTCAGACCTTTCACCTTCTTGGTTAAATTTATTCCTAAATATTTTGTTATTTGATGATATTGTGAGTAGGATATTCTTTTTTAGATAGTTTGTTGTTAGTGTATATAAACGAAATTGATATCTGTATGTTGATATTTGTATCTTATTAACTTATGAATTCCTTGATTAGTTCTAATAGTGAAGTTTTTTGGTGAAGTTTTTAGGATTTTCTATGTCTGAGACCATATCCTCTGCAAAAAAGGAAAATTTTACCTTTCCCTTTCTAATTTGGATGTCTTTTGTTTCTTAGTCTTGCCTGATCACTCTGGCGAGCTTTTCCAGCACCATATGAATAAAAGCGGGCACCCTCGTCTTGCTCCTCATCTTGGAGGATAGCCTGCCAACTTTTCAGCATTGAGTAACTGACAAAGGATATAAACTTCCAGGTGCGAAATAAGTTCTGGGGGTTTAATGCACAGCATGGCACGGTAGTTAGCGAGGCTGCATTGTTTACTTGAGAGTAGCTAAGAGAGTAAATCTTAAGTGTTCTCACCACTCACACAGATAATCGTGTGAGGTGATGGAGGGGCTAACTCATCTTATTGTGGGAATAAATTCCCAAAATCTACATGTATCAAACCATCACATTGTACATTTTAAACTTACATGATGTTAAATATTAATCATATCTAAATGAAAGTGGGGAAAACCCACAACTCAGACTCATTTCTTTTTTTTTTTTTTCTGAATCAGGTTGAGGCTTGCTTTTGGTCTTGGTAGGATGGGTCTAGAGTTGTCCATTGTGTGATGTTTACCCCGCATGTGCAGCCTCCCTGCTTGGTTAGTTGGTTGCCCAGGTTGGAAAGATGTGTCTCTATTGTAGTAACATCCACTAGCCAGCACTGAGCGCTCCCTCATCCTTCCTCTCTGCGCTCAACCCCATAGCAGCTCCTGGGCCTCGCTTGATCTGAGCCCCAATACGTGCAGATCCCAGGACTCAGCCGGTGAACGAGGCGCCCTCCGCAGAGCTCTCTTCTCTCCAGATGCCAGCTGTTTTGGTGCCACGCAAACTGATGTTTACCGCCGTGGCCGGTGTGGCTGCCAGACTCTGCTTTGACACCTGCTCCCCGGCTGCAGCCGGAAAACCCACCCCGGGCACCTGCGGTGCTTACTGCTGAGTCGGCTTCCCCTCAGGGGTCTTATCCTTGTGCAGCCTGCTGCTCCAAGCCTGAAGCTGTCACCTCCCGTCCTAGGACGGAGTCATGGTGTTGCTTCTGGGGGGAGGCTACTCTGCAATCCCTAGAAACAGAGTCAGCTGCTCTATTTTAAATATTGACTTTAGGAATTTAATTTCTTTAGGTGATATTTGTTGTCACATAGGGTAGATGTCACTCACTTTTTTTTCATTTTTTTATTTTAAAGATTTTATTCATTTATTCGTGAGAGACAGAGAGAGAGAGAGAGAGAGAGAGAGGCAGAGGGAGAAGCACGCTCCCAAGGAGCAAGGAGCCCAATGCGGGCCCCGATCCCAGGACTCTGGGATCATGACCTGAGCCGAAGGCAGACGCTTAACGACTGAGCCACGCAGGCGCCCTGTCACTCACTACTTTCTGACTTTTTGCTCTTTGCATGTCCCTCTTTGGGTCACATGGGTCTGGAATCCACACACGTAAGAGAATGGGAAAATACCGTTGAAAAAGTAATAATGTGGTGTACCTACAGATCAGGGGGATGGGCCTAGATGTTTCACTGTAGCTAGAGATAGGGAAGCTTCTTGAAAATATTGGCCCCTCTGTATAAATCACCAATGGTGCTTCCTCCAGAGAAACCAATGCCATGAATGCTCCCCTTCAGAGGGACAGAATTGCAGAAAGGAGCTATTTTCGGGGGACCGAATAAACCTTTCTCCAGGGCATAGGACTCACTGATTTTCAGAGATGCTGTGGGACCAACCTGCATCACCTGAGGCTGACCCCAGCGAGGGCCCTCTGGAAGTCACAGTCAGCATGCAGACCCCCATGTTGGTGAGGTCCAGAGCACCCCACCCCCGCCGCCCCATGTGGCTCACAGCACACAAATCAACCACCCTCACACAGCTCGCTCCTGGATTAAAGAGACTGTATCTGGCGCTTTGGCAGATGATGCCCTTTGAAAAAGGAAGTTTTACTTTTTTTTGCCTTATAAATGTGTTAGTTATAAAATGTAATATTCTTAGCAAATATAGAAAAATATAATAAGTAAATTTTATAAAATTTATTTATTTACTTTTTGGATGTAATATGCAAACTGTAGTATTCCCAGAAAACAGAAGAATATGAGATGAAATTTTTATTTAAAAAGCAACCTAACCTACAACTCAGATATAAAAACAAACAAAAAAGAGACCAACCAACAAACAAAACAGATCCCTAAATACAGAGAACAAACTGGTGGGTGCCTGAGGGGAGGTGGGCGGGGGATGGGTGAAAGAGATGATGGGGATTAAAAGTACACTTCTCATGATGAGCACTGACTGATGTGAAGAATTGTTGAATCACTATATTGTACCCCTGAGACTAATATAAGATTGTGTGTTAAATATAGTTGAATTGAAATCAATTTTAAAAATTAAAAAAAAAATGCTTACCTGCTCGGACAATTCTCCTGAATCTTGTGTTGAAATGGAGTTCTCAACTTTAGCAGTATCACTATCAAAGACACTTAATTGATTTGGAGGGGGCTTCTTTACTTCACACGGTATAAAGACAAACATATAAACCAATGGAACAGAATAGAGAGCACAGAAATAAACCCACGAATATTCAGTCAACTGATCTTTGACAAAGGTGCCAAGGGTAGTCTCTTCAACAGATGATGTTGGGGAGACTGGATATCTACACACACACACACAAATGAGAAAATGAAACTGAGCCCCTGCCTTCCATCATACACAAAAATCAACTCAAAACAATATGAACTTATATGCAGAAAACCCTAAAGATTCCACTATTCGACTAATAAAATCAGTAAAATTGTGGGACAAAAAAAATCAAACACACAAATCAGTTTCACTCTTATACACTAACAAAGTACCATCTGAAAAGGAAATTAGGAAACAATTTCATTTACAATGGCTTCAAAAATATGAAATACTTAGGAGTAAATTTAACCAAGAAGGTAAAGGACTTGTACATTGAAAACTACAAAACAAAACAAAAAAAACAAACAACAACAACAAAAAAAGAAAACTACAAAACATGATTGAAAAGAATAAAAGAAGACAGGATACATGGGAAGTCATCCTGTATTTATGGACTGGGAAGCCTAATACCTTAAGGTATTGATAGTACCCAAAATGAACCACAAGTTCAATGCAATCCCCATCAGAATCCCGGTGGCATTTCTTTGCAGATAGAGAAAAATTCATGCTAAAATTTATACGGAATCTTAAAGGCTTCCAAATAGTCCAAACAATCTTTTTTTTATTATGTTATGTGAATCACCATACAGTACATCATTAATTTTTGATGTACTGTTCCACGATTCATTGTTTGTGCATAACACCCAGTGCTCCACGCAGGACGTGCCCTCTTTAATACCCATCACCAGGCTAACCCATCCCCCCACCCCCCTCCCCTCTAGAACCCTCAGTTTGTTTCTCAGAGTCCATCGTCTCCCCCTCCAATTTCCCCCCTTCATTTTTCCCTTCCTACTATCTTCTTCTTTTTTTTTTAACATATAATGTATTATTTGTTTCAGAGGTACAGATCTGTGATTCAACAGTCTTGCACAATTCACAGCGCTCACCATAGCACACACCCTCCCCAATGTCTATCACCCAGCCACCCCATCCCTCCCACCAGTCCAAACGGTCTTGAAAAGGAAGAGCAGATTGGGAGGCCTCACATTTCTGATTTCAATCAAAACAGCGTGGGACTGGCATAAAGACCAGTGGGAAACAATAACACAGAAACAAGTCCTCGCATATATGGTCAAATGTTTTTTTTAAATCACACTTTTTTAATTGAAGTGTAGTTGACGTGCAATGTGTCCTTAGTTTCAGGTGTGCAGCACAGTGATTCAACAACCGTATACATTATGCAGAGCTTGCCCCCATTAGGCCTAGTCACCATCTGTCACCATACAAAGTTATTACAATATTATTGGCTATCTTCCCAGTGCTGTACTTTTTATCCCTGTGACTTATTTACTTTATACCCAGAAGTTTGTGCCACTTAATCCCCCACATCTGTTTCACTCGTCCTCCTCTGGAAATCATTGCTTCTCAGCATTTGTGAGTCTGTTTCTTTTTCTTTTCTTCTTTTCTTCTTTTCTTCTTCTTTTTTTAATTTAATTTTATTATGTTATGTTAGTCACCACACTCTACATCATTAGTTTTTGATGTGGTGATCCACAATTCATTGTTTTCGTATAACACCCAGTGCTCCCTGCAGTACGTGCCCTCCTTAATACCCATCACCGGGCTAACCCATCCCCCCACCCCCTCCCCTCTAGAACCCTGTTTGTTTCTCAGAGTCCATCGTCTCTCATGGTTCGTCTCCCCCTCCGATTTCCATCCCCTTCATTTTTCCCTTCCTTCTAATGTCCTCCCTGCTATTCCTTATGTTCCACAAATAAGTGAAACCATATGATAATTGGCTTTCTCTGCTTGACTTATTTCACTTAGCATCATCTCCTCCAGTCCCATCCATGTGGATGTAAAATTTGGGTATTCATCCTTTCTGATGGCTGAGTAATATTCCATTGTATATATGGACCACATCTTCTTTATCCATTCATCTGCTGAAGGGCATCTCGGCTCTTTCCACAGTTTGGCTATTGCGGACATTGCTGCTGTGAACATTGGGGTGCATAAGGCCCTTCTTTTCACTACATCTGTGTCTTTGGGGTAAATACCCAGGAGTGCAATTGCTGGGTCATAGGGTAGCTATATTTTTAATTTTCTGAGGCACTCCACAGTTTTCCAAAGTGGCTGGACCAACTTGCATTCCCACCAACAGTGTAAGAGGGTTCCCCTTTCTCCACAACCTCTCCAACATTTGTTGTTTCTTGCCTTGTCAATTTTTGCCATTCTAACTGGTATAAGGTGGTATCTCAGTGTGGTTTTGATTTGAATTTCCCTGATGGTTAATGATGATGAACACTTTTTCATGTTTCTGTTAGCCATTTGCATGTCTTCTTTTGAGAAGTGTCTGTTCATGTCTTCTGCCGATTTTTTGACTTGATTATTTGTTTTTTGGGTGTTGAGTTTGAGAAGTCCTTTATAGATCTTGATACCAGCCCTTTATCTGTAGTGTCATTTGCAAATAGCTTCTCTCATTCTGTGGGTTGCCTCTTTGTTTTGTTGACTTTTTTTTTTTTTTTTTTTTTGCTGTGCAGAGCTTTTTATCTTGATGAAGTCCCAAAAGTTCATTTTTGCTTTTGTTTCACTAGCCTTTGAAGATGAATCAATAAAGAAGTTGCTGTGGCCGATGTCAAAGAGGTTACTGCCTATGTTCTCCTCTAGGATTTTGATGGATTCCTCTTTTCTTCTTCTTCTTTTTTCAAAAATAGTGTTGGGCAGTCAGGACATTCATATGCAAATGAATGAAACTGGCTTAGGCCATATATAAAAATTAACTCAAAAGGATTAAAGATCTAAACATAAGAGCTAAAATGATAAAACTCTCAGAAAACATCAGGACAAAGGTTTCTGACACTGGAGGTGGCAATGGGTTCTTCAGTGTGACACCCAATGTACTGTCAACAAAAGAGAAACACATAACCCTGAGCACATCAAAATGAAAAACTTCTGTGCACCATACTACACAAGCAACAGGGGGAAAGGAAACCTTTTCCTTTGGAATGACAGAAAATATTTGCTAATTATATATCTGCTAAGGGATTAATGTATAAAAACTGCTACAACTCAATGAAAAACAAATGACCTGGTTTAAAAATGAGCAGAGAATTTGACTAGACTTTTTATCAAAAATGCTATACGAATGGACAATAAGCATAGGAGAAAATGGGTAATAATAATCAATACTCACTATAGAATAATCATTATGGAAATTGAAATATAGCACAGTGAGATACCATAACACATCCACTGGGATAGCTGCTACCAAACAGAAAATAGCATAAATCAGTCAGGATAGAGAGAAGTCACAACCCCTGTATACGGTGGTTGGAAATGTGCAGCAGTTATGCAAACAATATGGAAAACCCTCAAAAACTTAAAAATAGAATTATTATGATCCAGGAATTCCACTGCTAGGCATATACCCACAAAGAAGTGAAAGCAGTATCTGAAAGAAATATATACACACCCATGTTTCTTACAGCGACATTCACAATAACCAAAAGATTGAAGCAATACAATTGTCCATTAATGGGTGAGGGGATTAATAAAATGTGGTATACAATACAATGGAATATCATTCCACCTTAAAAAGGAAGGAAATTCTCATCACAATCAGTGCATTCTTAACCCCCATCCCCTATTTCCCCCAGTCGCTTCCCCACCTCCCCTCTGGCAACCACCACTTTGTTCTTTATATTTAAGAGTCTCCTTTTTCATTGCACATCTAAAACTAATGTACCACTGTATGTTAATTATACTTGAATAAAAATAAATAAATACATAAATAAATAAATGCAATCATTTATAGCAAAAAGGAAAAAAAAGGAAAAGGAAATTCTGGCACCTGATCAACATGGATAAACTTTGAGGACATTATGCTAAGTGAAGTAAGACAGTCACAAAAAGACAAATACTATATGATTACACTCGCTCGCATGAGGTACCAAGAGTATTCAAATCACAGAGACAGAAAGCAGTGTTTTGGATGTTTGCTGGGGGCTGAGGGAGGGAGAATGGGGACCTTGCTGTTTATCAGGGACAGAGTTTCAGTTTCGCAAGATGAAAAGAGGTCTGGGGATTGGTCACACAACCGTGTAAATGCCCTCAACACTACTGAATGGTATACTTAACAATGGTTAAGATGGTGAATTTTATGTGACATGTGTTTTTCCACAATGAAAATTAATCTCAGATTCAAAGCTTCAAAAGTGTGGCAACACAAAGACCCACACTAACAACTCTTTGGCAAGAACTATTCTAGAAAAGAATAAGTCTAAGAAACGTTGGGGACCAAAAGGGAAGTAAGAGGGAACGACTGTCTTCCTCAGCAGTCTTATAAATAAACACAGGAAGAACCAGAGAGAGGAAAACAGAAAGTATATCAACATAGTAACGGGAGGTTAGGAGCCAGAGGACATGAGAGTTTGCTAAGGCATTTGTCTTTAAGGAGAAGAGAGATAAAAAATTGTTAAAGAAACCTGGCAAGAAGGGAGAAGAAGAAAGCAAACTGAAATGAACTAAGATGACAGAATCAAATTAAAACGTAGTCATAAAATATGTATATAAACGGACCAAACTCACTAGCTCAGAGACAAGTGTTTTCAATTTGGATTAAAAATAAATCCAGCTATACATCCTTGAACAAATGCACATAGAGCATTAAGTCACTTAACAAAAACGTAGTAAAAGTTATATTATTCAAAACTTAACTTGAAGAAAGCCAGTTTAGTCGTGTAGCTTGCAATAAAGTTTTAGGGAAAAAAAATGTCAGTACAGTTGGAGTTTCACTACATAATGACAAAATGTTCAACTCCCAAGAAAATAAAAGCTAAATTATGTACTTGAATAATAATAAAAAATATATATTATTTGCTATCATTTTACTCAACACAGAAGCATATAGTATATTTGTTTTCTTTATTTTCACATATGCACACATAGTATATATACTTGCATGGATATGCAAACTATATTTAAAAAACATATGGTTGAAATCAAGAGAACTGCAATGTGAGAAATTGACAAAATCACCATCAGTGGTGGAGATTTTACCATCTCTCAATTGCTGAAAGAACAAGGTGAAAAATAGTTAAGATTTAGATTTAGATTCGACCAACACAATTAACAAGCTTAAGAACCTTTATCTACCTGACAGGATGCTAAATCCCACACTTCTAAATTCTTCTCAAGCACCCATGAAATAATTAGAAAATATTCATCATGTACCAGGCCATACAAGGTCAAAATGTATCCCAAAGCTAGGTCATATATTTAAAACTCTTCCTCACCCCTTGGCACCAATGAAAGTTGTCTGTGACTAAGTAAAGGAGGAACCATCCAAAAACGCTTTGAAATAATGCCTTTGGCCTTTGTTGTAGAATGAAACTCAAAATAAAATTAAACAGACTCGTGAAAAAGTAAAGAAACCACATTTTGGTGCAACTGCGTTTGTAGAAGTGAGAGATTATCTCCTGGTAAATTGGGATAGTCCCTTAGTATTTTTTTTTTTTTATTGGGATAGTCCCTTAGTATTAATACACATAATACAGCTTTAAGTCCTGATTTACCTTTTACTTAATGTTAGCTCATGGTGATTTTCTCATGCTACTGTCTTGTCTTTTACCCAGGCCCAACACCAGTCACCAGGTTTTCTGCTCATCCTCCAGTGGACAAAACAAAGCTTTCCTCTAAATGCCAACTTATGCCAGTAGACATGTGAGAATTAATGTTAAATTTGCAAAAGTCAAAATGCATGTCCCTTTGCTCAGGCCCCAGGGTGGGTAGGATGAAAGATGTCTATTTTCCACCTAGATAGGAGAAGGACTAGAATCAGTTTTCACTTTTCTCCATATGGTTGATACAGCCCTTTTTCTCCCAGACAATCCCATAATGAAGTCTCCACTGTGATTGTGTGGGTACCCACTCGTACCCAGGGCTTTCTTAGAGAAATTCACACACATCTTTACCTTCCCAGATATGTCCTCCTCAGCCGTCCTCAGAAATGCAGGTATCACGGTCTTGTCTGAACGGAAAAAAAAAAAAAAGAAAGAAGAAAGAAAAGCTGTGCCCAGTCTACTTCATGATGTTATAATCTCATGAAGGACAGAGAAAATGAAGTTTTCTGAAAGATAACAAGGAAAAATGGCACAGGGTAGAGTCACTTAAAGACACGGTTGTTGATGTTCATCTCACACTGTGCTAACATCTGAGAAAGGAGTTTCTTATTTAGGGAGCAATTTTGAGGCTCCGCCTCTCAAACTTGTAGGTTTCTATTTCAGCAGCCCAAGAAAGTGAAGTTTCCTGTCGGTAAATAATAATCTTGCACAAGGAGAAACAATAGTCAAGAAATCCCTCTTTGCTTTTTTCTGACTTAAAAGTATCAGTGGCTGAAGGGAGTTTGAACGTTAGACTTTTCTTTTTCAGCTCATTTACACGTGGGTCATTAGAAACCTATAGCCCTTGAATGAGGTTCAGCGTATCACATGGGAGACGTGTGCCCCCTAGCTACGTTCCCCTACATTCCTGTTCACGGACCAGCACTGTCAGGAGAAGTTGGTAGAGGCTTCTCTTTCTGCTAGGACTTGACTGCATTTTCTGGAAGGGGGGTGGGCCTTCTATGACCCTGCTGTTGTTTAAATGGTTCCTAAGCACTCACCCAGTTTTTAATAGGTGACAAACCTGAAGCTTCACAGAGATAGAAGGTCATTATAAATATAAGTCCTTATTCAAATATATCAAAGGAGTTTGGCACTATTGCCTTTTGACTAGGCTGCTTTACCCCAATGATTAAAATCATGGTTACACATGCTTTCTGCATTAGTCATGGGTAAATACACATGGTTAGTGTACTCATTTTTGAAGCCTCGAAAAATCTGGAAGAGCACTGAGCTTCTTGAAGGTTAGGGGGCCTGATAAACCCTTTGTTTTGCAGTGTTTTTCCTGTGGCACTGTGCATGCAGTCTGGAGTTCCATACACCCTGGAATGTCAAGTAAATGGCAGCAGTCAGGGGACAGTATTGTGGTAAACCCACCACCGGATCTGCCGGAAGGATGAGCCTTCCCAAAAGCTAATGTAGGCAAATGTTCTGAGGCTGTCTACAGAAACGAAGAAAGCCGATTGTCTTAATCCAAACCAACATCATGTGTACATTTGGACCATTAGTCAATGCTAAAAAGAAACGAGCTGTCAAACCATGAAAAGACATGGAGGTACCTTAACTGCTTGTTATTAAGTGAAAGAAGCCAATCTGAAAAGGCTCCAAACAGAATAATTCCAACTACATGACATTCTGGAGAAGGCAACGGTGTGGACATAGTAAAAAGAGTGGTTGTCAGGGAGTAGGGGAGAGAGAGAGGAGGAACATGGGATTTTGAGGGCAGTGAAACTAGACTGAGTGATACTACAATGGATACGTGACAGCATACATTTGTCCAAACCCATAGAATGTGCACCACTGAGGCTGAAGCCTCACGCAGCCATGGACATTGGGTGATAATGGTGCGTCAGTCAGTGTGGGTTCATCAGCGGTCGTCTGGTACAGGATGTTGATGGCGGGGGAAGCAGTGAATGCATGGGGGCAGGAGGTGTGGGGAGCTCTGTAATTTCTGCTCAGTTTTGCTATGAACATAAAACTGCCCTAAAAAATAAGATCTATTAAAAAAATGAAAAAAATGTGTTATGGTATTTAAAGACAGCGGAAGAATTCTTTGCACCAGAACACACAGGAAGACCAGAGGTAATACGAAACTCCGTGGGCAGGATGATGAGTGATCCCACCGTGGGGGGTATTTCAGCAGCTGGGGCACTTCTAAAAGGGAGGAAGACAGGGACTTCTTATTAACTAAATGTCTCCTCTGTACCAGCCGTTGGTCAGGTTCCTTCCTTGTGTCGCTTGATTCCTCCGGATAACTCATGAAGGCTGGTACGCCTTAGTGGAGACCTCCCTCGTTTCTAGGTGGGACCTCCTAAAAAGCATCTGGTGTGCTTCGCCCCTTGTCAGAAGGAGTTCAGATCCTTGAAGGGAACAGTCTGGCTCAGTGTCTGAGGTGACCACTTTTATTTTTATTTTTTTTTAATAATTTTTTATTGTTATGTTAATCACCATACATTACATCATCAGTTTGGGATGTAGTGTTCCATGATTCATTGTTTGCGCATAACACCCAGTGCTCCACGCAGAACGTGCCCTCTTTAATACCCATCACCAGGCTAACACACTCCCCACCCGCCTCCCCTCTAGAGCCCTCAGTTTGTTTGTCAGAGCCCATCGTGAGGTGACCACTTTTAATTAATGCGGACGTGGTCACAGAGCTTCTGAAGGGACACAGGGACGCTGCAGCCCTGAAACTTGTTTGGGTTGATGCCCTTTGTTGAACCCCTCTGTGGACTAGACTCTTGGATGTAAGGGTCATCTCTTTGGTTTTATTCGGAATTAGGTGTGTCACTGTAATGCTGATCGTAATAGCAATCGGCAAAGTTAGATTTCATTCTCGCAGCATCCACCCCATGCCAACATAAATTATTTCAGTTCTTACAACAACCTTAGAAGTAGATATTATTGACATTTTCAGTTTTGAAAATGAGGCAGGAAGGGTTCAGTTAAATTGCACCTCATCCTGTCACTGCCGATTTGTGGAAGTGGGATTCAAATGCTGGGTTTTCTGACTGCATGGGCTAACTCGCCGCTGACAGCCCCTGGCAGCCAGGAGACACAGCGCCGAGTATGTACGGATGGACAGACAGACAAGCAGGGATGCGCTGACAGGCAGGCGCTCAGGACCACTTTTTATTTTTTTTTTCTTTTTCTAGAAGGAAATGATCATTTTTTTTTCTTAAAAAGGAAATGAGAGTTTAAAAAACTATCTGAAAGAGCAAACACTGTGGCCATCCCCTCCTTTGTCTGAACTCAGGTGGTGTGTGCTCCTGTTTGTGGGGGTTGGGCACACCTTTGTCTATTGTGCTATTTTCCCTGTTTCTCTTCCATTTCCTTCACTCTCAAGAAACTTTCTCTCTCGGGCGCCTGGGTGGCTCAGATGGTTAAGGGTCTGCCTTCAGCTCAGGTCATGATCCCAGGGTCCTGGGATCGAGTCCCGTATCGGGCTCCCTGCTCCTTGGGAGCCTGCTTCTCCCTCTGCCTCTCTCTCTCTCTCTCTCTCTCTTTCTCTCTCTGTCTCTCATGAATAAATAAATAAAATCTTTAAAAAAAAAAACTTTCTCTCTCTTTTTTTTTTCAAAGCATAAGTTAGTCTACTACTCTTGATCCTTGATGCTGTTTTCCTGGGTATCAGAATGAAAAAAAAAAACACATTATTTATTATAGTTCAGAAAATTGGAGTTCAAAAAAAACCATGGAATTTATAAAATCCAATCTCCATATTTCAGTACCACAGAAATAGGGGTCAGGGAAAGTGTGTGACTGACTCTGAGTCTGTTGGTCAGTGGCAGAGCTTGGACTCAAACTCAGGCCTGTTGCCCCCCAGCCCCCCCACTTGTACGTCCACAGCGCCTCCGCTGAGTGCAGGGAACAGACACTCTTCTGTGGGGCTCAGGCGAAGCTGGGACCCCGGTGTCTCCTGACTGGGCCTCGGAAGTACGGTATACTAGAGCTGCTTTCTTGACATCTTGGTCTGCATTCCCATGTTCCCAATTAGGATGAAATGAGGGAGGCAAGCAGAGAAGACGGGGGCCTCCCCAAAGTGCCCGCTCCACAACTCAGGGAGGGGGCGGTCTCTGCAGACAAAAGGCTGATAATTACCAAAGTTAAGACTGTGCCTCATTAAGCAGGCAGAGCCCCTGGGAGCAGCACCCTTGCCTCACCCTCTGGCTTCCCCAGCTCAATTAAACAGCTTGTTTGCCTTCTCATTAGCAAACTTGTGAGCGCCTTGCTCTGTCCCCTGAGTTGCTCAGAAGAAAAGTTTTGTGGGAGGGATTCCTTAGCTGGATGGGTCTGGCCGTCCTGCTTCCCTGTGGGAAATCTAGGTATATCCAGGTCCTTCACACAGGCTCCGTGTGACAGTGACGGTTCGGCAATGGGTCCAAGACGCGTCTGCTTGACCAAAGCGGGGCACAAGCAAAAGCCTGGGTTGGTTAAGGATATGGGGTTCAGTACTACTGCCTGAGATCTAACTGAGAAGCAGGGGAATATCTAAGGCTAGTTTTGGCCACGCTGCTCGAAGATTGTCAGCACGGTCCTGTGCTGCTGGGCGTGAGGTGAGAGTGTCTTCATGCGCCCAGGTTCTGTGTTACACATGGCAGAAACAGAAGCCCCAGTATATTAGAGGTCTCAGACCCTGCCCCTGTCTCCCCATCCTGGCTGCCCCTTCCATTAGTAGAGTTTTGTTTTTGTTTTTTTTTTTAACTAAGTTAGGCCGTCACCCAGTCCGTGGATGCTGTCTGGGCTCCCCACCCCCACCCAGAAGGATTCCTTCAGGCCCCACACGTGGGCACAGCTCTGTGCTGCTCAGCAAACACTCCCCCATCTCAGGAGTGCCTCTGCACTGAGTGAGGCAGGACAGAACTCATGCTGACTCCCCATCTAGCAAGCAGAGGTCCGAGGCTCTGGGAGCTTACCCAGAACGGGGACTGACTACGTGGGTGGGGTGTTTTAGCCCTTGTTAATGGAGGTCCGTTGAAATGACATTCAGAGTTGCCTGATCTTTCAGCCCCCTCAGACCAACCATTAGTAATTTATTCAAAACCTATGTATCTACCACCAACAAATTAGTAGGAATAGCAGAAATGCTATTTGAGAGCCCACTGAAGTGGGTCTATAAGCTTGTACATAAGGAAAGTGAGGCTCAGAATGTTACATGACTAGTCTAGGAAAAGAATGGATCTCGGGATCATGCCCAGGTGGGGTGGGGGAGGAGGACGTTTTAGGCAAAGGACCAATATAGGTAGGTAAGGAGGTGGGTTCCATGATTAGCGATAGCTCAGAATGGACAGAGAGGAAGACATACAAGCAGGCGGTAAGTGGGAGACACAATTAAAGGCAATCGATTCAGAAAATGCTGGAGCTCAGCATTACGATGACTCCACCTGCCCTGGCCTGCGGCACCGGATCTACTAAAAAACTCATCCTTAGTCTCTTAATGCACCTGGATTCTGTGTTAGACGTGGAAGAAACGGAAGAGTCATTAGTATGTCAGAGGTCTCAGGCCTGCCCTCCATCCTTGCTGCGCAGACCTGTTTCCCCATCCCTGCTGTCCTCCTGCCATTAGTAGGAGTTTTTAGTTCAGTTAGGCCATCATACAGCCTTTGGTTCCTGGACCCCAATCCAGACGCCTGAGGCCCGACTCTCGTTGACTCTTCTGATGAGGGTGCTGCATCCTATCACCTGTTCAGGGGCACCCTGGCCTGTGTCTGCCGCAGGCAGGCAGGCCGGCAGCCACGGGATGGGAATGCTCATTCCTTCTTCATGTCAGTTCAGCAGCTGCAGCCTCGCCTAGCAAGAAATAGACCCTCTTGAAGAGTCAGGGGAGACACCCAGGAAATCATCTGATCCCATATTTTCAAACAAACAAACATTAGAACCATAATATAGGAAGCAGATACGCACAAAGTAGAAAGCAGACTCAAATAGAAAGTAGGACTGGGGACCAGAAGCCCCGTCACCCTTACACCCACTTTTTTCCGCCGGCTCCCAACTAGTTCCTCTGCTGAGATCCTAGAGTTCAGTCTTCTTGTTCTTCAGGCCAGGGAACGGCAGGCCAGGGAAGTGACAGGCCCTGCTGAGGATGCGTGGCTCGTTGGGGACAAAGGCAGGACTGCAGCATGGCAGAGACGGGTCTCTGTCCTCATAAAATTGTTTTCAATTGTTTTTCTGGATCTTTGTCAATCTGAAGGTGAGGAAAGTACCTCAATGTATTTAAATTTGTATGAATCTTACTATGAGTCGTGTTGAATATCTCTTCATACATTTAAGAGCCCCTGTTGTTTTATAAATGCCTATTTTGGGGTCTGTCTTCCTCACTCCAAATTAAGTCTCTTGAGGAAAGGGATTATATTTTATATATCTCATATTTTTCTTAATAGTGTGGAAAATGAAAAAAAATTAACAAATATATTTAATTAATGAAGAACAAAATCATTGCAATTTTCCCTCTCCTCATACTATTTAAGCTGCTTTTGATAACACCTTTTCTAACCTTTGGATCACTTTTTTTTTCCTTGAAGAATAATATTATATGTAAATATGTCCATAATACAGAATATGTAGATGAATAAAAATAAAAACTCACTTATACAATTGTTTTGAACAATTACTCATCTCTTATTTCTAACCACTTCCTGTACATAGGCTTTTTTTTTCAAGTATTAACAATCATACTGTCAAATGTTGACACTTTGGAAATCCTACTTTCTTCACTTAACAGCCTGGCAGGTCATCAGTTGCTATATTGTTCTCTTTTGCTACATTGTAAATACTTGACAGAGGCACCAGAAGGTACCTCTTGCTCTTTCTCCATTTTTAATACAGAATAAATATTAAGTGAGCATGTCCTGCAGGTGAAGGAGGAAGTGAAGAAAATAAATGTCCTCCTCAGCCAAGCAAAGCGTACATTTCTAACACTCCAACATTTATAGTCTTTCTTCTTGCTACTTTTAATTCGAACGCTGCCAATTCTTTAGCACAAATTATTACCTCGATCTGCGTTTGTGTATAAACTTCTTATAAACACATATCTGCGTTTGTGTATAAACTTCTTGTAAACGCATGTGTGTGTCACATCGATTGCTTTCTGAAGGCAAACACAGTCAGTGTAATGTACTCTTATTGCCAAGCCGGTTGATAAACAATAGGGCACTACAGAGCATGGGGGAGGTCTGTCTCAGAATCTCACAGATCCACAAGTAAGACTGCAAATTAGGGGCGTTTGGTGTTTGGGACTGTGGGGAGCGCAGCAATTTTGTCAAATGGCAGTTGCAAACATCCATCCTGGAGGAAGGTCAGCTGTTCAGGTGACATGAAGTATATAGACTCGGGGCTAGAAATGACTGTATGAGAACCTCTAATTGCCCAAGCAGCTGAGAATTTTTTACTCAAGTAGAGATTCTTCTGATCTTGAGGTTATATCATTTTCTAAAGTAAAATTCTCAAAACCAAGTAAACTACTCTAGCTCTCTCAGGCAGATTTTCTCAGTTGACCTGAAGAGCTAAGATGGTTGGCTCTAAGTTTATGTGGTATGAGCAAATCTCTCATGGTTAATGTCCTGAGAGCCCATTTAGTTTTGCTACTATCTTATCCTGTGTCTCTGATTCCTAAATGTTAAACCACATTTGCATCTACAAGTGAGGCAGATCTATTATTCTCCAATGGGTTAATGATTTCTGTCTATTATTTATATGGTCTTTATAACCATCCAGTGCATGCATAGGTATGGTAGCCAGTCGAGGTCGGGGTTCATATGCTGACTGCAAGACCTTTATGAAGATGATGCTGATGGTCATAACCTGAGAGTGATGACGGGAAGCTGGATCAGCAGCACGTGGGTGTCCTGTGTAGTTGTAATGGTGGTGGTGGTATAAGGGGTGATGGCAGGGGTGATGGAGTTGGTGGCAGTGGTCTGGGCCAGCACTTGGCACAGAGCAGACATGCAGTGATGAGTGCCTCAGTGAATGGGTGATAGTGGACATGGGCAGCTATTGGCGGTGGTCATCATGGTTGTCATGGACAGGAAGGGAACCAAAGAAGGATGTTGTGGCTGCTGACCTTTCTCAAACCATGGCAAGGCTAGTCATGGGCAAACTGATGGTTCAGTCTTCCTGGGTCATCCAGCCCTTGTCTTTGGTGGAAATGAAGCTGATTGAGAAGTCTTACAAGGCAATTTCTAGAAAGATGACGTTCACTTCTGTTACTATCCATGTGTGCACAAGATTATGTGAGATGGGCTGTCTCTCCTCAGAGAAAGCTATATGGAACTTGCAAAAACTTGTAGTGGCCCACAAGAGGCAACGTCCCTGAGACTGGATTCTGAGCCCAACGATCAGGGTTGCAGGGTTGAGAAAAGTCACTTGAGAAATAGAGCAGATCTGCCTCACTTCCCTGTGCCCAATTTCCTGCCTCAGAGAAACCCCTGGGGAGAGCTAGTCACACCCAGCGACCCCGGGGAGCACATAGCAAGGAACGCAGGGAGACCAGCATGGCCAGGAACATGAGATATAAGTAGGGGAGAGTCTTGGGGTGTAAAGGATGCTGAGGAGGACGCTATGAGTGTTAATGTCATCCAAACAGTCAAGTAATGGGCAGGGATGGGACAGCAGAGGCGAACACAGGGAAGCGGAAGATGAAGGGAGGGCATTGACCTTGCCTAGGGGAGACCATTAGGGTGTAGGGTGTGGGAGGAGAACTCTGGGACCTTCGTGTAGATCGCTTATCTCCACCCTCACCCCAAAAACATTTTTCAGTGACTTTAGGGAACCATACATTTTCTGTGTTGTAAGTCTTAGAATACATCTGTGCAAATCTTTTTTTTTTTTTTTTTTTCAATTTTAGAGAAGAAGTGGAGGGTATGTGAGGAGTTGCTTGGCTAGCGTGCATTGCTGGTCAGTGACAGAACACAGGCCAAAGCCAAATCCCTGATTCAGAGAAGTCTTTTCTTTTTATACTGTAGGACTTCTTGCTTGGGACTTCTGACCTCATGGTTTTTCTCCATGAGAATTCCCGGTGCATTTCTCCTGCGGAGATCATCTTTCAAAAGACACGGCATGTCTGCTGAGGGAGCCACCATCGGGCACCATGGACCTGAGATGTCAGGGACTGTTCTCAGGGCCCCTGCATCTCTGTCATTCCCCACCTCTCCCTCCAGAGCTTGTGGGCACAGTCCACAAGCCAGCAGGGCTTTCAGAAAGAGTCCCTGACAGTCATGTTTGGGGGATGACTCTTTTCTTTTCCACACCCCAGTTTTGCTGGTCTTTTCATCATTGGAAAGTACAGGAAGGCTAGAGGTAGGAATTTTCCTATGTCTCCTATTTCTTGATGGTGGAATAGGGACAAAACCCAGGTACCTGACTCTCTAGAACCCAATATTATAAATTAGAAAAGGACTGAACTGGGATCAGGAGCCTTGGCTTCTAGTTGCAGCCTTGTCAACAACAGATTCTAAGATGTGGGTCTGACCAAGTCTGCCCTCGGAAGTGCAACTCTTCTATTGCAAAGGGAGTGGCATTGGGTAGAGAAGGTCAAGACCCTACCAGGTGCTCACACTTAGCGTTCTCCGCACGAGGAACATTTTCCAAAGATAGGAAGATCCCAAAGTAGTTCCTAGGAGTCATGCACCAGCTGAATCACACGTGGACCCAGAGTTTCCTCCTTGCTGGTTTCCCTGCCCCTAGCACACTGCGGCCTCTGGCGTTCTTGGGCACTCTGTGCATCTATCTCCTCACGCTGGCAGGGAACTTGTTCATCATTGTGCTGGTGCAGGCAGATGCGGGACTGTCCAGGCCCATGTACTTCTTCATCAGTGTCCTCTCCTTCCTGGAACTCTGGTATGTCAGCACCACAATGCCCACGCTGCTGCACACGTGGCTCCGTGGGCGCTCACCCATCCCAGCAGCGGTGTGCTTCACCCAGCTGTACGTCTTCCACTCCCTGGGCATGACCGAGTGCTACCTGCTGGGGGTTATGGCGTTGGACCGCTACCTGGCCATCTGCCGCCCACTCCACTACCACGCGCTCATGAGCAGAAAGGTGCAGTTATGGCTGGCAGGGGCCACGTGGGTGGCCGGCTTCTCCGCGGCACTGGCGCCGGCCAGCCTCACAGCCAGTCTGCCCTTCTGCTTCAGAGAGGTGGCCCACTACTTTTGCGACCTGGCCCCACTGATGCGGCTGGCATGTGTAGACCCAGGCTGGAACGCTCGCATCCACGGGACCGTGATTGGTGTGGCCACTGGCTGCAACTTTGTGTTCATTTTAGGACTCTACGGGGGTATCCTAAGGGCTGTGCTGAAGCTGCCCTCGGCTGGCAGCCGGGCCAAGGCTTTCTCCACCTGCTCCTCCCACGTGACCGTGGTGGCCTTATTCTTTGGCTCTGCCTTCATGGTGTATGTGGGGCCACCCGAGAGCCGCTCCAAGGGCACGGACATGCGTATCGCCCTGGTATATGCCATTCTCACCCCGTTCCTCAACCCCATCATCTATACCCTTCGCAACAAGGAGGTGAAGGACGCTTTCAGAAGGTTCACCCAGAGGATTAGGGCTATGTTGAAGGGACCCTGAGGATCTACAGAGTCATTCGGTGACTGTAGGATTTAATTGGTTAGTCGATCAAACAATCAATCAAATAAGTTTTTTCAAACACACTCCATATTCCAATTCAAGTGGACTGAGTCTTGGATTGAGGCAAACTGAGAACATTGTAGAGATCAGAGAGACATAGCCTCTGAACCCATACCTACCTAACATGGGTGAGAGGACATATCTGAGAAAAAAATAACCAAAAATAAGGATCCAGGTGCAGATATTCAGGCAAACTTGGAAATTAGAGAGATGGAACTGTGTTTGAAAGAATTTGGAAGAACAAAAGCTGACTGTGGGATTATGTTCAGGATGGGATTCCTGGAGAAGCTCCAAGAAAGGAGGAAAACAAGATTGCCAAATGAAAAATGAAAGAACTTCTAAGGTGAATGTTCAGATGTGGATTGGGAAACCATGGGAAGATGGCTGGTAGAAGCACACGGCTCCATGTTCCTGGAATCCTGCGGTACAAGAAAGGTTGAAGCTACTGTAGCTGGGAACTTGTTCTCTTACGGGGAAGATTGGGTGCTAGAGATAAGGGTGCTGGGGGTGCTGATGGTTAGAAGTGAGTCACAGAAATATGCCCTGCACTGTGAGTTTGAGATCGTCAGTTAGTCATCCGGGCAACATCATGGATGGACTCCTATGAGCGCAGTGCTAGCTCTGGGAACCAAGAGGAGATAATAAAAAGAAGGCACGATTTCTGTTTTCAGAGAGTTTGCAGTTTTGTTTTGAAGATTCGGTCCTCCATCCCTCTCCCTCCCGTAATCGGGGGGGGAACCATAAGCAAAATGATCCTACCTTCCCACCCTCTCTTCCCGCTGCACCACCTCCATCACCACCTCCATCACCACCAGTGACATATTGACTGATACCAAGATATAAACATTTCAGTTTTGCTCTATGTGCCCCGAAGGTGGGGGGAGGTCATGAAATTGAAGGGAAGCAGTGCCTGGATTGGCAGAAAGGGACTGAGGGAAAGTAAAGTAGCCGCGCAAGACATTGATTCTGATTATTTCCCCAACCCTTCCAGACCTTGGAATCCGAATCCCCTGGGGACCTAGATGGGACTTCTCTGAAAGTTCCCTTCAGACCAGACATGGAACTGTAGGATCCTCATAGGCGACGCCTTGTCTCAGGATAACACGGCAGCAACTCTACTGAAAATACAAAAAGAAAACTTATTTTTAAAATAATTCTGGGCAGCCTTTTAAAAAATGATAAAGTGAACGGGTTTTGGGTTTCTGGTTTTTTCCTAATGATGTTGAGATACTTATTTCTAGGGCAAGGATGACTTGGTGTTTATTTTAACTTATTTTACTGGAAGGAAAATGTATGTGGGGTGACATATTGTAGCACTGACCTCCCTCCCACTAGAGCTATAGAATGTTTGGGAATTCCCACTTATTCAATGAAGATAGACTGTCCCACTTGAGGTTTTTCCAAGGACAATGTAGCCTTGGCCTCAGGTCAGTTTTCCCTGACCATCCAGCCCAGAACTGGACTACATTCTCTGCTCTGAGCTTTGGGGGGGTCCTAAGTAAGAAGAAACTTGTTTTAATATTATTAAACCATGAAGGCTAATCTTATGGGGAGTAACAACAACAGCAGGAACCGAACCCGTCCCTAGTCAAAGCGATTGTTGCTTTCTTGCAGGAGTGGCTGCGGGACCAGAGGGGCCTGCCCTGGTGAGACCAGGGAACAAGGTTCAATCCCAGGTTAAGCCAACATAGAACGTTTGAAGACTTACTTGGAGCAGACACCATCTGCACATAGGTGAACTTCTGGGTTAGGCAGGGCCTAAGCAGCCATCTCCTCAAAATCCCTCTTGTCTTTACAGAAGATAAAACTGAAGTCGGTAGGTGGGAAATAACCTGAACAAGTTACATGGGAATTTAGAAATAGGCTGGGAGTGGACAACACCAAGGGTTTCTAACCCTTCCCACCATATCACCAGGGTGCGTGCCCTCTAAGTTGCCGTGTTGACCTGAAACAGAAGGTCTGTGGCCTTGACCGAGTGCCACACGGTGGGAGAAGCAGTCGGTGGCCTGCAAATTCAGAGGGTCATGGCAGTCCGCAGGGGGCCTGTCTCTCCCACAGAATAAATGTCCCACTTACAGAGAACGTGGCAGGGCACATACGATGCTTTCTCTGGCCGGCTTTCGGCCCCAGGCATCCTGGCGTTTCTACTTTGCCATCCAGAGGTGGGAGTGGGTTCCCTCCTCCGTGGAACCATCCCGTGCTCCTGTCTAACCCCACAATCTCTTAGGCAAACATGCCATTTATACTGGAGTATTTTGTGTCTGTTTTCTCATTACATTTCCCACAGCAGGAAAATGGATGCATTTCTTTCCAGGATCAGTTAGTGGATGAAGAGTCTGAACTCATTTCAAAAATGTCAAATCTCCCGATCAAGAGGAAAGAACAGCATTTAACAAAACAGAGTCTGATCGTGCCCACTGAGTCTTCACTTTCTCTGCCATTCCTGCCACCTGTTGGCTTTTCAGAGCCTGTGTGAACCCAGAAGTAACATTTCACTTAAATGTAGGCCAGATGCAGAAAATCCTTTTAGACAGGATTTATATGAGCCTACAGAGTCATTAGTGGAAAGGTATTTTGTTCTCTACCGTCATAAAGTTCTAAAAATAAGAAATTGTAGGTAATTTCTCTAGTTCTTTGCCTTCCTTAGTGAACAAGTGACAGCCTTTTTGAGCTTTCCCAAAAAGTGGCGGGGGAGGGGGCATTGGTTAACCGAGGGTTAAATGAGACTTAACAAGTCACCTGGAATCTCCTCGGGGAAACCATAACCATAAATAATGAATTTTATTTTAGTGAGAATGTGCATCCAAGACCTACCTAAATGTGAAAGCTTGACGGTGGGACCTGGCAATTTGTGCTTCCACAAGCCTCAAGATGATCTGGAGCAAGGTCAAGTCTGAGAACCACTGACCTGATCTGATTGGTGAAATTGGATGAGGACCCAGGCATGTGTGGCCAGCCCTCTGCTCTGCTCCCCTGCTTGGGAGCCCCCTGTCCCTTTGCGCATTCTGCTCGATGCCATGGATTAGAAGGGGACTGTCCCTATGGAGGATGTCCCATAATCAGGTGGGGGAACCATAAGCAAAATGATTACTTCCACTGCCGAAGTAAGATATCCGACCCCCCCAAGTACATAATACACCAGATAGTTAGATAAATCCTAAGTAAGGATGTAAATCATTTAAAGATACTAATTGTCAGAACCCACCCACTGAAGGCACATAAAATACAGATTGACTTGAAGCATGCATGGAGTTAAACGCATGTTAGGCTATAAAATAAGGTGCGCTAAAGTCGTGAGCCCTTTGTCCTGAAGGTCTAATGCATAGCTTGGTGGCCATAGTTAACGACACTGTATTGTCTATTTAACATCTGCTAAGTGGGTAGATCTCCAGAGTTCTCGCCACAAAAAAAAAAAAAAAAAGGAAGAAAGAAAGAAAATGAAGTGATGTGAGGTGGTGGATATTTTATTAGCTTGATCGTGACCATCATTTCACAGTGAGCACTACTCCCCTCCTCAGTCTCGGCTGGTTACCCACAGTCCACCACGGTCCGGAAGCAGAGGGTCGTCCTTCTGCCGTTATCTTCACAAGGTCAGCGGTAGCCTCACAGTCCGTCACTCACCTCCTTGACCCCACCACGTGGGTGTTTTATCCCATCATCACGAGGAGAAGGAGGGTGAGTGGAGTACAACCAGGTATTTTGAGAGAGGGTGAGAGACCACACTCACCTAACTTTTATCACAGTATCTTCTCATAATTGTTCTATTTTATTGTTAGCTACTATTGTTGATCTCTTACTCTAATTTAATTTTTAAAGATTTTATTTAAATTCAAGTGAGTTAACATACAGTGTATTAGTAGTTTCAGGGGTACAATTTAGTGATTCGTCACTTGCATATAACACCCGGTGCTCGTCACAAGTGCCCTCCTTAATGTCCGCCACTGAGCTCTCCCATCCCCCCCAGCCCCCACCCCTCCAGCAGCCCTGTTTGTTTCCTATAGTTAAGAGTCTCTTACTGTAATTTATCAATCAAACTTGTTTACAGGTATGTATGTACAGGAAAAAACATAATGTGTATGTATATCCACAGTTTCTGGCATCCACTGGGGGTCTTGGAACACATTGCCCACGGAAAAAAAGGGACTAGTACCTAGGTAAATCAAAACATCAAATTGTACACCTTAAACACAATTTCTATGTGTCAATCGTAAAAGCCAAATAATATAAGCCTCAATGCAGTTAAGAGAATTAATATTATATAGACTGGCTTTTAACTCATGACAAATTAAATTTATAATAAATAACTAAATGATAAATTTTAAATGTCCATATTTTGATATTTAAAAGAGCACTTCTAAACAACTTATGAATCTAAGAAGAAATTATAAAGGTAAGTATAAAACATTCAGACCCAAACAATAATAATAAAAAAAAAAATCATAGTTTCAAAACTTCTGGGTAAAGCCAAAGTGCTTCTTAGAGAGAAATTTGTAAGCTTAAATGTTTACATTGTAAGAGAAGGAATGTGCAAAACTAGTCTAAAGTAGGAACTAAGAAAAATAATATCAGAGAAGAAAACGAAGAAAGTTGAAGGAAGAAAAAGATGCATAGGGGAGCAGAAATTAATATAATGAAAAATACAACAAAGAAGATATATAAATTAAAGAGTTCATTCTAGGAAAAAAAAAAATAAAACTCCTGACAAGACTAACAAACAAGAGGAAGAGAAGGGTAAAAATAAGAAATATGAAGAATGAAAAATAAACTATCGGTTTAAGCCACAAAGTTTAAAATGATAAGATGATAACTATAAACAACATACACCAATTAACTAAAATTTAGATAGATAGACTTGTTTTTAGGAAATTTAAAATTATCAATGTCAAGTTCAAAAGCAGTGGAAAATCTTAATAGCGAATTAGTTAAAAATTTTCCTCTAAAGAAAACATCAAACCCAGGTAGCTTAACAAGTGAGTTCTACCAAGTACTAAAGAAAAAGGCAACTACTGTGTTTAGCCCCTCTAGAGAACAGCATTCCTGGAAATACCACTCAACGATGTATTCTAAGAAGCTTACCTGATACTGATTCCAAAATAAATAAAAACAGTGTAAGAAGAAAGACTCAGAGACCAGTCTCACTCATTAACATCAATGCAAAATTAGCCCTCCACATACCCCTGAGCCAAATTCAGTTGTCTGTACTAAGTGGTTATGACTGAGATTGGTTTATGTCAGGAATGTAAGATTGACCTAACATTTGAAAAGTGAGTAATACAATTTATCATATTAACAGATTAAAAAAGAAAAACATGATGATTATCTCTTTTGATGCAGGAATAAAAACACATTCAATAATCATTCATAAATAAAAATGAGAAACTACAACAAAGTTAGAAATAGAAAAAAAAAAAACCTTCCTAAAAAGGCACTTTATTTTTTTAAGATTTTATTTATTTGAGAGAGATGGAGACAGAGATAGTGAGAGACAGCAGGGAGAGAGGGAGAAGCAGGCTCCCCACTGAGCAGGGAGCCTGATGTGTGGCTCAATAAATTAAATATGGGGCCATTCAAAGAGGTTTGAGTATAAAAAGAAAGAAAAACCTCAGGCATAGAAACAGCAAAACAATGGATAACCTAAGAATCATTTGTATTTAATTGGGGAGCATTTTTTTCTTAGCAGCAAATATGACCCTGGAATCATGACCTGAACGGAAGGTGGATGTTTATCCGACTGAGCCACACAGGCACCCCTGATAAGGCACTTTTAAAAATCATGCAGCAGACCTCATAGTGAATTATGAAAAGCATTTCCTTTAAGATTGAGAGTGAAACAAGATTAATGGCTAACACAACTCCTGTTTAATGTTGTAGGAGGTACTGGTTATCACAGCAAAAAGCAAAAGGAATAAAGAAATTAAAAGAATAAACACTGGGAAAAGTTGTAATTATTTTTAGATGTATCCTTACTTATTTTGAAGCATAGATAACCACAGATAAGTTATTGAAATTGATATGGAGGGTCGACCAGTGTGCTGGTCACAATTCAATGAAACAAAAAAGCCAATTGCATTATTGTGTAACAACAGCAATCATAAAATATAATTAAAGAGAAATCAAGAGTCTGTTTGCCATTTGTATATCTTCTTTCACGAACTTGAATTTAAATAAAATCTTAAAAAAGAGAATTCATTATAGCAGCAAAATATATATAAAGTACTTAACAAAAGATGTTCAAGACTTTTGGAGAAATTCTTATAAATCTGTATTCAAGGTCATTATCGAACACTTTCATAAATCATGATGAGATAGAACATTTGTGGTTTGGGAAATCAATATTAGGAAAACATCTCTGCACCCTGAATTGGCCTTTTTTTTTTTTTTAAGATTTTATTTATTTGTCAGAGAGAGAGAGAGAGAGAGTGAGCACAAGCAGGGGGAGTGGGAGAGGGAGAAGCAGGCTCCACACTGAGCAGGGAGCCCGATGCGGGGCTCGATCCCAGCACCCTGGGATCATGACCTGAGCTGAAGGCAGCCGCTTCACTGACTGAGCCACCCAGGCGTCCCATGAATAGGCCTTTTGATAAAACAAGATCTCACACAATTTCCAAATGTGGTGTTCATGGGATTTGACAATCTTCCCCAAAGTTAAGAATAGTCATGCCATTCAAGAAGAAATGGGAGAAAAGATGGCATATGGGGGTAGAGTGGGGCAGGGGTTTGGTGACAGCGTTTCCACCGGACACAGGTGAGTCAGATTTATAAAATAGTTCAGTTATACTCAGTGGCTTATGAAAGGGACAGCATTAGAAGAGATTATAACTTAAACTTTGGTTTATATAATAAAGAACTGTTTTGAATGTAAAACTTTTCTCTAATGGCTTTTTAGAAACAGAACTAAAATGGGCCATGTAGGGGAGTATTAAATACACATGAGAAGCAGAACAATATTCAGCACTTGGAATCCTGAACAAGAGGTTGTAGGGTGCCTGCCATGGTTTATAAAAAGATGCACATAATTTCAGCATAAAAATTGCCAAAGGACTTTTATTTATTTATTTATTTAGATTCCGACACATGTGAACAGAAGGGAGGAAGAAAGTGAATGTGATTATCATTTAGAAATTAAGAGCTGTTCTGAATTTTCATAATTTTTTGTCTTGGAAAACAAAGGCCATTTTTTTTGGTGGGGGGGAGATATACTTTCAGATAGAGCTGAAATGATTAACCACAAGTACAAGTCATGAACCATTGATAGTCTTTCATCGTAGACATGGTTTATGATGCGCTTGGATCTACTAAATAATCTGCATAATGAAAATTAACATGGAAACAAAACAGATGTGGTCTGTGCCCAGGGCAGACTTCCGGGCAGCGTCGGCGGGAATCTTATCTAAGAGGCTTGCTTCGATGTGATTCCTGTGCACAATGTGGTCTAGTTTCCAGAGGCTCACAGAATTCTATTTTTATGCTTCTTTTATTAATAACAATCAAGATATTTATTTAAAAGTTTCTAAACAAACTTTGAAGTCCAAGTGATAGCTTTATAGTTTCCTTTTAATTACAGCTTATTTCTTTCCTAGTGGGGTGGCTATTCTGAAATTTTCATTTGTCTTCTTCAACATGGTTTATATGACACTCCGCTGTGACCGCTGCTGTCATGGGGGCTTGTGGGTGTCATCTCTGCCATCTGCAAGTCACACAAAGGACTCTGCCGACGAGTTCTAAGTGGCAGGGTGCAGGGTGGATGTGCGCTCTGCAAGGCGTGACAAGTGACTTGAAAATGGGCTAGCTTATGTCAGGGGGTTTATGGTGGTGCTGGGGGGGTCATTAGAGAAGTGGGTTTCATGCAGGTCCTCACGGGGTGGGACCGTGTACTTTGAACTGGGCCAAACCGTGAGTATTCCAAGGACTCTGCGTGAATATCTGCAGCTCGCTGGGTAACAGACTTTGCTTGGTGAGAACCCCCACCACCAAGTATGTTCAGCCAAGGTGGGTTTTCTGCTGCCAACACCAATCAAAACTCTTTGTAAATAACACACACACACACACACACACACACGCACGCACGCGTGCACGTCCCCTTTGTCTTTAAAAATCCCTGATGTTTGTTCCCTAGGAGGACACAATTTGGGTGGCCACCTGAATCTCTGCTCTCTGAATTACAATGATAAGACCCCAAATAAGTGCTTTTGTTTGTTTCATTTCAGTTCTGCCTCTTCTCTTGGGGGACAAAGCTTATGTGTGTAGATTGCTTTGAAGCTCAAATGAGAGAAAACTTGTCGAAGAATATCTATTTGCCCTCCACGCACTTGAGAATTTTAGGCTGGATGGAGGCTTTCTGGGATGTGGAGAGATATCTTTTTAGGGACCATGACAAATGGAAGCAGTGTCAAAACACTAGAGTCAGAGAAATGTTATTCAAAACAAAGTGTGTGTGCCTGTGCGTGTGCGGGTGTGTGCATGGAAGGGATCTCTGCATTACAATCGCAGATCCTACTATGGTCCATGGTCCATGGTCCTAATCAGATCTGTAGCCTGTCTTGGAAATAGATTTTGGTTGGAACCCAGCCCCATCGGTCCCCTCTAGCTATTGTCTGTGGCTCCTTGCTCGCTACAACAGCAGAGTGAATGGTTGTGACACAGCCAAAGGTCTTGCAGAGGCTAAAGTAGTTACCATGTGGCTCCAATAAGAAGTTGGCCCACCCCTTCCTACAGTAGTTACACGTTACCCTATAAAGTATAGACTGGTAAACTTTAGCAGATTAAATTATAATCCTAGGACAAATTATATGCTCAGGATAAATTGATAAAGTGGCTGTTTATTGTTTTCATGTTTGTTTGTAATTTGGCATCTCCACACCGATGGTTCTGGTTCTGAGACAGCATCCTTAGGTGCTTTGCAGAATACTTTTCTTAGCTCTGCTCAGCTCTTCCCCAAGGCTTCTTACCTTCTATTTCTCTCTGCCTGCATGATCCTAGTCCTACGAGCATGCCCTGCGCGCACTTGGGGAGACAAGGGAAAGTGTGAGTTGGGTGACAGCCTTGTTAGGAGAGCTTCTAGTTAGATGAACAACTTTCTAAAGAATGTGTGTTTTATAATAACTTCGAAGGAAAAGACCTAGGGGTCTTAGCGATGACACTCAAAAGCTTTACTGATAACCTCAAAGGGAACCTAGAGTATACTCATCAAGTTTGTAGGCGACATGAAGTTGGCAGATGATAGAGTCAGAATCTAACAACTCGGAAATCTCCTGGGAAATAGACTGAATGTCACAAGAGGAACCATAATGGAGGTAAGGAAGAGTCTTGTGTCTGGGCAGAGAAACAAATAGAGCAAGTACAATAACCACGACTAACCCTTCAAACACGTAAGGACAGGGTGAAATGTTTATATCTATTTATTAAGGTATTGCTAAGGTCTTCTCTATGCCAGGCACTGTGTTAGACAAGAGGAATTTAGCATGGAACAGACAAATATGGAATAGACAAACATGATCTCTGCCTTTATGAAGCTTAAAATTCAGAATGGCAATAGAGATTGGATATAAGTTATTAGAAATGAGATGAATTCCTAATTATCAGACTTATCTGGAAACACGAGGAGAGACTCTGGTCTATCCTGGCTGTAAAATGTTGAGTACATTTATGGGAGGGTGTGGGGATAGGTTATCAGGGAAACCTTTCTTTAATTCTTGCAAAAACTGTTACTGAATATCTACTTTGTTCCAAAAGAACAATGCCAGGCACTGAATGATAGTGTTAAACAAACCTGGTCTCTGTCTTCACTGACTTTATAATTTATTGGTAAAAAGAGAGAAATAAGCATATAAATCAATAATTAAAACATATACATATTAAAAGAGTCGCTGGGCTGCAGTGAGCAGAATAGAGGTGGGAAGGTAGGGTGTTTACGTAATGTGGTCACATAGGACTTCTCTGAAGGGATGTTAGGTGGAGACCAAAGGATGAGGAGGCGCTACCTTGGTGGGGGGGGGGCCCAAACAGATGCACACACCACCGGGATTTTGTTGTAGAGTGTCCTAAGCAGAGGGGAGTGTGATTCAAAAACTTAGGGGATGTAGCTGATTTTTATTTTTATATGAAGTCTTGGTAGTCTTGTTGCTGTTTTCAGTAAGCAAGACAGTGACAAAGCCAAGCCAGTCTGGGAAAGAGTGACCGGTACGTTGAGGTACTTCAACACACATGCAGCTCAGCTGGAGGATCTTTGGCTGGAAGGAAAGGTAGTCGAGGCAGGACATGAAAGCTGGGTTCTAGTCTTTGTGAATCTAGAGTCTAGTGTGGGGTCCAGACCGATTGCTTCAGGACCAGTGTGTGGGAGGGACAAGGAGTTGAGTTTCAGCTCATGGAAACTAAAATGTTAACGATCAGATTGGTCCTTTTAAAAGGCGAAAGATTTATGCGATCTGAAGAGAAAGCAGAGTATTAGATTGGTCCTTTTATTTTGTAATACAGTGAACTCCTCAATTGGGAAATTATAAATTAATGTTGGAAACACTAGAAAGGAAAATGGCATCATGGCAGGGAGGGAAAGAAGCAAAGTGTATGGATCACCTCGTATGTACTAGACACTATATTCCATTTTTATGTATTTTATCTGAGAAAGAGAAAGACATTCAGCTATCGTGTTCTCACAGAATACCAACATCAGACTAGATCCCTCTGTGATTGTGATAACCTGAGAAAGAAAAAGGCCACTTAATAATCATATATAAGCATGTACAAACATGAGATCACCATACAAACCATAAAAAAAGAATCTCCCTGTCCTAGCGAATATGAGTGACTGCTTCTTTATCAATTACAGCTTTCACCTACCTTCTGGGTACGATTCATTAAGATGCCCGATCATAGAATCCAATTCAGACCAAGCCCTGCTCCCTTGAGTCTGCCCCCAGACCACCTAACACAAATCCCTTAGAAATTCTGCTCTAACATCCCCTTGCTGAAAGCCTGCGCGGTGCACATGATGTGTGACCCCCCCAAGGTGGCGAGTCAGAAGAGCTGATTTCGTGAAACTACAGTTGTGTTTCCATCCTTCAGCTGGAAGGCATTGCCATGCCCGTGATGCGCTCTCTCTAAGGGTGAAGAAAATAAGGCTGCAAGAGAAGTAACTTCGATGTGGTTCCAGAGTTACTTTGAGGAGTTTAATTAACAACCATTTACATCTAGGACAGGAAGGAGGAGGGCATATAGACACATTCTAGAATGAATGAGGTTACTTTTTGTGTTCATCTCACTTGACCTTCACCGTACACACTTATGCAGGGACAAAATAGACCCAAAGACACACAGGACAGCTTAAGGGTGCGTGGCAGTGAGCAGGGCTCAGGAGGACAGGCCTTGAAATGGGCAGCACTTGAGACCTCGGGTACATTTCTCCAACTGCTACCAACATTTCTGAGCTTAGAAGTGATGAACACGGTTCTCGAGTCAGAGCATGGGCACTTCCCGCTGTGTGACCTGGGGCACATCTTTACACTCTCTGTGCCTTGGTTTTCCCAAATGGGAAGTGGGAATACAATTGCACCCACCTCACCGAGTAAGTGCGAGGATCTAATTCGTGCATGTGCTGTGCTTGGAAAGGTATGTGTGACATTGCAGAGGCTCCGTAAATGGGTATTTTGGTAGAGCCGAGGTTGAAATGAAGGTTTCTGAGCCTCCAAAACCTCTGCCTTCCCTCCACCCCCCAGAACAGGTAGCTCCTATCAGAGAAGCTTCCTGAAGGAAGAGCGATATAGGGCTGGATCAGGCACATGATCAGGGGAAGTAATTGGTTAGAAAGATTCGGTGAAATACAAAATCTCTTTGGACTTGTGAGGCCAGACAGGAAATGCAAGTGTGCATGTGATTATGGGAAGAAGGGTGGGAAGGTGGGGCCATGTTTTCAGAGCCAGAGTCCAAGAGTCTGTGTTAAGAAGTCGGTGGTGACCAACCATGAGAGACGATGGACTCTGAGAAACAAACTGAGGGTTCTAGAGGGGAGGGGGTGGGGGGATGGGTTAGCCTGGTGATGGGTATTAAAGAGGGCACGTTCTGCCTGGAGCACTGGGTGTTATGCACAAACAATGAATCATGGAACGTTACATCCAAAACTAATGATGTAATGTATGGTGATTAACATAACAATAAAAAATTAAAAAAAAAAGTCGGTGGTGATAGGGAGAGGGGTAGGTGTCAAGGAAGGGGTGGTGAGATGGGGAGCACTTGGGAGAGCTTCTCAGAGCCCAGGTGGTGGAAGGTGACATGGCGTCCACCCAAGTGCCCTCCCAGGAGGCTGGCCCTGATTCTCACCTGCTTCTGGGGCTGGAGGTCTCTTCCTTGCCTGTGCCCCTTGTGGCCTGAAACAGTCAAGATTGGCTTGGGGGACCCCGCTCCATGGGGATGGACTCTCTGAAGAGGAGAAAAGGCTCCTAGATCCAGTCTTGGTCTCCCATGTATGTCGGAGCCTAGCAAGACAGAAACAGATGCAGGTGCTGCGCGGCTTCTGTTAGGTGACCACGCTCGTGATGCAGGTTGGGCATGTGGAAGGTGGGGCCTACAATGAGGGATTTGAAAACAGCTAATATTTTGAAATTGAATTGGAGTTGGCTTAGTGAAAAGATGACTTAAATAAGGACTTGGAATGTCTGGTTTTGAGAATCATAGACTACCAGATCCTTCCCATCGTCCTGATCCCCCCGTTTGATACTTAAATTCGCTCTACAACCAGAGAGGGGCAAACTGTGCTAACACCTGCTTTGAAAAGGTTGAGAGACAGGAAGCTGCCTTGTGTGCGGCCACAGACTGGCTCTGTGCTGGCATGGAGGGCAGAAAGTGGGGTCTTCTGAGAAAATCACTCATGACATGGGAACTGTGAATACAAAGATCTAATGAGGTGTATCATTTCAGGAGCAGCTGTATTTGAAAAGACTTCACCCAGAGAGGGCCGTATATAGGCTCTCCAACTGGGGGGTTAAAGACACTTGCTGACATTAGAATTTTAGATCCAGAGGATGGGTGCTTCTGGAATTATGCCATGTTTGCCTTGACCTACATCTCCAGTTGGCTTCAGAAAAGCTAATAGGTGGAAAGAGAAAACATCATCAGTAACAGTTACTACACACCAAAGATGATAAAAAATACTTGTTGAATTTAATTTCTCTGGGCAGGCAAGAATAATGGGTTTTTCCACAGGTTTAGGGGAAGGGACGCAAGACAAAATTTACCATGCTAAGTTCCTTTAGATATATTGAGCTTGAGATGCCAATGGGGACGACAAGAAGGACGTGTTCAGGTGCAACTGAAAAATATAACTTAAATTCAGGCTACAAAAAAGTTCAAGTACGTTCACAAAACATTCACTGAGCTCGCAGGTCTGTGCTTGTTGCTCTGGGCATCTGTGGGGATATACAATAGTTAACGAAGTACTACACTTACTCTCAAGGATCTTGCCAATTTCTGGGCAGACAGACTCCTTACGAAGGTAGTACAGTATGCTAAGTGGGCACTGTAAACGTGGAAGAAGGAATCTGTCACTTTTTCCAAGGGAGTGAGGAAAGGCTTCACTGAAGAGCTGGCATTTGACCTAATTTTGAAGGATGAGAAGCAGTTGCCGGACAGGGAAAAGAGAAAGAGGAGCAAACCAGAAGCAAAAGGTTGAGAGGGGCACAGACACCAGAGACGCAATGAAGCATTAACGTCATCAGTCTCCTATAATTAGAGAGGTGAAGTCCCTGTAGATACAAGAGGTTCAGGAAGAGTGCCTTACACACTAATAGCTTTGAATCAACTGAGCATCTTAAAATATCGAACTTAGGAGTTTATTTTCACTGCCGGGCTCTTGGGTTTAAAGGCAAAGTTGGGGTTTGGGTGGGTGCTATGAGCTGAGGGGAAAGTGTGGGGGCTGTACTAGTTATTCAATTAATTAGTTTGATTAAAAAATTGGTTTCATTGAATACTTTGAAGTGAAAGCCATTGTACCAAGTATTAGGATGACAAAATAAGTAAGACACAGCAGATTGTCAGCATGGAAACTAGAATTTGGGCAGGCTCTCCAGAGGCACTGAGACATATACGGGATATGGTGTAGCTGTCACTGGCTACCATTTTTATGCATTTATAGTCACACTGTCTGTGATGGTTTGTGTTGGTGGTTTCTCTCTCTCTCTCTCTTTTTGCATTTGCTTTACACTGTGCTTGAAAACGGATAGAATGTGCAACACATTTTTTTGGTATGAAATTCACCAAGCCAGCTATGCATTCCCCACCTCTACTGATAACAATCGATTTTCTGAACATGCAGGATGTATGCTTCTTGCCACTTGATCAGGTTCTTTCTGAGTCGTGAACCACCCTGCTTGTCTTTTTACCAGCAACACCCGCAAGGCAAATTCACACCTTTGTCTCCGAGATGGAGGTCAGAATAGTTAAATATCAGTGATGTTTTAAAAACTACATCTGAGGTCCCAAATCACTGGGCGAAACTCTCAGTTGCGACACCACAGAGGGGAACATGCATTTCCCTAGGTCCAGCTGCTTCCTGTTCTGCGCCCACGCATGGGATTTTTGTCTGAAATGTTTATTTCCTTCTTTTAGCTAACTGCTACCGTTCCTGGAAAATTTAGTTCGGGAGCTTCTTCCTCTGAGAAGCCTCTCAGTCACCCTGGGCTGAGGAACGAGTCTCTTCCTCGGCACTCCGTAGCTCTGCACTTCTCAGACGATACCCAGATAACTGACTGGTGTGCCGCTTTCCCTTCGAGGCTATCAGCTGTCCGGGGGAAGGGACCGCACCTTGCTGAAGTCGGATTCCTTCTGCCTGACACGGGTATTTGAGAGGTATTTGTATTTGTGAACAGAACCATACGATTTGCCACTGCATTCATCTCATATACAAAACTCACCTTTTGAATCTGACTGAAGGAAACACTATAACCTGGGGAAAGGGGTAGAATGTTTGGGGAAGGGCACATAGTGTAGACAGCATGGGGGGTGTGAGTTCAAATCCTGTCTCTGTGACATGGTGTCTATAAGAAGAAGAAGAGTGTCATCATCTCACCATTCTCTCCGTTCTTGACCTTTCCCATCTGTGAAATGGGTATAACAATGGTACTCATCGCTTGTGTGAAAATTAAGTAAAATACAAAACACTTGTAAAAATGCTTGATGTGTCGTGAGCGTTAGCAGTTGTTATCTTTGGAGCAGTATCCAGTGATAGTAAGAAAAGGCTGCCTTTATTAAAAAAAAAACAATAAAGAGAAATGAAGTTTTGAGTTGGGTTAGGCAGTCACCTCCACCCAGTTTTGTCTCCTTCCCTCCCCCACCTCAGCCTCCCATGGAACCGCACAACCACTCGAGCTTAGCTGAGTTCGTACTCCTTGGTTTCCCCAAAGTGGGCCACATCAGGAGCTGGCTTTTTGTCCTGCTGCTGTTGGCATACCTGTTCACCATCTGTGGCAACATGCTCACCTTCTTAGTTATACGACTGGATGCAGCCCTGCGCACACCCATGTACCACTTTGTCAGTATACTCTCCTTCCTGGAGCTGTGGTATACAGCCACCACCATCCCCAAGATGCTGGCCAATCTTCTCAGCGAGAAGAAGACCATTTCTTTTGCAGGATGCCTCCTTCAGACCTACTTCTTCCACTCCCTAGGGGCCTCTGAATGCTACCTTCTTACAGCCATGGCCTATGACCGATACCTGGCCATCTGCCGGCCCCTCCACTACCCTGCAGTCATGACCCCAACACTCTGTGGCAAGATGGCTGCTGCCTGTTGGACTTGTGGCTTCCTGTGTCCCATTTCTGAAGTCATCCTGGTCTCCCAGCTCCCCTTCTGTGGCTATAATGAAATTCAACACATCTTCTGTGACTTTCCACCTCTGCTGAGCCTGGCCTGCAAGGACACAACCACTAATGTCCTCGTTGACTTTGCCATCAATGCCTTCATCATTCTTATCACCTTCCTCTTTATTATGGTTTCTTATGGAAGAATCATTGGTGCCATACTGAAGATAAAAACAGCAGCGGGGAGAAAGAAGGCCTTCTCCACCTGTGCCTCACATCTCACGGTGGTTCTCATTTTTTTTGGCAGCATCATCTTCATGTATGTGCGCCTAAAGAAGAGCTACTCTCTGACACTTGACCCGTCACTTGCTGTAGTCTACTCTGTACTGACACCACTGGTCAACCCAATTATCTACAGTCTTCGTAACAAGGAACTCATTAAGGCCATCAAGAGGACCGTCTTCCGGAAAGGGGGGAGAGCTAGTCCTACTCACCACTGACTCTCTACCAAGGTCCTTCTTCCACTTCAATGTTGGCCTCAGAAAAGTTCCATGCACCTTTGTACTGACCTTGAATAATCTTCCCATTATCACACCTCTGTGGATCTCATCTCCTCTTGCCTTCTCAAAGACATAATTTACGTTTTTCTTTAATTTCCTACATCTTTATGGTTTTCCATTTTGTACTTGATCCATGCTTTCAGCACTTAAGAATACTTTAGAATCTCCCTTCTTAATAAGCACACATATCTCCTTGGCATACATTCTAAGCCAGCTAGAAGTGCATTTCTCTGCTCTCATTTCCGATTAAACTTCACAATGTGATTAATGACACAATCTACCTCCTCTTCTTCACTTCCTACCCACTTTACATCCCATTGCAATCTGGCTTTGGCTCAGCCTGCTGAACAATACTTTGCCAAGATCATTAATGACCTCCATGCTGAATCCATTAGACCCTCCTGGTCTTTCCTCTTTCTTGAACTCTTGATACACGTGACCGGCTCTTACTTCTTAAAAACAGTTTGTCTCTTAGCTTCCTTTGCATCATTATCTTTTCATTTTCTCCTTATTCCTTGAATCCATCTTTCTATCTTTTTTGTCCTGTCTTACTAGATGCTTGAGTTATTCTTGCAGCTTTAAATTTCCTACCTAGGCCAGAACTCTTTGAGTTCTTCAAATACATTAAGATCTGTATGGCTCCAAGAACTTCGCACTGTTCCCCCCCAACACTTCATTTGGTTCACTTCTCATTGTGTGAGTGTTTGTTCAAACGTCACATTCAAGTGACATTATCTTCGAGGGCATAATATATGTGATCACCTAATGTATGTTACCTAATATATGTTACTCATTTTTTTCTCTTTTTTAAATTATGTTTGTTTCCTTCCAAATATGTATCACAACTTATATGTATCTATGTAGATAGATACTGACTGGTATCAGTATAGATATAATTTATTCTTCTTTCCTACAAGTCTATAAACTGCATTTGGTCTGAAATCGTGTCAGTTTTGTTACTTGCTCTATGTCCAGAATCTAACAAGTGTCTAAACTTGCTGAGTATCAATAAAAATGTGAAGAATGAAAAATATAATGAATCTGACCCACTCGTCTCACTAACACATTCTGCTCCCTACTCTAATCACTACTGGAACCCACTCTTTTGTACAGTGCCTTGATCCACTCCAGTTGAACATGCCCCTGTCTCCTCTACAACCAGCTTCAACTTGTCCTACCTCTGCCATTTAAATCTCTGGATAATACCGACAACCCTCACTAATCACTAACTCTGCGCTACTCTCAGTTATTTTTCCTGGATCTCTACTTCTTTATTCACAAACTGTGGTGGGCAGGTAAGCTGTCTTTAGGTGATGTTCACCGCTAACATTATATGGTTCTAAGACCCCATTTAACCCTTGACTTTCTTTTACCTCAAAAGATGTCTTTTGGGGTCTTGAATTCCAAGACTAGCCATTTGTCAGAAAATGAGAGTTTTTTTCTGAGTCACAAGTTTCCCAGACTCTTTTTAGATTAAGATTTTTATCTTAGAATTAAGATTAAGAATTTTATCTTAAAATACATTTATTAAATTTTCTAAGTATTCAAGCAATTACTTCAAACATAAGACTTTTCTTAGCCATGCAGATTAATTGAACATTGAAACTATTTTTCTTGTGTACAGATATGGATATGAAGTTATAGAAGTTCCATATTTATGTGTGTATGTACTTACATATGTATATATATAGACACACAATATGCAAACATATAAACATAAATAAACATACAACTTCTGCAGAACAAAGAGGGAAGAAATCATGATCCTCCTTTATGGATGAGACTGCTTCACTATTTCTTTACCTATATTTTAATTTCTCTCCTTTGCTATTTCTGCATCCATTTTTCTCTCTATATTATTGTATGTTACAACTATTATTTCTCCATATGGTCCTTAGACATATATGGAGAGCAGAAAGCTTTCACACTATCCCTTCCTATTCTCTACTCTGAGAAAGACAACATATTCCTCCTCTCCCCTCCCTCTCCTCCATGCTTAGTTTAAATAGAGCAGAATGAGAATTTCCATGGAAAACAGAAAGCAAAGCCTTCAGAAATTATAGAAGGGAGCACTCACCCGTCTTTTGGCTTGTTTCCTAGTTTGTTTTACACCCTCTATCTGATTTGTTTTATTCTACTTCACTCTAAGTAAATTGTGCACTTTGTGCAGCTACTGTGTTTGGAACCATAACCTTTTATTATACAGAACACACAATTTAGCAAAGAAATGAAAAAGTG
Source organism: Zalophus californianus (assembly GCF_009762305.2). NCBI lineage: Eukaryota > Metazoa > Chordata > Mammalia > Carnivora > Otariidae > Zalophus > Zalophus californianus. Next base: position 3,756,179 of record NC_045604.1, on the reverse strand, counting down.
TAAGCTAGAAGGTGACTCTGGATCTTAAAAGGTATTGAAATATCCATACAGAACACTCAGTAATGTGCAACTCAGTGAACTTTCACAGATTCAATCTTTATGTAAGGACAGGATTCAGAACAGGACAGTGGAAACATCTCCAAAATTTCCCCCATGCTCCCTTACATCCAACACAACTCCTCTCCCGCCCCGTGTGTGACCACTTACCCGACATCTAACACTGTAGGTGGATTTTATGTGTTTTGGTATTTTATATAAATTTGTTCATACAGTTTACATTCTTGTTTCTGCTTTCTTTCACTCAACATTATGTTTATGAGCTTTACCTCTATGTCATTTCATTGTAGTTCTTTTCCTCTTGTGGCTGTTGTAGAATATACCACAATTTGATGTTATTTATTTACCTTCCACCATTTCTTGCGCTCTTCATTTCTTTGTGTAGTTAGGAATTTCTATCTAGTATTATTTCCCTCTGCCTGAAGAATTTTCTTCGACATTTTTTGTAATGCATGTCTACTGACAATAATTTCTTTCACTCTTTTCCTGAAAATGTCTTTATCTCACCTCTTTAAAAATGTTTATTTTTTTATTGTGACATATGGTTGCAAAGGACCCAAGTAAGATAAATGCTAATTTATACATGTGTTAGGTTTTATAAGAGCCCTGATTCCAATATCAGGAGACCAATGAGAGGAGATGAGTAGTTGATGAGTTAAGGATCTGGACTACTCATCCTGATCATCATCAATTTTTTCATTTTTCACCACAACTGTGAGACATCAGACACTGTGCCAAGCACTCTAGGAGGTGGGGCATAAAGTGAGATTTTAATTTCAAAAACCTCACAGAGAGTTGCTTTGGAATGATAAGATGTATGAGAGGAAAATATCGCAGCACAGGACAGGGTAGAGTTGGAAGCAAAGTGAGGAAGGACTACTGGGAATTCAGATGTGGGAAAGATTGGTGTTCGCCACAGACAGTCAAGGAAAGAAAGTGGGGGTCTGGGTGCCCAGATTGTTAGATGTCTGTGGATGGCCTTAGGAGGAGGTATGTTCTCAGGAGGGTACGCTGCAAACAGAAGGGTCAAGACTAAACACAGGGACCCGTTTGGCAAACAGTGAAATGTCTATGATGATGCTGAAAACAGTATTTATAGCACGAATCTGGACGAGAACAACAGGGATTTTCCACAGAGCAGAACTAGGGATAGTGGGTGAAACTCAGATGTCAGGTCAATGGAGGGACTCAGTTTATCACTGAAGCACTTCAACAACAGAGAGAATTGTCTTATGGGGAAGAAGCTTCAGCCTCCCCTTTCTTTTCTTTTCTTTTTTTGGTGGTGTGGTTTGAAAAGATCTTTTATTTTTATGAATTGATGGGAATATCTGTTGCATTTAAAATATTTTTAATGATCCAATGAAACCCAAGACTATGGCAGTACAAAGAGAATTGATATTTCCTAAAGTTTCTTCCAACATGGACTCAATGTCTCTTGGTGCTGGAAACTGAATTACAATAGTAATTAGAAATAGTAAAAGAAAATGAAATAAAAAAATGTAAAGGGAAAACCATCAGTAATTTTCTTTTTCTATACCGAGTGGGGGAAAGTGAGGGAAAGAAGGGAGTGGTCAGAATCCCGAGAATTATGACCTAGGGAATTGAGAGGATGTGCAGAACCAGTTTCAGGGGGGAAATAATGTTTGGCTTGGCCATGTTGACTTTGTGTGACTTTGATGTCCCAGGATCCAGGGAGCGAAGAACAGCAGGACATCGGTGAGCAGAGAAGCAATGTGCGGGGTCCCCTTATCTGCGGGGGACACGTTCCAAGAGCCCCAGGGAAGCCTGAAACCACAGATAGTACTAAACCCTACATATACTATGTTTTTTCCTATACATACATACCAATGATAAAGTTTGATTTGTAAATTAGAGTTAAATTTTTAATTATAAACAAGTAGAAGTTAAGTTTTATAGAAGTATAAAATAAATATAAATATACTGTAAGAAAAGTTAGGTGAATGTAGTCTTTTTCTCTCTCTCAAAATATCTTACTGTAGGGCACCCACTCTTCTCATGATGATGTGAGATGATAAAATGCCTACATGATGAGATGAAGGAGGTAGGTGATGTAGGCATCATGATGTAGTGTGAGGCTACTCCTGACTTTTGGATGATCCGTCAGAAGGAGGGTCATCTGCTTCCAGACTGCAGTGGACTGCAGGCCGATAAGAGGGACTACTCTATAGCTTGAGACTAAGTCTTTGGAGTCACGTGGAAGCCCTACCCTCCAAAGAAGGAAAGGGCAAGACATTGCCTTCCAATATTCAACCGTGAGGCCGGCCCCCCATTCATCTGGAAGTTTAGTCAAAGTCACTGGACAACTCATCTGTGAGTGCAGTCGGGAGGCCAGAGATGGAGCAGCCGCTCCAGGAATGGTGCTTTGTATTTATACCTGGAGGGGAAGGAACGTAAAACATCCACAATAAATATGATCTGAGTTGGATAGAAATGTTGAGATAATCTTTTCTAGGAGGCACATCTGCACCTCAGATTTGAAGGAGGTAGAAGGCAGAATTGGACAATGGACAGATATGGATTTGGAGTGAAGAAAACTAAGGCAGAGGGGAAATATCTAATATTAAGATGGCTATTAAGGTCTTGCTGGAGAAAGATCACTCATAAGGATCCCGCCCAGAAATAGCCCTCCCGCATCTTCGTAGAGAAACATCCTATCTTCAGAATGAGAAAGCTCTTGGTAGAAGACGGGGTATGTTGTCTAGGTTTAGAAGATAGTGCAGCCAGGAACCAGCAGAGTACATAAAATTGGGTTTGACTGTGATGAGGGGACTGGAGGACAGAAAGAGGAGACTGAATGCCTTCGTAACACTTTGCTTTTACACAAGTGTTCCCTTGTGCCTAGAATACCTTTCTTTCCTTTTTTCCACCTGGCAAATTCTGACACTTTATTTCAAATAAGAATGATGTCTTCTGTGAGGTGGTCCTGACATCCATGCCCAGCCCACGGCTCATCCCCAGCTCCTCTGGCTCCTGCGTATGCAAATGAACGGTTATCCTACCCAATTTGCTTATTCACTTAACAAATATTTATTGAATCATTATCATGTTCCAGACACAGCTGTGGGCCCTTGAGAGTCATCGGTGGATGAACGGAACAGAAAAACTCCCTGCGCTCTGGGGCTCACATTCTCGAAGAGGACAGAAACAACAAATCATTGCGACAACAGACAAGGGCGTTGGTGATATGCTAGGACGTGGTAAGTCCCGTGCAAAGGATTAACTGTGGATGGAAGGGTGGCGCTGGGACAGGACAGGGCTGTGTGTATGTTGGGGGGCAGTGCTCAGGCAGGGCTGCCGGGCAGGGCGGATCTGCACGAAGGCTCCGAATGAACAGAGAGGCAACCCAAGTGGAAACTTGGTGGGAAACAGCTGCGACAGAGACTATAAAGTGTCAAGTCACTGAAAAGGTTTGAGCAGGGAATTGACTTAACATCAAAAGGACAGTGTGGCTGCTGTGTCGAGATAGGTGACGGACAAACAGGGAGGATCTGGTAGGAGGCGATTACAGTGATGGAGGTGAGAGATGTCATGGCTTGAACCCAGTGAAAATAGATCCTGGATTTGAGAGAAAGACAGAAACAAGGAGCATGGTGAGGATTTGGGCCCGTGAGCCGCAAGACCGTGACTGCCTAGGTTGGAGAGGGGAGGCCGGGGTGGGGGCGCCTGCAGGAGTGAGGTTTGAGATGGCTGTTAGTCGTCCTGAGGGAGGTGGGACCAGGCAGCTGTGTCTGGAGTAGGAGAGGCAGTGTTGGCTGGGAATTGATTTGGAAAGTCTTCAACATATATGGTGCTTTCAGCCGTGACATTGGATGGCATTGACAAAGGAGTGAGTTTACAAAACAAAGAAAAAGGACAAATCAACACTGAGCTCTGTGAATTAGAAAGGTAGGGCAGAGAGAAAGAACTAGCAGGGGCAGCTGAGGCGTGACCACTCGGGTAGGAAGAATCTGAAGGATGGCGCCCTGAGAACCAAGGAGGAGAGTATGTCAAGGAGCGGGACACAGACCTTGGTCAAGGCCGGCCGACAGTCGGGCAAGCCAAGGAATGGGAACTGGCAGATCTTACATAACTGGTGTGAGTGAGGAGGCGCGATCTGATGGACTGCCCGGTGGGGAAGGTCTGATTAGAATGGTTTTAGAGAAAACTGACGCTTTGCGGAAGTGTTGCTGCAGGAACAGGGGAGGAAAAAAGACCAGTGGCTGTGGGATAAGTGAGTCAAGAGAAGGAATTTGGGGGGCTTGTTTTTTAATTGTTGAATAAGTGAGAATAGGAGCATGTTTGCACGACGAGGGAATGTTCCAACACACAGCAGGTTAGCAATTAGTTGCTTCTCTATTTTCTCTATTAGAATATTCATTTCCTAACTTCAGGTCTCCTATGTTACTCATCTGTTTAGCTCCTGTTCTAAGAATAATGCTTCCAATACAAAAAGATGTTCAATAAAGTTTTGTTACATTGACCTCCTAATACAATTTAAATATTTACCATCTGTGAAGCAATAAATCCGAAAAGGGCACTTGAGGTTGGTGGAGGCAGACAGTAGAAGGGAGGAAGTGGCCACAGTTTGCAATAGAAATGCAAGAGATAGATTTGCCTCCTCGTTTTCTGTGACTCTCAGATTTACTCAACCCCCCTTCGCCTTGACTAAGATTCATGCCAGTGTCCAGAAGACTGACACTCTGACCTCCGTGCCCCTGGAGGATGCTGCTAGACCTGAGTCTCCATTAGGACACAGGAGGGAGCCCAGGGTGAAAGGGAAGATTCTTTGGTATCCAGAAAGTTGAAGAAGAAAATAAATTGAAATTATTAAAAAAATGTGCAATTGAAATGATGTAATCTTGGTCCACTACACACTACCAGTATTTCATCCCTATAAAGGATAATTTATACCTAAGACAAGGAATATAGATAAATAATATATGATAAGCCTTAGATGAAGAATACTAAAGTTTCTCAAGCCTATATAGTTTCCATTAAGCAAGATAATTGGGTAACAGGATGGATTATGGGGGCCACAAAATGGGCTGTGAGACCAGAGGACTTAAAAATCTGGTGACAAGAGTGGTCACTCGAAGGAGGCTGCTGGCGGGGATCCAAACTCTGGCCTCTGAAAGCATTTGCTGGGAACACTTTACTCTGGAGGTGGCAGAGGATTCTTGCTCACTTCCATGGCTCCTTCTTTCTCGTCCTTCCATGCCTCACATCTAGGGACATGAGTGGTGAACCATGGACCATGGGAACTGGAGCCAGGTGACAGAGTTCATCTTGGGCTTTCCCCTCCTTCAGGGGGTCCAGGCTTACCTCTTCATCTTGTTACTTCTCATCTATCTCACCACCATCCTGGGAAACCTGCTGATAATCCTGGTGGTGTGCCTGGACTCCCGGCTCCACACCCCCACGTACCACTTTGTCAACGCCCTCTCCTTACTGGAGCTCGGCTACGCCGCTGCCACCGTCCCCAAGATGCTGCCGAACCTGCTCAGCGAGGAGAAGACCATTTCTTTCTCTGGATGCCTCCTGCAAATCTATTTCTTTCACTCCCTTGGGGCTATTGAGTGCTATCTCCTCACAGCTATGGCTTCTGACAGGTACTTAAGCCGTCTGCCGGCCCCTCCACTATGCCACCCTCATGACCTCAGAACTCTGTGTCAAGATTGCTGTTGGCTGTTGGTTGGGAGGCCTGGCTGGGCCGGTGACTGAAATTTCCTTAGCGTCTGGTCTCCCTTTCTGTGGCCCCAATCGCATTCAGCACATCTTTTGTGATTTCCCTCCTGTACTGAGCTTGGCTTGTACTGACACATCTATCAATGTCCTGGTGGACTTTGTTATCAATTCCTGCAAGATCCTGGCCACCTTCCTGTTGACCCTCAGCTCCTATGTCCAGATCATCCGCACCGTGCTCAGGATCCCTTCAGTTGCAGGCAAGAAGAAGGCCTTCTCCGCCTGTGCCTCCCACCTGACCATGGTTCTCATCTTCTATGGGAGCATTCTCTTCACGTATGTGCGGCCGAAGAAGGACTCGCTGGACTGTGACCGTGCCCTGGCCGTGATCTACTCCGTGCTCACGCCCTTCCTCAACCCCTTCATCTACAGCTTTCGCAACAAGGATATTAAGGAGGCCATGAGGAGGCAGCTAACGAGCTCAGGGATATGGGATGAAGGTGGGGAGGGCAGGCCAAGCGGGAAGGCGATGTATGGTGACTCTGGGTGTCGTCAGTCACTACAGATGAGAAATCAAGCATCGAGTGCTTTTCTGCACGGGACGCAGAGCTGGGCCAAGAGCTGCCTGGTTCTCAGTGCCGACACAAACACCATACTGTGCTGGAGCCACACACGCAGCTAGCAGCCAGATGGGAACATGGTACAGTGTGGTGGTTTTCAAATCCCAGATGTTTGTATAGCACACATGGGATTTTTGTCAGCTCTGTGTCTAACCTACTATGAATATATATATATATATATGCATATATATACACACACACAGCAAATTTGATGTATATTTAATATAAATGCATTTAGTCATATTCTAAACAATCATATTTGTGAAATAAATTTTAGAACAAAAATAAATTGTTTTTCATGCACCACTTACCCTTAAATGGTATTTCATGTGTACCAATTATTTATGTATTAAAATGGGAGACACAGGCATAGTAGAAGAAAACATTTTAACAACATACATCTGGGTTTAAATCCTAGTTCATTCAGTTACTTATTAATTACATGATCTTTAGAAAGTAACTCAAAATCTTGGAGTCTTAATTTCATCTGTTAAAAATATTTTTTTTTTATTTTTTTAATTGTTATGTTAATCACCATATATTACATCATTAGTTTTTGATGTAGTGTTCCATGATTCATTGTTTGTTCATAACACCCAGTGCTCCATGCAGAACGTGCCCTCCTCAATACCCATCACCAGGCTAACCCATCCCCCTACCCCCCTCCCCTCTAGAACCCTGTTTGTTTTTCAGAGTCCATCATCTCTCATGGTTCGTCTCCCCCTCTGACATACTCCCCTTTTCTTCCTCTCCTGTTATCTTCTTCTTTTTCTTTTTTCTTAAAATATGTTGCGTTATTTGTTTCAGAAGTACAGAACTGTGATTCAACAGTCTTGCACAATTCACAGCGCTCACCATAGCACATACCCTCCCCAATGTCTATCACCCAGCCACCCCGTCCCTCCCACCCCCGACCACTCCAGTAACACTCAGTTTCTTTCCTGAGATTAAGAACTCCTCATATCAGTGAGGTCATGTGATACATGTCTTTCTCTGATTGACTTATTTCACTCAGCATAATACCCTCCAGTTCTATCCACGTCGTTGCAAATGGCAAGATCTCATTCCTTTTGATGGCTGCATAATATTCCATTGTGTATCTATACCACATCTTCTTTATCCATTCATCTGTCGATGGGCATCTTGGCTCTTTCCACAGTTCATCTGTTAAAAATATTTTCTTGAAGGTTGTTTTGAGAATTAGTGATAAGGTCTATATACCACAGACAAAGTGTCTGGCATGTAACTGATAGCAATATGTATACATATATATATATATATATATATATATATATTATTCTGCCCCAAACCTCTCATCATTATACTGGGCCTTAGAATAATATCCAGGAAAATGTAATTATGCAAGAATATGCAAAAAAATTCCCAGATACTGTTCCCCAGAGGAAAGGAGCGAAGGAGCCAGAGGGTGTACTAGAGAGGCGAGCCAGCTGGCTGCCCTTGGGTTCTGGCCAGCTGTGCGTGTCAGTCTTGGGGGCCTTGACGTCCATTCCCAGTGGGAGTGCAGGCGTCGAGCCACTGGCAGGAAATAGGATTACTCTTTACATTGGACTAGTTCTCTATTCTGCTTTAAGCTAATTATTTCCTTAAACAAATGAAAATACGTGAAAAATAATCTTATATCTTAGCATATGAGCTATGTGGTGATTTAATTATTTAGCTGGTGTTAGGGATTATTATGCATCTGAATATCTACTATGAGTAGAGAATCAAACATTGACTATAAGAAAACTTGCAATTTTGTAGAACTTTCAACAAAAGCCCCCAAGTGTTTCTATTCCCACCATCTTAAAGATACCCATCCATCCACCCATCCAGTCCAGTAAGCACATGGCTATTTAGCTCTAACTCTATATCTGGTGCCATGCTAAGGCTTACATAAAAGGATGAACAAAACAGAATCTGTCCAGTCCCTGCCCTTAGGCTGGTTGGAAAGAATTGAGAATATAGATATCAACATTATCATTAATTTATACTCAGTTACAGTAAGTTAATAAAAATTGTGGTAATTAGTAATAAAACACATACACTCTCTCTTCGGGAGGAAGTTACACTGAAGCTGAAAACTAAAGGATACATCAGAATCAGCCATTTCATGAGAGCAATGATTGTATTCACTTCATAAAATTGGAAATTTAGACCCAGGAAGGTGGAAAGACTTGCCAACAGTACAGGAAAACAAAATCTTCGGCCTCCCAGCTGGGACCCTCTAGTCTTTAAAAGGTCCCAGAAAGCAGAGGAAAAAAGGAGAAAAAAGATGAAAGTACCAGTGAAAATAGTTGATAGCTAGGTTATGGGTCTGGAAACAAGCAGGCAGAGGCCGCCAGGGTGCTGGCAACTGAGGATTTGCAACGGCAGGGGTGAAAGCAGGGCTCACATTCAAGAGAGTGAAGGACAACCCACAGAATAAGAAAAATTATTTGCAAACCATGTATCTGGTAAGGGTCTTATGTCTATCATATATAAAACACTCTTACAGCTCAATAATACAAAGGCAAATAACACAATTGAAAAATGAACAGAGAATCTGAGCAGACGCTTATTCAAAGAAGATAATGCAAGTGGCCAATAAGCACATGAAAAGATGCTCAGCATCATTAGTCATCAGGGAAATGCAAACCAAACCCACAATGAGATTGCACTTCACACCCCATCGGGTGGCTAGCATCACAGGGCCTGATACCCCCATAAGCTGGTGGTGGGCGGGAATCATGACCCTCACTCAAGGCTTGTGGAAATGTAAAGCCCTGCAGCCACTTTGGAGAACAGCCTGGCATTTCCCCAAAAGATTAAACATAGAGTTGTCACATGACCCAGCAATTCTACTCCTACGTGTACATCCAAGAGAAATGAAATGAAAATATATGCTCACACAAAAACGTGTACCTGAGTATTGAATGGGGACCATCCAGAGGTCTACTGATGGAGAACTGAATGAACTAAACGTGTACATATCTAAACACTGGATTATATTCATACAGAACAAGCAATGGAGTCCTCATACCTACCACAGCATGGATGAACCTTGCAAGTATTATTCTGCATAGAAGAAGCCAGACACAAAAAAAGGCCACGTACTCTGTGATATCATTCATACAAAATATAAGGGATAGAAAAAATCTGTAAAACAAAAACTGGATTAGTGGCAGAAGTGTGTATGGGGGGGCACCTGAGTAGGGGGTAGTGATGGCTAAAGGATACAGAGTTTCTGATGAATCAGTAAATTCTATCCCCGAAACTAATAATACACTATATGTTAACTAACTTGAATTTAAATAAAATCTAAAAAAACTACTCGAACCTAAAAAAAAAAGATGCAGAATTTCTTTTTGAGGTGTTTAAAAAGTTCTGAAGTTGACTGTAGTGATGGTTGCATGTATCTGTGAATTTATTAAAAGCCATTCTATTGTATACTTTAAATGGGTGAATTGTATGGTTTGTAAATTGTATCTCAGTAAAGCTGTTTTAAAAAGTAGGGCTGAAGTTCGGCTCACTTGATGAATATTTGCTTTACAACCGACTGCAGTGTACTGGCTGGAAGTTTGATGGGAGGCTCTGGGCTTAACAGGTGCATGAATACAGTCTCCCGGGAACACCACCACACTGTCCCCTGGCTTGTTGACTGGACTTTGCTCTGGATGTCTCCACGGGGCAGACATCTTTAAACATGATTCTTAGATTTAGGGAGACAGACAAAGAGAGAGACATGAAGTGGGGAAGGGGGGAGGTGGAGGGTGAGTGAGCACGAGAGAACTACTCTAAGTTAAAAAAGACTTAGATGGGGGCGCCTGGGTGGCTCAGTTGTTAGGCATCTGCCTTCGGCTCCGGTCATGATCCCAGGGTCCTGGGATCAAGCCCCACGTCGGGGTCCCTGCTCTGTGGGAAGCCTGCTTCTCCCTCGCCCTCTGCTTGCCTCTCTGCCTGCTTGTGCTCTCCCTCTCTCTCTCTTTGTCAAATAAATAGAGAAAATCTTAAAAAAAAAAAAACTTAGACGACACAACACAGAGTAACATGTCACAGAGTAACATGAATCTTCATTCAAATCAACCAAAAGTGAAAGGACATTTATGGGGTGGGTGGAGGCACTCGACTGTGGACTGGGTATCACGTGCTATTGAGAAATTGTTGACTCTTTAGAGTGTGACAGTGTATTGTGGTTAGTAAAGAAAATGTGTTTAGGAGGAAATGTCAACATCTTTGGAATTTATTTTAAAATATCTTGGGGGCACCTGGGTGGCTCAGTTGGTTAAGCGTCTGCCTTCAGCTCAGGTCATGATCCCAGAGTCCTGGGATCGAGTCCCATGTTGGAATGCCTGCTCAGCAGGGAGCTTGTTTGTCTTCTCCCTCTGCCTGCAGCTCCCCGGCTTGTGCTCTCTCGTTCTCTCTGTGCATCAAATAAATGGATAAAATCTTTTAAAAATACATTTTTAAAAAAGAGATGAGGTAAAAATGACAAAATATTGTGTATTATTAAAATTTGAGATCTAGGGGCTTACTATTTTCTATACTTTCATGAATGTTTATAAATATTGCATAATAAAACATTAAAAAAAACCATATTTAAAAAACAACAAGGAAAAAGGGGTGCCTGGGTGGCTCAGTCCATTAAGCGTCTGAGTCTTGATTTTAGGCTCTAGTCATGATCTCAGGGTTGTGGGATGGAGCCCCTTGGTAGGCTCTGTGTTCAGCTCAGAGTCTGCTTGAGATTCTCTTCCTCGCCCTCTGCCCCTCCCCCCACTCGCGGGTTCTCTTTCTCTCTCTCTAAAATAATAAATAAATCAATCTTTAAAATAAACAAACAAATAAAAAACAAGGAAAAAGGATAATCATTAAAAGGAGAATTATTTTCTGTATTTTCAAACTAGCAGAGAAAAACGTTTGTAGTGAAAAATATAAGAAATTCCATCAATCCAACTAGAAAAAGAAAGGAAGGAACAAATTTTGAGAGAAACGAATGAAGAAAACAGAAACCATAAGTATTTTGGTAAAAACACTTCCAAACCTTCTAATTAGACCACAAAACATGTAAATGGTTAATTAAGCCCACCTATTATAATACAAAGATTATCATACTAGATTTTTTAATGCAGCTATTTGCTTCTTATAAGAGAATCGATCTAAATGTACAGACACACAGAGACAAAGTATGGAAGGAAACATAGAGAACATGTTTGGTGCAGTGATATTAATAACAAGATAGAATTTATGACAAAGGCATATTAGCAACAATATTGAGAGGAACTCTCAAGATATTATAAGGAAAATTCCACCCCAAACATAGCATTCTCATCTGGGTTGCATCCAACAACCTAGCTTTGAAGCATGTAAAAAAGTGACAAAAATATGGGAAGAAACTAAAGCTTTTTGACATCTTTCCGAAAGAAGTGAAAATAAGTGTGCCAGGAAATAATAAGGATATGGAAAAATCAAACTAAAGCTATATGATTAAGCTTTAGTTGTATGTAACATATAAATTATATACATCAATACAATATAGAAGTTACATATATTATATATAAAGTTATAAAGTTCTATGTGTACAACTTTGTATATAGATAGATCCTGCATATCAAACATATAGGGGAAATACTTATATATGAAGCATTTGTAGAGTTGATATAGCTTGTAAAGAAATTCTGTTTTGAAATATAGTTATCTTAGTGACTACTTTCTCTGAACATAATGATTTTAGGTGGATGAAGGGAATGGGTTGAGAAGAGATTATTTAAAGGGGAGAAATACATCAAATTAACTGTTATCTCCATGATTATTGTACTTTACCCAACATGGGAGTTGATTAGTCCAAAGATATGACACATGGAAGGCGATCTAGTGTAGCCAAAGAATAAAACACTTATTTTTTTATAAGAAAAATATGCATGCAGTTGAGGGGTATCACTGGTTAAATTGACCCAAACCAGAGGTTTGTGTGGTCAGCCCATGTGCCTTAGGCAAGCTTGGTGCTTTGTTCCCTGGGATTTCAATCCCTGTTTGAGGGGATGAGAATCTCCTATCCCGGTCTCAGAGGAGCAGTATCTCATCCCACGCTCTGAGAATATCGGACTCTTTTGCTAAGGGATTTAGTTATAAGTCCGATCATTTTCCACTTCTAAAATAAAAAGAACTGTGTCTTATGAAATATGGTAAATGCCCAACACGAGGAAACACCATACGTCCTAAACAGGACCCTGTTATCTACACGGGCAAGGTGTTCTTCTGTTTTGTGCCGAAAACCATACAACAATGATAATTTGTGGCCCTGTGAAACCTAGGGGATTCAGCATTTGCTACTGGGATCCCAGAAAGCAAAAAGTAAAGATTGAGTGGTATCCCCTGGAGTTGTACCACATGAGACCCTGGAAGTAATTTTCAGCTCAGAGCAATAATAAAAGTAACAAAAGCATTAAATAATAATAATTAACATTTGATAAATATTATAGGCATGGAATTATCAGCTTAGCCTGGCTCCTTTGGATCTGGCCTCCACACAGACGACAGACCCTCCCCTCTGTGCTGCTTCTCTTTCTGCTGCCTTGGGCAGATATGGGAACTGCCAGTCATTGTCACCAACGTTCTTCTCTCTGTTGCCTCTGTTCTTACAGGCATCGATCCACCTGTAAGATTAGTTGGTCCACAAGTCAAGAACAAAGCTTGGCTGGTTGACAGCCTGTCAACAGAACCCTGTGCTGAAGGCTGTGGTGTTAAGGATGAGGGAAACTTCTTCCTGCTGTCTGTGTGCCCTTTAATCCCATAGGAGGTGCGGGGCAAGCAGGAAACCAGAGAGAAGCAGAAAGACAGAAAGCAAGCCACGTTCAGACAAGGGCCCGCGTTGGTCCTGACACCAATGGTAGCAATATTAGTGTGAGGAATCTTTTCTTGAAGATTCCAGTAATCTGGAATAATGTTGAGAAGTAGGGGACAATGGACAAAAATAACCATCCCTGAGCTTTAATCCCAAATGTTAGTATGTCCTTGTGAAAAGAATCAATGGGCAGAGTTGAGAGAGAATACACAAAAGGGTGTGTATTCTAAGAGGTGTGTAACACAAATAGCACATTTGGGAAAGTTTAAAGGAAATAGAATAATCTAATGGCTGGGAACAGCAAGTGCACAGGGGCAATTGCATCTTGCGCCAAGAAAACCAGCCAATTTGATGGATAATGACATTCTTGTTAAGAGCAGCTAATGAATCGCTAGACTTCAAGGTCTCCAGAAGCCACCCTACTGGTGTGACAGTTGCCAAGTGAATCCTCTGCACCTAACACAGGACCCAACATAGAATTGCTACTCAAACGTTTTTTAATGAATCAATCTTGAAATCTGGAGGAGCAAACCCTTTCAGGACTTCCTGTATAATAATTAGTGACCACATTTCCTCTGGAGCTTTTTCTGGGTTTCGAGACCGGTCTTGGGATGACAGCCTCGTGAAGCAGGCACAGATCACGGTGAAGAAGTCCCGGCTCTGGGAGCAGATGTAATTGTGTTTCGGCCCTGGTTTCCTAAATCATTAACTCTGTGAACTCGGACTACTTTTTGAAATTCTGTGCTTTGCATTTCTCATTTGGAACAGTCAGGGTTAATATTGCTTCCACAGGATTGCTGTGAGTATAAACGAGACAGGACATGTAAGGTACTTGTCCCAAGCTCAGATGTTATTAAAAAATGTCAGCGCTTATAAATCTCAAAGGGTCCCAGGCTGGAGACGATCTTAGTGACCATCTAATGCAGCTGCTCCCAACTCTGACCCATTCTCAGAATGTTCGAGTCAGCTTTCCAGATGCAGGTGCATGCATGGGCTTCCCTTGCAGATTTTCTAAGTTATAAGTTCTGATGACCAATTGGTTTGGGGGAACCACTCATCTGATCCAGCCAGAATTTTACAGGTACAGAAACAGCACAACTTAGTGGCAAAACAGGTATAAAATCTGGTTTGAATGAGACTGTTTCTGTGATGCCACAGTCCTCTGAGTGAGGGCTGGAAGCTCATGAAGGACGGAGTCAGTGACTCCTACAGCTCATTGGAGACTGGTGGGTTTCATGAAACTTTTGGGGAAAGACGGTATAATTTCATTTCTTTTTTTAATGATTTATTTACTTATTTGAGAGCGAGAGCGAGCGAGAGAGAGAGAGAACAAGCATGAGTGGGGGGCGGGGGCAGAGGGAAAGAATCTTCAAGCAGACTCCCTGCTGAGCACAGAGCCCGATGCTGGGGCTCGATCTTACGACCCTGAAACCATGAGCTGAGCCAAAACCAAGAGTTGGACACTCAACTGACTAAGCCACCCAGGCTCCCGGGTATAATTTCATTTCTTGAACACCAAATAGATCAAACAAAAGTATGTATTTACTGGGGACAGTGGATGAAGTAGAGCCCTGAGGTCCAGACCAGCTCTGTCACTAAGCTCCTATGTAACCTCAGGCAAGTCAGTAAACTTCTCTGAGCATCAGTTCCAACATGTAAATAATGGTGATTTCTGACTTAATTACTTTAGGATACTTTAAATTTAAAGAGGACTCATACATGTGAATATATTTCAAATGGTAGATTGCTAAAGAAGCAGAGTGGACTATTTCCACTCTGCATTTGTATGTCACTCCTTTGGGTCTCAAATTCTCTCATGCCTGGTTGATCAGGGCACGGAGGCTGACTTGAGTTTGTGGGTTAAATAAGCTAAAGATGGAGCCTGTCTCTCTTTAGCATCAGGAAGTTGTTTATTCATGTGGGGGGCTGAGCAGCAGGGGGATTCAGGAACGGAGAGAGGATTGGGGGCAAGCTGCCAGGAGCAAATGGTCAGAACGACAATGCCGTCTTTCACATCCCGTCCGTCCTGCCGTCCGGCCGCACCGGCGTGTGAGATGTGGAGCCGCAGAGGGCAGGGACAGGAGCCCAGCTGGGGGGGCAATAAAAACAAGAGGCCACCTTGATGCAGAGGTGGCAACACAGAGAAAAGGAACTCAGTCACCCGAGTCTGACTCCCACTGGTCACCATCTGCGTCATCTGCGAGGGAAAGAAAGGAGACAAACTCCTGGAATTGGGGGTGGGGAGACCATCCACTGCAAACCACTCCACCCCTTTCTGTGACCAGCTCCTTAAGCTGACTCTGGGACCCTAGTCAGGCCAGTTAGAAATATCTCGTAGCTCCACCTCCACGCCAGAAACACCTGGAATATTTGTTTTTGGACGCCTCAATGCCTCTTTTGTAAACATCTTCAACTGACGCAAAGGAAACACAAAGCGACACACAAATTAATTCTCTGGAAATATCTTCTCGAGTCTCAGTCACTTCTTTAACTTCTTGGTTCTTCCCCGCACTCTCTGCCCTCGGCGTTTAGCTTTAAAATGTGTACTTTTCTTTTTTTTTTTTTTAAGATTTTATTTACTTATGAGAGAGAGAGAGCGCGCACGCGTGCGAGAGAGCATGAGCGGGAGAGAGGCAGAGGGAGAGGGAGAAGCAGGCTTCCCGCGGAGCAGGGAGCCCGACACGGGGCTCGATCCCAGGACCCTGAGATCATGATCTGAGCCGAAGGCAGACGCTTAACCGACCGAGCCACCCAGGCGCCCCCAAAATGTGTACTTCTCTTTCTGTTTTTCACTCCTGTTCTTCAGAGTGATTTAAAAAAAAATAATACAGAGACGCCGGTAGGAGCCCTGGTCTCAATAATTCCTCATGTTGCTGTCCCATCTTTTCTGGCCCTGATCCCTAATCTGAGGCTGGCTAAAGGGTCGTCTTCACCTCTGCCTTGTTTCTGTTCGTCTCATGGTGACATCTGTTTCTCGCTAGATGCTAAGTGCCCAGATGTCAGGAAATATTCCTCCTCACATTCCTTCCCTTCTCCCCTCCCCCCCCCCCCCCAGTGGTTCACACTGATAGCTGCTCAGGCCAAGAGTCTCTCTAGAACCATTTTGCAACTATTGGTCACTGAACTTTGGACAAGCATATAACTCCACCTCCCATATCCCACCCCTCCTGGGCCGCATCTAAGAGCCATTGGATAAAAAAAAAATCGCTTCTAACCTAACTATGGCTGTCTCAGGAAGGAAGTGTCACAAAACCCAGCTGCAATAGAAATCAGACCAGCATCTACTTGTTAGGGAGACGGGCAACTACACTTTTTGTGAGGCTAATTAAAGTTCGGGATAGGGCGCCTGGGTGGCTCAGTCGGTTGAGCGACTGCCTTCGGCTCAGGTCATGATCCTGGAGTCCCGGGATCGAGTCCCGCATCGGGCTCCCTGCTCGGCGGGGAGCCTGCTTCTCCCTCTGATCTCCCCCCTCTCATGCTCTCTCTCTATCTCATTCTATCTCTCAAATAAATAAAATCATTAAAATAAATAAATAAAATCTTAAAAAAAAAGTTCGGGATAGTAATGTACATTACCTCTCACCTTGACTATTTTAACATCTTTTTCACTGGTTTCCTTACCTCCAACAAGTCATTCTGCAGATGAGTATGGCTTTTACTGTCCCTGTTCTTTTCAAAATGATTCAAGGATAAGCCCCACGGATCTTAGCCTGAAACTCATTGTCTTTCTCTGATCTGGTTCCAGTCAAATTTTAGAGCCAAATATTTTTCTACATACTCAACAGCTCAGCCAAATAGGGTGACTTCCTGTGTTTCTATTTCTGCTTATGTCCTTCCTTTGGTTTTCTTTCTGTCTTCCTCTTGGAATCCTGGTTGCCGGCGTCCAGCAAACCCTCTTATATCACCCCGCTCCCACGGGCCTGCACGGCCGGAAGTTAGCCCTCTGTCCTCCGACCCGCAAGCGCGCTGGGAATTCTCCGCTTCCAGGACTCCGAACACATGCTTCCTACGCTCTAAATGTTTGTGTATCAACGGTGTCCAGCCCCCCAAGTGGACTGAAAGCTCCATAGAGGAATCATAAGGGATGAATGAAGTAGTGTTAGTGCAGAGCTCCCTGGTGACGGTCATGACGCCAGACTTTACATATTTTATCTCATTTATTTCTACCTGTGACAGAGAGATTATTATTATTGTTCTATAAGTGCAAAAATTGGGAACCAGAGGGGAGAAATAACTTGTTCAAATCCGTATTTCTGGGATCCAAAACAACGGGAAGCCTGGTCTGTAGGCTTTAAAATTCCACTATTATTATTATTATTTATGTATTTAAATTCCACTATTATTTTTTGTACCAAGGTGAGACATTTAGGTCAAGAGTCACCAGTCATCCTGTCTGCTTCCTACTCTGAGCACCACTTTATCCTCAGGTGTGTCCCGGAGCGTGAAAGGAGAGACCAGAGGTGTTTTATGTTTGGTTTGTTTTTTTGCGGGTCACAAGCAGATTAAAATAAATGTATTGCAGATTAAGAAAATGAATTCCTACAAAACACTTCTTGCCTTAAGGCTCAAGCCTGGAGGAAGGCTTTGGAAGGGAGGAAACGTCAGTGCTGGGCAGAGGGCAGAGCCTGCATGGGGACAGGTGAGAGATGGGAGGGCTCTCGGGCCGAAGCAGTCCTGTCTCTGTCCTTTCTCCACCTGAGCACAGCCCGTGGCCACGCTGAGTGGTCCTTATGGTCAACGTGGCTGGACAAAGCAGGAAGCGATGGAGTTCTAAGAAAAGGCAAGCAAGTTCGGCACAGATCGGCTCATAAAAGGCAATAGAGTGTCTACTTTGCCCTCGGTGAGGCCCTTCTCACTGGGAAGACTGCATCATTGTTCATCATTCGCACATTTATTCAGTTAACATTTACATATTGATCGACCCTCTCTATTTGCCAATCACTATTATAGGTTCAGGGGCTACATGAAGGTGGATTAAACAGTATTCTTGCTCCTGAAACACATGAAGAACACTTTTAAGATTCCTAGAATGACAGATAATCAGCTGTGCCCAAGGAGCTCACCCTACAAATATTTGTTGTATGGTTAAAAGAGACTCAAATTAGATTTTAGTCCTGGGGGGAAAAAGCAGTAAATTTCTCTGTGACTCCCCAGGAATCTGTAATTCTTTGGGCTTCAACAAAATTTTAGTGTTGGGAAGACCTTAGATGGTATCCGTATCTTCACCTGTTAGCTGCACTATGTTTGTTCTAACGGCTTTTCTAGATTTCATGTCTTATTATTTTAATTTTTTCACTCATGCAATCAAGTTCTAAAAATATGAAATGTTAGCCCCTGCATTGAGGAAACTTTACCTGGAAAGTGAGGGCAAGTTTGGGTCCAGAGGAGTGAAGGGTACAAGGGAAGGAGAGGGCAGGGGGAGGTGAGGCAGCTGAGCAGGTGGATGGTTTCCTGTCAACAGTCTTTCACACTGACCTTGCCTGAGCCCACGGCGACATTCCTCAGAGTCTCCGCAGCTACCAGCCCCTCTGCCAGTTTGTCGACAAGGATATTGATGTCTTAGAAGGCTCTTTGGGGAATTTCTAGAGGGGAAAAAGTCCTTTCCTGGGACTTTCTCCTTAGATGATGCAGGATCTCAAGGAAAGTGGTGCATTCTGCTCTCCTCTCTGAGGGATAAATTAAGGGAAAAGTCTCACACAGTAATTAAATATTCCCCGGGGTCAAGTCTCAAAAGCTTCCCGTGGCCAAATAACTTTGTATCTCCCAGGGGGTGTAGAGCTGAGCCCTGGGGCTGGAGTAGCTGTGGGTATCAGAGTAGACCCATCAGGACCACACTGTTCGGGCAACAGTAAAGAAACACTCAGTAAACATTGCTTTGTTCTCAACCATTCACTCAACTTTCACTGTGCTTTCCATTCTTTCTGCTGCTCTAAAAATAATGATGATGATAATGATAAATCATTTGGAATATCAACAAAACCCGGGAACTATAAATGATGGGTTATAGATAAATGTAGTACTTTGTAAAACTCTTGGAAGACACCGAACACCTAAATAAATGGGCTGATATGATGTATTAATGAATAGAATGTCTCAGTTACAGAAACATGCCAAATCTACACAAATCTATTACTTCAATGCAACTTCTATGAAAATTCCGTTTGGGTAGTGGGGAGTAGATTGTGTCAGGGTGAGGGACAGACAGATATTTTGAAGAAGATTAAAATGGCAAGGCTTGTCCTATTGTACATCAAAGGTTATAACAGAGCAGTGTAACAAGCTAATGGAAGCCAAGAAATAAATGGACACAGTGTGGAGCTTTGACAGATGGCCAAACCGAAACATCAGAACCCGGGGCGGGGGGTGGGGAGGATGGGCAGAGCCGGCACAGAGGGTCTGTGGAGAAAGGGCTGATCGTTAATCGTGGTCCTAGAGCCTCTGTTTAAGCATATGAGAAACATAAAATAAAATTTGTCCTGACCTCATTACATTCCCACAAGTCTACAGATAGAATGAAAGTTTAATATGAGAAGTCAACTTTAATACTTTATTTTTTTAGAATGAAGAGGAGTAAATCGGAGGGGGAGATGAACCATGAGAGACGATGGACTCTGAAAAACAAACTGAGGGTTCTAGAGGGGAGGGGGGTGGGGGGATGCGTTAGCCTGGTGATGGGTAATAAAGAGGGCACGTTCTGCGTGGAGCACTGGGTGTTATGCACAAACAATGAATCATGGAACACTACATCAAAAACTAATGATGTAATGTATGGTGATTAACATAACAATAAAAAAATTAAAAAAATAATACTTTAAAATAAAATTTGGGAGGATATTTTTATCACTTAAAGTAGAAAATAATCTTAAACAATTCAATAGAAATATAAACGATAAAGGAAAACACCATTAAATTCAGGTATATTAATATTTCCGTTTACCAAATGGTACCATAAAGAAAGTACAAATTACACATTAGGAGTCTGTATTTATAAATTATATAACTGAAAACAAATATTACTCAAAATATATAAAGAGCTCCTACAAATTAAAAAGAAAATGATTTTAAAAATCAGGTGAAGATATATGTATATACACACACACACACACACACACACACACACACACATAATATATACTCACATACACATGGCACTCAGCCTCACTGATAAGCAGAGAAATGCAAATCTAAACAATAGTGCATTATTTATACATACAACCAAACAGCAACAAATGTGACCACTCAAAATGTTAGAAAAGATGTGCAACAATAGAAACCCATGCTTTATTGATAGGATACAACCTTGAAAAACAATTTGGCAGTCTCCCCTAGAGCTGAAGATGTGAATGCTCTACAACAGAAAATGTTCGTCCCTAATGAATAATTTGTGTCACATTAATACGAGATGAAAGTGATTTTCTTTTAAAGCTGCAGCTAGATGCATTGACATGAATGATTCTCAAGAATACGTTGAGTGAATGAGCAAGATGTACAATAATACCTAAAATATAATTCAATTTATATAGAGTTAAATAGGCAAAACCAAACACTATGTTGTTTTTGACTGCATACCCACGTGCTTAACAGAGTAATGAACAAGAGGTGCAGGTTAATGGTGATACACAATATGGGGGGAAAGGACTGGACTGAGGAAGAGCAGTTAGTGGACTTCAAAGTTATTAATCATGTTCTATTTCTTCACTGGGGTCATGCGTTCCTGTGAATGAGAGGTGAAAAAGTACAAGCAGAAATAGACATAGGAGGGCAAACTACTCCCTAAAGAAAATAAAGACAGGGAGAATGAAGGCATTGTGGTGGCCAGCCCCAAAAGCAACTGTGTATACAGGACGAGTATATCTTTTAAGGTGAATACATTTATAAGCAGAGTGAGCAGAAGGCATAGAGAGGAAGAATTGAACATGTATAGAGAGGTAGGATGGCTGGAGAAGCAACATCTCTGGCCAAGATGATGTGAGCCCAGAGCTTCAGGGCACGTGGGGAGCAATGTGTCTTCGCTGCGAAGGTGCTCACAGGGAGACCAGAGTGGAAGAGGGAAGCATGAGAGAGATTGCAGACCAGCCCAACACTGGCTCACTGTCTGATTCTTAAAATTAGTTAATTCACCCTTTCACCCAATTATTTACTTATTTAACTGTGTATCCATTCCTCAAATGGGAGGGAGGAAGGAAGGAAGGAAGG
Organism: Zalophus californianus; assembly: GCF_009762305.2. Lineage (NCBI taxonomy): Eukaryota > Metazoa > Chordata > Mammalia > Carnivora > Otariidae > Zalophus > Zalophus californianus. Next base: position 3,734,804 of record NC_045604.1, on the reverse strand, counting down.
AAGAAAGGAAGGAAGGAAGGAAGGAAGGAAGGAAGGAAGGAAGGAAGGAAGGAAGGAAGGAAGGAAGGAAGGAAGGAAGGAATCCCTCTGGTTGTATTCCCCACTCATTATGTGGGGGGCTTGTTGAACCCCAGTTCTCTCCAAGGGCTAGCTTGCATGTGCTCATCGATGTATCTTTCCTGTGGCAAGAAAGGCTGTCCTCAAACCCTTTCCTTTCCAGCCCCTTAGGGACACCTGCCGCTGGGACCACTGAAGCATGTGACATACATGGACGGGAGCCCCTCATTCCTGCCATGACTGCTAATGGCCCTGTGACCCCCTGGACCCCCCTGGGAAGTTCTGCAGAGCCATGCTGGGCCACTGCTGGCAGAATCTTCAATCATGCCCCTCAGAGCTGCTGTATGTCACTGAACTGCTGCTTCATTGTGAAGTGGAGAAAACGTTCTGTCTTCAAACCACATTGTTAGCTCGACTCTTCGTGTTCCTTATCCTTCCTCTGTCTCAGCAGATACTTTATATAGAAACAATTCTCTCAACCCTTGAACAGAAAAGAAAACCAGGTGTCTCTTTCCATCTGAGGTCTAGCCTGACTCAAAGACCTATCTTCCTGAAGGTGGGGCCACCTCACGAAAGGCAAGCATGGCAGCAAGTTCTCCCCTAACTAACCACATGGGACATGGAGTTGCTTTCCCAGGGACTGGGGAGAACCTTCCTGAAGAAAGCCTTTCTCCCACTGGATGATTCCCTGAGACACCCAGCGTCGTGGTTGCAGTTATAACAATCCTGTTTGCTGGACTTCAGAACGATGGAGATGAAGACATTTGGCAAACAGAGGTGGCCCCTTAGGTCCTGAAAGAGGTGGCTATGGGATGAGGGGTGGGCTCTGTACTTTGGAGGGTGCATGGGCGGCATCTTTGGCTATATATTGGGGAAGACTGCCACAGAACCCAAATATTTTTTCTGTTGGTTTTCAGTGAAGACCTGTGGAAACTTCACTGAGGTTTTACAGACACATGAGGTAGGGGGAAAGACCATAGCTCAGGGATGAGGGATTGGTGGATTTGTGTCCCAGGACTGACGGCTGTACCAAACATCTATTAAATTTTGTCTGTGCCACTAGCTCTATGACTCTTTTCACCTCCACTGATTTCTGGGTTAAATTCTGATGTAGGATGCTTGCATTTTATTTAGTCAAGTCAAAAGATGCTCTTTTTTGATTAACAAGTCAGGAAACGACAGATGTTGGTAAGGATGCAGAGAAAGGGGAACCCTCCTACACTGTTGGTGGGAATGCAAGGTGGTGTATCCACTCTGGAAAACAGTATGGAGGTTCCTCAAACAGTTGAAAATCAGAAAATGTTCTTAAGATAAAGCAATGCTGTGGCAACCCGCGGAGCTTTCTAGTTGAGATTCCAGGCCATCCATTCTTCCAGAAAATATATGAGTCCAGTTAGATACGGTTTTGGGCCCAAGTAACTTCAAATTGCCTTCCTATGTGTATGTTCTTTCCTTCTGAAAGACTCAAGTTTCTCTTCTCTTTCAGAGTAGTTTCTCTTGCCAGTTTTCTCCTTTTCTGAGTTTCCATCTCCTAATTCCAAAATGTGCTGCCACTGAGCATAGTGCTAATTTCCTTATTTATCTCCCATCTGCCTCTGAGAGAAGAAACGAGAACATTAGAAGAGTGTTAACTTCTGTCATTTGAGGAAATCATATAGGGGGTAATAGAACCAAGAGATATTGGGATGCCAAAATGATTAAAAAATCTCATATACATTCATATTATTGATCATGCTAAGAAGTTCAGGCTCTATTTGGAAGCCTGTGTGATCCACCTCCAGGTCTGTTTTCAGACACAGTATTGACAGCTTTGTATTTAAGAAAGATTATTCCAGAAGCTGGGTGGAGGGTAAATTGGGACAAATCAAGTTTGAAAACAGTGAGTCTAGGTAAGAGTAATTAAGGCAAGAAACCATCAGAGCATACATTATGTTTTCTTGTGAATCTCTGTTTGTTTAGGTAGAAGTTTTCTTAAAGAAAAACGAAGGGAAATTTTGTCTCTTATATTTCTCCTGTTTCAACACAGATGTAATATTCTAATGTATCTATAAAAAACGAGAACAAAAATAAACTAAAAATATTTGGTTGTCATATACCAAGCTGACTTTCTGTTTAAATCCTCTGGTATTCTGGTTTCAAAAGAATTTTATCTACTTTTTATATCTTTTGCCAGTTCACAATTGTCTGACTCCTTTTGGTAGATAGCAGTAGTTTTCTCCATTTACATATTTTAATTAAAAAAATTGAGATATAATTGGCATTTAACGTTGCATAAGTTTAAAGTGTGCATGTTGATGTGCTGGGATCGTATACTGCACTATGATTCCTGTCACACCACAGTCACGTCATGCCATTGTGGAGTTCCATCTCTAACAACGTCACCCCCAGGCGGTTTCCTAGAGTGGAGGCAAGTCTCAGAATTCTGCCCCATTTGCAAACGTTTATGAGTAAGCAGGCACAGAAAACATTATCAAAGCTGTTCTTAGAAGCTCACGCAAGTCCCAACCCTATTCTCGCTTCTTTATTATTGAAATATAATTGACATACAATGTCATGTTGGTTTGGGGTGCACAACATGGCGATTCAACAATTGTATATGTTATGCAATGTTCACCATGATAAGTGTAGCTGTCTTCTGTCGCTGTGCCCTGTTATGAAAATATCATTGATTCTATTGATTCTGTTTCCTGTGCTGTGCTTTTCATTCCCATGACTTACAACTGCAAGTTGGTGCCTCCTAATCCCCTTCACCCAAATCTCTGTACTTTCGGCTCTCTGATTAGAAGAAGGAATAAAAGTCTCCATCAAAGATAAGATTTAATAATTCTCCCTGGTAGAGAAGCTAACGCGGTGCTGGAGATCAGGTGATGGATCTCTGTTACGGGGCATCACAGGACCGGACACATCATGGACCTACTGCGCCCTCCCAGCTTTAGAGGTGGCTTGGCTCACTGTCTTATTTTATCACCTCAGGGGAAAGTTTAGGTATATTTCTAGCCAATCCACATATCTTGGTCACTGGGTTTTTCAGTACCCCCTCACTCCCCATGAATTCTAATGTTCTATATGCCACTGGTTCTCAACTGGGGCAATTTTACTTCCTCTCCTCCCCTGCAGGGACATTTGGCAATTTCTAGAGACATTTTGGTGATCATGACAGGCTAAGGGGCTTGTGCCGCTGACACCTAGTAGACAGAGGCCAGCATTGCTGCTAAACATTCTACAATGCACAGGAAAGCTTCCCACCTTTCACCCCCAGCAAAGAATTACCTGGTCCAAATGTCAGTTTCTCGAGCAGATCTGCTCTATGCTATTTAATGAACCCGACGGTGTGGGTACAGATATGGGTATCTGAAGCTCTTGCCAGACCTGCTGTTGGATGTAGACCACTGCTGAGTCTTTCAAATGTCACCAAACCACTCCTAGAGTCTGATTTCTAGATTTGTATACAACTATTAACTAATCCCCTTTGGTACAAGTTAAGGTGAATTTGCACACACAGACATAGTGCATGGCTCTAAGCTGTTATATTTGAAAGTAAACTAAAATGAGTATTATATTTGGCTTTATCTTTTTACTCATTGGTTGATAATGAGGCTGGTCAAGGGAAGCCTGTACAGGCACTTCCTTGTTTAAGACACCTGCTCTATTTTATTATTATTTTTTAAAGATTTTGTTTATTTATTTGACAGAGAGAGAGAGAGAGAGAGAGAGAAATCACAAGCAGGGGGAGTGGCAGAGGGAGAGGGAGAAGCAGCTCAGCGGGGAGCCTGATGCAGGACTCGACACCAGAACCCTGGGATCATGACCTGAGCCGAAAGCAGACGCTTCACCGACTGAGCCTCCCAGGTGTCCCAAGACACTCTTTAAATGGTCTTATTCTTACCCACAGAGGGAACCATTTTGTCACAACTCGTTTTTTTATGTCTTCAACATTTCATCTCAAACAATAAAAATGCCTACCTTACCTAAGTTGTTTCTAATTTGCTATTATAATAAATATTCCAATCAATCTTTAAATTTTAATATTCAAAATATTTTTCTTATGCTCTATGGTGAAAGGCAGGCTGTAAACAGTCTCAAGAGTCTCAATAAAAATTGCCAAAATGCCACTCAGAGGAGTTTGTACTAAATTAAATGTCCAAATAACAAAATTATTTGCTTAGCTAACAGAATAGGTGATAATGTAAGATATCATAATTACTGATAAGTATTTGCAAGTTAGACAGGATCGCTTTACAGTTTGCAAAGCAACCCACATACATATTTTACTTAATGGACCTCATTTCAAAGCTCTTGAGCTATGTGTTATTTGAATGCAGGAGGGGTTCTGACTGTCTGTATTTGATTCATCAGCAAACAAGAAAACCCACTGAAAAGATGGATCAGGAGAACCGGACGGTGGTGGCCGAGTTCTGTTTCTCTGATTTCCCTCAGTTTGAGAACGGCAACCTCTTACTCTTCGTTCCTCTGCTGTTTATTTATGTGTTCATTATTGTTGGAAATTTCACGATCCTCTCTGCTGTCCGGCTGGACACCCGTCTCCACGATCCCATGTACAATTTCATCAGCATCTTCTCCTTCCTGGAGATCGGGTACACCACGGCCACCATTCCCAAGATGCTCTCCAACCTCATCAGTGAGAAGAAGACCATCTCCATTACTGGCTGCCTCCTGCAGATGTATTTTTTCCACTCGCTTGGGGTCACAGAAGCCCTAGTCCTCACAGTGATGGCCATCGACAGGTACGTTGCCATCTGCAACCCCCTCCGCTATGCAATCATTATGACCCCTCGGCTGTGTGTCCAGCTCTCCACTGGCTCTTGAATCTTTGGCTTCCTTATTCTGCTGCCAGAGATTGTGTGGATTTCTACTCTTCCCTTCTGTGGCCCGAACCAAATCCATCAACTCTTCTGTGACTTTGAACCCGTGCTGCAGTTGGCCTGTACGGACATGTCCATGATTCTGGTCGAAGACGTGATCCATGCTATTTCCATCCTGACTTCTGTGTCTATCATCAGCCTTTCATATTTAAGAATCATCACTATGATCCTGAAAATTCCCTCAGGGGAGAGCCGTCAGAAGGCGTGCTCCACCTGTGCAGCCCACATTGCTATTTTCTTGCTGTTTTTTGGCAGTGTGGTCCTCATGTACCTGCGTTTCTCTGTCACATTCGCACCTCTCCTGGACAAGGCCACCGTCCTGATGTTTGCTGTCCTCACCCCACTGTTCAACACGATAATCTACAGTCTGAGGAACAAAGACATGAAAGATGCCATCAGGAGAGTTCTCTGTTTTCAATAAAGGTTCAATGTCTCTGGTAGCCAGTGAGACTTCATACACATCTGTTCCAAGAAATATCTCTGTAAGTTTAAAATGTTAACAAATCAGTTTCTGAAATTACTGTGTACACTTTTCATGTTGCTGTTTGGGTATTTTGTCCCAACTTTCTCAACTAAGAACTATTGTTTGATCTGATGGGGGAGGTCTTCTGTGATTCACCCATCTTCATATCATTTACAGATTACAATAGGATATTTTTCCCCTTTGTAGCTCCACATAGGGTGGTATTCTCTTCTCCAAATCAATGGCAAATACCAGGCTGAACAATAATCATACTTATTTCTTACATATCAAAACACTCTCCTTTCCTGCTCTTTTATTTTATATACACAATACATTTATATCAGGTTCTTTTTTTTTTCAGTTTAAAAAATTAACAAGCTGTGCAGCAGTGAGATGGTTTTAGCCTGCACTAGGAGCTCTGATTCCTAACACTCATCCCAGATTGTGGTCTGACACGTGACAGTGACAATGCAGCACATACAGCCACTGGCTTTGTGACATCTGTGTCATCCTGCCATCATCAACGCCATTGTGGTTATGTTTCACATTTTCTTAAAAATTCCAGAGCAGACAACTTTGGAAACTGAAAGATTGAATAGATGAAATATATAGGCTTGGGACCAAAGCAAAAAAACACATAAATTATGTAAAGACATATACTTGCCCATTTTTAAAATTAACATCATTATATTAAAATGCTCTGTTTGTGTTAGGTTGTATCAAAATATCAACATCAGTTTCACCTTGGTGTCTTTGTTCTTACTGCCTTTCTGCCCCGGGAGCTGTTTCTCCCTAGCTCCTTCTCTGCCATGGAAACTATACTCAAAAAATCACAGGCATTCTATCCTCTGGGATGAAGGTCTCTGCCTTCCTCCCAAAGTACATGAGTAGTTTTAGGGGCTGAGTGAAATGTCTCTAGAAAAAGAAATGTTGGTTCAGCTTCTGTGGGAAGCAAACCAAGAACACAAGACAATTGTTAGGGGTTTCATAGAGTAAGAAGCCAGCCAGAAAGGTGGGGGAAGAAGAGAGAGGTGTCGAGAATGAAAATATCAGTAGGATAAGACAAAAGAAGCAAGTCTTGGTCAGCTCCAGACAGGCAGCTGGATAAATTCTTGGATCCATTTGGGTGTGTTGATGAGGAAGAAGAGCTAGCTGCGTCCTGGGGGACCAGCAGCATCCTTTATCCCCTCACTCCTGGAAATGCAAATCCTCTCCTATATTTTTGTGAGCTTTTGGAAACTTAAGAAAAAACATTTCTGTGTAAAGAAAATTATACAGAAGTTTCTTTGGTTATAAAATCAAACTAAATTTATTTGAGGTAAATACTAAGGAATCTAGTTATTTGATACTTGAATTCCTGCTTAAAAACCTCAGTATTCCATTTACAAATCTAATAGATTTTATCATTTGTTATGAAAGATGTTTGACAAATATTTGGTCTGATTTATAAACTTGGCAATTAAATCCTTTTAAACCACATTTAAATATGATATACACTCTTGCTTTTAAGCACCTCAATTTTCTGACTTAATAAAGCCTCCACAGGTTTTAAAAACAACCTTTAAAATATAAAGAGAATAAACAAAAAAATTACGACTATGGCTAATCCCAAATCCTTTTAAATGTTTCCAGACTGTGATAGACATGGTAAAATTTCAGTTTTAAATAACAAGCCTAATATTTTGCATTTCATTAACTATAACTTTAACCTCAGTGAAGTTGATTTTAAAAAAGTACAAATTATTTGCTCTATTACAAATTTAAAATTAGAATTACAAGTTAGATTTGGTATTCTAATAGATCAAACTGTCTTAAATAATGCAAATACATAAAATATAAATATATATAAATTCCTTAGAGCAAAAAATAAATAACAGGTTTTGATTCTATTACGTATTTGTATAGTTAGCTCTAAAATCTTGCTGAGTTTATTTTTTTTAAAGATTTTTATTTATTGAGAGAGAGAGAGAATGGTAGAGAGAGAGCATGAGAGGGAGGAAGGTCAGAGGGAGAAGCAGACTCCCTACCGAGCAGGGAGCCCGATGTGGGACTCGATCCTGGGACTCTGGGATCATGACCTGAGCCGAAGGCAGTCGCTTAACCAACTGAGCCACCCAGGCACGCAATCTTGATGAGTTTAAAAGATGCTAAACCACTACAGAAATTATTATGTGACCCATTTCTGAAACAAATACTGAGGCTACTACAATTGAGAAAAATTTCCTGCCTTTATGTATCTAACACTATGGTGAGGGGAGATATTTTTTTAAAATACATATTCATAATAAACCAGAAAACTAACAAATTATATGAAACTGTGTTCTGTGGGAAATAGAAGAGAAAATGTTGCAGGAAAAGGGGGTCTGCTAGGAGTAAGGAGACCATAATTTTAAGTCAAGTGGTCATGTTGGACCTCATTTAGAAGGTCACATATGGACAAGGAGTTAGTCATATGGACATGAGGAAGGAGAATAGTCCAGGCAGCAGGAAAAGCTAGTGAGAGAGCCCCAAGGTGGGCAAGCACTGGCTTGTTCAAGGACTCAAGGAGGCCACTGTGCTTGAAATGGATTGAAGGTGGAGTTAGACCACTGCAAGATGAGTGCAAGGAAATAAAAGATGGATCCTATAGGGCCCCGAAGGCCAATGTAAAGATTTATATTTTCCTAACTTACTCTGAGAATGGGAGCCATCAAGAGTTTGGAGCACAGGAGGGTTATTATCTGATTTGAATTTTAAAAGAACCATGCTTGTTTCTTTTTGAGAAGACAATGAAGGGAGGCAGGGGGGAAGCTGGGTTCCTCAGGAGGCTATTGCAATAATCCTGGGAGAGATGATAGTGGCTCAGGTCAGAATGGTAACAATGGAGGTGAAGAAATGCGGGTCAGTTCTAGATATAATTTGACAACAGAGCTAACAGGGTTTTCTGGTAGATTGAGGAATGAAGTGTGAAAGAGAAGAGTCACCAACTGGAATGGGAGAGTTGCCACTATCTGAGACGAGGAGACTTCAAGAAGGTTATGTTGGGAGGAGAAAAATCAGAAGTTTAGTTTTGCACATTTTAAGCATAAGTGGACTATTACACAACTAAAATATTGACCAACTGGGTACATGAGTTAGACATTTAGGAGTGAAGCCTACGAGGAAGATATACATGGCAAGGATCAGCAACTATGTATTTGAAGCCACAAGACTGGAGGAAATCACCCAGGGTATGAGTTTTAGGGCACTGTACTGTTACAGATTTGGGGAAAATAGGAAGAATCAGAAAATGTGACTCAGAAGGAGTGACCAATAAGATAGAAAAAAAAATCCCAAGCATTCCAAAAGCCAAATGAACACAATAAATAAAGGAGGAAGAAGTGATTGACTCTGCCAAATCCTGCCAATAGTCAAGTAAGACGGAGTCTGAAAATTGACCACCTGGAGGCCAGTACTGAACTCAGTGAGAGAAATGTGCCTGAAGTGTTGCAGGCAAAAGGCTGACGAGTAATTTTATAGAAAAGGATCAAAGGGAAGTTGGAAATTCCAAGTACAGACAATTCTTTCATGGACTTTTAGTACTGATGAAAGTAGAGAAATGTATTAAGGAGCAAGAGGGATCACTAATATATGTTAACTGTGATTCACAATAAAGAATATATTTTAAATCACAATATAAGATCCATATACATACGTATTAATTCCTGTATTTGTAACAAACACATTTTATGAAACAAAACTTACAGTTACTCCATGTGGTGCTTCTTTATCTTTTGTATTCTTTTTTTCTCCCTTATTCTATTTTGTTAAAAACATTGGAACTGATTCCACCACTCACTAAAGGGTTGTGACTCTAAGTATGAACACAAAAAGAACTTTAACTTAATGAATCTTTAGCTCTAATTACCTTTGGATACAAATTTAACAGGCCATTTCTGTTTTTTTAAAGACTTATTTATTCATTTTAGAGAGGGGGTGAAAGGCAGAGAGAGAGAGAAGATCTCAAGCAGACTCCATGCTAAGGGTGAAATCCTACATGGGGCTTGATCTCAAGACCCTGAGATCAAGGCCTGAGCCAAAACCAAGAGACGAATGCTTAATGGATTGAGCCACCCATGTGCCCCAGGTTGCTTCTATTTTTATCTTTGTATTTATCTATAGTTTCTAATGTATTTATAATAAAGTATTGCATTTTATTAAAAACCAAGTTTTACCTTTAAAAATGATAGTTTAAATGTGTTGAAGAAAATACACACTCTCCAACAGCACCGATGAGATGTTGACGTGGCACAATCTTTTCTAGAGTGATTTAACAAAATGTGTCAAAAGAATTAATAAAAGTGCATATCTATTTAGAAGTAGGGCCACAGAAGTCTTCCTTGATGTAGCAGCATTTAAGTTGACACTTGAAGACTAAAAAGGCATCAGCCAGGAAAGTATGAAAGAGAAATCATTTGTGCAAATGCCCTGAGGTGATAAGCAGCCGAGGGCACTAAAGGAACCAAGCACAGATGTGCGGATGGGAGACAGTGAGAGTCATGGGATGAAGGCTAGAGGCCAGATATGCAGAACCTTGGAGGTCATGTTGTGGGATATTGGAATTTATCCCAATTGCCAAGTGAGGACATTGGACAGATTTAAGTAAGCAACTATATTCTTAGAATAACATTTTATTGTTGTATCCACAGTGGATCAGAGCGGAGGAAAAGTAGGGTGGAAAGAGACCATATCCATTATCTTTCGCTACAGAAAAAAACCTTCCCCCAGATTAGCGACTTAAAACAGAAACTATTTGTCTCGTAATTTATGGGTTGACAATTTGGGCTGGAATCAAGTAGGTGGTTCTTCTTGTCCTGGTTCACTCGTGTATCCAGGGTCCAAAGCTAGCTGAACCAGTCTGATATTAGCTAAGAGTGTTGTACTCTCTTCCCTCTGTTCCATCCCCTTCCACAGGCTAGTTTGTGTTGTTCATACAGTGCCTGGTATGGGCATTGAGACAGAGCCTAGGTATGTAGGGCTTCTTGAGCACCAGGTTCAGAACTGGCTCACGATGCCTTCCATTGTATTCAGTGGCTAAATCATATCAGGAGAGGGACTCAGAGGAGGGAAAGAGACTCCACTTCTTGATGAGGAGAGCTGCCAAATCACATTGTAAGGGGCTAGGATACAGGGAAGAGTTAGGATTGTGCCATTTCCTTTGCAATAGAGATTATTGGTGTCTTCATGTTGTGCTGAAATCTTCAATGGAACCATTGGAACTAACCACATATATGGGCTCAAAGAATGGGGTAATGAATGGTTTGTATTTGGAACTGGTGGTAAAGGAGTTACTCATATATATATATGTAATATACCACTAGATATCTACTCGGCCATGAAAAAGGAAATTCTACCATTGGCCACAACATGGATGGACCTTAAGGACATTATGCTAAGTAAAATAAGTCAAACAGAGAAAGACAAATATTATATGATCTCACTTATATGTGGAATTTTTAAAAGCAAAACTCATAGAAAAAGATCTGACTCCAGTAGAGGTGATGAGGAACTGGAGGAAGGTGGTAAAAAGGTACAAACTTCCAGTTATAACATAAATAAGTCCTAGAGATGTAATGACATAGTGAATGATTAGAGCTAATGTTGTATGGTATATAGGAGAGTTGTTAAGAGGAAATTCTAAGACTTCTCAACACAAGGAGAAAATCTTTTTCCTTTTCTTCTTTATTCTTTTCTTTGCATTATATCTATGTGGGAAGGTGGATGTTAGATGAACCTATTATAATCATTTCACAATAAATGTAAATCAAACCATCATGTTGTACATATTAAACTTTTACAGTGATGAATGTCATTTTTTTCTCAATAAAACTGGAAAAAATATGTATTTATATAATCTATTTATTCTGAGCAAATCTATCAAAGGAGGCTCATACTTTATGTTTTTTTAAAGATTTTATTTATTTGAGAAAGAGAATGAGAGAGAGCACAAGAGAGAAGAGGGTCAGAGGGAGAAGCAGACTCCCTGCTGAGCAGGGAGCCCAATGTGGGCCTTGATCCCGGGACTGCAGGATTATGACCTGAGCCGAAGGCAGTCACTTAACCAACTGAGCCACTCAGGCACCCAGGAGACTCATACTTTAAAAGGACTCTTGGAGTTCCTCTCACTAAGGAGAACTAACAAAGAAAGATCAGAGGAGGAAGTCCCACTAATTAATCTGTAGGGAAATGGAACTGATGCTTTTCTCTTGTCATCAGGGAAGTATCCAGTAGAGAAATCTTCCCAAGAAGGCTTTAGAAACAGGCACAATGGTCCACCTGATGAGCTGAAGGGGCTTCAGCCACATAAATCCGGGAAAGGATCCCCCTTCATCTCTGCCGGAGGTAAGAGGAGAAGGCATGTGCGTCCAAGATGCAGGCTTGTCCTGTGTCAAGTCAAGGGGAAAGTGAGTTGCCTACGGGGTAGAAGAAAATGACACTTAGCTTGTGCTCGTTCTATTGACTTAAATAACAGTATTTGTGGACATGTTCCAGGTTGCATGAATGGCTGAGTGGAATTAGGCTCAGGAGGAGGAGATACACTTGTAGGATTAAAAATTAGTGATGATGTTATGTTTTGTCTGGGGTGTGATGATGGAATAATAAGACTTTTCCCCTAATAATGATACTGTTCCTCTGCTTTCACAGCCTCACAGTTTCTCTAAATTAATTCTGATCCAGGAGGATACCATTTTACATACTGGTCTCTGTTCCTAGTCATATGAATATAAACCAAATAAGATCATGAATAAAGAGGTCAGATACACCTGAGGAGTCTATTCCTGAAAATCTTATTCTGAGGAATTGAGTCAAATTGAACACGGTCTGTATCCCCCCACACTAATTTTTATATTCACTTTCCTTTCTCCTGGTGGGACTGGGTCAGCTCATTTCTCTCTTTCCAGTTTCCAATGGATAAACTTCGAATTGGCACATTAATTTCTGTAAAGTAGAACATTGATTTTGCTAAAACATAAGCACCCCAGATTCTATTAAAAAGATTAATATCACTCACTTAGGGGAAATAAATAGAAGCACCAGAAACACGATAAGACAATAACTCTGACTGCCTTGGGGGTCCAAAATACCTCAGTTCTAAGGCAGTAGTTGTAGACATCTTTACAGTGATTTGTAAATGGAGATAATAGAAACCTGCTCTGCCCCTTCCCTGAATCTCTTTGAGTGTGTCAGGGGTTCAGCTGAACAGTGAGTGTCAGAGTAGCAGATTAAAATAACACTGAGCCCCAATGAACGTAACCATGAAGCTTTTGATCACTTACTGTGATAGTCATTTGCTATGACAGTATGAGCAAAACGTTGAAAGCAGAGAAATACCTCCCCCAGGCCCCTATCATATTCCCTGAGAAAATGAGCCCTGATCAAGGATCAGGTGCATCAGTGCAGATGTGAGGGTTATTTTATCGTCGAAGGAGCCCTGAACAAAAGGCTCCAGCAGTTTCATGGACCCTGAGATGGAGAGGAGGACACAGAGTGGACTAAGTCAGAGTGGGGAGAAGTGACCCCAGGGTTTCTCTCTCTCTTCCCCTAAAGAAGCCTCAGAAAGGGTGCCTGAAGAGGACTTTGGCCCAAGGCTGCAAATAGAGATGTAGGAGTGCATTTGCTGGGGCAAATGGAAACATGCAAAGGGTATGAGTGGGCAAAGGAGCCTTAGTCCTTGCTGTAACTCTCTTAGACACTTCAGTGCATGGGCTGAGACCTGGTGCCAGGGATGGCTTTCCCTGGGAAACCTGCCTGGGAAAGCCTTTGTAATCTCCTGCAGTCAGGTCTGAAAATCACACAGGGTTTCAGCCAGACTCCTCGGTGCATATATATTTTTGAGGCGGAGGGTAGAGCAGGAGATCTCCTGTTCCCTTATTATTTTTTTTCCTATGCCTTGGACTCTTAAGTCATTTATTCACAAACTTTTACATAACCTAAATGTCTTCCCTTTCTCAACCATAAGCTAATTCCATCCCCCTGGGGCTTGGGCCAGCCTAACATTTCTGTGAACTTCAGGTCAGCCCAGATCTTCCATCCTTTCCTGGGTTTCTCCAAGCCCCACCATTCACGTGTTCTAAGTTTCACAGAGTCCAGAAGACCAGGAAGGGCAAGTCTGTTCCAGTGGACTTCCATGGGCCCACACTGCTCTCCTGATCTACCTGGAGTTGAGTTTGGAAAGAGTAGAGTGATGAGTCAAAGTTACTACTGATGATCACCCTACAGATGTGGGTCACTACCGCATTCCATCCACCTGGGACTGAGATTTTCTCAGGCACAAAATACTTTCTCTTAAACTCTTGCAGCCTCTGCCCCTTTCTCAGTTTCAAGGCTGCTCCCAGATTTTTAAGTATTCATTAGAGTAGGACCCCTAACTCCTTGATACTAATTTCTATCTTAATTCATTCAGGCTGCTATAACAGAAGTATCAGAGAAGGGGTGGCTTACACAACACACATTTGTATGTAACACCTCTGCAGCCTGGGAGTTTGAGGTCTAGGTCAGGAAGACTTGGTGTTTGCTTTGTCGATGACTGCTTCTTTCTGTATCTCCACATGGCAGACAGCAGAGGGAAGAAGTTCTCTCCAGACTCTTAGAAGGGAAATAATGCTGCTCGTGAGCTCATCTAATTCTTATTACCTTCCCAAAGCCCCATCTCTTAGTACTGTCACATTGGGAGGTGAGGTTTGAACATGGGAATGAGAGCGGCAGGGAGCAAAAACATTCAGTCCACAATAGTCATATAAATGGAATCATACAATATGTAGCTTTTGGCTCCTTCCCTTTATCACAATGCATTTGAGATTAATCTGCATTGAGTGTATACTTTTCGTTTTCATTGCTGAGTGGTAGCTCATTACATGGATGTACCAAGTTCATTTATCCCTTTACCAGTTAGAGGCCTTTTGAGTTGTTTACAGTTTTATAAATAAAGCCACTATAAATATTTGTTTACAGGTGTTGTGATCATAAACTTTCAGTTTTTCCCCAAGTTTCTATTTAAATTCTAGTTAGTTAACATGTATGCTAAAATAGGTTTCAGGTATAGAATTTAGTGACATAAACAAACTTTCATTTCTTTTGGGTTAATACTTAGGAGTGCAGTTGCTGGATGACATGTTAAGGGTATGTTTGACTTTATAAGAAACTACTAAACTCTTCCCTAGTGGCTGCACCATTTTGTATTCCCATCAGCCTATAGGAGAGATCTAGTTGCTCTATACTTTCCCTAGCATTTGGCCTCACCAGCTGTTTTGTTAAAAAAAAAAAATGTGATTGTTCTTATAGATGTGTTATGACGATGTATCTCATTGTGGTTTTAAGAATTTTGAGTTTTCATGTATTCTGGATATGTCTTTTGTTGGATACATGTCTCACAAATATTTTCTCCCAGAATGGATTTTCTTTTCAGTCCCTTAATTTTGCTGAGTTTGCAAAGCAATCAATTTTGGTGAAGTTCAATTTATCATTTTTTTTCTTTTACATACTGTACTTTTGATGTTATAGCATATACATTTTTGTTGAACCAAAGGTCATAAAGATGTTCTCTTCTAGTTTCTGGGAGATATTGTTTTTGGTTTTACATTTAGGTCTATGATCCATTTTGTGTTAATTCTCATGTATGATGCAAGATGTTTTTAGCACATCTGTTTTCAGTTTTCCCAGTGCCATTTGCCAGAAATACTTTCTTCTCGCTGTTGAATGGCTTGGCCGTATATATGAGTGTCCATTTTTGTACTCTGTTTGGTTCCATTGATCTATGTGTCTATTCTTTTTTTTTTAAAGATTTTATTTACTTATTTGAGAGAGAAAGAATGAGACAGAGAGAGCAAGAGAGGGGGAGGGTCAGAGGGAGAAGCAGACTCCCTGCTGAGCAGGGAGCCCGATGCAGGGCTCGATCCCAGGACTCCAGGATCATGACCTGAGCCGAAGGCAGTCGCTTAACCAACTGAGCCACCCAGG
This sequence comes from Zalophus californianus, assembly GCF_009762305.2. Lineage (NCBI taxonomy): Eukaryota > Metazoa > Chordata > Mammalia > Carnivora > Otariidae > Zalophus > Zalophus californianus. Next base: position 3,719,426 of record NC_045604.1, on the reverse strand, counting down.
CGCCCATCTGTGTGTCTATTCTTTTGACAATACTACACTATCTTGATTTTTTTTAGTGTTATAGTGAGTCTGGAAATGTATATCAGCAGTTCTGTCCTCTAAATTTGTTCTCTTTTTTTCAAGATGTTTTGCCTAGTCCCTTGTCTTTTCATATATATTTTAGAATTAGCTTCTTAATATCTAAAAAAAACACTCTACCTGGATTTTAACTGAGATTGCATTGAATGAATCTATCTATTATACGTAATATATAATGTATACATTCTTATATATGCATATTTATGTACCAGATGTTCTATAACCAGTAGGAAAATTAATGACAATTGATATGTGTAGAACAACCCTTACAATAATCTTATTTTATGAAAACCTGAGGGATTTACATGTATACATGTAATAATCAACATTTCCTAGTTCTCTGTGGGCACTTAGTTTTCTACAAGCTGCTGAACTGATATTTGTCAAATTTAGTCTATATAAAGCAGTTCTTAAAAGATCTTTTTCAAAATATGTATTTAGTTTTATAATGAGATCTCTGAAAAAATCTCTGAATGAGCCAAATATTTTTTCTTTGGTTCCATCTATGTTTCAAATGCCTCATGTTAATTTGGAATTTCAAATGCCATTCTTCAATAAAGTTGTAAGCTTACATTGATTCTGCTTATAAGTAATTTTTCAAATAGTATCGGCTCAGGGGAAATATTTGGCTGCCTTCCCAGGGGAATATTGGCATACAGCATAATCAAGTGTTCTAATTTAATCATACAAGGGGCTCATTTTTAAAGGACTCTACATTGTGTCAAAAGAGAACTTATATTTCAAATTCCTTGGTGTTCTCAACATTTCTCTTTGATTGATTTTTCTATCTCCGTCAGACCAGGTTTTTGAATTGCCAGGGGAATAGTCCCAGGTGCACCTGATGAGTTTCCTTGTACTACCTTTAGAGACCTCTTCATGCTTCATGCCACTTTCAAGGGATCTAAATTGTGCTGGACTCTCACATTTTGGCCCTCACTTTCTCATTCCTTGATGGTCTTTTTTAAGGTATAAATGATCTGCACAGGGAGACTTAGCTATCTCCATAAGACTCTCTGCTTCTCTTCATATCCCTGATGGACTGACATTTAGAAGACTGATTGAAAGATTTCAAGAACTAGGTTCTAAAGAGAGAACTCCCAGTTCACCCACTGGGCCTTCTTTGTTCTTCCAGAACCCTCTAAAGCTCAGTTTCTCTCACCTCTTTTCCCTCTGTGCTGGCCAGTTTCCACTAGCTTTATCTCTTCTGCTGCTTGGAATAGTTTCCTACCATAGCTTCACCTTGATATATTTGCCTAAAAACATTGCCTTCTTCTCTAACCACACTCAGAGCTCCTCTGTGGTCTGAAAAAGGAAGAGAATATTTAAAACTGGAGATTTTTGAAAAAGTGCAGAATACAACTTTACAATAACTATGTAGAGAAGAAAATAACTAAAAGTTTTGATTGTCTAATCCATAGTCAGGAAACATTAGAGAATTTATCTGGTATGTGATTCAAAATGATTTGGGGAAATTCTTATAAAAGGTGATTCCTATTAGTACCCTTAATGTTCTACTTTATTTTAGCTAGCATAACTTATAAACATGACATTATTAATACCTTGTTTGTTATTATTTGCCTCCTTCGTTGAAATATAATCTCCATGAAAACAGAGTGCTTTCTTCACTACTGAATTTAACAAGCCTACAGTTGTACTTGGCACATAATAGAAACTAAATGGATATCTGTTTAATTAATCCAGGAATGATGGAGTAAATCATCTACCTAAAGCATTTCTTCCTTTTACTCTTATATGAGCCAAGAGATCTAACTCTTTATATTTCATCTGGGGAGTGAGCTGTGTCTTTCTACCCATAACAATTAAGGCCATTGAGATCATGGTAAGAACTAACCAAACTTCTACGGTGACAGAGTTTCTCTTCTCTGGATTTCCCCAGTTTGAAGATGGTAGCCTCCTCCTCTTCATTCCTTTGTTCATCATCTACACATTCATTGTTGTCGGGAATCTCACTATATTTTTTGCAGTCAGGATGGACACCCATCTCCACAATCCCATGTACAATTTCATCAGCATCTTCTCCTTCCTGGAGATCTGGTACACCACAGCCACCATTCCCAAGATGCTCTCCAACCTCATCAGTGAGAAGAAGACTATCTCCATTACTGGCTGCCTCTTGCAGATGTACTTCTTCCATTCACTTGGAAACTCGGAGGGGATCTTGTTGACCACCATGGCCATTGACAGGTATGTTGCTATCTGCAACCCACTCCGCTACCCTACCATTATGACCCCCCAGCTGTGTGCTCAGCTATCTGCAGGCTCTTGCATCTTTGGCTTTCTTGTGTTGCTCCCAGAGATTGCATGGATTTCCACACTGCCCTTCTGTGGGCCCAACCAAATCCATCAGATATTCTGTGACTTTGAGCCTGTGCTGCACTTGGCCTGTACAGACACGTCCGTGATTCTAATTGAGGATGTGATCCATGCTGTGGCCATCATCTTCTCTGTCCTGATTATTGCTCTCTCTTATATCAGAATCATCACTGTGATCCTGAGGATCCCTTCTGCTGAAGGCCGCCAGAAGGCCTTTTCCACCTGTGCATCTCATCTTGGTGTCTTTCTGATGTTCTATGGCAGTGTGTCACTCATGTACCTGCGATTTGCTGCCACTTTCCCACCAATTTTGGACACAGTTATTGCACTGATGTTTGCTGTTCTTGCTCCCCTTTTCAATCCTATCATCTATAGCTTGAGAAACAAGGATATGAAGATTGCAATTAAGAAGCTTCTCTGTCCTGGGTTGCCTGGGTGGCTCAGTCGGTGAAGCATCTGCCTTTGGCTCTTTGGCTCAGGTCATGATCCCAGGGTCCTGGGATCGAGCTCCGCATCAGACTTCCTGCTCAGTGGGGAGTCTGCTTCTCCCTTTCCCTCTGCCCCCACCCCAACTCGTGCTCTCTCTCTTTCTCTCAAATAAATAGATAAAATCTTAAAAAAATAAACTTCCTTGCCTTCAGAAAGTGTTTAATGCATCTGCAAGTTGATGTTAGCTAGCTCTTAGCACCTCTCACTTTGGATGTTTCCTTGACATACTAAACCATAAAACTAACATATATAACTCATTCATTGTCACACTGATAGTTTCTATTTATTCCAGTTCACATGTTTATTCTATTTATACACATTTAATATATCATGGACTACCTGTTGAGACTTGCATAGAAGGATAGATAATAGAAAGGAAATATAATGTTTAAGCCATTAAAATAGATCTTATAAACATCAATTTTATTGCTACTATGTAAGTATTATTATTATTATTATTCCAAAGGCATTAGAAATAACTACAGATTATAAAATAGAGTGGTTAAGAGTGTAAGATCTGTAGAAGAGGTTAAGATTCATATTTTACTGTATTTTACTGTACTACATACAAGCGTTGTGATCTTAAATATGAAGCAACTCTAGGAGGTGTTGGATACATTTATTACTTCACTGTGGTGATTATATATGGTGTTTGTGTATGTTCACACTCATCACATTGTATACATTACATATGTTCTTTGTATACAAATTATATCTCAAAAAAGTTGTTAAAAATGAAATAGACCGGTTCACACTATGCTAAATCATTAGAAATACAATTTTACCAATTAAAATTTTTTCAGATCCCTCATGTGATTTTTTTCTTTAACTTGACTGTAGTTGACACACAACGTTACATTAGTTTCAGGTGTACAATATAGTGATTCAACTTCCCTATATGTCATGCTGTGCTCCCCACAAATGTAGACACCATCTGTCACCACACAACACTATTACAACATCACTGACATTGAATATATCAGATGATATATTCCCTATGCTGTAACTTTTATTCCCATGGCTTATTATTATTTTTGAATTGCACAGAAAGTATTATAAGAAGTTAGACAAGGAAAATAGGCCCCAAGTCACAGGAATAAATGTTAGACAACACTCAAGAGAGAAAGAAAGCATGTCTTCCCATCCAAAATCTGATACTTATTTTCAAGAAGATTCTATAACAAAAGAAACTAGATTATAGAGAAGAAGGGGGAAGAGGGGAAAGAGAAGGAAGCGGAGGAGGAAAACTTTGGGTTTTCAACAGAGCACAGAGCAGTGGATTGAGCACATAGAGTACAGAATAATCCTGTGAAAAAAGGTGAGACATTGACTGTCAATAGAGAGGTGAGCAGGGCCAATGTGAGTTGTTCAGGGTAAGAGAAATCCACATGCATTTGTGGCATGAGAAAAAAACGACATTGTCCCCTCACTTCAATATTGGCACAAAACCCCAATGACATGTCTGTTATGAAATGATCTTATTTTCTATTAAATATTTTTTCAAGTTTTTTTTTTCTGGTGTCCGTATTTTTCCTTCAAGACTTTCCACACATGTGTGTTCGTGTGAGAAGAGCAGGACCAACACAAAAGTGCTCTTTGCATGACTCCCTGATGGACACTCATATCTGGGGCAATAGCCATTGTGCTAGAGAAAGTAGTTTGCCATGTTCAGAGTGATAAGTACAATCAGGAAAAAATACTTGATAACAACTTTGATCCTAAAATCTAATGAGAGAAGAGTATGGTGGGGATCTCTCTCCTAATTAACCCCACGAGCAAAAGTGATGCTCTCCACTGTGGTGCAGGGCAGGAATCCCCTATGATACCCACTTCCCCTTCCTGCTATTCGCTGGGATGCCTATGAAAATAGCTCTAAGTCCCATTTTGGAGGTTGGAGGAATATCAAGGAAGGATGCAGAGACCCAGACAGGGGAGCCCCTGTGGTCTTTGGTAGAAGTGAGTGCAGAAGGCTGTCTTGAGAAAGAATTCACTCACCATGCATGTAAGAACGTCAGAACCCGGGGACTCAGAAGCTTCCAATGTTGGTGGGGTGCAACAGCAAGTGTAGGGGGAGACTCTGCCAGGCACAGGTGTATATAAAACAGAATACTCCATTATGATGCCATCTTTTGAGAGGTGATTTTTTCCAGACTTGATTAAGACTGTCACTCAAAGTAAATTGTCATACTGCCCTTTCCAAACAGTCCCTAATTTTCTTTTTCACTTGTCCAAGGCTGTCTCGTGGGCTAAATTATAATTTCACCCAGTAGCTTGGCTCCAAGTTAATTTATTTGACACCAACCATTTTTTACATGCCAACCCTGTTCTAGCTTACTGCCCTGGAGGAAGAGCCTGGCCTGGAGAACAAAAAACAGGTAGTTGATAATTATTTTGAAACATGATACATACACTACAGAAACCCCAGTGTAATAGCGCCCAATATTCTGGAGTGTTTACTACATTCCTGACACTACTTTAAAGCACTGAAATTATGTGTGCACATATTGGTAGGGGCAGTCAAGTGTCTGGGTTGGAGCGTGTCACTAGAGATACAGTACACGGATTTATATTCTGACTTCAGCTGAGCATCCCTGGGCAGTGTTTCATCTGTCTGTGCCCAAGTCTTCTCATCTGTAAAATGGGGATAATCTTACCTCATTAGAGCATTAGCAAGAAATATAGCCTGTGCTTGGGGCAGTGCTTGCCTCAGTAAGTGATTCAATACCCCAGCACACTATACAGTGCTGTTATTGTTATTGAAAGTGTCTACCTATTCTTGAAACCTTATGTGCCAGTATTAATATTTTCTTCATCTTACAAAAGAGGAATTAAAGACATAGAAAGGCTAAATAACTTGAGACAGGTCAGCGGGTTTATAAGTAGTGGAGAGGACCTGTTTCTGACATGCAGACTTTTGACCAGGATTACATATTGCTTTTGTGTCAAGAGAGGAGGCAGAGCGAGGAGTGGCGACTATGCCACAAGTCAGAAGACATGGCAGACTCAGGAGCCCATGGTGATCCCACAAAGCAGTGTGCATGAGGAGACTCTAGGGAAACAGCATTGGGGATGCTAGGAGAGGAAGCTGGAGCGAGTTCTGGGCCAGATGTGTGGGTTTGGAGCTCATGAACCAGCTGGGGGAAAACATCTGTAAGTTGTAATAGTTGAGATCTTCTAAGTGGATGAGATCACCACAGGAGCAAATAGAATTATCAACAGCAGGGTGGATGAGCAGATAGAGCTACTGAGAACAGAGAGCCTGAGGGAAATGAGCACCTGGGGAAGAGTTTAAGAAAAGCAGCCATGTTAATAAGAGAGAGATGAGGAGAAGTAAGAGTAAGGATGGTAGAATGAATACAACCAAGTGGAATAAAAGAAAAGGCCCAAGCCAGAACCACCTCTGAGAGCCACTGGGAATATATACTGTAACTCCTATTATGTTTATTTTTATTCATGCCTCTTACTCTTAGGGATGGAATCCCAGAAGTGGAGGAGAAAAGCCTCAGGTAACAGTGATGAACAGTGTCCAGTGCCAGAGGACAGCAGAGTCTCTATTAGCATGGGCAGACAGGGCTTCGTGAAGCTTGGTGGGAAGAGCGTCAGTGCAGAAGTGGGGGAGTGAGTAAACAGCAGTGTTGTAGGAACATGAGAGGCGCAGGGAGTCGGGTTTTACCACTTTTCAAGAAGTTGCCTGTTGGGCAATGATTAAGTCCTGTGCAGATATTCGCTTAATCTTCAGATTCCCTATTAGATAGGTACTATTTTTAATCTCACTTTTGCAAATGAGTACTTGAGCCTGAAAGATTAAGTGATTTGCCAAAAGACATGTAGATAGTAAGAGGCTCAATTGGTGTTTCAGGGTAGACTCCAGGCCTATTATAATATATGCATATATTTTGAATTATTAAATCATAATACAGTAAGCGTGTGCAACTTACAAATGCAAATAGTTATATTACAGGTTAATTGCACAATTAAAAACATTTGGAGACACCTGTTTCTGTGATTGTGCCTCTGAAGGAGTGAGAAAGCATGTCAAATACTAGTCAATATGCACAAGAGTGTGACATTAGGAAAAAATAAAACCTTCAGATTATTTCGTTATTCATTTGAGTTATTTAGCTGTACACCATCCTTTCTTCTCCACCTTCTTGTGAGCTGGAGTGTGCCTTCTCCTTCAATCACAGGGAGCTCTGCTGAGTGTATGGAGAGTGCAGACGTGTCAGCAGTGACGGAATTTATCTTCACTCGCTTTCCCCAGCCCCAGGATGGTGACCTCCTGTTCTTTCCCTTGATGTACATCTTCCATTCACTTGGAAATTCGGAGGGGATCTTGTTGACCACCATGGCCATTGACAGGTACGTTGCCATCTGCAACCCTCTCTGCTACAATGATCATGACCCCCTGGCTGTGTGCCCAGCTCTCTGTGTCTTCAGCTTCCTCATCCTGCTTCCTGAGATTGTAATGATTTCCACATTGCCCTTCTGTGGGCCCAACCAAATCCATCAGAACTACTGTGACCTGGTCCTCATGCTGAGGCTGGCCTGTATTGACATGTCCATGATTCTGGTTAAAGATGTGATCCATGCTGTGGCCATCATCACTACCATCCTAATCATTGCCCTGTTTTATATCAGATTTGTCACTGTGATCTTGAGGATACCCTCGGCTGAGGGTCGGCAAAAGACCTTTCTACCTGTGTCGGCCATCTCACTGTCTTCCTGATTTTTTTTGGCACTGTGTCCCTCGTGTACTTGCATTTCAATGCCACCTATCCCCCAGTTTTGGACACAACTATTGCACTGATGTTTACTATCCTTGCCCCCATTCTTCAATCCCATCATTCATAGTCTGAGAAACAAGGACATGAAGAATGCAATTAGAAAACTCTTCCATCTTTGGAAAGAGTTGAACACATCTAGAGGTTAATTCTGAGCTGCATGTCCCCTTCAACTGTTTTAACGTTTCTCTAACAGATTAAAAAATGAAACCACTCTATACCTATTTCTTGTCACACTGAACTTTCTGTCTGTTCTCCTGATTACTTTCCTTATATCTAGGAAAACACATTTGTACTCTCTGTCATAGCTATAACACCTGATGTATATATGGTCAAGAATTTTATTACGGGATTGAAGGCTTTGCTTGCTTTCTTCTGAAGAGTTGTAATTAAAGGAAAACTCACTCACCACTTCAGAAGCTGGCCATGTGCTTCAGGTACTGGATCTCGGGAAAGTTTTCTATTTCATGACAAATCACGGATTACCTGATAAGGTTTGTCTGGAAGCAGATATCTTAAAAAAAGCAAAAATAATACTTAAGGAAGTAAATTATACTTTTATTTTTAGTTGTGTAATTCACTCTCCATTAGAATAATAAGCATATACATTTAGTAAGACTAAATTATTACTACCGTAATAATGGCATGCCAAGTAAAGTTGGGACATGTTTGCTTCAAAAGTCTGAGTTTAGGATGCCACCACCAACAGAGAAAAGGTGCACATTAGTGACCACCTCTAATAGACTTGGTCTACACCCATATTTGCCATAAGAATTCTGAGTCCTATCACAGAAACAATTAAAATTAAAGGGCTGAACAAACTTCAGTCCTACACGGCATCCCACGCTGTACCCAGTGATTTTGAACATGAGTCATAGTCATCAAAAATAAAGAAAGCAAACAAAAGTGGATAAGGAAACAAAAAATTATCCAACAAAATCTATACTTGACTAAGGCGTGCACCTCATGGCTTCATGGTACCCTTGCCAGAAAATGTGTATTCCTGCTCTGTGGGCAACCAGAATTCACATGGTTGTGTCAGCATTCCTAAGTCTGCAGCAGCAGGTGTTGGAGAGACAAATGCACCAGGGGAGCAGGAGAATCCACAGAAAGACCGTGGAGTACGTGTAATGCATTTGAGATACGCTCCCACATGCCGACACTCGTTATTGTCAGTTAAGTATTATATAACTTCCCATACCGAAGGAAAACAAACCAAAAGATTTAGAAATGATTCTGTTAATCTAAAAGTGTACTGATTTCTCCAAGTGTCACAAAGGGTTTGATATAGTTCAACTGTTCATACTTTTCTTGTGGTGCATTTAAAACAAGAGTGGGGAGAAGAAATTTTTTCTTGCTTCTGAAAGCAACAAACTTGTTGGAATTAGAGAATAAAGAGACTGTGCAAATATGTCCTTCCAAATTGCTGCCACTGGTGCCCATCTGCCAACAAGAGGCTCACTTGAGTTCCACTGGGGCAACTCTTAAGATTCACGCTGACAGAGGAGGCAGGTCTGCTAACAAGGGGACATTATTAAGAAGGGGGCACTATAGTCATTCAACCCTTTCACTCTCTAGACTTCCCAACACCTGGATGAGGACCAATTCAGACTAATGAAGCATTTCTTTTTCTTAAAGCAAATTAAGTCACTCTCCTTTCTTGTTAATTTATGCATTTTGTCATAGAAATAATTTTATTTCTGGAAACAGTGAACAGATGAACCACAGATTATATCTGAAAAGTAAAGTTGCCAAATGTTGCTGATACTAAAAACAGGTTAGTTTCTATTGGGGGAAATAGATAATCTAGATGAAATTGCATATTCAAGGGAGCATATAAAATATTTTTTAGCAATAAATTTCTGTAGTAGTACTACACTTGATAGAGAATCACGAAGGAAAAAGATCTTCCCTGATTATTTTCAGTGGTTAAAAATAAATGTATCTTATGCAATGGTAATTAATATGAATTTGTTTTTGTAATGTATTCTAAGAAGTCACCAACTTCCTTCTTCCTAACACTGCATACATTTGAGCCACGTTCACTAATCACATTCACAATGAAGGACATGACCCCATTGTTATACTACTGTATCAAGAAACTTCTAAGATATTTTCTATAAGAATGATGAATAGAAAAAAAGTTAATGTATATTTGTTGTCAACGTTTGCAACAAACTGTAAATAAAATGGTATACAAGAACTATACACCAATCTTTCATATATTTTGTTGAGAAAAATAGGAAATTTAAAGAGTTCATCAGAATCAATGGGAATAATTTGAAGGAGAGCCCTGTGTACGTTGTCGGAAGGAAAAAGTGGATATTCCTCCACTGTCTTCTTTAGTACTGGCTCATTTTTCCAAATGACATGTTTTCACAGAAATTGTTCTATTTTTTCTTCACTAATTTATTCACAATACTTAAACATGCCAACAAATCACCTTCAACACTGTCCTATTTCTTGTGTGTTTTTTAAGGATGGGGTCCTACAAAAGCTGTCCTTTGTATGGAAGCCTCCCCATTCCATACCAAGATGGAGACTGGTTAAAATCATAATGAGAATAAGGAAAAGGTGGTAACAATGGTCACCAGGATCTGTGAATCTTCCTTGGAGCATTGACTCCCCTTTGACCTGGGGATCTAATGAGAAGAAAGTGCAGAAGTATTCTGATGATTGACCCCATGAGAGAAAAGATTGCTTTCTACTTATTAACAGGAGATAAAGCCTCAGTGGAGCTCATTTCCCCTCTAGTGTGTTCTGTAGGATGTCTATAACAACCCTTCCAGAGAGGGTGAAAGGACATTTGGAAATGCAGAGACCCAGGGAAAGACGCATTTGGCAGAGGTGAGTTTAGGGTCACTGAAGTCTGGGGAGATAGCATCGATTTCCTATACTTGGGATGAAACACAACCTGAAGACTCAGTGAAGATTTGGGGTGGCTTGAATTTGGCACTGTCCTAAGGCTTCTGAGAAAGTTCTATCTTGGGGCTCTGGGCTCTGCATATTTTCAATCAGAAATTATACCCTGTTATTTAGACCATATGATGGTCTAAGATACGAATGCTTATACTTTCCTTCCCACCTGCCTTGCTTCTGGATTTTTCTGGTTTTAATGATGTTTGTAGTCTGCTCCAAACCTATTCATTATAAAAGAAGCTACTTTCAAGTGCTTAAGACATGCTAAGAGGTATGAAAGACAAAAAGCTGATCCCGCCCTGATCGAAGCTCACCATGTAGTGAAATTAAACAGAAAGAATTACAGTGAAAAATGGTAAGTTTTATGGTAAAGGCCCTGTGGAGGACACATAGATGAGAAAGCTCAGATGTGTGTGTGTGTGTGTGTGTGTGTGAATGTGTGCACACGTGTGCATATGTGTGAGCACATGCACACATGTGTGAATGTCAGAAAGGAGGTGATGGCACAGCAACAGTCGTGGGGCTTCTGACAGGATACAGTGGCTGAGCTGAAACCTGAAGGAAGCCCAGGAATATCCTGGTGAAGAAGAGTGAGTGAGTCCAAAGGCCTTCCAAGACAAGGGTTGATATTCACAAAGCCATCCCAGGGAAATGGTGGTGAGCTCTGAAAACTGCCATAGCAGAGCAGGAGAGAGGCGCAGGTGGGGATACAGGATCTGTGGGTCTAAAGTCCAGGAAACACACCTGTGCTGGAGACAGAGGTTTGATAACTATGCACTGCTCATCAACAGACAGTGCAGAAGGATGTGATTTTAGGGGCCGCTGCAGGAACTTGCAATATATAGCCATGTACCAAATGGGTAGAGAAGATGGGTCCATAACACATAGAATAAGGAAACAATGATATAACACACAGCTGGGAGGAAGCTTCCATATAAAACAGGGCAAACCTGGAGTGGAGTTTCATGAGAGCCACGGGAGAAAATCTTCAAGTAGCAGTGATCAGGAATTTCTGGAGCAAAAGTATGGTCATAATATAATAATGGAAACTTTCTATTGTTTTGCAGTTATCATGTCACTGACACACAGGACAGAATGGTTTCTGTAAGTGGCAGTAAAGAAAGATTTCACACAGCAAATGCTTGAGGAGAGAACAAATCTGAACAAGATGTTGTTAATATTACTCTTTCAGAAACCTGATCTAGGAAGGAAATGGTAACAGATATTGAGCATTAATGCCAGGGACTTTGAGACATTAATTCATTTAATACTCACAACTCTGATCGGACTAATATGTTTTCAACTACAGAAGAAGATGCTGAGTCTCAGAGAGATTACATAACCGGTCCATTATCATCCAAATAACAGGTGGCAGGATGAGAATTCAGGCTTAGTATGTTTGATTGGATCTCACGCTACTAATCATTAATACTGTCTCCCAAATAAAAAGATTACAGATACAGGCAAGTCACTGGTTACTTTGAACCTGGGAAATGTCAAAACACAAAACACCAGGTAACCAAAATAATATTTATGTTTACACTGCATTGATTTCCTTCTCTGTTAGTTGGGTATAACCTCTCCCTCATTCACAGGTAGCTCTTCTGGGGATATGGAGAGTGCAAAGCTATCTGCAGTGACTGCATTGCTCTTCACTGGCTCCCCCCAGCTCCAGGAGAGTGGCTTCCTATACTTTTTTCCTTTACTTTTCATCTACACCTATTTCCAAATTAATACAGATGAAAAGTAAAATACTTATTAGCCTGAATTGGAAGCTTTTTGTTATTCTGGATTTGCATAGCCTTCGAAATACTAATTTCTTACTGATGCCTAAGATATGTGAGGTTTCCTCTTTGCTGTGAGACCGGACACCCATCTCCACGATCCCATGTACAATTTCATCAGCATCTTCTCCTTCCTGGAGATCTGGTACACCGCCGCCACCATCCCTAAGATGCTCTCCAACCTCATCAGTGAGAAGAAGACCATCTCTTTTATTGGCTGCCTCTTGCAGATGTACTTCTTCCATTCACTTGGAAACACTGAAGGAGACTTGCTGACTGTCATGGCCATTGACAGGTACCTCGCCAACTGTAACCCACTCTGCTACCCGACCATCATGACCCCCCAAATACGCGCTCAGCTCTCTGCAGGCTCTTGTGTCTTTGGTTTCCTCATCCTTCTACCTGAGATTGTGTGGATTTCTAGCCTGCCTTTCTGTGGCCCCAACCAAATCCACCAGATCTTCTGTGATTTCACACTGTTATTACATTTAGCCTGTACGGATGCCTCTGTGATCTTAGTGCTAGATGTGATTCATGCTCTGGCCATTCTGATAACAGGTCTGATTATTTCTTTTTCTTACATCAGAATTGTCATTGTGATCCTGGGCTTCCCTTCAGTGGAGGGTCGTAAAAAGGACTTCTCCACCTTTGCTGCCCACATTGCTGTCTTCCTGCTATTTTTTGGCAATGTGGCCCTCATGTATCTCAGATTCTCTGCCACGTATACCCCATTTGGGGATGCTGCCATCACTCTAACCTTCTCTGTCCTTACTCCCTTTTTCAATCCCATAATATACAGCCTGAGAAATAAGGATATGAAAGATACTATTAAGAAGCTTCTTTGCAGGCACCTGGGTGGCTCAGTTGGTTAAGCAACTGCCTTCAGCTCAGGTCATGATCCCAGAGTGCCAGGATTGAGTTCCGCATCGGGCTCCCTGTTCAGCAGGGAGTCTGCTTCTCCCTTGGACCCTCCCCGCTCGTGCTCTGTCTCTCGCTATCTCTCTCAAATAAATAAAAAATCTTAAAAAAAATATTCGGGGTCTCTTCAGGTTCCATACAAATTTTAGGATTATTTGTTCCATTTCTTTGAAAAAAGTGGATGGTATTTTGATGGGGATTGCATTGAATGTGTAGATTGCTCTAGGTAGCATTGACATCTTCACAATGTTTGTTCTTCCAATCCATGAGCATGGAACGTTTTTCCATTTCTTTGTGTCTTCTTCAATGTCTTTCATGAGTATTTTATAGTTTTCTGAGTACAGATCCTTTGCCTCTTTGGTTCAATTTATTCCTAGGTATCTTATGGTTTTGGGTGCCATTGTAAATGGGATCGACTCCTTGATTTGTCTCTCTTCTGTCTTGTTGTTGGTGTATAGGAATGCCACTGATTTCTGTGCATTGATTTTATATCCTGCCACTTTACTGAATTCCTGTATGAGTTCTAGCAGTTTTGGGGTGGAGTCTTTTGGGTTTTCCACATACAGTATCATATCATCTGCAAAGAGTGAGAGTTTGACTTCCTCCTCGCCGATTTGGATGCCTTTGATTTCTTTTTGTTGTCTGATTGCTGTGACTAGGACTTCTAATACTATGTTGAATAGCAGTGGTGAGAGTAGACATCCCTGCCGCGTTCCTGACCTTAGGGGGAGAGCTCTCAGCTTTTCCCCATTGAGAATGATATTTGCTGTAGGTTTTTCGTAGATGGCTTTTATAACATTGAGGTAGGTACCCTCTATCACTATACTCTAAAGAGTTATGATCAAGAAAGGATGCTGTACTTTGTCAAATGCTTTCTCTGCATCTATTGAGAGGATCATATGATTCTTGTTCTTTCTTTTGTTAATGTATTGTATCACGTTGATTGATTTGCGGATGTTGAACCAACCTTGCAGCCCAGGGATAAATCCCACTTGGTCATGGTGAATAATATTTTAATGTACTGTTGGATCCTATTGGCTAGTATTTTGGTGAGAATTTTTGCATCCATGTTCATCAAGGATATTGGTCTGTAATTCTCCTTTTTGATGGGGTCTTTGTCTGGTTTTGGGATCAAGGTAATGGTGGCCTCATAAAATGAGTTTGGAAGTTTTCCTTCCATTTCTACTTTTTGGAACAGTTTCAGAAGAATAGGTATTAATTCTTCTTTAAATGTTTGGTAGAATTCCCCTGGGAAGCCATCTGGCCCTGGGCTTTTGTTTGTTAGAAGATTTTTGATGACTGCTTCAATTTCCTTAGTGGCTATAGGTGTGTTCAGGTTTTCTATTTCTTCCTGGTTCAGTTTTGGTAGTTGATACATCTCTACGAATGCATCCATTTCTTCTAGGTTATCTAATTTGCTGGCATAGAGTTGCTCATAATATGTTCTTATAATTGTTTGTATTTCTTTGGTGTTGGTTGTGATCTCTCCTCTTTCATTCAGGATTTTGTTGATTTGGGGCATTTCTCTTTTCTTTTGGATAAGTCTGGCCAGGGGTTTATCAATCTTGTTAATTCTTTCAAAGAACCAGCTCCTAGTTTTGTTGATCTGTTTTCCTGTTCTTTTGGTTTCTATTTCATTGATTTTTGCTCTGATCTTTATTATTTCTCTTCTCCTGCTGGGTTTAGGCTTTATTTGCTGTTTTTTCTCTAGCTCCTTTAGGTGTAGGGTTAGGTTGTGTATTTGAGACCTTTCTTGTTTCTTGAGAAAGGCTTGTATTGCTATATACTTTCCTCTTAGGACTGCCTTTGCTGCATCCTAAAGATGTTGAACAGCTGTATTTTCATTTTCATTGGTTTCCATAAATTTTTTTAATTCTTCTTTAATTTCCTGGTTGACCCATTCATTCTTTAGTAGGATGCTCTTTAGCCTCCATGTATTTGAGTTCCTTCTGACTTTCCTCTTGTGATTGAGTTCTAGTTTCAAAGCACTGTGGTCTGAAAATATGCAGGGAATCATCCCAATCTTTTGGTACCGGTTGAGACCTGATTTGTGACCTCGGAAGTGATCTATTCTGGAGAATGTTCCGTGGGCACAAGAGAAGAATGTGTATTCCGTTGCTTTGGGATGGAATGTTCTGAATATGTCTGTGAAATCCATTTGGTCCAGTGTGTCATTTAAAGTCTTTATTTCCTTGTTGATCTTTTGCTTAGATGATCTGTCCATTTCAGTCAGGGGGGTGTTAAAATCCCCCAATATTACTGTATTGTTGTCAATATGTTTCTTTGCTTTTGTTCTTAATTGCTTATTGTTAATTGGCTGCTCCCATGTTAGGGGCATAGATATTTACAATTGTTAAATCTTCTTGTTGGATAGACCCTTTAAGTAGGATATAGTGTCCTTCCTCATCTCTTATTACAGTCTTTGTTTTAAAATCTAGTTTGTCTGATATAAGGATTGCCACCCCAGCTTTCTTTTGGTGTCCATTAGCATGGTAAAGGGTTTTCCACCCCCTCACTTTCAATCTGGGGGTGTCTTTGGGTCTAAAATGAGTCTCTTGCAGACAGCATATGGATGGGTCTTGTTTTTTAATCCAATATGATAGCCTGTGTCTTTTGATTGGGGCATTTAGCTCATTTACATTCAGGGTAACTATTGAAAGATAGGAATTTAGTGCCACTCTCTTGCCTGTAAGATGACTGTTACTCTATATTGTCTGTGTTCCTTTCTGGTCTATGCTGCTTTTAGGCTCTCTCTTTGCTTAGAGGACCCCTTTCAATATTTCTTGGAGGGCTGGCTTCATGTTTGCAAATTCCTTTAGTTTTTGTTTGTCCCGGGAGCTTTTTATCTCTCCTTCTATTTTCAATGACAGTCTAGCTGGATATAGTATTCTTGGCTGCATATTTTTCTCATTTAGTGCTCTGAAGATATCATGCCAGTCCTTTCTGGCCTGCCAGGTCTCTGTGGATAGGTCTGTTGCCAATCTAATGTTTCTACCATTATAGGTTACATATCTCTTCTCCTGAGCTGCTTTCAAGATTTTCTCTTTGTCTCTGAGACTCGTAAGTTTTACTCTTAGATGATGGGGTGTTGACCTATTTTTATTGATTTTGAGAGGGGTTCTCTGTGCCTCCTGGATTTTGATGCCTGTTTCCTTCCTCACATTAGGGACGTTCTCTGCCATAATTTGCTCCAATATACCTTCTGCCCCTCTCTCTCTTTCTTCTTCTTCTGGGATCCCAATTATTCTAATGTTGTTTTGTCTTAACGTATCGCTCCTCTCTCAAATTCTGCCCTCGTGATCCAGTAGTTGCTTATCTCTCTTTTTCTCGGCTTTCTTATTTTCCATCATTTGGTCTTCTATATCACTAATTCTCTCTTCTGCCTCATTTATCGTAGCAGTTAGTGCCCCCATTTTTGATTGCACCTCATTAATAGCCTTTTTGATTTCGACTTGGTTAGATTTTAGTTCTTTTATTTCTCCAGGAAGGGTTTCTCTAATAACTTCCATGCTTTTTTCAAGACCAGCTAGTGTCTTTAAAATCATGATTCTGAACTCTAGGTCCGACATCATACTAATGTCCGTATTGAGTAGGTCCCTGTCAGACGGTACTACCTCTTGTTCTTTTTGTTGTGGTGATTTTTTCCGTCTTATCATTTTGTCCAGAGGAGAATAGATGAATGAGAGAACACCATGCTAACAGGTTAACAACATCCCCAGAAAATGTACTCTAAACAAATCAGAAAAGACCTGAACCCAGGGGAAAAGAAAGGGAAAGAAAGAAAAAAGAAAGAGAGGAAAAAAAAGAGAAAGATAAAAACAAACAAAAACAGAACAAAACAAATAAAAACAAAATATGATCAAATATGATCAGGCTAGTGCATAGATCAGTGCCACACACTAGATTTTGGGTGTATTTTGGTCTCTTAGAAGAAAGTGCCTCCTAAAATTTTAAAGAAAGAAAGACTTATATATGTACAAAATAAGGGTTGATACGATGAAGGGATGGAACATGACTGTAAAGATGAAAATTATAAAAAATTTTTAAAAAGGAATTGATAAGGTGCTTGAAGAAAAAAAGAAGAGGATTGAAAAAAAAAGAAAGAAAGAAAGAAAAAAAAGGGGAGAGAATGTGATCAGGCAGGAGACCAGAACAAAGTCATACACGAGAGATTTAGGGTATATTTTGATATGTTGGAAGAAACTGTATCTCACAATTTTAAAGAGAGAACAACTTATATATATATATATATATATATATATATATATGCCAAAAATAAGGGTAACTACTATGAAGGGATGGATTATGACTCTAAAATGAAAAATAAAAAAAATTTTTTTAAAAAGGGGATTGATAAGATGTTGGTTGAAAAAGGGACAAAGAAAAATTTAAAAAAAAAAACAGTTAAAAAAATTAACTTTGAAAGACTAATGAATCATGGTAAAAAAAAGCCATGAATTCAATGTGCAGTATTCCCCCAGCGCTGGAGTTCTGCCTTTCTCATGGATCGGTAAACTTGGTCTTGGTTGGCTGTTCGTGCTAACCTTCTGGGGGAAGGGCCTGTTGCCGTGGTTCCCAAATGTCTTTGCTGGAGGCGGAATTGCCCCGCCCTTGCTGGTCCGGGCTAAGCAATCTGCTCGGGTTTGCTCTCAGGAGCTTTTGTTCCCTGCAAGCTTTCCATACAGCTTTGGAGGACGAGAGTGAAAATGGCAGCCTCCCAGTCTCCACCCTGGAGGAGTCGAGAACTCGGGGCTCTGCTCCTCAGTGCGCCCCCAGAGAAAAGCAGTCACTCCCGTCTCCCCGGTCTCCGGCCGCACTCCGTGCTCACCCGGCCTGTGACCGAGCATTTCTATCTCTGGCACCCGACCCCGTGTGGAGTCTCCAAACCCAGCAGATCCCTGCGGTGCGCTCCCGCGCTGCTCCTCCCCGGGGAGAAAGGGGAGTCTCCCCGGATCTGCCGCTTGTTGGGTCCCTGCTGGAGGAGCAGTGGCCCGACTGGGCCACGGATCACGGTTTATGGCCACCCCGAGCTGAGAGCCCGCGCCTCGGCTCCGCCTCTGCAGCCGGCTTCCCCGCTCCGATACCTGGGAGCTCTGCCGCACTCAGGCACCCCCGGTCTTTCTGTGACCCCGAGGGTCCTGAGACCACACTGTCCCGGGAGGGTTCCACCCCCGCTTAGCCACTGGACCGACGTCCCTCCGCGGAGCCGACTTCTAAAAGTTCCGATTTTGTGCTCCGCGGCTCTAGCACTTGCCAGAAGCGGCCGATGGAGGCCCCCTCCCCCGGTGTTTATCCTCCCGAATATCGCCTCGGATTCACTTCTCTACACGTCCTACCTTCCAGAAAGTGGTCGCTTCTCTGTTCAGAGAGTTGTTGCCATTCCCTTCTTCGATCTCCTGTTGAGTTCGTAGGTGTTCAGAATGGTTTGATCCCTATTCAGCTGAATTCCTGAGACCAGATGAAATCCAGGTCTCCTACTCCTCCGCCATCTTGCTCCGCCCCCTCTGTTGCTCTCCTTAACTCTTAATTATTATGTGTTGACAGTTTTTCCATTGAGCCCTTTGTTTTATAAAATTTCATATACTATCATATTACAATTTCATATAATTTATGAAAATAGTGGTTTTTCTCAATAAATCTAAAATGACTGGAACTATATAAGTTTCTTAGACATGACTTCATATACTACTCGAAGGCAACCATTATCTGAGTTTGGAATTGATGATACAGCATTAAATGTCATTGTGGGTTTCCAAATAAATGTGTTTCTATGTAATAATCAATATCTTTCACGGAGTCTCCTAAGTACAATGCTTAAAATTATGTAGGATTTCAAATTCCAGATTAATTTTCAGAGTAATATTTTAAAGTGAGAAGGGATATAGCAGATACTGTTGGCTCAGTTGTCTAATCCGAGACCCATTGCTAAACCTATTATTCTTTGCCCACCTCTGTTAAGAGGGTCTCACCGTCGAGATATTGGCAACAATTTGCTAGGATTTCTGGGAGAGCTTTTGCTGATGGACTCTCAGTCACACAATTTTCTGCCCTGAGTATGCAAATGATGCCTGGTACTTAGAGATCTACTTTGCAACCATAAGGAAAAGTCCAAGAGAATCACTTGTCAATTTGGGATCAAATAAGCAAAGAATATTCCTAACTGATACAAGTATAAATTATTATTTAATTATAAAGTAAGAATCAATAAGCAGTCATCTTTTGAAGTACAATGTTAGCATCAAGTTGAACTTTTTAATGTGAACATGCAATTTTTAGGAAAATATATTTTTAGCTGCCAATTCCCATGTAAAATATACTAAAAGGACAAAAAAAAGTAATTTCCTAAAATTCAGATTTGGTTTTCTAATTGTTGTCTTCAGTAATGAAACTAGAACTTTTTAAAGAAGAGCTTATTCCACAACATGGGGAAGGAGAAATTCAAAGAGAAAATGGAAAACTTATGGCTTAAAAGCAAGGTTACATTTTCCTAAATTTGGCTTACTGGCCTGGAAATAAGTAATCATGATGTAAGTTCAACTCTCACTTTTCATTGTTCCACCAATTTCTCCCCTTTGCTGTATCAGCTTCCTTCAAATCTGAGTCTTGGATCTTCAGCATTCTGATTCAGTTAAAAGCCAATCCAACCAGAAGTACACAGAAAAAGGAAGCTTATAAAAATACATTTATTCCAATGCCTCAGGCTCCCAGGCTATCGCATTTGTCTGGGATTGAAGTTCCCCAGAACTGGGGTTCTCCTAACTGCCAGGCTGAACTGTTTTTCCTAATTGAAGCCATTACAGGAATGATTGTTTTCTTATCTTAATTAGTCTATGTAAAATTCCCAAGAGAGTCTATCTTCCCATTCTAGTTACACTCAGAAAAAGATACATACATGCATATGGGAGGGAGGGAGACAGCTCTACAGGGAGCATCATATCTACAAATCACTGCCTGGGAAAGGAGATACAGTATAGATGGAGGACTCAGGGTAGGAACATAGCAGAAGAGTGAAGGAAGTTGATGGTTGGCCACATCAGGGCAGGGAAAGATAGAGTCTTCATCTGTGTTTGTCCAACTTTGGAAGCCAATAGCAGCGAGGTCAGTGAATTAACTAATTTTGGGGAACTGGAGATATCTAGAGAAAGAACAATTCACCTGCATAAGAACAGATAACCCTAGGGTGCATGCAGATACTGTGAATAACTAACTGTTGAGAAGATTTTGAGCAAGGAGCAATCAGGAAAAAAATTATATAGTGCAAGTTAGTACAAAGCATAAATATTTTAAATATAAAAATTTCCCAGGAAATGGAGCCAAGGCTTAAGTGATTACTTTAAAACCACAAATGAACATTGTGATTGATTTCTTAAATGTTTCATAAATCAATGTTTCGGGAATCAAGTGAGATTTCCGTTTAGCTGTTTGTCATAAACATCATTAACATTTGCACTAGATCTAAGATTACTAAGTTTCGGATGAAGATAGAGGAGGGTTCAGTGGGGAAAGTCTAATGGTTTTTCTTTCAGGTTTAGATCTTCCTTATCCTATTTTTTACTTGATCACATCTCTTCAGGAGATTAGGGAATTAGGTCTAGGTCTGCTCAGAAGCACCTTCTTGAACTAGTAGCTTGGTTCAATTTGTAGAACCCTGCCCTGGGGGCCATAGTTAGAAGATGTGGTGACTACCACTGGGGACATCAAGACTTATGGGAAAGATCAGATATGTAAAAGGAAAAAAATATTTTAAAAGGAATAGATAGATAATAATACATAGATGGATAGAAATGATAGATGATCAATAGGTATATATATATATATATACAGAGAGAGAGATAATAGGTTAATAGTTAGACATAGATTGATATAGATGATTGATAGATGGTAGATGAGAGGTAGATAGATGGATATAGATGATAGAGAGAGAGATAATAGAGATAGATCACAAGGAATAGAAAGAATGATTCAAGACATGTGGGATTAGCTTGCTGAAACTAGAAAAGACACATGTACAATTCAGTGAGGTTAAAAAAAAAAGGCAGAGTTTTGAAGGAAGATGAGGATATTTCAGGTAAGAGAGATTTCCTTTAAGGGTGTTTGGAGACCAGAAAATGAAACTGACATGTTTGGAATAATTACAGGTTTACTAAACTGGATTGGTGATTAAAAATTTGCCATAGCAACAGAAGATAAGGTGGGTTTTTGTATAAATAACAAAAAAAAAATTCTGTACAGTCTTAAAGGAAGATGACGTAGCAGATGGTGTAGGAATTTGATGGGGCTTAATTACATAATCAGTGAACACACACATCCGTAGCTAATCTAAGTAAGAAACTATAATAATGTGCCCTTTTCTAATAAATACACAAAGCAAGACACTAATGAATGACAAACAAAAGGAGCTTATGACTTCCTATTCCAGTGATTAAGAAAGTGTTATCCTAGAGGACTTGAATTTGTTACCTTTTTAAAGCAGAGACACCTCAGAAGAAGTAGAATGGTGAGAACGTGAAACTCAAGTAGAGGATGGAAGGAGGTCACATGCACAAACTGATGTTCTAGCAAGACAACCTTCGAGGGAATGAAAGATTATATGGAGAAGTAAGACCTCTGGAAACCTGTTATAATAGTGTAAGTGTTATGAGTAGGCATCAAGTTCAGGTGAAGGCAGTGGGAATAAAAGATATTGATGATAGAACAAGAAAAAAATAAGTTAAGCAGCCCTTGATGTTTAATTGGGTTTGAGAAATGAGGGCACAATGGATATAAAATGAGTAATGTTGGTATCTAGATGAACAAAATTAAGAAACTTAGCAAGGGACTCTGGTGGCATGCTCTGGGTGAGGATGGTACGACAGCCTGCTGGGGCTGCAGTGACCAAGTATCACAGACTGAGCGCCTTAAACAACAGGAATTTATTTTCTTACAATTCTGGAAGCTAGAAGTCTGAGTTCCACATTTGGGCAGAGTTGCTTTCTTCTGAGGCTTTTCTCTGTGGTTTGTATGACTCCCTTCTCCCTGAGTCTTCCTAGGGTCCTCCCTCTGAAACTATCTGTGTCCACATTTCCTCTCCTGAGATGTTCACTAGTCGTATCAGATTAGGGTCCACCCTCGTGTCCTCATTTTGATTTAATTATCTCCTTAAAGACCCTTTCTCCAAATAAAAGTCACATTCTGAGGTACCAGGGGTTAGAACTTCAACATGTGAACTTTGGGAGGACAGAATTCAGCCTGTAACAGGTGGCGATGGCACATTTGGGTCAAGGTGAGACCTCTAAGTGGGAGCGTTCTGAAGAAAATGTGGGGCTCAGGAGAGAGATCCAAAATAAAGAATTCTGGAGTCACATTAGTTAATGAGAGTAGGAGGCCAATAGGAGTTGATGAAGTTTTGAAGAAATAAGATTCTGTGTAAAAAAATATGGAGTTAGAAACAAAGAACAAAGATAGAAATTTGGGAGGTGGAAGACAGAATAGCCAATGAGGGAAACCAGGAAGGTGTGGTGTCAAAAAGACAAAAAAAAAAAAAAAAAAAAAAGATTTTCAAGGATCAGGTGATTGACCTTTGGAGGTTAGTGGAAATGAGGACAGAGGGAGGCCATTGAATTTTTAATCAGAAATCCACTGATATACTTTAAGAAAAGAGATATGGAGTATTGAGAGATCATTGATTCAAAGGGATTGAGGAGGGAATGAAGACAATAAATATATATTCATGTATTAGGGGAAAATGATGTTGGTACAAAGGAGAGAAATCGTCTGTGTAGATTCAGTACTTTTCTCTCAAGATAAGATTTATGCACATTGATAGCAGAAAAAAGAGAATCAATGAAGAGAATAAAACAAATGATTCTGAAAAGGGAATAAATTAACAGTACCCTATCCTGCGGTGTGTTGCTTATATTGTGTTCCACAGAGCCTGCAGCCTCTCTCTCCATCCCAGTGCCCCAGACAATCCCACCGGAGCAGCTCTGCATTTATGGCTTCACATAGTCATTTTCCATTAATTATGGCATTTGACCAAAGCCTTCTGGCACAAAACACATCTGAGATCCATTTTCCTAGAAGAGGGAGAAGGGAAGGAACTGGAGAAGGTAGAGTAGCCCATTTTTTTAAAGAAAAATAACGTAAAAATTGCTATCATTTGTCTTCTCTGAATATTGTCTGAATAACTATTACATATACATGTTATGTATATTATACATACATATGGAGATAGAGAAAGAGGATGTATTAGAGACAGAAAGGGAAGGAAGAGGGTGAAATTCACCAGTGATGGTTTGTTTTTGCTATGAAAATATTCAATTAAAACATATGCCAAGAATCAGATGAGGAACTGAGAGCTGGAGGAAAGAATTTTGAAGCCATTGTGGGGAGGTTGTTAGGGAATCAGTAAGACCTGAATACAGGAAAAAAATATCACCTCGCTGTACCTTCACTGCCTTGTCTAGTTCTTTCTTTGTCTGAACACAATGGTTTTAAAATGGGGTCCCCCTAACCGGTAGGATTAGAATCACCTAGAAATGTGTTAGGCATGCAAATTGTTTGGCCTTATCCCAGATCTACTGAATTGGAAACTCTCAGGATAGGAACTAGCAATCTGAGTTTCAACGGCCCTCCATATGGTTCTGAAGCATGCAAAAATTAGAGAATCATTGGTCTAAAATATTGATTGTCTTTCTGACTGGAGATTTTCCCATACTATAACTTCAGTTGTAAACATCTGTGGAGTATGGACTACTTCCTTCTTCCTTTGTCTTCCACCACATCCTCAGTACACGGATCTACACAGAGTTGGCGTTTGGTAATCACATGTACTCTCTGACCGATAGTAGGCATCTCCTATAGGGTTGAGTGCACTGGGACTTGGAAGTCCTTTTTTCAACTAGAAAATGGACAGCCCCAATCAAAGCACCACTCAGGAGTTCATCTTCTTATTCCTGGGAATGTCCTGTCACCTGTTTTGTTTCACTGCTCTTCGTTTACACTTTCATTGTCTTTGGAAACCTGGTCATCACCGCAGTGGTCCAGCTGAATGTTCACCTCCACACTCCCATGTACTTCTTCATCAGCACCCTTTTTGTCCTGGAGATCTGGTGCACCACATCGACCATACCAAAGATGCTCACCAGCCTGCTGAGTGAAAAAAGAACATTTCCTTAAATGGTTGTCTCCTGCAGATGTATTTCTTCCATTCCACCGGCATCAGCGAGGTTTGTCTCTTGACAGCTATGGCCTTTGACCACTACCTGGCCATCTGTAACCCTCTTCATTATCCCACTATCATGACGCCCGGGCTGTGTGCCCAGCTGACTTTCAGTTGCTGTGTTTGTGATTTTATCACACCCCTTCCTGAGATTGCCTGGATCTCCACGCTGCCATTTTGTGGCTCAAAGCCCCTTGAGCATATCTTCTGTGACTTCCTCCCCGTGCTACGCTTGGCCTGCACAGACCCACAAGCCACTGTCATGATTCAGGTAGTGGATGTTGTCCATGCAGTGGAGATTATTACGGCCGTGATGCTCATTTTCATGTCCTATGTTGGTATTGCGGCTATGATTCTACATATTCGGCCAGCTGAAGGCGGACACAGGCATTTTCCACGTGCATTTCCCACCTCACTGTCTTTCTGCTCTTCTTTGGCAGTGTGACCCTCATGTACCTTTGCTTCTCTGCCACCTACTCCATATTTGGGGATACAGTCATTGCTCTGGCCTTCGCAGTTTTTTTCCCCCTTCTTCAACCCCATAATCTATAGTCTGAGGAATAAAGAAATAAAGGAAGCTATAAAAAAACACTGGGGTCAAGCTAAAATCTTTTTTCATAAGACCAAGGACCTCAAGTAAGATCTAATTATTGGAAGTCTACATAGTTGTTGGTGACTTTTCATTCATAACTCTCTGTGATCTGTCTTTTCCCATCAGCCTTTTACGGAAACTGGTCTTCCAGAGGTTACCAAGAAACAAAATTCACTAAAAACTAAATTTAATAGTTTCTTTCACTCTTTATCCAACCTGACATATGGTTGGATCTGACTTTTTTAAATAAGCTTTCTGCCACTCAGCTTAGTCAGGATAAATTCAGCTCGTGGAAATGATCTGGGTCAACATTTAATTTTAACGTAGTCAAAGTGTTTGTGAGATATGGTAATTGAAAAATCATCTTCATAAGACTAAGTTCTCTCCATGGTACCACCAATGGATATAGTTGAGAAATAATCTTAATTCCTAAATTAAGCATTCATTATTTTTTGTTTAAATTCAGTTAGTCAACATATAGTACATACTTAGTTTCAGAGGTAGTATTCAATAATTTATCAGTTGTGAATAACACCCAGTATTCATTATTGATAAATAACTGTATAGACATATTTCAGCAGGTGCTCTTATGACTCACCTGCTCCATTTGCCCTTAGGCCAAGAAGATCATTGAATAATATTGTAAATGCAAAAACAAAATTTAAAACTTGGCCTTAAAAAAGTAAAGCAATAATAACCATCAGTGAATCAGTATTTTTTTCATAATAAGTCAAAAAACTTAATCTTTGTTTTCTATGTAATTAAGGATACTGTGTGAATTAAGCAACAACATCAATGAACCCCCATTGGATGAGTAAACCAATACGGCCACACTGCATTCTGAATGTTTCAGCTGGTTGGTCAACAGTATTGAACAACTCTTCTCTTTTCCCTTGGCTTGGAGGATACTGGACTTTTCTTGTCCTGTTTTGTTTGAGGGCTCTTTCTCTTGCTGACTCTTCTTATACATGCTTCATAAAGGGTGATTTCCTCTAGGGCTCACAGCCCGGTTAGGACATGGTAAAGCTTACCACTAGGAGATTTTCCCCCTCCCTAGCCCACCACACAAATCCTATGGTTGTCAGCCTCATTATCCCACGACTGTACCACAGCCATGCGCTCATCCTCATGCCTAAATGTTATGATACCAGATGGAAAGACAGGAGTTAGGGGGAAGGGCTGGTAAGAAGAGGCTAATATCTAATAAAGATCTTAGATAGAGAAGGGAAGGTAAATGAGAGAAAACCCATAGGTTGTGGGTGAAAACGTCCTGAGAAGGAAAGCCTTCAACATATACTTGAAGAAGAAAATGAGGGAATAGAGGAAAAGCGAGACCAGTAGTGTTGCTGGGTTTAAGTAGTGCATCTATTTCTCATGTTCTTCCAGAGAAATGAGGAACAGAATTACTTCCCCGATTGACTGACTAGTTATTTGAACTGTACCTTCCCCAGTGCGATATTGGTGGAGAACTGCTACCCATGAATCTCCAGCAGGGGAAAGGGTTCCACACTTTTCTTAACTGTTCTCTCCACTTTTTGTATTATATAATCCTTTCCTAGATGTTATCAATGTCCCTAAAACTTCATGTAGCTAAAACTATTTCTCTCACATCCATACTTTTCTACCTTCAGGCTGCTCTCCCAACTGAGGCTGAATTATTTATTGAAACTTAGATCTGATCACTTTATTACTTCGCTTAAAAACCTATGACTAAACCCATCCTACTCCAGATTGTGAATGGAATTTTACTAGGTAGCCTGTGTGTGTGTGTGTGTGTGTGTGTGTGTGTGTGTGTGTGTGTGTTGACCACAGACAATTCCAAGCTGAGAGAAAAAACAAAAGCAAAGGAAACAGAAAAAAAAGTTCACGATGTGTTGACATTCATACATTACTTTCTAACTACGCCCTTAGTAAATGCATAGGTTTAAGGAAATGTGTGGCTTCTGACTTGGTGGGCACAGGAGCAGCTAACTTACTCTTCTTAATTTTAGATATATTTCTTTTATCAACAACTATGATGCATTTATTAATCATAGTTTTGCTTCTAATAACAAAATAACATTTTTATATTCACAGCAGCAGTTATATTTATTGATAATAACAATAATACAGTTTTTCCTTATTGGGCATGGACTGTATATAAGACATTGTAATAAATGTCTCCTGTATATATGTTACTCGATAACAATCTTAAGCAATAGCTATTATTATCATTCTTATTACCTAAGTAAGAAAACTGTGACTTACAAGAGTTAAGTGATTTGTCTAAGGACATACATTTAGGAAGAGGCTGGGCTGTGATTTGAACCCCATCCTATTTTACTTCAGAAGACTTGCTCTTAACCACCATGCTATAGTCCTAATATCGTGCTGATATTCTTGAGGAAAGAGAGAGGTGAGGAGGACTTGCTTCTCAGCAGCTACAGCATAGGCCATCCCTGAGGTTCTTGTTAGTGCTATTGAAATAGTTCATCGATTTCTTCAAGAAACTTTTAAAATGTATCACTATATGCAGTGGAAAGTGTAAGTGTTGGAATGATACTGGTATAAGGCCCATTCTCTGATGTGCAGAAGCTCACAATCTGGGACCAGAGTTGACATCAGTTGACCCATGAGCTGGATCCAGGTGGTGGGAGGTCCACACCCCTGCCCCTGTCTTTGGAACGTGGGTTGATCCCAGGACCCTAAGATCATGACCTGAACCAAAGTCAGATGCTTGACAGACTAAGCCACCCAGGAGCCCAGCTGTTTACTAAATAAAGATTGGTTCTTGCAACTTGAAGGTAGACATTTATAGCAGGTCTTACCAGGGTGTTGTCCCTTTGATAGTGAGATGATCAGAAAATCATTTCCTTTTGCTTTGAAGACTCTGGCTGTCCTCACCTTTCTCCTAATGCCCCGCGTCACTTCCTTTTGCCTACACCCACATGACATTCGCAGTGAGAAGGCTCATCTCTGGACCAGTTTTTGAAAGACCAGAAAGCAGTACTAATTTTCTCCAAAGTCACCTCAAAAATAGTTCTGGGATTCTCTTCACCGAAATTCCTCTGAATCCTACGACACTAATTGATCAAAGTGTGGTCTTATCTTTTAATTTGTTTCCTAAAAGGCAAAAAGATGATATAATGGAACTTTCGTTGTAGACTTGAAAATGTCTTATCTTTTAGTGATGGATTTACAAATGTCCTGGGTCAAGTGACTTATAACAAACCATTCTTCCACCTTTTTTGTTAGAAACCATTGTTTTCATGAGAAAATCAAATGTTACTGACATCAGTTTGCTTGTTGCATTTGCATGCAACCAACTGTAAACACAGGGACCATTGGCATATTCTTATTACATATGTAATGTGAAAAGTGGGCCCTCTGTTTTGTAACTCCTCGAGAATAGGCATCTTGCTTTGTTCACCTCTTTGTTCCCAGTGACTGTTAGAATTCTTTGTCCATAGAAATGCTCAATAATAGTTTGCTCAAAGAGTAAAGTTTTAGAATAGAGGTAGTCTATGTTTCTTGACAAATTTCAAGTGATAAAAAAATTAAGTTATAGAAAAAACTCAGACTATTCCCACATTCACCAGAGAAGCACAGGGGAGGGGAGATAATGGGCAAAGGCAAGATATCTGGTCTATCTGCAGTTGCATATACAGCCAATTTTAATAGTGGAATGAAGCCATGTCACAGATAATCCACTTAAATTTCTATGACTGGCATATATTTAGATGTCAAGTAGAACTTCCATTGATATCCTGGGACTCCAGTCCCTTAAATGTAAGCATAGTTTAGTCATGGCTATGAAGGAGATAATATGCTCAGTCTTGGCACTTGGCTCCTCCTTTCCTTTATTTTTATGAGAATAATATTTTTTAGTTGAGCTCTTTTTTCCCTGAGTGGGGCCATGGCACCAAACCTGCTATTTTTATAAGGTTTATGAGGACTTAGGCTTATATAGTTTCCTTCAGCATTGCTGCACTCAAAGAAAATTATTAGTGGATGGGAACATCAAGCAGTTTTATGTGAGATTTTTAAATGATGAATTGCAAATCGTTCTTTAAAAGATACAACCTTAGCTTTATGAGGAATTAGCTCATAGCAGATCCCTGCCCTTTACTTTCTGATTTTCAAAATTAAAATAAAATGTATGACTTGTAACTGAAATATAAAATGAGCCATATAACAATTCTCTGAACGAGGTGGATGGGTCACTACTATCCCCATTATACACTTAACAAAATTAAAGCAAATTTCTAATGCTCATCTGGTTGTTAAATGGAGGAATCAAGCCTTTAAATTAGATGGTTCAGTTTCCAAATCCAGTGCACTTACCATTATCCCCACCTCTCCTTCTGCCTCAATCACATGGTTCATTGTATAAAGCAAATGTCATGGGTTTTGGTTTTTCTTATTCAGTGCAGTGATACTAAACAAAAAAAATAAAATAAAATAAGTAAGAGAGACGGAGAGAAGATTATAGTAGGGAGAAAAAGAGTTCTATTTTTTAATGATATATTTGCAATCTTGAATAATATATATTCTTTCTTTCTCTTAAAATTTTTTATTATTATGTTATGTTAATCACCATATATTACATCATTAGTTTTTGATGTAGCGTTCCATGATTCATTGTTTGCGCCTAACACCCGGTGCTCCACACAGAACGTGCCCTCTTTAATACCCATCACCAGGCTAACCCATCCCCCCACCCCCGTCCCCTCTAGAACCCTCAGTTTGTTTTTCAGAGTCCATCATCTCTCATGGTTCGTCTCCCCTTCTGATTTCCCCCCTTCATTCTTCCCCTCCTGCTATCTTCTTCTTTTTTTTTTTTTAATAATATATATTCTGAATAGAGTTAAGGCACAAGTAACTTTAGAGGATCTGAAGTGGTAAGAATTAACATCGATACGGTTAATTGTAAAAAGATCACTTTATGTTTTTGAATTATATTACCTAATATTCTAACCCATAAGAGACAAAAATTAGAGACATTTTAAAACGAGAACTAATTCTGGAGAAACAAAAATTTAAAATTTTAAAATAATAAAATAATAACGACCTTTATCCCATGGGAAAGAAATTGTTTTATGTTGAAATTAACAATTTTCATTGTTGGTAAATGAGCTGAGAATATGGAACTCCAGAAAATCCACAGTAAACGTGATATGAATGTTAATGCTGCCAGTTGGGGATACTCCAGAGTTTGGGGTATAGAGCATCTCTTCGAGTTTCTGGGCCCAGGAAAAGATCTGATAACTGAGGGGAGGCCCCAGGCAAGCTGGACAGAGCTGATTAAATGGGTATGTGAAGCACAGATCTGCCTAGTGCCGATAACCTTGACCCATACAAGAACCCTGCAAATTACTCCCGCCCTTGCAAAAGGGAAGGTAAGACTCCTCTCTGATGAAGTCAGGGGTGCACTCTAGCTCTCTCTGCAGCCACTCAGCACTCACTCACCTACAGAGCAACATGCAATTTTAAAGATAGCTCCAAATCTCCACTGTATTCGAATCAGAGTCTCTAGGTTGTCAGAGCCAGTGAGCATTCTTGGAAAACTATAAAAGTATCAAGAAGGTCAGGGTTCCAAGTGTTAAACCACTAGGATCTAAGATGTTCTCATCATGTCCCTCTGTCAATCCCAAGGGCACCCTGATTCTCGCCCCAACGTGGTAGTGCTCAGAGGACTGCAGCGACTCGGTCAGCCTAGAAGGACTCAGAAGATGGGGCAGGGCTGAGCCTCAAGGGCAGCTGCCGGACTAACATCTAGAGTGCAGCCAGAGAAGCTTGTCCCCTGAGTCTCTTCTGGCTGAAATGGCTGAAAACTCAAAGAACGCTGGGTCATGATGCATAAAACCTCTTCCCTGACTCTTGCGCACTTCCACATCACTCCCTGCTCTGAAGACTAGTGTTCTTGCCTACTTTTATTTTATTATTTCATGATGACCAATCCTGCTGATGGGGACCTGTTATTTCTTTGGTCATAAGGTTATCACAGGGTTGGCACCATTGGTGAGACGATTCTGGAACGGGACAACCAGAGATGTTGATGAATTAAGAGAAGCTTGGCTAGAACAGATAAAGAACAGGGTGGCATGGTGGTGATACTCACAGGAACTTGACTCTTTGTTTGCATACGTACAAACCAAAAGCCATGGGATGGGATGCCTCTCAGACACTACCACTGTTTGCAAATAAAAATAGGGATGGTAATACCTGCTTCAGAGAATCTTCTAAAGATCAGAAATTAATGTGAATCAATCATGTCAACATAAAAATTATATGTACATTAAGATAATTGATGGTGGTTCTTATCTCTTAGATAAAGATTCTTTTTAAAGATTTTACTTATTTATTTGAGAGAGAGAGAGAGAGAGAGCATGAGCAGGGGTGGGGGCAGGGGCAGAGGGAGAGGGAGAAGCAAGGTCCCCACTGAGCAGAGAGCTTGACCCCCTGGACCCTGGGATCATGACCAGAGCCAAAGGCAGATACTTAACCGACTGAGCCACCCAGGCGCCCCTCTCTTAGATACTAAGATTTTAGAATGTCTTCTCCCCACCCCAATTCCATCAGCGGTTTCTTGGTGCATGTGATATAATTCATTCTCTAAGAGTTGTGTTCCTGCCTTTAATACTCCAGTTTATTTGAATATAATGAAATGATATGGAAAAGTAAAGCAATACTAGATTTTCAAGAAAAGAATTTAAAGCTCTCTCAGTTGAAGACGAGAGAAGAGGGGGAACCAGAAGTGTAGAACCCAGCTCTACTCTAGTAGAGCATGAAGCTGGGGCATTTAAGTTGGAATCACACTAGAATGAAGTGTGGGGAGCATATCTAGCTCAGGTAGTCCTCTGCCTTGTAGGAGGGCCTGAAGCCATCCTACTATTTTCTTTTTGTTTGTTTCATTTTGTAAAGTTGCCAAAAAGAACTATGCCTTTGGAGAAGAATTTCTGCTTCCCTTTCTCTCCATTAAAAGTAATTCATAAAACAGGATGACTTTTACCCCACATTTTAGAACTCTGTCCCATTTTCAAAAATTTTGTGATTTCATTAGTTTGTCAAACGAGGTATCCTAATTTTTGCTTCATGAAATACAAATAAACACACATATATCTTCCTTCCTTCATTCCTTCCACTTGAATGATTAAGGGTACAACTAAAGCAGATTTTTGAAAACCCAATCTATGAAGCCAGGAATAAAATCTTCTTCCTACTTTGGCAAAGGCTCTACAGAGAGATTTAGGATACCTTGTTAACTTAAAGGCTGTTAAAAATCCGGCAGCTGGGTTTTCATGAAGTTGTTGAGTTGTATTTCCCAGAGATAGGTTGGACAAGAACCTAGGTATGCCCTGAATTCCTGTCATTCTGCAGAGTCCAAAGATTGGATGATCCGGAATTCCATCCTGATTTACCATTCTCAGACATGGACTCTAAGACTAATCAAAGAAACGCAGCAGAATTTTAACACAGCCCATTTGTCTTACGTCTCTAACTGTGCTTTTTCTTTCTAATTTTTCATTTAAAAACCTGACTTTTATGTTTTATGAAGTCCTACTGAGAAACCTTTGGAGCCACAGTCTCTCTGAACTGCTGAGTCACCCAGCATCTGTGCAAGTTAGCAGCTCCTTCAGCTGAACATGTCTCCTGAAGATAACGTGGACTGTAGCTGGCGGGATTCAGGCCCCAAGGTTCTTTTTTTTTTTTTTTTTTTGACTCTTCTACATATGTAATGTTTCTTTCATCTTTATCTGAAGAAGACTAGACAATTTCATGAGAACTGTCTCTCTTTCTCTCTCTTTGTCTTCTTCCTCTCTCTTTTGGATACATTTTATCTTGCCAGGTTCTTGACTTTTCTGAAAAGTGAAGCACTTTCCAAAGGAAACCGTGAGTACAGGATTCTTTGCAGTACAATTTGTCACTGATATAACTAGGAAAGCTGTCTCTTTTGAACTTTCTGCACTGTATTTCATAGAATCTATAAGAATTGTTTCTTGGCTTTTAAGAGGTAGAGAAGCTTAATTTTAACGCTTTTTGTAATATTTCACTTTAAAGAATGACCTTGAGCTTGTGGCTACACAGCATCAAAATCTAGCAATGACCTGTTCACATGGGTCCATATAGAGAACAAATAGGTAACTTGGAGCAAAATAATACACAAGAAAGATTTGGGCTCCTTAGAATGATTTGATTCTGTAGCCAAACTAATAAAGGCCATCCACAAAGTAGCAATTATATTTTGGGAGGAAGAAGATGAAAATTTGAACTTGGTATTCGGTGTTCTGACTGAGAGAAGCTAGGGGAAACTGTGCCCATATCCAGACGAATGAAGGTAAACCTTATGGAGATTTCAGGGGATATTGCTCCAAATAGGTCAGATTCCACTTACGCTGTTTAACAGTATAACGTTTTACATTGCAAAAGCCAACTTGGGATGCTAATAATTTGAAATTTACAACAATTGGATAAAGGATGTGCTGAACTTTTTATTTGTAGTGTTTGTGAATAAAGCAAATAAAAAGGGTAAACAATCTATGAGCTGTATTTTATGTAAAAGAACAGACATTTCCAAATGTTTGTGTATGTCATTCATCAAGTTTATTACAAACCATGTTTAGTTATTCATTAGATTAAATTCAGAATGATCAGTACATGTCAACACTTTTTAACCTTTGAAAAGAAAAGAAAATTACATCTCTTTTTTATTCCTCTTAAATGTGTGGTTTTGCTAATTCAAACTTGTCTCCCATCATTCATCCAAATTAATTCTATTTATAGAACTTAGTAAATGTAGTCACACATTTATACGAAAAGTTGGAAAACTGTTCCGAATGATATAGAATTATTAGCCTAAAGGGTAGCTACATGTGATTGAAGTTATGTAAATATCCTAGAGCCCTTGTGACAACAGGCTTTTACAGGCTTCAAGACATCCGAATGTAAGTTCAACATAAATGCCTTGGGACATAGAAAAGGGACATCACAGAGATTTGAGAACCAGGAACAGATAGACAATTTTTAACTTTCAGGCTATGGAGAGTGGTGGACCGAAGGTGCTGGAAACCGCGGAAGAGATCCAGGAAAGGCGTCAGGAGGTGTTGACTCGCTACAAGAGATTCAAGGAGCTGGTTGCTGAGAGGGGTCAGAAGCTTGAAGATTCCTATCACTACCAGGTTTTCAGACGGGATGCAGATGACCTAGAGAAGTGGATCTTGGAGAAGCTCAAGATCGCAGATGATAAGAGCTATGAAGACCCAACTAACATACAGGTACTCCGTTCCTGTGACTTCCCCAGAACAGACTATAAGATCTCCAAGGAGGGAAACATTCTGGTAATGTAAGTGCGTATTTAGTTAAATGTCAGGACATAATGTCATAGAAAGGGCAGACTACCTGTTAGGGACGATAATTCTGCCTCTAAATGGCCCGTGTCTTTAACTTCTTAAGCCCACGTCTTATGTACAGAGGAAACTCACTCTGTGACTGTATTCTTAGTCTGAAGTTAAGCTACGGGCATAATAGTGACTGAGAGTCCAAAGAAGTTATGACACACCAGGCAGCTTTAATATTTCGAGGTGAAGAAATGTCAGTGCTTTCACTCTGCTCAGGATAGTAGTTCAGTGGAATTTTTCCTGGGTTTCTCCCAAGGGGCTAGCATGCCCTTGCTCAGTTCACACGACAGGTGTAAGGAGGAGAGCCTGGGTGGAGGCTCCTCTCCTCCTTCCATTACAGCGTGTGACAGAGTCGTGACCAGGAGAAGGGGTTACCTGCCTAAAAGGGGTAATTGACTTTGGAGAGGAAGCACGTGGATCAAGAACAAAGTGTTATCTATTAAAATGATTGATACATATATGACAATAAGAGTATTATCTGATAAACAGAAACCTCTCAATTAAAAAAAAAAAGCCATTATTGTGATGATCATCTTCATTGTGTTCAAATTTCATAGCACTTCCTTCCTCTCCTCTGAAGAGGAACAAATGTGGGACATCTTTTTATTCCCGCCAATGGCAACCGAGACTTAACAATAACAAGGTCTGTACTGGAAACTCCCCAAAGTCAACGGGGACAGGACGAAACATTTCTCGGGGGCCCCTGACTTTGAGCCTGGGCTGAAGTGGCCGTTTCTTTGAGTATGTGACTTCTCCAGCTCTGGTCATGGGTTATCAATTTATCTAGGTTGTGAGACAAGTGGTTCTGCCCCAAAGTAAGAAAAGGAACCAAAAAACCCCTTTATGGTCCAAGGACACTGGGCTTCATTAGTGATAGGCTTCATAACTTCTGATTTCTAAACTTCAGGGCAAGTATCTGAAACATGAATCCTTTGAAGCAGAAGTACAAGCAAAATCAAGGGTCATTCCTGAACTGGAAGAAATCAGGGAAGCCCGATTCGCTGAGGGGCATTTTGCCCATGAGGACACCAAGGTAAATAAATGTACGGTAGGACCCTGCAAGAGATGTTTCCGATTGTTGATTATGTTAGCAGAGTTTTAACTGATTATGCCAAGTATAAAGCTAGGTGTAGCTGGCTTGGAACTGGGGTTCCTGCCTCTTGTCTTCCACTGGGGTTGGGCGGGAAAGATGGTGGGCATCCTCACGTACCCTGGGGCAAGAAGAAGAGAGCTATGATACAAAACCTATCTCGGGAGAGCATCACATTCCTCCTTGGCCACCGCAGGATAACTTGGCTTACGATCAAGCCCTCTTCAACCTAGCTCCATGTTCCCAGCTGAACTGGCTTTCCCAAATGTCATTTCTAATGATTTCTTCTGACCTCAAAGTCCCTGTCCTTTAGACTCTTCAAACAAGGGACGCTCCGCCGTGTGAATCCTCTTTGAAATATCTCTCCCTTGTCCGTGATACCTCCTTCTCTTCACAGCTCACACGCTGTGACTAATATTAAAGTTCTCAAACGCCACTCTTCTCATTTTGAAAAACTCCAAAAACACCTTGTCTTCAGAAAATCTTCCCCGAACACCGAGGACTGAAGACCACCACCGCTTTGAAATCCATTACTAATGTATCAACGCTTTCCTGACTCGATTCACACAATTTTCCAACATGTTTGTGTTGATAGAGTCAATTCAGGATCTTTTCTGAATGAGTGGATTTGTCTGTTTGTTTTTACTGTTGAATTATTTTTGAAATTGTCACACCGAATTATGTGACCTATTTAAAAATTGGGTCTGGTCTTTCTACATTTAGCATACAAATTCTAGTCCATTTTACTGTCAACAAAATATGGTCAGATAACACGGACTCTAACCAGAAGAAAATTTATTGGAAAGAAGAGTCTGTAACAAGAAAAATCTAAAAATTTATGTATTGATAAAAAGTAGAAATTATTTTTGTATTGTTCACAGCTTTTTGTGCCACCAATCCCCCACATTAACTAAAATCGTTGAGAAATATTTGAGACATTGTCACAACTGTCAGACTCACTGTGCTCCATCAGACCACAGCACTGGAGGATTCAGAGAGAAATGTGGTTTGTGGGCTACTGTAAACAATGGAGTAGTTGAAAAATACAAGATTCTTTTGGACCTAACACAGAGAGTGCCTTCAATTTGACAAGCTATGTAACTCATGATCTTCTAAGCTAACCTGGCATCAAAGCCTGCAATTACATAGTCTCAAAATTCTCTTATTGCTTTGGTGCCCCTAACTTCCATTATAAATTAGCAACATTGTAGCTCTTACTCTTTCCAGCCTACGGGTCATGCTAAATTTCTTCTGTGACTTGCCAGTACTTAGAACACCCTCTGCCTGTCATCTACCTGTCAAAATCCTATCTGTTCCTCAAGCTTCAATTCAAACCAAGCACTGTCACATGAATCCTTTCCATCCTGTCTTATTGTTTGTAATCATTTCATCCTCTAAAACCTCAAAGCATTTTTAGATTTTTTTTCTCTTATGGCAGATCACGTGTGGCTTGGTTTAACAGCTACTCCCATGCATATTGATTTCCTCCTTTAAACATCTGTTGACCAATTAATGCACGAGAGAATGCAGTTTTTATCCAGGCCCCACTCTGCACGCATCTCCACGTCCATACCTGCTCCACAGCAGGTACAGTGCCTTAGCAGTTTTGCATCTCCTCCCAAAGGCCCATCTGGAGGAGCTGCACAAACTATGGGACCTGCTGGTGGAACTGACTCAGGAAAGGGGCGCCCTGCTGCTGCGGGCCCTGAAGCTCCAGCAGTACCTGCAGGAGTGCGCTGACATCTTGGAGTGGATCGGAGACAAGGTACGGGACCCCACAGGACACAAGCGGGACCTCCCATCCCTGTCCCAGGCACCGCCCAGCAATCCAACAGAGGCTGCTCAGAAAGCAGTCGGGATGTCTGTTCCTGGACTGTGTTCCTTGAAAGAAGCAATTTTGTCAAAGATTTAGGGGTATCCTGGAGATCACTGACATTGTGTGTGGGGAAAAGTGCCCTAGGCTTGTCCCCGTCTCCCTTCCGTGACCCTTGGCTCCCCCTCCTAAATTTTTCCTCTTACTCTGGGTTCAGCCTGAGAGTGTTGCCCCCTCTTTTCCTAAGGGCTGCCTCTCAGTACCTGTAACTAAGGAGGTTTCTATTTTTTAAAACACTTGGAGAATAATCCTGTGGTTAAGACTGAAGATACACCCAAGTCAGTCCTTAGCATGGTGCTTTTGCAGATACTCAGTGTGCTGAATTAAGTAGAATCAGGATGTATGCATTTTTCATGTTCCAGAACACAAAAGCGTGCTTCCAGGAGCTTTGGCCAACAATGTTCCTGGTCTTTCTGAAGGATCACCCCAAAGAGCAATGGCCCCTGGACCAGGGAACCCCCTCAGGAAATACATTCCTGCTTCCGGCTCTTTTCTGAAGGGCTTCTCCTCCCCACCAGCCCCTCCTTCTGAGCTCTCCTGGGAGTGTGGGCAATGGTTCTGGGCATTTGAACTACAGAAACTTTGCTGGTGACTCAACAGACTTTCCTTGCCCACAGGAGGCTATAGTGACATCAGTGGAGCTGGGTGAGGACTGGGAGCGCACAGAGGTTCTGCATAAGAAGTTTGAGGAGTTCCAAGCAGACCTGGAAGTGCGACGGGAGAAAGTGGATGGAATAAACCAGTATGCCAATGCGTGTGCTGAGGTGAGGTGGGGAGCAAAGGGTTAGTGCAAGTCAAAGGTTCTGGTATTCAAAACCTTCCAGCCATCGGTAGGTGGGTCATGAAGGACATAGGACATTGTGAGAAAACAGGGATGCATGTCCCTGGGGTAACATGCCTGGGGCAGTTTCCTCTTCTGTCTGGGTCACCTCTTGCCAGTCTATGGAAATAGAGGTGTGAGCGGGAGAGACAGTGTATGTGTGTGCACGTGGGTGTGCACGTGAACGTGTGCGGAGGAACGAGACCCACAATTTAGTAACTCCTGGACAGGCCACCCATCACCCGTGTTTATGCTGCACCCTTTCCTCATGAAGAAGAATCAGAATAAAGTAGCAAAGAATATAAAATAATGGTGGGCTATCGTAATGTATATGATGTCATTATACCTGATTTTTTTGTGAGTGGGGGGAGGGAGGCAGTTTTACCGTCATTCACTTGAGACAATGTTTAAATAAATTTTCAATTTCACTAGGATATGCGGGAAAAACGGGGAGCCAGTCTGGTTTTTTTGTGCTGCAAGGAGATTAGAAACTCTGACCATTGGCTGTCGCGCTCCTGGTTTCATCATCACTTCAGCTCTAGTACCGGGACGCCCCCTCTGTATTAGCAGAACCGAGACTTCGGGATGAATGGGTACTCGATTAGGGGAAGTAAACTCTCTCTCCGCCACCTTTTTCTCGTTGTGAAAGTTCCTCGGTTTTTCAGTACTATCTAACACCCCATCCCCAAACTTCAAACAACAAACATGTTATTTTTACTGGATTCAGTGATTCAGCTGCTCAGCTAGGCAATTCTCCTGACCCCACCTTAAGTGGCTGCAGTTATTTGGTGGCTCAGTTGGAGTGGAGGTCGAAAATGGCCTTGCTCCCATGTCTGGGGTGTTGGCTCTCACTTTCCAGCACAGCATGCTTTTTTTTTTTTTATGTGTCAGTGTTCCAAAGGTCAGAAAGCTGAAGGGCATCTTGAGGCCGAGGGGCAGGAACTCATATCATTTCTGCCACATTCTATGGTAAGCCAGGCGTAGGCGAACCCAGATCCAAAGCCTGAGGAAATGGACTTCCCTTCTTGCAAGGAGGGCTTCATGGCACAGTAACACGGCCATTTTATCTAATCTACCATAGGAAGGATTAATCCAATGCAGAGTGTGTCCTCTGCTCTTGTGGAGTGGAACCCATGCAGCTACAAATACAAAGGGCCACAAATTCGGCAAAGAGAATGTAGAAAATTCTTCCTGGAGACGCTTCAGAGTGGGAGTGGAAATTCCGAGAGACAGTGACAGAAGGAGCAGAAAGACTTGGATGCAGAGGAACTGCTCGAAGTTGCCAAGTGTCAAAATAGGCTGATGCCATGAACTTAATCCAGTGTTCGTAAATCTCAGTGCTTCAGATAGGTTGCAGTGATGTATGAAATTTTCTGCAAAATTAAATGTGTGTGCACGTGTGTATAATCCTGGGAAGAGGGAAACATCTCTTGTTAGATTCTCAAAGGTGTCAGGACCCCAAAGGAACTAAGAACCACAGTAGTAGAGTTTTGGAAAGTAAAGCCTATTTCACAGGGGGACTTTTTTCTTCCTGGGTTCTCAGGGGACTTGGCAGCCATCAACAAGGTGGAATTCTGAAAATAACATCATGGCTGGGCAATCTGTGTTAACAGTCTGCCCCAGTGCTGTGAGTAAAAGATAGATACAGTATCTGGTGGTTTGGCTTCTAGATTTTGGTAAAGCTAGGGCACAGGGCTATGGTGAAGATTGGTATCTGGCTAAATGGTCATTCTCCATGCCTGGCAAAGCACGAACCAGTGTGAAATGAGACGTGTTCAATGATTTTTGGAATAGGCTCACCTTTGCCTAACTCCAGACCCGGTTTCCTCTTAACAGGAGAACCATCCTGAGTTGCCCTCGATCAAGCTGAAGCAGGATGAGGTGAACGCCGCCTGGGAGCGTCTCCTCGATCTGGCTCTGCAACGACAGGGAACACTGTCCAGTGCTGCAGACCTCCAGCGATTCAGAAGGTGTGAATTTGGCCAACACATTATGGGAAATCCAGCACCATGTTCGTACTTGTGCTAGCCTCTGGCTACTGTTGGCAATTAGTGGCCAGTATCTCAAACCAAAGTAAATCATGTGCTGGCACTTCAGGAAGCAAGGGAGAGTGTAGTTAAGGCAACTGTGACTCACCCCATGGCCAAGTTTGTGATGACTGGAGCCCAAAGCAATAAAACTAGCTCAGTTTTATTGTGATGGAATTAGTGATGGAAGTGTTGCGGAGACAAGGAATGCATCTTAGGAACTGGATGGGGGTGGAGGGTTAAGCGGGAAGAAAAAAGTAAGAGCTGACCCAGATATGGGAAGGATATCTAGAGACCCAATGACCAGATAATGCCCAGGCCTCTACATCTACCATTAAAGGTGAGACCTCTTTACATTACTTTTTCTAGTGAGTAGGAATTCAAGGTAATTGTCAGCTGAGTGAACCAGGGTGGTCTTTGCTGTGTACACTGTTTGCCCTGGAATGCCTGCCATTTTCTTTGTTGGGACTCATGTGGCTGTCTGGCAGGGATGTGACGGAAGCCATCCAGTGGATCAAAGAGAAGGAGCCTCAGGTCACCTCTGAGGACTATGGCAAAGACCTTGTTAGCTCTGAGGCCCTGTTTCATAGTCACAAGGGCCTTGAGAGGAGCCTTGCAGTCATGGAGGACAAGGTAAGCCACTGTTGGAAGCCTGGCTGGTCCCCTGGGCTGAAAGAGGCATTTGGTGGGTACCTCGCCTCCAGAGGACACAGTAAATTCACTATTTTGATAAAGGAGAAATTCCTTATCTCTGAATATACTTCATCATTCTGGTTCATAACTTGTACACGGACATTGGATGTCCCTTATTTTTTATTTAAATATACATGCATGTTTTATATACTCTTGTGTTTTTTGTAATGTACTTCATGATTTAAAAACAAAAAGGGTAACTCCAAGAATAGTTTCCTAATCTCACTCAGTACCTGCAGTCAGAGAATCTTCCCTTTGGTCAAACCACCTTCCGTCACTTCCAGCTGACTCCTATTTCCTTTTGTCCTTCACTCAGTAGAAAAGGGAAGAAATGTCTCCTTCTTCTTCTTCTCCTTCTTGCCCTCCTCTTCCTCCTCCTTCCTCTGCTTCTCCCTCTCCTCCTCCTCCTCCTCCTCCTCCTCCTCCTCCTTCTTCTTCTTCCTCTTCCTCTTCCTCTTCTTCTTCTTCTTCTTCTTCTTCTTCTTCTCCTTCTTCTTCTTCTTCTTTTCTTCTTCTTCTTCTTCTTCTTCTTCTTCTTCTTCTTCTCCTCCTCCTCCTCCTCCTCCTCCTCCTCCTCCTCCTCCTCCTCCTCCTCCTCTTCCTCTTCCTCTTCCTCTTCCTCTTCTTCTTCTTCTTCTTCTTCTTCTTCTTCTTCTTCTTCTTCTTCTTCTTCTTCTTCTTCTTCTTCTTCTTTCTTCTTCTTCTTCTTCTTCCAAATAATCTCAGAAACACCTGGAGCATGTTACTACATCCACTTTTGGGTTCTCTTCTGAAAGCTGGAAGACCCCAGTCCCTATCCTTAGAGGAGTAGACATAGGCATGTTTGAACTTGGAGCAAGCCCCTACTCCTGACCGGCTCCCATCCTTGCTTCCTCCCCTTACAACATCACCCATAACCTCAGCCAACTCCTCCAGAGCGTGTACAGTGGAGTCAGCCCACTGAAGGTCCCCACGTGCTGCCCCCTGACCATAGCTTTGTCCCTGGATCCAGTTTCTGAAAACTATCCCATTATTGTACTTCTTTCATTCTTGCTCCATTTTTGTATTTTGTATTTTTTCACCTAATAATGAAAAATAAAATCCCATAATTTGATGAATAAGGATAATGAAATTTTAAATCCTAGACAACACCTGGTTATAGTCAGATATAATGAAAGCACAAATGGTAACATGTGGAAAGTCACCCATATCTACATTTTTTGCCTCAGTGGCCTTGCTCCTTAGGAATTGTTCTCAGAATGGTCTGGCATTGCTGGAATTCTTGGCAGACATTCTCCTGAGCAAAAGTGTCTCTTTGATTCCCACGACAGTATTTGTGGAAACAGTATAGAGGATGGTGAAGGACAGTCTGAGGTCTAAACCTTGCTTCTGACACTTAGTAGCTAAATGACCTTGAGCAAATAAAATACTCTACCTCTCAGTTTTCACATAAAGGGGGAAATAAGAATAGTTTCTACCTCTGAGTATTATTTTAAAAAGACGATAAAACAAGTAAGTGCATGTGAAGTGCTGAGCAGTAAGCACTCAATAAGAGACAAAAGTGGTCAGTAAATTATTATTGCTGATATAGTATGTTAATATAAAATTATCCATGTAAGTATGTTAAGTTATCAGTATTCGTATGGTTGTTTTGTCAGATCTCTCCCATAAAACTTTGTCAGGATGAATCAGAGTGCTTGGATTTCCCACTAGATTTCTTTTGCATCCCAAAGGTGAAGGAGTTATGTGCCAAAGCGGACAAGCTGAAGCTTTCCCATCCTCCAGAGGCACCTCAGATCCAACAGATGAAAGAGGATCTGGTCTCCAACTGGAAGCACATTCGAGCCTTGGCTACCAACAGATATGCAAAGCTGGAGGCTTCTTGTGGGTGGGAAATCCTTCCTCTCTGTTGCTTTATCTCTACAGGATTGGGATATAACATCAAAAGCAGAAATTAAGAGTGAAAAGAATCAAATAATGAGGGACTCAGCCCTCCTGCCTACTCGATGGTAGAGGCAATAGAAGCTTTATTTGTTAAGGGAAGTTCTCTTTGGGCTGACTTACCACCCAGCATGATACCTCCCCCCATCCCGCCCCCCCACACCGCACCCCAGCGTTCTTCCTCTACTTAGAAAGTTGTAGAATGCTATCAAGCGGCCCAAGTACCTGGAAAAGCAGCTGAAGAAACGTCAAAATCCCTGGCCCTAGCTTAGGAACTGAAATAAATTTCCAAGCTGAAGGGTGTAAAATTAAATCTAGAATTATTTCCTGAATGTGGGTTAGCTTGCCAAAAAACTGGGGATCATTTCGGTAGTTAGTGTTTATAGCTGGTCATTAAAACACCAGAAAGCCGTGTTTATCTTACTTTTACAATTCCAAGTTAACTGGTGAGCATTTAATTATTTGAATAGGTAACTGTTTCAGTGGTTTTGCTTTTAGCAATAGAGTTAAGTGTGACTTAGGCGCACGGGGGCTCCTAACCTTAACTCTGGTCCCCTTTCCTGCCAGGGGCTCCCCTGTTATTTATCTGCCATGTCTTATTTACTGGCCTTGTTGGCAGTACTTTGCTCCACTTCAAGTGCCTCTGGGGTGGTGTGACCTTGTGATGTTGGAGAAGCA
Organism: Zalophus californianus; assembly: GCF_009762305.2. Taxonomy (NCBI): domain Eukaryota; kingdom Metazoa; phylum Chordata; class Mammalia; order Carnivora; family Otariidae; genus Zalophus; species Zalophus californianus. The sequence goes on along the minus strand of NC_045604.1, from coordinate 3,675,853 downwards.
CTGCCCAGGTGCCTCATCCCACAATGACACATCCATCCCAAGAGGCAGCAGCCTGGAGTCAAGGACAATCTGCCCAACCTGCCCCACTAAAGGAACCGGAAACCCATCAGGGGGATGGAAGGGGTAGAATTAGGGTGAGGAGAACATTGCACATCTTACCTCAACCCAACCCTAACTCTTGGCTCAAAGTCCACTTACACCTGGTTTCTCCTTCCTGTCCTTTACCTTCCCTTCCCTGCAGGTACCAGAGGTTCTTATCTGACTATGAGGAGCTATCAGGCTGGATGAAGGAGAAGACCGCTCTGATCAGTGCTGATGAGCTGCCCACAGATGTGGCTAGTGGGGAGGCCTTGCTGGACCGGCATCGACAACACAAGGTAGACAGGAAGAGCCCCCCTTGCCCCCCGAGGGAGGAAGAGGGAGGGGCCAAGAGTGCCAGAAGTTTTCCTGCTGCATTTTAAGACATTTTGCCTTGTGGCCATAGCACGAGATTGACTCTTACGATGAGCGATTCCAGTCTGCTGATGAAACTGGTCAGGCTCTGCTGGATGCTAGTCATGAAGCCTCTGATGAAGTTCGGGAGAAGGTAATCCAGTTTAACAATGTGTGAAATTTTGGTACATATTTAGCCCCACTTAATCCCATAATAATATAATGATCTCTGAATAGGACGAGAAGTCCTATGGACGTCTTGATATTAACCCAATTTTCATATATTGCAACCTTCCTTCACATATTGCTTTAGCTAAGTCGAGCTATCTGCAGTTCTCAGGATGTGATGTGTGCTTGCTCACCCCTGAGCCTCCATTTCCTGAACCCATCTGATTTCATCAACCTGCCTTCTATCTAATTTGAAACCTCCATACCATTGTGCTTTATCATACATGCTCTGTTCTATCACTCTTCCATGCTCACCTCTAGATTGTGAATGCTTTGAGGACTGCACCTATTCCTCTTTGCATTCCCTATGATGCCTGGCACATGGCTAGCTTTGTTCTCTCCTACGCAACTTCAAATCACACTGATTTTCCCATATCGGTGTTTCTCAAATCTACATTAAATAATAGGAAAGCTTTAAACAGTCGGAATCCCACTGACTGATCAGGTTTGCCTTCATCCTAATCTCCTGGATCAAAAAGACTCACCTCAACCCCATCATCCCTTAGAGGTTTTACTTCAGTCACAGAGTCACAGGAACTCCTTGGGATGATCATTAAAAAAAAAAGATTTGTAGGCTTTTTGCATCTCGTTCGATTCCAAGCCCAGCCTCTAGAGATGGTGGTTGGAGGAGGCTGAGATGGCCATATTTTGAATTCACCCAGAACTCTATGGGAAAAATATAATAAGATTTTTATTTTTAACAATCTCCTGCCCAAGGAAACCTAGATCCTTGCCCACATACCTATATTCCTGGGATTCTGAGAATCTGTGCTGCCTTTTTGATGGCTTTAACACCGCAGTGGTGTTAATAAGCTGGAGTTCCCTGGGCAGATGTGTGAGCAGGAACAAAGGCTCTTACGGTTTTGAGAATGTCACCCTTCCCTTTCCTTAGTGGTTCCTATTTGCTTTCAGAAGAGAATGCGAACTTCTCAGTCTGATCATTTAAGTGCTCTATATACGTCAGTTTCATCAAGTGTCCACCTTTTTTAGACACTGCACTTTTCTCTGGAGCACTTTGTATAATCTAACAAGTATGTGAAGGAATTGTGTGCTCATCGTCTGCCCCTCCTGGAATCCTGGCCCCCCTCCCCACCCTTTAAATCTCTGTTTGGTACGATACTTTCCACACTCCTACTCTCTGTGTCTTCCCACCAGAATTCTTCTTCTCTTCTTCATTTGCACATAATAAGTGTGTTGTTGTACCTCTGCGATGCATTTATCCCATTTTCTACTACAGCATGTGAAATTTTGATACACATTCAGCCCCACTTTATCTCATAATAATATGATACATGTTACTCACTCAGACCTTGAAGTCATCAGAGAAGCCTGCTTCTTATTCACTTGTGCATCCTTCCAAAGGCCTTGCATTTATTAGATGCTCACCTTGTCTCTTCCTTTCCAAAGATGACAATACTTGCCAATGACTGGGCGGCCCTGCTGGGGCTGTGGGACCAGCGGCAGCTTCAGTACCTGCAGTGCATGTACTTGCACCTCTTCTATCGTGACAGTGAGCAAGTGGACAGCTGGATGAGCAGACAAGAGGTAACAGGAGGGGCTCAGCAAGGGTCCAGAAGCCATTTCTCCCACCCCTCATTTATCACATGACCACCATTGGTACCCTTACAACTACTTCTGTGGGCTAGAGGTTGTCTTAGGAAGTGGAGGGTGATCTACAAAGAGAAGATGAGATTGGCCCTTTCTGAGGCTCTTACAATTCCCTTATGGACAGACGCCTAGAAGAATATACACAAATATACAGCAGAGAAGAATTAACCTCCACTGAACATAAGGCCAGATGAATATCAATCACATTGCTAAGGGGGTCAGGAATAGAAAGTTGTGACAAGTCAGGCAAGGTTAACCAGAAATTTCCCAGAGGAGGTGAGTGGTCCTCTTGAGGCAGCATTGGGAGGTCAGAATGGAGCCTGGATTGGCCAGGATGATTCTGTGTGGACAGAACCAGAGACAAAAGTGATAAAGTTGTGTGAGAGGACTGGGGAGGAGTCTCAAGTTGCTGCTCTTCGCGGTTGGTCCCGGCGCACTATACCACCATATGCCAGTCCCTCCTTGCTCTCTCACCGTCTCCTCTCTCTCCTTAGTCCTTGCCTCAGAGACATCCCAAAAGCAGTATTTCTCACTGACAAGGAAGAGCTGAGATGTGTCTGTCTTCCACAGGACTTCCTGGAGAACGAAGACTTGGGGAACTCCCTGCGCAGCGTGGAAGCCCTTCTTCAGAAGCATGATGACTTTGAGGAGGCCTTCACCGCCCAGGAAGAGAAGATCACAGTGAGATGTGGGCTCTGGTGTGGGCACCGGCTCCATGTGTGTTTGTGTCACCTCACCCAGGGCCCGTCCTTAGAGAGAACCACTTGTCCGTCACTCTGACATAACATGAGGGTTCTTTTCAAAAGAGAAAACATCCAGAAAAGTAATCATACCCATTTTTATCATCAAAAAGCACACTTAGAAAGTTCGTAAAGATTTTTAGCTATTTACAGTTTCCAATAAAGTGCATGATTGTCTTATTTTTTCTGCAGTGTAAGTAAATGTTATTGGATCTGTATCTGATACAGAATCATTACTTGGAAGTTCGAAATGTGTTATTTACTTTTTTGGTTTTTTCCTCTCCAGTAATGTCTCCATTTGGTTTTCTCTAGTAAAATCTAGATGTCTAAACAACATCTGTTCTTTCCCTGTATATCTTCAGCTTTATGTTTCTCATCTAATGCAACCACAGTTTTCCTGTGAACCCTACACTACAATGTCCCAGAAACTGGTCAATGTACAAGCAGGGTTCAGACAAGTGTGGAAGGATTTTATTGGCCCAATGTGCTGTATATCTTGGGCTGTCCCCTAGGCTGGTGCTGGGTTTTAACTCACACATACTATACCACTGGCAGCAGCAACAACCATAACAATAGAATTCCAAGTCCTATCTGTTAATATGGAGATTAATATGGTCCCTTATCCATCCATATGCTTGCTCTATTGATTTTCATTGGTAAAAGCTAACAGTATAAAATAGGTTATTGTTTATAAAATGCTATCATGTATTTTAGATTATTTTCCCACTCTCAATCACTTAATCTATCCTGAGTTCTAACAATTTGAGGAGTTCATGAATGAATATAAGTAAAAATTTCTGACCCTTCTTCCTATGAGGCTAGAGATATAGATGTAGATATAAATATAAATATATCTCTCTCTATATACAATAGGGCAAGAAAGGGAGGGAGGGAGAGTGAGAGAGAGAGAAAGTGAGAGAGAGAGAGAGAGAGAGAGAGAGAGGCTGGCCACTGGACATAACTCTATCCACAATGCTTCCTCTTGAAAATTTAAGAATAAGGTGCCTGGGTGCCTCAGTTGTTAAGCTTTTGACTCTTGGTTTCAGCTCAGGTCATGATCTCCTGGTCATGAGATCAAGCCCCGAGTAGGGCTCTGTACTCAGCATGGAGTCGGCTTGGGATTCTCTGCCTCTCCCTCCCCCTCTCCCCCTCCCCCCACTTGAGCACATGCTCACTCTCACTCTCTCTAATAAATAAATACAATCTTTAAAAAATTAAGAATAGATCAAATATCCACTTTCAAGTGACATCAAAATTCATGTACTATAACCTAGATATTAAAAATATTATGGCATAAAAGAGGGTAATTAACTTGTCAAATATACATTTTGAAACAGAATTTGTAATAGAAATCAGATCTCTGATCCTGAGAGTTGTTCTCTTCCACATTGCCACGCTTCCTCTTTAAACAGCTAGCCAGACAGTGACCACTTGCTCAGGAGCCACTGAAAGAAACCACTCCGGTTTTTATCGTCTTTGTTTTTCAGACCGTAGACAATAACGCAAAGAAGCTGATTGACAGTGATCATTATGACTCCGAGAACATTGCTGCTCTTCGGGATAGCGTATGTCCGAGTCCCCAGACGTGTATCTGCCTGCCCGTGCCCTGGGGTCTGGGGAGGTGCTGGGGCTCAGGGACCAAGCTGGACAGAGAATCTCATGTGTCCATATTTGGCTTTGCTGACCATGAGTTTCATCTTGGTTTTTGTAGCTCTTGGCCCGGCGGGATGCCCTACGTAAGAGGGCTGCCACTCGGCGCAAACTCCTGGAGGATTCATGGCTTCTGCAGAAACTGTATGAGGACTCAGATGACCTAAAGAATTGGATCAACAAGAAGAAGAAGTTGGCAGATGATGAAGATTACAAGGTAAGCAGGGTTTTCAGACCCTGGGCATACTCATCAGGACTTAGTTTCATGAGACTAGAGTCTTAGAGCTGAAAAGAGGCTAGTGTTCAGCAGGCAAGCCTCCTTTACAGAGAAGGGTCATGAGTCCCTCAAGGCAAATACTTGGTTAAAAGCCAAGAATCTGGTTTCTGGATTTCCTGTGTCCCACTGCCTCTCACTTCTTTTCTCCAGCCCAACTTCTTTTCTTTTTCTTTTTATTAAGAATTCATTTATTTATTTGAAAGAGAGAGAGAGAGAGAAGAGGGGGGGCAGCAGGAGAGGGAGAAGCAGACTCCCCATTGAGCAGGGAGCCCGACTGGGGGGCTCCATCCTAGGATCCTGAGATCATGAACTAAATCGAAGGCAGACTCTTAATTGATTGACCCCACCCAGGCGCCCCCCTCCAGCACAACTTCTAATGTTCCATAACAGAAAGGGGGAAGGCAGGGACTGCTGCTTATTTAGCTGCTTCTTGTCCCTCCACCAACTCTGCTGCTTCCCTCCGCACCCTTATAATAGGAAAATATTGTGTCTGATCCCGGTGTACGTTCGAATTTACGAAAAGCTACTAGGAACCTAAGGTAACCTGGCATAGTGCAGAATTACACGGTTTTGTAGCCAGAAGGGAACAACCCCTTACTTTTTATTGATGAGGAAACCAAGGATTTGAATTATAAAGGGACTTGCCCAAAGTTATCCATTTATTTAGAAGGCAGTTTGACGTAAGCATTTGAAGCATGAATTCTGGGGAAGGTGAACCTGGGCTTGAAGTCTCGTAGTTCTGTCTTATTTCTGTGACTTGGGGAAATTATTTTTTTAAATTTTATTTTATTATAAAATGATAATATGTGCGTTACCAGACAATACATCATTATTTCTGAGGTAGTGATCCACGATTCATTGAAATTCTGGACTTCTCTTTAAGCCATAGATTTCTCTACCTTGGGGTTGTGTAACAGATGTATTTTTCACTCACAAGTGTTATGTGAATTGGGAGATACGTTATACCCACCTATACACACTCACACAATTTCACATTTACAGTCGAGGCTAGAATTAGTCTCTTAATTTCTAGGCCAATACTTATTCACAATGTTTACTTTTCTAAACATCATTTAGGGTTAAATGTATACCTTGATCCTTTTGTTCCTATGTATTTATATATATTTATAGAACTATGAGCATCCTATCTGTACCTTTCATTTTGCGAAACTTGGAAATACGTGCTTGTGTTCTTGGGAGGAGGTGTGGTTCCAGGGTACAGAAGGCGTACAGATCTTCTCCAGAAGAGGAAATCATGCATCAGGATGGAAATGGGAAAAATTTTTCACCTTTCATGATAGCTCTCTGATTGTTATTTTTTTCCTTTCTATTTCATTTTTATTTAAATTCTAGCTAGTTAACATACATGGTAAAACTGGTTTCAGGAGTAGAATGCAGTGATTCATCACTTACATACAACACCCAGTGCTCATCACAACAAGTGCCCTCTTTAATACCCATCACCCATCTAGCCCATCTCCCTGTCCACCTCCCTCCATCATCCCTCAGTTTGTTCTCTATCATTAAGGGTCTCTTATGGTTTGCCTCCCTCTTTTTTCCCCCCCTTCTTTTATGTCCATCTGTTTTGTTTCTTAAATTCTACATACGAGTGAGATCATATGGTATTTGTCTTTCTCTGACTGACTTATTTCTCTTAGCATAATACACTCTAGATCAATCCATGTCATTGCAAATGGCACGATTTCATTCTTTTTGATGGCTGAGTAACATTCTATCATAAATATATATTTATATATGTTATATATAATGTATTTATATATTTATATATATATATAATATACTTACATATGCCACATCTTTATCCATTCATCAATCGATGGACATTTGGGCTATCTCCATAGTTTGGCTATTGCTGATAATGTTTGATTGATTGTTAATTCTTGCATGTGGCACCATATTCAAAATGATCTTCAGGAGATATCTAGGCTCTTTAGAATTACATGCATGAATCTATTAGCCATGTGTGCAGTGTGGCTAGAAGGAGGGATTGGCCACACGAGTTTCCTCACATTCTGTGCTTCAGTACTTGGACTGGGACAGTTGCCCTGTTTCCTCTCCCTAATGCAGTTGTATTTATAGTGAGAAGTAACCCCTATCCTCAAAATTTCTGCTCCCCATTCTTCAGATAAGTTTCCTTTATTTTTTGGACTTAGGATATACAGAACTTGAAGAGCCGGGTTCAAAAGCAGGAAGAGTTTAAAAATGAATTGGAAGATTATCAACGCCTGCTCAATACACTAGAGAAAACCGGCCAGGAGATGATTGAGGCTGATCACTATGCCTCGGACAAGGTGGCTGATCGTGTGGGTGAGGTTGTTAGCCTCTGGAAGGAGTTGTTGGCGGCTACAGAGCAGAGAGGTGAGAAGCAGAGGTTTCGGTGAAAGGCTACCTCCTCAGTTCTGAGACCTACCATTTTAATCTCTACCACCTTGAATTTGCCCGGTGACTGCCATGAGAAGGGATGCCACTCATTTCTTCCTGTATTGAACAGAGTTTTTATAACTCAACCTAAGTTTACCACATGATATACATACAACTTTATGTTTTCTTCATGCATGTAGGTTTAAGTGAAATTACTTCTGTTTTCTTCCCTTTGCTCCCACTTTTTTTTCTTTCTCCTGAATAAAATATTCCAGAGCCATGAATCCGGTATTGGCTAGGTACCTGAAACTGTTGTCCTTAAATTAGGTTTTACCTACTTGGGTTCTATAGATGAGACAAGGTATTATGACCCAGGTTATTTAGTAGACATTAAAAGATTGTCAGCACCACATGTGATGTTCCTACAATATTCTAGTCTTATAAATGGGATTTGATGACTTGCCTTTTTTCACCTATCTGAAAGTGTTCAGGCCCTGCTGTAAGCTCTTAAAAAAATTCCCACATGTCTGCTTGAATAATCTCTACTTACATTTAACTTCACCTCTCTAGAAAATCAGTCAGTTGTGGTAATTAACACAAATAATGAGGTTTTCCTGTCAATATTCTCCCTGTGAGACACAGACTCCATCTATAGACACCTGCTCTGGTTATAGAAGAGATATACCATGCTGATTCTTTTAGATATCGTCCTAATTTGGGGTTTAGGGGAAAAAAAATCCGACTTTACAGTAACAGTAAGATGTTACTGCTATTCCCACCATCGGGAGATATCACAGTTGTTTTGCAGAAATAATGCAAATAATTTTTGTAAGGTCAAACAATAAAGAATTTAGCTGAGAATGGTGTGGATAACCAAGGCATTTTCTGGAAGAGACAATTGTGAGGCATGGCTCGTGTTGAAGGAAAGGTACCAGGAAGGGCTGGCAAAACTCTGAGAAAGACATTTATAAAAAGTTCAAAATTTCCAAAGGAAACAAGTCCCAATTTTATACTTCTCTTGGGAAATGCAGAGTTTGGGCTTGAACCCCTTTGAAAAGGAGGTCTCGATAGAGAGTAGCACATGACATATGAAAATATCCAGGATGGTTAGGCTCTAATACAACAGGACTGTACTTCCTCAGCAGGGAATAAACTGATTGTTTATCTTCGTTTTGAGACTGAAAGCTACTATATTTAAAAACAAATACCATTCAAATTCCACAAGTTTAAGGTGATTTTTTTTGTATAATCACATGTGAGATGGATATTTTTTTCTCATTAGGATATCAAAATATTATATTTCTCCTTAAGTTTGATGGAAGGTATTTTACTATGCAGTAAGAAAGAGTCATGGTATCTGTCGCATCCCTAATGCCTTATTCCAGGGAACCAGTTGTATGAAGCTAACCAGGAGCTGCAGTTCAAGAACACCGCAGAAGACTTGGAGCGCTGGCTGGGGGACGTGGAGCAGCAGGTGGCCTCTGAGGACTACGGGAAAGGCCTGGCCGATGTACAGAACCTACTCAGGAAACATGGCTTGCTGGAGTCTGCTGTGGGCACTCATCAGGTCGGTTGCCAGTTCTCTGGCGATGGTAGACCAGAGCGCCCGTACATGCCCTGAACCCACTCGTAATAAGTAACTATTGAAAGAGAGAGAGAGGGAGCAAGAAACCAAAGGCAAAAATTCCAAAATTTTAGTTGGTCAGCTGACCCTTCCTAAGACCCTGTCTGGTATAGCCATTGTCCTGGGTGCGGTTGTCAGAACCCCATGGCTGGGGTGGCTTTGTGGGCTCCCCTACATATGGCATCACACTCTCACTCCAGAAACTTGGGCTTCGTATTCAGCTCATCACTCGCTGCTTATGGGACCTTTGGTGCATCTGTTCACCTTCTCATATCTCTATATGCTCATCTGTACCACAAAGTTTGGACAACATTGCCTCCTCCTGTTCTGGCGTTCTATGAGTCAAAGCTTGAAAAATATCTTTAATCCTACTGCTTTAATTTTATTTAAGAATATTGAAGCCTATAGCTGTGAAGTGACTTCCATGAGGTCACAGAGAAAATTGGCAACAGGGCGAGGACTAGGATGTGGATGTGTAGGCTCTGAGTGTCAGAGTTATTCCCCTGACATCCCACCAGATTGTCACTTGAATTTATCCAGTAAGTTAGAGTGTGGACACTGGGTGATTTTCTGGAGAACCCAGTAGACTCAAAAGTGAGTCTAACTGACTCACTTTTGCATCCACAGTGTCCTAGCTTGTACTTAAAAATGACTCTGTTGTTCCCTAGAAAGTCCTACTGATCTGTCCTGTTAAAATAAACTTTTATGATGTCTGCTCCTTGGATTAAATGGGAAAGACAGAATAATCTACAGGAAACAGAAAACAGGAAATGAACCCAGTCTCTTAGATAGCTCCAGGGATGGCTTGATGGAGGTGGAAACAAGGTAACGAAACAGTGAGATTCCTTTTGGAAACACCTCATTTCATCTCCTGGGCATTGTTCCTGGGAAGCCACAAACTTCAGCCTGGGAAGTTTCTGTGTTAGTTACACCCGCAGCTCATTTGCAAGGGACAGGGTGGGAGAGGAAGCAGACAGAAAGGCTCCTGCTGTGTTCCTCCGGGCCACGGTTTGTTAACACTCTCTGACAATTAGCTACAGTTTATTAACACTCCCAGACAGTTAAGACTCTGTATACGCGGTTTCCCTGATTTCCTTGGCACACTCTGTATATAGTCTGTCTTTCTGAAATGAGGCTTAAGAAGTACTTTCCTATAAATAGCTCTTGCCTGACGATGTGGTCCTCAATTCAGCATCCCCTGCCACTCTAGCTCACAGATGTGATTAGAAGTCGTAACACGGTACTGGGGGAAGCTAATTCTCCCCGAAGCCTCCCCGTGCTGAACCCCCACTCCTTTCTACTAAACAATGGCATTTCCTGACATCTATTCTCTCTCTCCCTCAGGATCAGGTGGACGCCCTCACAGACCTGGCAGCATATTTTGAAAAAATAGACCATCCCGATGCGGGGGACATAAAAGCAAGGCAGGAGTCCCTGGTGTCCCAGTTTGAAGCTCTGCAGGAACCACTGAGCACCCGGAAAAAGAAGCTCATTGACTTTCTCCACCTGCATCAGATCTGCAGGGACACAGAGGATGAGGAAGCCTGGATCCAAGAGACTGAGCCCTCAGTGGCTTCCACCTACCTTGGTTAGACCCTGAGCATGGGCGGGCTGAGCCATAGGAGAAGACCAGGGTGTACTGACTGTCAGAGAGATCTGGGACAGCCTGGGATGTGGTCGTGGTGGATACAGTTTGGTCTCAGCTCTTCCCCTTCACACTCAGGAACCATTTTCCCATCTTCCGTAGAAGACTTTGTTAAAATTCATACTGAAGAGTTTACCTCTTAAAGCAGACCATGAATAGTGCCATGAATTGAAGGCCTCTGGGAAGAGCTGGAGGGCTCAGCCTTTTGTTATTTGCTCTGACTTAAGTTACTGCCAAGGCCCTTGCCTGAGCCATCATGGTTGGTGCTTGAGGTTCTGAGTAATTTTTTCCACAGTGTCAGTGCCTCCCTTCTGTGAAGATCTGAGTTACTACAAGGAGAAAAGGGGTGGGACAGCAGAGAAAGTACAGACCTTCCTTTCCTTTGGGAGCTGTCCTTTATCGCCAGTGTTGGGATACATGTGGAATGCAAACTTCAAACCCACATACTGGGGACATCTATGAGGAACTGATGATGGTGACAGTGGAGGGGCCAGTCTAGGAAAACTTCTAGAAGAGACAAGACTTTTGAAGTGTGGACGGGCATGGAGAGTTTCTGGAAAGTCATTTAGTGGGAAGTATAGGGAAGGGAATTTTGAAGGGAAGTGGGGGGGGAAACACATGGATGGGAGATAGGGAGTTGACGTCTAGAAATGGGGGGCTTAGAAGGTGAAGGAAATTAACAATGAATAGCATTTAGTTGGTGCTTGTTAATGTTAGTAGCAAGGGAGGCATTTTTTATGTTATTTCTAATCTTTACAAAGAAAACTTTAGAACATATAACACACCATTTTCATGGTGAAATCCTCTACCAAGTTAGAGGATGTAATAACTTTCTGACATGCATAGGGATTAGTAAGTGGAAGATTCTGCTTCTTACACTATAATATGCTGAAACAAAATTGGTTGCATGATATTGAAAGTTCTAGTTGAAGAGTTACTTGCATTCCTACCTACACAGTGACTTATCTATTATCTTCTGTAAAATAATGAATTGAATTTTTTCAATACAAAGAGAAAAAGGGAAGAACAACCCTGAGCAGAGTTAATTCAGACAAATGGTATAAATTTCAGGAAGCCCACTCGGGGATTACAGCCTCAAAGGGAAAAACTTGTAGGTCCAAGAGTTATAAAAAGTAGAGTAGCCTCTTCTTATTCCATACACTAGAACAATACCGGCCTTGAAATTATTTTTCTCTGTAGGCAAGGACCTGATTGTCTCCAAGAAGCTTCTGAACAGACACCAAGTCATCCAGGACAACATTGCCAGTCATGAGCCACACATCCAAGCGATAACGGAGAAGGGAAACAAAATGGTAGAGGAAGGTATGTATGGTTCAGGTTGAATTGGTCAATCGTCACTATGTTAAACTTAAGAAGTTTGTTCAATTTTAGGGCTTCATGGGAATTTAAAGATATCCGATGCATGTTCCCTTTCAATGCAGAAAATCCCCTTGGTCATTTCTGACAGATACAATGATGATAAAATATTGCTTATATATTCCAATAACAGGAAACTCCCTACCTCATAAACCAGTCATTTGTATTCTCAGTTAAGCCAAAATTATTAAATAAAATATTTTTGTGCTAATAATCAATATGCTCTTCCACAGAAGTTTTAGAATTTAGAATTGAAGTTATAAAGCCCCAGAAAACAAATCAGGTCCTTTTCCCGCATAGGAATTTCCAGATCTGTGAAGACTTGCCTTAGATCATTTACATTTATTTATTTTGATCATTTACATTTAAAGCAATTATATTCTTGATAGTTAATAACACCATTTCTTTTTTTTAATTTTATTAATTTATGTTAAACACCATACATAACATCTTTAGTTTTTGATGTCGTGTTCCATGATTCATTGTTTGCATATAACACCCAGTGCTCCATTAAATGCATGCCCTCGTTAATAGCCATCACAGGCTAACCAATCCCCCCACCTCCCTCCCCTCTAGAACCCTCAGTTTGTTTTTCAGAGTCCATAGTCTCTCATGGTTTGTCTCCTCCTCTGATTTCCCCCCTTCATTTTACCCTTCCTACTATCATCTTCTTTTTTTTACGATTTTTTTTTTTATTAGTTTCAGAAGTACGGGTCTGTGATTCAATGGTCTTACACAATTCACAGTGCTCACCATAGGACGTACCCTCCCCAATGTCTACCACCCAGCCACGCCATCCCTCCCACCCCCAACCATTCCAGCAATGCTCAGTTTGTTTCCTAAAATTAAGAATTCCTCATATCAGTGAGATCATATGATACATGTCTTTCTCTGATTGACTTATTTTGCTCAGCATAATACCCTCCAGTTCCATCCACGTCGTTGCAAATGGCAAGATGTCGTTCCTTTTGATGGCTGCATAATGTTCCATTGTGTGTGTGTGTATATATATATATATATATATACCACATCTTCTTTATCCATTCATCTGTTGATGGACATCTTCGCTCTTTCCAAAGTTTGGCTATTGTGGACATTGCTGCTATAAACATCGGGGTGCACGTACCCCTTCGGATCCCTACATTTGTATCTTTCGGGTAAATACCCAGTAGTGCAATTGCTGGGTCATAGGGTAACTCTATTTTCAACTGTTTGAGGAACCTCCATACAATTTTCCAGAGTGGCTGCACCAGCTTGCATTCCCACCAACAGTGTAGGAGGGTTCCCCTTTCTCCGCATCCCCGCCAACATCTGTCATTTCCTGGCTTGTTAATTTTAGCCATTCTGACTGGTGTGAGGTGGTTATCTCATTGAGGTTTTGATTTGGATTTCCCTGATGCCGAGCGATGTTGAGCACTTTTTCATGTGTCTGTTGGCCATTTGGATGTCTTCTTTGGAAAAATGTCTGTTCATGTCTTCTGCCCATTTCTTGATTGGATTATTTGTTCTTTGGGTGTTGAGTTTGGTAAGTTCTTTATAGATTTTGGATACTAGCCCTTTATCTGATATGTCATTTGCAAATATCTTCCCCCATTCTGTCGGTTGTCTTTTGGTTTTGTGGACTGTTTCTTTTGCTGTGCAGAAGCTTTTTATCTTGATGAAGTCCCAATAGTTCATTTTTGCCCTCGCTTCCCTTGCCTTTGGCGATGTTTCTAGGAAGAAGTTGTTGTGGCTGAGGTCAAAGAGGTTGCTGCCTGTGTTCTCCTTTAGGATTTTGATGGACTCCTGTCTCACGTTTAGGTCTTTCAACCATCTGGAGTCTATTTTTGTGTGTGGTGTAAGGAAAGGGTCCAGTTTCATTCTTCTGCACGTGGCTGTCCAGTTTTCCCAACACCATTTGTTGAAGAGGCTGTCTTTTATCCATTGGACATTTTTTCCTGCTTTGTCGAAGCTTAGTTGACCATGGAGTTGAGGGTCCATTTCTGGGCTCTCTTTTCTGTTCCATTGATCTATGTGTCCGTTTTTGTGCCAGTTGCCAGTACTGTACTGTCTTGATAATGACAGCTTTGTAATAGAGCTTGAAGTCAGGAATTGTGATGCCACCAGCTTTGTTTTTCTTTTTCACCATTCCTCTGGCTATTCGGGGTCTTTTCTGATTCCATACAAATTTTAGGATTATTTGTTCCATTTCTTTGAAAAAAGTGGATGGTATTTTGATAGGAATTGCATTAAATGTGTAGATTGCTCTAGGTAGCATTGACATCTTCACAATATTTCTTCCACTCCATGAGCATGGAACGTTTTTCCATTTCTTTATGTCTTTCCTCAATTTCTTTCATGAGTATTCTATAGTTTTCTGAGTACAGATTCTTTGCCTCTTTGGTTAGATTTATTTCGAGGTATCTAATGGTATTGGGTGCAACTGTAAATGGGATCGACTCATTAATTTCTCTTCTGTCTTGTTTTTGGTGTATAGGAATGTCACTGATTTCTGTGCATTGATTTTATATCCTGCCACTTTACTGATTTCCTGTATGAGTTCTAGCAGTTTTGGGGTGGAGTCTTTTGGGTTTTCCACATAAAGTATCATATCATCTGCAAAGAGTGAGAGTTTGACTTCCTCTTTGCCAATTCGGTTGCCTTTTATTTCTTTTTGTTGTCTGATTGCTGTGGCTAGGACTTCTAGTACTATGTTGAATAGCAGTGGTGATAGTGGACATCTCTGCCGCGTTCCTGACCTTAGGGGGAAAGCTCTCAGTTTTTCCCCATTGAGAATGATATTGGCTGTAGGTTTTTCATAGATGCCTTTTATGATATGAGGTATATACCCTCCATCCCTATACTCTGAAGAGTTTTGATCAAGAAAGGATGCTGTAGTTTGTCAAATGTTTTTTCTGCATCTATTGAGAAGTTTATGTGGTTCTTGTTCTTTCTTTTGTTAATGTATTGTATCACATTGATTGATTCGTGGATGTTCAACCAACCTTGCAGCCCAGGGATAAATCCTACTTGGTCGTGGTGAATAATTCTTTTTAATGGGCTGTTGGATCCCATTGGCTAGTATTTTGGTGAGAATTTTTGCATCCATATTCATCAGGGATATTGGTCTGTAATTCTCCTTTTTGATGGGGTCTTTGTCTGGTTTGGGGATCAAGGTAATGGTGGCCTCATAAAATGAGTTTGGAAGTTTTCCTTCCATTTCTATTTTTTGGAACAGTTTCAGGAGAATAGGTGTAAATTCTTCTTTAAATGTTTGGTAGAATTCCCCTGGGAAGCCATCTGGCCCTGGGCTTTTGTTTGTTGGGAGATTTTTGATGACTGCTTCAATTTCCTTAGTGGTAATAGGTCTGCTCAGGTTTTCTGTTTCTTCCTGGTTCAGTTTTGGTAGTTGATACATCTCTAGGAATGCATCCATTTCTTCCAGGTTATCTCATTTGCTGGCATATAGTTGCTTGTACTGTGTTCTTATAATTGTTTGTATTTCTTTGGTGTTCGTTGTGATCTCTCCTCTTTCATTCATGATTTTATTTATTTGGGTCATTTCTCTTTTCTTTTTGATAAGTCTGGCCAAGGGGTTATCAATCTTATTAATTCTTTCAAAGAACCAGCTCCTAGTTTTGTTGATCTGGTCTACTGTTCTTTTGGTTTCTAGTTCCTTGATTTCTGCTCTGATCTTTATTATTTCTCTTCTCCTACTGGGTTTAGGCTTTATTTGTTGTTTTTTCTCTAGCTCCTTTAGGTGTAGGGTTAGGTTGTGTATTTGAGACCTTTCTTGTTTCTTGAGAAAGGCTTGTATTGCTATATACTTTCCTCTTAGGACTGCTTTTGCTATATCCCAAAGATTTTGAACAGTTTGTGTTTTCATTTTCATTGGTTTCCATGACTTTTTTTAAATTCTTCTTTAATTTCCCTGTTGACCCATTCATTCTTTAGTAAGATGCTCTTTAGCCTCCATGTATTTGAGTTCTTTCTGACTTTCCTCTTGTGACTGAATTCTAGTTTCAAAGTATTGTGGTCTGAAAATATGCAGAGAATGATCCCAATCTTTTGGTACTGGTTGAGAACTGATTTGTGACCTAGGATGTGATCAATTCTGGAGAATGTTCCATGGGCACTAGAGAAGCATGCGTATTCTGTAATAGTACCATTTCTGTAAATTCCTATTTATGTAGTCTCAGTATCTCTCCTCTTGGCTTCCCATCTTCAGAAACCCCTACTGCTTAAATATGATGTTCGAAACCAAACATCAAATTCCAGGTATGCTATAAGCAACATAGATTACACCGGATCATCCCTCCCTTGATTCAAGAATAATATGTTGCCAAAAAAAAAAAAAAAAGAAGAAGAAGAAGAAGAAGAAGAAATTGTTGCCAGCCAGCTTCCAGCTATCATAAGTATAGTTTAAAATTCACATTGCTGAGCAAAAATTCAGATCTCAGCTGAGGGATTCAAACTTAAAAATGTTTATTTGCAGTTGCTGTTTTACTATAGTGACTAATCTTATTTTTTTTTCTTGAAATCTTTAATTTTAATTGTGGATTTCATCTATTTCTTTCAGTTCTATCAGTTTTTGTTTCATGTATTTTGAAACTATGTTATTGTGTGCGTATATATTTAGGCCTGTTGTGTCTTCTTAATGAATTAAAATCTTTAACATTATGATATATATTCCTCTTTGTCCCTGGTCATACCCTGAAGGCTACTTGGTGCAACTTTGATACAGCCACAACAGCTGTCTTTGATTCATGTTCGCACAATGTATGTTTCTCCATCTTCTTGCTTGTACTCTGTTTCTTTATGTTTAAAGCAGATTTCTTATAGAAAGCATATAGTTAGGCTTTGCTTTTATGTTATGCAGTCGGGTAATCTCTCCCTTTTAATGGGATTGTTTAGGCCATTTACATTTAAAACAATTATCAATATGGTTAAGCTTAAATCTAGCATCTTGCTATTCATTTTTCTTTGTCCATCAGTTTTCACTTTCTTTGGATTAATTATGTATTTATTATGATTCCATTTTATCTCCATATTTGTTAGCTATAGTTCTGTGGGGTACATGTGTGTGGGAGATGTGTGCATATGTGCTTATTCTAGAGTAGTAATTGTCCGATTATGGTTTTGTGGGTTTCATATTGATGCTAAGACATTATTTGCCTTTTTTATATTCATTCTTTTGTAAGTGCACAGTGAAATTTTCTGCATGATGTTTGATAATGCCTTTGCCCTAGTGGTTAATAGAATATATACTTGGATATTCTTTTGTTTTAAAATTTTGTTTCTATTTCCGATATAGTGGTTATTAATAGATATCACCATATGAGCACAAGCTCTTAAGGGTCCCTAATAATTTTTAAAATTATAAGGGGATTCTTAACTATAGAAAACAAACTAAGGGTTGATGGAGAGAAGTGGGTGGGGGATGGGCTAAATGGGTGAGGTATATTAAGGAGGGCACTTGTGATGAGCACTAGGTGTTATATGTAAGTGATGAACCACTAAATTCTACACATGAAACGAATTTTACCATGTATGTTAACTAACTGGAATTTAAATAAAAACTTGAAATGAATAAAAAAAATTATAAGGAGATTCCGGGAGCAAAAATTTAAGAGCCACTGTTCTAGGACTTAAGTATACATCTTTAATGCATCACATTCTAACTTTTAAAATCATACTATTTCATGTGTAGAATAAGATCCTTAAGCAGTATGTTTCCATTTCTCCTATTTTCTCCTTTGTGTATTGATGTCACACATTTTAATTTTACATACGTTATAAACCCCACTGTGCATTGCTACTAATTTTGCCTACCAGTCAATTAGCATTGAGATTAAGAATGGAGAAAAAAACCCTTTTATATTTATTCACATATATTCACATATTTCTCTTCTTTGTTCCTTTGACTACATTGATATTTTTACCTCATAATTTTTCTTCTACATGGAGAGTTTTCCCTAATAGCTCTTGTAGTGCAGGCCTGCTAACCATAAATCCTCTAAGTTTTATTGGTCTAAAGACTTCATTTTTGAAACACATTTTTAGTAGATGTAAATTTTTGATTGATAGTTTTTCTCTTTCTGGACATTAAAGATGCTGCTACATTGTCTCTTGACTTGTGGGGTTTCTGATGCGAAGTCTGCTCTCACTCCTATCTCTGCTCCTCCGTGTGTAATGTATCTCTTTCCTCTGTTACTCTTTTAAGCTTTTTATCACTGGTTTTCAGAAATTTTATTACAATATAACTTGGTGCAGTTTTCTCTGTTTGTTGAGCTTGGCGATCACTGAACCTCTTGGAACCTCCAGGGAACACTCTTAAGCTGGAACTGATTTAGCGATGGGTCCAATACTGAGGTGTAATTCTTCTGGTCCACTTTGGTGGGAGCTGATGTTAACTACCTGCAACCCTATGTGAGTCATGGGGATTTGGGCCTCCAGCTTTTCCATCCCCTTGTCCTCACCTTGAGGAGCCTCCTGACATGTGCATGCAAGTCTCAAACATGCGAGGGCACCCCCCACACATCTCCGAGGCTCTGTGTGTGGTGCACTTCCTCAGCCACCTGCTCCTCGAGCTCGGGTGTTCCTACCTACCCCGGGTCACTCTGCCTGCTCAGCTCAGTGTGACAGCCAGTTCTGTGCGGTGTCACCCCCAGCCCTATAGCCCAGAGACTGCCCTGCACATGGGGGCACATCTCATTTCCTTCCCTTCTCTGAGGAGTCACAGTCCTCTGCCTGTGGTCTGAATATTGTCATATGTTGCAGTCTGTCCTGTTTTCTAGTTGTTAGGGTGGGAGAACAGGTTCTGTGGTGATAAATCCCTTCCGGGCAGAATTGGCGATCAGCTGGATTTTCTGTTTATTCTAGAGAACACATGTTTTTGGAATCCTGGACAGGACCCACACCTAGGTATTCTGTTTTCAAGTCAGTGTACCACAGACTATACCACCCCCTTCACCACCACACATACACACCCAACCTCCATGAGCACCTACTGATGTTCCATCTCATGACATTCTAACTCCCAAGAATTTAGGTAAATTGTTACACTGGCAACATAAAGCAGCAGCCTCATACCTCCCTTTCTCTCTCTCAGGTCACCAAGAGGATTAAAGGATAGTGATGTTAATGAGGGTAATACTCACCCTTTCTATAACTCCTACATAGGGCACTTTGCTGCAGAAGATGTGGCCTCTAGAGTCCAGAGTTTGAATGACAATATGGAGTCTCTCCAGGCTCGGGCTGCCAGACGGCAGAATGATCTTGAAGCCAATGTCCAGTTCCAGCAGTATCTGGCTGACCTGCATGAAGCAGAAGCATGGATTCAAGAGAAGGAACCTACTGTAGACAACACTAACTATGGGGCTGATGAAGAAGCAGCTGGGGTAAGGTGGGCATGGGGGTAAACATTGTCTAGTACTCACCAAATGGTATCAAATTAGCCTGTGGGAAAGCTATAGGTTCTGTGAGATTATTTGGGTGTTTCCAGAGTGATAACCTTTGGCCTTCCCTTGGTTGGGATAACCTCGGAGTTGACACAAATCCTAAAAGGCACACTACATTTTCCTCATCCCACGGAGATTCATAGATTCCTTAAAGATTATCTAAACCCAAAAAGGCATGACCAGAGATCCATGTCTGTCTTGGTCCCATCCTGAATTTCCCAGAATAACCTTGGGATCTCACAGACCAACCATGGTTCTAAGATGTATACAGTTTAATTACTTTATTGACATAAAATTAGGCAGACATGTTGGAACAAGAACCTCAAAGGTCATAGTTACCCTCTATGTCCACTTCTTGTTTTGTTCATGGTCTCCTGAGAAGCTGGCATAGTATTTAACAAAACTTCAGCACTAAAAATAATTACGGTGGGCATCTAAAGTTATGCTAGTGTTTAATACCACAAAATAACATCATTAACAACATCCTCTTCTAGCTGTGATGTGTGTTGATAAACTACTTGTGCAATTGTGACTTCATTTTAATTAAAGCAAATGTATTGAATATATTGAAATTGTTGATCATTTAACTCCTATTTTCCTGATACTTGCAAATTTAGAGTTAAACAACAACAACAAACCCTCTTTATTATAGATGGAAATTGTCTCTTACCCGGAATTAGGAAAATTGAAATAACCCAAAACAATAGCTGAATGACCCCCAGGAATGCTTAGTGCTCTTCCTGTATTCAATTCTAATGATCCTTCATCAACAATTCCAGGCTCTTCTGAAGAAGCATGAGGCCTTCCTGGTGGACCTGAGTGCATTTGGGAACAGCATGCAAGCCCTGCGAGACCAGGCAACAGCTTGCCAGGTGAGAAGGCGTCGAGATGCCAGGAGCCACACTCCTCGCCAAATGAAACGGGATTCTCTTTACTACTGGCTTTTACTTCTAATAACCCAGGAAATAGTTGCAAAGGAAATACTAAGTTCTATGGGCCTGATAAGCAGGAATGGTCGCTTCTTTGTAGAATTTACCGAGATTTAGTTCACAGGGGGTTCTTGGTGAGTGCGATCACGTGCTCATTGATATGCTCTGGCTTTCCATCTTCCTTCTTTTTATATTTCCATTCCTATTTTTTTTTAAGATTTTATTTATTTGACAGAGAGAGACACAGCGAGAGAGGGAACACAAGCAGGGGGAGTGGGAGAGGGAGAAGCAGGCTTCCTGCGGAGCCGGGAGCCCGATGTGGGGCTCAATTCCAGGACCCTGGGATCATGACCTGAGCCGAAGGCAGACACTTAACGACTGAGCCACCCAGGTGCCCCCATTCCTATTTCTTTCTAGCCCCCTCTATATACACCTCTCCTTCTTATAGTCCTTCCTGATTCCTTATCTTCCTTCTTGGTCGTTTTTTATATACTTATTAAATGTCGACCTTATGCAACCTTGAATAAAAAATAATCTTGACTGCAGGAAAATTCCAGTCTACTAGAGATCAGGAAGTTCAGCAAATAGGTGCATATGATAGATATATGGACAGGAGAAAGGGTCTCAGGGGAAGGAGTGTTCCCCTCACCTGAAATAAGAATGTTGGAAAGTAGGAAGATTCTCACGGCTGAGGTGAACCACTTTATCTGAGTTATTTTTTTTTTTAAGGTGGTTTACTGTGTAGACAAGGAGAAGGGCTTTTCTCGTCAATAAGCTATGAGAGCAAAGGCACCAAAGCACAGAATAATCAGGTGTATTTGGGAAATGGGTAATGCAAATGCTGGAGAAGGTGAGGATGGCCGGGAGCCTGAGCCCACGCTGAGAGCTGGTACTGAAGAGGGCCAAAGCTGGGACCCACTAAATGACGGGGGCGCCCCCTCGCAGTAGCAGACGGAAAAAGAGAGACACCTGGTACAGCCTTTCTAAGGAGAGGCTCTGAGTTCACGCCTGGGAGTAGACAGCAGGCGTGGGCGGGACATGCCAGGTCACCATGTGTGTGTGGAGCCTGTGCGCCGTGCCTTCCTCAGCCTGCACGGTGGAGCCTAAACAAGAACAGATGGTGTTTGCGTTGTGCATGTTGAGGAAACACGATACTCAAAGGATATAACATCAAAAGGGTCTGTAAGGGGAGGCACACATCTTCCACTCTGATTCGAAACAGGGGTGGGCCACCACTTACAAAGTCATGTTGTAGTCTGTTCATTCTCTCAGAGGTATGATATTTGCAGAAAGCATAAATCAGAGAAGGCTACACCTTGGAGAGCAGGTTGCTTGTTAAAGAGAGAGTCAAGATCTTTGATCTCAGTTTACAGTGTCAGTTTTTACAGTTCTGTGGCCTTTCCTGTGCTCTAGGTCACCCATCTCAAAAAAAAAAAAAAAGCCCACATTTCGTTGATGTAATAATTTAAGGGTGAAGGGGTTGGAAGTGTTGTCAGTGGAGGCCTGGGAAATACAGAAGGTGATGAGAGATAGTGGGTCTTTCACTTTCTCGAACAGTCTTCTGAAATGTTGGTGCACATAATCCTCTATTACCTGCTTTACAAACTGGTGGCTTAGAGCACTCACTATGTTTCTGACCAACTACACCCTCACTTGCTCATTCTGTGCTCGTGTTTCCCGGCCTGCGTGTGCCCTCAAGGGTCAGGGTGGAGCGGTGTGTCTGAGAATGGCATACTGCAATCTCCCTCTTACCGGCAGCCGTGTGGGAGGGTCCAGCCCTAGGCTCTCCCCACCATGGGGTTGAATAGAGACGTGTTTCCAGCAGGTGACTGACATGATCTGCTTCCTGCTCTTGTTCAGCAACAACAGGCTGTGCCAGTGGAGGGAGCTGCTCGAGAACAGAGGGTCGTGGCTTTATATGACTTCCAGGCCCGCAGCAATCGAGAAGTCACCATGAAGAAAGATGATGTCTTAACTTTGCTCAGTTCCATCAACAAGGTGCCTTTCTCTTCTAACCTTCTTCCCATCAGCAAGACAGCTCTTCCATGGTCAACTCTCTCAGCCCTGCCAGATATCCACATTTTGGCCAAACAACATTTTTCTATCACTGTCTCTCTTAAATAACCATAATTTATTAAGTAGTATCTTTCCTCCAGGTATTGTGTTAAGATCCTGTATATATCTTTGGAGTTATAATACCAATGACAGTTAACAAAATGAGGACTCAAAGAGCCTAAGTAAGTTGCCCAAAGATATAGAAGCTATGAATGACAGTTCTGTGATACTAAATTATCCCTTTCTCTTCATCTCTGTTTGTCCCTCTTCCGTGCCAATGGTCCCAGTGCTGGAACAACAATGGCTGGGGAGAGGAGGAACCTGAAAAAAGAGAAGTCTTTTGTCAACTTGGTTTTCTTTAATGTGTGAGAAACAGGTCTGTGAAAGAGCCTGTAAGAACAGGGACAAAATATTGGCTCTTTTCGTAAGAGCTCAAATGATTTTTTTACATTCTAATAATTTCCAAAAATTATTGGGAAGAAAAGAAGAGAGTTTGGGATATTGTTGCCCTGAGGCAAGTGAATTTTAGAGAGGCAGGATGGATGGTCCGTGATCAAATAGGCTATGTGCCAATCCCACTTTGCTCAGGCTTCTCCCTGTCATCATGTCATGCTCTGAGGATATTGACTCCAAAGTGTTAGGTCAGTATAACACCCCCAAATTGCTCTGTGGGGTCCAGGGTGATACTTAAACACAAAGCATCCACATAAGTGAGTTTCAGGGCCATGCACAATTTTTAGGTACTCTGGGAAAGGGATGGGGAGGAGATGCCCGTGCCAGCCATAGCCCGTGCCCGTGCGTACAGACTTACTTAGTTCTGAGAGTTGAAGCCTCTCTTATTTGTGGTTTTTCGAGAACTAAGGGAAGAGTGAGGATCTCGCTCTCTCTCTCTTCAGGACTGGTGGAAGGTGGAATCTGGCGACCACCAAGGTTTTGTGCCTGCTGTCTATGTCAGGAAACTGGCTCAGGATGAACTTCCCACACCACCGCAGCGGCAGCGAGAAGAACCAAGCAGCATCACCCAGCGCCAGGAACAGATTGAGAACCAGTATGTTTTAGAGGCGGGAGAACTGGACAGTACTTGGCTAAACATTTCTTGTTGGCAAAGACACTTCTCATGACTCTGCAGCTCTTAAATTAGAGATGCCATTGCAAATTCTCAGATTTTAAGAGCTAAAAGTAAACTTCGGGTCCTTGAAATACTTCAGTTTTTGTATGAAAATGATTAAGTCAATTGCTTGAGGTCAGGCACTTCATAGAGCCACTCCTTCCGGTTCCCTGCCCAGTGTTCGGAGGGTTATCGAACATCTGACTTCCACGTGAACTTTGTTTTCTCTACCGGGCTGTTTCTCACCCAGCTGTCGGCAGGCATGTGAACATCTCACGTCTATAGAATAGGGGAGGGGTGATGCCGGTCACTGTTGGAATATTGATATTTGTATTATTTTTAATGGAATCCTGTGTGTTTTGTCTCTCTGCTCTCAATGCTGTTTTCCTCCCAGCTTTATTTCCTCCCCTCCTCTGTTCTTTTGATTTTCCCTCTCTCTCCTTCTGGCCCCTCTCAGTCTCCCTGCTTCCACTCTTCAGTGTTTCCTCCATGTTTCACGACACCGTTCCCATTCTCCGTTTCTGCACACAGGTACCGCTCCCTCCTTGATAGGGCAGAAGAGCGCAGGCGTCGTCTACTGCAACGTTACAATGAGTTTCTGCTGGCCTATGAGGCGGGCGACATGCTAGAGTGGATCCAGGAGAAGAAGGCAGAGAACACCGGGATGGAACTAGATGATGTCTGGGAGCTGCAGAAAAAGTTTGATGAGTTCCAGACGGTGAGAATGAGCAACCTTCTCCTCCAGATGGCTTTCAGATGGTGACCCTGCTTCCGTTTATCTCACACCTCTTCCTAAGTGGTTCTTCAACTTCACATTTGCTAAATATCCTTCCCAGAGCTGCTGAGCGTCCCACATTTCAGATCTCCCTCTCGGGATGAGAGGTGGAAGGAAAATACAGAGGAATTCCTGGCCTTGGTTCTGCAGCCTGTGGTCCCTGCCACTCCCAGACCCTCCTGGGAGTGCTGGTCTCCCTGAGTTCTTCAGCACTAGCCCCACACTGTGCTGCGTTCTGGGATCCCAGGTTGAGGTGGGAGGCTGTGGGACTCTTCAGAAGCTCTACCCATGGGGCAGAAGCTGGGGTGGGAAGGTGGGAAGAAAAACTTGACTCTACAGCTAGTTTCTAAGATTCTACCCACCTAAAACCATCCATCCCCTGTTCTCACAGATTCATTCCATATGTTAGCTAGCAGTAAATATAAACCTCTTCCTTCCTTTCATTTTCTTATGATGCCTTCCACATAGAATTCAAGGCAACACATAGATAGATGATACATGGGATAGAGGATGATAGATAGATGATAGATAGATAAATGTAGAGGGAGAGGATAGATGATTGTTGGATGGCTAGATAGATGGATAGATGGATGGATGGATGGACAGATGATAGATACATAGACAGATGATGGATGGAAAAGTAGATGATGGAGAGATAGATGATGGATGGAGAGATAATGGATAGATAGATGATAGATAAACAGATAAATAGGGATTGTATATACACATATGGAATATATAAGGAAAGAGGAGAGTGAAAGAAAAGGAAGCAAGGACAAAATTATAAAAGAACACCAGGAATGACACTCCCACGAGGAAGCTCAATTAGAGGCCTTTGTACAATGTAACGGATGATATCATCCCCACAGGCATTGCAGTGAGCTCCTCAGAGCTATTTCTTACAATACATCTTAACACAAGCAGATTGCAACTTAGTCCATGAAATTCTATAGAAGGCAGAGGAGTTTGTGTGGGTAGGAAAGCACAGGATGCGGCTCAGGTAATCTGGGAGAGATTTTTAAGAAATCTCGGAAATTGGATGTGCTCCACACTCCAGAAAAATGGCAGCTCTCTTGCCAAGTTCTCGAGGGCCAGCAGGGTCAGGGAGTTTAAAGCTACTCTTCTGAGTGGCAGATTGGAGGGCAGCTTCTTGTGCATTGCAAGTAAGGCTAGCGATATTAATATTTAGTCAAAGTGGAGCAGAGATGAGCAGGCAGGTGTGAAGATTCCTGAGAAGGGAAATTATAGTGCTTTGGGCAAATTTTCCCACCAGGATTTGAAGGCCAATGAGCCTCGGCTGAGGGATATCAACAAGGTGGCAGATGATCTTCTATTTGAAAAGCTTCTAACACCAGAAGGAGCTCAAATACGGCAGGTAAGTAAAGCTCCTTCCATGTTTCCTCACTGCCACACTGAGCTCTGGGGGCTCTTACCTTTCCCTTAAATACACTCAAAGTCATATTCCACAGATCAGCTTGGACAGGCAGAAGGTATAAAGCTGGCTTCGGGAAAGGTCAAAGATGATAGTTCAAGCAGTCCAGCCACGTATATATTTAAACCGATCTGAAATCTATAAATTGCAACACATGCCTCCCTCCTCCCCCCAACTTCACTTACAGACACAGAAAATTCATGCTCAGATACATGAATATGAAGAAAATGTAGGTAAGAAGCCATGACAGTGGAGAAGGCGCCCGGGTGGCTCAGTCGTTAAGCGTCTGCCTTCGGCTCAGGTCATGATCCCAGGGTCCTGGGATCGAGCCCCGCATCGGGCTCCCTGCTCCGCGGGGAAGCCTGCTTCTCCCTCTCCCATTCCCCCTGCTTGTGTTCCTTCTCTCACTGTGTCTCTCTCTGTCAAATAAATAAATAAAATCTTAAAAAAAAAAAAAAAAGAAGCTATGACAGTGGAAAGGGGCTAGTCTGGAAAGCTGACTGGAAGAGACAGGCTCTGATAAAATCTGAGAAAAGAAGGAGAAAATCACAGGTCAGTACAGACAGGAAGTTGGGCATTCTAGATTTAGATTGGGACTCATGGTTCCATAAAAGATCGAATGAACGTTGAGTTCAGCTCTCTGGGTTGTCCTCAACCAGGGAAGATGAGTTCTCTGCCTCTTTTCTGGTGGTTGAGGTGGGGTAGGAGGAAGAAAAATGTGCACAGGAATAATTCACTTACTCCCTGCAGAAACTAGAGCTCTAAGTGGCAGTTTGGTTTGGTCAATTCAGGATGCAGAATTATAATAGCTGCTAACTACCAAGGCAACATGTCCCACTCATCTTCTGGAGATTGGGATGTAGTCTCTGAAGCAGCCAACATCAGTTGCTGCTCTAAGGTTGGGGGTTCCATCCTGGAACATCATTTGGGGAAGTAATTCATCCCTTTCTCAACTTCATGAATGAGGGCCAAGCACAAGTTCTCCAGGGAGGGAAGAAACCTCTGTAGTTTCCAAAAGAGATCACTTGACAACAGCCACGATTCAAACCTCATCGGGTCTTCGGACAACACTGAGCTACCTGAGTTAGTTATCTAGCTAACACCTATTGGGTCTGCCTCTTTTAGGAGTTGAATACTCGCTGGGACTCCTTGCAGAGTCTTGCGGAGGAGCAGCGCCAGCTCCTCGGCAGCGCCCATGCTGTCCAGGTGTTTCAAAGGTGAGAAGGTAACCCTCAGAGGCAGTGCTGCTCTAGAATCCACTCAAAACCCCAGTCTGATTGCTTCAGGAGAGGCCCAGCTTTAGTAGAACACACCCGAGACAGAGATTAGAGGGGGTCCGGGGATTCTGTAGCAGATACCTTACTCAGCACACGGGGTCCTCCCATACGACCAGCTCAAATTTTCTAGTGCCTGGGCTTGGATCCCGGCACATAATTAGCAGTTTTCATGATGGCACGTAATTAGCAGTTTTCATGATAGGTAATGAAATCTGATTAGAGACAAGAGGTTTACATAATTACATTTCTGAACTAGCCGTAGACAGCAGCGAGCCACGCATACCACATTGTCTCTAACTGCTGATTCGACCATTTATTACATCTGATTCCAAATCTGTGTCCATGCACATAGCTAAGTAAGCAAACAAACAAGCCAAATGGTAACCAAACACCTTCGCCTGGTATAAATGAATTTTTGAGTATTCGGAGAAGGGAAACAGACATGCAGAGGGCGGCTCTGCAGCCAGGCTCCCTGGTGTAGACAGGCTGCACCAGTTAGCAGTGGTCTAACCTTGAGAAAATGGCCTCCTTAAGGCTCTGTTCTCACCCATGGAAGTGGGAATATGGTAACAGTAGCTACTCCTCAAGGGGTTGTTGGGAGGATGAAGCGAGCCTACATTCTAGCACATCAGGAATGGAGGCGGGGCTGAGTAGAAAGGACTTCCCTGGAGCCGGCTGGGCTGCCTGTGGAGTACACTGTCGCTCTAAGTCTTTTACTGTCGTGAGCCAGAGAAGCAGACGAGACGAAGGAGCAGATTGAGAAGAAGCACCAGGCCCTCTGTGCTGCCGATCCCGGCTCAGACCTGTTCAGCGTTCAGGCCCTTCAGCGGCAGCATGAGATCTTTGAGAGAGACCTCATGCCTCTGGGAGAAAAGGTGAGACATTCGCTCCCGCGCTGCTCCAACACATCCCTCTTCACGTTGACATCTCTCCATGGCCTCTTCTTTGCTTCTTTTTTTTTTTTTTTTTTTTTTTTTTTTTTTTTAATTTTTTATTGTTATGTTAATCACCATATATTACATCATTAGTTTTTGGTGCAGTGTTCCATGATTCATTGTTTGTTCATAACACCCAGTGCTCCATGCAGAACGTGCCCTCCTCAATACCCATCACCAGGCTAACCCATCCCCCCACCCCCCTCCCCTCTAGAACCCTCAGTTTGTTTTTCAGAGTCCATCATCTCTCATGGTTCGTTTCCCCCTCTGACATACTCCCCTTTTCTTCCTCTCCTGTTATCTTCTTTTTCTTTTTTCTGAAAATATGTTGCGTTATTTGTTTCAGAAGTACAGATCTGTGATTCAACAGTCTTGCACAATTCACAGCGCTCACCGTAGCACATACCCTCCCCAATGTCTATCACCCAGCCACCCCATCCCTCCCACCCCCAACCACTCCAGTAACACTCAGTTTCTTTCCTGAGATTAAGAATTCCTCATATCAGTGAGGTCATGTGATACATGTCTTTCTCTGATTGACTTATTTCACTCAGCATAACACCCTCCAGTTCCATCCACGTCGTTGCAAATGGCAAGATCTCATTCCTTTTGATGGCTGCATAATATTCCATTGTGTATATATACCACATCTTCTTTATCCATTCATCTGTCGATGGGCATCTTGGCTCTTTCCACAGTTTGGCTATGGTGGACATTGCTGCTATAAACATTGGGGTACACGTACCCCTTCGGGTCCCTACATTTGTATCTTTGTGGTAAATACCCAGTAGTGCAATTGCTGGATCGAACGGTAGCTCTAATTTCAACTGTTTGAGGAACCTCCATACTGTTTTCCAGAGGGGTTGCACCAGCTTGCATTCCCACCAACAGTGTAGGAGGGTTCCCCTTTCTCCACATCCCCGCCAACATCTGTCGTTCCCTGACTTGTTAATTTTAGCCATTCTGACGGGTGTGAGGTGGTATCTCATTGAGGTTTTGATTTGGATTTCCCTGATGCCAAGCGATGTTGAGCACTTTTTCATGTGCCTGTTGGCCATTTGGATGTCTTCTTTGGAGAAATGTCTGTTCATGTCTTCTGCCCATTTCTTGATTGGATTATTTGTTCTTTGGGTGTTGAGTTTGATAAGTTCTTTATAAATTTTGGATACTAGCCCTTTATCTGATATGTCATTTGCAAATATTTTCTCCCATTCTGTCGGTTGTCTTTTGGTTTTGTGGACTGTTTCTTTTGCTGTGCAGAAGCTTTTTATCTTGATGAAATCCCAATAGTTCATTTTTGCCCTGGCTTCCCGTGCCTTTGGCGATGTTTCTAGGAAGAAGTTGCTGCGGCTAAGGTCGAAAAGGTTGCTACCTGTGTTCTCCTTTAGGATTTGGATGGACTCCTGTCTCACGTTTAGGTCTTTCAACCATTTGGAGTCTATTTTTGTGTGTGGTGTAAGGAAATGGTCCAGTTTCATTCTTCTGCATGTGGCTGTCCAATTTTCCCAACACCATTTGTTGAAGAGACTGTCTTTTTGCCATTGGACATTCTTTCCTGCTTTGTCAAAAATAAGTTGACCATAGAGTTGAGGGTCCATTTCTGGGCTCTCGATTCTGTTCCATTGATCTATGTGTCTGTTTTTGTGCCAGTACCATACTGTCTTGATGATGACAGCTTTGTAATAGAGCTGGAAGTCCGGAATTGTGATGCCGCCAGCTTTGCTTTTCTTTTTCAGTATTCCTCTGGCTATTCTGGGTCTCTTCTGGTTCCATACAAATTTTAGGATTATTTGTTCCATTTCTTTGAAAAAAGTGGATGGTATTTTGATGGGGATTGCATTGAATGTGTAGATTGCTCTAGGTAGCATTGACATCTTCACAATGTTGATTCTCCCAATCCATGAGCATGGAACGTTTTTCCATTTCTTTGTGTCTTCTTCAATTTCTTTCCTGAGTATTTTATAGTTTTCTGTGTACAGATCCTTTGCCTCTTTGGTTAGATTTATTCCTAGGTATCTTATGGTTTTGGGTGCAATTGTAAATGGGATCGACTCCTTGATTTGTCTCTCTTCTGTCTTGTTGTTGGTGTATAGGAATGCCACTGATTTCTGTGCATTGATTTTATATCCTGCTACTTTACTGAATTCCTGTATGAGTTCTAGCAGTTTTGGAGTGGAGTCTTTTGGGTTTTCCACATACAGTATCATATCATCTGCAAAGAGTGAGAGTTTGACTTCCTCTTTGCCGATTTGGATGCCTTTGATTTCTTTTTGTTGTCTGATTGCTGTGGCTAGGACTTCTAATACTATGTTGAATAGCAGTGGTGAGAGTGGACATCCCTGCCGCGTTCCTGACCTTAGGGGAAAAGCTCTCAGCCTTTCCCCATTGAGAATGATATTCGCTGTAGGTTTTTCATAGATGGCTTTTATGATATTGAGGTATGTACCCTCTATCCCTATACTCTGAAGAGTTTTGATCAAGAAAGGATGTTGTACTTTGTCAAATGCTTTTTCTGCATCTATTGAGAGGATCATATGATTCTTGTTCTTTCTTTTGTTAATGTATTGTATCACGTTGATTGATTTGCGGATGTTGAACCAGCCTTGCAGCCCAGGAATAAATCCCACTTGGTCGTGGTGAATAATCCTTTTAATGTACTGTTGGATCCTATTGGCTAGTATTTTGGTGAGAATTTTTGCATCCATGTTCATCAAGGATATTGGTCTGTAATTCTCTTTTTTGATGGGGTCTTTGTCTGGTTTTGGGATCAAGGTAATGCTGGCCTCATAAAATGAGTTTGGAAGTTTCCCTTCCATTTCTATTTTTTGGAACAATTTCAGAAGAATAGGTATTAATTCTTCTTTAAATGTCTGATAGAATTCCCCTGGGAAGCCATCTGGCCCTGGGCTTTTGTTTCTTGGGAGATTTTTGATGACTGTTTCAATTTCCTTAGTGGTTATAGGTCTGTTCAGGTTTTCTATTTCTTCCTGGTTCAATTTTGGTAGTTGATACATCTCTAGGAATGCACCCATTTCTTCCAGGTTATCTAATTTGCTGGCATAGAGTTGCTCATAATATGTTCTTATAATTGTTTGTATTTCTTTGGTGTTGCTTGTGATCTCTCCTCTTTCATTCATGATTTTGTTGATTTGGGTCATTTCTCTTTTCTTTTTGATCAGTCTGGCCAGGGGTTTATCAATCTTGTTAATTCTTTCAAAGAACCAGCTCCTAGTTTCGTTGATCTGTTATACTGTTCTTTTGCTTTCTAGTTCATTGATTTCTGCTCTGATCTTTATGATTTCTCTTCTCCTGCTGGGTTTAGGCTTTCTTTGCTGTTCTTTCTCCAGCTCCTTTAGGTGTAGGGTTAGGTTGTGTATTTGAGACCTTTCTTGTTTCTTGAGAAAGGCTTGTATTGCTATATACTTTCCTCTCAGGACTGCTTTTGCTGTATCCCAAAGATTTTGAACAGTTGTGTTTTCATTTTCATTGGTTTCCATGAATTTTTTTAATTCTTCTTTAATTTCTTGGTTGACCCATTCATTCTTTAGTAGGATGCTCTTTAGCCTCCATGTATTTGAGTTCTTTCCGACTTTCCTCTTGTGGTTGAGTTCTAGTTTCAAAGCATTGTGGTCTGAAAATATGCAGGGAATGATCCCAATCTTTTGGTACCGATTGAGACCTGATTTGTGACCTAGGATGTGATCAATTCTGGAGAATGTTCCATGGGCACTAGAGAAGAATGTGTATTCCTTTGCTTTGGGATGGAATGTTCTGAATATGTCTGTGAAGTCCATTTGGTCCAGTGTGTCATTTAAAGTCTTTATTTCCTTGTTGATCTTTTGCTTAGATGATCTGTCCATTTCAGTCAGGGGGGTGTTAAAGTCCCCCACTATTATTGTATTGTTGTCAATGTGTTTCTTTGCTTTTGTTATTAATTGCCTTATATAATTGGCCGCTCCCATGTTCGGGGCATAGATATTTACAATTGTTAGATCTTCTTGTTGGATAGACCCTTTAAGTAGGATATAGTGTCCTTCCTCATCTCTTATTACAGTCTTTGTTTTAAAATCTAGTTTGTCTGATATAAGGATTGCCACCCCAGCTTTCTTTTGGTGTCCATTAGCATGGTAAATGGTCTTCCACCCCCTCACTTTCAATCTGGGGGTGTCTTTGGGTGTAAAATGAGTCTCTTGTAGACAGCATATTGATGGGTCTTGTTTTTTAATCCAATCTGATAGCCTGTGTCTTTTGATTGGGGCATTTAGCCCATTTACATTCAGGGTAACTATTGAAAGGTATGAATTTAGTGTCATTGTATTACCTGTAAGGTGACTGTTAACTGTCTGTTGTCTGTGTTCGTTTCTGTTCTTTGCTGCTTTTAGGTTCTCTCTTTGCTTAGAGGACCCCTCTCAATATTTCTTGGAGGGCTGGTTTCGTGTTTGCAAATTCCTTTAGTTTTTGTTTGTTCTGGAAGCTTTTTATCTCTCCTTCTATTTTCAATGATAGCCTAGCTGGATATAGTATTCTTGGCTGCATATTTTTCTCGTTTAGTGCTCTGAAGATATCTTGCCAGTCCTTTCTGGCCTGCCAGGTCTCTGTGGATAGGTCTGTTGCCAATCTAATGTTTCTACCATTGTAGGTTACATATCTCTTCTCCCGAGCTGCTTTCAGGATTTTCTCTTTGTCTCTGAGACTCGTAAGTTTTACTATTAGATGTCGGGGTGTTGACCTATTTTTATTGATTTTGAGAGGGGTTCTCTGTGCCTCCTGGATTTTAATGCCTGTTTCCTTCCTCACATTAGGGAAGTTCTCTGCTATAATTTGCTCCAATATACCTTCTGCCCCTCTCTCTCTCTCTTCTTCTTCTGGGATCCCAATTATTCTAATGTTGTTTCGTCTTATCGTATCACTTATCTCTCGAATTCTGCCCTCGTGATCCTGTAGTTGTTTCTCTCTCTTTTTCTCAGCCTCTTTATTTTCCATCATTTGGTCTTCTATATCACTGATTCTCTCTTCTGCCTCATTTATCCTAGCATTTAGTGCCCCCATTTTTGATTGCACCTCATCAATAGCCTTTTTGATTTCGATTTGGTTAGATTTTAGTTCTTTTATTTCTCCAGAAAGGGTTTCTCTAATAACTTCCACGCTTTTTTCAAGCCCAGCTAGTATCTTTAAAGTCATGATTCTGAACTCTAGGTCCGACATCGTACTAATGTCCGTATTGAGTAGGTCCCTGGCTGACGGTACTACCTCTTGTTCTTTTTGCTGAGGTGATTTCTTTCGTCTTGTCATTTTGTCCAGAGGAGAATAGATGAATGAGAGAACAAAAGGCTAACAGGTTTACAACGTCCCCAGCAAATATACTGTATGCAAATCAGAAAAGACCTGAAACCAGGGGAAAAGAAAGGGAAAGAAAGAAAAAAGAAAGAGAAAAAGAAAAAAAAAAAGAAAAAAAAGATAAAAACAAAAACAAAACAATTCAAAAAAGGCAGAATATGATCAAATATGATCAGGTTAGTGCATAGATCAGTGCCACACACTAGATTTTGGGCGTATTTTGGTCTGTTAGAAAAAGTGCCTCCTAAAATTTTAAAGGAAGAAAGACATATATGTACAAAATAAGGGTTGATACAATGAAGGGATGGAAGATGACTGTAAAGATGAAAATTATAAAAGATTTTATAAAAGGACTTGGTAAGATAAGTTGTTTGAAAAAAGAAAGAAGATTTAAGGAAAAAAAAAAAGGAAAAAGGGAGAGAATGTGATCAGGCAGGAGACTAGAACAAAGCCATACACTAGTGGTTTAGGGTATATTTTGATCTGTTAGAAGAAACTGTACCTCAAAATTTTAAAGAGAGAACAACTTATATATATATGCCAAAAACAAGGATAACTACTATGAAGGGATAAAATATGACTCTAAAAATGAAAAAAAAATAAAAAATGTTTTTTTTTTTTAAAAAAAGGGATTTATAAGATGTTGGTTGAAAAAGGGAAAAAGAAAAATAAAAAAAGTCAACAAAAATTAACTTTGATGAAATAATGAATCATGGTAAAAAAAAAAAAAAAAAAAAAAAAAAAAAAAAAAAGAAGGCATGAATCTATGTGCAGTATTCCCCTAGCGCTGGAGTTCTCCTATTCTCCTTGATCGATCAACTTGGTCTTGGCTTGCTGGCTGTTTGTGCTGATCTTCTGGGGGAGGGGCCTGTTGCTGTGGTTTCCAAATGTCTTTGCCGGAGGCGGAATTGCCCCGCCCTTGTCGGTCCGGGCTAAGGAAGCTGCTCCAGTTTGCTCTCAGGAGCTTTTGTTCCCTGCAAGCTCTCGGTACAGCTTTGGAGGACCAGGGCGAAAATGGCGGCCTCCCAGTCTCTGCCCGGAGGAGCCGAGAACTCGGGGCCCCACTCCTCAGTGCGCACCCAGAGAAAAGCAGTCACTCCCGTGTCCCCGGTCTCTGGCCGCACTCCGTGCTCACCTGGCCTGTGACCGAGCGTTTCTATCTCTGGCACCCGACCCCGCTCGGAGTCTCCAAACCCAGCAGATCCCTGCAGTGTGTTCCCGCACCGCTCCTCCCCGGGAAGGAAGGGGAGTCTCCCCGGATCTGCTGCTTGTTGGGTCCCTGCTGGGGGAGCCGTGCCCCGACTGGGCCGCAGATCACAGTTTGTGGCAACCCCGAGCTGAGAGCCCGCGACTCTGCTCCGTCTCTGCAGCCGGCTTCCCTGCTCCGATCCCTGGGAGCTCTGCCGCACTCAGGCACCCCCGGTCTCTCTGTGACCCCGAGGGTCCTGAGACCACACTGTCCCGGGAGGATTCCACCCCCCGCTTAGCCACTGCAGCGACGTCCCTCCGCCGAGCCAACTTTTAAAAGGTCCGATTTTGTGCTCCGCGGCTCTAGCACTTGCCAGAAGCGGCCGACGGAGGCCCCTCCCCCGCCGTCTATCCTCCCGAATATCGCCTCGGATTCACTTCTCCGCACGTCCTACCTTCCAGTAAGTGGTCGCTTCTCTGTTCAGAGAGTTGTTGCTACTCTCCTGTTCGATCTCCTGTTGAGTTCGTAGGTGTTCAGAATGGTTTGATCCCTATTCAGCTGTATTCCTGAGACCAGACAAAATCTAGGTCTCCTACTCCTCCGCCATCTTGCTCCGCCCCCCTCTTCTTTGCTTCTATTCCCCAGTCCCTTACTCTCACATTTCTCCTTCTCTTACTCCATACTTGCTCTTGCACCTGTCCCTGAGGGCACCAAAAGGACATGGCCAGGACCTCTAACATGGAGGGAAAACATCCTGAAATGACCTCTACTGTCCAAGTACCTCTTCAGTGGCTTCCAACTGCCTAGACCATACAGAAGGCCTGCAGCCTCAGACCAGGAGGGACTGGCCACCCCCAGGATGGCCCAGGCCAGGCGTGTTACAGTTTCCTTCATAAGGAACTGAAAACACTTAATCCTACTCGGCCTACAAGTAAGCTCTGGAACTTGCCAGATACACTCTGGGATAAATCAGAGGCATCATGAAGTTTGGCCTTATCATGCAGAGTGAAAAGAGCACAGAAATTGTCTATATTGAAAAGATCTTCACATTAAAACTCAGGACCCTTGGGCTCATAATCGATGCTGCCACTAATCAGCAGAGTCACTTAACCATCTGCCCGACACCCTCTTATCTTTTAAAGAAGTATGGCAATGGCAAGTTTGACTACTTCAGGGAGTTATCATGGGTACCAAAAGGGTTGGCATTATTTTATAAAGAAGGAAGATACTCTCGTACCTCCCTGACGTCTATTTGAGGAGTGAGAATTGCAGGGCTCAGAAGTGGTATTTTGCTAAGATTCAGGTATGGCTCTACTTGGCTGATTTTCAGAACTCTTGCACCTCCCCAGGTGACCATGCTGGGGGAGACAGCAGAGCGGCTCAGTAAGTCCCACCCAGATGCCGCTGATGACCTGTGGAGGCAGGGGATGGAGCTGAAGGAGGCGTGGGACAACCTGCTCAAGTCCTCGGAGGATCGGAAGGAGAACTTAAATGAGGCCCAGAAATTCTACATGTTCCTTATGCAAGCCAGGTAAAGCTCCAAAGGCAGGCTCCGCCAGGTGGGGTGGACAATTTCCACGTCTGGCCCCTGCATAGACCTTCTAGGAGCAGCCTGAGTAGAGGTGCTCTTCACTGCTGGTTTGGAGGGTATGTCCACATCCAGGTTGTACCTCTAGCGAGATACAAAAAGCTCAGGCTCAGGGGTTTAAGCCATAGAATACCCAAGTTTGAACGAATGTGACACCGTCTAGGCCAATCAAGTCAGCCTAGAGCATGCACCATACACAGGGTGCTATGTCGGGAGTTGTAGAATACAGACTTTTCTTTCTAGTGGAAAGAGAAGAGCGCACATAACCATGGTCGAACACAATACAGCCCTGATATGCATCCTAACAAATGCATGGAACTAGCACACACAGGTCCAAGGGTAAGAAAGGTGTGGTATGTTCAGGAAGTGTGGGGCAGCAAGAGCACGGGTTTGCATGTCAGAGGGCTCAAGACAAGGGCTGGGGCATAAGCTTACACATGTGGAGATAAAATCCCAGAGGACTTCCGCTGCCTTCCCAGAGAGTCTACACATTATCACAGTGGAGCAAGCAGACACTTCATCTGTGAAACAATCGCCACGTTCTGCCCCATCACCTCCATCTGCTGGGAGGAGCATTTGGAATTGAGGATCCAGGAAGCAGTGCTTCACAATGTAATACTTTTGGAAAAAAAAAAAGAAAAGGGCCTTTGGTAAATAATTGCGGTTGCTCTTGGCAGCCCCCTCCCCACTTTGGCGTCTCTGGAAAGCTATAGTTTTTCGTACGATATAAATAAATAGCATCCACAGCCGCCTCCCAAATCATATCTGCTCATAGCTCTCTGTACGTACAGAGTCCGCTCTGATTTCAGAGTCCAAGTCAAATGCTGCCTTCTTCCCTTTATGAAATCAATATGCAGAAGTAATACTCCCCCCTTCCGAGTAACTGTGACACCGGCTTTTACTGCTTTATGACCGTTTTATGACCTTTTTGCTTTTCAGGCTGCTTTTTTTATGATGTTAACCACCATACATTACGTCATTCGTTTTTGGTGTAGTGTTCCATGATTCATTGTTTGTGCATAACACCCAGTGCTCCACGCAGAACGTGCCCTCCTCAATACCCATCACCAGGCTAACCCATCCCCCCACCCCCTCCCCTCTAGAACCCTCAGTTTGTTTCTCAGAGTCCATCGTCTCTCATGGTTTGTCTCCCCCTCCGATTTCCCCCCTTTATTTTTCCCTTCCTGTTATCTTCTTCTTCTTCTTCTTTTTTTAACGTATAATGTATTATTTGTTTCAGAGGTACAGATCTGTGATTCAACAGTCTTGTACAACTCACAGTGCTCACCACAGCACATACCCTACCCAATGTCTATCACCCAGCCACCCCGTCCCTCCCACCCCCCACCACTCCAGCAACCCTCAGTTTGTTTCCTGAGATTAAGAATTCTTCATATCAGTGAGGTCATAGGATACATGTCTTTCTCTGATTGACTTATTTCGCTCAGCATAACACCCTCCAGTTCCATCCACATCATTGCAAATGGCAAGATCTCATTCCTTTTGGTGGCTGCATAATATTCCACTGTGTGTATATATACCACCTCTTCTTTATCCATTCATCTGTCGATGGACATCTTGGCTCTTTCCACAGTTTGGCTATTGTGGACATTGCTGCTATAAACATCGGGGTGCACGTACCCCTTCGGATCCCTACATTTGTATCTCTGGGGTAAATACTCAGTAGTGCAATTGCTGGGTCATAGGGTTGCTCTATTTTCAACTGTTTGAGGAACCTCCATACTGTTTTCCAGAGTGGCTGCACCAGCTTGCATTCCCACCAACAGTGTAGGAGGGTTCCCCTTTCTCCGCATCCCCGCCAACATCTGTCGTTTCCTGACTTGTTAATTTTAGCCATTCTGACCGGTGTGAGGTGGTATCTCATTGACGTTTTGATTTGGATTTCCCTGATGCTGAGCGATGTTGAGCACTTTTTCATGTGTCTGTTGGTTCAGGCTGTTTTTGAAATAGGTATTAGCCTCTCGTGTTCCATTTGATTTTTTTTTTTAATCTAAAGTATTAACTCCTCTTTTGCTATGTTACATATTTAGTAAGCAACCAATGAAACTTAGGTGTTTGAATTAGTGAATACATGAGTTTTCAAAAGAAAAGACCCTTCTGCCCTAGATTGGATGTTTGTTGTTTCTCCAACAAGAGAAAAGTCTCTGTGATGCTTCATTTGGGCATCACACAGAATTGCAAATGAGTACATTGTTACTTGACATTTACCCCCTGGGACACGGACCTTAGCTTTCCTTGTCATACCCCTTGACTGCTAACAGTCAGAAGTGGGCCCTGGTCTCATCAATGGTATGGAGAGAGAGAGAGTGTGTGTGTGTGTGTGTGTGTGTACATGTGTGAATGTATGTGTGTGTGCATGTGTGAATGTGTGTACATGCATGAATGTGTGTACTTGCATGAATATGTGTGCATGCGTGAATGTGCGTGTGTTTGAGTGAATGTGTGTGTATATGCGTGAATGTGTGTGTGTGTGTGTGCGTGCACACACGCATGCTGGGAATAAAAGAATGAAGACATACCTTCCCTGAGATTCCATATAAAATAAATCCTTAAACCCAAGAATCTACTCTTTATGTACAAGAATCATTAAGAGTAATGGAATATGGATTGGTCCAGGATTTGAGTGTCCAGGTTCTTTCCAGATGTCTGTTTTTACTTATATTACATGGGCAAGCCACTTACATTCTCTAGGCTGACCTTTTCATCTCCAAACAGAAAACAAAAGAGTTCCCAGAATTCTATACAGGATTATGACAAGAACTGAAAGAGATAATATATGTGAAGACATTTTCAAACATAAGGGATTGTCATTATTAAGTCAAACAGTGTAAACAACAGAATTCAGTGATTCATCACTTAGATATAAGACCCAGTGTTCAGCACTAGTGCCCTCCTTATTGCCCATCCTCCATCTAGTCCATCCCCCACCCACCTCCCTCCATCAACACTCAGTTTTTTCTTTATAGTTATGAGTCTTTTATGGTTTGCTTCCCTCTCTCTTTTTTTCTTCATCTGCCCCCTCTCCCAATGTTCATTTGTTTTGTTTCTTAAATTCCACATATGAGTGAAATCATACAGTATCTGTTTTTTTCTGGGTTATTTCACTTAGCATAATACACTCTAGCTCCAGCCACGTTATTGTGAATGGCAAGATTTCATTCTTTTTGATGGCTGAGTAATATTCCATTGTATATACATCCCATCTTCTTTATCCATTCATTAGTCAATGAACATTTGGGCTCTCTCCATAGTTTGGCTATTGTTGATAATGCTGCTCTAAACATTGGAGCGCAGGTACCCCTTCTAATGTTAACTAACTAGAATTTGAATAAAATATTGAAAAAAATAAAAGCTTAGCAAAATAAAAAAAGAAAACATTTCCAATTGGTTTCTAGTAAATCATCTTTTTTTAAATTTTTTTATTGTTATGTTAATCACCATATATTACATCATTAGTTTTTGATGTAGTGTTCCATGATTCATTGTTTGTGCATAACACCCAGTACTCCACGCAGAACGTGCCCTCTTTAATACCCATCACCAGGCTAACCCATCCCCCTACCCTCCTCCCCTCTAGAACCCTCAGTTTGTTTTTCAGAGTCCATCATCTCTCCTGGTTCGTCTCCCCCTCCGACTTACTCCCCTTCATTCTTCCCCTCCTGCTATCTTCTTCTTTTTCTTTTTTCTTAACATATGTTGCATTATTTGTTTCAGAAGTACAGATCTGAGATTCAACAGTCTTGCACAATTCACAGCGCTCACCAGAGCACATACCCTCCCCAATGTCTATCACCCAGCCACCCCATCCCTCCCACCCCCAACCACTCCAGCACCCTCAGTTTGTTTCCTGAGATTAAGAATTCCTCATATCAGTGAGGTCATATGATACGTGTCTTTCCCTGATTGACTTATGTCACTCAGCATAACACCCTCCAGTTCCATCCACATCGTTGCAAATGGCAAGATCTCATTCCTTTTGATGGCTGCATAATATTCCATTGTGTATATATACCACTTCTTCTTTATCCATTCATCTGTCAATGGACATCTTGGCTCTTTCCACAGTTTGGCCATTGTGGATATTGCTGCTATAAACATTGAGGTGCACGTACCCCTTCGGATCCCTACATTTGTATCTTTGGGGTAAATATCCAGTAGTGCAATTGCTGGATCGTATGGTAGCTCTATTTTCAACTGTTTGAGGAACCTCCATACTGTTTTCCAGAGGGGTTGCACCAGCTTGCATTCCCACCAACAGTGAAGGAGGGTTCCCCTTTCTCCACAACCCCGCCAACATCTGTCGTTTCCTGACTTGTTAATTTTAGCCATTCTGACTGGTGTGAGGTGGTATCTCATGGAGGTTTTGATTTGGATTTCCCTGATGCCGAGCGATGTTGAGCACTTTTTCATGTGTCTGTTGGCCATTTGGATGTCTTCTTTGGAAACATGTCTGTTCATGTCTTCTGCCCATTTCTTGATTGGATTATTTGTTCTTTGGGTGTTGAGTTTGATAAGTTCTTTATAGATTTTGGATACTAGCCCTTTATCTGATATGTCATTTGCAAATATTTTCTCCTATGCTGTCGGTTGTCTTTTGGTTTTGTGGACTGTTTCTTTTGCTGTGCAAAAGCTTTTTATCTTGATGAAATCCCAATAGTTCATTTTTGCCCTCGCTTCCCTTGACTTTGGCGATGTTTCTAGGAAGAAGTTGCTGCGGCTGAGGTCGAAGAGGTTGCTACCTGTGTTCTCCTTTAGGATTTGGATGGACTCCTGTCTCACGTTTAGGTCTTTCAACCATTTGGAGTCTATTTTTGTGTGTGGTGTAAGGAAAGGGTCCAGTTTCATTCTTGTGCATGTGGCTGTCCAATTTTCCCAACACCATTTGTTGAAGAGGCTGTCTTTTTGCCATTGGACATTCTTTCCTGCTTTGTCAAAGATAAGTTGACCATAGAGTTGAGGGTCCATTTCTGGGCTCTCGATTCTGTTCCATTGATCTATGTGTCTGTTTTTGTGCCAGTACCATACTGTCTTGATGATGACAGCTTTGTAATAGAGCCGGAAGTCCAGAATTGTGATGCCGCCAGCTTTGCTTTTCTTTTTCAATATTCCTCTGGCTATTCGGGGTCTCTTCTAGTTCCATACAAATTTTAGGATTATTTGTTCCATTTCTTTGAAAAAAAGGGATGGTATCTTGATGGGGATTGCATTGAATGTGTAGATTGCTCTAGGTAGCACTGACATCTTCACAATGTTGGTTCTCCCAATCCATGAGCATGGGACGTTTTTCCATTTCTTTGTGTCTTCTTCAATTTCTTTCATGAGTATTTTATAGTTTTCTGAGTACAGATCCTTTGCCTCTTTAGTTCAATTTATTCCTAGGTATCTTATGGTTTTGGGTGCCATTGTGAATGGGATCGATTCCTTGATTTGTCTCTCTTCTGTCTTGTTGTTGGTGTATAGGAATGCCACTGATTTCTGTGCACTGATTTTATATCCTGCTACTTTACTGAATTCCTGTATGAGTTCTAGCAGTTTTGGGGTGGAGTCTTTTGGGTTTTCCACATACAGTATCATATCATCTGCAAAGAGTGAGAGTTTGACTCTCTCTTTGCCAATTTGGATGCCTTTGATTTCTTTCTGTTGTCTGATTGCTGTGGCTAGGACTTCTAATACTATGTTGAATAGCAGTGGTGATAGTGGATATCCCTGCCGTGTTCCTGACCTTAGGGGAAAAGCTCTCAGCTTTTCCCCATTGAGAATGATATTCGCTGTAGGTTTTTCATAGATGGCTTTTATGATATTGAGGTATGTACCCTCTATCCCTATACTCTGAAGAGTTTTGATCAAGAAAGGATGCTGTACTTTGTCAAATGCTTTTTCTGCATCTATGGAGAGGATCATATGATTCTTGTTCTTTCTTTTGTTAATGTATTGTATCACGTTGATTGATTTGCGGATGTTGAACCAGCCTTGCAGCCCAGGGATAAATCCCACTTGGTCGTGGTGAATCATCCTTTTAATGTACTGTTGGATCCTATTGGCTAGTATTTTGGTGAGAATTTTTGCATCCATGTTCATCAAGGATATTGGTCTGTAATTCTCCTTTTGGATGGGGTCTTTGTCTGGTTTTGGGATCAAGGTAATGGTGGCCTCATAAAATGAGTTTGGAAGTACTCCTCCCATTTCTATTTTTTGGAACAGTTTCAGGAGAATAGGTATTAATTCTTCTTTAAATGCCTGATAGAATTCCCCTGGGAAGCCATCTGGCCCTGGGCTTTTGTTTGTTGGGAGATTTTGGATGACTGCTTCAATTTCCTTAGTGGTTATAGGTCTGTTCAGGTTTTCTATTTCTTCCTGGTTCAGTTTTGGTAGTTGATACATCTCTAGGAATGCACCCATTTCTTCCAGGTTATCTAATTTGCTGGCATAGAGTTGCTCATAATATGTTCTTATAATTGTTTGTATTTCTTTGGTGTTGGTTGTGATCTCTCCTCTTTCATTCATGATTTTGTTGATTTGGGGCATTTCTCTTTTCTTTTGGATAAGTCTGGCCAGGGGTTTATCCCCAATCTTATTAATTCTTTCAAAGAACCAGGTCCTAGTTTCGTTGATCTGTTCTACTGTTCTTTTGGTTTCTAGTTCATTGATTTCTGCTCTGATCTTTATTATTTCTCTTCTCCTGCTGGGTTTTGGCTTTATTTGCTGTTCTTTCTCCAGCTCCTTTAGGTGTAGGGTTATGTTGTCTATTTGAGACTTTTCTTGTTTCTTGAGAAAGGCTTGTATTGCTATATACTTTCCTCTCAGGACTGCCTTTGTTGCATCCCAAAGATTTTTAATACTTATGTTTTCATTTTCATTGGTTTCGATGAATTTTTTTACTTCTTCTTTAATTTCCTGGTTGACCCATTCATTCTTTAGTAGGATGCTCTTTAGCCTCCATGTATTTGAGTTCTTTCTGACTTCCCTCTTGTGATTGAGTTCTAGTTTCAAAGCATTTTGGTCTGAAAATATGCAGGGAATCATCCCAATCTTTTGGTACCGGTTGAGACCTGATTTGTGACCTAGGATGTGATCAGTTCTGGAGAATGTTCCATGGGCACTAGAGAAGAATGTGTATTCCGTTGTTTTGGGATGGAATGTTCTGAATATGTCTGTGAAGTCCATTTGGTCCCATGTGTCATTTAAAGTCTTTATTTCCTTGTTGATCTTTTGCTTAGATGATCTGTCCATTTCAGTCAGGGGGTTGTTAAAGTCCCCCACTATTATGGTATTGTTGTCAATGTGTTTCTTCACTTTTGTTATTAATTGCCTTATATAATTGGCTGCTCCCATGTTAGGGGCATAGATATTTACAATTGTTAGATCTTCTTGTTGGATAGACCCTTTAAGTAGGATATAGTGTCCTTCCTCATCTCTTATTACAGTCTTTGTTTTAAAATCTAATTTGTCTGTTATAAGGATTGCCGCCCCAGCTTTCTTTTGGTGTCCATTAGCATGGTAAATGGTTTTCCACCCCCTCACTTTCAATGTGGGGGTGTCTTTGGGTCTAAAATGAGTCTCTTGCAGACAGCATATCAGTGGGTCTTGTTTTTTAATCCAATCTGATAGCCTGTGTCTTTTGATTGGGGCATTGAGCCCATTTACATTCAGGGTAACTATTGAAACGTATGAATTTAGTGCCATTGTATTGCCTGTAAGGTGACTGTGACTGTATATTGTCTGTGTTCCTTTCTGGTCTATGCTGCTTTTAGGCTCTCTCTTTGCTTAGAGGACCCCTTTCAGTATTTCTTGGAGGGCTGGTTTCGTGTTTGCAAATTCCTTTAGTTTTTGTTTGTTCTGGAAGGTTTTTATCTCTCCTTCTATTTTCAATGACAGCCTACCTGGATATAGTATTCTTGACTGCATATTTTTCTCATTTAGTGCTCTGAAGATATCATGCCAGTCCTTTCTGGCCTGGCAGGTCTCTGTGGATAGGTCTGTTGCCAATCTAATGTTTCTACCATTATAGGTTACATATCTCTTCTCCCGAGCTGCTTTCAGGATTTTTTCTTTGTCTCTGAGACTCGTAAGTTTTACTATTCGATGTTGGGGTGTTGACCTATTATTATTGATTTTGAGAGGGGTTCCATGTGCCTCCTGGATTTTGATGCCTGTTTCCTTCCTCACATTAGGGAAGTTTTCTGCTATAATGTGCTCCAATATACCTTCTGCCCCTCTCTCTCTTTCTTCTTCTTTTGGGATCCCAATTATTCTAATGTTGTTTCGTCTTATGGTATCGCTTATCTCTCAAATTCTGCCCTCGTGATCCTGTAGTTGTTTCTCTCTCTTTTTCTCAGCCTCTTTATTTTCCATCATTTGGTCTTCTATTCGCTGATTCTCTCTCCTGCCTCATTTATCCTAGCAGTTAGTGCCCCCATTTTTGATTGCACCTCATTAATAGCCTT
The DNA here is from genome assembly GCF_009762305.2 of Zalophus californianus. Taxonomy (NCBI): domain Eukaryota; kingdom Metazoa; phylum Chordata; class Mammalia; order Carnivora; family Otariidae; genus Zalophus; species Zalophus californianus. Next base: position 3,631,361 of record NC_045604.1, on the reverse strand, counting down.
TTTGATTTTGACTTGGTTAGATTTTAGTTCTTTTATTTCTCCAGAAAGGGTTTCTCTAATAACTTCCACGCTTTTTTCAAGCCCAGCTAGTATCTTTAAAGTCATGATTCTGAACTCTAGGTCCGACATCGTACTTATGTCCGTATTGAGTAGGTCCCTGGCTGACGGTACTACCTCTTGTTCTTTTTGCTGAGGTGATTTTTTTCATCTTGTCATTTTGTCCAGAGGAGAATAGATGAATGAGAGAACAACATACTAACAGGTTAACAACGTCCCCAGCAAATATACTCTAAACAAATCATAAAAGACCTGAAACCAGGGGAAAAGAAAGGGAAAGAAAGAAAAAAGAAAGAGGAAAAAAAAGAAAAAAAAGAGAAAAACAAAAACAGAACAATACAAAAAAGCAGAATATGATCAAATATGATCAGGCCAGTGCATAGATCAGTGCCACACACTAGATTTTGGGCATATTTTGGTCTGTTAGCAAACAGTGCCTCCTAAAATTTTAAAGGAAGAAAGACATATATGTACAAAATAAGGGTTGATACAATGCAGGGATGGAAGATGACTGTAAAGATGAAAATTATAAAAGATTTTATAAAAGGAATTTAAGATAAGAAGTTGTTTGAAAAAAGAAAGAAGAAGATTTTAAAAAAAAAGGGAGAGAATGTGATCAGGCAGGAGACTAGAACAAAGCCATACACTAGCGATTTAGGGTATATTTTGATCTGTTAGAAGAAACTGTATCTCAAAATTTAAAGAGAGAACAACTTATATATATATGGCAAAAATAAGGGTAACTACTATGAAGGGATAAAATATGACTCTAAAAATGAAAAATAAAAAATGTTTGTTTTAAAAAAGGGATTGATAAGATGTTGGTTGAAAAAGGGAAAAAGAAAAATTAAAAAAAAAAACAGTTAAAAAAATTAACTTTGATGAACTAATGAATCATGGTAAAAAAAAAAGCCATGAATTCTATGTGCAGTATTCCGCTAGCGCTGGAGTTCTCCCGTTCTCCTTGATCGGTAAACTTGGCCTTGGCTTGCTGGCTGTTCGTGCTGATCTTCTGGGGGAGGGGCCTGTTGCCGTGCTTCTCAAATGTCTTTGCCGGAGGCTGAATTGCCCCGCCCTTGTTGGTCCGGGCTAAGCAAGCTGCTCGGGTTTGATCTCAGGAGCTTTTGTTCCCTGCAAGCTCTCCGTACAGCCTTGGAGGACCAGGGCCAAAATGGTGGCCTCCCAATCTCCACCCGGAGGAGCTGAGAACTCGGGGCCCCGCTCCTCAGTGCGCCCCCAGAGAAAAGCAGTCACTCCCGTCTCCCCGGTCTCCGGCCGCACTCCGCGCTCACCCGGCCTGTGACCGAGCGTTTCTATCTCTGGCACCCGACCCCGTGTGGAGTCTCCAAATGCAGCAGTTCCCTGCGGTGCGCTCCCGCGCCGCTCCTCCCCGGGAAGGAAGGGGAGTCTCCCCGGCTCTGCCGCCCGCTGGGTCTCTGCTGGAGGAGCAGTGGCCCGACTGTCACTGATCACAGTTTATGGCCACCCCGAGCTGAGAGCCCGCGCCTCGGCTCCGTCTCTGCAGCCGGCTTCCCCGCTCCGATCCCTGGGAGCTCTGCCGCACTCAGGCACCCCCGGTCTTTCTGTGACCCCGAGGGTCCTGAGACCACACTGTCCCGCGAGGGTTCCACCCCCCGCTTAGCCACTGGAGCGACGTCCCTCAGCGGAGCCAACTTCTAAAATATCCGATTTTGTGCTCCACGGCTCTATCATTTGCCGGGAGCGGCTGATGGAGGCCCCCTCCCCCGCCGTCTATCCTCCCGAATATCGCCTCGGATTCACTTCTCCGCACGTCCTACCTTCCAGTAAGTGGTCGCTTTTCTGTTCAGAGAGTTGTTGCTACTCTCTTCTTCGATCTCCTGTTGAGGTCGTAGGTGTTCAGAATGGTTTGATCCCTATGCAGCTGAATTCCTGAGACCAGATGAAATCCAGGTCTCCTACTCCTCCGCCATCTTGCTCCCTAGTAAATCATCTTTATCACACTTGTCTTTTTCCTGTATTTTCCTTTTACTTGGAATTTTTCTTAAGCACTGTGACCAAATTCTAGAAAGTGTCTGTCTGTCTTCATCTCTATAATTTTATATTTTGATCTATTTCCTTTTTAAAGATTATTTTCATTCTTTATACACAAGCAGATTCATGTGTAATGAATTTACAATAATGAATTTCCTTTTTAAAACAAACAAACAAACAAAAACCAGTGTGAACAACAAACCCAAGATCTGTGAAGCATATAAAGTCAAATGGAAGGTGTTAATCTAGAAATAGCCAAGGACAGATAGCCCTGTTGCAAGCTGCAATGTTTTCTTATCAATCCCAATATGTCTATTTCTCTAGGGACCTAGAGAACTGGATCAGTAGCATTGGTGGCATGGTATCATCAGAGGAGCTGGCTGAGGATTTAACTGGCACGGAGATCCTGCTGGAGCGACACCAGGTATGGTTACAAAATCCACAGCCACTGATCACATGACTTCCCAAACTTCCCTCGTTTTATGACATTGTTGAGATGCCATTGGTGCCCCCAGCCTCTTCCTATTTCCAACACAGGAGCATCGGGCTGACATGGAGGCTGAAGCTCCCACCTTCCAGGCCTTAGAAGACTTTGGTGCAGAACTTATAAGCAGTGGGCACCATTCCAGTCCTGAAATTGAAGAAAAGCTTGAAGCGGTCAGGCTAAAGAAAGATGACTTGGAGAAAGCATGGAAACAACGCAAGAGGATGCTGGATCAGTGTCTGGAGTTGCAGGTAAAGCACACTTGACCCTGTTAAAAAGGATTAGTTAGGCTCAGTCTGTTCCTTCTGTGCAAGTTTGCACAGTTCCTGCAGGTGCTCATTTCACTGGGCTTGCCATCCCGTAGGCACGAGGGCATTTCTTGGCTCTCTGCCATTGCGCTCTCATTGTGGTGTTCTCCGCTCGTATTCCTGTTAGAAGAGCCAAACAAAGTGGGGATCAGCTCTTGGCACGAGATGCAGGTGATTATAATGTATTTATTGATTGAGAGTTTGGTTGATTGATTCTTGTTGAGAACATGCTGGGTGTGGAGCCCTGGAAACACAAAGATTAGTAAGATAACGTCTCTTTTCTGAAGTAGTGAAATTAAACATGTAGACAGACCATTCTAGCACAGGTGATTGTTAATAAAACATATGAAAGTTTTGAGGCTAAACAAGAGGGAGTGATTAGTGGCAGTGAGGGAAGGGATGAGTGGATCACTGGTGACCCTGAGGGTGGTGGTTATGAGGGTCCTAAGAAAATAACCAGCCAGCATCTGCCAGGTGCAGCATATGGGAAACACACCCTGGGAATGGAGTATAGTTTAAACGAAAACATAAAATATGTTTTCAGGGAAGAGTAAAAGCACCAGAATAGCTAAGATTCATGGTATGAATGTTTCTTGGAAGAACATAAGCAACCCTTATGGGGTCCCTTATATCAGTGTTGTAGGAAAGGGATGGATCATTTCCTCTGTCCCCTGGATTGGATATAACCTCTGCCTTCATTCCCCATAGTTGTTCCACGGGAATTGTGATCAGGCTGAGAGCTGGATGCTGGCGCGTGAGAATTTCCTGAGGTCAGAGGGCCACAGTTCCTTAGATACTCTAGTGGCCTTGATGAAGAAACGGGACGATTTGGACAAAGCAATCACTGCCCAGGTAATAACAACTAATATAGGAGTTCCAATAATAAATATTAGTAATAATAACAGAGATTCTATACATGTATATAGTTTTGTGATTTACAAGTGTTTTAATTCCCATTTGCTTCTTACAGAAAACTCGGAGTTAGACAGGGCAGTTGATACGGTGGCTTAGCCTTCCTCAAGTCACTCGTGGCATTGGACTGACTTACTGCAAGCCCAGCCTTTAACAACCTACCTTTTAGAATTGGAAGTGACTTTATATACTGCCTATGCCAACATCCCACCCAATGCAGGAGTCACCCTCTGCCATGGCCAAGGGAGGAGTCTGTTTTTTAGGGAGCTCAGTACCACAGGAGCTTAGTACCACAGGAGTCCATACCACAGGAGCTCAGTACCACAGGAGTCCATCCACAGGAGCTCAGTACCACAGGAACTCAGTACCACAGGAGTCCATACCACAGGAGCTCAGTACCACGGGAGTCCATACCACAGGAGTCAGTACCACAGGAGCTCAGTACCACAGGAGTCCATACCACAGGAGCTCAGTACCACAGGAGTCCATACCACAGGAGCCCATCTTAGTGTCATTATTAATGTTTCTCCTCCTGTTGAATTAAAAGCCACTTTCGTGGCATTTACCCTCTGGCCCTGGTTTTGTTCCCCTTTGTGAAGCCACAAAGGGTGTCTCTGTTCTTTTCTAGGAGAGAGTCTGGGATTGCACTGAAGGCCTAATCTCCAGGCATCTGGGCTTTTTTCTTTTCCTCTATCTAGGAAAATAAGATCACTGAGTTAGACCATGTTGCGGAGCGGCTCATAGCTGATGACCACTATGCCAAGGAGGAGATTGCTGCTCGGTTCCAACGGGTGCTAGACAGGTCAGGCCTGAGCAGGTGTTTTGTGAGCTAAGGAAGATGCAGCAGAGTGACCTCTTTGCTAGCATGGAGGATGGGGGTCACACTCTGAGTTCTTTTCATTTCTAAATCCCTAAAACTATGTTGACACTTGGAAACATTTCTGATCTAGACTCACAGAATGAAAGGCGTGGAATACAACTTAATTATTACTGACTTAACCACTGTATTTTATATTTGAAAATAACAAGACAATGCAACAACTAAATCTATTAGTATAATATGTAATATTAGATATAATATACATGTAATATAATATGTATATGAACATTATTTGTAATATTATAACATATAATGTATAGCTAAATAATATATAGCTTTGTTACGTATAACATATAAATCCATAAATAACGAGAGGAGAAGGGACAAGTTGGCAAATGAGAAGATTGCAGACATGGCATCAAACCTTGGTGGAAGGGTTGAGGGCAGAGAGTGATCTAGCTTCCTCCTCCAGATGGAACGCTCTAAAAGAACTGCTGATTGCTGAGCGTGCAAAACTTGGTGACTATGCTGACCTCAAAAAATTCCACCATGACCTTGAGGACCTGGAGGAATGGATCAGTGAGATGCTGCCCATAGCCTGCGATGAATCCTACAAAGATCCCACCAACATCCAGGCAAGTTCAAAACAGGAATCTTGGAAAACTCTGGCATACCCAGATTGTTGGATGAAGGGTTGTCTCCCTAAACAGAATGCTTCCTCACTGTTGAGACCATTGTCTGCCCTCAGGGGCTTCTGAGTCTAATGTTAAGGCGTGGGTCCTTCAGGAAGTCACCACTGGTTATGACAGAACATTAACTTTTTCTTTGAAACAGAACTTATCTATCTTGCTTCCTTAGATTACAGGGTAATTTAGTTTCTGCTTTCCCTTCAGAGAAAATACCTGAAACACCAGGCTTTTGAAAATGAGGTCCAGGGCCGAGCTGAGGAGGTGGAGGGAGTCCTCAACTTGGGGAACTCTCTGATTGAGCGGGAGGCATGTGACGGGAATGAAGAGACCATGAAGGTAGGGGTTCTGCTCAGGATGGTTTGGGCTAAAGGCACGTGAGGAGAAGCCCCTTCTTCCTTCAGAGTTTCCATGGGTGGGGATATGGAGTGTGTTCTGTGGTTAGCGATCTTCCCTCTGACGGCCGCACAAAGAAGGTGGGAAACCGTGTTGCTCGGGCCTTATCACTTCTGTCAAACTCAGTACCTAGGACTCTGAGAAAGCTTTAGACCTAATTCCTAAGCGTTGTCATGCTTGTTTGACATTTTCTATCCCTATTGCCAAGAGCTTTGGCTCTTAGGCACCAGTCTCTGTAAGCAGCCCAGGACCCTTTCCTCAAACTTTGTTCCAACACCTCCTGTTGTTTCCCAGATTAAGCATAAATAGTTAAAAATGTATGGCATTCAAAGGTTGGCAGATTTTGGCTAGTCCCTAACTCCTAGGCCCCTACAGTATCTCTTCAAGTTTCCACAGGCCTCAGGATCCTAAATACCATAGTGATCCCCAAATTTCTTTGAGTTAGGGTCAACTGGAAGAGCTGGCCAAGCACTGGAACTACCTGCTTGAGAAAACAATTGACAAAGGACAGAAGCTCAATGAGGCGAGTCGCCAACAGAGGTTCAACACAGGCATCCAGGACTTCAAGTTCTGGCTCTCAGAGGTAATTGCACCCGGAATGATGGGGGCATGGGATCTTAATAACTACTTGCCAGATAAATGGGTTTATGCGTGAACAGTTTCCTTGACTTTCTTGGGAAAAGTTGGGGGATATGGTTGCTAATGTTCTCCTTAAAGACCATTTTCATCTGGCAGCTTCACTGCATATTTCTTTATTCGCAGGCAGAGACACTGCTGGCCATGAAAGATCAGGCCAGGGACTTGGCTTCAGCAGGAAACTTGCTCAAAAAACATCAGCTGTTGGAAACGGAGATGTTGGCCCGAGAGGTAAGCAGTGTTGGGAGTCTCACTCCTCTGGGCAGAATGGAAATGCCTCTGACTTTCGTCTCTCATCTTAGGAGGCCATTTGAGAACACTTTCTTGCAAAACTGACCTTAGCGTTCTCAGCCAGCAGTCATTATACCATGTCGAATCCATGAGCTGCAGAGCTGTGGCAATGGTCACTGCTAACCAGTTGGCATGAAACTATAGATTCTGAGGAAGAGGGTCCAGGAAGAGGTTCCTAAAGCTATCTTGTCTACCTTTTAATGAGGCATACATCTAAACTCACTATCTTTCAAAGCTCATATTTGATCTGGCCTATGAAAGAGAGTTTATTTTACATAATTATAGAGAGCAAAAAATATCAGAGGGGGATATCATGTGCAACGAAGGTGAACTATATATATACTCTGGAAATTCTATGGAGAATTCCAGTTGCATTCCAATATCAAGCAGAAATGTGTTTTGGGAGCAGTGATAAACATGTTGGCAGGTATTGATTTCATCCTGGAGAATTTTATATTATCAGTTTTATTTGGTGGCAGAAATAGGCACAGAAAGAACAAGAAGTCAAAGGCTTTCTAAGTTCCAGAGCTTTAGGACCTGATGACATTCCCCACGACAATACTAGAAGGACAGAGTTAGAGTGAAAACAGACAGAAGAGTCTGGGTGTGTTCTGACGTGGTCAGCCTAGGAATGTTATGGTAGAGTAGCTCTTCTTGAATACTTCTATCTATCAATCTGTGTCAGACTCAGGACTGTGAGGAAGACAGTCATGTTTGGAGGCACACACTTCCTCACACTCATTTTCCAGTTGGGAAGAGGAGGAAAAAGCAAGGGAGAATACCAGAAAGCAAATGGACACTTTGAGTATTATAGTCACGTTACTCACAGTGCTCTCTGATCTTGCCCCCACCTGAGCTGAGTTAAAAGAGCTTATCATCAATTTGACTATCTTCAAAAACAGTCTGTTTGACCCAGACTTTGAACCTGCACCAGTGGTGGTTAAAGTCCAGGGTCTACTTAATGCCTGCATCGTTCTGTTCACTGAAAACACCTCGGCTTTCTAGGATGCACTCAAGGACCTGAATGAGTTAGCTGCTGATCTGCTCTCCAGCGGGACTTTCAATGTTGACCAGATTGTGGAGGAAAGGGATAATGTCAATGAGCGCTTCCTGAATGTCCAGGACTTGGCAGCCACACACCATGAGAAACTCAAAGAGGCTTATGCCTTGTTCCAGTTCTTCCAGGACCTAGATGATGAGGAATCATGGATAGAGTATGTATGGCCAGCTCACACTGCACCAATAACCAAAGAGAATAGATGATCCACCAAACGTGTTCCCATTTGGTGCTGAAATGAAATATGTAATTGTTTCTTACAGTTGGTATTACTTCTTAACCATGTTTGCCTTAGCCTAAAGTTAACATTGGTTTTATTTTTCTCAAATTATCTCACTGTATGCAGGCGGAAGGAGACAGGCTTGGAGAAGTGGGGAGCAATTCACATACATTCTGGGAACAAAATTAAGAAACCACGTACGCTTGCTTGTTCTAGATAGTTCATAGAATGTGTAATGTCTGGATGAGATAGCTGGGCCTTTACAACTTACTCAACTGCCGAAATCCTTGTCATTTGTTTAAAAAAATATTGAAATTCTAGTTGGTGAACATACAAAAAAGAAACATACAGTGCAACATTAGTTTCAGAAGTTGAATTCAGTGATACATATCATACCCAGTGCTCATCGCAACAGGTGCCCTCCTTAATCCCCATCACCCACCTAGGCCACCCCCCACCCACCTCCCTCCATCAACCCTCAGTGTGTTCTCTATCTTTAAGAGTCTCTTATGGTCTGCCTCCTTCATTTTCTTTTTTTCCCCTTCTGCTATGTTGGTCTGTTTTGTTTCTTAAATTCCACATCTGAGTGAAATCATATGGTGTTTGCCCTTCTTTGTCTGACTTATTTTGCTCAGCACAATACACTCTAGCTCCATCCTGGGAATCTAAGGTGCCACCGAACTGGACACAGGCCAACATTACCCAGTACCTGCCAGGCTTTCATTACTAATTCTGTTTTTGTGGTAAAAAGTATGATTGGGAAAATCAAATTATTTTCCCTACTTCCCATGTAACCTGCCTCATCGTGCTCTTCTTCTATAAGCCTGCTGATTCTCGCTGGTAATCAATGAATTAAAGGGAAGCCTTGTGCACCAGGCAACAAGGAGGACATCGTAGGAACTTCAGAAACAATGAGATAACATAATCCTGTCTGTGTAGTCTTTTACTATGCTTTGTGGTTGCGGTATCAGCTTTTTTTTTAACCCATTCTATCTAAATTCATTATTGATATTAATAGACAAAAATGACAAAGGCCGTGAACGCCATATATGTACATAGGGTCATGTATATGTGTGTGCATATAATTTTCACATTTTTTGAAAGAGAAACATTAGTGCATGTCCCTGAGCAAAGAAGAAGAGATGCACAGGGAGGCAGACAAGGGAATGAATGGAAAGGCTGTCACAGCTGTGGGCATAGTGGGGACCAGTATGTTGTTTTCATTTGTATTGTCAGGAGTTTTGCAGAAAGCCTCTGGCACTAATTGTCTTTGTGGTTACTGACTCCCGAGTGTTCCGGAATTTACCACCTCCCCACCCCCAGCCACACACCCATTCTTAGAAAACCCTTGCTCTAGGATGACCTCGAATGTCTAAACTACGTTTTCCATTTCCTTCCTTGGTCCCAGGGAGAAGTTGTTACGCGTGAGCTCCCAGGACTATGGGAGGGACCTTCAGGGGGTGCAGAATTTGCTGAAGAAGCACAAGCGCCTCGAGGGGGAGCTGGTGGCCCATGAACCCACCATCCAGGTATGAAGAGTTGAGGTCTGTGGATCAGTAGGGTGATGCTGCACAATGGGGAGGTGGCATGCAGAGCCACAGGGAGCTAGGTAAAGAGCCTACAGGCATTCTTCCCTCCTCTGCACATGGTCTTCTATGAATAGAAGAATTCTGCTCAGGGACTGTGCTTTTCCCTGGAAGGGACACTTTCAATACCATAGACACAATTGTTGGTGATTAGGGTGCAGTCTAGGACATCTGGAAAAGCTGTACTTGAGCTGAGTCATAGGGGCAGAAGACAGTTCTGCATCACCCTATGACCATGAATAATCCAGAAAGCAGATCATGGAGTATAGCCTGGTATAAGCCCTGAAGTTGCACAAGGGGACATTTAGCATGGTGGACCTGACTGCAGGTGTCTTCATTCTCCCAAGATTTTCAAGACCACCCCAAGTACCATGGGGTTTATAAATGATGTGGAGGGTGGGAAGGGCTGGATACCTTACCAGGGAACGCCGACTAAATGGGGAGAGTCTGTGGGGTAATGTTACATGGGTGTGTGCTCTCCAGGGTGTGCTGGATGCGGCAGACAGGCTGGGAGATAAGGCTGCTGTGGGGCAGGAGGAGATCCAGGAACGGCTGACTCATTTTTTCCAACACTGGGAGGAGCTCAAAGAGTTGGCGGCTGCTCGGTGAGTCAGTGATAGGAGGCCCAGCTATCTTCCTGGGTTGTTGGTATTGGGCTTAGCATTGGCTGCTCTCCCCAACTCCCCATCTCTATTTATCATCGAAGTCCCTGCTCAGATGCCAGCCTGCCATGCAGCTTGCCCCCACTGACCCCAGGGAGAGGTGAGGAGGCTGCCGCCTCTGTGGTCTGAACACACCTCTGCTCCCATGCTTTCTTGCAACCGTCCTTTATCATCGTTGGCCTCATGCGCCAATGCTTCACACCAGGTCATGCCCCTGGGTCTGTTTTACTTTGTACAACGCCCCCCCCCCCAAGCTTAGTGCTGTGAGCAGCCCCTAGGAATGAATGAATGAGGGGATATTATTTTCTCCCTGATAGCCATACAATCAATGAGAACCCTGCAGCCAGATAGACAAACAGAATAATTTCTGCCTATGATTCCATACCTGTTGGCGGTAGGAAGACATGTCTTTCTGGGGAATACAAGGAAACTTCTAGCATTGAGGGTGCCTTCACTGTATAAGAGGAACCACGGTGCTCTGAGTAGAAAGAGACACTACTTCACTGATGCTGTCCTGCAACTCTGATGTCTGGGCCCTCGTGTTTGGGTAAGGCTCCCTTCCCCCAGCAAAGATTCCCGGAGAGCAGATGATGCCACAAACCGGAACTTCTGGGGCCAGGGCCTCCCCAGTTCACAGGAGCTCACGTCAGATTGTTCTGTGGCCCAGTCCCACTGTGGCTGCCTCATGTGGCCGGGCTATGTGCAGTGCTCCCCTGGGTCCTGCTGTCTTCTCATCCTCACTGGGGCTTACCACCCTGTTGCAGAGGGCGTCAGCTGGAGGAATCCCTGGAGTACTTGGAATTCATGCAGAATGCAGAGGAGGAGGAAGCTTGGATCAGTGAAAAGGAAGCTATGGTTGCCGGAGGGGGCTCTGGAGATACACTGGCCATGACTCAGGTGAGCCACAGGCTGAATGACTGAGATCTCCCCTTTGATTTGAATCTTTTCTTATGTAGTCAACACTTTCATCTATGAAAATAATCTTTCTCCTGCTGGGAGAAAGAGATGATGGAAATATGGATACTCCAGCCAGTTTTAAATATGAAAAATCAAGGTCCAGTGATGTAACTTGCCCAAGATCATGGGATCAATCAGGTGTGAAGGTGGAACTCAAAGCTCAATCCCATGATTTGTAGTCTGTCTGTGACTTCAAGTCATCATGGTTACAGACCTTCCCTCATAGGGGTAGGTTTCCTAGAGTTTCCCTCAAATCAGTTACACTGAATTGGGAAGATTGTTATGCCCGGGCATTGGTTATGGTTTCTAGAAAATATAATTTTAGCAGGGCTACCTGGAAGGTGGACCAGTTCCACAATTTACAGACATACTTGTAAATACAGTGTAGAGTTTACCAGTAAAGAAATGAACAAGTGGTCCATGTAATCTCGAGTTAATATGGACTTTTAGAGCTTTTGAGAGAGTGATCATAAGAAAATAAGGTTCTTGGGACCTTGAGATGTGTGCCTACTAGCCTTAAAACTTAGGGATTTACCAAGAATTCTCTGTGGAGATTAATTCACTCTTATGTGATGAAATAAGGAAAGGCTCACATGGGCAAGAGAAAGCTTAAAACCTGCCTAGCTTACAATTCATGCTACCAAACCCTTTCCTTTGAAAAGCCTTTTGGGACGTGTGCACACATGGGACACATTTAAGTGGTTTAGGGCTTCATCTCAAACACTCCCAAAGCCTTCCCTTTTTTAAATGAAACCTTCGGTTTTGAGAATTGTGGATACACATGCAGTTGTAAGAGCATAGGGAGGTCCCATGTACCACCTACCCAGGTTCCTCTAGTGGTGGCACATATGCCAGGGCAAGATCATGTAGCCCATCTTGTATTTAAAGAAATAATCATCTTATTTTAATGCCTAAGAACACGATGTATCAGAAATTCTTATATTTTCAAAATGTGGTGGTTAAAAGTATGATAGTCCCACAAAATCTGTGTCTTCCTTGGCCCGGGTTAGTAAGCAACGTAAAAGGAAAAGTGGATGGGGCGCCTTTGTGACAAGAGGAGGCAAGGACAGCAGAGGCAGCCCAGCGCCTTGAGGATGGGGGTGGCGGCGGGCGGAGCTGCCTGGTCTCCAGAACACTCAGGAGAATATAGAGAAGGAGGAGACACACCGCGCCCGGGCTTCATCCTCACTCCATTCTCCGTCCTTCCAGCAACAGTAGGCACAGAGAAGGTTGAGACTGAGATTCAAAACATCTCAGTGTTCTCTTTAGCTGCCTTTAGGTCACTTCTTTAAAAAAAAAAAAAGATTTTATTTATCTATCTGAGAGAGAGAGCATGAGTAGGGGGAGGGGCAGAGGGAGAAGCAGGCAGAGGACCCTGGGATCGTGACCTGAGCCAAAGGCGGACGCTTAACCGACTGATCCACCCAAGGGTCCCTAGGCCAGTTCTTAACATAGGATGATAGTTATTATCTTTCTGTTAGATACAACGTTTCATGGAATTATATAAATTTCAAAATGGAGGAATTCTTACCTTTTACCTTGACCAACACTCTCATTCTAAAGTCCAGAAAAGCTTAAAGTTCACATAGTAAGTTAGGAAGAATATCACTGTATTTCTTTGTCTCTTTCTTTTCTGGTAAGATTTCCCTTTTTGGCAAGTGAAGAGCTTCAGGAGAGGCATTCAGTGGCTCTGTGCAGGAAGAAGTAGACGGTCCCCTACTCTGTAGCCAGTGTAGCTGAATCATCCTTGGGGGTAGCTCAATGGGAGTCAGAATGGGGGTGGATGTGTTGATTCTCACTGACTCATTTATGTAGAGCCTGCTAAAGAAGCATGAAACATTGGAAAATGACTTTGCTGTCCATGAGACCCGAGTGCAAGATATATGCGCTCAAGGAGAAGACATCTTGAATAAGGTGAGCAACTGAGGGATTCCAGGCCGAGCTCATTTTCCAAAAGGGATTGGTTCAAATATAGAATCATGAGCAGCGCTAAAATTCACCCATCGAATTTTCATACTCTCTGACTAGCTACGTTGTTTTCCTTCTGAGCAAATAATTATCTGTTCAGTTGCTGCTTTTTATAAATTTTTTTCAAGTTCTTATAGATATACCCTGCAGATTTCCTTAAATCCTTTGCTGACCGCAGAACATGGCATTTATAAAGATCTTATGGCATGCTTTGGTTATAGAGTATTGTAAAAATGTAAATAAATTTCTTTGTATGCCTCTAGGGAGGAGGATCAGAACTGAAACCTCTTTGTGACTTGAAAATCATTCTTTTATTTAAATGCTTGTTTTTACAAATCCTCACTGATTAAGTGCTATGCAGGGTCTTGAACAGAGGGGACTCCAACTATGAAGGCCTTACTTACGTGGACAACACGAGAAGATCTTCCAAATGCTAGAGTGGAAAGAACCATCCCAGGCATGGATGAAAAATAAGATAAATTCACTAGACCCAGAGGAGAGTAGTTACGTATTTGGAATGAGAGAGATGACTCCTTTTTGTCATACTAAAGAGTTTCAACTTCCAGTTCTAGACATCCACCCATGTATCTGTCTCTTCTTCTCCCCTCTACCTTGGTGTTGCAGGAGAAAATTCAGCACAAGGAGAAGATTTCTGCCAAGATAGAGTCTCTGAAAGAAGAGATGCCTTCTCTGTCCAGCACAATAAATGCTTGGAAGTCACAACTGGAAGAGGATTATGCCTTTCAGCAGTTTAACTGGAAGGCTGACATGGTGGAGGCCTGGATAGGTATGACATGTGAAGGCCAGGGGAAATACTGGTAAATTCCATTGATAGAAAGGTCCTGGGATTTTCTCACTTTCCATGGGAAGAGAGATACTCCCTCCTCACCCACTCTTACCCTTTCTGGACACAATTACACTCATGTGTGTGTGCCCGTGTGCACACACACATGCCCCAGAAAACATGCTGATGGGTGACTGAGGACCAGAATTCCAGAAAACACATTTTAGGGGAATCGGTGGTTTCATCGGTGATATTTAAAAAGGCAGAGCCATGGCAAAACATTCTAAAAAATAAACAGTGTGTCCGATTACTTCTAAATTATGTCTAATCTGCAATTTTACTCCGTTTTCCAAAACACTGAGAAGTTCCCTTGGCCCTAGCTCTGTTCCAGTCAGTTCTATGCTGCATTAAGTCCAGAGAAACCGTCCATCAGCCCCTACTGCTCCCATATTCCAATAAATGATCCACTCCCAGAGTCAGGAGGCTCTCTTGTGCCATAGAGTAAATATTTCTTTTTTCCTTACCAAGGCCGATTCAAGAGCAACTACTTTCCCCCTCTAATCAATCATCTTTGCTCTCTAGCTGAGAAAGAAGAAAGTCTGAAGACCAATGGCAATGGTACAGACCTCGCTGCCTCCCTCACTCTCCTGGCAAAGCAGGTGAGAACAGGACGGCCCCTGGGCAGGTGCCAGGCACGTCCATGGCCCACATACACAGAAGCTGAACACTAGGATTATCCCATTCCCCAATTCTGTGGTTTTCTTGTCTGTAGGATCTGCTTTTTTCCCTTCCCAATATTGGTGACTTGCTAGTTTTTTCTCCCTCTCCCTCCCACCCGTCTTGCTGCTGCTAAGGGAGCATCATTTCTATTAGACAACCAGCTTTGGTTTTTTATTTTTCTTTGTATTTCGTATAATCTTTGTATTATATTCCATTAATATCTTTTTATATCTTTATCATTTTATTTTATTTTATTTGGGATTAACTTTTTTTTAAAACATTCCATAGGATAAATATTTAGATCATCAAATATTTAGACATTCTCCTTTTTTCAGCATTTTGATGTAAGGATATAAATTTCCCTCTAAGCAGAGCTTTAGCTGCATCTCACAATTTCATATGTTACTTCTGTTAGTATCACTCAGATAAAATGTTTCTGTTGTTTCCAATTTCTTATTTAACCTATTTGTTATTCCATAGTGTATTTTGCTGAATTTCCAAACACTTGGGAATTTTCTCATTATCGTCTTTGATATTTATAGCTAGTTTAATTCCACTTTGTTTTAAAAACACATTCTATATTAATCTAGAAGCTTGATTTACATCCAGCAAATGATATGTTTTGGTGAATAGTCTATTTACAGTTGAAAAGAATGTGCATTTTTTTAAAGATTCTATTTATTTATTTGAGAGAGAAAGTAAGAGAGCACAAGCAGGGGGAATGGCCGAGGAAGAGGGAGAAACAGGCTTCCCACTGAGCAGGGATCCCGATCCAAGGACTCTGGGATCATGACCTGAACTGAAGGCAGACGCTTAACCAACTGAGCCACCCAGGTGCCCCAGAAAGAATGTGTGTTTTACAGTGGTTTATATTACCTGTCAGATTTGGGTCGTTAATCCTGTTGTTTAAATACTTTGTAATTTTTATGTATTTTGACGTTAGGTTCAAAGTTGTGTTGACATTTAGAATTACAAATCATCTTGACGAACTGATACTTTTAATTATGAAATGTTCTTTCTAATAACATTTCTTGATTTAAAGTCTTCTTTTTCACGTACTAGAGTACCAGGTTTTTTGTTTGTTTGTGCTGTGCTTGAAGTGTATAGCTATTTCCATCCTTTAATTTTTTCTGTCTTTACATTTACATCTTTATATTTTATATTTTTGTTGTTGATTTGATATATTTATACACTGCAAAACGATTACCATTGTAGAACTATCTGACACCTCCGTCCCACCATGTAATTACCACTTCTTTTTTGTGTTGAGAGCATTTCAGATCTACTCCCTTAACAAGTTTCAAGTATATAATACAGTATTACTAGTTGTAATCATCTTGCTGTCCAGTAGTGTCCCAGAACCAGTCATTCTTTTAGTTGGAAGTTTGCATCCTTCGACCAATTTCTCCTCATTTCCCCCACCCTCCAGCCCTTAGCAACCTCCAGTCTACTGTGCTTCTCTGCTTGACTCTTCTAGATTCCACTTGTGAGGGATAGCAAACGGCATTTGTCTTTCTCCATCTGACTTACTTCATTTAACATATGCTCTCTAGTTTCATACAAATTGTCACAAGTGGCAGGATTTCCTTCTATTTCATGGCTGAATAATATTCCATTTTATACACACACACGCACACACACACACACACACACACGCATCACATCTTCATCTGTTCATTTGTTGATGGACACTCAAGTTGTTTCCATATCTTGGCTAATGTGAATGATGTTGCAATGAATATGGAAATGCGGAGTGTCTTTATGTTTTGGATGATGGCTCCTAAAATTTCACAGAGTTGAGTATTGTTTATTTATCTAATTAGATCATTTTATTGGAACAGTGAGTCCACTTACATTTAAAATAATGTAACTCGTGAATTTTGATTTAAAGTTATAATTTAACACTTCCATCCCCCCATCCAACCCCTACTTTTGGCCAGGGACTGAAATGATTCAAGACATAATCTTTTTTTTTTTTTTTTTTTTTTGAGGATTTGCCCTTTTCAGTTGGCTTTTACTCCTAGGGCCCTTTAACGGTTCAACTAAATCCCTTTCACCGGAGCTACTCCTCTTTGTGTCCTCAACTCAGCACCGTGAGGCTATTGAGGAGTCTACTTAGCATCTTTGACTATTTGCTCCTGTTTTTCTGCTTGGCTTCTGGGAGTCCTGTTCTATAGCGTTTAGGAACCCATAGATGCCTTGAGGGGAAAGCAGGTAGATTATTGGACGAACTTTTCTGCAGTTCTTTTTCCGCAGCTGCTCAAATCCTGGCTGCCTGGTTTCCCAGAACCTGTCTCTTTGATTTCATAAGATTGTCAAGAGTTCTGAGCAGCTGCTTTCCCCTCAGTCTCTTAGCCTGTGCAGCCCACATGTCATAGGGAAAGATGACAGAGAATATTACTCTGATTTTACTACTATTTCACCTCTCTAGAGTTTTGATTCCTTGAGGTGTAGTGACCTGAGTTGCGTTCTGATCTCTTTCAAACAGCTGATAGTTTGTACTTTTATCCAGCAGTCAAAGTTGTTCTCAAAGGAAGAATTGGTCAAATACAAGCCACCCTGTTAAAGCTGGAAGTGTAGTATCCAGAATTTTGTGATTTTGGTATCAACACCACACACACACACAGTTACACACACTGTGTAACTGTCCCTGTTTTTAGTGTGTGTACTTCCAAATCTCTAGCAGTGCACTGCTACTAATCAGTACACAAACTATAACAGGGGATGTAAAAGAGTCTTAGAAAGGATGTGAGCTCTAGGAAGCATTTAGTCTTGACTCAAAAAATGAAGAGCATATCATGCTCCAGTATTCCCTTAATATTAATTATATACCTAACTTAAGCTCTGATTATGAAACATGCATCCACCAGAACTTAGCCATAATTCCAACCACAAATGTTCACTTAAATCTCTAAGTCTATGTTTCCTTTTGCTTGGTCCTCACTCTATTTCTTTCCTAGACCTTATCTTGTCCATGATAAAAATCTGGTGGAACCCAGGTGTGAATGGTCCCTGGGAACCTACATTGTTTTTCTGTTCACAGCTTCTCTTTGGGTTTTTCCCAGGACACTCTGGATGCCAGTCTGCAGAGCTTCCAGCAAGACAGACTGTCAGAAATAACTGACCTAAAAGACCAACTGGTGGCTGCTCAGCACAGCCAGACCAAAGCCATTGAGGAGCGCCATGATGCTCTGCTGAGGCTCTGGGAACAGCTGCTGGAGGCCTCTGCAGCCCACAGAGAGAAGTTGCTAGAGAAGCAGCTGCCTCTACAGCAGGTAAAAGAAAAAAGCCACGATCAGGCCCCAATTATCTGTATATTAGTCATGGAATCCAGAAATGGATTCCACTGGGACTCCTGTTTGGATAAACTATAGACATTAGAGTAAGTGCACGGAAAGGAGCAGGAGGGCATTCTTATTGGACAGGAAGTAATCGGGGTTTTCTAAGACTGATTTGTCAGTTATGCAGCGGACTTGAGATGGACGCCAGGCACACATAATAGAAGGACGAAAAGGCAGATGGTCCTGGCGGATGGAAAAACTAAGCTGGCAGGAGGTAAAGCTTTCCTTACACTTTTCTCTAACCAAATAAAAGGAGCACTCGATAAGAAACCCTCGAGTTCTCATCCTGTGTTGACCTTACCTAGCTGGGAGACGTCATTTCACATCTCTTGATTCTTTCATTTATGAAAATCGATCATGTTACCACTGTCTCCCGCTGGTCTGCATTATGACGATTGAGAGAGATAATGGATCTGAAGATGCAGTGCACGCCACTGAGTTCTGTATAGGCTCAAGTGATGACGATGTTCTTTCTAGTGGTGGCTTTCTATTGGATGTTGATCATAAAAAATATATCAACAATAAAAGGAGATCAGGATGCTGAGTGAAGACTATAGGAAGTATTACACCAGGCAGCAAGTGAAGGCGGGCGATTAGGGGAATTAGGAGACAAACACACAGATAAAAATCAGTCAGTCTGTACCCTCAGCTAATTACTGAAGGGCTCGGTACCTGCAGAAATAGTCTTAAGTGAAAAATTAGATCGATTTATGGGCAACTTTACACACATATATGCATTCTACATAGAAAGACACTTCACCTTCTGATTCTGTTTTGCTTAACTTCCAAGCTGCAAAGAGGTTTATTTGATTTCCTGATTATAAAATCTTCGTAAAATACTCAGATGATCCATAATGTTACAAAAGTAATATGAAGTCCTTTGCAGGTTTTTGTGTCTTTCCTGTGTAGGGCCCATATCAACTTTCTCTATATTGGTCTATTTTAGCGAAAAGATTGCTGAAGGGGGTACAGGGTAAGATGTTACGGTGTAATACCTTTGTAATCCCTCTTCCATTTGAGCCAGTTTTCTCCTCTTTAATCTCCACCTTTGGGAACGAAAACTCATTTTTACATTTGCCTCAGATAAATCTCTTGGGAAATACAAACTGCTGACCCTAAATCTATGATGCGTTTTAAATCTAAAACTATTTTGGGGGCGCCTCGGTGGCTCAGTCATTAGGCGTCTGCCTTCGGCTCAGGTCATGGTCCCGGGGTCCTGGGATCGAGCCCCGCATCGGGCTCCCTGCTCGGCGGGGAGCCTGCTTCTCCCTCTCCCACTCCCCTCTGCTTGTGTTCCCTCTCTCAGTGTGTCTCTCTCTGTCAGATAAGTAAATAAAATCTTAAAAAAAGTAAAAAATAAAACTGTTTTTGCTCACCTACTGTTTGGGACCATCCATACTATTTTTCTTGTTCAGAAATTCTGACAGTTCAGTCATTCAGAGCATCTGGATAACTCCAGAGATTAACATAGGGAGCAGGCTACAGATTAGAGGGTAGGAACTGGGTTGAGCCCTGAACACATTTTAGAAGGAAGGCAGAAAAAGGACTCGGTACAGACAAAGACACCGGAGAGGCGCGGTCCGCAAAAGAGCAGAGGAGAGAAAGAAGGAGCAAACAGAGAATGGGAGAGACGGGCCTGTCCCATCAGTGATCTGTGGATTCAGTGACTCACGCATTCGTTCACTTAACACCTACTTTTGTATGTTTACCAGGTGCCAGGAAGAACTAGGGCTCAAACTTCAGAATAAGAAATCATGAAATCTTACCACTGAAAATGGCCCTTGCTTCATTTGGACTCTTAGCACTAAAACAACCCTAGGAGTCCTTCAGCCTCCTTATTTATAGATGACAGATTTGACTAGTTTCACACCAGGGGGCCAGGACCCAGGCCGGTGCCTCAAATGCACCTGCCTGCCCACTGATTTCATGTCCTCGGTGGTTTCAGTTCTGTCCTCTTGGAGTGCTGACCCTGAAAATATTTGAATATGGTCTTTTTTTTTAATCCTCAGTCTTCTCTTTTGCTGAGGGGCTTTATCGGGAAAGATGGAGGTGACTTTTTTCTCTGCAGGCTGAAGAGCTGTTCATGGAATTTGCACACAAGGCTTCCGCTTTCAACCACTGGTGTGAGAACACCGAGGAGGACCTCTCGGAGCCTGTGCACTGTGTCTCCCTGAACGAGATCCGGCAGCAGCAAAAGGACCACAGGGCCTTCTTGGCCTCTTTGGCCGGGGCCCAGTCTGACTTCAACGAATTGCTGGAGCTAGACCAGCAGATTAAGGCCTTAAACGTGCCCTCCAGCCCTTACACCTGGTTAACGATGGAGGTGCTAGAGAAGTTCTGGAAGCACCTGTCTGATGTCATCAAGGTAACGGCACACAACAAAGCCTTCTTTTCACGGTGGTGAGCATGGCCACCTAACTTATTATACAAGTTGGGGGGACTTTTGAGAAAGAAAGGACACAGTTAATAACTATGTTGGGACAGCAGTCATGAACCGGAACTGTCTCAGGAAATGTTAGAAATATATTCCCAGTGGGTATAGCGCCCTACGCCCAGGAGTTCAGACCCTCTCATGCCTCTGGGTGTTGAGCAATGATTCAAGGAAGCAAACACGGGCTCCAGGAGGTGGCTCTAAACATGAGATTTGAAACGTCATGAGGTTCGTATATAAGTTCACAGTCTATAGATTTCCCCCCATTTTATACCTACCTCCAAAGTGCCTTTTTAATGTGTTTGTGTATAATTTTTATCTGTCTATAATGATATTCATCATAGAAACTATGGAAAATATTAAAAAGTTTCACAAAGAAAAATTTCACCAAAATATCACCAATTTTATTTTATTTTTTTAAAAATATTTTATTTATTTATTTGTCAGAGAAAGAGAGAGAGAGCGAGCGCAAGCAGGGGGAGCGGCAGCTCGTTACTGCTTTTCCTTTTAAGGCTGCTTTTATGTTCATTTAAAGGAAGATTTCACCCAGTAAAAAATGAAGAGAGGACGATTTGCCTTTATTACTAGCTTATTTGTCGCTGGGCTTGGTCTCAGAGACACCTGCCAAGTACTTTCAGGCGTGACAGGAGCTTCCTTCCCCTTTGGAGGCAGGAGAAGTGGGCAGGAGGTAATAGAATACTAGATAGAATAGAGTAGCGTGGCGCGTGCTTCCGGAAAATAGGTTATCCTGGGAGGAGGGGAGCTGCGCAGCTGAGCCCCGGAACTAGCAATTTTCCTGCAAAGAAAGGTCTTCAGTGTTCACTCCACTATCTGTGATTTGGGGTTTTAGGAACGGGAGCAGGAGCAACAAAGGGAAGAGGCGAGACAGGTCAAGAACTTTGAGATGCGCCAGGAGTTTGAGCAGAATGCCAGTGCCTTCCTTCAGTGGATCTTGGAGACCAGGTGCGTAGCACTGCCTCCAAACCCATGATCCCTGCGTCCCTGAAATACATATCTGAAGGGAGCAGGAGGGTGTCCTACAGCATTTATGTTGTTCTAAAATCACCATATCCTGTCTGTGCTTTTCATCTGGAATTGATGGTTTTCTAAATCAATCCTTGCAAAATCAAGAAACGAGAATGTCACACCACTGCCCATTGTCTACATGTCTATATTCTCTCCTAGGTAACTCTCATTTTTGCCCCTGTTGCCTGTAATTAAAGTCTAAAATAACACAGTCCCTTATGTTTGCACTTTACAAAGTGCTTCTATACCCACTACCTCCCTTCACTCTCCCTGCGACCTTGAAAACAGTACAGAGCAGATGTGATTACTCTGTCTCCAAGTGTGCAAAGAAGCTCAGTAGACAAATGGACTTGCTCAAGGTCACATGGGTATTTATTGGCATGACCAAAGGCAGAGCCTACTGTGAAACTAGGAAGCTGTCGTGCTGCCTGACCATGAAGCTGTGGTGAGAATCGGTGAGATACTCCATGCTAATTGCTTTTATTAAAGGCCGAATGTCTTATACACAAAAACAGCATTTGTCACATCTTCCGGGGCAAATGACCTAGAAAAGAAGAGACCTAGAGGGTTGTAATACATTAGAATAAATGTCAAAATGGGTAGACGGTATCCAGTAGGTGGGTCAGAAACGTGGGCTTTTGAGAGTTAAAGGGGTGGTTTAGAAAATCCGTGATATATACTGTTTCTACAAACCCAACAAGGAAAACCAGACGACGAGCAAAAGGAAATCCTGTGTCACAGCTAAAAGTTATCTGGCAGAAGGCAGAGGAAGTACAGTTCATCTTCCTCTGCCTCTGGTTTTGTCCCTCATCGCCTGGCAGGGTGTGCCCAACGCTGGGGTCATCACCTGACACCCGAGCTCTTCATCCTAAGACAGCAGCTGCACAGAGGCTCTGAGCAACTCCGAGAGGGAGAGACTCTGGAAGCAGTGTGAAACAGTTCCTATTAGATTCGGAAAATTCCCTAAGTCTAGGGAAAGACGATCATCGAAGTAATTTGTGTTAACGTGTGATTTCTCTTTTCTCTCATCTGATTCCTGTTCCGGAACTGCATGCCCAGGGCTTATTTTCTGGACGGGTCAGTATTCTATGTTATTATGTTTGTTTTGTTGTATTATTCTCTAAGACTAACAAGGAGGACTTAGCACCGAGGCATCTTCATCATCACCACTGTCACCATCAGATTGAGATGGTGCCTAAATAACAGTGTGGGGTGGAAAGAGGAGCGTAGGGTGTATCATTCTGTCTACACCCCACTAGGGGGAGTCTTAACCTCATTAGGTTAAGGGTGTATTGGAGAGTAAGAACCAGGAAGAAGGTACAGGAACCTTCTCGTAGACATAGAAGAACGAGGGCAGACCTTCCTTCTCTTCTTATCTGTCTAGCAACTTGCCAGTTGACAGAAGGCTTTGGTTTCATGAAAAACCGGTGTGAAAATTCATTTCAGAGAAGCCATATAATAGACACAGAAGTAGAGAAATGTAGGGCATCGAAATCAGTCTGGATGAAATATTGACCTCTGATATTATGAATAACATTTCCCTCTGGTTCTTGACTAGGTCTTTGCTCAAAGAAACAGGAACTCTGGAATCCCAGTTGGAAGCAAATAAAGTAAGTAACATTTGCTTATTAGCTGAGGATATCGTCCGAATTACGAGGAGTGCAAGGAAAATGCCTTAAAGGCAACCCTAGTAGTACTTTTAAGTAAACTCCCCAGCCTGAAGGTCAAGAGCTTCAGGGTCTAGTCCCAACCCCGCCCCAACTTGCATTCTAGCCGTTGACCGCTGCTCCATGGGCACGGCCATCAGTTTACTTCAGTAACCTCAATTTCTGTGTCTATACAATAGAGCTCATAATACCTGCATCACAGAGTCACTGTGATAATTAAGAAAGAAAACAGGTGCAGAAGCTGTCATCATTTGACAATCATTTGCTAATATAATTAAATCCAGATGGTCTCTCAACAGTTGAGTGAAGCAATGGGCTAGAACAGTGTTTCTTAACCTTATTTTCATTATTGCCCCACCTCGAGGAGAACAATTTAATTAATTAAATCCAATTACTCCCTTATGAAAGAACTTCAGTAATAAAGAGTAAGATGTTGTCAGGTAGGACCGATCTCTGGAAGGTCGCAAGCATTTGTACCTTGTAATACATTTAGTGTCTCCACCCACCCCCATCCTCAGAACCCATTCACTCCTCCCTTACGCAGGAGAAAGCATGGCCTGGATGCAGGCGGTTGGCATCGAATGTGCCTGGAGGACAGGTGCATCCTGTGGAAGTCTGCTGGTGTGGCTGCAGGGGAGCCTGCTGGAGCTCAGCCACAATCCCCAGAGTGGATAACTCGAGGTGCCAATTGCTGGGAGCCAGCCATGCAGGCATCCTGGGAATGCTCCTCCTCTCTTCTGCAGCATGTAACTACTACTAACTCTTAGATTTATACATTACACCTGACCAGAATGACCAAGGTCATATCACCTAACCTTCCCACCATCACATAAGTGAGGAATACGGAAGTGGATTTCCTGAACAGTTCATTTTTCATAGAGGACAAGAAGAGTCCTGAGAATAATTAAAAAGGAGCATTTAGGGGAAATCCAAACTCATCAGCTTCTTATCTTCTCTACCATCCCTCGGTTTGGAGCTGGTACCCTGCATAACTGCTTCTCTCCTTCTTGTCTTTTCTAGCGGAAGCAGAAGGAGATCCAGGCCATGAAGCGCCAGCTGACCAAGATCGAGGATCTGGGAGACAGCTTGGAAGAGGCTCTGGTCCTGGACATCAAGTATAGCACCATCGGGCTGGCCCAGCAGTGGGACCAACTTCACCAGCTGGGGATGCGGATGCAGCACAACCTGGAACAACAGATCCAAGCCAAGTACTGCAGACCCGTGACCAGGGCTGGGCAGGGTGTGCATGGGGTTAGGTGTCAGAACTTAGCCCCAGGGGCTAGAGTTGGGAGTACTGGATAAAAGAGCTGCTTCAGAGATGGTACACACATCATCTCTGGAATCAAAATTCTCTTTCTCTTTCTCTTTTCTGTCCCACATAATGAATATTCCTTTTCACTTGGGAGTCTATTATGAAACAGGAGACCATGCTCCCATCCCCCTAAAGCTATTCACCACTCAGTTCTCAGGGTCCCTTCACCATCTTATGCGATCTCTTCACGAAGTCATCCCTTTTGTAAAAGTTCCTCTCAAATGTCTAGAATGCAAGAAATATTCAAGGTGTAGAGCCAGAAGAGCAGAATTCACTTGTTTTTCTTTCTAAATAAATTATATCAAAGCAGCTTTAGGTCTTGGTAATAATGGCAGCATTATTTTTTTTTTTTTAAGATTTTATTTATTTGACAGAGAGAGATAGTGAGAGCAGGAACACAAGCAGGGGGAGTGGGAGAGGGAGAAGCAGGCTTCCCGCTGAGCAGGGAGCCTGATGCGGGGCTCGATCCCAGGACCCTGGGACCATGACCTGAGCCAAAGGCAGACGCTTAACTGAGCCACCCAGGAGCCCAATAATGGCAGCATTATTGTCTTAACTGGGGATTGGCAAACTTTTCCTATAAAGAGACTGATCATAAATGTGTCAGCCGTGGTGAGTCATGTGGTCTCTGTTGTTAACTACTCACTTGCTATCGTAGAGAGAACGGGCGATTGACAGCCCACAAATTCATGAGTGTGTCCATGTTTTAATAAAATTCTATTTATGAACACCGGAATTTGAATTTCATGCAATTTTTATGTTTAAGGAAACACTTCCTCTTTTGATTATTTTCAACCATATAAAGAGGTAAAAACTGTTCATAGCTCATTAAACTGTACAAAAGCAAGTGGCAGACTAGGTTTGGCCCATGGGCTATAGTTTGCCAACCCCTGAATCAGATGACCTGAGCAGCATAACATCCACTAACATCCCTCTCTATTCCACATGGCGTGTCTTCTGCTATTTTCCTGTTTTATTTCGTGGGCTAATCATGTTTTCCTTTTCAGAGACACCATAGGTGTGAGTGAAGAGACACTAAAGGAGTTTAGCACAACCTATAAGTGAGTGTGACTTCATAGTTGATCGGTTCTTTGTTTTCCAACCCATTCAGAATGAATCTCCAGACAGCTAATTTTTCCCCCTCAGTGTTGGCATGGTAGGATCTTAAATGAAGAGCTAGATCTGTTAATTAGCTGCAAGGCATGGCTTTTAATATGTCTATGAGATTCCTGAAAATACATTTCTCTCATGCTCAACATTTTACTGTCTTTGCTCCATTCGCTGGGTTAAAAATAGTTCAGAAACAGAGGCAAGCTCCCCACTTGGTTCTCTGATGACCTGTGACATGTTAAAGCCTCAGCTGACCCAACAAGAACTGTTCTTTTCTGTTCTAATCTGGTTCTGTATTGAACTTGATAAAATGTTTTTGTTCTTCAGACATTTTGATGAGAATCTGACAGGGCGCTTGAGCCACAAAGATTTCCGGTCCTGCTTGAGAGGGCTCAATTATTACTTGCCCATGGTGGAGGAGGATGAACCTGAGCCCAAGTTTGAGAAGTTCCTGGATGTCGTCGATCCGGGGAGGTAGGAAGAAGACCAAGGGCCAGACCGTAGTAGGGAATGGGATTTAGAGAAACAGGCACAGAGAGTAAAATGATCCATAAAACATGAAACCAATTCCTCCTGAGAATAGGAAGATACAGACTACCATAAGTGGGCAGGTTTTGGTGCCCTTGCAGGATTATCTCAGAAGTTCATGGCACCAACTCCAACTCAGGCACAGGCTCTGTAATTTGCTCAATTCCTGGTTTCTGTCTGATCTATGAATCTCAGCTCATTCTGAGAAGGGACCTGGAGAGAAAAATCCTTCCATGTGTATAAGGTCCTAAGGAGACCTGGATGATTTGGAGGCCAACTGATGGGAGTGGGGTTGTATGCTTCTGGGGATGGAGTACAGTCCTGGAGGGATCCCGTCACTGTTAGGGGTGAAATCTTTCTAGTGCCAAGGATGACAGAAGACCAGAATCGGAGGTCTTCAACTCAACTTGAAAAGCTTGACGTGCCTGGGGACAGGTGCTGATGGAGACTCCCAGACTGTGTGGAGAGTCCGGCCAGAAGGCTCATGTGGGCACGGAGGCTGGGGCTTGAGGAGCAGCGTTTACTTCGCTGCAAGGGCATGAGGAGTGGGGTCAATGTAGAGGTTGCAGCCCACAGTCTCAGAGAAGGGAGCCCATTTCTCCCACAGGAAGGGCTATATCTCCCTGGAGGACTACACTTCATTCCTGATCGACAAGGAGTCAGAGAACATCAAGTCCAGTGATGAAGTCGAGAATGCTTTCCAAGCCCTGGCAGAGGGCAAGGCCTATATTACCAAAGAGGACATGAAGCAGGTCAGATTCCAGTTGCGTCTAGTGTCACTGTGCTCTCATGGCAATCCACATTGCGCTTGTCTCGGGCCTGGCTGCCCAGCATTGGCAGCTACCCTTCCCACCCACCTTTTTTTTTTTTTTTTTTGGCTCAGACATTGTCCTGCACGAGTTACCCACTTGCTTTGCTTGCCACTTCATTTTGTGTTGTCCCAGCTTGAAAATTATAGTCATTCTCTGATGACCATACGGGTCAATTCCAAATCTGAAAATCAATTTTTAAGGCTATTTCTTTTCCCATTTCTTGAATAACCCAAATTTAGGGAATAGAATAAAGTGTGTAGTCCAGGTGAGATGAGACTCCTCAGGTAAGGGCTGAGTTGAAAAGATGAGCTGGTCTTACTCATTAGAAATTACAGACTTCTGAGAAGGTCTGTGATGGGAATAGGGTTGGCTGCTGCTTCCCCATTCCTCTGCCCTCTGGGTCCTGTGTTTGGAGCATATTGCCAGCCCCAAGGAGCCAGCTATTTTTAACCCCTAAGACTGTATCTCTTTCTGTTTTGTTTCAGGCCCTAACCCCAGAACAAGTGCAATTCTGTGCCTCACATATGCAGCAGTACGTGGACCCACGAGGCCGAAGTCACCTCGCTGGCTATGACTATGTGGGTTTCACCAATTCCTTCTTTGGCAACTGATAAGCAGCTCTTCCTGGATCATAGAAAATCTTGGTGTGGTGGGAAGTACTGGGGGAGGAAGGAGACAGCAAATATGGCGGAGGGGGGAGGTAGTGTGTGTGTGTGTGGGGGGGGTGTGTGTGTGTGTTTATTACACTTATTAGAGCACCTGGAAAAGCCTCAGGCTTGGGGGATATAAGGCATTCACAGAACTGGGGGAAAGGAAGCATCACAGGCTTATTTTGTATACAACCTGTCACTACTCAGGGGCCAAGCTCTCTATTTTTTATTTGTTGGGTTCTATGCATCTATATTACTTTGTTTTGCTTTGATTTTAGAATAAAATATTTCCTTTTTAAAAAAAAGTTCATTTTTTAAGTATTTCTTTTTAATAGGGCAATGTGAAGTCAAATGGTACTGACTTACAAGAGCTTCTGTATTTCTGAGAATCATTCTGTTCTCTAAACACGGGCAGCTAATCACACCACAAACAAGGGTCATGGCAGGATGGATAAAGTCCAAGATGAGTTACAAATGGTTTCTCTTGAGTTTTGAAATGGATGTAAATTCTTACGTTTGAAAATGAAGATACTTGACATTCTGGAGAACCCCAGTATTTTATCTATAGAAGAAGAGGAAGACCAGCCCTGTGTTCTTCTCAATCTGCCCCTTCTCTATACTTCTCCATTAGGCAGGACGCCATTAGTCTCAGGACCGCAAGCCTGTGGCAGGGCAAAGCTTCCTTTGTTCTCCATGGCCCCACATTCACGCTTACATTTTAATGTGATGAAAAGAAGGTTTGATTTCCTTCTGCCTCCAGTAGACTAAGAGTTAATTATTTACAAAATGAAGAATTAGGAAAAGAACAAGAAGAGGGGTGCTGTCTCCTAATGCTGACGTTCTGCCTGGACTTGTAAGTCAACAGTGTCGTTTGCCGGTGAGAATCCTTTGGTCACATCTCTGCCTTGTGTGGGACTGCTGGTATCCTGCACCATTCCCACTACCAGCCCCTGGATATTACCACCTGTTTACCACCTTGTCTCAATCTCGTCCTTTGCACAAAACGTAGTCCTTCCACAGTCAGGGACATATCCTGTCCCAGGAGCCAGTTAAATGAATCTTGGTTAAAACTAAAAAGCTGTCTTTACTGCTAATAATGTATAAGTGTTTTTTTTACTGATTTTTGCTTAAACAGTTGGATCCTATTGAACCTGACAATCAAAAGTATTTAAAAAAAAAAAACTTGATTATGAGTTACCAAGAATGGTTGCAGTTGAAAAAAAAAAAAAAACCATAACCCAGTAGATGATCAAAAATCAGTATAATTGATATCACACTTATCAAGAAGTATAGAGAATCTAACACATGTATGCTTGTAATAAGCAAAGACAAAGGTGAATATGGTTGCATTCTCCTTCCAACCCCTTCCAAGTATCTACAAGGCCTAAATCAGATTATTAGGCATGTGATAAGCCAAGAAATGCTCTTTCAGGCAAAGAACCGTTAGCATCTTATGAAAGAGACTGAATAACTCAGAGACAAGAGAAGATAATATTTATCTGAAGAATCAACTAAATTCCATACGAAGATGACCCTGTTGGTATCAAATACAGCTAGCCCCCTCTGAAGTCACATCCTGACCACCTAGGCACACAAACAAGAATGGAAATGCAGAAACAGCATACATGATTTTGTTGGGTCTATAAATATTCAACTTTTAACAATTAGAACTCTTATCAAGTGTCCCTCGTGATCTGTAGCTAAGTTCTTCCTAACTGATACTAATCTTTTCTTGACCTTCTGTTCACTTACTTTAAACTGGAACCCCTGACTTATTCTTACTAATTCTTTTTCTTTACAATCTATAGATTGGAACCTGTTTCTGAGCCCCAGCCCTATGGCTACATCCCTGAGTTTTCTCATGATCCCTACTGCTCGATTGTGTCTCCAAAACTCTTCCACTCCTAAAAGAACACTCCCCTTTACTCTTAATGGACCTCTCTGACCCCAGACATTTGCCAGGAAGCCGTCAGATTTCTGTTTCCTGTATCGGGCCAGTTTCCCGTTATGGAATCCACTCAAGGCCCAGGACCTAGACCCACCTTCCTGCTTTCTCCAGTCAGATGCTGTGCCAGACACCAGTCCTTTACCCTGCCTGTGCAGGGAAATCATGAAATGCAAGATGCTGAACACTACTGGCCCCAGCTTCCACCCACATCAACGGGGCCACAAATAGGGCAACCCCAAGTGTCGCTGTCTAGAAACTCCAAACAACACCCGATGGCTATATTGAGTGCTCTGTGTGGGGCGCTCTCTGTTCTGAAGACTATATTAATCTTCACCTAAAAAGCCCTGTAAAACAGATACCACTCTTGTTCCATTCTGCATCTGAGAAATGGAGCCGCAGAAAGGTGAAGAAACTCACTCTAGGTCACACGTCTAAAATGTGGCAAGACTTTAACCTCAGGAAATTGGACACCAGAGCCTCCCATCTTCATGGGCTGTCCAAGGGCCATGAGTTGGGCACATGTGGTCCTGCTCACATCAGAGGAGCCTCTGCTGTGTGTGTGTGTGTGTGTGCACGTGTGCGCATACACACACACACGCACCCACATGCATGAATGTGCGCCTAGGAAGGACAGGTTGTTCCTTGTAAGCACATGGTCACTTTTTTAACCAAGGGAGGGAATTTGAATCACCTAGTGAGATATTGTGAACTATTTCTTCCTGTCCTCACCCCAGATCAATTGTGGCTAGGTCTGTAGGGATGGCTCCCAGGAACACTTGCTCTGGAAATCACCCCCATGTGATTTTTATGCCCTTTCAAACTTAAGACTACTACATTTGGAAGTTAGAAGCACCTCTGAGTATTACTTAGCAATTCTTGGAACATCTTTACCCACTGCTGCTCAGTGTGAATTTAGGGAATGTTATGCTACATGGCCTGAATCGATTTTAGAAATGAATTTGCTCAGATAGCCTCAGTGCAAAGGGGAGATTCGTCCCAATCTGTATAGTGACGAGGATCCGAGAGTACATAGCATTTCTCTGAGACCCAGGCCATTTCTGCCATCTGACTAACTGTCATATCTCTCCCCAACCTGTTCTCTTCTCTGGGTTCTGGCTTCTTTCCTCCCAAATTTAGTTTCCACAAAGTTGTAACTAGAGGCTGTGTTTCTTCCCTGAAAGCATGGAAAAATATGGATTCCTATTTGAAAAAATTATCCCCCCAATATAAGTTCTCTCTTTCAAATTGTGCCCCACTGCTCACTCATTGCTGAATTATGTGAATCCTGCCTTTTCAGAACCTCTTCTGTTTATAATTTTCTTCGGCTTCCAGCCCCACTATCCATGTTCTGGTCTCTGTGTCTTTGTTTAGGATGATGGCAATGCATCCCTTACTGATCCCTTGCCTCTGTTTTCTCTCTGCTGAGCTCTGTCATCCTCTCTGCTGCTGGATTAATCTTCCAGAATCGGTTCCCAGATGCTACTCTGCTCTCTGCTCAGAGGTTTACTCTCCCTACTGAAGGGATCAAGTCTGAAGCAAGGTATTGAAACTGCTGTCTGCAAGAAGTCTTCACCCAAACTGACTTAGCATCATTTGGGACACATTTTCAGTCCCTCTGGACAACTCACTGCACTTGGAAACAGGCCTAGATTGCCTCGCCACTGAAGCTTTAGTTATTCTGTTCTCTCTGTCAGAATATACTTTCTTCCCACTTAACTGCATTCAAGACTTACCCATCATTTAACAAATTCAAGTACTACCTTAGACATGAAGCCTCTGATTCTCCACTGAGATTAACCTCTCCCTAAACCAAAAGCCAGTATCACTCTGCTTAGCACGTTAACAATAAAATCAGCTGACATGTATTAGAAGATCATTATGATCCAGATATTGTGCTAAATTCTTTGCACACATGGTTCTGTTTAGTAAGCAACGCAAAACTGCAAAGTTACAGCCATTTTACAGATGAGAACATGGGGGTTGAGACCTAGCATCACACAGTAAGTTACAGGGCCTCTGTTCAAACTCCTGCGTGGACAGCTGCGTGGATTCATTACACTTTTACTTGTCCCTAAGAATGCCTGTGCCGTGCACGACATACTGCAGGTGGAAAGTGTACTACATAGGAGAGCGTGTCCACAGCAGATCCCACAGAACAGTGTCCATGCTAGGGAGTGAAACAAACGAGGAGGCTCTCAACTCCCAAGATTATGAGGCCATCATAGAGCAATGACGAGTATCAAAGAAAATAGGAAACCTATGTCTTCTCTGAGATACAATCTACCAACTGGGAGAGCCAACGACAAAGAAGAGCACAAAGTGACAATGAGTCAGAGATAGAGAGGACAACGATATTAAAAAAAATAAAGATGAAAGACATGCCATGGAGGAGAGAAAACAACCTACCTTTTCCTTGAACAGAGCATTCACACTAATCCATCAAATGGATTCCCACTGAGTTTCAGATCTTGGAAGAGCATTATAGGTAGGAGAGTCTAATTATGCAGTAATTTAAAAATCTCTACTGTATCCTTGATAGGGCTCCAGCCAGGCCTGCTTTGAACTTGAGCAGGCCAAACTGCTCTCATCTCGTTCAGCGGAGCTGGAAAATTCTTAATCAATTGGGCTTCTGTAGTGGTGGCATGAAGGCATGAAGTGAGGCTGAAAATGGAAATTCAGATTCTGAGCCCAGCGTGAGTTAAGCACAGTGAGCAGAGTGGGAAACCCTTCTCCGTATTTCCCAGCAGCCCCAGGGAAGTGCAGGCAGCAGGATGGGGCTCTCCCGGGGGGTTGGGGGAGGGACAGCTTTGATCTGAAACCCCGAGTATCTGGCCCATTGGCCTGGGTTCCTGGTCTCAGTCCAGCCTACGCAGAAGAGACTGTCCCACTGGGGGAGCCTTCATCTTCTACAAAGCAGTCTCCCTCGGAAGGCACTTCTCAGGGCTGTCTGCACGGCCCGATTCCTTAGACTGTAAACAATGGGGCTGAGGGGAGGGGTCACCACAGTATAGGTGACAGCAATAAGCCGATCCCGCTCAAGAGAGTAACTGGCTTTGGGCCTCAAGTACATGAAGGATGCACAGCCGCGGTGGAAAACGACCACTGCGAGGTGCGAGGCGCAGGTGGAGAAGGCCTTCTTCCGCCCCTCCACTGAGGGGATCTGCTGGATTGCTGTCAGAATGTAGGCGTAGGAGATGGTGACGAAGGAGAAAAGCTCCAGGAGGACCAGCAGGCTAAGCATGAGGATGCCCAGCTCACTCGGGCCCATGTCCCCGATGCCAGGCTCAGCACTGGAGGTGTGTCACAGAAGAAGTGCTGGATCTCATGGGAGCCACAGAACGGGAGGTGGAAAATGACCAGGGTCATTCCCAGCCCAAAGCGGGACCCACTCAGGAAGGAGGTGCCAACCAGCTGGGCACAGGAGGTAAGATTCATGTGGCTGGCATAGTGCAGCAGGGCACAGAGGGCCACATATCTGTCAGAGCCCATGCTGGCCAGAAGGAAGAAGTTATGCAGGCCCACAAAGCAGAGAAGAACATCTGGGCAGCACAGCCCTCGTAGGAGATGGCCTGGCCCCCCATGATCAGGCTGGAGAGCATCCAAGGGATGATGCCCAACGTGTAACAGATCTCAGAGAAAGACAAAGGAAAGGAAGAGGTACGTGGCAGTGTGCAGGTGGCTGTCCAGGCTGATGACCACAGTAATGAAGACATTGCTGGTCAGGGTGACAAGACACAGAGAGAGGAAGAGTGCAAACAGCAGGAGCTGCAGTTCCCCAATGCTGGAGGAGCCCAGGAACACAAAACCCTTCCAGGTGGTTGCGTTGGCCATGGTGCCTGGCCCATCCTGAGCGGCACCCTGATAGATGTGTTGGTCCCTTCCACCTTGCCAGTAGATGCCTAGCTTCTTTAGAAGGCAGGATGGGGTGGATTCTCATTTCTTTGTGCCTGTTGTAACTCCAAAAGAAAGCTCTAATGTAGACAGCCACCTCTGAAAGGTATTCATAGCATTAGACACACAGATGTGTGGATCCATTCTCACATGCATGTAGGTACATGTACAAAGACACGCAGTGTGCACACATGTGCCCACAAACACACACGACTATGCCGATAGACATGCATACCACATATAAAGTGCTCATACAGAATCATGCACATTTCACACATCCAAAACTCTGTGTACTGCACATTTGCCACTGACGACCATATCTACAAATACATCAGATGTGTTATAAATGCATATCTTTTTTTTAAAGATTTTTTTTTTTATTTGAGACAGAGAGAATGAGAGAGAGAGAGCACATGAGAGGGGGGAGGGTCAGAGGGAGAAGCAGACTCTCCGCTGAGCAGGGAGCCCGATGCGGGACTCGATCCAGGGACTCCTGGATCATGACCTGAGCCGGAGGCAGTCGCTTAACCAACTGAGCCACCCAGGCGCCCAAAATGCATACCTTTTGAGACAGCACATAAATAAGTAGATTGTGCACCACACATCTATTCATACCAACATCATGCATACGCCCACACGTGGACACATACTCATTGCCTGTTAGAACATGACGTGGGGTGGCTTGTTGGATATTATTTTATCGGTCAGGTGACAGCCAAGACTAGAGAAAAAGTGCCTGAGTCCTAACCTAACATTCTTTCCCCCAAACAATGACGACTCTTCTCGGACACTTTGGGACACGCACTCCCATGAACAGGGAGCTCTGTAACAATCCCTTGTCTGTGCTGCCCTCCCCAAAGTCTCTTCCATGTGAGTCCATGCCGAGCACGGACAGAAGCATTAGACTCAGGGAAGTGGTGGACCCCTCAGTGCACAGATACGCTGTCAGGCCGTGCTGCGGCTGGGAGACTGGGCAAGGGAGGGCTCTCCACTCACCCAAAAAGGCTCACGGGGAGGAGAGTTCTGCTTCTCAGCAACCATGCTCCAGATGCCTCCCACCACCCTGCCTGCAGGAGAAGAGACCTGAGATCCATCTGACATGTCTCTGAGCGAAAAGGTGATGTTCCCAAGTGATACGAGGACAGCTTCTACACCTGTGGCCCCAGGGGGTGAGTCATCTCTGCTTCTATCAAAACAGCTTCTCTCTCTGAGGGGTCCCAGTCCCCGTGGGCGCTGTTTCAAGAGGCACCTCCAACTGTACCTATCATTAGCTGTAAATATTCTTTTGGGGAAAGCAGAAGAGGAAATGTGAACGAAGAGATGCTAGGATCATGATTTAAACAATAATTTGATTATGTGCTAAATAAATATATTTATTATTTTCACATGTTAAATCTCTTTTAAAACTTAAAATGAGCTGGTTAGCCTGGTGATGGGTATTAAAGAGGGCACGTTCTGCATGGAGCACTGGGTGTTATGCGCAAACAATGAATCATGGAACACTATATCAAAAACTAATGATGTAATGGATGGTGATTAACATAACCTAATAAAATAAAATTTAAAAAAAACTTAAAAAAAAAACTTAAAATGACCTGGTAAAAAGGGCTGACAATTGCATTTTATAGAAGAGGAAATCGAGCCTGATAAGAGTTTAAGTGACCCATCCAAGGCCACAGAACTCAGATTCATGCTTTTTAAAGTCTCCCTGTAAGATGTATAATAAGAGCACAGGAATTCACCTTCCCCTGCTGTTGTCTCAAGAGCTGGAGATGACCGTTTCCAGAGTGCACCCAGTTTCAAAGGCACACACAGTCACGTTCACATACTGAGAGCACCCTCATTGCCCAGCCTTACCTTCTTCCGACCTCCTCATCTGTCCACTCCACTTCTTTCAGACACATCCTTTTATTTTACTTTTTTAAAGATTTATTTATTTATTTTGGAGAGAGAAAGCGAGAGAGCAAGAGAGCAAGTATAGCGGGGAGGGGGGGGAGGGGGAGGGAGAGTCTCAAACAGACTCCCTGCTGAGTGCAGAGCTCAAGCTCCATCTCACCACCCTGAGATCATGACCTGAGTGGTAATCAAGAGTCGGACACTTAACTGACTGAGCCACCCAGGCACCCCAGGCACATCTTTTTTTTTTTTATTATTATGTTATGTTAATCACCATACATTACATCATTAGTTTTTGATGTAGTGTTCCATGATTCATTGTTTGTGCATAACACCCAGTGCTCCACGCAGAACGTGCCCTCTTTAATACCCATCACCAGGCTAACCCATCCCCCCACCCCCTCCCCTCTAGAACCCTCAGTTTGTTTTTCAGAGTCCATCGTCTCTCATGGTTCGTCTCCCCCTCCGACTTATTCCCCTTCATTCTTCCCCTTCTGCTATCTTCTTCTTTTTTTTTTTTTAACATATATTGCATTATTTGTTTCAGAAGTACAGATCCGTGATTCATCAGTCTTGTACAACTCACAGAGCTCACCATAGCACATACCCTCCCCAATGTCTATCACCCAGCCACCCCATCCCTCCCACCCCCCACCACTCCAGCAACCCTCAGTTTGTTTCCTGAGATTAAGAATTCCTCATATCAGTGAGGTCGTATGATACATGTCTTTCTCTGATTGACTTATTTCACTCAGCATAACACCCTCCAGTTCCATCCACGTCGTTGCAAATGGCAAGATCTCATTCCTTTTGATGGCTGCATAATATTCCATTGTGTATATATACCACCTCTTCTTTATCCATTCATCTGTCGATGGACATCTTGGCTCTTTCCACGGTTGGGCTATTGTGGACATTGCTGCTACAAACCTTGGGGTGCACGTACCCCTTCGGATCCCTACATTTGTATCTTTGGGGTAAATACCCAGTAGCCCAGGCATATCTTTTTAAAAGCAGCTTTACCTTTTATCTTCTTTCCACAATATTGTAATAACTGTACCTGCATCTTTTCAGTCCATCACTCAGATTGTCCTGAAACTTGAAAAGGTCCGGAAAGTCCAGGGTTAATCATGCTTTCTAACTCTTCACTCAACGTGCGTTTTCCCCTAGTACGCTAGCAGTGTGAATCTGCACCTCCAATACACATTTTCACCACCCATCCGCCGATTCAGTAGAAACGGTAATGATGATTGTTAATGTGTATTCAATGCCAGACATTTTGCTGACCTCATTAGATGAATTGAACACTTACAATATTTAAAGATTTTTATGATTATACGTTCTTTTCAGATGAGAAGACTAAAGCCCAGAAAAATTAAATACCTTACTGAAGATAACACAGCCAGGTGGCAACAGAGTAAGAAGTGGACTCCAGAACGCTTCTCTTAACTACCATGCCTTTTATGGTAAACTACATCAGTCAGAAGATGAGCAGAGATGTGGAAATATAGAGTCATATTAGTACAACTGTTGGCTTTCTAGCAATTTTTCTTGTGCTACTGTTTTATCTGTTGATCTAGAGATGATAGGATGCATTTTTAACTTAACCCACTCTACTTAAATTAAATATTGAATTATTTACAGTAAGATATAGAAAAGTTGCAATGACATAGTTGCATTTACCTAAATCCACTAACAACATTGTTACAATTTTTAAACGGGCTTTTGCCTTTTTTTAGAGAAATTTAGAGAATACGTGTATATGTGTGCATAATCTTCTCTATTTAACCTCACATTCACCATGTTCTTCATTCTCTCCTGTGTATCCAAGTTACCATGGGTTTCATTTTCCCTCAGCTTTCCCTTAGTGTTTCTTAAAGTGCATACTTGCTAGCAACTATCTTCATGTTTCTTTATCTGAAAATTTCTTCATTTTGCCTTTATTTGTGAAACATAGTTTTGCTGGATAAAAAATTCCTAGTCAATAGGGTACTTTGTTTCATCTTTCCGTATGCCATTTGCAGGGTCTCTGTCTTCCCTAGTTTCTGATACCAATACTGCCATCAATGACGTCATCTTTTTACTCCAGGTAACAAACATGTCAAATTCCTCTGTTGTTTCAATGTGTTCTCTTTACCTTTGGCTTTCACCAATTTGAGAATGATGTTTTTACACGTGCTTTTGTGTGTTTCTTACTTGTGATTTGTTGAACATCTTGACTTCGTACGTTATTGTCTTCCACCACATTTGGGAAATTTCCAGCTATTATTTCTTAAAATATTTTCTTCCTCTTTATCTTTTCATTTCCTTCTGTATTCCAAACATTGGACTGCTTGATATTGTCTTGAAAATCTCACAGAATTGATTCATTTTAATTTTATTTTTTTCTTCTTCAGATCAACTTATTTCTATTGATTTATTTTCCAATTCATCAGTCCTTTCTTTTATCATCTCCAAAATGCTGTTGAGCCTATTTCATGAAAAATCTATATTCCAGCAATATGTAAAAAGAATAATTATTCATGACAAAAGGAATTTATTCCAAGAATGCAGGACTGATTTACTATTTGAAAATGTTAACATAATTCACCAAATTAGTCAAATAAATGAAAAAAGGTAATCTACTCATCTCAATATTTGTACAAAAATTATTTGTAAAAATCAATATCCACTGATGGTTTGTTGTTTTTTTTTTAAAAAAAAACTCTGTTTCTATTTAAAACTAAAGCCAATATCCTAACTTTTTATGAGATATTGCTCTTTTCCCTAGGATGAACACTTTGGCCATTCTATACAACATCATACTGGAGGTCCAAACCAGTGTAATAATGTAAGAAAAAGATATAAAAGGCAATGATTTGAAAGAGATGATAAAACCCTTCATTGGCAAATGACATGACTGAGTACCTAGAAAATCTTACTAAATCTACAGAAGGATTACAAACCTAATAAGTATATTTAGCAAGTTCTCAAATCAATTGTTTTTCTTTATTTTAAAAATAAGAAATTACATTTTTAGATGTCAATTTTAATAGCATCAAAACATAGATGCTTAAAATCAACACAGAATTAAATTTAAGACAAGATGAGGAAGTACTCTATACTTTAAAATTCTAAACATTAACGAGATAAGAGTAAAGTAAATCTAAATAAATGAAGACACATAAAATTTCATGGATAAAAAGGTTCAACACTGTAATTTTGATTTCCCAAATTTATGTATAGATTCAATGTACCTCAGTAAATAAACTCAAACAGGATTTGTGTAGAAATTGGCAAACTAATTCTAAACCTTATCTGGAAATGAAAAGATCTAAACAATCATATGAGAGATTCGAGTGAATTAAACACCTGAGTTCAAAATTACTATAAAGTAACAATAATGAAAACAGTGCTAAAGGCAAAAAGGTAGGTATACAGATCAACAAAAAATATAAAGTCCAGAAACAGTCACATGTATATCCAGTACCATCAATTTCCATAAAGATGGCCTGTACAAATCAATGAAGAAAGTCTTTCCAACCGATGGTGCTGGAATGACTGCATTTCAGTATAAGAAAAACAAAACAAAAATAAAAACAATCCTCACTTCATTCCATACACATAAATTATCCATGAGGTGGATAATTTATGTGTATGGTGTAGACCTAAATGTCTAAAAGGAGAGAGCAACCTAAAGAATACACAGAAGAGTATCTTCATTACCTTGGGGTAGGCAAAGAATTTTTTTAGGCAGGAGACAAAAATGCATAGGCATAAAAAATTGATCAATCAAACCACAAAAATTAAGCTTCTGCTTATCAAAGAGCAGATGGCAGAGCAAAATGGCAGAATAACTTTATAAGAAAAGCTAATTTGTACTAAGCTAAACAGAGAGCGAGTAAGCATATGGCCACGCAAAGACTTGTATAAGTGTTTTATCTGCTTAATTCGTAATTTGAAAAACTTAGAAACAGCCCAAATGACCACGAACATGTGACTACATAAACAAGTTGTGGAATATTCATGCAATGAAACAATACCCGGAAATATAAAGGAATAAACATGTAACACCATGGGAAATCTCAAAAGCATTCCATCCAGTAAAAGAAGCCACAAGCAACAGAGTTCATACAATTTGTTTCCATTTATGAATTTAAAGAACAAGAAAGTTTTATAATGGTTGTGGGAATCACCTCACTCAGGGCCCTGCAGCTCTGATTGGATAAAAGCACAAAAGAACTTCCTGAAATGATGGAAATGTTTCAGGTCTTGAACTCAGACTTGATTAGTTATGAAAATACAAATTAAAAAACACACTGCTGGGCGCCTGGGTAGCTCAGTTGGTTAAGCAACTGCCTTCGCTCGGGTCATGATCCTGGAGTCCCGGGATCAAGTCCCGCATAGGGCTCCCTGGTCAACGGGGAGTGTGCTTCTCCCTCTCCCGCTCCCCCCTCTTGTGCTCTCTCTCTCTCTCTCTCTCATTCTCTTTCTCAAATAAATAAATAAAATCTTTAAAAAAAAAAAAAAAACAACACACTCCTGAATGACCAATGGGTCAGAAAAGAACTCAAAAGAGAAATAAAAAAAATATATATCTTGCCACAGACGACATGACAAAACTTAGGAGATGCATCAAAAGCACTTCTAAGAGGAAAGTTGATATTGATAAATAACCTACATTCAGGAGAAAGAATGATCTCAAATAAACAACTAACTTCACACCTGACAGAACTAGAAAAAGAACACATTAAACCCAAAGATAGCAGGGAGAAGGAAATAACGAAGATGGGAGCAGAAACAAAGACTAGAAAAACAATACAAAAGGTCAATAAAATCAGCAGTAGGGGTGTTTGTTGTTTGTTTCTTTGTTTTTTTTGGGGGGGAGGGGGTCTGATTTGTGTTTCCAGGTGATTTCAGCAGCTCTAAGACTGGGAAATACAAGGCAACAAGAAAACCCAGGAACATTGTCACCATACCGTTCTTTGGGCCCCAAAGTCCCTAGCTGTTCTTGTCCTTTCCAGCGTTCAGCTATTCTTCTGTGTGTTTTATGGATAATGCCCAGAGTTTTCAGTTGTATGAGGTGGGAGGAATGG
The DNA here is from genome assembly GCF_009762305.2 of Zalophus californianus. Taxonomy (NCBI): domain Eukaryota; kingdom Metazoa; phylum Chordata; class Mammalia; order Carnivora; family Otariidae; genus Zalophus; species Zalophus californianus. The sequence goes on along the minus strand of NC_045604.1, from coordinate 3,591,117 downwards.
GGAAGGTCTTTCTACTCTGGCGTCTGGAAGTAGAAGTCCTATTGTTGTCAGCTAGGTTTTATCGCAGTTTCCTAAATTGAATGAATGAATAAAATAAGACAAAATCAGAGAGGGAGACAAACCATAAGAGACTCTTAACCACAGGAAACAAACTGAGGTTTGCTAGAGGGGGTGGGGTCGGGGGATGGAGTAACTGGGTGACGAGCATTAAGGAGGGCATGTGATGTAATGATACTGGGCGTTATATGCAAGTGATGAATCACTGAACTCTACCTCTGAAACTAATGATGCACGATACGTTCACTAATTGAATTTAAATAAAATAAGTAAGTCAAATGCATTAAATCTGTAACCCCAACCTTTTCAAAGTTAGGTAAATAGAGGGATAAATAGATAGACAGCTAAAACATGTAGGAGGCTGAGAGGATTTTAATGAAAATCTACTGACCAAGGTGATTGAAATCCATAGTGTTTTCATTTTCCCTAAACTTCTGAATATATGACCTTTTCTATTAGGCAATGTGGTTGAAAGTAATAGATAAACAATCATAGCTGACAATCGTTTTATAACAACTGGAAAACCCTATTATGATAAGCTTTCAGAAACTGAAAAATTGCATGTTAATGATAGACAATGAATATTTTTTCAAGTCAAATAGAGTCCATATCATTGTTTTTGAGAAAGTAGGAAAAAAAGACTGATAAAATTATCCTCCAATATAGTATTAAAAATAACTTTTGATGATAGACCATTCGGCTACTAATGAACTACAACTTAAAAGAAATTTTAAAAAATTGAGTAGCTCTGCTTTTCTTAGAAAAACTGTTTTTTGGAATAAAATTAATCCCGAGCTGTCTTATTTTAGCAAAAAGAAATATTATTCATTGATATATAAGGTAATTTTTAAAGCACTACTTTCATTCAGGGATAATTTTACATTAAAATTTTAATTTTCACATTTAATCAGATTTTCTCTTGTATATAAAATATGTTAAAAACATTTAAAAAATCAACCTATAAACATTTTTTTGCAGAGAAGTATAAGGTGATCAAGCAAAAACTTATAAACAAATAAATAAATATTTATGTACATATATATCAGAGAAGTTCATAGAGAAAAATAAAAGATATATTTTAAAATGGAAGATCTAAGATAGCAAATTACTGTTGCATCTAAATTCCGTTGAATACATTTTTTAAAAAATGAGCTATAGGAGTGGCATTAAAACATCAATATATGCAATATGGAATTTTATATATAGGGAGATTTTATATATGTGTGTGCATATATATTTGTTTATCTCCCCACATAAAGAAACAGAGGGTGAATCTAAAGGGCACTGCCCCAGTGGACTGTAAGGGCAGAAGGAGACGGGCTTGTCACTTCCATGATGGCTAAGGAGTGAATGCAGGGTGAGGTTTCCCACACAGAACTTGTATGGTTTGAACTTCCTACAGGCACCCCAGGAGAGAACACCAGGCTTTTTTATCAGCTTGCCCAGCTGTGTGGCAGAAGGGGAAGAAGTAGGAGTTGAAAGGTTTAAAAGCTGTCAGAAAACCACAAAGCAGAGTCAGGCTCTTTAATAGCTTCTGCCAGTATCACACTGTCTTGATTAATGCAGCTGTATGGTAGGTGTTAATACTGGATGGAATGATTTTCACTTGATTCTTCTTTTTCAGGAGTGTTATAGGTATTGCAGAACTGGTTACTTTCCATATAAACTAGAATGTGTTTGTCATTCTCTACAAAAACAAACAAACAAAAAAGTCTTTCTGGGATTTTGAGAGGATTGCATTAAGCCTCTAAATCAACTTGGGGATCAATTTTCTTTTTTTCTAGGTTCTTGAGATAGGAATTTACATCATTATTAGAGACCTCTCCTCCTCTCTAATAGATGCTTTAGCTGCATGCCACACATTTTGATGTGTTGTAATCTCATTTTGATTCAGTTATATAAATTATTTTTATTTCCTTTCAGATTTCCCCAATGACCATGGATTGCTTAATATTGTTTAATTTCCATGTGTTTATAGATTTTCCTATCATCTTTCTGTTCTTGATTTCTAACTCGATTCCATTATGGTTAGAGAACCATATGTCTGTCCTCTGTATGATTTCCATCCCTTGAAATTTCTTGCAGTTGAAGAGGTGATGGGGATGGAGCGCACTTGTGATGAGCATCGGGTGATGTATGGAAGTGTAGAATCACTATATTGCACACCTGAACCTAATATAACACTGTATGTTAGCTAACTGGAATTAAAATAAAAACTTAAAAAAAAATTCTTGTGGCTTGTCTTGTGGCTCAGGATATGATTTTTATTGGTGTCATGTGGAGGGTAGGTTACCCCCTAGGCTCAGCTGGTGATGCTGATGTAGGAGGATGGTGTAAGGGGGAGGGGTCTGACACTGCAGGTGCAGGCAGGTTAGGGTCCCCACTGCCATTAGTTTTAGGTCTCCCTACTAAGTCCCTGCTGGGCTTCCCCTTTCTTGGTTCTTTGCCTGAGAGAACAGCCTTAGCTTGCATTTATTTATTTATTTATTATTTATCTATCTATCTTTTTATCTATTTATTTATTTTCATTTTGTTTCTGCCTTTGCCTGTGGACATATTCAGATTGCAGGTTGCAGGGCTCTCCACACCCCGATCCAGAACACACTGCGCATAAAAAGAAATCCTTGCAAGCCTGCTGTGGTAGTGTTCTTCAAGTGTTGAGGTCCTGGGCCAGCCCATTGTCTCTGTTTCATCTTTACAAGTCACATTTAGGATTGTTGAGTTATTTCCAGGTTTTTTAGTTGTATTTAGAGGGGAGTGCTGAGAAATGTGAATATAGACCATTTTGCCTGGAACTTGAATAGATCAAAGTTTCTAAGAAATTGGTAAACTACTTTCCAAAATTGTGAACTATTTTATAGCTTTTATATTCGCAAAAATAGTGTATGAGTTACACTTCTTCCAATCTTCACCCACACTGGTGTAGCCAAACTTCTTTTTTTAAAGACATTCAAATAGTTGTGCAGTGGAATCAAATTGTGTTTCTATTTTGTATTTCCTAATGACTGATCACGGTGAGCAACTTTTCAAGTGCTTATTTCCCATTTGTGTATATTCTTCAAATGTTTTTAAGATCTCATTGCCAGGGCGCCTGGGTGGCTCAGTGGGTTAAGCATCTGCCTTCGGCTCAGGTCAAGATCTCAGGGTCCTGGGATAGAGCCTCGTGTTGGGCTCCCTGCTCAGCAGGGAGTCTGCTTCTCCCTCTTTCTCTGCTCCTCCCCCCCATTTGTGTTCAATCTCTGAAATAAATAAATAAACTTAAAAAAAATCTCATTGCCATTATATTTATACATCTGTACATATACATGCATATGATTCTTCTGAAATATATTTATTTAATCAATTTTGTGTCATTACATAGTTAGTTGCAAGTGCTGGACTACAACAACACATTATATTCTTCCAGCAACTGGAATCCCAGCCTTCTTATTTTGCGGTCTTTCCCAACACTCCTCCATGGCTCCTCCTCTGACCACTCTGCTCCAATTTGTCCTGTCTTGTCTGAGCAGTTTCAGCCCTTGGCACACAACAGTGCTGTTCACTTTTCATTGGCTCTATCTTCTTTCCTCCATCAAGGTACAAATTCCTTGTTAAGAAGAGCCCATTCCTTCTCAGAGTAGTCTTCAAACATTGTTGAGCCCTTCCCGAATACCCAGGAGAGGAGCCGGTGATGAGAGGGTGAAAGTGTCGGGGAGGGGAGGCATCAGGGATGCGCCTCCCTCCCCTCTCTGCCAAAACAAAACTTGCGAGTTAGCGTGGACAGAATATGAACTCTGCAAGTTTTAAATCCCCAGAGATTCCCAGCAGAGTTTTACTAGTCACAAGTTACACAAAGCCCTGTGACTAATTAGAGAAAATTAAAAAGTTGAGTGAGCAAGTTCTCTTGCTCCCTCTGATGAAAGGAGAGAGGAATCCCCGAGGGTCTCCTAACCAGAGCCAAACCTCCAGAGCGGAGGAAACTCAGGCCCTCATGATGATCAGACCATATCTCTAAACTGGTAGAAGAAAAGGTTCTTAACCACTGTGATTTAGTGAGTGGTATAAACAGAGCATAGCTCATGTGGCCCAGCCTCACAACTCGAGTCGGAAGCTCTAGGCCACAGGAAGCTGAAGCTTGCACAAAATCAGGGCCCTTTCCTCACTCTCCAGCTAGGGAAACTTAGACCCAGAAGGTTCACAGACTTCCCAAGGTCACTAAACTAGCAGTGATAAAGTTAAAAATGCAAACTGTTAGACCGATGACTTTTCTAGTAAGTGGATCTCTGTCTCTTCTGAGTGAAGAACAAAGCATGCTTCCAACAATGTGAAGACCATCGTGGAAGAATATAAGCCTAACACTGAATTGGCTTGGGGCCCTGATAAAATACACAAAGTAGGAAACTCTTATAGATGATTTGACTCTGATTTCCTCACAATTAATTGTCCCTGCATTTTCTTCCAATTACCATTTCTTTGTGACTTTGGAAAGGGTGTGTATTTCTTTTGTCAGTGGATCCATATTCCAAACTAAATTTGATACAAGTTGATTTAGGGCTAACTTCAGAGAGAGGTGAGGGTAGGTTGGGGTATGATACCCTCACCCCACTACACATACAGACATTCAGAATATGTCAGAGTACGGGAGGTCCTGAAATTCACCCTCTACTACTGACCGTCACCAAGTAGGCATTGAGCGCACCATCAGGTAAGAATTAGGTAAGGAACGACCTATCTTAGAATATGTATTGCTGATTCTTTGCATTTTCAAAATGCTTCTGAATTTAATGATGGATTTGAACACAAGCCCTCTGGGCTGTTTAGGAGGGGATATGGTATATCGTGTGAAATCAGGCTGTTCTGCAATTGGTATGTTAGAAAGAGTTTGAGGGGCACCCGGGTGGCACAGTCGGTTAAGTGTCTGACTCTTGGTTTTGGCTCAGGTCATGATCTCAGGGTCATGACCCCAGGGTTGTGAGATTGAGCCCTGTATCAGGTTCCATGTTCAGCATGGAGACTGCTTAAGCTCTCTCTCCCTCTGCCTCTCCCTGCACCACTCCCTCCCACCCCATTCTCTCTCTCAAATAAATAAATAAATCTTTAAAAAAAAAAAAAAAAAAAGAAAGAGAAAGAAAGAGCTTGAGTTCTGCACCGAGGACACCAGGTACTAAAAACAACTTGTTTTGCCCATCTATTCTCCCCCTCACCCCACTTTGGGGTACTTAATTATTCATCTTTTAGTTCCCCAATCCAATTGCTCTTCTTCAGAGTTAAGAGTCATGAGAACTAGGAAACTTTAGTGCTCTCCTGAGGCAGGAATTGTTCACAATGGCTTATCGATAAGCAGAAGGGTGTATGGGACCTAGTATTTCTGGGAGAGGAGAAAGTCGTCCTGTCCTGAGAGCTTCAGGAAGTTGTTTGCAGGGGAAAATAGAACAACAGGCTGAAAGTTTGGGTGTGGACACACTAAATTTGGAATCTAAGGAGGTTTGCGTAAAATGCCTCGTAAGGAAGCCCGAGGATCATTTAGATAAGCCCCTCCTAAGGTAATTGCCTTAGGCAGGAAGACAAAAAACAAAAACAAAAACAAAAACAAGAAACTCTAGTCTTCTTTGGGGGAGGTAATTACCCACAAATAGCAGGTGTGGATACAGCGAGAGAAAATGGGAAACAAGAAAGGAGAAAGGGTGGTGGGAAAGACTAGACACATGGTTCTCGTGTGGCCAAGGATGAAGAAAAGTCTCGTCAGGTCTAAGAGGACAAAAGAATCAAGGAGCTCTCTGAGGAGATTCCAAAGGGCTGTGGATTATTTCTGCAGCCTTTAATAATAAAAGTTTATCATTATTTGACTATATTTATTTTATTTATATTTATCTATACATGTTAAAGTTATATAATTATAATTTAGACCATTTTCCTACAGCCTCTTTTGACTGTCAGTGACCAGCCCAATTCTGCGGACAGAAGGCTTAACCTTAGCCTGAACCAAATCTAATTAAGCGTGGAAAGTCATGCTCAGCACGCTCTGCAATGCTAACAACAAAGTAAAAGGGAAACTGTTTATAGATTCAGCACTCTCTTTGATAACTAACCTATCCAAGCAACATGTATTGGGAATCATTACCTTCTTAATACATTTTATATTAGCACTGCGAGAAATACAGAAATCTGTGACTGATAGCCTCTTTCCTCAAGGAAAAAGCATTGATAAATGGAAGGAATATACAGTTAAACTCAAAACAGTTGGATCCTAGCTACAAATGTGCCACTTCATAGACACAACTATCTTATTTCTAGAATAAGTAAAATAATCACAACCGCCATGCACACTCCACAGTTGTGCTATGTGCTTCACATTTTCTTTTGTCAAGAATAAAACCAATAAACATTACAAGGAATTTGGCAAAACGCAGACCCTATCAATGCTAGTTATTAAATATGTTGACATGTGGGAAAGGAAAAACAATAGCTCAATATAGCACAACACTGAGGGAATGTGTTAAATATAAGAAAAGGCAGCATGTTGTAGAAGTTAGAGGGGGATGAGATTAAATCAGACGCAGAATTATCGAAGAATTCACAGAATCTCTAGCATTTATCTTTTTTCAGATGCTAGGCTTGGCATCGAAGAAATGGGCAAATTTTCAGCTGCTACCTGCAATGTGCTTGCATAAAGGGTCTTTTTATTAATACCATCCACGGACTCTAATTAATCACTTTTAATCTGAGGGCTTCTGGAGTAGCCTCTCTTCCCTCTCCTCAGAGTAGAGGGAAGGGAGCATATTCTTCAATTTCTTTTAATATTTCAGGACCTAAATGTCTTCTCCAAGAAGAGATAATGACTTTGGGCTTCCCTGCAATTATAAGGCATTGTCCGAAAGGGGTCCCCAAATTCCTAACAAACCAATTATAACCTTCACTCGTTAGATATTTACAGACAATTTATATGTGGAAGTTGCTTTGTCAGACCCTGACTCTGTGTATTAACTACTTGGTAGTTTTTTTAGTATTCAGAGTCTGATCAAATCTGGCTCACCTAATGCACCTGTATTTCCTTTATATGGATATCAATTAGAATATTTTTCCCCTCATTATATTACCAGCCAGGAAAGTCCTTTTAAAAAATAAGCCAGAACGAGGGGGGCTGGGGGGATGGATTAGCCCGGTGATGGGTATTAAGGAGGGCACGTACTGCATGGAGCACTCGGTGTTATAGGCAAACAATGAATCATGGAGCACCACATCAAAAACTAATGATGTAATGTATGGTGATTAACATAATAAAATAAAATAAAAAAAAAATAAGCCAGAAGGCATCTCTGTCACCCAATAAGTGATCAGGAATTGGTCACTGAATAAAGGTGTAACAAGTGAGTTAAAAATTAGGAAAACACGTAGCCTATATACACATGGTGTTTTGCTAAATTAAATGAAAAATCAGTCAGTAATTATAATTCTGATCATCTGTCTTATTCACAGCATAATTTTCCAAAGAATAATGGAGAATGGAATATTTATTTGTTGTTTCTTTCAGATTTCAGACATGCAAACAATGAAGGTCAACCAGACAACCCTGAAAGAATTCATTCTTGCTGGCTTCTCCGTGTACCCACATGGGCAGATATTCCTCTTCGTGGTCTTCCTTTGTTTCTACCTTCTCACCCTCACAGGTAACCTGGCCATCATGGGTCTAACTTGGGTGGACAGATCTCTCCACACCCCTATGTACCTCTTCCTTGGTGCCCTCTCTTTCTCTGAGACCTGCTACACACTGACCATCATCCCCAAGATGCTGGCAGATCTGCTGACTCAGAACAGAAGCATCTCAGTCACGGGGTGTGGCTTGCAGATGTGTTTCTTCTTGGGACTCGGTGGCACCAATTGCATCGTCCTCACCTTGATGGGATATGATCGCTTTCTGGCCATCTGCAACCCTCTCAGGTACCCACTGCTTATGACCAATGTGGTGTGTGGACAATTTGTGGCCTCTGCTTGGGCTGGAGGCTTCTTTATCTCTCTGATAGAGACTGCACTGATATTCAGGGCCTCCTTCTGCAGCCCCAACCTTGTCAAACACTTTTTCTGCCACATGCGGGCAGTGGTGAGGCTCTCCTGTCCAGACAGCGACCTTACAGAATCCATTGTGACGGTGATCTCAGTGTCAGGTTTGATGGGCACCTTCCTGCTCATCGTCATCACTTACGTGTTCATTCTTTCCACTGTCTTCAGGATCCCGTCAGCCAAGGGCAAGCGGAAGGCTTTCTCTACGTGCGTCTCACATCTCTCAGTGGTCGTTGTCCACTTTGGGTTTGCAGCTATTGTCTATCTGAAACCAGAAGCCTCGGGAGGAGATGACACACTCATGGCTGTCCCTTACACGGTCATTACCCCTTTCCTCAGTCCCCTTATTTTCAGCCTCAGGAATAAGGACATGAAGAATGCTTTAAGAAAGGTGCTTGGAAAGAGGAGTTTCTTGAATAAATAATCTTGGATTATTGTTGCATGACTGACTGTCCCCCAATGTCAGTAGGCATTTATCCTGTGACATCAGGAGAAGCCTGTGCCATTTGCCTTTTTCCAGATTGTCATGTAGGAATCGAGAGACTGAGTCTGGGAACTGAAGCATCACAAACATTTACTTAGTTTGTTAAGAAAGTTGTTCAACTACTCGTACTTCTACTGGCTGCTCCTGGCTTCTGCTGGTCAGCCTCTGGGCATCCCGCATCACTGATGGAAGGGGAAAAGCAAGAAGAGTGTAGAAGGAAAAAATAACCATTGTGACCACAACACTGAGAGATGTTTAAAAGTATCTAAAAATATAATGGCTGAGGAGTTTTTCTTGGCAACGTTGTGAGACATTGCGCTGTGCCTCCCAGGAGATAAGCCATTTCTAGTAGGTGATACACTATGTAGAAATCATCAACTGTCTATTCGTGCATATCTGGATTGATATTATCTCTATTTGTTAAGTCCTATGCCATACTGATGACTGAAGGGTTGTTTTTTTTTTTAAACATTTTATTTATTTATTAGAGAGAGAGAGAGAGAGAGGGAGCATGAATGGGGGGAGGGGCAGAGAGAGAGGGGGAAAGAATTTCAAGTGGACTCCGAGCTGAGAACAGAGCTTGACTCGGGACTTGATCCCATGACCCTGAGATCATGACCTGAGCCAAAATCAAGAGTCAGATGCTTAACTGACTGAGCCACCCAGGAGCCCCTGATTACTGAAGGTTTTTTAAAAACACTGTTCATGACTGTGTCCTTCCAGTGACAGTCTGACGCTCCCTTCTGAATATACAGGATATCTTGGAGCATTGATCCATCAAGGGGACAGAGCGTGTCCTACGACTGGCAGAGTCCATGGATGAGGGCTGGAAATAACCCCATTTTCTTTAAGATGATGATATTCAAAAGCAAATGTTAACACACACACACACACACACACACACACACACACACACATCATGCTATTGAAGGGTTTGACAGTGGCAGGTATTTTGGATAATTTCGGCAGACATATAATGTGTAATGAAGGAAACCAGATGAACAAACATGAGATCTTGATATCACCAAGAAGACTTAGAATGAGAAGCACTGTGGAGGTTATTTCACACAAGAGTAGCAAGTGATCTTATGGAATATTCAAAAACACGAGCCTCGGCAATTTTCGGAATCCTTTGCTCAGTTCTGCTGTTAACCAAATCTGTGCCTTCTCATGATGGACATAACCTTTGTATTAGGGTTTGTACACCTTTGTACATCGAACATATGAAAAGTATAGGGGCAATGTCTGAACTCCATTACTTACAAGGATATTATAAAGATAAATGAGATAACAGACGGAAAATATTATGAACACACACCGATTACGGTTACCTCTTGTCACGACTCTATTTTCTTCCCTGGGACCATTCTTGTGGCACATGTGCAGGCAGAATACGCACCCTCTTCAATTGTGGCCACTTCCCCAATGACAAGTGTTTCCTCGACTTTTGTTCCACCCCTGAGAATGGATTATCCAATCTAGGGAAGCCATAAAATCTTGGAAATAGATGCTAACAATTTACCCACTCATGGTGGGTGTAAAAAATATGATGAAGCCTAGACTCAAGTTCGTGAACTTGAATTTGGACCAATTAACTTGCATATACCTGATATGGTGACTGGGGCAGACATTGCTAGTTGCCCATTCATTGTCGAGATAGAAATAAGTAACTAAATGGGAACTGGAAAATACCTGTATGTTTAAAAAGCAAGAAACACACTTCTAAATGCATCATGAATCAAATAAAAAATCTTATGAATACTAGAAAAATGATTTGAATTGGACAAAATGGAAATACTACAAGTCAAAGCTTATGGGATATAGCTTTTCAGTATTCAGATGGAAATATAGGGCTTCAAAATGCATATTAAAAAAGTTCACAGGCTGAAGATTAATAACCTGAGCATTCATCTCAAGAATTTGGGAAATGAGTAATTAAATGAACACAAAAATATTATAAAGAAAAAATGAATGGATAAGAGCAGAAATTAATTAAATAAATATACAGTACAGTGACTCAAAAAGTCAAAAAGTTGGAATATTGAAAATATCAATGAATCATATTATTCTCTGGTGAGACTGATGAAGAAATAAAGACAGGACATATAAATAAACAATGATGGGAATGAAAATTGGGGCATTTCTCAGGTCATACCCACATAAAAGATAAGAGAATGTAGTGAATGACTTCATGAACAGAAATTTGAGAACTTACGTAAAGTGGGGAAATTCCTATAGGACACGTATTAAAGCTGACATAGGGAAAACAGCTATTTAATTCTCAAGAAATTGAATTTTAATTCATATATTCCACATTAAAAACAAACAAACTAACCAACCTCTGGGTTGGTTCACTAGCTTTACTAGTAGATTCTGCCAAAATTTTAAAGGGGAGGTTATGCCAAACTTGCCCCAAACGTCCCATGGGACAGAAAACAGTAAACTCCCCAACTCATCTTTTGGGCCAGTACGATGTAGAAACGAGATCTTGAAATCTCACTCAGGAGCATAGACTCAGACTCTTAAGTAAAACTCAAGTTGGATTTAGTCCAGAAATGCAAGATTGGCACATTTGAAATCAATCAATATAATTTACCATGTTATCAAAATAAAGGATATTAATTATGTAATTATTTTAATTGATGAAGAAAAATTTTTTGACAAAATTTAATATCTATTCAGGGAATGAATAAGACAGGTTAGCATACTAGGAACTAAAAGAAAGCTCCTTAAGCTCATGAAGCTATTGAACTTCTTTTGTATCTGAGTATAGGTTGACACGAGACGTTACACGGGTTTCAGGTGTCCAGCATCGTGGACACCTGACAATTGGCTTCTCACTTGGTGGTGAAACAGGTAAATGAGTCTGTGCTAAACGGCTTCTCCCATCATGTCTTTGCCATCTTATTCCAGACAGTGAAGTGAGTCTATGGCCATACCACCCTGAATGCGCCCGATCTCATCCAGACAGTGAAGTGAGAAAGGAGCAAAAGGCAGAAGGATATAAAGGAAGAAAACTAGTCAGTTATCATGAATTATAAAATTTCATATGTTAGAAAAATCCAAAAATAGTCTGCAGATCAGTCATTAGAATTACCTGCAATATAGGGCTGGGGACAAGGCACGTAAATGCATCCACTGCATCCCCATCATTAGCAACAATTGGAATCTGGTTTACAAAAATATATCACATTTTGAAGCTTTGAAAATATCAAAGCCCTAGGAATAAATTTAACAAAAGACATGCAAGGCCTCTGCATAGAAAACTGTAAAGCGTTATTAGAATAATTTTAAATGACCTAGGTAAATGATGAGAGAGGTTTTGTCATGGATTAGAAGACTCAGTGCAGTACAGATCTCCATTCTCCCCAAGCTAATCTATGTTTCAAAGAAATTCAAAGAAATTCTAATAGTGTCCTTTTTTGTGTATGAAAACGATAAGGGGATTTAAAATTTAAATGGATTTAGAAATAGTCAGAACATTCTTGAAGAAGAACTTAACATGATTTGTTTTACCAAATATCAAGACTCATGCAGCTACTGTGTGGAATTGGCCCAAGCGACAAACAGATCAGCAGAGGACAGGAGAGCCCCCAAAGGCGCATGCACACACGGGCATTGGCTTTATGATAAATATGGCTTTGCAGAGTGGTTAGAAAACAACAGATGTCTCAAAAACTCATGCTAGGAAAATTGCATATCCATATGGAGGAAACCTGTCTCCATAAATAACAACAGCAACAAACTCAATGTGTGGATATCAAAACCTGAACTTGAGAGCCAAAACAATAAAACTTCTAAATATATTAAAATTATTGCTGATATAAAAAAAATTACCTTCACAATATCCTTAGGACATGAAAAGATTGTTTAAAGTGGACATTAAAATCTTAACTAAAAATGAGAAGATCGATTAAATTGAAATCGAGAAATTTTGTTCATTAAAAAAGCGTTATTCAGCAAATGGATAGGCAAGCCACATAAAACTGAAAAGAAATTTAAGGAAAAGATTAATGTAAAATTTGGGATAGTGATTACTTTCGGAGGAAGGGGTGCACAGAGGGACTCCTAGCCAGCCAAGTTCTTTTCCTTGATCTCGGCAGTGATTACAAAGGTATTTGCGTAATAAAAATTTCACTAAGCTCTATATTTGTTTGGATGATTTTCTGAATCTATGTTTTATTTTAAAGTATAAAAACTAAGTGAGGAGTTCCACAGAATGAGAGAAAATATATATAACACATACAATTGGCAAAAGGTTCTTACGCAGTATATAAATAATCCCTACCAAAAACTAAAATAAATAAATAAATTCATTAATAAATTAATTAAATAATAGAACAATCATTTTGCTATCAATAGCAAAAATGTTCAAGAGCTGTGAAGAGATCCTTCCTAAAAGAAAATATCCAAATGTCCAACAAATATGTATAAAGGTGCTTCATCTCATCGGTAAGCATGGTATGGGCGTTAACAGCCCCACTGGAGCAGTGAGTATTGGACGGGCCGGGGTATGGAGCGTGGCCGCAAAAGCCTCGTGTGTTCCCGAGAGAGTGTTTATGGGCTCAGTCACTGCAGAGAACAGTCTGGTATTAACACTCACTTACTTTGTTGGTACCTAGGGCCCGGGTATCTATTTCTTTACTCTCAGGTAGCAAAGAAACAATGTCTGCAATAGACTAAAGCTGGGAATTACTCAAATATTCCCCAATAGTAGAACAGACAAATAAACTGTAGTATGTCCATACAGAGTATTAGCCGGCAGCCATAAAGTTATCGCAATAAAAATGGTAATTATAGCTACAAACTTCCACCCATGGGAAGTACGCATACTCCTTTTCCCCTACTTTCTTAGACAATCTAAAGGACAGGTTACAACCCAAAGCCTTTGTCTCTGGCCTAATTTCTCATTAGATTTTGCTAAATTTTTGTACTATGAAAGTTTCTTGATACAAAGCATTAAGATATTCTGTCTTGTCGATAAGAAATATAAGAATAAAATGATATTATAATAAATCAATGAAGAAATAAAATAAGAGATCAGTGTGATGTGGGAAACAGAGGCAAAATTAAAATTAAATTTCCTTACTACTTGCAGCCCATTGACGAGTCCTTGAAACAGGAGAGTGACATTTCTGTAGGAACTCCGCTGCCTCAAGGTTAATACTTTGCTAAGGGCAAAAGGCAATCTTTTTTTTTTTTTTAATGTTATTCTTTTTTTTTTAAGATTCTATTTATTTATTTGAGAGAGAGAATGAGATAGGGAGATCTATGGGAGTACCCAGGACACAGACCACACCAGAGGACCAGATAGTTTCAGCCCCGACAACACCGCTCTGCCTCAGTGTCTCAGCCGCACTGAAGAAGCCCAGGAGAGTCCGCCAGGCTCCGAACAAACCTCAGATACTGACCTCAGGAGCTGCCCCTGCAAAGGAGCCTGCATTTGTATTTATTACGTGCAACATATGCTCCAGGGCAGGTTAAAAACCACAGAGCAACAATTTGGCTAAAAGCTGGGTGTGGCCAGGAAAAGACAAAGGAAGAAAACTAGGTATCCTGGACCCAGCTGCAGAAGCCTTATTTTGAGGATGGCAGAGCCCACCCACCCTCCTGAGGCTTGTACAACCTTGTGAAGCCAACCTGCCCAGCGCACCCTGCCAGTCACAACTGTTCGTCACTGTACTGTCCGTATGACAGAGAAATAAAATTCTATTATTTAAGCGGTTTTAATTTGGGGGTTTTGGTAGTTGCAGCTACCCTGTATTGTTCAAATAACTAAATGTGATATTTATAAAATTCCTAACAATGTGTCCACTATAGAGTAAGTGCTCACTACATGGCAACTGCGTATTTTTTTACCTGATCCATTGGAAGAAGCATAAGAGCAGCTCATTCTGTTTCACTTCACTTTCTCTCGGTGTCACCACCCTCCCCTTCCTGAAACTATCTGATCTGTCCTCTTGTGATTCCTTTCTTGGCTAATTTTTGGTCTTTTTCCTTCTTTGGTCTGCCAAAGACCACACCTCAAGCGTGTCTATTCATCTTCCTCTCTCCCTAGTTTCTGTTCCTCTAGTTACATCTATCATGTCTATTTCTGTCATACTCAGGATTACTTTTTATTACTTCCAGGTTTATAATCTGAAGACAGGCCCAAGATCCAGGCCAACATTTCTAATATTGCTGCATTTCTCTGGGCTTCATATGTGAAGAGTGAATTAGTCACTGATTTCTCCTGTTGTTCCTCTTGTGTTTTAGTTCTGAGAGTTCTCACTCCTCACCACTCAGGCTGAAAACCTGCAGAGATAACTGTAATTCTCCCAATTCTTATAGCATGTTCTAATCAAAAATTTTGCAAAGTACTATTGTTTGTAGCCCTATTGTTTTGCAGAGCGGAGTGAGAAATTACTTCTAGTGCACTCCGCTCCCTTCCCAATATTGCATCCGAAACAGGAGGTCATTTTGGCGGGTTGGGGTCCAGAGCTGAGGGCCAAGGGAGAATTCTTGAGACATCTTTGGTGCAAAATAATGACTTCATTAAAGCAGGGGACAGGACCCTTGGGCAGAAACAGCTGCTGCACTGGGGTTGGAGGAAAGGCGGATTATATACCTGTGAGTTGGGTTAAGTGAAGACAAAGGGGGGGTTGCCACAAGGACTTTCATATGCTAAAGAAGACTCACAGGACCCTGAAGGCCTTGCTATTGTCAAGCTAATGTGGTTTTTCCCTCTAGCAAAGCATTAAGGACAGAATGACAGCTGGGAGCTTCCTGGAGGAAGGTTATGCTCTGCCCGTCTCAAGTATTTGTCAATGGGCTGCAGGTTATAAGGACGTTTAATTGTATCTACATTTCCTTCTGCCTTTGTTTCCCACATCAATTCGACCTCTGCTTGAACACTTCCAGTGACGGGGAGATCAGCACATACCGCAGGAGGTAATCTGCCTCATTTGCTCCAGTAGACAGAGAAGTGCAGAAACTGCCTGGGCATGAAAGGCAGGCAGGTACCCAGAGGTGTGGGACAAGAAAAACCCCTCATTGGGAGAAGCAGATTCAGGTTTGAGCCAGGAATCCGGCGCCTGAAATGACTCCGCTGCTCAGCCTCAGTCCCTGGGCCCCCCCGAGCTCCCTCCTAGTCCATTGCTATTCACGAAGGGACATGAAAAGGGGCGAGCAGGGAAAGACAATTCCCCCATTCGATCCTGTCGATGTATGAACAGGAGATGAAGCATCTCTTCCTCACTGGTGAACAGACAAATAATACTGATGCAAGGTGGTCCGAGTTTGACAGATATTTTCTCAAAAAAATGTAATGTTCTAAAACACCAGTCAATTAATTTATCTGGAACTTTCTTACTTTATTGTTCTAATTCCTCAATCTTAAGGATGCCAGATGGACTTTAACTCGAATTGGTCAGTAAGTCTGTCTTAGGACGGAGACACTACCTGGCTGACAGGCAGTGAAGTCAATGGCTTTATTCTGCTTCCCTCCAGGGCTATGTCCCTCCAGATTTCGCTCTTTCATTGTAGAATGGCCTCTGAGTGACTTGGACCCAGTCTCGTTGGGGAGAGGTAGGTCACCATCACAATGTGTCCTAAGGGACTACATCCCCAATGATGAGGTGACTACCGGCAGTCCCTGTCTGCTTCAGGGCTCATCTGCCAAGCCTCTGTTCTGCCATATGGCAGATGATTCAGAGACCAACATGAAAAAGCAGCTTTACTGACGAGCAGCTGGGGCTGACTGCACCTGTCCAGAAGCAACAGGTAACCAGCCTACTGACAAACATCCAAAGATAGAGCACGCGAATGAATGCAGAGGTCAGGCAAGCAAAGAACTAGGCAAACCTCTGTGAGAAACTTTTGCCTCACTCACGTTCGATGCATGAGAGCCTCATTCATTCCCTATGGCTTCCAGATCCCTCAAAATCCTGAAGATCTCTTGAATTTCTCCAGATGCTCGATTGGCTTAAAATCTGAACAAGCTTAGTCATGCAAACATCTCATACTGAGAACCCTGCTATTTTACTAATTTCAAATGTGTACAGCTATGGAGTTGATGCCTGAGAGGTACATTCAAAATGTCCACAGGTATAAGGGATGTTTCTCAGCTCCGTTGAAAGGAAGTGCTAGAGATCTGTGAGCTTGTTGGAGAGGACAGAACATTGTGTATGGAAAGGGGGAATCCTGAGAGCAGAGGTTGATGGTAGGACAGGTGGGGACCTATCTTGGCATGTTTGGAGAGTAGCGCTCTCCTTGCCCTAATGCAGGACCAAAGCCATATCTACCGAGTTCAGTCCATAGCTTCATAGCCCAAATTCAAATGAGATGTTAAAAAAACTATTGATTGAATTTGACTGCTGAACACAGATGAGCCAACAACAAACCTTCGTTTTTACCTGACTGGTTCATCTGGCTGCACCGATGGACAGCTGCTTATGCCCGAGAGCATGTATGGGGTGGTGACAAAGTTTGCTGTGTATCTCTGTGGGCAGATTTTCCGGGTATATCCAGCTCCACAACTTCCTAGATGTGTGATCTTGAAGAAAAAAAATCACTCTTATCTCTGTATCATCTTTAAAAAGGGACAAAGGTGCTTGGACTCATGGGGCTGTTGGGGGGATTAAGCTAGCACGTGAAGAGCTCTCAGTACCTTGCACATTGTGTCAGTTTTGTCACGTCTTCTCCATGTGCCATGCGGACACAGACTAGGACAATAATTACGTTTCCAGACAGAACTCAGCTTTTGATTCACCGAATTGTTTACTGAGTTACAGTTATTCAATTTGCGATAATCAAATGAAGAATTCAAGGGAAACAAAACAAAGCATTTTCTCTGAACACGGGAAATGGCTGTGTGCAGAGCCCTGCCCTATGTGTCTCTGGACGAAGGTTTGTGTGGCTTCCTATGGGGCAAGTGCCGGTCAGTCCCCATTTCTATGGCATGGAGGAAGTGGTATGTTTGGAGAGGCGCAGCCAGGAGTCCGGGCAGGTGTGTTGCTATAAATAGCAAGCAGGGTGACCTCAGTGATGCCTGCACGGTTTCAAGCCCACAGACCTCTGGAATCACCAATGCATTTTAAAATAGTAAGTATGTTTCACACTGTGGGCAAATCATCCTCACATAGATCATGTCCTTGTCACAGCGTAATAAAGTAAGGATGGCAGATGTCAGCATCCCTGTTTGATAGATAAGAAAGCAGGTTCAGCCTTCTACCTCTGAAATAGAGACGGGGCATCGATTTCCCAAACTCCTAGATTATTACATTATTTATCTACTAGCTCATTCAATAGAGGTTTATTTTTTACCTATTATATGCAAAGCACTGCACTTAATGAGGCTGGAGAAACCAGTGAGGTTTCTGCTCTTGAGGAGGGATAATGCACGTCAATGCATAATTACTCCAATCTGTTAGTAGATCTGTTAATAGAGTCCTCGTCTCAAGACCAGATGTCAGGGGCTCCTGGGCAAAGTCTTCACAAAAGAACTGATGTTCATGATGTCTACTCATGTGCAGAAGACCAGAGGTAGAGCACAGAGGTGTCTTAAAGAGTTCTGGCTTGCCTGGAGGGGTGGCAGGTGATAGATGGGGGAGGGGACCTGGAAGGGAGCAGGGGAGCCAGGGCAAAATGAATCTGACAGCGTCTCACAGTCCTGAGTATGCGTAAGGAGCTGCTCTTGGTTCTACAGGGAAAGGCAATGCCATAATCCTAGAGATCTTCCTCCTTAATTGTTCTCTGGAACCTAAGCTGTCAAACCAGAAGGATGTTTTTTAAAGAGCTTATCACTGTGAATGTTGAAATTCAGGCTCACCTGTCCTGTGCTACCTTCGTGGTAGAACGCTGCCCTGACCTCCAAAAAGTATCGCCCTCGCAGCAGAGGAAGGCTGTTGTTGTTCCAAGCCCGACAAGGAGGACAAGACGTGGCCCAGAAGTTAAACAAGGAAAAACAAGGAACAAACAACGCAAGAGATCGGTGCAGACAGTGCACGGTAACTCAGAGCTCCCTGAGGCATCTGAGTGCCCGAGTCAGAAGCACTCTGTCTAGGAGGGGCCTCCTCGGAAAAGGGGGGGTGGGTCTGGAGTCAGGAGCAGAAAGCAGGGAGAGATGGGGTCATAGGGGTGAGGGGCCAGAGTTGCTCCGGCTGGAGGGGAAAGTCCTTGGCAACAGCAGGCCAGTCTGAGCAGCAAACAGAATTTTGTTTTCAATGACTTAGCTGGAAACCGAGGGCGATGGTGATGGGAAGTGATATTGAGGAGTGGGCGGGAACTAGGGTCTTGGGCACCTCTGGGTGCAAGGCACCCGTTTTGCAGGCTTGCGGTGTAGAACGAGAAGACAACTTAAGGCACAGGGGGCTACAGAGCAAGACCGGCCTCAAACACACTTGAAACCAAGACTGTGTATTTTCCAGGCTGCTTCCCACTCTCCACCTCCTTTCTAACGGCTTCTCCCCCTCTTCTCCCCGACCACCCTCAGGACTTTCAAGCAAATTTCATGTGGTGCAGCAGCTGGAAAGAACTCTAGTTTGTATTCAGTTATTGTACGTTACAAAATATGCATCCAAATGAAGTAAATGATTCAAGATTTTACAAATCAAGGCTGAAACTCAGCCCACTAACAGGGCAGTTGTCTGCCCTGTTCTAGGCACTGCTCTGTATACGGAGAATAGAGGGGGAGGGCAGGTCCCTTTTCAGACTTTGTGTCATCGTTGCTCAGTCTATGGCACCATCCAATGCCCTTAACTTGGCTTTGGGCATTTCCAGCCATCCCTTTAGAGTTGTTCCCATCCTCTATTATATTGCGCCCCAGGGCGTGCGGTGCTTTCTTCATATCCTGTTCTCCGCCCCTCCCCCACTTGCTGTCCGGTCCTCGTCTCCAAACTTGCTCTCAGAAAAGTATCTGATGCATTAAGTCAGTTTTCAAAACCCGGGTTTATGCACGCTGGAGGGTGCAAAAAGGCTTTCCAAGATCCAGGTATGAATCATTCCAAGGGAATTAGTCCCTGGGCTTCAAATGTCTTACCGGCTCTTCTTAGAATTGGTCTGCTAGAGAAAGTATTTCTTCTCCTTTCCCTCTTTGCCTTTCAAGACCTGTTTTCCCTCGGTACAAAGGAAGGCATAACCGGGCGCCTGGGTGGCTCAGTTGGTTAAGCGACTGCCTGCGGCTCAGGTCATGATCCTGGAGTCCCGGGATCGAGTCCCGCAACGGGCTCAGCGGGGAGTCTGCTTCTCCCTCTGACCCTCTTCCCTCTCATGTGCTCTCTCTCTCTCTCTCTCTCTCGAATAAATAAATAAAATCTTCAAAAAAAAAAAAACAGGAAGGCATAACCGACCCACCATGTGGAAGTGGGGCAGAGGAAGGTTAGTGTGGGGAGGGAAAGGACAGTTCGGGGCAGCACGTCCTTTTGCAAGTCCGCTGTTTCCAATCTATTTCTTTCAACACAACTGAAGGGAAGCTGATTGAGTTGTCAGCTAGTAGATCAATAGAAACCATGTTGATGATAGATGAGTGTGTAATTTCTGGCACATAACTAATAGAAAGTTCAAATAAGTTAGTGTTATTACTATAACAAAGCGACTTCCATCCGCCGAGCTGTGGTGTATCAATGCCATTTATTCCCCTGAACTACTCTCTGCAGTGTTTATATCTCCAAAATGAAAAATAAGAATGGAATGGATTCTGAAACTGCCCTCATTCTGATGATAAGTGGTTTTCATGGCTGCACACGAGAATTGAGAAAAAGTGCAGTCCACGTTATTATAAAATGATATGCCAATAAAAAATAACATACTTTAAAATTTATCATATATTTTTATTGTTTTGGTGAAATGTATGCTGATTACAGAATAAAATCTAATAGAAAATCTTTTCAAAACATTTATAGCCTCCAGAGTACAAGAAACAAAAAAACCATGCAGATAGATATAAAGAAATCAGTAAAAGGCTTGTAATTATAAAAATACAATACTTTGAATTATGAGTTCAGTGAGAAAAATAATATATAATTTCCATTTTTTAAAGACACATGCACTTATGTAATTTTTTGAAACAAGTATCCACGGGTATTACAGAACCAATATTTAGATTTCACCGAACATAGAAAGGAGTGATATGATAATTAAATTTAAAATGTCAATACTCACATGCAGTGGACATTAGAGTCCATGCAACAATTTAAATGCATGACAAAAAAATTGATGTCAAGTTTACAATTTGCAAGCTGATATGTTGTTATTTTATTTTGTCTCTTGTGGTTGGGAATGGGGTTCTTGTTGTTGCTGTTGTTTTAGTTTTAATTTTTTTTTTTTAATTGAGTACAGTTGACACACAGTGAGTGTTACATTGGTTCCAGGTGCACAACATCCTGACTCAGGTTCTCTGTACGTCTGTGCTCCTCACATGTGCAGCTGCCCTCTGTCCCCAGGCAGCACTATCACGATGATATATTTTTTATGTTGCTTAAAGATAAAAAATGTTAAGTCCCACCAAAAGTGAGAAAGGGTGATGATATGTAGCCCGCGATCCAATCTCAAGTCAGATTTCCGTGTTTGTCAGGTGCCCTCCGCTGACAATAGAGAGAGGAGACTGCCAGGCTCAGAAGGGAGGTCGGGAGGCATACGATGGTCTCTTCCAATCTGATGCCTCAACGGCTGTAAGAGGTTTCTGTTCCTGTTGTAACAAGGTCCACACACTTGGGGGCTCAAAACAATGGAGATTTATTCATTCTCTCCGTTCTGGAGGTCAGCGGTGTGAAATCAACATGCAAAGTGTGGCCAGCTGTACTCCCTCTGGAGGCTCCAGGGCAGAATCCACTCCTTGCCCTTGGCCACTGCTGGCATTCGTCGGACTGTAGTCCCATGGCTTCCAATCCTCAGGGCCAGCGTCTTCAACTGTCTCTCTGCTCCACTTCCGCAGTGCCTTCTCTGTGTGTCTGCTTCACATTTCTCTCCGCCTCTCTCTTATAAGGACCCTTGAAATTGTATTTAAGGTCCACCTGAATAATCCAGGATGGACTACCATCTCAATACCCTTAAAGTAATCACACCTGCAAAGACTTTGTCAAAGGATGTGATATTTACAGGTTCTGGAGATTGGGTGTGGGCACACTTGGGGGGGGGGTCCATGTTTCAGCCTACCACACCAGCCCTGGAATGAGACAACCTAATTCTAGCACAGAAAATGTACTAAAAAATAGTTGTAAAATGAATGGAAAAATAAATCTTTTTCTGGAGCAGAACTCTTTTAGATCATTCTCTCTCAAAATAATAAATATAAATAAATAAAAATAAATAAATAAATAAATAAATAAATAAATAAATAAATAAATAAATAAATATTTTAAAAAAGGGGGCACCTAGGTTGCTCAGTCATTTGAGCGTCCAACTCTTGATTTCGGCTCGGGTCATGATCTCAGGGTTGTGAGATCGAGCCCCATGTGTAGGCTGCTCAGGATTCTCTCTCTCTCTCCCTCTGCCCCGCTCCCCCACTTGCACTCTCTCTAAATAATAATAACAATATTTTTTAAAAAAGAAATCTTTTAGCTCATCTATACTGAATTATTTCACTAACTGTGAGTGGATATTTCCCAAACCAACCCTCCTTCCTCCCATGTTGTCTAGCCTACAGCTCAGTGATGTCCTTGAGCTACTACTTCCTCTTTCCCTGGAGAGAGAATCCCTCAGGCTCCAGCTTGCTAACTCTCCTTCTTTTCTTCATTCACTCAACAAATACTGAGTCCAGATGCTATGGGGCTTACAGTTTTGTAGGAAGTGAAGGAAGAGCATGTCATGGACAAGAAAACAAGAATTGAGATATTAAGACCTGTTCAGCAAGCATTTATCAAATATTCACTGCAGTTAAGATCGCTAAATTATTGAGTACAATCCTCAAGTCTGAGAACTTTTCCCTTGAGGTGGGAGATGAAACAGCAAAGTGAAGGAGCTAAATGATGTCCCACTAATCGATAGTGTACTATTGAACATCTTCAGAAGGTTGTAATCTGGGGTTGGGGGGAGGTGAGCAGTTTGGTCCTCCTGTCTCTCAACATCTTGTTCTTCCTGTTATTTTTCAGGTAGGCAGGTGGACAGAGACGATGGGAAATTTGAGTGGAGGCCACATAGTGGACTTTGTTTTGGTGGGCTTCCCTACCTCTCCACCCTTCCAGTTACTCCTCTTGTCTTCTTCCTCACAATCTACCTGTTGACACTGTTGGAGAACGCACTCATCGTTTCCACAATCTGGCTCACTCCAAGCCTTCACCGCCCGATGTACTTTTTCCCTTGCCCACCTCTCTTTCTTGGAGCTGTGGTACATCAATGTCACAGTTCCCCGTCTTTTGGGAGTATTTCTTACCCAGGACCACCGTAGGGTCTCCTATGTAGGTTGCATGACCCAACTCTACTTCTTCATTGCCCTGGCCTGCACTGAATGTGTCCTGCTCACGGTCATGGCCTATGACCGCTACCTGGCCATCTGTGAGCCCCTCCGTTCTCCTAGTCTCATGCCTTCCAGCCTGGCCACTCGCCTTGCTGCTTCCTCTTGGGGGTAGTGGTTTCTTCAGCTCCATGATAAAGCTTCTTTTCATTTCCCGACTGTCCTACTGTGGACCCAACATCATCAACCACTTTTTCTGTGATATCTCTCCCTTACTCAACCTCACCTGCTCTGACAAGGAGCAAGCAGAACTAGTAGACATCCTCTTGGCCCTGGTGATGATCCTGCTCCCTCTGTTGGCTGTGGTTTCATCATATACCCCCATCATTGGCGCCATCGTGAGGATTCCTACTGCCCAGGGACGTCGCAAAGCCTTCTCCACCTGCGCCTCTCACCTGGCCGTGGTTGTCATCTACTATTCCTCCACCCTCTTCACCTACGCGCGGCCCCGCACCATGTACACCTTCAACCGCAACAAGGTCATCTCTGTGCTCTATACAGTCATCGTACCATTCCTCAGTCCAGCCATCTACTGCCTGAGGAACAGGGAGGTGAAGGATGCTCTCAGAAAGTTGGTCCTGGGCAGATGCCACTATTTGAGGAATGTTCCAGATTGATGTACAGAGGAACCTAGCAGGCAGGAAGGAACGGGGTCTTAAATGTGCCACCTCAAGGGATCATAAAATAGTCTCAAAGGGAACATAAGTATCAATTAGTATGCAGTTTTGTTAAATAGCATCTGGGAATCTCCTGAAACAAACAAAAGTTTATGAATCATTGATCTGGTACAGGGTTTCCAAACTAAGGTTGAGTTAGCTGCATACGAATCTCCCAGGGGTTTGTTTAGATGCAAATTCCCAGAAAAGAAATCTGTAGAGGGTCTGATAGAGTATGTCTAGGTTGAAACTCTGCTGTGCACAATTTCCAACTTCCTAGCAACTCTTGTTTCATAGCCAGTTTGAAATTCCCTGCTTTAGATCAACCCTCTTATTTTATAAATGAGGAAACATAAGAAAAGGGACTTACAGGGGGATATGTCAAAGTGATAAAGGCTTTACTGCAGCAGTTTCAAAGATCCAAATTCTCAAATCCCACTTCCATGAGAAATCACAAAAGTACGATTATTATACCCCAAGAACTGAAACTCATGTCACCTAATCAATACTCTGTACCTCTACACATCTTATACCCACTGCAAGTCAAAGAGGAGGAAAATGTAATGCTGATATTCAGCCATGTGTGCACCAGTGTGAACATGGCTAAATATTCATCTGCATCTCCCTTCCTTGACTCTCAGTGGGATTGACCTAATGAGTGTTGATTCCATAGTATGTAAAATGCAGTAGAAACCTCGTATATAGGTTGGTCTCAGAATCTTCTCCAGCACTATGGGCAGCTTTTGCTTTAATTAGTTGGTACCTGGGTTATACCAGTTGCTAAATATTTTAAGTTTTGCTCCTGAGGCAAATGAGCACAAGAACAGAAAATGCCTTAATAAGAGACAGAATGAAGGAATGAGAGGTAGGATGCAGATACCTATCTCTCAAGTGAGTGAGATGCCTCAGATTCAAAGCCTGAATTATAAACATTCTTTCAAGTTCCTTTGGTTTTTGGAAACTTGTTTAAATTGCTTAGGGTGATTTTGCACACCCTGACTCAGGGTTTTGTTCGGCACGTTTGAACCATATTTAATGTTTCTTTAGTTGTGGATATGTAGAAGAATAAAAAAAGTGGTATTGAACAAATACTCATAAACTTAAATTGTCATAATTGATGTATTTGCTCATTCTGAAGGCTTTGGGGAAAAGAGATGATTGTCTATTAAAGAAAACTACTTGATCAATAATCATTTTAGGTTTTCCAGGATCTAAAATGAAATAACAACAGCAACAAAGAAATCTGACACCTTTAAAAGTGTAAATTGCTTTATTTTCATGAAATGTAAATGTCCTTTTAAGGAAACATCTCTGAGACTGGCGCCATGTACCTTCCTCTCATTATGTTCTCTTTTCCTTTCATAAGAGTTATGGAAGGCATGATGTTTTATGCCAACAATTCTGCTCCTAAAACCAAGAAATCTCACTTTGATCTTAGTTTTACCTCTAACTCCCTGTTACAATGAAAATATTATCAGCTACCTCATATGCTTGCTGCAAATATCAAATAAATAATGTACGTGGGAGTGAAGTGTTAACGTCTTTTCTCTTTGTAGGTAAATTTCACCTTGGATTAACTTACTTTTCTCCTCCCAGCTTTATTGAAATACAGCTGACAAATAAAATTGTAAGGTATTGAAAGTGTATGATGTGACAACTTGATATTCATATGCACTGTGAAAGAATTCACCTTCCGTTGACTTTCTAGCTCCGGACTCTTGGAAGCCTGATAATGTCGCTAAGCAACATTGCTTATGGTACAAATGAGCCCTGATGAGTAAAAGTCGTCTGGACTGGGAGAATAATGAAAGTATTATAAGTAACTGGGGGTAAGTCACAGCTCCAGGTTGCCTTTGTAACTTGGCGTGCCTTTTGCTGCGAGCTCTGGAAACCGTGGACCCCACAGGACAGTTAGAAGAGACAGTGGCTCTTTTGGGACTTGAGAGTTCCAAGTCAAGGCGGACCATGTGCCCCTGTGTGTGAATCTCATGGCCTCACCCCTGCCCTATGGCTCTGAATCCCAGAGATGAGCCCCTGTCTGCTTTCAGCACTCCTTCCACAGGAGAGAAATTCCTGATGCTGCCTGGCTGCATGCTGTGTCTCTGTCCTATATTTCTCTAAGTGAAACTGATGCCAAGTGTGGCCTTTGGTAGGGTGTGAGCTTGGTTATTTGGGGAAGCCTCAGATCTTCTGGCATATAACAGCTAACGCACAGTAACGCTTCAATAAATGCTAAGGCCTGTCTTTATTATCATTTTGTCATAAATCATATGATTATGTGCTTCTAACAGATGTGCCTGTTATACTAGCCACACCTCAAACTCACACTTTTTTTTTTTTTTTTTTTTAGGCACATACTACTGTTTATTCCCCAAATCCCAGACCATTTCTTTTATTTTTTTTTTTTTATTATTATTTTTTTTTTGTTATTAGTTTTTGGTGCAGTGTTCCATGATTCATTGTTTGTTCATAACACCCAGTGCTCCATGCAGAACGTGCCCTCCTCAATACCCATCACCAGGCTAACCCATCCCCCCACCCCCCTCCCCTCTAGAACCCTCAGTTTGTTTTTCAGAGTCCATCATCTCTCATGGTTCGTCTCCCTCTCTGACATACTCCCCTTTTCTTCCTCTCCTGTTATCTTCTTCTTTTTCTTTTTTCTTAAAATATGTTGCGTTATTTGTTTCAGAAGTACAGATCTGTGATTCAACAGTCTTGCACAATTCACAGCGCTCACCATAGCACACACCCTCCCCAATGTCTATCACCCAGCCACCCCATCCCTCCCACCCCCCACCACTCCAGCAACCCTCAGTTTGTTTCCTGAGATTAAGAATTCCTCATATCAGTGAGGTCATGTGATACATGTCTTTCTCTGATTGACTTATTTCACTCAGCATAACACCCTCCAGTTCCAGCCACGTCGTTGCAAATGGCAAGATCTCATTCCTTTTGATGGCTGCATAATAACTCACTCTTATTCAAACAGATTGGAGGACTGAGCGGGTACTCGAGAACATACGTGGAAAGCTAAGCTCGGAGCACCCTTCTTAATTATGTGGAAAGGGTGATAACTTCACTAGAAAACTCAGCATTTCCAATGATCTGATCCAAAAATACTGCAGCACATCATTGGGTTGACTCAGTGAGGTTCACACTCCTTTTAAAGATGATCGGGACGTATGATAACTCTTGATGAGAATATTAACATGGAACACTAATCTCTTCCTAGCCATTTCAGTCTTGGATCTTGTGCTTGATACCAACCTTCTCGGAAGGAGGAGCTACAGAAGGTCGGCTGGGCTTTTTGTATGGTTCTCGCCGTGTCATGGTCTTGCCCATGACAAGGGCTTGCAGCAGGCATAAGCCCTTCTCATTTGCTTTCTGTTACTGATGTAGATGGCTCGTTTTTCTTTGCTATGACAACCCAGTTTTTTCCCAGGCTGAAAACATGCCCAACCCAGGCAATGCATCTGCATCTCTTTGCCATGTGTTTGATTTATCAGCTTTTCTTGTATCTAGGAGTGGTCCTATATGTCATTTTTGTCCAATAACTGGAAGCTGAATTCAGCTGGAGAGGCTTTCCTTTTCAGAGAAAGATGTAGCTGGCACTGGTGCTTCCTCTTTCGTGCTGTTGAACTTGGGTCTGATGCCCGGAGCTCCATCAGCAGTCCACAAGGTAACAAACA
The DNA here is from genome assembly GCF_009762305.2 of Zalophus californianus. NCBI lineage: Eukaryota > Metazoa > Chordata > Mammalia > Carnivora > Otariidae > Zalophus > Zalophus californianus. The sequence continues at coordinate 3,563,766 of NC_045604.1, read as the reverse complement.
TGAGGAAGAAGGGTCAGCACACTGAGGCTGGAGCTGCAGAAATAATGAAAATCGTGGGTCTTTGATCTCATGGTGGAGAAGCGGAACCAACACCAGCTAATACCTGTATCCAAGGGTTTGTTTTTTTAAAGATTTGTTTATTTTAGAGAGAGAGAGAGAGCGTGCGCGCGTATGGTGAGTGGGGTGAGGGGCATAGGGAGAGATTGAGAATCCTCAAGCATACTCCCTCCCCGCTGAGCATGGAGCCTGACAGGGGCTTGATCCCAGGACCCTGAGATCATGCCCTGAGGTGAAACCAAGAGTTGGCTGCTTAACTGACTGAGCCATCCAGGGACCCCCCAAGTTTTTTTTTTTATTAAATGATAAAAACTATTTTCCATTTGTTGGAGTCACTGTAATTTGTGTTTTCTTTTATTTTCAACCTTTTATGCCTGATGTAATATACTTATCTACTTTTTGCCTTGCATTCTTTTAGAATTTTTTTTTAAGATTTAATTATTTATTTGTCAGAGAGAGAGAGAGAGAGAGAGAATGGCAGGCAGAGGGAGAAGCAGGCTCCCCACTGAGCAGGGAGCCCGATGTGGGACTCAGTCCCGACTCTGGGATCATGACATGAGCCAAAGGTGGACACTTAATGGACTGAGCCACCCAGGTGTCCCTAGAATTTTTCAAATGATTTTTACTTTTAGGTTTTTTTTTAATTTTTCAAATGAAATATATTTTTCTAAGTTGCCAGATTAAGATCATGACACCTCCCCCCCACACCTCGTATTTTGTCATTCGATGAAGTGTGAGATTTACTGTCTCTTTAAAGTTATAATTCACACGTTAGCCAGAGAGAGGTGGGTTATTTCCCGGACACTACACCTACAATTCCAATAGCTACTACAAGTCAGTTTTATATTCTTTTATTTTGCCACATTTTATTTTATTTCATTTTGTTTTATTTCTTTTTCTTTAGGTTATGAACATGTACTTTTTTTTACCAGAGACGGATAACAGAAAGGGAACAAGGGAGGGGCATGTGTCATTATGATTCTTTAAATAAACTTAATTTATTTTAAAACAGGGACACTATTCATCACAATTAACTAAGAATGTCTTCCATTTAAAAAGAAAACATAAGTTATATGATTTTTATTCATAAAACAGTGCATAGAAAGCACAAAATGTGGTTATCTGCCTCGAAATTTTTATGAGAGGAAATAGAAAATACACAATTTTTAGAAGCGATTATAAAATATAAGGAAAAATGTGAGTTTCCCCAGTAAACTTCGACTTTTACATTTTAAAATTACTCTATTTCTCCTTACCAAAGCTCAATGCATAATGATCCTGAATATGGTTCCAAAGTCAGACATATTACAATATATAAGCTCTGTGCTTTTTCTCACTTAACTCAAAGGTATAGTCTCTGCCTACTTTTTCAATATTATCCTTTAATTAACTGTTTTTTTCTTCTGTAACAGGAAACAATAAAGAGTGAGCTTAGAATTCCTTTTTTTGCTTTAAGCACTCAGAGTTTTAACTACAGCTTTTTCCTTTGTACCAAGGAATAGTGGTAAACAGTTATAACGAGAAAAGATGGCATTTTTTTTGTTGTTGTTAACTTCTGGGTTAATGTTAGCATTGCCTTTTAAAGATGAGGAACATGGTACTTGGAGAGACTTGAGAATTTCTTTGCCTCACAGAGCTAAGAGAGAGCAATGAAAACTCATGTTTTTCTTTTTTTCTTGAATACATTTGACATATAACATTGTGTAAATTGAAAGTGTACAATATGTTACTTTGATACATTTATATATTGTAATATGATTGTCTTTGTAGCGATATTTATCACATTACATAATTATAGTCCCCTATTGTTGTGTATATCTATTATACCAGGCATTGAAAACTATGGCTTATTTGCTATTCATTGCAAGTGTGTACCCTTAAACACGGTGAGTCTTATCTCTTCACCCCCATTCGCTAGTAACCACCATCTTGCCATCTGTTTAGTATGGGTTTGACTTTTTTTTTAAGATTCCACGTATAAGTGGTATCATACATTACTTGTCTTTATCTGACTTATCTCACTTAGCATATGTGCTCAAGGTTCCTCCCTGTTGTCTCAAATGGTGGGATTCCCTCCTTTCTCACAGCCGAATTCTCATGGCACATCTTTTTTCCTAATCACCCACTGATGGGCATTTAGGTTGTTTCCGTAACTTGGCTACTGCTAATGATGCTGTAATGAACAGGGGAGTGTGTAAGTCTCTTTGAGATACATACATATGTTTTTATTTACTGAGTTACTGATGCATGAGGGTTGTGTAGGTGTACAGAGCTGATACTTGTGTGCATAACATCTAAGCATGTTTGGAGTTTGTATATGTGTGTGTACACGTACTTGGGTCCCCAAATAAGAGTGAGTAAATGCCATTCTGATTTTCTGCTGAATGACTTTGGTTATAGCACTATATTCCTCCAGAGCATCTTATGACGTGTGAGACCATTCTCCAGAAAGAGAAAAGGACACACACACACACACACACACACACACACACACACACTTTTCCATCACCTTCCTCTGCCCCAGAGTCTGGGGGGGAAGAAGGCAATGGTCCTCAAGCCTAAGGTCTCTCTTGTGCCATTTAGCTTGTCTGCTCTTCCCTTTGTATTCCCCTGGATCCCCTTGGGCCCTGGAAAGGCCAAGTACTTTCCTGAGGGCTGTGTCTGCTGGGAGGTCCCCTGTGGGTGGGAGGGAGTTGGTGTGTGCTCCTCCAGTAGGTTGGAGGCCGGCAGAGCACAAATAGCTCTTTCTATGCCTTCTTCAAGCTGAGCGGAGACACAACCGGCTTTGCCCAGTGCCTCTTGAGCTTGGGGATATTGAATTCTTCCTCCTGGTCTACATGATCTCTCCTCTTTTCTCAGTTCAAGGTGGTCATTCCTGAGAAGGCTGGCAGAATAGTCCTAAGTTACGTGACCGGGAAAATGGTGGGTTGAAAAAAGACTCTCGGGTGTTTCCAGGGGATGATTGAAAATCAATTTTAGCTCAATCACTGATTCTTAGGAGCTCTCATTTTATTGATATTTAAAAATAGTTGTCTTTTTGAGCTTATTGTGGAAAGTATAGCTACACAGTATAGCTGGGGAGTGAACTTAGTACATATATAGCTTCATTTCGCTTCAACAATATTTCTCTACCACCTTGTATATTAAGCTATAGGAAGAAGTACTGTGTAATATAGGTTGTCATGTCATTTTAAAACTCTGCTGTAATTACCCACTCTAGATGAAATAGGCCTGAGTCTCTACAATTGTCCAGTGATCTGTGCTCCTGAAGATACCTCAGTTTAATGCAACAGCCCACCTTTATGCCTTGCAGAGTGCAGAATCCAGGCGTGCTCTGACAGTCACGAAGAAAGTGGCAGAGAAAATAGAAAGACTGTATGGGAGAACATGAATGGGTATGTGTGCGGGGGGGGGAGGGTGGAACACAGGTATGTGAGTATGTGTGTGTGTTTCTCCCCATTAAACAGGGGCAGGGTCTGGCAAAGCTGATGGTGGTTGCAGTTTTGATGACTTCTAACTCCTTAGAAGATTTCACTTCTCTTCATGCATAGTACCATAAGAGAAAGATGGTAAGATTCATCTCTGGGTCAGCTGGGCACCGTGATGTTTGTCCTGGCTAACTCCTGATTGTGAGGCTCACGTGAAGCAATGTGCCTTCAGATATTGTGAAGTGATCTGCAAATGTGAGGCATCATCTGCCGCAGAGTCAGCACCTCCTGCTCAGGGATCCGCTTGCTGCCGAACTGGTGCTGGAAAAAAGGCTGTCACTCTCTGAGCCTTGCCCTCTTCCTCCTCTGTCTGCCAGACGGACTTGATAAATGACCTTGGAAGCCACTGACAGGACTAAGATGCCTAGTCCTGGAGACCTGAGACCTAGACTCCTTCCTACATTTACATTGCATGGGACTATTGGCAAAGCATACTATATATACACACGTTATATATATGGAGAGTTTCAAGGCTCAAATGTGATCATACTGTACTTTCAATTCTTTTCCTGTTTCATTTGACTTCATTTGACTTTTCCTCTTTTATTGGACTACTGGAAGACAAAGCTAATCCCATGCCTAAATGATGAAACTGCTCAGTCAGATGTTTTTGGTATAATTCTGTGTACTTCCCTCTCTTCCCTTTATTTTTTCCTACCCTCATCTTGTGCTCATTTCCCCGGCAGTACTGCCTCTGAGTCTTACATTCCTGTGGGAAGTACAGGAAAGAACGCAGAGCTCCTGTGAGAACATCCCCCACTGCATGTGCAAAGTCTTAGTCTTAAATTCCACGGGCTGCCTTCATTTCCGGCTTCAGGACTGAGGCATCGCCTCTGAGAATGACATGCCTGTTGCTAAAGTCCTGACAATACGTTGCATTGTCCCATTTCCTGGGGGGCCCTGGGAAGGGTTCCAAGAAGAAAGGACTTCTGGGTATAACGTCCTCCCTACCCATTTGCCGGGACAGAGGTGTGCTGAGGAAAAGCCTGGCTCGAGGGTGGGCCTAAGCTATTCATAGGTTTCAGGCTGGTGGGACCTTCAGATTCAGAGAAGAGTAGAAAGCAGCTGAGGGAGCTCGGGGTCCACAAACCTTGCCTTGTTTGTGGGCTCCACCGTCCCCACACTGCCTCATAATCCTAGGCCACAGCAGGCAGGGGCTGTTTTGTGTTGTGCGTGTGTGTGTGTGTGTGTGTGTGTGTGTGTGTGTGAATTAAAGGCTGAGTGCCAACAGAAAACAAACTTGTTTGTTGAATTTGCACTATTAGACATTTTTGTTTGTTTGTTTATCTGTGTCTGTTTTTCTCTCTAACATGGGTCACTAAGAGGTGGTTCTTCTATCTTTCTTTAGGGTCCTAAAGTGAGGTCAGAGTAGCAAGAGGGAAGTGGATGGGGTGGGCAGCCATTTTCCAGGTCAGGAAAAATAGACAGCCTTCCGCAGCTGTGCCTCACACGTCCTGCACACAAGCAGGGTTGTTGAGAAGTAGAGAACAAGAGAGACCGGCTCTGGAGAAGCACAGGAGAGAGGAATGAGCCGCAGGACCCAGAGAAAGTCTGGGAGGTGGGAGCTTGGAGGTTCAGATTCGGAGTGATTCTCAGCCCACCTGGACGGAGACTGCACCCGGGGGGGGGGGGGGATACAGGAGGCTCACTGACAGCAGAAGGCATCGGGGTTCTCCATCTTTCCTGATACTATTTTCAAGTGACTTGTGTGTCCTTTAATCTAATACCCCCGGAAAGGTCCCACAGTCTCCTCCTCTTTCATTAAAAATGGCTGTGGTTTCCACCATGTAGATCTGCGTTGATTTTTTGGCAGGTTGATGGGAGAATTAGCAGTGCATCCTGGAAAGATCACAGCAAATGTCTATAGGAATTTAATTAAAATCCTAAAGCTCATTAGATGTTTACAGATGTCATGAAATTATACTATATCCACCCTGAAAATAAAAGAACTAGTATTCTGAAAATGAAGTCCCATGCTCACCTAGCTGGAGTGACACAAAAGTGGGATTTGATTTACTTTTTCCCAACTCCTAATTGAGTACTCCTTACAATGGATTGGATGAAAGAAAACATTGCTTTTTAAGTTACCTATTTGATTCTGTTCTCCAAGAAGCTGGTGAATATATGTATCAAATTTGCTATTAAACCTGTGTTTTTGCTCCAATATTGTTTCATTTAAGATTTACAACTTTGTTATATAAGAAACAAAACGAAACAGGAGCAATGTTTCTTTACAGGTAAGTGGGGCCATAAGACTTCTCCAGAGTCATACAAATTATGTCACTCGAGTCTCCTGCCTCCTTTCCATATGCAGTAGATTGGATTTCTTGCTTACGGTGAAGGGGTGATATGAAGGCCATCCTCTTATGCCCAGCAGACATATATCAGAGAGGCATAGAAATAACTGGGGGTCAGAAGTTTCCAACTTCACTTCTGTGGGATCTTGGATGAGTTATGTCTCTTGGCTTAATTTGAAAAAAAAAAATATAAGCTCCCTGAAGTACATCTTTTGCCCACAAGTTTTGGTTCTGATCATCACTTAGGAAGAAGTAAAGGTGTGAAGGCAGGAAAACTTCTATTACGATGACTCTGCCGGGGGCAGGCTCTATCAATGTTAGGAACCATAGGCTGGTACTCAGGACATGGAAAAAACCGATTTTGTCTGTGTCCCCAGCCGGTTACGATCACCAAGATTCTGTAAGTAGATAACCGTGCAGCGACCATACATTTCGTTCTCCTGGGATTTCCAACATGGCCAGCCTTCCAGTGGTTGCTCTTCCTTGTGCTCCTGGCAGCGTACCTGCTGACCCTGCTGAAGAACGCTCTCATCATCCTGGCCATTTGCAGTGATGGGCAGTTGCACAAGCCCATGTACTTCTTCCTGAGCAATCTTTCCTTCCTGGAGATGTGGTATGTCACAGTCATCAGCCCCAAGATGCTGATAGAGTTCCTCAGCCACGATGAGACCATCTCCTTCAACGGCTGCATGACTCAACTTTACTTCTTTGTGACTTTTGTCTGCACAGAGTACATCCTCCTTGCTGTCATGGCCTTCGACTGGCATGTAGCCATCTGTAATCCACTGCGGTACCCAGTTATCATGACCAACCAGCTGTGTGGTACATTGGCTGGGGGATGCTGGTTCTGTGGGCTTGTGACTGCCATGATTAAGATGGTTTTCACAGCTCGACTCTACTACTGTGGCACGCCCCACATCAGTCACTACTTTTGTGATATTTCTCTGCTTCTCAGTGTCTCCTGTGAGGACTCCTCACAGGCTGAGCTAGTAGACTTCCTCTTGGCCCTCATGGTCATTGCCGTCCCCCTTTGTGTAGTGGTGGCATCTTATGCCACCATTCTCAACACCATCCTCAGGATCCCTTCTGCCCAGGGCCGCCAAAAGGCGTTTCCCTCCTGTGCCTCTCACCTGACAGTTGTAATCCTTTTCTATTCCATGACCCTTTTCACGTATGCCCGCCCCAAGCTCATGTACGCCTATGATTCCGAGAAAGCAGTATCTGTGCTCTACGCTGTCATTGTCCCCCTCCTCAACCCTACCATGTACTGTCTGAGCAACCGTGAAGTGAGGGCAGCCCTTAAGCAGAGCATATTTTGCAAAGGACGTGGGCCCAGGGAAGACATGGCTTTGAGTAATTAAAAACTTATAGAACCCCTTCAGGCCTGCGTCAGGAGATGATGGCTCCACAGCCCACACCCCACACTCTGCCCCTTGCGTATCTATGAGCCTCCAGTACTTCAACACCGATGCCCTGTGTGTGCATGTGCATGCGTGAACACGGCTAAGAGCCGTACCCCAAGAGGTAGGCCTCTTCTAGCTCAGCAGACAAGTTTTAAACTTTTTCCAAAAATTATTTGAAACGAGGACAGATTTTGCTCTTCCACTAAAATACAAAGCCCATGAGAGCACAGATTTGTGTCTGTCTACTTTACTAATGTATCATCTGTGCATGCAGCTGTGTCCGTCACATAGTAGGTGCTTAATACGTGTTTGTTGAAAGGATAATTGGATAACTACACGTTTGAGCACAGAAGATGAAGATGGGAATTGCAAATACATTTTGACATTTGGGTGCTTCCAGTTCCCCCCTCCCTCCCTTCTGATTCTTTCTGTTCTACCTCTTTTTCTTCTTCCCTTCTGACTCTGTTCCATCTTCCGTCTTGCAGACTTGGAGATTTGCTCGCTCTCTCCCTGCCTCCCTCCTCCCCTCCCCACTTCCTCTCAGTGTCTCAGAGACACTGCCATGTGTTCATCCAAATAAAGTTATGATCTTGTCTTAATTGACTCATTTGTGGATTCAAAAGTCCAAAGCCAATGAGTGGCCCAAGCTCTGTGAAAACCTTAGTAAAAGTTTAGAATGCATATCATGTGTTTTCAAAATGTGAAGCACGAAAAAAGAAGATTTTCTGTATTTGCTTACCATAGATTTTATTAGCAATTACTTTTCACTTCTTATGTTGCAGTTAGCCTGTTTAAAATCAGCTTTGTAAAGTATAATTCCATTCAATAAATTTCACCTCTTTAGAAGTTTACTGAATTTTGGAAAAGCATACAGTTGTCAAACAACAACAATCACTACATAGAACATTTCCATCATCCCCAAAAGTTTCTTTGTGCTTTTTTCCATTAAACTTCTTACTCATACCCCTGGACCTAGCCCCCACCCCCCCAGCAACTGATAGGCTTTTTGTCACTTTAGCTTTGCCTGTTCTAGAAATTTATATAAATGGAATCATACAATCTGTAGTCTTTTGTGTCAGGCTCACTTACCATAATGCCTTTAAGGTTCTTAAATTTTTTTTAAATTGAAGTATAATTAACATACCGTGTTATGTCAGTTTCAGGTGTACAATATCATCATTCAACAATTCTATACATTTCTCAGTGCTCGTCATGATAAGTGGGCTCTTCATTCCCTTTATTTGTGTCCTCCAGCCCCCACCCCCTCCTCCCTTCTGGCACCCACCAGTTTGTTCTCTGTATTTAAGAGTCTGTTTTTCTTGTCTCTTTTTGTTGGTTGGTTGGTTGGTTTTATTTTTTAAGTTCCACCTACAAGTGAAATCATGTGGTATCTGTCTCTCTCTGTCTGGATTATTTCATGTAGCAGTGTACCCTCTAGGTCCAGCCACGCTGTTGCCAGCCCCACCCACCAACAAAAGCCCCTCAGGGCAGTCCAGGGAGCGTGCCCTGCCATCCATGAGACTGCAGCCCTGTGGAGGAACTGAGGAAAGGCATCTGGTCCCACTGCTGACACCTCCCAGCTACAAGCCCGCAGATGCCTTGAAGATCCTTCCATGCTGTTTGTTGCGTGTATGCGTTACCTGGAATTGCTGAGTGCTATTCCACTGGACGGACAGAGCACAGTTTGTTTTCCTATATGCCAGTTGATGGACATTTAGGCTGTTTCTAGTTTGGAGCTGTTATCAATAAAGCTACTGTGCATGTTTAAAATAAGTTTCGTTCTGGCTGTAGGCTTCAATTTCTCTGCAGGAGATGAGGGTTGTTATGGTATTGTTACCACATAGTAGGATAAATTTCTGCCTAAGTTTATAAAAATAGTTGTCAAATTTCCCAGAGTAGCCCAAACTACTCCACATTCCTACAAGCAATGCATGAGAACTCCAGTTGTTTACAACCTCCTTGATGGTTAGTAATGTCAAACTTCCCCTGTGGTCATCTGAGAGGGTAGACGATGGTCTCGCATGGGCCGGAACTTGCATTGCCCTGATGTTGAGCACCTTTTCATTTTCTTATTTGCAATTTTGAAAACTTCTTTGTGCAAGTGTCTGATCAAATACTTTCCCCAATTTTTAAACTAGGTTTTGTGGGGTTTTTTTGTCTTGTTATTATATATAACCTTTAAGAACACTTCTTATACTCTGATGCAATTATTTGTTGGATATATGTCTTGCTAATACATTCTCCCACTTGGTGGCTGACCTTTCATTTTCTTAAGAGGGTGTTTTGAAGAGCCATTTATCTTTTCATAGTTTTCGAGGCTTGAAGTCCCAGATCCAGATCCCTGCTAATTCAGTTCCTGATGAGGACTCGTCCTGGCTTGCAGATGGGCTCCTTCCCCTTGTGTGCTCACATGGCGGAGAGAGAACATAACCACCTTCAGCCTTGCTGACCTGCATAAAGGCCAGATCTCCAAATACAGTCACGTTGGGGGCTGAGGCTTCAATGCAGGAGTTTGAGGGACCACAAACATTCAGTCCATAAGAAAGAGTGTGTAGGATTGATACCTCTTTCCCCTTAAATATTTGGTTAAAATTCACCACTGAACTAATCTGGACATTTATTTGTAAAAAGTTTTTAACTATAAAACCTATGTTTTTAAAAGCTAAGAATGTTCAGGTTATTGGTTTATTTTTGAGTGAGCTTTGAAACTTTTCTTTTTTTCCAAAAGCCCACCAGTGGCAAGTTTAATTTTTATACATCCTTTTGTTTTATTTATTTATTTTTTAAATTTTATTTTATTATGTTATGCTAGTCACCATACAATACATCATTAGTTTTTGATGTAGTGATCCACGATCCATTGTTTTCATATAACACCCAGTGCTCCATGCAGTACGTGCCCTCCTTAATACCCATCACCGGACTAACCCATCCCCCCACCCCCCTCCCCTCTAGAACCCTCAGATTGTTTCTCAGAGTCCATCATCTCTCATGGTTCATCTCCCCCTCTCATTCCCCCCCTTCATTTTTCCCTTCCTTCTCCTAATGTCCTCCCTGCTATTCTTTATGTTCCATAAATAAGTGAAACCATACGATCATTGACTTTCTCTGCTTGACTTAGTTCACTTAGCATCATCTCCTCCAGTCCCATCCATGTGGATGTAAAAGTTGGGTATTCATCCTTTCTGATGGCTGAGTAATATTCCACTGTATATATGGACCACATCTTCTTTATCCATTCATCTCTTGAAGGGCATCTCGGCTCTTTCCACAGTTGGGCTATTGCGGACATTGCTGCTGTGAACATTGGGGTGCATATGGCCCTTTTATTCACTACATCTGTGTCTTTGGGGTAAATAGCCAGGAATGCAATTGCTGGGTCATAGGGTAGCTCTATTTTTAATTTTCTGAGGCACCTCCACACTGTTTTCCAAAGTGGCTGGACCAACTTGCATTCCCACCAACAGTGTAAGAGGGTTCCCCTTTCTCCACAACCTCTCCAACATTTGTTGTTTCTTGCCTTGTCCGTTTTTGCCGTTCTAACTGGTGTAAGGTGGTATCTCAATGTGGTTTTGATTTGAATTTCCCTGATGGCTAATGATGATGAACATTTTTTCATGTATCTTTTAGCCATTTGTATGTCTTCTTTGGAGAAGTGTCTGTTCATGTCTTCTGCCCTTTTTTGACTGGATTATTTGTTTTTTGGGTGTTGAGTTTGAGAAGTTCTTTATAGATCTTGGATACCAGCCCTTTATCTGTAGTGTCATTTACAAATATCTTCTTCCACTCTGTGTGTTGCTTCTTTGTTTTGTTGACTGTTTCCTTTGCTGTGCAGAAACTTTTTATCTTGATGAAGTCCCAAAAGTTCATTTTTGCTTTCACTAGGCTTTGGAGGTGTATCTTGAAAGAAGTTGCTGTGGGCGATGTCAAAGAGGTTACTGCCTATGTTCTCCTCTAGGATTCTGATGGATTTCTCTCTCACATTGAGGTCTTTCATCCATTTTGAGTTTATCTTTGTGTATGGCGTTAGAGAATGGTCGAGTTTCATTCTTCTGCATGTGGCTGTCCAATTTTCCCAGCACCATTTATTGAAGAGACTCTTTTTTCCATTACATATTTTTTCCTGCTTTGTCGAAGATCATTTGACCATAGAGTTGAGGGTCCATATCTGGCTCTCTATTCTGTTCCATTGGTCTGTATGTCTGTTTTTGTGCCAGTACCATGCTGTCTTGGTGATCACAGCTTTGTAATATAGCTTGGAATCAGGCAACGTGATGCCCCCAACTTTGTTTTTCTTTTTCAACATTTCCTTGGCGATTCGGGGTCTTTTCTGATTCCAAACAAATTTTAGGATTGTTTGTTCCAGCACTTTAAAAAATGTCTTTGGAATTTTGATCAGGATGGCACTGAAGATACAGATTGCTCTGGGTAGCATAGACATTTTAACAATGTTTATTCTTCCGATCCATGAGCATGGAATGTTTTGAAACTTTGTCTTTCAAGTAATATACCATTTAATTTGTGAAATTTATCAGCATAAAGTTGTCCATGATATTTCTTTAAATGTCTACAGTATATGTAAGAAAGCTCTTGCTTATTATTGATTATTTGTGTCTTCTCTGTTTTATCTTAATCAGTCTCCCTAGAGATTTATCAGTTTCATTGATTCTTTTTCAATAAAATTGCTTTGATTTTATTGATCTTCTCTTTATTATTTTATCATGTGAAAAACATATATAATATCCTCTCTTCTGCTTGACTTACTGTAATTTGTTCTTTTTCCTTGTTTCTTTTTTCTTCTTTTAAAAAATATTTTATTCATTTATTTGACAGAGAGAAGGACAGACAAAGAACATAAGCAGGGGGAGCAGCAGAGGGAGAGGCAGGGTCCCCACTGAGCCCCGATGTGGGGATCGATCCCTAGGACCATGACATGACCCAAGCTAAGGGCAGATGCTTAACTGACTGAGTAATCCAGGCACCCCCTTTTTCCTTGTTTCTTAAGACCGAAGTTTAGCCTATAGATTTGGGTCTCTTCTTTTGTATTATAAGCATTTAATGCTATAAATTTCCCCCTAAACCGTGCTCTAGCTTCCCCCAAATAAATTTTGGTATGTCATATTTTCATTTTATTCAGTTTAAAATAATTCTACTTTCTTTTGTGATTTTCCTCCCTTTGGCCTATCAGCTTTTAGAAGTGTGTAATTTAAATGTTAATAATCTGGTTTGGTATATTCTAGATATCTCTGTTCGTGTTTTTTAGCTTTTACTTAATTGTAATCAGAAAACATATCCTTACATATTAATCATATCTTACAAAATATTCTGAGACTTGTTTATGGCCATGCATGTGGTCTATGTTGGTAAGTATTCCTTGCACAGTTGAAAAGAATATGTATTCTGTTTTGGGGTGGGACAATCAATAAATATCAGTTAGGTCATATTGGTTAACACTACTGTTAAAATCTTCTGCATTTTTATTTTATCCTTATATATTATATTACATTGATTATATTATATCCTTATATATTTTATAGCTACCAATATAGTATATCGTTGTCCTTTTACATCCCTATTTGAGGTACCCTTGTTCTTTCAGTTACTGAGACTAAAGTGTTGAACTCCTCAACTGTAACTGTGGACTCGTCTATTTCTCATCAGTTTTTATCAGTGTTTTACTTAATGAATTTTCAATTTTTGTGATTATATGCATATACATGTGGGATTTTTATGTTCTTTGCTGAATTGAACACTTTACTAATTTGAAATTACACCCTTTATCTCAAGGAATGTCCCTTGTTCTAAAATTAACTTTAGCTGATGTTAATATAATCACTACAGCTTGTGCTTCATTTGGGGGTCATGGTATATATTTTTCCTGTCTTTTTATCTTCAACCTACCTGTGGTTCATAATTAAAGTAGGCACCTTAGAGACTGTATGTTAAGTAGATATGTTTTTATCCAATTGGATAATCTCTGGTCTTAAATTTTTATCCCATTTTTACTGCCTTTTTAAAATAATTGAGTAGATTCCATTTTGAGCAATTCCATTTTATCTCACTTTTGGCTTTACAGGTATTTGTTTTAGGGCAACTTTCTGTGCTGATGGAAGCATTATATGTCCATGCTATCTATTCTCTTGGGGCCCTTATGCCATCTGTTGTCCAATGTCTGAAAATTGCTCTTTTGTGTACTTTTTCCCAACATTTAATTTTTTAAGGTGGGGATTCAACATTTAATTTTTTAAGGTGGGGATCCAATGTCTGAAAATTGCTCTTTTGTGTACTTTTTCCCAACATTTAAGGTGCGGATTCAACTCTATTAACCCATCTTGGTAGAAGCAAGAGTTGTTACCTTATTGATATTCATTAAGTTACTCGAGGCAACTTAATAAATATATAAACCTAATAAATATATGTATATAATAAATAAAATATAAATATATAATAAATATAATAAAATATTATTTATTATTAAATATTATTAAATAATATACTATAGATATTATAAACATATTATTTAACAGAGTAAATATTAATTATTACTATATTTATAGTATTTATATTTAATATAAATATATTATTATATGTATGCATTAATAAAAATATGTTCCATATAATTAATAATTATATAAAATAATACATGATAATAATTTATATGTTATATTATAAATATATTATTTATATAATGCATATAATTAATATATCAATATGCAAATGTATATTAATTTAATAAATATAAAATTGATAATTCATAAAAATAATATAGATATATTAGTAATAAAATTTTATTATTTTTAGTATTAAATAATATATTTATTTATAGTATTATGTAATAATTTATATAATTAAATAATAATTATTATTTTTAAGTATATATGGTATATATAAATTAAATAAAAATAAATAATAAATAATAATTATTTACTTATAGTATTAAATAAGATATAATAATAAATATAAATTTAATATTAAATATAAATATAATATATTTAATATATAAATATCATTAATATGAATATTTTAAATAATACTATAAATAATAATAACATTTGAGGACGTTGGTATATATATATAGACACACATATATTTTAATTTAAAAATGTGTAGGAAGGGGAGCTAAAGGAAAGAAAAGGAGCATCACTTACAATGTATATAAAGATAAGTATCAGTATCTTTTATTTAATGAAATAGAACCACTACACTTGTCTGTGTGAGGAGTTTGATGGAGTAAGTGCGGGTTTACTATTTTGAAAACAGGAGTGCTGTTTCTTTTACCTTTGTATCTCCCCCCACATGGCAGGTGCTTAGTAAATATTTGAAGAAAGAGTAAATCATGGATGGAGTTTGAAAACTGGTTTACTAGTTTATTGCCCTGATATCAGACAGTTTTTTCCTCCCCTCATTTTCTAGTATCTATCCTCAGGCTGCTTTTCCTGGCTGAATACTTCACGAATCAAGGGGAAATAAAAAAGTCTTTCTCTGGGATCGGTTGTCTGAGTTCCTTCGAGCCACTCCAGCTTCTCTTTACATCAGCATTTGGGAGGGTGTGTGTGCTTTGGCATAACTATGCTGAAAGCATCCAATCTGAAAAAACACAGACACTCTCCTATTTTGTGTCTATTCACATAATGTAGGATCATCAATCCCTGTTGTCCAGGATTCGGGAAAAGCCCTGATTACATAGAGGGGGATTCAGGAAGCACCAATAAATAGCGAATAGACCAAATGCAGGGCATATGAAAAGGAAGCATATTTGAGAACACGGAAGGGGATGCCTTGTGCATAACAGGAATGGAAAAAGTTATTGGAATAATTGTGGGGCAAGTACTTTTGTAAAGTCGGTGACGAGAGGAACAGGGCATCTCAGTCTGCTACCTGGTGTTTTCCCCTAAAGAATGATGCAGTATCCCAGAGTGGCCCTGTGTTTGGAAGGACTGAGGGAGAGGGCTGTGGAGAGGAGCAGTTAATTATGTTTTAGGTAGAAGTGAGCATATGTGCAACAGCTTCTGCAAAGAATAGGCTGATATTTTTTTAGAAAAAATGTAAAAATTTTACGTTTGAAGATGTTGATTATCAGCTTATTGTAATAATCTGATTTATTACATAATTTTCTCCAGCAGCATTTAACTTCAAAGGGAATGATGGAGAAGTTAAATCACTGTGTTTTAAGGTTGAGATGTTGCCACACAACACCTATCTCTTCTTTTATCATATAAATAAACATTTAAAAAAGGACAAGTGAAACTGGGAGGAGAGTAATCAGGTGGGCTGGTTTGAAGTTCTAACTGTCGAGTCAGGAAAAATAGAGTGGTGAGCAAGGAGAGTCTTGTAGGGGAGAGACTGTCTTCTCTGGATCATCTCTGGACCTGGAAACCCTACACTCTGCACCTTTTCTGCCCACTTTATCTCATCACAGTAGGGTTTTGTTAAAAGGAAGAAGAAAGGGAAGTCCTGAGCAATAAAACATACAACATGAGCTTTAAGAGCAGTTACAAACAGCGTAATAGTTATGGCGTATCATTGCCACCACAGTCACTTGTAAGGGGTATGAGGTGGGGAAGTGAGGGACTGGACAGGGAGAAAACTGTGGCACCGGTCTCTGTGACAACAGATGGGACTTTTCAAGTGCCTCAAGAGATTTCCTGATCGCACTTCAGAAAGCCATGCCCGGTTTCCCTCAGGTTCCTGCTTCCGCCCTCTGACTACTAGACTGCCCAAGCCCTGTGGCAGCCCAGGGGATCCCTACCGTGTCATAACTCATCTCGTCTTCTTGCCCACCCATATGACATCCTTTCCCAGAGTGCACTTTGTAAAAGGGAGGAGCTATTTCTTTTTAGAACTCACAGATGCTGGGGAAGGGCATGTACTCTGTGATTTCCCTGGAGCAGAGGTCAAGTGCGAGTGCCCTTAAATGGAACTTCTGGAGATGGACAAAGTGACTCAGTTTTGTGGAGCACCCAAGATGAAGGGGGAAAACCTCTGAGCATGTGCACCATCATAATGGGCACTTGGTAGGCATGTGTATCTAGCGCAGTGTTCTTGGCCATTGAGCATAAATCAGTACTGGAATCCATGTAGCCCCTGTTAATTGTGCTTCTACACAATACATGCACCCCTTAGCCTCCAATTCTAGAAGAAGGAACAGAATGCAATTATAAGAGAGATAACCAGTAGGCTCGAGGTTATAAGTGAAGTATGAAAAGAATTGGATATTCTGGCCTCAAGTCAAAGGCAGAGATTTAAGGGGAAAAATACCAAATATGAAATGCCTTAAAGAATAATATATAAAATCCTTTAGTCTAAGGGACATAGGAGTCAGGGAAGAGCACATATGTGACAGAAGTTACCAGGAAAGGTGAGGGAAAAAAAAATCTAAGCTGTATTAACATAAAACTGACTTGCAGCACAAGGCAGATGACTATCCTGTCACCTGGAATGTTGCACCCATTTCCTGGTGACCCATTTGAAGAATACTATTAAGAAAATGGGAAATATCTTGAAGATAATCCAGAGAATGAAGACCAGGATTTTGAGGGGTCTGTGGACTCTGAGGTATCATGAAGGTCAAAGGAGTCATCAGCTGAGTTAAAGGTCCTGCAAAGGAAAATGCATTATCCTCTTCAAATGTTTGAGTTGCTGCTGCATAAGTGAAATATTAGATATAAGATATGCATCTCCAGAGATAGTAACTAGGGCCAAGGAGGAAGGGCCATAAAGGTGGGACTTGATAACTTAGGGATGTTTAATAATGTCTGGCCGCCTAGCTTGCAATCCGTCAGAGCCTGGGACACTGCAGGTGGGACTCCATAATGAGAGTGCGATTGGAAGGGACAGCCTTGGATCCTTTCCAATGTGGATAGCTCATGGTTATAGTAATAATTTTCAGTTAGATTTATTCCATTTTACCCACGGTTTTTGTGAGTGGCCCTTCTAAGATTTTTCCAAATCACGGAGAAGTTGTGATGGCTGACCCTTCTAAATTGAATTGCCTTTCACAATGTGCTACCTATCCTTCCTGGAAGAGAATAAAATCATTCTTATGTACTCAGAGTACACCTGTTTCCAGTTCTGAAAAATCAAAATACTTACTTGTGCAAGTTTAAAGGTATTTGAGACTTGCATCTGATTAACAATCAACCCAAATGCACGGCTGCACTCCACGATGCCTGTCAAAATAATACCCTGGGGAAGCTTGCACTGTGAGGCTATACCATGCTATGGAAATGGAAGTTGACAGTATTATCGACTTTATAATTATTGCTACATCCTCAGAAAGGAGGTTTTCATGGACACAAAGTATTCTCATCACAGAGCTTTAGGATAAAATCTTCCTCTGGCAATCGCTTTCCGTATGGACGTCTGGACATCTTTGTTCCTGAGGCTATACACCATTGGGTTCAACAATGGAGTCACAGCTGTGTAGGTCACTGTCACAAGACTGTCTTTGTTAGATGAGAACTTGGCTGAGGGCCGCAGGTAGACAGAGGAAGCACAGCCATAGTGGACAATGACCACAGTGAGGTGGGAGGCACAGGTGGAGAAGGCTTTCCGCTTGCCCTCAGTGGATGGGATCTTCAGGATGGTGTGGACAATGAAGCCATAAGATATGCAGATGAAAGTCAGGGGGGCCATGAGGGCTAGAACTCCACCAATGAAGATGACCAGCTCTTTGATGTAGGTTTCAGGACAAGCAAGCTGGATAACTGGTGAGATGTCACAGAAGTAGTAGTTGATTTTATTGGGACCACAGAAAGGGAGTTCAAAGACTAACAGGGAGCCTATCAGTGAGAACAAAAAGCCAATCAGAGCACAGGTGGCCACCAGGTGTCCACATACCGGCCAGCTCATTAGGACAGGGTACCGAAGTGGATGACAGACAGCAGCAGAGCGGTCATAACCCACGACCCCCAGCAGCCTGCATTTAGTGACAGCAAAACCAAGGAAGAAAAACATCTGAGTGGCACAGTTAATAAATGAGATTGTTCTGAGCAGAGACAACAGATTTATGAGGATCTTGGGCAGGATGACAAAGGTACAGCATGTCTCAGAGATGGAGAGGATCCCCAGGAAGAAGTACATAGGTACATGGAGGCTGCGATCCAGGCGTGTGACAGTGACAGTGGTGATGTTCCCACTCAGAATAATCAGATACAGGCACAGAAATACAACAAAGAGGTTGAGCTGGATTTCTCCAAGGTTAGAGAACCCCAGCAACAAGAACTCTGTGACAGAGAAGTTAGCCTGGTTGACTTGGTCCCCAAGACTGACCTACAGAGAACAGGAATGAAGGAACAGACTGTTTATTTACCCTGAAAGGGGCAGGTGGTTCATCCCGCTATGACTGAGGAACAACGAATAGAAGGGGGAGGCAGATACTGGCAGGGAATGCCCTGTCGATCATGTCGATTTATGGAGCTGTTTCAAAACTCAGAGTACACCTGTCTCCAGCGACATTTCTGCATCTCTTACAGCGTGTAGGTCTAGGTAATTTTTTCACACTGCTTGTTTTGAATAACAATTAGGGAATGGAAATGCCTGAAGATTTCCTGTGTGACAATCCATCTCTGCCATTTTTCATCTGTGTAGCCCTCTGTGCCTCTGTGTTCCCATCTGTAACATAAAGATGCTAAAAGCACCTCTCTCCCCGGTTCTTTATGGAAATTAAAGCACTTACCACAACGCAAGCCCACTGTAGACTGTTAGTAGATGTCAGCTTCTGCTACCCATGTTGTTTAATCTTCCGGAAGTGGTGGCTAGCTCTTCTGATGTTTCCTATTGGATGTGATTTAAGTGTATTTCCACCTAAGATTTTCTTTTGAACCCTATAGTTTTATTTTTTCAAAACTACTGAACCAGCATTCAAACCCAACTCCTATTTGTGCATATTTTTAGTAATAATAATAATATGTTGATGTTAGTTTATCTTTTGATCAAATCCCACAACCTGTTTGACCCACTGGAGAGAGGGGAGTTGGAAGGAGCCTTAGTGCACTAAAGTAGCTCTAGAATGATCTCGGGTTCTCACAGTCAGGCTGATCATTGCTTTTATCACATGCACACCACTCTGCCAGGAAGAGCAACCTGATTTAGAGTTCTGCTATAGTTGTAGTTTTAAGCCTTGGACAGAAATCCATCCAAACCATCAGACCTTTCCTCAGTATGAGCCATTATATCTCTGCACATTTTCCCTGGATATCCAACAGAGCTTACCACTGTGTTGGACACACCCGATCTTGAGGGGTTCAGCTCCTGCGATTTTTCTCCACTAAAGGATGGGCAGATCCTTTCCCCTCAATTCAATTAAAATCAAATGGAACACTACATCAAAAATTAATGATGTAATGTACGGTGATTAATATAACATAATAAAAAAATAGTTAAAAAAATAAAATAAAATGTGAATTTAATAAAGTAATAAACGATCATCCCAAACAACCAAATAATTGAGGAAAATAAAAACACAGTGTGGGTTACAAAATGAAATTCCTTAGCTAATGTAACTCAATTCAAGAGACCAACTGCCTGCTGATCCCACACCTTGGGGTGCAGTTCTTTCATCCACACCAGCTCTGACTGCTTTCACTTTCAGTTCCCTTGCTTTTAAGAGAAGACTGGAGGCAGAAGTATCAGTTTTATTTTCCTATCTATGACTCTGGCTCTTCACAATCCTCTCTGCGTCTCTTGACGGCTAAGGAAAGCACAGCACAGGGCTCTTCCCGGAGGAGTATCACTCATTTACCTCCTCAGATCCCATCTCTAAGGCTTATGCCGTAGATTCTTGGTCCACACAGTATCTGGACAATGAGGTCTGAAGACAGCGGAAGGCCTGTGAGGGGAAACATCTCAGTGAGACACTCCTTTTAACCTTTTGTCCCCTTTTACACTTTCCTTGTATATCATTGTCACCACAGAATAGTTGCATGTGACATTGGACAATGGAGGTTGAATGAACGAAATGTAGAAAGTTCACTCTTGACAGGGAGTCCTAGGTATTTGCCCTTTCTTTTTCAGTTATCCAGGGAAGACTTCCTTAAGGAACCAGTCTTTCAGGGATGGTGGATAGAGGAGGAGTCCATTCCACGAGCTCTGGGAAACATAAATTTTATGGCATTTGTTTGAAGCCATCTCTGTGCCTGCTACAGTTCAGCTGGTAACGCCCTATTTTATTTTATCTCCCCAAAGCCTTATACTATCCTCCACGTCTTTAAGCTGCCGTACACCTGTGTGCCTTGCTCTCCTCACATGATGTGTGCCCTTGTTAGTGCCCATCACTAATGAGACTAGAGCTCATGGAATAATTAGAACATTTCTAAAATTATCATTCATGACTAGCACTTGTCTATCAGTGGACCCAAACACTATCTTCACGTAATTTCCCACATAAAATAACCCAACAGGGGCTATTTCCCTTTGTGCCCTTAGCACACAGCTATTAGAATTCAGCAACACCCAGAGATCTTCTAATCAAATGAGACTAAAACAGTAATGTTACTACAAACATTTCTGTTCTGAAATGACTTTATTCTATTCCTTTCTATGACTGACATTTCAAGCTCAAAACTGTATTCCTACCTCCTCTGCTGAGAATTCTGAGAAGTATCCCCTAAAGCATCACTGAAAAACTTTCCTTTGGTCTTTTATTAGCCGTGGTACCAACATGCTGGTTTATATTTACACTTCCCAAAACTCCAGGGAGCCGTTGTTACAATATTATTTTTTGGCACAGTTCCAATCCTTTCAATGAGGAGAGAGGATGCAGGAAACACCACCTCAAATCTCACAGGTCAAATTGGATAGAAAGGGAAGAGGAAAAAAAAAACAAAACTGGCATTGGCAATTAGTCCCAGGTTGCCTGGTAGCTCATTAGGAGCAGATTAAGAAAAGAGACATGAATGTCAGAACCCATACTGTAGGAGGTGACATAGGGCTATCTCTTCTGAGGTCCTTCATATGAGGGAAAAGCCTTTTCTTTCCTTGGGCTTCCTCAGGACAAATCAAGTCTTATTATCATTGCAAAAGAAGAAACAAAGTTCCCTCTGTTAGTCTAGGTTCTTCTCAACCCCATAAATTTTGCCTTGAGGACAGGGCGTGGGAGCATAGTGTGAGGGAAGGGGAAAAGTGTGATGTCTTAGCTGGCAGAAATGAGACCTGGAAGAACAGCAGCGAAGAGCAGATTTGAAGACTGAAGGGAAGGGTAGAGTGTTTGCATGCAGGTCACAGACCTGACTCTCTGCTTTTCCTTAGCTTCCTAGAGATGACAAGATCTCCAATCCGTGTCTGCCCCAGGAGTAGGGATGAGGACTAAAACCGGTGGGTAGCAGACTCCAGGGCTTGGCGAGTCCCTCAGTGATCCTCATTCATCCCTGCAATTCTCTGAGGGCCTGACCCAAGACAGACAAGAATGACTGTGGCATTGGAGAAAAACCAATGAAGTGCCCATTCTGCATCTGTGTGCTACTGTTCCCCTATGCTGCATTGGAGAGGAGGGTAAAAGTCACACTCCTCTACTGCTGGACTCAAGCAATGCAATTTCCAGAACTGCAAGTTCCCTGGAAATTGTTATGCTTCCTCTTTAGTGAGATAATATAAAATTCCACCCTCTGTACCCTCCCTCATGAGTCATGAGTGACTCACACGAGGATGTGAGAGAGGATTGAAGGCCCTTGGCCGCAAGGTCCGCCCCCATGGCACTGTTTGCTGTAGGCCCTGGAGTGGCTCCAGGCAGACATGTTCCTATTGGCAATCCCTAGCAGCTGCCTGCACAGCAGCAGAAACTCCCAAATGAGCTCATCCTAACTCAGAGTCTTTTTCTTTGCAGTTATAACCCTTTCAGAGGCTACCAGCAGAGATCTGACAACAGCTGCTTCCAGCAATTGTCAAATGTGCACGAGAGTCCTTCCGAAGAGCCACTGGGTCCCGGGGTTTCTGAGACATCTGGTCTGCTCAGTGCATCTTCCTGAATAAGCATGTCCGCCCAGGGCGCTCACCTGTCCTCAGCCTTGTTGCTGCCCAGCACCTGTTCAAAGACCCCCTAAGGTTTCCAAGTAGAAAGAAATCTGAAAAAATACTGCAGTTAGTCACATTTCTAGGATCATATTTTGACACTATCATGGATCTAGGACCTGCCTCTTATTTCCTTCTCAGGCATGGGAAGATACTTCTAGGAAGTTATAAATAACCATTGTTTTTTTTTTATTAGAGTTTAAACTCAGGTTTCCAGTAAACTTAGATGCAACATAATTCCATCTCAAATATTTCAATATAGTTCATGTGTGCAAGCAAAGAAATAGCCCTGGACATGCTTTAATTCTACATTCAGAGAAAAGTATGTAAGCTAAACTCAAATTGAGACACTTTGTCTCGAGTAAAGTTTTGTTTGTAAATACGATGTGTCATCCCCAAAGCAGCAGGTCCACACAGCTGTAAGCATGGCTTTCTTGCCCAGGAGACATTGTAATTAGGCACCACTCCCAAGTATGAACAATGTAAACATATGAAGCATAGGTTCTAGTTATATTCTCCAGCAACTGCTGTAGGAAACTAATTCTACTTTCTATATTTACATTTTTTAGGATTCTATGAGAACCTTCGTTTCCGTTGCTCCTCTCTCTGCCCCAGAGAGTGAGGAAGAGAAGAAAAAATAAACAATATTGCATAATATTAAAGTAAAAAAAAAAAATTGGGTGAAGAAAAATAAGGTAGTATATATCAAAGGTACAATTTAAAATCTTTTTTAAAATGGAATCTCTGAGAAGAAAAATGAAAACAAAAATTTCTAATACATAAAATATAAACAGTTTTGAGCTGAAAAATAAATTTCTGTATTTGATATAATGAAAGTAGCTGTTAGAGGATACTTAAACTTAAAACTACTATTTAATATAAAAACTAACAAGGTATGATGGCTAATTCTTTTTTCATATAAACTTGACTGGGCCATGTAATGCCCAGGTATTTGGTTGCACATTATCCTGGGTATGTCTGTGAGGGTTTTCTGGATGAGCTTAATATTTGAATTAATAGGCTGAGAAGAGCAGATTGCATTCCCCTATGTGGGTGGGCCTCATCCAGTCGGATGAAGATCTGAATAGAACGAAGAGGCAGAGCAGGACAGGTTTCTCTCTCTCAGCCTGTCTTGGAGCTAGGATGTTTTTCTTCTCCGGCCCTAGCATCCGCACGTGGACTGGAACTTACACACTGGCTCTTCTGCTTCTCAGGTGTTCAGTCTTGTACTGGGATTATACCATTGGTTCTCCTGGATTTCCAACCTGCCAGCTGAAGATCTTGGGACTTATTAGCCTCCGTACTTGCTTGAGCCAAATCTTTATAATTATCTATCTATCATCTATCTATCTGTCTATCATGTATCTATCTACCTGTATATCCATCTGTATGATCTACCTATATAAGATATGTAGATAGTCTACTGGTTAAAATTACGTTATAAAAAGATGACTGTGTTATGTTAGCACCTTTGGTTTTCAAGTGAAAGAAATACAGTGCAATTTAGCATAAGAAAAGGGACTCAGCTTAAACAACTGGGAAGTTCAGGACAAATCTGATCAGATATGGCTCAATTCAGGAACTGGTATTACGTCATTATGCTGAATCTTGAATCACAGGTCAGTCTCTGAGAAGTGTCCTCATCCATAATTTACTTCTCTTTAACATGTCTCACAACTTTATGTACAGTTATGATCCTTTCTTCCTCTACATATCTGTTTTCCACTGCATGGGGATCTTTCTCCCTATTTTGCTAAATGTATAACCCCATCTCTAGGATATTGCCTGATATGTAATAGATATTCAATAACTATTTGTTGGGTGAATGAATGTTTATTGAATAAGTATTTTCCTCTTTCTCTCTTTAATTTGACCTAGCTTCACTCTTTGTGCTAGATTTCTTTCTCCACCATCTGGCTTTATCCAAATAACAGGATAAAAATGGAGATGAAAGTCTAAACCTCCATTCTTAGTGATGCAATTCAAAAGGCTGACAGCATCAGTCTACACAGCTATATATGGAATTTAATCAAGATTCCTCCTAGATAGAATAGAAGGTGGAGCACTATGTGGTTGACCTCACAGGCCTTTTTACCCAGCCCTATACTGAAGGATGGAGGGGGTAGGGTTTGTATCTCAACTGAAACACTTGAAATGGTTCCTAGATAAATTATGTCTTATTGTACTGCAAAAAGTGAAAAAAAATCCAACTTACACTGGATTCAATACATAAAACGGAAGAGGAATCCATCAGCCCTTTATCTGAGTATACATCAGCACATCAAGAGCGGCAGGGGCGCCTGGGTGGCTCAGTCGTTAAACATCTGCCTTCGGCTCAGGTCATGATCCTAGTGTCCTGGGATTGAGACCTACATCGGCCTCCCTGCTCCGCAGGAGGCCTGCTTCTCCCTCTCCCACTCCCCCTGCTTGTGTTCCTTCTCTCGCTGTGTCTCTCTCCATCAAATAAATAAATAAAATCTTTAAAAAAAGAGAGAGAGATTAGCTGCAGGCAAACTGTGAGTCATAAACTGTGATGTCATCAGACAATGAAGTCATCAGCCCATGATGTCACTGGACCCTGAAGTCATCAGACCATGATGACATTGGACCATGATATCATCAGAGCTCAGTCTGTTTTCCTAGCTCTCCTCTCTTCTCTCCTTCAGTTTCACCCTCTACCTGTGGTTTTCTTCGTGGTCCTGAAAATGGGAAGCAAAACCGAGGTCATCTTTTTAATATATTGCTTGTACAGAGAAACAAAAGAGTAAGAATTTGAGTATACTGTAGGGATTAGACTCAGTTTCTGCTCCCAAGTGTACTGAGAGAAAACAGTAAAATTGTGACAACAGTAACCTTTTCTTGGCTAGAGATTTCAGCTACTGTCCTGTGTTCTTGAATCAATAATTCCAGTGACAGATTCTTGACCCTTTCAAACTTTCCAATAATTTGTAGTTACTTGAATTAAATTTTCTTTGAAAAATATTTATATAATTTCCGGTTTCCTGCAATAATTTCTGACTGAATCAATGATTAAGTAGTTAATTAGGGAACTATTAAATAAAAATATTCTATTTAAATCATGGGGTTAAAACTTTAAAACTTTCATAAAAGTAAAGGGAAGTAGAAATTCTACTTCTGGTCTCACTGAGTGTCTACTTAACCCTGAAGATAACTATTACAAAATCTGGAAAAAAAAAAACCCACAAAGGGCAAGTACATGAAAGCCCTAAAGATAGGATGGCAGCAGCAGATCTAGTGTGTCGTAAACACCTGGAAGAAGGTAAATACGTAGGATAAGCTTCTCTTTGATATAACTTTCAGTTTTAATGAAGGCCAGAGTCAGCATTGTTTGTAAAAAGGTTAAAACTCAAAAAGGAAACCAATAGGTTTTCTGGCACAAAGAACCAGGAGATAGAGTTTGGGGTAACCAGAATGCTGAGAGGTAAGGATAGAATCCTGGAAATGGGAGAGCCAGAGAGAGAGATTCATTCTACATATATGTTCTGTCCAAATGTCTGCTGATCCCTGAAGCACATCTGTGTGGTCAAGACTCAAAGCAATCCAGAATATGAAAGACTTAAACAGACATTTGAACCACCACCCAAGAGAACAAATTTTCAGTTTTAGTCCAACCAAGTTACTTGTCTACTAAAACTAAAAATACCAACAATTGTCAAATTATTTTAACAGGGTCTCTACAACAATATTTACCAAATCACACTTTAAATCCAAAATTATTTTACATAAACAGAACCAGAAAAATATGGCCATTCCCAGGAAAGAAGGCAGTCAATAGAGACCTGATGAGATGTAATTTGATGTTGAAATTAGTAGGCCAAGATTTTTAAAACGGTTATGGTAACTGTGTCCAATGATATAAAGTAAAATGTGCATATAATGGGTGGACATATAACAAGTCTCAGAGGAGAAATAGAAACTACAGAAAAAGAACGAAAAAAATGAAAAAAAAAGATAGAACTGAAAATACATTCTATGAAAAAAAAAAAACCCACACAAAACTTCAATGGATGAGATTGGCATCAGAATGGAGGTAACAGAGAAAGGAAGCAGTGAACCTGAAGATAGAGCGATAGAAATGATTCAGTGTGAACAAGACAGGAGAATTATGAAAACAGATGAACAGAACCTCAAGCACGTGAGGAGCCACACTGATCAGTTTGACCCAGGTGTAATTGGAGCTCTATACAGGAATGAAATAGAGAATAAGGCAGAAAAATTATTTGAAAAAATAATGGCCAGAAATTTCACAAACGTTCTTCAAGACATGAATTTTTTTTCACTTATATGTGGAATTTATGAAGCAAAACAAAGAAAAAAAGAGATAAACAGCAACAACAACAAAAAACCACTCTAAATTACAGAGAATAAACTGGTAGTTGCCAGAGAGAAGGTAGGTGGGGGGCGGTGGGTAAAATCGATAAAAGGGATTAAGAATATACTTATCTTGACGAGCACTGAGAAATGTATAGAATTGTTGAATCACTATATTGTACACCCGAAACTAACATAACATTATATATTAATTACACATTAATTGGAAAAAAAATACCTAGGCGTAGGTAAACCCATGAGGGCAGGACTCTGTCTTGCATTATCCTTCTCACTGTTCTAGGCATTTTATTACTGAATGGCTGAATGAATAAATGAAAGAGTCTGAATTCTGGCCTTGGCTCTGCCAACTAAGTAGATGCAGGATTTGGAAAAAGCCACGTTCTCTTTCTGGGGCTCCGCTTCCTCCTCTGTACAGTAGAGAAAGAGAAAGTCATTTATCCCATGGCTCCCAATTACAGTCAAGACATGAATTTACAAATTCAAGAATCCCAACATATCTCAAGCAGGATAAATAAGAAGAAATCCATACCTCAGCACATCAGAGCCAAACTGAAAAATAAAAAAAATAAAATAAAAAGAACAATTTGTGAGAAATGTTGATGGTATTTTGATAGGGATTACACTGAATGTGTAGATTGCTCTGGGTAGCATAGATATTTTAACAATATTTGTTTTTTCAATCCATGAACATGGAATGTTTTTCCATTTCTTTCTGTCTTCCTCAATTCCTTTATGAGTGTTCTTTAGTTTTCAGAGTACAGATCCTTTACCTCTTTTGTTAGGTTTATTCTTAGGTATCTTATGGTTTTTGGTGCAATTGTAAATGGGATTGATTCCTTAATTTCTCTTTCTTCTGTCACATCGTTAATGTATAGAAATGCAACTGATTTCTGTGCATTGATTTTATGTCTTGCCACGTTGCTGAATTCCTGTATGAGATCTAGCAATTTTGGGGTAGAGTCTTTTGGGTTTTCCACATAATGCATCATGTCGTCTGTGAAGAGTGAGAGTTTGACTTCTTTGTCTATTTGGATGTCTTTTATTTCTTTTTGTTGTCTATTGCTGGAACGCTCGTACACTGTTGGTGGGAATGTAAGCTGGTGCAGCCACTCTGGAAAACAGTATGGAGGTTCCTCAAGAAGTTAAAAATAGAGCTATCATATGACCCAGCAATTGCACTATTAGGTATTTACCCCAAAGATACAAATGTAGTGATCCAAAGGGGCACCTGCACCCCAATGTTTATAGCAGCAATGTCCATAATAGTCAAACTGTGGAGGGAGCCCAGATGTCCACTGACAGATGACTGGATAAAGAAGATGTGGTATATATATATATATATATATATATATATATACATATATATATATACAATGGAATATTTTATGCAGCCATCAAAAAAGCATGTAGATGGAACTGAAGGGTATTATGCTGAGCAAAATAAGTCAATCAGAGAAAGACAATTATCATACGGTTTCACTCATATGTAGAATATAAGAAACAGCATAGAGGATCATTGGGGAAGGGAGGGAAAAACTGAATGGGAAGAAATCAGAGAGGGAGACAAACCATGAGAGACTCTTAACCATAGGAAACAAACTGAGGGTTGCTGGAGGGGAGGGGGGTAAGGAGATGGGGTAACTGGGTGACCAGCATTCAGGAGGGCACATGATGTGATGAGCACTGGGTGTTATATTCAAATGATGAATTACTGAACTCTACATCTGAAACTAATGATGTACTATACTTCGGCTGATTGAATTTAAAAAAAAATCTTGGAAGCAGACCAAAAAAAAAAAAAAAAAATCAGGACCAGAAAACAGTGGAACACAAACCTAAAAACGATAAAAGGAAATAAATTAATAAAACTACCAATTTGGGATTCTATTTCCACTGAAAATACTCTTCAGGATTGAAGGTAAAGTAAAGACATGTTTATCAAATAGGAAACTAAGAAAATTTGTCTCAATAGACTTGAACTACCTTAAATACTGGAGGGAGGTTTTCAAGCTAAAGAGAAATTATACCAGACAGAAAGTCCAGTAGTTGGGTGTCAGAAAGTATATATTTTCATTTTCCTTCATAACTAGGGCTTTCCAAGTAAATAAACCTGTAACCTAGCTTGAAGGACAAGGCTTGAAACCTAAAATATGCTAAATAATTAGTGGTAGATTGACCTTCTGAGAAGTATGTGTTCCCACTCAAAGGGGAGGAAACCTAGAACCTTGGAACCAGGTGTTTATCTTCCAAAGAATTGCAAATAACAGGGGAGCACATGTCCCTCTCCCTCTCTCAGGAGGGGAAGGTAACTATTTCACTCCAGGATAAGCTCCCAGATTCCTAATTTCAGGGTTGTTCATCTGCAGTACAGACCTCCAGGTGTGTATGGTGACATCCGGCTCTCATCACACAACCCAGAAGGATTAGGTCAATGGGAACCTATTTAGTCATTGCTGTAAGTAACAATAATTTATCCATCCTCTGAAAACCTCGTGTTTACTTTCAGGATAATATGAACAAAAAGAGATATTTAAAAAGCTATCATCAAGAAGAAATGAGCATTAAAATTATAAATATTTGAGTAAACATAAAAAATATTTTTTTCTTAATTTCTTTAGAATAGTTATGAATAAAGCAAAAAAATGCTACATTTTCCTATGGGGTTTTATTCCCCTTTTTTTTTTTTCTTGAGAAGGAGAAAGGGCAGGGAGGGGCAGAGGGAGAGAATCTCAAGCAGACTCCATGCCCTGTGCGGAGCCTGACACAGCTCGATCTCATGGCCCGAGATCATGACCTGAGCCGAAAACGAGAATGGATGCTTGACTGACTGAGCCACCCAGGTGCCCCTTTTTTAATTCTTTTTTCTTTTTTTGATGGGGGTGGGGCAGAGGGCCTATGGATTTTTAATGCAGAGAGATGTAATGTACTTTAGCCTAAAGGTTAGGGTGGGGTAAACAGATCTATGTAATTCCAAGGCTTCCACATTTCAAGTATAGTCACAACATCAACCCTAAGTAGATTGTAGAAACTGTGGATGGAATTGTACTTCAGCTCTAAACCTTTCTGTAATTGCTCTCTTGATACTGGGACACTTCTCCCCTACCAGCTGACCTGACAGTGAGCTTTATCACTAGAAGACCCTGAAGGGACCGTAGAGCTAGACGGGGACCCTGTTCCCGGTTCTCCTGTGCTTTCCTCCAACTGGAGGCCATCAGCGCAAGGGACACCCAATGGCTGCACTGTTCCCACTGGCAATTCTCCCAGAAATTTCCACGTTGATACCCTTCCCATGGATGGATGCCTTCTTCAGTGCCTCATCGGGTGACTCCCCAGCAAGTTCTGAGGTGTAGCTCCTCCCACAGATGGCTTCCCTGAGAAACCTAGAGGGAGGGATCCAGAGGGAACTGCGCTGATTCCAAAGCTTCCTCTAAAAAGACAGTTTGGAATTAGTATAAATGTAGACAAATAGATCCAAATAGGGTGTCCAGAAATAGATCCACGTGTGTATAGGCAATTAATTTTCTACAAGGCTGCTGAGGAATTCAGTTCAATAATCTTTCCAATAATGATGCATTTGGCCAGAAAAAAAGAATCTTGCTGTTTTCTCTCACCATATAAAAATAAACTGGAAATGAATCATTACCTTGCCTGGAAGAGCTGGTATTATAAAACTTATAAAAAATCACATTGGATAAAATCTTAGTGAGCTTGGGTTTTGCAAACATTTCTTAAATATGACTCAAAATGTATGAGCTATACAATTCAAAATCAATAAATTAGACTTCATTGAAATGAAAGAAAACTCTGTTCTTCAAAGACACTGGTAGAAAATTAAAAGTAAATCACAACATGGTAGAAATGTTTTGATAACATAGATATGACCCAAAAAAGTACTTAGAAAATATAAAGAACTCCTACAATCCATAAGAGGACAAACAATCAAATCCAAAAATCGGAAAGGCAGTTACATTCCAATTGGGAAAGGAATAACAGGTGTTGGAAATACTCAACTAAAGAAAATACAGAAATAGCCGGTGGACACACAAAAAGATATTCAACATCTTTAGTCATGAAGGACATTCCAGCTCAGCCACAGTCAGATCCCATTATGCATCTATGTGATGGATGAATTTAAGACATAGCTTGTGTTGAGGATGACAAGCAACTAGTAACTCTCACACATTGCTGTGGAGAGTGTCAGATGGCAAACTGCTTTGCCTAATTGTCAGACAATCTCTTATAAAGTTAACATATATTTACTACAGGACTTCTCAATTCCACACCTAGATATTTGCTTAACAGAATGAGAAACTCTATGCATTATGGAAATATGTGCACACAAATATTTGTACAGCTCTGTCCCTAAGAGCTGAAAACTGAGAAAGAACTACATGCTCATTCTCGGGTGCCTGCATAGACACACTGCGGTGTTATTTATACAATGCGACAAAAAGAATGAACTCCAAAGTCACAGACGGCATGGATAAACTTCAAAAATATGTCTAATGGAAGAGGCCAAAAAACAAAAAAGTACATACTATGTGATTCTATTCATATGAAATTCCAGTATTGTCAAATGCAGTGGTGATCTAGGGAACGGATTGGGAGGGGGCATGCGGGACAATTTCGGGGTGATGGAAATGTTTTATTTCAATTATGGTGGTAAGTGCATGGGTATACATATTTGTCAAAACACAGTAAACCATACACTAAAAGTGGGTGTCTTTTATTATATATAAGCTATGTCTTGATATCTTTGGTTAAGAGATGAAACATAAATGAACCCAACACCGCATATAAAAGCTAATGCTGGAAAGCAGCTAGAAGCAAATGTGAGAGGAGGTTTCCTTCACCTTGATTTAGGAAAATGTTTCTTAGACAAGACCCAAGAAGCATTAAACATAAAAGAATAAATTTATAAGTAAATTTAATCAAAATTAAAAAGCTCACTCTCATTAAAAACACTATTTAGAAAACAGAGATGCAAGCTACAGACTTGGGGAGAATATTCACAATACATGTGTTTTACAAACAACTTTAATCCAGTATTTATAAATAAGTCCTAGAATTCAACAATTAAAAAGCAGTCTTATTAAAATACGTAGAAGACTAGAACAATTTGCTAAAAAGGCATATGAAAAACAATAAGAAAATTTAAAAATAGCGTTCAACACAATTAGATATCAGGGTAATACAAAATAAAACTAAATGAGATGCTACTTACCCCACTAGAACGACTAATATATTTAGAAAAATGAAAACAAAAGCAAAACAAAACACCTGACCATACCAAAAGTTGGAAAGAATATTAAGCAACTGGTGGGAGTATCATGTGGCACACACTGTTTGAAAAACTGAGCAGCATCTTATAGAATTAAATATATATCTACCCAGACATAACAGAGAGGAATAAAAGCAAAGGTCCACAAAAGACTTTTGCAAAATATGTTCATGGCAGGTTTATTCATAATAGCCAATAAGAAGCAACAACCCAAATGTCTATAAACAGATAAATGGGTAAGTATATTTTGCATATTTATACAAGAGAAACCCACACAGCTATGAAAGAACAGAATGCCATGAGATTTTTTTTTTTCGGCAATAAAAAAGAAGGAAATCCTGCCACGTGGATGGAACTTGAGGACATTATGCTTAACAAAATAAGTCAGACAGAGAAAGATAAGTACTGTATGACCTCACTTATATGTGGAGTCTCGGAAAGCTGAACTCATAATCACAGAGAGTAGAAGGTAGTTGTCAGGGGAGGAGGGTGAGGAGCATGGGAGATGTTGGTCAAAGGACACACACTTGCAGTTATAAGATGAGTAAGTTCTGGGGTCTAAGGTACAGCATGATGACCTTAGTTAACAACACTGTTGTGTTATATACTTGAAAGTGGCTGAGAGAGTAGATCTTAAATGTTCTCACCACACACACACAAAAAAGGTAATTTGTGAGGAGATGGAGGTGTGAGCTGACCTGACTGCGGTGATCACTTCACGATATACGCATGTATCATGGTTACGTTACACACTGTTATCTCACACAATGCTATATGCCAGTATATCTCAATAAGGCCAGAAAAAAAGAGAAATCAATACTGTGTTGTCTCAAGGCAGGAAGCCAGCTGGAAAGTGGCATGGAATAATATTTAGGGTGATAGAACTGTTTTATTTCTTGATTGCTGTGGTGGTGAAGTAGGTGAATGTATTTGCAAAAACTCATAAATAACTTACACTTAAAATACTTGAATTTTATTTATGTCAATTATTTCTCAATTTAAAAATAAGGGAGAAGTGAGTGAAAAAGGGAAGTTAAAATCC
The DNA here is from genome assembly GCF_009762305.2 of Zalophus californianus. Taxonomy (NCBI): domain Eukaryota; kingdom Metazoa; phylum Chordata; class Mammalia; order Carnivora; family Otariidae; genus Zalophus; species Zalophus californianus. Next base: position 3,530,839 of record NC_045604.1, on the reverse strand, counting down.
CCATGGCCACATTTTTAAGAATCGAATCAACAAAATATACTCAAGAAACTCAAAATATGGTATTAAAAATTGTGAAAGAGAAAGCAGAGGAAAAGACTGATTTTTTTTAAAGATTTATTTATTTATTTTTTGAGAGAGTGAGAATGAGAGAGAGAGAGACAGAGACAGAGAGTACATGAGAAGGGGGAGGGTTAGAGGGAGAAGCAGGCTCCTCGCTGAGCAGGGAGCCCGATGCGGGACTCGATCCTGGGACTCCAGGATCATGACCTGAGCCGAAGGCAGTCGCTTAACCAACTGAGCCACCCAGGCACCCTGATTTTTTTTTTCTGATAGTCCTCATATCATGAGAACAAAAAGAAAAAACAACTGTCAAGGGTAAGAACCTAAAAATCAATTGGCCAACTTGAGAACATCATCCAAAACAGGGAAAATTTATGGTCTCCATTAATGGTTGGATAATTTCTGGTGGCAGCACAAGAGGACCTCCCACTACAAGGCTAGTGGTATGAAGGGGGTCCAGCCTCCCCTCTGAGAGTGCAGGAAAACCAGTCTCACACAGATGAACTCAGACAAAGATCACACTCAGATCGCCCACAAAGTTATTACAAGGGAAAATCCAGTGGAACAACACCCCTGTTGGAATTAGCAGTGTGCCTGTATAGTGACAATCCAGACGCAGATTCTCCTCCACATAAAGGCTTACTGCCCCAGTGGGGGCCGGGCTATGGGTCGGGAGCTTCAGCTGTCCACCTCTCCAGGGCGTTTCATTAGCAACACAGACAGCTCGTCCTATGTAGCAGTCTCTCCCACAGCGACCCACACCCAATCATTGACTGATGTGGGTTCATAAAGTTCTGGCCATCTTGGCCCAACACAGGGTCCCTCTGAATAGTCATTGTTCTACAGAACTCCCCCCTAGGAGGCTGACACTGCCTCCGGGATGGGAGTCCTTTCAGCATGACCATCTTTTCTGCCCAGGATGGCCACCCACAGGTGTGAATCCCATGCATTTACTGACAAACATCCTACATGCCACGCCCTCTCAGAGTGGGCTTCCTGGAGAGCTCACCTTGCAAGAGCCTGGAAGATTCATCCATGAAACAGATGGAAACCCCTACCTAATATTTCAGAATAAGCTGAAAGGAATTAAAGAAATAATAGAATGTGCAAAATACTAGCAAAGATCAGAATTTAAAAGAATTCAGTTATGAGTGATTAGAGGAAGGGAAGTCTTGGAAAGCAAAGGGATAGCTCAGGAAGCAACTAGAAATGACCAAAAAACATTTCATAAATGAAGTCTGAACTTGGGAGAGCATATGCCTGTATAAACATAATGCATAAGGCCATCAACAGGAAAAGCAGATACGAAAGAGGAAGAACTAGAGAAAGGCTGAAAATAATTCTGGAGCATGCATCCTCTAGATTTCTATCCTTATAAAGTTTGAAGCCAGCCAAGCACGAGACATGACATGAGAAACCACCAGAGCTGTTTCTGTTGTAGAAAGCAGAGAGAGTAATGAGATGTTAGTGATATTCCAGGTTTTGAGCTATTTAGGTTCTCTCTGTGAAAGTTCTTTGCTGTGCCAGTCATGTTTGTATGCTTTCCTCTCGGTGTTTTGCTTCGCTAAAGTGAACATGATAGACGGTTCTTTCATGAATGCAATATGTTTTATATGAAGGTATCAACAATAATATTTTCTGTTCTCTGCATTTTTATATTTCCTCTGAACATATTTTGCTCTTATGTCTTGACCTCCGTGTTCTTCTTCAAATGTCTGGCAAGCCTTGGATGCTCAAATATATTGCAGACTGTGGGACTGGAAAACTTGCTAGAAGCTGTGTGTGGGTGTCCCTAAGACTGGTGGGCTCCCTGTAGAAGGAGAGCCAGGCAGAGCAAAGTCACTCATTTTGTTGAGGTTACTCCTTAATTCCAGTCACCTCTGGCAGAAAGAGATCGTCCTCTTTCCTAAGGGACTTAAGAGAGGCTGTCACCTTCTGGGAGCCGAGGTGGGGAGAAGCCGGCGACAGGCACGCTCATGCTCACACTCACCCCTGCTTCAAGCACAGCCCCTGCTGTGCCACCTGCTCTGGAAAGGAAACCCCCAGGCTTACTCTGGCGTGGAAGAAATAGAAAGCAACCCTATCAGACGAGAGTCTGCAGTCTGGTCTCTGAGCTCTTTGTTATCAACTTGTGATGAGATGGATATGAAATGCAACGTAGCGAGCAGCTGTTACAGCATGTGACATTACTGAGACATCCCATCAGTGCACACACACCTTTTGTACTGGACCTCTCTCAGGTGTTCTTTTCCTTTCATTTCTCTAATACTTTATTTATTTTTTTTTTAATTTAAATTTTAGGTAGTGCAATTTTGGTTTCTGGAGTAGAACCCAGTGATTCATCACTTACATACAACACCCAGTGCTCATCACAACAGGTGCCCTCCTTAATGCCTCTCCCCCATCTAGCCCATCCCCCACCCACCTCCCCTCCATCAGCCCTCAGTTTGTTCTCTGTCATTAGGAGTCTCTTATGGCTTGTTACCCTCTCTCCTTTTTCTCTTTTCCCCCTTCCCATATGTTCATCTGTTTTCTTTCTTAAATTCCACATATGAGTGAGATCATATGGTATTTGTCTTTCTCTGACTGACTTATTTCACTTAGCATTTTTATTGTGTTTTACCAAAGTATTGTGATGAAATGGGCAAAGAAAAGAAATCTGTCCTTCTGCCGGTGATCTGAGCAGCACTGATTGAGAAGCTGCCTTCCTTCCTGAGACATTAACCAATCTTGCTCTTTTCCACAGTACTGGGGAGGTTTGAGAGTGAGGAGGATGTCCAGACGCAGTTCTGTGCTGGGACCCAGTTTGCATTTGGTGGGTTTCCCACTTCGTGCAGGTTTCCTACCTTTCAGCTTTGTCCCTTCTGCTTAGAATCATTTTTTTTTTGCCTCTATAACTTTTTTTTTATCCTTCCTGTGTATTATCCTCTCCTGTTTGCTTCTTGATGAGTGCTTTTGTGTTTATTATTTTAGTGGGTTTTGGAATAAAATATATGTGTGAAATCCCAAAAAGTTTTTTAGCATTTAAAAAATAGATTTCATAACAAAATTCATAAGTCAGTATTGCTAGAAATATAATTGTGAAGTATTTGAAATGAGCAAATGAAACCATGACATGTACACGCAAAACAAATCATGATCTCTCATACTAAAATGACTTAATTAAAAAATTAAGATGATATTCATAATATGATACTATTTTAATCTAAATAAAATATTTCAAAGAGAAAAATTTGGAAAAAAATTAAAATGCAATGAATTCTAAAAATAGGACTTGTACTAGTCACATTTTGTCACTAACACGCACACACAAAATATAAATAAATAACAGAAGTTATTTAAATATTAGCAAGGAAATGTCTATTATAAATAAACGAATACTTGTTCCTAAAAAATATATGGGCAATAAATGACAATTGCAAACATGTTAGGAAGGAAATAAAAAAGAACAGAATGGATTAATGGAGATAGCCCATGCCATGCTTACAGAGATATGTAGTGCTTTAAATGTCTTAATTATTTAATGACTAAGAATGAAAATAATATAAAAAGACTTAATCCAAAACCTAAAAAATGGGAAACAAAAATAGAAATAGAGGTAATAATTTTTAAATATAAGAACATTACTGACGATTATACTACTTTAATTTGAAAATCTAAATAAACTTAACAAGAGAGAATGCCGTTACATTTCACCTGGAAATGGAGTCGTATGTGAAATATGAACTTCACTTTCATTCGTTATGCTTCAAAGAAAATATTGATATGCTCTAGCATGTCCAGAGGGCCGTACGCAAGAAGACAGAGTGTCTGAAATTCAGGTCATGTAGGTAATAGGAAAAGTCCCAATTGTCATAACCACCTCAAACATCTGTGAGCCAAGAGTGGAGTCAGTGTATGACATGAGAGACAGAGAGTGTGAAAATCATAGAAAGGTGAGTATCTGCTACAACAAAGGGAAAGCAACAGGTCAGCGATGGATGGGTTCCCTCGGCGGTACTAAGGAAGGACCTTCTGGATAGGGGACATGTGGGGCAAGATGACCACCAGAGTCCTTCTCTCTCAAAGTACGGAGTCTGATGACAACTTCGAAACTGAGTAGCTCCCTCTCCTTAACGGATTCAGTGTGGAATGCCATGGAGACCTCTCCTCCAGCCTTCTTCTGGGGACTGGATGGTGGATTATTTTTTCCACTCATTTATGTAGCATATCTTCTGTGTTATGTAACAAGCGGTTCAAAGAGGTAGTCAGAAAAGGCACCCAGAAATATCATTTTCAGAGAATTGGAAGAAATAAAACGTCCTTGCAAAGATGCTCAAAGCCTTAATTAATATGAGCTTACACTCTGTGCAGTTGTACATTTTACATGTGCTTTCTTTCATCTGATCCATTAGATACAAACAAAAACCCTGTGAATTAGAAAAGAAAAATTATACTATCTTTATTTTCCATATTTTAAAATTCAGATTCAGAGAACAATTGTGACTTTCTTAAAGTCATGACTTAACCAGTGTCGGGTTGAAACCTTCTAATTTCTAGTGCAGTAAATGATATCCCCACCATGTCACGCCCTCACATCTAAGCCACCTTCAGACTTGAGCACCTCCTTTTAACTTGGACATAATCTTAAACAAAGAGTACCATCAGGGTTTTGGGACAAACAAGCCAAAGATAGAGCAGGAGATAAAGGTTTTTAAGAGCCTTTTTAGAACTGTAAACCATAAGGAGGCAAGGAGGAGGAGGAAGAGAGCTAACCTTTGTGACAGACACTGTGCTATCTCCTTTAATCTTTACAACAGCCTTGAAAGGATCATATTATCATGCCTGCTTTAATAAGAGAACATTTAGACGCTGCAGCATCAAACAACTTGTCTAAGGCCACACACTTATACAGACAGATACTACCAGAAACTGTTACGAGTTAAACACGTAGTGACACATTTGACCCAAATGTGTGTGTACTGTTGAAAATGTTTTAACTATAAAGTCTTAAGAGAAATCCCAGTCTTCTCAATCATTTTCCGAATGGCCAGCTGTACATCTTTGTTCCTAAGGCTGTATACCACTGGGTTCAACAGGGGGGTGATGATAGTGTAGGTCACTGTCACCAGCCTGTCTTTGCCTGATGAGTATTTGGCTGAGGGCTGCAGGTAGACAGAGGAAGCACAGCCATAGTGGACAATGACCACAGTGAGGTGGGAGGCACAGGTGGAGAAGGCTTTCCGCTTGCCCTCAGCAGATGGGATCTTCAGGATGGTATGGACAATGAAGCCATATGAGATACAGATGAATATCAAGGGCACAACAAGCACCAGAACACCACAGATGAAGATGACCAGTTCATGGATGTAGGTTTCAGCACAGGCAAGTCGGATAACTGGTGAGATGTCACAGAAGTAGTGGTTGACCTTGTTGGAGCCACAGAAAGGGAGGCTGAAGACCAAAGTTGTTCCCACCAGAGATATTAGGAAGCCACTAACAATACAACTTGCTGCCAGCTGTCCACACACCCTCCAGTTCATGAGAACGAGGTAGCGCAAGGGCTGGCAGATGGCAGTGTAGCGGTCATAACCCATAACTCCCAGAAGCAGGCAATTGGTGACAGCAAAGCCGAGGAAGAAGAACATCTGGGTGGCACAGCCCATGAAGGAGAGTGTCTTGAGGGCAGAGAGCAGGTTGATAAGCATCTTGGGCAGGATAACAATTGTGTAGAAGACTTCAGAGGTTGAAAGGACACAAAGAAAGAAGTACATGGGTCTGTGGAGGCTGCGGTCCAGGTGGATGACGGAGATGATGGTGAAGTTTCCACTCAGGATGATCAAATAGAGGCAGAGAAAGAGCACAAAGAGGACAGGCTGCAATTCACCGAAGCTGGAGAAACCCAGAAGGAGGAACTCAGTGACCTGGGAAGAATTGGCCATGGAGAGTGGACGCCACAGAACAAAGCCAGTGTGATCAGGTCCAGAGACCTCTGGGACCGTGGAATAGAGAGACTTACCCCTCATAACGTAGACAGCACCAGTCTGGTGTGAATGAAAAACAACTAGAAAGAAAGAGAAAAAAAGGATTATAAATTAACCAAAAATTATCCTAAATGAATACGTATCCACAATGCTGTTTCTCTGCCAATGATCTTAGCAGTGAATCTGGGGTAAGTGTTCACACGAAGGCACAGTATTTGCTCAATAAAACCTATCCTTTCACCCCCCACTCCACTCTTGCAGACTTATGTACTCTCCACTTAATTCTTTGGTGATCTAATATTCAAAAGTTTATGTTAATTATGATTTTCCATGGTCATAGCTTTATCCACATTGCTAATATGTATATTCTACAAGCAATAGCACCAATGTCTGAGAATCCACCTCTCACCTGCTTTTAATACATTCATCATCTAGGGAAACACCCTTGATCTGTCTTTGTGTTGCTGGCCTCTGAAGAATACAGCTCCTTTTCATTACTAACCATTTACCCCATTTCCATGCAGTCATTCATTAAAGGTTAATTTGGTTTAGACCTACTGCTTCTGTCTTAGAACTAGTTTTATGATTCCTCTCCACACCCTTGTAGGACAGTAAGCCTGATTTCCCTTGCAGAAAACCTATGGTTGGAAGAATTTAGTTTGATTCAGCATTTGCTGGTTGCCCATTGAGTTGCACGGCTTATCCCTGATATACCTGACTTGGAGACTCGATAGACCATCTTTCCTAGGATCTGTCTGTGAATTCTTGAGGGAGGCTCAGATACTTTCCCTAATGCTTCTGATAAGTCATTGTTCCTAGTGCTAGATTATATATATTTTAAATCAAAACATTCTTGTCCTCTCCCACCTCTTGCCCAGATCTGTTTCTTCACAAGGATTCTGTGTCTCAGTAAAAAGTTTCAAAATCCTCCTCATCATATAAGCTGTAAATTTCTGAGACATATTTAAATACATGATTTTTCTCATCCTCCAAATGCAATCTATTTTTATTCTGCAATACTTCTAGGATCATTTCTTCTTTTCTGTAAGAAATTAGCTCTTGTCTGGACTACTCCAAGAGCATGAGAGACAGACCCCCTGGATTATATCTCCTTCCACTCTAAACCATCCTCCACTGTGGCCTCAGAGTAGTCTTCTTACAAGACAAATCCTAACCCTATTAACAAAACTAAATAACAATTATCTACAAAGTTAAAGCAATCATACTCTGTGTCTCATATTTTTCCCCAATATAACTTTCCACGCATAACTGCCACTATATATTCCTTCACGTATGCTTTAGTGTTGAAAAACTTTGAACAACCATGTCATTTTTTATCCTACCTTCTAAATCTAGAAATCATCCACACTTTATGTTTGTGGTTGTTGTTGTTTCTTTTTCTTTTAATGTGACTCCTTTAAATTCCTAGTTAAAGTAACATTTACACATTGACTCCTCCCTATAACTTCTTAATTGTGCTTTATTGTCACTTTCTCTTGGTTTTGTTAGCAATTGCTAGAATCTCAGTTGTCACTAGTATTATTCGGATGTTTTTGACTTCACAACGTGTCAATTACCAGACATACAGCAGTGTCTAGTATACACCAGGTGCTTGAAAGCTTGCTGAAGAAAAAATAAATGACCCATATCCCAGGGTTTCTTCTAAATTATTTCAGAATACCCAAGAGGTTTGATTCCAGGGGTTTTCCAAACTTGTTCCCTTAATATTCATTTGACATACAATATTAACCTTCTGCTTTAACATTTTGGGATAAAAAAAAAAAAAACCTCTCTCCAGTGTCATTCTCTAAATGCAAAGACAAAAGAATCATTGAAAATTGCTGCTTTTCCAATTATCATGTGGTTTTCTCCATTATCTCAACTAGCTAAACTCTTAAATTTTAATTTAAATAGCACTTTGTTAGTCTTATTTTTAAAAAGATTTTATTTATTTATTTGACAGAGACAGAGACACAGCGAGAGAGGGAACCCAAGCAGGGGGAGCGGAGAGTGAGAAGCAGGCTTCCCTCTGAGCAGGGAGCCTGATGCAGGGCTTGATCCCAGGACGCTGGGATCATGACCTGAGCTGAAGGCAGACCCTTAATGACTGAACCACCCAGGCGCCCCTAAATAGCATTTTGTTAGTCTTAAACACCTTTGCAAATAACAAAACTTCTATCATTGTTTGCTCTTTTGCTTAGACAAAGGTATAGTAAAATTTTAAAAATGGGACTAAAATAAGGAGATTTCACTCCTATTTTGGTATCTTTGAATTGCCCATCTCTACACTTTATAAGTAAGGAATACACACCATGCTTTTGACTGGAACAGTCTCCACTGATGCTCTTCCTGAGATGTTATCTCCAGCTTTCCAATGTCCTGGTCTCCATCCTTTGCTTCTGTTCTTTTATAGGACCATCCCAAGAAAAAGCAGTGACCTGTTATCCAGGGAGGGTTGGGGTTTGTTTGGAAAGGAAAGAAAGGCCATGGTACAGGCCGACCATTCTGCGACCCTCCCACACAGTACTCACAAGACATCATCTACTTTTTCAGAGTCATCCTTGCAACCTATGAAGCAACTGAAATTTGAAAATAAATTCCCTATTAACAAAAACCAAAAACCTTTGGCTCTCTTTAACCTGGTTGAGGATGTTACATAAAATATTTGGTGAATAGAAGATCTTGGAAGGGAAGATGCTACAGATTCAGAGAAAAGCTTTGGGAAAATAAGGAGGGAGGATAAATGAAAAGGAAAATTGGGTAATTCAATTGTCTTTTTTTTATTCAGTTGTCTTCTTAACAAGAAGAAAAAGTGAATTAATTGTTCATTACCTGGCTCAATGACTTCATCAGTGTAAGTGAGGCCAGTTCCTTAAGCTGGTTAAAAAAGACAGCTAGTTCTTCACCCCCAATTACCTTTACAGCCTCCTCCTCTAAATTGCCATCACACAGGAATTAACTGAAATACAGTTTTCTATATATGTTTTGTCTTTTAAGATTTTATGCTTAGAGAATGTATGTGTGACAGACAGAGACACAGAGAGAGAGAGAGAGACAGACAGACAGACACAGAGAGAGGGAGAAAAGATAAGGTGGGAGAAGGGGAGGCAAAGAAAGAGAGACAGAGAGAGGGGGAGGGAGAGGGAGAGTGTGTGTGGGAGAGAGGGGGGGGGAGAGAAGAAGGGATTCTCAGTCTCTAATATTCTCTTGCCTTCATCTGGGGCCCACCCATCGGTCACATTTTTTTTTTTTAAAGACACCAGTTACTGAACTTCCCCTAATCTGTACAGGAAGATTTTGCAGTTTCTACTATATTTCACATTTAGTATATTTCAAGATTGTTTCCTGTGTCTTTATCAAAATACTAGCCTGTTATGTCCAAATTATGGTTTCCTGATTGTCTCTCCAGTAGACTTGAAAACCTCAGGAATAAAGATCATACCTTATTCCCTATGTATCCTCAAAACTTAACTCAATATTTAAATTAATGATATATAAGTGCTTGATGAATAAATACATTCGATAGTCCATTAATGAATTAATAATGATCCTAATTAGTTCTTTTTACAGCAGCTGGCTTCCCTGTGCACCACCATGTGCTCCTAAGTGAGAACACTCACTGCTTATGTTCTCTGTCATTCCATGTTCTCTATAAATTTCATTTTCTTCCCTTCTGTTTTATTTTTATTCATTAATTTAAAAGGGGGGAGGGGCAGAGGGATAGAGTGAGAGAGAATCTTAAGCAGACTCTCTGCTAGGTATGGAGCCTGACACAGGATTCAATACCACAACCTTGAGATCATGACCTAAGCCAAAACCAAGAGGCAGATGCTTAACTGACTGAGACACCCAGGTGCCCCTCACTTTCTTTCTTTCTAAATCTAATGCTATACCCCTCCTATGAAACAATCAAACTGATTCTGAGGCCCTGCCTTCTTGCTGACCTCCATCTCTACCCCCACGGTTTCCACTATCCAGTTGTCCTTTCTGACATTTAATTACATTTCCCACTACTGATCACGGGGGGAAAGTAAGTTACTGGCTCATGAGAAAACTCAACAATTTAAATTTTGACATACAAGAAATGACTGATTGTCACTATTCTTCTCAATAAGGAAACCAAAGTCCCTAAATAAGAATAAAAATTTTACAATCCTTCAAATCAGAGTGCTAGTGCCTGGTGACATGCAGGCCTCTTCATTCTCAGACACTTCTTTGAAACTCTGTGAAGTTTTCTAGGTGAAATTTGCCAAAATTGTCTTCCCTGTCATAATGTACCAGAGTTCTTCTTTCATTTTCCATCAACTGTCTGAACCAATATAAGGAAACTGTCTACATGACTCCACAGAAAATATCACCTGTGCCTCTTCTCCATGAGCAGTTTAGCTAATGCCTCAATAAGCATCATTAAGGGTGTTTTTCCTTTCTGCATTGGCATGGCCTCAATGTCTTGTTGGTAATTGAGATCCCCTCCTCCATAGGGAGTTAATTACCACATGGTGCCCAATGCTTGTCCATAATTTCCCCAATTAGCAAGTAGAACTATGGTAATACACTAAGAGAATTTGTTGGTCAAAGAGAAGGTCTTTTCTTTTTTTTTCATTATGTTATGTTAATCACCATACATCAGTAGTTTTTGATGTAGTGTTCCATGATTCATTGTTTGCATATAACACCAAGTGTTCCATTTAGTACGTGCCCCCTTTAATACCCATCACCAGGCGAACCCATCCCCCCACCCCCCTCCCTTCTAGGACCCTCAGTTTGTTTCTCAGAGTCCATAGTCTCTCATGGTTCGTCTCCCCCTCTAATTTCCCCCATTCATTTTTTCCTTCCTGCTATCTTCTTCTTCTTCTTTTTTAACATACAATGTATTATTTGTTTCAGAGGTACAGGTCTGTGATTCAACAGTCTTACACAATTCACAGCACTCACCATACATAGCTCATACCCTTCCCAAAGTCTATCACCCAGCCACCCCATCCCTCCCACCCCCCACCACTCCAGCAACCCTCAGTTTGTTTCCTGAGATTAAGAATTCCTCATATCAGTGAGGTCATATGATACATGTCTTTCTCTGATTGACTTATTTCACTCAGCATAACACCCTCCAGTTCCATCCATGTCATTGCAAATGGCAAGATCTCCTTCCTTTTGATGGCTGCATAATATTCCATCATGTATATATACCACCTCTTCTTTATCCATTCATCTGTCGATGGACATCTTGGCTCTTTCCATAGTTTGGCTATTATGGACATTGCTGCTATAAACATCGGGGTGCACATACCCCTTCGGATCCCTACCTTTGTATCTTTGTGGTAAATACCCAGTAGTGTAATTGCTGGATTGTATGGTAGCTCTATTTTCAACTGTTTGAGGAACCTCCATACTGTTTTCCAGAGTGGCTGCACCAACTCGCATTCCCACCAACAGTGTTGGAGGGTTCCCGTTTTTCCACATCCCTGCCAATATCTGTCGTTTCCTGACTTGTTAATTTTAGCCATTCTGACGGGTGTGAGGTGGTATCTCATTGAGGTTTTGATTTGGATTTCCCTGATGCTGAGCGATGTTGAGCACTTTTTCATGTGTCTGTTGGCCCTTTGGATGTCTTCTTTGGAAAAATGTCTGTTCATGTCTTCTGCCCATTTCTTGATTGGATCATTTGTTCTTTGGGTGTTGAGTTTAATAAGTTCTTTATAGATCTTGGATACTAGCCCTTTATCTGATAATGTCATTTGTGAATATCTTCTCCCATTCTGTCGGTTGTCTTTTGGTTTTGTGGACTGTTTCTTTTGCTGTGCAAAAGCTTTTTATCTTGATGAAGTCCCAATAGTTCATTTTTGCCCTGGCTTCCCTTGCCTTTGGCGATGTTTCTAGGAAGAAGTTGCTGTGGCTCAGGTCGAAGAGGTTGCTACCTGTGTTCTCCTTTAGGATGTTGATGGACTCCTGTCTCACATTTAGGTCTTTCAACCATTTTGAGTCTATTTTTGTGTGTGGTGTAAGGAAATGGTCCACTTTCATTCTTCTGCATGTGGCTGTCCAATTTTCCCAACACGATTTGTTGAAGAGACTGTCTTTTTTCCATTGGACATTCTTTCTTGCTTTGTCAAAGATTAGTTGAACATGGAGTTGAGGGTCCATTTCTGGGCTCTCTGTTCTTTTCCATTGATCTATGTGTCTGTTTTTGTGCCAGTACCATACTATCTTGATGATGATTGCTTTGTAATAGAGCTGGAAGTCCGGAATTATGATGCTGCCAGCTTTGCTTTTCTTTTTCAACATTCCTCTGGCTATTCAGGATCTTTTCTGGTTCCATACAAATTTTAGGATTATTTGTTTCATTTCTTTGAAAAAAGTGGATGGTATTTTGATAGGGATTGCATTGAATGTGTAGGTTGCTCTAGGTAGCATTGACATCTTCACAATCCATGAGCATGGAACGTTTTTCCATTTCTTTGCGTCTTCCTCAATTTCTTTCATGAGTATTTTATAGTTTTCTGAGTATAGATTCTTTGCCTCTTTGGTTAGATTCATTCCTAGGTATCTTATGGTTTGGGGTGCAGAAGGCCTTTTCTAATACACCATGGGGATTAGTTGGTTTCCTCCTTAAAATTCTCTGAGACTAATAGAAAGCTGAAAGTTTTCTGGGCACCATTTGTTAAAACAAACATCAGTGGAAAGGCCTCCTTTGAGTTTCCCTACCTAACGACTCCAAATTTTCATTCTCAGGTTGGAGGAAAATGTACATCTTGCATTCTCATTTCTGACATCTCTAAGAGGGGAAGAAAGGTTCAAACAAAGGACAGAATATTAGAATGGGAGAGGCAGCATAAGTGTTTCAGACTCATGGGAAACATACTTGTTCCTAGAATATAATGTGAGCATGATTAGTATTTGTTCAATAAACAAATAAACAAGTTAAATTTGGGTTACGGAGAAAAATTTGGGGCAGGGTTTTAGCTGAGACGTCTCCTTTGGTAAAACGTCCTCCTATTTCCAGATTGCATATTTACTCCCTCTCCCAGTGAGTCCAGACACTTGGGCTGGAAATAGGGCAAATGCTAGGCACGATGGAAATGATGCAGAAAGACTAAAAATATAGAGATGTGAAATCATGCCTAGCACTCACAAACCAAACAAGCAAGGGAGGAATCTTGATATTTGACAGCTTAATATTCAGACCAGGAGTATTCAGTGAACGACAAAAGACAGTAACAAAAAATAAAAAACACTTTTAATGCTAACAACTACAATTCACAATGAAATTATAATAGATATGAATTTGTGTCCCCCCAAAAACACAGGTGCAACGTTCATAAGAAAGAAACTATAAAATGTTTACAAGGAGACACACTAATAATGGGTAGCTTTCATAACCTCTCTGCTCAAACAGATCAGAAGGAAAAATATCTCTAAGAATTTAGAAGGCCTAAGCAACAAGATAGTGAACTATATCTGGTAGGTATTTTTTTTTCAAATTTGCATTCTAATGAAAGAGTACACATGTTCTTTTCAAGGCACATGAAGAATGAATATTGGTTGTGTATTATGTCACAATAAAAACTTGAACCAAGGTCATAAAATGGTAAGAATACAAACAATATTCCCAATTCCAGCATAAGAAACTATCCAATGAATAACAAAGAAAAAAGGCTTTTCACCTGAGATTTTTAAAATCTATGAAATAATTGTTGGGTCAAAAGGGAAGTACAAAGGAAAATGAAAGAAGTTCCAGGAAATAATATCAATTACACTTCATGTAGCAGATTAGGTGGGTTAAGTTTAAAGTGGAGATGAGAGGAAACTTCACAGCTTAATTATATATACATATATAATTAACACATATGTATATACATATGACATAAAAAATGAAAGTACATAGAAAGCATCAGTAAGTTAAATAGAACAACAAATTAAAGGAAAATTCAAAGAAAAAATAATACAAATAAAATACAAATAAATACCAATAATACAAATAATAGTTGAATAATACAAATAATATTAAAAACAATGATATGGGAGAAAAACACTAGAATGAATCTGTTCACACGTATGTTAAGTTCTCTGACAACAGACAAAACAAACTACCACTATAAGAACCAAAAAATAAAAGTAAACACAATTATACATAGTATAAAATGACACAGAAAATAATCATTTCTAAGAAATTTTCAGATGTCAGAATATTTCGTACAAATTTTACAAAGAATTTTGAAAGTCTAGATGAAACGAATAATTTTGTAGAACACTAAATTCCATATATGATCCACCAAAAATAAAAGTGGCTTAGAAGTCATTTTCTTAGAAGAAATAGAGGATATTACCACAGGGCCATGCCTCAGAAGACACTGTGCCTGTATTATTGCACAGAATTTCAATAACTCTTCAAACGTGAGATGATCTCAACCCAACATACCATAGCAACTCAATAAATACTTCTTCAAGATATAGAGAAAAACCCATTTGAATCTTCAACTCACATAATGTTAAAAAATCTTGTGGATATGTCAATACAATGCAAGAAATTTAAACACTTGGAAAAAATATATCACTGAATGAAAAAAATTGGAAACTAAGCTTAGAGATAATGACATATTCTTCAGAGTAGTAATAACTAACAATTTGACTGTATAAAGTGAAATATTTACTTGCAACAAAAGCACAGTTAAAGATATTAAAAAAGAAACAATTGGAAAATTTCTCAAAAACTATCAAAATTTTGGGGCGCCTGGGTGCTGAGTAGGTTGACTGTCTGACTCTTGGTTTCAGATTAGGTAATGATCTCAGGGTTGTGGGATCAAGCCCCACATCAGACGCCAGGCTCAGGATGGAGTCTGCTTGGCCCTCTCCCTCTGCTTCTTTCTCTCTCTCTCTCTCTGTCAAATAAATTAAATCACAAAAAGTTACTGAAATCGTAATAAAAACTTATGACAAGCTGAAAGATAAAATAACTAAACTCTAAGAAATGGATATAGGCATAGAATTGATAAAATAAAAGCACATAAAAGGCATATAATTCACTGAATAGTTTAATTTTAATGAATTAATTTAATTAAAGGGATGTGAAGTCTGGCCCATTACTCTTCGAAGGGCTGACTTGAACTCCTTGTTCCTCAGACTGTAAATCATTGGATTGAACAGTGGAGTGAGGATGGTGTAGGACACAGATATGAGGGTGTCCTGACTTGAAGAGTAGCTGGACTTGGGCCTTAAGTAGATGAAGGAGGCACAACCATAATGAACAGTTACCACAATGAGATGGGAGGCACAGGTGGAGAATGCCTTGTACCTGCCGGTGGAGGATGGGATCTTCAAAATGGCAGAAATGATGTGGATGTAGGAGACCAGGATAAGTAGCAGGGGGATGACCAAGACAAACACACCAATCATGAATATGACCAACTGACTGAGGCCCGAGTGATGGGATGCCACCTTGAGGACAGGGGCGATGTCACAGAAGTAGTGATGGAGCTGGCTGGAGGAGTGGAAGGGCAAGTGAAATACCATGGAAGTGATAATCTGTGCAATAGTAAAGCCACACGCACAGGCAGCAGCCACTAGTCCCACACACACCCGATGTCCCATGAGCTCCGTGTAGCGCAGAGGGTTACAGATGGCCACGTAGCGGTCATAACCCATGGCTGCCAGCAGGAAGGAGTGAGAGCAGCCAAGAAAGAGGAAGGTGAACATCTGGATGGCACAGCCCAGGAAAGAGATGGTCTTCTTCTGGGCCAGCAGGTCCACCAGCATCTTGGGTACAATAACGAAGGTGTAGCAGGTCTCAGAGCAGGAGAGGACAGCAAGGAAGAAGTACATGGGGGTGTGAAGGGCTCTGTCCAGCACGATGGTGGCAATGATGATGGCATTGGTGCCCAGAGTGAACAGGTAGAGGGGCAGGAAGGCTATGAAGAGGAGTCGCTGCAGCCCGGCCAGAGAAGAGAAGCCCAGGAAGATGAACTCCCTCACCAGGGTCTCATTGCCCTGCTCCATGCAGAGCGCCCCCACAGAGGAAAGTCAGGGACAGAGACAGAGGCCAGGTTCCAGGAAGGAGAGTAGAAATTACGGGAAAACCAGCACAAAGTCTGTAGGCAGTCAAGTCCTTCATTCCCCCCTCAGAAAGTTCTGCTAAGAAAAGAATTAAGGCTAAATATACAACAGAGGAACTGAGCCGATTAGGAGGCTTTCTCAAAGACTAAGACTATGGTATCTCTCTAGCCAAGGATTAAGGATCTGTCTCATTGGTTTTACCTGTATCTTACCTAAGGATTACTGTGTTTATCTTTTTACTAGCATCCCAAGGAAACTAGCTTTCCAAAAGTGAAAAAATATGTTTAATTTTGGCCATCTGAACTTGATCAGAATGTACAATGAAGGAATGAGTTGTGTTTGGACACATGTGAACCTCAGTTTGTCCAACCAAAAAATGGGAAGGGAAAGGAAGAATTCTCTAGCAAATGTGTGAGAAGAATTGTGTTTGTTGATGATTTCTTATATGCTAAGATCTGTGGTAAGAACATCATAAACTCATGTCAATTATTCATTGCAACAATCTTATGGCAGTATCCAAAACAATAAGAAAAAAAAAAAAACACCTTTGGTGTTATTTCTGACAGACTGACTAACAGAGTAATTAGGGACATTCCTGGAGGCTCCACACTGGGAGCTTTGCCAAGAGTGGAACAGAAGACAACACTGGTTTAAAGAAGAATGTCCCCTATTCCAGGAAGAGAAGAGTCACCAGGGTGGTAAAAAGAGATTCATTACTTTTGTGGCATTTGCAGTTCACCTCCCTTTTCCCATTTTCTGTGCCTCAGAGAAACTCAGAGAACAGAGTTTTCCAGAAATGGCTCAGAGCTTGTCATAGAGCATGAAAAAGAATGGGATAATCGGTCAGTTTTCCAGGTACCAGTGCCATGCCATAAATCAGACTTTATGTCCTTTATATATTGTTATGTCAACAAGATTATTATATCCACAATATAAGATACCTTTTGAATATTCTGCTACTAAACACAGTCTGCAAGCTGCTAGAGAGGATCATTTCTAAAGTCATTTTTAGGACTAATATCAGATAATTCTTTCATGGGTGTATTTCCTAATTGTCCAAGACTAGGAAGTAAAGAAAGTGTTCTCTGTAAGCAAAATCACCTGGCCTTTATTTATCAGTTGCATCCAGTTTTTATTTACATATTTTTAAGTATATTTACATACAGATACATCAATTTCTGTTGAGGAATCATTTGCATCTGCTACCAGAATTTGAGTTTTTGGGTTCTTCTAGACGATAGTAAATGCTAGATTTCTAGATTCTAAGGTAAATGATGACAAACTTCTGAAACTCATTGTATCTATCATTAGAACTTGGAGATAATAAATTTTCATCTTTTCTTACTGGCTAGAGACTGGTCCTAAACTTAAATAGGTATAATTATTCATTTATTTGAAGTTAATATGAGGATACTCACATTGGCTCATATTAAAGCTCTTTAACAAATAATAGGGATTTTTCATTCCATAACTGTCTAGTTCTGTTAAATATAAAGTATATATTTACCATGTCTATACCCATTATATAATATGTATGTGTATAATAGCTGTGTATTTTCTATATTTAGAAAAACATCAATGAGAGAGTGTGCATACATAACACCCTCACCAGGACAAATGGATTTCTGTATTTCAAGACTCTGAGGCAAATCTAAATTTATACTCATTGCTTGTCCTTGCCTTAGAACTTTCCCAAAATTTTTCTGGATCTCCATTCACCTAATGCACAACCAATTCCCACCATACCCTAACTCCACTGAGTATAACATATGGAGTAGACCACAGAGTCTGGAATTCTCTCGATTCTGAAGGACCTGTATCTACCCAAATCCAAAATAGTTGTCTGAATTATTTGTCACTCAGACCCATAGAACAGCTGATTTCAGTTAAGTGGACTTTTTTTTCCACATACTATTAATATAACCCCACCATCTAAATGGATTGTGTTACTGGTATATTTGCCCCTTTTGTGGTATATGGGAACTCAGAAGCACAGTCCATCTGAGGAAATGGCCCTCATCTGCTCAGGAAAACATCAGAGACCACTACAGTATGTTAAATCTGTACTGTGCATAGAAAGATATAAGAGGAGAAAAATTAAAAAGATCTTCCAGCAAATACCCACAGGCTATAAAAGTAAGGTAAAAGATCCCTCCATTTGACCTGAGAAGATCTCTAGGTTAAGTCGCTTTGTGTAACTTTGAGCAAGACACTTCATTTAAGACACACATAAACTAAGGATGTTCCATCTCCTTACTTTAAAATTAAAAGGGCTAGGGTAAGCAATAAGTGTAATAAACTGGCCAGATGCATGGAAAAGTACTTAGGCAGAAGATCCTTGAGCACTACCTTGCAGAAGGAGTTTTGACTTAGAGCGAGAGTGGAGTATGACCCCAAGAGTCTTTTCAACTCAGGGAGTCCAAGATGCTCTAAATGATGATCCCTGATGTGCCCTTATATTCTAGAACGTATGGATGGCATTCAGGTTACAATTCCAGGAAATGATACTTGCATACCTTATTTTTCTGACTCCTTAGATACACCATTGGGATATTATGTAATCAAGACCCTCAAAATAGGAGGGTCCTGGGTTCCTCCAAAAGGGGGCAAATCTACGTATCTTTCAGATGCAACACTTTTGAGATATCCAGATATTTGTCTTAGGGAAAGCATCAATCAATAATCTGAGCAAAGTTACGTAGGCATCATCAGAGAATAAAGAAGTAAAATTTTTATCTTCTTCGATACACATGAAAAACCTGAACTTGTCCTATTAAAATGGAGTCTGAGCATCAGATTTCAATTATAGCTAAAAAGAGACATCATGAGTACATGGCAAAGAGAGAAGTGGAAATTCAGGATCTGTTTCTTTTAATCCATGAGTCAACCAGTTGGAAAGAAAAGAAAATCTCACTGGGAGCCAAACTGACCCAGTGAACATTATGAAAATTCATAGAACTCTTTGGACCACACCTCATCACTCTTAGGACCTTAAGTTAAAAGTAGCCCCCAGTTCTCCTTCTTAACCCTACCACTTACTGAAACTGCCATCACTGATCTCCTTGAGGAGCTCGATGTTCACAAGCCCTACCCATCACTCAGGCTCACACCCCACAAAGCCCCAGACTACATCAATATTCCTGCTATTCAGTAAGTACCTACATTGCTCTCCTCCTTTCAATTCAGACAGAAGGAGCTATTCAGTATTTGGGACCGCTTGACGAGTAGATTCTAAGCCAGAATTCAGAAACTGAAGAAATGACACCAGAAGAGAGTGAATCTGCCCTGAAGTAGAAACTCTCATCTGCATCGCTAGAGGAAGCCTGTGCCACTCATCAGGACCCGGGGCCCCTCCAGCCCAACTCACTGTCTGGTGAAGTTCTGATGACCAGCATGCAGGGTGGTTATTAGAAGCATGTACTGTGATTGTTGGACTCCTGAGGCTAGATCTACTACTGGAGATGTTGTCTTGGGGTTAATTAGAAGTCAAGTCTATTTTGGAGAATTAATGTCACCAGGTTCTCAAAGGTAGCCTTTTCTGAGGAACCTGGGGAGAAGGAGCAAGGAGCATAATTAGCTCGAGTCTGCATTGGAAATTGAGTCCGTGCATAGTGGATTCTGTAGGAGAAATCACCACAATTGAAACTGTATTCTACAAACCAAGTGGGAATTTTTCATTGAATTTTAAGTGAGGAAAATAGTATATCTGTCCAGTGATTCTCAACTTCAGTGTTTCTTAGAGTCAAAAGAGGGTTTAATTACAAATTCATCTTCTCAGGTTCTTGTCCATAGAAATTCTCATTAGGGACATTGAGCTACTCTGCCAAAAGCTAAATTTTAACAAGCATAGTCACTTTAGTTGAGCTCTATCATCAAATTGCTTGTTGTCTACAAATGTTTTTTAGTAGAGTGATGAAACATAAAGTTCTCACTTTCATCCAAGAGAATCCAAAATGAGTATAAATCTGGTCCAAATCCCAGCATGAATCATGAAGGCAACCTGATAATCAAATTTCTAAGGTTTACATGGAATAATAAGACAATTTTGAAAGGATGGGTCATATAGAGGCTCACTCTTCCCAGGAGTGAGATGCCTCAGTAATAAAAAAAAGAGCATGCTGTGGGAACAAGAGAGATAAATAGTACAGAGAGGAGAGCTCAGAAATGCATCTGTGCATTTTTTGACAACAGAAATGACCTCACATGTCAATAAGAAACCATGATTATTGAGTGAATAATACAGGGAAACAGACTTCCTCTATGTACCCCATCACACAAAGGAGATGTCCTGGTAGAATAAAGAAATGGCTTTCTGAAGACTCAGTAGAAGCACCAAGTGTGTGACCACCCCTGATGGAGCCCCATGAATCTACTGCATCCTCTAAACAATGTACTGTGCCCACTCTCCAGCACCAAGCATGTGTGAGTCTGGGAATCAGTGTGGGAGGAGTTGGACACAGCTCCTTCCATTATAACCTGAATGACTGACACACATAAGGTTGAGCTTTGTAGTTTAGAGGCATTATTTCTCCAAGGAGTGTTGCCTCTGTAGGAAACACAAAACTGGAAATTGAGACTTGCCCTTGGCCACTTCAGTCTACTTTGTTTTACTGTACAAGTGATCTGCAGGCAGAAAGGTTCTTGTTACACTAGCTAGGGTAATTGTTCCTATTTTGTGTGTGTGTGTGTGTGTGTGTGTGTGTGATTGCTACAGAATTGATTTTATTTTTCTGAAAACATTTCCTTGATATAAAAATTTAAATTTAGCTTATAGATGTGTAAGTTAGGAGCCAGAATGCTCTTCAACAGATGAATGGAAAAAGAAGATGTGGTCCATATATACAATGGAATATTACTCAGCAATTAGAAAGGATGAATACCCACTATTTGCATCGACATGGATGGAATTGGAGGGGATTATGCTAAATGAAATAAGTCAAATAGAGAAAGAAAAATTATCATATGGTTTCACTCATATGTGGAACATTAGGAATAGTGTGGAGGAAGACAGGGGAAGGGAGGGAAAACTGAATGGGAGGAAATCAGAGAGGGAGACAAACCATGAGAGACTCTGGACTCCAAGAAAGAAACTGAGGGTTACAGAGGGGAGAGGGGTGGGGGGATGGAGTAACTGGGTGATGGGTATTAAGGAAAGCACGTGCTGTGATGAGCATTGGATATTATCCAGAACTAATGAATTGTTGAACACTACATCAAGAACTAATGATGTACTATACGGTGGCTAACTGAACATAATAAAAAAAAATAATTCAGTGTGTTATTGAATTCATTTTCCTAGCATTTTGCTTATCAGTGATGTTAGTCCACAGTATTTCTGTGGTGTCTTTGGCTTTGGTGTTAGGGTAATGTTACCTTCATGATATGAGTTTGAAAATCTTCCCTCTTCTTATGTTTTTTTGTTTTTTTGTGTGTTTTTTTTGGAAGATTTTACAAGGATTGGTGTTAATTCTTTGCATATTTGCTAGAATGCACCCGTGAAACCATCTGGTCCTGGGTTTTCCTTGTTTGGAACTTTTTAATTATTGACCAGTCTTTTATTTGTAAGGTCTTTTCAAGCTTTCTGTTTCTTCCTGAGACAGTTTTGGATTATATGTTTCTAGGAATTTATCCATTTTTCTAGATTATCCAAATTTAATTGTAAAGTTGTTCATAATAGTCCTTTATTATTTTTTCTGATTTTGAGGCATAGATTGAAATGTCTTTTCTTTCATTTTATTTTATTTATTTGAGTCTTCTCTTTTTTTTCCAATTAGTTTGTTGAAGGGTTTGTCGATTTTCTTTTTATTTTGGTTTTCAAAAAAAGTAGCTCTTAATTCTGTTGATCTTTCTTTTATATTCTTTTTCTAGTATCTCCTTCTCTAATTGTTATTATTTTACTCCCTCTGCTAACTTTGAACTTAGTTTGTGCTTTTTGGTCTTGTTCCTGAAGGTGTAATGTCAGGTTGTTTGTTTGAAATCTTTCTTCTTTAGACATTTATGGCTATAAACATTCTTTTTAAAAATATTTTTTAATTTTTAATTTTTTCATTGTTAGTCACCATACAGTACATCATTAGTTTTTGATGAAGTGTTCCATGATTCATTGTTTGTGCATAACACCCAGTGCTCCATGCAATATGTGCCCTCCTTAATACCCATCACTGGGCTCACCCATCCCCTCACCCCCCTCCCCTCTGAAACCCTCAGTTTGTTTCCCGGGGTCCACAGTCTGTCTTGGTTCATCTTCCCCTTTCATTCCCCCCTTTCATTTTTCCCTTCCTTCTCCTAATGTCCTCCCTGCTATTCCTTATGTTCCACAAGTAAGTGAAATCGTACAATAATTGACTTTCTCTGCTTGACTTATTTCACTTAGCATCATCTCCTCCAGTCCCATCCATGTTGATGAAAAAGATGGGTATTCATCCTTTCTGATGACTGAGTAATATTCCATTGTGTATATGGACCACATCTTCTTTATCCATTCATCTGCTGAAGAGCATCTCAGCTCTTTCCAAAGTTTGGCTATTGTGGACATTGTTTCTATGAACATTGGGGTGCATGTGGCCCTTCTTTTCACTACATTTGTATCTTTGGGGTAAATTCCCAGTAGTGTAACTGCTGGGTCATAGGGTAGCTCTATTTTTAACTTTTTGAGGACAGACACTTCTCCAAAGAAGACATACAAATGGCTAACAAACACATGAAAAAATGTTCATCATCATCAGCCATCAGGGAAATTAAAATCAAAACCACATTGAGATGCCACCTTACACCAGTTAGAATGGCAAAAATTGACAAGTCAAGAAACAACAAATGTGGGAGAGGTTGTGGAGAAAGGGGAAACCTCTTACACTGTTGGTGGGAATGCAAGTCGATACAGCCACTTTGGAAAACAGTGTGGAGGCTATAAACTTTCATCTTAATTCTGATTTGCTGTATCCCGTACGTCTTAGTATATCGTATTTTCATTTTTGTTTGTCTCAAGATATTTTTTAAATTCCCTTTTGATTTCCTCCTTGACCCAATGATTGTGAGTGTGCATTGCTTAGTTTCCAGATATTGGTGAATTTTCCCATTTTCTTACTGTTACCGATTTCTGGTTTCATTCCATTGTAGTCAGAAAAAATATATCGTATTTTCCTTTTTGTTTGTCTCAAGATATTTTTTAAATTCCCTTTTGATGTCCTTCTTGACCCAATGATTGTGAGTGTGCATTGTTTAGTTTCCAGATATTGGTGAATTTTCCCATTTTCTTACTGTTACCAATTTCTGGTTTCATTCCATTATAGTCAGAAATAATACTTGGAATGATTTTGCTCTTTAATTTGTTAAGACTTGTTTTGTGACCTAACATGTGATCTCTCTAGGAGGATTTTCCATGTACACTTGAAAAGAAAGTATATTCTTCTGCAGATGGGTGTGAAGTTCTGTCTGTTAGATCTATTTCTTCCATTCTGTTGTTTTATTCTTCTGTTTCTTTCCCAAATTCCTGTCTGAATGATCCTTTTATGGAGGGTGGGGTATTGAGGTCTCCTACTATTATCATTGCTGTCTGTTTCTCCCTTCAGATCTGTCAATATTTGTTTTATATATTTAGGTGCTTTGATGTAGGATGAGCATTATTTATAATTGTTATATCTTCCTGTTAAATTGACACTTTTATCATTATATAATGATGTTTGTCTCTTGTGACAGTTTTTGACTTCTAGTTTGTTTTGTTTGGTATGAAGAGAGCCACCCCTGTTCTTTTTTTAGTTTTCATTTTCATGGAATATCTTTTTCCATCCCTTCATTTTTAGCCCATGTGTGTCCTAAAAGCTAAAGCAAGTCTCTTGTAGGCAGGATATTGTTGGTTCTTGTTTTTATTTTTTATTCATTCAGCCACTGTCTTATTTATTTTTTTTTTGATTTTTTTATTGTTATGTTAATCACCATATATTACATCATTAGTTTTTGGTGCAGTGTTCCATGATTCATTGTTTGTTCATAACACCCAGTGCTCCATGCAGAACGTGCCCTCCTTAATACCCATCACCAGGCTAACCCATCCCCCCACCCTCCTCCCCTCTAGAACCCTCAGTTTGTTTTTCAGAGTCCATCATCTCTCATGGTTCATCTCCCCCTCTAACATACTCCCTTTTTCTTCCTCTCCTGTTATCTTCTTCTTTTTCTTTTTTCTTAAAATATGTTGCGTTATTTGTTTCAGAAGTACAGATCTGTGATTCAACAGTCTTGCACAATTCACAGCGCTCACCGTGGCACATACCCTCCCCAATGTCTATCACCCAGCCACCCCATCCCTCCCACCCCCAACCACTCCAGTAACACTCAGTTTGTTTCCTGAGATTAAGAATTCCTCATATCAGTGAGGTCATGTGATACATGTCTTTCTCTGATTGACTTATTTCACTCAGCATAACACCCTCCAGTTCCATCCACGTCGTTGCAAATGGCAAGATCTCATTCCTTTTGATGGCTGCATAATATTCCATTGTGTATATATACCACATCTTCTTTATCCATTCATCTGTCGATGGGCATCTTGGCTCTTTCCACAGTTAGCCACTGTCTTATTTTTGTAGTATTTACTCCATTGACACTTAAAGTGACTAGGGAAAGTCTGGTTCATTGTTCATCATTGGGTTCATTGTTTTCTGACTTTTTTGTAGTTGGTTTCTTCCTTCCTTTCTTCCTCTCTTGCTGTCTTCCTTTGTGGGTACTATTTTTTAAGGAAAATAGGGTCACTACTACAGTCCTAGGGTAGAGAAGAGTATGTGTAGAATCTAGGAGAGATGGTAGGGTGCCTTTTATTACTTCACATACAAAGGCAAATTTTGATTGAAACAACCTCATTTAGGCAAAGTCACCCATGGCCAGATCCTTAGGAAATGTTAAGGTGCTAGCTAAGCTCAAAAGAGTGTTCAATAGGTAAAAGAAAACAGTCATAAATAACTATGACAATCTTGTGATGAATTCCAGAAATGAGGATACAGTAGCTGTTTTATTTTCTTGTGTGCTTAATTATGTATATATTTGTATATGTTAACCATTCCCCTCCTCTCTTAATATGCTGGTATATATAAGGTGTGTTGCTGGTGGTAAACATCATAATTCAAACTTTAAAGAAAGACCATCAAGGAATACTTAACCTGTGACACTCTGTGTCTCCCTTTTATGAAGATGAATGGGGGCACTCTTTGTGTGAGACATATTTGCATTATATTAGTTACTACTGTTTGAAAATGTAAACATGAAAGGAAGGGTATGTATGGATGTTGAATATCCAAATAGGAAAACTGTGCTGGTTATATTTTGTTGATACTTCATATCATACTTATTCTTCTCTGATTCTCTTTGCTGTACTCTTCTATGAGGACAGAAATCCTCAAAATCCTGGAGTCTGTCCAGATTCTTTGTGTCAGGGGTCAGGGACCAACAATTCCTGTCCCCTGGAAGGTCCTTCTAGCTGGATTAAGAAATTGACATGAGACAGATTAACAGGAGAAAATCAATTAGAATTACTAGGTATACACGTGGAGAATCCACATAGAAATGGGAATCCAAAGACAGGCAAAAGGAGATATGTACGTCATTGTGACCTAAGGAGAAGTGGTAGGGCTCTGGGTTTCAGAGGAAAGGAATGCACTTCATAGGGTGATAAGAAGAGCAGATGTTTGGTAATTAGATGTTTGCCCTACCATTCAGATGGGTCATTCAGATAAAATTTATCTGTTAATAACTCATATTTTGGGAAAGACCCCCAATTTAGATTCTTCTATGTGGTTAAGGGAGGACCAAAGTTTGTCTTGAGCCCACAGGGTCTCAAGTGCCTTCAGCTCAAAATAACCCACATGCTAAAGTGTCACATTCTGGGGGAGTGGGAGGTGGAAACTCTCCTGAACCCCTTCACTTGCCAGGAGAATTTCAGATATATTTAGAAGTATACAGATAATGGAAGAGAAAGAAAGAAAGAAAGTTGGGTTTTTTTCTAGGAACATGTCATGTGAGCACTTGTCAGGTGGTAGATATGGGCTTTTACCCTTAGCTTTTGGATTTCCTGAGCATCACTCATCAGGGCTGCATCATCCAAGACCATAGGTAGAGGCTCCCTACAATCCTTTCAATGCTGAAAGTCAAGAACAACCCTCCTGACATTTGCTTTCCCAGCCTTCAGTACATGTATAAGTCTCTAATTACTCTATCCAAGTTTTCATTGGTTTAAATACTTCAAGTGGGTTCTGATTTACTCTCAGAAAACAACTATGTATAATCCTACCACAATCCTGCATTAGACACGGGAGCTTTAGTTTTTCTTACTTATATGTGTAATAATGCTATAAATGCTTTTTTATTTGATGTAATAAAGTTCACGGACTTTTGGTCTTGTAAACAAAAATATGAATTTGTCCTTGGAGCAATTGATAATCATTTTAGCATTATTCTCAGATTTAAATTGCTGAGTCAAAATCTATTTGCATTTCAAGTTTTCATATGCATCATATTGGCCAACATACTCTACAAAGGCTATATAAATGTATTGTTTCACTATCTGTGAACATGACAATTTCTCTATGAAATATAATAATGCTTTTTTTAACCTTTCAGTTCTAGTCAAGATGCAAGATAAAAATGATATTTGCCTACTTTTATGTTTCTTTGATTACATTTTAGTAGGATTAATACATTTTACATAAACTTATCAGGTATTATTCAACTTTTGGAAATTTTGTTCTTATAACATTTTCCTATTTTTCTTTCAATCTTTTTTTATAGATTTATAAGACTACTTGGTTCAAAAATTACATTTGGTCTTTGAATTCAAAGTGTTCCACCTAGTCTTTCATTTTATTAAAATACTTTTTACATTGAAAACCAACCTTATGGAGATTTAATTTACATACCTTAAAATGTTTTCAATTTAAATATACAGTTTGGTGAGTTTTGAAAAATGCATACATCCAAGCGACATCCACCCAATCGGGTTATAGAACATTTCTACAACCCCAACAGTTCCCTTCTACCCTTTTATGGTCAATCTCACCCATCCCCAGGCCCCAGAAAAATACTAATTTTGTATTTTGTTCATGTGGTTTCATCTTTTCCATAATTCCATATAAATGAAATCAAACAATATGTTCATTTTTATATCTTGTTACTTTCTCTGAGCATAATGTTTTTGAGACTCATGATGTTGCATTTGTCAGTTTTCTCTTTACTGCTTAATAGTATTCCATTTTTAAATACACCACAAGTTATACATCTGTTGAGCTGTTGGATTTTCATGACTCATGTTTTCTGTCTCCTACCTAATAAATATTTGTCTATTCCAAGTTGCAGATATTTTCCTGTAATTTGTATAACTTTGCCATTTTTTAGTTAAATTGTGCATGACTTTTGGTAAAGTCAAAATTTGTATTTTTTA
This sequence comes from Zalophus californianus, assembly GCF_009762305.2. Taxonomy (NCBI): domain Eukaryota; kingdom Metazoa; phylum Chordata; class Mammalia; order Carnivora; family Otariidae; genus Zalophus; species Zalophus californianus. The sequence goes on along the minus strand of NC_045604.1, from coordinate 3,503,344 downwards.
ATATATACATCTAATATGTCCATCACAGTAAGTTGAAAAGACTATCCTTTCTTCATTGAAAAACCTTACCATCTTTGTTGAAAATCATTTGGGGATATATGCATGGTGTTATGTCCATCTTGTTCAGCCTGTCCCATTGATTCTTGTGCTTAGTCTTTTGCCACCATTACTGGCTCAATGTTGCTCTATAGCATGTCTTGATAATCTGGTCCATCTGTTTCTAAATTGTGCTTATTGTGTGTGATGTTTTTTTCTTCAATTATTACTTCAAATGTGGAATCTTAAAAACAAAACTAACAAACAAACTAAAAGAAACAGATACAGACTCATAAATACAGACCACAAACTGGTGGTTGCCAGAGGGGAGAGGGTGGGTGGTGACAAAATCAGTGAAGGGGATAAAGAGGTACAAACTTCCCATTACAAAATAAATAAGTCACGAGGCTGAAAAGCACAGCATAGGGAACAGAGTCAGTAATAGTGTAATAATCTTGTGTGGTGAGAGAGGGTGACTACACTTTCACTAAGTTGGCCCCAACTCCCTCGTATTCTGCTTTCAGAGTATAGCTGCTTTACCTCCTCAAGCTTTTTCACTTTAGGCCGATTTACACTCCTCAGCTCAGCAGGACCACTGTGCTCTCCTCGGGTTCCTTCTGAAAGTGCACATAATATGGCCTGAACAATGAGCTTATCACAAGCCTATATGCACTAGTGAATGCATACGGATGGTGCCCAGTAGCTGCTCACAAAGCTGCTCTTAATATCAGAGCTGCAGTATGGAAGTGAGAAGCAAGGAAACCTTAATGGTACAGTCCTTTGCCCCTCTCTCTAAAATGACCTATCAATTTAAACAATTCTTTAAAGTATCTGTGTCCTCCTCCTCAGAAATCAGATCAACACTGACGAGACTCTTTATTTCTATTAGCCCATAGAATACTTCTATCAATGAGAACCTTATATTTCTCAGAATTAAAAATTAAAACAAGAAAGAAATCTATGATTTCTTCCCTCCTTACAGAGCCCAAAAATCCTGAATCATGCAGGAAGAGTCATCCTATTGGAAGGGAGACATGTGTAAGGGGAATTTGAGGAGTTTGAGACCCACTGTTTGGCCCCTGGGCATGGGAATGCTGCAGCACCCTCAGTGGGCCTCAGTCTTAGCCTTCTTTGCCTTGTTTCTCCATCTCCCCTTCTTTTTTTTTAAGATTTTATTTATTTATTTGAGAGAGAGAGAATGAGAGACAGAGAGCACAAGAGGAAAGAGGGTCAGAGGGAGAAGCAGACTCCCCGCTGAGCAGGGAGCCCGATGCGGGACTCGATCCCGGGACTCCAGGATCATGACCTGAGCCCAAGGCAGTCGCTTAACCAACTGAGCCACCCAGGTGCCCATCTCCATCTCCCCTTCTAAACATCACATTCTTTTCAGACAAAGGACTGTAGTTCTAAACATGCTAAGAGGAAAAGAAATCACTTGAACCAAGTTCAAACTATTGCCAGACCCCACCCCAAATACTTCTTACCCAGAGGATCCTGGGTAAATCCAACGATAGGCATCTTCCCATGACCCTCAGGAAGCTCATGTGTGTGTGGCCCGTGAACCACCACCATCATGGGCTAAGTTATTTCCCTCTTTGGGAAGCCCTCCCCACAAAACAATCACCAGAGTGCCTGGAATGACATTAGTACTCAATGCATAATGATTAAATTAATGAATTGACAGATGCATAGTTGAATATCTGAATTAAAACATGCCTGTGAAAAGATGAATCTAACAGCGAAATGTAAAAAAGTTTAGAATTTGTGCCCCCTTGGAATGCAAGCATAGCAAAGATCCATGAAGCAGGAGAGATACAGAAAAATAATTATCTGGTTTATTCAACAAGTACACTTGAAAGAGGAGGAAACTATGATATTTGTCAAAGAAGGCATTTATATAATCCCTTAAAACAGTTAATCTATTTGCAGAATCTATAAGGCCAATGGTAAAGTGACTTACATTGCCTTACTTCATTGAGCAAATGGAACCTTGAGCCAAAATGAATGACCTGTGGGGGGAAAAAATCATAGGATTCAAAGCTACCCAACCTCTACACAGATCAAGTAAAGTACATAATTTATTTAATTCTTTTTATCTCAAGTTTTTCATGCCCAGAATCCAAAAAGCCTCAATCCCCTGGAGTACCCTACTTCTATAAGACCCAGGGATTTCACTGGCACCTCTGCCAGCAGGAATACAGGGCTGATGAGATGGAGGCTGTCCACTTATCTCCAGTCCATACAGCAAACAGAGCTTTCTTTCCTCTTTAAAGGCTCATAGCCCCTGAACTTCCCCCAATTAGTTCTAGAAAGAAAATACTGCTTGATGTTCTTAGAGAGTTTGCCCGTTTGTCTCTCCCTTTAATCTGTGGCAGGACCCAGAAGGAAACCTGGGATTGGGCAGGAACTCTGCCTCTAAATGTAAGTGTTTCCCTTGCATTGTGGCTGTAGCACAGACTTTCCTGTCAGTTAGTCTACAAAAGTCCTGAACCCCATGGGAAGACTCAGAGGCAGAACAACTGGTGGACACCATGCACAGGTGAACTGGGCCAGAACATCAGGATCCAGGGGAAACATGGGGAACAAAGACCCAGTGGTCCAGTGAACAAGTTTTGCCATCTCAATAAGGAGAGAAAAAAGGGAGAAAAAGGTTACGAGTGTAAAATTGGCAACTATTTCTAAAACAGACCTGAACCAGGGAATAGGAGGAAACATCCTGAATGGCCGGACAGATGTGTACTTTAGCAGAAGGAAAGCTTTGGTGACACAGTGAAGGTGGAAGAAGGAGAGATGGGAGGGGCAGACTGCCTTATGGGGTCCCACAGGGTAAAAGACACACTGATCTGTTTCCCCAGCCACTGGTATGTAAACACACAGTACAGAGGAAATCTCAAAAATAGAACCCAGGTTAATGAGAAGACAGAGCCCAGGATGGGAGAGTTTTAGATATTTGGGGTACAGTCTCACCTCTGCTGCTAAAACACTGCACAACTTAGAACTTTACACTTTAACTCTCTGGGCCTCAGTTTCCTAATTTGTAATGTGAGGCATGTGGATGAGATATAGCTAACACTTCCTGAGTATTCACTCTGAGTCAGGGACTTAATTGTGAGCATTTGGTGCTCATGAAATGGTTTCTGCTCGTATTATTGCCACCTCAGATGAAAGCCTGAGGTGATTTCCACAGAGTCATAAAGCTGGTCAATGTCAGAGCCATGGTCCCAGCCTCACAGTCTAGCTTCCGTGTCCTTGCTGGCCTTTCTCTGCTTTGGTTCCAACACACGGTCCCGGAACAAATGGAGAGAGAAGTAGACACACACAGTAATCAAAGCCTTAACAGCTACTCAGAGAAGCCTTTCCAGAGATCACGATTAAGCTGGGTTTTGTAGCAGGGATAAATATTAACTGTGGGGATAAAGAACAGTAGAAAAGGAAATTAATGTTAATTATAAAGACAGATGGAGGGAAATTAGTGATGTATGATGGTCATGGACAAGCCATTTTTCTACAGCTGAAGCCAGAACTGTATTGTAATGCTCAGGAGTAAAACACCTGAGGTGATGGTCAGGACAGAGACTTCCAGAAATAATGTCATGAAAAATAATTGAGAGAACTAAGAGTGTTAGTCAGGAGGAAAATGAGACCCCTAAAGGGATATGATCACTACTCCCATAGCTAAAGGGTTGTCACTGATAAAAAGAACCCCTTGCTGGTGTCAGCAGGGGACACTTCCAGAGCTAGGGCTGCATGAGTCAAGGAGGCATAGCTGGTTCATTTCTGAGTAAGAAGGTTCTTGACAATGAAGACACGTAGCAAGAGAGCAGCCTGAGCTGTGTCTGAGGGTTTCTTATAACTGGATCTTGACTGTGGGGACTAGACATATATCCCAGGTTTATATAAAAAGTTCACAGAATTGGGTGCAAGTTGAGAAAGGAGATTCCTGAGCTTCTTCTAATATAAAGATTGTCTGCTTGTCTCAGCCTAGCTGGAAGGTTTCAGCACTACGTGCTCTCAGATTAAATGACAGAGCTTCACACAGATAATGGGGACAGTTGTTCTTAGAACATTCTGGAAGAGTGGAGACCTCATCACTCTCTCACTGAGTTGGAGCTCTACTTAGCCTCTTAATCAAATTCTCATGCAATCATGACAAAGAAAACCCCAATATCTGGGATCATCCTATGCCTGTCCCAAAGGCTTCACAACTGATTATCATAAATAAATCTCTACACTTTTAATTAATAATATTAAAAAAATACTTCATTGCATCTAAGCAAACACTATTTGAGGCCAATATAGGAGGGGCTGGATAGAACACTTTTCATTGGTTTTTGTTTTTTCCTGAAATAGTCATGAGAATGCTTTTCAGGTAAGTGATTTCTGAGGCTGTTGTTCTCATGTGGGTTAAATAAATGGCTTGATCTTTTTGTGCCTCCCTTTCTTTTTCCATAAAATGACAGGATTAGGTGAGATGAGCTCTAAATCACTTCTTGACTTAGCAGACTGTGTATGAACCTTCAGGTGTCCTTGAATTGGGACATATCTTAGGTCACTTCTCCTCCTGCCTCCTGCTTTCCTCCATCCGATGATCACTATGCTTAAGGGTTTGCTACTCATTTCTTCAAGCCAATATTTTCAGCTTTGTGCAGAAACACAAATATGGCCTCTTTGGGGCATTTCCCTTTTGTCAAATTCTTTCTGTTCACAATTTCAGGATGTGTGAATCCGATTCCCCCTGGCCAATGACAAGACAGAACCAGAGCATGATCACTGAATTCATCCTTATAGGCTTCTCAAAACTGGGGGATCTGCAGATCCTTCTCTTCTTCATCTTCCTCCTGGTTTACCTGACCACTCTGATGGCCAATGCCACCAGCATGACTGTCATTTGGCTAGACAGGACTTTGCACACTCCTATGTACTTTTTTCTCTTTGTCCTCTCCTGCTCTGAAACGTGCTACACCTTGGTCATTGTACCAAAAATGCTGACCAACCTGCTTTCCACAAGTCAGACTATTTCTTTCTCTGGGTGTGCTGCTCAGCTCTTCTTCTTCGTGGGCTTGGCTTGTACCAACTGTTTTCTAATTGCTGTAATGGGGTATGATCGTTATGTTGCCATCTGCAACCCTCTCAACTACACACTCGTTGTCAGCCGAGCCACCTGTGTGCAGCTAGTTCTAGCCTCCAGCTGCTGTGGCTTCTTGATCTCTGTGGTTGTCAATGTCTTGGTGTTTAGTGTGCCCTTCTGTGCCTCCAATCAGATCAACGATTTTTTCTGTGATATTTCCCCAGTCATGAAACTAGGCTGCACTGACACCAACCTGAAGGAGATGGTCATCTTCTTCCTCAGCATTCTGGTCTTGCTGGTCCCCTTTTTGCTGATCTTCATCTCCTATGTTTTCATTGTCTCCACCATCCTCAAGATTGCATCAGCTGAGGGACAGCGCAAGGCCTTTGCCACCTGTGCCTCCCACCTCACAGTGGTCATCGTCCACTATGGCTGTGCCTCCTTCATCTACCTGAGGCCCACATCCCTATACTCCTCAGATAAGGACCGGCTCATGGCAGTGACCTACACTGTGATCACCCCACTGCTCAACCCTCTTGTCTACACACTGAGAAATAAAGAAGTGAAGACTGCTCTGAGTAAGGTTCTCAGCACGTAGTCATTCCCCAAAACTGTATGAGTGACTGGTAAATCAAAAGAGTTATATTCATGATAGAAATAAAGACTTCAAGTTACTTTGATTTATTTTTTATTGGGAAGTCTTTATTTGTGGTTAGCCTATATTGGTTGCAGTGGTTATATCCATTGGTCCCCGGTAAGTTATGTGAATGTGAAAACTCTCAAGCACTCAAGTCATGCTATTTTCATGCACTGGAAGTGTAGGTTTTCTCAGCTGACACTACAACTGATGCATTATCCTTCCGAGAATGCCTAGTCCATTGATCCTCTTCTCACACTGAAGGACACCGTGGAGAAGGTGTTTAAGTTTCTCGATGATTTTCTCTATATTTTGAGGTTTCCAAAGAAATATTTATAATAAATAAATTATTTATAGATAAAAAGAATGAATTCACTTATAGTTAAATGAGGAGGGAATTCAAGTTCTAAAAGACTAATGGTAGAGTAGAAAATATAGACTGTAGACTTACAGAAACCTGGGTTTGAATCTTGATTTGGATCATTTTCTAGCTAAATGCCATGAGCCAGGGTTAACCCCTCTTGTGGTCAGTTATCCCTTGTGTAACATGAGACTCTCAATACCTCTTGAGTGGAGCATTTAAAGAACTCAGTAAATTAGTAGATGCAAAGCAATCCCATGCTTGTCTGATAGAAGGCATAAGCATTACAAAATATTGTCACCTTTCATCCCACCCTCCTCCTCTTTCTTTCTTCTATAAACTAGGATTGTACTAAATGTCAGATATGGTGGGAAAGTAAGTTGACTACTCAAGAGCTCTGTTGATACACCTATTCCTGTGTGCAAAGTAGTAAACCAAGTGTTGTCGGTAAAGAGTGACATGCACCCACCCCTCTCTTTCGTGTCCCATTATAAGAAGTGACCAAATTTCAATTACCTGTTCCAGTATCTCATACATATTCCACTGAGTACTCTGGGTTTTGTTAAAGGTGTGTTTCAATAAAACAACTGCATTTTATGTAGTAATTTCGTAATTATTCATTCCTCAGCATTTCACTTGAGCACACACTAGGCTTTCAAAAAAATCTTTGTTCAATTAATAAATGATGATAAAAGGCAGTTCTTTGAGATCTCCTAATTTACCTGTAAATATAAATTATCACCAAACTGAATGGATTTTTTCCCGGATCTTCGTGGTACTTTTGTTGTTTTTTACGAGAAAGCGAATGTATGAGTGGGAGTGGGAGTGCCAGAGGGAGAGAAAGAGGGAGAATCTTAAGCAGGATCCGTGCTAAGTGCAGAACCCACCGTGGGGCTTGACTTCATGACCCTGAGGTCATGACCTGAGCCAAAATCAAGAGTTGGATGCTTAACTGACTTAACCACCCAAGAACCTTTCAGTGTAACTTTAATATTGATTTAATAAGATATTGAATAAAGATTTATTTTATATGATCAACTCAGAATATGCTTCTACTGTTATTTTTTTATCTAACAAATAATTATTTAGCATCTGTCACTCAATAGGCACAATGAGGGTAACAGAGAGATGAGAAATATTGCAAACTAAAAAAAGAATTATAACACAGTGTGATAAGTAATTACTTGGGATACAATGGCTGTATATGTGTAAGAATCTACCTCAATCTTAGAGAAATCAAAAAAGACTTCGTGGAGTAAGTAATATTGAAATTGAGATCTGAAAAATAAGTAAAAACTGAGGAAGTAGTGAGTGGTGAAGAGTGGGGAGGTGCAGAGACTCAGAGAAGGATGGCAGAGCTTCGATGAGTATATTTATGTGTTCCATAGGCCCTGAAAACAGAAATCCAGGGTGACAGACAGAGGTGAGAACATAAGGCAGAAATGGAACCCCCTTAGGAAGAACTTTCTGGTTTAAATTAAGACAGCCAGATTGAACCCAACTATATTACCAAACGGGGTTTATCCAAGGGTGGCTTGACAACATATTTTATATTTCAAAATTACTATATGTATGGCAAAACAGGATAGACGAAGTGATAGATACTGATTAAATTAGATCAGTAGATAGAACGGATGGGAGTAGATACAGGATATAAGTTATATATATGTAATTTTATGCATCTATTAAGATAATTATATATATAATTTCCTTCAAAATTTGATTTATATATTTAAGATGTGACTGTCCTGATAGGTGCAGAAAAATTGAAACATTTAACATGCAATTATAAATAAAAACATATAAAACTAAAAATAGGCTTTTCTAATCTGATAGCCTATCTTTAAAAAATTGACAGCAAATATCATGCTTAATGATAAAATAGGGGGAATGTCCCTTTGATACCAGGAATAAAACAATGATACCCACTCTCTATTCAATACTGTCCTAGAGGTCTTTCCTATTGTAAGGGAAACAAATAAAATAATGGTAGTTTAAAAGGAAGAAATCAAACTGTGGTCATTGAAAATATTCTTAGGAACATAGAAATTACATAGGAATATACAGATAAAGATGAGAATTAATAAATTAACATATTTACAAGGTTCCCTGATAGAGTCAATAATAAAAAAATAAAATATATTTCTCTGAATCAGCAGAAAATAAAATCCCTATGTATAGGAATATGGAATACAGAAATGCAAAAGAACAAGAAAAGTCAAAGTGATCTTTAAAAAGCACTAGTCTAGAGTACTTACATTTCCAATACCAAACCTATAATTAAGTTATAGTAAAAAAAAAAAAGATAGCAAAATGCTGGGGCAAAAATATAAACCTTGAACAATGGAAGAAAAAAGATCACTCAGAAATAATCCAATATGCATATATTCATCTGGTTAAGGCAAAGGTGACACTGAGTTCAAGTGCATTCTCTCATATCTGGAATGAAAGAAAATCCTTACAAAAATAGTGCAGGATCAATGGATATCCACAGGAGAAAACAGAAAATCTACCTTTATCTCGTATCACACAGGTAATCAATTCCAGTTGGATATTAAAACTAAATATTTAAGGTCAAGCAATACATTTTCTAGAATATTGAAAAATTTATGCTTTTGTGGGTGGGAGGGGTGGGGGTGGGCAGCATGGGTGAAGAGGAGTGGGAGGTGTCACACTGGCATCTGTTGTATGAAAAGGCAAAGAGTTCGTGGACGGGGATGCTTCCTTTTGTCATCCCTCACTCACGAGGCCTTGAAGAAGTTGTTGAGTGGGAACTGCACTGAGGAAGGGTCTGGACAGTCTTTTTTTTTTTTTTTTTTTTTTTAAAGATTTTATTTATTTATTTTGAGAGAGAGAGAGAGAGACAGAGAGCACGAGAGGGAAGAGGGTCAGAGGGAGAAGCAGACTCCCCGCCGAGCAGGGAGCCCGATGTGGGACTCGAATCCGGGACTCCAGGATCATGACCTGAGCCGAAGGCAGTCGCTTAACCAACTGAGCCACCCAGGCGCCTGGGTCTGGACAGTCTTAGTCCAGACTCCTGACCTAGTTGGGCTGAGACTGAGTAAATAAATCTACGTTTTCCATTTAGGCTGAAAGTCTGAAGTTTTAGGTGAACATTGTTTTGCAGACCTTGTTCATTCTGCTTAGATATACAATAATTATTTCTGGCTTCATTAATATGATCAGTCCTTCCATATTGGAAAACGCATCCCCCACACGTTTTATGTCTGTAAACAACATGACTCTTAACTGTTTTCATTGTCTCTTCAATTACCCAGTGTAACTTTGCTGCATAATTTTGAAACTAAATTTAATACATATATTTGGACTCAGGGTATACATTTCTATAACCTCCTTCCAAATGATTCCTCCCAAATTCACCTTACTATATTATTACTTTAATTTTGCTCTAATTTCTTATATGTTAATATATTTATACTTGCCTGCACAGCACATACTTAAATCATCTCTAATCCATCCTGGAAGGTGACTCTTATAATTTAAGATTCTTTGGGTTACAAATGAAAAGTAATCCAACTCAAACTGGTATTAATGAAAACTAAACCTACTGGCTTATGTAAGCTGAAAAGTTCAGTGTTGCAACAGTTTTGGGCACAGGATGATATAGAGTTCCAACAGTCATCCTCACACAGTCTTCGAGATGTGTCTCAAAGCTCTGCTTCTTCAATCTTGGCTTCGTTTTTAGCCTAAACTCAACAGTCTCTGACAACTCCAGCTCACACAATCCAGTCCAGAGGAAGAGAGAATTCACTTCTTCAAAGGTGAAAACAAAAGTTAAGATACTGAATCTTGTTGTTCCTGATTGTCCAGACTTGGATCACATACCTATCCTGAACCAAACCCTCAAGCCAGAGGGAATCCAGTGGCTGACTGACATAGTGTCACCTGCTCTCCCCTGGAACATTAAAGTGAGGCAATTGGATGAGACTGAAGTCAAAATTTGAAAAACATTAAGGTAGTAGTGAAGAGGAAGAATCTGTGGCCTAAGATGGTTGACCGAGCCAGCAGGGAAGTCCCAGTCCCTGCCCCAGGGCTCTTTCGGGTTCTTCTCCTTGCTCTGCTTCCCGTGCATGGTCCTTCTCCCTGCTCCATTTCCCATGGGCGCCAAAAGTGCCAAGTATGTGGAAGTAGAAGCGTATAAATTACCCCTTTTTGCTTGTGCTCGGGGCTCAGATCTTTGGAGTTCATCCTCCCCTGAGCCCGTTGGTGTTAAATAAACTTCCTATCCTCCAAGATCTCCGAGTGCCTCTTGGTTCTTCTGACCGGCAATCCAGTCCAGGTTCCATAACATTTGGTTCCCTAACCGGGAAACCCAACCCGGCTGGCCCATTGTTGTCACCGGTTTGGGGGCAATGGTGGGGCGGTGATGGAACGAGAGATCGGAGCGAGAGATCAGAACAGAGAAGGCGCGCCCTGCCTAATATTTGGCAGCCTCCCCCTCCCCCTGGTCGCCTAAGACAGGCCCCACTCCGCCCTTCCCGCTGACTCGAGAAGACTTGGCAGGTGAGGACCCGGTCCTGACGTTGGATCACGGTAAGGCCTGGGGGCCCCAGACCCAGACAGACCCACCCGCCGAGGTGGAAGGGGAACCTGATCACCCTCAAGAGACCTCTTAGAGGTCTCACAGGTAGGGATTCCCAGGGAGGGAATGTAACTTCCGGAGTGTGAATGTGTGAGTGAATGTGCAGTCCGACCTGGCTTGCTCAAGCGGACTGATTCTGTGACTCCACAGGCGGGCACCCTTAAAGTCCCCAGAAGCCTATGGAGTCTGAGTGGGCCCATCTGTGATTTTGTGGTGAATGGCATACAGTCTAGGGTGGCATCAGAATAGTTTCTGATCATAAGTCACAATGCTGAGACCACTACTGCTAAGCCTCACCTAAGCTCCCTCGGGACACAGCCAAACAGGCATCTAATTGGTCTCCACCCCCTTTTGTCTATCTCTATGCCATCACACACAAGAATATCATCATGGGGTCAGGACAGAGTAAACCCATGGTCCTCGAGACCATGACCAAAAATTTCAAGAAGGGGTTCTCAGGAGACTATGGCGTCAGGATGAATCCCGGCAAACTGAGAATGCTTTGTGCATTGCAATGGCCCACCTTTAATGTCGGGTGGCCTTCTGAGGGATGTTGGATGTCTCAACTATCCGTCGAGTGTGGCGAGTCATAACAGGAACCAGGACACCCCAACCAGTTCCCGTACATTGGCTCCTGGCTAGGAGTCACCCCCCTTGGGTGTGATTCACTTGCAATAGGCAGAGACAGGCCAGGATCTTAGTCACCTCATCCAAGCGTCCCAAAGAAGACCAACAGAAGCCCCAGACTCCACAGATTCTAACTGGAGATCCCAAAGATGAACTGATCCTGCCTCCACCATACGCATCCCAAAGTTCTGCACCCCCAGTTCCAAGCACTCCACTGCCATCAGTGGATCCACTCTTTCCAGGACCAGCAGCCAGCCTGTGCCCCAGGCCAGACGCAAGTGCCCTCCAAATGCTGGTACGAGAGACACGGGAACCCAAGAGGCACGATGAAAACAGGACAGTCCAACCTGGTCATTCCATGATGTATTATCAACCTTTCTCCACCACGGACCTCCTCAACTGGAAACCCAGCACTCCTTCCTACTCTGAGAAAACACAAGTTATGGTAGACCTCATGGAATTCCTCTTCCAGACTCATTGGCCGACCTGGGAAGACTGCCAACAGTTATTCTGCACCCTTTTTAACACAGAAGAGAGTAGAATACTGAGGGGGGCACGGCAGTACCTAGAAGAGCACGCACCAGTGGGAGTCATCGGCCCCACTGCTTGGGCTAACACAGCTGCACCTGAGGAGTGCCCAGCATGGGATTTTACCACAACCAAGGGACAGGCCCACATCCACCGATTCCAGGAGGCTTTCCTCCAGGAAATCCAGGCAGGAACATGACTAAGATATAGTCAGTCACTCAACAGCCAGGGGAGTCCCCCGGAGACTACTACGAAAGACTATGTGAAGCCTACAGGATATACACTCCATTTGACTCTGAGGCACAGGAAAGCCAACAGATGGTAAACACCTCCTTCGTGGCTCAGGCGGCCCCAGACATCAGAAAAAAAATTCAGAAACTAGAGAGTTTCACTGGGATGAACATCACCCAGCTAATAGAGAGATTGCCAATAAGGTCTACATGATCAGGGAGGTCACAGCGGAAAGGGAAGCCGACAAAAAGATGAAAAAGAAGGTCAGCCTCCTCGCCACCACCCTGAAAGAAAAGGATGACACAAAGGTGGGGAGACCCCGACCACTGAAAGGGGGGAGACCCAGAACCCCCTTGGCAAAGGACCAATGTGCCTACTGTAATGAGAAAGAGCATTGGAAAAATGAATGTCCCAACCAGGGAAAGGCTCAGAAACCCAGCCGCTACAAGAAAGAACACTGAGAGGAGGACCTCATAGGCCTTGTGGGAATAGACTCAGACTGAGGGGGACCAGGCTTTCTCCTCCTTGGCCCCCAAGAGCCCCCGGTCAGAATGAAAGTAGGGGGCCAACCAGTGACTTTTATGGTTGATACTGGGGCTGAGCACTCTGTTGTCACCTTCCCAGTGGCCTCTTTCAGCAAAAGGACTGCAACCATCCTTGGGGCCACCAGGACACAGGCTATACAACAGCACTTTTGCCAGGCTTGCCAGTGTGAACTCGGGGGCCACAAGATCTGACATGAATTTCTTTATCTACCTGATTGCCCCATCGCCCTCCTGGACCAAGACATACTCTCCAAGCTTTGGGGTTCAGATAACCTTTGAGCCCACTGGACACACCAGCTTCCAACTGAACTCAAGGCAAGAGGAGACAGGGTCTCTAATACTAGCAATTACCACGCTGAATGAAGAAGAATGGAGACTATTCTGTGTCCAGGCCCAACCAAGTAGCCCACCAGAGTTCAGACTCTCCTTCCCTTCATTATGGGCTAAAGACAACCCACCTGGACTAGCCCGGAATCAGGCCCCTATCATTGTTGAACTGATCCCATGAGCCCAACCTCAGAGGCAAAGGCAATACCCCTCCCACAGGAAGGTAGAATTGGCATCCAAGAACATCTGGCCAAACTCAAAGAAGCAGGTATTCTAATCGAGTGCCAGTCAGCCTGGAATACCCCACTCCTGCCAGTCAAGAAGCCGGGAGGGGGATACCGACCAGTTCAAGACCTGCGGGCCATCAAAAAGGTAACCATCTCTCTGCACCCAGTGGTCCCGAATCCATACACTCTCCTCGGCCAAATCCCAGGGTCAGCCAGATGATTCACTTGCCTAGATTTAAAGGATGCCTTCTGCTTCCGCTTAGCTCCCCAGAGTCAGCCACTGTTTGCCTTTGAAAGGACTGAACCTGATACAGGGCCCCAGATGCAACTAACTTGGACACGCCTCATGCAGAGGTTTAAAAACTCACCAACACTCTTTTGGGAAGTGCTGGCTGTGGACCTCACCAGCTTCTCAAGAGAGGCCGCACGATGCACCCTCCTCCAGTATGTGGATCACCTCCTTCTCACCAGTGACACCCAAGAAGACTGCACAAAAACACAAAGGCCCTCCGACAGCTCCTGTCAGACTCGGAATACCGAGTCTCATGGAAGAAGGCCCAAATCTGCCAACAACAGGTCTGATACCTCAGTTTCCTCCTCACCCAAGGGAAGACAGAACTAGGGCCAGAAAGAAAAAAGTCATCATCTCCCTGCCACAGCCCCAGACAAAAATGGGCCTTTGAGAATTCCTAGGGGCTGCAGGATTCTGCCGCATCTGGATCCCTGGGTTCTTGGCAATAGCAAGACCCCTCTATGATCTCTTAGGGGTACCAGATCGAGAACCCCCTGCCTGGACTGAGGAAGCAGAAGCCACCTTCACAGAGATAAAGACGGCCCTGGGGCTAGCTCCAGCCCTGGGCCTACCAGATATAGAAAAACCCTTCAATCTCTCTGTACATAAAAAGGAAAAAATAGCGCTCGTGGTACTCACCCAGACTGTTGGGCTGTGGCAACGGCCAGTTGCATACCTGTCAAAGAAGCTGGATGCCATGGCAGCAGGATGTTCGCCATGCCTCAAGGCGCTGGCAGCCACAGTCTTACTCATCAAGGCGGCAGAAAAACTCACCTGTTGCAAGAACATAATGTCAAGGTCCCTCATGCAGTTGTGTCCCTCATGTACGCACAGGGGCACCGCTTCCTTTCGAACTCTCGGCTAGCACCATACCAAGGGCTCCTCTGCGAAAACCCATGGATCACCCTCGAAACAGTAAGGACATTAAACCCAGCAACCTTCCTCGCCATGGAGGAGGAGGAACCAGACCATGACTGCTCCGAGGTGACTGATGAAGTCTACGCAAGCTGTCCAGATATGCGGGATCAAACCATAAAGAATCCAGAGCTCACACTGTTCAGCGATGGTAGCAGTTACCTACAAGAGGGTGCCCGGAAAGTGGGTTATGCAGTAACCACAACAACTAAAGTCCTAGAAGCTAAGGCATTAGAAGCTGGATGGCAGCTCAATGGGTTGAAATATATGCCTTAGTCCAAGCCCTCACCCTTGGTGAGGGCAAGGAAGTCAACATTTTTACTGACTCTCGGTACAACTTTGCTACTGTACGTATACATGGAGCCATCTACAAGGAAAGGGGCCTCCTAACTGCTGCAGGAAAAGCTATCAAAAACAAGGAGGAGATACTGAGACTCCTCAAAGCCATCTGGTTTCCAAAGGAAGTAGCAATCCTGCACTGTAAGGGACACCAGAAAGGAGACAGCCCCATAGTGCAGGAAAATTGTCTGGCATATGAGGCAGCCAAGACCGCAACCAGTGAGGACACAGACAGAGCCCCTTCCCTCACCATGGCCCTGACACCCAGGGAAGAAGTCCCTCCTCCGAGTTACACTAAAAAGGAAAAAGAATGGGCCATGGCTGAGGGGGCCACCCTGACTGAAAAGGGATGGTGGATGATGCCAGATGGGTGCGTCTTCATTCCAACAGCAACTGGAGGGCATCTAGTCAAGGAACACCACCGACTCACTCATCTGGGGAAAACTGCATTAGAGATCCTTCTCAAGAAGCACTACTACATCGGTCAGCTGCCAGCACTATGCCGAGCAACGAGTGAACGATGCATGACATGGGCTAAAAATAATGCTCAATCTGCACCACGGCCCCTACCAGGTGTCCAGAGGACAGGAGCAACCCCTTTCGAGGATCTAGAGGTAGACTTCACAAATGTGCAGCTGAGCAGGGGGTTCAGATATCTCCTAGTAATAGTATGCACATACTCTGGGTGGGTTGAAGCCTTCCCAACCAGAATGGAGCAGAGCCAGGAATTAGCTAAAGGCCTTTTGCGGTTCGGCCTGCCATTAACTATCCATAGTGACAATGGACCCCCATTTTTAGCAGACACTGTATTGTACTGGCCTTGACCAAATCTCTCAACATCACCTGGAGACTCCATACCACTTACCGGCCCCAAAGCTCAGGAAAAGTAGAGTGAATGAATTGCACGCTCAAGGGAATCTTAGCAGAGTTTCGTCAGGAGACTAACCTCCCATGGCCAGATCTGCTACCCCTAGCTCTCCTGCATGCTGACTGCATGCCTGGGACACTAGGTTTCTCCCCTTTCGAATTAATATATAGATGCCCCCCCGCCCCGTGCCAAAAAAAATAAAGGAGCAGCTTCAGGCCCTGTGGGGCCACCCTAAATAAATTACAAAAATACACCATTGAGAGGGCCCCAATCTCCTTAGGGTCTCAGGTACACTCCTTCCAGACAGAGGACTCAGTTTGGGTCAAGGATTGGAAGAAAGATTCCCTCAAACCACAGTGGACAGGGCCCCACACTGTAGTTCTAACCACCCCTACTGCCCTTAAGGTCTCAGGTGTCACCCCGTAGGTCCACCACTCCAGAGTGAAGAAAGCTCGTCATTCGGATGAGGAGTCACGCCAGTGGAAAGTCCAGCCAAACCCCACAGACCCGCTCTGGCTTCACCTTCAGTGAGACCCCACTGACTAATGGACACCTGCTCGCCGTGGTCCCTAGCTCTAATCGGAGTGATATCCCTCATCCTAGCAGTCAGACTTTATACTGTTGCCCCTTCCGACTGGAATTTCCCCCAGAGACTTGCCATTGTTGTTGTTTATTGGGTCACCTTAGGATGTATTACTATACTCACTTGCTCACAGGTTTCCTCTCCCTTACTCTCCAATCCATAAGGATACTAGGGAGCACCAGCTACCCGCCATGTACATGCCAGCATTATCACAGCCCTCTTGGGCAAATAACCTCGATGCGTGTGCTAAATGCCACCCAACCCTCTGCCAACACAAGGGTCTATTCTACATGTCCAGTCACCCGACAGACCAATGTCCCAACTGCTATGTGTCCCTACCCCCTGAGGGCCCCCCGGCCCCTCCGCGGCCTCTCCCCACTCCTGTCCCAAAGGCCCCTGCCCCGAGCTCCCACTCTCGCTCTAACTGCAGCCATATCCAACCGAGAACAGATAACACCAAGCCCATGGTCTCCCTGTTCTTGTACCTCGGTATGCCCTAGCATACCAAGACAATGTTATGACTCAAAGGAAGTTACTATTTGTCGCAATAGGGGGGAGACACTCATGGCAGGAAAAATTAGGCCCAGACTATACTGAAGATATAGGGATCTGAGATGTCCTGAGGAAAAGGGCCTAACCTGTGGGGAACCTGACCTTTATCAACCCCTGCTGAGGCTTCCTCCCCATTGGGGACCTCTGGCTCTAGGCCCTCACGTGAATGGTATATTAGAAGGGATCCACCATTTTCTCAACACAACCAACCCTCGGTTGGCTGCAGATTGCTGGCTTTGCCTGCGAACCAGGGCCCCTCAGCTTATAGCAAGCCCACTGAGTTTCCTCAGCCTGACCAGACCCACAAGTGACCCTCCCAAACCCTCAGAAATAGACCCAAAACCGGCCAAAGTATTGTTGTGTTACCCGGCCCCTGATTGTGTCCATAATCCTGGGGAAACACATTCAGTAGGAAACCTATCTGCCACCCAGTGTCTCCAAACCCACAGCTACCTTTCACTTGATGGGTGCATATCTGCCACACCATGGTGCATTCCAGAACCTGGCACCCTTTTCATGTGTGGAAGGTATATTTATTGATGCTTACCAGCTAACTGGGTGGGGACATGTGCCTTGGTGCTTCTTACTCTCCAGGTAGATATAATCCCCAATAATCCCCTTCCCATTCCCTTGTTGGCACATACACAGCCCAAAAGGGCAGTCCAATTCATCCCACTATTGGTTGGATTAGGCATAACAACGGCTGTGGGCACTGGAATAGGAGGAATTGCCTCATCCTCTTATTACTACCAGCAACTGTCAGAAAATCTCACAGAAGATAAAGAACAGGTGGCCATGTCTATAATGACCATACAAGACCAGATGGACTTCCTTGCAGCGGTGCTAATACAGAATCGGAGGGGCTTGAACCTGCTCACCGGTGACAAGGGGAGACTTTGTCTCTTCCTAAATAAGGAATGTTGTTTCTATATAAACCAATCAGGGTTAGTCAGAGACACGATCCAGCAACTACAAGATCAGGTTGCACACAGGAGAGAAGAATTAGCAAATTCTTGGGGCATTTAGTATAATATCTGGAGCTAAGCTACATGGCTCCTTCCCCTAGCTGGTCCTCTCCTCATGATCCTATTGGTATTCCTGTTTGGTCCATGTATTATTAATCTCATCATCCGATTCATCAGCTCTTGGATATAATTAATTAAATTACAACTACTAGTAACCCAATACAGGCCACTAGACTGGCAAGAGCCCTAATAATAATAATAATAATCGATGCCCATTCAAGTAAGGAAAAGGCAACGAAAGGGGGGAATGAAGAGGAAAAAATCTGTGTCCTAGGGTGGCTGACCGAGCCAGCAGGAAAGTCCCAGTCCCTGCCCCAGGGCTCTTCCGGGTTCTTCTCCCTGCTCCATTTCCTGCGTGCCAAAAGTGTCAAGTATGTGGAAGTAGAAGTGTATAAATTACCCCCCTTTGCTTGTGCTCGGGGCTCAGACCTTTGGAGATCATTCTCCTCTGAGCCCACCGGCATTAAATAAACCTCCTATCCTCCAAGATTTCCAAGTGCCACTTGGTTCTTCCTTCGGGGTTCCAGTCCAGGTTCTGTAACAGTAGGAGTGACCCTTTGTATATCTCCTTTGGAGAAATGTCTACTGGGGTCCTTTACCCTTTGTTTAATCAAGTTATTTGGTTTTTGGTTCTTTGTTGTCATTGTTGTTTTGCTTTTGAAATGTATGAGTCCTTTATGTATTTTGGACATTAACCACTTATCAAATACATACTTTGCAAAAATTTTCTCCTACTCTGTAAATTATCCTTTCATTTTTGGATTGTTTCTTTGCTGTGCAGAAGCTTTTTAGTTTGATATACTTGATGTTTGCTTTTGTTGCTTGTACTACTGGTGTCATATCCAAAAAATTATTGCCAAGACCAATATCAAGATAATATTCCCTCTGTTTTCTTTGAGAAGTATATAGTGTCAGGTCTTATGCTTAAGGATTTAATCTATTTTGAGTTGATCGATGTGTATGGTGTAATGTATGGGCCCAATGTCATTCTTTTGCATGGAGATATCCAGTTTTTTCCAACAACTTTACTGAAGAAACTGTCCTTTTCCCATGTTGAAAGCACACAAAAAGCCAACCGTTATATGAAAAATTGCTCAGCATCACTTATCATCAGGGAAATGTAAATTAAAAGCACGATGAGATACCAGCTCACACCTAGACTAAATGTTCATAAGAATGAATTTTATCAAAGGGACAAAAGGTAAGTATTGGCAAGGAAGCGGAGAAAAGGGAACTCTGATACCATGTTGGTGGAATTGTACTTGGTATAGCCATTATGAAAAACAGAATGGAATTTCCTCAAAATATTAAAAATAGAACTATCATATCATCCAGCAATCCCACTTCTGGGTATTTATCCAAAGGAATCAAAATCAGGAGATCAAAGAGATACCTGCACTCTGCAGCACTATTCACAATAATCAAGATATGAAAACAAACTAAAGGTCCACCTGGAAAGAAGAATGGATAAAGAAAATGTGGTAAATACATACAATGGAATCTTATTCAGCCTTAAAAAGGAAGGAAGTCCTGTCATTTGCAACTACCCAGTTGAGCCTGGAGGACATTATGGTATGTGAAATAAACCAGTCACAGAAGCACAAATACTACACGAGGTCCTTATAAGTGGAACGTAAAATAGCCAAACTCATAGAAGAGAAGGGAGAATAAATGGTGGTAGCCAAGGGCTAGGGGGAGGGGAAAATGTGTAGATGTTTGTCAAGGGTACAAAATTTCAGTTATGGAAGATGAGTTCTGGAGATCTACTGTACCACATAGTACTACAGCTAACAATACAATATTGTATGTTTACTTAAAATTGGCTAAGAGGATAGATCTTATGTTTGGTATTTTCACCACAAAATAATAAGAAGAATGATAATAATAATAGTAATAATAATAATAATAGTGATGGGAGGAGACATTGGGAGCTGATGGATAGGTCTATGGCCTTGGTGGTGATGATGTTTTTATGGGTTTGTACTTATCTCCAAACTCATTGAGGTGCCTACATTAAATATACACAGCTTCTCACAGGTACCTTGATAAAGTAGTAGAAGTGAGTGATAGCAAAAACTAATGATGTAATATATGGTGATTAACATAACAATAAAAAAATTAAAAAAAAAAGAAGTGAGTGATAGGCATCAATAATAAAACAAATTTCAGCATTCCAATTCAAATATATAAAATTCCACTCTTCTTCCCACTTCTTCATGGCCATTACTTTTTGTCTCAACCAGTTTTCATTCTCCCTTTTGCTCCCTTTTGTATCATTATTTCTTCGTCTACCAGATACTTGATGGGTTCCTACTTTCTTCCCATGTCATTGTTAGGAGTTTTCAACATCCATCTAGGTATGTTTGGAAAGTGATGCTGAAATTGCATTTATTCCTCATGTGGCCACAGAACAAGAGAAAACCGGAAATTTTGGAGATTAGAAAATACGTGATGGTATTTTTGTGTAAACTGAGAGGTCATTTGTATCATTGGGTAATGCTGCTGTGACCACTGATCTACCCAACACTCTGCACACATTGATATCATGTCCCCTATGCACAGCAGTATGCTATATTTGTTTCTGGATAATGGAGGAGAGAGGTAGGAAAAATGCACTTGGTATGGGTGGTGAGCTGTGTCTCCTTTCAGCTCACTCCCACCAGGGCCTTCTCTATAAAAAACAACATTGCTCAATCCACCCTCTCAGCCTGACAGGAAAGACTTCCTTAATTATAAATACAAAAGCACATTTTAAGCTAAACAAATATGTTTTACAATGTACCTATCATCATGAATCTCTGTATAAATTTCCCTTTTGTCCTTTTGGTAATGTGTAAAATTGAGAAATCAACTTAAAATTATTCAAATTTTGTAGAATTGCTGCATGCTGCATCTGAGAGTTGTGGAGAGCCCTCTGTTCCCCAAACCTTCTTGCTTGGCCCCAATTTTGAGCAATTTGGCATTTGGTGATTTCCCTCTGTTTTTCACAATCAACTCAGCTGTTAATTAAACCCAGAGCAACATCTCCATGACAATGTCTCTGGCATCAGGAGACCCAGCAAAGAACCACCCGCTACCAATAAATACAACAAAAGTGCCAACTCTTCTGTGGTCAGTGTTTGATGTGGGTTGTGGATTTTGGTCAATTGGCACAAAAGGGCAGGAGGAAACTGGTTGCGTTTGGTCGGGGTCTAAGGCCCCAGACTATCATCACATCTCTGTCCCTGAGTAGAGATCAGTAGCCTCTGTCCCATTTTGACCTTCTCCCTTCCTCCACTTCAGTTTGGGTTCAGTCTGCAGCAGCCTCTGTGCCTCTGTTCCTCTTAGGAAGAAGGAGGGCAGATGGGAGTCCATCACTGAATAACGGACATCCATCTGGGAATGAATCCCCTATCCAACTGAGAAACTGGACAATGGACAGGACGTGAGAGTAAACATCTAGCTCCCAGTGTGATCTATGGTTTTACATCTCAGGTAAGAGACAGAGAAGGGTGATGCGCCCATGCTGGTACAGTGCCACTAAAAACAGGTATCGCCACAAGTAAGGATGTGGTCTCCAAATAAGGTCATCCAGGACTGTTTAAGCCTTAAAGTGAATTTCTATAAAGCTATGCATATAAGTTTTATACATATCCTAAATTAACTGACTCAGTGTGCTTCCTCAATTTACATAGACACTGTCTTGGTTCTGATTTAACTCAGTAGGGCACTCAACAATATTTTAATCAGAAAATCTTTAGTTCATTAGAGCAAGGATACTTAACATAAAATCTACCCTCTTCATAAATATGAAGTACATAATACCATAGTGTTAACTACAGGCACAATACTGAAAAGCAGATCTCTAGAATGCGTTCGTCTTGCATGGCTGATTCTCAGAGCCATTGAACAACCACTCCACACTTCCCCTGACCCTGGCAATCACCATTCTGCTCTGTGTCTATGAGTCTGACTCTTTAGCTTTCTCCTATATGTGGAATTTGCCCTTCTGTGACGGGCTTACTTCACTCAGCATAATGTCCTCCAGGTTCATGTTGTTGAAAATAGCAGGATTTCCTTTTTTTTTTTCAAGTCTGAATAACATCCCATTGTGTATATACACCTACAAAATCTTGAATAATGACCTTTTTCAGAAATGGTTGTAGTATGTGGCATCTAGACAATTACAATACCTAATACAGGTCCCAGTACTTAGTGAGTTCCCTGCAAACAATGAGAGTTGACAGATATGAAGACACAGAAATCCAAAGGAACACAAAATTAGAGTCAGTCAGAATCACTAGCACAAGCTCAAAGAGACCAGTTGGGCTCAGGAACAGGACATGGGAGCACCTGTACAAAGATGCACAAAGAGGGAGTTAGTATGTACCTAATAAACAGCTCAAGGAGGCATAATAACACAATTGCAATAACATTCTGAAAGACAAATACCACTGTTCTGTTGCTAGCACATCCACTTGGTTGCATTCTAGTCTTGGGGTCTTCACAGAACTCTCTGAAGCTCAATTTTTTCATCTCTCAGATGAGACTGCTAGGCTCGAGCTTTAAGATCTCTTATGACCATGACATTTAGGACTCAGACTTTTGGAGATTCTCCTGGGTAAGGGACAGGGCTGATGCAGCATACCCTTCCCTGTCCTGTGGAAGGAAACTGTCTTTATCCTATTAAACCCTTTCTGAAACCAGTGGAGTGCACCCAGCAGTATCAAAGTCATATTCTGAAAAGCATCTGTCCCATTTTGATTCTAAATGATAATGACAGAATTAATATTTGTGTAACACTTAACCATTGCAGTAGTATTTTCTCATTCATTTTGGAGAAAGCTTGAAAGTTAAGTTAGCTGATTATGAGTGAACTCCATTATAAAGATGAGAAAACTGATTCAGACACATCAAAGTCCCATAGCCAAAACATAGCGGGGTCAGGACTTGAGTCCACAGCAAAAGTGTAACAGAAATCTTGTCTTAAAGTACTTGCATATAGAAGGAGAGGGACAGAATTCTGCTTTCCTCTTCTCACCAGCATATGTGTGTGTGTGTGTGTGTGTGTGTGTGTGTGTGTGTGTACACACACACAGATGTGAGCAATGCTCCTACACCAGTCAGATGATCTATAATCTAGTAATAGTTCTAATGGCTGTGTGAACTTGATGAGTATCCTCAAACTCTTTGGTTATCAAATTTCTCATCTTTATAATGGAGATATTAAAAATAATATGTACCTCAAGGACTCATTATGAACACCAAATGAGACAATACATATATATTTTTTTCACTCTATCCTGAATATGGTGAACTTGTAATAAATGTTAGTTCACATTGTATTTCTAAAAGATGGTTCTAAATTTTGGTTGATAAACTATTAGCAAAATTGTATTTTAATTTTTTTCCTCCTGGAAATGTCAAAAGGAATACTGACAGACTAACGGTGGGGATGAAATTCCCCCTAAAGAACTAACTGAAGTAGGCTGGAGGTGGGGTTAATTTGTGACCTTGATGGGGAGTTTATGGTACAGAAAGAGAAAAAAGGGGAAAAATGTGTGTCTCTTGTTTCACAGACCTGTATTTCCTTTGGAAATATGAAGACTCCGTATGTTGACACAGCTAAATAGCAGGCACTGGTTCCGTCCTGAAGGGCCAGTCAACACTAAGGAAAGTGGTCATCAGCCCAATCACAATGTTTACATGAATAACACCAGTAATATCCATATTTTTATCAAAATGCTTACTGGTGATATTCAAATACTGTTTGTTCTTCAAAGCTTTCCAGAAATTATTTGTTTTTTCCTCAAGATTTTCAGAACATTTTGCTTGTACTTCTTTCATAATGTTTATGATGGTCTGCCTTGTAATATGCTTGTTGTTTGATTCTCTCTTCTCGGAGAAAGGAACTGTGATTTTATTCATGTTTACATTTTCAGTGCTTAGAACATAATAGAAATCATGAAATCATAAGTATGAGAATCATGGAACAATGTATTCCAGTCTTTAGAAGCTCAACAAATAGTTGAGTTTGATACCTAAATACATAGATACCTAAAAACATGTTGTACAAAATATGCATCATTGATAATTATAAAACATCCATAAGGAGAAAGTCCTAGGTTTATATTCATATGTGACTAAGATTAACTACAATTTATTTTCTAAATTTCATACCATCCCCCAACAAAATAGAAAATGTAGGAAAACTTTCTACCCAGGCATAAATAACTGATATGGATGACTCTACATGCAGAGCCACCAGACACCAAGGGGCTGGCATCATCCTTCAGGGTCTAGCCCTTGCTCCCTCCAGCACAGAGCAGGACTCTGGAAAATCAGATTACCTTCAGTCAGGCTTGGAAAGCCCCAGGGGAATGATAATCCCTCTTAAATTTTCCTTCCCCTAGAAATCACAGAAAAGGCAGATTCAACAACTTGCCATGAGTTAAATGCTCATTATCTCACTGATGAAAATATTTCTGGTCCAGTTTCCACAGAACAACGGTAAAGTAATGAAAGAGAAGTGTTTACTGAGCATTCACTATTTACTAAATTGGACTCTTTTATATACACGCTTTCAGTTAATTTTCACTGTAGCCCTGGGATGTAGGAATTACTTTTCTCACTATACAAATGAGAAAACAGGGCTTGGAGAATTTATGATCTTACCACTAAGAACATGCCAGAGTCAGGATTAAGGCCTAAATCTGTTTAAGTTCAAAACCTACTTTATTTCTACATTACTCAACTTCACTTGTGTTTATAAAGGTAAAATTTGAGATCATACGCATGGAAATTCATTTGTAGTCCTGAGAATTGGGGATCCTGGAATTAGAAAGATAACAGCATACTAGTAATAGATAAGCCTTCTAGGAAATAAAAGCCCTTGTGTCGGGCATTGAACAAAGAACTAGAGGAATAAGGTGGAGGAAGAGAAGGTCTGACCGGGGTGAGGCATGATACTATGGAAACAAAAACATCAGGGGCAGGACAGCAACTGTGCTTCCCTGAACTATTTACACATCTGGATGAAAGTGGTAGAAACTAAATTATGCCCAGCCTCATTATATTGTCCAAGAATACTTTAGTTCAACATTTCTATAACAGATATAAAGAAACCCAGAAATAAGCACAGACATATTTTTTTCCAAGAATATACAAAAGATTTTTCTCCTTGTTGCTTTCAGTTGCAAGTGCAAATCTGTCATTTCAATCATCACATTATTTTATAATAATCACTTCTGCAAACATCTCACCCTGAACTGTGAGGTCTTGGACTGGGTCTTATTTATATGTGTGTCCTTAACACACAGTGCCTGGTCCTAATCACATTGCTTAACACTTGTTGTATAGCATCTGATATTATTGATTTAGGGGTTCTCTGTTAAGGTAGGGTACACTGCCATTAATTTTTGTTATTGGTATTAGTTAAGGTAATAACTTTGAATGATATACTTTTTTTAAAAAATGGGATAAACACAAGTCTACCTTATAATTTCTCTCCCATTTACTTACATTCCCATATACCCTAGAGAGTAACGTATGTCCAAGGATTTGGGAATACATGGAATTCCAGTGATGCTCTCTCTTCAGTGCTATATTCCTATTGTAAATGGAGATTTCTCTTTTTGGTTTGAAAGATACTACTTAGTTCCTTGTAGTACAGAAACCCTTAGGCATTCTTGGTCTTATACAATCCTCATGCCCAGAAGGAAAGAACACTGAGGATTCTCTTACTGTGCACATTCTAGGAAGGCTTCTTGACACCACGAGATAAGTAACAACATGCCAAGTTAGCTTTTTTATTTGTATGATTATTATTTATTGAGAAGCTATTAGGTACTTAAGATGGTTCTAGATACTGAAGAGCATTCAGGTGAAGATACATAAAATTTACATCTTCCCCTCAAGGGTACAAAATCCAATGGAAAAGAGAGATGAGAAAAATGCAATACAGTATTTCAAAATCAAGTAAACACATTAAATTGGCAATTAATGTCTTACACAAATTCTGAAGAAGAAACAACTCTTTATGGGGAGATATCAACGAAGTTCCGCAATAAACAGGTTTGGCTGAGGCTTCAGAATAATGGTAAAACATTTACAAATAAAAAATGGGTAACAAGCTAGCAAAAGCAAGGAGTAGAGGCAAGGAAGATACAACATATCTGCATGAGAGTGATGCATTCCATGAAGGTTGATATGATCACAGACACATAGTTTGGTTTCCAAAACAAGACCTTAAAAACCACAAAGTGTTGGAATATGAAGTCATGAGTGAAATTTTGAGGAGGGGAGTAATGTGATATAATTTACATTATAGAAGTTTACCTGGCATCAGGGGCAAGATGCATTGAAGAGATGTGTGTGGGATGGGAAGAACAGGCACAATGGGGTGTCAGTAGGGGTTAAGAGAAGTGATGGAAATGGACAAGGGTCCTGAGGAAGATGGGGGTACTCTCTGCAGGAGGAAGGACTCAGGTGGGCATTGGAGGATGCAGAGGTATTTTCTATCCTGGAAAACTTTTTCCAGATTGGGGAACAGAAGGAAGGTTCAGAAGCAAGAGTCAGCATAATGAGAGTATGCAAAGGTGGAGCCAATGACCATGCCAAGAAGTGTGGCCAACAGGGGCAAGGAGAATGCAGGTCCAGGTTATAGCGAGATGGGAACTAAGAGTCGGACTGTAAGTATAAGGGGAATGCTAATGAGAAGCTGCTGAGGATCATAGAAAAGTCGCCTCTCAATGTAGCATGTTAAAACGATTTACTCTGCAACTGAGGGTATGGGCATATGTGAGGACAAGCAAACCAAAAGGCCAGGTTTGCATGATAAACCGAGTGAGGGGCGAGGAATGTGAATGACAGTTGCATCCTGCAAGAGCAGATGAAGGGATAGTTGGGTCTGAGAAAGTCCAGAACCGTTTGCCTGTGGTGTTAGAATGACTGTGGAGATGAAAAGTTGGACATGCACTTGGCTGATTTTAGACACCTCTTCCTGTCTTAAAAATAAACTGGATGGAGGGGGAATAATGAATTCAGAACTCAGATCTTAACACCTACTCAATGATGAACAATTTCTTGTGATTCTACTAGTTTTCAGAGGTTTATCTTGACACTATCTCCTCCTCTCTTGGATTGTCTCCAAATTATGAATCTTCCATGGAGCGAGGCAATGAGACCCTGGTGAGGGAGTTCATCTTCCTGGGCTTCTCTTCTCTGGCCGGGCTGCAGCAACTGCTCTTCATAGCCTTCCTGCCCCTCTACCTGTTCACTCTGGGCACCAATGCCATCACCATTGCCACCATCGTGCTGGACAGAGCCCTTCACATCCCCATGTACTTCTTCCTTGCTGTCCTCTCCTGCTCTGAGACCTGCTACACCTTCGTTATTGTACCCAAGATGCTGGTGGACCTGCTGGCCCAGAAGAAGACCATCTCCTTCCTGGGCTGTGCCATCCAGATGCTCACCTTCCTCTTCCTTGGCTGCTCTCACTCCTTCCTGCTGGCAGCCATGGGTTATGACCGCTACGTGGCCATCTGTAACCCTCTGCGCTACACGGAGCTCATGGGACATCGGGTGTGTGTGGGACTAGTGGCTGCTGCCTGTGCGTGTGGCTTTACTATTGCACAGATTATCACCTCCATGGTATTTCACCTGCCTTTCCACTCTTCCAATCAGCTCCATCACTTCTTCTGTGACATCTCCCCTGTCCTCAAAGTGGCATCTCACCATACCCACTTGAGTCAGATTGTCATCGTCATGCTCTGTGCATTGGTCCTCATTGTCCCCCTGTTACTGATTTTGGTATCCTATATTCACATCATTTCTGCCATAGTCCAGTTCCCTTCCACATTAGGCAGGTACAAAGCTTTCTCCACCTGTGCATCCCACCTCATTGTTGTCACCATCCATTATGGTTGTGCCTCCTTCATCTACTTAAGGCTCAAGTCCACCTCCTCCTCAAGCCAAGATGCTCTCATATCTGTCTCCTACACCATCCTCACTCCACTGTTCAACCCGCTGATTTACAGCCTCAGAAATAAAGAATTCAGGTCAGCGCTTCGTAGAGCTGTGGGAAGAACCATTTCCCTGCCACAACGTTAATCAATATCCTGCTCTTTCCAAACAGTAAAGTGCAAGGTGTACAGGGAAAAATTCCCAGAGCAGAAGTGATCAAGCAAGAGAGCAGAGTTTTCAAGAACAGAGATCATTTCCTTCATTTCCATATATAAAATTCAGAAAAACACATCTTGCTGTAATCACATCCGTTATTGCTCATTGAGGTTTTTTCAGTTGAGGGAAAAATAATTGATGGCTATTACAGGAAAGCTTGTATGTGTTCAGAATTCTAGGCTCTGGCAAATACTATTATTCAGTCTCAGTCAGATGGGAATCCAACCCTGAAAAATACTTCACGGCCCTGACTCTCTGTTTCAGGGACCCAGGAAGCTCCTGTCTCCATATCTCTCCCTTTGAGGATGTTTCCTGAGTTTCAGTCTTTCAATACAGACAGACCACAATGCTTACATGACATAACATTTTTAAATGGGTGTGACGATGTTTGGTGCTTAAGATATATCGAAGTAAAGTTCAAGCAAGAAAATTATACAAGAAGTTACCCATTTCTGTGTTTCTAATGTATTATGGGAGCAGACTTTTTTTTCCAATTTTCTATGCACTGACATAAATCTAAATTTGGCTAGCATCCCTTGAGGATACTCAGAGAAGCATGGGTTAAAGAGAACTCTTAAAATCTCACAGCATGGCCAAGAAAGGCAGGCTAAGCTTAACCCTTTTCATTAACTATTCAGCAAATAGAAATCCCTGTGTAAAGAGCAAACAGTTTCTGTTCTCCATGAGCTCCAGAGTCTAATGTGCATTTGAGACCCGAGTTTCTGTTAGCCATTTTCATTTTCTTTCCTTCCTGCAGGAGTGAGAACAAACAGGGCATCCGCTCTGTGCAGAGAGCTGCCTCCTGGCTGTATGCTCCCATCAAGATCCACTGGTCAATAAAGGTCTTCTGACTGAATCATTTTGTTTCCACATCTCTCCCTTTTCTTCCACTAGATGCTCATCAATGACATGTCCTTGCCAAGGCTTGAAGCAAGAGGAGGGGATGGGATGTCTCATTCATAGCCCCTGCTTGTTGTGGGATGCTGAGCTTGTCTGCAAGGCTGTAAGTCAACCGCCATCTCTTTGAAGCTTGAGACTTGCTGAGAGAGGGGCCCGAAGAGCAGAGACTAAAGCAAAATTAATTTCTTTGGTCATCAAGTTCTCCCTTCCTTGGGCCTGTTGCTCAGCTCAGGCCCCCAGCCTGTCAAGTGTCCCATGAAAAGGAAATAAACTGATAACCCCCGCGTGAGTCCGTTCGTTCCATGTGTTAATTCTTCAAACCTGCAGTATGTGCTGGCTCTCTCAAAATTGTTACCTGATGTGCACTTTGGACAGCCTGGGCAGTACACAGTAGGATCCATATTTTAGAGGTGAGAAACTGACTGCCAGAGAATTAAAACCTCTAGCCCACTAGTGAGTAGAATTAATACTGAGCCCACATCATCTGCTTCCTTTCTTAAGGCCCCTGCAGTGCTCTCACATGACCTCTCATGAAGATATGATCTTTTTAATTAAGAGAGGGTAGAATGCATATGTATTCATCTCCAGCAGCAGAAGACTATGCAAGGTGACATCTGTGGAAAAGACAAACTCCTAAGGATGAGACAAATGGCCTTCACCTCATAGTGTGTCACTCATCCCCATCCTAATATGATAGGTACTGTGGGGTGGAGGCCTAAGAAAACCTCCCCCTCTTCCTCTGGTCTTGGCCATGACTTGTGGACACTGCTACTTGGAGGCAGATACCAGAACACTGATAAGTGGGTAGGGTCACTGTGTGTTAAAAGGTCACATGTGTTAGATGATTCTCCTGACACTCCTTCCTTACTCGTTTTCTTATGTGACCAAAGAATTCATTTGACCTTGGGCCTGACCTCATGGGTTAGAACTGAACATCCTCTCCTCCCTCTTTCACACACATTCACACACACACACTCTGTAGTCCTTTGTATCTTGCAAGAAAGTGGTAAGATCCTCAGATCTGGGGTTGGCTTTAGTGAGAAAGCAAAGCCCTTTAGGCCTTCAGACTAAGGTATTATTTCAGCTAAGTTTACAGTCATAAATTCAGCCAATAACAAAGATTCATGTTTGTTTCTTTGTTTCCATTCAGTATCGTGGTCCATGAATACATCATGGGAAAGGCCAAACCAAGGCAGAATTAGGGATCAGGGAACTTCTGTGACCTTGGCTGTAACACAATGTAATAACACGGCAAGTGGATTTGTGGCCTCTCGGGCTGGCCTTGTGCATTAAGACTGATTTTCTAGGACACCCTCTAACACGGAGCAGGCCAACCGCTATTCAAGAAAATGTAATTTTGAGCATATAAACCTAAGATATCTACATATTAGAGGAGACTGAACTATGGTTAGACAGCAGTTAAAACCCACCCCGCCCCCAACAGAGGCATTCAGCTGAGGAGGGAAGAGTCAGTTTGAGCCCAGGCAACAAAGAGCCTCCCACCTCACAGAGTTCTGTTCCACAGAAGTCAGTGAAAGATGATTTTAAAATGAAAATTTTTGTTTTCCTATTCATTAATTTATAAAAATATTAACATTCACAAGGATCGAGAGTTGATCAGATTGACTAGGTATTTATACTCAGAGACAAAATTCAACACATCATTTTTTTCCTAAACTCCTGATGCTTTTCTCATCTCTCTTGATGATTTTAATGAGATACCAGTGGTTTCACACATTTTCAGAAAACCAGCCACTGTGCAATAAGAGATGGAATTTTGCATGGGCCAGCTTAGCTCTGCACATCTTGCCAGGACATCTGCATTTGAGAAGACAGTTGCTCAGAAAATCACCCTGCACCCGTTTGTAGGCGGACCACCCTCCTCCTTCTCTCCCGGCGATTAAAATGTGACTGGGGCACAACTTCACCTTCTCAATGAGGCTCTGAGCCCAGGGACCAGAAATACAGACAACGTATGTCTAACAGGACGAGAGAGATCAGCGCACGGCAAAAAACAGTGTTCCAGAAATGCCCATCTTGTAGCAGATTATTCCTCTCCCTTCTGCACTG
Source organism: Zalophus californianus (assembly GCF_009762305.2). Taxonomy (NCBI): domain Eukaryota; kingdom Metazoa; phylum Chordata; class Mammalia; order Carnivora; family Otariidae; genus Zalophus; species Zalophus californianus. Next base: position 3,472,452 of record NC_045604.1, on the reverse strand, counting down.
ACTCAGCCTTCATGTGTTAATTCAAACTCGTTCCATGCTCCATGAGATGACTTCCTATATCTTTTCCCCGAAAAACTTTTGCCCTTCCTGAGATGATTTTCCCCACGATTCCACTTTATCTCGAACTTTCCTTTATGGAAAACCTTTTGGAACATGATTTTGCTTTTTGCTTTGGCTTTTTCCTTCATATATCTCAGTCAAGAAAGCTGCTCATTTCCCCTGACGAATCTTTATGAGCAAGGTGGAAAGAACTTGCATCAAGTGTAATGCAGTAATCTTTCCCAGGGGATATGATAACAGGTCCACAGAGCAGATGTTGTGTCTCTGCTTGGCAAGAGACCAAGAAACATCACTGGCAGCAATCAGTGGAGCAACAACTCAGAATGAATTTGTAGGAGATGTGAGCTCCATAGAGTGCATGCAGAGGAGCAAAAAAATGTGCTGGCTGCCCTGTCTGCGTCCACAGGGCTCTGAAAGTTTTAAGAGCAAATCCTTAAATAGCCTGCAAATGAGGATCTCAGGAGGAAAGGGGCAGATCTGGGATATATGTGTTCCTCCTGGAGCTCAACACAGCTGTGAAGAAGGTCAACGGAAGGTGTTTGCAAATATGGGAAGAATAAATTATTTACCTCACAAAACATCTAGAGATACATTTAACAATTTCTAGTCAAGACCTATTAAAATAAAATTTTTACTTTGTTAAAATATAAAGAAGACTCTTTTCTGAGGGATACAGAATAAAACCTGAGTAAATATAGAAACACACTATGTGCAAGGAACAGATGTCCCAATTCTGTAGAGTTACCAATTAGTCCTATTTCATCTTTAACTTCAAATCAGTTCCAATCAAATATCTATTTTTTGATAGTGTGATAAATGCCCCTGCATTTCTAAGGGAAGACTAACTGCAGATGAACATCCAAGGATATTCTGAAAAAAGCAGTGGTAAGTGTTACTCGCCCAAAAAGTAAAATGCAAAATGAATGATAATCATTAAATTAATGTAACATTAGGGCACCTGGGTGGCTCAGTCGTTAAGCATCTGCCTTCAGCTCAGGTCATGGTCCCAGGGCCCTGGGATCGAGCCCCGCATCGGGCTCCCTGCTCAGCGGGGAGCCTGCTTCTCCCTCTGCCGCTCCCCCTGCTTGTGTTCCCTCTCTCGCTGTGTCTCTCTCTGTCAAATAAATAAATAAAATCTTTCTTAAAAAATTAATTAATTAATTAATGTAATATTAAAGGAAATTAGACCCACAGATCAAAGCACAGAATGGAAAATCCCAAAGTAATATTATTATGCAGCAAAATAATTGAGGAAGGGTTATTTTAAAAGAAGTGCACATCATTTAATATTAAAAGGATGCCAGTTAGATTTTTATCTCACACAATTTATTCTAAAAATTGATCAGCTGTTACAATATTTTTAAATAGAGTAAATTTAAAAGACAATTTAAGTAAATTCGTCTGATCGTGAGGAACTCTCCAAAACATGAAAGCAGAAGTAGTAAACACAGCAAATGATTTTAGTGTATAAATGATTTCTCCAATATCAATTAGTTATTAATTAAAATAAGGGACAAAAGGAGCAAAAATATTTAAACACATAAAAATAATTACTTCTTTATAGAAATATAAATATAGAAAAATACTATAAAAGTAAAGCCAATTAAAAAAATAAAAAAGCACGAGTGAACAAGAAAATCAGAAAAAGGAAGTGTAGCAACTATATAAAAATATTTTAGAGAAATGTTCAGTTGTGCAAGCAACTGAATTAACACGGAAATGGTCATAAGGATTACACAAGACAACGTGTGCAAAGCTGTCAGTAATTTCCTGACCTCTATCAGGACAACAAATGATAGCCAGGATTATTCATAAGTGACTGGGGATTCTTGCTAGCAGGGACTGAAGCAGGGTTGCTGAGCCAGGGAGCAGGATCATGCTTGTTTTAGGTTGCTAATGCCAAAGAGACTTCAGAAAAGTGCAGCGGTCCACCCCTCCACAGCAATCCATGAGAACCGGGTCTCAGCATCCTTGCCAAAAATGAAAGTATCAACTGTTTTACTTTTGCCAGTAAAACGGACAGAATATTTTACTTTAGTTAATATTTTTTATCATTACTCATATCTTGCTCATTTGCCTTTCTTCACCCATAGATTGACTGTTCTTGTATTTCTTCCACAATTTTTCACTAATTTCACTAAGTCCTACTTTTTCTTTTCTTTAACTCATATGAGGAGGGCACTGTGTACAAAGTAAGAGCGTGAATTCTGTAGTCTTCCTGTCTGGGTCCAGCTCCTTTACTTAGCAGCTGTGTGACCTTAGGCAAGTTACTTAACCTCTCTGTCTATCACTTTCCTCATGTATTCAGTTGTGATACAGTTTTATTCATATGATAAGTTGATGTGAGGATTACGTTGAATTAATAAATGTAAGGTTATAACAGTGCCTAAAAACAGTGAATTCTGCACAAACGCTGTTGGAATTACTCCCTCTGTATTAACCATTTGTCCGAAGCATCACAGCATGAACACTTCTCTAGCCCGGGGATGTGAAACACAGCTTGGATCAGGTGCTGTGTCCTCACATGCGTAAGTCTGCCATGTCTTCCTTAATATAGCCCTTCTCTAACGGCTCGTAATAAGATTTTGTAGTTGTCCCTGCAGAAGTCTGGCATATAATTTTTTAGATTTATTTTTATTTTGGGGATTTAAAAATGGTGTCTTTTTTCCCCCTCAAATTCCTTGTTGGAATGTTTGGAAATGCAATAGATCTGTAAAACAATTTTTTTAATCTAATAAAATTGTTAAATATTCTGACAAATTCAAATAAATTCTTTGTAAATTCTTTTGGACCCCGTCACACATAAGAGCATCATTTGCAAGTAATGACAATTTGATTCTTCTTTCCCAATCTTTGTTCCTTTTATTTCTTTTTATCCTTTTATTATATTCTCTGGACCATCATGTGAGATATTGAATGGAAGTGGTATTAATGGGCTATTATTGGTATTTATCTCTAAGGGAAAATTTCTGACACTTTACTATTAGATTTGATACCTGTTCTAGATTCTTTGTATAGGCACCAGATTAAGAGATAGCTTACAATTTCTAGTTTGATACAATTTCTTTTTATGAATGATTATTTTTTATCATCATTCTTTAATTAGTTAAGGTGGGAAATTATATTACAATTGTCCTAATGTCAAAAAAAAAACTCTTGCATTTTGGGGGTTAAACTTAATGTAGGCCGTTTTATCTTTTAAAATAGTGCTAATATCCGTTATGTACTAACGTGCATGTGTGTGCATGGGTGTGTGTGTGTGTCCATGCATGTGTGTGCGTGTGCGTGTGTGTGTGTGTGTGTGCGCGTGTGTGTGCGTGCGTGTGCGTGTGTGCGCGCGTGTGTGTCTGTACACAGAGGTATGAACTTTCCACTCTTATGAGTCCCATCTGACATTATATAACCCATCATTGAGTTTTGATATCAAGATCATGCTTGTCTCATAAAATGACTTGGGAGGTATTCTCTCTTCATGTTCTCTGAAGAATTTGTGAATCATTGAAATTGTGGAGGCCATTTGGGCCTGGTTATTTCTTTATCGAATGGCTTATAAATGATTCAATTGTTTAATGTTTAAATAAATGCTCATATCTTCCAGAATGGATCGTGTTAAGGTTTATTTTACTGCGACTTCATTGATTTTCACCTAACTCTCATAAGTGGAGAGGTAACATTCTTCCCAGTATGCTCTTATTAACATGTTATTCCCCATAGCATCTGTGGTCATATCCCCTTTATCATTTCTAATAACATTTATTGAATTTCTCTGTCTCTGATCGGTCTTATTGGAGAGTTATCAGATCAGTTTTTCTGAGAGGAACAATTTTTGACTTTGCTAATCATCTCTATTTTAAGTTTCTTTTCTATTTAAACTATTTCAATCCCTACCCGTACCATAACCATTCTTTTCCCTTTTATACTCTTTGTTTTTAGGTCTTTTTTCTAACATATGATTTTAAGGCTATGCAAGTAGCTTTCAGTCCCTCTTCCTTTCTGCTGTAGGTATTTATGGCTGTGGATTCCCTTCTAAGTACTACTGTAGCTGGATCTCACAAGTCTCCTATGCAATATTCTAAAAATATTTTCTCACTAAAGAATTCTTAAACTAGTAGCTACTCAGAAGTATACTTCCTAACTTCCAAACGTATGGGGGATTTTCCATTTATACTTCCTATTTATTTATTCAGCAAATATTTATTGATTGTTACCTACCACGCATCTTTGTAGCACCGGACATGGATCAGTGAGCAAAAGGAATAAACTTGTCTGCCCTTGTGGGGCTTTATTTCATTGTTGTTATTCATGTGCACAGTATAGGCTAAAAGCATGTTTTGTGTGATTTTAATCCTTTGATGTGAGTTGAAATTACTTTATTGTCCAGCTTGTAGTAAATGTCCCTGTGCCTTTGAAAGGGATATACATTCTGCAATTGTTAGATGAAGCATTTTGCCATTTTTTTTTCCTAAATAAAAAGTTTAGCATTGTTCAGTGCTTCTGTATCCTTATGAATCTGCGCTCTGCTTTTTCTATCAGTGACCAAGAATGTGTGTGAAACTTCCCACAAGGACTATGGATTTTCTATTTCTTCCCTTAGTTATCTTAATATTTATAGATAATGTTACATAAATATTATATATATATGTTCAAATTATGGTAGCTTCCTAATGAATTAAACTATATACGTTATAAACCAAACCCCTTATCATTGGTAATGTTTTTTGCTATAAAGCCTAAATATCCCATTTTAATACAGGCAGCACTATATTTCTTTGTTTTTGTAAGTCTTGGCTATTTTTTTTTTTTTTTGCATTATATAGACTACACTATAGTAGCAAACATTTCTAAATTCTAAATGGTTTACAATTTCAAAGGTTTATCTCTTGAGCATGTTGTCTTTGGGTATCAGGTGGCTACACCTCTGCTTTCAGCTCTGCTTCCTCTTTTCTGGGATCCAGGCTGAAGAAACAGCCCTTATCTATCTCCCACTGTTCTCACCGTAGCAGGGAAAGGGACAGGTAGATCCACGCCATAGTTTTTAAAGCTTCTGCTAAAACATGGCCCACACCAGTGTTTACATTTCCTAGCCAAAGCAAATCTTGTGGTCAAGTGTGATGTCAATGAGACACGTAAATACACGTTTCCCACAGGGAAGCACGGCACATCAAATGGCTCTGCATGGATGTATACAGTACTATTGCACGAGAAGCAAAATCTATCTACGGTCAAGACGATGGCCTGAAATTTTCTTTGATTATACTACCCTGGCCAAGAGCAAGAATTAATATCGTGCTGATGTTCAAAATATACAGATTCACTCCAGATCTCTCACCCTGCCTTCTTCCCCAAAAAGCTGACCTGTATGAATTACAGTAATTAAATGCGATCATGAAGGATATAAAAACTAGGGTGCTGCTAACTCCACGTAACTCCACAGTCTATGCAATTCTCCTATGCCTTGAACGTCCTCAACTTTAACGTGCCATTTATTTTCCACTGGGACTTTGGCTGATACAGTGACTTGGAACAGAAATGACCTGAGGAAAAAAACATGGGGTTCTAGGACTGGGTTACTTGTCTATTGAAGAGTAAACAGACAACCTCCTTAGCAGTGTGAAAAGGGATGAGTTCATCCTGACAGCTAACACCATTTCACTTACTCGGGTAAGCACCAGTGTGGCATAGTTCGAATTATGGAGGGAGGCCACGGCATCGGGCAATCATGTGCTTTCACTTAGATGGCACGGTAATGACAGTGACTTATAAAGAATCTTTAAGACCCTGGCATTTTTACAATCATAGAATGAACACACACGAAAACAAAGTTACAAGTAATGAATAGACAATTTAAAAGATGTGTGGAAAATCAGAATGCCCTCTTAACAGATGTGAAGGAGTCCACATCATCTGGAGTCTTAGGACAGCTTATCACTAAGGGTGAAATCCATAGTCTGAAGGTATATTTAGTTTTTAAAGATCAGCCTGACCAGAGCTCCTATGCTAAATGAGACATGAGGCATGAGACACGGGATGAATACATTTCAGCTGATCTAAGTGAGGCTGAGATCTTGAGCCTCCAATTCCTTTGAACCACCCTTGTCTGTTGAGGAAGATACCACCCCCACCTCCATACACACACATCTAAGGGAATCAACGGTCCTCTGCATAAAAGACTCCGTGGTTGCACCTGGGCTAGATGCCCCATTACCTAACTTTGTTTGTAGGCCTACGACAGGAACCAGATCACAATGCAGTCTGGATAGAGAGGTACAAGGCTTGCTCTGGGGTAGCTTGAACACAAAAAACGAAAATAAATACCTACAAGTTCCCGGCCAATTTGTGTCAGTGGGAGTTCGGAGGCCATGTCCCTACGCAGAAGAGAATTATGAAGATCTTAGGCCGGAGGAGAAGAAACATCAATTTCAATCCCGTTTAATTCATTGATATAGGAGCACTCAATAGGGATTCAGAATTTTTTTTTTAAGATTTTATTTATTTATTTGACAGAGAGAGAGAGACAGAGAGAGAGGGAACACAAGCAGGGGGAGTGGGAAAGGGAGAAGCAGGCTTCCAGCTGAGCAGGGAGCCTGATGTGGAGCTCGATCCTAGGACCCCGAGACCATGACCTGAGCCGAAGGCAGTCGCCCAACCAACTGAGCCACCCAGGCGCCCCACAGGGATTCAAAATTTAATTTGTTGACTCATGCATCCAGAAATGGCATCAATCCTAGAATAACTAATTGAAGTCTGAACTAAATATTGACATACGGTTAACAAATTGGATATGCCACAGTTTTTGTAATACACCATAAAGGAATCCAAAAGCTTTGGGAAATGAATGTGTTGGGATAGAAAAACTATAGAAAAAAAACTCCACATCCAACCACTAATCACTATCACCCAGGGGACCTGGGGTTGTGTTTGTAAAATGCAGTGGTGATAGGAATATAAACATCCTTAAAAGAGTTCTATGGTAATTGTTATTGTAGACTAGAGATGATGGTGGAAATACTGCATAACAATTGAGTTCACTGATGTCAAAGAGAGTAATACTATTCTGGAGAATGGAACTCCAGGGGCCACAAAGAACTGTCAGAGATAAGATGTGGACAATAAACAATATAAACTGAAGTTTAGGATGATGATTAGTGTTATGGCCTGCAAAGATCTGTGGAAACGGCTGACTAAGGGATTTCTAGCAATAAAATAGATCAGCAGCCAATCAACAAACTGCTTGATAGTATTCTATGTCTGATGGATGGATGGCTGTGCAAGTTCCAGTGTGGTAATTCATGGCCATTTACCTAAATTTCAGTACTACGCCAATTCCCAAACCTGAACCTCCTTGATTATGAGAGAAGATGGGTAATTTTGATGAAAGACCCTGCAACAAGGCCACAATTGTATCCTGAAAATCTTGACACAGTATTTCCCAGAGGGACCTCCACCATTTACCAAAGTTCCTGTGCACTGGATAAAGTAAAATATCCAGACCTTGTGGGGGTTCTTAGAAACTGTCTGTACACTTATGCACATCCCAAGGGACCCAGAATGCCACATGATCTACTGGTCAGAATAAGGACCAATGGAAGTCAGATATTAGAAGAAGTCTTGGTTCAGGTCTGCCAGGATTTGAGGCTATTTGAACCCGGGCTCAGGCTCTGAGAAGGCTGGCTGATCTATTCTTGTTTGTCTCACTCCTATTGTGTTCCCTTTGTGGATCTCAACCCAAAAGCTTGGGGAGTTCTTCAGCCTACCACTCCTTGGTGGTCCATGAGCTGTACTTTTGTCCTCAGACTCCATGGGTCTCAACCTCTTGACTTTTCAGTATTTTCTTCCAGAATTGTATAGCCTTTGTAGATTGACTTTTTTCACTTAGCAATATGCATTTAAGGTTCTTCAGTGTCTTTTCATGGCAGGATAGCTTCTTTCTCTTCCTTTGTCTCTTCCTTCACTAATACCGTGCCATCTTGATTACTGTTACTTTATAGTAAGTCTTAAAGTCTGGTAGTATCAGTCTTCCAACGTTATTCCTCTCTTTTAATGAATTTTAAAATGTAGGTTTTCTTTTTATCCAGAGAGACCAACAAATCAGGAGATAATTGCCATTGAAAAGATAGTTTATTACACACAGTTCCTGTGGCGAGGGGGCACACCATGTCACTCAGGGCCATACCAAGAAACACTGACTTGAGTCATAGGCAGAGAGGGTTAGGGGACCTGAGAAAGAGCCCCTCTTTTTGTTGTTGTTGTTCTTGTTTTTGGTTTTTGTTTTCATGGGAAGAAATGGGCAAGGCAGGGTAAGCAGCCTGAGCAGGTTTAGGACTGGCCAGTTTAATAATTTCTGGGAGCTCCTGGGTGTAGGGTTATCCCTAGTTTCTGGTGCTTGGCCCTGAGATAACAAACATAGGGAAATCATGTAAAGAGCCTGAAAAAAACAGGTCTTTGGGGAGTATGGGCCCTAGATTGTTTGCACATGAAAGGCATGCTCTAAGGAAAGCCATCTGTTGTCTCCAGGAATTGGAATCCTCTAACCCGAGGGGGGGCAGCCCCTCCCTGATCAAGGTCCCAAATGTTAAAAAAGATACAGAAATCAGAAAATGTGGTTAACATACAATATTGGGTTGGCTATTCTGGGTCTTTAGCCTTTCCACACAAACTTGATGGTCAGTTTCTTGATATACATAAAATAACTCGTGATTTTGATCGGGAATACCTTGAAATTATAGATAAGTTGGGAAGAGCTAACATCTTAACACTATTGGGTCTTCCCATCCAGGAACATGGGATATTTTTCCATTTATTGAAATGTCCTATTTCTTTCCTCAGTATTTTATAATTTCACAAAATGGACTTTTGGATATTAATTTTCTATTCTGAGATCTTGCTTTGATCGCCTATTAGTTCCAGGAGTTTTTTGATCTCTTCTTTGGGATTTTCTATGTAGACAATCATGCCACCTATGAAGAGATATTTTTATTTTTATAATTTCTGTTTTGTTCTTTTCTAGAAGCTAAGCAGAGTTTCCGTTCTCCAGAAGATAATCTGTTTTTGTGTCTGGTAGATGTTTAGAGGGACTACCAGTTTAGACCCTCAATAAATTTACCAGTTTAGATCCACTACAAATTAAAAGCAGAGCTCAAGGTTTCTTAGGCCAAGTTGAGATAAATATCTGAGCTGTAAATTAGAATAAATGCCGACTGTTCACACCTCTCTTGAATGGATGTATTTTCCCCACCTTGACCCATGCCTTTGGTCAGCCTTGGGGTAATTTTCCCCCTAGTACCTCCTAACAGGGAGCTAAGGGGTGAGCTTAGTTCTGCTTCATGCTTATGTTAAGGCAGCATCCTTCAGTGACAGCTTAAAGTAGAAGATCTACTTTTTGACCCTCATTTAGTGAGTGCTGGACTTTAATTTCTGTTGGTGTCATCCTGTGATTCCCTCAAATGAACAACTTGTGTTTGTCATTCCTTCCAGATAAGTAAATGTCCTCAGTGTGGAAGGAACTTCCAGCGCTCCACTCATCTCTCTAGATTCTTGCTTTCTTTCAGATTTTGACCTGAAAATTACTAGTATAGGAATCTTTTTCCAGCTTGCCATTTATGAATATTTAAAAAATATTTCCCCGGTAATTTTAGTTGTTTTCAGAAGAACGATTTGCTGGAATATCCAGGTTGGCTACTGCCAGAAATAGGGGTGCTCAGCCTCCCTCCTCACTCCTTCCCCCTTGAATGTCCTGGCACAAAACATCTAGTAGTTTCCACTTAACTTTCTTATTCCTAATGTTTTTGTTCATAAAGTCCTGGGACAAATCTCAGCCCTGGTTGTGTTCGAGGATCTTCACTGGGAGGTGGTCACCTTTCTAGCTGTCCCGATGTTCACTGGCACATGCCTCAGCATGCCTCTTATTGTACATAGTTATGCTTGTATTTGTCTTCCTTGCTTAATTTGAATGATCAGTATGATCTATTTATCTTTGAGTCACTGTGATTCCTAACGTCGTGTTTTGCAAATCACTGCACTCTATGAATGGTTGCTGAATACAAGTCTTTCCTTTAACAATAATTCCCTGAAAGACACTTAAAACCCAGTTGTCTGACTTATTCAGGCTTTGGGTAGAGAAGTAAGACAGAGATTTCCTACATAATCACCAACACGGCCTTTACCTCTTATACTTTATCAAATCAGTCTTCATGTAAATCTCGGGGTTGGAAAACTCGGTTTCTCTTGACATCTCAGTGTGTCGTAAACTTTTTGTCTGGAAGTAACTAAACTCCCCCCCCCCCATGCTAAAGAATACTTATTTATCAGATAAGATGCCTTTGTCCACATTCAGCCATTTATTTCCTGTCTCCCATCAGCCCCCCGAGGTCTCAGAGGGCCCTAGATCTTAGAATCCCAGAAGGCTGCAAATACTCTCCAACTTAATTATAGAATCTCAGTTGACATAGGAATATAGAATGGGTTATTTTCAGCCACTTATTTAAGATTCAAAAAGGTTTGCACATCTAAGTGTCCAGATAAACTCTTCATGAAATGTTTCAGTCCATTTTTTTCTGAATCACTTAATCTCTCAGGACAGATGTCATTGCTTTTACAAGTGACCTTGTACTGCTGCTTCTTTATATATATATATACTATATACTACATACTATATACATTCTATTCAAAAGATCTACAAGACTGTGAGCCATTAAACCCAAAGTCATATATCAACGTTCTTGATTGCTTGAACGTAAGTGGGTAAGGGTATTTCTTTTGTCAGTTACTATCTGAAGAAACATTTTCCACCAAGGATTTCAAATTTGAATGTATTTGCATAATAGTTTTTATTATTATGAAAAAAAGATTCTGCACCAAAGTAAAACTTGATTTGCCTTTTTCTTGAAATGAACGAAGCATCCACTCTGACTGAGTCTGCATACACACACAAACAAAATATATATGCACACATACCACACTTTACATCAAATTGAAATGCTGAGAAATCTCAGAAGTAAAGAAGTAACGGGGGTGGGGCAGGAAAGTTTATCAGTGTAGATTTCTATTCTTTTTAAGATGACTTTCAGAATAATAAAAAAAAAAATAGGAATGATGCAGATTATAGTAGAAGAGCAGAGAATACATTCTAGGGAAAAATTCATAGTCTATGAGAAAACCCAGAAACTAAAGGAGAATTAAAGCATGCCATCACTTATTAAGTTTTTGTTTGTAGGGTCTATTATGTACCCTGTACTCTGGTGGAGGCTGTAGATCATTCAGAATACATTTCTATGTTCCCTGTCCCAAAGAAACAGTCTATAGAAGGTGTGTATATATGTGCGTGTATTACTATATACTATATATATTCTATACTATACATGGTATATTATGTACTATGTTCTACACTTATATAATATATAGTATAATGTACTATATTGCATATAATGTACTATAAATATATAGTATTTAGTATAGAACATATGGTATATATAATAATCTATATACTATATATGACATATATATAGTACTGCAAGATAATATCCAACCTATTCACCATAGAAGTGTGATTTCAAGATCTCTAAATGTTAGGAAGAGGAAAAGCATCTGTGCGGACTCTAATAGTCAGGGAAGGTTTATTGGAGGATGTGGGACATGATGAGTATTCAGATACAAGAAAACAACAGGCCATACAAGGATGTGAAACAGCATGAGAAAACGTATAAACACTATAGTTGTGGCCAAGAGCAGGGGCTATCTTAGACATAACCAAATTCTTGCTTGAATCACAGAAAAAGACACTGATGCTTTAGGGAGATGGTGAAAACCGTTTGAGTCACAAAACTGTTATTAAAATTAAGCAACATCCTTGATCTCCCCTAACTTTGAGTGTGCTCACCGCGTCTTTGACTTACCTTGCTCCTAGCCTTTTTGTTCTTTTTTCTCATCTCCTCACCTAAGGTTTAGAGATAATAAATCACATATTACAAAATTTGATAATACAGGAAAATTCAAAAATTAAAATTGGAATATTCCAGAAAAATCGGCAAGGGCGAAATGAGTTTTTACTTGAACAAGCAGCATGGGACCATGCTTGCCAGAGTCCCTTGGAAAAAGTGTGTGGGGCAGAGTCTGTCATAAAATGGCAGTAGCATAAAATATGGTGGGGAGCACCTGGGTGGCTCAGTCGGTTAAGTGTTTGCCTTCAGCTCAGCTCATGATCCCGGGGTCCTGGGATGGAGTCCTGCATCGGTCCCTGCTCAGAGTGGAGTCTGCTTCTCCCTCTGCCCCTCCCTCCTGCTCATGCACTCACTCTCTCTTTCTCTCTCTCCCAAATAAATAAATTTTTTAAAAAATCTAAAAGAAATATGTGGGGGAGAAAGTGGATTAGAAGTTAGAAGACTTAAATTTTGGTACTGACTTTACTACTTGAGCATACTATTTAGTTTTTTAATATTCTCTTCAGATTTAAAAAATTAGCCTATGATAAACTAGAAATTATGCTTTATGCTAGAGATTCAGCTATTAATAAAAAAAAAAAAAGTTCATCCCTGCTTATAAGAAGCTAATAGTCTATAGAGGGAGCCAAACATGGGAGATGAGTTCAATTTAACCACTTAAGTGCAAAGGCGAGGAGGCTCCCAGGTTACTCTGCTCAGGAGAGGGCACTTGGTGCACTTGCCTTACCTATAACAAGGATACAAAGACACTTGTGCGGTTTATCTTGGGTGGTGAGGGCCAAAATGAGGTAGCTTACATGATAGCATCTTGTTTTCTGCAAAGTGCCAAAGGGAAAGGGGGACAATGGCAGGTGTGTGGAACTACCTAAGCAAATGAGCTACAGCAGAGATGATGAAGAGTGAACGTGCATCACATGAAACTATTCCTTATACTTTATAGTCATGGGAGGAGCCAACAAGTTGAGAGATGTTATGAGGTGCAAGTACACTGGGTTTCTCCTAAGTTCCTGAGCCTGATTCTGAAAGTAAGATGATTAGGGCTTTGGATGTTATTTTATTACGAAATAGGTGCTATTAGTATTTTGCTAACATTTCTAGCAATAAAATAGCTTAGACATGATAGACCTCTCCCTCTGAGTGAAAGCATGTGTTATAAAATGGCACCCTGTAAAATTAAGGGAAGGAAATGTTTGAAGTTAGACCCTGAGAAATTCTGCTTTCAAGAGGCTATTACTACTCCTTCTTCCTGTGTCTAGACTGAACTATGCACTGGTAGAAAAATTTCCAAGGGTGTGATGTGGAGAGAGCATTGGAGAGATGGTCTATTTCCTGAAGCAAAGCAGGGCTGGTGAGGTCACTGTTCTGCCTCTGACAACAGAAGTGCCATACACAGCCCCGTTCAAAAGGAATAGTGGAAATGCATTTCCCAACGCAACATGAGATATCCACCTTTCCTTCACCTCACCACTCCAGTTCCGAACCTGCAAGATGCCTTCTGATGAGGATCAAATGATGATCTTGGATTCTTAGACAGTTCACCAGGAATTGTTCTTGAACTTTAAAAATAATGGTTACTTTTATCATCACACACATCTGCTGATTGTAATTGGCCATGACATGTGCTTTTCTTGCTTGCCCCCATCCTAGCAGGCCATCCACTGTGATGGGTAGTGGTCAGAGGACAGGTATATCATGCTCCTAGTAATCATCTGCACCAGCAGATGTTATAAATGACATGTGTAATTTAGGTATCTGGATATTCCAAAAGTCTTTTTTTTTTATTTTGGAAAATAATAATATATTTGGAAGTAGTAAATCATTCTCCTTTATGATTGTTTAAATTTTTTATTGTTATGTGATTCGCCATACATTACATCATTAGTTTTTGATGTAGTGTTCCACAATTCATTGTTTGTGCATAACACCACTGCTCCCCACAGAACGTGCCCTCTTTAATAGCCAACACCAGGCTAACCCATCCCCCCAACCCCTCCCCTCTAGAACCCTCAGTTTGTTTTTCAGAGTCCCATCGTCTCTCGTGGTTGGTCTCCCCCTCCGACTCACTCCCCTTCATTCTTCCCTTCCTGCTATCTTCTTTTTTCATTTTTCTTCACATATGTTGCATTATTTGTTTCAGAAGTACAGATCTGTGATTCAACAGTCTTGCACAATTCACAGCGCTCACCATAGCACATACCCTCCCCAATGTCTATCACCCAGCCACCCCATCCCTCCCACCCCCCACCACTCCAGCAACCCTCAGTTTGTTTCCTGAGATTAAGAGTTCCTCATATCAGTGAGGTCATATGATACATGTCTTTCTCTGATTGACTTATTTCACTCAGCATAACACCCTCCAGTTCCATCCACATCACTGCAAATGGCATGATCTCATTCTTTTTGATGGCTGCATAATATTCCACTGTGTATATATACCACCTCTTCTTTATCCATTCATCTGTTGATGGATATCTTGGCTCTTTCCACAGTTTGGCTATTGTGGACATTGCTGCTATAAACATCGGGGTGCACGTACCCTTTCGGATCCCTACATTTGTATCTTTGGGGTAAATACCCAGTAGTGCAATTGCTGGATCGTATGGTAGCTCTATTTTCAACTGTTTGAGGATCCTCCATACTGCTTTCCAGAGTGGCTGCACCAACTCGCATTCCCACCAAAAGTGTAGGAGGGTTCCCCTTTCTCCGCATCCCCGCCAACATCTGTCGTTTCCTGACTTGTTAATTTTAGCCATTCTGACGGGTGTGAGGTGGTATCTCATGGAGGTTTTGATTTGGATTTCCCTGATGCCGAGCGATGTTGAGCACTTTTTCATGTGTCTGTTGGCCATTTGGATGTCTTCTTTGGAAAAATGTCTGTTCATGTCTTCTGCCCATTTCTTGATTGGATCATTTGTTCCTTGGGTGTTGAGTTTGATAAGTTCTTTATAGATTTTGGATACTAGCCCTTTATCTGATAATGTCATTTGCAAATATCTTCTCCCATTCTGTCGGTTGTCTTTTGGTTTTGTGGACTGTTTCTTTTGCTGTGCAAAAGCTTTTTATCTTGATGAAGTCCCAATAGTTCATTTTTGCCCTGGCTTCCCCTGCCTTTGGCGATGTTTCTAGGAAGAAGTTGCTGCAGCTGAGGTCGAAGAAGTTGCTGCCTGTGTTCTCCTTTAGGATTTTGATGGACTCCTGTCTCACGTTTAGGTCTTTCAACCATTTGGAGGCTATTTTTGTGTGTGGTGTAAGGAAATGGTCCAGTTTCATTCTTCTGCATGTGGCTGTCCAATTTCCCCAACACCATTTGTTGAAGAGACTGTCTTTTTTCCATTGGACATTCTTTCCTGCTTTGTCAAAGACGAGTTGACCATAGAGTTGAGGGTCCATTTCTGGGCTCTCGATTCTGTTCCATTGATCTATGTGTCTGTTTTTGTGCCAGTACCATACTGTCTTGATGATGACAGCTTTGTAATAGAGCTGGAAGTCCGGAATTGTGATGCGGCCAGCTTTGCTTTTCTTTGTCAACATTCCTCTGGCTATTCGGGGGTCTCTTCTGGTTCCATACAAATTTTAGGATTATTTGTTCCATTTCTTTGAAAAAAGGGGATGGTATTTTGATGGGGATTGCATTGAATGTGTAAATTCCTCTAGGTAGCATTGACATCTTCACAATGTTTGTTCTTCCAATCCATGAGCATGGAACGTTTTTCCATTTCTTTGTGTTTTCCTCAATTTCTTTCATGAGTATTTTAGAGTTTTCTGAAGACAGATCCTTTGCCTCTTTGGTTAGATTCATTCCTAGGTATCTTATGGTGTTGGGTGCAATTGTAAATGGGATCGACTCCTTAATTTGTCTCTCTTCTGTCTTGTTGTTGGTGTATAGGAATGCCACTGATTTCTGTGCATTGATTTTATATCCTGCCACGTGAGTGAATTACTGTATGAGTTCTAGCAGTTTTGGGGTGGAGTCTTTTGGGTTTTCCACATAAAGTATCATACCATCTGCAAAGAGTGAGAGTTTGACTTCTTCTTTGCTGATTTGGATGCCTTTGATTTCTTTTTGTTGTCTGATTGCTGTGGCTAGGACTTCTAATACTATGTTGAACAGCAGTGGTGAGAGTGGACATCCCTGCCGCGTTCCTGACCTTAGGGGGAGAGCTCTCAGCTTTTCCCCATTGAGAATGATATTCGCTGTAGGTTTCTCATAGATGGCTTTTATGATACTGAGGTATGTACCCTCTATCCCTATACTCTGAAGAGTTTTGATCAAGAAAGGATGCTGTACTTTGTCAAATGCCTTTTCTGCATCTATTGAGAGGATCATATGATTCTTGTTCTTTCTTTTGTTAATGTATTGTATCACGTTGATTGATTTGCGGATGTTGAACCAGCCTTGCAGCCCAGGGATAAATCCCACTTGGTCCTGGTGAATAATCCTTTTAATGTACTGTTGGATCCTATTGGCTAGTATTTTGGTGAGAATTTTTGCATCCATGTTCATCAAGGATATTGGTCTGTAATTCTCCTTTTGGATGGGGTCTTTGTCTGGTTTTGGGATCAAGGTAATGGTGGCCTCATAAAATGAGTTTGGAAGTTTTCCTTCCATTTCTATTTTTTGGAACCGTTTCAGGAGAATAGGTATTAATTCTTCTTTAAATGTCTGGTAGAATTCCCCTGGGAAGCCATCTGGCCCTGGGCTTTTGTTTGTTGGGAGATTTTTGATGACTGCTTCAATTTCCTTAGTGGCTATAGGTCTGTTCAGGTTTTCTCTTTCTTCCTGGTTCAGTTTTGGGAGTTGATACATCTCTAGGAATGCATCCATTTCTTCCAGGTTATCTAATTGCTGGCATATACTTGCTCATAATATGTTCTTATAATTGTTTGTGTTTCTTTGGTGTTGATTGTGATCTCTCCTCTTTCATTCATGATTTTGTTGATTTGGGTCATTTCTCTTTTCTTTTTGATCAGTCTGGCCAGGGGTTTATCAATCTTGTTAATTCTTTCAAAGAACCAGCTCCTAGTTTCGTGGATCTGTTCTACTGTTCTTTTGGTTTCTAGTTCATTGATTTCTGCTCTGATCTTTATTATTTCTCTTCTCCTGCTGGGTTTAGGCTTTATTTGCTGTTCTTTCTCCAGCTCCTTTAGGTGTAGGATCAGGTTGTGTATTTGAGACCTTTCCTATTTCTTGAGAAAGGCTTGTATTGCTATATACTTTCGTGTTAGGACTGCCTTTGCTGCATCCCAAAGATGTTGAACAGTTGTGTTTTCATTTTCATTGGTTTCCATGAATTTTTTAAATTCTTCTTTAATTTCTTGGTTGACCCATTCATTTTTAGTCGGATGCTCTTTAGCCTCCATGTATTTGAGTTCCTTCCGACTTTCCTCTTGTGATTGAGTTCTAGTTTCAAAGCATTGTAGTCTGAAAATATGCAGGGAATCATCCCAATCTTTTGGTACCGGTTGAGACCTGATTTGTGAACTAGGATGTGATCTATTCTGGAGAATGTTCCATGGGCACTAGAGAAGAATGTGTATTCTGTTGCTTTGGGTTGGAACGTTCTGAATATGTCTCTGAAGTCCATTTCATCCAGTAGGTCATTTAAAGTCTTTATTTCCTTGTTGATCTTTTGCTTAGATGATCTATCCATTTCAGTCAGGGGGTTGTTAAATTCCCCCACTATTATTGTATTGTTGTCGATGTGTTTCTTTGCTTTTGTCATTAATTGCCTTATATAATTGGCTGCTCCCATGTTCAGGGCATAGATATTTACAATTGTTGGATCTTCTTGTTGGATAGAACCTTTAAGTAGGCTATAGTGTCCTTCCTCATTTCTTATTACCGTCTTTGTTTTAAAATCTAATTTGTCTGATATAAGGATTGCCACCCCAGCTTTCTTTTGGTGTCCATTAGCATGGTAAATGGTTTTCCACCCCCTCACTTTCAATCTGGGGTTGTCTTTGGGTCTAAAATGAGTCTCTTGCAGACAGCATATCGATGGGTCTTGTTTTTTAATCCAATCTGATAGCCTGTGTCTTTTGATTGGGGCATTGAGCCCATTTACATTCAGGGTAACTATTGAAAGATATGAATTTAGTGCCATTGCATTTCCTGTAAGGTGACTGTTACTGTATATTGTCTGTGTTCCTTTCTGGTCTATGCTGTTTTTAGGCTCTCTCTTTGCTTAGAGGACCCCTTTCAATATTTCTTGGAGGGCTGGTTTTGTGTTTGCAAATTCCTTTAGTTTTTGTCTGTCCTGGAAGCTTTTTATCTCTCTTCTATTTTCAAGGACAGCCTAGCTGGATATAGTATTCTTGGCTGCATATTTTTCTCGTTTAGTGTTCTGAAGATATCATGCCAGTCCTTTCTGGCCTGCCAGGTCTCTGTGGATAGGTTTGTCACCAATCTAATGTTTCTACCATTGTAGGTTACATATCTCTTCTCCTGAGCTGCTTTCAAGATTTTCTCTTTGTCTCTGAGACTCGTAAGTTTTACTATTAGATGTCGGGGTGTTGACCTATTTTTATTGATTTTGAGATGGGTTCTCTGCCTACTGGATTTTGATGCCTGTTCCCTTCCCCAAATTAGGGAAGTTCTCTGCTATAATGTGTTCCAATATACCTTCTGCCCCTCTCTCTCTTTCTTCTTCTTCTGGGATCTCAATTATTCTAATGTTGTTTCATCTTATCGTATCGCTTATCTCTCGAATTCTGCCCTCGTGATCCAGTAGTTGTTTATCTCTCTTTTTCTCAGCCTCTTTGTTTTCCATCATTTGGTCTTCTCTATTGCTGATTCTCTCTTCTGCCTCATTTATCCTAGCAGTTAGTGCCCCCATTTTTTATTGCATCTCATTAATAGCCCTTTTGATTTCAACTTGGTTAGATTTTAGTTCTTTTATTACTCCAGGAAGGGTTTCTCTAATAACTGCCATGCTTTTTCAATCCCAGCTAGTATCTTTAAAATCATGATTCTGAAATCTCGGTCCAACATTGTACTAACGTCCGCATCCGTATTGAGTAGGTCCCTGGCAGATGGTACTACCTCTTGTTCTTTTTGTGGAGGTGATTTTTTTTGTCTTGTCATTTTGTCCCGAGGAGAATAGATGAATGAGAGAACAAAATGCTAACACCTTAACAACGTCCCAAGAAAATATACTCTAAACAAATCAGAAAAGCCCTGAAACCAGGGGTAAAGAAAGGGAAGGAAAGAAAAAAGAAAGAGAGAGAAAAAAAAGAAAAAGATAAAAACAAAACAAAACAAAAAATAAAAACAATATGATCAAATATGATCAGGCTAGTGCATAGATCAATGCCACACACTAGATTTTGGGTGTATTTTGGTCTGTTAGAAGAAAGTGCCTCCTAAAGTTTTAAAGAAAGTAAGACTTATATATGTATGAAATAAGGGTTGATACAATGAAGGGATGGAATATGACTGTAAAGATGAAAATTATAAAAAATTTCACAAAAGGAATTGATAAGGTGCTTGAAAAAATAAAGAAGAGGATTACAAAAACAGAGAGAAAGGAAGAAAATAAAAGGGGAGACAATGTGATCAGGCAGGAGACTAGGACAAAGCCATACACTAGAGATTTAGGGTATATTCTGATATGTTAGAAGAAACTGTATCTCAAAATTTTAAAGAGAGAGCAACTTATATATGTATGCCAAAAATAAGGGTAACTACTATGAAGGGATAGAATATGACTCTAAAAATGAAAAATAAAAATGTTTTTTTAAAAAAGGGATTGGTAAGATATTGGTTGAAAAAGGGAAAAAGAAAAATTAAAAAAAAACAATTAAAAAAATTAACTTTGAAAGACTAATGAATCATGTTAAAAAAGCTATGAATTCTATGTGCAGTATTCCCCTAGCGCCGGAGTTCTCCCGTTCTCATTGATCAGTAAACTTGGTCTTGGCTGGCTGTTCTTGCAGATCTTCTGGGGGAGGGGCCTGTTGCCGTGGTTCCCAAATGTCTTTGCCGGAGGAGGAATTGTCCCGCCCTTGTCGGCCCAGTTTGCTCTCGGGAGCTCTTGTTCCCTGCAATCTTTCCACACAGCTTTGGAGGACGATAGTGAAAATGGCGGCCTCCCAATCTCTGCCCTGAGGAGCCAAGAACTCGGGCACCCGCTCCTCAGTGCGCCCCCAGAGAAAAGCAGTCAGCCCCTCCTGTCTCCCTGGTCTCCAGCCGCACTCTGTGCTCACCCGGCCTGTGACCAAGCATTTCTATCTCTGGCACCCAACTCAGTGTGGAGTCTCCAAACCCAGCAGATCCCTGCGGTGCGCTCCCGCGCTGCTACTCCTGGGGGAGGAAGGGGAGTCTCCCTGGGCCTGTCTTATTTATGTTTGGACAGTATCTTTCCCAACAAAATGAGGTGGAAATATTCTGGGCTAAAAGTGAAGTATATTTAGAATCATCAAATTAAAATATGTTTATTGTTAAATATTTAAAAATATAAAAATATATCAGAAAGCAAACCCAAATCATCTCTAATCTTATCATAAATATGGCTTGGTATCTCATTTTAAATATGGCTAAGTAGTTCTCTTTTTCTCTTATTATGGTAGGAGACTTTCTCATGTCCTCACATAGTCTTTGGGACTATGGAAGTTGGTTCTTTTGTTGCTTCTTTTATTTATTTATTTTTTTAAAAGATTTTATTTATTTGACAGAGAGACACAGCGAGAGAGGGAACACAAGCAGGGGGAGTGGGAGAGGGAGAAGCAGACTTCCCGTGCAGCAGGGAGCCTGATGTAGGGCTCGATCCCAGAACCCTGGGACCATGACCTGAGCCAAAGGCAGACGCTTAACGACTGAGCCACCCAGGTGCCCTTTGTTGCTTCTTTTAATCTTTGTATATTTCTATAATATAGTTAATCATTATCTCATTATTGGAGATTAATAATTTCTTGTAAAAATTATCAAAGGGGTACTTTGTCGAGAGAGAGAGAGAGGCAGAGGGAGAGAGAGAGAGAGAGGGAGAGACCTATCAATATTCTGGGCCTGAAAATGTGATACTGAAAGAGAAGACATCGGAAAAATGTTCTTATAACAGTGATCGTTGTCATTTTGTCTCTCCCAAACTCATTCACAGAAAGAAGTCATCCAGATGCACAGTTTCAGTAGAACCACTATGGTTACACTGTTTGTCCTGGTGGGCTTCTCTAGCCTGGGGGAGCTCCAGCTGCTGCTGTTTGTCATCTTCCTTTTCCTATACTTGACAATCCTGCTGGCCAATGCCACTATCATGGCTGTTATCCGCTGCAGCCAGACTCTGCACAGTCCCATGTATGGTTTCCTGTTCATTCTTTCCTTTTCTGAATCCTGCTACACGTTTGTCATCATCCTGCAGCTGCTGGCCCACCTGCTCTCAGCCACCAAGAGCGTCTCCTTTGTGGCCTGTGTCACCCAGCTCTTCTTCTTCCTTGGCTTTGCCTGCACCAACTGCTTTCTCATCGCTGTGATAGGGTATGATCACTATGTGACAATTTGCCACCCTCTGAGGTACACACTCATCACGAACAATAGGTTAGGGGTGGGGTTGGTTTCCCTGTCTGGAGTCACGGGTTTCTTCATTGCTTTGGTGGCCACCAACCTCATCTATGACATGCCTTTTTGTGGCCCCAACAGGGTCAACCACTATTTCTGTGACATGGCACCTGTTATTAAGTTGGCCTGCGCAGACACCCATGTGAAGGAACTGGCTCTATTCAGCCTCAGCATCCTGGTGATCATGGTGCCTTTCCTGCTGATTCTCGTCTCCTATGGCTTCATCTTTAACACCATCCTGAAGATCCCCTCGGCTGAGGGAAAAAGAAAGGCCTTTGCAACGTGCACCTCCCACCTCACGGTGGTCTTTGTGCACTACGGCTGTGCCTCCATCATCTACCTGAGGCCCAGATCCAGGTCTGCCTCAGACAAGGATCAGTTGGTGGCAGTGACCTACACTGTGGTGACTCCCCTGCTTAATCCCCTTGTCTACAGTCTGAGGAATCAGGAGGTGAAGATTGCCCTCAAGAGAGTTCTGGGAATGCCTGTGGCAACCAAGGTGATCTAACAAAAAACCCTAAAATTAATGAGGGACTCTACAGAGGTCAAAGGCAGGATATTTTCTTTGCCCTTTTGCTGATCCAGTCCTGATGTGGACAATGTTTCCAAGGACTAAGACCACTGTTGCCCTTTTCTTCCCTCCCAGTCCAGAAAAAGCATGAGTCAGTCTACATGCTACATTGTCCAATGCTTGGTTAGGAAACAAAAAAACCAAGGCACCTGGGTGGCTTAGTTAAGTGTCAGACTCTTGGTTTTGGTTCAGGTCGTGATCTCAGGGTAATGAGATTGAGCCCTGCGTTGGGCTCTATGCTGAGCATGGAGTCCACTTGGGATTCCCTTTTTAATCCCTCTGCCCCTCCCTGCTGACATTCTCTCCCAAAACAAACAAACAAACAAACAAACAAACAAACTATAAAACAACTCACGCTTGGCAGAAAGAGAAAAATATAATTTTTTTTTTTTTTTTTTTTTTTTTTTAGGGGAAGGCAATACTCAAATTGAAAGGTGGCCACGGTTAGCTTTCCTGGTTGAATAGAGAACAGGATCCAAAGCTATTGACAGCATCTTATCTAGGACACAGGCATCCACAAGCAGTAAACCAACTATGTACCAGGTTCCATACAAAGTGGAAAGACAAAGATGAGTAAGTTGATAGTTTACAGAGGTGGAGGAGGAGTAGGAACATGAACAGAGAAAGAAAACTATGACAATGCACAATGATCAGATCTGTTAAATGGATACAAACTAAGAGTTATGAGAGCCAAAAGAACAAATATTTATTGCTTCTGAAGGAAAAAAAAAATTGGAATAAGTGAGATGAGAAGAGGGGAAAGAAAATTTGAGCTGAGCCTTAAATGAAGAGCAAGATTTCAATACTAAGGAACTGGGTTTTCCAGTGATGAAAAGATCCATCAGTATTACCAGAAATGTTGATTTTTTTCAAAATTTAAAACTAGTTTCTTATTATATTAATTATAAATTAAACACATTCATTTTTGTTTGTAGTTTTGCTTTGTTTCCGTGGTGATGTGTTCAAGTTTTTAGTGGATATGATCTTATTTTAGTAATGGACCTAAAACCACCATTAATGACATCACATTTGCTGCTAACATGGAACACAGTAAATGCTCTGGAAAGGCTCAAAAGGCCCAGATATTACAGCTCACTGACCCTGCAATGGTCATAATGTAAACCTTACATGACTCTAATGATTGTCATAATTTGAACTATAAATACTAAAAGGAATTGATTTTAAATCTACTATTTTATTTTATTATTTTAAATCTATTATTTCAAGCCATGTAATTTGAGATGATATTCAAAACTCTTCAAACTGATGTGCCTTGAATTTTTTTCATCTGGACAACTGAGGGTTTTGTTTTTTTTCTATGAATATGTGAATTATCTAGTGAGCACATAGCTTGTCTTCTGGTTCCGAGAGTCAGTTACTATTAATTAGACATTTTCTCTGCCCAGTGACCCAGCCCGTACTAGAATAAAAATCTCCTGATTTGTTAAAATTATGCTTCATCACCCAAAGGAAAAATGGTTATCATTAATTATGAGACCATGAAAATAACTTGTAAACAAGGAACATGTTTTTATGTAACCAGTTAGCCAGCATGCTCTCTTCCTTGTGGAAAGCTCCTTGGCTGATTCTCTCAGTATAATAAACACTCATGTCCAGCACATTACTTCCTGGGGTGTCTGTGAGGTTCAGCCCTTACAAGTTAAATTGTCTGTGTCTGTTCTCAAGACCATCTGTGACAGTTTATTTATTATTCTAATTATTCTGCTTGTGATATGTAATTTTGTAGTATAGTCTGGTGAAGTATTACTGCAATAAAGATTATTTGTTTCTTTTTTCTTTTTCTTTTATTTTGTTTTTTTAAAGATTTTATTTATTTATTTGAGAGAGAGAATGAGATAGAGAGAGAGAGCATGAGAGGGGGGAGTGTCGGAGGGAGAAGCAGACTCCCCGCTGAGCAGGAGGCCCAATGCCGGACTCCATCCCAGGACTCCAGGATCATGATCTGAGCCAAAGGCAGTCATCCAACCAAATGAGCCACCCAGGTACCCCCAAAGATTATTTGTTTCTAATATAGCTAGATGGAGTGTTTTGGAAAAATAAAATATGACCAAGAAAATCACAGAAGAAAGGAAAATCATAAAAACCTAGAAGTGTCATTTGCTTAGATTATTTTGCAAGTGACTCTAAGTTCCTGCTCATCTGTAAATCCATGAAAATTTTTCTAATGAATTATGGGTGGACTTATGCTAGATATGCTCTAAAGATCTCCAATCACATGGACCAACACTTAAAGCAAAAGCTTTATCCCTAAGTGAAAATATTTATAAATATGTGTATGTTTAGACTTTTTGAGTTGAAATAAAACATTTCAATTATATAAGGGTCATTCTTTTGATTTTCTGCTCTACCAGACTTTTTTGAATTAGTTAGCCAACTATCTGACCATCTTTGGGTCAGGTGAGAGGGCTCCTATTTTATGTTTTCAACAATGTAAAAATATTCTTTTTCCTGTGGATGATATAGAGACATAATAAGCCAGAAAGAAAACAAAGGAAATTGTGCTATCATGATGGGCATATAGTTAATTGTCCTTGAATGCTATTTAAGGCCATACAACTTTACAAAGTGCTCTACAGCCCAATCCCACACATGCTTTGTTAGCAAGAAATTCACTACTTCCTTCTTGAGGTGACCTAAGCTGGATTTTTCAGTAACTCTGGGGATGCACACATTTAAGAAGAGTCAGAATGGTTTCTGAACAAACTCAGAGAGCAGGCTGGTTCACTGTGCTGCTGGTCCCCCACCATCCTTGGTGCCATTTGCAGAGCTGTCCCTACAGGACCCACAGGCAGCTCTGGCACACACACCACTGCAAAGGGCTTCCCGGGTGGCATGACTCTTTGAGGGATGCAAATCCATGTCCCCCACATAAATGAGGGCTCCTCATATGTGTACTCCCCGGTCTTAGCTCTGTCCCTCCTTAATTCTCTTTCACAGCCCTGCCCTGTAGCTGTTGGCATGACCTCAGCCAGGTTTCAGAGAAGACTGAAGCCAAGTCCACAGACCGTGATTCTTCTTTGCCATAAAGCAAACTGACTTTTCCCCCAATGGTGCGCTATTTAACTCCTGATTTGGGTTAGATTGTGTAGCCAAGATTTATCTTCTCTCATTGCTTTAGTTGAGTCCTTTGTCGGTTTACACAGTAACTCCTGAAAATATGTTCTGACCCCTTCACTCCATCGTCCATACTGCAGACCCCATTATCTTTCTAAAATGAAACATCGTAGCTCATCCCGACCAAACACTCTTCCTTGTGTCAAAAAGGTAAATAAAATATCCTCAAGTAAGAAATGGAAGAAGTGCGTGTCTCCAGCCTGCGGGGAAAACCCCAGCAATGTTGGAAATCAGAGCTCGTGTCCTTCCAGGTCTCTGTCGCATCGGTGCCTTCTTGTGAGCGAGCATGCTACCCCAGTTTTAGACAAAGTTGTATCTCTATCAGTTGCTTCATCGTCTTTCTTCTTCTGACCTTATGTCTGCACACCTGGCATCTCAGATCATCCTTCTACAGACTTCCTGTGTAAAAAATGCACTTGGCCATCGCGCTTTTATGAATCTGTGAAATGAAATGGTAATCACCCTGACTTGGTACGTATTCTGGTCCCCAAATTTGTCACTCCTTCAATTCCACACCCTTCCTGAAACCCACATTTCTTATTGTGCCAACAACTTGCTTTGCCTGTTAGTACATTAGTAAATTTTTTTAAGATTTATTTATTAGAGAGTGAGTGAGCAAGAGAGAGAGAACACAAGAGTGGGAGGAGGGGCAGAGGCAGAGGGTAGTCCGTGATATATTAAATGTGTATAAATAGAATAAACATGTGAACTGGAACAAATAGAAACTATCAGTGTGACAATGAATGAGTTATATGTTAATTTTATGGTTTAGTATGTCAGGGTAACATCCGAAGTGAGAGGTGCTAAGAGCTAGCTAACAACTTGCAGATGCATTAAACACTTTCTGAAGGCAAAGAAGTTTATTTTTTTAAGATTTTATCTATTTATTTGAGAAAAAGAGAGAGAGAGAGAGAGCACGAGTGGGGGTGGGGGGCAGAGGGAAAGGGAGAAGAAGACTCCCCACTGAGCAGGGAGCCTGACAAGGGTGTCAATCCCAGGACCCTGGGATCATGACCTGAGCTGAAGGCAGATGCTTAACCAACTGAACCATCCAGGTGCCCCAGTACTTTAGTAAATTTTGGCACATGCTTGAGATACATTTTTCTAAGGGTTTTTAAATATATTTTTTAAACATATTGGCTTTCTTATGAGATCACATTCAAATAATGCAACATGACCCACAAAGGCTTGTGTGTCCTGCTGCTTATCTCCAGTCTTATTTATGGCCGGGGTTCTCCTCATATTCTATGTCTGAGCTTTTCAATCTATTTGAGGTGAAAGACTAACTTTCCTGTAAATTTATTATGTACCAGTGATATTGTAAAATACAATGAAAGTGAATTATTTAAAAAACAAAATTAAAAGGACATACAAGAACTTTTCTTGTCTTACTATTAAGTTAACATACAGAAAGTTAATTGAATTGTAAAAGTTTCTAAGTCTAGCTTCTCTTGTCAGGAAGGAGTAGCGATATTTTCTGTTCTCATCCTGTTCCTTGAAAGGCATTGCTCAATGCTTCTGGTATTTCCAAAATACTTGGAATCCCACAACATTCAAAACTGAAATATTGTCCATCTCTGGGCCTGTAATTTTTCGCCTTGGAGTCCCCCCATAAGCAAGTCAATTCTCAGTTTCAGTGAAATCTCTGACGCCTCTCTTGTAATCCAGCAGGAAGAACTGGCCACTCCTTCTCTTCTGCCCACAACACAAAATCCTTGCTTCTGACCAGCTGTCTCAGCAATGTCTTCTGACTATCTGTTCAAATGGCTATCTCCAGTTGTAGAGTATTTCTCAAACTTGTTACTGCTTTCAAGTAAGTGTCTTCAGCACAGACATATCTCAATTCTAGACCTAAACCTGATGGCCCAGTTGACATCTCCATTCTGAATTTTATTTTTATTTTTTTAAGATTTTATTTATTTATTTGAGAGAGAGAGAATGAGAGATCGAGAGCACGAGAGGGAAAAGGGTCAGAGGGAGAAGCAGACTCCCTGCTGAGCAGGGAGCCCGATATGGGACTCAATCCCGGGACTCCAGGATCATGACCTGAGCTGAAGGCAGCCACTTAGCCAACTGAGCCACCCAGGCGCCCTCCATTCTGATTTTTAATGGGCATTTCAAATTAAACATCCAAAGCAAAATCCTCAGCCTATCCTCCAACTCTGTTCCTTTGATAGTCTGATCTCTCTTAGTTAATTGAAATTCCAAATGGAATTCCAGCTTCTCAGAACAAAAATCAGGGGTCATTCCTAACTGCCTTTCTAATATATATATATTAAATATATATAATACAATAGATAGAATCTCTTGGCTCTGTTTACAAAACACACACAGTCTAGAGTCTCTGTTCACCACTTCCACCTCTAGTCCTGTGGTTTACCACCATCATTGTCTTCTTGAATTTTTACAGGAGGCTTGAAATAGGTCTTCTTATTTGCCCCTGTCCCCAGGTATATCTATTCTCAACAAAGCAGTCAGGATGATCTTTTGAAGAACAAGTCAGATTATATCTCTTCTCAAGTCAAAGCCTCCCAGGAGTTCCCATCCTACCCCATGAAAGGGAATCTGCCTCCAAGTGACCTACAAGACCTTTAGTTATCTGGAGGCTTATTCTACCAAGACCTCAGTTTTGGCCACTCTCTGGAGCAGGGATCTGCTGGGGAGAACAGGACAATGGGGAGGATGGCTTCACATTTGTTCCTTCCCTACTTCCTTGGGCTAAATTTGAATTTCAACCTGCAGATATGTGTATTTTTATTGTCCTGTGAAGCTTTTGTGTGTGGATGGGAAAACTCACTAAAATGAAGTGAGTTTTGGGGGAGAGGAACAAGATGGCAGAGGAGTAGGAACCTAAATTTTGTCTGGTCCCAGGAATTCAACTAGATAGGGATCAAACCATTCTGGACACCTATGAACTCAACAGGAGATCAAAGAAAAGAATAGCCACAACTCTCTGAACAGAGAAGCGACCACTTTCTGGAAGCCATATTCCATACCTACATCATATTAACCCTTATTTTTGTACATATATAAGTTTTTCTTTCTTTAAAATTTTGGGAGGCACTTTCTTCTAACAGACCAAAATATGCCCAAAATCTACTGTGTGGCACTGATCTATGCACCAGCCTGATCATATTTGATTATATCCTGTTTTATTTTTTTGTTTTGGTTTTTGTTTGTTTGTTTTTATCTTTTTCTTTTTTTTTTCTTTTTTCTTTCTTTCCCTTTCTTTTCCCCCAGTTTCAGG
The DNA here is from genome assembly GCF_009762305.2 of Zalophus californianus. Classification (NCBI taxonomy): domain Eukaryota; kingdom Metazoa; phylum Chordata; class Mammalia; order Carnivora; family Otariidae; genus Zalophus; species Zalophus californianus. The sequence goes on along the minus strand of NC_045604.1, from coordinate 3,443,953 downwards.
TCCCTTCTGATTGTTTAGTGTATATTTTTCTGGGGTCATTGTTACCCTGTTAGCGTTTTGTTCTCTCATTCATCTATTCTCCTCTGGACAAAATGACAAGATGGAAAAAATCACCTCAAAAAAAAGAACAAGAGGCAGTACCGACTACCAGGGCCCTAATCAATATGGACATTAGTAAGATGTCAGAACTAGAGTTCAGAATGATGATTTTAAAGATACTAGCTGGGCTTGAAAAAAGCATGGAAGATATTAGAGAAACACTTTCTGGAGAAATAAAGAACTAAAATCTAACCAAGTCGAAATCAAAAAGGCTATTAATGAGATGCAATTAAAAATGGAGTCTCTAACTGCTAGGATAAATGAGGCAGAAGAGAGAATTAATGATATAGAAAACCAAATGATGGGAAATAAAGAAGCTGAGAAAAAGAGAGATAAACAACTACTGGATCATGAGGGCAGAATTTGAGAGATAAGTGATACCATAATACAAAACAACATTAGAATAATTGGGATCCCAGAAGAAGAAGAAAGAGAAAGAGGGGCAGAAGGTATATAGGAGCACATTATAGTAGAGAACTTCCCTAATTTGGGGAAGGAAACAGGCATCAAAATCCAGTAGGCACAGAGAACCCTTCTCAAAATCAGTAAAAATAGGTCAACACCCTGACATCTAATAGTAAAACTTATGAGTCTCAGAGACAGAAAAAATCCTGAAAGCAGCTCAGGACAAGAGATCTATAACCTACAACGGTAGAAACATTAGATTGGCAACAGAACTATCCACAGAGACCTGGCAGGCCAGAAAGGACTGGCATGATATATTCAGAGCACTAAACGAGAAAAATATGCAGCCAAGAATACTATATCCAGCTGGCTGTCATTGAAAATAGAAAGAGAGATAAAAATTTTCCAGCACAAACAAAAACTAAAGGAATTTGCAAACACGAAACCAGCCCTCCAAGAAATATTGAAAGGGGTCCTCTAAGCAAAGAGAGACCTAAAAGTAACATAGACCAGAAAGGAACACAGACAATATACAGTAACAGTCAGCTTACACGCAATACAATGGCACTAAATTCATATCTTTCGATAGTTACCTTGAATGTCAATGGGCTGAAAGCCCCAGTCAAAAGACACAGGCTATCGGCTTGGATCAAAAAACAAGACCCATCCATATGCTGTCTGCAAGAGACTCATTTTAGACTGAAAGACACCCCCAGATTGAAAGTGAGGGGGTGGAAAACCATTTACCGTGCTAATGGACACCAAAAGAAAGCTGGGGTGGCAATCCTTATATCAGACAAATTGGACTTTAAACCAAAGACTGTAATAAGAGATGAGGAAGGACACTATATCCTATTTAAAGGGTCTATCCAACAAGAAGACCTAACAATTGTAAATATCTATGCCCCTAACATGGGAGCAGCCAATTATATAAGGCAATTAATAACAAAAGCAAAGAAACACATCGACAACAATACAATAACAGTGGGGGACTTTATGCCCCTCTCAATGAAATGGACAGATCATCTAAGCAAAAGATCAACAAGGAAATAAAGACTTTAAATGACACACTGGACCAAATGGACTTCAGAGATATATTCACAACATTCCATCCCAAAGCAACAGAATACACATTCTTCTCTAGTGCCCATGGAACATTCTCCAGAATAGATCACATCCTAGGTCACAAATCACTTCTCAACCAGTACCAAAAGTTTGGGATTATTCCCTGCATATTTTCAGGCCACAATGCTATGAAACTAAAATTCAATCACAAGAGAAAAGTTGGAAAGAACTCAAATACAGGGAGGCTAAAGAGCATCCTACTAAAAATGAATGGGTCAACCAGGAAATTAAAGAAGAATTTAAAAAATTCATGGAAACCAATGAAAATGAAAACACAACTGTTCAACATCTTTGGGATGCAGCAAAGGCAGTCCTGAGAGGAAAGTATATAGCAATACAAGCCTTTCTCAAGAAACAAGAAAGGTCTCAAATACACAACCTAACCCTACACCTAAAGGAGCTGGAGAAAGAACAGCAAATAAAGCCTAAACCCAGCAGGAGAAGAGAAATAATAAAGATCAGAGCGGAAATCAATGAACTAGAAACCAAAAGAACAGTAGAACAGATCAACGAAACTAGGAGCTGGTTCTTTGAAAGATTTAACAAGATTGATAAACCCCTGGCCAGACTTATCCAAAAGAAAGAGAAATGACCCAAATCAACAAAATCATGAATGAAAGAGGAGAGATCACAACCAACACCAAAGAAATACAAACAATTATAAGAACATATTATGAGCCAGCAAATTAGATAACCTGGAAGAAATGGGTGCATTCCTAGAGATGTATCAACTACAAACACTGAACCAGGAAGAAACAGAAAACCTGAACAGACCTATAACCACTAAGGAAATTGAAGCAGTCATCAACAATCTCCCAACAAACAAGAGCAGAGGGCCAGATGGCTTCCCCGGGGAATTCTACCAAACATTTAAAGAAGAATTAATACCTATTCTCCTGAAACTGTTCCAAAAAATAGAAATGGAAGGAAAACTTCCAAACTCGTTTTAGGAGGCCACCATTACCTTGATCCCCAAACCAGACAAAGACCCCATCAAAAAGAGAATTACAGACCAATATCCTTGATGAACATGGATGCAAAAATTCTCACCAAAATACTAGCCAATAGGATCCAACAGTACATTAAAAGGATTATTCACCAGGACCAAGTGGGATTTATCCCTGGGCTGCAAGGTGACATCCGCAAATCTGCAAATCAATCAATGTGATACAATATTTTAATAAAAGAAAGAACAAGAACCATATGATCCTCTCAATAGATGCAGGAAAAGCATTTGACAAAGTACAGCATCTGTTCATGATCAAAACTCTTCAGAGTATAGGGATAGAGGGTACATACCTCAATATCATAAAAGCCATCTATGAAAAATCCACAGTGAATATCATTCTCAATGGAAAAAAATGGAGAGTTTTCCCCCTAAGGTCAGGAACACGGCAGGGATGTCCACTATCACCACTGCTATTCAACATAGTATTAGAAGTCCTAGCCACAGCATCAGACAACAAAAAGAAATCAAAGGCAACCAAATCAGCAAAGAAGAAGTCAAACTCTCACTCTTTGCAGATGGTATGATAATTTATGTGGAAAACCCAAAAGACTCCACCCCAAAACTCCTAGAACTCATACAGTAATTCAATAAAGTGGCAGGATATAAAATCAATGCACAGAAATCAGTGGCATTCCTGTACACCAACAACAAGACAGAAGAGAGACAAATTAAGGAGTCAATCCCATTTACAATTGCACCCAAAACCATAAGATACCTAGGAATCAATCTAACCAAAGAGGCAAAGGATCTGTACTCAGAAAACTATAAAATACTCATGAAAGAAATTGAAGAAGACACAAAGAAATGGAAAAACGTTCCATGCTCATGGATTGGAAAAACAAATATTGTGAAGATCTCAATGCTACCTAGAGCAATCTACACGTTCAATGCAATCCCCATCAAAATACCATCCCCTTTTTTCAAAGAAATGGAACAAATAATCCTAAAATTTGTATGGAACCAGAAAAGACCCCAAATAACCGGAGGAATGTTGAAAAAGAAAAGTAAAGCTGGTGGCATAACAATTCCGGACGTCCAGGTCTATTACAAAGCTATCATCATCAAGACAGTATGGTACTGGGGCGCCTGGGTGGCTCAGTCATTAAATGTCTGCCTTCGGCTCAGGTCATGATCCCAGGGTCCTGGGATCGAGCCCCACATCGAGCTCCCTGCTCTGTGGGAAGCCTGTTTCTCCCTCTCCCACTCCCCCTGCTTGTGTCCCCTCTCTTGCTGTGTCTCTCTCTGTCAAATAAATAAATAAAAATCTTTAAAAAATAAAAATAAAAATAAGACAGTATGGTACTGGCACAAAAACAGACACATAGATCAATGGAACAGAATAGAGAGCCCAGAAATGGACCCTCAACTCTATGGTCAACTCATCTTCAACAAAGCAGGAAAGAATGTCCAATGGAAAAGACAGTCCTTTCAACAAATGGTGTTGGGAAAAGTAGACAGCCACATATAGAAGAATGAAACTGGACCATTTTCTTACACCACACACAAAAATAGACTCCAAATGGTTGAAAGACCTCAATGTGAGACATTGTCCATCAACATCCTAAAGAATACAGGCAGAAACCTCTTCGACCTCAGCCGCAGCAACTTCTTCCTAGAAATATCGCCAAAGGCAATGGAAGGAAGAGCAAAAATGAACTATTGGGACTTCATCAAGATAAACATTTTTTGCACGGCAAAAGAAACAGTCATCAAAACCAAAGACAACCGACAAAATGGAGAAGATATTTGCAAATGACATTATCAGATAAAGGGCTAGTATCCAAAATTTATAAAGAACTTCTTAAACTCAACACCCAAAGAACAAATGATCCAATCAAGAAATGGGCAGAAGACATGAACAGACATTTTTCCAAAGAAGACAACCAAATGGCCAACAGACACATGAAAAAGTGCTCAACATCGCTCGGCATCAGGGAAATCCAAATCAAAACCTCCATGAGATACCACCTCACACCAGTCAGAATGGCTAAAATTAACAAGTCAGGAAAGGACAGATGTTGGCGGGGATGTGGAGAAAGGGGAACCCTCCTACACTGTTGGTGGGAATGCAAGTTGGTGCAGCCACTCTGGCAAACAGTATGGAGGTTCCTCAAAAAGCTGAAAATAGAGGTACCATATGACCCAGCAATTGCACTACTGGGTATTTACCCCAAAGACACAAATGTAGGAATCTGGAGGGTTACGTGCACCCCGATGTTTATAGCAGCAATGTCCACAATAGCCAAACTATGGAAAGAGCCAAGGTATCCATTGACAGATGAATGGATAAAGAAGAGGTGGTATATATACACAATGGAATATTATGCAGCCATCAAAAGGAATGAGATCATGCCATTTGCAGTGATGTGGATGGAACTGGAGGGTGTTATGCTGAGTGAAATAAGTCAATCAGAGAAAGACATGTATCATATGACCTCACTGATATGAGGAACTCTTAATCTCAGGAAACCAACCGAACATTGCTGGAGTGGTGGGGGGTGGGAGGGATGGGGTGGCTGGGTGATAGACATTGGAGATGGTATGTGCTATGGTGAGCGCTGTGAATTGTGTAAGACTGTTGAATCACAGACCTCTACCTCTGAAACAAATAATACATTACATGTTAAAAAAAAAAAGAAGATAGCAGGAAGGGAAGAATGAAGGGGGGGAAATCGGAGGGGGAGACAAACCATGAGAGACTATGGACTCTGAGAAACAAACTGAGGGTCCTGGAGGGGAGGGTGGTGGGGGGATGCATTAGCCTAGTGATGGGTATTAAGGAGGGCACATAGTGTATGGAGCACTGGGTGTTATACGCAATGAATCATGGAACACACATCAAAAACTAATGATGTAATGTATGGTGATTAACATAACATAATAGTAAAAAAATTGAAAATAAAATAAATAAAATGAAGTGAGTTTTATAAACTTTAAAGTTTGTAAAGACTTGAAGTCATCTTAGTAACATAAATACATCAAACTGTATTCTTCAAACCTTAAACACTCACAATCTTTCTATGTATTTATGCATTAAATACACAGCCAATTATGAAGCATAAGACACCTGAAATTAGAAAAACTAATGAAATACTAAGAAGGTAAATCCAAGAGGAAAATTAACAAGAGTTTATATTATGTGTGTGTATGCATTTCTCCTTTATTAAAATGGTAGCACTTGAAGTTTTTATTTATTTTGAGGTCGGTTTGAACTCAGTATGTTAAAAGACTTAAGAAGTATTCTTAATCTCTGTCATATTGAAAGCATCCCCCAAGCACTAGTAGCAACACCTTTGCTTACCACCAAAATGCCATATATGTCCCAGAACCCAGATTCTACATTTAAAAAAAAAAAAAAAAAGAATTTCCTTTAAGGGAGGTGTTTGCTTCATTTTCTGTGTCAAGAAAAAAGTAGGTGGGCACCTGGGTGGCTCATTTGTTAAGCGTCTGCATTCTGCTCAGGTCATTGTCCCAGGGCCCAGGGTCCTACATTGGGCTCCCTGCTCCGCAAGAGCCTGCTTCTCCCTCTCCCGCTCCCCCTGCTGTGTTCCCTCTCGCTGTGTCTCTCTCTGCCAAATAAATAAATAAAATCTTAAGAAGAAGAAGAAGAAGAAGAAGAAAGAAGAAGAAGAAGAAGAAGAAGAAGAAGAAGAAGAAGAAGAAGAAGAAGAAGAAGAAGAAGAAGAAGAAGAAGAAGAAGAAGAAGAAGAAGAAAGCAGGCTACTTTCTTCAAAGGCCTCATCTCCTATCATGTTCCCCACCATGTACTCCATACAGCCGGCCACGCTGGAGTTCTAACAGTTTTTAAGAATACACCCAGTATAACATTGCTTTCCCCTGCAGTTCCTTTGCTTGGAATGAAAGCTCTTCCCCCGGACACTGCATGGCGTGGTTCTGGTTCTTGTTTTAGGTCTTCTCTCAAAAGCCACCTTCTCAGAGGGGCCCATTCTGTGCACTGTCTTTGCAATCATAGCCCATTTTCCTCTCTCTGATCCCCTTCCCCACATCAGTTTGAAATAGTATCAGGTGTCATTATCTCACAGAAAGTATTTTTATTTGCTTATTGTCTGTCTCCCCTGCCCTCCAGTATTGTGGAAATTCTGTGTGTAAGGGATTTTACCTTGTGTTTCTGCTGGGTTTCGTTAATTATCACAAGGTTGGCTTCCAGTAATAATTTGTTTAAAATATATGTTTAAAAAATTAAAGTCAACATGGAGGCTATAGACTTAAACATTCCCTGGTAAAATAATTAGAATTTTATTCCCAAATATACTCAACTGAATCTTTCCTTCTTTAATCCTTGTCTTTATTCATACTTTTATTCTTAGTCTTTCCTTCCTCCATTTTTATTCTAGAAGAAAACATAAATAACTGAGTTTATGTGAATCCACTGCACCCTGTAGCATTTCATGTCCTGTGATGATGTTACTAACTAATATGGACAGCTGAAGGACACTGAAGAAAAGGCTGTGAAGAGAGTCTTTATCAAATCCCAAGACATGGGTGAGAGCCAGAGCTGACGTTGTTGTACACAAGAGGCTTTAGGAGATTAAACACAAGCAAGGCAACTTCTGGAACTGGGTGCCACCTGAGACAAACAACAGGGGAAGAAGCCATACCCCCTGCCTCCACACGGAGCATCCCTCCGTGCAGGCACCTGAGAACTGGTGGGAAGCTTTGGGTACCAGCAGCCGTGGAGGTCCTGAAGCTGCTCCAGGTAACTCCGTGGGCAGCAGACAGGTGGCAAATGGGGGCGTGACCTGGAGAGGAAAAACTAGTCAGGTGTACTTGGTAAGCACTGCTGCAAAGTGGTTTGTGAGCATCGCTGAGGCAGACTTTCAGTTAGTGTCAGTGCAGAGAAGCAGACCAGGGTCCCTGTGGTGTGAGTGGGCATGCAATTGCATCCCATTTTGTAGTCCTCCAGTGATGAGGTCAGAAAGCATGTGTGCTTGAGAGCTCATCTCCTTTTACCAATAGCTGCTATTCATTTATTCCAAATTCTCCAATGACTTTCAGTCCATGTGCAGTGCCCTGTGAAGCCCCTTTAGGATCTGACCCCAACTCACAGGCTCCACCTCCTACCATGTTCCCCACTATGTACTCCATTATCATGGAAGTTCAGTGCATAAGGGATTTCACCTTGTGTCTCTGCTGCATTTCATTACCTGTCACAAGGTAGGGCTTCCAATAATTATTTGTTGAGTGTGTAATGTAATGGTTAAGTATGGGTTTGGAAGCAAAACTGCTTACAATGCTTACTAGTTATGTGACCTTGGTATCCTTATCTATAAAATGGGAATAATGATGTTTGCCTCAGAATTGTTCTGAGGATCACAAGAGTTAATATGTATAAAGCATGTAGGAGAGTGTCTTCTGTACAGTAGGCTCCATTTGAATGTTTGTTAGTATTTAATCAGGTGTAACCATACCATAAAATAGGTACTTCTCCTTTTTATTTATTTATTTATTTACTTACTTACTTACTTACTTACTTACTTACTTACTTATTTATTTGAAAGAGAAAGCGCGTGCAAGAGAATGGGGAGGGGCAGAAGGGGGAGGGAGAAGAGAATCCGAAGCAGACTCCACACTGAGTGTGGAGCCCAACATGGGGCTCGATCCTACAACTCTGGGATCACGACACCTCCTACCCCAACTGAACACAGGTTCCAGAGCATGTTCTGCCTAGATATCTTTCTTCATCACCAGCAAGTGACATTCCGGGAGCCTGGATCCTGTCCCAGTGGATGGGGCTCCGCTTAACCAAGTTGTCCACACCCTCGGCTTTCTTCGTTTCTTAGGTAGACAGCAGACAGGCATTCTCTCAGCCATGGTTGGCCGAGGGCATATGGCTGCTGAGCTTGGCCCAGCACGTGCCGATTCCACCAGTCCTACTGCAGCCTCCTCCAACAATCACTGCTACTCCTGGAGAATTCACCCACAACCAAGAATCGTGCCTCCATCTCTGCTTCCAAATTATCTCGTAATATTTCTACCACATTTGTGCGCACAACAAAATACAGTGGGTTCCAGGTTTGTACTAGCAGCAAAGCATCTCCCCTTCTTGGTGTTACAGCTGGCAGGACTGGAGAGGGTTATTCCTCACTATTGCGAACACCTGGCCCTCCAGAGCAATAAGCCCATGTTCCAGGGGTTCAGCCAGAATTACACAGTTAACAGTAATAGATGACACCTCTCTTCGGGGGTGATAAGGTGACACATTTTGCTCTTAAATACTAGGTCCTCACCCAGGAGCTTAAAATACATTAGATCACCCAGAATGAAGGTCTACACCATGGGGATGACACAGGTTTTCTGACAATCTCCTGAACCAATATGTAAAACTTCCCCAAGCCCTGTTAAGGTGGCATATCTGGCAACATAGTCATTTACCCTTGGGGCTCTCTCTGAGCCCATTTATGCCAATTTTTGGGGGGTGGGGGAGAGGATGCATATGTGTAGGCAGCCCAGGTCCATCTCCTTTGGTGTATATCTTGTGCCTCACCCAAACATACACCCACTACTCAACTACAGGACCTTGTCAGAGTAGAGCTAGGATGTGTTAGGGTATCGTGTTTAGGAACCCAAAGTTTCCTGAAAATCTCTGTATTCAACAATCATCCTTCCCTGAAAGATTCTCTGAGGATCAGTACAATTCAGCAGCAGAGAAACCAGGAGCAGGACTTTGTGGTTAACTGGCCTCCTCACTCGCAGTATGAAGGACTCTGACAAGACCTTCTGAGATCTCCTCCCTCCTGCCTTCCTTCCTATCTGCATCTTAGGCTCTTGCCACACTTATAAAGCCAATAACCTGAAGGAAAGAGAGAGCCACCAGTGACCATACTGCCACAATATCAATGATCCACTTATGTCCTTCAGTGACACCAGCACTTTGGAAACATGTCAGTTCCTGAAAACCAATGGCTTACTAGAGAATTGGGATCTCTAAGATCTTTTCTGAAAAGTCGAAGTTGATGGCATTTGTTCATTCATCAAACATAATTTTAGTCACCCACTATGTGTCCAGCTATAATCTACACACTGGGATACCCATGTGATCAAGACAGATAATATACATGATGCCACAGTGTCTACATTGTAGGTGAAAAGGGCATTAACTACATAAAAGCAAATGAGATAATTTCAGCTCAATCCAGTATTCAACACAAATAACTAAAGAACATTGGAATAGAATGTGACTGAGGGAGACTGGCCACTTTGGTTACACTGACCACAAAGGGCCTCTCTATGAGGATGATGCTTGAGCTGAGGAGCTGAAGGTTGTCCTGAAATCATCCGTGGAAGACCAAGGTAAATGAAGAATGGCCCTGGGTGGAGGGAAGAGTTAAAATAAAGGCCTCGAGCTGAGAAGAAGCTTGGCACAACTGAAGGACAGAAAGCCTAGCATCATAGAAGCACAACACACGGTGGGGAGGGGGGTGGTTGGACATGGAACCTGAGAAGTGAGATTGAGGCATCTTAGGGGTTCAAGAATTATTGTGACCAAAAAATTAGACTAGTGGGGAGAAGTCCACCCAAATGAGAAACACCTGAAATATATTTGCATCACACACTTGTGCTAGGAACTGAGAAGTCCTTATGTGAGTCTCTTCATTTTGATAGAGGTCACCACCTGTGGCCTTGTGCCATGTGAGGGGACCTTGAACTTCATCACAGAGGGCTTCAAACAGCCCTGTAAAGTCCTGCCTTCCTCCCTGGACTCTTCTCTATAAGCAGTCTGAACATGTCACGCAGAAGCTGATGGACTCTTGGTAGGGGAAGCCTGACCCCAATACCTTATTCGTGGGTAAGTCTATGGCCTGGGTAAGGGGTCATGGAACCCTGTGTCTTAACTTGAAAGTGACCAATATAAAGAGTGATGCATTTCCACTAAGAAATCTGCAGTCTGCTCAATTATCCCACCTAAGGGGAGGTGTCAGCTAGACATCTGCATGAACTCTACACCCTAACGGCTTCCCACTCTCCAACAGTCTCAGTCAATGTGTCTCAAAGTTAAGTAGATAATTTTAAAATCCATATTTTAAAAAGTTAGAGGAAAACTGTAAATAATAATGCTAATAATAATAATAATAAACTGAACCAATAAAGAAAAGTAAACACATAGCATCTAAGCACTCTTTTCCTTCGCTGCCTTGGCTCTGCCCATCCTCTGTCCCCATGTCCTCTTCCTGACCACTCAAAGTAGGAATTTCTTCCCTGAGTACCTGCCACTTGAAGACAAATGTGGTCACACACACTCTCAGAGAATTGGGAATGCTCGGTCCTCACTCTGATGGGAGACATCTCCTGTATTATTATTTTCTTGAAATGTCTCTGAAGACGCAGAGACACCCCAATCACTGTGCAGTCTGGAGCACTCAACTACTCCTCCCCCAACCTCTGGTTAGAGACACAGGGAGACAGAAAGGGTTTTAATAAGAACACAGTCAGATGATGCAGTGATGTCAAAGGGGAGAGGATTAAGAAAACATCACTTGATTTGACAAAAATTTATTTCAGGCAGAATTTAATGAGAAACACTTTATGCTGAACCAGCTACATATTTTGTGGGGTGAGTCCAGAATGAAAATACAGTATCTCCAAGTTTTATTTTTTTTAAAGATTTATTTATTTATTTATTTATTTGAAAGAGAGAGAGAATGAGAAAGAGAGAGAGAGAGAGCACATGAGGCAGGGGAGGATCAGAGGGAGAAGCAGACTCCCTGCTGAGCAGGGAGCCCGATGCAGGACTCGATCCCGGGACTCCAGGATCGTGACCTTAACCAACTGAGCCACCCAGGCCCCCCAGTATCTCCAAGTTTTATTAAGGATTTCAAGACAGCAAGCACTGCATAGATGACATGCCCATGAAGCTGGCCCTGAATCCAGGTCAGGCTTTGTTTGGGTCATAGGTGCCATTATAAACACTTACATCCTGCTTTCAAGCAACTGAGAAAAAAACAGAAAAACAAAAATCTGAAAAACCACTGTTCAGAGTAGGAAGAGATGAACGTATTTAGGATGATCCATTCAATTTTGGAAGTACAGAAGAGCTTTCAGTTGGGCAAGGCAGGGAAGATTCCATGAGAAAGAAGCATCTGAATTAGAGTCTGAAGGATCAGCAGCAATGAACATGTGGCCAAAGCAGAAAAGATATTGCTAGAAGATGGGGGAAAAAATAAAACAAGTTTCCAAAGGGGTCAAGATTTCTGCCACAACAAGCCACTTTATCAAAATTATGCTTTGTTATAGGTATAAACCATGTTTAAGAAGCAGAAAAGGATTTTGTGTGTGAGGTAAAACTAATGTTGCCAGAGTTGGTTTAGGCTTGTTTTCCATTTCTTTAAAAATCTATTCTTGATCCACGATTCCTGTGGCATGTAGAGCTGGTGTCCAGGAGTCCTGGGTCCCTGGGTGTCGGTCCCTATGGGGGAGTCAGGACTGGGGGCAGGGGGCGCCAGGGCCTTCCAATTTGAGCTGTGGGAAAAGAAGAAGATTTTCATCCCAAGGAAGGGAAATCAGAGAGAGAACGGGGAGGGTGGAGGAAAGAAGAATGAGTTGATAAGAAATTGAAGAAACAGAACAAGAAGAGGCTCACCTGTGCTTTTTAAAGCAGGAGTGCCTTACAAGTAGCAGGAGCAGGGTAACTATCACCACCAGACAGAGCAGTGTCAGCAGGACTGAGTTTCCACCTCCTTGGGCGTAAACCAAGGATGTCAGTCTACAAGGCTCTCCATGCCGCCACCACCATCAACGCTCCTCCTTCCTAGAATTTTCATCTGCGTGTTCTGAAGACTTCATCTCAATTCCTTCTGAGTCTGTGTTCCCAATCCCCCACCCCGTCTCTTACCCAAATCACCAGATCCTTCTTCCTTTTCTCTTTAGTACTCCAATCCCTTCCTTCCATTTCTTGAAATTTAACGGTGATCATTCTCTGCCCTTCCTTGTTTGGATCCTCCCGCCTCCATGCGCTCGTGCCTAGTGTTCCCACCCATCTCCCAAGCACCCCCCTCAGCAGCCCCAGGACTGTTGCTTCCTGGCCAAACTCCAGCTCTTTCTCACCCCAGTGGATTATTATGTCCTGGCCTCCCAGACTGCTGTGCTTCACTCGGCACGACAGACCAGCTGCCTCCCGGGCCGCCACATCCAGGGTCACTCGGAGATACCACGTCTCATCAGCATGGGGCAGGACGTCGCCTCGCTGGGTGCCCCGCTGCTCCTGCTCACCCCGCATCCACATCACCCACACAGGCTTTGGGTGGAAGCCGGAGACGTGGCACACCAGCAGCAGACGGCCGGGACCGGGACTGGGGCCTTTGGACACCCAAGCCTCGGGCTTCACTGGAGAGAAGATGAGGAGACAAGGCACTTAGGGGCACCTGGGACCAAGCTCAGTGACTCGGTGGTCTTAGCAGTTGGAGTAATCACTTCTTTCTCTTGTCTAAGGAACGGTCCTAAACCCCACATATCCCACCCTCTAGCCTCTCGGTGTATGTTTCAAAGGGATGGCAAAGAGTGGAATATGAAGCTTAAAGCACTGGGAAAACTCACCTTGTCGTTCCAGTTCTGACTTCCCTGCTTCAAGGATTCCTGCCAGAAACAGAGGGCAGGTGTGGCTGAGAAGGGTCTGTACAATTTCCTTAATGTCTAGGTAGTTGTTGAGCACTGCACAGACCTTCTGAGCCCGACTTCCAGCTCCTGGAGATGGCTGCCAGGAGTTTCCTTGGAAACTCAGAAAATCTGAGCCTTGATAAGCCCCATTCAAGAAGCTTCCTGAGGCCTTCCCAGCATGTTCCGTACAGCCAGCTGACACCTGGAGCTCGAAGGGGTCTGGGGGTGGACAGAAGCCATGTGGAAACAATTACAGGGAAGGAAAGTAAGCAGTCTAGGAGATTTGCTCTGGAATCACACAGCATGCTGGAGTTCGGTGGGGGAGGGGAGGGAATTTGTGGGAAGAAAATGTGAAGATAAGAACGTATTTAGAAATAATTGATGGGGAGGGGCTAGATGGGAAGGTGTTGGGAAGTTGGGGACCCGGTTGGAAGGGCTCACTTGGGAATGGTTAGGTACAGGTGGGCCTGGTAGACTCTCAGGCCAGGAGAAGGGAGGGCAGAATCCTGGCTGGAGAGGCCATGTCTGGGGCCAGGGGTGGTGGGCAGAAGATCACAGGGAGACACTATTGCGGGGAGCCAGAACACGGAAGTGTATATGGCAGTGTGGAGGGATGCGTCCTTGCCAGCCTATCTGTGTCTAGGGTGGGTGGGTGGGTGGAGTGGGGACGGTGATGAATCGTGAGGCAGGAGAGAGAGCAGGAGCCCGAGGGGGACAGGGAATAGTCCAGAAAGGCTGGGTGAGGTCAGAGCCCCTTTGGAAGCAAATTGGAGCCTGCAGGCAGAGATTGGCATGGAGCAAGGAACTCACATTCAAACTGAAACTGGTGCGCAAAGGCCTGCACCTCGATGACGAAGCCGTGGAAGTAGAGTAGGAACAGATTTTTCAGGATTTTCAGATCCTCGGAGCTGAAATTCCCCTGGGACCAGGGCCGCAGGAAGCTGATGGTGCCCAGGACGTTGTCCCAGCCATGAGTCTGCAGATCACCCAGCCAGCCCGAGGCCTCCGAGGACGCCCAACTACTGTTGGCAAAGGAGGAAGTGTGGAGGATGCGGAAGGAGAGGGCCTCTTCTGCGGCAGGATCAGGGGGTCCTGGGACCTGGGGTGCTGAGAGGCCAGGCCACATGGAGAGAGTACGTGAGCATGGGCGAGGAACCATGGAGACAGTTACACAGACTGCACACATTCCCATAGCCCACCCTGCTCTCCCAGCCTGCTTCCTCTTCCCAAAACTAGAAACAGAAAATGAGCTGTGGCAAGATGTTTTGCCTGGAACCAGCCTGGCATGCAGACTCCAAGGGCATCCTATGGGAGTAGTACTCCCTCCTGCAGGTCCTCCCAGAACCTCACCCCACTGTGCCCAGCATCAGAAGTCTTCCCAGGGCTTGTCCTACCGTCTAGGCTTGCTCCACACTGGAGACATCCTTTGAAGAGCAGCAGCAACAGGAGCAGCATTGCGGCTCAGTCAGATGAAGGATGCCTCAACAGGATTCAGATCGCTGCCCTCCAAACCCTCCTGCTCTCATCTGACTCCCCCTGCCTCAGACAGGCAGACCTCCCTCTCTGCCCACTTCCCTGTCAGAGAAACCCTCCTGCCTCCTCGGGGCAGCCCCATGGGGCTCTCACTTCCTCTCCCTCTCTGCTACTCTCTAGCTTCCACATTGTCTCCCTGCACCCCCCGACTGCCCCTATGCACACCCTCTGTCAGAGGGGTCCTGGCTTCAGTCTGGGCCAGCAGGAAAACGGAGATCCTTCTGGCCTTGGAGGAATCAGGTCCACACTTGGGTTCTCAGTGTCCTCTTCTTTAAAGAAAGGAGATGGAAGGTGCACGCCACGGTGCCCATGGCCTTTCCAGCAGTCCCTCGTCCTGCAGCTGCTGCAGCTCTTTCTCCCTCTCTGTGGTCCCCCCACAACCTCACCCTCTATTTATCCCCATTTTTCCCTCTTGAGACTGCTTTGCCCCCTCTTGCTCCCCTGCCTTGTCTCCCTTCCCTCACCCCCTCTGTCTCTTCCTTCTGTTCCTCTCAAGTCAGTGTCAGAAGATACGGGGCATCTGGGGAGCAGCTGTACCAGCACCATGACAAGGGCATCTGTAGCAATACAGGAGGCCTGATAATCTAAGGAAAGTCCCTTGTGGCCAGCTTCCAACATCAGACCACTTGCCACTGTTGAAGGGGTCCGAGGTGGGCTTGCCCTGGCAGCAGGGAGACAGGTAATTCTCACTCGAGTGGAATGAGTGGTCTGGAGGGGACACACAGGGGCCTTGGACCCCCCACGCCCAATTAGTCTAGAAATCCAAGGGCAAGCCTCACTCTGGGTGTGAAGGGCGCTCAGCTCATGGTCTGGGAGCACTGGTGCCCCTGGCTGGTGTCTCACCGAGAGGAGTTCCACTGGAGCAGGGAAGGAATGCTCGCAGCCTGGTGTGTTGCTGGGAGACTTAATTACCATGTGGAGTCTTTATTTTTCTTCCCCTCATGGATGCTGGCCAGTGCAGACTGAAGCCAGCTGGAATACTGCTGCTTTGTTTGGTTTTCCTGGATTCATCCAACTGACATTGCGTCAGAACCCACCTGCTGCCAAGACATTTACCAGGCACAAAGATATCAAAGACAGAAGTCCCTCAGAGAAAACAAAACCTAAACCTAAAACCAACCTAAAACCCTGACTTCTCCTATAGAGAGGACTCAAAGAATAGTGACCAATTATTAGAAAAGGCCCACACCCCCTCTCGTCTTGGTACTATTTCTGAATTCTAGGGGTAAAGAAAAATCTTACAAAGTTTCAGACAAAATACTGGCTACTTTCAAAGAAGAATGGCACTGGCTTCAGATACATCACATGTAAGGCTGTGGGGAAATACCTCGCAATTCTGATCTTATCATCCCAAAGTTTTTTAATCAGGCAAGTTATCATTCTCTGATAAGGCCAAAATTAATCTATATTTGAACACTCAAAACCTCAAAGAATATGCCACATAGTCTTTTCATGAAACCAGTTGTCTGAGTAAAACCGAAAATTAACCTGAGGGAAACACCCAAAAAATGATGTAAGAAATTCCAATATCAAAGTATGTTAAAAAGATATAGTTAACTTTAAACAATTGTTTAAAATGTACTTGTAAAATTTAACACATTTGTTTAATATTTCAGAAAAAAAGAGTTAATAATTGGGGCGCCTGGGTGGCTCAGTCGGTTAAGCGACTGCCTTCGGCTCAGGTCATGATCCTGGAGTCCCGGGATCGAGTCCCACATCGGGTCCCCTGCTCGGCAGGGAGTCTGCTTCTCCCTCTGACCCTCTTCCCTCTCGTGCTCTCTATCTCTCATTCTCTCTCTCAAATAAATAAATAAAATCTTTAAAAAAAAATTTTTTTTTAAATAAAAAAATAAAAAAAAAAGAGTTAATAATTGAAGAATCACATTCTATATTACCTCACCAAAACCTGGGGGCGGGGCGGGGCATGAGAAGAAAGACAGAAATAGGCTTATTTCAAATCATCTCTTACTGACCAAGAACACAATGCAAAATGGAGTCAGGAAAATCAGTTAAATCATGATGTTTATAGAAATCTAGATTACATCGAGGTGGCAGAGAGCATAAACTTTTAGTTCCTATTTCCAAAACACTTAAAATGTTTAAAAATATGGGTTACAAAAAGACACGTAAATCCATTCTCATGCCAGAAAATGGCGAAAAGATCCAACTTCAGAAGAGAAGTTTTAAAGTCCTTCAAAAAGAAAGCAAGTGAAATGGGTTCAACCTGCCGAGCACAAGACACACACGGAAGAAACACCACATGCACAGAAGTGTGCGTCTGCAAAATGCGGTGACATACATGGGACTGGATGATATTCAATAGATAGTCACTGACACTGGCCTATTGAGCTGCTGGCTGCAGGAGTGCTTGGGTTTAGGACAGTGACCTGGGGTCCACTCTCTTAGCAGAGCCACATGTCTGGGTGGAGGCCAATGGGGTGTATTCTGAGTACCAGCCTCCTAGTTCAAATCCAGGTGGATTTGAAAACTTTATTTTAAATTTTACCTTAAAAAATAAAAGCATAAGATCCTACATATCTTTGCTAGATAGCAATGAAGGGAGTATTTGGCTTACCACACAGTAGAGCATATAGAAAGTTAATGTTAAGATGGATGAACAGAAACGTGTTCCACGAGACAAGTGGGTACTAAGGTTTGGGTGCCAAAGGCAGAAAGGAGACAAGGCAGCAGTAGTTAATTGGCAAACCCCTACGATGTGGGCCACACTGAAGAACTGTCTTGTTTTTCCAGTAAGGGAAGGATTTTGAATGTGACAGTGATGTGGTTAAATGGCATTTGGGAAAATTCCCTAAACCCCAATGAGAGTCACAGGAGAGTGTATCAAAGCATGATGTCACCAAGATGGTGGAGGGTGTTAGTGACCTGAACAAAGGCAGGAACAGTGAGGATGGAGAGGGGTGGAATGATAGAGTTAGCATGGGGTTGACCAGGATCAACCAAACAAGGAGGTGTGATCAGGAGGAGAGAGATGGTGCCATTCACAGAGACAGACAACACAAATTTGCAATGGATGGTACTGAGTGCACAGTTCGGTCTGGGTCATGTTGAGACTGAGACTCCGGCTGGAGGTATCGGGGTTGGGGGGTTGTTTGCCCAGGGGTGTTATGGATTTCACAGAACCCACCACACGTGTGGTGCCATAGCTGGAAGTGTAGGTGTCTACAAATCAGTCCCCTTTCAAATTACATTTGTAAGTTAAATGTAATAAGTCTTACATCTGTATCTTAGAAAATTTTTGAGTCTCTTGAGGTTTGGTCATTTATTTGTTCTTTCCTTCATTCATTAAATAAATATTGACTAAACATTTAAGTATATGCCAGGCTTTTTTCTGGGGGCTGAGAACATAACAGTAGAGCAAATTAAGAGTAGGAAAGGAGGCTATAAACTCCTTGTCCTGGTAGAGTTTAGTGTGAATAAAAAGACTCATACACATGAACATATACATGAATTCTACTTCCAATTGATTGGAATGACATATGTCAAACACCCCTGTTACAAGTAACTGTACTAATCTAAGGAATTTTAGGATCATTTACAAAATAAAGCAAAAATAAGTTAGGGATAAAACAGTTGCCCTAGTCCACAAGAAATCAGTTAAGTGGGTAAAAAATTTGGAGGTTACTGAATCCATAAGTCATTGTAATGAACTGAGCAAAACAGAAACCAATTCCTGATAGCAACCCAACGACAATGCACAAAACCATTAAGGAGATTCCTTTTAAATTGAAAGCATGCAGAAGATAGGGTGCCTGGATGGCTCAGTTGGTTAAGCGACTGGCTTCGGCTCAGGTCATGATCCTGGAGTCCCGGGATCGAGTCCCACGTCAGACTCCCTGCTGAGCGGGGAGTCTGCTTCTCCCTCTGACCCTCTTCCCTCTCGTGCTTTCTATCTCTCATTCTCTCTCTCTCTCAAATAAATAAAAAAAAATCTATAAAAAAAAGAAAGCATACAGAAGATAAGTTCCACAGGAAAAATATCTAACATTAATTTTAATTTTTTGCTCCATAAATGGTATAATTATTTCCTCCTTCGTTGACACAATTTCCTTAGTGCATAACCACAATTTTTTACTAAAACAAAACAAAACAGAGCAAAAAATACCGAAAACTTACCATTTGTGGCCAGGTCTCTTTTGAGAAGAAATTTCCCCTCCTACCCTCTGTCTGTCCCTAAAACTCCCAGATCCCTTTTGTAAGCCTTCTTGCCCAAACTGAAAGATTCCCTGGAAACCCATCATGAGTTGTGGCTTTAGACAAATTATCTTCCTAAGAAAGAAAATGGTTGGGGGGTGGGGATGGGGATCACCTAGAATTGATTTAAAGTAGTAAACATATTTTGGAACACATTTGTTTAAATGTAAGGAAATGTTCAATCTCCTACTCCTAGAAATTCTGTAATCATCTGATGACCTTCCTGTTTTTCCTGCAAAGAAATCTGATTTACAACTTTAATGATTTTGGAATAAACAATACAAACCTAACAAACTGGTAACAGGAAGCATAAAATAGCCTCGATTCTTACTACATCTACAGTTGGTAGCCAGTTTTGTGTTAAAATCTGATCTTTCTCTCTGAAGGTGTTGCCCTTCCATCACAGCCTCAGAAGGAAGGTGTACAGGAGAGCAGACTGCCCTAGACAGTCACTTAACTAAGCTTTTCCTGATCCTTCTTCATCTACAAGGTATCAGCAAATGCTTAATCTTCCAACTGCACACACAGCTCCTTCCAATGGCTAATTTCCAGGAAGTTTGTAGCTCTTTTTCTTCCTGATCTAATTCTGAAACCTAGTGACATTTTCTACCTAAGTCTCATTCTTCCTCAAACAGATTTCCCTAGATAACAATTCCATCATGTGAAGAGAGGAAGCCAATGTTGTCTTGGATAACTGCAGTAAAAGGACATGGAAAGGATTCTGGCAACATTAATCCACATGGCTCAGATCATGGCCCCTTCTCACGGTGCTTTTCCTTCAGGTGCCCCAAGAGCATGGTGGTGATGCTTCCATGACCTCACCAATGTGTCCATGTAGCTCCCACATTTTGAAAACCTGTGTGCAAGCTCCTCAGCCCCGTTGCCCTCAGTCACCACCTGTCACGTGCCAGGACAGTGGTGGCTATTGCTCTGAAGTACAGTACACTCTGAGGCCCTCACAGTGCTTCATTCAAATGAAAATCCTTGTCTTTCTCCACACTTTTAGTTGCATTTTATTTATGTGGCTTAAGAAGTTTTCAGTTATGCTAACCACATCTTACGGCTGTCTAATAGAACTATCTGTATGATGGAAATATTCTATTCTGTACTGCCTAGTACACCATTTAATAATTTAATTTAATTATTTAATTTTGGAAAGTGCAGTTTTAGTGTCTAAAGTACAAGTAATAATTTGCAGTTTTTATCTACATCTCTATGGCTTTCTATGATTCAAATGCACCCAGCCCACATATCAACCAGACCTGCCCCTCACATCTGAAATCCTGAAGACTGACGCTGTTCAGCCCAAACTGCAGCCCCTGAGAGCTGGGCATGGGAGAGCTTCCTTTAGAGAGTCTGCAGGATTCACCACCACATCCTACACTTCTCCATCCACACTACCAACTTCATGATATTTTATATTCTATGGCTAATGATGACTAGTTCTTCATCCCCTGCTGTATTGGTCAAGCAGAGTAGAAGATGGAGCAGACCCTGGGAAGGCTGGTGTCTCTCCAGCCAGGAGACTTGACACTTGTCAGTAGATTCATGAACACTTCCAATGACAAAATATTTGAATAACAGGTTTAATACTGAATTTCAGCCTGTGTATTTTTTTATTCCAATTAATGAAACATGTTGTCCATCTATTTCTAATTTAAATTTTTCTTTTATTTCTCATACTCCAGGAATATTTTTTTAAAGTTGTTCTTAGTTTCTGTCCTAGAGCGTATATGCTCTCAGAGCAAGTGTTATTTCATCAGGCACACACTTGTGTAGGTCATCTTATCAGTTAATAGACTTTAGGAACTCTGAACTCTGGGACTTCTTAGGACTTTACTAGGACTTTTTTTTAATGTTTTATTTCAGAATAATTTCAGATTTAATTAAAAGGTGCAAAGATGGTATGGAGTATTCTTAGATATCTTTTACCTGGTTTTCCCTAAAATTAACATCTTACATAGCTGTAGTAAATTTACTGAAACTAAGAAATTAACATTAATATAATTATCATGAACTAAAGGGCAGATTTACTCAGATTTCACCAGGTTTTCCAATAATTTCTATTTTCTGTTCAAAGTTTCAGTCCAGGGAACTATGCTACCTTCAGCGTCATGTCTGTTTTCTTAGTCTTGTATTGTTTCCCTGACCTTGATTTGGAAGAGTACTGGACAGATTTTGTAGAATTTCCCTAACTTTGGGGATGTCTGATGTTTTTCTTGTGACCAGTTTGGGGTTGTGGTTTTGAAGGAAGAATACCATGGAGGCGGCGTGCCCTTCTCTTCACACCATCTTAGGTGCATGTGCTATCAATATGATTTGTGACTGGTAACATTCACCTTGATCATTTGGCTAAGGTCATCTGCCAGGTGTTTCCACTGTAAAGTTACTCTTTTACCTATCCACGCTCTGTGCATTGGAAGTGAGTCCAGCCCACACTTGAGGGCAAGTAATCAAGCCCTACCTCCTGGAAAGGAAATATTTACAAAGATAATTTGGAATTCTTCTGGAAGGAAGATGCATCCCTTTTCTCCCATTTAAAATTTTATTCATCATTTATTATATTTATGGAGCTTGTGCATATTTATTTTATACTTTGGGTTTTACTAGGATTTTTAAGACCTACTATTACCTCCACACCTACCCAGGCCAGTGACCTTTCCTGTCTCTCTTAACCATATTGCCTTAACTTTTCCTTGTAAACCAGCTCCCCAATTTGAGAGCAATTAAAACTCTAAAACTGTCTTTATCCCTATTCTAATATTATATGAAAAGTGTTGTAAGTTCTTCTTTTCCCCAAGAGTCACTTAAAAAAAAAAAAAAGAATTGAAACAAGAGTATTATTAGGCCATCTTGCTCTATGTGGATGTAACATAAACAAATTGCACAATTCTGGGAGTTACAGCAATGAGAACAATTACATTACATTCCTCATGGGGTTATTGTAAGGATAAAGCAAGGAATGTGGAAAAAAGCACACACAGAACACTTATAAATTATTAGGACTGGGGCCCCTGTGTGACTCAGTTGGTTAAGCCCCTGACTCTTGGTTTTGGCTCAGGTCATGATCTCAGGGTCATAAGATGCATCTCCACATCAGGCTTCCTGCTCAGTGGGGAGTCTGCTTGAGATTCTCTCTCTCTCTCCTTCTGCCCCTCCCCCTTAAAATAAAATAAATAAATAAAATCTTTTAAAAATATTATTAAGGCCATCATCATCATCATCACCACCATCATCATCATCACCATCACCACCACCATCATCATCATCACTGATGATCTCTGCAGCTTGAGAAAACAATAATGTCTCCCCAGAATGTGCTAATGTCATGGATTGATCAGTTTCCATCTGCCTCCCCGATGACTAAACCTTTGTACTTTCAAGGTCATTTTCCTAACCAATTTTATTGACTTCTAAAATAACACTGGCGATGATGAGTTACATTGTTTATGGAAAATTATCCTGCTGAAAATAGCTGGTAAAACTAGATTTTGAAAAATATCATCTATTTTAAAGACATCTGAGAACTCTCAACACAGTGAGAAATGGAAAGTCCATGATCCAGGAAAGGTAAGAAGTTCTGAGAGTTAAAAGCCAGAATTTGGGACCATTTTTTCTCTGACAGGTGCCTGCCAATCCCAAGAGTGGTACCTGAGAAGCCCAGAAGCTAAGCAGAAACTTCCACAGAGTCAGGGGGTTTAAGGAGACAAACACTGGGGTTTGGGGTCTAATTGGAAGGGAAGTTCTGGTAAACAGCAGAGGCTCTAGTTTGAGACCCTAAAAGCTTACATTCTAAAGCCCTCCACTCTGGAGTGCAAGTGAATCAGAAAGAGAAAAAAATAGAGCAGACTTCATAGAGATTGAAATCCACACTTGAATAATTGCACTTCCTGGTTCAAATAGGGTCAATTGACACTGCTAGTTCCCAACACTAAATGCCAAGTTGAGCACTGCAAAGGACAAATAAATAAAAACAAATGTTTATTGTGTGAAATTAATTTAACTCTGAATTTATTTAAAATGTTAACTTTGTGGAATAAATTAAAATATACAGCAACTGTAGCATGTAAGTCAGGAGAAGGATAGATGCAGTTAAAGTGTTTTGGGATCATTGCCTAGTATGAAGTGGTAAAATACTAACTTATAATACATTTGATAAGCTTTGGATGAATGTAAATGTTTCTTGAATGACTAATAAAAGAATTATAAAAGACCATGAAACTAGCAAGCTTACATGGGGAGAGGATATAATTAAAAAATACTTAATCCAAAAAGTGGGCAGGTAGTCAGGGAGGGGAAAAGATATAAAAGAGACTGGAAAAGAGGAAAGCAGTAGTAAGATGGCGATTGTTAGATTTAAACCCCAAATCTCAGATATGATCAGGCTGATGAGTGGATCAGTGCCACACACTAGATTTTGGGCATATTTTGGTCTGTTAGAAGAAACTGCCTCCCAAAATTTTAAAGAAAAAAAACCTTATATATGTACAAAAATAAAGGTAAATATGATGAAGGGATGGAATATGACTGTAAAGATGAAAATTATAAAAGATTTTATAAAAGGAATCGATAAGATAAGAAGTTGGTTGAAAAAAGAAAGAAATTTAAAAAAAAGTGGGGGGAGAGAATTTGATCAGGCAGGAGACTAGAACAAAGCCATACACTAGAGATTTAGGGTATATTTTGGTCTGTTAGAAACTGTATCCCAAAATTTTAGAGAGAACAACCTATATATATATACCAAAAATAAGGTTAACTACTATGAAGGGATAGAATATGACTCAAAAAAATGAAAAATAAAAAAGATTTTAAAAAAGGGGATTGATAAGATGGTTGAAAAAGGGAAAAAGAAAAATTAAAAAATAATAGAAAAAGAAAAAAAAGAAAATTAAAAAAAATTAACCTTGAAAGACTAAAGAATCAGGGGGAAAAAAGCCATGAATTCTATGTGCTGTATTCCCCTAGTGCTGGAGTTCTCCTTGATCGGTAAACTTGGTCTTGGCTGGTTGTTCTTGCCGATCTTCTGGGGGCAGGGGCCTCTCACAATGATTCTCAAATGTTTGCCGGAGGCAGAATTGCCCTGCCCTTGCCGGCCCGGCTAAGTAATCGGTTTGGGTTTGCTCTCGGGAGCTTTTGTTCCCTGCAAGCTTTCTGTACAGTGTTGGAGGGTGAGAGTGAAAATGGCAGCCTCCCAATCTCTGCCCTGGAGGAGCCAAGAACTCAGGGCCCCACACCTCAGTGTGCCCCCAGAGAAAAGCAGTCAATCACTCCCGTCTCCCTGGTCTCTGGCCACAACCCGTGCTCACCCGGCCTGTGACTGAGCATTTCTATCTCTGGCACAGGACCCCCTTTAGAGTGTCTGAACCCAGCAGATTCCTGGGGTGAGCTCCCGTGTTCCTTCTCCCGGGGAGGAAGGGGAGTCTCCCCGGATCTGCCACTTGTTGTGTCCCTGCTCTGAGGGCAGTGGGCCGACTGTGCCTCGGGTTACAGTTTATGACAACCCTGAGCTGCAAGCCCACTCCTCACCCTTGTCTTTGCAGCTGGCTTCCCTGCTCCAATACTTGGGAGCTCTGCCAAACTCAGGTGCCCCTGGTCTTTCAGTGACCCTAAGGGTCCTGAGACCGCACTGTCCCAGGGAGGGTTCCACCCCCCCCCCCATGTAGCCACTGGAGTGACATCCCTCAGCAGAGCCAACTTCTAAAAGTTCTGATTTTGTGCTCTACTTCTCTATCACTTACCAGTAGCCAGCTGAAAGAGGCTCCCTCCCCCCACAGTCTATCTTCCCTAATATAGCCTCAGATTCACTTCTCCACACATCCTACCTTCCAGAAAGTGGTCACTTTTCTGTTCAGAGAATTGCTGCTATTCTTTTCTTCGATCTCCTGTTGAGTTCATAGGTGTTCAGAATGGTTTGATACCTATCTACCTGAATTCCTGGGACCAGAAGAAATTTAGGTCTCCTACTCCTCCACCATTTTGCTCCTCCCCCTAAATGAATAAAATCATGAATGAAAGAGGAGAGATCACAACCAACACCAACGAAATACTAACAATTATAAGAACATATTATGAGCAACTATATGACAGCAAATGAGATAATCTGGAAGAAATGGATGCATTCCTAGAGATGTATCAACTACAAAAACTGAACCAGGAAGAAATAGAAAATCTGAGCAGACCTATGACCACTAAGGAAATTGAAGCAGTCATCAAAAATTTCCCAACAAACAAGCGCCCAGGGCCACATGGCTTTCCAGGGGAATTCTACCAAACATTTAAAGAAGAATTAATACCTATTCTTCTGAAACTGTTCCAAAAAATAGAAATGGAAGAAAAACTTCCAAACTCATTTTATGAGGCCACCATTACCTTGATCCCAAAATCAGACAAAGACCCCATCAAAAAGGAGAATTACAGACCAATATCCCTGATGAACATGGATGCAAAAATTCTCACCAAAATACTCACCAATAATATCCAACAGTACATAAAGAGGATTATTCACCACGACCAAGTGGGATTTATTCCTGGGATACAAGGTTGGTTCAACATCCGCAAATCAATCAATGGGATACAACACATTAATAAAAGAAAGAATAAGAACCATATGATCCTCTCAATAGTTGCAGAAAAAACATTTGACAAAGTACAGCATCCCTTCTTGATCAAAACTCTTTAGAGTATAGGGAGAGAGGGTACATACCTCAATATCATAAAAGCCATCTATGAAAAACCCACAACGAATATCATTCTCAATGGGGAAAAACTGAGAGCTTTCCCCCTAAGTTCAGGAACATGTCAGGGATGTCCACTCTCACCACTGCTATTCAACATAGTATTAGAAGGGGGCGCCTGGGTGGCTCAGTTGGTTGGGCGACTGCCTTCGGCTCAGGTCATGATCCTGGAGTCCCGGGATCGAGTCCCACATCAGGCTCCCTGCTCAGCAGGGAGTCTGCTTCTCCCTCTGACCCTCTTCCCTCTCATGCTCTCTGTCTCTCATTCTCTCTCTCTCAGATAAATAAATAAAATCTTTAAAAAAAAAAACATAGCATTAGAAGTCCTAGCCACAGCAATCAGACAACAAAAAGAAATCAAAGGCATCCAAATCAGCAAAGAAGTCAAACTCTCACTCTTTGCAGATGATATGATACTTTATGTGGAAAACTCAAAAGACTCCACCCCAAAACTGCTAGAACTCATACAGGAATTCAGTCAAGTGGCAGGATATAAAATCAATGCACAGAAATCAGTGGCCTTCCTATACACCAACAACAAGACAGAAGAAAGAGAAATTAAGGAGTCGATCCCATTTACAATTGCACCCAAAACCATAAGGTACATCGGAATAAATCTAACCAAAGAGGAAGAATCTGTCTTCAGAGAACTGTAAAATACTCATGAAAGAAATTGAGGAAGACACAAAGAAATGGGAAAACGTTCCAAGCTCATGGATTGGAAGAACAAACATTGTGAAGATGTCAATGCTACCCAGAGCAATCAACACATTCAATGCAATCCCCATCAAAATACCATCCACTTTTTTCAAAGAAATGGAACAAATAATCCTAAAATTTGTATGGAACCAGAAAAGACCCTGAATAGCCAGAAGGATGTTGAAAAAGAAAAGCAAAGCCGGCGGCATCACAATTCCGGACTTCCAGCTCTATTACAAAGCTGTCATCATCAAGACAGTATGGTACCGGCACAAAAACAGACACATAGATCAATGGAACAGAATCGAGAGCCCAGAAATGGACCCTCAACTCTATGGTCAACTCATCTTTGACAAAGCAGGAAAGAATGTCCAATGGAAAAAAGACAGTCTCTTCAACAAATGGTGCGGGGAAAATTGGACAGCCACATGCAGAAGAATGAAAGTGGACCATTTCCTTACACCACACACAAAAATAGCCTCCAAATGGTTGAAAGACCTAAACGTGAGACAGGAGTCCATCCAAATCCTAAAGGAGAACACAGGCAACAACCTCTTCAACTTCAGCCACAGCAACTTCTTCCTAGAAACATCACCAAAACAAGGGAAACAAGAGCAAAAATGAACTATTGGGACTTCATCAAGATAAAAAGCTTTTGCACAGCAAAAGAAACAGTCAAAAAAAACAAAAGACGACTGACAGAATGGGAGAAGATATTTGCAAATGACGTATTAGATAAAGGGCTAGTATCCAAAATCTATAAAGAACTTATCAAACTCAACACCCAAAGAACAAGTGATCCAATCAAGAAATGGGCAGAAGATATATACAGACATTTTTCCAAAGAAGACAACCAAATGGCCAACAGACACATGAAAAAGTGCTCAACATCGCTCAGCATCAGGGAAATCCAAATCAAAACTTCAATGAGATACCACCTCACACCAGTCAGGATGGCTAAAATTAACTAGTCAGGAAATGACAGATGAGGGTGAGGATGCAGAGAAAGGGGAACCTTCCTACACTGTTGGTGGGAATGCAAGTTGGTGCAGCCACTCTGGAAAACAGTATGGAGGTTCCTCAAACAGTTGAAAACAGAGCTACCATACGATCCAGCAATTGCACTACTGGGTATTTACCACAAAGAGACAAATGTAGGGATCCGAAAGGGTACATGCACCCCGATGTTTATAGCAGCAATGTCCACAATAGCCAAACTGTGGAAAGAGCCAAGATGTCCACTGACAGATGAATGGATAAAGAAGATGTGGTATATATATATATATATATATATATATATATATATATATATATATATATATATCATGGAATATTATGCAGCCATCAAAAAAAACCACGATATCTTGCCATTTACAACAACATGGATGGAACTAGAGGGTATTATGCTAAGCAAAATAAGTCAATCAGAGAAAGACATGTATCATATGACCTCACTGATAGGAGGAATTCTTAATCTCAGGAACAAACTGAGGGTTGCTGGAGTGGTGGGGGGTGGGAGGGATGGGGTGGCTGGGTGATAGACATTGGGGAGGGTATGTGCTATGGTGAGCGCTGTGAATTGTGTAAGACTGTTGAATCACAGACCTGTACCTCTGAAACAAATAATACATTATATGTTAAAAAGCAAAAAAAAGAAAATGAAGATAGTAGGAAGGAAAAATGAAGGGGGGGATCAGAGGGGGAGATGAGCCATGATAGACTATGGACTCTGAGAAACAAACAGGTTTTAGAGGGAAGGGGGGGAGGGGGGATTGGTTAGCCCGGTGATGGGTATTAAGGAGGGCATGTACTGCATGGAGCACTGGGTGTTATACGAAAACAATGGATCGTGGATCACCCAGCAAAATCTAATGATGTATTGTATGGTGACTAACATAACATAACAAAATTAAAATAAAATTTAAAAAAAGATTCTCATCATATAGCAGAGTAGGGTAAAAGTATCAACTAGTTAATATCAATCAGTCTATTCATAACAATTAATTAATAAAATGTCCCTCAATTAAAAAAAAGAAAAGAATGAAAGTAGAACCAGAGATTATTCCATGTCTGGAAATTCAGAAATACAAATTTTAAATAACTAATGGTGATGAGAAAATATATTGAACTGACAAATTCAATGCAGCTTCTCAAACTTTTTGATATGCAGCTACATCTATATTTAAAGGGAATTTTTATTTATTTATTTATTTATTTTATTATTTTATTTTTATTTCTTTGAGAGAGAGAGAGAGCAGGGAGGGTCAGGGGGGAGAGGAAGAGAGAGAATCTTAAGCAGGTCCATGCTCAACATGGAGCCCTACACAGGGCTTGATCCCAAGACCTTGGTATCATGACCTGAGCTGAAATCAAGAGTCAGACTCAACTAACTGAGTCCTCCAGGCATCCCTAAGGGGAATTTTTAGACTTAAAAGCACATATAAGAAAATAATGACTGAATATAAGTTGCTTAAGCATCTACGTTAAGAAGTTAGAAGTATAATGCAATATTATGATTTATAATAAGAAATATATATTTGGTCTTTATCCCCATTTCTGGCATGAAGCTCCTAAAACCCTCGAATTTCCTAAGTGTTATGAGTAATTGTTATACTAATGAAGTGACTTTCAGATTGCACCTAAGGATGGGGGTTGGTTGCCAGGAGCTGACTCTATGATTGGAGGATTGGAACTTTCAGTCCCACTGCCCCAGACCCTAAGAGAGGGGAGAGAGGTTAGAGGTTTAATCAATTGCCAATGGCCAATGATTTAATCAGCCATATTTATGTAATGAAGCCTCCACAAAGACCCAGAAGGACTGGTTTGGAGTTTTTCCAGGTTGGGGAATATATGCAGACTCAGGGGAATGGTACACTTGGAGAGGACATGGAAGAAGTTTCAGGATCTTTCCCACACCTCACCCTGTGCAGCTCTTCCATCTGGCTGTTCCTGAGTGATATTCTTTTGTAATAAACTGGTGATCTAGTAAATAAGATATTTATCTGAGTTCTTTGAGCCACTCTAGCAAATGGATTGAACCCAAGGAGGAAGTCGTGAGAACCTCCCATCTATAGCTGGCTAATCAGAAACACAAGTGATCAACTAAACTTGCAATTGGCATCTCAAGTGTGATGTGCAGTCTCAGAAGGACTGAAAGTCTGACGGGTGGGATCTGATGCTCTCCCCAGGTAGACAGAATTGAGTTGAATTGTAGGACACCCTCCTGGTGTCAGACTTTCTTGTTGGGTTTGTGTGTGGGAAAGCCCCTCTCGCACACATTGGAATTTGTTGATCAGAATCCTTATTAACAACATATTAAATGCAAAGAAAATACCTCATTTTATGTAACTTCACTTTACCGCATTTTGTAGATACTGCATATTTTACAAATTGAAGGGTTTTTGGAATCCCACGTTGAGCAAATCTATCAGCGTCATTTTTCCAATAGCATTTGCTCACTTGTTGTCTCTGTGTCACATTTTGGTAATTCTTGCAATATTTCAAACGTTTTCATTATTATTATATTTTAAATGGTTGCAATCTCATGATAAAACACTAATGGATGAGGAGTTCCTTCTTATGGATGAGCAAAGAAAATGTTTCCTTGAGATGGAATTTATTCCTAGTAAAGGATGCTGTGAAGGTTCTTGAAATGGCAACAAAGGATTTAGAATATTTCATAAACTTGGTTGATAAAACAGTGACAGGATTTCAGAGGATTCACTCCAATTTTGTAAGAAGTGCTACCATAGGTAAAATGCTATCAAAGAGCATAACACACTACAGAGAAATCATTCATGAAAGGAAGAGTCAATTGGTGCAGCAAACTGCATTGTTGTCTAATTTTAAGAAATTGCCACAGCCACCCCAGCCTTCAGTAACCACCATCCTATTCAGTCAGCAGCCCCAACATGAAGGCAGACCCTCCACCAGTAAAGAGATTACGACTCACTAAAAGTTCAGATGATGATTAGCTTTTTTTAGCCATAAAATATTTTCAATTAAGGTAAGTACAATTTTTTTCAAATATAATGCTTCTGTGTACTTAATAGATTATAGTATAGTATAAATGTAACTTTTATATGCACCGGGAAACCAAAACATTCATTTGACTCACTTTATTATATTTGCTTTATTGTGGTGGTCTGGAAGTAAACCCACAATATCTCTGGGGTATGTTTGTAGAAAGAGGAAAATAATAAAATGATATGCTCCTAGAGAGAACCGGCAAAGCCAAAAGTAGTTTTTGAAAAATTTATAAAATTGATGAACCCCAGAGAGGGAGGAAAAGATGGCAGAGGAGTGGGAGACCCTATTCCAACCAGTCCCCAGAATTGAGCTGGATATCTACCAGACCACTCTGAACACCCACAAAACCAGCCTGCGATGTAAGAAGATAGATCTGGAACTCTACAAACAAAATATCTCAGGCAGTTGGTTTTGAGGTATGAAGTGGGGAGCACGATTCCACAGGCACATATCCAAAGATAAACAGAAGGGGGAGGGAGCCACGGAGATTCTACACCACCAGTGAGCGATAGCCTCCCACGCTGGGGATGGAGCACAGACTCGCAGACCGGTAGTGGCAGGGAAAAGACTTTAGGGCAGCCCCCCCGGACTGAAACCTGGAGCAGCGGGGCCACGTGTTGGAACTGGGGGCAGCTGGCAATTTTAGAAAAACAAAGGGCAGAGACATGCCCCGACCTGGAGGTGAGGACTGGGAGCGCAGCAGAGGGGCGCACAACCCAGGACGCTGCAGTTTATAGCGGCACAAACAGAAACGGGGATAGTATGGCCTGGAGAGCTCACGGAAGAACAGACTGTGCTCTCTCTGCTCTGAGACAGAGGGTTGGAAACGATCTCTTCTGCTCTGACTCTCAGAAGAGACTTGAAAAGCCAACAGGGAAAGCCACCAGAGAACAAAAGCCCCCCAAAAATGATTTTCACTGAGCCCATCCCCTGCCACAGGGGTCAGGGCAACTCTGCCCAAACAGGGGTGCCTGAGTGACAGGGCAGCAGGCCCCTCCCCTAGAAGACATGTTGGGAGAACAAGAGACTGGCAACCCTAAGGTCCCTATAAAACAGGTGCATCTTGCCTGGGTTGTGATCAATAATTTGGACTCTGTACATTCCCTCAACCACCCGTCAACAGAATGACTAGGAGGAGGAACCCCCAAAATAGGAAAGACTCAGAGACTGTGACTTCTGCCACAGATTTACAAATGGATACAGATATAACCAAGATGTCGGAGATGGAATTCAGGGTAGCAATTGTGAAGACAATAGCTAGAATGGAGAAATCAATTAATGGCAGCATAAAGTCTCTAAGGGCAGAAATGAAAGCTGAACTGGCAGAACTTAAAAATGCCATCAGTGAGACCCAATCTAATCTAGATAATCTAACAGCTAGGTTAAGCAAGGCAAAAGAACAAATTAGTGACCTGGAAGACCATTTAATAGATAAAAAGGGAAAAGAGGAGGCCAGGGAAAAACAACTCAAAATCCATGAAAAGAGAATCAGAGAAATAAGTGACACCATGAAATGTTCCAATGTCGGAATTATTGGGATCCCTGAGGGGGTAGAGAGAGAGAGGACTAGAAGATATATTTGAGCAAATCATAGCGGAAAACTTCCCTAATCTGGGGAATGAAACAAACATTCATGTCCTAGAGGCAGAGAGGACCCCTCCCAAGATCAAGGAAAATAAGCCAACGCCCCGGCATGTAATAGTAAAACTCGCAAATCTTAGAACCAGGGAAACCATCTTAAGGGCAGTTAGGGGAAAGAGAATCCTTATATACAGAGGGAGGGACATTAGAATAATGTCAGACCTAACCACAGAGACTTGGCAAGCCAGAAAGGGCTGGCAAGACATATTCAGGGTACTAAACATGAAGATCATGCAGCCAAGAATACTTTATCCAGCAAGGCTATCATTTAGAATGGATGGAGAGATGCAGAGCTTCTCAGAAATTGAAAGAATATGTCACCATTAAGCGGGCCCTGCAAGAAATATTAGGGGGGGTTTATATAAAAGGAGAAAGACCCCCAAGAGTGATATAGAACAGAAATTTACAGGGACAATCTATAGAAACAAGATCTTCACAGGCAACATGATGACAATAAATTCATGTCTTTGAATAATCACTCTCAACGTGAATGGCCTAAATGCTCCCATAAAATGGCACAGGGTTGCAGATCAGATAAAAAGACAGGACCCATCCATATGCTGTCTACAAGAGACTCATTTTGAACCTAAAGATACATCCAGACTGAAAGTGAAGGGATGGAGGTCCATCTTCCATGCCAACAGACCTCAAAAGAAAGCTGGGGTAGCAATTCTTATATCAGACAAATTAGATTTTAAGCTAAAGACTGTAGCTAGAGACACAGAAGAACACTATATCATTCTTAAAGGATCTATCCAACAAGAAGATCTAACAATTGTACGTATCTACGCCCCCAACATGGGAGCAGCCATCTACACAAGCTAACTGTTAGCCAAAATAAAGAATCATATTGATAACAATACGTTAATTGTAGGAGACCTCCATACTCTACTCTCAGCAATAGACAGATCATCTAAGCAGAAAATCAACAAAGAAACAAGAGCTTTGAATGACACACTGGACCAGATGGACCTCATAGATATATACAGAAAATTCCAGCCTAAAACAATAAAATGCTCATTTTTCTCAAGCGCACATGGAACTTTCTCCAGAATAGACCACATACTGGGTCACAAATCAGGTCTCAACCAATACCAAAAGACTGAGATTATTCCCTGCATATTCTCAGACCATAATGCTTTAAAACTGGAACTCAATCACAAGAAAATTTTGGAAGAAATTCAAACACTTTTAAGCTAAAGACCACTCTGCTCAAGAATGTTTGGGTCAACCGGGAAATCAAAGAAGAACTTAAACAATTCATGGAAATCAATGAGAATAAAAACACATCGGTCCAAAACCTATGGAGTACTGCAAAGGCAGGAAGGGGGAAATACATAGCCACCCAAGCCTCACTCAAAAAAATAAAAAATCCCGAATTCACCAACTAACTCTACACCTCAAAGTACTAGACAAAAAGCAACAAATGATGCCCAAGCCACGCATTAGAAGAGAAATAATTAAGATTAGAGCAGAGATCAATGAATTAGAAACCAGAAACACAGTAGATCAGATCAATGAAACTAGAAGCTGGTTCTTTGAAAGAATTAATAAGATCAATAAACCACTGGCCAGACTTATCCAAAAGAAAAAACAAAGGACCCAAATTAATAAAATTATGAATGAAAGGGGAGAGATCATGACTAACACCAAGGAAATAGAAACAATTATTAGAAATTATTATTAACAACTATATGCCAATAAATTGAGCAGCCTGGAAGAAATAGATGCCTTCCAGGAAACTTATAAACTCCCAAGACTGAAACAGGAAGAAATTGACAACCTGAATAAGCCAATAACCAGTAACAAGATTGAAGCAGTGATCAAAAACCTCCCAAAAAACAAGAGTCCAGGACCTGATGGATTCCTTGGGGAACTCTATCAAACATTCAAAGAAGAAATAATATCTATTCTTCTGAAGCTGTTTCAGAAAATAGAAACAGAAGGAAAGCTTCAAGACTCATTCTGTGAGGCCAGCATTACCTTCATCCCCAAACCAGGCAGAGATCCCATCAAAAAGAATTTCAGACCGATATCCCTGATGATATCCAACAATATGTTAAAATGACACCAAAATAGCTCAATGCCATGGGTACAGAGTGAAGTAGGTCTCTTTGTGACACCAGACAAGGGAGGGTCATTTCCACTGTAGCACTAAGGAAGGCTTCCTGGAGGAAGAAGCATCTCTCTGTGCCTCAAGGATTAGAAAGTCATCCAGGCAGAGACAGAGACATTATGTTAAACATGCTCAGCATCCCTGCAAATACAACGATTGCAGCTTAATTAGAGTTAGCTTACTTTGACAAATGACATTTCAGCAGAAGCAGAACAAAAAAAGTTTTAAAAGAGGGAAACCAAAGGATTATCACCAGCAAGTTGTATACCATATTTCATTTATCCTAAGACACATTCTTTTCCACATCTCATGTGTAGGAGATCAGGGCGAATCGTACTATTGATACCATCTCACAAAAAATTGATGGTTTTCTATTATTTTTCTGCTAGTTATGAGTAGTGATTTATCTTACATCCTATGGGAACTCTTATGTGATCAAATAGGAGGATTATTTGATGAAATATGATGCAATCGACCCCCCAGGGCTGACGACTTGAGCTTCTGGGCTTCTGGGTGCTTATTCCAAATGGAAGAGAAGTCATGTCAAGGGTTCATGAGATACTCTGATATGACCTGTGAAGAACACAAGCAAAAAATATCTCTACAGAATAGATACTCATGCTCCCATGTTCACAGTGACATTATTCACAAATAGTCAAAACATGGAATCAACGCAGTTATCCACCGACAGATGAATGATAAACAAATGTCATGTTCGTGCAATGGAATATCATTACTCATCCTTGAGAAGAAAGGAGATTGTGACACATGGGGCCACACAGATGAACCTCGAAGACCTTGTGCTGAGAGAAATAAGCCGGTCACAAAAGGACAACTCCTAAAAGTTTCAATTATATGAAGTCCCCAGAATCATCAAATTTCTAGTGACAGAGCATAGAATGGTGGGTGCTGGGGCCTGGGGAGCAGGGACCGTGGAGGTGTTGTTCAATGTGTATAGAGTTTTAGTTTTTCAAGACGAAAATAGCTCTAGAAATTGGTTGCACAAAAATGTGGGTGTACTTCATAATTCTAGTCTGTGCATTTGGAGATGGCGAAGACCATAGGTTTTATGTTTTTGAGGGTAGGTTTACCACAATTTAAACAATAGATTTGCATAAAGAAGATGGGATTGGGAAGAAAGGGGAGAGTCTGGTGGAAAGACTGAGGCTAATGTGATGTAAATTGATAAAATGGTAGAAAGAGTAGATGCGTAGACAAAAAAGAAAGATTAAAAATAAAAACTCACCAGCGCCTCAAAAACCAAAACAGAAGACCTATCAAAAGGATCAAAAAGGGCACTATTATTGCCAAAAATATCAAGCCGATGGAGATGGGGTTTCCTGGAAATTGGGAAAGGACACAGGATGTCACTTCAAAACCCATTCTCTGATTCTTCTGGCCTTCCCTTGCCTACCTGATGGTCACTTGCTGCTGATGTATGCTACCTCTGTCCCTCCCCCCAACTCTGGCCCTCCCTCTCCACCTCCCCTCTCCTCTTCTCCCCTTTATTCCCTCCTTCTCCCCCTTCCATTCCTCCCTCCCTCTCCCGTCCCTTCATCCCTCCCCTCCTCCCTCTCCCCACCCTCCTCTCTTTGGTGAAGCCCCACTTGTAGCCAGTGCCTCCCTCTATGCTTGAGGACGATCTCCCCCATGCCTAGCCAGGTCCCCGCTCTTTCTCACCCCAGTAGAGGACCATGTCCTGGCCCCCTAGACTGCTGTGTCTCACTCGGCACAATAGACCAGCCGCCTCCTGGGCCGCCACGTCCAGGGTCACTCGGAGATATCATGTCCCATCAGCATGGGGCAGAATGTCACCTCGCTGGGTGCCCCGCTGCTCCTGCTCACCCCGCATCCACATCACCCACACAGGCTTTGGGTGGAAGCCCGAGACATGGCACACCAGCAGCAGACGGCCGGGACCCGGACTGGGGCCAGTGGACAGCCAGGCCTCAGGCTTCACTGGGGCAGGAAGGAGCAGGGAGAGTGTCAGATTATGACTCTACTCTAGAGCACAGGGATTTGGAAACTCACAAGTTTGGACAGTGACCCCTTCTCCTCCTTTGGAAACCAAATTATTGATTAAACCCCTCTCTTCTTAGGTACTTCCTCCTCTTGAATTTAAGGAAAGTGGTGAGAAGTGAAACGGAAAAGCCTTAGGGGAACAGGACTAACCTTGTCTCTGCAGTTCTGCCTTCCCTGCCTCGAGGACACCCAGGAGATACCGAGAGCATGTTTCAAAGAGGAGCTTCTCTGCAATATCCCGGATGCCTTTGTACTGACTGATGAGCTCACAGATGCGCTGCGCCCTGCTACCGCCCTCTGGGGTGGGCACACAGGAGTAATTCTTGAGGCTCAGAAAGTCCAGTCCTCCTAAAGCTCCCCAAAAGAAGCTCACGGTGCCCCCACTGGGATACAGCTTACAGCCTGCTATGCCCTGGATCTCAAAGGGGTCTGGATGGAAGGAAAACAGACAGTTAGTAAGAAGCAAACAAGAAAGAGATGAGGGAAGAACCTGGGATTTGGGATTTGGGTGATGCAAAAGGTCTGAAGTGTGAAATGATGAGCCAAACTCTCATTTACAGCAATCAAAGATTTTTCAGAAAGCTGAAAACCAGGGAGGCACGCATATCACAAAATGGTAGAGAAGCAGTTGCAATGACGTATGTGGGCAGAGGGGAGGAGGGGCAGAGTATGAAGGTTGGGGGCCAGCCATCCAGGGTGAATAAGAGGAGTGCACTGGGAAGAGGGCCAGGCAGGAGGCTCCAAGAGGGGGATTGCAGGAGGCGGTCGCTCAGGTGTCGGGGAAGAGAAGCAGGGCTTCTTGCTTAGGGTTTGAGAGAAGCAAGTTATACACGAGCCAACCAGGAGATGGTACAATGGGGCACCTTCACCTGTCAGAGGAGAGTGCGGGCAGCAGGAAGAACCTGGAGTGCTCCGTGGGGGTGTGGAGTCAGAGGGCGCAACTGCTCCAGAGGAGCGTATGT
Source organism: Zalophus californianus (assembly GCF_009762305.2). Classification (NCBI taxonomy): domain Eukaryota; kingdom Metazoa; phylum Chordata; class Mammalia; order Carnivora; family Otariidae; genus Zalophus; species Zalophus californianus. The sequence continues at coordinate 3,406,756 of NC_045604.1, read as the reverse complement.
GTGCAGCTGGGTAATGCAGGAAGGAGGGGCAAAGATCAGAAGGAGTAGCAGCCTGAAGCAGGAGAGAGAAAATTCAGCAAGAGCCTCCCTAGATCGGAGGACTGGACTCACATTCCATCTGGAACTCAGAGGCATGGTCCTGCCCTTCTAGGACCAACCCACTAAGGTAGACCTGGGTGAGCTCCTCCAGCTCATTCACCTCCTCATCACTGAAGTTCCCCTTGGACCAGGGCTTCAGGAAAACTGCCCTTTTGCCGACACTGTCCCAGCCGTGAATCTGCACATCGCCCAACCATCCCAAGCCCTGGGTCTGGGTCAAGCTGCTGTTGATAAAGGATGAGATCTGGATGGCGTGGTAGGAGGTGGGCCCCCGAAAGGCTGTGGGTAATGGGAGGATAAGGAAAGTGCGGAGAAAGGGAGAAGCGGGGAACAGTGAGAGAATGAACATTGGAAAGATCTAGAGAAAAGGAACCCAGAGTCTGAAGAGCAACAGAGAGCCCGAGACATTTGTCCCCGGGGCCTCAGGCCGCCTCCCCACCTCTGGAGGGTGGTGGGGAGTGTTGGGGAAGCCGGAGCCTCCGTAGCTTTATTTGGACCCTGTCTCCGTGCTGATGTGGCCAGTCGCCCACCTTTCTCACCACCACCGCCTGGGCAGAGGACCTCGGGCAACACCAGCAGCAGAAGCAGCATCTCCCCAGAGACTCTCAGAGCCACTGCTGGTCTCAGTCTTCAGCAGCTCCACTCAGAGCTCGACAGTGACTCCCTCTCTCTGGGAAATCTCCAGGTCTGAGATTTGGGGTTTGAGACAATCAAGTATACACGAACCAACCAGCGGAGGAGAGTTGCACCTCCCACAGCCCCGGGCCTCCCACTCGCCTCTCATTTCCACTCCAGCCTGACTCCAGCATTTATTTTCTTATCTGCCCGGCTTCCAGCTGCTTCCCCGTCTTCAGTTCCCTTCTTACTTACTACCTTGCAAGAGCCCCCGTGTGATTTTGAAGGGTCATGTCGCCTCCCCAGTCGCGTACTTCCACAATGCTAAAGAAGAGGGTGATGTTGGACGTCTCCTCCGGGACAAATGTCTCGGGCTCTCTGTTGCTCTTCAGACTCTCTCTAGATACAGCTGTATCTAGAAGGGCCCTTTGGGTTTGTCCATGCAGCTCGACCTTCTCCCTGCCTCCCTGCTCTGGCCCTCCATTGTCACCACTCCCAGCATCCTCAGTGGCTCCTGTTGCTCATCTCACGCCCTTTGTCTCATCCCTCTAACCCACATTCTCATTTGGGGGGGTATATGTTGACCATCACTTACACCAAGGCAGAGCATTGCAAACCCCACCCAGCTTGTAGTGCTACAGATCCAAATCCCAGAATCAAATATGATAAATACTGCCATGTACAATGCAAGCAAATTTATCTTATACCACAGCCATTTTTTGAGGGTAAAAATGGTATTTTCTACTGGCATATGATCTTCTTTTTAGTAGCTCTTGAGCTTTGGAGCTGGGAGTAACACATCTTCTTGAGGACAGGAGAACCTGGGGAGTCAGGCAAAGGTAGCTTTTTGTAGAAGGTTCAGAAGGAATAGAGCCTCTTCCTCCTTTTGCAACATCCCCAACCTCAATCTGCATTTTGGCCTTACTGATAACAAATAAAAGATTACTAGGTGAACAAGGAGCTTGTCACTTTTCCCCAAAAGTTCAGAGGTGTTTGTCCTAAGATGCCATCCCCTGTCTTCTCCATGAATGCCCTTGGCACATTGTAACAATATATTGAGCACTGTTGAGTGAAATATTCGGTCTCTAATCAATGTTAGTTGTAAAGATAATCCTTGGATTTTCTCCAATCAGGAAAAAAATGACAAGTTTGCATAGATCTATATATCATCTAGCAGAAAGGTGGTAGTAAAACATTCCATGCTTGGGGGCTTTCACTAACTGATCGATTTACATAGATAAAAAATGCAAAATGAGGATTGTAACGATCTCTATGCCTGGAAATAAATGGCTCACGGTATTAAGAGTGGCCTTTATTCAAGCCTGATTGCGAAGTGCAGATTGCAAAGTATGTGAGTCAGGACAATATTCCTGGAATCCGATACCTCACATAAGCTAATTCACTTTTTGGGTCACAGCCAGATGACAGCAGAGATTTAAACATTACTTGCCATTGACACTGTCTTTTTTTTTTCTCTGTAAGCCTTCAGTTTGAGGTAGAATACCCAAGACTCTGTTGGGTGTGCTGTCAATTCGCTGGCATGCACAAATGTGAAAAACTTAGTGGTATGCAAGCATAATTAGTAGATTAATTCTCCCACAGGACAAATATTCCACTGAGAGCAATGTGGCAGCACGGGGAGGCGGTGCAGCTGGGCTGGGAGAGGATGCCCTTGCATCAGCAGGAGCACCCACGGTGTCCTGGTGCACACTCAAGGAGAGACTGAGAACTGTAGCCTCGTTTCAGGGCCAGGCACCAGACAGGTGCTCCTGCCCCCCAGGCCCCGTACACTATTACTATCCCCACCACCACCCCTGCTCGATGCAAACCAGACCTAAGGCGTTCATGCAAGAGGCACACCCAGAGCTTGGTTGTGACACAGCTACTCCACACTCAGGCTATAAAGTCTCCTCTCCCAAATGGCCCATGCCTCCAAAACAAAAGCTTGAGTGGACACAAATCTCTCGACGCCCAGTTTGCACCAATCAAGAAGCTCAGAAGACGGGGTCCTGCCTTTTACTGGTGAAAAGGAGAGAGAACAGGATTAATAGCTGAAAACGTACCTCTGATTCCTCCAAGATCCCAAAATTAGAAATACAACAAATAACCCTGAAATTCTACCCCAAAAGCAAAGAAGATAAACATCTTGGAGCCAAACATGAGATTTCTGCAGATTTGGGGCCAGCAGGGGCCCCTCCACCAAAGCGCAGGCAGCAGCCCCGGAGCTGACAGCCAGCAGCAGCCTGAGGTCCGTGCTGTGCGCGTCCTTCAGCCTGAGCCGCGGTCACAGTACCTGCAAGGCCCTAAGCTGGCCAGAGGAAAGCCAGCAAATGAGCAGCCCCTTGTATTGCTTTCTTTCAAATTCTGTGTTTTTAACCAAAGAATAAAAGTTAACAACAGAACCAAAAACAACAAGTGTACCTTGACCGACTTATTTATTATGCACACATTCATTTATCGAACAAGTATTAATTGAGCAGCCACTATATGCTTTTGTAGCAGCTCTGAGCTACCTCTTCACCATCCAAATTCTCATCCCCCGTCCCACCCTATCCCAAACTTGGAAGTCAGTTAACAGACTCCCTTTTAAGCTCAGGAACCTTGATTGGCTTAACTTAGCCCAGGACCCACAGATTCTTGAGTCAGAAAAAAACCTCAAATTTGAGCTGCAAGGGGGTATTTCCAGTGACAGTGACCCCACCTCCCCAGTACTGGGACACTGATTGGAAAACCCACTGCATTTTTACCTTATAGGTCTGTCAAACCAAGCTGCATGTTTTGGGGTTTTGATTTTTTTTTTTCCACATGACTTTGTTCCTGTAGGTTTACTTTGTTTTCTGCTGTTGTTGTCTATTAAGAGTGCATATGGTGGGGTCCATACGATCCTTATAGCAGATAAAGGTCTGGGGATGTCTGAATTTCAAATTCAAGTGTCACAGTCTAGCTTATTATTTTCCTGCATCTACTGTTGAAAAGGAAACTTCTATTATTCTATTTGTTATTATTTTGTAGGCAATTTTTTTTCCAAAGATTTTCCATGTTTCCTTCCATTCTTTTCTAAAATGGAACATCTTATACTTAGACTCTGGAGTTTCATATTATAGTGTGAATATCTAATTGCTTATTTTTTCTTATTGAGGTGAAACACAATATAAAATTAATTGTTTTAAAGTGTTCAATTCAGCAGCATTTAGTATATTACAATGTTGCATAACAACGAGCTCTAACAACTTCCAAAAAATTTCTATCACCCCAAAAGAATATCCCACATCTACTCTGCAGTCACCCACTTTCATCCCTCGCCATGCCAATCCTTATTAACTGATAATCTTCCTTATGTTTCCATGGACTTACCTATTCTGAGCATTTTATATAAATGGGGTCACACAACATGAGCTTTTTCGTGTCTGGTTTCTTTCATGGAGCATCATGTTTCTGAGGTTCATCCATGTTGTACCATTTTTTCTTTCTTTTTTATGGCTGGATGATATTCCATTGTATGTACTACCACATTTTGTTTTTCCGTTTATCCACTGATGGAAATTTGGGCTGTTTCTTCTACTCACTATTCACTATTGTGAATAGTGCTGCATACACATATTTGCCTGAACATCTGTTTTCAGTTGTTATGGGGAAATACCTAGAGGTGAGATTCTGGGTCAAATGATTAATTCTATGGTTAACTTTTTGAGGAACTGCCAAACCATTTTCCTCAGCAGCTGTACCACTTTACATTCCCCCAGCCACATGAGAGGATTGGAATTTTAGATAGTTAATATATTAGAAGTAAAAACTAAAACATTTTTAAACATGTGTTTATTTACTAACTTAAAATGAAAATAAACTAAATGTGGATTTAAAAAAAACAAGAAAATATAGTGAGAATAGTGGCTTTGTAGGTTTTTAAAATATTTTTGCAATCCTCTTTAACATCTGAACTTAATAGAAGGCAGCTATATTTTCATAACTGCTTCCAAATACCATCTGATGAAATATGACATGACTACAGTCTCTGGAAAACAATGTACACTAAAATATCATCGTAGTATTGTTATAAGAATAGTCTTGAACTCATGGAGCCTCTGGAGGGGTGTCAGGAGCTCCCAGGTACACCTGAACATACCTTGACACCAACTGGCCTAAATCTGGTATTTCTTCAGGGGATACACAAAGGTATTCTACCTCCTTTATTAGTTAAAATATTTCTAAAAAGATATTTTCTCCTCAGTAACTATCTCATTACTCTGAGATGTCCAAAGACAGAATAAGTATTCAATTTTTTCCATTTATTTACCAGTCTTCAAGAGAGTGAATTGTTTGTATAGCTTCCAGGTGACCAGTGAATTACTTTTTCTGCTGCAAATGCACGAATGTCAGCGTATTTGAAATGCTTGACCCTATCCTAGCCATTGTTTTTGCTGAGACTCAAATTGCCCCCTCTGTGACTTGGGATCCTTTCTAAGTCAGCCTGCTTCTGATTTCGCAACAGTCCTTTCTCACTGGGCTCTCCATCCCTTTGTGGTTCAGCAGAGCTGTTCCGGACTCAGGTTGAAGCTCCCTGCCCCAAACTAGAAATCAAGTCATTTCCCGGTGGTTCTCTGGTCCCTTATAGGGTAAAAATACTATGTGGAAGCCATACACTGAGACCCAGCTAGTCTTCGTTTCTGGGCTTTTTAAGTGGCCAAACTTTATTCTTTTTTTTTTTATTTTTTTATTGTTATGTTAATCACCATACATTACATCATTAGTTTTGATGCAGTGTTCCATGATTCATTGTTTCTTCATAACACCCAGTGCTCCATGCAGAACGTGCCCTCCTCAATACCCATCACCAGGCTAACCCATCCCCCTACACTCCTCCCCTCTAGAAACCTCAGGTTGTTTTTCAGAGTCCATTGTCTCTCATGGTTAATCTCCCCCTCTGACGTACTCCCCTTCATTCTTCCTCTCCTGCTATCTTCTTCTTTTTCTTTTTTCTTAAAATATGTTGCGTTATTTGTTTCAGAAGTACAGATCTGTGATTCAACAGTCTTGCACAATTCACAGCGCTCACCGCAGCACATACCCTCCCTAATGTCTATCACCCAGCCACCCCATCCCTCCCACCCCCCACCACTCCAGCAACCCTCAGTTTGTTTCCTGAGATTAAGAATTCCTCATATCAGTGAGGTCATATGATATATGTCTTTCTCTGATTGACTTATTTCACTCAGCATAACACCCTCCAGTTCCATCCACGTCGTTGCAAAGGGCAAGATCTCATTCCTTTTGATGGCTGCATAATATTCCATTGTGTATATATACCACCTCTTCTTGATCCATTCATCTGTCGATGGACATCTTGGCTCTTTCCACAGTTTGGCTATTGTGGACATTGCTGCTATAAACATCGGGGTGCACGTACCCCTTCGGGTCCCTACATTTGTATCCTTGTGGTAAATACCCAGTAGTGCAATTGCTGGATCGAATGGTAGCTCTAATTTCAACTGTTTGAGGAACCTCCATACTGTTTTCCAGAGTGGTTGCACCAGCTTGCATTCCCACCAACAGTGTAGGAGGGTTCCCCTTTCTCCACATCCCCGCCAACATCTGTCATTCCCTGACTTGTTAATTTTAGCCATTCTGACGGGTGTGAGGTGGTATCTCATGGAGGTTTTGATTTGGATTTCCCTGATGCCGAGCGATGTTCAGCACTTTTTCATGTGCCTGTTGGCCATTTGGATGTCTTCTTTGGAAAAATGTCTGTTCATGTCTTCTGCCCATTTCTTGATTGGATTATTTGTTCTTTGGGTGTTGAGTTTGGTAAGTTCTTTATAGATTTTGGATACTAGCCCTTTATCTGATATGTCATTTGCAAATATTTTCTCCCATTCTGTCGGTTGTCTTTTGGTTTTGTGGACTGTTTCTTTTGCTGTGCAAAAGCTTTTTATCTTGATAAAATCCCAATAGTTCATTTTTTCCCCGGCTTCCCTTGCCTTTGGCGATGTTTCTAGGAAGAAGTTGCTGCAGCTCAGGTCGAAGAGGTAGCTACCTGTGTTCTCCTTTAGGATTTGGATGGACTCCTGTCTCACGTTTAGGTCTTTCAACCATTTGGAGTCTATTTTTGTGTGTGGTGTAAGGAAATGGTCCACTTTCATTCTTCTGCATGTGGCTGTCCAATTTTCCCAACATCATTTGTTGAAGAGACTGTCTTTTTTCCATTGGACATTCTTTCCTGCTTTGTCAAAGATAAGTTGACCATAGAGTTGAGGGTCCATTTCTGGGCTCTCGATTCTGTTCCATTGATCTATGTGTCTGTTTTTGTGCCAGTACCATACTGTCTTGATGATGACAGCTTTGTAATAGAGCTGGAAGTCCGGAATTGTGATGCCGCCGGCTTTGCTTTTCTTTTTCAAAATTCCTCTGGCTATTCGGGGTCTCTTCTGGTTCCATACAAATTTTAGGATTATTTGTTCCATTTCTTTGAAAAAAGTGGATGGTATTTTGATGGGGATTGCATTGAATGTGTTGATTGCTCTAGGTAGCATTGACATCTTCACAATGTTGGTTCTCCCAATCCATGAGCATGGAACGTTTTTCCATTTCTTTGTGTCTTCTTCAATTTCTTTCATGAGTATTTTATAGTTTTCTGAGTACAGATCCCTTGCCTCTTTGGTTAGATTTATTCCTAGGTATCTTATGGTTTTGGGTGCAATTATAAATGGGATCAGCTCCTTCATTTGTCTCTCTTCTGTCTTGTTGTTGGTGTATAGGAAGGCCACTGATTTCTGTGCATTGATTTTATATCCTGCTACTTGACTGAATTCCTGTATGAGTTCTAGCAGTTTTGGGGTGGAGTCTTTTGGGTTTTCCACATACAGTATCATATCATCTGCAAAGAGTGAGAGTTTGACTTCCTCTTTGCCGATTTGGATGCCTTGGATTTCTTTTTGTTGTCTGATTGCTGTGGCTAGGACTTCTAATACTATGTTGAATAGCAGTGGTGAGAGTGGACATCCCTGCCGCGTTCCTGACCTTAGGGGAAAAGCGCTCAGCCTTTCCCCATTGAGAATGATATTCGCTGTAGGTTTTTCATAGATGGCTTTTATGATATTGAGGTATGTACCCTCTAACCCTATACTCTGAAGAGTTTTGATCAAGAAAGGATGCTGTACTTTGTCAAATGCTTTTTCTGCATCTTTTGAGAGGATCATATGTTTCTTGTTCTTTCTTTTGTTAATATATTGTATAACGTTGATTGATTTCCGGATGTTGAACCAGCCTTGCAACCCAGGGATAAATCCCACTTGGTCGTGGTGAATAATCCTTTTAATGTACTGTTGGATCCTATTGGCTAGTATTTTGGTGAGAATTTTTGCATCCATGTTCATCAAGGATATTGGTCTGTAATTCTCCTTTTGGATGGGGTCTTTGTCTGGTTTTGGGATCAAGGTAATGCTGGCCTCATAAAATGAGTTCGGAAGTTTTCCTTCCATTTCTATTTTTTGGAACAGTTTCAGGAGAAAAGGTATTAATTCTTCTTTAAATGTCTGATAGAATTCCCCTGGGAAGCCATCTGGCCCTGGGCTTTTGTTTCTTGTGAGATTTTTGATGACTGCTTCAATTTCCTTAGTGGTTATAGGTCTGTTCAGGTTTTCTATTTCTTCCTGGTTCAATTTTGGTAGTTGATACATCTCTAGGAATGCATCCATTTCTTCCAGGTTATCTAATTTGCTGGCATAGAGTTGCTCATGATATGTTCTTATAATTGTTTGTATTTCCTTGGTGTTGGTTGTGATCTCTCCTCTTTCATTCATGATTTTGTTGTTTTGGGTCATTTCTCTTTTCTTTTTGAAAAGTCTGGCCAGGGGTTTATCAATCTTGTTAATTCTTTCAAAGAACCAGCTCCTAGTTTCGTTGATCTGTTCTACTGTTCTTTTGGTTTCTAGTTCATTGATTTCTGCTCTGATCTTTATTATTTCTCTTCTCATGCTGGGTTTGGGCTTTATTTGCTGTTCTTTCTCCAGCTCCTTTAGGTGTAGGGTTAGGTTGTGTATTTGAGACCTTTCTTGTTTCTTGAGAAAGGCTTGTATTGCTATATACTTTCCTCTCAGGGCTGCCCTTTGCTGTATCCCAAAGATTTTGAACAGTTGTGTTTTCATTTTCATTGGTTTCCATGAATTTTTTAATTCTTCTTTAATTTCCTGGTTGACCCATTCATTCTTTAGTAGGATGCTCTTTAGCCTCCATGTATTTGAGTTCTGTCCAACGTTCCTCTTGTGATTGAGTTCTAGTTTCAAAGCATTGTGGTCTGAAAATATGCAGGGAATGATCCCAATCTTTTGGTACCGGTTGAGACCTAATTTGTGACCTAGGATGTGATCAATTCTGGAGAATGTTCCATGGGCACTAGAGAAGAATGTGTATTCCATTGCTTTGGGATGGAATGTTCTGAATATGTCTGTGAAGTCCATTTGGTCCAGTGTGTCATTTAAAGTCTTTATTTCCTTGTTGGTCTTTTGCTTAGATGATCTGTCCATTTCAGTCAGGGGGGTGTTAAAGTCCCCCACTATTATTGTATTGTTGTCAATGTGTTTCTTTGCTTTTGTTATTAATTACCTTATATCATTGGCTGCTCCCATGTTCGGGGCATAGATATTTACAATTGTTAGATCTTCTTGTTGGATACACCCTTTAAGTAGGATATAGTGTCCTTCCTCATCTCTTATTACAGTCTTTGTTTTAAAATCTAGTTTGTCTGATATAAGGATTGCCACCCCAGCTTTCTTTTGGTGTCCATTAGCATGGTAAATGGTTTTCCACCCCCTCACTTTCAATGTGGGGGTGTCTTTGGGTCTAAGATGAGTCTCTTGCAGACAGCATATGGATGGGTCTTGTTTTTTAATCCAATCTGATAGCCTGTGTCTTTTGATTGGGGCATTTAGCCCATTGACATTCAGGGTAACTATTGAAAGGTATGAATTTAGTGCCATTGTTTTGCCTGTAAGGTGACTGTTAACTGTATGTTGTCTGTGTTCCTTTCTGATCTTTGCTGCTTTTAGGCTCTCTCTTTGCTTAGAGGACCCCTTTCAATATTTCTTGGAGGGCTGGTTTCGTGTTTGCAAATTCCTTTAGTTTTTGTTTGTTCTGGAAGCTTTTTATCTCTCCTTCTATTTTCAATGACAGTCTAGCTGGATATAGTATTCTTGGCTGCATATTTTTCTCATTTAGTGCTCTGAAGATATCTTGCCAGTCCTTTCTGGCCTGCCAGGTCTCTGTGGATAGGTCTGTTGCCAATCTAATGTTTCTAACATTGTAGGTTACATATCTCTTCTCCCGAGCTGCTTTCAGGATTTTTTCTTTGTCTCTGAGACTCGTAAGTTTTACTATTAGATGTCGGGGTGTTCACCTATTATTATTGATTTTGAGAGGGGTTCTCTGTGCCTCCTGGATTTTAATGCCTGTTTCCTTCCTCACATTAGGGAAGTTCTCTGCTATTATTTGCTCCAATATACCTTCTGCCCCCCTCTCTCTCTCTTCTTCTTCTGGGATCCCAATTATTCTAATGTTGTTTTGTCTTATCATATCACTTATCTCTCGAATTCTGCCCTCGTGATCCTGTCGTTGTTTCTCCCTCTTTTTCTCAGCCTCTTTACTTTCCATCATTTGGTCTTCTATATCACTGATTCTCTCTTCTGACTCATTTATCCTAGCAGTTAGTGCCCCCATTTTTGATTGCATCTCATTAATAGCCTTTTTGATTTCGACTTGGTTAGATTTTAGTTCTTTTATTTCTCCAGAAAGGGTTTCTCTAATAACTTCCACGCTTTTTTCAAGCCCAGCTAGTATCTTTAAAGTCATGATTCTGAACTCTAGGTCCGACATCGTACTAATGTCCGTATTGAGTAGGTCCCTGGCTGACAGTACTACCTCTTGTTCTTTTTGCTGAGGTGATTTTTTTCGTCTTGTCATTTTGTCCAGAGGAAAATAGATGAATGAGAGAACAAAATGCTAACAGGTTTACAACGTCCCCAGCAAATATACTGTATACAAATCAGAAAAGACCTGAAACCAGGGGAAAAGAAAGGGAAAGAAAGAAAAAAGAAAGAGAAAAGAAAAAAAAAGAAAAAAAGATAAAAACAAAAACAGAACAATACAAAAAAAACAGAATATGGTCAAATATGATCAGGCTGGTGCATAGATCAGTGCCACACACTAGATTTTGGGCATATTTTGGTCTATTAGAAAAATTGCCTCCTAAAATTTTAAAGGAAGAAAGACATATATATACAAAATAAGGGTTGATACAATGAAAGGATGGAAGATGACTGTAAAGATGAAAATTATAAAAGATTTTATAAAAGGACTTGATAAGATAAGAAGTTGTTTGAAGAAAGAAAGAAGATTTAAGAAAAAAAAAAGGAAAAAGGGAGAGAATGTGATCAGGCAGGAGACTAGAACAAAGCCATACACTAGTGATTTAGGGTATATTTTGATCTGTTAGAAGAAACTGTATCTCAAAATTTTAAAGAGAGATCAACTTATATATATATGCCAAAAATAAGGGTAACTACTATGAAGGGATAAAATATGACTCTAAAAATGAAAAATAAAAAATGTTTTTTTTTTTAAAAAGGGATTGATAAGATGTTGGTTGAAAAAGGGAAAAGAAAAATAAAATAAAAAAGAAAACAGTCAACAAAAATTAACTTTGATGAACTAATGAATCATGGTAAAAAAAAAGCCATGAATTTTATGTGCAGTATTCCCCTAGAGCTGGAGTTCTCCCGTTCTCCTTGATCGGTAAACTTGGTCTTGGCTTACTGGCTGTTCGCGCTGATCTTCTGGGGGAGGGGCCTGTTGCTGTGGTTTCCAAATGTCTTTGCCGGAGGCGGAATTGCCCCGCCCTTGCGGGTCCGGGCTAAGGAAGCTGCTCCGGTTTGCTCTCAGGAGCTTTTTTTCCCTGCAGTCTCTCGGTACAGCTTTGGAGGACCAGGGCAAAAATGGTGGCCTCCCAATCTTCACCTGGAGGAGCTGAGAACTCGGGGCCCCGCTCCTCAGTGCACCCCCAGAGAAAAGCAGTCACTCCCGTGTCCCTGGTCTCCGGCCGCACTCCGTGCTCACCCGGCCTGTGACCGAGCGTTTCTATCTCTGGCACCCAACCCCGTGTGGAGTCTCCAAACCCAGCAGATCCCTGCGGTGCGCTCCCGCGCCGCTCCTCCCGGGGGAGGAAGGGGAGTCTCCCCGGATCTGCTGCTTGTGGGGTCCCTGCTGGAGGAGCAGTGGCCCGACTGGGCCGCGGATCACAGTTTATGGCCACCCCGAGCTGAGAGCCCGCGCCTCGGCTCCGTCTCTGCAGCCGGCTTCCCTGCTCTGATACCTGGGAGCTCTGCCGCACTCAGGCACCCCCAGTCTTTCTGTGACCCCGAGGGTCCTGAGACCACACTGTCCCGGGAGGATTCCACCCCCTGCTTAGCCACTGCAGCGACATCCCTCAGCAGAGCCGACTTCTAAAAGGTCCGATTTTGTGCTCCGCGGCTCTAGCACTTGCCAGAAGCGGCCGGCGGAGGCCCCCTCCCCCGCCGTCTATCCTCCGGAATATCGCCTCGGATTCACTTCTCCGCACGTCCTACCTTCCAGTAAGTGGTCACCTCTCTGTTCAGAGAGTTGTTGCTACTCTCCTCTTCAATCTCCTGTTGAGTTCGTAGGTGTTCAGAATGGTTTGATCCCTATTCAGCTGAATTCCTGAGACCAGACGAAATCCAGGTCTCCTACTCCTCTGCCATCTTGCTCTATTCTTTTTTTAAAGAATAAATATTGTGGAGAATCCCAGATAGACGGAGGGGCTGGCCAACTTTGACAAAGCTGCAGAAAGGAGTTGGTGGCCATGGGGCTGGGCAAGTGACTCCATGGCAAGTCTGAACACAGGGGGCAGCATCTGGGGGCACGGTCACCTGTCAGTGTTGTGTGGACCATCAGTGTTGTGAAGACCACTGTGATGAGCGACTATCACCCCAGGGGTTGGGGGGGGTGGTTCTGGCAGGTGTAAGGGCTGGACCTCATTGTGTTGGGAAGAGTCAGCGTGTCATAAGGCCACCTTTCCAGTAATTCAGCGAAGGTTCTTTGTTCTTTCCTTTACGTTTTGGAGACCATGTCTTTATTGAGGAGGATCATGCGTTCAGCACAGCCCAGACTGGCTCTCAGTTCACATGGGCAGATTAGGCGCTGGCATGGGTTGCAAGACTACTATAGAATTCTTGACAACACAGTGTGACCCCCAGAAACCATGGCGCCACCATCACCACCTTGTCAGGCTGCCCAAGGCTCTCTGCAGGGACCCCAGGACCTGCTGAGTGTCAGTGCCAGAAAGGACCACCAGAAGCTCTTGCCCTTGACACAGGCTGGTTGTCTATGCCCCACCTCTCCAGTCCGAGCAAACGGGAAGATGCACGTGGGGACAGAGTGGGCCAGTCGACACCCACAAAGAGCTCTCACGTCTTTGACACCTCCCACCCTCTCTTTTTGTTTGTTTTTGCTTAGTTCTTTAGAATTTCTCAACCTTTCCAGGCTCCTAAGCTCTTAAGATTTTATTAACAGAATGTCTGAAGGAGATGTTTCCAAAGGTTGTGCTTATACCTTACCTTTTTACCGTCCCTCTATACCATTATCCATAGAACACAGAATCACTTGTCCCCAGCACCCCCACCTTTGGTCCTGTGCGTGACTGTCCCTGCATGGGGACTGCGACTCTGGACGATGCTCCTGGCATAGCTCCTCAAATGGAGCACCACTCACATCAGTGCTCCCGGATTTCCCACGACAACACATTTGATCAGCAGCCACTACTGTATATAATCCTGGGGGGGGGGGAAGGTGTTTGTGACTCTTCAGAGCCCAGATTCCTGTTGGCTACTAAAACCTGAAGGGAGGGGTGGTTAGTGTTTCTCTTTTTCCCCAAATGAGCTTAACTGTCATTTTAACCCAGGAGATTAATAAAAGGCTCTCCAGCATTCTGTTCTAGGGCCTTCAGCTTTCATGGGAAGGGGGACCCTCAGCACACAGATTCTGTTTCTGCAAAGACCCTGATTTGAGCCACTCCTTGCCTCATGGTGTTTGGGGGCAGCAGTACCTGCCTTATTTCTCTGAAGACATAGCATTTGTCTTCAGAGACACACATTCTTTGGCTGTTCCCTACCACTCACCCACTCTGTGTCTGCCACAAACCTCACAGTTCAGACCAAAATATCTGCACTTGGAGGCAATCACATCTATGCAGAGGGGCTTCTTAAAGTCATTCTGTGGGCACCGAGCCATGAGGAGTAAAGGAAGCTCCCAGTGCTGCTCTTACCATCTCCTTCTGGGTAACAACACGACCTTTGCTTGTTCTTCTCTCGCCTCTTGGTTCAGAAGGAAGAGTCAAAGCAGAGGTGTGAGAAGCTTGGCTTTGCTCACTGAATGCACTGATTCTACGTGAGCGGGGCAGGACAGCTCAGCCTTGAGGCTAGGATCGAGCAGGACCTGTCCTGACTTTATGTCCAGCTATGGGGTTTGCTAACATGGCTGTACGTAATGGATGATCTCCACTAGGTCAATGTAAAACTGTTTTCTGGTTTGTCATTTTTTAATGTCTATACATTAAAAGATTGACTTAGGAAGAAAAGAATACTGTAATGAGTTCATATTTATACTTTGATTTGAGTCTAGAACCACAGAGTTTTACTCATTTATCTCACATCAATCTCTTCTCCCCCTACAGAAAATCCTGGTTGCTGATGAATGAATATAATTATGTATTCACCCATCCCACACTGTAACCTATATCCCACTAGACCATACACACAACAGAGTCTTAGAACAATACCAACACTATCATGAGCAATATGATTATTGAAAACAATTTAAGTATTGTTTTATGACCCTAGGGTATATCCCCTGGACATAAGTAAATTGTTATGCTTTAAAGTTGCTTGAAATAGTTCCTGATTTGTGGTTTGTCACCAACTTGGTAAGTGGTTATGCGTATTGTGTTTTGCTTTCAATGGTTAGGAACTGAAACTCTTGTTTGTTTGATTTATAATGTTACAAAGTGTCTACATGGAGCAGGACACCCCAAATGGCTGGGTAAGGGGCTCAGAACTTTCTTTCCCTAAATATCAGTGATAATACTGGACATAATTTTCTGAATAAACTATTTCAGAATTCTGGAAAATGACCAAAGGCATGCAACAGATTAAGAAGTACTTAATTCAAAAGCTGCCTTACCCTCAGCAAGAACAACAGGGTGACCGAACACTAGACTGCCCCCACCCCACCCCTGGCGCAGCGATTCCGGAGGCCGAGAACCTACGGTCTTGCTGTCACCAGAAGAGTAGACCCAATTTGGAACTCCACAGAGAGGGTCCGTGTCCAGGGAGTTTGTAGGAAACAATAGCAGTCGGCAGAAATCAAAGGTCAACATGACCGCTGCCTACAGCTGCAATTCCAGTTGAGGCAAAGAACAGAGCCACTGAAGTTTCACAGACGTCAAGGAAGTGAGTCAGTCATGGTGGACCTCGAGCTCTCACGTATTCCTAGAGGTGTGGAAGGTTGCACACACACTAAGCAGAAAGTGAAGCGTGTCACAGTTCTCTGCTTTTCCCTCGCCAGACATGAAGCTTTTTGCAAACAAAGTAGAAGTCAGGGCAGATTTATAAGCTGCTTGAATGGTAAATGTGCACTCCGATCCACACATGTCCCCTCAACAAAAGGTGTGAGCCTTACCCCTTTAAGGTGCTGCTAAAACACAAATTTAACCTAATGAATCTGAAGATGTAATTGGCTTTATCAAATCATTCATGGATCGGGCAGCATCCCATATAGGAAGGACAGGTGGGAGTGACTCCAAGGAAGGCGGGAAAGAGGAAGAAAGAGAAGAGGGGAGGGAAGGAGGGAGGAAAGCAAGAAGGGAGGAGAGAAAAAGAGATCTTCTTCCAGTGACCACTTTGCAATGTAGACAATGATCTAAGATTTACATTGTACATCTGGAACTAATGTAATGTTATATACCAATTGTCACTTGGATGAAAAAACAAAGTGAGCAGGGCAAACTGCGGGGCAGCCAGAATCCACAGAATTAGTCCAGGCAGGTAATAAAACAAACAAAGCAACTTTATTCAAAGAGCCTCTAACTAGAAACAAAACAAATAACCATCAAAGAGTGGATGAATTTAAAAAAAAAAAAAAAAGGTGGTATATTCATACATGGAATCGATTGAGCAATAAGAAGGAATGTAGGATGACCTAACAACCATACGCTAGGTGGGGAAAAAGCACCTAGATACAAAGAGTACATACAGATGATTGTATTTTAATACAAATATAGAAAAGACAAATCTAAGCTTAATCATATCATTAAGCATACCAGTAGTTTCAAGGATGCCCGGTTGGCGGTTTAGCTGCACATGGGGACAGGGGTATCCGGGTAATGGAATGTGCTGTTTCTTGATTGTGGTATTGCTTACATAGGTGTATACAGTTGTCAAAATGAATGGAACTCCACACTTAAAACAGATATATTTTATTGTAAGTAAATTACATATCTATAAAGTTAATTCAAAAATTCCTAAAAAGAAACAAAATATTGTCCCCAGTCCAAAGGACATAGACAGACTGAAGAAGTAGACATGGTGCCTCCAGGCAGGTGGGTGCAGCCCTGACTCTTTCCTCGCCCACCAATTTACGAGGGTGTATGCCTGTCTTGTGTTTAGTGCTCGACAAGAATTACTTGAATTAGTGAATGAAACTTAAAGGAAAAGAACCCCAGACAGGTGTCTGAGATAACACTACCCTTTGAGAGGTTTGTTTTCCATATACATCCCTTGCCTTGGTCCCGTCCTTATCCTGAGGACCAGCTCTCTTGTTCCTTTTTATTAACCATTCAGCGACACGTCTGCCCCACTGCCCTGCAGACGTTGCCTGCTCACTGTTTCTCTCTCCATGTTTAGAATAAGTTGGAGAAGCATGGCTCATTGTATTTATAAAGTAAGTATGGCAGGGAGCAAAGTTGCATTTTTCCTTAAGAGTTAGGGAGAAAACGAGGGAGCTAAAGGCATGTGGGCTTTCTGGGCCAAACAAGAAACACTGGAACAAGAAGGGAAACGTCAATCCTTCAAATACTACAACCAGGTCAGGAATGAACATTGTGAAGAAAGACTATCAACATGACAGTGGATCTAACTTGGATATGATTTGTTTAGGTTTGATTTTCACTGAGCATGTATTATATGCAGGAAACGCACCTTCGTCATGATCATTGTCCCAGAGGAGCTTGCACA
This sequence comes from Zalophus californianus, assembly GCF_009762305.2. Lineage (NCBI taxonomy): Eukaryota > Metazoa > Chordata > Mammalia > Carnivora > Otariidae > Zalophus > Zalophus californianus. The sequence continues at coordinate 3,389,750 of NC_045604.1, read as the reverse complement.
CTGGAAGGGGAAGAAAGACCTGGGTAACTGCGTGCAGGGTAGAAGTGAGGTGCACATATAGCAGAGTTGAAGGGCTTCCTGCCCATGGATCAGGGAACACCCTGGAGGATGAGAATCAGAATGGACTTCAAAAGTAGAGGACTATTGAACAGATGGAGATTACAAGGAAGGGATTCCATACAGAGTTACAGAACTAAATTAGTTTATGTGAACAATGATTATAAAGCAGAAACAAGAAAAAAATTAAATAGAGGGCAGAAAGAATGGTATCATCACTCTGTGGTCCTAGGTTCCTGGGCCACTGGGGAAGGTGTGATGAGGCAGCTCACGGGATGTCTTGATAGGAGCTGTGGAAAAGAAATGGGAGATATTGGGTGCATTGGAGGTGGTAAGTGAGGATGAGGGGAGTGTCGGGAGACAGAAGCTAAGAGAGACAAAAATGGAATGTGAAATAAGATACTGGGAAGAAAGGAGGAGACACAAAGAACTTACCAGCGCTTCTTAAACCACAACGCAAGGACTATCAGAAGAATTAGGGGCACTATCACGGCCAACAGGATCAAGTACAAGGAAAGGTGGTGTCCTGTGGGTATTGGAGAGACACACCAATGTCATTTTCCACCCACTGTCAGTTCTACTCTGTCCACTGATTTTCCCCCCACGTCAACATATGCATTGGGTATGAGGGCCATCTTCAACCCACCTTGTCACGGTATTCTCACACCTGCTCAGGGAAGGGCACCTCATCTCTCCCTAAGTCTCTTACATCTGAGCACCCTTTGTGTCCCATCGTTCCATCCCTACATTCTTGAAGTCACTTGTATTCATTCCCTCCTGATACCATGCTCACGTAATTCTGGTGTCATGAAACCTTCCTCTGCCCTAATCTCTAGCCTCAACAACCACCTTCGCACACCTACAGACCCCATCTTACTCACCCCAGTAGAGAATGATGTCCTGGTTTCCTAGACTGCTGTGTCTCACCCGGCAGGACAGGCCGGCCGCCTCCTCAGCCTCCACGTCCAGGGTCACTCGGAGATACCACGTCCCATCAGCATGGGGCAGGACGTCGCCTCGCTGGGTGCCCTGCTGCTCCTGCTCACCCCGCATCCACATCACCCACACAGGCTTTGGGTAGAACCCAGAGACGTGGCACACCAGCAGCAGACGGCCGGGACCGGGACTGGGGCCAGTGGACAGCCAGGCCTCAGGCTTCACTGCAGAGGGCATGAGAGGTATTCAGATGGGGACCCTAACACAACAGCTTAGGGGTCTTTAACCACATCCATATGCATGTATTATCTTCCTTTGGGAAAGGAAGATAACAAAGCAAACCCTATCTGTCTTGAATTCTTCCTTGTCCCGACTTTGAAAGGGATGGTGGGAAGGGGCAAGACTTGTATGGAAAAATCTTAGAGGAAGGGGCTGTACCAACCTTGCCTCTTATAATCCACCTTCGCAGCATCGAAGAGACCCAAGGCAAATCGGGGACAGGTGTTTGTGACGAGCCTGTGCACGGTTTCCTTGATGCCTTCGTACTGGTTCAGGAGATCACAGACACTCTGGGCTCTGCTGTCACCCTCTGGAGCTGGCACCCATGACAGGTTTTGGAAACTCAGGAAATCTGATCCTTCATAAGCTGCCTGTAAGAAGCCTTTTTCAATGTCACCAGAATGTAGCTCACAGCCAGCTCTCACCTGTACTTCAAAAGGATCTAGGAAGAAGGAAGAAAAAAAAGAAATAGAGATTTGTGAAAAAATATGAGAGAAACAATATAAGAACTTTATTAAAAAGTGGATCAAGAGGATGAGCCTGGGTGGCTCAGTTATTAAGCGTCTGCCTTCGGCCCAGGGTCCTGGGATCGAGCCCCGCGTCAGGCTCCCTGCTCAGTGGAGGACCTGCTTCTCTCTCTCCCTCTGCCTGCCACTCCCCCTGCTCATGCTCTCTCTCTATCTCCCTGTCAAATAAATAAAAATAAAATCTTTTAAAAAAAAGTGGAGCAAGAAAATTTTATAGGGGTGTGGGAGTAAGCTAAAGATGTGTTTGACCAGGAATAAGGAAGAGAATTGATGGGTCGGGGAAGGGGCCATAAGGGATACATGCCAAGAATCAAGAATTTGACTTGAGGAAGTCGGGGAAATGATAGGTGAGTCACAGGTTGGAGGGGGAGGGCGCGGGGTAGGAGCCCATGTGAAGGAGCTGCAATTACAGCTCTCCAGGGCACATGACACGGGCCATAATGGTTGTTGGGTTGTGGACGTAGACCTTGGGTCCAGAACGATATGAGGATGTTTCCCAGAAACAGACGAACCTTCTGAGGGATTCCCTTAATGGAGTCGATTGAACTTACATCCAAAGTGCAGTTGACTGGCATATTCTTCAGTCTCCCGAGTTAATCCAATGAAGTAGACACGGAATAGCAGCTCCAGATCTATCAGCTCCTCGTCGCTGAAGTTGCCCTTAGACCAGGTGTGCAGGAAAATGATCGTGCCAGACTCGCTCTCCCAGCCATGCGTCTGCACATCACCCAGCCAACCTGAGCCTCGATGTTGTGCCCAGGAGTGGTTGGCAAAGGACGAGATCTGGATGACATGGAACGAGATGTGTTCCTCGGTGGCTGAGGGTAGTGGAGGGTCAGGTAGTTTAAGGGAAAAAGGAGGCAAGCAGGAAGGAGAAGATGGAAAGTGAACCAGTTACGAGAGAGATGAGAGACAGAGAGAGAGAGAGAAGGAGGGAAGAAGAGAGAGAGGGAGAGACAGAGGGAGAAGGAGGGAAGGAAGGACAGAAAGACAAAGGGAGAGAGAGAAAGAGAGAGAGAGAAAGAAAGGGAGGGAGGAAGGGGGAGAGAGAGGGAGAGACAGAGAGACAGAGACAAAGAGGGAAGGAGGGGGACAAAGACAGGAAGAGAGAGAGAGGGAGAGAGAGGGACAGAGAGAGAAGAAATGAGAGAAGGGGGGAGGGAGAGGGACAAGTTATGACCAGGTTAGTGATGGCATTTCCCTCACCTGGGGCCCATACTCACCACTATCCTTTCAAGGGGTGAGCCTTACCAGGAGACAGGAGCCCTCGGGGCGTGAGCACTCCGGTGACCTGAGAATCCTGATCTGTCTAGGGAAAGGGAGCACGCCCTGCCCGGATCAGGGCTGGGCAGCCGGCAGAGCTCTTACCTCCTGCACTGTCACCCCTCAGGAGAAGAGCAGCCAGCAGGACGAGTTCCAGAGACAGCATGTCACTTGCAGATGTTTCTCAACTTCTCTCTGTTCTCAGAAAACCTGCCCTTCAGTGTTTCTGGTCTGACTTCCTTCTTCCACCAAAAAGCCGTGCTCCCCACCAACTGCTAATTGAAACAAAAGACGATCTGCTCCTCCTTCAAACTCCAGCCTCCTATGCGTGCTCTCGTTTCCCCTCCAGCTCGGACCAAGACTGTCCTTCTGCCTGGCTTCCTGCTGCTCTCCTCGTCCTCAGCCTCCCCCTGCTGGATTCCCTCCTGGAAGTTGTGTGCGACAATGGAAGGTCTCTTTACCTCTTGGAGACTTGTGTCTCACCACTGCAACAAAAAACAGAAACTGCATGGTGTCGCCAAGCCTATCTCACCCTGTCTCCTTCCACCTGTCTCCTTCCCCGATTCTCGCTGGCTCCTTTGTAAATGGGAGGATTTGCATTCTCACGTCTGCTGCCACCTCCTCAGGCACCTGCGTAAACCGTAGCTGGTTCACCACTATCCTTAGAGATGAAAGTGTAGCCACCCCAGAGTACATAGGACTATCAACAATACAAAGTATATGCCCTCCTCTTGAGTTTATTTTGTGTATTCCCTCACCAAAAAGTCCCTCAACACATGCTTGGCACCAAGTATCTTAGTAGGTATGTGAACATACAGAGATGGACGAGTGTATTTAAACCAAGAATTGAAATACATTGTGATAATTGCTGTTTCAGTGTCTAGCATCCCAGACACAAGGACAACATTCTCCAGGGAGGCATTCTGATCGCCTGGCCCCTGGAGTGTCCATGACTTGAAGTCTTGAGTGGAAGCTGTGCTTTTCAACCTGAGGGTGTGGTGGCAACGCGTACAGCGATGGATTGCAGGGAGGAGGGGTCAGAGGTGCAGCTTTTCACGGAGACACAGGCAAGGGAAGGCTTTGAACGTTCTCATTGACGGTAAGTGTGATCTGATGAAAATACATTGTCAAAAAAGAGTGGCGTTTGTTCATGTTCAAAAATATGTACGTCGCCCATTTTGAGAAGTGCCTGGTGATTTGTTGATGGTTCTGACTGGTGAACTGTGTGAATACATGAGTTCCGATCTTTTAAAGACCCAAGCCATACGTTATTATAGTGCCCGTTAATAACTTCCAGAACTCACTGAGTGCAGGGGACACTTACTTAAATCCCGTCTGCAGCCATTTCTCTTTCACATTTGTCAGCATTAATAATGAGGCTGGAGGTCACAGTCAGTGAGCTCTTTCTATTACCCCTACAGATACGAGGCGATTTCTATGTGCCACAAACTCCTCCAAGAACCACCAACCATGATTTCAGCCCTACCCAGATCTTGCACACGCCCCATCATTGCCCGAACCTTCTTGTCAATGGCAACCTCTGGTGTTAGGAAGCCACAGCCCACACGATGCTGTATGGTTATCACAGTCCCCTGTAGGAAACACACAGCCCTCCTGTGTGGTGCTGCAGACATAGGCCACCTACAGGGCTCTGAGCACCTGGCTGTGCAGAGCTTGGGAGAGCCACCGCCTCGGATGGCAGCCCCGAGACAGAGGCCGCGTGTGGTGTGCTGGTGTCAGAAAGCAAGCCTCTAAGATTCTCAAGTTTACTTACAACTGCAACCCAACCCAGCCATACTGGTTAGTATTATAGAGCCTGTAGAACCGGGTAACTAGCATTCTCTCCCCTCCTAAACTCAGAACCAAATGAGATAGAGATGTAAAGCATAAGATTATCAATCAAATTATCAGCTTCACTTCTGATAAAACTTCTAGAGAATTTCTGTTACATGTGTAATCCAAGTAATTTTGCTGTCATTGAACTCCAAATGAAGTGGTCTTATTGTTATAAACTGATTATTTGTGTCCCTCACCCCCCACCAAAATTCATGCATGGAAGCCTTAACAGCACCTCCTGCCCTGTGTGGTTCTGTTTGAAGATGGGAACTCTAAGAAGTAATTGTGGTTACAGGAGATACTAACAGGGGGCCTTACAAGAAGAGATGACGGAGAATGAGCTCTTTGTCTCCCTCTCTCCCTGTCCCCAGGCACCAAGGAAAGGTCATGTGAGGAGATACTGAGAAGGTAGCTGTCTACAAGCCAGGAAGAGAAAATTCACTGGAAATCAAATTGTCTTGCACTTCTAGTCTCAACATCTTGGAGAAGGTGACCATGGGGTTAGGCGTGCTCTGCCAGAGCCCACACAGACTGGAGGAAACCAGGACAACCCTCTGGGCATGGGAAGAAGGTGCAGAGACCTACTTTTTACCCGGTTTCTCTCCTGGACTCACCCGTGATGCAATCCATGTGATTGCCACAGGAAAGAATACGGAGTGATGAAGGAAAGGAGAAGTATGTGGGGAAATTCAGCCTCAGGGGAATGAGAAGAGCAGGTACACCAGGTTCACCTCTGTGGGTGATGCTTGCCCCTCAGAGAGAGAGCTCTCCTCAGCTCCCCACTGTGAGCCCAGCTCACATGGTCTCACCCCTGCTCTGCCATCCGCTCCCTACCAAACCTCACCCTCTGACCACTTCCCTGTTTGAGAAATCTCACTGCCTCCCACAACCACATGGCTTTTTACTGCCCCTTTCATTTCCCCATGAACACGCCTTCAGGTTATTCTCCCCTGCCTGGCTCCCAGCAGCAGCCCTGTCTCTGTTTTGTGTCTTCCACAGGCCCCCCATCCACAGCACCGAGGGCAGGATAAGCCCCACAGGGGCACCCACAGAATGCACTGGCTGACCCCCCATCCACAGCACCGAGGGCAGGATAAGCCCCAGAGGGCACCTGCAGAATGCACTGGCTGACCCCCATCCACAGCACCGAGGGCAGGATAAGCCCCACAGGGGCACCCACAGAATGCACTGGCTGACCCCCCATCCACAGCACCGAGGGCAGGATAAGCCCCAGAGGGCACCTGCAGAATGCACTGGCTGACCCCCATCCACAGCACCGAGGGCAGGATAAGCCCCACAGGGGCACCCACAGAATCCACTGGCTGACCCCCCATCCACAGCACCGAGGGCAGGATAAGCCCCAGAGGGCACCTGCAGAATGCACTGGCTGACCCCCATCCACAGCACCGAGGGCAGGATAAGCCCCACAGGGCACCTGCAGAATGCACTGGCTGACCCCCATCCACAGCACCGAGGGCAGGATAAGCCCCACAGGGCACCTGCAGAATGTACTGGCTGACCCCCCATCCACAGCACCGAGGGCAGGATAAGCCCCAGAGGGCACCTGCAGAATGCACTGGCTGACCCCCATCCACAGCACCGAGGGCAGGATAAGCCCCACAGGGCACCTGCAGAATGCACTGGCTGACCCCCATCCACAGCACCGAGGGCAGGATAAGCCCCACAGGGCACCTGCAGAATGCACTGGCTGACCCCCATCCACAGCACCGAGGGCAGGATAAGCCCCACAGGGCACCTGCAGAATGCACTGGCTGCAGCTGGTCTCTTTCCCCCACCGTGACACCTCTGATGGAGAGAACCAGATGTTCTCTAATCTGGTTTCAACTTTAACATTGTCTGACTTGGTCTGTGTTCACATTCATTTTTATTTATAGAGGTTTTTCTTTCTCTCTTTTCTGGGTCTCATTTCTCACTTTTCTATCTTGTGTAAACATTGTTCTCTGTTCACCCTTCATCTGAGCTCCCAGCACATCCTCCCTTCATCCCCTCTCCGGCTTATCTCCTCGTCCATTCATTCAAAGACCTGCCACTACCTTGGCTAAAATATGAAAACTACAACACTGCCTTATCACTTGACCCTTAGATTTCTGTGTGTCATTATATATGAACGGTACTATTTTTTTTTTGCCAGACAGAAGGCAGATATTTTTGTAAGAGTGAGGCTTGCATGATCAATTTTTACAGTCCCACACTCTATGCAAAGACTGACTTTACATCATAAGATTTAGAGCCGAAATTTAAAAAATGCAAACTTTGTTTGCATCGATGACTCTCTTCTTATTGACCTCACCACTTCATTTTTCTTTAAAAAAAAAAATCCCTTAATCCTTTGAAGCTTACAAGGAATTAAGTACATTGAACTGGGATTCTAATATCATTCTGCTCTTGGTATTAATTTCACTAAAATATCGTGCCAAACTAAGGCTAAGGGTATCAATTTAAAGGATATTTTTGAAAGTACACATTTGACTTTTATTTTATTAAAAATTCAAATTAGCACTATCTTTAAAAAGATAGCATATCTCTGCCTCGTGAACAGACTGGAAGGGGACAGTTCAGGGCTGTGCCATTCTGTTGCATCCGGGACTTGGTGGCCAGCTTCCTCTTTGGTTTTGGGGGTTTTTGAATGTTTCATTTTGCTTTGTTTTGTCCTGTTATGGTCTTTACCGCACTTGGTCCTTGTTCTGAAAGTCACCCCATACTCCGAGGTGGTTGCTAGAGGTCCTTCCTTCAAGCCCACGGTCCAACCAGTGGTCATGAGAAAGGACGAGACTGAGCACACCCACCTGCAGCTGCTTTGGTTCCACGTCCCTGAAGTTGTATGTCCATGGGTCAGACCGCAGACACACAACCACACCAGCTCACAGGGGCTTTAAGGAAGCAGCTTTGATTCAGCCCCAGCTAATAAATCAGGCTTGATTTATTCTAGAGGAAGCAGAAAATAGACTCTGTGGTCTATTTTCAGAAAATAGCAGTGGTCTCTGCCACGGAGCCCCATTGGACAATTCATCTGCCCACGGAGGCACATGGGTAGATGGTTGGTGAGCAGTTTCACGTGAATAAGGTAACCGGTAATAACACTGCTCAAAGCTCAAACACCATAGGTGCTTTTCTCAGGATACTTTGTACCCAAATTAGGGCTCATACCTGTTCCTGCCTAAAGTCGCATCCAGCGTTCTTGTTGAAGTAGTATTGGTCATGCACTGGGAACATAATTAAGCCCGCAAGTGCCTCTGTCTTAAAGTAGCACCAAAATTTTACCTCAGGAAGAATCTTGGTACTCCCTGGAGATGCTGTCAGCCTGCAGGGAGCAAATCTGAGATTCAAGTGACAGTCTTTGAATAGATCTCCAAAAGCCGTGAGAGATGTCCAGTTGCCAATCCCACCCATAACTCAACTGATTACTGGCTACTGCTCTGCACATAACAGATGATATAAAATTGTGGTACATGACATGTATGTCAGAGCATGGAGTCTCAATATCGCTGCTGCTCAAGACTCATGAAATCTGTTCAATACAGACAATATGCTCATTCCTACAGAGAGTGCCAAATCAACCCTTGAGCTTGCCAGAAAGTGGGAGAGATGCATACCCGGCTCAATCCTGTTGTGTTGTATAGACTTGCTTTCTTATTTTTCATGTAGGCTGATATAATCACTTTATTTAAGAGACTGAAGCAGGCCTAGGAAACTCATGAAACTGATGGAACAAATTTTCCTGAGAACGTCGTTCACAGCACTACATAGTTTCTTCCTTCTAAGAACTGATGGGAGAAATTTCTTTGTGGCCTGAGGACCAGGAAGAGCTGTACTTTTTCCAAATGACTTACCTGACTGTATCTTTCTAGACCCTTCTAGACCCTGTCTCAGTCACCTCCGAGCCCTCTCATAATTGACAACCCACATACAGCCAATGTTTAGAGCGTCATGATGCTTTTCAAAATTTACCCCATTCTTGGCTTCATCTTTCTTTACCAGCCACATATTCCCTTGGGCTCTATCCCTGTATTATTATTGATAAACTTAGTCTTACATGCATGGTTTTGTAAGTCATGTCAATGACAAGCTAACAAGTTACTGTGAACTCAAGCATGGGTTTGTAAGGTGCTTGATTTGGGGGGGCTTCTAATGTTTTAGGAACAAGGACACAGAAGCTTTGTTTTAATCTGCACTGCCACCCAGAGGTAAAATATAGAAATTTATCCCAACCTGTAACCTTTGGTGATTATAAAAACCCTGACATTTTCAACCAGAGGGTTTTGATGTTGCACATATTTTGATACTGTGCTTAGAAATCGAAATATTTTATACAATATTATATATTTTTTGGGGTTTTTTTCCTAGTGTTTTACCCCTGGTGCAATCCATTATCCCAATTCAGTCTTTTTATTCTATAGAACCTAATCTAAAAACATTTTCCGATATTAGTTTTGCTCTGTTGTGTTTTGAGTGTAGAATCTTAAGTGCAGACGGTTGAACTAATCCTTCTCCATCTGTGGCTCCCGGTCGTCACTTGGCCTGAACAGACTTCCTCTGTACACTTCCTCGTGTTCATCCCGTTCCCTTCTGCTCGCCACACTCTCCTGTACTGATGTGCTATCCTTCTGTTTCTGTGTTCTTGGAAAATGTGGTGCTTTCATGTACACAACGTCAATTTCCACAAAAGGTATTATGCCGTCTGCTCCATTTACTAACATATCTCACTGAGCACTGTCTTAAAGACCTCCCCGTAGCGCTCTGTGTATATACATATTTTAATTTTAGAATTCCAAATACTTCTCTCAATTTTCCACCATTAATTTTATTCAGTTTATACTTGGTTAATAAGAAAGCCTTCATTTTGCAAAGTAAAATTCAACAGCTTTTACTTTTTAATTTTTTTTCCCAAAAAGTCCACCCACTTTATACATTTTGTGGTACCGAAGCAACAATATGCAAAATAGTGGAACAGTCTGTGTTGCCCCCCACTCCTCCTGGACATGCCCATTCCTGTTCCCTAAGGGTGGAGAGCCCAGGACCCTTGACTGGCAGGACCTGACTTAGTTCCTGGCCCCTGTAACTGGAGCGGAGTATGTGTATATGGAAGGTGGGTGAACAACCACCATAGACCATTTTTCTCCAAGGCTCTGCCGTTTCCAATCTGGGAACTTAGTTTAAGAAATAATTCCCCACCAATGGGTCATGAAAATATTCTGCTTTGTTATATGCTACTAATTTTGTAGTGTTGTCTTTTGCATGTACGACTTTATTCCATTGTCAATAAGTCTTTGCTCTACTCTTTCAAAAATGACTTAGATATTTGTAGTCATTTATTCTACTACATAATATAAAAAAATAAGCTTACCATGTACCTTCAGAAATCCAACTGAAATTTTAATCAGGAATTTACTGAAGTTATAGAATAATTTTTTATAAATAACTCCATTTATGTAACTCTAATTAATTAGAGATACTTTTATGATCTTTAATAGTTTTTATAATTTCACTGTAGAATTCTTTCATATTCTTTCTTTAGCTAATTCTTAGTTATTTTATAGATTTTGTTGTTATCATAAATGATATCTAATTTTATCTTACTTGCTCTTTTTGCTAGTATTAAAAAGTGCTGTTGATTTTTTAATATTTATTTTGCGCCTAAAGAACTTGCTACATTTTGGGGCACCTGGGCGGTTCAGCCAGTTAAGCATCCAACTCTTGGTTTTGGCTCAGGTCATGATCTCAGGGTCCCGGGACTGAGCCCTGCATCGGGCTCCCTGCTCAATGCAGAGTCTGTTTGTCTCTCTCCCCCCCACTCCTTGCTTGCACTCTCTGTCTCTCTGTCTCTCTGTCTCTCTCTCTCTCTCTCTCAAATAAATAAATAAATAAATAAGATCTTTTTTAAAAAAACGAACTTGCTACATTTTTATGTTAGGTCTAATTGTTTGCTTTTACTACACTATTTTCTAGGTAGAAATCATATTATCTTAAAAAAAAAAGACACTTATTCTCTTGAAATCCTTACAATTTTTATTTACATGTTAAATTTTTATCTAGATAAGTTCCTGAACTCTCTTATTACTCCCAATATTTAACTTTTTATTTTCTTATATATAATCATATGATATGCATTAATAATAATATTTTCTTTAATTTCTATTTTCATGCCTCCTTATTTGCCTTGCCTTGCTGGATTAAGAAGGGCTTGTAGTATTCTACAGAGGATCGAGGATTCCAGTGGGTCAGCATCTTGTCCTTGATTCACTGGAATGTTTTTCAACCTTTAGAATCAAATATGTGTCATACAGGCTGTTTGCAGCTACGTTTCCCTCTATTCCGGGTCAGCAGGTTTTATCAGAGGTGACATTTAAATACATCAAATGCCTTTTTCTGTACCTCTGGAGATGATTATATGCCTTTATTTTCTTAATCTGTTAAAGGGATACTATTAAAAGATTTTTGATGGTAAACAGTCCTTGCATTCTATGGATAATCCCACTTCATCTGGTGCTGGTTTCTGTTTGCAAATACCTAATTTCCCTGTAAGTATGCAAAAATGAGGTGAGCAGATAGTCACTATTTTAATAATTGTTTTTTTTTTTTTTTTCTGGGAAAAGCCTTGCTGGCTTTGGTGTCATGACGATTTTGCATTGGACAATTAGTTGGGATTCTTTCCTATCCTTTTCTCTGCCTGGAACAAAGCATCTGGAGTGTAATTACCTGCTGCACCTCTAGTTTGTACCTAGGACCCTGTGCAACTAGCAGGAACTCTGACCCTCTCTCCTATTCCTTAGCAAGCATGGTACATTCAGACTTTCTCCCTCTTCTAGGATTTTTTAAGATAAAATTTTATCTATAACAAAGGTGTTGATATAAGTCATAAATAACATGTTCTTATTCAATCTATATGCCATTCCTGTAACATGTCCACTTTCTCATATTTATTACTCTTTCGATCAGTTCTGAGAGAACTGTTATATTTTTATTAATTTTCTCAAAAGGCCATCTTTGGTGTTGTCAGTCACTTTTATCCCTTTGTTTCTTTGTTTTGCTCTTTCTTTTTAACTTTTAGTGCTTTTAAATGAATTTTTTACCTTCTAGATTTTTACTGACTTTGTCTTTTTTCTAGCTTCTTAATTAAAATCTTAACTCATTTGTTTTTAGTCCATCTTGCTTACAAATAAATGCCTTTGAAGATGTAAATTCTCCCAATACTTGTCACTTCACAATCATTTTGAGCCAGAAAAAGAGAATAAGTACTCAGCAATGTAAAAGCAATATCTGTCCATAAGACTGCGAAAACCAGTCCTTAGTGACCACTGTTTAATAGTCTGGAATATTTAAAACTGAACAAATGCAGAAACAGGGGCCAGATACACACCTTGTTCATGGTCCTTTAAGGTCTGCATCCCATTAAAAATACTGAAGGACTCAAGTTACAAGTCACCACAGAAACGGGGACAAAGCAGAAGCAAATTATTTCTGAAATGTAGAGACCACAGCAATGATCAAATTCACCAATGCGTGTACCTAGTCCCAAACTAAAGTCACACAGAAAGTGGATTTCACTGCAAGAAAGGCTAATACTAATTGTGCTGATACATGCCCTAGGTTGGCTTCTCCTTCCCTCTTGCTAATGAGGAAGCATGCATTTGTGTGCAGATGTGTCCAGCCCTCATTTGAGAAGAAATGTCCTTTCCCTTCTTTTTCCCTGCAGTACTCATCCTTGCTCTCAAGTTCATTTGTAATCTCTCTAGAACAGAGAAATTCCCTGGACACTTGCAGCTTGCTCCGGACTTGGCCAAGTAAACTTACTCTCATGTGAGAATAAGAAAATGATTTTTTTAAGGTGACCACAAACAATTAAAATAATTAAAACTTAAAGGATTCATAATGAAATTATTACAATAGTAAACATAAAGATTCATAAATGTGATCATGTAATGATGAGTTAACTCTTCTCTCATGTACAAAGCTGACTGTAGCCATCTAGTCACACGTCTGAATGTCCTAAAAAAAAAAAAAAAATGGCTTAAGGAGGGCACGTACTGCATGGAGCACTGGGTGCTATACGAAAACAATGGATGGTGGATCACCACATCAAAAACTAATGATGTATTGTATGGTGACTAACATAACATAATAAAAAAAAATGGCTCTTACATGCCATTAACAAGTTTAGAACAAAATTAGGATCTAATGAATAAATTAGGAAAACATCACATACTAACTTAACACACTTTTACTATTCAACCTAACTTCACATTTTAAAATATCTCACCTTTCAACTTGATCACATTACTTTTATGTCCAGCAGTCAGGAGAGGGATGCAGAGTGGGGGCACAATGCCCAGAAGCTGCCACGTCTGCAGAGTGGGAGTGGCCGCCATCACTCTCTCACCTGCTCCCTGTCAGCCCATGGATTCAGACAAGACTGCCCCTCCTTCCAACTGCCAGATCCAGAAAGTTCTCATTTCTCCTTTCTCCTATGTCCAATCACAAACTGGCCACTAGACTATAAGTCTAGAACTTTCCAAGAGGAGGTTCTCCCAGTGGACACTTCCATCCCTTAAATGCGAGCCCACTGTGGCTGAGGTAGAGCCTCTGTTTAGGAAACCAATAGGAATGCTTTCAGGGAGAGAGGAAAGCTCTGTCCACACCCCATATGGATGTTCATGAGGCCCACCATAGGGAAGGGAAGAAAGTTTTCAGAGATTTTGTAGAGAATAACTTGGCAAAAACAAAAAAGCTGGGATGGAAAACCTACTAAGATTTCTGAAGTTAGCCTCTGGGTGATTAAATGTAAAAATCAAAAAAGGAACAAGCTTGGAGGAAGAGATTCATTGTATCTTAAATATCTGGACACAGAGCTGCCTCTCATACACAGTGGAACCACTCACAGAGAATATATTTACCATAAAAATAGGAAAAGCTGAATACATGATGAAATGAAAGAATGAATGGACATATTGTGTCAGGAAGAAATCTACAGAAAATTTCTTGCATGTTGAATATTTAACTGTCATTACCACAGCACTTCCCGATTTATCATGTGCTGGTGCAGCTTGTCCTTTGGTCTCTATGAAAACCCTGGAGGATGAATTTCTGCCAGTCACTAATCAGCAGCAGACCCAGCACCTCAATTCCTGGCCACTGGTTTGTTAGAAATCCATGAAAACACCCAGGACAGGGATTGATCCAGATGGCAGGGTTAACATGCAAGACAGGGTAAGAGTGTCATAATATGAGGACACATGAAGAAAAAAGCAAACAGACAAGAAAGGAATAGAGGAATATTTTCAAGAATCCAGGGAAAGAAAGAGGGAAGTGAGGAGGAACGTTGCAAGGAAGAGAGACATTAGCCCAGTGTCCCCCTGAGGCCACGTCCACGTCCATCAGAGGGGAGCTTCCAGTCACTAAGGATAGAAGTCCACCATGTAGAGCTGAAACCATGTGGGGAATGTATTGGCTGATGGAACTGGGGAGCCCAGAGTGATTGGGGCTCCAGCACCTTCTGTGAGTCTGTGTGTCTGCCTTCACTTATTTGATGCTTTGGTTTTGTTATTGCTGCTGTTTTCGGCATCACTGGAGTATGGTGACAAACGAACATTGGACCTATAGATAGTGTGCCACCTTCCAGCCTCCCAGGGAAGAAGGTTGGGGGGCACCACAGGCCATGTGGACCCTCGAGGGCTCCAACAGGTGCAGCAGAGCCTGTGATGTAACATGAACGAAAGTCCTTCTGAGGAAAGTCTTCCAACAACTTCTCAGAGAGGACGGCCTGAAGAACCATGGGAGCCTGGTGCACATGGAGCATGCACGGAACTGCACCTGAATGGTCATGTCCTTACCTGCAGTGCCTCCAGTGAGGGTATGCAGCATTTCAGAAGGAAAATGCGGAATTGGTCAAGAAACTTGATTTTAAGCAAATCATGAAAATTAATATTTTATGTAGCATTCATCACATCTTGGAATACTTTAATTGACATTTTCTTTTAAAAACATAAAGTGAAGTAACCATTAGAAGTTTGGTGTATGTGTACATGGTGACATGATGCCCACAACCAGGCCAGTTAACTCAGCCACCACCTCACATCCAGAACTCTTCTTTTTCTTTTCTTTTGTTTTTCTTTCTTCAGGTGAGAACAGTTGGGATCTACCCTCTTGGCAAATTTCATGTATACAATTTCTCTGCCTTCTTACATGCAGGCTTCATCCTCAGCTTGCTTCTCTGATGCTGAAAATTGATTGTACTTATTTCAGGCTTCACAACCTGACCTTATCATCCAGAACAAGAGAGCACATTTCTTTTCCCTCCATCCTCCATAAGAATCAGGCTGTGTGTACCTGGAGTAGGTTCCTGGCCTTGAACCATCACTCTGGGTGATACAAATGGCATCTGTCTGATGATTGGCCTGACCTGCAGATTACCTGTCCATCCCTCAACATGTCACATTGACAAATATGCTTTCTCCTGATGGCCTCAGGCTGATCAGAACCCAAGGTTACACATGAGGGTAGAGTCAACCAACCAAAATCCACATGGTGGCCATGTGAGGGTGACAAGGTGGACTGGGAGTTAGAGAAACAGCCAAGCAGTCTGATTCAGGTGGGGATATTGCAGAAGTCCCCATGATTTGCTCTCCCTTTTCCCATATTTTCACCTTTGCCACCTCTCCCATCTCAACGTTATTTTCCAGAAGCATCCACATGTGTAGGGCTGGGCCCTGCACATGGTCCCTCTGGACATTTTTCAGTCTTGGGCCCCACTTTCAGCCCTAAAAAAAAAATAGAACTAACCCCCTGTCCCCTAGTTCAACCCACATAAGTTGCTGACTAACAAACTGGTTAGAAAGAGCAATGAAAACCACAATCAAATCAGAAAGTAAAATTTTCAAGCTCTGAAGACAGGGAAGACATTTTCCTCCCCACTACTTGACACTCAGAATGTCCCTGCTGCATAATCAGTGTTTGAGAATGGTTTGTTGAGTTAATTAATGAAACTGAGAGTAACTGAGGTCTAGCTATGGATGTCTCCACTCACACTGCCACGGGGGTCATCAGTCACAAAAGGTCCATCTTTATTATTCTCGGAGTCTGTCTGTACTGATTGGCCTACCTGCTGACATTGATTTGTAACCCCCAGACACAGGCCCTCACCACGTAGACATGGACACGTAGAATGGCCTGACAAGAGTCAACCACCACAGATATCCCAAGCCAAGGTTGAACCAAGTGCCCTTCTGCCTTCCTGTGTTAATTCCCACACTGTAAACATGTGTCCTATTCATGGTCCATTTGGTGCCATATTTTCTGCACTTCTGTGGTCTTTCTTGGTGATTTCAGTGTTTAAAATGGCCCTGAAGCCCAGAGCTGCAGGGTTAACTGGTGTCCTAAGCAGAAGAAGGTGGGATGTGCCTCATGACAAAACACCTGTGTAAGTGAGGCTCACTCAGGCTCCTGATGCAGAGCTGTGGGCCCTGAGTTCAGTGGTAATGAGTCAACAGTGCAGTAAATCCAGAAAAGGAACAGGATATTCATGACATCAATGTGGAGCCACACCAGAGAGTGCTAAAGTAACATCTAGGAGGCTATGATGACAGCATGATGACACCAAGAAAAAGGGGAAAAGGAGCTTTGTTCTTGGATTCATGAGATGATGACTGTTTCCTAGTCTCTAAAACCATCTTGGGCAGCACAGCTGTGGGGCTGAAAGCTAAAGACCCTGGCGATCACAGTACCCGAGCTGGGAAATGTTGCACACTTCTGAGCTGGTATTTAAGTGTGGGGAAATACTCCATACAATAAATTATTTACAAATACATATGTATTAAAGAAGCTATCTTTATTTTTTAATATTTTATTTATTTATTTGAGAGAGAGGGAGAAAGAGAGAGACAGAGCACAAACAGGGGGAGGGGCAGAGGGAGAGGGAAAATGAGAGAAGGAGAAAAAGAGAGGATCATGACCTGAGCCAAAGGCAGACACTTAACCAACTGAACCACCCCATGCATCCCAAGAAGCTGTCTTTAAACAGGAAGACACATGAAACAAGGCTGGGTAGTCATCAGGTGGCAAGTGTTGTGAACAGAGGCTCCCAGAACCTGTACCCCGCATCTCCCCCAGGGACAGTGGCTCACTGTCCCTGACTCCATGTCCTCGGGATGGTAACACAGCAGCCACGAATGCTAGGAGGCACTGTATGCATGGTCCTTGCTGGATCCCCGGACTCATTCTTGACCAAAACACTCCTGTTCTTTTTCCTGGAGCATCTCTTTTCCCTTCAGGGACACACAGGCACTGCTACCTCTCAGGCATCACATTTATGCACCTGTGAATCTCCCTGCTAATTTTGGTAAAATGCAAATTGTGATTCAGGAAGTCAGCTGAGGACAAGACCTTATATTTTTTTTAAAAAGCTTTAGGGTGACAGCTCTGCTGCTGCTCTAAGTCCAACAAACATCAAGAAGGCTGAGTCCTGCCTTTCTATTTAATTCAGAATACTTGGAACAACAGATCCATCCAATAGGTTTGTGTAGTTAAATAATACAGATCTTCACAAAACAACTTGTTTCTACTTAGAGGCCTGGAGATGTCAACAGGAACAGGGAAACTGTGAACTCCCTTGGCTAGGTGACAAGACTTTTAACAAGAAGAGCATCAAACATCTCAACTGCTACAAACATGTCAGGAAGAAAAAGAAGAAGAAAAACCTATGTATTTAGCATAAATTCAACACAGATTTTTATTGAGGACATTTTCCATGCAGGTGAGACACCTTGCCAAGTATACAAATATTAAGAAAACATGGACTTTTCTCTCAAGAATCCTAAGAATTAGAAGGGATGAGGGTCCTGACTGGGGAAAACAAGCACCAGGGGTCAGGAACAGAACTGTCAAAGTGCCCGAAAATGTGGTGGAAGTTCTCACCAGACAGACTGCTTCCACTTCTGAATAAAGGAGGGCTGACCGGAGGAAGTGACATCTGATGCCTGTGACCCATGTAGGTGCTGGGCCATCATTTTACACCAAGTTAAATTTTGACACTTAAGTTCCAGAACCAAGTCAGAACAACAAATCACCCAAAATTACACTGAGCTTATATTGCCAACTGATCCTTAAGCAAAAATGAAAGACAAAATTACACACAGAGAGTTGCAAGGACGTCACCATTGAGCTGGGTTTAGGTAAGTACAGGAGCCTGGGCTGCTGGGATCTCGCTCAGAAGAGAGGTCAGTACACTGAGGTATCTGGTGTGTTTTCCTGGGAGAAACAGAGGAAGAGTCACTCTGCAGCAGGTGGAGGTGAGAACAGTAGGGGGAAGACCACTGTAAGCAGGAGGGCTGAAGACAGACTGAAAGGTGGGAAGACACAAGGGAAAGAACAAGGAGGTGGCTCCAAAGACATACCAGCGCTTCCAGAGCCACAACGCCAGACCTGCCAGAAGTACCAGGGGCACTGTCACCACCAGGAAGACCAAGCCCATGGAGTGGGACTGCTCTGTGGGTTTGGTGCACAGAAGGTGTCATTTCCCATCGACCCTGGGTTGAACTGCACCTCCCTGTCTTCCTCGCTCTTGTCAACCTCTGCCTCACCAACCACCCTTCCTCTTTTCACTTCTCCCAACCCTCCTCAGAGATGGACCCTTCACCCAATAAGATGCATCCTCCCATATTTGCGAGACTTGACTCTCAGTTCCTCCATTTCTTGGATTACCAATTTTTTTTAGTCACTTTTGGTCTAACCACCCAAATTTTTCATCTGGCTATCCTGCTCTGCTGGAGAACCACCCACCCCCTTTCCCAGCTGGACCCCAGTCTTTCTCACCCCAGTAGAGGACCATGTCCTGGCCTCCTAGACTGCTGTGTCTCACCCGGCACGACAGGCCAGCTGCCTCCCTGGATTTCACATCCAAGGACATCTGAAGATACCATGTCCCATCAGCATGAGGCAGGAGATCACCTCGCTGGGTGCCCCGTTGCTCCTGCTCACCCCGCATCCACATCACCCACACAGGCTTTGGGTAGAAGCCTGAGACGTGGCACACCAGCAGCAGACGGCCGGGACCGGGACTGGGGCCAGTGGACAGCCAGGCCTCTGGCCTCACTGCAGAGACAGGGCAGGAATTCACAGACTGAGAGGGTAGATCTTCACATGACTTTAGATAGATATCTTTCTACCTCTAGACCCATCACCATCATCCCCTCTCCCTCTTGACTCTTTCTTACCCTGAATTTGAAAGAATAGTACAAATGTATGAGGGCAGAGTAGAGAATTCATAGAGGAGGGAACGGGGCTTACCTTGTCGCTGGAGATATGCCTTCCCTGCATCAAGAAGACCCAACAGGAACTGGGGGCAGAAGTCGCTGAGGAGTTTGTGTGCTATTTCATTATAAACATGGCACTGATTGAATACTGTGCAGACCTGCCGAGCCCTACTTCCTCCCTTTGGAGATGGCCACCATGATGTGTTCTGGAAACTCACGAGATCTGAACCTTGATAAGCAATCCACATGAAGCCTACTGATGCTTCTCCAAAGTGGGAATCACAGCCTAACACCAGCTGTACCTGGAAGGGATCTGGGGAAGAGAGACTGTGAGTTACAATACAGAGGGAATGAAGGAGATGAAATGAGATGAGTGCAAGCCAAGGATGCTGGATGTAGAAGGGTAAATTTGGGGATTGGAGGGAATGGAGCAAAGTTTGACTTGAGGGGAGGTTCAGACAAAGGGGAAGAGGTGGTTGCAGCAGGCAGAGGCAAAGGCGAATGATTGAGGAGGCAGCGAATGTTGGAAGAGAGACATGAAAGGTTTGGGCAGAGAATAGGGGACGACTCAGCAGGAGAGCTGAGGTAAAAACAATCTAGGGTGAAGGGAGTGCAATGGGGTACAAATAGACATCGCTGCTGGGATTGAATGGGGAGAAAGCACAGTTCAAAGTCAGTGACAAGTGAGGGAGCAAGGATACCTGGTTGGAGGCCAGAGAAAGGGGTGGTCATGGGAGACCCTAGGGGGAGACAGGAGAGCAGAGCCTGTGGTCAATGAGAGGAGGGGGAAGCTAAAGAAAACATGAAGCTTTTCAAGAATCACAGTCTGGCTTCTACCCCCTGCCCAGATGGGTGTGATTCAATTTCCAGATAGAGAGAGGTGAGGTTCAGAAGACAGTGCAGTTCGTTTCCTAAAGAAGGAACTCAATGAGACACACACATACCTGCCACCTACAACCCAACCCAGAGGGAAATGAACTCACATTCAAGCTGCCATTCACTGACATGGTTATGATATGTTGAAGGAGACCTAATGGAGTATGTGTAGAAAAACTTTTCTACTTCCAACAGCTCCTCGTTGCTGAAGTTGCCTTTAGACCAAGGCCGCAGAAAAATGAAAGCACCAGTCTTATTGTCCCAGCCATGAGTCTGCAGCTCATCCAACCAAGCTGAGCCTTGATTTTGTGTCCAGGAACGGTTGCAAAAAGATGTGGTCAGGAGGATTCGGAAGGAGATTGGCTCCTGGAAGGCTGTGGAAAAAGGACAGATAAACATTGAATGGGAAGGAGAGAGATTGGAGAAGAAGGTGAGAGGGTGGAGAACCAAAGTCTGGAGGCCAGAGAAGCCATAGTTGTCTCAGGAGACAGTTGCTGCTCCAGATCCCCCAGCTTCATATCCAACCTTCAGAAGAGCACAGGGCCCTGGGGTCGGGGATGCTCAGGAAGGAACCAGGCTGACACTCTCCCTCCACAGTTATGCATTGGGGAACTCAGACCATGAGTGCACACACACAGAGACACAAATACACACATACAGACACACACAGAGATGTACACATATACACACACATATGCACATATACAAACACAGACATGCAGACACATACCCACACACATACACACACGCACATGCACAGAGATGCACAAGGCACCTATACACACATACATATACACATATTCAAATGCACACAAGCCCATGTACACACATCACAAACACACAGACTTACACAAACACACACAGACTGGCAGAAACACACAGACACACATAAACAGACACAGACACATAAACAGATATACACACACACACACACACACAAAAACCACACTGTGTACCCTCTGGGCAGGGCCGGAGTTCTCACCATCTTCACTGTCACCACCTGGGAGGAGAACCACCAGCAACAGAAGTTGCAGGAACAGCATTGTACTTGCAGATGTTCTTTCTTTCTCTTACAAAGTCGGTCTTTGACCTATTTTCTAACAAACCTACACCACACACAGGCCCTCTCTTCTGACTTCCTTCTCCACACACCAGCCTTCCCTGAGTCTCTGCGACAATGCATATGTGCTCCTCCCTCAACCCTGGACACCTACTCAGACTCTCACTTCCCCTCCTGGTCTGACCCTCCTTCTGGCTTCCAGCTTCTCACCGTCATCAGCTTCCATCTTGCTCCACATCCCCTAGTTTAAATGCTACACAACGAGTCCTGTGTAGCATGGAAACTGACTCTACCTCTCCTACATTTTCTTCTCATCCGGACATAAACCCATGAAAACACAAGGATCCCCAGCACCCAGCCCTGGAACCTGCTGCCACTCTATCCCTCCTGCCCTTGTGACACCCCTCGTGTATTTCCTTCCCCATCTCACTCACACCCCAGCTCCTTCACATCTCTGACTTCTCACTGTTTATGTTAAAAAACAAAATCAACAAGGTAAATTTGAAGATCTAATTGGTTTTATTAAGTGATTCAAGAATCAGACTGCATCCCGTCTGGCAGGTAGAGGGGAGCTATAAGGAGGGTCGCAATGGGAAGATTTCGTAGCAAGGAAGTTGGCAAAGAAGAGAAAGGAGTGTTTCAGGGAAGGTCACCTTCCCTTAATAAGGAGAGCAGGGGGTCTTACTATGCAGATGATCTCCCCACCTTGGGGGTGGAGAGGGCCCATGTGACAGAGTACCTCACTGGTGCTGACCAGAGAATTCCTAACTGACTGGTGAAAATTTCGGGGAGAGGTTAGGGATTAAGCAAGGTTTAGGGACTTGGTCTGCCCCAAGGTGCCATTTTGGGCCCAATGTTTTCTTTTTAATGGTTGCTCTATTTGCTTGTCCAGATTCCCCCACGATTGCCTGCGTAAAAGTATCAGCAACCACCAGTTCACCATTACTCTTAGGGGAAAACAAGAAGCCATCACAGAAACCACAGGACACTGAAACATCTGAAGAATACCCCCTCCATCTGACTTGCATTAACATAGATTCACTCACCAAACAGTCACTTAGCACCTGCCTGGATCCAGGCACCGTGCTACACTCATGAAAATACAGTATTCACAGTGCAATCACTTCATTCAAGGAGCTTTTAGAAAAGAAAAACACATAAACCAAAAACTATATATTTCGGTGTTCCAAATTTATTTTAAGATTCAGGATAGTTAACATACAGTGTTATATTACTTTCAGGTGTAAAGTATAGGGATTCAGCGATTCTATACACCACTCAGTGCCCATCCATATGAGTGTAATCCCAAGCCCCTTCACCCGTTTCCTCCCATCCCCCCTCCCACCTTCCCTCTGGGAACCAGCAGTGTGTTCTCTATAGACAAGTGTCTGTTTTTATTTTTCCTTTGTCACTTTTTTCTGTTACTTTTGTTAGTTTCTTAAATTCCACATATGAAGAAATCATATGGTATTTGTCTTTCTCTGACTATTTCACTTACCACCATACTCTCTAGCTCCATACCATGTTGTTGCAAATGGCAAGAGTTCTGTCGTTTTTATGGCTAATATCCCATTGAATGTACCATGATTTTTTTCTGTATTCCTCTATGTATGAACACTTGGGCTGCTTCCATACATGAACTATTGTAAATAATGCTGCAGTAAACACTGGGGTGAATGTTTCTTTTTTTTTTTTTCACTGTTTTCACATTCTTTGGGTAAATATCCTGTAGTACAACTACTGGATCACGTGGTATTTCTGTTTTTAATTTTTTGAGGAACCTCCATACTGTTTTCCACCATGGCTGCACCAGTTTGCACTCCCACCAAGTGTACAAGAGTTCCCTTTACTCCACTTTCTGTACAACACTTGTTTTTCATGTGTTTTTTGAATTTAGCCAATAGGACAGGTGTGAGGTGATATCACATTGTGGCTTTGATTTGCATTTCCCTGATGATGAGAGATGTTGAGCATTTTTTCCTGTGTCTGTCGGCCATCTGAATGTCTTCTTTAGAGAAATATCTACTCATGTCTTCTACCCATTTTTAGTTGGATTATTTGCTCTTTTGGTGTTGAGTTGCCCAAGTTGTTTATATATTTTGGATACTAACCATTTATCAGATATGTTATTAGGAAATATCTACTCACATTCAGTGATCGTCCTTTAGTTTTGTTGATTGTTTCCTTTGCTGTACAGAAGCGTTTTATTTAATGTACTCCCAACCGTTTATTTTTGTTTTTGTTTCCCTTGTCTCTGGAGACATATCTGGAAAAATGTTGCTGTGGCTGATGTCAGAGACTACTGCCTGTGCTCTCTCTCTCTTTTTTTTTCCCACAGCATAATCTTTATTTTTTTATTTTTATTTATTATTTTTTATTATATTCAGTTAGCCAGTATATAGTACATCATTAGTTTTTGATGTAGTGTTCAACAATTCCTTCGTTGCATATAACATCCAGTGCTCATCTCAACACGTGACCTCCTAAATACCCATCATCTGGTTACCCCATCCCCGCACCCTCCTCCCTCTGTAACCCTCACCCTCAGTTTGTTTCCAGGAGTCCAGAGTCTCTCATGGTTTGTTTCCCTCTCTGATTTCTTCCTGTTCAGTTTTCCCTCCCTTCCTCTGTGGTCCTCCACGCTATTCCTTACGTTCCACGTGTAAGTGAAACCATAGGATAAATGTCTTTCTCGGCTTGACTTATTTCACTTAGCATAATCCCCTCCAGTTCCATCCATGTCTATCCAAATGGTGGGTATTCTGATGGCCTTTCTGATGGCTGAGTGATATTCCATTGTATATATGTATCACATCTTTATCCACTCATTTGTTGAAAGGCGTCTCAGCTCCCTTCATAGTTTGGCTATTGTGGACACTGCTGCTATGAACATTGGGGTCCACGTGCCCCTTCTTTTCACTATATCTGTATCGTTGGGATAAATACCCAGTAGTGCAATTGCTGGGTTGTAAGGTAGCTCCATTTTTAACTTTTTAAGGAACCTCCATACTGTTTTCCAGACTGGCTGTACCAGCTTGCATTCCCACCAACAGTGTAAGAGTGTTCTTTCTCCACATCCTTGGCAACACTTGTTGTTTCCTGTCTTATTCATTTTTGCCATTCTAACTGGTGTAAGGTGGTATCTCATTGTGTTTTTGATTTGTATTTCCTTGATGGCTAGTATACTTTGAAATCTGGAACATTTTTTCATGTGTCTATTAACCATTTGTATGTCTTCTCTGGAGAAGTGTCTGTTCATGTCTTCTGCCCATATACTGACTGGATTATTTGTTTCTGGGTGTTGAGTTTGGTAAGGTCTTTATAGATCTTGGATACCAGCCCTTTATCTGAAATGTAAAAATGTCTATGCTCCCCAGAGCAATTTACCTTTAAATGCAATCCTTATCAAAATACCATTGATATTTTCACAGAGCAGAAACAAACAATCCTAAAATTCGTATGGAAACAGAAAAGACCCCGAATTGCTAGGGGAATGTTGGAAAAGAAAACCAAAGCTGGGGGCATCACAATGCCTGACTTCAAGGTATATTACAAAGCTGTAGTCAACAAGAGAGTATATATTGGCACAAAAACAGACACATAGATCAATGGAACAGAATAGATACCCCAGAAATGGACCTTTAACTCTATAGTCAACTAATCTTTGACAACGCAGGAAAAAATATCCAATGGAAAAAAGACAGTCTCTTCAATAAATCGTGCTGGGAAAACTGGACAGCCACATGCAGAAGAATTAAACTGACCTTTCTCTTATACCATACAAAAAAATAAACTCTAAATGGATGAAAGACCTCAATGTGAGACAGGAATCCATCAAATTTCTAGAGGAGAACATAGGCAGTAACCTCTTCGACATCGGCCACAGCAACTTCTTTCCAGACATGTCTCTAAATTCAAGGGAAACAAAAACAAAAATGAACTTTTGGGACTTCATCAAGATAAAAAGCTTTTGCACAGCAAAGGAATCAGTCAACAAAACTAAGGCAATCCATGGAATGGGGTAAGATACATGCCTGTGTTCTCTTTTAGGATTTTTATGATTTCAGGTCTCACATTTAGGTCTTAATCCACTTTGAATTTATTTTTGTGTATGGTCTAAGAAAGTCATCTAGTTTCTTTTCTTTTTTTTTTTTTTATTTTATTATGTTATGTTAGTCACCATACAATACATCATTAGTTTTTGATGTGGTGATCCACGATCCATTGTTTTTGTATAACACCCAGTGCTCCCTGCAGTACACGCCCTCCTTAATACCCATCACCGGGCTAACCCATCCCCCCTCTCCCCTCCCCTCTAGAACCCTGTTTGTTTCTCAGAGTCCATAGTCTCTCATGGTTCATCTCCCCCTCCAATTTCCCCCCCTTCATTTTTCCCTTCCTTCTCCTAATGTCCTCCCTGTTATTCCTTATGTTCCACAAATAAGTGAAACCATATGATAATTGGCTTTCTCTGCTTGACTTATTTCACTTAGCATCATCTCCTCCAGTCCCAACCATGTGGATGTAAAAGTTGGGTATTCATCCTTTCTGATGGCTGAGTAATATTCCATTGTGTATATGGACCACATCTTCTTTATCCATTCATCTCTTGAAGGGCATCTCGGCTCTTTCCACAGTTTGGTTATTGGGACACTGCTGCTATGAACATTGGGGTGCATATCGCCCTTCTTTTCACTACCTCTGTGTCTTTGGGGTAAATACCCAGTAGTGTAATTGCTGGGTCAGAGGGTAGCTCTATTTTTAATTTTTGAGGAACATCCACACTGTTTTCCAAAGTGGCTGGACCAACTTGCATTCTCACCAACAGTGTAAGAGGGTTCCCCTTTCTCCGCAACCTCTCCAACATTTGTTGTTTCTTTCCCTGTCCATTTTTGCCATTCTAACTGGTTTAAGGTGGTATCTCAGTGTGGTTTTGACTTGAATTTCCCTGATGGCTAATGATGATGAACATTTTTTCATGTGTCTGTTAGCCATTTGTATGTCTTCTTCAGAGAAGCGTCTTTTCATATCTTCTGCCCACTTTTTGACTTGATTATTTGTTTTTTGAGTGTTGAGTTTGAGAAGTTCTTTATAGATCTTGGATACCAGCCCTTTATCTGTAGTGTCATGTGCAAATGTCTTCTCCCATTCTGTGGGTTGCCTCTTTGTTTTGTTGACTGTTTCCTTTGCTGTGCAGAAGCTTTTTATCTTGATGAAGTCCCAAAAATTCATTTTTGCTTTTGTTTCACTAGTTTTTGGAGATGTATCTTGAAAGAAGTTGCTGTGGCCGATGTCAAAGAGGTTACTGCCTATGTTCTCCTCTAGGATTTTGATGGATTCCTGTCTCACATTGAGGTCTTTCATCATTTTGAGTTCATCTTTGTGAATGGTGTTAGAGAATGGTCGAGTTTCATTCTTCTGCGTGTGGCTGTCCAATTTTCCCAGCACCATTTATTGAAGAGACTGTCTTTTTTCCACTGCATGTTTTTTCCTGCTTTGTCAAAGATTATTTGACCATAGAGTTGAGGGTCCATATCTGAGTTCTTTATTCCGTTCCATTGGTCTATGTGTCTGTTTTTGTGCCAGTACCATGCTGTCTTGGTGATCTAGTTTCTTTCTTTTGTTATGTGCTGTCCAGTTTTCCTAACATCAGTTGTTGAAGAGATTTTCTATTTCCCATTGCATATTCTTGCCTCCTTTTTCAAGTTTAATTGACCATAAAATTTGGGTTTATTTCTGGGCTCTCTGCTCTGTTCCATTGACCCTAGTGTTTACTTTTGTGCTAGGTCCATACCGTTTTAATTACTACAGCTTTGTAGTATAATTTGAAATATGGACTTGTGATACATCCAGATTTGTTTGTCTTTTTCAAGATTCCTTTGCCATTCAAAGTATTTTGTGGTTCCATACAAATTTTAAGATTGTTTGCTCTAGTAGTGTGAAAAATGCTATTGGTATTTAGATAGACATTGCATTAAATCTGTAGTTGCTTTAGGTAGTATGGAAATGTTAACAATATTTTTTCTTCCAATCCATAAGCATAGAATATCTTTCCATTTCTTTGTGTCACCTTCAATTTTTTTCATCAGTATTTTATAGTTTTCAGATACAAGTCTTTCACCTCTTTGGTCAGGTGTATTTCTAGGTATTGAATTATTTTGGGTGCAATTGAAATGGGATGGTTTTCTTGATTTCTCTTTATGCTGCTTCACTATTAGTGTATACAAATATCAGAATGTGTACTCTGCTGTTTTAGGATGGAATGGTCTGAAATATTATTTATTTAACTGGTTCAATATGTCATTCAAGGTCACTGTTTCCTTGATGATTTTCTGATTAGATGATCTGTCCATTGATGTAAATGGGGTGCTAAAGTCCCTTACTATTATTGCATTACTATTGATTACTTCTTTCATGTTTGTTACTAACTGCTTTATGTATTTGGGTGCTCCCATTTTGGGTGCACAAGTATTTACAATTGTTATATCTTCTTGTTGGATTTTTCCCCTTATTAGTATATAGTGTCCTCCTTTGCCTCTTGTTACAGTCTTTCTGTTAACGTCTATCTTGTCTGATACAAGTATTGCTATGTTGGCTTTCATTTCACATCCATTTGCTTGACAAATGCTTCTCCACTCCTTCGCTTTTAATCTCATTTGCTTTTAGGTCTGAAATGAGTCTCTTGTAGGCAGGACAGAAATGTGTCTTGATTTTTAATCCATCCCATCACACTACCTCTTTTTATTGGAGCATTTAATCCATTTTTATTCAATGTAATTATTGATAGATATGTACTTATTGCCATTTTGTTACTTATGTTTGTTTTTGTAGTTCTGTTCCTTTCTCCTCTTGCCCTTTTCTCCAATGGATAGTTGGCTTTCTTTAACAAGATACTTGAATACTTTCTCGTTACATTTTGCATACCTATTGCTAACTTTTGATTTCTGGTTACCATTCAGTATGTATAGAACAGCTTTTGTATCTAGATGTCAATATTAAGTTAAGGTCACTTAAGTTTGAACACATCCTTTACTCGTCTCCCACAGACAACCTCTGTTTTAGGTATATTTTGTCATAATTTATATCCTTTTATTGTGTGAGTTCCTTGAAGATGTTTATGAATATCTTTATTTTTATTGTTTTGTGCTTCCTTTCCTTTTGGTCTTTGCTTTTCTTTTTTTTTTATTTTTTTATTGTTATGTTAATCACCATACATTACATCATTAGTTTTTAATGTAGTATTCCATGATTCATTGTTTGTGCATAACACACAGTGTTCCAGGAAGAACATACCCTCCTTAATACCCATTACCAGGCTAACACATCCCCCCGAACCCCTCCCCTCTAGAACCCTCAGTTTCTTTTTCAGAGTCCATCGTCTCTCATGGTTCGACTCCTCCTCTGATTTACTCCCTTTATTTCTTGCCCTCCTGCTAACTTCTTTTTTTTTTCTTAACATATATTGCATTATTTGTTTCACAGGTACAGATCTGTGATTCAACAGTCTTGCAAAATTCACAGCACTCACCATAGCACATACCCTCCCCAATGTCTATCACCCAGCCACCCCATCCCTCCCAACCCCCACCACTCCAGCAACCCTCAGTTTCTTTCCTGAGATTAAGAATTCCTCATATCAGTGAGGTCATATGATACATGTCTTTCTCTGATTGACTTATTTCACTCAGCATAACACCCGCCAGTTCCATCCACGTCATTGCAAATGGCAAGATCTCATTCTTTTTGATGGCTGCATAATATTCCACTGTGTATATATATACCACCTCTTCTTTATCCATTCATCTGTCAGTGGACATCTTGGCTCTTTCCACAGTTTGGCTATTGTGGACATTGCTGCTATAAACATCGGGGTGCACGTACCCCTTCGGATCCCTACATTTGTATCTTTGTGGTAAATACCCAGTAGTGCAATTGCTGGAACGTATGGTAGCTCTATTTTCAACTGTTTGAGGATCCTCCATACTGTTTTCCTGAGTGGCTGCACCAACTTGCATTCCCCAACAGTGTAGGAGGGTTCCCCTTTCTCCACATCCCCGCCAACATCTGTCGTTTCCTGACTTGTTAATTTTAGCCATTCTGACTGGTGAGAGGTGGTATCTCATGGAGGTTTTGATTTGGATTTCCCTGATGCCGAGCGATGTTGAGCACTTTTTCATGTGTCTGTTGGCCATTTGGATGTCTTCTTTGGAAAAATGTCTGTTCATGTCTTCTGCCCATTTCTTGATTGGATTATTTGTTCTTTGGGTGTTGAGTTTGATAAGTTCTTTATAGATTTTGGATACTAGCCCTTTATCTGATATGTCATTTGCAAATATTTTCTCCCATTCTGTCGGTTGTCTTTTGGTTTTGTGGACTGTATCTTTTGCTGTGCAAAAGCTTTTTATCTTGATGAAATCCCAATAGTTCATTTTTACCCTCGCTTCCCTTGCCTTTGGCGATGTTTCTAAGAATTTGCTGCGGCTGAGGTCGAAGAGGTTATTGCCTGTGTTCTCCTATAGGATTTTGATGGACTCCTGTCTCACGTTTAGGTTTTTCAACCATTTGGAGTCTATTTTTGTGTGTGGTGTAAGGAAGTGGTCCAGTTTCATTCTTCTGCATGTGGCTGTCCAATTTTCCCAACACCATTTGTTGAAGAGACTGTCTTTTTTCCATTGGGCATTCCTTCCTGCTATGTCAAAGACGAGTTGACCATAGAGTTGAGGGTCCATTTCTGGGCTCTCTATTCTGTTCCATTGATCTATGTGTCTGTTTTTGTGCGAGTACCATAACTGTCTTGATGATGACAGCTTTGTAGTAGAGCTGGAAGTCCGGAATTGTGATGCCGCCAGCTTTGCTTTTCTTTGGCAACTTTCCTCTGGCTATTGGGATCTCTTCTGGTTCCATACAAATTTTAGGATTATTTGTTCCATTTCTTTGAAAAAAGGGGATGGTATTTTGATGGGGATTGCATTGAATGTGTAGATTGCTCTAGGTAGCATTGACATCTTCACAATGTTGGTTCTTCCAATCCATGAGCATGGAACGTTTTTCCATTTCTTTGTGTCTTCCTCAATTTCTTTCATGAGTATTTTATAATTTTCTGAGTACAGATCCTTTGCCTCTTTGGTTAGATTTATTCCTGGGTATCTTATGGTTTTGGGTGCAATTGTAAATGGGATCGACTCTTTCATTTGTCTCTCTTCTGTCTTGTCATTGGTGTATAGGAATGCCACTGATTTCTGTGCATTGATTTTATATCCTGCCATTTGACTGAATTCCTGTATTACTTCTAGCACTTTGGGGGTGCAGTCTTTTGGGTTTTCCACATAACGTATCATATCATCTGCAAAGAGTGAGAGTTTGACTTCCTCTTTGCCGATTTGGATGCCTTTGATTTCTTTTTGTTGTCTGATTGCTGTGGCTAAGACTTCTAATACTGTGTTGAAGAGCAGTGGTGATAGTGGACATCCCTGCCATGTTCCTGACCTTAGGGGGAAAGCTCTCAGCTTTTCCCCATTGAGAATGATATTCACTGTAGGTTTTTCATAGATGACTTTTATGATATTGAGGTATGTACCCTCTATCCCTATACTCTGAAGAGTTTTGATCAAGAAAGGATGCTGTACTTTGTCAAATGCTTTTTCTGCATCTATTGAGAGGATCATATGATTCTTGTTCTTTCTTTTGTTAATGTATTGTATCACGTTGATTGATTTGTGGATGTTGAACCTTGCAGCCCAGAGATAAATCCCACTTGGTCATGCTGAATAATCTTTTTAATGTACTCTTGGACCCTATTGACTAGTATTTTGGTGAGAATTTTTGCGTCCATGTTGATCAAGGATATTGCTCTGTAATTTTCCTTTTTGATGGGGTCTTTCTCTGGTTTGGGGATCAAGGTAATGAGTTTGGAAGTTTTCCTTCCATTTCTATTTTTTGGAACAGTTTCAGGAGAATAGGTATTAATTCTTCTTTAAATGTCTGATAGAATTCCCCTGGGAAGCCATCTGGCCCTGGGCTTTTGTTTCTTGGGAGATTTTTGATGACTGCTTCAATTTCCTTAGTGGCTATAGGTCTGTTCAGGTTTTCTATTTCTTCCTGCTTCAATTTTGGTAGTTGATACATCTCTAGGAATGCACCCATTTCTTCCAGGTTATCTAATTTCCTGGCATATACTTGCTTGTAATGTGTTCTTATAATTGTATTTCTTTGGTGTTGGTGTGATCTCTTCTCTTTCATTCATGATTTTGTTGATTTGGGTCATTTCTCTTTCTTTTTGATCAGTCTGGCCAGGGGTTTATCAATCTTGTTAATTCTTTCAAGGAACCAGCTCCTAGTTTCGTTGATCTGTTCTACTGTTCTTTTGGTTTCTAGTTCATTGATTTCTGCTCTGATCTTTATCATTTCTCTTCTCATGCTGGGTTTAGGCTTTATTTGCTTTTTTTCTCTAACTCCTTTGGGTGTAAGGTTAGGTTGTGTATTTGAGACCTTTCTTGTTTCTGGAGAAAGACTTGTATTCCTATATACTCTCCTCTCAAGACTGCCTTTGCTGTATCCCAAAGATTTTGAACAGTTCTCTTTTCATTTTCATTGGTTTCCATGAAATTTTTTAATTCTTCTTTAATTTCCTGGTTGACCCATTCATTCGTTAGTAGGATGCTCTTTAGCCTCCATGTATTTGAGTTCTTTCCGACTTTCCTCTTGTGATTGAGTTCTAGTTTCAAAGCATTGTGGTCTGAAAATATGCAGGGAATGATCCCAATCTTTTGGTACTGCTTGAGACCGGATTTGTGACCTAGGATGTGATCAATTCTGGAGAATGTTCCATGGGCACTAGAGAAGAATGTGTATTCCA
Source organism: Zalophus californianus (assembly GCF_009762305.2). NCBI lineage: Eukaryota > Metazoa > Chordata > Mammalia > Carnivora > Otariidae > Zalophus > Zalophus californianus. The sequence goes on along the minus strand of NC_045604.1, from coordinate 3,357,797 downwards.
TTGCTTTGGGATGGAATGTTCTGAATATGTCTGTGAAGTCCATTTGGTCCAGTGTGTCATTTAAAGTCTTTATTTCCTTGTTGATCTTTTGCTTAGATGATCTGTCCATTTCAGTCAGGGGGGTGTTAAAGTCCCCCACTATTATTGTATTGTTGTCAATGTGTTTCTTTGCTTTTGTTATTAATTGCCTTATATAATTGGCTGCTCCCCTGTTCGGGGCATAGATATTTACAATTGTTAGATCTTCTTTTTGGATAGACCCTTTAAGTAGGATATAATATCCTTCTTCATCTCTTATTACAGTCTTTGTTTTAAAATCTAATTTGTCTGATATTAAGGATTGCCACCCCAGCTTTCTTTTGGTGTCCATTAGCATGGTAAATGGTTTTCCACCCCCTCACTTTCAATGTGGGGGTGTCTTTGGGTCTCAAAGGGGTCTCTTGCAGACAGCATATGGATGGGTCTTGTTTTTTAATCCAATCTGTTAGCTTGTGTCTTTTGATTGGGGCATTTAGCCCATTTACATTCAGGGTAACTATTGAAAATAGGAATTTAGTGCCATTGTATTGCCTGTAAGGTGACTGTTACTGTGCATTTTCTGTATTCCTTTCTGTTCTATGCTGCTTTTAGGCTCTCTCTTTGCTTAGAGGACCCCTTTCAATATTTCTTGGAGGGCTGGTTTTTGTTTGCAAATTCCTTTAGTTTTTGTCTGTCCTGGAAGCTTTTTATCTCTCCTATTTTCAATGACAGCCTAGCTGGATATAGTATTCTTGGCTGCATATTTTTCTCGTTTAGTGCTCTGAAAATATCATGCCAGTCCTTTCCGGCCTGTCAGGTCTCTGTGGATAGGTCTGTTGCCAATCTAATGTTTCTACCATTATAGGTTTCATATCTCTTCCCCCGAGCTGCTTTCAGGATTTTCTCTTTGTCTCTGAGAATCGTAAGTTTTACTATTAGATGATGGGGTGTTGACCTATTTTTATTGATTTTGAGAGGGGTTCTCTGTGCCTCCTGGATTTTGATGCCTGTTTCCTTCCTCACATTAGGAAAGTTCTCTGCTATAATTTGCTCCAATATACCTTCTGCCCCTCTCTCTCTTTCTTCTTCTTCTGGGATCCCAATTATTCTAATGTTGTGTCATCTTATCCTATCGCTTATCTCTCGATTTTTGCCCTCGTGATCCAGTAGTTGTTTATCTCTCTTTTTCTCAGCTTCTTTATTTTCTATCATTTGGTCTTCTATATCACTGATTCTCTCTTCTGACTCATTTATCCTAGCAGTTAGTGCCCCCATTTTTTATTGCACTTCATTAATAGCCTTTTTTGATTTCGATTTGGTTAGATTTTAATTCTTTTATTTCTCCAGGAAGGGTGTCTCTAATAACTTCCACGCTTTTTTCAAGCCCAGCTAGTATCTTTTAAAGTCATCATTCTGAACTCTAGGTCCGACATCGTACTAATGTCCGTATTGAGTAGGTCCCTGGCTGACGGTACTACCTCTTGTTCTTTTTGCTGAGGTGATTTTTTTCATCTTGTCATTTTGTCCAGAGGAGAATAGATGAATGAGGGAACAAAATGCTAACAGGTTAACAATGTCCCCAGCAAATATACTCTAAACAAATCAGAAAAGACCTGAAACCAGGGGAAAAGAAAGGGAAAGAAAGAAAAAATAGAGAGAAAAAAAAGAAAAAGATAAAGATAAAAACAAACAAAAACAGAACAAAACAAGAAAAAAACAGAATATGATCAAATATGATCAGGCTAGTGCATAGATCAGTGTCACACACTAGATTTTGGGTGTATTTTGGTCTGTTAGAATAAAGTGCCTCCTAAAATTTTAAAAAAAGAAAGACTTATATATGTACAAAATAAGGGTTGATACAATGAAGGGATGGAAGATGACTGTAAAGATGAAAATTATAAAAGATTTTATAAAAGGAATTGATAAGATAAGAAGTTGTTTGAAAAAAGAAAGAAGAAGATTTAAAAAAAAAAGGGAGAGAATGTGATCAGGCAGGAGACTATACCCAAGCCATACTCCAATGATTTAGGGTATATTTTGATCTGTTAGAAGCATCTGTATCTCAAAATTTTAAAGAGAGAACAACATATATATATATATATATATATATATATATATATATATATATATGCCAAAAATGAAGGGATAGAATATGACTCGAAAAATGAAAAATAAATTTTTTTGAAAGGGATCGATAAGATGTTGGTTGGAAAAGGGAAAAAGAAAAATTAAAAAAAACAATTAAAAAAATTAACTTTGAAAAACTAATGAATCATGGTAAAAAAAAAAAAAAAGCCATGAATTCTATGTGCAGTATTCCCCTAGCGCTGGAGTTCTCCCGTTCTCCTTGATCGGTAAACTTGGTCTTGGCTTGCTGGCTGTTCGCGCTGATCTTCTGGGGGAGGGGCCTGTTGCCGTGGTTCCCAAATGTCTTTGCCGGAGGCTGAATTGCCCCGCCCTTGTCTGTCTGGGCTAAGCAATCTGCTCGGGTTTGCTCTCAGGTGCTTTTGTTCCCTGCAAGCTCTCGGTACAGCTTTGGAGGACCAGGGTGAAAATGGTGGCCTCACAGTCTCTGCCCGGAGGAGCCAAGAACTCGGGGCTCTGCTCCTCAGTGCGCCCCAGAGAAAAGCAGTCAATCACTCCCGTCTCCCCAGTCTCCGGCTGCACTCCATGCTCACCCGGCCTGTGACTGAGCATTTCTATCTCTGGCACCCGACCCCATGTGGAGTCTCCAAACCCAGCAGATCCCTGCAGTGCGCTCCCGCGCCGCTCCTCCCGGGGGAGGAAGGGGAGTCTCCCCGGATCTGCCGCTTGTTGGGTCCCTGCTGGAGGAGCAGTGGCCCGACTGGGCCGTGGATCACAGTTTATGGCAACTCCGAGCTGAGAGCCCACGCCTCGGCTCTGTCTCTGCAGCTGGCTTCCCCGCTCCGATACCTGGGAGCTCTGCCACACTCAGGCACCCCCGGATTTTCTGTGACCCCGAGGGTCCTGAGACCACACTGTCCCACGAGGCTTCCACCCCCCGCTTAGCCACTGGAGCGACGTCCCGCAGCGGAGTCGACTTCTAAAAGGTCCGATTTTGTGCTCCGCGGCTCTAGCACTTGCCAGAAGCGGCCGACGGAGGCCCCCTCCCCCGCCGTCTATCCTCCCGAATATTGCCTCGGATTCACTTCTCTGCACGTCCTACCTTCCAGTAAGTGGTCGCTTTTCTGTTCAGAGAGTTTTTGCTATTCTTTTCTTTGATCTCCTGTTGAGTTCGTAGGTGTTCAGAATGGTTTGATCCTTATTCAGCTGAATTCCTGAGACCCCATGAAATCCAGGTCTCCTACTCCTCCGCTGTCTTGCTCCGCCCCCTGGTCTTTGCTTTTCATTCAGAGTCCCCCTTAACATTTCTTGTAGTGCTGGGTTAGTGGTCATGAATTCCTTTAACATTGGCTTGTCTGGGAAATTCTTTTTTTTTTTTTTTAAGATTTATGTATTTGACAGAGAGACACAACGGAAGAGGGAACACAAGCAGCGGGAGTGGGAGAGGGAGAAGCAGGCTTCCCGCCGAGCAGGGAGCCCAATGTGGGGCTCGATCCTAGGACCCTGGGACCACGACCTGAGCCGAAGGCAGATGCTTAATGACTGAGCCACCCAGGCGCCCCACATCTGGGAAATTCTTTGTCTCTCCTTCTATTCTGAATGATAGCCTTGCTGGATAGAATGTTCTTGTCTGCAGATTTTTCCTTTCAGTACTTTGAATATATCATGCCATTTTCTTCTGGCCTGCAAAGTCTCTCCTGAAAACTCAGCTGAAAACTTTATGGGTTTCCCTTGGATGAAACTGTCTTTTTTTCTCTTGCTGTTTTTTTTATTTTATTTTATTTTATTATGTTATGTTTGTCACCATACACTACATCATTAGTTTTTGATGTAGTGATCCACGATTCATTGTTTTCATATAACATATAAGGTGCTCCATGCAGTACGTGCCCTCCTCAATACTCATCACCGGGCTAACCCATCCCCCCACCCCCCTCCCCTCTAAAACCCTCAGATTGTTTCTCAGAGTCCATCGTCTCTCATGGTTCATCTCCCCCTCTCATTCCCCCCCTTCATTGTTCCCTTCCTTCTCCTAATGTCCTCCCTGCTATTCCTTATGTTCCACAAATAAGTGAAACCATATGATAATTGGCTTTCTCTGCTTGACTTATTTCACTTAGCATCATCTCCTCCAGTCCCAACCATGTGGATGCAAAAGTTGGGTATTCATCCTTTCTGATGGCTGAGTAATATTCCATTGTGTATATGGACCACGTCTTCTTGATCCATGCATCTGTTGAAGGGCATCTCGGCTCTTTCCACAGTTCGGTTATTGCGGACATTGCTACCATGAACATTGGGGTGTATATGACCCTTCTTTTCACTACATCTGTGTCTTTGGGGTAAATATCCCGGAGTTCAATTGCTGGGTCATAGGGTAGCTCTATTTTTAATTTTTTGAGACACCTACACACTGTTTTCCAAAGTGGCTGGACCATCTTGCATTCCCACCAACAGTGTAAGAGGGTTGCCCTTTCTCCACAACTTCTTCAACATTTGTTGTTTCTTTCCCTGTCCAGTTTTGCCATTCTAACTGGTGTAAGGTGGTATCTCAGTGTGGTTTTGATTTGAATTTCCCTGATGGCTAATGATGATGAACATTTCTTCATGTGTCTGTTAGCCCTTTCTTTGTCTTCTTCAGAGAAGTGTCTGTTCGTGTCTTCTGCACATTTTTTGACTTGATTGTTTGCTTTTTGGGTGTTGAGTTTGAGAATTTCTTTATGGGTCTTGGATACCAGCCCTTTATCTGTAGTGTCATTTGCAAATATCTTCTCCCATTCAGTGGGTTGCCTCTTTGCTTTGTTTACTGTTTCCTTTGCTGTGCAAAAGCTTTTTATCTTGATGAAGTCCCAAAAGTCCATTTTTGCTTTTGTTTCCCTTGAATTTAGAGACAGGTCTTGAAAGAATTTGCTGTGGCCAATGTCAAAGAGGTTACTGCCTATGTTCTCCTCTAGGATTTTGATGGATTCTTGTCCCACATTGAGATCTTTCATCCATTTAGAGTTTATCTTTTTCTGTGGTGTAAGAGAATGGTTGCATTTCATTCTTCTGTATATAGCTGTCCAATTTTCCCAGCATGATTTATTAAAGAGACTGTCTTTTTTTCATTGGATATTTTTTCCAGCTTTGTCAAAGATTAGTTGACCATAGAGTTGAGGGTCCATCTGTGGGCTCTCTATTCTGTTCCATTGATCTATGTGTCCTTTTTTGTGCCAATACCATGCTGTCTTCGTGAGCACAGCTTTGTAATATAGGTTGAAATCAGGTAATGTGATGCCTCCAGCTTTGTTTTTCTTTTTCAACATCCCTTAGGCTATTCAGGGTCTTTTCTTGTTCCATACAAATTTTAGGATTGTTTGTTCCAAAACTTTGAAAAATGCCATTGGTATTTTGATCAGGATGGCATTGAAAGTATAGATTGCTTTGGGCAGCATAGACATTTTAACAATGTTTATTCTTCCAATCTATGAGCATGGAATGTTTTCCATCTTTTGGTATCTTCTTCAATTTCTTTCATAAGTGTTCTGTAGTTTCTAGAGTATAGATCTTTCACCTCTTTGGTTACAGTTATTCCAAGGTATCTTATGGTTTTTGGTGCTATTGTAAATGGAATTGATTCCCTAATTTCTCTTTCTACAGTTATGTTGTAAGTATATAAGAAAGCTACTGATTTCTATTCATTGATTGTGTATCCTGCCACTTAACTGAATTGCTGTATGAGTTCTAGTAATTTAGGGGTGGAGTCTTTTGGGTTTTCCACATAACATATCATGTCATCCGTGAAAAGAGAGAGTTTGAGTTCTCCTTTGCCAATTTGAATACCTTTTATTTCTTTTTGTTGTCTGATTGCTGTTGCTAGGACTTCTGGTACTATGTTGAACAATAGTGGTGAGAGTGGGCATCTTTGACATGTTCCTGATCTTAAGGGAAAGGCTCTCAGCTTTTCTTCATTGAGAATTATATTCACTATGGGCTTTTCATGGATGGTTTTTATGAAATTGAGGAATGTTCCCTCTATCCCTGCACTCTGAAGAGTTTTCCAGGAAAGGATGTTGTATTTTGTCAAATGCTTTATCTGCATCAATTGAGAGGACCATATGGTTCTTCTCCCTCCTCTTATTACTGTGTTCTATCACACTGATTGATTTGCGAATGTTGAACCACCCTTGCATCCCAGGAATAAATCCCACTTGGTCATGGTGGATGATCTTTTAATGTACTGTTAGATCCTATTAGCTAGGATCTTGTTGAGAATTTTGGCATCCATATTCATCCGGGATATCAGTCTGAAATTCTCCTTTTTGATGGGGTCTTTGTCTGGTTTGGGGATCAAGGCAATCCTGGCCTCAAAGAATGAGTCTGGAAGCTTTCTTTCTGTTTCTATTTTTTTTGAAACATCTTCAGGAAAATAGATATTATTTCTTCTTTGAATGTTTGGTAGAATTCCCCAGGGAATCCATCAGGTTCTGGACTCTTGTTTTTGGGGAGGTTTTTGATCACTGCTTCAATCTCATTATTGGTTATTGGTCTATTCAGGTTGTAAATTTCTTCCTGTTTCAGTCTTGGTAGTTTATAGGTTTCCAGAAAGCATCCATTTCCTCCAGGTTGTTTAATTTATTGGCATACATTTGTTGATAATAATTTCTAATAATTGTTTCTATTTCCTTGGTGTTAGTCATGATCTCTCCCCTTTCATTCATAATTTTGTTAATTTGGGTCCTTTCTTTTTCTTTTGGATAAGTCGGGCCAGTATATTTTCAATTTCATTTTTTGAGTTCATCACTGATTGGTTCTTTTTTATGCTTTCTATCTCTTTGTTGAGGATCTCACTGAGGTCCTCTACTCCTTTCTCAAGTCTAGTGAGTATCTTTATGACCATTACTTTAAATTCTCTATCTAGCATATTACTTATCTCCTTTTCACGTAGTACTCTTGCTGGAATTTGTCCTCTTCTTTCCCTTAGAAGTATTCCTTTGTCTCCTCATTTTGTCTAAGTCTCTGTGTCTGTTTCTGTGTGTTAGGAATTTTAGGTATGTCTCCTGTTCTTGAAAGAAGTGGCCTTCTGAAGAAGAGGTTCTGGAGCCTCAGTCACCATTTCTGTGTAGCTACCTTTCTCTGGGGCAGGACTCATGTTGGAGTTGTGTGGCCCATGTCAGGACTGGACGTGCATTGCCAGGATTGTGGCACTGCTTTGACTATACTCCTACCAAGAGCATATTGGAGAGGAGACATCTGACAAAGAAAACTAAGATTGGAGGCACAGTGTTAGCAAGAATTGCACAGGTGTGTTGTTGGAGGGGTCTGTAGCCAGTGAGATGTAGGTAGGCTGGTTTGGAGGGGGTGGATCCACAGAGGGCACTGGGGCAGGATACATGTTGTTAACAAGGTTTACACAGGTGTGCTGTGGGAGGGCACCTGGAGCATTAACCAGACTGGAGGGAGTGTGCCTGCAGGGGAACATGGGTCTGTGGTGTGCTGATAGCAAGGGAGTTAGTGATTGTTGGCTCAACACAGGTTTCCACAGTTGTCAGTGTGCTCACACTCAGGGAAGGAGGAGGGAAATGGCACCTGCCAGCTCCTTTACTCCTGGAGGGGGTCCTCCAGCTATCTGTGTCCTTCTGGGGAATGCTCTGACATTAGTAAATAACACTTCTTCCCATAAACCTCAGCATATTTCAAACTGCAGCATCTATGCTGTTACTCTGTTGGCTCTTGGTGGTATACTCTTTAAGAGTGGGAGGTTTCAATTTTCTCTTAAGCTCCTAACTATCCCAGAGCTGAGCCTGCTGATTTTTTTATGTTCCACGTATTAATCCCCATGGATTTTAAGAACCCCAGAAATTAAGTCCCTCTGGTTTTCAAAATCAGACATTATGGGAATTCATCTTCCACATGTGGGCTCCTTGATATGAGTCTTTTTCTATGCCTTACCTGCCCCCCACTGCATCTCTTCTTCCTGTGGCCATTGTGCTGGTCCCTTTAGCTCCCTACTGTGTCTCCACCCATCCTACCCTGTTCAGTGCAGCCTCTTGTCTACATTTAGCTGTAGAGAGTTAGTTCTGCCAGTCTTTAGGGTCTTTTTATAGATTGCTTACATGGAAATGGGGGTTATCTAGTTGGGAAAAGGTGATCTTAGAGATTTCCTGCAGCACCATCTTCCCCAGAACTCTGTGCACTGAGTTTCATTATAATATACAAACTCTACCCAACAACATTACTGCATGAAGTAATATTTTCTAAAGTGGTGTCCCTTAAATGATGTTTGCCCACTCAGAATCGTGGCATCATAGGTTGCCTTTGGGTGTTAGATATATACCTGTCTTATAATGGATCCCCAACATCCAACAGAAAGCTTGATAAGTGATAGGTGCTCATAGATTATTTATTTATTTATTAAATTAATTTTTTTTTTAGAAAGAGAGAGGGAGCATTGGCAACAGGGGGAGGGGGAGGGGCAGAGGGGGAATTTAGAAAGAGAGAATCTTGAGCAGCATCCTCACTTGGTGCAGAGCCCAAAACAGGGCTTGATGTCATGACCCTGAGATCATGATCTGGGCCAAAATCAGGAGTCAGACGCCCAACTGACTGAGCCACCCAGGTGCCCCAAATTCTTGAATGATTGAATAATTTGCTTTGGACATCCAATTATTCTTAAAATTATGGAGATCTTCAACTTAAAAAGTTCTTAAGAATCAGAAAGCACTAGTTGTAACCCTATTTGAGGAAATGAGAATCTTACACTGTTTCCTTTAGGATAAGAGCATATGCTAACAAATATGATGTTCACAAGAGGGTCCTGTTGTGAATTTTCTATTACTTTAATTAGATACCATGAGACTTTGTAGCAAGCAAAGTTAATAGAGTGTTCTGGAATCATGTATCCAGATTCCCTTCTTACTATTCCTACTGGAATGTTCCATGCTTGTTTTACATGAGCTGGCCTCTGCTGGACATGCTGACCTTCTACTTCTATGGTGTTCATAACTGTTAAAGGCTCTTCAGTATTTGTTTATGCTTTATATCATCTGGATATATGTGTTTGGGCTATCTGTCTTGTTAAATCTTGTTTAAGCAGTAAGCAGAAATAATCTCAGTCTAATGAAAAGAAGGAAATATATTTTTTTAGAAAGTAAAGTTTAGAACACAGAAAGTTAGAAAGAACTCACCCTTGTGCTTAATATTGTGAAAACCTTGGTAATTAAATCACTTGTCTTGAATCCATCAGAAAGCTGAAGTATCCAGGTAGCTTGTTAACCCAAAATCTAGGTAAAGACAAACTCCTCCCAGGAAATAAGGTATGTGTACAAGCCACTTTTAGGCAATGCGCTTGAGTGATGGAAACCTGAGTAAGGTAGAAGGGCCCACAATGACCCCTTACCCACTGGCTGAATACAAACAGACCCATTAGGTGACCTACCTAAAATATCCATAAGCCCTAGCTGACCAATGGGTTACTTACCCCAGACACAGGTACCAAAAAAGGAAATTTCCCTATGTTCCCCTATTTGCTTACCTTCCAATTAACTATAGCTGCGCATCACTTCTTCCTCCCAGTCTCCCCTTTGCTGTCCTGCCCACTGCTCCCTGATAGTGTATTCAGTAAACTTCTATCTTTGTTCAGCTTTTAGTGAATTCTTTCATTGATCTCACCACTGGCATTGACCTGATCGGGTTGCCCCACATTTGGTGGCCCTAATATGAAGACTTTACTGGGCCAGGGTCACCCCAGATACTCATGGAATTTCTTGGGACTTTCTCTCAGTGGACCAACTCTAGTACTCTTTGGGGAACTGATGACTGGTAGCCAAGGTTACCCCTCCCTGAGCATTTAAAGCCCCAGGGGGAAACAGACAGACACCCCTTGAGGAGAAAGGGTAAGCGATTTTCCCTCATGCCCTTCAGAGGGAATCTTCCCCCCCTCGCTTCCTTTCTTTTTTTGACCTTTCAGCAACCTAAACCTAGTACTACTCAGACAACTGAGGATCTCTGGCCAGCACAGGTTGCCAGTGTGGTCTGAAGGTAAGAGAGTGAGGAGGTCAGACTGTCCATTCCTGAGAGGGTGAAGGACCCATTTCTCTCTGTTTTCCCACTCTGTCCTCCTGAGGTCTCCATTCCTCATGTGTGGCACACTTCCCAGCAGGGGGTCATCCAGGGCAAATCCACACATATTATGGACTCAGGGGAGTGCACAAATACACACATATTGGGACCCTTTCCTGATGTTAGCTATCAGCCACCTTACTTCTTCCAGGTCCCACCCCTTTATTCCTTTGTTCCCACAGGCCCAGTCATGACCTTGATCTACAGGCAAAATACATGTCTGAGTGGTGAGTCCTCCCCCTCAATTTCCAACCCTATTTGCCTAACTGAGATCTGGCCATCCCTGTTGCAGGGGATGTTCCACCAAGAATAGCCATTGTTATTTGCCATTACATTCTTCTTGGGGGGACTGTGCAGTAGAGTTAGTCACTCCATATGTAGTCAGGTCCTTTTGAGTTCAGTAGAATGTCCTGACTGAAATCACATCCAGGAGTCAGAACTCCTTTCCCTTTGGCATCCTGGCCTTTTGGGAATTGGGAGCTGGTCTTTGCCACTATGGCACAAATAGCCTCTATTCTTGCAGACTTGCCCTTAGGCTGTATTCTTAAAAACCTGAAAAACTTCAGTGTGCCTGGGTGGCTCAGTCAGTTGAGTGTCTGATGCTTGATTTTGGCTCAGGTCATATTCTCAGGGTGGTGGGATCCAGCCCCAAGGTGGGATCCCTGGTCAGTGCAGATTCTGCTTGCCCCTTTCCCTCCCCGGCTTGTGCTCTTTCCCACTCTCTCACTCTCAAATAAATGAATAAATAAATAAAACATTAAAAAAAAAAAAAACTGGAACAAATTTGACCCCCAAGGTCTTCAGAGATAACATTTTATCTTTTTCTGTAATGTTTCCTGGGCTCACTACCAACTCCCAGATCAAAAAGACAGGCCACTCCATGGAACTCGTTCTTATTTTCTATCTTCAAGCTTGACACTTTTGCCAGCACTCCTCCAAATGATTAGAGGTCTCATATGCACAAGCCTTCATGGCATTATCCCAAAACCCTGACCTCTGAAAAAACTGTGGAATGTGTCTTGCTCAGTTTCATGGCCCATCTGACCTTGTGGACATTCTAGAATACCCCTCTTTCTTTCCGTCCCATGGTCTTACCCCTCCCTCTGAAGACCCAGATGCTCCCCTGCATCCTCTTAATGCCCTAGGTGCTCCTGCCATTGCAGTCACTATGTCACCACCCTACCAAGGCTCCTTCTCCCTGTCCCATACCCAGTCTGCCACTAACTACAAGCTTAACGACCTGACTTCTGTTTCTCCACAAAATGTAGCGTCCCTCCATGAGGTAGCAAATGAGGCTGCCAGGACCATAAGTGTCCCTGTTTCCTTTTCAGTGTCTGATCTGTCTCAGATAGAGAGAAAACTTGGCTCCTCTAGCCAAGATCTTTCCCACTTCACTAAGGAATTTGAAAGCCTCACAATTGTTTTTTGATCTCACCTGGCAGGACATTCATATAATCTTTACCATGTGCTGTACCCATGAGGAAAAAACCCATATCTGGTCTTTGACTCAGAGCTGGGCTGGTGATGCCCACACCCATACCCATGACTGTGCTCTGGTGGGGGTATAGGTGGTCCCAAATGCCAACCCCAGATGGAATTATCAGGCAGGAGACTCTGGTAGAATTCTTCAGGATTACATGATACCCTGCCTAATCAGGGTATGAAAAAGCAGTCATGAAAACTCTGAATTATGCACAACTTAAAGAAATAACCCAAGGCCCAAATGAAAATCTCCTCTAATTTCATTCTTGCTTAGCAGAGACCATGAGAAAGTATGCTAACCTAGATCCTGAGGGCCGAGAGGTCATGGCAATATTAGCAATGCATTTTATCACCGAGGCCACTCTGGACAACCTACAGATGCCCTTAACTCTGTACTCAATTATAAGGAGCCCTACAGAGCAGGGGAGGATGATCTCTCCTTTGACTAAGGAGTCCCAGGGGCTGTGCAGGCTCCCATCTTCTCCATCACTATGGTAGAGATTTGGGTAAACCCGGATGTGGCAAGGGACAAATTGAATTGCTAATAGATATGGGAGTCCCTTTTCCACGCTTATAAAATACTCAGGAGTCACATTTCAGTCCTAGACTCTCCTCACCCACATAGAGGGGTACCCAAAGAGGGGACCTTTCAGTACCCCTTTAATTTGTTCTTTGGGTAACAATACCTTTACCCAATCCTTTCCTGCTTTACCTGATTACCCCATTCCATTTCTGGGAAGGGACTTAATGACACAGGTTTAAACTAATCTTTGCCTTTCTGAGATTGACTGCCCCCACTGGCATTTTTGTACTCTGAGACCTCTGCCCCTTCAAACATCAAGTTAGGGCATTTCTTATCAACAACTACTATAAGGATACAACTTAAAGATCTCATTTCTTCCCCAGAAAATGCCAGTACCCTTATGTCTGGAGGCCAGACAGAGACTACAGCTGCTCATACAAAAATTCTTAGTGACAGGACTTTGGCACCCCTGCAATTTGCTTTGTAATACCCCCATCTTGTCAATAAAAGTCCAAGAGCTCATATAGAATGGTACAGGAGACATAAGAGCTATCAACAAGTCTGTTATTTCTATTTACCTAACCATTATACCTTCCTAGGACAAATCCCTTTAGACACAGTGCTGGATCTAAAAGAAGCTTTCTTCTGCATCACAGTGCACTGGCTTCCCAGTTCCTTTTTGACTTTGAGTGGAAAGACCCCTCCACCCAGGTTACTCAAACTTAACTTGGACTGTCCTCCCTCAGGGCTTTAGGGACAGTCCACATTCATTTGGACAGGCCTTAGCCAAGGACTTCTCCATTTTTCCGCTCTCCAGAAACAGTGTCTTACTTCAATATGCTGATGATTTACTTATCTACAGCCCTAATGAGAACACCTCTGACACAACTACCATCCTGGTGCTTCAGAGCTTCCCTTCTGGGGCTATAAGTTTTCCCCTTCAAAGGTCCAAATTTCCTCTCAGAAGGTTCAGTGCTTAAGATTAATATTAACTCCAGGGACTAAGAGCCTCTCTGACCACCATAAGGGTCTCATTTTAACATGAAAATTCCCCCTACAAAACAGTAGCTTCATTCCTTTTTGGTATCTCAGGGTTTTGTCAAATATGGATACCCCAATTTGGATTAATAACAAAGCTTCTTTATGAGGCCCTGAAGGGACCTGAGGAGGAGTTTCTGGAGTGGGACCCTGAAATGACAAAAGCTTTTGGAACTCTCCAACAGGCACTTACAAGGGCCACACCAATGTCCCTGCCTGACCTCCAGAAGTGTTTCTCCTTGGAGTCTTGATCCAAATGCCCATTCACATATCTGTCTAAGAATCTAGATCCTATGGCACAGGGATGGCCTCCCTGCCTCTAAACACTGGCATCCATGGTCCTACTGGTAGAAGAGGCCTCTAAATTAACCTTGGGATAAGGGATAAATGTTTATATACCCCAACTGGTATTGGACACCCTAAATTCTAGGGCATTTCATTGGATTTCCTAGTCCAGAATTACAAAATACCAAACCCTTTTATTAGAAACACCAGAACACTGTCTGTCTCCGGACTTTTGCCCTCCTCCTCAGGAGCACTGGGCAGTGCCCACTGGGCTCCACATCGGCCAAGGTATAGACCTCTAAAACACCAGTTGTTGAGCCCCACTGGTTGCAAAAACTCACAAATGAACCCCCGTCATTTTCCCAGTCATTGGCTTTGGGGAAGTGTTTTCCTTGTGTAATCCCCTGCACACTCCTTTCTCCCCACCCCCTCTCCCTCTCTCTCCTGTCTGTGACAAGGGCTCCCTCCCCTCCATAGCACCCATGATCCACTTCTGCCCCGAGTCATGTCTCTGTACCTCCTACCTTCCATGATGTGGTCTCTTCTCTGCCTCTAGCTGTGCAGTTTGTTCTGTCAGTCCTCAAATCAATTTTGTGGATATTCAGAAGTATTTGATATTTGTCCTGCTGTGTTTGAGGGTCTAGGCAAGCTTGGGGTCCTCCTACCACTCCTAAATGTTTACTCCTCCCTCCAGACCCTCTTGCTTCTTTTTCTGTTCTTTTCTTTAACTTACTTATGGTGCGAACACTTCAGATATACCCTCCTGGCAAGTTTCATGTATACAATTTCTCTGCCTCCTTCCATGCAAGTTTCATCTTCAGGCTTCCTTCTCTGGTATTGAAAACTGAATTATACTTGTCTCAGGCTTCATACCCTCACCTTATCATCAGGACAATAGAGAGCATCTCATTCCCCTGCCATCAACCACAAGGATCAGGCAACAGGTCCACTCCAACAGGTTTCTGCAGTTAAATAACTGGAATGGTCACAGGTAAAACTGTGTTTCTCCTCAGGGGCTTGGAGACTTCAGAAAAGATCCAGAGGAGTGTGAATTCCCTTGGCCAGGTGACAAGACTTTTAACAAGAAGAGCATCAAACATATCAACTACTACAAACTTGTCAGGAAGCAAAAGAAAAACCTACAAACGTGGCATAAATTCAACACAGATTTTTATTGAGCACATATCTCATGCAGGTGAGTGTCCTTGTCAAGGATATACATATTAATAAGACATTGACTTTGCTCTTATGAATCCTAACAATTAGAGGGGATGAGGGACCTAACTGGAGGTAAGGAGGTGTGGGGAATGAGGCATAGATTTATGAAAGTTCAGGAAAAGTCGTGGACATTCTCAACAGTAGACGGCTTCTACTTCTGAATGAGGAAGCATTCTCAGGAAGAAGTGACATCTGATGCCTGATGACCCAAGCATGTGCTGGGACTTCATTTCATTTGAATATAAATATTGAGATATAAGTTCCAGAAACAAGTCAGAACAACAAATCCCACTAAATTACACTAAGCTTATATTGACAACTGATCATTAGGCAGAACTGAAAGAAAAAGTTGCACACAGAGAGTGGCAAGCACATCACCACTGATCTAGGCTTAGGTAAGTCCTGGAGCCTGGGCTGCTGGGATCTCACTTCAAAGGGAAGCCAGTGCATTGATGTCTCCAGTGTGTTTTCCTGGGAGGAACAGAGGAGGAAGTCCCTCTGTAGCAGGAGGTGAGGACTGCAGGGAGGAAGGGCAATGGAAGCAGGAGGGCTGAGGACAGACTGAAAGGTAGGGAGCCACATGGGAAAGAGCAGGGAGGGGGTTCCAAGAGACTTACCAGCACTTTCAGAGCCACAATGCCAGACCTGCCAGAAGCACCAGGGGCACTGTAACTGCGGGATGACCAAACCCATGGAGTAGGGCTGCTCTGTGGGTTCGGTGCACAGAGGGTGTCATTTTTCCATCCACCTTGGGTTGAACTGCCACACCCTGGTCCTCTTTGGTCCTGTCAACTTTGACCTCACCAACCACCATTCCTCTTCTGTCTTCCCTGATCCCTCCTTAGAGATGGACCCTTCACCCAACTCTCCACATCCTCCCACATCTCCAGGACCTTCACCCGCAGCTCTTCCATTTCTTGGATTACTGACTTTTTGGTCCTTTGTGGTCTGGAGTCTCTAGTATTCCCTATTTTTCATCTGGCTCTCCTGATCTGTCAGAGGAATACCCACCCCCTTTCCCAGCTGGACCCCAGTCTTTCTCACCCCAGTAGAGGACCATGTCCTGGCCTCCTAGACTGCTGTGTCTCACCCGGCACGACAGGCCAGCTGCCTCCCTGGATTTCACATCCAAGGACATCTGAAGGTACCATGTCCCATCAGCATTGGGCAGGAGATCACCTCGCTGGGTGCCCCGTTGCTCCTGCTCACCCCGCATCCACATCACCCACACAGGCTTTGGGTAGAAGCCCGAGACGTGGCACACCAGCAGCAGATGGCCGGGACCGGGACTGGGGCCAGTGGACAGCCAGGCCTCTGGCCTCACTGCACAGACAGGGCAGGAATTCACAGACTGAGAGGGTAGATCTTCACATCACTTTAGACAGATATTTTTCTACCTCTAGACCCATCACCATCATCCCCCCTCCGTCTTGACTCTTTCTTACCCTGAATTTGAAAGAATAGTACAAATGTATGAGGGCAGAGTAGAGAATTTGTGGAGGGAGGGAGCAGGATTTACCTTGTCACTGGAGATATGCCTTCCCTGCATCCAGAAAACCTAACAGGAACCGGGGGCAGGAGTCGCTGAGGAGTTTGTGTGCTATTTCATTGAAAACATGGTACTGATTGAATACTGTGCAGACCACTGAGCCCTACTTCCTCCTTTTGGAGATGGCCACCATGATGTGTTCTGGAAACTCATGAGATCTGATCCTTGATAAGCAATCCGCATGAAGCCTACTGATGCTTCTCCAAAGTGGGAATCACAGCCTAACACCAGCTGTACCTGGAAGGGATCTGGGGAAGAGAGACTGTGAGTTTCAGGAGAGGGGGAGTGAAAGGGAGGAAATGAGATGAGTGGAAGCCAAGGATGGGAGAAACAGAGGGAGAAGTTCAGGGGATTGGAAGGAATGGAGGAAGGTTTGGTTTGAGGGGACACTCACACAAAGGGGAAGTGGTGGTCAATGCAGACAGAGGAAGAGGTGAATGACTGAGGAAGGAACAAATGTTGGAGGGGAGATATGAATAGTGAGGGCAGAGAATAGGGAAGGGCTCAGTGGGAGCGTTAGGGTAAAAACAATCTAGGGTGAAGGGAATGTAGCTAGGTACAGGGAAAACATAGACAGTGTTTACTCATGGGTTTGAAGAGGGAGAAAAGTACTGTCCAAGGAGTGATTCACAGAGTGAGGGAGCAGAGGGTGCCTGGTGAGAGACTAGGGAAAGGGGTAGTCATAGGACACTAGTCAGAAGTAGGATAAGTCTGCAGTTAATGAGAGGAATGGGAAGTAGAAAAAGGCATGAAATTTCTCAAGAATTGGGGTCGGGCTTCTACCTCCTGCCCAGATGGGTGTGATTCAGATTTATGATGGGGAGACATGAGGCTCAGAAGCCATTGGAGGTTCTTTCCTAGAAGCAGAAGGAACTCAAGGAGATGCACACATACCTGATACCTTCATCCCACCCCTGAAATGAATTGAACTCACATTCAAGCTGCCATTGACTGACATGGTTATGATATGTTGAAGGAGATCTAACGGAGTATGTGTAGAATAACTTTTCTACTTCCACCAGCTCCCTCTTGCTAAAGTTGCCCTTGGCTCAAGGCCCCAGGAAAATGTAAACGCCAGTCTTGCTGTCCCAGGCATGAGTCTATATCTCATCCAGCCAAGCTGATCCTTGATTTTGTGTCCAGGAATGGTTGTAAAAAGATGTGATCAGAGTAATTCAGAAAAAGATCGGCTCCTGGAAGTCTGTAGGAAAAGAAAAGATTGACTTTGGAAGAGGAGGGCATTGGGAAGGAGAGAGAATGGAGAAGGTGCCAGGGAGGGGAACCAAAACCTGGATGACAGGGAAGCCATAGTTGCCTCAGGAGACATGTGTTGCCCCAGAGCCCGGAGCATCCTTCAGAAGAGCACAGGTCCCTAGGGTCAGGGATGCTCAGGAAGGAACCAGGCTGACACTCTCTCTCCCCAGGTATGTGCTGGGGAACCCATATCATGAATGCACACACAGAGACAAAACTACACACACATACCCACACAACCACACAGAGATGCACATAGGTGCACACACATACACACATATATGGAGACACACACACCTACACACATGCACACATACAGACCTACACAGGCGCCAATACACACATACTCATTCATACTTACACACAGATACACACATATACATATTTTCAAATACACACAAGTACATGTACACACATCACACATATAAGACTGGCAGACACACACAGATGCACATGTTGCACCCACCGGGTAGGGCCAGAGTTCTCACCATCTTCACTGTCACCACCTGGGAGGAGAACTACTAAGCAACACAAGTAGCAGGAACAGCATTTTATTTGCAGATGTTCTTTCTTTGTCTTAGAAAGTCAGTTTTTTTGTATGTCTTCTTCAGAGAAGTGTCTTTTCATATCTTCTGCCCACTTTTTGACTTGATTATTTGTTTTTTGGATGCTGAGTTTGAGAATTTCTTTATAGATCTTGATACCAGCCGTTTATCTGTAGTGTCATGTGCAAATATCTTCTCCCATTCTGTGGGTTGCCTCTTTGTTTTGTTGACTGTTTCCTTTGCTGTGCAGAAGCTTTTTATCTTGATGAAGTCCCAAAAGTTCATTTTTGCTTTTGTTTCACTAGCTTTTGGAGATGTATCTTGAAAGAAGTTGCTGTGGCCGATGTCAAAGAGGTTACTGCCTATGTTCTCCTCTAGGATTTTGATGGATTCCTGTCTCACATTGAGGTCTTTCATCCATTTTGAGTTTATCTTTGTGAATGGTGTTAGAGAATGGTCGAGTTTCATTCTTCTGCATGTGGCTGTCCAATTTTCCCAGCACCATTTATTGAAGAGACTGTCTATTTTCCATTGCATGTTTTTTCCTGCTTTGTCAAAGATTATTTGACCATAGAGTTGAGGGTCCATATCTGGGTTCTCTATTCTGTTCCATTGGTCTATATGTTTTTGTGCCAGACCTATGCTGTCTTGGTGATCACAGCTTTTTAATATAGCTTGAGATCAGGCAACGTGGTGCCCCCAGCTTTGTTTTTCTTTTTCAACATTTCCTTGGCGATTCGCAGTCTCTTCTGATTCCATACAAATTTTAGGATTGTTTGTTTTAGCACTTTGAAAAATATCATTGGAATTTTGATCGGGATGGCATTGAAGATATAGATTGCTCTGGGTAGCATAGACATTTTAACAATGTTTATTCTTCTGATCCATGAGCATGGAATCTTTTTCCATCTTTTTGTGTCTTCTTCAATTTCTTTCATGAGTGTTCTGTAGTTCCTAGAGTATAGATCCTTTACCTCTTTGGTTAGGTTTATTCCGAGGTATCTTATGGTTTTTGGTGCATTATAAATGGAATCGTTTATCTAATTTCTCTTTGTACAGTTGCGTTGTTAGTGTATAAGAAAGCAACGGATTTCTGTGCATTGATTTTGTATCCTGCCACATTACTGAATTGCTGTATGAGTTCTAGTAATTTGGGGATGGAGTCTTTTGGGTTTTCCACATAAAGTATCATGTCATCTGCGAAAAGAGAGAGTTAGACTTCTCCTTTGCCAATTTGAATACTTTTTATTTCTTTTTGTTGTCTGATTGCTGTTGCTAGGACTTCTAGTACTATGTTGAACAATAGTGACGAGAGTGGGCATCCTTCACGTGTTCCTGATCTTAAGGAAAAGGCTCTCAGCTTTTCCCCATTGAGGATGATATTTGCTGTGGGTTTTTCATAGATGGATTTTATGAACTTGAGGAATGTTCCCTCTATCCTTATATTCTGAAGAGTTTTAATCAGGAAACGATGTTGTATTTTGTCAAATGCTTATTCTGCATCAATTAAGAGGACCATATGGCTAACAGACACATGAAAAAATGTTCATCATCTTTAGCCATCAGGGAAATTCAAATCAAAACCACACTGAGATACCACCTTATACCAGTTAAAATGGCAAAAATGGACAGGGACAGAAACAACAAATGTTGGAGAGGTTGTGGAGAAAGGGGAACCCTCTTACACTGTTGGTGGGAATGCAAGTTGGTACAGCCACTTTGGAAAACAGTGTGGATGTTCCTCAAAAAATTAAAAATAGAGCTACCCTATGACTCAGCAATTGCACTCCTGGGTATTTACCCCAAAGACACAAAGGTAGTGAAAAGAAGGGCCATATGCACCCCAATGTTCATAGCAGCAATGTCCGCAATAGCCAAACTGTGGAAAGAGCCGAGATACCCTTCAAGAGATGAATGGATAAAGAAGATGTGGTCCATATCTACAATGGAATATTACTCAGCCATCAGAAAGGATGACTACCCAACTTTTACATCCACATGGATGGGACTGGAGGAGATGATGCTAAATGAAATAAGTCAAGCAGAGAAAGTCAATTATCATATGGTTTCACTTATTTGTGGAACATAAGGAATAGCGTGGAGGACATTAGGAGAAGGAAGGGAAAAATGAGGGGGGGGAATTGGAGGGAGAGATGAACCATGAGAGATGATGGACGCTGAGAAACAAACAGGGTTTTAGAAGGGAGGGGAGAGGGAAGATTGGTTAGCCCGGTGATGAGTATTACGGAGGGCATGTACTGCATGGAGCACTGGGTGTTATACGAAAACAATGGATCGTGGATCATCACATCAAAAACTAATGATGTATTGTATGGTGACTAACATAACATAATAAAATTTAAAAAAAAAAGAAAAAGAAAAGAAAGTCAGTCTTTGACGTCTGTTCTAGCAAACCTACCCCTACACACAGCACCTCACTTCTGACTTCCTTCTCCACACACCAGCCTTCCCTGAGTCTCTGCGACAATGCATATGTGCTCCTCCCTCAACCCTGGACACCTACTCAGACTCTCACTTCCCCTCCTGGTCTGACCCTCCTTCTGGCTTCCAGCTTCTCCCTGTCACCAGCTTCCATCCATCTCCACATTCCCTAATTCAGTTGCTACAGAATGAGTCCTGCGCTGCATGGAAAAGTGACCCTACCTCTTGCGCCTTTCCTTCTCACCCAGAGAGTAACCCATGAAAACACATGGCCCCCAGCACCCAGCCCTGGACCCCATTGTCTCTCTGTCCCTCCTGCCCCTGTGACACCCCCCATGTATTTCCTCCCCCACCTCACTCCCACTCCAGCACATTCACATCTCTGACTGCTCACTGCTTGTGTTAAAAAACAAAAGCAAGCAGGTAAATTTGAAGATCTAATTGCTGTTATTCATTGATCACGAATCAGGCAGCATCTCATCTGGCAGGTAGAGGGGAGCTCTGAGGAATGGTGCAAATGGGTAGATTTTAAAGAAAGGAAGTTGGCAAAAGAAGAGACATCAGTGTTTCAGGGAAGGTCACCTTCCCTTTATTGGGAGAGGAAGGCGTGTTACTATGCAGATGACCTCCCTTCCTTGGGGGATGGAGAGGGCCCATGTGACAAGTACCTCACTGCTGCTGACCAGAGAATTCCTCACTGACTGGTGAACAGTTCTGGGGGGTGGAGGGAACAGCAGTTACGTTATGGATTAAGCAAGCTTTGGGAATTTGACATGGTCTGAAGTTCCATTTTAGACCTCTGGGTTTCTTTTTAACATTTGCTCTATATGCTTGTCCAGATTCCCCCATTATTGCCTGTGTAACAGTTTCAGCAACCAGCAGTCTGCCATGATTCATAGGGAGGAACCAGTAGCCATCACAGAAACCACAGGACATTGAAACATCTGAAGAATACCCCCTCCATCTGACTTGCATTAATATATATTCACCCACCAAACAGTCACTTAGCACCTGCCTGGATCCAAGCACCGTGCTACACTCATCAAAATATAGTGTTCTATGCAATCACTTTACACAGAGAGCTTTTAGTCTACTTGGGAAGAAAAACACATAGACCAAGAACCATACATTTTGGTGTGCTGAGTTACTTTTTCTTTGGTTAGTTTAAGTTCCAGTACAGTTAACATTCAGTGTTATATTAGTTTCAGGGAAACCGTATAGGGATTCAGCAATTCTATACACCACTCAGTGCTCATCAATATGAGTGTAATCCCAAGCCCCTTCACCCATTCCCCCCCAAGCCCCCCACCCACCTCCCTTCTGGAAACCAGCAGTGCGTTCTCTATAGATAAGATTCTGTTTTTTCCTTTGGCACTTTTTTCTGTTACTTTTGTTAGTTTCTTAAATTCCACACGTGAAGAAATCATATAGTATTTGTCTTTCTCTGACTGATTATTTCACTTACCATCATACTCTCTAGCTCCGTACATGTTGTTGCAAATGGCAAGATTTCTGTCATTTTTATGGCTGAGTAATATTCCTTTGTGGGTACATACCACACCTTTTTTCTGTATTCCTCTATCTATTGGCACTTGGGATACTTCCATACATGGACTATTGTAAATAATGCTTCAGTAAACATTGGGGTGCCTGTTTCTTTTTCATTTCACTGTTTTCACATTCTTTGGGTAAATATCCAGTAGTACAATTACTGGATCAGGTGGTATCTCTGTTTTTAATTTTTTGAGGAACTTCCATACTGTTTTCCACCATGGCTGCACCAGTTTGCATTCCCACCAAGTGTACAAGAGTTCCCTTTACTCCACTTCCTCTACAACACTTGTTTCTTGTGTGTTTTTTAATTTAGCCAATGAGACAGGTGTGAGATGATATCTCATTGTGGTTTTGATTTGCATTTCCCTGATGATAAGAGATGTTGAGCATCTTTTCCTGTGTTTGTTGGCCACCTGAACATCTTCTTTAGAGAAATACCTACTCATGTCTTCTACCCATTTTTTAAATGGGTATTTATTCTTTTGGTGTTGAGTTGTCCAAGTTCTTTATATATTTGGATACTAAACCTATATTGGATATGTTATATCTACTTACATTCAGTAGATTGTCCATTAGTTTGATGATTGTTTCCTTTACTGTGCAGAAGCATTTTATTTATTTATTTATACAATTTAAAATCAAGTAATTAACATATTGTGCATTATTAGTTTCAGAGGTAAAGTTCAGTTATTCATCAGTTGCATACAATACTCAGCACTCATTACTTCAACTGCCCTCCTTAATGTCCATCACCCTGTTGCCCCATCCCCCCACCCACCTCCCATCCAGCAACCCTCAGTTTGTTTCTTAGAGTTAAGAGTCTCTTATGGTTTGTCTCCCTCTCTGATTTCATTTTATATAATATATATATAATATATGTATATGTATATTATATATGTTATATATATATAGCACTTCTTCTTTATCCATTCATCTATTGACGGACATCTGGACTCTTTCCATATTTTGGCTATTGTGGATATTGCTGCTATAAACATTGAGGTGCATGTGCCCCTCCAAATCACTATGTTTGCATTATAAATACAATACCTGTAGTGCAGTTGCTGGGTCATATGGTAGCTCTATTTTTAACTTTCTGAGGAACCTCCATACAGTTTTCCAGAGCGGCTATACCAATTTGCATTCCCACTAAGAACATAAGAGAGTTTCCCTTTCTCTGCATCCTCGCCAACATCTGTCGTTTCCTGACTTGTTAACTTTAGCCATTCTCATTGATGTGAGGTGGTATCTCATTGTGGTTTTGATTTGTCTTTCCCTGATACCAAGTGTGATGTTGAGCATTTTTTCACATGTCTGTTGGCCATCTGGATGTCTTCTTTGGAGAAATGTCTGTTCATGTCTTCTGCCCATTTCTTGACTGGATTATTGGTTTTTTGGTTGTTAAGTTTGATAAATTCTTTATAGATCTTGGATACTAGCCCTTTATCTGATAAGACATTTGCAAATATCTCTCCCATTCTGTAGGTTGTCTTTTGGTTTTGTGGACTGTTTCTTTTGCTGTGTAAAAGCTTTTTATCTTGATGAAATCCCAATAGTTCATTTTTTGTTTTTGTTTCCCTTGCCTCCATTTTTTAGTGCATCTCAGTAGTAGCATTTTTAAATTTCGGCCTGATGAGATTTTAGTTCTTTTCTTTTTCTACAATGAGAGATTCTCTACTGTACTCTATACTTTTTCAAGTCTCACCAGTATCTTATAAATCTTGTTTTGAATTCTAGTTCTGACATCTTACTTATATCCATATTGATTAAATCCCTCGCATTGAGTACTGCCTCCTATTCTTTCTTTTGGGGTGAGTTTCTCTGCTTTGTCATTATGTCCAGAATAGAACAGATGAAAGGGAGAGAAAAGACAAAAATAGCAACAACAACACCAGAAAATACAAACAAAACAAACCAGAAGGAAACAGAAACAAAGCAAAGTAAGAAAAAATCAAACAAGCAGTAAAACAGAACAAAACAATAAATTAACCCTGAGTGTATTTTGGTCTGTTTGTTAAAGCAAGTAGATCCCAAAATAGGAAAGAAAGAAAAACTTATATATATATATATATATATATATATATATATAAAATACAGTGAAAAGAAACATATACATACACATATATATGTTTATATATAAATATTAATACATATGTACAAATCTATATATATATAGTGTATGCAGAATACATATACTATACATATATAGTATACATGTATAGTATATGTAAAAGAAAAATTAAAAAAGAATCGATAAAAATAAGAAAATAGTTGAAAAAATAAAATTAAAAGACTAAAGAATAATTTAAAAAACCATGAACACTATATACTGTTTTCCCCAAGATCTGAAATTTTGCAGTTCTTTATGATTGGTAAACTTGGTCCTAGTAAGTTGTTCCTGCTGGTCTTCTGTGGGAGGGGCCTGTTGCACTGATTCTCAGTTGTTCTTGCCTGGTGGAATTGCACCCCCCTTGCCAGGGGGCCAGGTTCAGGGTAATCTGCTCCAGATAGCACTTTGTGGTGCTGTTTTGCTCACAGAAGGATTTCAGGATCCATGCGGGGGAGATAAAATGGCAATTCCCTAATCTCTAGCCCAGGAGATAGAAGTTCAGGCACCCCCCACCGCACTCTTCAGTGAGCTCTCAAAGAAAAGCAGTCAGTCACTTGTCTCCCTGGTATCTGTCAGATCTCTGTATTCACCCAGCTTGCAACCAAGCGTTTTTACCTCAGGAATGCGACCCAGTTTCCAGCCTCCAAACTTTACAGATTCCTTTGGCCTGGACCTGTGCTTTTCCTCCCAGGGGAGGGAGGGTTTTTTTGTCATGCTTCTGCCTTTTGGTGGGCCCCTGCCTGGAGAGCAGTCATGCGACCAAGCAGAGGTTCACAGATTATGGCAACACCTAGCAGAAAGCCAGTGCCTAGATAATACTTAGAATACTTCCCGGGTATAATACTTTCTGGGTAACCTCTTTAAGCAAGCTCCCTCCCCTCTGCAGTTTATCTTTTGTTATATTGCCCCAGACTCACATCTCCACACCTTCTACCTTGCAAAAAGTGGTCACTTGTGTATTTGTAGAATTGCAGCAATTCTTTTCTCAGAACTCCAATTGATTTCCAAGGCACAGACCTCTAAAACTCCAGTTGTTGAGCCGCACTGGTTGTAAAAACACAAAAATCAGCCCCTCTTGAGTTCCCAGTCATTGGCTTTGGCAAAGTGTTTTCCCTGTGTAATCCCCTGTACACTCTTCTCTCTCTCTCTCTCTCTCTCTCTCTCTCTCTCTCTCTCTCTCTCTCTCTCTGTCTCTCACTCACTCTCTCTCCTCTATTCTTGACCGGGACTCCCTCTCCTCCACAGCACTCATGATCTATTTTTCCCCCAAGTCATGTCTCTGAACCGCCTACCTTCCATGATGGGGCCTTTTCTCTGCCTCTAGCTGTGCAATTTGTTCTGTCAGTCCTTAGATCGATTTCTTGGGTATTCAGAATGATTTAATACTTATCTAGCTTGGTTTGAGGATCCAGGCAAGCTTTGGGTCCTACTATTCTTCCATGTAAACTCCTCCCTCCTGACCCTCTTGTTTCTTTTTCTGTTCTTTTCTTTAATTTTCTGGTGGTGAGAGCACTTCAGATCTACCCTCTTGGCAAGTTTCATCTATACAATTTCTCTGCCTTCTTGCACGCAAGTATCAACCTCAGGCATGCTTCTCTGGTGCTGAAAAATGGTTTATACTTGTTTCAGGCTTTTTACCCCACACTTTATCATCCAGGACAAGAGAGAATATTCATTCCCCTGCCATCAACCACAAGGATCAGGAAACAGGTCTATGCTAATAGGTGTCTGCTATTAAATAACTGGAATGGTCACAGGCAAAACTGTGTTTCTCCTCAGGGGCTCAGAGACATCAGCAAAAATCCAGAAGAGTGTGAATTCCCTCAGCCTCGTGACAAGACTTTTAACAAGAAGGACATCAAACATCTCAACTACTACAAACTTGTCAGGAAGTAAAAGAAGAAGAAAAAACTATAAATGTGGCATATATTCCACACAGATTTTTATTGAGGACATATTCCATGCAGGTGAGATTCCTTGCCAAGTTTACAAATATTAAAAAGGAATGGACATTGTTCTCAAGAATCCTAAGAATTAGGAGGGACAAGGGACCTAAATGGGGGTAAGTAACAAGAGATGGAATGTGAGGCATAGATTTACAAAAGTTCAGGAAAAGGTGGTGAAAATTCTCAACAGGCAGAGACTGCTTCTACTTGTGAATCAGGGAGGGCTCTCTGGAGGAAGTGACATCTGATGCCTGTTCACCCAAGCAGGTGCTGTGGCTTCATTCCATTCATAGATAAATTTTGAGGTTTAAGTTCCAGAACCAAGACAGAAAAATAAACCCCGCTAAATTAAACTGAGATTATATTGACAACTGATCATTAAGCAAAAATGAAAGACAAGGTTGCACACAGAGAGTTGTAAGACCATCACCACTGAGCTGGATTTGGTAAGTACTGGAGCCTGGGCTGCTGGGATCTCGCTCAGAAGGGAGGTCAGTGCACTGTCTCCAGTGTGTCTTCCTGGAAGGAACAGAAGGAGGAGTCACTCTGTAGTAGGTGGAGGTGAGGACTACAGGGGGAAGGGCACTGGGAACAGGGGGGGCGAAGACAGACTAAAGGTAGGGAGAGACATGGGAAAGAGTAGGAAGGTGGCTCCAAAGACTAACCAATGCTTCCAGAGCCACAATGCTGGACCTGCCAGAAGCACCAGGAGCACTATCACCACCAGGAAGACCAAGCCCATGGAGTAGGGTTGCTCTGTGGTTTTGGTACACAGAGGGTATCACTTCCCATCTACCCCAGGTTGAACTGCAATTCCCTGGTCTTCTTTTCTCATGTCACTGTCTACCTCACCAACCTCCCTTCCCCCTTTCACTTCTCCCATCCCTCCTCAGAAATGGGCCCTTACCCACCCTCCACATCCTCCCACATCAGCAGGACCTTCACCCTCAGCTCTTCCATTTCTTGGATTACTGACTTTTTGGTCCTTTGTGGTCTGGAGTCTCTAGTATTCCCTATTTTTCATCTGGCTCTCCTGATCTGTCAGAGGAATACCCACCCCCTTTCCCAGCTGGACCCCAGTCTTTCTCACCCCAGTAGAGGACCATGTCCTGGCCTCCTAGACTGCTGTGTCTCACTCAGCACGACAAGCCAGCTGCATCCCTGGTTATTACATAAAAGGACATCTGAAGATACCATGTCCCATCAGCATGAGGCAGGAGATCACCTCGCTGGGTGCCCTGTTGCTCCTACTCACCCCGCATCCACATCACCCACACAGGCTTTGGGTAGAAGCCAGAAACGTGGCACACCAGCAGCAGACGGCCGGGACCGGGACTGGGGCCAGTGGACAGCCAGGCCTCTGGCCTCACTGCACAGACAGGACAGGAATTCACAGACTGAGTGGGTAGATCTTCACATCACTTTAGGTAGACATCTTTCCACCTCTAGAAACCTGTCACCATCCTCCTCTCTCCCTCTTGACTCCTTCTTACCCTGAATTTGAAAGAATGGTACAAATTTATGAGTGCAGAATAGAGAATTCTTGGAGGGAGGAAGCAGTACTGACCTTGTTGCTGGAGATATGCCTTCCCTGCATCAAGAAGACCCAACAGAAACTGGGAGCAGGAGTCACTGAGGAGCATGCATAGCATTTCATTGAAAACATGATACTGATTAAATAGTGTGAAGACCTGCTGAGCCCTACTTCTTCCCTTTGGAGATGGCCACCATGATGTGTTCTGGAAACTCATGAGATCTGATCCTTGATAGCAATCTGTGCAAAGGCTACTGATACTTTTCCAAAATGGGAATCATAGCCTCCTGTGATCTGTACCTGGAAAGAATCTGGGGAAGATAAACTGAGTTATAGTACGGGGGAGAGAAAGAGATGAAATGAGATGAGAGGAAGCCATGATGGTGGACGCAGAGGGAGAAGTTCAGGGGATTAGAGGGAATGAAGCACAGTTTGGTTTGAGGGGGCGCTCACACAAAGCGGAAGTGGTGGTGGATAGAGGCAGAGGAAAAGGTGAAGATAGAGGAAGGAACAAATATTGGAGGAGAGAGATGAAGTGTATGGGCAGAGAATAGGGAAAGGCTCAGTGGGAGAGCTGGGGTAAAAATAATCTAGCTTCAAGGGAGTGCAGTGGGTACAGGGAACACATAGATAGAGTTCACTAATGGGACTTAATGAGGAGACAAGTACAGTTCAAGGAGTCTGTCACAAAGTAAGGGAGGAGAGGTTGCAAGCCAGGGAGAGGGGTGGTGTCAGGAGACACTAGTCAGGAACAGAAGAGCATAGCCTGTGGTCAAGAGAGGAGTGAAGTATCAGAAAACATGAAGCTTTTCAAGAATTGGGGTCTGGCTTCTACTCCCTGCTTAGATGAGTGTGATTCAGATTTTTGATGGGGAGACATGAGGTTCAGAAGCCACTGGAGGCTCTTTCCTAGAGGAAGATGGAATTCAAGTAGACTCCTACGTACACATACTCATACATACTTACATACATATTGAAGTGCACACAAGCACACGTTCACACATCACACACAACAAAGATTGGCACAAACACATATGTGCGCGCACACACACACACACACACACACACACTCACACATGCACCCACTGGGTAGGGCCAGATCTCAACTTCTTCACTGTCACCACCTGGGAGGAGAACCACCAGCAGCACAAGTGGCAGGAACAGCATTATATTTGCAGATGTTCTTTTTTTTTCTTACAAGTCAGCCTTTGGCATCTCTTCTAGCAAACCTACCCCACACAGCACCTCTCTTCTGACTTCCTTCTCAACACACAGCCTTCCCTGAGTCTCTGCAACAATGCAAATGTGCTCCTCCCTCAACCCTGGACACCTACTCAGACTCTCACTTCCCCTCCTGGTCTGACTCTCCTTCTGGCTTCCAGCTTCTCCCTGTCACCAGCTTCCATTCTGCTCCACGTCCCCTAATTCAGAACAAGTCTTATATGGCATGAGAATTTGACCCCACCTCTCAGGCTTTTCCTTCTCCAGAGAGAAACCCATGTAAACACACAGCCCCCTGCACCCAACACTGGACCCTGCCTTCACGCTGTCCCTCCTGCCCTTGTGACACCCCCCATGTATTTCCTTCCCCATCTCACCCCCACCCCAGCTCATTCACATTTCCGACTTCTCACCGCATATGTTAAAAAACAAAAAAATGATCCAGGTAAATTTGAATATCCATTTGTTTTTATTAAGTGATTCAAGAATGGGGCAGCACACATCTGGCAGGTAAAGGGGAACTCTGAAGAGACGTAAAGAAGAAAAAGGAGTGTTTCAGGAAAGGTTACTTTTCCTTAATTGTGAGAGAAGAGGGTCTCACCATTCAGATGACCTCCCCTCCTTGGAGGATGGAGAGGGTCCATATGACAGACTACCTCACTGTTGCTGACCAGAAAAATCTCACTGACAGGTGAACATTTCTAGGGGAAGTGGTAACTGTAGTTAGGTTAGGGAGTAAGCAAGGTTTGGGTACTTGATCTGTGCCATTTTGGTCCAATGGGTTTCTTTTTAACAGTTGCTCTATTTCCTTGTCCAAGTTCCCCCATGATTGCATGTGTAACAGTATCAGCAACCACCAGTTCACTATTATTCTTAGGGAGGAACCAGTAGCCATCACAAAGACCATGGGACATTGAAACATCTGAAGTATACTCCCTCAGTCTGACTTGCATTAATATATACTCACTCACCAGTCACTTAGCACCTGCCTGGACCCAAGGACCTTGCTACACTCATGAAAATACTGTGTTCACAGTGCAATCACTTTATGCAAGGAGATTTTATTCTACTTGGGAAGAAAAACACATAAATCAAGAACTATATATTTTGGTGTGCTGAGTTAATTTTTCTTTGGTTCCTTTATTTTAAGTTCCAGTATAGTTAACACACAGTGTTATATTAGTTTCAGGGGTACAGTATAAGGATCAACAATCCTATACATTACTCAGTGCTCATCAATTATAAGTGTAATCTTAATCTCCTTCACCTATTTCCCCCATTCCCCCACCCATCTCCCCTCTGGGAACCAGCAGTGTGTTCTCTATAGATAAGATTCTGTTTTTTCCTTTGGCACCTTTGCTCTTTGTTCATTTTGTTTCTTAAATGCCACATATGAGTGAAATCGTATGGAATTTGTCTTTCCCTGACTGATTATTTCACTTACCATCATATTCTAGCTCCATACATGTTGTTACAAATGGCAAGATTTCAGTCATTATTATTCCTGATAAATATTTCATTGTGGGTACATACCACACTTTTTTTTGTATTCCTCTATCTATGGGCACTTGGGATGCTACCATACATGGACTATTGTAAATAATGCTTCAGTAAACATTGGGGTGCATGTTTCTTTTCATTTCACTGTTTTCACATTCCTTGGGTAAGTATTCAGTAGTAGCATTACTGGATCATATGGTAAGTCTGTTTTTAATTTCTTGAGGAACCTCCATACTGTTTTCCACCATGGCTGCACCAGTTTGCATTCCCACCAAGTATACAAGAGCTCCCTTTACTCCACTTCCTCTATAACACTTGTTTCTTGTGTGTTTTTGAATTTAGCCAATGGGACAGGTGTGAGGTGACATCTCATTGTGGTTTTGATTTGCATTTCCCTGATAAGATGTTGAGGTTTTTTCCTGTGTCTGTCGGCCATCTGAAAGTCTTCTTTAGAGAAATGTCTACTCGTGTCTTCTACCCATTTTTAATTGGATTATTTGTTCTTCTGGTGTTGAGTTGTCCAACTTCTTTATATATTTTGGAGACTAACCCTTTAACAGATATGTTATTAGGAAATATCTAGTCACATTCAGTAGATTGTCCAATCGTTTTGTTAACTATTTCCTTTGCTATGCAAAAGCTTTTTTTGAAGTCCCAATAGTTCATTTTGCTTTTGTTTCTCTTGCCTAGTGAGATATGTCTAGCAAGAATTTGCAGTGGGCAAGGTCAAAGCAATTGCTGCCTGTGTTCTCCTCTAGAATTCTGGTGGATTTATGTCTCATATTTGTGTCTTTCATCATTTTGAGTTTATTTTTGTGTATGTTGTAAGAAAATGGTCCAGTTTCGGGGGTGGAGCAAGATGGCGGAGGAGTAGGAGACTTGGATTTCGTCTGGTCTCAGGAATTCAGCTGAATAGGGATCAAACCATTCTGAACACCTACGAACTCAACCGGAGATCGAAGAGGAGAGTAGCAACAACTCTCTGAAGAGAGAAGCGACCACTTACTGGAAGGTAGGACGTGTGGAGAAGTGAATCCGAGGCGATATTCGGGAGGATAGACGGCGGGGGAGGGGGCCTCCGTCGGCTGCTTCTGGCAAGTGATAGAGCCGCGGAGCACAAAATCGGAACTTTTAGAAGTCAGCTCCGCTGAGGGACTCCGCTCCAGTGGCTAAGCTGGGGGTGGAAACCTCGTGGAACAGTGTGGTCTCAGAACCCTCGAGGTCCCAGAAAAACTGGGGGTGCCTGAGTGCAGCAGAGCTCCCAGGTACTGGAGTGGGGAAGCAGGCTGCAGAGATGGAGCTGAGGCTGGGCTCTCAGCTCGGGGTTGCCATAAACTGTGATCCAGGGCCCAGTCGGGCCACTGCTCCTCCAGCAGGGACCCAACAAGCGGCAGATCCGGGGAGACTCCCCTTCCTCCCCAGGGAGGAGCAGCGCGGGAGCACACCACAGGGATCTGCTGGGCTTGGAGACTCCACACGGGGTCGGATGCCAGAGATAGAAATGCTCGGTCACAGGCCCAGGTGAGCACGGAGTGCGGCCGGAGACCAGGGAGACGGGAGTGACTGCTTTTCTCTGGGGGCGCACAGAGGAGCAGAGTCCTGAGTTCTCAGCTCCGCCGCAAGGAGATTGTGAGGCCACCGTTTTCACCCTGGTCCTCCAAAGCTATACCAGAGCTGGCAGGGAACAAAAGCTCCTGAGAGCAAACCCGAGCAGCTTGCTTAGCCCAGACCGACAAGGGTGGGGCAATTCCACCTCCGGCAAAGACATTTGGGAACCACGGCAAAAGGCCCCTCCCCCCCGAAGATCAGCACGAACAACCAGCAAGCCAAGACCAAGTTTACTGATCAAGGAGAACGGGAGAACTCCAGCGCTAGGGGAATACTGCACATAGAATTCATGGCTTTTTTTTTACCATGATTCATTAGTTTTTCAAAGTTAATATTTTAACTATTTTTTCTTGAATTTTTCTTTTTCCCTTTTTCAACCAACATTGTATCAATCTATTTTTAAAAAAAAACATTTTTTATTTCTCATTTTTTGAGTCATATTTTATCCCTTCATACTAGTTACCCTTATTTTTGGCATATATATATATAAGTTGTTCTCTCTTTAAAATTTTGAGATACAATTTCTACTAACAGATCAAAATATACCCTAAATCTCTACTGTATTGATTTGTTCTAGTCTCCTGCCTAATCACATCCTCTCCCTTTTTTTTTAAATCTTCTTTCTTTTTTCAAACAACTTCTTATCTTATCAATTCCTTTTATAAAATCTTTTATAATTTTCATCCTTACAGTCATTTTCCATCCCTTCATTTTATCAACCCTCACTTTGGACATATGTAAGTCTTTCTTGCTTTAAAATTTTAGGAGGCAATTTTTTCTAACAGACCAAAATACGCCCAAAATCTAGTGTGTGACACTGATCTATGCACTAGCCTGATCATATTTGATCATATTCTGCTTTTTTTGTATTGTTCTGTTTTTGTTTTTGTTTTTTTCTCTTTCTTTTTTCTTTCTTTCCCTTTCTTTTCCCCTGGTTTCAGGTCTTTACTGAATGGTATAGAGTATATTTGCTGGGGACGTTGTTAACCTGTTAGCATTTTGTTCTCTCATTCATCTATTCTCCTCTGGACAAAATGACAAGATGAAAAAAATCACCTCAGCAAAAAGAACAAGAGGTAGTACCATCCACCAGGGACCTACTCAATACAGACATTAGTACGATGTCGGACCTAGAGTTCAGAATGATGACTTTAAAAGATACTAGCTGGGCTTGAAAAAAGCGTGGAAGTTATTAGAGAAACCCTTTCTGGAGAAATAAAAGAACTAAAATCTAACCAAGACGAAATCAAAAAGGCGATTGATGAGGTGCAATCAAAAATGGGGGTACTAACTGTTAGGATAAATGAGGCAGAAGAGAGAATCAGTGATATAGAAGACCAAATGATGGAAAATAAAGAGGCTGAGAAAAAGAGAGAGAAACAACTACTGGATCATGAGGGCAGAATTCGAGAGATAAGTGATACAATAATATGAAACAACAATAGAATAATTGGGATCCCAGAAGAAGAAGAAAGAGAGAGAGGGGCAGAAGGTATATTGGAGCAAATAATAGCAGAGAACTTCCCTAATGAGAGGAAGAAAACAGGCATCAAAATCCAGGAGGCACAGAGAACCCCTCTCAAAATCAATAATAATAGGTCAACACCCCGACATCTAATAGTAAAACTTACGAGTCTCAGAAAAAAAGAAAAATTCCTGAAAGCAGCTCGGGAGAAGAGATATGTAACCTACAATGGTAGAAACATTAGATTGGCAACAGACCTATCCACAGAGACCTGGCAGGCCAGAAAGGACTGGCAAGATATCTTCAGAGCACTAAATGAGAAAAATATGCAGCCAAGAATACTATATCGAGCTAGGCTGTCATAGAAAATAGAAGGAGAGATAAAAAGCTTCCAGAACAAACAAAAACTAAAGGAATTTGCAAACACGAAACCAACCATACAAGAAATATTGAAAGGGGTCCTCTAGGCAAAGAGAGAGCCTAAAAGCAGCATAGATCAGAAAGGAACACAGACAATATACAGTAACAGTCACCTTACAGGCAATACAATGGCACTAAATTCATACCTTTCAATAGTTACCCTGAATGTAAATGGGCTAAATGCCCAATCAAAAGACACAGGCTATCAGATTGGATTAAAACACAAGACCCATCAATATGCTGTCTGCAAGAGACTCCTTTGAGACCCAAAGACACCCCCAGATTGAAAGTGAGGGGGTGGAAAACCATTACCATGCTAAAGGACACCAAAAGAAAGCAGGGGTGGCAATCCTTATATCAGACAAATTAGATTTTAAAACAAAGACTGTAATAGGAGATGAGGAAGGACACTATATCCTACTTAAAGGGTCTATCCAAAAAGAAGATCTAACAATTGTAAATATCTATGCCCCGAACAGGGGAGCAGCAAATTATATAAGGCAATTAATAACAAAAGCGAAGAAACACATTGACAACAATACAATAATACTGGGGGACTTTAACACCCCCCTCACTGAAATGGACAGATCATCTAAACAAAAGATCAACAAGGAAATAAAGACTTTAAATGACACACTGGACCAAATGGACTTCACAGACATATTCAGAACATTCCATCCCAAAGCAACGGAATACACATTCAGGGTAATCTGCTCCAGATAGCACTTTGTGGTGCTGTTTTGCTCACAGAAGGATTTCAGGATCCATGCGGGGGAGATAAAATGGCAATTCCCTAATCTCTAGCCCAGGAGATAGAAGTTCAGGCACCCCCCACCGCACTCTTCAGTGAGCTCTCAAAGAAAAGCAGTCAGTCACTTGTCTCCCTGGTATCTGTCAGATCTCTGTATTCACCCAGCTTGCAACCAAGCGTTTTTACCTCAGGAATGCGACCCAGTTTCCAGCCTCCAAACTTTACAGATTCCTTTGGCCTGGACCTGTGCTTTTCCTCCCAGGGGAGGGAGGGTTTTTTTGTCATGCTTCTGCCTTTTGGTGGGCCCCTGCCTGGAGAGCAGTCATGCGACCAAGCAGAGGTTCACAGATTATGGCAACACCTAGCAGAAAGCCAGTGCCTAGATAATACTTAGAATACTTCCC
This sequence comes from Zalophus californianus, assembly GCF_009762305.2. Taxonomy (NCBI): domain Eukaryota; kingdom Metazoa; phylum Chordata; class Mammalia; order Carnivora; family Otariidae; genus Zalophus; species Zalophus californianus. Next base: position 3,322,742 of record NC_045604.1, on the reverse strand, counting down.
GGGTATAATACTTTCTGGGTAACCTCTTTAAGCAAGCTCCCTCCCCTCTGCAGTTTATCTTTTGTTATATTGCCCCAGACTCACATCTCCACACCTTCTACCTTGCAAAAAGTGGTCACTTGTGTATTTGTAGAATTGCAGCAATTCTTTTCTCAGAACTCCAATTGATTTCCAAGGCACAGACCTCTAAAACTCCAGTTGTTGAGCCGCACTGGTTGTAAAAACACAAAAATCAGCCCCTCTTGAGTTCCCAGTCATTGGCTTTGGCAAAGTGTTTTCCCTGTGTAATCCCCTGTACACTCTTCTCTCTCTCTCTCTCTCTCTCTCTCTCTCTCTCTCTCTCTCTCTCTCTGTCTCTCACTCACTCTCTCTCCTCTATTCTTGACCGGGACTCCCTCTCCTCCACAGCACTCATGATCTATTTTTCCCCCAAGTCATGTCTCTGAACCGCCTACCTTCCATGATGGGGCCTTTTCTCTGCCTCTAGCTGTGCAATTTGTTCTGTCAGTCCTTAGATCGATTTCTTGGGTATTCAGAATGATTTAATACTTATCTAGCTTGGTTTGAGGATCCAGGCAAGCTTTGGGTCCTACTATTCTTCCATGTAAACTCCTCCCTCCTGACCCTCTTGTTTCTTTTTCTGTTCTTTTCTTTAATTTTCTGGTGGTGAGAGCACTTCAGATCTACCCTCTTGGCAAGTTTCATCTATACAATTTCTCTGCCTTCTTGCACGCAAGTATCAACCTCAGGCATGCTTCTCTGGTGCTGAAAAATGGTTTATACTTGTTTCAGGCTTTTTACCCCACACTTTATCATCCAGGACAAGAGAGAATATTCATTCCCCTGCCATCAACCACAAGGATCAGGAAACAGGTCTATGCTAATAGGTGTCTGCTATTAAATAACTGGAATGGTCACAGGCAAAACTGTGTTTCTCCTCAGGGGCTCAGAGACATCAGCAAAAATCCAGAAGAGTGTGAATTCCCTCAGCCTCGTGACAAGACTTTTAACAAGAAGGACATCAAACATCTCAACTACTACAAACTTGTCAGGAAGTAAAAGAAGAAGAAAAAACTATAAATGTGGCATATATTCCACACAGATTTTTATTGAGGACATATTCCATGCAGGTGAGATTCCTTGCCAAGTTTACAAATATTAAAAAGGAATGGACATTGTTCTCAAGAATCCTAAGAATTAGGAGGGACAAGGGACCTAAATGGGGGTAAGTAACAAGAGATGGAATGTGAGGCATAGATTTACAAAAGTTCAGGAAAAGGTGGTGAAAATTCTCAACAGGCAGAGACTGCTTCTACTTGTGAATCAGGGAGGGCTCTCTGGAGGAAGTGACATCTGATGCCTGTTCACCCAAGCAGGTGCTGTGGCTTCATTCCATTCATAGATAAGTTTTGAGGTTTAAGTTCCAGAACCAAGACAGAAAAATAAACCCCGCTAAATTAAACTGAGATTATATTGACAACTGATCATTAAGCAAAAATGAAAGACAAGGTTGCACACAGAGAGTTGTAAGACCATCACCACTGAGCTGGATTTGGTAAGTACTGGAGCCTGGGCTGCTGGGATCTCGCTCAGAAGGGAGGTCAGTGCACTGTCTCCAGTGTGTCTTCCTGGAAGGAACAGAAGGAGGAGTCACTCTGTAGTAGGTGGAGGTGAGGACTACAGGGGGAAGGGCACTGGGAACAGGGGGGCGAAGACAGACTAAAGGTAGGGAGAGACATGGGAAAGAGTAGGAAGGTGGCTCCAAAGACTAACCAATGCTTCCAGAGCCACAATGCTGGACCTGCCAGAAGCACCAGGAGCACTATCACCACCAGGAAGACCAAGCCCATGGAGTAGGGTTGCTCTGTGGTTTTGGTACACAGAGGGTATCACTTCCCATCTACCCCAGGTTGAACTGCAATTCCCTGGTCTTCTTTTCTCATGTCACTGTCTACCTCACCAACCTCCCTTCCCCCTTTCACTTCTCCCATCCCTCCTCAGAAATGGGCCCTTACCCACCCTCCACATCCTCCCACATCAGCAGGACCTTCACCCTCAGCTCTTCCATTTCTTGGATTACTGACTTTTTGGTCCTTTGTGGTCTGGAGTCTCTAGTATTCCCTATTTTTCATCTGGCTCTCCTGATCTGTCAGAGGAATACCCACCCCCTTTCCCAGCTGGACCCCAGTCTTTCTCACCCCAGTAGAGGACCATGTCCTGGCCTCCTAGACTGCTGTGTCTCACTCAGCACGACAAGCCAGCTGCATCCCTGGTTATTACATAAAAGGACATCTGAAGATACCATGTCCCATCAGCATGAGGCAGGAGATCACCTCGCTGGGTGCCCTGTTGCTCCTACTCACCCCGCATCCACATCACCCACACAGGCTTTGGGTAGAAGCCAGAAACGTGGCACACCAGCAGCAGACGGCCGGGACCGGGACTGGGGCCAGTGGACAGCCAGGCCTCTGGCCTCACTGCACAGACAGGACAGGAATTCACAGACTGAGTGGGTAGATCTTCACATCACTTTAGGTAGACATCTTTCCACCTCTAGAAACCTGTCACCATCCTCCTCTCTCCCTCTTGACTCCTTCTTACCCTGAATTTGAAAGAATGGTACAAATTTATGAGTGCAGAATAGAGAATTCTTGGAGGGAGGAAGCAGTACTGACCTTGTTGCTGGAGATATGCCTTCCCTGCATCAAGAAGACCCAACAGAAACTGGGAGCAGGAGTCACTGAGGAGCATGCATAGCATTTCATTGAAAACATGATACTGATTAAATAGTGTGAAGACCTGCTGAGCCCTACTTCTTCCCTTTGGAGATGGCCACCATGATGTGTTCTGGAAACTCATGAGATCTGATCCTTGATAGCAATCTGTGCAAAGGCTACTGATACTTTTCCAAAATGGGAATCATAGCCTCCTGTGATCTGTACCTGGAAAGAATCTGGGGAAGATAAACTGAGTTATAGTACGGGGGAGAGAAAGAGATGAAATGAGATGAGTGGAAGCCATGATGGTGGACGCAGAGGGAGAAGTTCAGGGGATTAGAGGGAATGAAGCACAGTTTGGTTTGAGGGGGCGCTCACACAAAGCGGAAGTGGTGGTGGATAGAGGCAGAGGAAAAGGTGAAGATAGAGGAAGGAACAAATATTGGAGGAGAGAGATGAAGTGTATGGGCAGAGAATAGGGAAAGGCTCAGTGGGAGAGCTGGGGTAAAAATAATCTAGCTTCAAGGGAGTGCAGTGGGTACAGGGAACACATAGATAGAGTTCACTAATGGGACTTAATGAGGAGACAAGTACAGTTCAAGGAGTCTGTCACAAAGTAAGGGAGGAGAGGTTGCAAGCCAGGGAGAGGGGTGGTGTCAGGAGACACTAGTCAGGAACAGAAGAGCATAGCCTGTGGTCAAGAGAGGAGTGAAGTATCAGAAAACATGAAGCTTTTCAAGAATTGGGGTCTGGCTTCTACTCCCTGCTTAGATGAGTGTGATTCAGATTTTTGATGGGGAGACATGAGGTTCAGAAGCCACTGGAGGCTCTTTCCTAGAGGAAGATGGAATTCAAGTAGACTCCTACGTACACATACTCATACATACTTACATACATATTGAAGTGCACACAAGCACACGTTCACACATCACACACAACAAAGATTGGCACAAACACATATGTGCGCGCACACACACACACACACACACACACACTCACACATGCACCCACTGGGTAGGGCCAGATCTCAACTTCTTCACTGTCACCACCTGGGAGGAGAACCACCAGCAGCACAAGTGGCAGGAACAGCATTATATTTGCAGATGTTCTTTTTTTTTTCTTACAAGTCAGCCTTTGGCATCTCTTCTAGCAAACCTACCCCACACAGCACCTCTCTTCTGACTTCCTTCTCAACACACAGCCTTCCCTGAGTCTCTGCAACAATGCAAATGTGCTCCTCCCTCAACCCTGGACACCTACTCAGACTCTCACTTCCCCTCCTGGTCTGACTCTCCTTCTGGCTTCCAGCTTCTCCCTGTCACCAGCTTCCATTCTGCTCCACGTCCCCTAATTCAGAACAAGTCTTATATGGCATGAGAATTTGACCCCACCTCTCAGGCTTTTCCTTCTCCAGAGAGAAACCCATGTAAACACACAGCCCCCTGCACCCAACACTGGACCCTGCCTTCACGCTGTCCCTCCTGCCCTTGTGACACCCCCCATGTATTTCCTTCCCCATCTCACCCCCACCCCAGCTCATTCACATTTCCGACTTCTCACCGCATATGTTAAAAAACAAAAAAATGATCCAGGTAAATTTGAATATCCATTTGTTTTTATTAAGTGATTCAAGAATGGGGCAGCACACATCTGGCAGGTAAAGGGGAACTCTGAAGAGACGTAAAGAAGAAAAAGGAGTGTTTCAGGAAAGGTTACTTTTCCTTAATTGTGAGAGAAGAGGGTCTCACCATTCAGATGACCTCCCCTCCTTGGAGGATGGAGAGGGTCCATATGACAGACTACCTCACTGTTGCTGACCAGAAAAATCTCACTGACAGGTGAACATTTCTAGGGGAAGTGGTAACTGTAGTTAGGTTAGGGAGTAAGCAAGGTTTGGGTACTTGATCTGTGCCATTTTGGTCCAATGGGTTTCTTTTTAACAGTTGCTCTATTTCCTTGTCCAAGTTCCCCCATGATTGCATGTGTAACAGTATCAGCAACCACCAGTTCACTATTATTCTTAGGGAGGAACCAGTAGCCGTCACAAAGACCATGGGGCATTGAAACATCTGAAGTATACTCCCTCAGTCTGACTTGCATTAATATATACTCACTCACCAGTCACTTAGCACCTGCCTGGACCCAAGGACCTTGCTACACTCATGAAAATACTGTGTTCACAGTGCAATCACTTTATGCAAGGAGATTTTATTCTACTTGGGAAGAAAAACACATAAATCAAGAACTATATATTTTGGTGTGCTGAGTTAATTTTTCTTTGGTTCCTTTATTTTAAGTTCCAGTATAGTTAACACACAGTGTTATATTAGTTTCAGGGGTACAGTATAAGGATCAACAATCCTATACATTACTCAGTGCTCATCAATTATAAGTGTAATCTTAATCTCCTTCACCTATTTCCCCCATTCCCCCACCCATCTCCCCTCTGGGAACCAGCAGTGTGTTCTCTATAGATAAGATTCTGTTTTTTCCTTTGGCACCTTTTCTCTTTGTTCATTTTGTTTCTTAAATGCCACATATGAGTGAAATCGTATGGAATTTGTCTTTCCCTGACTGATTATTTCACTTACCATCATATTCTAGCTCCATACATGTTGTTACAAATGGCAAGATTTCAGTCATTATTATTCCTGATAAATATTTCATTGTGGGTACATACCACACTTTTTTTTGTATTCCTCTATCTATGGGCACTTGGGATGCTACCATACATGGACTATTGTAAATAATGCTTCAGTAAACATTGGGGTGCATGTTTCTTTTCATTTCACTGTTTTCACATTCCTTGGGTAAGTATTCAGTAGTAGCATTACTGGATCATATGGTAAGTCTGTTTTTAATTTCTTGAGGAACCTCCATACTGTTTTCCACCATGGCTGCACCAGTTTGCATTCCCACCAAGTATACAAGAGCTCCCTTTACTCCACTTCCTCTATAACACTTGTTTCTTGTGTGTTTTTGAATTTAGCCAATGGGACAGGTGTGAGGTGACATCTCATTGTGGTTTTGATTTGCATTTCCCTGATAAGATGTTGAGGTTTTTTCCTGTGTCTGTCGGCCATCTGAAAGTCTTCTTTAGAGAAATGTCTACTCGTGTCTTCTACCCATTTTTAATTGGATTATTTGTTCTTCTGGTGTTGAGTTGTCCAACTTCTTTATATATTTTGGAGACTAACCCTTTAACAGATATGTTATTAGGAAATATCTAGTCACATTCAGTAGATTGTCCAATCGTTTTGTTAACTATTTCCTTTGCTATGCAAAAGCTTTTTTTGAAGTCCCAATAGTTCATTTTGCTTTTGTTTCTCTTGCCTAGTGAGATATGTCTAGCAAGAATTTGCAGTGGGCAAGGTCAAAGCAATTGCTGCCTGTGTTCTCCTCTAGAATTCTGGTGGATTTATGTCTCATATTTGTGTCTTTCATCATTTTGAGTTTATTTTTGTGTATGTTGTAAGAAAATGGTCCAGTTTCGGGGGTGGAGCAAGATGGCGGAGGAGTAGGAGACTTGGATTTCGTCTGGTCTCAGGAATTCAGCTGAATAGGGATCAAACCATTCTGAACACCTACGAACTCAACCGGAGATCGAAGAGGAGAGTAGCAACAACTCTCTGAAGAGAGAAGCGACCACTTACTGGAAGGTAGGACGTGTGGAGAAGTGAATCCGAGGCGATATTCGGGAGGATAGACGGCGGGGGAGGGGGCCTCCGTCGGCTGCTTCTGGCAAGTGATAGAGCCGCGGAGCACAAAATCGGAACTTTTAGAAGTCAGCTCCGCTGAGGGACTCCGCTCCAGTGGCTAAGCTGGGGGTGGAAACCTCGTGGAACAGTGTGGTCTCAGAACCCTCGAGGTCCCAGAAAAACTGGGGGTGCCTGAGTGCAGCAGAGCTCCCAGGTACTGGAGTGGGGAAGCAGGCTGCAGAGATGGAGCTGAGGCTGGGCTCTCAGCTCGGGGTTGCCATAAACTGTGATCCAGGGCCCAGTCGGGCCACTGCTCCTCCAGCAGGGACCCAACAAGCGGCAGATCCGGGGAGACTCCCCTTCCTCCCCAGGGAGGAGCAGCGCGGGAGCACACCACAGGGATCTGCTGGGCTTGGAGACTCCACACGGGGTCGGATGCCAGAGATAGAAATGCTCGGTCACAGGCCCAGGTGAGCACGGAGTGCGGCCGGAGACCAGGGAGACGGGAGTGACTGCTTTTCTCTGGGGGCGCACAGAGGAGCAGAGTCCTGAGTTCTCAGCTCCGCCGCAAGGAGATTGTGAGGCCACCGTTTTCACCCTGGTCCTCCAAAGCTATACCAGAGCTGGCAGGGAACAAAAGCTCCTGAGAGCAAACCCGAGCAGCTTGCTTAGCCCAGACCGACAAGGGTGGGGCAATTCCACCTCCGGCAAAGACATTTGGGAACCACGGCAAAAGGCCCCTCCCCCCCGAAGATCAGCACGAACAACCAGCAAGCCAAGACCAAGTTTACTGATCAAGGAGAACGGGAGAACTCCAGCGCTAGGGGAATACTGCACATAGAATTCATGGCTTTTTTTTTACCATGATTCATTAGTTTTTCAAAGTTAATATTTTAACTATTTTTTCTTGAATTTTTCTTTTTCCCTTTTTCAACCAACATCGTATCAATCTATTTTTAAAAAAAAAACATTTTTTATTTCTCATTTTTTGAGTCATATTTTATCCCTTCATACTAGTTACCCTTATTTTTGGCATATATATATATAAGTTGTTCTCTCTTTAAAATTTTGAGATACAATTTCTACTAACAGATCAAAATATACCCTAAATCTCTACTGTATTGATTTGTTCTAGTCTCCTGCCTAATCACATCCTCTCCCTTTTTTTTAAATCTTCTTTCTTTTTTCAAACAACTTCTTATCTTATCAATTCCTTTTATAAAATCTTTTATAATTTTCATCCTTACAGTCATTTTCCATCCCTTCATTTTATCAACCCTCACTTTGGACATATGTAAGTCTTTCTTGCTTTAAAATTTTAGGAGGCAATTTTTTCTAACAGACCAAAATACGCCCAAAATCTAGTGTGTGACACTGATCTATGCACTAGCCTGATCATATTTGATCATATTCTGCTTTTTTTGTATTGTTCTGTTTTTGTTTTTGTTTTTTTCTCTTTCTTTTTTCTTTCTTTCCCTTTCTTTTCCCCTGGTTTCAGGTCTTTACTGAATTGTATAGAGTATATTTGCTGGGGACGTTGTTAACCTGTTAGCATTTTGTTCTCTCATTCATCTATTCTCCTCTGGACAAAATGACAAGATGAAAAAAATCACCTCAGCAAAAAGAACAAGAGGTAGTACCATCCGCCAGGGACCTACTCAATACAGACATTAGTACGATGTCGGACCTAGAGTTCAGAATGATGACTTTAAAAGATACTAGCTGGGCTTGAAAAAAGCGTGGAAGTTATTAGAGAAACCCTTTCTGGAGAAATAAAAGAACTAAAATCTAACCAAGACGAAATCAAAAAGGCGATTGATGAGGTGCAATCAAAAATGGGGGTACTAACTGTTAGGATAAATGAGGCAGAAGAGAGAATCAGTGATATAGAAGACCAAATGATGGAAAATAAAGAGGCTGAGAAAAAGAGAGAGAAACAACTACTGGATCATGAGGGCAGAATTCGAGAGATAAGTGATACAATAATATGAAACAACAATAGAATAATTGGGATCCCAGAAGAAGAAGAAAGAGAGAGAGGGGCAGAAGGTATATTGGAGCAAATAATAGCAGAGAACTTCCCTAATGAGAGGAAGAAAACAGGCATCAAAATCCAGGAGGCACAGAGAACCCCTCTCAAAATCAATAATAATAGGTCAACACCCCGACATCTAATAGTAAAACTTACGAGTCTCAGAAAAAAAGAAAAATTCCTGAAAGCAGCTCGGGAGAAGAGATATGTAACCTACAATGGTAGAAACATTAGATTGGCAACAGACCTATCCACAGAGACCTGGCAGGCCAGAAAGGACTGGCAAGATATCTTCAGAGCACTAAATGAGAAAAATATGCAGCCAAGAATACTATATCGAGCTAGGCTGTCATAGAAAATAGAAGGAGAGATAAAAAGCTTCCAGAACAAACAAAAACTAAAGGAATTTGCAAACACGAAACCAACCATACAAGAAATATTGAAAGGGGTCCTCTAGGCAAAGAGAGAGCCTAAAAGCAGCATAGATCAGAAAGGAACACAGACAATATACAGTAACAGTCACCTTACAGGCAATACAATGGCACTAAATTCATACCTTTCAATAGTTACCCTGAATGTAAATGGGCTAAATGCCCAATCAAAAGACACAGGCTATCAGATTGGATTAAAACACAAGACCCATCAATATGCTGTCTGCAAGAGACTCCTTTGAGACCCAAAGACACCCCCAGATTGAAAGTGAGGGGGTGGAAAACCATTACCATGCTAAAGGACACCAAAAGAAAGCAGGGGTGGCAATCCTTATATCAGACAAATTAGATTTTAAAACAAAGACTGTAATAGGAGATGAGGAAGGACACTATATCCTACTTAAAGGGTCTATCCAAAAAGAAGATCTAACAATTGTAAATATCTATGCCCCGAACAGGGGAGCAGCAAATTATATAAGGCAATTAATAACAAAAGCGAAGAAACACATTGACAACAATACAATAATACTGGGGGACTTTAACACCCCCCTCACTGAAATGGACAGATCATCTAAACAAAAGATCAACAAGGAAATAAAGACTTTAAATGACACACTGGACCAAATGGACTTCACAGACATATTCAGAACATTCCATCCCAAAGCAACAGAATACACATTCTTCTCTAATGCCCATGGAACATTGTCCAGAATTGATCACATCCTAGGTCACAAATCAGGTCTCCACCAGTACCAAAAGATTGGGATTATTCCCTGCATATTTTCAGACCACAATGCTTTGAAACTAGAACTCAATCAGAAGAGGAAAGTCGTAAAGAACTCAAATACATGGAGGCTAAAGAACATCCTACTAAAAATGAATGGGTCAACCAGGAAATTAAAGAAGAATTAAAAAAAATTCATGGAAACCAATGAAAATGAAAACACGTGTTCAAAATCTTTGGGATACAGCAAAGGCAGTCCTGAGAGGAAAGTATATAGCAATACAAGCCTTTCTCAAGAAACAAGAAAGGTCTCAAATACACAACCTAACCCTACACCTAAAGGAGCTGGAGAAAGAACAGCAAATAAAGCCCAAACCCCGCAGGAGAAGAGAAATAATAAAGATCAGAGCAGAAATCAATGAACTAGAAACCAAAAGAACAGTAGAACAGATCCACGAAACTAGGACCTGGTTCTTTGAAAGAATTAACAAGATTGAAAAACCCCTGGCCAGATTTTCAAAAAGAAAAGAGAAATGACCCAAAACAACAAAATCATGAATGAAAGAGGAGAGATCACAACCAACACCAAAGAAATACTAACAATTATAAGAACATATTATGAGCAACTCTATGCCAGCAAATTAGGTAACCTGGAAGAAATGGGTGCATTCCTAGAGATGTATCAACTACCAAAATTGAAGCAGGAAGAAATAGAAAACCTGAACAGACCTATAGTCACTAAGGAAATTGAAGCAGAAATCAAAAATCTCCCAACAACAAAAGCCCAGGGCCAGATGGCTTCCCAGGGGAATTCTATCAGACATTTAAAGAAGAATTAATACCTATTCTCCTGAAACTGTTCCAAAAAATAGAAATGGAAGGAAAACTTCCAAACTCATTTTATGAGGCCACGATTACCTTGATCCCCAAACCAGACAAAGACCCCATCAAAAAGGAGAACTACAGACCAATATCCTTGATGACCGTGGATGCAAAAATTCTCACCAAAATAATAGCCAATAGGATCCAACAGTACATTAAAAGGATTATTCACCAGAACCAAGTGGGATTTATCCCTGGGCTGCAAGGCTGGTTCAACATCCGCAAATCAATCGACGTGATACAATACATTAACAAAAGAAAGAACAAGAATCGTATGATCCTCTCAATAGATGCAGGAAAACCATTTGACAAAGTACAGCATCCTTTCTTGATCAAAACTCTTCAGAGTATAGGGATAGAGGGTACATACCTCAATGTCATAAAAGCCATCTATGAAAAACCTACAGCCAATATCATTCTCAATGGGGAAAAGCTGAGAGCTTTTCCCCTAAGGTCAGGAATATGGCAGGGATATCCACTCTCACCACTGCTATTCAACATAGTATTAGAAGTCCTAGCCACAGCAATCAGACAACAAAAAGAAATCAAAGGCATCCAAATCGGCAAAGAGGAAGTCAACTCTCACTCTTTGCAGATGATATGATACTGTATGTGGAAAATCCAAAAGACTCCACCCCAAAACTGCTAGAACTCATACAGGAATTCAGTTAAGTAGCAGGATATAAAATCAATGCACAGAAATCAGTGGCATTCCTATACACCAACAACAAGACAGAAGAGAGACAAATCAAGGAGTCGATCCCATTTACAATTGCACCCAAAAACATAAGATACCTAGGAATAAATTTAACCAAAGAGGCAAAGGATCTGTACTCAGAAAACTATAAAATACTCATGAAAGAAATTGAAGAAGACACAAAGAAATGGAAAAACGTTCCATGCTCATGGATTGGGAGAACCAACATTGTGAAGATGTCAATGCTACCTAGAGCAATCTACACATTCAATGCAATCCCCATCAAAATACCATCCACTGTTTTCAAAGAAATGGAACAAATAATCCTAAAATTCGAATGGAACTAGAAGAGACCCCAAATAGCCACAGGAATATTGAAAAAGAAAAGCAAAGCTAGCGGCATCACAATTCCAGACTTCCAGCTCTATTACAAAGCTGTCATCATCAAGACAATATGGTACTGGCACAAAAACAGACACATAGATCAATGGAACGAATCAAGAGCCCAGAAATGGACCCTCAACTCTATGGTCAACTCATCTTTGACAAAGCAGCAAAGAACGTCCAATGGAAAAAAGACAGTCTCTTCAACAAATGGTGTTGGGGAAATTGGACAGCCACATGCAGAAGAATGAAAGTGGACCATTTCCTTACATCACACACAAAAATAGACTCCAAATGGTTGAAAGACCTCAATGTGAGACAGGAGTCCATCAAAATCCTAAAGGAGAACACAGGCAGCAACCTCTCCGACCTCAGTCGCAGCAACTTCTTCCTAGAAACATCGCCAAAGGCAAGGGAAGCTAGGGCAAAAATGAACTTTTGGGATTTCATCAATATAAAAAGCTTTTGCACAGCAAAAGAAACAGTCCACAAAACCAAAAGACAACCGACAGAATGGGAGAAGATATTTGCAAATGACATAACAGATAAAGGGCTAGTATCCAAAATCTATAAAGAACTTATCAAACTCAACACCCAAAGAACAAATAATCCAATCAAGAAATGGGCAGAAGACATGAACAGACATTTTTCCAAAGAAGACATCCAAATGGCCAACAGACACATGAAAAATGCTCAACATCGCTCGACATCAGGGAAATCCAAATCAAAACCTCCATGAGATACCACCTCACACCAGTCAGAATGGCTAAAATTAACAAGTCAGGAAAGGACAGATATTGGCGGGGATGTGGAGAAAGGGGAACCCTCCTACACTGTTGGTGGGAATGCAAGCTGGTGCAGCCACTCTGGAAAACAGTATGGACGTTCCTCAAACAGTTGAAAATAGAGCTACCATACGATCCAGCAATTGCACTACTGGGTATTTACCACAAATAGACAAATGTAGGGACCCGAAGGGGTACGTGCACCCCGATGTTTATAGCAGCAATGTCCACAATAGCCAAACTGTGGAAAGAGCCAAGATGTCCATCGACAGATGAATGGACAAGAAGAGGTGGTATATATACACAATGGAATATTATGCAGCCATCAAAAGGAATGAGATCTTGCCATTTGCAACAGCGTGGATGGAACTGGAGGGTGTTATGCTGAGTGAAATAAGTCAATCAGAGAAAGACATGTATCATATGACCTCACTGATATGAGGAATTCTTAATCTCAGGAAACAAACTGAGGGTTGCTGGAGTGGTGGGGGGTGGGAGGGAGGGGGTGGCTGGGTGCTAGACATTGGTAGGATATGTGCTACGGTGAGCGCTGTGAATTGTGCAAGACTGTTGAATCATAGATCTGTACCTCTGAAACAAATAATGCAATATATGTTAAGAAAAAAAAAAGAAGATAGCAGGAAGGGAAGAATGAAGGGGAGTAAATCAGAGGGGGAGACGAACCATGAGAGATGAGGGACTCTGAAAACCAAACAGGGTTCCAGAGGGGAAGGGGGTGGGGAGTGTGTTAGCCTGGTGATGGGTATTAAAGAGGGCATGTTCTGCGTGGAGCACTGGGTGTTATGCACAAACAATGAATCATGGAACACTACATCAAAAACGAATGATGTAATGTATGGTGATTAACATAACAATAAAAAATAATAATAAAAAACAATTAGTATGTATCATGGTGTGGACCTCCTTGAGTTGATTTTTTATTGGGGGCTCTCTGTGCCTGCTGATTCTTGATATCTGTTTCCTTCACCAGATTTGGGAAGATTTCAGCTATTATTTCTTCCCTTTTCTGTCTCCTTGTGTGATCCATAATGCCCCCTTTTCTGTCTCCTTGTGTGATCCATAATGCAAATATTTTTATGCTTTATGGTGTTGCTGACTTCCCTAAGTCTATTCATTTTGTATTTTTTTCCCCTCTCTCTTCTGTTCAACTTGACCACTTTCTATTACCTTGTCTTCCTGGTTACTGAATCATTCTTCTCCTTCCTCTATTCTACTATTCATTCCATCAGTGTATTTTTAATTTCATTTATTGAGTTCATCACTGATTCGTTCTTTTTATGCTTTCTATCTCTTTGTGGAGGATCTCACTGAAGTCCTCTATTCCTTTCTCAATCTAGTGAGTATCTTTATGAGCATTACTTTAAATTCTCTATCTGGCATATAGTAATATCTCCTTTTCACTTAGTACTCTTGCTGTGATTTTTTCTTTGTCTTTCACTTGAGATGTATTCCTCTGTCTCATTTTGTCTAATTCTCTGTCTGTTTCTGCGTGTTAGTAATATTAGGTACATCTCCTGTTCCTGAAAGAAGTCATCCTATAAAGAAGAGGTTCTGTAGTGCCCTGCAGTGCAGTGTTCCCTGTTCACCAGAGTCTGACGCTGCAGGGGTATCTCCTAATGTGGTTCATTTGCCTTCCTGTGATAGATGAGCAAATTTTTCCTTTGATCCAGTCATCTGCAATGGCTGTCCTTGCCTGTCGTGGGCAAGGTTTGATCTCTATATTGTTGGTTGGCCATTCTGGGGCCTCCTTGCCTTTAATTGTGTCATATAAGTATGACATTTGCCAGAGATGTCTAACACAAAACTACAGGGCACATTCCCTATGTTATCCCTTGAGAAACTCTCATTGGTGGGATGGCCCTGCATCAGACTTAATGTATGCCTCCAGTCCATTTTGGGGCCTCAGTTACAGTTCTGTGTAGTTTCTTTTCCCTCTCCTGTGGGCAAGACTCACACTGGAGTTTTGTGGTCCATGTCAGGACTGCTTGCATATTGTCAGGCTTATGGCACTGCTTTGAATATACTCTTTCAAAGAACATATTAGAGAGGGCAGATCTGCAAAAGAACACAGTGACTGGAGGCACACTGTTAGCAAGAATTGCACAGGAGTGTTTTTGAGGGGTCTGCGGCTAGTGAGATGCTAACAGGCTGGGCTGGAGGGAGTGGATCCACAGAGGGCATTGGGGCAGGATATGTAGTGTTAACAAGGTTTACACAGGTCTGCTGTGGGAGGGCACCTGGAGCATTAACCTGACTGCAGGGAGTGTGCCTGCAGGGGAATATGTGTCTGTGGTGTGCTGATAACAAGTGAGTTAGTGAGCGTTGTCTCAACACAAGTTTTCACACTTGTCTGTGTGCTCACACTCAGGGGAGGAGGAGGGAAATGGCGCCTGCAAGCTTCTTTATTCCTGGAGGGGTCCTCCAGCTATCTGTGTCCTTCTGGGGCGTACTCTGACATTAGTAAATAACTCTCTCTCCCATAAATCCCAGTCATATTTCGAACTGCAGCTTCTATGATGTTACTCTGTTGGCTGTTGGTGTACTCTTCAAGTGGGAGGTTTCAGTTTCCTCTTGATCCCCTAGATATCTCAAAGGTGAGCCTGCTGATTTGCTGTTGTTGTTGTTGTTCTCCATATGAGTCCCCATGGATTGTTAGAACCCCCAAAATTAAGCCCCTCTGGTTTTCAAAATCAATTGTTATAAAAATTTGTCTTCCCCATGTGGGCTCCCTAATATGAGTCCTTTTCTATGCTTACCTGTCCCCACTATGTCCCTTCTTCCTGTGGCCATTGTTCAGATCCCTTTAGCTCCCTACCGTGTCTCTACCCATGCTACCCTGTTCAATGTGGCCTCTTCTCTACATTTGGCTACAGACAGTTAGTTCTGCCAGTCTTTGGGGTCTTTTTCTGGGTTATTTACACTGAAATGGGTGTTATCTACTTGGGAAAAGGTGATCTTAGAGATTTCCTGCTGCACCATCTTCCCCAGAACTCTGTGTGCTGAGTTCCATTATAATATGCCACTGTACCCAACAACATGACTGCATGAAATAATATTTTCTAAACTGGTGTCCCTTAAGTGATGTTTGCCCACTCAGAATCATGACTTCATTGCTTGCCTTTGGGTGTTAGATATATACCCCTCTTTTAATGGATCCCCAACATTTAACAGAGGACCTGCAAAGTGGTAGGTGCTCAAAGACTATTCTTGTATTTTTTAAATTTCTTTATATTTCTCTCTATATATCTATCATCTCTCTCTCTCTCTCTTTCTTTTTTAAGAGAGAGAGAGAGAAAATGCACATGTGAACAGGAGCATTGGGATAGAAAGTGAGGGAGAGAGAGAGAATCTTAAGCAGGTTCCATGATCTGTGCAGAGCCCAAAACAGGGCTTGATCTCATGACCCTGAGATCATGACCTGAACCAAAATCAGGAGTCATACGCTCAGCCAACTAGGCCACCAAGGTGCCCAGAATTCTCAAATGATTAAATAATCTGGTTTAGATATCCAAATATACTTCAAAATAAAAACTTCTTATGGATCAGAAAACACTAGTTGTAACCCTATTTGAGGAAATGGGAATCTTACACTGTCTCTTTTAGGATACAAGCATATGCTAATAATCATGAAGTTCACACAGAGAGTCCTACTGCAAATCTCCCATTACTTGCAGTAAGAACCCACTGAGAATTTGTACCAAGTGGTGTAACTGGTGTTCTGGAATCACATATCCAGATTCCCTTCTTACTGATCCTGCTGGAATGTTCCATTCTTGTCTAATCATGAGCTGGCCTATGCTGGACAACTGGCTTTCTTTTTCCATGGTGTTCTTAAGTATTTAAAGGCTCTTCAATATTTGTTTGTGTTTTATATCATCTGGATATATGTGTTTGGGCTATTTGTCTTGTTATTTCTTGGTTAATCAGTAAACATAAATAATCTCAGTCTAATGAAAGGAAGGAAAAATTTTTTAGAAAGTAAAGATTGGAACACAGAAAGCTAGAAAGAACTCACTCCCATGGAACACTACATCAAAAACTACTGATGTACTGTAATGGTGCCTAACATAACATAAAAAAAAAAAACTCACTCCCATATTTAAGATTATGAAAAGATGGATAACCAAAATCACTTTTCTTGAATCCATCAAAAACCTGAAGTATCCAGGCAACTTGTTAACCCCAAATCTAGGGAAGGACAAACTCTTCCCAGGAAATAGGGTATGTGTACAGGCCAATTTTAGGCAATGAACTTGAGCAACAAAAACCTGATTAAGGTAGAAGGGCCCAGAATGACCTCCTGCCCCCTGGCTCAATACAAACAGGCCTATTAGGTGACCTACCCAAAATATCCATTAGCTCTAGCTGACCAATGGTTTACTTACACCCAGACACAGGTAGCAGAGAAGGAAAATTCCTCATGTTCCCATACCTGTTCACCTTCCCCCTTAACTACAACTGCCCATTACTGCCTCCTTCCAAACAGTCACTCCTTTGCTGTCCTGCCCACAGCTCCCTGAAAGTGTAGCCAATAAACTTCTATCTTCTTTGTTCAGGCTTTGGTGAATTCTTCCACAACTTGCGCGACTGGACTCAACCCAGTTGGGTTGGCCCATATGGTAACCCTAATGTGAAGACTTGACTGGCCCTGGGCTCTCCCTGGATTTTCTGGGAATTTCTTGAGACTTTCCTTTAGTGGACCAACTCTAGTGCTTCTTGAGAATTGACAACGTGTATCCAACGTTACTCTTTAGTGAATATCCGAAGCCACAGGGGAAACCAGCCCAACATTGTTCTCCAAAAGGTGAGGAATTTTACCTCTTCCCCTTCAGAGAGATCCTTCCATCCTTCTCCTTTTGTTTTTTGGTCTTTCAGCAGACTACCCCTAGTACTACTCAGACAACTGAAGATCTCTGGCCAGTGCAGCTTTCTAGGTTGGTCTGAAGGTCTGAGAGCAAACAGGTCAGACTGTCCATGCCTGTGAGGGTGAAAGACACCTTTTTCTCTGCTCTCCGACTCTGTCTCCCTGAAGTTTCCATTCCCAGTGTGAGGCACACTTGCCAGTGGCAGCTCATCCAGGGCAAATCTATACACATTATGGACTCAGTTGGGACACTTTCCTGACGTTGGCTGACTCAGCCACCTTGTCTTTTTCAGCTACCACCCCCTTTATTCCTTTGTTCCTGTGGGACCCATCACCACCTTGATCTATAGGCAAAATTCATTCTTATGTGTCTGAGTGGTGAGTCCTCCCCCTTGGGGGAGGACTCCACAGTAGAGTCTTGGAGGGACTCCACAGTAGAGTCAGTCCCCCTGTATATTATCAGGTTCTTCCTGAGATCAGTGGGATGTCCTGACTGGAATTGCAACCAGGAGTCAGAGCTCCATTCCTGTTGGCAGAAAGACCCTTTGGAAATAGGCAGCTGGTCTTTCCAACTATGGCACAAACCCCCTATGTTATGTTAGTCACCAGACAATACATCATTAGTTTTTGATGTGGTGATCAACTATCCATTGTTTTTGTATAACACCCAGTGCTCCATGCAATACGTGCCCTCCTTAATACCCATCACCGGGCTAACCCATGCCCCTCCCACCTCCCTTCTAGAACGCTGTTTGTTTCTCAGAGTCCAGAGTCTCTCATGGTTCATCTCCCCCTCCAAATCCCCCCCGCTCATTTTTCCCTTCCTTCTCCTAATGTCCTCCAAGCTATTCCTTATGTTCCACAAATAAGTGAAACCATATGTTAACTGACTTTCTCTGCTTGACTTGTTTCACTTAGCATCATCTCCTCCAGTCCCATCCATGAGGATGTAAAAGTTGGGTATTCATCCTTTCGGATGGCTGAGTAATATTCCATTGTGTATATGGACCACGTCTTCTTGATCCATTCATCTGTTGAAGGGCATCTCGGCCCTTTCCACAGTTTGGCTATTGTGGACATTGCTGCTCTGAACATTGGGGTGCATATGGCCCTTCTTTTCACTACCTCTGTGTCTTTGGGGTAAATACCCAGGAGTGCAATTGCTGGGTCATAGGGTAGCTCTATTTTTAATTTTTTGAGGAACATCCACACTGTTTTCCAAAGTGGCTGTACCAACTTGCATTCTCACCAACAGTGTAAGAGGGTTCCCCTTTCTCCACAACCTCTCCAACATTTGTTGTTTCTTGCCTTCTCCGTTTTTGCCATTCTAACTTGTGTAAGGTGGTATCTTAATGTGGTTTTGATTTGATTTTCCCTGATGGCTAATGACGGTGAACACTTTTTCGTGTGTCTGTTAGCCATTTGTATGTCTTCTACAGAGAAGCGTCTTTTCATATCTTCTGCCCACTTTTTGACTTGATTATTTAGTTTTTGGGTGTTGAGTTTGAGAAGTTCTTTATAGATCTTGGATGCCAGCCCTTTATCTGTAGTGTCATGTGCAAATATCTTCTCCCATTCTGTGGGTTGCCTCTTTGTTTTGTTGACTGTTTCCTTTGCTGTGCAGAAGCTTTTTATCTTGATGAAGTCCCAAAAGTTCATTTTTGCTTTTGTTTCACTAGCTTTTGGAGATGTATCTTGAAAGAAGTTGCTGTGGCCGATGTCAAAGAGGTTACTGCCTATGTTCTCCTCTAGGATTTTGATGGATTCCTGTCTCACATTGAGGTCTTTCATCATTTTGAGTTTATCTTTGTGAATGGTGTTAGAGAATGGTCGAGTTTCATTCTTCTGCATGTGGCTGTCCAATTTTCCCAGCACCATTTATTGAAGAGACTGTCTTTTTTCCACTGCATGTTTTTTCCTGCTTTGTCAAAGATTATTTGACCATAGAGTTGAGGGTCCATATCTGGGTTCTCTATTCTGTTCCATTGGTCTATATGTCTGTTTTTGTGCCAGTACCATGCTGTCTTGGTGACCACAGCTTTTTAATATAGCTTGAAATCCAGTAAGGTGATGCCCCCAGCTTTGTTTTTCTTTTTCAACATTTCCTTGGTGATTCGGAGTCTTTTCTGATTCCATACAAATTTTAGGATTGTTTGTTCCAGCACTTTGAAAAATGTCATTGGAATTTTGATCGGGATGACATTGAAGGTCTAGATTGCTCTGGGTAGCATAGACATTTTAACAATGTTTATTCTTCCGATCCATGAGCATGGAATATTTTTCCATATTTTTATGTCTTCTTCAATTTCTTTCATGAGTGTTCTGTAGTTCCTAGAGTATAGATCCTTTACCTCTTTGGTTAGGTTTATTCCAAGGTATCTTATGGTTTTTAGTGCTATTATAAATGGAATCGTTTCTCTAATTTCTCTTTGTACAGTTGCGTTGTTAATGTATAAGAAAGCAACGGATTTCTGTGCATTGATTTTGTATCCTGCCACATTACTGAATTGTTGTATGAGTTCTAGTAATTTGGGGATGGAGTCTTTTGGGTTTTCCACATAACGTATCATGTCGTCTGCGAAAAGAGAGAGTTTGACTTCTTTGCCAATTTGAATACCTTTTATTTCTTTTTGTTGTCTGATTGCTGTTGCTAGGACTTCTAGTACTATGTTGAATGATAGTGGCAAGAGTGGGCATCCTTGACGTGTTCCTCATCTTAAGGGAAAGGCTCTCAGCTTTTCCCCATTGAGGATGATATTTGCTGTGGGATTTTTATAGATGGATTTTATGACCTTGAGGAATGTTCCCTCTATCCCTATACTCTGAAGAGTTTTAATCAGGAAAGGATGTTGTATTTTGTCAAATGCTTTTTCTGCATCAATTGAGAGGACCATATGGTTCTTCTCCCTCCTCTTATTAATGTGTTCTATCACATTGATTGATTTGCGAATGTTGAACCACCCTTGCATCCCGGGGATAAATCCCACTTGGTCGTGGTGGATGATCCTTTTAATGTATTGTTGGATCCTATTAGCTAGGATTTTGTTGAGGATTTTGGAATCCATATTCATCAGGGATATCGGTCTGAAATTCTCCTTTTTGATGGGATCTTTGCCTGGTTTGGGGATTAAGGTAATGCTGGCCTCATAGAATGAGTTTGGAAGTTTCCCTTCTGTGTCTACTTTTTTGAAACATCTTCAGTAGAATAGGTATTATTTCTTCTTTGAATGTTGGGTAGAATTCCCCAGGGAATCCATCAGGCCTGGACTCTTATTTTGGGGGAGGTTTTTGATCACTGCTTCAATCTCGTTACTGGTTATTGGCCTATTCAGGTTGTCAATTTCTTCCTGTTTCAGTCTTGGCGGCTTATAGGTTTCCAGGAAGGCCTCCATTTCATCCAGATTGTTCAGTTTATTGGCATATAGTTATTGATAATAATTTCTAATAATGGTTTCTATTTCCTTGGTGTTAGTCATGATTTCTCCCCTTTCCTTCATAATTTTATCAATTTGGGTCCTTTCTCTTTTCTTTTGGATAAGTCTGGCCAGTGGTTTATCAATTTTATTAATTCTTTCAAAGAACCAACTTCTAGGTTCGTTGATCTGATCTACTGTGTTTCTGGTTTCTAATTCATTGATCTCTGCTTTTTTTTTAAATTTTATTATGTTATGTTAGTCACCATACAATACATCATTAGTTTTTGATGTGGTGATCCACGATCCATTGTTTTCATATAACACCCAGTGCTCCATGCTGTACATGCCCTCCTTAATACCCATCACCAGGCTAACCAATCCTTCCTCTCCCCTCCCCTCTAAAACCCTGTTTGTTTCTCAGAGTCCATAGTCTCTTTGCTCTAATCTTAATTATTTCTCTTCTAATGTGTGGCTTAGGCATCGTTTGTTGCTTTTTCTCTAGTTCTTTAATGTGTAGAGTTACTTGGTGAATTCGGGATTCTTCTATTTTTTTGAGTGAGGCTTGGGTGGCTATGTATTTCCCCCTTCCTGCCTTTGCAGTATCCCAGAGGTTTTGGACCGATGTGTTTTCATTCTCATTGATTTCCATGAATTGTTTAAGTTCTTCTTTGATTTCCTGGTTGACCCAAACATTCTTGAGCAGAGTGGTCTTTAGCTTCCAAGTGTTTCAATTTTTGCCAAATTTTTTCTTGTGATTGAGTTCCAGTTTTAAAGCATTGTGGTCTGAGAATATGCAGAGAATAATCTCAATCTTTTGGTATTGGTTGAGACCTGATTTGTGACTCAGTATGTGGTCTATTCTGGAGAAAGTTACATGTGTGCTTGAGAAAAATGAGTATTCTGTAGTTTTAGAGTGGAATGTTCTGTATATATCTATGAGGTCCATCTGGTCCAGTGTGTCATTCAAAGCTCTTATTTCTTTGTTGATTTTCTGCTTAGATGATCTGTCCATTGCTGAGAGTGGAGTATTGAGGTCTCCTACATTAACGTATTGTTATCAATATGACTCTTTATTTTGGTTAACAGTTGGCTTATGTAGATGGCTGCTCCCTTGTTGGGGGCATAGATATTTACAATTGTTAGATCTTCTTGTTGGATAGACCCTTTAAGAATGATACAGTGTCCTGAGTCTTTAACTATAGACTTTAGTTTAAAATCTAATTTGTCTGATATAAGAATTGCTACCCCAGCTTTCTTTTGAGGTCCGCTGGCATGGAAGATGGATCTCCATCCCTTCACTTTCAGTCTGGATGTATCTTTAGGTTCAAAATGAGTCTCTTGTAGACAGCATATGGATGGGTCCTGTCTTTTTATCCAGTCTGCAACCCTGTGCCATTTTATGGGAGCATTTAGGCCATTCACGTTGAGAGTGATTATTGAAAGATATGAATTAATTGTCATCATGTTGCCTGTGAAGACGTTGTTTTTATAGATTGTCCCTGGAAATTTCTGTTCTCTATCACCCTTGGGGTCTTTCTCCTTTTATAGAACCCCCCTTAATATTTCTTGCAGGGCCGACTTAGTGGTCACATATTCTTTCAGTTTCTGCCGGCTTAGAAGCGCTGCATCTCTCCATCCATTCTAACTGACAGCCTTGCCGGATAAAGTATTCTTGGGTGCATGTTCTTCTCGTTTAGTACCCTGAATATGTCTTGCCAGGCCTTTCTGGCTTGCCAGGTCTCTGTGGATAGGTCTGAGATTATTCTGATGTTCCTCCTTCTGTACGTAAGGAATCTCTTCCCCCTAACTGCCCTTAAGATGGTTTCCTTGGTTCTAAGACTTGCGAGTTTTACTATTACATGCCAGTGTGTTGGCCTGTTTTCCTTGATTTTGGGAGGGGTCCTCTCTGCCTCTAGGACATGAATGTTTGTTTCATTCCCCAAATTATGGAAGTTTTCAGCTACGACTTGCTCAAATACATCTTCTAGTCCTCTCTCTCTCTCTCTCTCCACTCCCTCCGGGATTCCAATAATTCTGACATTGGAATGCTTCATGGTGTCACTTATTTTCTGATTCTATTTTCATGGATTCTGAGTTGTTTTTCCCTGGCCTCCTCTTTTCTTTTTTTATCTATTATATTGTCTTCCAGGTCACTTATTCGTTCTGCCTCACTTACCCTAGTTGTTAGATTATCTAGAATAGATTGGATCTCATTGATAGCATTTTTAAATTTTGCTAATTCAGCTTTCATTTCTGCCCTTAGACACTCCATGTTGTCATTAACTGATTTCTCCATTCTAGCTATTGTCTTCACAATTGCTAGCCTGAATTCCATCTCCAACATCTTGGTTATATCTGCATCCATTTGTAAATCTGCAACATAAGTCATAATCTCTGAGTCTTTCTTATTTTGGGGGTTCCTCCTCCTAGTCATTCTATTGATGGGTGGTTGAGGGAATATATGGAGTCCAAATTAGTGACCAGAACCCAAGCAAGATACACCTGTTTTCTAGGGACCTTAGGGTAGCTGGCCTCTTGTTTTCCCAGCCTGTCTTCTGGGGGAGGGGCCTGCGGCGCTGTTACTCAGGCAACTTTGATTGGGCAGAGTTGCCCTGACCCCCTGTGGTGGGGGATGGACTCAGTGGGAACCAGTGTTTTGTGGCTTTTGTTCTCTGGTGGCTTTCCTGGCGGATTTCCACCTCCCTTCCAAGAGTCAGAGCAGAAGAGACTGTTTCCAACCCTCTGCCTCAGAGCAGAGAGATTGCAGTTTGTTCTTCCGTGAGCTCTCCAGGCCACACTATCTCCCTTTCTGTATGTGCAGCTATAAACTGCAGCGTCCTGGGTTGTGCACCCCTCTGCAGCGCTCCCAGTCCTGCCTCCATGTCAGGGCACGTCTCTGCCCTTTGTGCTTTTAAAACTGCCAGCCACTCCCAGTTTGAATGCATAACCCCGCTGCTCCAGGTTTCTGTCCCGGGGGGCTGCCCTAAAGTCCTTTCCCCGCTGCTACCAGTCTGCGAGTCTGTGCTACCGGTCTGCGAGTCTGTGCCCTGTCCCCAGCGTGGGAGGCTGTCGCTCACTGGTGGTGTAGGATCCCCACGGCCAGGCCCCCTCCCACTGCCGTTTATCCTCCAGTATCTGCCCGCGGAATCACAGCTTCCCGCTTCATACCTCAGAACCAACCGCCTGCAATCTTCTGTGTGTAGAGATCCAGACCTTCTTACATCTCAGGCTGATTTTGTGGGTGCTCAGGTGATCTGGTAGATATCCAGCTCAATTCTGGGGACCAGTTGGAATAGGGTCCCCTACTCCTCCACCATCTTTTCCCCTGCTTCCCTTAGGCTGCATTCCTAAAAACTGGAAAAAAAATTGACCCCTAATGTCTGCAGATAACATCTTATCTTTTTTATATAATGATTCCTGGCCTCAGTACAAACTCTGAGATCAAAAGAAAAGACCACTTCATACATCTTTTCTTATAATACTATTTCCAACTTGATGCTTTTGCCAGAATTCATCCAAATGATCAGAGGTCTCATATGTCCAAGGCTTCATGGCATTATCCCAAAACCCTGACTTTGGCAAAAACTGTAGAATGTGTCTTGCTCATTTTCATGGCCCATCTGACCTTGTGGACATTCTAGATGACCCTTCCTTTATGCCATCCCATTAGCTTACCCCTCCTTCTGAAGACCCAGAGGATCCCCTGGATGCTACTAATGCCTAAGGGTCCTGCCATTGCCACCACCATGCCACCTCCCTACCGAAGTCCCTTCTCTCCATCCAGTACCCAGTCTGGTACTAACTACAAGCCTAAGGACATGACTTCTGTTTCTCTGCAAGATGTAGTGCCCCTATGAGGTAACAAATGAGGATGCTGGGACCATTAGGGTCCCTGTTCCCTAACCAATGTCTGATCTGTCTCAGATAGAAAGAAAACTTGGCTCCTTTAGCCAAGATCCTTCCCACTTCACTAAGGAATTTGAAAGCCTCACAACTGTTTTTTGATCTCACCTGGCAGGATGTTCATATCATCTTTACCATATGCTACACCCACAAGGAAAAAAAGCCAGATATGGTCTTTGACTCAGAGCTGGGCTGGTGGTGCCCCCACCCATATCCATGACTATGCTCCGGTCGGGGTAGAAGCAGTCTCAAATGCCAACCCTAGAGGGAATTATCAGGGAGACCCTAAATTAATCAGGATTACATGAAACCTTGCCTAGTTGAGGGTATGCAAAAAGTAGTCATAAAGCAACTTATTTCAAGATACATCTCCAAAGGCTAGTGAAACAAAAACAAAAATGAACTATTGGGGCTTCATCAAGATAAAAAGCTGCTGCACAGCAAAGAAAACAGTCAACAAAGCAAAGAGGCAACCCATAGAATGGGAGAAGATATTTGCAAATGACACTACAGATAAAGGGCTGGTATCAAGATCTATAAAGAAATTCTCAAACTCAGCATCCAAAAAACAAATAATCAAATCAAAAAATGGGCAGAAGACATGAAAGACACTTCTCCAAAGAAGACATACAAATGGCTAACAAACACATGAAAAAAATGTTCATCATCATTAGCCATCAAGGAAATTCAAATCAAAACCACATTGAGATGCCACCTTACACCAGTTAAAATGGCAAGAATGGACAGGGAAGAAACAACAAATGTTGGAGAGGTTGTGGAGAAATGGCAACCCTCTTACACTGTTGGTGGGAATGCAAGTTAGTCCAGCCACTTTGGAAAACAGTGTGGAGGTGCCTCAAAAAGTTAAAAATAGAGCTACCCTATGACCCACCAATTGCACTCCTGGGTATTTACCCAGTGGATCATTACATCAAAAACTAATGATGTATTGTATGGTGACTAACATAACATAATAAAATAAAATTTAAAAAATAAAAATAAATAAAAGATGCTTTCTATTGGATATTCTGTCCCGCTTTGTCAAAGATCAGTCCCTTCAACAAATGGTGTGGGGGAAACTGGATAGCCCCATGCAGCAGAATGAAATTAGACCCAATTTGTTACACCATACACACATAAAACTCAAAATGGATGAAACGCCTAAATGTGAGGCAGGAATCAATCAAAATCCTAAGAACATAGGCAGTAACCTCTTCAACATCGGCCACAGCAACTTCTTTCTAGACACATCTCCAAAGGCAAGGGAAACAAAAGCAAAAATGAACTACTGGGACTTCATCAAGATAAAAAGCTTTTGCACAGCAATGGAAACAGTCAACAAAACTAAAAGACAACCTACAGATTGGGAGAGACATTTGCAAATATCTTATCAGATAAAGGGCTAGTATCTAAAAATCTATAAAGAACTTATCAAACTCAATATCCCCCCAAAATATAATCCAATCAAGAAATGGGCAGAAAACATGAACTGACATTTCTCCAAAGAAAACATACAAATGGCCAACAGACACATGAAAATATGTTCAACATCACTCAGCATCAGGGAAAGACAAATTAAAACCACAATGAGATACCACCTCACACCTTGCAGGTCTTTAAGTGAGAATGACTAAAATTAACAAATCAGGAAACAACAGATGTTGGTGAGGATTCAGACAAAGGGAAACCCTCTTACACTGTTGGTGGGAATGCAAACTGGTACAGCCACTCTGGAAAACAAATGGAGATTCCTCAAAAAGTAAAAGTAGAGCTACCCTATGACCCAGCAATTGCACTACTAAGTATTTATCCAAAGGATAGAAACATAGTGATTCAAAGGGACACAGGCTCCCAACGTTTATAGCAGCAATGTCCACAATAGCCAAAACATGGAAAGAGCCCAGATGCCCATCAACAGATGAATGGATAAAGATGTGGTATATATATACAATGGAATGTTACTCGGCCATCAAAAAGAAAGAAATCTTGCTATTTGCAACGATGAGGATGGAACTAGAGGGTATTATGCTAAGTGAAATAAGAGAAAGACAAATACCATATGATTTCACTCAGGTGTGGAATTTAAGAAACAAAACAGGAACATCAGGGAAGGGAAGGAAAAATAAAATAAGACAAAATCAGAGGGAGGCAAACCATAAGAAACTATTAACTCTAGGAAACAAACTGAGGGTGCTGGAGGAGAGTTGCATAGGGGGAATGGGGTTATTGGCTTTGGGGAAGTATTTTCTCTCTCTCTCTCTCTCTCTCTCTCTCTCTCTCTCTCTCTCTCCTCTCCCTCCTGTCTTCAATCAGGGCTCCCTGCCCTCCACAGCACTTGTGATTCATTTCTCCCCCAAGTCATGTCTCTGCACATCCTACCCTCCATGATGTGGCCTCTTCTCTGCCTCTAGCTATGTAGTTTGTTCTGCCAGTCATCAGATCAATTTCTTGGGTGTGCAGAATGATTTGATATTTATCTAACTGTGTTTGAGGGTCCAGGCAAGCTTGGGGTCCTCCTATTACTCCACCATGTTAACTCCTGCCTCCTGACCATCTTGTTTCTTTTTCTGTTCTTTTCTTTAACTTTCTGGTGGTGAGAACACTTCAGATCTACCCTTCTGGCTAATTTCATGTATACAATTTCTCTGCCTTCTTGCATGCAGGTTTCATCCTCAGGCATGCTTCTCTGGTACTGAAAAAAATGGATTGTACTTATTTCAGGCTCTTTGCCCTACACTTTATCATCCAGGACAAGATAGAGCATCTCATTCCCCTGCCATCAACCCCAAGAATCAGGCAATAGGTCCATGCCTATAGGTGTCTGTAGTTAAATAACCGGAATGGTTACAGGCAAAACTGTGTTTCTTCTCAGGGGCTCAGTGTCATCAGCAAAGATCCAGAGGAGTGTGAAATCCCTTGGCCAGGTGACAAGACTTTTAACAAGAAGAGCATCAAACCTCTCAACTACTACAAACTTGTCAGGAAGTAAAAAAAGAAGAAAAAGCTATAAATGTGGCATATATTCAACACGGATTTTTACTGAGGACATATTACATGCAGATGAGACATGTTTCCAAGGATACAAATATTAAAAAGACATGGACTTTGTTCTCAAGAATCCTAAGAATTAGAAGGGAGAAGGGTCATAACTGGGGGTAACAAGAGGGGGGAAGTGAGGCATAGATTTATGAAAGTTCAGGGAAAGGTGGTGGAAATTCTCAATAGGCAGAGACTACTTCTACTTGTGAATCAGGGAGGGCTCTCAGGAGGACGTGACATTTGATGCCTGATGACCCATGCAGGTGCTGGGACTCATTCCATCAGAGATAAATTTGAGATTTAAGTTCTAGACCAAATCAGAACAACAAAAAACACTAAATTACACTTAGCTTATATTGACAACTGATCCTTAAGCAGAACTGAAAGAAAAAATTCACACAGAGAGTTGCAAGGACATCACCACTGAGATGGGTTTAGGTAAGTCCTGGAGCCTGGGATGCTGGGATCTCACTCCAAAGAATGACACTGCACTGCTGTCTCCAGTGTGTTTTCCTGGGAGGAACAGAGGAGGAGTCACTCTGCAGCAGGTGGAGGTGAGGACTACAGGGAGGAAGGTCACTGGGAGCAGGAGGGCTGAGGACAGACTGAAAGATGGGGAGACATGTAGGAAAGAGCAGGAAGGTGGCTCCAGAGACTCACCAGCGCTTCCAGAGCCACAACGCCAGGCCTGCCAGAAGCACCAGGGGCACTATCACTGCCAGGAGGACCAAGCCCATGGAGTGGGGCTGCTTTGTGGGTTTAGTGCACAGAGGGTGTCATTTCCCATCCAACCCAGATTGAACTGCACCTTCCTGGTCCTCCTTGCTCTGGTCGCCCTCTGCCTCACCAACTGCCCTTCCTCTTCTCTCTTCTCCCATCCCTTCTCAGAGATGGGGCCCTTACCCACCCTCCACATCCTCCCACATTTGCAGGACCTTCACCCCCAGCTCTTCCATTTCTTGGATTGCTAAGTATTTTAGTCTTGGTGGTCCGGAGTCCCTAGAATCCCCAGTTTTTCATCTGATCCCCCTGCTCTGTTGGAAGACCACCCACCCCATTTTGCAGCCAGGTCCAGCTCTTTCTCACCCCAGTAGAGGTCCACGTCCTGGCCTCCTAGACTGCTGTGTCTCACCCGGCACGACAGGCCAGCTGCCCCATTGGCTTTCACATTCAAGGACATCTGAAGATACCATGTCCCATCAGCATGAGGCAGGAGATCACCTCGCTGGGTGCCCTGTTGCTCCTGCTCCCCCCGCATCCACATCACCCACACAGGCTTTGGGTAGAACCCAGAGACGTGGCACACCAGCAGCAGACGGCCGGGACCGGGACTGGGGCCAGTGGACAGCCAGGCCTCTGGCCTCACTGCAGAGACAGGACAGGAATTCATAGACTGAGAGGGTAGATCTTCACATCATTTTAGATAGAGACATCTTTCTACCTCTAGAAACCTGTCACCACCATCCCCTCTCCCTAATGTCTCCATCTTATCCTGAATTTAAAGGAAACATTACAAATGTATAATTGCACAATAGAGACTTATGGAGGGAAGGAGCAAGACTGACCCTGTCACTGGCGATATGCTTTTCCTGCAACAAGAAGACCCAAGAAGAAACAGGGGAGGATGTCATTGATGTGCATGTGTAACATCTTATTAAACACGGGGTACTGACTGAATAGTTTGCAGATCTGCTGAGCCCTACTTTCTCCCTCTGGAGATGGCCGCCATGTCATGTTCTGGAAGTTCACAAGATCTGATCCTTGATAAGCAATCCTCAGATAGCATTCTAATGCCTTCCCAAAATTCAACTCACGGCCTTTGACTGTCTGTACATGAAAGGGATCTGGGAAGAGAAATTGTGAGTTACAGAACAGGAGAAGTGAAAGAGATGAAACGAGATGAGTGGAAGCCATGATGGTGGAAGTAGAGGGAGAAGTTCAGGGGACTGGAGGGAATGAGTAGACTTTGGCCTGAGGGAAGGCTTAGACAAAGGGGAATGGGTGGTCGCTGGAGGCAGAGGAAGAGGTGAATGATTGAGGAAGGAATAAATGTTGGAGGAGAGACATGAGGGCTGTGGGCAGAGAATAGGGAAGGGCTCAGTGGGAGAGCTGAGGTAAAAAGAATCTAGGGTGAAGGGAGATCACTGGGTACAGGGAACACATAGAGAGACATCGCTGCTGGAATTGAATGGGGAGAAAAGTACAGTTCAAGGAGGCAGTCACAGAGTGAGGGAGCAGAGGGTACCTGGTTGGAGGCAAGGAAAGGGGTGGTCATGGAGACGCTAGTAGGAAACAGGAGAGCACAGCCTGTGGTCACTGAGAGAAGTGGGAAGTAGCAAAAGATGTGAAACTTTTCAAGAATCAGAGTCTGGCTTCTACCCCTGCACAACTGGGTGCAATTCAGTTTTATGATGGGGAGACATGAGTTTTAGAAGCCTGTGGAGGCTCTTTCCTAGAGGAAGGAGGAACTCAAGGAGACATACATGCTTGCCACTTCCATCCAACCTGCCCTTAGGAACCTGAACTCACATTCCAGCTGCCATTGGCTGACATGGTTATGAAATATTGGAGGAAATCCAGTGGGGAATATACACAAGAACTTTTTCTGTTTCTCCAGCTCCTTTTTGCTGAAATTGCCCTTGGACCAAGGCTGCAGGTAAGTGAAAGCACCAGTTTTGCCGTGCCAGCCATGAGTCTGCAGCTCATCCAGCCAAACCGAGCCTTGACTTTGTGTCCAGGAATCGTTGTAAAAGGATGAGGTCAGGATCATTCGGATGGAGATCGGCAACTGGAAGTCTGTGGGAAAGAACAGATAGACTGGAAGAGGAGGGCATTGAGAAGTAGACAGAATGGAGAAGGAGGTGCCAGGGTTGGGAACCAAAATCTAGAGGACAGGGAAGTCTTAGTTGTCCCAGGAGACATGTGCTGCCCCAGAGCCCTGCGCTTTGTACCCAACCCTCAGAAAAGCACACAGCCCTGCAGTCGAGGACGCCAAGAGGGAACCAGGCTGACACTCTCCCTCCCCAGGTGTGTGCTGGGGAACCCACATCACCAGTGCAGACATAAATATACACATGAACACACATACCACAAGTGCACAGATGCATATGAGCACAAATATGCATACACAATCCTACAAACTTACGGAAATTTACACGTTCTAACACAAGCGAACATACACATGCATATGCACACAAGTATACAAAAACAGAGATACACATACACACATGCACATGTACAAACTCATACACATATTAAAACAGACACATACATACAGACAAGCACATGTACACACATGACATACACAGACTTGCACAAACACAGACACACACAGAGATGCACACAAGGCACCTGCACCACATACACACAAACTCATACATACTTACACACACATGCGCACATGCAGACACACAAGCACATGTACACACATCACACAAAGATTGGCACAAACACACACACACACACATATTCGCACTCACATGTGCACCAACTGGGCAGGGCCAGAGTTCTCACCTTCTTCACTGTCACCACCTGGAAGGAGAACCACCAGCAACAGAAGTTGCAGGAACAGCATTGTATTTGCAGATGTTCTTTCTTTCTCTTACAAAGTCGGTCTTTGACGGCTGTTCTAACAAACCTACCCCACACACAGCACCTCTCTTCTGACTTCCTTCTCCACACACCAGCCTTCCCTGAGTCTCTGCGACAATGCAAATGTGCTCCTCCCTCAACCCTGGACACCTACTCAGACTCTCACTTCCCCCCCGGTCTGACTCTCCTTCTGGCTTCCAGCTTCTCCCTGTCACCAGCTTCCATTCTGCTCCCCATCCTCTAATTCAGTTGCAACAGAACCAGTCCTGTGTGGCATGAAATAGTCACCCCACCTCTTGTGCTTTTCCTTCTCATCCAGACAGTAACCCATGAAAACACATGGCTCCCAGCACCCAGCTCTGGACCCTGCTGTCACGCTGTCCCTCCTGCCCCTGTGACACCCCCCATGTATTTCCTTCCTTATCTCACTCCCACCCCAGCTCATTCACATTTCTCACTGCTCACTGCTTGTGTTAAAAAACAAAATCAGCCAGGTATATTTGAAAGCTAATTGATTTTACTGAGTGATTCAAGAATGAGGCAGCATCCCATCTGACAAGGTAGAGGGGAGCTCCTAGAAGTGGTAAAAATGGGAGGTTTTTGTAGGAAAGAAACTGATAGCAAAAGAAAAAGTAAGTCATGTTTCAGGGAAGGTCACCTTCCTGAATTGGGAGAGCAGGGGGTTTTAATTTGCAGATGACCTCCCCTCCCTGGGGGTGGAGAGGGCCCATGTGACAGAATACCTCACTGGTGCTGACCAGAGAGTTCCTCACTACACGTGAACATATTCTGGGGGAAGTGGAAACTGCACTTAGGTTATGGATTAAGCAAGGTTTAGGGACTTGATCTGGCCCTAGGCACCATTTTGGTCCCAAGCGTTCCTTTTTCACAGTTGCTCTATTTGCTTGTCCAGATTCCCCCATGATTGCCTGCATAACAGTATCAGGAACCACCAGTCCCCGATTATTCTTAGGCGACAACCAGTGGCCATCACAGACACCACAAGACATTGAAACATCTGAAGAATACCCCCTCAGTCTGACTTGCATTAATATAATTTCACTTACCAGACAGTCACTTAGCACCTGCCTGGATCTAAGCACATCGTGTTACACTGATGAAAATACAGAGTTCACAGTGCAATCATTTTCTTCAAGGAGTTTATTCAAGGAGTCTACTTGGAAAAACACATAAACCAAAAATATACATTTTGGTGTGCTGAGTTAGTTTATCTTTGGTTATTTTTTTTAATTCCACTATAGTGAACATAGTGTTATATTGGTTTATGGTGTACAATATAGTGATTGAACAATTCTATACATTATCAGTGTTCATGAACATAATGCATTGCTAATCCCCCTCACCTATTTCCCCCATCCCCACCCACCTCCCCTCTGGGAACCAGCAATGTGTTCTCTGTAGATAAGAGTCTATTTTTTCCTTTGTCACTTTTTCCTTTGTTCCTTTGTTTTGTTTCATAAATTCCACATATGAATGAGAGCATATGGTATTTGTCTCTGTCTGACTGACTTATATCACTTACCATTATGCTCTCTAGCTCCATCCATGTTGTTGCAAATGGAGAGATCTGTTATTTTTATGTCTTAGTAATATTCCATTGTATGTACATACCACATCTTTTCTTTTTATTCATCTAACTGTGGACACTTGCATTGTTTCTATATGTTGGCTACTTAGTAAATGATGCTGCAGTAAACATTGGGATGCTAGTTTCTTTTCATTTTAGTGTTTTCACATTCTTTGGGTAAATACCCAATAATGCAAAAAATATCCAGTAGTAAAATCCGCTGGATCATACCGTAATTCTTTTTTTGATTTTTTGAAGATCCTCCATAGTCTTTTCCCCAGTGGCTGGACAATTTACATTCCTACCAGCAGTGTGTCTTTTTTCTTGACCTCTTCCTCAATATTTATTTCTTGTGGTTTTTTTTCTTCTTTTGTAAATTAACCAAGGTGACAGGTGTGAGGTGATATCTCATTGTGGTTCTCTTGTTGTCATATATCATGTTGATTGATGTATGAATATTGAATCACACTTGCATCTCAGGAATAAATTCCACTTGATTGTGATGAATGATTTTTTTAATGTATTGTTGGATATGGTTTGCTAATATTTTGTTATGGATTTTTACATCTTTTCATCAGAATTACTGGCCTGAGTTCTCTTTTTATGTATTGTCTTTATTTGCTTTTAGTATCAGAGTATTTGTACCAGTATTTGCTGGCTTCATGGAATAAATCTAGAAGCACTCCTTCCACTTTTAATTTTAATAGTTTGAGAAGAATTGTTATTAACTCTTCTTTAAATGTTTGGTAAAATCCACCTTTGAAGCCTTCTGGTCCAGGACTTCTGATTTTGGGGAGTTTTTTCATTACTGATTCAATTTCATTGCTGGTAATCAGCCAGTTCAAATTTTCTATTTTTTCCCATTTCAGTTTTGGGAGGCTATATGTTTCTGGGAATCTGTCCATTTCCTGTAGGTTGTCCAATTTCTTGGCATGTAATTTTTTATAATATTCTCTTACAATCCTTTGTATTTCTATGATGTAAGTTGTTATTTCTCCTCTTTCATTTCTGGTTTTGTTTATTTGAGTTCCCCCCTCCTTTTTCTTTTGAAGAGTGGCTAAATTTTTATCAATTTTGTTGATCTTTTCTAAGAACTTACTCCTGGTTTCATTGATCCGTTTTTTGGGGTTTTTTCTTGTTTCTATATCATTTATTTCCGGTCTAATTTTTATTATTTCCCTTCTCCTACTATTTTGGGTTTTATTTGTTCTTCTTTTCCTAGCTCCTTTAGTTTTATGGTTCAGCTGTTTATTTGAGATTGTTCTTGTTCTTGAGGTGTGCCTATATTGCTTTAAATGTACCTCTTAGAACAGCTTTTGCTGCATAGCAAAGATTTTGGACCATTGTGTTTCATTCTTGTTTGTGTCCGTGGCTTTTTTTTTTATTTCCTCTTTGATTTCATGGTTGACCCATTCAAGGTTTAGTAGCATATGATTTAACTTCCATGTATTTGTGCTCTTTCCAGATTTTGCTTGTGGTTTCTTTCTAGTTTCATAGTGTTGTGGTCATAAAAGATGCATGGTATGACATTGATCTTTTTGAAATCAATGAAACTTGTTTTGTGGACTAATATCAGATCTATTCTTGAGAATGATCCATGTGCTCTTGAAAAGCTTGTGTATTCAGGTGTTTTGGGATGGAATGTTCTGAATGTATCATTTAGATCTACCTAGTCCAATGTGTCATTCAAAAGCCACTGTTTCCTTTTTGATTTTCTGCTTGGATCCATCCACGTAAGTGGGGTGTTAAAGTTCCCTACTATTATTGCATTACTACTGATTATTTCCTTTATGTTTGTTATTAGCTGCTTTATGTATTTGGGTGCTCCCATGTTGGTTGCATAAATATTTACCTTTATTATATCTTCTTGTTGGATTGTTCCCCTTATTATTATATAGTGTACTTCTTTTCCTCTTGTCACAGTCTTTCTGTTAATGTCTATCCTGTCCAATACAAGTATTGCTACCTTGGCTTTCATTTCACATCCATTTGCTTGGTAAATGATTTTCCATCCCTTCACTTTGAATCTGCATGAGTCTTTACATCTGAAATGAGTCCCTTGTAGGCAACATATACATGTCTTGCTTTTATATCCATCCCTTCACCCTATGTCTTTTGATTGAAGCATTTAGTCCATTTACATTCAATGTAATTATTGTTTGGAATATACTTACTGTCTTTTTGTTACTTGTTTTATGGTTGTTTTTGTAGTTCTCTATTCTCCCATGGTTAATTGGCTTTCTTTAGTGACATACTTGGGTTCTTTTCTCTTGATTTTTGCATATGTATTACTAATTTTTGAATTGTTGTTATCATTCACTTTGTATATAAGAGCTTCTGTCTATAGCAGTCAATATTAAGTTAAGGTCACTAAGTCTGAAATCAATCTTACTCCTCCCCACCCCCAAGTTTTTGAAATATTGTGTCATACTTTGCATCCTTTTATTTTATGAGTCCCTTGACTGATTTTTATGGATATCCTTGTTTTTATTGCCTTTCTGCTTCCTTTCTTTTGGTCTTCCCTTTCCTTTCTTTCCCACTCAGACTTCCCTCTAACATATCTTGTAGCGTTGGGTTAGTGTTCAGTAATTCTCTTCACATTAGTTTTTCTGGGAAACTATTATCTCTCCTTCTATTCTGAATGATAGCCTTGCTGCTGGGTAGAGTATTCTTTGCTAGGGACATTTTCCTTTTAGTACTTTGAATTTATCATGCCATATTTCTTCTGGTCTACAAAATTTCTGCTGAAAAATCAGCTGATAGCTTTATGGGTTTCCTTTTCATATAACTTTCTTCTTTTCTTTTGCTGGTTTTAAAATTCTCCCTCATCACTACTACTTTGTGCCATTTTAATTAATATGTATTATGCTGTGGACCTCCTTGCATTGATTTTGTTGGGGGCTCATTGTGCCTCTTGATTTTTGATTTCTGTTTCCTTCACCTGTTTGGGGAAGTTTTCAGCTATTATTTCTTCAAATAAAATTTTTTGCACCCTTTTCTCTCTTCTCTTTCTGAGATGTATAATGCAAATATTTTTATGCTTGATGGTGTTGCTGAGTTCCCTAAGTCTAATTCCCTTTTGCATATTTTTCCCTCTCTCTCCTCTTCAACTCGATTGCTTCCTATACCCTGTCCTCCAGGTCACTGATCTGTTCCTCTATTCTCTTATGCATTCCATCTAGTGTATTTTTAATTTCAGTTATTTAGTTCTTCATCACTGATTTTTTTTTTTTTATCTTTTCTATCTCATTGTTGAGGATCTCACTGAAATCCTCTACTCTTTTCTCAAGTCTAGAGAGTAACTTTATGACATTTACTTCAAATTGTCTATCAGGCATATTACTTATCTCCTTTTTGCTTAGCTCTCAGACTGTGTCCTGTTCTTTCATTTGGAACATATTCTTCTGTGTCCTCATTTTGTTTAAGTCTCTGTTCTCTTTCTATGTTAGGAAAGTTAGCTACATCTCCTGCACTTGAAAGTTGTGGCCTGATGAAGAAGTTCTGTCATGTCCTGCCGTGCAGAGTCCTCTGTTCACCAGAGCTTGACACCTCAGGGGTATCTCCTATGTGTGTTGCATGTCTGCTGTGGAAGCTGATCCACTCTTTCCTTTAGTCCAGTAATCTGCAATGGCTGTCCCTGCTTGTGTGGTTTGGGTTTGGTCCCTGTCTTCTTAGTGGGCCATTCAGCAGCCTTCTTGTCCTTTTTATGTCATAATAAGTGTTTCCCAGAGATGACTAGCAATGATCTGCAGGGCCCATTCCCTGTGTTGTCCCCTGAGAAGCTTTCATTAATGGAAGGGCCCTGCATCAGAACAGATGTCCACCCCAGCCCACTTCTAGAGCCTCGGTCAGAATGTTCTGTGTAGTTATCTTTCCCTCTCCCCAGGGCAAGATTTGTTGTATAGTAGAGTGGCCTCTGTCAGGAATGCTTGGGCATGATCAGACTCATGACACCACTTTGGATGGGCTCCTGCCAAGATCCTATTGAAGTGGGCAGAACCTCAGAAGAGCCTGGAGGTGGGTAGCATGGTGTTAGCAAAGTTTCCACAGCTTGGCTGTTGTACTGGCCTGCACCCATTGAGATGCAGACAGTCTGAATTGGAGGGGGCAGATCCACAGAACTGTCATGAGGCAGGATATACATTGTTAACAAGGTTTGCACAGGTATGCTGTGGGAGGGGAACTGGAGCATAAGGTCTGACTGGAGGGAGTATGCCTGCAAGGGAACATGGGTGTGTGGCATGTTGATACCAAAGGAGTTGGTGAGTGTTGGCTCTCCATGGGTTTCCACAATCGTCTATGTGCTTACACTCAGGGAAGATGGAGGGAAATCGCACGTGACAGCTCCTTTATTCCTGGAGGAGTCTAACCCCAACAATCTCTGTCCTTATAGGGCATGCTCTGAGAGAAGAAAATTACACTCCCTCCGATATGCCCTAGGCATACTTTAAACTTTGGCTTCTATGCTGTAACTCTTTGGTTCTGTTTTATTATGGTGTTTCTTTAAGCATATGGGGACTCAGTTTCCTCCTGAACCTGCTAGCTCTCCCAGAGCTGAGCCTGCTGATTTTTTTATGTTCCAGGTTTTAAGCCCTATGGATGGCAAGAACTCCAAAAATCATGATTTGCAAAACCAAATATTATGGGAATTCATCTTTCCGAAGTGTGCTCCCTGATGTGAATTTGTTTCTATCCCTTCTCTGTGGCTGCTGTGTCCCTTCCACCTGTGGACATCATGTGCATCCCTTTAGCTCCCTACCCCAATTCCACCCATTCTGCCTGTTCAATGCAGCCTCTTCTCTACATTTAGTTGTGGAGAGTTAGTTCTGCCAGTCTTTGTGTCATTTTCTGGGTTATTTACACTGATGTGGGTGTTATCTAGTTCAAAGAGGTGATCTTAGGGCCCTCCTACGGCACCATCTTCCCTAAAACTTGGTGTACTGAGTTTTATTATAATGTACAGGCTGTACCTAATAACATAAATTACTTGAAATAATATTTTCTAAGAGGGACCTTTATCTGATGTTTGCCCACTCAGAATCATGACTTCATTGGTTGCATTCAGGCGTTAGATATACATCCCTCTTAAAATGGATACCCAACTTCCAAATGAGGGCCTGGAAAGTGGTAAGTGCTCAATGATTATTTTTCAATGATTGAATAATTTGGTTCAGGCATCCAATTATTCTTAAAAATTATGGACATCTATGTCCATTTATGTCCATAAAGCTTCAGAAAACACTAGTCGTAACCAGTTTTGATGAAATAGAATCTTACACTGTTTTCTATACAATACAAGCATCTGCTAATAATCATGAAGTTCACACAGAGGGTCCTACTGCAAATCCCCCATTGCCTGTAATAAAAAAAAAAAGAGTGAAAATTTGTAGCAAGTAGAGTTAATAGAGTGTTCTGGAATCATGTATCCAGAACAGTATTCTTACTGTTCCTGCTGGAATGTTCCATGCTTGTCTTACAGAGTTGGCCTCTGTGGACATGCTGACCTTCTACTTCCATGGTGTTCATAACTGTTAAAGGCTCTTAAATATTTGTTTGTGCTAGTTGAAAATAGAGCTACCATACGATCCAGCAATTGCACTACTGGGTATTTACCACAAAGATACAAATGTAGGGATCCGAAAGGGTACGTGCATCCCAATGTTTATAGCAGCAATGTCCACAATAGCCAAACTGTGGAAAGAGTCAAGATGTCCATCGACAGATAAATGGATAAAGAAGAGGTGGTATATATACACGATGCAATATTATGCAGCCATCAAAAAGAAGGAGATCTTGCCATTTGCAACGACGTGGATGGAACTGGAGGGTGTTATGCTGAGTGAAATAAGTCAATCATAGAAAGACATGTATCATATGACCTCACTGATATGAGGAATTCTTAATCTCAGGAAACAAACTGAGGGTTGCTGGAGTGGTGGGGGTTGGGAGGGATGGGGTGGCTGGGTGATAGACATTGGGGAGGGTATGTGCTATGGTGAGCACTGTGAATTATGCAAGACTGTTGAATCACAGATCTGTACCTCTGAAACAAATAATGCAATATATGTTAAGGAAAAAAAAGAAGAAGAAGATAGCAGGAGGGGAAGAATGAAGGGGAGTAAGTCGGAGGGGGAGATGAACCATTAGAGACGATGGACTCTGAAAAACAAACTGAGGGTTCCAGAGGGGAGGGGGTGGGGGGGTGGGTTAGCCTGGTGATGGGTATTAAAGAGGGCACGTTCTGCGTGGAGTACTGGGTGTTATGCACAAACAAGGAATCATGGAACACTACATCAAAAGCTAATGATGTAATGTATGGTGATTAACATAACAATAAAAAATTTTTTAAAAATTTGTGCTTTATATCATCTGCATAAATGTGTTTGGGCTATTTGTCTTGTTATTTCTTGGTTGATCAGTAAACAGAAATATTCTCAGTCTAATGAGAGGAAAGAAATAATTTTTTAGAAAGCCAAGATTGGAACATAAAAAGCAGAGGATCTACTCCCCTACTTAGATTATGAAAAACTGGATAATCAAAATCACTTTTTTTGAATGCATCAGAAAGCTGAAGCTAAAATCTAGAGAAGGACAAACTCCTCCCAGGAAACAGGGTATGTGTAGAGGCCATTTGTAGGCAACCAACCTGAGCAATGGAAATCTGAATAAGGTAGAAGGGCCCAGAGTGCACCCCTACCCCCTGGGTGAATAAAAACAGGCCCATTAGGTGACCCACCTCAAAATATCCATAAGCCCTAGCTGACCAAAGGGTTATTTATACCCAGACACAGGTACCAAAAAATGAAAATTCCATATGTTTCTTATACTTACTCACCTCCCCTCTCAACTACAGCCCCCCATTACTGCATCTTCCCAGACAGTCACTCTTTTGCTGTCCTGCCCAGAGCTCCCTGACATTGTATTCAATAAAGTTCTGTCTTCTTTGTTCAGTCTTTGGTGAATTCTTCCAGTACCTGTGTCACTGGCCTCCACCAGGTTGGTCATTGGCCTCCCAGATTTGGTGGCACTACTGTGGAGATTTGACTGGCCCTGGGACCTGCCCAGATTCTCCTGTAATTTCTTGGGACTTTCCATCAGTGGACAAATTCTAGTACTCCTTGGAGAATTGATGACCTCTGGCCAAGTTTACTCCTTGGTAAAGATATGAAGCCCCAGGAGGAACCAGCCAGACCTCCCTTGCCCAAAGGGTGAGGGATTTTTTGGTTCCCACCAAGAATAGCCATTGCTACTTGCCATGAAACTCTTCTTGGGGGGACTCCATAGTAGAGTCAGTCACTCCTTATACAGTCAGGGCCTTTCTGAGGTCAGTGGAATGTCCTGACTGAAATCACAATCAGGAGTTGGGGCTCCATTCCCTGTGGCATGATGGCCCTTTGAAAATCAGCTGATGGTCTTCCCAACTATGGCACAAGCTCCCTCTATTCCTTCAGGCTCACCCTTGGGCTGCATTTTTAAAAACTGAATCAAATTTGACCCCTAAGTCCTATGGAAACAACATCTCATCTTTTTATGTAATGTTTCCTGGGCTCAGTACAAACTCCCAGCTCAAGACAAAAGGCCACTCCATGGAACTCTTTCTTATAATACTATATTCCAGCTTAAACCTTATGCCAGAAATACCCTCAAGTGATTGGAGGTCTCAAATATGGAAGCCTTCATGGCATTATCCCAAACTCTGGCCTTCACAAAAACTGTAGAATGTGTCTTGCTCAATTTCATGGCCCATCTGAGGCTGTGCACACTCTAGAAGACCCCTATAATTCCACCCCATCATCCTACCACTTCTTCTGAACACCCAGAGGCTCCTCTGGATCCTCCTTACGCCCTAGGGTGCACCTGCTATTGCTGCCACCATGCCACCATGCCACCATGCTACCGAGGCCCCTTCTCCCCATCTTATACCTAGTCTGGCACTATGAGCCTAAGGACCCGACTTCTGTTTCTCCACAAAATGTCATGCTTCTCCATGAGGTAGCGAAAGGGGATGCCAGGACCATTAGGGTCCCTATTCCCTTTCCAATGTCTGATCTGTCTCAGATAGAAAGAAAACTTGGCTCCTTTAGCCAAAATCCTTCCCACTTCACTAAGGAATTCAAAAGCCTCATAATTGTTTTTGATCTCACCTGGCAGGACTTTTACATCATCTTTATCATGTGCTGCACGAATGAGGAAAAA
This sequence comes from Zalophus californianus, assembly GCF_009762305.2. Classification (NCBI taxonomy): domain Eukaryota; kingdom Metazoa; phylum Chordata; class Mammalia; order Carnivora; family Otariidae; genus Zalophus; species Zalophus californianus. The sequence continues at coordinate 3,281,774 of NC_045604.1, read as the reverse complement.
AAACTGTATCTGGTTTTTGGCTCAAAACTGGGCTGATGAGTCCCACACCCATACCCATGACTGTGCTCTGGAGTAGGTATAGGTGGTCCCAAAAGCCAATCCTAGATGGCATTATCAGGCAGGAAACCCTATTGGAATTATTTGGGATTACAGGATACCTTGCTTAATTGAGAGTATGCAAAAGCAGTCTCAAAAACTGATTTATGCACACCCTGAAGAAATAACCCAAGGCCCAAATGAAAATCCTGTCTAATTTCATTCTTCTTCAGCTTGGACCCGAGAAAGTACACCACCCTAGATCTTGAGGGCCAGGAGGGTACGACAATATAACAATGCACCTTATCAGCCAGGCCTCCCCTGATATCAGACAAAAGTTTCAGAAGCTCCATCAGAGACCTCAGAACCCTGTCCCCACATTTTTGCATACGGCTCAAGGTCTTTAATAATTGAGAGGTAGCCCTGAGTGCTAAAAGGGAACAGAGAGACAAAGGGCAGGCCCAGTATATGGCTACAGCTATTGCCAGCTTCTTGCCCTTCTCTGGATCTACCCAGGGGCAACAGCCATTAAAGGTACAAAGCCACTAAGCCTTGCTGTGTCCCAGGAGTACCCAAGCCTGTGTATGTTGTTGCCAATCAGGGTTTCTGGCCCAGGAGTGTCTAATGCCCCCTCTGCCAGGGCTTTGTTTGTCATGAAAACAACCAGGGCATTGAAAATGGGACTGCCCCTCCTTCCCATGAGCAAGAGGGTCATCCCAGTCCCAAAGCCCAAGCCCAGGCTGTACCAGGTAATCGCTGGCCTCAGACCAAGGACACTCCAGGCAACATGCTGCTACCCTTAGCTCTGTACCTTGATTATGAGGAGCCCAAAGGAACAAGGGAGGATGATCTCCTTTCCTTTTGACTGACAGGGCCCAAAGGCTGTGCAGGCTCACATATTCTCCATCACTACAGCAGAGCCTTGGGTAATGTTGGATGAGGCATGAGACACAATGGAATTTCTACTATATACGGGAGTTACTTATTCCTCTGTTATCAAATACTCAGTGTTACCTTTCAGTCCTAGACCTTCCTAACCCACATAGATGGGTACCCAAAGAGTGGACGTTTCACTTCCCCTTTAATTTCTTGGGGGGAGAGGGTAACAATACCTTTACCCACTCCTTTCCTGTTTTACCTGATTGCCCAACTCAATTTCTCTAAAGGAACATAATGAGAAATGTACAAACTAATCTTTGTCTTTTTGAGATTGACTGCCCCCTGCTGGCGTTTTTGTTCTCTGAGCCCTCTACAAAGTACAGCTGTGGGCCAATTGGAGATCTACACCTGTTCTCAAAGGAGTTTTGGGGGATGCACACACAGAGGCCTAGGGGCCCACGAATCTGGTCCATTGCCAATCTCCACTCTCTCACATTCAATCACTTTATGATATTATATTTTTTAAAAAACTCCCTAAATACTTTCCTCCTCAAATTGTCAGGAGTTTTCCTTCCCAATTCCAAGACTTCATTCTCAACATTTTCCTTCAGGGTGACCTCTCAGAATTTACCTGATTAGAAATCATAACACACCTGGAACTGCCTCCACCTTGATGTCCTGCTCTCACATTACAATCATCACCTCTTTGGGGATTATCCTTGTCATTCTCATCCTAACCTTCATTGGCTATCTCCCTCCAGGACTTTGTAACATAAGGATGGTTTTCCTGGGAAGAAACCTGGTCATGGCTCTCCTGGATTCTTTCCTTCTTAGGGACCCTGGCCTCAATACTCATACTCTTAGTTATTGGTCCCCCTCTATTTAGTCTCTTTGTTAAAATTGCTCTCCTAGAATCCAACAGTTCCATACAAGAATGATATAGTTCAATAAGTTTTCCAGCCCATACCATCAGGGAATCCCCTCCTCCTAATCCCATGGACCTGACCACCAAGGAATGTCATTCAAATAGCCTATCAGCATATTAGTATAATACCATGCTCTGGTCTACACTGCACAGAAGCCCTGACAGACTGAGAAGTTTGGTAGGGAACTCTCTACACCCTTCATTCAGCAGGAAAAAGCATCTGAAGATGAGACCTCCACCCAAATGGCAAAGATTTGTCACTGTCAATGTGTTAGGGGAATGTAGAGGCCACTTGTAGTCAACCAACTTGAGCAAAGAAACCTGAGTCAGGAGGAAGGGCCCACAGTGACCCCCTGCCCCCGGCTGAATACAAACAGGTCCATTAGACAACTCACCTCAAAATATCCTTAGGCCCCAGCCGACCAGTGGGTTACTTACACCCGGACACAGGTACCAAAAAAAAAAATTCCTTAAGTTCCCATATCTGCTCATCTTCCCCCTTAACTACAGCCCCCACCACTGCCTCCTGGCAGACAGTCTCAGACCTCCTGTCCTGCCTGCTGCTCCCTTGCAGTGAATTCAATAAACTTCTAAGTCCTTTGCTCTGTTTTTGGTTAATTCTGTCACCACCTGAGCCACAGTCCTCCACCTGATCAGGTCACGTCACAGTGTGCAAACTCTTGCTTACCTGGGACAGATACCAGACGCTCTACAGTCAGAAAGAAGAATTCAGGTAAAATTGTTAAGGAATGACTGAAGCCTAGAATGGGTACCTGGAGCCCCTGAGAGTCACAGACTCAGGAAATTCATTGTATCTCTAGGCTTTTTTCCATCAACCTCATCAGGGGCTCCTAACAGACTGGAGTCTAAGATACAGACCAGAGAACTTCTCTCTCCTAGTGCAAGCCTGAGGCCGGAGAGCAGCTGCTGCCTGAGAAGGTCAGGAAGGCCACCATCTCCCACACAAAAAGAAGCCTTCATGAGGTGTGGGTAGGGCAGGGACCCCCACTGCCTCAGGGCACAGGTGAAGCCACACTGCAGCTGGGGGGAAGGGCCAGTGGAGGAAGGAGAATAACACAACCTCCTGTCCTAGACTAAGAGGTTGCATCTGCCAAGGGAAAGATGGGAACCCTTAGAAGGCCCAATCCCAAAACTGAAAAACAAAGAACATGGATGAGGATGACACTGGACCAGAACAGAGCTAGTGCTCCACGCTCTGTCCCAAGCAGGTTAGCCAGCAGCTCTGCTGGTGGAGGGGCAAGAGTCTGAAGATACTTCCCCCTGAGGCTATTCCTCTTAGAAAAAGAAAATCACAGGCCCAAAATGGTGTCACGTAGACCCAGTTCCCACACTGGGGTTTCACACTGGAGCTTCATACCCAATCTAAGTACAGTTTCAACCTCCCCCAGAAATTTGGCCTTAACCAGTCAAGCAGGCACTTTTTCTTTCCAGCAGCACAGGTGAGTCTGTCACCTGGGTCCTCTCTATCCCCTACAGGCAGATGATGTCATGTGTGTGATAAAACCCTTTGCTTTCTGCCCCCTCCCCCCCAAAAAACAGGCCTGACTCCTGGAACAATGCTCTTTTGCTACTAACTCCCTGGCCCCAACTCCCTCTACAAACCTTTCCATTTTGTACAACTCCTCTGAGAGCTCCCCTGTGTGTCAGATGGGGAGTCTCCTGATTCATGGATCATCTGATAAAGCCAATTAGATATTCATATATATGTGGTTGAATTTTTTTATTGAAGAGTTCTGAAGTTTGATTCTGGGTGATTTAATGTAGACATGAAAAAAGGAACAGCTTGGAGGAAGAGATTATTCCTGCTGTCTTAAAGATCTGGACACAGAGCTGCTACTCATACCTGTTGAAACCACGCTCATAGACTATGTTTACCACACAAATAGGAAAAGCTGAATAAGTGAAGAATGAATGAATGAATGAACATATTGTGTCAGGAAGAAGTCCATGGAAAATTTCTTGCATTTTCAATATTTAACTGTCATTGCCATAACACTTCCTGGTTTATTACATGCTGAAGCTGCTTGAACTTCCATCTTTAGGAAAACCCTGGAGTATAAATATTTGCCAGTCACTTAGCCAGCAGAGGACCCAGCACCTCAATTCCTGACCAGTGTTGTTAGAAATCCATGAAAATACCCAGGACAGCGGTTGCTCCAGATGTCAGGGTTAACAGGCAAGACAGGGTAAGAGTGTCACAAGATAAGGACACATGAAGAATAAAGCAAATAGGCAAGAAAAGGAATAAAGATTATTTTCAAGAATTGAGGGAAAACAAAAGGGAAGTGAGGAAGAATGTTGCAAAAAGAGAGACATTAGCCTGGTGTTCCCCTGGGGCCACGTCCACAGCCATCAAAGGGAAGCTTCAAGGCCAGAAATCCACCTTGCGCTGAAACCACATAAAGAATATATTAGCTGATGGAACTGGGGAGCCCAGGGTTACTGGGGATCCAGTCCCTTCTGTGGGTCTGTGTGTCTGCCTTCACTTTTCTGATGCTTTGGTTTTGTTATTGCTGCTGTTTTTGGCATCACTGGAGTATGATGATAAAGGAACTTTGGACCTATAGATAGTGTGCAGCTTTCCAGCCTCTCAGAGACGAAGGTTGGGAGACACCACAGGACATGTGGACCCTCGAGGGCTCTAACAGGTGCAGCAGAGCCTGTAACGTGACATGAATGAAGGTCTTCCTGAGGAAAGTCTTCCAACAACTTCTCAGAGAGGACAGCCTGAAGAACCATGGGAGCCTGGTGCACATGGGGCATGCAGGGAGCTGCACCTGAATACAAATGTCCTTACCTGCAGTACCTCCAGTTAGGGTATGGAGAATTTTGGAAGGAAAATGCAGAATTGGTCAAGAAAACTTCTACTGAAGCAAATCATGAAAATTAATCTCTTATGTAGCATTCATCACATGTTTGAATACTTAATTGCTAGGTAAGAAACTGTTTAAAAAAAATCATGAGGAGAAGGAAAGATGGCGGAGGAGTAGGGGACCCTATTTTAACAGGTCCCTGGAATTGAGCTGGATATCTACCAGACCACTTTGAGCACCCACGAAACCAGCCTGAGATGTAAAAAGATCTGGATCTCTACAAGCAGAATATCGTAGGTGGTTGGTTTTGAGGTATGAAGCAGGGAGCCCTGATTCCGTGAGCAGATATCGGAGGATAAACGGCAGCGGGAGGGTGCCTGGCCGTGGGGATCCTACCCTGCCGGTGAGCAACAGCCTCGTGCACTGGGGATGGGGCACAGACTTGCAGACCGTAGCACCAGGGAAAGGACTTTAGGGCAGCCCCCGGGGTGGAAACCCAGAGCAGCGGGGTCCCACCCGCGAACTGGGAGCTGCTGGCAGTTTTAGAAGCACAAAGGGCAGAGATGTGCCCCGACCTGGAGGCAGGACTGGGGGCGCTGTGGAGGGGCGCACACCCAGGACGCTGCAGTTTATAGTAGCACAGACAGAAGCGGAGACAGTGTGGCCTAGAGAGCTCACTGAAGAACAGACTCCAATCTCTGCTCTGAGGCAGAGGGTTGGAAATGGACTCTTCTGCTCTGACTCCTGGAAGAGATGCGGAAAGTCACCAGGGCAAGCTGCCAGAGAACAAAAGCCCCAAAAACTGATTCCCGCTGAGCCCATCCCCTGCCACAGGGGGGGCAGGGCAACTCTGCCCAAACAAGGTTGCCTGAATAACAGCGTGGCAGGCCCCTCCCCCAGAACACAGGCTGGGAAAACCAGAGGCCAGCAACCCTAAGGTCCCAAGAAAACAGGTGCATCTTGCTTGGGTTCTGGTCACTAATTTGGATTCTATACATTCCCTCAAACAACCATCAATAGAATGACTAGGAGGAGGAACCCCCAAAATAAGAAAGACTCAGAGATTATGACTTATGCTGCAGATTTACAAATGGATGCAGATATAACCAAGATGTTGGAGATGGAATTCAGGCTAGCAATTGTGAAGAAAATGGCTAGAATGGAGAAATCAATTAATGGCAACACAGAGTCTCTAAGGGCAGAAATGAAAGCTGAATTGGCAGAATTTTAAAATGCTATCAGTGAGATCCATTCCAATCTAGATATTCTAACAGCTAGAGTAAGTGAGGCAGAAGAACAAATAAGTGACCTGGAAGACAATATAAAAGATAAAAAAGGAAAAGAGGAGGCCAGGGAAAAACAACTCAGAATCCATGAAAATAGAATCAGAAAATAAGTGACACCATGAAGCATTCCAATGTCAGAATTATTGGAATCATGGAGGGAGTGGAGAGAGAGAAAGAGAGAGGACTAGAAGATGTATTTGAGCAAATCGTAGCTGAAAACTTCCACAATCTGGGGAATGAAACAAACATTCGTGTTCTAGAAGCAGAGAAGACCCCCCCCCCAAGATCAAGGAAAACAGGCCAACACACTGGCATGTAATAGTAAAACTTGCAAATCTTAGAACCAAGGAAACCAACTTAAGGGCAGTTAGGGGGAAGAGATTCCTTACATACAGAGGGAGGAACATCAGAATAATCTCAGACCTATCCACAGAGACCTGGCAAGCCAGAAAGGCCTGGCAAGACATATTCAGGGTACTAAACGAGAAGAACATGCACCCAAGAATACTTTATCCGGCAAGGCTGTCATTTAGAATGGATGGAGAGACGCAGAGCTTCCAAGACTGGCAGAAACTGAAAGAATATGTGACCACTAAGTCGGCCCTGCAAGAAATATTTAAGGGGGATTCTATAAAAGGAGAAAGACCCCAAGGGTGATAGAGAACAGAAATTTCCAGGGACAATCTATAAAAACAACGTCTTCACAGGCAACATGATGACAATTAATTCATATCTTTCAATAATCACTCTCAATATGAATGGCCTAAATGCTCCCATAAAACGGCACAGGGTTGCAGATTGGATAAAAAGACAGGACCCATCCATATGCTGTCTACAAGAGATTCATTTTGAACCTAAAGATACATCCAGACTGAAAGTGAAGGGATGGAGATCCATCTTCCATGCCAGTGGACCTCAAAAGAAAGCTGGGGTAACAGTTCTTATATCAGACAAATTAGATTTTAAGCTAAAGTCTGTAATTAGAGACACAGAAGGACACTATTCATTCTTTAAGGGTCTATATCCAACAAGAAGATCTAACAATTGTAAATATCTATGCCCCCAACAAGGGAGCAGCCACCTACATAAGCCAACTGTTAACCAAAATAAAGAGTCATATTGATAACAATATGTTAATTGTAGGAGACCTCAATACTCCACTCTCAGCAATGGACAGATCATCTAAGCAGAAAATCAACAAAGAAATAAGAGCTTTGAATGACACACTGGACCATATGGACCTCATAGATATATACAGAACATTCCACTCTAAAACAACAGAATACTCATTTTTCTCAAGCACACATGTAACTTTCTCCAGAATAGACCACATACTGGGTCACAAATCAGGTCTCAACCAATACCAAAAGATTGAGATTATTCCCTGCATATTCTCAGACCACAATGCTTTAAAACTGGAACTCAATCACAAGAAAAAATTTGGCAAAAATTGAAACACTTGGAAGCTAAAGACCACTCTGCTCAAGAATGTTTGGGTCAACCAGGAAATCAAAGAAGAACTTAAACAATTCATAGAAATCAACGAGAATGAAAACACATCGGTCCAAAACCTCTGGGATACTGTAAAGGCGGTCCTAAGGGGGAAATACATAGCCATCCCAACCTCACTCAAAAAAATAGAAGAATCCCAAATTCACCAACTAACTCTACACCTTGAAGAACTAGAGAAAAAGAAACAAAGCCTAAGCCATGCATTAGAAGAGAAATAATTAAAATTAAAGCAGAAATCAATGACCTAGAAACCAGAAACACAGTAGATCAGATCAACGAAATTAGAAGTTGGTTCTTTGAAAAAATTAATAAGATCGATAAACCATTGGCCAGACTTATCCAAAAGAAAAGAGAAAGGACCCAAATTAATAAAATTATGAATGAAAGGTGAGAGATCATGACTAACACCAAGGAAATAGAAACAATTATTAGAAATTATTATCAACAACTATATTCCAATAAACTGAATAATCTGGATGAAATGGAGGCCTTCCTGGAAACCTATAAGCTGCCAAGACTGAAACAGGAAGAAATTGACAACGTGAATAGGCCAATAACCAGTAACGAGATTGAAGCAGTGATCAAAAACCTCCCAAAAAACAAGAGCCAGGGCCTGATGGATTCCTTGGAGAATTCTACCAAACATTCAAAGAAGAAATAATACCTATTCTACTGAAGCTGTTTCAAAAAGTAGAAACAGAAGGAAAACTTCCAAACTCATCTTATGAGGCCAGCATTACCTTAACCCCAACCAGGCAAAGATCCCATCAAAAAGGAGAATTTCAGACCGATATCCCTGATGAATATGGATAACAAAATCCTAGCTAATAGGATCCAACAATACATTAAAATGATCATCCACCACGACCAAGTGGGATTTATCCCCAGATGCAAGGGTGGTTCAACATTCACAAATCAATTAATGTGATAGAACACATTAATAAGAGGAGGGAGAAGAACCATATGGTCCTCTCAATTGATGCAGAAAAAGCATTTGACAAAATACAACATCCTTTCCTGATTAAAACTCTTCAGAGTATAGGGATAGAGGGAACATTCCTCAAGGTCATAAAATCCATCTATAAAAATCCCACAGCAAATATCATCCTCAATGGGGAAAAGCTGAGAGCCTTTCCCTTAAGATGAGGAACACATCAAGGATGCCCACTCTTGCCACTATCATTCAACATAGTACTAGAAGTCCTAGCAACAGCAATCAGACAACAAAAAGAAATAAAAGGTATTCAAATTGGCAAAGAAGAAGTCAAACTCTCTCTTTTCGCAGACGACATGATACTTTATGTGGAAAACCCAAAAGACTCCATCCCCAAATTACTAGAACTCATACAGCAATTCAATAATGTGGCAGGATACAAAATCAATGCACAGAAATCCGTTGCTTTCTTATACACTAACAACACAACTGTACAAAGAGAAATTAGAGAAACGATTCCATTTATAACACCAAAAACCATAAGATACCTCGGAATAAACCTAACCAAAGAGGTAAAGGATCTATACTCTAGGAACTACAGAACACTCATGAAGGAAATTGAAGAAGACACAAAAAGATGGAAAATATTCCATGCTTATGGATCAGAAGAATAAACATTGTTAAAATGTCTATGCTGCCCTGAGTAATTTATACCTTCAATGCCATCCCGATCAAAATTCCAATGACATTTTTCAAAGTGCTGGAACAAACAATCCTAAAATTTGTATGGAATCAGAAAAGATTCCGAATCACCAAGGAAATGTTGAAAAAGAAAAACAAAGCTAGGGGCATCACGTTACTGGATTTCAAGCTATATTAAAAAGCTGTGATCACCAAGACAGCATGGTACTGGCACAAAAACAGACATATAGACCAATGGAACAGAATAGAGAACCCAGATATGGACCCTCAATTCTATGGTCAAATAATCTTTGACAAAGCAGGAAAAAACATGCAATGGAAAATAGACAGTCTCTTCAATAAACAGTGCTGGGCAAATTGGACAGCCACATGCAGAAGAATGAAACTCGACCATTCTCTAACACCATTCACAAAGATAAACTCAAATTGGTGAAAGACCTCAATGTGAGACAGGAATCCATCAAAATCCTAGAGGAGAACATAGGCAGTAACCTCTTTGACATCGGCCACAGCAACTTCTTTCAAGATATATCTCCAAAAGCTAGTGAAACAAAAGCAAAAATTAACTTTTGGGACTTCATCAAGATAAAAAGTTTCTGCATAGCAAAGGAAACAATCAACAAAACAAAGAGGCAACCCACAGAATGGGAGAAGACATTTGCAAATGACACTACAGATAAAGGGCTGGTATCCAAGATGTATAAAGAATTTCTCAAACTCAACACCCAAAAAACAAATAATCAAGTCAAAAAGTGGGCAGAAGATATGAAAAGACACTTCTCTGAAGAAGACATACAAATGGCTAACAGACACATGAAAAAATATTCATCATCATTAGCCATCAGGGAAATTCAAATCAAAACCACATTGAGATACCACCTTACACAAGTTAGAATGGCAAAAACGGACAAGGCAAGAAACAACAAATGTTGGAGAGGTTGTGGAGAAAGGGGAACCCTCTTACACTGTTGGTAGGAATGCAAGTTGGTCCAGCCACTTTGGAAAACAGTGTGGATGTTCCTCAAAAAATTAAAAATAGAGCTACCCTATGACCCAGCAATTGCACTCCTGGGTATTTACCCCAAAGACACAAAGGTAGTGAAAAGAAGGGCCACATGCACCCCAATGTTCAGAGCAGCAATGTCCACAATAACCAAACTGTGGAAGGAGCCGAGATGCCCTTCAACAGATGAATGGATAAAGAAGATGTGGTCCATATATACAATGGAATATTACTCAACCATCAGAAATGATGAATACCCAATTTTTACATCAACATGGATGGGACTAGAGGAGATTATGCTAAGTGAAATAAGTCAAGCAGAGAAAGTCAGTTAACATATGGTTTCACTTATTTGTGGAACATAAGGAATAGCTTGGAGGACATTAGGAGAAGGAAGGGAAAAATGAGGAGGGGGAATTAGAGGGAGAGATGAACCATGAGAGACTATGGACTCTGAGAAACAATCTGAGGGTTTTAGAGGGGAGGGGGGTGGGGGGATGGGTTAGCCCGGTGATGAGTATTAAGGAGGGTACATACTGCAGGGAGCACGGGGTGTTATACGCAAACAATGGATCGTGGATCACTACATCAAAAACTAGTGATGTATTGTATGGTGACTAACATAACATAATAAAATTTAAAAAGAGAAGAAAGAAAGAAAGAAAAGAAAGAAAGAAAGAAAGAAAGAAAGAAAGAAAGAAAGAAAGAAAGAAAGAAAGAAAGAGAGAGAGAGAGAGAAAGAAAGAGAGAAAGAAAGAGAGAAAGAGAGAAAGAAAGAGAGAGAAAAGAAAGAAAGAAAGAAAGAAAGAAAGAAAGAAAGAAAGAAAGAAAGAAAGAAAGAAAGAAAGAAAGAAAGAAAGAAAGAAAGAAAGAAAGAAAGAAAGAAAGAAAGAAAAAGAAAGAAAGAGAAAGAAAGAAAGAAAAAGAAAGTTACCACTGGAAAAGAAATAAAATAAAATGCACGTATCCCTTGGAGGAGTTATAGCTCAATTTAGGAGTTACAGCTTATCAGACAACATGTTCAAAACTGAATTCCTGATATTCCATCGCAGTAAACAGGTGTCAATGCTCACACACTTACTCAAACTAGAAACACACCCTTTCTTCTATGTTTCTTATGGAATGCATTACCCTCTCTTGTCAGTTTTTCCTCCAACATGGATCTTAAGTCTATCTACTTCTCTCCCTTTCCACTGCCACCATCCTGGTCCAAGCCACCCTCATAGGTCACTTGTAACATCTTCGGATGCATTCCCTCAGCACCTTGTACCACCCCCCCCTTCACCAAGTGCTATAATTGCTATTTACTCACCTGCCTCCTCCCACAAGAGTTCAGGGCTTGGTTTGTTGGAGAGATGAGTGAATCTAAGTGACAGGATCTTCCCAGCCATGGGAGATGAGGCTGTAGATGAGGTTGTGAATTCTATTTAGTATGCTCGACAAGAATATTCTTTCTCTAGGTCTCCTCTCTGGATAGTTAAGAAAAGCCCAGAGATATATTTTGAAAAATATAAGACTTGATTTAGAACCAAGAAATTTTTCTAAGCTTTACCTATCAGAGTATCTTCGGTGCTTTGTCATCATGTTGAAATGCTTGATGAAGCATATCGCTAGGTATTTAAGAGATGATTCTGGATAAACTAAACAGCGGTATACTTTTGAATTAAGACTATTGGGAGCAGCCCACAGAGAGTAAAGATCCCTTTTAACCCTTTAGACTTCAGGGTCAAGTTGTCATGTAAGGGGGGAAAGCTCCCTTCACATCTGGATGGCGTGTGGGCTAATTATGCTAATGATCATCCTGGTCCTGCTCCAGCCTTTCTCGAATGTACTGTAGTGCCCATTTGCTCTTATCCCAGCAGAGGCATAGGAGAAAAGAGAAAAAGCCCAGGAAAGTTAACTTAGCATTGCTGATGTTTAACTAGGAGCAGGTTGACTACTGTACATATCCAGACTCTTGTTTTTCAAACCCTAACTTTGTTTTTCCTACAGTCTGTATCTGCTTGCTTCCCTCATCTTTTAACTTATTTCCTTCATCCTTTCTCAGAAACATCTCCTTGCTTTCTAAAATCATAGACTCTTAAAGCTAGAAGGTCAGGAGACTCCCCAGTATCTGGTTTAATATCCCCTGCAGGGAAGACTGAGGCTCAGAGAGTTGAAATGGTTTGCCCATAGCAGTTGGAAAGCAAGTCTTTGACGCATGGCCCTAAATTCTTCCTCCTGTGTAATGCTGCCTTGCCTCTCTCAGAGAATAATGAGGAGAAGGAAGATGCCAGTGCTTGCAGAAAAAAAACTTCACTATCTTTTATTTGGACAAAAACCAATAAAAATATCACATATGCATTTGTGCTTTCAAAAATATAAATTTTCTGAGTTAAAGAGCTAAGCCCATGTAAAAGAATAAAAGAGAAATCCCAATTAAAATAGAAAATAAAAATACTTTTAATATAAAAAAATCACATAAAATGAAGTAACCACTTGATGTTTTGGTGTATGTGCACATGGTGACACGATGCTCACAACCAAGCCAGTTAACATGACCACCACTTCACATCCTAACCCTCTTCTTTCCTTTTTTTTCTTTTTAAAACATTTTTATTTAAATTCCAGTTAGTTAACATACTGTGTAATATTAGTTTCAGGTAAGAATTCAGTTACTCATCACCTACATATAAGACCTAGTGCTCAACACAAGTTCCCTCCTTAATGCCCATCACCCATCTAAACCATCCCCCACACACCTCCCTCCATCCATCCTCAGTTTGTTCTCTATCTTTAAGAGTCTCTTTTATGGTTTGTCTCTCTCTCTTTTTCCCCACAATGTTCACCTCTTTTGTTTCTTAAATTCACATATGAGTGAAATCATATGGTATTTGTCTTTCTCTTATTGACTTATTTCCCTGCTCAGAATATACTCTAGCTTCATCCACATCTTTGTAAATGGCAAGATTTCATTCTTTATATAATGAATTATCTTCCATTGTATGTATGTATGTGTGTGTGTGTGTGTGTGTGTGTGTGTGTGTATATATATATATCAAATCTTTTTTTATCCAATCATCAGTCAACAGACATTTGAGCTCTTTCCAGTATTTGGCTATTGTCGATAAATGCTGTTATGAACATTGGGGTGCATGTGTCCCTTTGAATCAGTATTTTGTATTTTTGGGTAAATACCTCATAGTGCAATTGCTGCATAGGGTAGTTCTATTTTTATCTTTTTGAAGAATATCCATACTGTTTTCCAGAGTGGCTACACCAGTTTTCATTCCCATCAACAGTGTAAGAATGTCCCCCTTTCTCTGCATCCTCACCAACATCTGGTGTTTCCTGTGCTGTTAATTTTAGCCATTCTGACAGGTGTGAGATGGTATCTCATCGTAGTTTTCATTTGTATTTCCCTGATGATCAGTGATGTTGAGCATCTTTTTAGGTGTCTGCTGGCCATCTGCATGTCTTCTTCAGAAAAAAAGTCTGTTCATGTCTTCTGCCCATTTCTTAACTAGATTATTAGTTTTATGGGTGTTGATTTTGATAAGTTCTTTATAGATTTTGGATACTAACCCTTTATCAAACATGTCGTTTTTCAAATATCTTCTTCCATTCTGTAGGCTGTCTTTTAGTTTTGTTGATTGTTTCTTTCACTGTGAAGGAGGTTTTTACCTTGATGACGTCCCAATAGTTTATTTTTCTATTCTTTCCCTTGTCTCAGGAGACCTATCTAGTGAGAAATTTCTACAGCCCATATTAAAGAGGTTGCTGCCTGTGTCCTCCTCTAGGATTTTCAGGGTTTCCTATCTCAGATTTAGGTCTTTCATTCATTTTGAATTTATTTTTGAGTATGGTGTAAGAAAGTGGTAGTTTCATTCTTTTGCATGTTGCTGACCAGTTTTCCCAACACCATCTCTCGAAGAGACATTCTTTTTTCCATTGAATATTCTTTCCTGCTTTCTCAAAGATTAGTTGACCATAGAGTCGTGGGTCCATTTCTGGGCTCTCAATTATGTTCCATTGTTCTATGTGTCTGCTTTTCTGCCAGTACCATACCATCTTGATAACTAGAGCTTTGTGATATAGCTTGAATTCCAGAATTGTGATGCCTCAAGCTTTGCTTTTCTTTTACAAAATTGCTTTGGCTATTCCAAGTCTTTTCTAGTTCCATACAAATTTTAGGTTTGTTTGTTCCAGCTCTGCCTGTGAAAAATGCTGATTGACAGGGCAGGGAAATGGCACCAACCCCCTCCCTCATTCCTAAAGAAAGGATTCTGCTGCTGCTCTCAGGGAAGCCCTCCCAGAAGAGCGAACAATCTCCCCTTGTGTGTTCCAGGTGTCCCTCAGATCCCTGCCTTCACCTTATCTGTGCCCTAACCTTCTGCCCACCAAGCAACACAGTGTCCCTGTGCGCTAACCCAGGCAGGCTTGCTGAGTTTTAAACCTCCAAACATTAGGGACCTGGCATGTCAGGTACCCATGCTGGTAGTCTGGGGGAGTGTCTCGCCACACTGGGACTGGTGCAGGTTTGTCCCAGAAGGGCGGTCGCACTGAAGCACAGGGCATGGAGCTTGTAGTAAAGTGCAGCAAATAACCAGTGTCCAGGTTAGCCACATGCAACAAGTGTCTCAGTGCCAATAATCTGGGGTGGCAGAGGATAATGTTGCCCTCCAGCTCTTTTGTCCCCAGAGAGGCAATGCCACCTCTCCTAGATGAACCCAAAAAGGGGAGACTCACTCTATCCCATGTGTCCCAGGGGATCCTCAGATCATGCTGTTTGTCCCCAGATTTCTGCTCTCCTTCTCCACAAGATCACAGCAGTGCCCACTGGGCTCCACAATGGCCATGGTTCGGACCTCTAAAACTCTAGTCTTTGAGCCCCACTGATTGAAAATTTCACAGAAATCAACCCCTTTTGTTTTCCCAGTCAATGGTTATGGGGATGTGTTTTCCTTGTGTGATACTCTGGGTTCTCCCACTCTCTCTCACTCTCTCTTCCTCCTCTGTACAAAGCCAGGGCTCCCTCCCCTCCACAGAACCCATAATTGTATCTCCCCAAAAGCATGACTCCCCACCTCCTAATTTCCATGATGTGGCCTCTTGCCTCCCTGTAGTTGTGCAGGTTGTTCTGTCAGTCCTCAGATAGATATCTGGGGTATTCAGAATGATTTGATATTTACCTAGCTGTGTTCTAGGGTTGAGGCAAGCTTGGGGTCCTCCTACTACTTAGCCAAATTAGCTCCTTCTCCCTGACCCTTTACTTTTCTTTTCTTTACTTTTCTCTTCTCTCCTTTTTTTCCCTTTTCTTTTCTTTATCTTTCTTTGGCGAGAATACTTTGGATCTATGCTCTTAGCAAATTTCACATATAAAATTTCTCTGCCTCCTTGCATGGAAATTTCATCCTCAGGCTTGCTTCTCTGGTGGTGAAAAATGGATGGTACTTTTTTCCATCTTTATACTCTGCACCTTACCAGCCCGGACAGGAGAGAGCATCTCTTTCCCCTCCATTGGCCAGAAGAATCAGACTTCGTGGAACCTGTGCCACCTGGTGCAGGTACCTGGCCCTGAGCCCTCTCTCTGGGTGAGGATGAGTAGCATCTGTCTGATGATTGGCCTGAAAAACAGGTTACTTGTCCATCCTTCAGCCTGTCTCATTGTCAAAGATGTTTTCTCTTGGTGGCCTCAGGCTGATCAGAGCCCAGAGCTACACATGAGGGTGGAGTCAACCAATCAAAATCCATATGGTGGCCATGGGAGGGCAACAAGGTGGACTGGGAGAGAAACAGCCAAGCAGTTTGATCCAGGTGGGAAGGTCACAGAAGTTCCATGATTTGCTCTTCCCCTTCCCATATTTTCACCTTTACCACCTCTCCCATTTCAATGTTATTTTCCAGAAATATTCACATGTGCAGGACTGGGAGCCTGCACATGATCCCTTTGAACATTCTCCTGCTCTGTTCTCCTCCCTCGGCCCCTAAACAAATTAGAACTAAATTCTTAACCCCTAGATAAACCCACATAAGCTCCTGTACTAAGAAACTAGAAACACAACGAAAAAAGTGAACAAATCAGGAAAGCAAAACGTTCAAGCTCCGAAGACACAGAAGAATTTTCACTCCCTACTACTTGACATTCAAAATGTCCCAGCTGCATGGCCAGAGCTTGAAAATGGTTTGTTGAGTTAATTAATGAAACCAAGAGTGAGGTCTAATCATGGATGTCTCCACCCCTACTGCCATGGAGGTCACTGGTCACAAAAGGCCTATCTTCATTATCCATGGAATCTCTCTGTGCTGATTGGCCTACCTGCTGACATTGATTTGTAACCCCCAGACACATGCACTCACCAGTATTTGTAGAGGCAGGGAGAGATGCCTGGAATGTGTCATCCACCTTATGTGTTGCCTGGTGAGACTAAATCAGATGCCCTTCTGCCTTCCCATATTAATTCTCACACTGTAAACACTTGTCTTTTCATGGTCCATTTGGTGTCATATTTCTTAAATTACATGCTCTTTCTTGGTGATTTCAGTGTTAAAAAGACCCTGAAGCCCAGAGCTGCAGGGCTAAATGGTGTTCCTAAGCACAAGAAGGTGGGATATGCCTCATGACAAAACACCTGTGTAGGTAAGCCTCACTCAGGCTCCTATGCAGAGGTGTGGGCCATAAGGTCAGAGGTAATGAATTATCAATGCAATAAATCCAGGAAAATGAATAAGACATTCATGACATCTATACAGAGCCATTCCAGAGAATGCTAAAGTAGTATCTAGGACACTAGGATAACACCACAGAAAAAGGGTGAAAGAATCTATATTTGTGGATTCATGAGATGATGACTGTTTCTTGTTTGTTTCTTAAAGCATCATGGGCAGCACAGCTGTGGGGCTAAAACCAAAGACACTGGTGATCACAGTACCCAAGCTGGGAAATGTTACATTTCTGAGATAATATTTCAGCATTGGGAATATGGCATACAGTGAATTATTTGGAATATATATATATATATATATATATATATATATATATATATGAAAGAAGTTGTTTTTAATCAGAAATACATATGAATCCAGGCTGTGTATTCATCTGTTACCAAGTGTTGTAAGCAAAGGCTCCTAGGAACCCAACTTCATATCCCTCCCAGGAACAATGTCTTAGTGTCCATCCCTCAGTGACTGTAACACAGCAGCCATGAATGCCAGGAGGCACTGTATGCACGCTCCTTGTTGGATCCCCATTCCTTCCTGAGCACAACACTCTTGTTCTCTTTCCTGGACCATCTCTTTTCCATTCACAGACACACTTGCACTGATACCTCTCAGGCATCACCTGTACCAGTGCCTCTCACATTTTATGTACCTGACAATCCCTAGCTGATTTTGCTAAAATGCAAATTGTGATTCAGTGGGTCTCACCTGAGACCAAGACCCTATATTTCTAACAAGCCCTAAGGTGACAACTCTGCTGTTGTCCCTCAGCCTCACAAACAGCAAGCATCCTGTCTTCCTCTTTTTATTCAGAATACTTGGAGCAACAGGTCCACTCCAATAGGTGTCTGCAGTAAATAACTGGAGTGGTTACAGGTAAAACTGTGTTTCTCCTCAGAGTCTCAGAGATGACACAAGGAACCATGAAAGTGTGAAGTCCATCAGCCAAATGAGAAGATTTTTAACAAGAAGAGCATCAAACATCTTAACTACTACAAACATTTCAGGAAGGAAAAGAAGAAAACCTATAAATTTGACAAAAATTCAATACAGGTTTTTATTCCATGCAGGTGAGACACCTTACCAAGGATACAAATAGTTAAAAAATATGGACTTTGATCTCAATGGGCCTAAGCACTAGAAGGAGAAAAGCGGCCTCACTGGGGACAACCATAGGTGGGGCTCAGAAATAGATTTACCAAAGTGCAAATAAAAGTTGTGGGAATTCTCACCAGGCAGAGACTTCTTCCACTAGTGAATCAGGGAAGACTCTGGAGGAAATGCCATTGGATGTCTGATGTCCCATGGAGGTTCTGCGACTTCATTCCATACAGAGATAAATTTTGAATTTTAAAGTCTCAGAATCAGGTCACAACAACAAATCCCACTAAATTACACTTAGCTTATATTGACAACTGATTATTAAGCAAAAATGAAAGACAAAAGATGCACACAGAGAGTTGCAAGGACATCACCGCTGAGCTGGGTTTAGGTAAGTACTGTAGCCTGAGCCGCTGGGATGTCGCTCCAAATGGAAGCCAGTGCACTGAGGTCCTCCAGTTCCTGGGAGGAACAGAGGAGGAGTCACTCTGCAGCAGGTGGAGGTGAGGACTGCAGGAAGGAAGAGCACTGAACAGGAGGGCTGAGGACAGACTGAAAGATGGGGAGACATGTAGGAAAGAGCAGGAAGGTGGCTCCAGAGACTCACCAGCGCTTCCAGAGCCACAACGCCAGGCCTGCCAGAAGCACCAGGGGCACCAACACCACCAGGAGAACCAAGCCCATGGAGTGGGGCTGCTCTGTGGGTTTGGTGCACAGAGGGTGTCATTTCTCATCCACCACAGGTTGAACTGTACCTCCCCAGTCCCCCTTGCTCCTGCCACCCTCTGTCTCACCAACCAACGGTCCTTCCGCCTTTCACTTCCCCTATCCTCCTCAGAGATAGGGCCTACACCCAACCCTCTGCATCCTCCCACATCTAGAGGGCCCCTACCCTTAGTTCTCCATTCCTTGGTTTACTGATTTTAGTCATTTTTGGTCAGGAATCCCTCAAACCCCAAATTTTTCATCTGGCTCTCACACTCTGCTCTAGCACCACCTGCCCCCTTTCCCAGGTGGGCCTCGGCTCTTTCTCACCCCAGGAGAGAACAATGTCCTGGCCTCCTAGACTGCTGTGCCTCACCAGGCATGACAGGCCAGTTGCGTCACTGGCTTTCACATCCAAGAAGATCTGAATATACCATGTCCCATCAGCACTGGGCAGGACATTGCCTTGCTGGGTGCCCTGTTGCTCCTGCTCACCCCGCATCCACATCACCCACACAGGCTTTGGGTAGAAGCCAGAGACATGACACACCAGCAGCAGACGGCCAAGACCAGGACTGGGGCCGGTGGACAGCCAGGCCTCTGGCCTCACTGCAAAGACAAGACAAGTATTCACAGATTGAGAGAGTAGATCTTCACATCACTTTAGACAGACACAGCTTTCCACCTCTAGAAACCAGTAACCATCATCCTCTCTCCCTCTTGACTCCTTCTTGCCCTGAATTTGAGGGAATGGTACAAATTTATGAGTGCAGAGTAAAGAATTCATGGCAGGAGAGAGCAGGACTGACCTTGTCACTGGATATCTTCCTTCCCTGCATCAAGAAGAAACTGGGGACAGGTGTCCCTGAAGAGTGTGTGTATTCCTTCATTGATTACAGGGTACTGATTGAATAGTTTACAGACCTCTCAAGCCCTACTTCTTCCCTTTGGAGATGACCACCATGTCATGTTCTGGAAGCTCATGAGATCTGCCCCTTGATAAGCAATCTGCATGAATCCTACTGATGCTTCCCCAAAGTGTAGCTCACAGCCTTCTGCCAGTTGTACCTGAAATGGATCTGGGGAAGAGAAGTTGTGAGTTACAGGACAGGGGGAGTGAAGGAGATTAAATGAGAGGAGTGGAACCCATGTAGGCCTGAATCAGAGGGGAAAGTTCAGGGGATTAGAGTGAATGGACTACAGTTTGGTTTGAAGGGAGGCTCAAACAAAGAGGAAGTGGTGGTCACTAGGTGCAGAGGAAGAGGTGATGATTGAGGAAGGAACAAACGTTGGAAGAGAGACATGAAGGGTGTGGGCAGACAAGAGGGAAGGGCTCAGCAGGAGAGCTGGGGATAAAAACAATCTAGGGTGAAGGGAGTGCAGTGCGGTACAGGGAAAGCATAGACAGAATTTGCTGATGGGACTAAAGGGGAAGAAAGGCACAGTTCAAGGAGTCAGTCACAGAGTGGGGGAACAGAGTGTGCCTGGTTTTAGGCCAGGGAAAGTGGTGGTCATGGGAGATGCTAGTGGGAGACAGGAGAGCACAGCCTGTGGTCAATGAGAGGAGTGCTAAGTAGAAGATGTGATGCTTTTCAAGAATCAGGGTCTGGCTTCTACCCCTTGCCCAGAGGTTGTGATTCAGATTCATGATGGGCGAGATGTAAGTTTCAGAAGCCAATGGAGGCTCTTTCCTAGAGGAAGAAGGAATTCAAGGAGACCTACACACATCTGCCACCTCCATCGCTCCTTCCCTGAGGGAACTAACTCACATTCAAGCTGCCAATGTCTGACATGGTCTTGAAACACCTGACAAAATCCAATGGAGTATACATAGAAAAACTTTTCCAATTTCATCAGCTCCTCCTTGCTCCAGTTGCCTTTAGACAAAGGCCAAATGAAAATGAAAGCATCAGTCTTGTTGTCCCAGCCATGAGTCTGCAGCTCATCCAGCCAAGCTGAACCCAGATTTTTGTGTCCAGGAACGGTTGTAAAAGGATATGGTTAGGAAAAAAGGAATGTGTGATGGATCTTCTGGAAACGTCATTGCTCCAGATCCTGTGAGATCTTTGCCTCTGGAACAGTAACAGAAAGAAGGGTGAGGGGCGGAGCAAGATGGCGGAGAAGTAGGAGACCTGGATTTCGTCTGGTCTCAGGAATTCAGCAGGATAGGGATCAAACCATTCTGAACACCTACGAACTCAACAGGAGATCAAAGAAAAGAATAGCAACAACTCTCTGAACAGAAAAGCGACCACTCTCTGGAAGGTAGGACGCATGGAGAAGTGAATCCGAGGCGATATTCGGGAGGATAGACGGCGGGGGAGGGGGCCTCCGTCGGCCGCTTCTGGCAAGTGCTAGAGCCGCGGAGCACAAAATCGGAACTTTTAGAAGTCGGCTCCGCTGAGGGACATCACTCCAGTGGCTAAGTGGGAGGTGGAACCCTCATGGGACAGTGTGGTCTCAGGACCCTCGTGGTCACAGAAAGACCGGGGGTGCCTGAGTGCGGCAGAGCTCCCAGGTATCGGATCGCGGAAGCTGGCTGCAGAGACGGAGCCGAGGCGTGGGCTCTCAGCTCGGGGTGGCCATAAACCGTGATCGGTGACAGTTGGGCCACTGCTCCACCAGCAGGAACCCAACAAGCAGCAGATCCGGGGAGACTCCCTTTCCTCCCCCGGGAGGAGTGGCGCGAGAGCGCACCATGGGGATCTGCTGGGTTTGGAGACTCCACACGGGGTCGGGTGCCAGAGATAGAAATGCTCGGTCACAGGCCGGGTGAGCACGGAGTGCGACTGGAGACCGGGGAGACAGGAGTGATTGCTCTTCTCTGGGGGAGCACTGAGGAGCGGGGCCCCGAATTCTTGGCTCCTCCCTGGCGGAGATTGGGAGGCCTTCATTTTCACTCTCATCCTCCAAAGCTGTACCGAAAGCTTGCAGGGAACAAAAGCTCCCCAGAGCAAACCCGAGCAGATTACTTAGCCCGGACCCGCAAGGGCGGGGCAATTCCGCCTCCGGCAAAGACATTTGGGAACCATGACAACAGGCCCCTCCCCCAGAAGATCAGCACAAACAGCCAGCAAGCCAAGACCAAGTTTACCGATCAAGGAGAACGGGAGAACTCCAGCGCTAGGGGAATACTGCACATAGAATTCATGGCTTTTTTACCATGATTCATTAGTCTTTCAAAGTTAATTTTTTAACTTTTTTTTTGAAATTTTTCTTTTTCCCTTTTTCACCATCTTATTAATCCCTTTTTCTAAAAAACATTTTTATTTTTCATTTTTAGAGTCATATTCTATCCCTTCATAGTACTTACCCTTATTTTTGGCATATATATATCAGTTGTTCTCTCTTTAAAATTTTGAGATACAGTTTCTTCTAACATATCAAAGTATACCCTAAATCTCTAGTGTATGGCTTTTTTCCAATCTCCTCCCTGATCACATTCTCTCCCCCCTTTTTTTCTTTCTTTCTTTCCTTTTTTTAATCCTCTTCTTTATTTTTTTAAAAACACCTTCTTATCAATTCATTTTTTAAAATTTTTTATAATTTTCATCTTTACAGTCATATTCCATCCCTTCATCATATCAACCCTTATTTGGTACATATATAAGTCTTTCTTTCTTTATAATTTTAGGAGGCACTTTCTTCTAACAGACCAAAATACACCCAAAATCTAGTGTGTGGCACTCATCTATACACCAGCCTGATCATATTTGATCATATTCTGGTTTTTTTTGTTTGTTTCTGTTTTTGCTTGTTTTTATCTTTATCTTTTTTTTCCCTCTTTCTTTTTTCTTTCTTTCCCTTTCTTTTCCCCTGGTTTAAGGTTTTCTCTGATTTGTTTAGAGTATATTTTCTGGGGTCGTTGTTAACCTGTTAGCATTTTGTTCTCTCATTCATCTATTCTCCTCTGGACAAAATGACAAGACGAAAAAAATCACCTCAACAAAAAGAAAAAGTGGTAGTACCGTTTGCCAAAGACCTATCCAATAGGGACATTAGTGTGATGTCGGACCTAGACTTCAGAATCATGATTTTAAAGATACTAACTTGGCTTGAAAAAAGCATGGAAGTTATTTGAGAAACCTTTCTGGAGAAATAAAAGAACTAAAATCTAACCAAGTCGAAATCAAAAAGGCTATTAATGAGGTGCAATCAAAAATGGGGGCACTAACTGCTAGGATAAATGAGGCAGAAGAGAGAATCAGCAATATAGAAGACAAAATGATGGAAAAAAAAGAGGCTGAGAAAAAGAGAGAGAAACAACTACAGGATCACGAGGGCAGAATTTGAGAGATAAGCGATACGATAAGACAAAACAACAATAGAATAATCGGGATCCCAGAAGAAGAAGAAAGAGAGAGATGGGCAGAAGGTATATTGGAGCAAATTATAGCAGAGAACTTCCCTAATGTGGGGAAGGAAACAGGCATTAAAATCCAGGAGGCACAGAGAACCCCTCTCAAAATCAATAAAAATAGGTCAACACCCTGACATCGAATAGTAAAACTTATGAGTCTCAGAGACAAAGAGAAAATCTTGAAAGAAGCTCGGGAGAAGAGATATGTAACCTATAATGGTAGAAACATTAGACTGGCAACAGACCTATCCACAGAGACCTGGCAGGCCAGAAAGGACTGCCATGATATCTTCAGAGCACTAAACGAGAAAAATATGCAGCCAAGAATACTATATCCAGCTAGGCTCTCATTGAAAATAGAAGGAGAGATAAAAAGCTTCCAGGACAAACAAAAACTAAAGGAATTTGCAAACACGAAACCAGCCCTCCAAGAAATATTGAAAGGGGTCCTCTAAGCAAAGAGAGAGCCTAAAAGCAGCATAGACCAGAAAGGAACACAGACAATATAGAGTAACTGTCACCTTACAGGCAATACAATGGCACTAAATTCCTATCTTTCAAAAGTTACCCTGAATGTCAATGGGCTAAATGCCCCAATCAAAAGACACAGGCTATCAGATTGGATTAAAAAACAAAACCCATCCATATCCTGTCTGCAAGAGACTCATTTTAGACCGAAAGACACCCCCAGATTGAAAGTGAAGGGGTGGAAAACCATTTACCGTGCTAAAGGACACCAAAAGAAAGCTGGGGTGGCAATTCTTATATCAGACAAATTAGATTTTAAACCAAAGACTGTAATAAGAGATGAAGAAGGACACTATATCCTACTTAAAGGGTCTATCCAACAAGAAGATCTAACAGTTGTAAATATCTATGCCCCTAACATGGGAGCAGCAAATTATATAAGGCAATTAATAACAAAAACAAAGAAACACATTGACAACAATACAATAATAGTGGGGGACTTTAACACCCCCCTCACTGAAATGGACAGATCATCTAAGCAAAAGATCAACAAAGAAATAAAGTCTTTAAATGACACACTGGACCAAATGGACTTCACAGACATATTCAGAACATTCCATCCCAAAGCAACGGAATACACATTCTTCTCTAGTGCCCATGGAACATTCTCCAGAACTGATCACATCCTAGGTCACAAATCAGGTCTCAACCGATACCAAAAGTTTGGGATTATTCCCTGCATATTTTCAGACCACAATGCTTTGAAACTAGAACTCAATCACAAGAGGAAAATCAGAGAGAACTCAAATACATGGAGGCTAAAGAGCATCCTACTAAAAATGAATGGGTCAACCAGGAAATTAAAGAGGAATTAAAAAAAATTCATGGAAACCAATGAAAATGAAAACACAACTGTTCAAAATCTTTGGGATACAGCAAAGGCAGTCCTGAGAGGAAAGTATATAGCAATACAAGCCTTTCTCAAGAAACAAGAAAGGTCTCAAATACACAACCTAACCCTACACCTAAAGGAGCTAGAAAAAAACAGCAAATACAGCCTAAACCCAACAGGAGAAGAGAAATAATAAAGATCAGAGCAGAAATCAATGAAATAGAAACCAAAAGAACAGTAGAACAGATCAACGAAACTAGGACCTGGTTCTTGGAAAGAATTAAGAAGACTGATAAACCCCTGGCCAGACTTATCCAAAAGAAAAGAGAAATGACCCAAATCGACAAAATCATGAATGAAAGAGGAGAGATCACAACCAACACCAAAGAAATACAAACAATTATAAGAACATATTATGAGCAACTCTATGCCAGCAAATTAGATAACCTGGAAGAAATGGGTGCATTCCTAGAGATGTATCAACTACCAAAATTGAACCAGGAAGAAATAGAAAACCTGAACAGACCTATAACCACTAAGGAAATTGAAGCAGTCATCAAAAATCTCCCAACAAACAAAAGCCCAGGGCCAGATGGCTTCCCAGGGGAATTCTACCAAACATTTAATGAAGAATTTATACCTATTCTCCTCAAACTGTTCCAAAAGAGAGAAACGGAAGGAAAACTTCCAAATTCATTTTATGAGGCCACCATTACCTTGATCCCAAAACCAGACAAAGACCCCATCAAAAAGAACTACAGACCAATATCCTTGATGAACATGGATGCAAAAATTCTCACCAAAATACTAGCCAATAGGATCCAACAGTACATTAAAAGGATTATTCACCACGACCAAGTGGGATTTATCCTTGGGCTGCAAGGTTTGTTCAACATCCGCAAATCAATCAACATGATACAATACATTAACAAAGGAAGAACAAGAATCATATGATCCTCTCAATAGATGCAGAAAAAGCATTTGACAAAGTACAGTATCCTTTCTTGATCAAAACTCTTCAGAGTATAGGGATAGAAGGTACATACCTCAATATCATAAAAGCCATCTATGAAAAACCTACAGCAAATATCATTCTCAATGGGGGAAAACTGAGAGCTTTCCCCCTAAGGTCAGGAACGCGGCAGGTATATCCACTATCACCACTGCTATTCAACATAGTGTTAGAAGTCCTAGCCACAGGAATCAGACAACAAAAAGAAATCAAAGGCATCAAAATCGGCAAAGAGGAAGTGAAACTCTCACTCTTTGCAGATATGATACTGTATGTGGAAAACTCAGAAGACTCCAGCCCAAAACTGCTAGAACTCATACAGGAATTCAGTAAAGTAGCAGGATATAAAATCAATGCACAGAAATCAGTGGCATTCCTATACACCAACAACAAGACAGAAGAGAGACTAATTAAGGGAGTCAATCCCATTTACAATTGCACCCAAAACCATAAGATACCTAGGAATAAATCTAACCAAAGAGGCAAAGGATCTGTACTCAGAAAACTATAAAATACTCATGAAAGAAATTGAGGAAGACTCAAAGAAATGGAAAAACGTTCCATGCTCATGGATTGGAAGAACAAACATTATGAAGATGTCAATTCTTTCTAGAGCAATCGACACATTCAATGCAATCCCCATCAAAATACCTCCACTTTTGTCAAAGAAATGGAACAAATAATCCTGAAATTTGTATGGAACCAGAAGAGACCCCGAATAGCCAGAGGAATGTTGACAAAGAAAAGCAGAGCTGGCGGCATCACAATTCCGGACTTCCAGCTCTATTACAAAGTTGTCATCATCAAGACAGTATGGTACTGGCACAAAAACAGACACATAGATCAATGGAACAGAATCGAGAGCCCAGAAATGGACCCTCAACTCTATGGTCAATTAATCTTCGACAAAGCAGGAAAGAATGTCCAATGGAAAAAAGACAGTCTCTTCAACAAATGGTGTTGGGAAAATTGGACAGCCACATGCAGAAGAATGAAACTGGACCACTTCCTTACACCACACACAAAAATAGACTCCAAATGGTTGAAAGACCTCAATGTGAGACAGGAGTCCATCAAAATCCTATAGGAGAACACAGGCAGCAACCTCTCCGACCTCAGTCACAGCAACTTCTTCCTAGAAACATTGCCAAAGGCAAGAGAAGCAAGGGCAAAAATGAACTATTGGGACTTCATCAAGATAAAAAGCTTTTGCACAGCAAAAGAAACAGTCCACAAAACCAAAAGACAACCGACAGAATGGGAGAAAATATTTGCAAATGACATATCAGATAAAGGGCTAGTATCCAAAATCTATAAAGAACTTAACAAACTCAACAGACACATGAAAAAGTGCTCAACATTGCTCAGCATCAGGGAAATCCAAATCAAAACCTCAATGAGATACCACCTCACACCAGTCAGAATGGCTAAAATTAACAAGTCAGGAAATGACAGTTGTTGGCAGGGATGCAAAGAAAGGGGAACCCTCCTACACTGTTGGTGGGAATGCAAGCTGGTGCAACCACTCTGGAAAACAGTATGGAGGTTCCTCAAACAGTTGAAAATAGAGCTACCATACGACCCAGCAATTGCACTACTGGGTATTTACCCCAAAGATACAAATGTAGGGATCCGAAGGGGTAGGTGCACCCCGATGTTTATAGCAGCAATGTCCACAATAGCCAAACTGTGGAAAGAGCCAAGATGTCCATCGACAGATGAATGGATAAAGAAGAGGTGGTATATATACACGATGGAATATTATGCAGCCATCAAAAGGAATGAGATCTTGCCATTTGCAACGACGTGGATGGAACTGGAGGGTGTTATGCTGAGTGAAATAAGTCAATCAGAGAAAGACATGTATCATATGACCTCACTGATATGAGGAATTCTTAATCTCAGGAAACAAACTGAGTGTTGCTGGAGTGGGGGGGGTGGGAGGGATTGGGTGGCTGGGTGATAGACATTGGGGAGGGCATGTGCTATGGTGAGCGCTGTGAATTGTACAAGACTGTTGAATCACAGATCTGTACTTCTGAAACAAATAATGCAATATATGTTAGGAAAAAAGAAGAAGAAGAAGAAGATAGCAGGAGGGGAAGAATGAAGGGGAGTAAGTCAGAGGGGGAGATGAACCATTAGAGACGATGGACTCTGAAAAACAAACTGAGGGTTCTAGAGGGGAGGGGCATGGGGGGATGGGTTAGCCTGGTGATGGGTATTAAAGAGGGCACATTCTGCGTGGAGCACTGGGTCTTATGCACAAACAATGAATCATGGAACACTACATCAAAAACTAATGATGTAATGTATGGTGATTAACATAACAATAAAAAATTAAAAAGAAAAAAGAAAATAGAAACAAACAAAGGTAAACAAATCAGGAAAGCAAAGTGTTCAATCTCTGGGGACATAGAAGACCTTTCCCTCCCCTACTACTTGACATTCAAGATGTCCCAGCTACATGGCCAGGCTTGAGAATGGTTTGCTGAGTTAATTAATGAAACCAAGAGTAACTGAAGTATAGCCATGGATGTTTCCATTCCCTCTGAATGGGGGTCATCAGTCACAAAGGGTCTGTCTTCATTATTCATGGAGTCTGTCTGTGCTGATTGGCCTACCTGCTGATGTTGATTTGTAGCCCCCAGACACATGTGCTCACCGCTCTTCAAAGAGGCAAGGAGAGAGACCTGAAATGTGTCACCCACTTTATGTGTTGACTGGTGAGGCTGAGCCATGTGCCCCTCAGCCTTCCCGTGTTAAATCACACACTGTAAACACTTGTCTTGCTCATGGCCCATTTGGTGTCACATTTTCTGAATTACATGCTCTTTCCTGGTGATTTCAGTGTTTAAAAAGGCCCTGAAGCCCAGAGCTTCAGGGCTGACTGGTGTCCTAAGCACAAGAGGGTCAGATGTGCCTCATGACAAAACACTTGTGCAGGTAAGGCTCACTCAGGCTCCCTATGCAGAGGTGTGGGCCATGAGGTGAGAGGTGATGAATTATCAATGCAGTAAATCCAGGAAAAGAAATAAGACATTCATGACATCTATATGGAGCCAGAGAGCGCTAAAGTAACATCTAGGACACTAGGGTAACCCCACAGAAAAGGGGAGAAAGAAATTATACTTGTGGATTTATGAGATGATGACTGTTTCTTGTCTATTTGTTTCTAAAAGCACCACAGGCAATAGCTGTGGGGCTAAAACCAAAGACACTGATGATCACAGTACCCAAGCTGGGAAATGTTACACTTCTGAGCTAGTATTTCAGGATAGGGAAATATGCCACACGATGAATTATTTGGAAATACATATATATTAAGAAGCTGTCTTTAATTGGAGAGAGAGATGAACCATGAGAGACTATGGACTCTGAGAAACAAACTGAGGGTTCTAGAGGGGAGGCGGGTGGGGGGATGGTTTAGCCAGGTGATGGGTATTAAGGAGGGCACGTTCTGTGTGGAGCACTGGGTGTTATATGAAAACAATGAATTATGGATCACTACATCAAAAACTAATGATGTATTGTGCGGTGACTAACATAACATAATAAAGTAAAATTTAAAAAAAAAGAAGCTGTCTTTACACAGAAACACACATGAATCCAGGCTGTGTACTCACCAGTTGGAAAGTATTGTAAGCAGAGGCTCTCAGAAACCCAACCCCAGATTTCCCCCAGAAACAATGGCTCAATATCTGTGCCTTCAGTGACTATAACACAGTAGCCATGAATGCCAGGAAGCACTGAATGCATGGTCCTTGTTGGATCCCCATTCCTTCCTGACCATAGCACTCTTGTTTTCTTTCCTGGACCATCTCTTTTCTGTTCAGGGACACACTTGCCCTGATACCTCCCAGGTATCACCTATATCAGTGCCTCTCATATTTTATGCCTCTGTGAATCCCTTGCTGGTTTTGCTAAAATGCAAATTGTGATTCAGTGACTCTCAGCTGAGACCAAGACCCTATATTTCTAACAAGCCCCAGTGTGACAACTCTGTGGCTATCCCTGAGCCTCACAAACAGCAAGCATCCTGCCTTCCTCTTTTTATTCAGAATACTTGGAGCAACAGGTCCACTCCAATAGATGTCTACAGTTAAATAACTCGAATGGTCACAGGTAAAACTGTGTTTCTCCTCAGTCTCAGAATTGACACAAGGAACTATGAGAATGTGAAGTCCCTCGGCCAAAAAAAAAAGACTTTTAACAAGAAAAGCATCAAACATCTCAACTACTACAAACATGTCAGGAAGTAAAAGAAACAGAAAAAGCTATAAATGTGGCATATATTCAACACAGATTTTTATTGAGGACATATTCCATGTAGGTTAGACACCGTACCAAAAAGTTAAAAAAAAAAAAAAAAAACATGGACTTTGATCTCAACAGGTCTAAGTATTAAAAGGAGAAAAGGGACTTCACAGGGGACAATACGGGGTGGGGTCAGAAATAGATTTGCCAAAGTGCAACTAAAAATTGAGGAAATTTTCACCAAGCAGAGACTGCTTCCACTAGTAAATCAGGGAAGGCTCTCGAGGAACTGACATTTGATGCCTGATGTCCCGTGGAGGTTCTGGGACTTTATTCCACCAGAGTTAAATTTTGAATTTTAAAGTCCCAGAATCAGGTCACAACAACAAATCCCACTAAATTACACTGAACTTATAGTGACAACAGATAATTAAGCAGAAGTGAAAGACAAAATTGCACGTAGAGAGTTGCAAGGACATCACCGCTGAGCTGGGTTTAGATAAATCCTGGAGCCTGGGCTGCTGGGATCTCACTCCAAAGGGAAGCCAGTGCACTGAGGTCTCCAGTGTGTTTTCCTGGGAGGAACAGAGGAGTCACTCTGCAGCAAGCAGAGGTGAGGACTGCAGGAGGGAAGAGCAGTAGGAGCAGGAGGGCTGAGGACAGACTGAAAGGTAGGGAGATGCATGGGAAAGAGGAGGAAGGTGGCTCCAGAGACTCACCAGCGCTTCCAGAGCCACAATGCCAGACCTGCCAGAAGCACCAGGGGCACTATTACTGCCAGGAAGACCAAGCCCATGGAGTGGGGCTGCTCTGTGGGTTTGGTGCACAAAGGGTGTCATTTCCCATCCAACCCAAGTTGAACTGCACCTCCCTGGTCCACTCTGCTCCTATCATCCTCTGCCTCACCAACCGCCCTTCCTCCTTTCACTTCTCCCATTCCTCCTGAGATGGACCCTTCACCCAACCCCTCCATCCTCCAACATCTAGAGGGCTCCCACCCTTAGTTCTCCATTCCTTGGTTTACTGATTTTAGTCATTTTTGGTCTGGAATCCCTAGCAACCCAAATTTTCATCTGGCTCTCACACTCTGCTCTAAGACCAACCACCTCCTTTCCCAGGTGGGTCCCAGTTCCTTCTCACCCCAGTGGAGGACCATGTCCTGGCCTCCTAGACTGCTATGTCTCACTCGGCATGACAGGCCAGCTGCCCCACTGGCTTTCACATCCAAGGATGTCTGAAGATACCACGTCCCATCAGCAAGGGGCAGGACGTCACCTCGCTGGGTGCCCTGTTGCTCCTTCTCACCTCGCATCCACATCACCCACACAGGCTTTGGGTGGAAGCCAGAGACGTGGCACACCAGCAGCAGACGGCCGGGACCGGGACTGGGGCCAGTGGACAGCCAGGCCTCTGGCCTCTCTGCAGACACAAGACAGGTATTCACAGACTGAGAAGGTAGATCTTCACATCACTTTAGATAGACACATCTTTTTACCTCTTCAAACCTGTCACCAACCCCCATCTCCCTCTTGGCTCCTTCTTTGAAGGAATGGTGTAAATTTATGAATGCAGAGTAGAGAATTCATGGAGGGAGGGAGCAGGACTGACCTTGTCGCTGGATATCTTCCTTCCCTGCATCAAGAAGACTCAAGAGGAACTGGGGGCAGGAGTCAGTAAAGAGTGTGTGTATTTCCTCATTCGTCACATGGTACTGATTGAATAGTTTGCAGACATGATGAGCCCTACTTCCTCCCTTTGGAGATGGCCACCATGTCATGTTCTGGAAGCTCATGAGATCTGCCCCTTGATAAGCAATCCGCACAAATCCTACTGATGCTTCCCCAGTGTGTAGCTTACAGCCTTCTGCGAGCTGTACCTGGAAGGGATCTGGGGAAGAGAAGTTGAGAGTTATAGGACAAGGGGAGTGAAGGAGATGAAATGAGATTAGTGGAATCCCTGGAGGGCAGAAGCAGAGGTGAAAGTTCTGGGGATTGGAGGGAATGGAGCACAGTTTGGTTTGATGGGAGGCTCACACAAAGAGGAAGTGGTGGTCACTGGAGGCAGAGGAAGAGGTGAATGATAGAGGAAGGAAAAAATGTTGGAGGAGAGACATGAATGATGTGGGCAGAGAATAGGGAAGGGCACAGCACGAGAGCTGGGGATAAAAAACAATCTAGGGTGAAGGGACTGCAGTGCGGTACAGGGAAAGCATAGACAGAATTTGTTGATGGGATTGAATGGGGAGAAAAGTACAGTTCAAGGAGTCAGTCACAGAGTGAGGGAAAAGAGGGTGCCTGGTTGGAGGCCAGGGAAAGTGATGGCCATGGGAGACACTAGGGGGAGACAGGAGAGCACAGCCTGTGGTCAATGAGAGGAGTGGGAAGTAGCAGAAGATATGAAGCTTTTCAAGAATCCGGGTCTGGCTTCTACCCCCTGCCCAGAGGTTGTGATTCAGATTTATGATAGGGAAACCTGAGTTTCAGAAGCTAGTGGAGGCTCTTTCCTAGAGGAAGAAGGAACTCAAGGAGACACACACACACTTGCCACCTCCATCCCTCCTTCCCTGAGGGAACTGAACTTACATTCAAGCTGCCAGTGTCTGACATGGTCTTGAAACACCTGACGAAATCCAATGGAGTATGTGTACAATAACTTTTCCACTTTCATCAGCTGCTCAGTGTTCCAGTTGCCCCTGGACCAAGGCCAAAGGAAAATGAGAGCACCAGTCTTGTTGTCCCAGCCATGAGTCTGCAGCTCATCCAGCCAAGCTGAACCCAGATTTTGTGTCCAGGAATGGTTGTAAAAAGATATGGTCAGGATAATTTGGAAGGCGATCGGCTCCTGGAAGGCTGTGGGGAAAGGACAGACAGACTGAGGAAGAGGGAATCATTGGGAAGGAAAGAGAATGGAGAAGAAGGTGCCAGGGACAGGAACCAACATCTGGAGGACAGGAAGCCATAGTTGTCTCAGGAGACATGTGCTGCCCCAGAGCCCTGAACTTTGTACCCATCCTTCAGAAGAGCACAGGGCACTGGGGTCAGGGATGCTCAGGAAGGAACCAGGCTGACACTCTCCCTCCCCAGCTATATGGTGGGGACCCACTCCACAAATGGTCACATACACTCACAAACAAACACATTTACAAAGTAACAAAATTTTACACACTCTTACACAAACATACACAGATACAAATACACACATGTATACAGACACAGAGACACACATATGTACATATGCAAACACAGACATACAGACACACACCCACAGGTACACACCACACACAACTCTGTGTGTCTGCACATACATAGACACACACAGAGTTGCACACCTATACACAAATACACAAACTCATACATACTTGCACACATAGAGACACATAGGCATGTGTACACACATCACACACACACATGCACCCACAGGGCAGGGCCAGAGTTCTCACCATCTTCACTGTCACCACCTGGGAGGAGAACCACCAGCAACACAAGTTGCAGGAACAGCATTGTACTTGCAGATGTTCTTTCTCTCTCTTAGAAAGTAGGTCTTTGATGTCTGTTCTAGCAAACCTACCCCACACACAGCACCTCTCTTCTGACTTCCTTCTCCACACAGAAGGCTTCCCTGGGTCTCTGCGACAATGCATATGTGCTCCTCCCTCAACCCTGGACACCTACTCAGACTCTCACTTCCCCTCCTGGTCGGACTCTCCTCTCTGGCTTCCAGCTTCTTCCTGTCACCAGCTTCCATCCATCTCCACATTCCCTAATTCAGTTGCTACAGAATGAGTCCTGTGCTGCATGGAAAAGTGACCCTACCTCTTGTGCCTTTCCTTCTCACCCAGACAGTAACCCATGAAAACACATGGCTTCCCAAAACCCAGCCCTGGATGCTGTTGTCACTCTGTCCCTCCTGCCCTTGTGACTCCCTCCATTTATTTACATTCCTATCTCACCCCCACCACAGTTCATGCACATCTCTTGCTTCTCACCACTTGTGTTAAAAAACAAAATCAACCAGGTAAATTTGAAGATCTAGTTGGTTTTATTAAGTGATTCAAGAATGGGGCAGCATCCATCTGGCAGATAGAGGGGAGCTCTGAGGAGTGGTGCAAATGAGAAGTTTGTATAGGAAGGAACTTGGCAAAACAAGAGAAAGGAGTGTTTCAGGGAAGGTCACCTTCCCTTAATTGGGAGAACAGGGGATCTTACCATGCAGATGACCTCCCCTCCTTGGGGGTGGAGAGGACCCACATGACAGAATACCTCACTGGTGCTGACCAGAGAATTCTTCACTGACAGGTGAACATTTCTGGGAAGGTGGGAACCGTAGTTAAGTTAGGGACTAGGCAAGATTTGGGGACATGGTCTGGCCCAAGGTGCCATTTTAGGCCTCTGGGTTTCTTTTTAACAGTTGCTCTATTTGCTTGTCCAGATTCCCTCATGATTTCCTATGTAACAGTATCAGCAATGACCAGTCTGCCATTATTCTTAGGGAGGGGCCAGTAGCCATCACAGAGACCACAAGACATTGAAACATCTGAAGAATACCCCCTTCAGTCAGACCTGCATTAATATATATTCTTTCACCAGTCACTTAGCACCTGCCTTGATCCAAGCACCATGCTACACTCATGAAAATAGAGTGTTCACAGAGCAATCACTTTATGCAAGGAGGTTTTAGTCTATTTGGGAAGAAAAACCATAAAGAACTATGCATTTTGGTGTGCTCAGTTTTATTATAATCTGCAGACTCTAGACAAACACATGTCTGCTGGAAACAATATATTCTAAAGAAGTGATGCTTGCTGATGTTTGCCCACTCAGAATCTTGACTCACTGTTTGGCCTCAGTTGTTTCTACCCCCTCGTGATCCCCACATCTAACAAAGGGCCTGGCAAGTGGTAGGTGCTCAATGATTATTTCTGAATGATTGAATAATTCAGTTCTGGGATCCAATTACTCTTAATTATTATGGAGATCTTCAACACAAAAATTTTTTAAGCATCACAAAGTGTTAGTTGTAATCCTACTTGATGAAATGAGAATCCTACACATTTTATCGTGAGAATAAAGAAATATGCTAATGATCAGGAAGTTTACACAGAGATTCCCACTGTAAATCTCCTATCCTTGTCATACAAAACCATGAGAATTTATAGGAAGTGGGGTTAGTAGAGTGTTCTAGAATCATGTATCCAGATTTCCTTCTTACTGTTCCTGCTTGAATGTTCCATGCTTGTCTTACTATGACCTGGCCTCTCCCAGACATGATGACCTTCCTCTTTCATGGTGTTCTTAAGTGTTTAAAGGCTCTTCAAAATGTGTTTGTGCTTTATATCATCTGGATAAATGTGTTTGAGCTATTTGTCTTATTATTTCTTGGCTAACAAGTAAACAGAAGTAATCTCAAGCTAATGTTAGAAAGATAGTATTTTTTTGGAAAGGGTAGATTGGAATATAGAAAGAGTCACTCCCATAGTTAAGATTTTGAAAAGCAGGATAATCAAAATCATGTCTCTTGAATCCATCAGAGCTGAAGGATCAGGGAAAATTGTTAACCCAAAATCTAGGGAAAGACAGACTTCTCTGAGGTTATAGGGTATGCAAACCCTTGCTTTCTTGGGACAGATGCTCTATAAGGCAGCTAAAATTGTTAACAAATGACTGAAGGTTAGCATGAGTACCTGGAGCCCCCAAGAGTCAAGAGACTCAGGAAATTCTCTGTATCTCCAGGCCTTTTTTCCCTTGACCTCACCAGGGGTTCCTGACAAGCTGGAATCCAGGATACAGACCAGAGAACTGTTTTCTCCTAGTGCAAGCCTGTGGACTGAGATCAGTTGCTGCCTGAGAAGGTCAGGAAGGCCACCATCTCCCACACAGGAAGAATCCTTAACCCAGGGTGAGAAGGCAGGGAATTGCCTCAGGGCACAGGTGAAGCCACACTGCAGCTGGGGGGAAGGACCAGTTGAGGAAGGAGAGTACCACACCCTGTGCCAGAATAAGAGGTTCCATCTGCTGAGGGAAAGGTGGGAACCCTTAGAAGGCCCAATCCCCAAACTGAAAAACAAAGCACTTGGCTGAGGATGAGATTGGACCAGAACAGAGCTAGTGCCCCACTCTCTGTCCCAGGCAGGCTAGTGAGTTAGGTACCAAGAGCAGCTCTGCTGGTGGAGGGGCAAGAGAATGAAGACAGGTCACCATGAGGCACTTCCTGTTATAAAATTGTAAGTCCAAAATGATGTCATGAAGTGAGTTCCCACACTGGGCTTCATACCCAATCTAACGAATTTAACCCCACGAGAAATGTGACCTTAACCAGTCAGTGTCAGTAAATTTTTCTTTCCATCAGAGCCAATCAGTCTGTATAAATAAAGGCTGTTACTAGTGGGATCTCAGAGGTCAAACAGCCCCAAAGTTGGTGGGTGCACATCAAACACTGAAAGGCTGTTAGAGCCCTTGCCACCTCCAGAAGCCCCCTGGGATAGGATAAGTCGGTCACCAAACTGGTTAGATTGACACTAGGTCACCTGCCAACCTCAAGAAAACTTCTGAGCAACAAGGTACACTGTAACATATGCACAGCCCAGTCCCACAAACTGTCCCTTGTAGGTATTACTGCAGCTCCAGGAAACCCAGAAGCTTATTTAATGGGTGTTCTTAAATTCTAAACAGCCAAGTGTGCCATCTTCTGGGGCAGCCACTCAGTCCATGTCTAAGAAGTAGAGTCCTGGAAGTTGTACTCATGGAGCAAGATTAAAAAGAAATTATTAAAAATAACCTAGAGTTACAGTGGCCCCTATGGGGAACATTCCACTTAGACCGTTGTTCATAAAGGAAGTGCACTTGAAAGTAAGGGTTCCCAAATTCAATAAACAGAAATGGACGCCGATATTAATTGGCATGCAGAAAATTCCAAGAAGCATCAAGATTCCAAAATAGTCTCACTGAAAGATTCGTTACAAAAAAAGCTGATAAAAAATCTAAAATACAACAGGTGCCTAAGAGAAAAGAGAAAGGCTGATATAGCTCCTAATGCCCCTCTACCCTTCCTCGCCTGGGGACTCACTGTCTCGTTTCCATCTCAGTCTCCACTCTGAAGACGCTGCTCCCTTTCTAACAAAACCTCCTGAGGTTACAGGTGATCCTCCTCAGAAATCTTCCACTCCTTGGTCAAAGACTGAACAAAGGGCCACAGCAAAATAGTTCTTCAACCTAGAGAGGGTCCTCCAGAATTGTTTTAAATAGATTACTTCCTGAGCCCAGTAGTCAGGGAAATAAAAGTTCACGCTAGTCCTTCCTTTCCAAATCCAAACCCATTGACTACTAATGCTTTTCTGAAATAACTATTTCCTTCTTGCTCATCTCCTTTGACATTCTAAGAACATGGTTTGTGGCTTTCTGCTGCCTGGGATATGCAGGTTGTTGGTTCTTTCTTTGGTGATCTTGGGGGGTGGCTCTAGATCTGGTAAAAGTGGTATCTTTGTGGATGCCTCTTGGGTCCATAAGGTTGTACTGCCAGAATTCTTTACCGTTTGTCCCAGCTACATCCTGATAAAATAGTTTTAAAAAATTTAATAACTCCATAATAGAAAATTGGGCCAAATTAAAAGCTGATATTCAGAGCTTGATAGAAAATGTTTTAGGCCTCCTCTCCTCAGCTAAAGGTACCCAGAGGAAAAGAAGACTTTCTCATACGTGGATGGATGTGTCAAGTCCTTTGATATCTTTCAGGCAATTGGGAAATTCTTTGAGAAACTAAAAACAGCTGTTCTTGTTTTACACATCTAGTCTTTATGGGGCCAGAAGTGTGGTTCCAAAAGGAATTCAAAAACTAACAATCCTCTTTTATCTGAAAATCCTATATGTATTCTAACCATTCTGGCCTTAAAAGATCAAAAGACCTTCTAGAAAGGACTTGAATTTATTTTCCGTGTCTTTCAATTGTAAATATACGGAGTTCTGCCTGGTCTTCTCCAGGAATTCCTTTCAAATGCAAATTTCAAGGAGATAATCCTTACCAACTACAAATGAGAGGGGAAAGCCCTTTTAAAAGGTGACTTGCCCAGGTAATTGAGTGGCTCAGTGTGTTAAAATGACTCTTGACTTTGGCTCTTATCATGATCTCAGGGTCATGAAATTAAGCCCTATGTATAGCTTTGAGCTCAGGTTGGAGTCAGCTTGAGATTCTCCCTCTGCCCCTCCCCCCCACTTGTGCTCATTCTGTCTTTAAATAAATCAATGAAATCTTTTTAAAAAATTTTTAAAAAAGAAGTAAAACCTGAATTGCCAAGGACAAATACAAATCTTAAGTGTCTTTCCCACAAATACTTTTTAAAAAAATCTTTAGCATCTAGTCAAATCATGTTCATTTATTCCATCTGCCCAAAACAAACAAAAAAACAATACTTCAAATGCAACTTTTATAATTAGTGAACTTTGCACTTTTTGATGTCAGTAATTTAAAAACAGAAGCTGTAAGTTCTTCTTGTATGTTCATATCTGTTTATACTGTGTTGTAAATACATTTCTGCCTCGGGAAGGCATTGCTAAAATTAATTTGTGAAAGAGCTATTTACTGGGCTTGAACGCAAACAGTTGTGAGGATTGGGCATTCTAAAACTCAAAAAGATAGAAGCAGACTCAAATGTTGTTCAAGTTTGTGTGAATGGGAAAATATTTAATATAAAAGCTAGTTTGAGATTGATGGTTTAATTAAAACAAACATGTTTTTAGAGTTCTCAACATTAAATATAACATTTCTACCTGTTTTGCTAACTGAATAAGGGTACCTTATCTTGTAACAACAATAACAAAACATATATGTTGGCTGACTTCCTCTAATGCCTCATGAGTTTTGTGGGTAATCTGTACATAATTGTTAAGAACAATTAAATTAAATGGTTGTGAAAAAGATTAAAGGTTTGTAGATAGACTTCCAAATAGCTCCAAAATTTTTGATAATTTAAAAATCAAGTTTTGCTAAGTCAAACAATTGAGTTAAGTTCAAGACATTAAATGTTTAGATCATTTCCAGATAAGACAAAATCCTGGAGCATGCATTACTAAACACAGGCTTCCCTACATTAGGCTTAGTACAGAAAAACTAAATACTTGGGTATGTCAATGTTAATTACAGAATTCAGGTGACACACGTTTCTAGAAATTTTAAATGTCTTCATAAATTTTCAAGTTTAAAAAATGCTGCTAGAACAAACAGTTCACAATGGCTCACTTATTAGTTT
Source organism: Zalophus californianus (assembly GCF_009762305.2). NCBI lineage: Eukaryota > Metazoa > Chordata > Mammalia > Carnivora > Otariidae > Zalophus > Zalophus californianus. The sequence goes on along the minus strand of NC_045604.1, from coordinate 3,242,931 downwards.
TTCATAGAAAAGAAAGTTCATGAGGGTTAAGAATTTTAAGTAATATGTGTAATGAAAGCTACTAGAAATCATATGGGAAATATCCTCATATACCAGAAAAGTAGGATGTGTTTACAGTCAGAAAAGGTGTAAGGAATGGAGATGCTTTTTTTTTTGAGATAAAGAAATTAATTTTGTCCTAAAACAAGGTTAATTCTTTAAAGAAAAACATAGGACAAAATAGAATATAAGAAAAGATAATTGTAGAAGGTTTATGGGAAATGTAGCTTTAAAAATAAATAATGTGAGGTCAAACTGGCTAAAACTAAAACTAAAAACTAAAATAAATTTAAATGAGGCTGTGATCAAACACTTCTCCTTAATTCTTAAAATTATTACAAAATCTGCTGCTAAAGCAATAGCAGGACAACAAAGTTCCTTAAAATCTCTAGCCAAAGTTTTCTTTGATAAGAGAATAACTCTTGATCATCTTTTAGATGTGCAAGGAGGTGTCTATCTGATTCAATTGGAAGGACACTTCTGGGAAAGCTGAAACTCCATTGCATAACAGGCCACTGGGCTTACAAAACTAATGCCTTCCTCAGGGTGACTTGATGCTCACAACCAAGCCAGTTAACACAGCTACCACCTCACATTCGGACCCTCTCCTTTTTTTTTTCTTTTTTTCAAGATTTTATTTAAATTCCAGTTAGTTAACATACCCTGTAATATTAGTTTCGGATTAGAATTTAATGGCTCATCACTTTTATATAACACCCAGTGCTCATCACAACAAGTGCCCTCCTTAATACCCATTCCCTGCCCATCCCCCAGGCACCTCTCTCCATCAACCTTCAGTTTGTTCTCTATAGTTAAGAGCCTGTTTTATGGCTTGCCTCTCTCTTTTTCTCCCTATGTTCATCTGTTTTGTTTCTAAAATTCACATATGAATGAAATGTTATTCTGCTTTCTCTGATTTATTTTGCTTAGCATAATACACTCTAGTTCCATCCACATCATTGCAAATGGCAAGATTTCATTCTTTTTATGGCTGAATACTATTCCATTGTGTATACACACCACATCTTCTTTATCCATTCATCAGTCAATGGACATTTGGGCTGCTTCCATAATTTGGCTATTGTTGATGATGATACTATAAACACCTGGATACATATGTCCTTTGAATCACTATTTTTAAATCTCTTGGATAGATATCTAATGTCTATTTATGTCTTCTGCCCATTTTTTTAAGATTTACTTATTTATTTTAGAGGGAGAGAGCACCAGCAAGGTGGGGGAAGGGGCAGAAGAGAGAATCATAACGAGACTCCCCACTGAGCATGGAGTCCAACATAGGGTTCGATACCATGACCTACAAGATTACGACTGGAGCTGAAAGGAAGAACCAGATGCCCAACCTACTGGGACACCCAGGTGCCCCCTGTGCATTTCTTAACTGGATTATTTGGTTTTTGGATGTTGAGTTTGATCAGTTCTTTACAGATTTGGATACGAACCCTTTATCAGATATGTCATTTGCAAATATCTTCCATTCCAAAGGGTGCCATTTAGTTTTGTTGTTTCCTTCGCTATGCAGAAGCTTTTTTATCTTGATGAAGTCCCAGTAGTTCATTTTCACTTTTCTTTCCCTTACCTTCAGAGATGTGTATAGTAAGAAGTTGCTAAGGCCAATATTAAAGAGGTTACTGCCTGTATTCTCTAGGATTTTGATTGTTTCCTGTCTCATTTTTTGGTCTTTTTTTTTATTTTTTATTGTTATGTTAATCACCATACATCATTAGTTTTTGATGTAGTGTTCCATGATTCATTGTTTGTGCATAATATCCAGTGCTCCACGCTAAACGTGCCCTCTTTAATACCCATCACCAGGCTAACCCATCCCCCCAACCCCCTCCCCTCTAGAAAATCAGTTTGTTTTTCAGAGTCCATCGTCTCTCATGGTTCTTCTGCCCTCCGACTTACTCCTCTTCATTCTTCCCCTCCTGCTATTTTCTTCTTCTTTTTTTTTTCTTAACATATATTGCATTATTTGTTTCAGAAGTACCGATCTGTGATTCAACAGTCTTGCACATTCACAGCACTCACCATAGCACATACCCTCCCCAATGTGTGTCACCCAGCCACCCCATCCCTCCCACCCCCCACCATTCCAGCAACCCTCAGTTTGTTTCCTGAGGTTAAGAATTCCTCATATCAGCGAGGTCATATGATACATTTCTTTCTCTGATTGACTTATTTCACTCAGCATAACACCCTCCAGTTCCATCCATGTCGTTGCAAATGGCAAGATCTCACTCCTTTTGATGGCTGCATAATATTCCATTGTGTATATATACCACCTCTTCTTTATCCATTCATCTGTCGATGGACATCTTGGCTCTTTCCACGGTTTGGCTATTGTGGACATTGCTGCTACAAACATTGGGGTGCACGTACCCCTTCGGATCCCTACATTTGTATCTTTGGGGTAAATACCCAGTAGTGCAATTGCTGGGTCGTATGGTAGCTCTATTTTCAACTGTTTGAGGAACCTCCATACTGTTTTCCAGAGTAGTTGCACCAGCTTGCATTCCCACCAACAGTGTAGGAGGGTTCCCCTTTCTCCACAACCCCGCCAAAATCTGTCGTTTCCTGACTTGTTAATTCTAGCCATTCTGACTGGTGTGAGATGGTATCTCATAGAAGTTTTGACTTGGATTTCCCTGATGCCAAGCTGTGTTGAGCACTTTCTCATGTGTCTGTTGGCCATTTGGATGTCTTCTTTGGAAAAATGTCTGTTCATGTCTTCTGCCCATTACTTGATTGGATTATTTGTTCTTTGGGTGTTGAGTTTGGTAAGTTCTTTATAGATTTTGGATCCTAGCCCTTTATCTGATATGTCATTTCCAAATATTTTCTCCCATTCTGTCGGTTGTCTTTTGGTTTTGTGGACTGTTTCTTTTGCTGTGCAAAAGCTTTTTATCTTGATGAAATACCAATAGTTCATTTTTGCCCTTGCTTCCCTTGCCTTTGGTGATGTTTCTAGGAAGAAGTTGCTGTGGCTGAGGTCGAAGAGGTTGCTGCATGTGTTCTCCTTTAGGATTTTGATGGACTCCTGTCTCACGTTTAGGTCTTTCAACCATTTGGAGTCTATTTTTGTGTGTGGTGTAAGGAAATGGTCCACTTTCATTCTTCTGCATGTGGCTGTCCAGTTTTCCCAACACCATTTGTTGAAGAGACTGTCTTTTTTCCATTGGACGTTCTTTGCTGCTTTGTCAAAGATGAGTTGACCATAGAGTTGAGGGTCCATTTCTGGGCTCTCTATTCTGTTTCATTGATCTATGTGTCGGTTTTTGTGCCAGTACCATACTGTCTTGATGATGACAGCTTTGTAATAGAGCTGGAAGTCCGGAATTGTGATGCCACCAGCTTTGCTTTTCTTTTTCAATATTCCTGTGGCTATCCGGGGTCTCTTCTGATTCCATACAAATTTTAGGATTATTTGTTCCATTTCTTTGAAAAAAGTGGATGGTATTTTGATGGGGATTGCATTGAATGTGTCGATTGCTCCGGGTAGCATTGACATCTTCACAATGTTTGTTCTTCCTATCCATGAGCATGAAACGTTTTTCCATTTCTTTGTGTCTTCTTCAATTTCTTTCATGAGTATTTTATAGTTTTCTGAGTACAGATCCTTTGCCTCTCTGGTTAAATTTATTCATGGGTATCTTATGGTTCTGGGTGCAATTGTAAATGGGATCGACTCCTTGATTTGTCTCTCTTCTATCTTGTTCTTAGTGAATAGGAATACCACTGATTTCTGTGCATTGATTCTTTATCCTGCTACTTTACTGAATTCCTGTATGAGTTCTAGCAGTTTTGGGGTGGAGTCTTTTGGGTTTTCCACATACAGTATCATATCATCTGCAAAGAGTGAGAGTTTGACTTCTTCTTTGCCGATTTGGATGCCTTTGATTTCTTTTTGTTGTCTGATTGCTGTGGCTAGGACTTCTAATACTACGTTGAAGAGCAGTGGTGAGAGTGGACAGCCCTGCCGGGTTCCTGACCTTAGGGGAAAAGCTCTCAGCTTTTCCCCATTGAGAATGATATTGGCTGTAGGTTTTTCATAGATGGCTTTTATGATATTGAGGTATGTACCTTCTATCCCTATACTCTGAAGAGTTTTGATCAAGAAAGGATGCTGTGCTTTGTCAAATGCTTTCCTGCATCTATTGAGAGGATCATATGATTCTTGTTCTTTCTTTTGTTAATGTATTGTATCACGTTGATTGATTTGAGGATGTTGAACCAGCCTTGCAGCCCAGGGATAAATCCCACTTGGTCGTGGTGAATAATCCTTTTAATGTACTGTTGGACCCTATTGGCTAGTATTTTGGTGAGAATTTTTGCATCCATGTTCATCAAGGATAGTGGTCTGTAAATCTCCTTTTGGATGGGGTCTTTGTCTGGTTTGGGGATCAAGGTATGGTGGCCTCATAAAATGAGTTTCGAAGTTTTCCTTCCATTTCTATTTTTTGGAACAGTTTCAGGAGAATAGGTATTAATTCTTCTTTAAATGTCTGACAGAATTCCTCTGGGAAGCCATCTGGCCCTGGGCTTTTGTTTCTTGGGAGATTTTTGATGACTGCTTCAATTTCCTTAGTGGTTATAGGTCTGTTCAAGTTTTCTTATTTCTTCCTGGTTCAGTTTTGATAGTTGATACATCTCTAGGAATGCACCCATTTCTTCCAGGTTATCTAATTTGCTGGCATAGAGTTGCTCATAATATGTTCTTATAATTGTTAGTATTTCTTTGGTGTTGGTTGTGATCTCTCCTCTTTCATTCATGATTTTGTTGATTTGGGTCATTTCTCTTTTCTTTTGGATAAGTCTGGCCAGGGGTTTATCAATCTTGTTAATTCTTTCAAAGAACCAGGTCCTAGTTTCGTTGATCTGTTCTACTGTTCTTTTGGTTTCTATTTCATTGATTTCTGCTCTGATCTTTATTATTTCTCTTCTCCTGCTGGGTTTAGGCTTTATTTGCTGTTCTTTCTCCAGCTCCTTTAGGTGTAAGTTTAGGTTGTGTATTTGAGACCTTTCTTGTTTCTTGAGAAAGGATTGTATTGTTATATACTTTCCTCTCAGGACTGCCTTTACTGTATCCCAAAGATTTTGAACAGTTGTGTTTTCATTTTCATTGGTTTCCATGAATTTTTTTAACTCTTCTTTAATTTCCTGGTTGACCCATTCATTCTTTAGTAGGATGCTCTTTAGCCTCCATGAATTTGAGTTCTTTCTGACTTTCCTCTTGTGATTGAGTTCTAGTTTCAAAGCATTGTGGTCTGAAAATATGCAGGGAATAATCCCAAACTTTTGGTATCGGTTGAGACCTGATTTGTGACCTAGGATGTGATCAATTCTGGAGAATGTTCCATGGGCACTAGAGAAGAATGTGTATTCCGTTGCTTTGGGATGGAATGTTCTGAATATGTCTGTGAAGTCCATTTGGTCCAGTGTGTCATTTAAAGACTTTATTTCCTTGTTGATCTTTTGCTTAGATGATCTGTCCATTTCAGTCGGGGGGGTGTTAAAGTCCCCCACTATTATTGTATTGTTGTCAATGTGTTTCTTTGCTTTTGTTATTAATTGCCTTATAAAAGTGGCTGCTCCCATGTTAGGGGCATAGATATTTACAACTGTTAGATCTTCTTGTTGGATAGACCCTTTAAGTAGGATATAGTGTCCTTCCTCATCTCTTATTACAGTCTTTGTTTTAAAATCTAATTTGTCTGATATAAGGATTGCCACCCCAGCTTTCTTTTGGTGTCCTTTAGCATGGTAAATGGTTTTCCACCCCCTCACTTTCAATCTGGGTGTGTCTTTCGGTCTAAAATGAGTCTCTTACAGACAGCATATGGATGGGTCTTGTTTTTTAATCCAATCTGATAGCCTGTGTCTTTTGATTGGGGCATTTAGCCCATTGACATTCAGGGTAACTATTGAAAGATAGGAATTTAGTGCCATTGTATTGCCTGTAAGGTTACTGTGACTGCATATTGTCTGTGTTCCTTTCTGGTCTATGCTGCTTTTAGGCTCTCTCTTTGCTTAGAGGACCCCTTTCAATATTTCTTGGAGGGCTGGTTTCGTGTTTGCAAATTCCTTTAGTTTTTGTTTGTCCTGGAAGCTTTTTACCTCTCCTTCTATTTTCAATGACAGCCTTGCTGGATATAGTATTCTTGGCTGCATATATTTCTCGTTTAGTGCTCTAAAGATATCATGCCAGTCCTTTCTGGCCTGCCAGGTGTCTGTGGATAGGTCTGTTGCCAATCTAATGTTTCTACTACATATCTCTTCTCCCGAGCTGCTTTCAGGATTTTCTCTTTGTCTCTGAGACTCGTAAATTTTACTATTAGATGTCTGGGTGTTGACCTATTTTTACTGATTTTGAGAGGGGTTCTCTGTGTGTCCTGGATTTTGATGCCTGTTTCCTTCCCCATTTTAGGGAAGTTCTCTGCTATAATTTGCTCCAATATACCTTCTGCCCCTCTCTCTCTTTCTTCTTCTTCTGGGATCCCAATTATTCTAATGTTGTTTCGTCTTATCGTATCGCTTATCTCTCGAATTCTGCCCTCGTGATCCTGTAGTTGTTTCTCTCTCTTTTTCTCAGCCTCTGTATTTTCCATCATTTGGTCTTTTATATATCGCTGATTCTCTCTTCTGCCTCATTTATCCTAGCAGTTAGTGCCCCCATTTTTTATTGCACCTCATTAATAGCCTTTTTGATTTCGACTGGGTTAGATTTTAGTTCTTTTATTCCTCCAGAAAGGGTTTCTCTAATAACTTCCACGCTTTTTTCAAGCCCAGCTAGTATCTTTAAAGTCATGATTCTGAACTCTAGGTCCGATATCGTACTAATGTCCGTACTGAGTAGGTCCCTGGCAGAGGGTACTACCTCTTGTTCTTTTTGCTGAGGTGATTTTTTTCGTCTTGTCATTTTGTCCAAAGGAGAACAGATAAATGAGAGAACAAAATGCTAACAGGTTAACAATGTCCCCAGCAAATATACTCTATACAAATCAGAAAAGACCTGAAACCAGGGGAAAAGAAAGGGAAAGAAAGAAAAAAGAAAGAGAAAAAAAAGAAAAAAAAAGAAAAAGATAAAGATAAAAACAAACAAAAACAGAACAAAACAAAACAAAACTAAAAAAACAGAATATGATCAAATATGATCAGGCTAGTGCATAGATCAGTGCCACACACTAGATTTTGGGTGTATTTTGGTCTGTTAGAAGAAAGTGCCTCCTAAAATTTTAAAGGAAGAAAGACATATATGTACAAAATAAGGGTTGATACAATGAAGGGATGGAAGATGACTGTAAAGATGAAACTTATAAAAGGTTTTATAAACGGAATTGATAAGTTGTTTGAAAGAAGAAAGAAGATTTAAAAAAAGAAAAAAGAAAAGAAAAAAAATGGGAGAGACTGTGATCAGGCAGGAGACTAGAACAAAACCATACACTAGTGATTTAGGGTATATTTTGATCTGTTAGAAGTAACTGTATCTCAAAATTTTAAAGAGAGAACAACTTATATATATATGCCAAAAATAAGGGTAACTGCTATGAAGGGATAAAATATGACTCTAAAAATGAAAAATAAAAAATGTTTTTTTTAAAAAGGGGATTGATAAGCTGTAGGTTGAAAAAGGGAAAAAGAAAAATTCAAAAGAAGAAACAAAAAACAGTTAAAAGAATTAACTTTGAAAAACTAATGAATCATGGTAAAAAAGCCATGAATTCTATGTGCAGTATTCCCCTAGCGATGGAGTTCTCCCGTTCTCCTTGATCGGTAAACTTGGTCTTGGCTTGCTGGCTGTTCGTGCTGATCTTCTGGGAGAGGGGTCTGTTGCCTTGGTTCCCAAATGTCTTTGCCGGAGGCTGAATTGCCCCACCCTTGTGAGTCCGGGCTAAGCAAGCTGCTTGGGTTTGCTCTCAGGAGCTTTTGTTCCCTGCAAGCACTCGGTACAGCTTTGGAGGACCAGGGTGAAAATGGTGGCCTCCCACTCTCTGCCCGGAAGAGCTGAGAACTCGGGACCCGCTCCTCAGTGCACCCCCAGAGAACAGCAGTCACTCCTGTGTCCCCCGTCTCCGGCCACACTCCGCGCTCACCCGGCCTGTGACCGAGCGTTGCTATCTCTGGCACCCGACCCCGTGTGGAGTCTCCAAACCCAGCAGATCCCTGCGGTGCTCTCCCGTGTCACTCCTCCCCGGGGAGGAAGGGGAGTCTCCCCGGCTCCGCTGCTTGTTGGGTCCCTGCTGGAGGAGCAGGGGCCCAACTGGCCGTGGATCACAGTTTATGGCCACCCCGAGCTGAGAGCCCGCGCCTCGGCTCCGTCTCTGCAGCCGGCTTCCCCGCTCCGATACCTGGGAGCTCTGCTGCACTCAGGCACCCCCGGTCTTTCTGTGACCCTGAGGGTCCTGAGACCACACTGTCCCGCGAGGGTTCCACCCCCCGCTTAGCCACTGGAGCGACGTCCCTCCGCGGAGCCGACTTCTAAAAGTTCCGATTTTGTGCTCCGCGGCTCTAGCACTTGCCAGAAGCGGCCGACGGAGGCCCCCTCCCCCGCCGTCTATCCTCCCAAATATCGCCTCGGATTCACCTCTCCGCCCGTCCTACCTTCCAGTAAGTGGTCGCTTCTCTGTTCAGAGAGTTGTTGCTACTCTCTTCTTCTCTGATCTCTGTGGAGTTCGTAGGTGTTCAGAATGGTTTGATCCCTATTCAGCTGAATTCCTGAGACCAGACAAAATCCAGGTCTCCTACTCCTCCGCCATCTTGCTCCGCCCCCCTCATTTTTTGGTCTTTTACCCATTTTGAATTTATTCTTGTTTGTGGTGCAAGAAAGTGGTCCAATTTCATTATTTGGCATGTTGTTGTCCAATTTTCCCTACGCCATGGGTTGAAGACAGTGTTTTGCTTTTTTTTTATCCTTTGGATATTCTTTCCTCCTTTATCAAAGATTAGTTAACCATATAGTTGTAGGTTCATTTCTGGATTTTCTGTCCTGTTCCATTGATTTATTTGTCTGGTTTTGTGCCAGTACCACACTGTCTTAATGACTACAACTTTCCTTGTAATATAGCTTGAAGTCTGGAATTGTGATTCTTCCAGCTTCTCTTTTCTACTTCAGGATTGCTTTGGCTATTTAGGGTCTTTTGTGGTCCCATATAAATTTTAGGATTGTTTGTTCTAGCTCTGTGAAAAATATTGGTGGTATTTTGGTAAGGATTGCATTAAATGTGTAGATTGCTTTGAGCACTATAGACATTTTAACAATGTTTTTTCTTCTAATCCATGAGCATACAATGTTTTTCCATTTCTTTGTGTCCTCTTCAATTTTTTTCATAGGTGTTCTATAGTTTTCAGAGTACAGATGTTTTACCTCTTCAGTTAGCTTTATTCCTGGGTATTTAAGGTTTTTGGTGCAATTGTAATTGAGATCAATTCCTTGATTTCCCTTTTTGCTGCTTCAGTATTGGTGTATAGATATGCAACAGATTTGTGTACATTGATTTTACACCCTGTGAATTTACAGAATTTGTGTTATCAGTTCTAGCGATTTTTTGGTGGAGTCTTGCAGGTTTTCTACATAAGGTATCATGTCATCTGCAAGTAGTAAAAGTTTGACTTCTTCCTGGCCAATTTGGATGCCCTTTGTTTGTTTTCTTCATTTCTTTCTTTCTTTCTTTCTTTCTTTCTTTCTTTCTTTCTTTCTTTCTTTCTTTCTTTCTTTCTTTTTCTTTCTTTTTCTTTCTTTCTTTCTTTCTTTCTTTCTTTCTTTCTTTCTTTTCTTTCTTTCTTTCTTTCTTTCTTTCTTTCTTTTCTTCTTTCTTTCTTTCTTTCTTTCTTTTTCTTTCTTTCTTTCTTTCTTTCTTTCTTTCTTTCTTTCTTTCTTTCTTTCTTTCTTTTCTTTCCTTTCTTTTTTTTCTTTCCTTGCTCTCATTCTTTTTTTCTGTCTTGTTCCTGACCATAGAGGAAAAGCTCTCAGTTTTTCACCACTGAGGATTATAATAGCTGTGGGTTATTTCATATATGTTCTTTAATATGTTGGGTTTGTTCTCTCTATCACTACTTTGTTGAAGATTGGTATCATGAATGGATATTGTACTTTGTCAAATGCTTTTTCTGCATCTATTGAGAGAACCATGTGGTTTTCATCCTTTCTTTTATTAATGTGGTGTAACATGTTGATTGATTTGTGAAATTGAGCCACGCTTGCTGCCCAGGAATAAATCCCACTTGATCGTGGTGAATGATTCTTTTAATGTACTGTTATATTCAATTCGCAATTATTTTGTTGAGAATTTTTGCACCCATGTTCATCAGGCATGTTGGCCTGTAATTCTCCTTTTTATGAGGTTTTTCCTCTGGTTTTGGAATGAAGGTAATGCTGGCTTTTAGAAGGAGTTTGGAAGTTTTCCTTCCATTTCTATTTTTTGGATCAGTTTGAGAAGTATATCACTAACTCTTCTTTAAATGTTTGGTAGGGCATTTAAGATGGCAGAAGAATAGGGGAACCCTAAGCTTGTCTCATCCCCTGAACACAGCTGCATAATTATCAAATCATTTTGATCACCCAAGAAATCAATCTGAGTTCTGAGAGTACAAAACTGTAATTCTGTAAGTGGAAAAGTGACCACCTTCTGGAAGGTAGGAGGTGTGGAGAGATGATTTGGAGGAGATATAACTATGGGTGCTGTGGTGGGGAGGGAGCCTTGCTTACAGATATGACAGCAAAGAATCATAAGCACTAGAGCTCAAAATCTGAATTTTTAGAAGTCCACCACCCTCAGAGGCATGCCCGGCTTAAAGGTGCTCAGCTGGGGAAGTGGAATAGAGACCTAGGAGTGGACAACATGGTCTGAGGATGCCCTGGGTTGCAAGAACAGGTGGCACCAATGAGCTGCACTGTTTCCAGAAATAAGAGCAGGGACTCCAGCTGAAAGCAGCAAGCCTGGGTGCTGGCTCTCTGCTCCACCTTGCCATGAACTCTAAACCACGGCATGGTCATGGGACTGCATTCCTGGCACAGGCCAGCAAATGGCAAAAGCACAGGAAACCCTCACCCAGAGGAATAGTGCAATTCCATGTGGCAGGAGTCCCTAAAATTAAAAGTTTTGGAACCCAGTTGAGTGCCTGAGATAAAACAGCTTGGACACAGGCAGGATGAATCAGAGTTCTGATGGAAACTGGGGGCAAAAGAGGTGTTATGGAATGCCCTTCTGGGAGGACTCACTGAAGAGTGGGGCTACAAACTGTCAGCTCCAGGGCTAGAGAGTGGGGTGCAGCCATTTTCATCCCACCCATCAGAGCTGATTATGATCAGGGAGCAAAACAACGCCACCTCGTGGAGGCTGAGGCCAATTACACCAAGCCCCATCCCCTGGCACCCTGGTGGCAAATCTCCACTGGGGTAAATCCACCTGAGAATCAGCATAACAGGCCCCTTTCCCCAGAAGACGAGCACAAACAACTTCTTTACACCAAGTCTACTTACCAATCATGGAGTAATGCAACCTTTAGTTCTAGGGAAAATAATTTCCTTTTAACTTTTATTTTTTTTATTTTTTCATCATATTTTTTAATTTTTTCTTATTTTTTAAATTCTTTTTTAATGTTTTTAAATTTTATTTATATATATTATTTTTTCACTCTCATTTCTTTTTTTTTTAATTTTTGGATCTCTTTTCTTTTAACAAGCAGACTAAAACACACCAGGATCTAGTTTTCTTTTCTTTTTTTTCTTTTTCTTTCTCTTCTTTTCTCTTCTTTTCTGGACAAAATGACAAGATGGAGAAATTCACATCAATGGAAAGAACTGGAAGTAGAACTCATGGCCAGGAATTTAATCAATACAGATATAAGTAATATGTCTGAACTAGAATTTAAAACAACAATTATAAGGATCCTAGCTGGGCTTGAAGAAAGCATAGAAGACACAGAGAATCCCTTACTGCAAAGATAAATGAACTAAAATCTAATCAGGCTGATATTAAAAATACTATATCTGAGATGCAAATCCAATAGATGCCATAAAAACAAGGACGGGTGAAGCAGAAGCATGAACCAGTGATATAGAAGATAAAATTATGGGAAATAATGAAGCTGAAAGAAGAGGGAAAGAAAGGTAATGGACCATGAAGGTAGACTTAGGGAACTCAACAATTTATTAAAATGTAATAACTAACATCCATGTCATTGGAGTCCCAGAAGATGCAGAAAGAGAAAAGGGAGCAGAAGGTTTATTCAAGCAAATTATAGCTGAACACTTCCTTAATCTGGGGAGGGACACAGATATCAAAATCTAGGAAGCACAGAGAACTCCCATTAAAACAAAAGCCAACCATCACCAAAGCATATCATAGTCAAATTCACAAAATACAAGGACAAGGAAAGAAACCTGAAAGCAGCAAGGGGGGAGACAAAGACCTTAAACTACGAGGGAAAACAGAGCAGCAAATCTGTCCTCAGAAACTTGGCTGTCCAGAAAGAAGTGGCAGGATATATTCAGCATGCTGAACAGGGAACATATGCAGCCAAGAATATTTTATCTTATGAGGCTGTCACTCAGAATAAGAGAGATAAAGAGTTTCCCAGACAAACAAAAATTAAAGGAGCTCATGACCACTAAACCAGCCCTGCAAGAAGTATTAAGGGAAACTCTTGGAATGAGAAAAAAAAAGAAAGACCAAAAACATCAGACTAGAAAGGACAACAGAACATCAACAGAAACAACAACTCCTCAAGTAACACAATTGCACTAAATTCATATCTATCGATAATCACTCTGAATGTAAATGGACAAAATGCACCAATCAAAAGATAGAGGGTATCAGAATGGATTTAAAAAACAAGGCACATCTATGTGCTACCTGCAACAAATTCATTTTAGACCTAAAGACACTTGCAGATTGAACGTGAGGGGATGAAGAACGATCTATCATGGAGTAGCCATACTTATTTAGAGAAACTAGATTAAAAAAAAAGACAGTGACAAGAGATGAAGGAGATTATATTACAATTCAGGGATCTATCCATCAGGAAGATCTAAGAATAGTAGGGACACTGGCGTGGCTCAGTCAGTTGAGCATCTGACTCCTGATTATGGTTCAGGTCATGATCTCAGGGCCTTGCATCTGGCTCCAGGATCAGCAGGGAGTCTGTTTGAAATTCTCTGTTTACCTCTCCCTCTGCACCTCCCTCCTCCATTCTCTCTCTCTCTCTCTCTCTCTCCCTAGCTCTAAGATAAATAAATAAAAAAATAATAAAAGAAGATCAAACATTGGCATATATATGCCCCCAAATTGGGAGCAATCAAATATATAAATCAATTAATAATAAACATAAGGAAACTCACTGATAATAATACAGTACTAGTAGGGGACGTTAACACCCACTTAGAGCAATAAACAGATTATCTAAGGAGAAAATCAACAAGGAAACAATGGGTTTGATTGGCACACTGGATCAGATGAACTTAACAGATATATTCAGAATATTTCATATTGAAGCAGCAGAATACACATTATTTTCAAATACACATGGGGCATTCTCCAGAATAGATCACATACTGGGTCACAAATCAGGCATCAACAAGTAGAAAAAGATCAAGATCATACCATCCATTTCAGACCACAACATTATGAAGCTTCAAGTCCACCACAAGAAAAAATTGGGAAAGACCACAAAAACATGGAGGCTAAAGAACATCCTACTAAGGAATGAATGGGTTAACCAGGAAATTAAAGAACAAATAAAAAATTTCGTGGAAGCAAGTGAAAATGAAAAATGACAAGCAAAACCTTTGGGATGCAGTGAAGGCAGTCCTAAGAGGGAAGTGCATTGCACTACAAGCCTACCTCAAAAAGCAAGAAAAGTCTCAAAGATACAACCTAAACTTACACCTAAAGGAGCTACAAAAGGAACAACAATGAAAGCCTAATGTCAGCAGAGGAATGAAAATAATAATGATTAGAGCAGAAATAAATGATATAGAAACAAAAACAAAATAGTAGAACATATCATGAAACTAAGAACTGGTTCTTCAAAAAAATTAATAACATTGATAAACCCCTAGCCAGATTTACCAAAAAGAAAAGAGAAAGGATCCAAGTAAATAAAATCAGAAATGAAAGAGGAGAGATCAGGGTGCCTGGGTGGCTCAGTAGTTAAGCATCTGCCTTTGGATCAGGTCATGTTCCCAGGGTCCTGGGATTGAGCCCCACATTGGACTCCCTGCTCAGCAGAGAGCCTGCTTCTCCCTCTCCCACTCCCACTGCTTGTGTTCCCTCTCTGTGTGTGTCTCTCTCTGTCAAAAGAAATAAATAAAATCTTCAAAAAAGGGGGCAGAGCAAGATGGCGGAAGACTAGGAGACCTGGATGTCGTCTGGTCTCAGGAATTCAGCTGGATAGGGATCAAACCATTCTGAACACCTAAGAACTCAACAGGAGATCAAAGAAAAGAGTAGCAACAACTCTCTGAACAGAAAAGCGACCACTTTCTGGAAGGTCTTTTATGATTTGTTTAGAGTATATTCTCTGGGGACGATATTAACCTGTTAGCATTTTGTTCTCTCATTCAACTATTCCCCACTGGACAAAATGACAAGATGGAAAAATCACCTCAACAAAAAGAACAAGAGGTAGTACCATCTGCCAGGGACCTACTCAATACGGACATTACTACGATGACAGACCTAGAGTTCAAAATCATGATTTTAAAGATACTAGCTGGGTTTGAAAAAGCATGGAAGTTATTAGAGAAACCCTTTCTGTAGAAATAAAAGAACTAAAATCTAACCAAATTGAAATCAAAAAGGCTGTTAATGAGGTGCAATCAAAAATGGGGGCACTAACTGCTAGGATAAATGAGGCAGAAGAGAGAATCAGTGATATATAGAAGACCAAATGATGGAAAATACAGAGGCTGAGAAAAAGAGAGAGAAACAACTACAGGATCACGAGGGCAGAATTCGAGAGATAAGCGATATGATAAGACAAAACATTAGAATAATTGGGATCCCAGAAGAAGAAGAAAGAGAGAGGGAGCAGAAGGTATATTGGACCAAATTATAGCAGAGAACTTCTCTAATTTGGGGAAGGAAACACGCATTAAAATCCAGGAGACACAGAGAACCCCTCTCAAAATCAATAAAAATAGGTCAACACCCAGACATCTAATAGTAAAACTTACGAGTTTCAGAGACAAAGAGAAAATCCTGAAAGCAGCTCGGGAGAAGAGATATGTAACCTACAATGGTAGAAACATTAGATTGGCAACAGACCTATCCACAGAGACCTGGCAGGCTAGGAAACTGGCATGATATATTCAGAGCATTAAATGAGAAAAAATATGCAGCCAAGAATACTATATCCAGCTAGACTGTCATTGAAAATAGAAGGAGAGATAAAAAGCTTCCAGAACAAACAAAAACTAAAGGAATTTGCAAACACAAAACCAGCTCTACAAGAAATATTGAAAGGGATCCTCTAGGCAAAGAGAGACCCTAAAAGCAACATAGACGAAAGGAACACAGACAATATACAGTAACGGTCACCTTACAGGCAATACAATGCCACTAAATTCCTATCTTTCAATAGTTACCCTGAATGTAAATGGGCTAAATGCCCGAATCAAAAGACACAGGCTATCAGATTGGATTAAAAAACAAGACCCATCCATATGCTGTCTGTAAGAGACTCATTTTAGACCGAAAGACACCCCCAGATTGAAAGTGAGGGGTGGAAAACTATTTACCATGCTAATGGACACCAAAAGAAAGCTGGGGTGACAATCCTTATATCAGACAAATTAGATTTTAAAGCAAAGACTGTAATAAGAGATGAGGAAGGACACTATATCCTACTTAAAGGGTCTATCCAACAAGAAGATCTAACAATTGTAAATATCTAGGCCCCTAACATGGGAGCAGCCAATTATACCGGCAATTAATAACAAAAGCAAAGAAACACATTGACAACAATATAATAATAGTGGGGGACTTTAACACCCCGCCCTGACTGAAATGGACAGATCATCTAAGCAAAAGATCAACAAGGAAATAAAGACTTTAAATGAGATATTGGACCAAATGGACTTCACAGACATAGTCAGAACATTTCATCCCAAAGCAACAGAATACACATTCTTCTCTAGTGCCCATGGAACATTCTCCAGAATTGATCACATCCTAGGTCACAAATCAGGTCTCAACCAATACCAAAAGATTGGGATTATTCCCTGCATATTTTCAGACCACAATGCTTGGAAACTAGAACTCAATCACAAGAGGAATGTCGGAAAGAACTCAAATACATGGAGGCTAAAGAACATCCTACAAAAGAATGCATGAGTCAACCAGGAAATTAAAGAAGAATTTAAAAAAATTCATGGAAACCAATGAAAATGAAAACACAAGTGTTCAAAATCTTTGGGATACAGCAAAGGCAGTCCTGAGAGGAAAGTATATAGCAATACAAGCCTTTCTCAAGAAACAAGAAAGGTCTCAAATACACAACCTAACCCTACACCTAAAGGAGCTGGAGAAAAAACAGCAAATAAAGCCTAAACCCAACAGGAGAAGAGAAATAATAAAGATCAGAGCAGAAATCAATGAAATAGAAACCAAAAGAACAGTAGAACAGATCAACAAAACTAGGAGCTGGTTCTTTGAAAGAATTAACAAGATTGATAAACTCCTGGCCAGACTTATCCAAAAGAAAAGAGAAATGACCCAAATCAACAAAATCATGAATGAAAGAGGAGAGATCACAACCAACACCAAAGAAATACAAACAAATATAAGAACATATTATGAGCAACTCTATGCCAGCAAATTAGATAACCTGGAAGAAATGGGTGCATTCCTAGAGATGTATCAACCACCAAAACTGAACCAGGAAGAAACAGAAAACCTGAGCAGACCTATTACCACTAAGGAAATTGAAGCAGTCATCAAAAATCTCCCAACAAACAAAAGCCCAGGGCCAGATGGCTTCCCAGGGGAATTCTATCAGACATTTAAAGAAGAATTTATACCTATTCTCCTCAAACTGTTCCAAAAAATAGAAATGGAAGGAAAACTTCCAAATTCATTTTATGAGGCCACCATTACCTTGATCCCGAAACCAGGCAAAGACCTCATCAAAAAGGAGAATTACAGACCAATATCCTTGATGAACATGGATGCAAAAATTCTCACCAAAATACTAGCCAATAGGATCCAACAGTACATTAAAAGGATTATTCACCAGGACCAAGTGGGATTTATCCCTGGGCTGCAAGTTTGGTTCAACATCCGCAAATCAATCAACGTGATACCATACATTAACAAAAGAAAGAACAAGAATCATATGATCCTCTCAATAGATGCAGAAAAAGCATTTGACAAAGTACAGCATCCTTTCTTGATCAAAACTCTTCAGAGTATAGCGATAGGGTACATACCTCAATATCATAAAAGCCATCTATGAAAAATCTACAGCGAATATTATTCTCAATGCGAAAAGCTGAGAGCATTCCCCCTAAGGTCAGGAATGGGGCAGGGATGTCCACTCTCACCACTGCTATTCAACATAGTATTAGAAGTCCTAGCCACAGCAATCAGAGAACAAAAAGAAATCAAAGTCATCCAAATTGGCCAAGAAGAAGTCAAACTCTTACTGTTTGCAGATGATATGATACTTTATGGGGAAAACCCAAAAGACTCCACCCCAAAACTGCTAGAACTCGTACAGGAATTCAGTAAAGTAGCAGGATATAAAATCAATGCACAGAAATCAGTGGCATTCCTATACACCAACAATAAGACAGAAGAGAGACAAATGAAGGAGTCAATCCCATTTTCAATTGCACCCAAAACCATAAGATACCTAGGAATAAATCTAACCAAAGAGGCAAAGGATCTGTACTCAGAAAACTATAAAATACTCATGAAAGAAATTGAAGAAGACACAAAGAAATGGAAAAACGTTCCATGCTCATGGATTGGAAGAACAAACATTGTGAAGATGTCAATGCTACCTAGAGCAATCGACACATTCAATGCAATCCCCATCAAAATACCATCCACTTTTTTCAAAGAAATGGAACAAATAATCCTAAAATTTGTATGGAGCCAGAAGAGACCCCGAATAGCCAGAGGAATGTTGACACAGAAAAGCAGAGCTGGTGGCATCACAATTCCGGACTTCCAGCTCTATTACAGAGCTGTCATCATCAAGATAGTATGGTACTGGCACAAAAACAGACACATAGATCAATGGAACAGAATCGAGAGCCCTGAAATGGACCCTCAACTCTATGGTCAACTCATCTTTGACAAAGCAGGAAAGAACGTCCAATGGAAAAAAGTCTCTTCAACAAATGGTGTTGGGAAAATTGGACAGCCACATGCAGAAGAATGAAAGTGGACCATTTCCTTACAACACACACAAAAACAGACTCCAAATCGTTGAAAGACCTAAACGTGCGACAGGAGTCCATCAAAATCCTAAAGGAGAACACAGGTGGCAACCTCTTCAACCTCAGTCGCAACAGCTTCCTAGAAACATCGCCAAAGGCAAGAGAAGCAAGGGCAAAAATGAACTATTGGTATTTCATCAAGATAAAAAGCTTTTGCACAGCAAAAGAAACAGTCCACAAAACCAAAGGACAACCGACAGAATGGAAGATATTTTCAAATGACATATCAGATAAAGGGCTAGTATCCAAAATCTATAAAGAACTTATCAAACTCAACACCCAAAGAACAAATAATCCAATCAAGTAATGGGCAGAAGACATGAACAGACATTTTTCCAAAGAAGACATCCAAATTGCCAACAGACACATGAAAAAATGCTCAACATCGCTCGGCATCAGGGAAATCCAAATCAAAACCTCCATGAGATACCACCTCACACCAGTCAGAATGGCTAAAATCAACAAGTCAGGAAACGACAGTTGTTGGCGGGGATGCGGAGAAAGGGGAACCCTCCTACACTGTTGGTGGGAATGCAGGCTGGTGCAACCACTCTGGAAAACAGTATGGAGGTTCTTCAAACAGTTGAAAATAGAGCTACCATACAATCCAGGAATTGCACTACTGGGTATTTACCCCAAAGATAGAAATGTAGGGATCCGAAGGGGTACGTGCACCCGATGTTTATAGCAACAATGTCCACAATAGCCAAACTGTGGAAAGATCCCAGATGTCCATTGACAGATGAATGGATAACGAAAAGGTGGTATATAGATACGATGGAATATTATGCAGCAGCCATCAAAAGGAATGAGATCTTGCCATTTGCAACGACGTGGATGGAACTGGAGGGTGTTATGCTGAGTGAAATAAGTCAATCAGAGAAAGACATGTATCATATGACCTCACTGATATGAGGAATTTTTAATCTCAGGAAACAAACTGAGGGTTGCTGGAGTGGTGGGGGGTGGGAGGGATGGGGTGGCTGGGTGATAGACATTGGGGAGGGTATGTGCTATGGTGAGCACTGTGAATTGTGAAAGACTGTTGAATCACAGATGTGTACCTCTGAAAGAAATAATGCAATATATGTTTTAAAAAAAGAAAAGAAGATAGCAGGAGGGGAAGAATGAAGGTGGGGAAACTGGAGGGGGAGACGAACCATGAGAGACGATGGACTCTGAAAAACAAACTGAGGGTTCTAGAGGGGAGGGGGGTGGGGGGATGGCTTAGCCTGGTGATGGGTATTAAATAGGGCACGTACTGCGTGGAGCACTGGGTGTTATGCACAAACAATGAATCGTGGAACACTACATCAAAAACTAATGATGTATGGTGATTAACATAACAATAAAAAAATCTTCACTTTCAAATGTGTTTTTTTTTAAGATTTTATTTATTTATTTGAGATAGAGAAAGAGCAGGAAGTAGAGGGAGAGAGAATCCAGAGCAGACTTCATGCTCAGTGCAGAGCCTGATGTGGGGCTTGAACCCATGACCACAAGATCACAACTTGAGCCAAAACCAAGACTCCACACTAAACCGAGCCACCCAAGCATCCCATTAAATGTGTGTGTGTGTGTGTGTTTTTAATAGGGGTGTTATTGATTTTTAGACCTCAGAGACTATTGCTCTGGCTCTGAAAGTAACATCTAAACTCCCCAAAGCCTGTAACTCTGTATTGTCTTCTTAGTAATAATTGTTGCCCTGGTATTTATGTTTAAATGAACATCTATGCTCTAAAGTGTATAAATTATTCTGTTTTTTTATCAAATACAAAAAGAAACACATTTTTCCTCTTCTTCCACTAGATGCACTTGAAAAAAGAGGAAAAAGGAAGAGCTACTCTTGTATTAAGATTTCTTATGAATCTAAAATAATTAAGATTACTTTATTATATTTCATTGGCATAAGGATAGATTTATAGAACACGGGAATGGAACAAGAGTTCAGAAACAGATCCATATATACAGACCCAATGTAATTGGTGCTACATTATCAGTGGTATTAGTCAAGTGACTAACATTGCTAAAAATAAAATGTTATCCATATTTCACACCAGACACAAAAATCAGGTCCAGGTATATTGCAGATTTAAATGTAAAAAGTAAAATAGTTAAGCTTCTCAAAGGTGAAATACTACAGTGGTTTTCAAAGATGATTCCCAGACCAGCAGAATCAGCATCATCTGGAAACTGTAAGAAATGAAAATTCTTAGACCTCTTTCCCAACCTAAAGAATTAGAAACTCTGGAGGCATTCCCCAACAATTTGTGCTTTAAAATGCCTTCCAGATGATTCCACTTAAATTTGAGAATTACAGATTAAGGAGAATATCTTGTGACCTCAGGACTGGAGTGATAATTTACAGGATTAGATAACTATAGTCATAAAGAAAAACATCCACAAACTCTATCCTGTTAAAAAGAAATCCTCCTCATCCAAATATGACTTTATAAGGGTGGAAAGTAATCCAGAACCTGGTAGGAAATATTCAAAATCATATATCCAACAAAGGACTTGTATACAGAAATTATAAAGAACTTCAAATCAATAACAAAAAGACTGACCCCTCCCCTCAATACACACACAAATAGCTAAAAACATAAACTGGTACTTCACCAAAGACAGTATCTAAATGGCTAATAAGCATATGAAAATTGGTTAAGTACCATTAGTCGACAGGGAAATATGAACAAAAACAACAGTTGGATACACTACATCCCCACCAGAATGGCTAAAATTAAAAGGGTAATACCAATTATAAGTGAGGATGTGGGGAAGGTGGAAGGTGGATCACCATGGAAACCTGTTTACTGGTATCTATCAAATGCAAAAACTATGTGTGACCTGTGACCCAGCCATTCCATTTCCACATACAGTCCCAAGAGAAATGAGTGTTCATGTTCACAAAAAGACATATACAAAAATGTTCAAAGCAGCTTTATTCAAAATAGCTAAAATCTGGAAACAATTCAAATGTCCGTGCACAGTAGAATGGATAAATTGTGGTATATTTACATGATGGCATACTACACAGCAATGAAAAATAATGAGCCACCACTCCATGGCATAACATGGATAAGCCTCAGAGAACTAATCCTGCATGGAAGAAGACAGACACAGAGGAGGACGTACTGCATGGTTCTAGCGACAAGAAATTCAAAGACAAAATCAAAACTAATCTGTGGTAATGGGGATGGGAATGTTTGCTGTCTTTAAAAGAACCATGAGGGAGACTACTAGGTGCGGAGTATATTCTTCATCAAGGTACTACAGTCCTTCCAGAAAGCAGACTCTACAACAGGGAAGGAGAGAAAGTCAAAGTAAAGCGTACTGATGTGGGGAGCTTTATAGGTTAAGACACAAAACCAGGCATTAGCAGCAGGACCCTGGGAAGATAGACCGGGAAATGAGAGAAAGCCAGTACAATGGCGTGTTTTCACAGTGGTCACCTGAAGCCCTGATCCTCGATGGTGCACTTGAGGGATGTGAGGGCAGCACATAGCCAGACCCCCTCCCCCTAACAGTCCAGGATTACCCTGTGGGGTGTTAATTCCCCCACGTTTGCAGTTCTGAACATCCACAAGTGATAAGCCACTTCTCACAGGTGTCCCAACCACATCGTGAGAAAAAGTCTTAGCGCCAAAATGCAGGAGATAAGTAGGGCAGCTGCAGTTTGTTCGCAACAGCTGGGCTAAGAAAGTGTGAGGCAGGACACAGGAGGGGCCTGAACCCATCAGGGTTTTATGAGCAAACAAACAAAAAATATAATCCTATACACAAAATCACCTATTTCTTTCATAGGGACACTTCAAGATGCCAGTAACTGTTCAGTAACTCGCTCCCAGTGACGCCTAGGGGAATACGGACATCCACAAGCCCAAGTTCCCATGCTTACATGGTGTCTGTGGAGAAACCCCTCCCAAGTCTATGCTGCTCAGACTCACTCGTTCCAAATGAGAAACCCAGGGCCTCATGTGAACAGTCACCCACAGTGACATCTGTTCATTGGTGGAGACTCTTATCTTAACCCACCACTTTAAGAAGAGCAGGTAAGCTCAGCTTGGTACCTTGTAAGTGAACCATACTGATGTGAGGAGCTTTGTAGTAAGGCTTTGTTGTAAGTGGAGGATTTTAGCTGACTCTGAGCTACTTCCCCCATATTTTTCCCACAGTTACAGTCAGCCTTAAATGAAATCTCTATATTACATTTGTAATCTAACTCTTAATTTCTCCAGCTTTGGGAAGGCATTCTACTTAAATCTCCAAAATTTAAGTAAATTACTTTTACTATTTAAAGTTTATTATATTCCTAACAAATTATTAATACAGAGCTAGTCAGATGTTCTCTCTCTTCTTTTCTCATTACAGTGAACTGTATTTCTCAAGAGGCTTTTGTTTTTAATCTACATTTTCAAATGTGTTGGCATGAAGTTTTCCTACAATTCCCATCATATCCCTTTAATAATAAGGTCTGTGGTAATATCCTTTCTTTTATGCTTAATACTGATCATTTGTTTTTTTTCTCTCTCCTTGGTCATGTTGGGTAAGTATCTATAAATTCAATTAATCCTTTCAAAACTAAACACTGGGCTTCATTGATTGTATTGTTTTCTGTTTTATTGATTTCTTCTTTTTTATTTAAAGATTTTATTTATTCCTTTGACAGAGAGAGAACACAAGCAGAAGGAGTGGCAGGCAGAGGGAGAAGCAGACTCCCTGCTGAGCAGGGAGCCCGATGTGGGACTCAATCCCAGGACCCAAGGATCATGACCGCTCTGAGCCAAAGGCAGACACTTAACCGACTGAGCCACCCAGGCGCCCCTGATTTCTTCTTTATCTTAATTATTATTTTCTATCTCTGTTGGGTTTACTTTGTTCTTTCTGTTCTTGCCTCTTAAGGGGAAAGCTTAGATCATTGATTTTAAATTTTCATCATCATTGTTTAAATACAATCTTTTAAACTCTGTCGTTCCTCTTTGTTCTGCACCACTTCCAATGAATCTCACAAATTTTGGTATGCTGTGTCTTCATTACCATTCAGTTAAAAATATTTTCTAATCTCCCTTTTGAGTCCTTCATTAACCAATGAATTATTTGGAATTGTGCTGTTTAATTCTCAAATATTTGGGTATTTTTTTAATGTGTTATTATTATGGATTCCAAATTCAATTCCATTTTGATCAGAGAATACACTCAGAGTAATTTCAATTCTCTGATATTTACTGAAACCACTTTATGGCCTCACACATATCTGCAATGATACTTGTCTCATGTGCAGTGGAAATTCATATATATCCAGGATTTGTAAGGTGTAATGTTCAACAGGTGTATATTAGTCATGTTGGTTATACTGTTGCTTGAATCTTCTATGTCCTTATTGATTTTTGTTCATTTATTTTATTAATTGCAGAGGAAAGGTGTGTTAAAAATCTCCAATCATGATTTTTATTTATTTATCCCTTTGATTCTACCAATCTTCCCATCAGGAACAATAAAATTCTGTTATTAGGTGCATTGACAGTCAGGGTTTTTAAGCTTTCTTTATGAATTACTCATTTTTTTAAGATTTTATTTATTTACTTGAGAGAGAGAGAGACAGAGATACAAGACAGAGAGCATGAGTGGGGAGAAGAGGGAGAAGCAGACTTCCTGCTGAGCAGGGAGCCCAACATGGAGGTCGATCCCAAGACCCTGAGATCATGACCCCAGGGGAAGGTAGATGCCTAACCAACTGAGCCACCCAGGCTTCCCTATGAATTGATCATTTTATCATTGTGAAATATTCCTCTTATTTACTATTCCCAGATCTCTCCAATCCCTCCTGTATATCCAAGTTACAGCTGGTACCATTTCTCTTTATCCTGAAGGACTCACAGTAGCATTTCTTAGTAAGTCTACTGGCAACAAATCCTCTCAACTCTCATTTATCAGAAAATATCTTTACTTGACCTTTATGCTTGAAGGATAGTTTTGCTGAATATATCTAGTATTCTATAGAACTTTAAGTTGACAGTTTTTTTGCTTTTTTTTCTACACTTGGAAGATACCATTCCATGTCCTCTAGCTTACATTTCTAGTGGGAAGGCAATGTCATTCTTACCTTTGTCCTTGTACGTACTGTCTTTTCTCATGGCTGTTTTTAGGACTTTCTCTTTCTCTTTGGTTTTCAGCATTTTGACTATGATATACATTGATGTGTTTTCCTTGGGGTGTATCCTGCTTGGGACTTGCTAGGATTTTTTGAATTTGTGAACTGATATTCTTTCATCAACCTTGGAAAAAATTTGGCCATTATTTGTAAAAAAGTTTTCCTGCCCCTATCCAATTATTATAACACAAGTCAAAGTTACTGTTCAGTTATTTTAGCTTTTTAGCCTTTTTCCCCATGTTTTATTTCAGGTATTTTCTATGGTCCTTTCTTCCAGATCACTGACTCCTTCTGCACTGTTTATTCTGTTGTTAAGATCATCCACTATGCTTTTCTCAGAACACATTCTGTGCATTTTTAAAGTTTTCATATAGGGGCCCCTGGGTGGCTCTGTCGGTTAAATGTCTGCCTTCAGCACAGGACATGATCTCAGGGTCCTGTGATCAAGCCCCATATCAGGCTCCCTGCTCAGCGGAGCGCCTGCTTCTCCCTTTCTCTCTGCCTGTCGCTCTGCCTACTTGTGATCTTTCTCTCTCTATCAAATAAATAAAATCTTTAAAAAAAATAAAGTTTTCAAATATTCTGTATGTTTACCCATTCTTTTTATCTTGACATAAATTTTTAAATACATATATGTATTTTTTTTTTTGAAAACAGAAAGAGGTTTCATTTATAAAAGGACTATTTACACTGTGTAAGGGAACCTCCAGTAAAATAACCTGGAGCTAAGAGCCACAGAGCTGTCACCAGCTCTAGGGCCTACTAGCCAAATAGAGGGAGTGATTAGTGGAAACCAGAAGGAGGAAGTCATGCAGAGTCAGCCACTTTAAGAGGAGCAATGATCTCTACTTGAGGGACAGAGCCAGCCCAAGGCAGTGCCACAAGCCAAACATATTGATAATACTACTTTTAAGCTCCTTTTCTGCTAGTTTCAACATCTGGGTTATCAGCGGATCGCTTTCTTTTGATTTTTTTTTTTTTTGATGTGTCCCATTTTCCTCACATACCTCAGAGTGTTTTATGACTTGCTGGACATTGCACATAGATAACACGGGGCTTAATTATTCAGCTCTTTTGTTTCGTTTTTATTTCTAAGAGTGTGCAATCTTTGTCCAATGCATGGCTGCTAAAGTGAGGAGGTGGTTATTCAGATTGTCCCAAGTATGAAATTAATGTTGGCCTAAGCAAGTTTTTTAAATTGACCTGACCTCTCAGCCTTCCTCCCAGAGCCAAGGTGGTTCCTGCCAAGTCAGGCTTCTTTGGTCTCGTCAATGTTTGATCCTGGAGCCCAGTGGGAGTTGGACGTGTTTCATCTTTTGAGTCAGTGGTAGAGTCCTCTGTTTCTAGAAATCACAAGAACACATGACACTAGAGTCTTTTCTGTTTTAGGTCCTCACCCGCACTGCCATGTTCTCAGCACAATAGCAGTGGGAAGCCAGGGAGAATTGTTAGGTCAAGTACATTACCGCTGTTATTTGAGAGTCCCTCAGACCCCAGTAGCCCCAGCCTGCCCCACCATTGCTGGCTTGGCTCTCTGAATGTTGGCAGGCTTTCTTCTCCAAAGTTGCCTCCATAGTCATGTGTAAAGAGCACCTCTCTCTGAAAATCAGCCCATTGGGAGTTTTCTTGTTTTCACCTCTCTTCAATAGCTTCATAGATAAGTAAAATTTTTATAATATCTAAACATTTTGGTGTTATAATGAAAACAAAGATCTTCCACATCCTTTCATATCCCAGCAGAAAATTGCTTATTGTGTTTAAAGTCTAGCCAAATTGCAAAGAAAACTATAGAGTCTTCATTTTTTCTATGTATGAGGTTCTCCTCACGTATAGTTTCTTCATTTTTTTCTAGTATGAGGTTCTTCTCCTACTTATCTCCTGCTTGGTAAAAAGAAAGGAAAGAAGAAAAGAATGCAGTTACATTTAAAACTCAGTGTGGGATCTAGGATTCCATTTTTCTGTCATGAGACTAGGAGATCCTATTGTGCAAATAGGACACAGATGGGACATATTCTTGGGGGCTGTGACCCACAAAGTTTAGGGTCTCTCTAACTCGACTTCTTCAAAAGCCAACAGTCAAACAAAATGTGTAACAGATGAAAAGCCAACATGAGTAGGGCCTGTAGTTACTGCAGAGAAAGAGGAAAGGGCAATGGCTGAGCTTCCAGGACACAGAGGAGACCTGGAGAAGTAAATCACTGATGCTATAAGAGCAGGAAATAGAGCAGTGGGGAACTGAGGGCATCAGGGGTCCAGCCTAGAGATGCAGAAGCAGAACAGGGCATGGGAACCCTGAGACAAGTTTGCAGTAAATTCACTACGAAGAAGTGAAAGCTAAGTCTGAAACACCCACTCTGAGTCCAGACCTGGACAGTGGTCAAAACAAAAGCAAGTCCTCTTTGGAGAAAAGCTTTCCAAAATTAAGCCAACCAGGTTCACATAGATTAAAAATAATTATGACCTCAAATACAGATTACCAAACCATTATGCCAAGTAGAGATGGAAAACACCCTAAGTTCAATTACCTAGGACTAAAATGTTGCGGTTGTTGGAATTGGAATGTGAAACTCTGAAATAAACTGAGATGTAATTAGGAAGGTAACTGGACACAAAAAACTATCAGAAGTGGCTATCTAGAAATTAAAGATAAATTGATGATGTAATGAACTCCATGGGTGTGTTGAATAGTGTAATCGACCTAGCTGAAAAACGATTTAGAGGGAAGGAAGATATTTTTGAGGCATTTGTCCAGAATGAATAAAAACAAAGAAATGGAAAAATATAAAAGAAGGGCTAAGAGATACAGAGAAAAAAAAGAATGAAAAAGGGAGAAGATAGCTCACAGGATTTGTGGGACACAATCAAGCAGACCCAACTACCCATTATTAAGTGGGTCTCAGAAGGAGGGAAGAGAGAAAAGGGGACAAAGAGCTTGTTCAAAGAAATGACTAGAAACCTCCATAGTGTGGGGCAGAGGTCCAGATCCAGGAAGCCCAAGGAAATTACCCAATAAAATAAATCCGAAGTGATCTACACGAAGATACACTATAATTCTATTGTCAAAAGTTAAAGACAAAGGAGTTAAAGTGAAAGGAGATCAGAAAAGAAGCAAAAGATAAAGCAATTTGTTACATACACAGAAAGCCCTATAAGACTCCAGACGGATCATCCAGCACAGGACTATGTGTTTCCTGTGAGCCTCAGGGTGACTACAAAGCAGAACCCCTAGTAGGTACCAGAAAGATAGAGAGGAATCAAAGCATACCACTGCAGAAAAAGATAAATGTTTACATCTCCAAATACTTGGTTTTAAAACATACTTCTAGGGAACTCATTAGTCCAAGCAGAAATTATGCTGAAAACTTAGAACTCAGGACTAAATAACAGTAAAAACACAACCCATTAGAACCTGTGAGATGTGCTGCCCAGTTCGCACGCAGATTCTACACATCTGCTAGATTCGTGTGTTTATTTTGTTGTGTATGTCTATGCAGATGTTTTTGGCTACTGGCCTTACTAACAATAGTGGGAATTGTATTGAGATCACCCTTGAAGTTCCCTCCATTTTTGCATGAAATAGACCTGAAAATGCTTATATCAGAACAAAGAAATGCTGAAAATCAATGAGATAAATCACTAATGTAAGAGACTACAGAATGGCCTGAATGTGCTTTGGTGGCTGTGGTGGGACCAGCACCAGCCTAGAGGCTTGCAGATCCAGGACAGGCAGCTGGGAGGGGGTCAGCCAAGCAGTTTTCTACACAAAAGGGGTGACTCTTTGCAATGGCCTGAGTATTTCATGGCAGTGGCCTTCTTCTCGACACAGAGAAGCAAAAATCCCATTTGCCAAGTCAGAGCCTGAATCATGAGTGCAAACAACATGACTATAGGGGCTGGGTACGGAGGAATGCAGAGCGGGTGTCACAATGATCTGTTCCCTTGGAGGAGACAGCAGAGAACAGGTCAAACACCAGAGACCCAGAGAGGCACCGTGCCCAGCAGAATGCCATCCTAAACACAGAGTCCGCATGCTCTACGAAGGTTGCACTACGCATGTCACCTTGTTCCCATGTAACGAGTGTGCCAAGCCCATCATCCAGGAAGGCATGAAAGGCGTTATTCTTACGTCTGAGGATTTTCACCAGGACGGTGATGAGACAGTAACTACGAGGCTTCCGTTTGACATGGCTGGGGTTGCATTCAAGAAGTATAGGCAAGAGGGGGCGGAGCAAGATGGCAGAGGAGTAGGAGACCTAGATTTCGTCTGGTCTCAGGAATTCAGCTGAATAGGGATCAAACCATTCTGAACACCTACGAACTCAACAGGAGATCGAAGAGGAGAGTAGCAACAACTCTCTGAACAGAGAAGCGACCACTTACTGGAAGGTAGGACGTGCGGAGAAGTGAATCCGAGGCGATATTCGGGAGGATAGACGGCGGGGGAGGGGGCCTCCGTGGGCCGCTTCTGGCAAGTGCTAGAGCCGCGGAGCACAAAATCGGACCTTTTAGAAGTCGGCTCCGCTGAGGGACGTCGCTGCAGTGGCTAAGGGGGGGGTGGAACCCTCGCGGGACAGTGGGGTCTCAGGACCCGCGGGGTCACAGAAAGACCGGGGGTGCCTGAGTGCGGCAGAGCTCCCAGGTATCGGAGCGGGGAAGCCGGCTGCAGAGACGGAGCCGAGGCGCGGGCTCTCAGCTCGGGGTGGCCATAAACTGTGATCCGCGGCCCAGTCGGGGCACTGCTCCTGCAGCAGGGACTCAACAGGCAGCAGATCCGGAGAGAATCCCCTTCCTTCCTGGGGAGGAGCGGCGCGGGAGCGCACCGCAGGGATCTGCTGGGTTTGGAGACTCCACACGGGGTCGGGTGCCAGAGATAGAAACGCTCGGTCACAGGCCGGGTGAGCACGGAGTGCGGCCGGAGACCGGGGACACAGGAGGGACTGCTTTTCTCTGGGGGCGCATGAGGAGCGGGGCCCCGAGTTCTCAGCTCCTCCGGGCAGAGATTGGGAGGCCACCATTTTCACCCTGGTCCTCCAAAGCTGTACCGAGAGCTTGCAGGGAACAAAAGCTCCTGAGAGCAAACCTGAGCAGCTTGCTTAGCCTGGACCGACAAGGGCGGGGCAATTCCGCCTCCGGCAAAGACATTCGGGAACCACAGCAACAGGCCCCTCCCCCAGAAGATCAGCACGAACCGCCAGCAAGCCAAGACCAAGTTTACCGATCAAGGAGAACGGGAGAACTCCAGCGCTAGGGGAATACTGCACATAGAATTCATGGCTTTTTTTAACCATGATTCATTACTTTTTCAAAGTTAATTTTTTTAACTGTTTTCTTTATTTCTCTTTTTCCCTTTTTCAACCAACGTCTTATCAATCCTTTTTTTTAAAAAAACATTTTTTATTTTTCAATTTTAGAGTCATATTTTATCCTTTCATACTAGTTACCCTTATTTTTGGCATATATATATAAGTTGTTCTCTCTTTAAAATTTTGAGATACAGTTTCTTCTAACAGATCAAAATATACCCTAAATCACTAGTGTATGGCTTTGTTCTAGTCTCCTGCCTGATCACATTCTCTCCCTTTTTTTTTTAAATCTTCTTCTTTCCTTTTTCAAACAACTTCTTATCGTATCAATTCCTTTTATAAAATCTTTTATAATTTTCATCTTTACAGTCATCTTCCATCCCTTCATTGTATCAACCCTTATTTTGTACATATATAAGTCTTTCTTCCTTTAAAATTTTAGGAGGCACTTTTTTCTAACAGACCAAAATACACCCAAAATCTAGTGTGCGGAACTGATCTATGCACTAGCCTGATCATATTTGATCATATTCGTTTTTTTTTTTTTTGTATTGTTCTGTTTTTGTTTTTAATCTTTTTCTTTTTTCCTTTTTTCTTTCTTACTTTTCTCTTTCTGTTTTCTTTATTTCCCTTTCTTTTCCCCTGGTTTCAGGTCTTTTCTGATTTGTATAGAGTATATTTGCTGGAGACATTGTTAACCTGTTAGTATTTTGTTCTCTCATTCATCTATTCTCCTCTGGACAAAATGACAAGACGAAAAAAGTCACCTCAACAAAAAGAAAAAAAGAAGTAGTACCGTTTGCCAGAGACCTACCCAATACGGACATTAGTGTGAAGTCAGACCTAGAGTTCAGAATCATGATTTTAAAGATACTAACTTGGCTTGAAAAAAGCATGGAAGTTATTAGAGAAACCTTTCTGGAGAAATAAAAGAACTAAAATCTAACCAAGTCGAAATCAAAAAGGCTATTAATGAGGTGCAATCAAAAATGGGGGCACTAACTGCTAGGATAAACGAGGCAGGAGAGAGAATCAGCAATATAGAAGGCCAAATATTGGAAAATAAAGAGGCTGAGAAAAAGAGAGAGAAACAACTACAGGATCACGAGGGCAGAATTCGAGAGATAAGTGATAGGATAAGATGAAACAACATTAGAATAATTGGGATCCCAGAAGAAGAAGAAAGAGAGAGAGGGGCAGAAGGTATATTGGAGCAAATATTAGCAGAGAACCTCCCTAATGTGGGGAAGGAAACAGGCATCAAAATCCAGGACACACAGAGAACCCTTCTCAAAATCAATACAAATAGGTCAACACCCCGACATCTAATAGTAAAACTTACGAGTCTCAGAGACAAAGAGAAAATCTTGAAAGCAGATCGGGAGAAGAGATATGTAACCTACAATGGTAGAAATATTAGATTGGCAACAGACCTATCCACAGAGACCTGGCAGGCCAGAAAGGACTGCCATGATATCTTCAGAGCACTAAACGAGAAAAATATGCAGCCAAGAATACTATATCCAACTAGGCTCTCATTGAAAATAGAAGGAGAGATAAAAAGCTTCCAGGACAAACAAAAACTAAACGAATTTGCAAACACGAAACCAGCCCTCCAAGAAATATTGAAAGGGGTCCTCTAAGCAAAGAGAGAGACAAAAAGCACAGATCAGAAAGGAACAGAGACAATATACAGTAACAGTCACCTTACAGGCAATACAATGGCACTAAATTCATACCTTTCAATAGTTACCCTGAATGTAAATGGGCTAAATGCCCCAATCAAAAGACACAGGCTATCAGACTGGATTAAAAAACAAGACCCATCGATATGCTGTCTGTAAGAGACTCATTTTAGACCCAAAGACACCCCCAGATTGAAAGTGAGGGGTGGAAAACCATTTACCATGTTAATGGACACCAAAAGAAAGCTGGGGTGGCAATCCTTATATCAGACAAATTAGATTTTAAAACAAAGACTGTAATAAGAGATGAGGAAGGACACTATATCCTACTTAAAGGGTCTATCCAACAAGAAGATCTAACAGTTGTAAATATCTATGCCCCAAACATGGGAGCAGCCAATTATATAAGGCAATTAATAACAAAAGCAAAGAAACACATTGACAGCAATACAATAATAGTGGGGGACTTTAACATCCCCCTCACTGAAATGGACAGATCATCTAAGCAAAAGATCAACAAGGATATAAAGACTTTAAATGACACATTGGACCAAATGGACTTCACAGACATAGTCAGAACATTCCATCCCAAAGCAACAGAATACACATTCTTCTCTAGTGCCCATGGAACATTCTCCAGAATTGATCACATCCTAGGTCACAAATCAGGTCTCCACTGGTATCAAAAGATTGGGATTATTCCCTGCATATTTTCAGACCACAATGCTATGAAACTAGAACTCAATCACAAGAGGAAAGTTGGAAAGAACTCAAATACATGGAGGCTAAAGAACATCCTACTAAGGAATGAATGGGTCAACCAGGAAATTAAAGAAGAATTTAAAAAATTCATGGAAACCAATGAAAATGAAAACACAACTGTTCAAAATCTTTGGGATACAGCAAAGGCAGTCCTGAGAGGAGAGCATATAGGAATACAAGCCTTTCTCAAGAAACAAGAAAGGTCTCAAATACACAACCTAACCCTACACCTAAAGGAGCTGGAGAAAGAACAGCAAATAAAGCCTAAACCCAGCAGGAGAAGAGAAATAATAAAGATCAGAGCAGAAATCAATGAAATAGAAACCAAAAGAACAGTAGAACAGATCAACAAAACTAGGACCTGGTTCTTTGAAAGAATTAACAAGATTGATAAACCCCTGGCCAGACTTATCCAAAAGAAAAGAGAAATGACCCAAATCAACAAAATCATGAATGAAAGAGGAGAGATCACAACCAACACCAAAGAAATACTAACAATTATAAGAACATATTATGAGCAACTCTATGCCAGCAAATTAGATAACCTGGAAGAAATGGGTGCATTCCTAGAGAAGTATCAACTACCAAAATTGAAGCAGGAAGAAATAGAAAACCTGAACAGACCTATAACCACTAAGGAAATTGAAGCAGTCATCAAAAATCTCCCAACAAACAAAAGCCCAGGGCCAGATGGCTTCCCAGGGGAATTCTATCAGACATTTAAAGAAGAATTAATACCTATTCTCCTGAAACTGTTCCAAAAAATAGAAATGGAAGGAAAACTTCGAAACTCATTTTATGAGGCCAGCATTACCTTGATCCCCAAACCAGACAAAGACCCCATCAAAAAGGAGAACTACAGACCAATATCCTTGATGACCATGGATGCAAAAATTCTCACCAAAATACTAGTTAATAGGATCCAACAGTACATTAAAAGGATTATTCACCATGACCAAGTGGGATTTATCCCTGGGCTGCAAGGCTGGTTCAACATCTGCAAATCAATCGACGTGATACCATACATTAACAAAAGAAAGAACAAGAATCATATGATCCTCTCAATAGATGCAGAAAAAGCATTTGACAAAGTACAGCATCCTTTCTTGATCAAAACTCTTCAGAGTATAGGGATAGAGGGTACATACCTCAATACCATAAAAGCCATCTATGAAAAACCTACAGCCAATATCATTCTCAATGGGGAAAAGCTGAGAGCTTTTCCCCTAAGTTCAGCAATCCGGCAGGGATGTCCACTCTCACCACTGCTATTCAACATAGTATTAGAAGTCCTAGCCACAGCAATCAGACAACAAAAAGAAATCAAAGGCATCCAAATTGGCAAAGAGGAAGTCAAACGCTCACTCTTTGCAGATGATATGATACTTTATGGGGAAAACCCAAAATACTCCACCCCAAAACTGCTAGAATTCATACAGGAATTCAGTAAAGTAGCAGGATATAAAATCACTGCACAGAAATCAGTGACCTTGCTATACACCAACAATAAGACAGAAGAGAGACAAATTAAGGAGCTGATCCCATTTACAATTGCACCCAAAACCGTAAGATACTGAGGAATAAATCTAACCAAAGAAGCAAAGGATCTGTACTCAGAAAACTATAAAATACTCATGAAAGAAATTGAAGAAGACACAAAGAAATGGAAAAACGTTCCATGCTCATGGATTGGAAGAACCAACATTGTGAAGATGTCAATGCTACCCAGAGCAATCGACACATTCAATGCAATCCCCATCAAAATACCATCCACTTTTTTCAAAGAAATGGAACAAATAATCCTAAAATTTGTATGGAACCAGAAGAGACCCCGAATAGCCAGAGGAATGTTGACAAAGAAAAGCAGAGCTGGTGGCATCACAATTCCGGACTTCCAGCTCTATTACAGAGCTGTCATCATCAAGATAGTATGGTACTGGCACAAAAACAGACACATAGATCAATGGAACAGAATCGAGAGCCCTGAAATGGACCCTCAACTCTATGGTCAACTCATCTTTGACAAAGCAGGAAAGAACGTCCAATGGAAAAAAGACAGTCTCTTCAACAAATGGTGTTGGGAAAATTGGACAGCCGCATGCAGAGAAATGAAACTGGACCATTTCCTTACACCACACACAAAAATAGACTCCAAATGGTTGAAAGACCTAAACGTGAGACAGGACTCCATCAAAATCCTAAAGGAGAACACAGGCAGCAACCTCTTCGACCTCAGCCACAGCAACTTCTTCCTGGAAACATCACCAAAAGCAGGAGATGCCAGGGCAAAAATGAACTATTGGTATTTCATCAAGATAAAAAGCTTTTGCACAGCAAAAGATACAGTCCACAAAACCAAAAGACAACCGACAGAATGGGAGAAAATATTTGCAAATGACATATCAGATAAAGGGCTAGTATCCAAAATCTATAAAGAACGTATCAAACTCAACACCCAAAGAACAAATAATCCAATCAAGAAATGGGCAGAAGACATGAACAGACATTTTTCCAAAGAAGACATCCAAATGGCCAACAGACACATGAAAAAGTGCTCCACATCGCTCGGCATCAGGGAAATCCAAATCAAAACCTCCATGAGATACCACCTCACACCGGTCAGAATGGCTAAAATCAACAAGTCAGGAAATGACAGATGTTGGCGGGGATGTGGAGAAAGGGGAACCCTCCTACACTGTTGGTGGGAATGCAAGCTGGTGCAGCCACTCTGGAAAACAGTATGGAGGTTCCTCAAACAGTTGAAAATAGAGCTACCATACGACCCAGCAATTGCACTACTGGGTATTTACCCCAAAGATACAAATGTAGGGATCCGAAGGGGTACGTGCACCCCAATGTTTATAGCAGCAATGTCCACAGTAGCCAAACTGTGGAAAGAGCCAAGATGTCCATCGACAGATGAATGGATAAGGAAGAGGTGGTATATATACACAGTGGAATATTATGCAGCCATCAAAAGGAAGGAGATCTTGCCATTTGCAATGACGTGGATGGAACTGGAGGGTGTTATGCTGAGTGAAATAAGTCAATCAGAGAAAGACATGTATCATATGACCTCACTGATATGAGGAATTCTTAATCTCAGGAAACAAACTGAGAGTTGCTGAGTGGTGGGGGTTTGGAGGGATGGGGTGGCTGGGTGATAGACATTGGGGAGGGTACGTGCTATGGTGAGCGCTGTGAATTGTGCAAGACTGTTGAATCACAGATCTGTACCTCTGAAACAAATAATGCAAGTTATGTTAAAAAAAGGAAAAGAAGGAGATAGCAGGAGGGGAAGAATAAAGGGGAGTAAATCGGAGGAGGAGAGGAACCATGAGAGACGATGGACTCTGAAAAACAAACTGAGGGTTCTAGAGGGGAGGGGGGTGGGGGGATGGGTTAGCCTGGTGATGGGTATTAAAGAGGGCACGTTCTGCGTGGAGCACAGGGTGTTATGCTCAAACAATGAATCATGGAACACTACATCAAGAACTAATGATGCAATGTATGGTGATTAACATAAAAATAAAAAATTTAAAAAAAGGAGGGCACTTGTTGGGAGGAGCACCGGGTATTATATGTAAGTGACGAATCACTAAATTCTATTCCTGAAACCAGTATTACACTGTTAACTAACTGGAATTTAAATTAAAATTTGAAACAATAAATAAAAATAAAATAAAATAAAATAAAATGAAGGAGCCTGCAGATGGCCTGTCATATGGGTGTGGGACACATCCCCTTCTGTCTCCTTGTTTGTTGGGGTGCCGTGCCTCTGCAGAAGCGTGTCTGCTCTCATCCCATGCATTTCAGCAACTGCACTTCACGGCTACATCACTGGAAGGACCCATAAATAATTGTGTGTTCTTAGTAGGGATGAGCAAAACACTAATTTGAACATCTGGCCCCAGTGAGGCATGTAGTATCCTTGGAGAAAAAAGGAAGACCCAAATGGCAGTAGCCTTAAAGTCTTTGCTTTCAAGGGTTAATGGAACACCCACCCACCCAAAATCCTAGATAAGATGGCATGTGCCCTGACAGATGATGAGCCTACCTGAGCAAGGGCATGGTCTGTGCTCCTGCTATCCTCCTATACACAGGGTCACCGCACGTTGTCCCTCTGGGGTCGGGACCCCTGTTGTTCAGCTTTTTGGTTTGGTTTGTTGGTCAGGGAGCTCTTAACTTCCATTTACTTACATAATGAATCGTTCCTGGAGGAGACAGCCCATCTCCCCCTTCACCCCCAGGACCGCGCCAGCTGTGGCGGCAGGAAAGGCCATATGGATGGGAGGATCGGAGCATCCACTCACTTTCCCCATGTGTGTGGCACTTCCTCTGGCCAGCACGGTTAGCTCCCAAGACCTCTCTATAGACAACGGCAGAGTGTAAGTGAAGAGTAAGAAATCGAGCCCCCTGAGGCAGCCTATTCCAGATCAGTAGGCAGTGGGAGCTCACTGGTGTTCCTTGTGCTGTGTCTTCATCAGCGTGAGTCCCAGTTCCTAACCACAGTGCGCTGGGGAGTCCACGGTTGTACCCCCATCTGTCATCTCACTTAATCTTTATTAAGATTGTTGAGAAAATGTTTCAGTATCTTAATGATTGTTACCTTTTTAAAGTGCTTATATTTTCCTGCCCATATAGGAACAAGCATGAGTCTTCACGGTGGGGTGTTAGAGGTGACTTGGGTCCCCCGAGGCGAGTGACGGATGCTGTGTGGTGGACACGCCTCCTCACACAGTGACTATAAACAGCAGGATAGATATACACGTGGGGGCAGGACGAGTCTTCAGGCAGTGTTTGGGGGAACATGTGGAAAGAGTCAGAGAGATGTTGCTCTCAAATACCATTTGTGAAGATTGAAAATGCGTGCACACAAAATTATTTGCAAGAGCATATATAAACATAAACAAAAAGTTACCCAATAAACACTTAAAAATGGTTGTCTATGTATGAAATTGGGGATGGAAGTAGCTAATAAGGATAAATTCAGTAAACGCTTAAGCAAAAGAAAATGTCCTTGCCCTTGTCTTTGCCCTATGCTGACATGCCCTGAGCTGAGGAGTCTGATGAGCTCGACTCTCCGTAACTGACACATGACCCATAAATAAATACATCCCTAATAAGAGAATAGTAAAGTGTCACAGAATGGTGAATGAAAGCCGCCACGCGTGGCACTTAGATGTGGCTACTGTGAAGTACAGCGCAGCGCGAGCCAGGAAGGAACGTGCGGGCTGCACGCAGCTTCATACTCACACTTAGCGTCACAGACACGCAGATAGAGAGAGGAAACTGGAGAGCAGACGCAAGGACGTTCAAGTCAGCCGTCGTAGCTAAAGTCTGTAAAACAGTCCTCTTATTGTAACATTAGCTGTTGTCCTGAATAGATTCTTTTTATTTTTCAATCATATTCTTCCATGAAGCATGATTTATCTTTTTAATACTGTTCTGGAAAAATCGCAAATCTGCTGATTTGACTGACTTTCCTTTCCTGGTAAAATCAGGCAAATATGAATTCTGATCTAGTCTGAATTCCACATCAGCACAGCTAAGAAAGGCTCACAGTCCATCTGCCTCGCACCTCAAGGGAACCTGTCACCATGGCCACCGTCCTTCCACCGCAGCCCAGAGTAGCTGTAACTCGTGAGGAATTTCTGCCAAAACAGGTGTAATGGGGAGTGTTCTTTATTCCCTTCATAGTTCAGATCCCCATGCCCTGGGAAGCCACAGCTACCGAACACGCACGTGACTGCTGAGCTCAGCAACCTCCCGTCGGGCGTCCACATCGGGCCCTCACGTCCCTCTGAATGGCCCCTTGGCCAGCTGTGTCCCCAGCCTCTACTGGCGCTCCCAGCCAGCCTGCGGTGCGGAAGGACAGCGGCGTCCAGGCCAGAAGGGGAGGATCACAGCCGGCCGGCAGGGGCCTCCAGGCTCCCGGGCTGTTGACTCCACGGCCTTCAGCCTTTCAGCCTTCAGCTACTCAGAAATGGGGGGCTCACAAAGGTTGGGTTATTTGGCAAAATGTTGCTGCTCCCTATTTTTTAGGCTTTATTATGGAGAATTTAAACATCCAAAAGGCAAAGGAAAGCAAAATAGTATGATGAAGCTAACTGGCTCACCTCCCTCTGGCCTGGCCTTCCCCTCCCCACCCTCTCCCACACACACACACGCCCTCACCCCCAGCCCCCTCCACACCAGCCTCGACCCTCTCTCTTCACCCCTCCTCACACCTGCACCCATATCCACCACCACACCCACCCACTCCCACCTACCCCCGCACACACCCACACCCGCCCCCACCAGCCTCCACCCCACCCTCTCCATACCCACACCCCCCGCACACCCCCACCCACACCTACACCCCCACCCACATCTGCGCTCTCCTCACACACCCCCACCCACACCTACACCCCCACCAAATGCCAGCAGCCCTATTCTTTTTTTTATTTTATTTTATTATGTTATGTTACTCACCATACAGTACATCACGAGTTTTTGATGTGGTGATCCACGATCCATTGTTTTCATATAACACCCAGTGCTCCCTGCAGAACGTGCCCTCCTTAATACCCATCGCCAGGCTAACCCATCCCCCACCCCCTCCCCTCTAGAACCCTCAGTTTGTTTCTTGGAGTCCATCGTCTCTCATGGTTCATCTCCCCCTCTCATTCCCCCCCCTTCATTTTCCCCTTCCTTCTTCTAATGTCCTCCCTGCTATTCCTCATGTTCCACAAATAAGTGAAACCATATGATAATCGACTTTCTCTGCTTGACTTATTTCACTTAGCATCATCTCCTCCAGTCCCATCCATGTGGATGCAAAAGTTGGGTATTCATCCTTTCTGATGGCTGAGTAATATTCCATTGTGTATATGGACCACATCTTCTTTATCCATTCGTCTGTTGAAGGGCATCTCGGCTCCTTCCACAGTCTGGCTGTTGCAGCAGCAGTCCTATTCTTTCATCTACAAGTGTTGTGGAGTGTATTACGCTCTCAGGAGCATACCTAAAACAGTAAATAATTCTCTAATCCCCTTAAATGTCCAGTGTATTTTTTTGATGTAGTGTTCCATGATTCATTATGCATAACACCCAGCGCTCCACACAGAACGTGCCCTCTTTGATACCCATCACCAGGTTAACCCATCCCCCACCCCCCTCCCCTCTAGAACCCTCAGTTTGTTTCTCAGGGTCCATCGTCTCTCATGGTTCATCTCCCCCTCTGATTTCCCCCCCTTCATTCCTCCTTTTTTTTCTTAACATATATTGCATTATTTGTTTCAGAAGTACAGGTCTGTGATTCAACAGTCTTGCACAATTCACAGCGCTCACCATAGCACATACCCTCCCCAATGTCTATCACCCAGCCACCCCATCCCTCCCACCCCCCACCACTCCAGCAACCCTCGGTTTGTTTCCTGAGATTAAGAATTCCTCATATCAGTGAGGTCATGTGATACATGTCTTTCTCTGATTGACTTATTTCACTCAGCATAACACCCTCCGGTTCTATCCACATCATTGCAAATGGCAAGATCTCATTCCTTTTGATGGCTGCATAATATTCCATTGTATATATATATACCACCTCTTTATCCATTCATCTGTCGATGGACATCTTGGCTCTTCCCACAGTTTGGCTATTGTGGACATTGCTGCTATAAACATTGGGTGCACGTACCCCTTTGGATCCCTACATTTCTATCTTTGTGGTAAATACCCAGTAGTGCAATTGCTGGGTCGTATGGTAGCTCTATTTTCAACTGTTTGAGGAACCTCCATACTGTTTTCCAGAGTGGTTGCACCAACTTGCATTCCCACCAACAGTATAGGTATGTTCCCCTTTCTCCGGATCCCCACCAACATCTGTCGTTTCCTGACTTGTTGATTTTAGCCATTCTGACTGGTGTGAGGTGGTATCTCATGGAGGTTTTGATTTGGATTTCCCTGATGCCGAGCGATGTTGAGCATTTTTTCATGTGTCTGTTGTCCATTTGGATGTCTTCTTTGGAAAAATGTCTGTTCATGTCTTCTGCCCATTTCTTGATTGGATTATTTGTTCTTTGGGTGTTGAGTTTGATAAGTTCTTTATAGATTTTAGATACTAGCCCCTTATCTGATATGTCATTTGCAAATATTTTCTCCCATTCTGTCGGTTGTCTTTTGGTTTTGTGGACTGTTTCTTTTGCTGTGCAAAAGCTTTTTATCTTGATGAAATCCCAGTAGTTCATTTTTGCCCTTGCTTCCCTTGCCTTTGGTGATGTTTCTAGGAAGAAGTTGCTGCAGCTGAGGTTGAAGAGGTTGCTGCGTGTGTTCTCCTTTAGGATTTTGATGGACTCCTGTCTCACGTTTAGGTCTTTCAACCATTTGGAGTCTATTTTTGTGTGTGGTGTAAGGAAATGGTCCACTTTCATTCTTCTGCATGTGGCTGTCCAATTTTCCCAACACCATTTGTTGAAGAGACTGTCTTTTTTCCATTGGACGTTCTTTCCTGCTTTGTCAAAGATGAGTTGACCATAGAGTTGAGGGTCCATTTCTGGGCTCTCGATTCTGTTCCATTGATCTATGTGTCTGTTTTTGTGCCAGTACCATACTATCTTGATGATAACAGCTTTGTAGTAGAGCTGGAAGTCCGGGATTGTGATGCCACCAGCTCTGCTTTTCTTTGTCAACATTCCTCTGGCTATTCGGGGTCTCTTCTGGTTCCATACAAATTTTAGGATTATTTGTTCCATTTCTTTGAAAAAAGTGGATGGTATTTTGATGGGGATTGCATTGAATGTGTCGATTGCTCTGGGTAGCATTGACATCTTCACAGTGTTTGTTCTTCCAATCCATGAGCATGGAACGTTTTTCCATTTCTTCCTCAATTTCTTTCATGAGTATTTTATAGTTTTCTGAGTACAGATCCTTTGCCTCTTTGGTTAAATTTATTCCTAGGTATCTTATGGTTTTGGGTGCAATTGTAAAGGGGATCGACTCCTTAATTTGTCTCTCTTCTGTCTTGTTGTTGGTGAATAGGAAGGCCACTCACTTCTGTGCATTGATTTTATATCCTGCCACTTTACTGAATTCCTGTATGAGTTCTAGCAGTTTTGGGGTGGAATCTTTTGGGTTTTCCACATACAGTATGATATCATCTGCAAAGAGTGAGAGTTTGACTTCCTCCTTGCCGATTAGGATGCCTTCAATTTCTTTTTGTTGTCTGATTGCTGTGGCTAGGACTTCTAATACTATGTTGAAGAGCAGTGGTCATAGTGGACATCCCTGCTGCATTCCTGACCTTAGGGGGAATGCTCTCAGCTTTTCCCCACTGAGAATGATATTTGCTGTAGGCTTTTCATAGATGGCTTTTATGATATTGAGGTAAATGTCCAGTGTATTTTTCAAAAATGATTTTTTACATTTTCCAGAGGGTTACAAAAATCAAAAAGCAGCAGTTCATGACACAGGAAAATTGCATGAAGTTCAAATTTCAGTGTCCATACATAAAGTTTTATTGGAACACAGACACACTCATTCATTACGTCCTGTAGCTTCTGTGCTACAGCAGCAGAGCTGAGCCGTTGTCACAGGGACACTGTGGCACCAAAGCCTAAAACATTTACTATCTGGCCCTCTACAGGAAACGATCGCCAACCCCAGCCCTGTTCTATAATCTCCATCGCCACCAGCCTGGAAGGAACTCCATGCGGCAGCCTTGCCTGAAATTGTGCGACCTCGCCAGAGGAAGGGCGGACCCACCTCCCTGGAGCAATCGAGCTCCGGATGAGGGTGTTGGTGGCGGCGCCGGCTGCAGGCTGTGCTGCCACCAGAGGGAACAGCTGTCCGGGCCTCGCCACTCATGATGGGAAACGTCACTGAGTTTTTAATCTGGACTCAGGCTCCCTCTTCTCGTGCATGCCCCAAGATGGCCCCCCAGCGCAATCGTCAAGCACTTCTTCAATTTGTAAAAGAATATTACAGCAGTATCTGTATTTCCAAAACTTTTGAGTATCACCTCGGCCTGAATATCCATGTCATTAATGACAGATTCTGGAATATCAAATACCTTCAGGATTTGTGGGGTTTGCCCACTGAGCTGACCCAACCCCCTGTCCTGTGGAACGTGAAGGAATTTGGATCATCCTGGAAAACGCCTTTAAAAGACTGCAGGCTGCATGGCTGCCTGGGGGGCTCAGTCAGTGAAGCATCGGCCTTTGGCTCAAGTCATGATCCCGGGGTCCTGGGAGAGAGTCTGGCAGCAGGTTCCCTGCTCAGCGGGGAGTCTGCTTCTTCCTCTGTCCTTCATCTTGCTCACGTTCTCACTCTTTCTGTCTCTCTCTCAAATAGATATAAAATGTTTAAAAAAAAAAAAAAAGACTTCAGGTGGAGACTTCGTGTCTGTGGGCTACCAGACAATGAGGCCTGGCTTTATCTGGAGCCCTAGAACCTAAGCCCACCTCAGGGTGAGCCCCATTCTTCCCGTTCCTGGACGACACAGGCCTTCTGCCACGGAGCTCTCGTATGTCCGCCCCCCACCCTACAGCAAGACCCGGTTCCCTTCACCCACGACTTTTTTTTTTTTTGTCAGTGCAATAATTCAATAATTTTATTTTTTTTTTAATTTTTTATTGTTATGTTAATCACCATATATTACATCATTAGTTTTTGGTGCAGTGTTCCATGATTCATTGTTTGTTCATAACACCCAGTGACCCACGACTTTTAATATCACTGTGAATATGTTTCTCACAGGGCCTCCCTCGTGGGCCTGCATGGATGAGTCAGTAAGGAAGAGAAAGCAGCCTGAGCGTTTTGTGCAGTAAGAGATTTAACGCAGACAGGAGGGCACCGTCAACTGTGGGAAAGCAGAGAAGGAAGTGTGGGCTGAGGGCAGCAGAAATGACTCCCAGACGCCGGAATTTGTACCAGGCTTTCCTGTAATCAGGGGTGGATGTGACAGACAGACCCCTGCCTTTGAAAGAAGAGTTTTATTACCTACAAACCCCAAGCGAAGGGGCCACGTGGAAGAGTGCAAAGTTCAGACAGGAGGCAGGGGTGAGGGGGAGCAGGGCACAAGCCTCTACTGTGGGTTTCCACGGGAAGGGCCAGGCAGGTGGGTCAGCGGTTCCGAGTAGGGCAGTCTGAAGAACTTTGGTGGGCTGTGAGCACGCAGGAGGGTGATCTTGGTTTGGTGTTTGAGTTAGAGGAGGGAGGTGGTTCGGGACATGGGATGTGGGTTGGCTGGCTTGCATGTGAAAGGTGTGCTCCTAGGGGAGTCATGTGCTAGTTTAGGAATCAACCAGCCCTAGAGGGGCAGTCTCTCCTGGCCAGCAAGGTCCTCAGACGTCAAAGCACCATAAAATATAGAAAATAAAAAACATGATTAATACACAGGGCATTTCTGACAACTAGGTCAGAGTGGTGATGGGATGAGGGAGGGATCATTCGTCTCTTAAATTCAAAACCACATCACAGGGGTAGAGCGGAGGGAGCAGGACACCAGGGTCGGAAATTTTCTGCTACCACTGCTAAGCACAGCCACCGTCTCTGAACACACAGAGATGCGGAGAATGGAATGCGGAGGACAGGTGCAGAAAACCTTTCGGATCCACGACTCTATCTGCCAGTGAGGAAAACCATAGTGGGGAAAAAGTTCACTTACTTTCTGCCTTGCAAAGGTCACATGAATGGATCTCCTCTCCCAGGCAAGGCAGAAAAGCAGAGCGGACTTACCGTGTGCCTGACCCGGGTGGAGGCGTGGACAGTGTGTCGGGCACAGACATTGGACGTCAGGCAGAACAGGTCAGTCTGGGTCCGAGAGAGGGGACATACACAGGCTGAGTCAGCCACCCCGGCCCAGGGCTTGAGGAGAGTCTCTAAGCGTAGCCGGGAGGGGACGACTGGGGGGCTGGCAGTGTCCCTGAGTTGACAATACACTGGGAGTTCAGAGGCCCCGCAGGAGGGTATATTTAACGGGCAGAGTGGCAGACGGGAGACAACGTGCAGCAGGCCCTGGGGCCTCAGGCAGAGTCCTCGGACGTGTTACCTCGAGAAAGATGGTTAGATGCAAGGTGAAAAGCCAAGGTCACTATTCACGCAGAGGAAGGTTCGCCCTCTTCCTGTCTAACACTTAGAGCCGAGCCTTAAAGGATCACAGAGTTTCCCAAGCTGCAAAGGAAGCCCACGTGTTAGGGCTGTCGCTCTCATTTGGGAGTGACCAAGAGTAAAAACTGTGCACCCTCTTGGCAAAGTACGCAGAACTATTGTCAGAGTCCAGGACCATCTGTTGTCTTCATGTTGCTTCACGCTATCCCATGTTAATTTAAAATTATTTTCATATTTCATCATATTAGGATGCCCTCGACCGTAAGTATGACAATACTTTAGGTTCCCTTTAGGGAAGGAAAACCTGACAAATGCACTACAACACAATATTTATCATTTCATGTTTTAACTTTTCTTTTTAAGAGTTCTCTTAAACTACACATACGTGTTAATCATCCTTGTGAATAAAAGATAAATTTAAAAGATAAATTTAAGAGAAGTAAGTTGGTTATGGGTTCT
Source organism: Zalophus californianus (assembly GCF_009762305.2). Classification (NCBI taxonomy): domain Eukaryota; kingdom Metazoa; phylum Chordata; class Mammalia; order Carnivora; family Otariidae; genus Zalophus; species Zalophus californianus. Next base: position 3,197,979 of record NC_045604.1, on the reverse strand, counting down.
GAAAACTTCGTAAAGCTGCTGTGACCCCTCCAAGTCAATTGTCACAGACCTCATCACTTCCACCGGTGGCGGCCCCCAGCTCTAGTCTGCGCTGCAGAGACAGCAGGTGCCTCCCCAAATCCACCTGACATGGAGCAGGTCCCTGTCCCACTCAGGAACACTTACCAAGAAAGGCTGCGCTGGTTGTGTCTTCTTCTGAGAAGTCACTGTAAGGTGGGAAGAAGGGAGGTGTCCCCTCCCCAGATCCTGCCCCCAAAGCTCTTGTGATGGATGAAATGGTGGCATTTCCCAGGGAAGCCTGACAGTAAGCAGCACCGGGGAGCTGGAAGGAAGGTGGGTCCCTGTGCCCTTCGCGGATCCACCTTTGAGCACCTACCTCCGGATGTCTATTGAGTGAGAGAAATAAACTTTTATTTTGTTTCAGCCGTGTTCTTCTGTTCTTCGGGCTGTTCCTGCCTCAAGCAACTACAGCGAGTCCTCATCCACGCGTGTTCGCGGGTTTTCATCCTTGGGAGATACAAGCCCTCCTACATTCTTACGTGAACAGCATCCTCATACGCACGGCCTCACATTCTGGTACTTTTATTTCCCCAAAGTACAGTCTCAAGAGTAGGGTTTCTGAGCTGAGAGGTCTCTGGATTTTTCACGTGAAGAGATTTTGTCAAATCGCTTTCTCAAGGACTGTTTTGAAAAATCCTGTATTAGTCTCCCTCCTTGTTGCCAATCCGGTGAGAACGGTATCTCCTTTTACTGTAATTTGCATTTCCATGAGTACTAATGACAATGATTATCTTTTCTTGTGTTTATTAACCAATTCGGATTTGCTCTTTATGATTTATCTGTTTAGCCTTTGCCCAGTTACTGTTTGAGTGTTGAGCTTTTTCTTATAAATAAGAGACTTCCCTCATTAATAATATTAGCGTCACCTATCTGTAACTTTCCCCAATCTAGGGTCAACGATGCTCTTTACTGCCATGCAAAATTTTAATTATTTTTTAACATGTGTATGTTTTATTTTATAGTTTCTCAGTTCCTATTTTCGTAAAAAAAAAAAATCTTTAAAACTTCAGTCTTTAATATATCTGGAGTTTATTTATGCTGTGAGGTAGATTTCCAATATTATTATTTTCCTATATGGAGAGCCAGCCCCCTCACTGATTATTCTTCCACAGGGATATGAAATCACTCGATTCCTTACCTTCAATTTTATTACCAGAATACTTTCTTCTTAGCTTTTCCTTTATTGTATTTTATTTTCATTGCAGTATGTTTGACATGTAACATTGTGTACATTTAAGGTATACAGCATGTGAATTTGATACATTTATATATCGTAATATGATTGAATTGTAGCAATAATTATCTCGTCTCTATCTCATCACATAATTATTGCTTTTTACTGGTTGGAATCATTAACATCTAGTCTCTTAGCAAGTTTGATGATTCTGCATTCACGATATGGTACATTAGAATATATAGGACTTATTTGCTACTCTCTGCAAATCTGTCCAGTAAACATCTGTCCTGCCCCACCCCCGCTGCCCTCTACCATAGAATTTTAGTGACAGTGCCTCTGAGTTTTAATATTCAGTATGGCAGGTCCCATACCCGCACCATCATTTTTTCTCACATTTTTGGCCATTTTAATACTAAGCATTTCGTTCAATTTACACATCTTGGGGATTAATATTTGATTATATTAACTCTTCTAAACCAAGAATAGACCAAGTCTTTCCATTAATTCAGAAGACGTCTTCTGCCCTTCAGAGGACTCTGTGTTTTTCTTCATTTGGGGTATGTACCATTTTTGTGAAATTTGTTCTTGAGAGTTTTATATTTCTGTCACTTTTTTGAATGGACTATTTATTCCCATTTTCACTTCTAGTTGGTTATTGCTAATAGAGAATAGCTTTGATTTTCATACACTTACCTTGTTCGCATGACAAAAATTCCTGTTCAAATTCAAGTCATTCTTGGCTTTGTCAAATACAGTTGCTTGGGTTTTCCAGGTATATGGTCTAATCATCTGTGGAAAGAGCTAAGCTTAGCTCTTCTTGTCACATCTGTAGGGGACACAAGGGGTCCCTCTGCCTTGGCAGCCGGTTTTCAGGCCCGAGAGAAGGGGACTTTTGCTTGGTTTTCCAAAGGCCACCAAGTCAGCAAGACATCTCAACTGTCAGGGCTCCGGATGCCTCACGGGGCCTGGACCTCCCAGCACATTCTCTGCGTTGGGCGCCCTTTGATCATGTGGTGAGAAACCAGCTACACCGCCCATCTCTCCGTTGCCAGCGCCAGGACTCTGAAAGTCTGAAATGCAGCACAGAACGTGCAACTTTGCACCTTACAAAACGTGTTCCCTGGGAGTCAGATTTACATTTCTAAGACGAAACTCCCCCAGGCCAGCGCCTTCACGGAGCTGTTAGGCTTGCGTTGATGTGGTCAGTGCTGTTGAAATCTAGAATCCAAGACACAGGCCACAGATGTAACTTCCCACTTCCCTCCATTTCAAGCTGTTATTTCTGGAACTCACAGAAATTAACCTTCTTGGGAAGTTCTAACAAGGCTGCTTTGACCCTTGGTTTCTTCTTTTAATTCTTTTTTTTTTTTTACTTTAAATTTTTTATTGTTATGTTGATCATCATACATTACCTCGTTAGTTTTTGATATAGTGTTCCATGATTCATTGTTTGTGCATAACACCCAGTGCTCCACGCAGAACGTGCCCTCTTTAATACCCATCACCAAGCTAACCCATCTCCCCACCCCCCTCCCCTCTAGAACCCTGTTTGTTTTTCAGAGTCCATCATCTCTCATGGTTCGTCTCCCCCTCCGATTTACTCCCCTTCATTCTTCCCCTCCTGCTATCTTCTTCTTCTTCTTTTTTTTCCCTAACATATATTGCATTATTTGTTTCAGAGGTACAGATCTGTGATTCAACAGTCTTGCACAATTCACAGCGCTCACCATAGCACATATAACCCTCGGTTTCTTCTATCCGACAGCCACCGTGTGTCCACTTGCCAATGATGCATCACTCTGCGGCCATCTTTCACACTGATCTCCTCATAACCCACAGGGATTTCAGAATCAGTATTAAATTCTGTGTCCATCTAAGGGCTTCAGATAAATTTTCCAGCACAGTCCCAGCGAGTGTCTAAACATGCATTGGCTCCAGGGCTAAGGGTGATCATTTATGAAGGATGCAGATGATGATTAGCAACCCACAGGTAACTGGTGTAAATCTTAGACTGTAAGTTCACTGAGCAAGAAATAGTACTTTCTTCAGTTTCTTTTGGTTAACCTCTAACTTCTAAGTCTGAGCATCGCTCCATTCTGTGGTGGGGGAGATGTAACCTTAGTTTTCCCCGGTTTCTGCCCCCAGTCCCTAGAGTCCTGACTCCAATCCCACAGCCCCTGGTGCTCGTTCACTGAACCACACAGATCACTGCTCAGATATTCACCTCACTTCCTGCCCAGCCTCTCAGATCCAGTGTCCTTCCCAACATTTCTGTGCCACAATCATGAGCATGGAGTTTTGTTCAGCTTACCCTACTCCACTGCCCAGGAGTGCCACCTGGGCATTCCTTCTGGGAGCCTGCTCCCACCCTGGGAGTGCTGCCAGACAGGAGGGGACAGGTGTCGTCTGCAGTTAGAGCCCCTACACACCTCTCCGTCCGGGAGAAACATCTTGCTCTGGCTTGGGAAGATCTTCCTGTTTTGTGAGGATGCTCTGTTTAAGCCTTGACATCCTATCCCGTCTGCCATCACTGAACATTTGGAAACACAACTAGAGTTTCTGTCTTCTATTCCTTACATTCTTCCCCCGAGGCACACAGAAATGCGTGGGTATCTCACATGGATAAGAATGAAAAATAAAGTTTCAAGGAAAGGAATAAAGACATGTGTTAAAATGTTAAATATAATCCAGATACATAACTTCAGGAATTTTCAAAAAGAGGAGATTTTGCCCACAGGCAAAATTTTTGTGCTTGTGTTGTAAACATCACCGGCTGTCTGTGAACACTGGCGTGCTAAAGGTGGGGAGCCTGTGGGTGGCGAGACACGGGGCACAAGCTCCGAGGCTGTGCCAAGCAAAGCTCAGAGGGAAGGGTCCAGCTTAGCAAAGACAGACATCTCTCTGCAGATGGAGATGACTGGAAAATCACTCACCCTGAGGGCTAGGAAGGAGGAAGATGTGGGAATCATCCCCGGATAATCCCAACTTTCACAAGAAAATAGGAAAGATGGTTAGATGCAGGGTGAAAAGCCAGGGCACAAAAATGTGGAAGAACCCCTCTAGGGATGGTTCAACAGAATCAGCAAAAGAAGAATACAGGCCATGGGAAAACCCAGCCTGAGTTCAGAAAAAGAAGCTGAAGAGGGTACAGCCTCTCCTGTGCCGCATCGCTGAGCCGGAGCCGTGCTGAGTGTGAGGCATGACAGTGAGCACAGAAGCCAAGGGAAGACCGAGGGGACGGGAGAGCCTGGGGAGTGGACAGAAGGTACGCGTGGCCTCGGGACAGAGGCCCGGCCCAGCAGCAGGTGCCTAGGAGCCAGGGCCGTGCCCCAGCACAGCACAAACAGCAAACAGTTACCAGAGAGTCTGTCCCAGGTTACACCTGTCCTGGCTTGATTATTAACAGCAGCCCTCTCGATTACACCCTAAACTTCTGAGGATGGCCTGGTAAAGAACAACCAATCGAAGCTCTGGGAGGAAAGGCTCCAGCTCATTGCAAAGTGGATCAAGTCTCTGCCACAGACTTAAGAGCAGAAGTAAATTTGAGTGAGAGCCTCGGAAAGCTCACCAATGCCTCTGTAGGGTCACAGATACACCTGTGTGCATCTACCTGAGTCCAATCAGAGGAAGTTGAGTAGAATTAGTAAACTCCAATAAGAAAATAACTAAGATGAAAGAAAACTCTACATAAAACTCCAGGGCTGGGCGAGAATATGCCAGGGGGAATACGCCTGGAAAGGTAACCCTTCCCCAGGGCTGGAGTATAGCAGCCTCCTCATCGGAGGAGGGGTAGCAGAGAAGTTCGCAGGCTCGTCCAGGCCGGAGCTGGCCTGCAGTCACTGGACAAGCTGGAAGCAATTCTGCAGACCTCAGCCTGGGTTTGCAGACGGTGCTGCAGCTCAGGGGGACCCTCTAGGCAGCAGGCGGACTAAGCACAGGCCGCGCAAGGGTCTGCAGAGGGAACGGGGCACCCCGGGGAGCAGGAAGTGCCGGTGTCCATATCAAGAAGGCACGGGAAGGTTATGGCCAGGCTGAGGCTGCGAGGTCACCAGTGTCCGCGCGAGCGCTGGGCACGTGGCTGGGGCCGCAATGCAGCCGGTGCCTTCACGCCCACTCTGCGGACGGCCCACGCGGTAGCTGGAAACTACAAGAGAGCCCCTTCCTCCCGCCGTGCCTCTCGAGGGCCTTCTACCAAAAAAGCTTAACTCTGTGCTCACTTTAAAGAAGTGGCCAGAGGAATTCCACACATTGTCACCTGTCACGGAGCACATAAGAAGGACGAATCTGGAGCCCAGTGACCACGCACTGACGAGCAGCCCAGCACCCAGTGAGGAACGTGACATTCACAAAGAGAATATCAACAGTTTAAAATGAATTCTCAGGGCTTCCTGAGGTGTTCTAAGCTAAGGATGTGAAGACAAGACAGATTTTCCCAGAGATAGGACTTTATTTCCAAAATAAATCAATTTCTTTAAAATGAACCAGAGTTTCTGTAAACTCATGCTGACGCATTTCCAAAAAGACTTCAGAAGGGCTTTTAACGCACATGCCCTAAGAACGCAGCCGGCCGGTAGGACGGGTTCAGAGCCTTGGCGCAGCCAGAGGAAGCCAAGCTGAACCGCATGGCCTGCCTGGGGGCAGTATTGGGCCCCTGGTTTGAAGGCATCATAGACAGCCACACAGTCATACATTTGCTCCCCACCCTCTGCGAGATAATCTGTCCTAACCCATTCAGGCTGCATTTACAAAATGCCTTGGGAGGGGTGTCTTATAAACAAGGGAAATGTATCTCTCACGGGTCTGGAGGATGGCAGTCCAAGACCGAGGCACTGGCAGGTTTGCGGCCGCTCTGAGGATCTGCTTCCTGGTTCCACTTGACACAGGAAGACACTGAGTCCAAGGCCAAAACTCTGGTCTCCTGACCCAGTGCACCTGCTGGTTCCCCTCACTACCTGTACAAGTCCTGCGTCAGATGCCCCTTCCAGGAAGCCTTCCCTGACTAATCCCAGGCCAATATTTTCACTTAAAATCATTCTGAGGAATTTGTAGCACCGCATGACCCAAAGCACAGCGGCTGAACACCAGATCCACCTAAGGGCTCGTTCAAACACAGATTACGGGGGGCCCCACTCCCATTTCTTATTTAGGAGGTCCGAGATGGGGTCCAGAACAATGTGCAAGTCCCCAGTGGTGTTGAGGCTGCTGGTCAGATCACAATTGGGAACCACCGATTTAGGAGCTGGCAAGATCTTCACCCACATCTGAGGCTCAACCAGAAAGTTCAGCATACAAGATGTCAATTCTTAATTTTCTCAAGCAAAGACTCTCTGAAAGTTTAGTCCCATTTCTTCTGGATGTTCAAGGATCCTTAACTAGGAACAGAGCAAACAGCTGGGTGCTGATCAGGGCAGCTCACATCTGCCCAAGTGGGTTCACCCCCTTCCTGAGCATTGTCTCACTTAATAGCTGTAAGTGGGGGAGCCTGTTTGCGGGGACACCTTCATGACTGACTTCCTCCAATCTGAAAAAAGTGACTGGCCATTTGGGAGAAATATCCCTACCCAGAGTAACTTTTTTTTCTACCTAATACACGTACACTATGATTTCTCCTTATAAATCAGTTGCACCAAATAAAATCTTGAAAAACCTGTTTCTTACAACCTAATTTTCTTTTAAAGAAGAAAACGCCCCCCCCTTTATAAGTCCAAATTCACAAAAGAAACTATGCCCTAAAACTACCAATTTGTCATTCAGGACAAACTTTTATCCAAGGAGCCCCCACACTGTCATCGAGAAGCAGAGATGTATCCGGGGTGTCCCAAACGGTTTGTAAAAGCTTGAGTGCACATTTTAGTATCAGGCATGTTCACACAAAAATCTAGACATCCACTTTTCTTGAAAAATGTAGGCTACAGCCAAGCCAGGGTCTTACTTTAGAAATTCATTCATTTTTTGGTAGGTCTCCCTTTATCCTTGACAGCAAGCAGCTGGACCTGCTTCCTCAGCAGCAATCACTTCCCAATTCACTGCAGACTGCACCATCCAGTGACCACGCACAACCTTACACCCCAGCCTGTATCTGCTTGTCCCTGGAAGTTTGCACGTCTCTTTTTAATAGAACCATGCGGGCTTATAAACTTGCACTATACTGAAGAAGAACTTCAATCTTCTTACATGAAATGTGAAAAGGACATGATGAGAACTGCTCTGTGACTGCTGTCTGATTCTTCAAGGCACCTTTCCTTTCACCCTCAGCTGCTGAGCTGACGTCCTGGGCACTTGGGATCCTGAGTCCCAGACAGGTGAGGCGAGCAAAGTCACAGGATGCCTTGATAGGAGCTGAGAGGGTGTAGGAAGGGAGAGAACATTAAGGGAAAGGGGAGAGAGGCTAGAGGGGCCAGGAAATGAGGAGAGGCTGAAGGAAGGAGGGGTCGGGAAGGGGAGACCTACCGGTGCCTCCTATACCAGAGGGCTAAGCAGCCAATCATCAGTAAGGACCCCAGCAAGGCCACAAGCATCAGCCACATGGAGGAGTGGCTCCCCTCTGCGTGGGAAACACAGGCTGTCAGCACAGGACCCCTCCCTATTCCAAGGCCCTTGGTCTGAGCCCATGGGAGGATGCCACAGATGCTTGTCACTGCCTCCCCCACGGGGAGTGCCCACTTCTGTTCCTCTGCAGTTTCGAGGCCCCCTCTTGTCTCAGGGCCTGGGCGCCGGGGACACCTTCAACACACGGCGGTATAACACACACAGCAAGGACAACCAGGTAGCCACTCTCCACCCAGGAGACCAAGAGCAGTGAACCTGACCTAGCTTAGTCTCCTTGTCTTCAACAATAAAATGAGAAGAATAGCACCTGTTTCAAAGGAGCCAGGGACAAGTGGACACCATGCTGGGCAGAGTCCGGAAGCACTCAAGACCCAGCAACTACCTTGTTCCCCCGCCCCCCCAACCCCGGCTTCTCATGGGGAGTGACCTCTCCTGGGATTCTTCATTTGCCACCTGCTTCTGGACCTGTGAATTGTTTGGTCTCTTTTTCCTTGTATATGGGACATTTATCTCAACCCTTTTTGAGTTCAGGCTTTGTTCCCCTCCGTTCCCTCCTTCTGGTATCTGGAACCCCCTCCTTCTAACCTTCCTGGTTTGGGGGGGTGCATTTTGGAAACCCCTCTATCCTGCGTGTGTCCCAACCCGCCTCATGGCCAGTGCCTCCCTCTCTGCTTGAGGACCATCTCCCCCATGCCCAGCCGGGCCCCAGTTCTTTCTCACCCCAGTGGATGATTATGTCCTGGCCCCCTAGACTGCTGTGTCTCACTCGGCACGACAGACCAGCTGCCTCCCGGGCCGCCACGTCCAGGGTCACTCGGAGATACCACGTCCCATCAGCATGGGGCAGGACGTCGCCTCGCTGGGTGCCCCGCTGCTCCTGCTCACCCCGCATCCACATCACCCACACAGGCTTTGGGTGGAAGCCGGAGACGCGGCACACCAGCAGCAGACGGCCGGGACCCACACTGGGGCCAGTGGACAGCCAGGCCTCCGGCCTCACTGTGTCGGATGAGGAAGTGGGGGATCTCAAGGCAGGAACTCGGCAGCCCACACTTCCCCCTCTGGAGATGGAATCCCTCATGACTTTGTCCATTCGTTTTGGCTTCCCCAGGAAAACCTTCCCTGACCCCCGCCCCTCAGCAGAGATCCTGTTTGACCCCCAGTGTTTATTTAATTCAATTCATGGAACCCAAGGGGGGCTTGGTTAATGTCTGTGGGATGAATAAATACCCTCAGGCTTCACCCATGCCTTCCTGAGACATTCTCCCCGGGGGGGGGGGGGGGGGGGGGGGGTGGTGATCCAAGGGCTGTGAAGTCTGCAACGGGGAGCCCCAGCCGGGAGCGCAGGAGTGGAGGGCAGGGGTGAGAGAGGCAGGCTCACCTTGCTTCTCCAGTTCCGACTTCCCTGCCTCAAGGAGGCCTCTGACAAACTGGGGGCAGGTGTCATTGAGGAGCCACTGTAGGGTCTTTCTGGTCCCCTGGTCCTGGTTGAGCTCTTTGGTGGCCCTGCCCACCCAATAGGGGGCATCTGGGGCTGGCATCCAAACAGTTCCTTGGAAACTCATGATCTCTTTTCCTTGAAATGCTGCGTGAAAGAAGCTTTCGGAGGTGTTCCCGGGGCGCAGCTCGCAGCCAGCAGACACCTGGATCTCAAAGGGATCTGAGAAGAGGACGGGACAAAGACCAAAGAAAGGCCGTAAGGATTAGAAGGGACCGCGGAGGGGAAATGCGTATCAGGGTTCTACTGGGGACCCAGAGTCCCGGGAGACGAGCGGGGGACCAGCAGCAGGAGGAACGGCGGCGGTTTGCGGGGTCGGAGCTGGGGAGTGCCAGGGCAGCAGCGGGGATCCGGAGACGGAGGCGCGAGCTGGGCGTCTCGGGCAGAGGGGGAGGCAGAGCCCCCGCCGGGCAGCGGCCCAGGGTCCCACCCCCAGCTCACAGTCCAGGCGCAGCATTTTGACGAATTCGTGCATGTCCCTGGTGAAGCTTCCACGGTACACACTGAGTAGCCGCTGCAGCTCGTCCCACTGCCCCTCGCCGAACGGGCCCCGCGCCCAGGGCTTGAGGAAGCGGATGGAGTCCGAGCCGTTTCTCCAGCCGTAGACCTGCAGCTCCCCGAGGCGCGCCAGGCCGTCGGTGCGCGCCCAGCTGCGGTTGGCGAACACGGACACCTGCAGGCACTGCAGCGTGCCGCGCGTCCGCGGGGCGCACAGCCCGCCCGAGGCCAGCCGCAGCGACCAAACAACAAGCAGCCACCAGCCGCACGCGCTCCGGACGCGGGGCCGCGCCCTGCGCGCGGGGTCGCCGGCCGCGCCCCGCCGGGGGCCCCGGAATCGTCGGTCTCCGGAGCCCCCGGCTCGCGCCGCCCCACGCACCCCCAGGGCTTCCCCGAACCTGGGGGAGCCCCCAGAACAGCGGAGACTGCGGCCACCTGAGGACGCCGGGGTCGGACTCCGGAGGTCCCCGCCTGCCACACCGCCTGAAGGATCTTGGATCGCCCCGCCCCCGTGCCTCGGCCCTCCCACCTCCCACTGCCTCCTCTTCTCGCATCTCTGACCCCCCCCCAAAACCGCCCCCGTCCTCCCTCGACCCCGCCCCCATCGTCCCCCCCCCCGCTCCAACCTCTGATCCCCCTGTCCCCATGCTCCCCCCAATCCTTATCCACCTCAGCGTCCCCAGCCCCTCTGTCCCCCCATCAGTGTCCCTGCTCTCCTCCCCCACCTCCTGGTGCACCTCCCACGGGGCCTCTGCTCAGCCCCCCTGCCTCTCTGCCTGCTCCCTCTCTCCCTCAGCTACCCACTCAGTCACTCTCCAGACGTGAGCCTCCGTGCTGGAAGGATGAGACCACATTATGGTGTGCACCGGCCAGCCTGGCCCCCACGGCTCACACGGATGATGAGCATCCAGACAGTGGGGGTCAGAACATTGGATGCCCCTCTTTGGCAGGTCAGAACCTGGATGGCACCCTGACACCTCCCTTCCCCGCACTCCTTTTATCCAAATCCTGGGCAACTCCTCTAGTCCATCTCTTTGGAAACATCTCTTTTTTTTTTTTTTTTTTAAGATTTTATTTATTTATTTGACAGAGAGAGACACAGCGAGAGAGGGAGCACGAGCAGGGGGAGTGGGAGAGGGAGAAGCAGGCTTCCTGCTGAGCAGGGAGCCCGATGTGGGGCTCGATCCCAGGACCCTGGGACCATGACCTGAGCTGAAGGCAGACGCTTAACGACTGAGCCACCCAGGCGCCCCTGGAAACATCTCTTGAGTGTGTCCCCCTTCTCTACATTTCCACCTCCACCGCCGCCCTAACCTTCTGCATCTTCTCAAATAGGTTTCCTAGGATAGAGACCACAGAGATTGATGCGCCTATGGGATTATGCCTGACCTGACCTGACCTTGGTCCCCTGCTGTCTCCCTCCCACCCTAGTCTCCCCTGCTCTGTGCCTTAGCCTAGCCACAAGGCTTTCAGTTCCTCCAACATGCAAAGCTTCTTCCTGCCCTATATCTTTGCACAAAGTTCCCTTTGCTTGGAAGGCTCTAGGACCTCTCCTCCCCTGACCTGCTTCTGATGCCTTGTTATTTCCACTCGGATCTCGGCTTCAAGGTCACTTTTTCAGGGGGTCTTCCCAGATCTCCCTGTATGAGCAAAGGCAGACTGGTCAGCCCTAACGGGACTCCTCTTGTGCTACCAGCTTGGTCACCTCCCCCTCACTCCCCCGCACACATCAGTCGGTAATTACGATGGCGGGCAAGCTCTGTCTCTCTGCCAGCCCTCTACGGTCCCCCGTGGAGCCACCAGGGTGCAGGGAGGGTCCTGGAGAGAGGAGGCTGTGTCTGGTCCTCCTCGGTGTGCTCAATGTGGCCCCAAAACACTTTGAGGTCACATAGAAAAATTATTTTTGCTACAAGTAAGGGGTTGGTGATTAAATTAAGATATGAAATTGCTGGAGGCCCAGATAGGAGGGGGCTGGGGGGCAGAAGTGAGAAGGACAACAGTTTACAAATCACAGCACAGTGCCTCACTTGGCATTCTCCAAATGTCCAGCTTCCTGTAAAACTTGAACAGTTCTGTTTAGTTTATCTGCATCTTGAAATTTTCTAAGGCTAACATCCTCTCAGACTAAAGACAAGAACTGGTTTGTTGTTGTTGTTGCTGTTTGCTTTTTTCTAATCAGAAACAAAAGCCAGGAGGTACAATCTTCAGATGTTGGGGTTATAGAGGAGATACACCAACGAATTTTCCAAAGGTCAGTTGAGGCAGATACTTTTAGCCATGACAACTTTAGCCGCTTCCTTCGGGAAGAGACTCACTGAGTCACAGAAGGACCCCTGGGAGCAAGGCTAGGTCCCACATGGTGGGCTCACAAAAGCAGGGCACAGGTCTCCTCAGGAGAAGGGGCCACAGCGCTCCCCCGGTGCCAGGAGCTGGCTGCCATCCGTGCCCCTAGATCAATCCTGCCCTCACTTCTAGAGCATTTTGGGTTCCCAAAGAGCTTTCACATAGGCCATTTTGCTTACTCCCCATCGCAACTGCTAGAGATGAGGATCATTACCTCTAATGGGTCAGTAAACAGACCGACCAAAGTGGACGTGGGCCAGCCCTCCAAATGTAGTCTGCTGACTCCGGGTCCAGAACTTCTTTTCCTCAGGGCTGCCTTCTGAGGGTGCACCTCCTACTGCGAGGTGGTGGAAATGAGATGACTGCTGTGATTTCTTTCAACCTGTGGGTCTGTAACCCCAGGTCATCACAGTAGAGCAGGGAGTCGAAATGTCTAAGATGGGAGTAAGGTTGGAGGAGAATCAAAGAATTACAGATGATTTGACTAAGAATAGCCACAAATAAGACTGGTTCTGGAGTCATTATCAGAAGCCCAGGATCTGAGGGCTTTACCAGAACCCCATTCCCAGTGGGAGGAAGAGATGCTGCTTACCATTGATAATCCTGCAGGCTTCAGGCGGGGCTTTCTGTGCCCCGTGGGCTATGTCACCGTTTGCTGCTTTCCTTCGCTGGCCCCCCACACCTGGCATTACTGTTGAAGTGGCTGGCTTGGTTAAGTTTCTGAAATAAAACTTCCCCATTGATCTCCATGGTACTTTTGTTTGCTCTTACTGTTTTCATGTGAATCATGCAAGCATATGGCTTTCTGAAATTAAAGGACTCCTTTATTTTGCTTGTTTATTTTCTCACCTCTTGCCCCTGGTCTTGCTCAATACCATATCCTCAGTGGTTCTAGAGGGGAGGGGGGTGGGGGGATGGGTTAGCCTGCTGGTGGGTATTAAGGAGGGCACGTTCTGCGTGGAGCACTGGGTGTTACGCACAAACAATGAATCGTGGAACACTGCATCCAAAACTAATGATGTGATGTATGGTGATTAACATAACAATAAAAAATTATTTAAAAAATACCATATCCTCAGTGGCTACAATACCGACTGCAACATCATAGGTACTCAATAAATATTTATAAAGCAAAAACATTGCTAAGCACATTTTCTATGTCTGCAAGCATTCTAAGCCCTTTGTAGCAGGGTCTTATTTAATCCTGGTAAAGACCCCAAAAGGTATCTTACTGGTTTTTTTCCCTGCTGTCTTCAGCACCTAGAATCATCCCTGGGACAGTTTAAGCACTCAAATATTTTTCAAAAGAATGAAGATAGGTGGTATTAATTCACATTTTATTGCTGGGCAAAACAATTTAAGTACAGAGGTTTTCACTAAGTTTCACCGGCTTGTAAATATTGACTCTAGGACCATAACTCAGGTGTCTTCTTCCCAAATATCATGTTCTTTGCCCTGTACTTTGCACCTGCCCTCATATTACCCCTAGGGAGCCCCTGAATGTGCTGGGGAGGTGTGGTGGGGGATGAAGTCTGGGAAGTAGGTTAGGGTAAGGGAAGCAGGAGCTTCAGCCCTGAAGGTACTCAGGAATCCTGCTCTCCTGGGAGAGTCAAACCTAATACAGGAATGTGAGTATGGATGGGATCCTAAGAGACGCAGAGGCAGAGAACGTGGTCAGGGAGAATGGAAGGGGGAATAGGCACGGACGTGTGTGATTCCACCGTTCAGTGTTCATCGAAGTAACACGGCAACGACCAGCACCCGGAGACAGCGGGAGCTGGGGGAGGTGTGGACCCTGCACACAGATGCTCCTGACATGCTCTCCAGGTAAACAAACCGTTGGGCCCTGTGTGCTGCAGTCATACAGCAGGGTCACAGGACCCACAGATTAGGTTCGGAGATCCCCACACTGGGGCTGCAAGGGCGCGGTGGATGGTGGATGGACCGTGTACCCCCACAGCACCCCAGGCCTGCGTGCGTGCACTCCTGGGCACACCGACACACGTTCACAGCAGTGTCTGCAAGGACCCCGCACTGCAAACGGTTTGGGGCCATCAGCTTGGGAGTACCTGTGCTCCTTTAAGTGGTGCTTTCATCTATTTCTTTAGTTTCTAATGCTCTCCTTTATTATCTTCTTCAGGGGTGCTTCTCCACCATCTTTGCGAGTCTGCTCTAGACTTTCAGTAGGTACATGCTGGAGTTTCCTACTCTCCCCTACGTCTCTTCATCTCATAGTTATTCTTTCCTTCCTTTTATCTCTCTTCGTGGACTTTTGGGTACTTTTGGGGGGGCCACCTTCTACCTCACTAACTCAACTCTCTCTGTTCTGCTGTTAACTTTTCCATTGACTTGTTCATACTGGAGACTAGTTGCTAAGTCCTTAAAGATTTATTTGATTTTTTAGAAAACCCTCCTGTTTTTCTCATACTGTTCTTTTCATGAGGGTTTCTCTCCCCCCTCCCTTTTTTTTAGCTCATTTTTTTGGCATACTTGTTTTATTATCTCTTTTACCTTATTTCGCTATCTGCAATTCTTGGGATGTGACTTTTCTTATTGTGCCTGCTGATAAGAAACGTGTACTTGTCTTATGTCCTCCTCTCTGTACAGTTTCATTGATGTTTTATAATTGTCTCCCTACGATGGTCCCATCTGACCTAGACCATGGGGGAAATTTATGGAGAACCGTTTTGCATTTGCTTCTGGCAAGTTACTAGGAATGTCCAGGACCCCAGACCAGTTCTAATGTAATTCCTCAGTATGTGGCTCATACTCTAGGTGGTTAACAAATATCAAGGCCTCAAACCAGTGCTTATCACAGGCCTGGGGGTAATTTCTCTAGCGTGTGTGTGTGTGTGTGTGTGTGTGTGTGTGTGTGTGTGTATTTTTTTTTCATTTTACCCAAAGTGTGTGTGTGTGTGTGTGTGTGTATTTTTTTTCATTTTACCCAAAGTGTGTGTGTGTGTGTGTGTGTGTGTGTGTGTGTGTGTGTGTGTGTATTTTTTTTCATTTTACCCAAAGCCCTAGCAAGCTTTCTCATCACCTCCCAGGGCCTACAGCAGGGTTTTCTTGGCCTTTTGTCATAGACTTTACACCTGTTAGAGGATCCAGCATTATGAAGGGGACCTCTTTTGCAAGTTCTACCTCCCATGATCCCAAAGCCAAGTCTCCTGTCCTTGCACAGGACCCTGCAAAGCCAGCCCCAGCACCTAGGTGTAAGCAGGACCTAAACCCCCGTGAGCTACCACTGTCACTCACTCTTACTATTATGGATTCAATGCTTCTCTTTCTTAGAGTCAGGTTTGAGCTTGACTGTATCATCTTTAGGTTAAATTTCTAAGTTTTTAAACTATGTGTTGGGATGAGAGGGCAGTCCCTGTTACCTTACTGTGTTTTAGAAATTGTTCACACTACAGTGTTTGATATTGTGCTAAGCAGCTGGATTGGAGAAGAGCATTTACAATGACGTCCTGTCTTGAAGGAGTCATTCAAAATGGGTGTAAGGGTCTGAGGTCATCAGAACGAAGAACAGTTTAAGGGACTAGCCAGACCAGCCAGGGTCTGAAGGTCCGACCTTCAGAAATGGACATTCATTCACTTCCCAGTTGCCTTGGCTGGTGGCATTAGGCCCCATGTGTGAAAGTTACCAGAAGACAAAATGTAGCTTAACACAAGAGTGAGACAATTTTATAGCCCCTGGCGTGACTCAGTAAAAGATGGTCTGATTTTGTGCGTGTGTGTCTGAGCTCTGCCCATAGGGAGGCCCACACTAGACCTGGATGACCACCTGCCAAATATGCTGATAAAGAAATTACTGTATGGAGTGAGGTCTTGCGATCCTATGACTCTTGGACTCAGGGAGCTTTCATTCTTCTTGCCCCCCACCCCCAGCCCCGTCCTTCCCCATCTCCTTCCTGCCTGCCCTGCATCCCCATTTCCCCCCCTTCCTACTTTCTCCTCCCTCTGCTCCCTGCTCTCTCTCCTGCCTCCCTTCTGCTCCTGCCCTCATCCTGAAAATGGAAGTTACTTAAACAAGATGGGGTTGACACTGTGACTGCTCTGGCAGAGCTCAGGCCTGACCTTTTGGGGAGTTTCTCTTCCACTCACAGCCCAGACCCATCACGGGGATGACAGGTCAACCAAAGTTCAAACCAGTGAGGGAAAGGAGCTTAAGGAAGTAAGCCTGCCTTCCGTGGTGTAAGGCTTTCACGCTGCGGTCTGCCAAGTGGTTACTTGTCCAGGACCCCACGAAGCTCTAGATGCTCATTTTTGTCTTTTGGTTCTCACAACAGCCTGAGAAGGTCATTACCCAGATTCACAGATGAGAAAACCAGGATATGGGAAAGCACGGGGACCTGCCTGAGGTTAACTGTCTTAAGTGTGAACCCCATGCCAGAGTTCAAAAGCTTCCACATATCAAGTAATGTGAGATACCGCATTAATAATTTTAAAAAGTACTGATGGCGTGCTAAAACATCCATATTTGGGGTGTATTGGGCTGAATATATTAAAATGAATCGTACCTGGGTTTTTTGTTTGTTTTCACCCTTTTTAACATAACTACCAGGCACATTTCATTTATGTTTGTGGCTTCCATTCTATTTTTATTAGACAAGGCTGTTCTAGACCCAGAATCATTCTAACTTAGGCACTCAGGATGAATCCTGCTGTGCAGAGCCACGCTCGTCCCCGAGACCCGACACACCTAAGTCTCCCTGGCTTCCTTGTGTGCGGCTGCCCATTCCGAGGCTGACGTGCAGGCACCGCCCTGCCCTAGGCCACACAGCGCCCGTTCCAAAAAGCCACACTGTGGCCATCAGCGCTGCTGGCAGGCCCCCATGCTCCGCATGCCCCCCTCCCCCCTAGTCCAGCGCGCCCCGTGGTTCGGGCAGCCCAGCTCTGTTCTCCGTTCCACCTTCTGTGCTCTAAGAATCCAGGGAGGGAAAAAATACTCACAAAAGATGCTACTTATTTGCTGACTATACAGGCACTTTGGTCCTCCGCCACAGCTGTAACTTTTTCGTTTATAATTAAAAACATACTAAAAATAGTTGCATATTTTAAGTTCTTATACATGTGCAGATAAAGCTACCGGAAGGGAAATCTCTAAAATGTTCCCAGGGTTTTCTCTGAATAAAGATATAAACAGGGGACTTTTCAGTTTTATGAGTTTTCTCAAATGTGTGCAATATACATACATTGTTTTCATAATCAAAGGGAGGGAGGAAAACTTCAATTTATAATCAAACAGCCAAGCCTGATAAAGCACAGGAAGCAGAGTCTGTTTCCCGTGCCTATGAAGAGTTCTGCTAACCCCAAGAACATAAACAAGCTGCTGGCTGATTCTCTAGAAGCATCTTCAGGGGGTCCATCTGCAGAGGCCTCCCGGTGGGAAGGGAAGGAGGTAGCCCAGAAGCTTTACGATGGCAACAGATAATCAATAAACAGAGGAGGATTTCCTGGGTAGGTCTGCCTCCAGCAAGGACCAGATGAGGTCACAGAGCCCAGAACATGTGTCCCTTCCTCTCGAGGCACCGGCCACCCCACCCCAGACACATACATGACCAGATTCGGAAGATTCAGTGTGCAGCCCCAGGGAAGTCCCAGCATGAGGACAGCAGAGAGCCTGACACCCACTGACAAAATGAGCTGGGGTGATTTCAGGATCCAGCTAATCTGATCCTTTCATTTTTTAAATGAAAATGAAATGCATTGAGAACTGTTTCGTGATACTCTAAATCCCACCTCCTGAATCCCAGAGCAGTCTTTTTTTTTTTTTTTAAGATTTTATCCATATATTTGAAAGAGAGCACACGAGACAGAGAGAGAGCACATGCACAAGCAAGGGAAGGGACAGAGGGAGAGGCAGGCTTCCCGCCAAGCAGGAAGCCAGATGTGGGGCTCGATCCCAGGAGCCGGGGACCACGACCCAAGCCAAAGGCAGACGCCCAACTGATTGAGCCACCCAGGCACCCCACCAGAGCAGTCTTTTAGACACATGTATGAGAAGGGTAAAGAAAGACTGGCAACAACAGAGGCCGTGGCAGAGAACACAGCTTCGCAAGGAATCAGGCAGGTGGACGAGGGACGGTTTCCAGGGTGCCTACATCTGTTAGGGGAGACATACCAGAGTCAAGACAGCCAGAAGGACAGAAAATGAGCAGAGAGCACAGCGAAGGGTCTTTCCAGAGCCTCCTGAATGGGGACGTTGAACTCTGGCATCAGGATGTGCGGGAAGCCTTACGACTTCCCAACATTAAATATGGTCACATGAGAACACAGCTCCCAAACTGGAGACACGGGCCTCCTCTCAAACCTCTCTTCTTCTCAAGGCCACGACTCAATGCTGATCGTTCTCAGGAAAGTTGCTTGCATTTCAATGCGACAAACAAAAACGATTCTACCAGAGAAATTCTATCAGGGAAATTTGATCTTCGAGTCATACTGACTCAAGAGCTACAGAGTCCTAACATTTACTTTAATAAAAGGAAACTAAAACTAGAAGAAAAACATAGAAGCACTTCTCACAGATCCTGATACCAGATGCAGTCATGCACATCCAGCAAGCTCAGCACGCTCCCATGCAGCCAGAAACAGGCAGGCCGGCCTTGACGAGGTGACGTGTACAACCACTGATGGGTGACAACAATGGGGGAAGGGATGCTCAGAGCTACGGAAGAACGATGGGGAAAAAGGAGCAAAGATGCTCGACAGGACATAGCAGAGGTGGGCTTCACACTCCCTCAGCTGTTCCTTCAACAAGTATTTATTAAGCACAGACCACACACCAGGAGCACAATGGTGACGAGGACATGGTCCACACCCTCCTGGAACCGACATTTACGGAGGTAAACGTACACCCAAGCCCGCAAATACAATGCAGCATAAGTGCTGAAGCAAGGACAAACAAGCCTGAGCAGAGGCCTGCGGACTTGAGACTCAGGAAAGGCTTCCGGGGTAAAGAAGACCAGCGTCAAGGTGCATGTGAAGGTGAAAGGCATGATGGACAAATGCCCTTTCTCATCTGCTAATGTCTTATTTACGTACATTTGTGGCCAAGACAAGAGTGCAAAGGAGCTGATCAAAGGAGGTGGGAAAGAGAGCCGGCGGTCAAGACAAGCGGAGGCCGTGACACCATAAGCGCCCATGCAAGACACACGGCCACGAGAACACGGGAGGGACAGCTTAACCCTGAGAGAGACGGGGCGATGGGGCCATGCACGGAGGCTGTCAGAGGGACGGCTGTGGCTGACCAGCTTCCTCAGCTCAAACAGAACCGCCACCTAGAGTCCGCTCTCCCTGGTAAACCAGCGAGTGTCCACAGAGCCTGGGCGATTATCCCACCCAATGGCCAAAGAAAGTATTTTCTCTCTTCAGCATCTTCTTTGATGGTTCTGTCGGGTTGCCTTCTCTCAAAGATGGCAGGAAAAGGGGCGCCTGGGTGGTTCAGTCCGTCAAGCGTCGGACTCTCGGTTTCAGCTCAGGTCATGATCTTTCCCTGCCCCTCCCCCTGCTCGTGTGCTTGCACTCTCTCCTCTAAAATAAATAAATAAATAAATATCTTTTTAAAAAAATAGGACCAAGTGTTTTCTGAAAGTGAGGCTGAAATGAGACTTTAGTGTGAGATATGATTAACCCATTCTCTGAAGCAGATCTAACAGAATGCCAATCACCGTTTGAACTTCTGAAATCTCTTGCGTCCATGGTTTTGAGACAAAAGTAATGACCGAGTTAAAGTGTACGTACTATGAATCAAAATAAAACCACCTTAGGTTGAAGGCGGCAAGGTCATAAATTACACTCAAATTCGGTTGCTCTTGTGGGGTTTAAGCTGGAAATGTACAAAACCAAGTATAAATATTTGAAAGTATAATCTTCTACCATCTGCTTTTGCGCCACATAACCGACTCTTCATTCCCACTGCCGCCACCTGACCCTAATTTGACACACACTGGGCACACTGAAAGACCAATGAGAGCAAGGCTGAGCTCGGGACACGCACTACTCACACCTCCATTCTCTCTCTGACACAGGCCCACCACTCCCTGTTAGGACCTGTATGAACAGCGAAAGGCCAGAGAACATGGAAATATCTTCAGAGAAAATCTAACTGAGGGTACTGAACATGGTGCCAGAGGCTGAGGATACAAAGATGAGTAAACTTAGGGCTTTTACTGCAGAGGAGACAGGCTCTGAGTCAGGTGACATACAGCCAACAAGCGACTGAGCTGGAATTCAACCCTGGGCCTGATGGACTCCGAGGCCTGCGCTCTGAAATACCATGAAGACAGCCCTTCACGTGACCCCCTTCAAAGGACCTACACTCTAATAGGGTTAGAGAGGTTTCAAAGCACAGCAGTGTGTTTTGTTTTGATAGAAGGAGTGGACATGGGAGGAAACAGGGGAGGAAACTCGTCTGTTGTGGGCAGGAGAGGAGAGCTGTTAAAACTTCTTGGAAGACCTGCTCTTCCAGCTCAATTGTGAAAAAGCAACTTTGCAGGAGAGGCAAACAGATTAGGACCACACTCTCATGACGCTTATTTCCTAGTCTGGGAAACAGACAATGAGCAAGTAACCGAATTTTTTCAAGTGGTTAACAATACTACAGGGAAATTAAGGGAGACACGGGGATGGAGTGATAAGGGCACCATCTTAGGTAAGGCTGTTAGAGAAGGCCTCGCTGATGAGACGAGTATCTGAGTAAAGCCCTGAACAAGGTCCCCTGAACAACAACAACAACAACAACAAAGTATTCCAGGGAGGGTGTGCCTGGCATGTTCACAAACGGCGATAAAATCAGGGTAGCCAGGGCGCCTGGGTGGCTCAGATGGTTAAGCGTCT
Source organism: Zalophus californianus (assembly GCF_009762305.2). Classification (NCBI taxonomy): domain Eukaryota; kingdom Metazoa; phylum Chordata; class Mammalia; order Carnivora; family Otariidae; genus Zalophus; species Zalophus californianus. The sequence continues at coordinate 3,177,016 of NC_045604.1, read as the reverse complement.
GCCTTCGGCTCAGGTCATGATCCCGGGGTCCTGGGATCCAGTCCCGCATCGGGCTCCCTGCTCCACGGGAGCCTGCTTCTCCCTCTGCCTCGCTCTCTTTCTCTGTCTTTCATGAATAAATAAATAAAATCTTTAAAAAAAAAAAAAATCAGGGTAGCCAGAGCAGAGTGACCATACAAAGAGAGTAGGAGGTGAGATGTGAGCGGTAAGTGGGGATCAAATCATGTAGGGGCTTGGAGAGGAATTACTTTAAGCATAACCAAAGATGAAGTTTCACTTCTCTGTGGTGGGAGCAAGGAAGGCAAATGAAGCTGATATGAGTCACAGGCCACCTTGGAGGTAAATTTACTGCCCACAGGTATTGCGAAGTATTCTTAAACTAAAGAATCACAGTTATAAGATTATTTATTCTTTGGGAATCCACCCCCCTGCCCCACCACCACACTGCCTCCAATAAGACAATTTAGAGTAGACTGGAAAAGAAGATTTCGGAACAGTTCAAAAAAAAAGGCAATTCTTCTGTTCCAGCTTAGTCAATCCACCAAGACATGCTCTAAAAAAAATGCTAAGGCATATCTTCCCCATTCATGCAGGGTCCTACTTGTCATCACACTTTAATGGGTCCCTCCTGACTACTGTTTCCGTAAGATTAACTTCTCAAACCTCAGATTCCTCCCATCACTAAATAAGCAGCAGTCCATTTTGTCCATTTAGTCCACTAAATGAGCATGTCAGATCTGCACAGGATTCCAGTACAAACAAAGAGTTTCAATGCTCCCTGTGTGCACAGCCCTGGGAAGGGAAGGTTCATAGGCATTCTGCACACAAGAATGAGGCCAGGCATGGCACATTGCTACTTAACCCCCTATGAACATGGCTGTCCCGGCAACACTTTCTGGTGTCCAAGTGACAAAACAGCAAGATACAAAAGAAACAGCTTGGGTCAGAACAAGGAGGTAAGGCAGCTTGAGCACAGGAAGAATACCATGGAACAGAGGGTGAATAAAGAGGCAAAATACTTGGGAATGAGCAGAGGGAGACACAGGAAGGTCAGAGAGACCCTGAGGCAGGCCATCTTGCACTACTGCTCTCCCGGATGTCTGTGTCGTCCCCGGCCAACCTGGCTGGTTTGGGGCCAGCGCTCCTCAGCACTGAGTACACAGAGCCCCGCTCACAGCCGGCGCCACAAGTGGTTGAGGTACAAGAGAAGGTTTGCTTTCTCTTCGGTCTTTCACCACATTGCCTGATGTCTATCAAGCCTAGTCCAGTGGTTTCCTCTTCTTTTCTCTCACGTTTCTTTCAGCGCCCCCTCTCCGTCCTCTAAGTCAAGCCAGGTTTGGATCCTCTGTAGCATTACCACGCTGTGGGGGCCAGGGACACAGTGACAGGAGCGCGGGTGACCGTCTAGGACCTAGGATGGCCCATCGGACTGAAGAAGCAAAGAGGCTTCATAGAGATGGAGCCAGAAAATGGTCGGAAGAGAACAAGAAGCGAGCTGCAAAGCTGCTCAAGTGGGAGGCTCAGACCCGCCCGCGCCCACAAACAGCTGCCGCGGGACCCTCGTCCTGGGGCCCCTGGCACGACCCCCCGGCCCGGGGCGCTGAGACGGGCTCTGCCCACAAGAGAAGGTACTCGCGAGAGAGGATGGGCAGGACGCCGGGGACTGGGAGCGAGGAAGACAGCCAAGAAAGACAGCGTGAAGCTGGTCGGAGCCAGCCTGGAAGGACACAGGGGTCTGCAGGTGACACGGGCTTCTACACGCCTGCGATGTGGGACGAAGCGGAGGCCCTTGCAGGGAAACAAGAAACACCATGCTACCTAAAGAGAAACAGCGGGACGACGCCACAGCCACGCAGGTCCTCCACACCAGGCTCTCCCGTGCAAAAGGAAAATCTGCGCCACGGAGGCCCCATTGGCTTCAAAGATTCAGCTCCTACTGCCGTCCCTTGAACTACAACACCCAACATGCCCCACGCGCAGAAAGAGCGACACAGCCTCTTCCGTCCCCGTCAGCCAACGGGCTTGGCCCATCTCCTCTGCCCCGGAAAAGCCCCCGGAAGAGAGATCTCTTTCTGTTACGTGCCCCGTTCAGTTTCACCCTCGGGGATTCCAAAACTGCGGTACTGGGCACGAAACCAAAGGCATGGGTCCTAGGTCCAAGTATGGGATCTTCGGTGGTTTGGGTTTCACTAACGAAACGCGGGCTACTTGGGCGAATGGTCTGTGCCACGCCACGTCTTTTACATTCTCTCCCCACCTCTTCCGGGGCGGGCCTTGGAACTGTAGCACATGCGCACTTCCCCAACTGTGGGGGGGTGCGCCTCGCCTCGCGGTACACGCGCGCTGCCCCACCTATTCTGGGCGGTCCTTGTAATCGGAGCACATGCGCCATTCCCCACCTCTGGGGGCGGGCCTCGGATCTGAGGCACATGCGCACTTCCCTGCTTTCACCGGGGGCGGGCCTCGGACCCGACACACATGCGCACTTCCCCTCCCTCCCCGGGGTGGGCCTCGGATGCGAGGCACGTGTGCATGTCCCTGTCTTTACTGGGGAGCCGGTCGAGAGACAGACCAAACTGTTCTTATTGTTTCCAAGCTATTCTAAAGATTGTATTTTGGGTAATGCTGCCTTTTTTTTTTTTTAATTCCTTTTTTCCCCCTGTTTCACTTCAGGTGCAGCAATGAAATGTTATTTAAAAAAAGCCCTAAAGCAGGGGTTGCAGTCTGCCCTGTGTTAACAGACCAGCCGTAGGGTTGCCAGTCACCTAAAGTCTGGCCCTGGGCCGGTGGTCTGTGAAGCCGGGAGGACTTGAGGCGCAGCCCGCCCTCTCGCGCTGCGGGGGGCTGTGGACCCAGACCTGCCGCCTGGAGCGCCCGGGGCCCCTGTGCCCAGTGCAGGAGAAGTCTGAGAAGCGAGCAGGTGCAGCGTCGGATCCCGGGAGCAGGAACTGCAGGCGGGACAGCATTTCTGGGGCGGCTGGGAGAAGCAGCCAGGAAAGAGAAGACTGGCTTCTTTAGGCCTTTCCTCTCCCTGCAATTCCTGATGATTCTCTGTCTATGTACCTTCCCATCTGACCACTTTTCCCGTCCCTACCGCCATTCACAGATCATCATCTCTTGCTTAAGTGATTTCCTTGTGTCCGGTCCCCACCCCAGCCCTGTGGGAATCCCTCTAAAATGCAAATATGATCATTAAAACATGCCATGGCTCCCCCTTACCCCAGAATAAAGTACACACGCCTTAACAAGGCGTTCATGGCCTGGCCGCCTCCTACAGCAGAGCACTTCCACTCTGTTCCAATCATCTTCAAATACCGGCAGTCCCTTTAATGCACCAGGCTACCTCTTACCCCAAGGACTTCTTTCATATAGAAGCAATTTAATGAGCATCCTGAGCTCTGCTGAGCACCATCCTGATGTGGTTTCTTCCAGAGCCTTCCACCACACTCATTGCTTCCTGTCTGGTTTGGACAGATTTCTGTAGCTCTCTGCTCCCATGGTTATCAGAAGTCCAGTCTAGTGAATCCGCTTTGAAACTTCAATCTCATATCAGGTTTTACACTCCTTCCTTCCCCCACCCTAGCCACGCTTCCACTGTGACTTGGTTTGGGTAACTGGTGTATTCTCTCCTTTAGTAGAACTCTCACTAATTTCAACGACTTGGTGCGTTGGGAGCTGCAGGACGCACTGGGGAGGAAGCGCAAGGAGTTCCTTTACCTGACTGGGCGTGTAATTATACTCATCTGTTGGTTCTCTGCCTCCCAGGGTAAGGCTGACTGGTCATGGCTACCTTCCATATGGAAGGTGCCCAAATGCCAGTTATGGGCACATAGCTTAGTTTCCTGGAAGCTCTCCCCATTGCACAATCCCAGGTGGGGGGGAATCTGCTTCAGCTTAACTGCTTCCCACAAGCCCTGAGGTCTTGCCCTTGGTGGTATAACCAGACTCCCCTGGCTACTGGTTTTCTTGGGAGGAGAACCGGCAAGACAGCTCAAGCCCTGCTGATCTCCACACTGTTCGCGTGACTTTCAGGAAACTCACAGATCCTTCTACACCGGGGGACCTCCTTCCCACCCACTGTGTGACTGCAATGGAAGCGAAGCCACAGCATCCCCTGTCCTGCAGTACAACCTCTGGATGCAACACCCCTTCTGTTGTTTGTTCAACAAGCCACTGTTAACTGACCTGGAAGGGGTGAGGGGTGAGGAGGCTTTACTGCATGTCTGGCTGGGGCCCTTCACGCCAGTGAGGACAAGGTGATGGGTGAACAGCTTCCCTGGAGTGCGTATGCCCATGCTCAGACTCCAGGTCCAGTTCTTGGGAGCTACAGCCTCCTTCCTTCTGTGCTCTCCCTCTCTACACCCCCAGGATAGAGCAGAAAGGACAGGTTGTCCCACAGGCCCATGGAAAACTGCTGCTTGGCCTGTGGAGCCCCAGCATAAAACTGGATATTGTTCTCAGGAGGCAGTTCCAAACATAAGACCCGGTATCTCCTGCCCTGTTCTCTGCTTTAAAACGGGGGCAGCAGTTTTGTCTGAAGAGCCAAGTTTCTGGGTTAATGAAAACATGAGCTTCCCCAGAGCATCACATTCTCCTGTTCATCCAACAACTATATATGAGCAACATTTATATGCTAGTTTTCAGGGAAACTACGACAAAAACAATTCCTGCTCTCAAGTCACAATCGGGGGCGGGGGGCGGTGGGGGGATACTTTGAGCACCAAGTACTCTGACGGGGTTATGCATGTATGGCCTGGAGCTGCAGGTCCGGGTCCCAGGGCAAGTACCTGTGGCCTTAAAGTGGGAGCTGAGCACACAGAGAAGCGGGAGGAGAGAGAAGCAGAGCTGCAGACAGAGTCAACGCCAGGTGCAGAGGCCAGGAGGTGGCAGAAGCAAATGGCCTTGCTGAGCGCCGAGCCTGCTGGACGCCTCTCTGGGAACTGGGCAAGTATTGCTTTGTTTGATTCTTACAGGTATTTGAGATCGGCACTGGCTGGGATGAACCCTATTTTATGGAGGAGGAAACAGAGGCAGGGAGGTCAAGTAAACACTTGAACAAGATCACAGTTTACACAGTAAGTGCTGAGGCCAAGACTCAAACCAGGAGCGTGAGTGCGGGCAGTGGCCCTTCACCCCTTTGCCACCTGGCTCTGGAGGTTGGTGAAAGTGCTCTTTCGGAAAAGAGTACGAGATGCGTGGGGAAGTGGGACAGGAAAGGAAACTAGGCAGGTAGTCTTGGCAGGACGTGAATGCAAAGTTTGTACACCGTGTGGAGCACTTGGACTTTATCTTAAGGTAACAGGAACGCAAATCATAGATTTTGAGGAGGAAAGTGGCCTGACCTTTTTACGGATATTACTCTGTTAATGCAAGTAGGGTGGATGATCCCAGAATAAGGCTGGTAGAAAGAGGTATGAAGGCCTACTAGCAAACACCACAGGAGTAGTAAGGACGGGGAGATGAACGCTTGAACGGAGGTGGCAGCAGAGGGAGTAAGGAGGAGGGGTGGATGCGGAGGGCACTTCAGAAGTGGGGTTGAGGGGTATCGAAACTGAGTGAGGGCAGGAATCAGGGAGGAAGACAGGCCAGCAGGACTCCTGGGCTTCGTACTTTGTAGTGAAGACAGCGGCAAGGCAGACGGGCAAGGGAAGACAACTAGCCTGGGTTGGGGGGGGGGGCTTGAGGTGCTCATGGTGCCCTGCAGGGGTGAGCAGGTTAAGACTGTGCAGTTAGACCTGTCCACTGGGTCAAGGGCAGAGAGCTCGAGGAACAGAAAGGGGTGCAGGTCGTAGGGATTCTTTGGGGGTAGACAAGAAGTGGCACGTGGGAATCAAGCAGGGGGATGAGAAGAGGCCATCACAAGCCCCAGGAGTGAGCGTGCATTGATGCAAGGTAAATTAAGAATCACTCTAGGTTTCCAAGACATGTAAGAACAGAACCACAATACAAAGAGCATCGGAATAAAAAGAGCCCCAGGTTGGACTTTTTTTTCCCCCTCTAAAGTTAAATGTCTGGTTCTAGAACTGATTTCTGCATGACTTGGAGCAAATGACTCAACCTCTTGAGCCTCAGTTGTCTCCTGCAATTATGGAGGCAAGAAGCCTCCCGACAGGCCATCTGCAGTGGGAGACCCAGGAGATCTGCTGCTGTCTTTCAGTCCAAGTCCACGGGCCTGAGAACCGGTGGCGACGCCAATGCCCAAGGGCAGGAGTAGGTGGACGTCCCAGCTCACGCAGACACCACAGAGAAATGAGGCAGATGGCACAAGTCACCTCTAAAGCGGATAAAGACCATGTTGGCAGATACGGCCTTGGTGTGCAGCCACAGTGCGCTTCCTAAGGGGAAGACCGGAATCAGACTGACTCACCACCCCGTTCTGGGTCGGTGGAAAACCATGGGCCTCTCACTCATGGGGTGACCTTCTGTAAAAGCCACGGGAAGGAGCAGACCCAGTGGGTGCCCTCTGCAGCAGAGAGAGGGAGTGGAAGCTGGGGTGCAGAGAGGCCACGAGTATTGGGAGCAGGGTTTCTGCTCCAAGAGAGAAGACCTCAGGAGTGCGGAGAAAGTGTCCCTCAATACCATATTCTAGGTCTTGTTTTCTCCTCGGCGTCTAGACACCACCACCCAGGCCATCCAGAGATGCTGGCCCCAGCCAGTGGGAACCCCAGCATGTGCTGCATGTCAGTGGCATTTCCCCCGGAGATGCTGGAGGGTCTTCAGCAGGACTCGCAGACGAGCCAAGAGCCATTTGGTCTGCACATCTTTGATGGTCGGTTCAGGGAATGATGAGTTGTTTGGCCATTTCCTGCAGGTCAACAACCCAACCAGGGAGCATGAAGGAAACCGACAGGCCCGGCGCTCCACTGAAGCCTCTCAGTACCCTGTCTAATATGAGTTAGGGGCAGCCAGGCAAACCACAGCCCTGAGTGAAGCCACAGACTGGAAAATGAGAGAAGAGTATGAAAGGTAACAGACGGGGAAGCCCAGTCTGGTTGGGGACCTGAGATGAGCCCAATGTGTCTGAAACAAGGAGGCAGAGGGGCCCCTGAGTGGCTCAGTCGTTAAAGCGTCTGCCTTTGGCTCAGGTCATGATCTCAGGGTCCTGGGATCAAGCCCCGCATCGGGCTCCCTGCTCAGTGGGGAGCCTGCTTCTCCCTCTGTCTGCCACTCCCCCTGCTTGTGCTCGCTCTCTCTGTCAAATAAATAAAATCTTTAAAAAAAAATGAAACAAGGAGACAGAAAAGACACAGACGAGAATGCTGATGGGCACGGAGCTTATTTTGGGGGGATGAAGCTATAACTGTGATGACGTTTGGACAGGCCTTTGAATAAGCATAAAAATATTGAACTGAACACTTTAAGTGGGTGACTTGTATGGTACATGAGTCATACTTCAATGAAGATGTTAAAAAAAAAAAAAAACAGAGATGGTGTGTTTTAGTGGATGGACTAGGAGAGGAGAGGCCAGAGTCCCAGGCCTCCCCTTGTTGGGCCAGGGGGTGTGCGCCCTTGGTCACTCTTGTGCCTCAGTTAGCTCCTTCAGTAGGTGAAGGACGTGGACAAGTGGTCCGTAAGGTTCCTGTTTCCGTTTCCTGGAGCTGCTGTAACAAATGACCACAAATGCGGGTACTGAAAACCACAGAAACGTATTTTGTCACAGTCCTGGAAACCAGACGCCTGAAATCAGGTGGTGTGCTCCCTCCAGACGCTCTGAGGGAGAATCCATTCCTGGCCTTTTCCACACTTGATTCTTTGGCCTGTGGCCATGTCTCTCTGCTCTGTCTTCACATCTCCTTCTCTATTGTGTGTCTGTCTCTCTCGGAATTCCCTCCTCCTCTCTCTTACAAGGTGCATGTGGTTGTGTTTGGGACCCACGAGGATAACCTAAGAGGAGTGCCTCCTCTCGAGATCCTTAGCAGAGTCACATCTTCTGTGCATAAGGTAACATCCACACGTCCCAGGGAATTGGCACAGATATCCCGGGGCTGGGGGATCTGTTCACAGCCCTTTGCAAGTTCACAGAGACTGGGGAGAACCAACTCACCCTATGTTGTCCCTCTTTCCCGTCTCTCTGTTTACCCTAGCTCTTATTTATTTTTTTCATATTTTAATTTTAATTTTTTTGACTGAGCCACCCAGGCGCCCCCCTAGCTCTTATTTAAAATAACCTACATTTGTATATAGTTTTAGGGTTTGAAAAGTTATTATGCATTTATACACTCATTTCAGTCCCATGGAAACCTATAAATTTTGCCTTACCACTATAATTCCATTTGTGAAGAGTAGATGGAGGCTCGGGGAGATTACGTTACCTGACCAAGGTCACAAGCACTGGAAAGAGCGAGTGCTGGGCTCCAACCTGAGTGCTCAAGCCACAACTCCTGTGGCCCCCACTGTCATCACCTGCCTGAATCCTGATGTGGCATAAAGAGGTTCTGAGACCCAGATGGAGGAGATGCATCTGGAGTACATTCAGTTCTCCCAGTTCCTCCTGCGTTGCGAAGTACAAACACTGGATGTTTTATATAAAAACAACATAAGAAGACTCCGAAAGGTGGGAAGGAGAAGGCAGACTGACCGGGGACCTTGGAACCCAAGGATGGACGTAGCAGTGAGTTCTCTGGGTTTTCTTTTTGTCTCATACATGGTGGACTGGGTGCTGGAGAAACGACCCAGAAAGGCTTTTAGATAATAGTTGCCCTACTCTAGCCAAACGCCATGGAAAAACTTGTAGCCCCACACCCATCTTATAAGCAAAGACCAAGTGGGGATCCCAGGGTCCCACACTTGCCCAGCTGGAACGAGGTACACTTCCCCATGCTCCACCCCAGGCTAGGGTAGTAACAGAGAAGACAGCGTGGGGATCTGGGACTCCCATCCCTGCCCAGAGGTCATGTGCTCACCATTCACAGGTAACAAAGTGCCCTTTCCTGTCCTTGCCAGAGTGTCAGAGGAGGCCACCTTGGGGGTCTGAGATCCCATATCCACCCAGTGGTGAGGAGTTACCTCTCTCCCCAACCCTCAGTTGATAAAGGAGCTTAAGCAGAGAACCCAGACCTTCACCGCTGCCTGGCCTTAATGAGGTGATACCCTCTAACTACAACGGGCATGATGTCAGAGGAATCCTGCTAAAATAGAAGATTTAAATAAGATCCAGTGTCTCATAACACCTAAATGTCCAGCATACAGTCAAAATCATCCATCACACCAAGAACCAGGAAATCTCAAATTAAAAAAAAAAAAAGATGCTTAATTAAAAATCAGCAGGTGCTAACACCAAGACGGGCAAATATTGGAATTACCTGACAAGGATATAAAAATCATAAAAATGCTTCAACAGGCAGTTATAAATACACTTGAAACAAATAAAAAGTAGAAAATCTCAGTGAAGAAATTGATGATATAAAGGAGAACCAAATGGAAATTGTAGAACTGCAAAATATGATTACCAAAGTAAAAAACTCCAGGGATGGGCTCACCCATAGAAGGAGGGGACAGAGGAAAAGAATCTGTGAACTCGAAGATATAACAAGCTGAACAACAGTAAGTGGGGTAAACAAAACAGACCTTCCTTCTCCCCTTGTGTTCTGTAAATCATGTCTGACCGTTGAAGCAAAAAGTATAACGTTGCTGGATGTAAATTTCAACATATATAGAGGAAATATTTAATAAAGTTGTCCTGCAAATGGATAAGGGAGGAAGCAGCTTGAGGAAGGTACGTTTTCTGCACCTGTCTCCAGCTGGTAGGATGTGGACACCATTAGTCTTCATGGTGACGGAGTAATTCTGCATCATGATTTCAGTGGTGGTTACAAGAATCTATGTGTATGATGAAATGCCATAGAACTACACGCACACATTTGTTCCAATGTCTGTTCACTGGTTTTGATTTTGTGCTATAGTTACACACAATTAGCCATCGGGATACATGCATTCTCTGCTATCTCTGCAACTTCCTGTATGTCTAAAATTATTTCAAAATGATTAGGAAATGATAGAAGGGGATTGAAGGGGCATCTTCACAAGCAGTTGGGGATCCCTTTCCAATCTAGAGGCCAGGCGTGAAGGGAAGTGAGGCTCAGAGGATGGAGGTGTCTGGACTAGAACCAGTTCAGTTCAGACCCTAGCCTCACCCTCAAGTGACATCACAAAGCCTCAGATGCCCCGCCCCCCACCTGGAAGTTTTATCAATCAAGCCATCATCTGAGGACTGTATTTGTACTGGAAGCAGTTGTTCAGCATCGCTGAGCAAACTTCTCTGCCCGCTCAGTTAACATCCAAGGAAAATGGCGCCACGTGAGCAACAGGGTTGATAGATGTGGGACCGTAGCTCCACACCCAGTTTGAGGATATAACGAAGAGCTGCCTGGTTCTCTCGGTGTGTAGCCATTGGGGCAGTCTGGGCAGGCCACATAGCTCAGGTGTCTTTGAGAAACCTATGTCTTCCTCACAACTCCCAGCCTTCCTATGGGACAAGGGCACACTCACCACCACCATATCTGATCCTACTTACCTAGTAAAGGTTCTCTTCTTCTTTGCACTCTTGATGACCCTAGTCACTCTACTCATCCTGGTCTGGAAAGTAACCAAAGACAAAGGCAACAAGAACAGAGGGCCAGATCCAAGAAAGGAGGAAACTCTGCTGGCATGAAGATGGACAGTCCCTGCTGAGGACTCCATTGAGGAGAAGACCTGGAGGCTCAGGAGGCAGGGCCGTCCGGGAGCCTTCTCAGAGCCGGAGCCTGGGGAAGAAGGACTGCTCTGGTGCCACAGGTCCCCCAGTGCTGGAGCTCCCCTGCCTCCCTCCCTCCCCACCACCACGTCCGCTGTAATTCTCGCTCATCTGGCCTTTCTCTGGCTGGTCCAGGCGGCCGGGTTTGAATGTCTTCTCTCTGTGGGTCTTCTCGACTGACATTATAAATGGCTCTTGATTTCGGCATTAACAGAGTAAAGAAACAAACACAGGGAGGGTTAAAAAATTGATTACAAACCCCAAATTTCCCTTTCTGAATCGGGCATGTGTTGACTCTGGGATATTGAAATTATTGGGAGCTCACAGCATCTCTGATATATAATGATGCTATACCAGAAGCTCAGTTCCAGAAGATCCTTGAAATAGAACAGCTCACCTGCCCCCAAATACTAGGTAAAATGCTCCCTCCTCTTCACCTAATTCTGCTAATAAAAAAGTATTGCCTCTCAAAAAATGATGTGAAGCACCAAATACTTTTCTCTCTTCTCCCCCACTCTCCAACTTTGTGGGTTGGCAAACTTCAAAAATACCATATTCTAAAATAATAATTTCACTTTAAAAAATCTTTTCTGAGTTTGGAATGAATTAACTCCCTTTTCAAGTGAAATCCAAATTAAAGAGGCAGTGTTTTGGAAATCCATATTCTCACTCAGCCTTGGGTTACCCTAAGGAGCATTTGGCCATTTGCCTAGAAGGAATTAGTAGGGGTTTTTTTTGGAGAAACACCTCTATGTCCAACCCCACTATTAACCTTTCCTCCTAGAGGAGTCCCATCATGGGTTCCCTTGTCTCCCCTCCACAGGCACTTGACCCTGGAGTCACAAACTAAGAACCCCTTCCTCAAAAGCTTTTCCCATTGCTTAGAATCACGGGACTGTGTTCAGTCATCTCTGACAATTTGCTCCCCCCGCTCCGGGAATCTGGGCTGCATATTCTGCATCTCAGCCATAGGCACCGATACACTTCCACTTCAGCCTATAGAAATTAAGGAGCTTGGTCACCTGGTGCTGAGGAGAGGCCAGTATTGCTGCCAGACCCAGGGGGAGCCCACCCCTGTCAGCGAGTGTCCCCACCTGCCTCCTCCAGTGTCTGATGGTGGTGTGGTGTTTGTTTTGTGGTTCATCAACTCCAACAGAGACAGATCACAGCTGACCAGCAACAGGACGGAGAGCTTCATGGCCAAGGAAGATGTACCCCTCTCTCCTCTGCAGCATGGGCCCCTTTTTCAGAGGCCGGCTGGCATTCCTCTCCAGCTGGCTACCACACCCCTTCTCCATCCAGCTTGCCAGCGTGGGAAGTAGTGGGTGGGGTGGGCTGTTACCTTGAGTGTGCATGGTTTCCATGCATCGCTTGTGGAGAAGGAGCACAGAGTTGGCAGCAAGGTCCTCAGCACCCCAGCATTCGGCACATCTTTCTCTCCTGTCCTGCAGACGCCTGTATTTATCCATCAGATGTTTACTGAGCTCTTGCCGTGAATCAGGCTAGTCCTGGGTGCTGCTGGGGCTACAAGAGGAAGGGGCCCCATCTTCTCTCTTCTGGACCCTGTACGGCACAGTGAGCAAAAGATGCCCATGAAGTGATCACATAGGTTAAGTATAAACCGAGGAAGTGCTCTGGAAAAGAATTGGGCTTTATGGGGGCAGGTGTGGGGGCAGGTTTGGAAGGAGCCTGGCCCGGGCTGGGGAAGGCGCGTGGGGGGACAGCAGGCTGGCCGAGGCTGCAGAACGGGTGGAAGGTCTGCATGTGATGGGTGCAGGCAGGCAGCCCCTGTGCTCCAGAGGGAGATCAGCATGGGCGAAAGCCCATAACAGGGGGAGTTTGTTGTGTCCGTGGGATAGAAAGATGGTGGTTCTGGAGCACAGACAGCAAGCCCGAGAATGGGAAAAGGAAGAGCTGGAGACGCAGGTGGGAGTGGACCTCGCAAACCCTGCAGGGCGGTGCTCTGAGCCCTCTGAGGTTCCTTTGGTCAACAGCCAAGTGCATGTATTACTGGCCACTCCCTGGGGTCCTATGTCACCCTCCTCCCCAAACTCCTCACACTCCCCAAATCTGTTTTTACTGACAAACCGGCTGGGCTGCATTGTAAGCTTCTGGCCACCCGATGGCAGCAAAGGGCCAGCAAACCCAGTCCTCGGGGACAGCGGGCACAGGGACCCTCCCTTCCCCACTCAGAGCAGGATAGTGGACCCTTAGGGATGGCAACCACAACCTCCACAAAGACGGGAATCTCTTATCCTCAAGATCTCCTGGCTGGCAATTTCATCCTCTTTAAAACATACTATATAATGAGTGTCAACTATATGCTGGCTCTTAACATATGGAAATCTGTTCTGCCTAAGTACCCTGCAGACAGGACTCTGTCCCTTGCACAGATGGGAAGGTGAGGATCTGAAGCTCAGAGAGGCTGCTACCTGCCCAAAGCCTCACAGCAGAGCCGGACTACCGCCCCTCAGCCCTGCTTGGAGGTAGCCCTTCTTTCCCTATCAGAAGTTCCTGCACTAAAATGTCACCAGCGTGAGTATGTGTGGTTCCCTTGTGACTGGGGCGCCCTGCATCTTCCTCTTCCCTGCCACCTGCAGGGCGGTCTGTCTGCTGCCCCACCCCCTGGGCCTGTTGGGACCAAGCTAACAGGTACCAACCACCATAAAGCATTCAGAGGGCAATGAGGACCAGAGGGAGGCGGCAGTGAGGGGGACTAGGAAGCTGCTCCCTCCTCCAGGGAGCTGCCAGTCCAGACGTGGCTGAGGACCTCCCTCCGGTCAGTAACAGTCTGGGCTGATTTCTGAGAAAGGCCGAGGATGGGTGCTAATGGAATGTTCCAGGCTTTCTGAAGCCAGAGGGGGCCCTGTGGGCTGGATCAATCAGGGAGGGCTCCCTGAAGCAGGTGACATGTTAGGGTACCAGACAGGATTTAGGATCAGAAGGAAGCACGTGACATGCATGACAAGAGACAAGGGACAGTGAGCCAGCTGCATGATGCATGTAGGGGACACTGGGCAGTCAGGCCGAGAAAAGAGTATCAGCGGTGGTAAAGGCCTTGAATGCCAGACAAAGGTTGCCAGATCGGCCCACGAGGAGCCGGGGAAGGCTCTCGACGAGGTGCAGGTGAGAGCAGGAAGAGACTGGGGGAAAAGGCTCCTTGAAATGCCCACTGAACACTAACTCTCCAGTTCCCAGTCCTTCCCTCTTCCGTGACTTCGTGAACCCCATTCCTTCCACCTGAAATGCCCTTCTGTAGGCCTTTCTCTGCTCAACAGTGTGTGGGAGCAGGGAGGGGTGTGGAATTCCCAGCCCCGGCTGAAAGCAAGTCAAAGGGACGGGGACCTGCAACCACAGCCTGGCCTCCTGCCCTCCACCCCACCCTCCTTGTCCCAGGGGCCAGAGGCTGAGTCCACGGCTGAACCCCGTGATACCACGGGTGGGAGTGGGCAGAGGCACCTCTTTTCTTGGAAAAATATAGAACCCAGAGCTGTCTTCCCAAGAGAAGGTGGGGGCAGAAGGAGACCCCGCTGGTCTTTCCCATTCCTGTAGATAATCTCGCTCTTCCAGCCCCGTGACATGCTCACATGTGGCACACGGCCCGGGAGCTGCCCTGAGCTGGGTCAGGAAGGTCAGAGCCAGAGGGCCCTGGGCCATGGAGAAATCCACCCTCATCTTACAGAGGAGTCCCCGATGCCCAGAGGGGGTGAGTGGGGCGGGGCTCACCGCGGGCGAGCCTGGGCGCCTCCTAGCTCCACCACCTCTGCGTGCAGCCATGAGCTCATTAGTTAAGACAGTGACTCTCAGGGGCGCCTGGGGGGCTCAGTCGTTGGGCGTCTGCCTTCGGCTCGGGTCGTGATCCCGGGGTCCTGGGATCGAGCCCCGCATCGGGCTCCCTGCTCCACGGGAAGCCTGCTTCTCCCTCTCCCACTCCCCCTGCTGTGTGCCCTCTCTCACTGTGTCCCTCTCTGTCAAATAAATGAATAAAATCTTAAAAAAAAAAAAAAAAAGACAGTGACTGTCAGAGTTCGGTCCTGGGGTCCCCAGGGGTCCCCCAAGACCCTTTCAGGACATCCACAAGGTTGAAAACTACGTCCATACAAACATTACGATGTTATTTGCCTTTTTATTTAAAAAAAAAAAATTTTTTTAAAGTAAGCACTACACCCAGCATGGGGCTCAAACTCACGGTCCCCAGATGGAGCGTCGCACGCTTTTCCAGCTGAGCCAGCCGGGCACCCCTGATTCTCCTTAATTACTCCCATTCTTTCTCAGGTGCAGTTTGTGAGCAACTGTGATCTGTTCTCAAAGAAGCCAAGTGACAAAGAGCTTTACAAAAGTGACACTGTTCTTCTCTCAAAATGTTTTTTCATATTAACATATAATGTTTATTACTGTTATTTTTAAATGAATTAATAAGTACTTTTTAAAGTTTATTGTTAGTTTCTAATAAGGCAGATATGGATACATATAACCCCGGTAAACAAAAGCCCCTGGGGGGTTCTGCATAATTTTTAAGAGTATACAGGGATAATGGACTACAAAGTCTAAGAACCATGGATTTAAACTCTGCCTCTGTTTCCTTATCTGCAAAATGGACATCGCACTTACCTCGAAGGATCGTGTGACCCCTCAGGTCAAGTGTAGGATGCCTGCGCGGGGTGCCATGGTTACTTAGTAAGAGTTAAGGACCGGTGTTGGGTTTCTTGAGCCAGAACTCCCTCCAGCATCCCCTCAGGGCTGTCCTTGGCTGGCTGGGGGCTTGGAGAGCGGGGCTGAGATCTGGGGATGAAGCATCCTGGGCTGTGAAGGTGCTGAGCGGAGCTGCTGGAAGCCGAGGGTGAATTCTCAAAATCCTCTTCTGTGCCTGGCGCAGGTCCCTCAGGCAAGGTCACCGAGCAATGAATAACAGTGCTACCAGATTGCCTGCTGGGGACAGGTGAGAGCCCAGACGGGTCCGTGCACCTGTTGGTCACCGCTCTCACCACCTGAGGGCAGCATCCCCTCGAGGAGAACAGCCGAGAGGGCTCAGGACACAAAATGAGCTCTTGGAGCTTCTCTGGAACCAGAAGTCACTTCAGTGTCTCCCCCGAAGCCTGTTTTAGGAGCTGTGACATTTCCCAACCCTAAGTAAGTAAGGGTGGCCGACTCAGCAGCGGAACGATAAACCAAGGGTAAGGGAGCTCCAGCTACCAGCTTTCCTTCAAGTAAGAAGGATCTCAATGTTGCATTACCTCCCCAGGCCTGCATCCCCCCGTGAGCCTGTCTTCATTCTAAAGGAAGAGAGCCCTAGAAAAAGTCAGAGGAGGGACTCCTGGACCCACGTGATCACTAATTTTCTGTATAAATGAGCCTCAGTTTCCTTACCTGTGCCCATTTTGGAGGATTGTGGGCTCCAAGGAGGGAGGTATAAAGGATGTTTGTGAAGTCTGAAGTGCTGTGGGCCATTTAAGAATTTAACATCTTAGGGAGGAAAAGCCAGTTAGGTAAACCCCCTCATATACGGAGAGAGAGCTTTTCCAGTGTTCACAGAAGAGTGTGCTTGCCTGGTTTGGGTCAGAAAGGTGAGTGACTGAGCAGGAGCAAGTTCCCTGGACTCTGCGGGTCTTATGGATTGAAAGCTCCGTCCAAACCAGACGGCTGCCGAGGACAACCACACGTACGTGACCCGGGAAAACCTGTGTTTCCCTGTTAATAATAACTAACAGCTGTATAGCACCTTAGTGCTTACAGATTACCCCTGAGAACAGAGAGGAAGAAGCTCATTCTCTCTCAGTAGAGAAAAGAGGCTCAATGAAGGGAAGGAACGCTCAAGGTCCCACAGCAAGTCAGGGGTGCAGGCAGATGGTGGAGTCTGAGGCCAGCATTCTTTCCTCTGTGGGCCCCCTAAGACCGGGGGCTGAGGGAGCCCCTCCACCTCAGCTCCCAGGGAGTTCCGTGGGTGCGTCCCTTTATCCAGCCTGCTGATGGAGAGCCCACAGCTTCTGACCCCCACTTCCTCAGCCCCAGTAAGTGCCAATGACTTTTCCCGGTCCTGCCTGAATGCAAGCCAACCTCTCTCTCCAACTCGAAGGAGCTGCCACCACTCCTCTGAGGCCAGCTCCCTCCTGCCACCAAGCCCAAGCCCTAGCAAGCAGAGTCCTGTGCACCCATGAGCCACATGGAGCCACAGGGAGCCACACAGAACCACGCAGAACAATGCAGTGTGGAGGACAAAGGGGGCCGTGTTTTCCTCAAGAGAGGAGGGCAGAGGGCAAGGGGGCCCACAGCGAGGTGGAGATCACCTGGGGGCAGAGCAGGGGCACCGAGGAGTGGGAGCTCTGCTTCTGCTGCCCACTCCTTCAGGTGCTCAGGTGGGTCGTTCTACCGCCCCGGTTCTTGGCTGCCTGCTCATAAAGACACCTGTACGTCCCAGAAAGCCCTCGTGGGTAGACCCTCTGCTCGTCTTAATTCACACGAACGTGTACTGCAGCCAATTGCTTCTACTCTTAACCTGAGATGCATGGGTGGGTTTTGTAGGGTCCGGGGACTTGGGTGAGGGGACATATATTCACTAACTCTAAATGAATTCAGGATTTCTCTACCACAAACCCAAGTACTGTTGGCAATACCTGGGCTTCTGTCACCAATAGAAACCAAGGTGCATTCATAATCTATCTGTGGCTGCAGGCCTCCTGAAATATCCTTCACCCTCATTCCATCTCAGAAATTATGGTAGTTTTCAGATCTGTTGCTAGATCTGGTCATTGAATGCATCATTGGAGAAGGTGGTAGATTACTACATCATGAATTTGTTGGCTTTGATTCTTTCAATAACGGTTTCTCAGTAAAATTGGCTTCTTTGCAATCTGACGTATCTCTGTTCACACATGTGACAACACCGTGGTGTAGGAGTCAAGGACAGGCTGCCCCGAAGTGGGCCACTTTGGCATATGGACTATTTTGACCCGAGGGCAATCAAGACCCTGTGGGCTCAAGAGAAATTTTGCCCTCCCTTAACCACACAGAAGAATCTAAATTGGGGGTCTTTCCCAGAATAAGGGTTACTAGCAGAGACGAATTTTACCTGCGTGACCCATCTGCACGGCAGGGCAAACACCTAATCACCAAACATCTGCTCTTCTCCGCATTGCCCGGTGAACCACACTCCTTCCCTCTGAAGTCCCAGGCCCCTGCCCCCTTCTCCTTAGTTTGGGATGACAGAGATACCTCATTTTGCCTGATGGTCTTTGAAATTTCCACGTCTGTGTGGATTCCCCATATATATGCTATCAAATTTGATTTTTTCCTGTTGATCTGTCTCATGTCAGGTGGACTCTTGGTCTGGCTGGAAGGGCCTGAATGCAAGCCAACCTCTCTCTCCAACTCGAAGGAGCTGCCACCACTCCTCTGAGGCCAGCTCCCTCCTGCCACCAAGCCCAAGGGATTCTTGTTACCCAACAGTGAGAAGGAGTCCATAGACTTCAGCAGACTGCCAAAAGGGTCCCGGGCACAGAAAGGCTTGGGCGTCGGTGTCTAGCCAGGCTCTCGGCTCCGCGCCCCCTGTGCACAGAGAGACACGGGGGAGAGGCTAAAGGGGGATGCGCCTCTTTTCCTGAGCCCCTACATGTACCAAGACTTGCTAGCCCATTACATCCCCACAAGGATTCGGACATGAACAGACCATGCACACTTTAAAGAGGGAGACGCCAAGGCTCACCCAGAAGTGACCAGGCCCTGCTCGCCTGGGGCCTCATGTTCCCGGCAGGTGCAGAGCTGGGCTCTGGTGGGACGCCAGCCAGCTGTGTGCTCATCTCCACGGTGAGCACAAACGCCGATTCCACGGGGCTCCCTCGTGGGCCTCGAGGCAAGCACCCGTTTGAAGGGCCTCACACGGTCCTAGACCTGCTGGCTAGATCCTGAGAAGTGGCCAACCTCGCTGTGGCACACAGGGACCCAGCACACGGCATCTGGAGTTACATGGCCGTCCGTGTCAGGAGAGACGGGCAAATCCTAAGGCCTCCCTCCCACCTGCAACGCTGTCGTCAGAAACCACCAAGAATGCTGTTTGCTTTCGTTCTTGGCATCCATGACCTCTAAAGGCCGGATGGAGCTCCCTGTCCTGCCCAGCGAGGAGCTCAGGCTGGAAGGAGGCGGTCAGTGTCCCGCCGGGACATGGGGCGGACGCAGGCAGGCCGGCAGGCCGGGGCTGGCCCGGCTGAGCCCCTGGAGCCGAGGGCGAGACGGCGCGGCCCTGAGTCTGTGTGATTCATTCTCCGGCGTGGTTGGGGGTGGCTGAGGCTTCCCCGATGTATCTGACAGATAATTACGCCAAGATAAATGTGGCTGTCAATCCGTTCTCCCACCGTGTGTGCTGGGAGGGGTGTGGGCAGGGAGCTCAGGAGGGGGAGGCCTGGCCAGTGGCCCCTTATTCACCTACATGCGGTGGAGGGGGGAGTACAAAGGGGCCCTGACAAACACAGCCGAGCTTCTGGATCCGGGAGTGGCTCCCTTAACAGGGTGACAGACAGGGACAGGGGCTCCCATGCAGGCCCAAACCCGGTGGCTCTGTGGGAGGCCGGAAGCCAGACCCTGGGGCTGTGGGGAGCCGACTCGGGGTTCTCTGCTGCACCCCCAGAGCCTAGAGGGGCCCGACGCTGCTGGGCTCGGCTCCAGAGCTGATGAGAGCCCCAGTCCCTCCCGGGGGCTCTCTGGCCTCCCAGGCTCCACCCCACGCTCCCCACGCTCCCCACTCCCACCTCTTCATGTCTTTCCTTCTCTTTCCGATTAAAACCTTTTCTATTGCATGACAGGATTTTTTTAATGTTCCCAGGAGAAATACGGGAGACAGTATATATAGCCTACGAACCTCCTACACTGTTTTTTTATATTAAAATGGTAGTGATTTTCACTGTAATCTTGAATTTATAATTATTTTATGTGGACCAGCATGGAATCTAATAAAAACAAATCAAACAGATAAACGTATTAAGCTTTTTTTTTTTTTTAAAGAAAAACAGACTGCTCCAGCCAAGGGATGCTCCGACCTCAGTTTTAAATCCTCCCGGAGCTGAAGGAGAGCCTCGTCGTCCTCATCAATAGGATGGGAAAGTACTGTGCTCCCCAGAGGGTCTTGCTTGGAGCAGGGCACACCCTGCATCCGGGGCTTTGTCTGCGGGGTACTTATTGGGCACACGGCATGTCTGGCACTGGACGTGATCTGGTTTGGCCTGTATCCTCAGAGAGCCGAATAGGAAGGGTCCTCTGTGGGCCCACCGAGGCAGGGGGAACCCCCGTCCTCCACTGAGGGGCCCGGGGAGCTGCGGTGAGGGGCTTCTGGGATCAGCAGCTCTGTCCCGGGCCGAGCTTTCCTCGGCCCCTCTCGCCGCATCTGTGTGGTGCACCTCTGCCTCTTGCTGGTTCTTGCCTCGGCCCAGATGAGCAGCTCCCCTCAGAGCCATGGTGAAAGCACCTGCGGTCGGTGGTATCCGCTCCCCGCCTGGGCCGGCCCCACGGGGGCCCCGAGCAGGTCCCCACCCACACCAGGGACCTGGCCTCCGCTCTCTGGACCCATCTCGGCGGGCTCTGCCATTCTCCTGCCTGCCCTCCCCTCCAGCCTCCTCCCTGTCTGGCTGGCTTCTGCTCAGCCTCCTCTGCCTCCGGCGGCCCCTTTGTTCTCTTCCCTGAGATCTGTAGCTGAGGAAAGCTTCCTCCTCCCTGTCAGGCCGATTCATCCTCCTGCCACCTCCCGCCTGGCTGGCTCTGTGGGTATCACTCACCTCCTCCGGGTTCTCTGCCTTCCCCTGGCTCCTCCTTCTTTCCCTGAGCAGTGGCTGAGCCCTGGCAAGTGCACCCAAGACCCCCTCGGCCTCAGCAGCAACCCCGGTGGTACCTTCCCGCCCCGGCATGTGTGCGTCCCCACTGTGACACAGACCTCTTGGGGCACACACGTCCCGGCCTTTCACTGAGGAGCCACCTTTCCCTTCCTGAGAAGGAGCGGGGCTGCCTCGACCATAAACCCACAGGTTCTTGGGAGGAGGTGCCCCTACGTTATTGGGAAGTTCAGCAAAACCCAGACACAGGGCTCTCCGATGCCAGAGGCTCAGAGGAGATTCAGGCAGGTCCAGGTCCCCACAACACCCCAAGACGTGTCCCGGAGGGGCCCAGGCCATGGCCCCGGGTCAGGTCCTGGCCCCGGGCACTTCTCTCGCTCTCCTCGCCCTGCCTGCGGGGGCCCTTCGGGCTCCTCTGGCTCCTCTCTTGCCTCCCTTGCTCCCCAAGGACATTGCCTGAGGATTTCAGGGCCCCCCGCCCCACCCTAACCGTCCCACCCCACACTCTTGCTTGCGGCTGCATTTGTCTCCAGCTCCGTGTCTGCCCTGCTCCTGTGGCACACAGGCCCCAAGTCACTCCTGCTGCCCCTTGCTCTCCCCAGCCACTCCTCGCTCGGCTCTGCTACGCATGGGCCGCCTTCGACGGGAGCCCTCCCGAGTCCATGAGCACAGGGGACGCTCCCTGCCTGGGATATTCTGGGATAGCCTCTACCCTCACATCGTAACAGGCCTGTAGGACCTCCGAGTCCACCCAAGGCAACCTCCTTACTTTACAGCGGGGAGAAGGAAGGCCCAGAGGGGAGGGGAGGCACCCCAAACACGCAGCTCACTCGCCGGACTGGGAACAGCTCGGCCGGCGCTGCTGCACTCACCCTCGGCTGTGCTGTGCGGACAGACGCCTGGACGCAAGGTCCGCAGCCTGGCCCGAGGGTGCCGATGGCGTAGGGCAGGGCGGGGGTGACCGCAGGGGTGGTTTGTGTGTGGGGACCGCAGAACAGACCCCTGCCAGCTTTCTTCTGAGTGCGTGCAGAAACTCACCAACCCAGGCACAGTCACTGGTGGATCCGACATCCCTCACCCCAAGGCGCTCACCCCAGGAGACCCCTGCCTGGCAAGGTCTGGGCTTCACGAGGGAAGCGCCTCTGGTGAACGAGAAGGCTGTGCGCAAGCCCTCCGGTGAGGCAGGTGCACATCCTTGGGATCTGTGTGGATGTTTCGTCACCTGGAAATGACAGGAGGATCCTGGAGGATCCTGGGGGTGTCTTCCCGTGGGCATAGGGATGAAGGTTAGGGTCTGCGAGGGAACAGATCGTGAGGGAGAAGGAGGGACAGAGATGGCCTGGGGCGGGGGGGAGTGAGCCAGGGTCCCCAGAGGCTGAGTCCCCGCAGGGAGGGGACGGTTGCTGTCATCCGTACGCCCCCTCCCGCCCCACCCCGTCCCAGCACTAAAAAGAGGGTGTTGGGAGAAAGAACCACTAGGGTCAAGAACGTGGAGCAGAAGGACAGAGGGCAGCGGGGGAAAGGAAGCAAGCTGCAGAAGAGGAAGGGCAGGGTGGGCCGCGGAGCCCCCGGGCCCCTTCGTGCAGCCCCAGCCCTCACGCCCGCCCTGCCTGCCCGCCTCGCCACACTCCAGCACAAACCATTGCAGAGAGCAAACTACCTTCTTGCGTCCGAGATGGGTCCCCAGGGCGGGAGGCAAATTGCCTGCCTCGTGCGTAATAAACCAGACGTGGAGAGGAGGCTGCAGTCCCGCGCCTGGAGCCCCTGCCGGAGCCTGGGTGCCCACGGGGGCGGGGGCAGGAGCACCTCAGCCTGCCTGGAACACCGGGCAGCCCGTCCCTGCCCCCACACCCAGTCCACACACAAGTGGGTGACCGACTTATTCCAGGAAAACCATGCCAAGCGCTGGGAACCTTGCCTGGATGCCTTCTTTCCCCGGGAAAAAGTAGGCTGCCGTTCTCATCCTTCACGTCCCCGCTCAGAGGTTACATTGTCCTCGCTTTGAACCCTCAACAGTTACAAGTAATGGCTTTCTCTTCTTGCTAAAGCAGCACTATGTTCAGATTCCTAGGGTTTAGAGATCACCTCGCAAGTCCACGGATTTGCTGACAGGTAGGTCTCCGCTCTTGGACGGCACGTCCCCGAAGGACAGAAACCATCATTTACGTGTCTCCACACTTCCAGAGACTTAGCACAGAGTCCCGTGCTGAAGGACTGAGTGGGTTTAAACGATGAAACCAGAGGCCGGGGTCGCCAGTCCGTCACACGTCCTTCCCCTCCACTCACTGCTGGCTTCCCGCATCTCCTGCTCTCCTGGAGATTCTACCTGGAGGGGGAAGGGCCACACACAGGTGCTCTCCCTTGGGAGGCTAGCCACCCCTGGGCACTGTGCAGGAAGAGGATGCTGAGCGGGGGAAGGAGTAAATACTGAGCCCGATCCCTGCCTGCAAGGGGCTTCCAGTCTCCTGACAGAGAGAGAGAGAGAGCGAGAGAGAGAGCGCGCACCCAGCATGCCAAGTGCATAGAAAGAGAAAAGCAGGGAGCCACCAGCTTTTCCTGTGATAAGGCAACGGCCACAAGCGTGTCTGTGACCCTGAGTGCAGAGATGGAAGCCCCGGGGAAGGAACCCCTAGGCAGAGCTTGTAATTAGACAGGAGCAGGTAGGGACAACACCTTCAGGGAGGAGGCAGAGCCCAGGACGCGTTTGTACGACGACCAGGAGTTAGCCAGGACAAGGTAAAAGGGGATGGACTCCGTTCCGATGAGAGACCCACCTGTTCCAAGGAGGCAAGAAATGGCACATGCCTCATTCCCGGGAACCTAAAGTAGACTCACAGGTGATATCCTTAAACCTCAGGAAGGGACTCAGCGAGACATGAGGCCGGAAAGACGGGGTCAGGTCACGGAGGCCCTTAAGCAAGTTACTAATGGGCTTAATTTTGTCCCGACCTGGACAGGGAGCCATGGAATGACTTCAGGGACAAGCGTATCACATCAGATTTGCACTTGAGAAGGATTATTCCCGCAGCAGATTCAAGTGTGGTTTAGATGGGGTCAGGCTGGAGACGGGAATATCGGATCAGAGGCTGTTGCATTAATACAGAAAACAGTGAAGAAAGCCAAAAACCAGAGCAGAGGAATGGAAGGGAGAGGAGAAGCCAGGCCGGAGCGTGAGGGAGGGCGGCAGAATCAGCCGGTCTGGGTGGTGGATCCGGGAAGGTGAGGAAGGGCAGAGACTCAAGCCTGGCTCCCGAGGTGTTGGCGTCGGCCCCTTCGGGGAAGGAGAGGTGGGTTCTGCAGGAAGGGCATGCTGTGCCTCGGTGCTGGGGAAGACAGAGACAAACGGAGGTAGCCGGCCACAGAACTCCCTGAGTCACCAGCCTAAGGCTGGAGCCTTAGAGACAAGAGAGTTGATGGGATGTCCCTCGGTGGTGTGGGTCCAGGGAGGAGGGGGCCCCGGACAAGAGCCTGGAGAATGCCTAGAGGTCAGGGGCAGGTGGAAGAAGGAGAGCCCCCCTCTGAGGAGTGGTCAGAGAGATGGGGGGAATCTGAGCCACGCTGCAGGGCGGAAGGAGGGGATCCCCGTGCTCAGTGCTGCCGACAGGTCAAGGAAGTGTCAGGACAGACTCCTAGAAGGACAAAAGAGGCCATTGCATGTCCTGCCTTACCTGCCAAGGTTACCTCTGCCTTTCAGTGTCTCTCTGCTCCTTTATAGTCCCATCAATTGTAGAAAACTGTAGTGCACAGGTCCCGTCCACGGACACTCAGACGCGCTGCACCCGGTGGGTTGGTGCTTTGTGCACAGGCCAGGTTTGCAAATTCATGGCAGAATCCCTGGCTGGCCCATGTAATGTGGCCTTCTGGATCTTCCCTTGAACCTGCTGAGACGCCTTACTGGATCTGTCATGAATGCATGGGTTAAATACAATGTTTGACATGTGTCCACTTTATGTTTGTATGAAGTCACAATCCAACCTTTGTTTAAAAAATGATCCCATAACAGAGTAGCTGAAAAGTGACCACTGGGCTTGATGACCGGGGCACGGTGTGTTTGGGAGTCTTGGCAGGAACAGAAGCAGACTGTAGTGTGCTCGAGTCTGACTGGAGGGCCGAGCTCGGGCACTGGCCGGAGGGCACCTTATTGCAGAAAGAAAGACGCTCCTCTTCCAAATGTCCAGACCGTGGTAAGCTGCGCTGGGCATACACTGACAGGCACAAATGACACCACCAAGGAGGGGCACTTAATGGGGCGTGGTGGGTGGAGGGCTTCCTGGAGGAGGTGAATCCTCATTTGAGTCTAAATAAGAGGAAGGCAAGCCTCCTTTTTCTCTCGGGTGCTGGAGGCCTAGAAGGAGTCTGAGACGCTGCAC
The DNA here is from genome assembly GCF_009762305.2 of Zalophus californianus. NCBI lineage: Eukaryota > Metazoa > Chordata > Mammalia > Carnivora > Otariidae > Zalophus > Zalophus californianus. The sequence continues at coordinate 3,152,102 of NC_045604.1, read as the reverse complement.
TGAGTCAGCGTCCAGTATGAGGGAACTAGCTGCGGTGGGAAGGCCTTAGGGTCCCAAAACCCAGACCCTGGCTCCTGCCACTGATTTGCCAAGACTGTTGCAGACACAGAAGCTGGTGCAGAGCGTTTGAAAGCGTCTGCTCCTGAAAATCCAGGTTGCCCTGTGGCCGCGACCTCAGAATCTTGCACCCCAAGACGTTAGCTGCTAGAAGGATCGGAGATCAGCGGTCCAGATGCCGTTCTGGTCATATATGTTCCCCGATTTCTTTTTTTTTTTTAAGATTTTATTTATTTATTTGACAGAGAGAGCCCACGCAGGGGGAGCAGGCAGAGGGAGAGGGAGAAGCAGACTCCCCAGTGAGCAGGGAGCCCGATGCGGGGCTCGATCCCAGGACCCTGAGATCACGACCTGAGCTGAAGGCAGCGTTTAACCGACTGAGCCACACAGGCACCCAGATATTCCCGATTTCTTACAGATAAAAGAGGTGAAGGTGCCCTCGGGGAGTGTCAGCATCGTTGACAGACCTCGGGTCCCAGAATCGGACCCCTGCAACCAGCCCGTGGGCCTGAGCCCAAACACGAGACTTTTCTCCTCAACCCTCCAGAACACAAGTGTTTCTACGCATGCCTTGAGGTGCTTTTACCCGCAGGGAGATTTTAAATCCGGGAAGCACCTGTTTCCAGGGCCAGGGTCCGGGTCCTCCTGTGAGAACGGGGCGGTGCCTGAGCAATGAGGTCTCGCCTCTTTTCCTAGCCTGGGGAAGGGCTGCCCTTTCAAAGGGGACTCTGGGGTGCCAACTTCTTTTCGTGGCATGTAGCCAGGACCAAAGGGATAGGCATCAAAAAATGGTTTTAATAACTGAAGAGACTGTTAATAGCCTTTAGGTTATTAGAAAGAGAGCTGGAGCCCCGGGGTGCTCTGAGGCCAGAGGCTTCTGGGGCTCGTGTGCAGAGCTCTTCTCTGTGCGTGGAGGAGGGGTGTTCCCTTAAAGGTCTGGCTCCAGGGGCCCATTCCTCTGAACGTTGCATGCAATCACATGTATGAAATGCCTGGCACGTTTACTTAATATGCGTTAGCTTCTTCCCCTCCCTAAGCATCCCCAAAACCGTGGTGGTTTCACTGAAGGAAGGGGTCCAGCATTTCACTCGGGGACAGAACGTCCCTGCGAGCAAGGAGGTCAGTCGGAGGAAGTGACAAGGGTAGCAAGGGGTAGGGCCCAGGGGACCCGCCAGGAGTGTGGACTGTATCCCACCCGGGATGGGAAGGCGTGAGGCCTGAAGCAAAGGAGTGATGGGGTGTCGTTTACACTTCAAGAGGTTTCCTTCGGTTGTGCTATTTTAGTGGAAGTCCAATTTTCTGGCCTTGGTGGTGGAATGAAGATCAGGTGCATTTCTGCAAGGCGCTAACAACCCCTCAGAGAATGTCTGCTGTGGGGGACTGATTCTGGGGCACAGGCAGGGACGTGGGGAGGCTGCTTAGCCACTGCGGGGGCGGGGCAGCGCTGAGGGGCCGCAGGGCTGGGGAGGGCGCTGGAGGCTGTGGTGGAATTTGGGACACAGGCTCATTTAATACCCAACTGCACGAGGTCTCCCTCCAGCTCAGGAAGTAGGTCGTTACCCCCCTTTCGTGGTTAAGAAAACTAAGACTCAGGGCGCCTGGGAGGCTCAGTCAGTGAGGCGTCTGCCTCTGGCTCAGGTCATGATCCCAGGGTCCTGGGTCCGGCTCCGCGTGGAGCCTGCGTCTCCCTCTCCCTCTGCCTCCTCCCCCCGCCACCCAGCTCTTGCTCTCTCTCTCAGATAAACAAATAAAATCTTAAAAAAAAAAGAAAGAAAGAAAGAAAGAAACTGAGACTCAGAAAGTGTCAGTGATTTGTCCAAGGTCACATGACTAATAGATGGAGGTTGGACTAGAATCCTTATCTCCTGATGCTCAAACCAGGGTGCAAACAGACCTGGATCCTGACAGCCAGGTCTGGGACATTGTGATGCCCGCCATCCTACTGAAAAGTTCCAAGTAGGCCCACGGCACAGAACATTCCAGGTCTCAGGACACTCCGGAGAACCGAGGTTGTGGTGCTGGGCTTGGCCGTGGCTGAGCTGCAGGACATGGGCAGCCCTCTTACTCTGTTTCCTAGGGGTTTCTACCTGAGAATCTGGCACATTCTCCCACTGCAGTGGACATGATGGTCTCAGGGCCTTTGGGAAGTGAAGGGACCACCATTCCCTCCTGGGGAAGAGCCAGAAGGCAGTGTATTTACTGAAAACGAGGAGGTGAGGGAACGCAGAGAACCTTAGCGGGGTGACGTACGGAACTCTCCCCGATTGGTGGGGTGCAGCAGGAAACACTGCCTTCCTAGGATTGTTCAGAACTCACCCTGCAGGCACGGCGCGGGAGAGGAGGCAGTCAGGGAACCACGTCGCAAAAGAAAGGGTTTGCAGAATCAGAAATATCTAACTCAGGACAGAGGTGTCTCTAAAGAGACATGACGTCATGGCAACAACTGCACAGCTCAATATCAAAAGGGCCACGTGGGGAAGGGGGGCCGGTTCCCCAGACAGCAATGCCCCGGAGACTGGATTATAGCCACTGGGTGAAAATTGCAAGGAGGAAGATTCATGCTCAATAGAAGGAAGCCATGTCTTCCAATTAATCCTGCCAAAATAATAGAAAAGGCTGTTTTTTGAAGTGGTGATAATAAATTAGCAACACTGCACATTTACATCTATTAGGTTGAACCATATAAAATTGCTGATGTTCAACCATTTCTGACCTAGAAAAATAGCAGTTTCATATGGCTTGACTTACTACATTTTCCCAAAGTCCTTTTCAATGGCCTGCAAGTCCTCCCAAGATCTGTTCCAGTTGCCTTTCTGACAGGATTGGCTACCACCTCTCAGGACACCCTCAGCTGGGCCTTGAACACCCAACACTCCTTTCTGCCTCGGGGCCTTTGCAATTGCTCTTCCCTCTGCCTAGCATATTCTTTCCCCGAGCTTACCCTTCCTCTTCTCTTATTGTCCACCCCCCTCTTCCCAGCATCCCTGCCATCTACCCGCGTACTCTGCTCTGCCTCCCCCTCCACCTGCTGCCATCCATCATTGTCCTGTGAGCGCCATGACTGCAGGCACTCGGTGCTGCCCTGCGGCACCCCCAGGATCTGGCATAGTACCAGACACGTGGCAAATGTTCAATAAATATTTTTGGCATGAATGAAGGAATGATTTTTTTTTATCAATGAGCAAACCGAGGCCTGGAAGGGTCAAATGATTTTTCCCAAAGGCATAGAGCTGGTGCCTGGGGAAGCCAGGGGGAAGACCCAGCATTTGGATCCCCAAGTCCAGACTCCGTAAAAAGCCACCCCTGCTTCCCAGGCTTGAGGGTCTTGATGCAGAGCCTGTCTCTGAGACCAAACAGGGCCTCCTGCTTTGGGTCCATAGTTGGGCCAGATGTCCCGGAGGTACCCTCAACTCTTGAGTGTGTGACCCCATTAGGCATCTATTTTAGAGAAGGCTCCAAGAAGAACACAGTGTTGGTCATCTCCCAGACACGCACGACTGGGGTTCCAGACCAGGAGCGTGGGCATGACACTGCCTGAAATGAAGAGTCCCAACCAGTGTCTCTTTCAGGGAGCTGGAGCATTCATCTGAGCCGCAAAATATGAACTATTCCCCAGTTTGCAAATGAATGCAGGATGTGTTTGCATGGCGACTACCAAGAGAGCAGTATTATGTGGAGACGAAAAGACAAAGCTCCCCGTCCAATTCTGGAAGCTGATGGCTCTGCTCTCCCCGGGAGGCTGCCTCTGTACGGCTAATTACAGTGAGTAAGGAAATGGAAAAGTAAGGAAGTGATCTTTCTCCTCCCCCAGGTTCCGGCTTTGCAAAGAGCTGGTCTTTTGGTTTTAGAACCCGGGGGGCCCGACCAGATAGGCTCTGCCAGGCACATCCCCTGCTATCAGGTCACTGCTAGAGCTGTCAGTATCCAGTGTGCCTGTGGGAGCTGGGGGGCGTTGCTGGCAGCAAGGTGTGTGTCTGGGTAGGATGCTGCAGTGTCAATAGACCAAGGTAATTGACTCGCATTTGAATAGCATTTAGCAATTTGCAAAGGGTTTTCTGTATCTCCTCCCACTGAGCACTCACAGTTTGCAAAGAAAAGGTAGTCAGAAAATGTGCTGACCTGCGGGGGAGGGGGGGCAGGGGTGGTGGATAGTGGAGGCATGAGCCACTGCTGGGGGGCAATTTTTCACCGGCTCTGGATGTCTCTAAGGAAAGGGGCCCAGGGCCCCGGGGCAGATACCCACCACTCCCCTTTCTCCAGGCTAACAAAATCTACCCAGTAGTCATGTGCTAGGAACTCTGCTAGGCACTTTGTGTGGGCGAGGAGCTATTGTCAGTGCCTGGAGGAGAAAAGCGGGATGTAGAGACCCGAGGTCAGGCAGGAGCAAGCGGAGAAGGTCCGTGTTTGTCAGGGTGGGCCGTGCTGTGTCACAGTAACAAGCAACTCCACACTTTCATGAACTGAACTCAACAAAGATCCATTTCCCCCTCAAACTCCATGTTCATCATGGCTTTGCGGAGTCACCCAGGGACCCAGGCAGAGAGGGACCCACTTTACGAAGCCGCACCATCTGGAATAAATGAGCTCCTGTGGCCAGGCAGAGGAAGAACTGGAGGGTCTCACACTAACGATTAAGAGCTTTGGTCTGCAAGTGACAAGTCACCTCTGTTTATAGCACCCTGGCCCAAACGAGTCAGGTTGGCCTTGTCCAACAGCCAGGGGGCTCGGAGAGACCCAACTTCAGCGGGCATTGGCCCTGTCCAACCTTGTGCAAACTCACTTGAGAGCCCATGCTTTGAGTCACCATGCTGTCCTGCCTCATGAAACACCAGGTCCTCGAGGTGTGCCCCCCCCCCCCAGCTCAGTGCCCTGCGTGCACGGGGCTGCTGGCTTTCCTCTTCTTCTCCCCATCCACATCCCTCCAGCACACACGGAGCCACTGTATGCCAGGCACTCTGTCGGGTGGTCAGGATACTAAAATACATGATACATGATCTCTGTGTTCAAGTGCCCTTATTTTAAGAGGACAGTGTTAATGTGTCATAACCTGCCTAACCTGCCTATAATACCCTGCCCTCGGAGCAGACAGCTGGAAATGAGATCAGCCCCATGCAGCTCACCTGCCCCAGGACTTCCCGGGAGGGAGTGAAGGTGAATCAATCATGAGTCAGGCAGGGCTTCCTAGAGGAGAGGGCGTTTGAGCTGGGCCCTAAAGATGAGTACAATCTGGAAATGAGGAGGCAAAAGGACCGGTGCATTCCAGGCAGAGAAGGAGACCTGAGGCCTCAGCACAGAGGCTGGGGGCGGGGCAGTGGGGCATGCCCCCAGGGCAGCACTCCATCTAACGGCAAAAACGCTGGGGGAGTGACGGGGAGAGTTGCATGAGCCCGTCCTCTGGGAAGATGGTCTGGATGTAGATCAGTGGGGACCCAAACTTCAGGCTTTGGTGAGGAAGGGCAGACAGGAGGCTGTGCCTCGGGCCAGAGGACTTCACAAGGCGGAAGTGGCTTTTCAAACTCTGCCAGGCTTGGCAATTACCACTGGTCCTCAAGCTGGGGGTGACTGAAGGGAGTGGCTGGAGCCCCCGTCACAGGCAGAGGCCTAAAACACGGGACAAGCTCCTGTGGTGCCCTTGTGTCAGGAGCAGAGTGGTGCCCTCTACAGCTCACAGGCTTGTCCCCAAGAGCCTGCTGGCCCGTGCTGGGCTTTGGGGATGCACAGAGGAAGCAGGTGCCTCCCACGCGGACCCACCGCACATGGCTTGGCCTAACGGACTCACCAGGGTCTCCATGTTTGCACACCTGCTTCTTTCTCCTCTGTTTTTTTTTTTTTTCTTTACTCTATCCTGTTTGTTTCTGGCCCCCAACTATCGTGCCAGGTTTTACCTGCCCCGGTTCAGCTCACCTGGCTGCAGCCCCCAGGTCCACCTGCACCTGAGCCTCTCATTCCCGCCCACATGGGACTAGCCTCAGGCCACCGACAGGCTCCTGGTCCTGGACACGGCGTCTCCCCACGGCTCCCACTGCACCAGCCTGTCAGCGGGGCCTCTGACTGTGACCTCCAACCTTCTTGGAAATGGGTTACATTACCTCTAAAGTATTTTTCAGCTCTCCCATCCCTACCTCTGCCTCCGATTGTGTCCTGTGTCCCTTGCACACAGAACGGCTACCGTGGACCAGCTTTGGTTTGCGTGGCTGTTATGTGGATGATGCAAACAATAAAGCCTTTTATCTCTCTGATGATTTATAGCTTTCAAAAAACATGATCTGAAAACAGCCGTTTTTCCCCCAGTGATCCTCAAACGCTCCTGTCAAATGACCAAAGTGAAGTCCTTGCGAAAGCCACTACACTCCAGGATTTCAAATTTCTCAGCGGGATGGCCCGTGCGGGCCTCCACAGCACCTGCTCACACCTCCTCACTCGGAACCAGAAGGCCACAGGTTTGGGAACTTCGCTGCGGACCCAAACCTCTGCATCTTAATAAATGCAACCGATCTGGCTCCCACCCTCTCCCAGTTCCTTCGGGATCCGGACCCGGGGTCAGTCGCCCCCTTTCCTGCCCCATAATCGGATTTGGCACCAAACTTTAGGGTGCGGTGACCTCCCGCTGTTTGCCCCCCCTCCCCCCCACAGCTGCTGGCTTCCCTGGCCGCAGGGCCCTGAGACAGCCACAAATATAAGTAACCGCCTGGAGGACACAAATAGATCCTCTCTGCAATCTCAACCCAAAAATCTCTCTTTTCCCCAAATTTGACCATTTCACCCCAAATCAGGCAAGCTTTTAAGTAACGAGAGCTGCTCATGCCTTAAATAACACAAAACATGGTGCTTTTTAAAACATTTATATTTATATATATAAAAAAATTAAATATATATAATATATAGTGTGTTTGAGACTAAAAATATAGTACATAATATTTAAAAAAAAGGAAAATGAAAACAGGCAGAATAGGAAAAGGCGTGAGGACACACAGACACACATTGCTAAAAACCTACGATGGTCTGTCCTAACAAAAATAATATATTTTTTTCTCTTCTCTTGTCATCCTGGATCCATTTATTGTTGGGGTTTGGGAGGAGAAAACTCAACTGGAGCCCCAAGTAGAGGCTGTGACCCCAAGGGTGGCTGGGGTGGAGAGTGTGACTTCCGGGGCCCCAGGGCTCCTCCGGGCAGACTTGGTGCAGCCCAGCCTCCGGGCAGCGCTCGGCTGTGCTCTCCCCAGTGGGGGGTCTTCCCGGGGCAGCGTCTGACCTCCAGAAACAGGTAGAAGGCCCCACAGCCCACCAACCCTCGAAAAGGCTGGTGGTTGTGGCCAAAACGAAAAGCCAGGAGCAGGGGCAGGAGGCTGGCGGGAATGTGGTAGTTCTATGCAAATGGAGCTACTATTATTATTATTATTACTGTTATTATTTTTAAGGGCAGGCTTGTACCAGAGCCGCCCATATGGCCTGTGACTTCTGCACAGCAACGCCTTCTCCAGGGACGGGGCCTGGAGCTCCCTCACAGTGATGCAAGAAAATGGGCACCTCCCCCAACCCCCCCATTCTGAAGGGCAGGGGAAGGCAGGACAAGGGAGGGGGATACTTAAATGCTAGTTTTATAGCCTCTTCACAAAAATAGATGCCTTTCCAAATTACATCCCTCGGTCTATGGAGTGCCCCGTGACTCTCCTCACTGGTCCCACCAGGCAGGGCCGTCACGAACACCTTTCAGGTGATTCCCCGACAAGAGGCGCAAGGCGGGGACCCGCCGGGGACACACTGGAGTGGTAGAGAAGCCTCGGTTTCCACGGCCGGGGCAGGGCGCTCAGTCCTGGAATGCTGCCCTCAAAGTGATGGGCCTGCAGATGGGGGGTCAAGCCAACCTTTTCCATCCCAGGCACGGCGCTCGGGGGAGCACCGCTCCATCCCTGCTGGCTCCCCTTCCTGACCTCACGAGGACGCTGGGGCTGGGCTTAGAGGGATCCAGGATTCGAGATGCAGTGTGAGCACCCCCACGAGGGAAGAGACTGCAGCTCACCCACAATCACCAGAGCCTCTTCGAGGTCGAGTTCACGTCAAAACTTCCCTCTACTGCTTCACAGAGGGGTCAGCCGTGCTCACGCCTCACCATCTGGCTCGGGAGACCCTGGCCGGCAGGTTCACCTCCCCAGTGAGAGGGCTGCGCCGTCCCTGCGCTCCTGAGGACAGCGTGGATGGTGGCTACTCCCAGTTCCCCCTCGGTCAAAGCTGCCCGAAACCAGGGCACCAGTGGAGGAGTCTCCCTGCCCCGCCCTGGCCACAGACGCCTTTGCCACACGGGCAGAATTCCGAGCGGGCTCCCAATGTGAGCGACCATTCCCAATGGTCAGAGGATAAGCGCACGCCAATCTCACCCAGGCTCAGGGTATGCTTTGTTGCCGTTTGGCATCCAGGGGAACCTAGCGGAAACTTATTCGCAACACTTCCAGCAAGAGGCCCACAGTGAAAGCTTTTTTCAAGAGAGTAGAACCTTCTACCACCCCCATCCCTTCCCTGCTCACGTCCTGTTCCCAGCTCCTCACCAGGGGTGGCTGGGCCCCCCACCTCACCGAATGAATACAGCAAGAGCCGAATAATTCTAGGGTTGTGCCACCCTCCCCCTCTTTTTAAGGCCAGAAAATCGGGGGCAGTAAATGTAAAGAGGTTAGGCCAAGGTCACTCAGTCAATGGCAGCTTCAGGATGGCGTCCCCGATCTCCTGACCCCTAGTGCCTCGCTCTTCTCACTAAGATGAGAATATCAAAGGCGATCAGGATCACCAAGGTGGCCACATCAAGTACTCTCGGCACCCTGCTGGAGGGCCCCAGCCTCCAACAGCAAAGCTCCACTACGTTCAAGGGTGCCTTCCACTCCCCAGAAAAGCAATTCCATTTGGCCCAACAGGCAGGCCCCGGTTCCGATTGTGATCAGATGAACAGCGTGCAAATAGAGGGCAGAGAGGGCCTGGGGCGCCGGGGTCTCTCTGTGCCTTGCACTGTGCACGCTCCATACCCAGGAGGGGCCGGTTACTGGGTTAAAGAGCAGAGAGCAGAGAAGGAGCTCTGGCCACAGGCTTCTGAAAGCTAATGGTCCCTGTAGTGTCAACTGAGTTAGCCACTGACCCTGGGCCCCTCCTCTTCATCATTTCAACAGAATGGACCCAGCACTAATAAAAGGGAAGAAACAGAATGTAGCCAAACCCCAAATGCAAATGAATATTTTTTGGAATATTCCTGTTTAAAGAGCCATCACCATCTTTAGACTTTAACTGTTTGGATTACGCATGGCTTCTGTTTCTGCGAAGATAATCAGAGTATGCGTGAATTCATCTGCACAGGAACCCGCATCCCTTACCAGACCTTCTCCAGGGGCTCACATAAAATGACTCTGTAGGGAGGGGTCAGCTCCCAGGGGTAGGGGTGGAATGCAGCTGGAGCCGGGACGATGCCCCCCCACCCCCAAGGGACACCCAGGATTTGCCCCTGTCGCTGCGGAAGGGGACGCAGAGGCAGCCTGCCAGGCTGGAACCGAGCTACTTTCTCCCTGGGCATTAGCTGGTCCTTACGAGCAGGGACGGTGAGGAATGTCACCCCACAGACCCATCCGCAAGGGTGGTGATGGTCCGTGGCTGATGACCATGTAACTCATTAAAGCAAACACGACTAATGAGTGGTGACCAGGAGAGAGGGCAAAGCGCGTTCTGGGGATTGCCCCCGAGACTCCACCCGCCGGGGGAAGGGGAGGCTGGGGCGGGGGCACAGTTCTCTTTGGTCAGAGGCGGCGGCTGAGAATGGCCATGTGGAATGTGTGTGTGGGGACAGCATGGGCGTGACTGCCTGCAGTGCCCTTCCGTGCCACCTTCCTCCCTCTCCAGGCCCCTCACCCGCCGTCCCCGAAACTCTGCAACACCTGACGGCGTGTCTGGGGCTTGCAATACCCATCCCCTGTGTTCCCCCACACAGGGCCGGTCAACCAAAGCTGGACACTCAAGGCACTGAAAGTGGAAGAAGGAATTTGATTGGTCCAAGAAAAAAAAAGACACTTAACAAACCAAAACCTGTCTGAAGAGCCTATCACCCATGCCCCCGGAAGGTAGCCTCCCCGACCAGCTGGTGGGCAGGACAAGCAGTCTTGAGAGCCAGGCCCCCTCCCTAAGCCTGTCAGAGCCCATCGGGGACAGGTCTTACCACCTGAATGTTTAAAAATGGATTCAAAGTGCTTGGAAATTCAGAGTAATGGACGGTGCTAGGAATCTGGAGGAGAGCAGGTGCCCCCTTTCCTTCCCACTGGGACTTGGGGCTGGGGATTCCCTACAGCTTTTTTTTCTCCCCAAATGAGGTTTTCATTGTTTTTTGTTGTCTTTGAAAAATAGCCTATAGCATCCGGCCCTCACACCACCACTCCCCAGACGGGCTCAAGAGTTAAAGCCAGGATACAGGGCAGGCTGAGGAGGGAAGGGGTTCCTCTAGAGGGGGTTCTGGAAACTGCTTTGAGGCACACAGCCTTCCTGCTGGTGAGTCAGGACATGGTTCCCCCACCGTTCCTTTCTGCATGGGGACCCCGTGATCTAACTGGCTGGCCCTGCACAGAGGACAGAGAAAGGGCGGATCTGGATCCTCTGCTGACAGACAGGTGTCCATGATGAGCAGCCAGGACAGCTGGCCCTTTAATCCCAGCTGAACGAGGGCCGGATCTGAACTCAGTGCCAGGGCTGTTCTGTGGACAGCTAAAATCAATCCAAGGTCCCTTCTGCAGTCGCGGAAGGAAGGATGCTGCCGGGGTGTGAATGCAGAGGGCAGAGGGGCTGGCCAGGCAAATGTGTTTCCACATATCTGTGCCTGGGCCACCCCCACCCGCCACTGCGTGTCCCCCTAGGCCAACGCCTGCTCATCGTCACACATCCCTGTCCACTTAGGGGAGACCAAAGGGGTGGGGCAGAATGGGAATGCTAAAAAGTGCCCCCTCTGCTCTCCACAACCTTCGCTTCCCTGTTCCCGTGCTGGGGCCAGGCGAGAGCACAGGTCAGAAGAGACACGTCCTCCCGAAGAAGAGGGAAGGGCAGGCCCAGGAGGCTGGGGCATGCACAAAGCACCATCCTCGGGACGGGGTGTTTCCGGGAGACCTGCTCCCCACCTGCCGCAGCCGCGGCGGCGGCGGAGGAAGGCTGGTCCGGGCCGGGAGCGACGCGCAACGCCCCTGAATATCAGGGAACGGCTGTGAGAGCCTCGTCCTCTGCCCCGCAGAGGCGCCCCGGCCGGGCTCCAGGCCTACACGTGAGTCTGCATGCGCTGCTGGAACCGCTGCCCGTAGTCCGAGTGCTGCGAGGTGTAGGAGAAGCGGGTGGCCGTGGCGTACTTGCCGATCGGGTCGTACGCCTCGAACGGGGTCCGCTCCAGGCCGGACGGCGGCGCCTGGGGGTAGCCCAGTCGGTAGGTGGGGTAGCCCGCCGCCGCGGGGAAGGGGTGCGGGTTGAACTTGTCGTAGTTCTCATAGGACAACGTGCCGGCCGAGTCGGCGCCGGCGGGGGCTGCGGGCCCGGGGGCGGCGGGCTCGGGGCCGAAGTCGGACGCGGGGGCGCGGCTGTACGAGCTGAGCTGCGCGTAGCCGCTCGAGTGCGAGAGGCGCGAGGCCGGGCGCCCGTCGAAGCGCGCGGGCCCGGGGGCGCGGTAGTCCGCGTAGAGCACGGCCCGCGATGCCGGCCGGTCCTCGTGGGCGCGCACGTTGTAGTAGCCGTTGGTGGGGTCCTGCGGACGAGGGGCAAGGGCGCAGTGGAGGCGCGGCCGTGGTGCACCTGCCGGGTCCCGCTGGCAGCCCGCGTCCCCCTTCCCCAGCCTGCCCTCGCCCGCCCCGCGCGCGCACCTTCATCTCGTACTCCTCCCGCGTGTCCATGGCGTCGCAGCGCAGGTCCTGCTTCAGGTCCACGTCGTCCTTGAAGGACTGCGGAGCCGCAGGGCGGGCGTCAGGGCCTGCCGGCCTCATCCTGCGCCGGCCCCGCCCCACGCCCTGGGGCCGCCGGAGGGGTCTGGGGCCCCCGGCCCACTGGAGCTCTGAGTCTGAACCCAGCCCAGGAGAGGCTCCGGGGCGCCGGGGGTGGGGAGAGGCCGGAGAGCCGGCCTGGCACCGGGTTTGTCGTGGACGCACAACGTGACCTTGGGTGTGTCACTGCCCCTCTCTGGGACTGTCTCCTCGTCTGAGCTATGGGGCAGTTGGACCAGAAAACTTCTAGGGGCTTCCAAGTCTGACTGTGTGTGTGTGGGGGGGGGGGTGTAAGGATCGGGCCAAGCGCGGGCCTATGGGGGGGCCCCACCTGCCTGTCTTCTGCTGTAGGGGAATCAGCCTGGGGTGGATGTGTGCGTGCGTGCATGTGAGTACATGCAGGAGCATTTGTGCGCCTGTGCGTACACACGTGAGCACGTGTGAGCCTGGGCGTGAGTGTGGCAGGGAAGACAGACAGAAGGTGGTTCGCAGAGCTGGGGCGGGTCCCAAGAACGTGAAGAGGGGAGTGGGCCAGGAGGAACAGGACCCTCACCGAGTAGATGGCCTTCATGACCCGAGTCGCAGTGGACACGCTGGCTGTATCATCCTCCCGGTCTGAATGCATTGTAAGTGGCTCGCGGTTCACAGTCTCCACCTTGATGTCCAGCTTCCTCAGGGTCACGTCCTTGCGACCTGGACAGGGAAGGGCAGCCTGGACGCGCTCTGCCAGCCGCTACAGGCCAGCCCTGGGCACGCGGCGGTCCGGCTGCTGGGAGGGCGCCCTGTCGCGGGGGGGGCGCTGTACGTGTGCGCGCGCGCGCGGGGGGAGGCCCGTACTCACTGCCTTTGCGGCGGCGGTAGAGGAAGAACACCAAGGCGATGAAGAAGAATGTGAGCAGGACGCCCGAACCGATGGTGGCCCCGGCAATGATGCCCACGGGCAGCACCTCTTCAGAGGGAAGGAGAGGCTGGGGTGAGGCTGGTGGCTCACAGGGACCTGAAGGCCAGGTGCCAGAGCTCCACTGATATCCGCGGACGCGAACGGTGTTTGCTCAAGTCAGGGGCAGTTGGAGGGGAAGGTCTGCATTGTGTCTGGGTTTAGGCCTGAGCTTCGGCTTGATCAGGGTTGGGAGCATGGCCGTGTCCCGTCCCTGCAGCTGTGACACAGCGTGACCCTGTCCCTGGGGGCCCGTCCTCCCCTCTGCAGCCCACCTGCCTGCGAGGCTTGGCCTCGGCTTCCTGGGCTGGGCTGCCCTTTGAGGTCAGCTGTCTCCACAAACTCCGACCTGTCACCAGTGTCCCCACCTCTCACCACCTCCCTGCCCCCACCCCATGGCCAGGGAGGCACCAGCACCCGCCCTCGCAGGGCTCGCACAGTTCTCCTTGGCTCCCTTGCTCCCCAGAGCTGAGTAGGACCCAGGGAGCCTCCTCCAGCTTCTTCTCCCTTCCTGGCAGTCCTGGACGGATCAGACCCTCGGGAGGTTCTTCCCCTCCTCGCTGGGACCTGCCGTACTCCCTCCGCTCTGTTCTTCCCCACCACCCCGTCGCTGGCTCTCTCAGCTAAGGCACACCTGATGGGAGCCCCCGCCTTTCTGTCCCTCGTCAGAGCTTCCAAAAAAGTCAAAGGCCGTGCCTCCTTCGACATGCAGCGTCTTAAGGGAGGAAGCATGTGCCTCCTAGCAGATGAAGGGTTCTCGAAGAGGTGGGGCACCACAAGCCTGGTGTTTTATAGATATTCTCACTTCATCCCCACGCCAACCCCGTGAGGTGGGTAGTAGTACACCCTTTCATGAAGCTTCTGATTTTCTCCACCTGAAGTCCTTTGCTCCCACTCTGTGTGCTCCTCCACTGACCCAAAACCCCCTCGAGGGCCGGGACCGCGTCTTGCGCACCGCCATCCCTGCTGCCCCTTGCGCAGGGCCGGGCGCAGAGGGGAGGCTCAATGAACGTTTAAAAAAGGGGGTGGTTTTCCCCAGCTGAGCACCAGCGCAGGCTCTGGAGGGTAGGCCCCCGAGAGAGCTGTCTCCCCATAAGGACTGCCAGGGGAGAGAAGAGGGAGCAGAACGCCCAGCTGCCCCGCACCCTGGCCATGGTCACCTCGCTCTTCCAGCTGGATGATGGCTGTGCCGGGCCCAAAGCTGTTCCAAGCTGTGCAATTGTAATGCGTCTGAAAGTCTGCCTCCATGACATTGTTGATGGTGAGCGTGGACAGCACCCCACTGCCCGAGTTGGTCCTCTCCACCGTGTAGCGCTCCAGGGTCCCCACCTCCAGGAAGTTCTCCTTCCATGCCCAGGCCTGGGGGGGGGGTAAGAAAGGAGCAGGTGGCAGAAACACCTGACCCACCCACCCTTGTCCCGTGTGCCCTGTGTGTCCCTCAGCCCGGCCCAGCGCTCACTCTGCAACAAGCCCAAGTCACACCTGCTGCCTCAAGCCTTGGCCAAGCCCAAGTCACACCTGCTGCCTCAAGCCTTGGCATAGGATCTCCAGTCTGAGGGAAACAGTGGCTACCAACACAATGGAGATGTATGCCAGGAACATGCAGATATGCTTAGGGACATTCTTTAAAATGCAGATTCTTGGAGCTTAACTCTTAAATATGCAACTCCAGGGGAGAGGTCCAGGAATCTCTGTTTTTCTAACAATCCCATGGATGCAGGTGCTGCTGGGCCAGTGAACCAATACTTGGCAGCCCTGATGTCCTGGATGGGGAGTCAACATGCGGCCTTGGGCCTGGCTCTCCCTTGAGCCCCTGTGTGGCCTCCCCTCCCCTCTCTGGGCCTCCGTGTCCTCATCTGTAAAAGCAGAGGACCAGGCTGGAGTTGGATGCCTGGGGTTTGTCCAGCTCTGGTGGTCTGAGAGTCTTCAGCCTTACTTGTAGCCAAGCCGCAGCTGGCCCCACACGAACCCACCCGGGGGGCTCTGGAGACCCATCCCAGACTCTTAGGACAGGGAGGATCTCTCGCAGCCTCCTCCACCCCTGACTTCCTGGCCGGGACACCCCCTTCCTGTCCCCTCCCTGAGCACTGGCTCCTTTCCAGGGATCACTCCTCCCAGCTCTGCAAGGAAAGCCCCTGGGAGCCGAGCCGCCCGCTGCCCAGGCGGCCGTGGTAATGAAGTGTCCCTGGGCAGCCCTGGAGTTAGCCAAATGGTCATTAAATGTGATGAGGGGTTTGACGGTTAATGGTCATGGGAGGAATTAATGGCGCATGGTGTGGGGAAGAGGAGAACGGAGGGGGGAGGGGGAGCGGGTAGGAGGAGGAAGACAGAAGGGGGCAGAGGGCCGGGGAACCCAGGGGCAGGGTGGAGGGAGGCTGAGGAGAGGGAAGGAGATGAGGCAGAGAGAGCAGCCGGGGCGCCCCGGCCTCTCACACCTGTTGCTGCGGCCATCAGGCAGGGACACTGCCCCCATTTTGTGGATGACAAAACTGAGGATCGAAACACTCAGTAACTGGCTCAGGGTCACGAGACAAATGAGAGAGGGGGAAGTGGCACGTGAGCAGGGACGAGGGCAGAGGGACGCAGCCTCCAGGTGGCTGGCTGTCCTCAGACCCTGTGACAGTCGCGGCACTCACAATGCGGTCTGGGGGCGGCGTGCTCCCGATGAAACACTCCACCTTGCCCCCGTCACCCCTGACAGCGTACTGCACCGCCTCGCTGGAGATAATGGGGGGCCCTGTGAGCAAGAAGACGCGGTCAGGGCCGGCGGGACATCACAGCACCTGCCCGCCCTAGCCCAGCCCCGAAGGCCACTCACCGTTCACGTAAAGCGGCACCTCCCTCTCGGCCACACCGATCCGAGGCACGATGGCCCGGCAGGTGTACGTGCCCGCATCGGCCTGGGTCACTGACTTCAACAGCAGCTGGTTGCTGTTACTCAGGACCTGGGCAGAGAGAGCAGCCTCGGGTGGGGAGCCAGGAGGCCTGGGCCCCTGGGTCCGAGTGGGGCCCCGCATCGGAGGCATCGGGAAGAAAGCAGGAAGGGCCACAAGTGAATTCCCAGAAGGGCAAAGGTGCATCCCCTGACTCTAAACAGGGCCGCACTGAGGCCTGCCGTCTCTGCAAAGGTGGGCTGAGAAGGGCTGAGGCCAGAGAGGGCAGCTGGGGCTGCAGTGGTCTCCCAGAGAATGCAGCCTCTCTGACGGTCTGTTCTAGAGCTTTCCCTGCCAAACAAGGCAGGAAGTTTCACCCTGAAATCCCTCTTCCTGCAATTCCAGCCCAAACTATCTAATGCAGGTGTCTGCAGAGCTGCAGAATTCAACCCTCCCACCCTCCTAATGTGGAATCATTCACCGGATCTGCAGAAACCCCCACCCCTCCCCCCTCCCCCCCACACAGGTCCCCCGTCCCTCCCATGACCACTGAACCGGCCAGCTGCTCTGCGAGGACAAGTGGGTTTTGACCCCGAGCACTGACCGCCTCCTCCAAATCCCAAGACCCTGGAAACACTCTAGCTTCGACTTGAAAAGTAAGGCTGCACCAGCCTCACCCCACCCCTGCTCTCCCACCTGCGACCGACTCCTTCCTCCCCGTGCTCAAGATGGGTAGCAGGCGTCTTACCATGTTTGAATCCTTTTTGGTCCAGGTGAGGGTGAGGGGGGGATTCCCCACCCAGACACAGGTGAGGGTCACATCAGAGCCAATATCTGTGGTCGTGGGTTTGGGGTCAACTACGATCCGGGGGGCAACTGTGTAGAAAAGAGCACTTGCTAGGGACTCAGTCTCATCGGGGGTCAGCTCTAGCCGATCCTCTCTTCCTTCTGCTGCCCTGCCACTTCCTCCGACCAGTCCCCTGTCCCCCCACCCCTACCCCAGACCCTTCAAAGGTCCCTGCCCTCCCCATCCACCCCTGCCCTTGCAGCCACTCACAGTGAACATTTACTAAGGTGCTGACATTGGTGCTCCCCACTTTGTTGTGAACCTCACAGGACACAGGCTCCGTGAAGAAGGAATAGTCAACATTTGTCTCATAGCGACTCTCGTGGGCATCTTCAATCAAGAAGCCGCCCTTGGCCCACCTGGGGTGAAGGCAACACAGGTGGCGATCAGGGCTTGGACCCCTCTCACCCACATCCAGTAGCATGACCCCCACCCCGACACCCCCCACTCCAAGGTGCCCCCAGCCCCCACCCCTTGCACCCCGGCACCCCCCACTCCAGGCGCAGGGTGCCCCCAGCCCCCACCCCTCGCACCTGTAGCCCAGGATCTCAGGGTTGGCTGTGGCCTGGCAAGTGAAGACAACGCGCTCCCCCTCCTGTACCGTCTGTGGCTCAATGGACAGGGTCACCGTGGGAGGGTCTGCAAAGCAGGGGACAGGAAGGGTCTTTTCTGTCCCTCAGGTTTCTTTCTCTTCCTAACACACACACCCAGCCCTCTCCCTGTGCAGAGATCTGGGAACTGGAGTCTGTAGTGAAGCAGCTCCAATAGAGAAGCCATCTGCCTTCCCTTTACCCCACGGAGCCTCCAGGGGGCCGGCTAGGGGGCTGGGATCCAGGCTGCCGCAGGAGAGACAATTAGAGGATGTAATGGTGCACTGTGGCCACGAGGCGTCAGCGTGGCCTCGCGTGGCTCACTGAAAGGGATGGGGGTGGGGCATCTCCAGCCCCTGCCCAGCCCCCCCCCCCCTTTTCTGGGCAGAGGGGCTGTACTGAGCATCCCCTGAGTAGCAGGCTCCATGCTGGCTGCTCGGATGCTCTCTCTTGTTTAGGTGCTCCCACAGCCCCAACAGACGGAAACAGGTCCCAAGTCCCTCCTCTGAGCCCCATGGGATTAGATGTATTTCAGAATTTGGAGTTTTTAAATTTTAGAAAGGTGCTGGTGTGCACAGACCATTTACTATGTAAGCCCCCCAGCAGGGTCTGGGCAACAGCTCACAGTGACATATGGGTTAAGTAAGAGACCGTGGGGAACCTTAGTTCACGTTTTGCCAGCAAATCAGTTTCAGTTTGGAATTTCAGAGAAGAGATTGTGGGCCTGTATTTTATTTTCTTCCACTGTACAGAATTGGGAACTGAGGCTCAGAGAGATTAAGTCACAGCCAAAGTTACAGGCTGAATTAGACGCTGGAGTTGCCTGACTCGCAGCTGGTGCCTCTCCCAGCCCTCGGGGTCTGCGGCCCCTGGGTACTCCAACCAGGGGATCCAAGAGCATCTGCCCTGGGGCCCCGGGGGATCTGCATTCGGGGCGTCTCTGAGGGCGCCCCACCCTCCCTTCCTCAGCCCACCCCTCCGCCCAGCTCCGCTGCAGGGCCCCCTGCTCACGGTGCACGTCGAGCTCGATGGAAGTCTCCTTGCCAGTCGGGGTGGCCTCGTTCACGCTGCGGCAGGTGAAGACACGCCCAATGTCCAGGTCTGTGGGGTTAATGAGCAACTGGCTGATGGTGGTCTCCCTCTTCCCATCCTTCAGCAGTTCCTGGGGTGGGACAAGTGGGGACGGGGTCAAGCTAGAAGCCCCCTGCGCTGCGATCAGGATGACCGGGCCCAGAGACAGGCTTGCGCCGGAGGGGCATGTGAAATTTAACCCGAAGGGCAGCCCTCCCCACCCCACCTCCAGCCCCAGGCTCCTCCCCGAGGTCTGCTTTGGTTTGGTTTCTAATTAATAGACTTTATTTTTTAGAGAAGTTTTAAGTGTACAGAAAAACTGAACAGAAAATTCAGCAAGTTCCCATCCACCCTCCTCCCAGACCCCACAGTTTCCGCTAATGAACACGACACACGAGGGCCGTGCATCCCACAGACAGACCCGTGTCCACAGTTTCCACCGGAGCCTACAATGCGTGTGCTACCGTTCCCCGTGGTTCTGAGCCTCCTTCCTGGGATTCTGTGAGTGCAGCCCCAGTCCCCTCTTCTGCACTGCCATTGTGACCCTCCTGGTCCGTCTGTCCCACTCTGCTCTGGGCACACGCTGCCTCGCCCCGTGGGCCCTGCGCGTGAGCGCATGGGCTCTCCTGCCAGACCGTAAGCCCCTGGGGGGCAGGAAGGGCTCACAGGCTGTCTCATTGGCGGCCAACCTGAGGCCCCTGAATGTGGTCGCAGGAACCCGTGAGCTGTTTGCCATATTTTAGCTGTGCGAGGGAAGCCACACTGCTTGTCCGAGGGCGGCCCTGCCCTCTGACAGCAGCACCCCTCTGCTGGGCAGGAGCAGGGCCAGAGCCGTGCAGGGCCGCCGGCTCCCCCCGCTGCTTGGCCACGATCTGCTATCGTTAGAAAACGCGAGCAGCAACGTGGACGACAAATGGCCATTAACAAATCAGCTCGTTTGGTTGCCAAAACATTTCAAAATGTGTAGTCCTACAGGAGAAAAATTACAGATGTCTTGGTGGTAAAAGGTTAAGCACCACTGAGGCCAAACTGTGCTGGGTCAAATGGGGAAACTAAGGCCAGAGAGCAGGGACCTGTGCAAGGTCACACAGCCTGTCAAAGGCAGAGCTAATCAGGTTCTGCCTGGCACTGCTCTCCGAGGCACACAGGGGAGCAGGTCTCCCCTGGCACCTAGCGAAGGGCTGGGTACTCCTGTCTGTTCGCCCACACCGGGGATGGGGATGCTAATCCAGCTCCGCCACCGGACGACTACTCTGTCACAGCTTCCTCGTCTATACAACCTACACAGGAGCTCTGCCTCCTCAGCATCTTCACTGAGCCAAGCAGAGGCTGAAGGACGAAGCCTGAGGTGCTCAACGGAGCACAGCCCGAGCCAGGTGCAAACCCCAGCTCTGCTGCACACCAGCCGTGTGACCTTGTGCAAGGCATCAACCTTTCTGACCGTCAGTGTCCCTCTTTCTTGAGTTGGAAGGAACGCCTGACTTATCAAACTCGCTTGACAATTAAGAGGGACTGTCCATTAGGAGCTTAGCATGCACAGTGCCTGGCACACAGTAGGTGCTTAATGTAGCTGGTATTAGCATTATTCTTAGTCCCTGCTAGCCACTGAATGCACTGTGAACCTGGGAGCTCCCTCCTCTTCCCTGGATCCCAGACTTCCCAGCTACACGATGGATGAGAGCCTTGGACCAGACGACCTACAAGCTCTCCTATCACATCTCTGTCCCCCGAGTCTGGGTCAGGCCCATGTGGGAATGAGAGGCGACCTGGGATGGGGCCGAGGGGTCTGGGGGGGGGCAGCAGGGTCTCACCGTGCTGGCCACAGCGCCCTCCTGCTGCGTCCCATCCCGGAACCAGATGATGGTGGCGGCCGGCTTGGCGTTGAAAGCTCGGCACGTGAGGTTGTGGGGGGTGCCCGCTTGCAGCAGAATCACAGGGCCGCCGTCGATCCTGGTGTCCTCTGGGGGGACTGCAGGGCGAGCAGAGCCTCAGTCAGGGTGCGGCCAGCTCCGCCCCGGCGACCACAGCCCCTGCCCCTGGCGGCGTCCCTCCCGCAGCACGGCTGCCCCGTGGAGGGCTGTGGCCACCTTAACTTGCAATCACTGTAGCTGTTGCTCCTGGGGGAGCTTCACCCCAGGCCACCAGCACAGCCCCCCGTCCCCCACCTGGTTCTTTCCCAGCCCGGCTGGCGGGTGAGGGGCGTGGCCGCAAACGGCGAAGAGCGGGGGTCTCCAGGACTGGGGTGCCGCTCACACCCCGGGGGCCTGGCTCGGGAGGAGCGTCCTCATCTATTCCGTCTTGTGTGCCCTGTGCCCTGGGCCAGCCCGGGGAGCCGGGCCACTACAGCCGCCTCCCAAACGGACTCCCTGCCTCCAGTGCCCCTGGCCGACACATCCATCACCGCGGGCAGGTTG
This sequence comes from Zalophus californianus, assembly GCF_009762305.2. Classification (NCBI taxonomy): domain Eukaryota; kingdom Metazoa; phylum Chordata; class Mammalia; order Carnivora; family Otariidae; genus Zalophus; species Zalophus californianus. Next base: position 3,131,338 of record NC_045604.1, on the reverse strand, counting down.
GTCATTTTCTCCAGCGCAGCCAAGACCGTGCCACCACCCCGCTCAGACACCTCTGAGGGCTACGAAGTGCCGCAAGCCTTCTCAGCCTGCCGCCCAGGCCCCCCCCCCCCCGCCGCCAGCCAGCCCAGCAGGGGCTCTCACACAGGTGCTCTGAGCTCCTAACCGACCCTGTGTTGGGGTCCCTTGGGATGACGGCCCGGGCCCCCTTCCCAGCCAAGGCCGCTGTCCCTGGCTCCCTGGATTTCTACTGTCTCCAGGGCCCAGAGATGGTCACCGTAGGCGCCCGCTGCCCTCTTGAGGGGCTGAATGGGTCAGATTCCTGATGCCAAGAAATAGGAGGTCTCTCCCTGTCCTATCCTCACGGCTCCTAAAAGCTCAGGCGATCAGGTTACAGTTCCTTGAAGGTAAGGCTGCTTCTTTCTCTGAAAGCCCGAGGTCTAGCCGAGCCGGGTTGACAGCAAGCAGGTCCTCGGGGACACTGACTGACTGAACGAACGGGGGATTGAAGAGACAGAGGCAGGATTGATTGTCATCGTTCTGGTGCACCCCGTTGTCATCAGGCCAGCAATGAGAAAGGGCTCTGTTTGCCTCTGGGAAGACCCAGAGGGGGCTCTGTGAGACAACCCTGAGAGCAGACATGGGAGGCCCACGGAGCCTCGCGGCGCGCCGGGCTGCCCCGGAGTGTGGGAAATGCCGGTCCTGAGCTGCCATTTCCACTGGAAGGGAACCACCTGCAGCCCGTCTGTGTTCCGCTCGACTCGTGCACGCAGACGGGTAGTTTCCAAGCAGGCTGCGCGGATCTTAAACCCCAGCACGTCTGTTTACCTGTTGTGTGATCTTGGGTGAGGCCCGCAGGTCAGTCTGTTTCTTCAACGGGGACGTAGTTGGGCCTCACCAGGGGGCCCTCGCGAAGGTCAGCGGGGGTGCTGGGCATGGACTACAGCGTGCAGGCCCATGTGACACCCGGGCTGTGTTCGCTCAGCTGCTCGGACGAGAGCCAGCAGCGCCCCCAGCTCCTGGCCAACAGGTTAGCCACCGAGTCCCCAGCAACTCCGCTTTGCTTGCTGCTCTACCTGGTCCCCCTGTCAGACGGTGCTCAGGGTCTCCTGGTCTGTTTGGGCCCCTCCGAGGTCACACCTGCTGTCTCACCCAGGAAGGACATCCTGGATGGGCAGAAGTCCTGCCCATCTGCGGGGGACACCGTGTCCTGGGTCAGAGGGAAGTCTTCTCCTCCTCCCATCGGCTCTCCTTCCCTAGAACGCTGGCCCTTTCCCCTCGTTCGGGCAAGATCGTCCATCTGTCGCCTCTGTCGCTAACCCATCTTTCTCTCTGTTTCTGGGGCAAAGGAGAATAAGGCCATTGAAGTGTCTGCTCCGCTATCAGAGGGTGCGTGTCCATATGGATGCTTGTTTATGAACAAATTTTTATGATTTGTGACAAATCTGTATCTCAATATGCACATGTGTCTGTGGCCTCAGTTTCCTTGTTTGTAAAATTTTAAAAATAACATTGACAGCTCTTCCCCAGAGGTGATGCTGTGAAGTCAAAATGAGATCCCAGACATGCAGCCGCTAAGCTGTGATGTGATCCAGTGTTTCTGCCGTTCATGGAATGCTGACCAAAGGGCCCAAGTACCACGCGCATTTGAAGCTCACCACAAAGGGTACTTCATTAACCCTTTCATGGTAAATACCATGGACCCCAATTGGCAGACAAGGTCCCTGAGGCTCAGAGAGATTAAGAAATGTGCTCAGAGTTGGGAGAGTGAGTTAAGCAGCAGGGCTAGGGGGGACCAGGCCCACCGGCCCTGGAGCCATGCCCCTCCCCCCGGCGCTTGCGGGGGGGCTGTAGGCCTGCAAGTGGACGCCTCGTCTGCATCTGCATCTGTAGTTGAGTGGAAGGCCGCCACTCAGTCCGCTGCAGGGAGAAGGAAAGGCTGCTGCGTGAGGAAGCCTGGCCTGGGGTGGGGGCGGGGAGACCACCAAGGGCTATGGCTGCAGATGAGGGGTCTACCGGGCACGGACACAACCCACTCTCGACTCTGCCCTGCCCAATCTCCAGGCTCCAGCGCCGTGAGCAAAGGAGTACGTAACTGGGTAAGCAGGGAGCGTGCGAGACATAGCCTGTCTTCTTAGCCTACATGCGGCTGCAGGTGGCAGGGGGTCCGAGAGAGAGATGAGCAAGCACGAACCTCTCACCTCTTCTTCTTGGGGCCTGTCCCTGCCCCTCATGCCCCCCAAGTCCCCCAGATAGGCTGGGAAGGCCCACACACTGCACACGGACTGCGCTCTCCAAATGAACCACCCACTATGGGCTCTCCCTCAGTGGCTTTCAAGCTTTTAAACAAGGTACTCCTCCATCTAGGGTCCCCGTTGATATTCTCCTCTTCCAGGAAGCCTTCCTTGAATGAACCAAGCCACTGGATGCCATTAGAAGCCCCATTCCTGCAATACCTAGGGGTTTAGCTGGCTTTTTTTTTTTTTTTTTCATCTTTATTTCTCTGTCTCTGGAGGTCTGGGGCAGGAGAGGGGAGGGAGCACCAGGGGCTCCTTGTTAGGATGGGAGTCCTCCAGGTCAGAAGCAGTACCTCCAGGACCCACAACCGAGGCAGTTAGTGAGGGGAAAGAAGACAGACGGACTCCCCAGAATCTCGTGACTCCCTTAGATGGCCCGGGCTGGCGCGGGCTCACACACGCCCCAAGAGGGACGGGAGGTGCGGTCATGGCGCCCCATGCCCATCCCTGGTGGCCACCTGACTCTCTCTCCCTAACCTCAGTCCCGTGCCTTGCTCACCAGGCAGGAAGAGCAAGCCCCCTGCCAGGCTAGAGTCCTAGCCCTGCAGGGCCTTGACGCCCTGACACCTCACTGCCCAAGCTCCCGCGGTTCACAGCTCCCTGGGCAGGAGCGGCAAAGTGGCTGAGGAGAGGCTGATACCAACTTATGGATGAGCAAACTGATACCCAGGGGTCGTGACCTCTTCAGGGTCACAGTGCCAAAATGGCCCAGGGCTCCTGACTCCCAGCTCCCAGTCCAGCCTTTCCCTGACACAAGGATGACTTCCTGTCACCTTCTCACTCCCACCCTCCCCCCAGGTAAAACCTTCCTGTGTCCAAGCTCACGGTCTCCGCTCCTCTCCCCCCATCCCTTCCAGGGGCTTTCCCAGGTCACAGATTTCAGGCAAAGGGATGGAAAAGAGAGAGCGGGACTCATCCCACAAACGGCCCCGGTGTTCTCACAGAGGGACATCCGCTCGGCGCCATCAGGACACAGCCCACCACCCCAGTTCTCAGTCCTTGGGTCTTGTTCCTTCCGGTCTTGCTCCTTGGCTCCCAGAAGGGCCTCCAGGGCAACCTCAGTGCCCAGGGAGGGAAGGAGTGGTGAAGGGCAGTGGGGGCTGCGTGAGGAGGGAAAGGAGCCCCCAGGGCAGCTGCTAGGGCTGGGGCAGCCGAGGGGGAGGACGGGAGAAGCTCCCTCACTGACGAGCCTGGGCCAGGGGGTGGATGCATCTCCAGCACCCCAACTCCTCTGCCCTGGGGGAGCCTCATGTCCTGCAGGTAGAGCCCAACCCAGCTGGGCGCAGAGGATGCCAGGCCTCATGCCTCCGTGGTCCCACCAGGGGGGGTCCACGTGCCCGCTTCACCCTCTTCTATTGGACTTGGCTTCAGAAGAAGTTTAGAGAAGGATTTGGGGGGTATTGGGGACAGGCATGAGGCCAGGAAGAAGTGAGGAGCCAAGGGGACTGGAGGGAAAGAGTTAGAGCAGGGGCTGGGGCATTACTGAGCACGGTGAGCTTGGCCCGCCGCGAGCGCAGGGCGGCCTCCGTGGCCTGGCACTCGTAGGAGGCGTCATCAGACAGCTCGGCGTCCGTGATCTCCAGGTTGTACTGCCCGGCATCCGCAGAGCCCACGACCCGGTACCGCGGCCAGGCTGCAGGGACACAAAGGGCGAGCGAGGTGAGCCCCGCCCCAGCCTGGGAACCGGCCTGGGAACCGGCCCAGACCGCCCTGCCCGCCAGGGTTCTCTCTCTCCCCAGGTCTCATCCCCGTGCCCCATGGCGGGGCCTGCATCCCGCCCAGGCCACCTCTCCTCCCCCTCCACCCTGGCCTGGGAGTCCGTCCACAGTCCCAGGTGTGACCCCCCGCCCCCCGATGTCACAACCTCCTACAGTGAGGCTGGGGGCCCTGGAGCAGGAGCAACAGGGAGACGGAAGGGGGAGAGGAGCAGAAATCTCTGGAGCTGTTTGCAGACAAACGTCTCTCGTAATAATAGGAAAGGAAGAGGAAAAAAGCCAAGAGAAAAGGAGAGGGGGAGGGCATGAGGGCGCTGGAAATACAGGGCATCGCAGAACAGACGGGGTTCCCTGGGGCCCGGGGGGAGCCAAGGAAGGCCAAGGCCTCGCCGGTACTCGTGATGCGGGGGACGGATGAGGCAGGTCCTGCCCCCGAAGGAGCCCCTGACCCACACAGTCCCTGGAGAAGCCACGGCTGTGGCAGGTGGGCCTCTGAGCCTCTGGCCCCTCTGGCTCAGCCTCCCCTGCCCTCCCCTGCAGGCTCACACCCCCTCCCCGGTCCCCCTCTCCCGGGCTCCCCACTGGCTCCCTCCCATTATCTCCCTCTGTCCAGGGGTTATCGATCCTTCTCACTCCATATCTATTGATCTCTCTCTCCCAGTTTCTCTTTCTTTCTATCATCAATAGATCCACTAGCCCATCTCTTTCCTCTACACAGACAAATTTCCCCTATCTGTACTAATATACAGAACCCACAGCAAATAATTTTAAGCCCCGGACAACAGAAAGAATAAAAATATACAGCCCCTCCCGGGCTTTCGGCATTACACTGCTTTCAGGCCAGCCGTGGCTTTTCACAAAACACCGTCTCTCATTTGGCTCAAAACTCACGAACGCCGTGCACAGGCCCGTGACGACCATAGTTCTCCTACACGGTGGTAAACGGAGACCCAGAGAGGGGCAGCGGCTTTCCTAAGTCGCCCCGCTCACAGGTGGCAGAGACAGCACCAGAACCCGGGGGCCTTCCCCCTCAGCCACAGCCAGGAGGCCTTCCCAAAAGTACCTTTACTTGTTCTGGAATATAGGAGATCGTTTGTTCGTCCTGTTTCACTGAATCGCTAGGTAGCTTCAGCGTGGGCTGCACAGCACCTGATACAGGCTTCTTGGATGAACACGTGCGTTAAGTGCCCAGGCTGATGTTACAAGGGGTTTTTGGCCCCGGAACAGACATGGCCTGGGCTGGGGCAGCAGGGAGTCTGGAGCTCAGGAGCAGAGGGCGAGGCTGCCCACATTCAAATGGGAGAGGGGAGGCTGGAGCACGGAGAGGGAGTGCGGTGAGGAGCGAGGTAAAGGCCACAGGCCGGGAGGCGGTGCATAAAGGCAGGACAGTCTGGATGCCAGGCCGGCGGGCAGCCCACTCACCTTTGAGGCCCTGGCCCATGCCCAGCGCCAGCCCATCCTTGGTCCATTGCACGATGCCCGAGTAGTTGAGCAGCACGCAGGGGAGCACGGCCCGCTGTCCTGCCACCACAGTCTGGTCGGCCGGCTCCTGGCTGAAGCGGGTCTGGGTCCCTGGCAAAGCCAAGCCGGCACTGGGTAAGGGCGTGTGGGAGGGAAGGGGCCCCACCAAGGGGCCACCCTCCCAGGCCCCCACCCCGCCCTCCCGTCCCTGCCCCACTTCAGCCCAGCCCCTTCCCACCAAGACGCCACGTGCCCGCCCTGGATTTCTTCCTCCCCCCTGGCCCAGGGGAACGGGTTTCGGGAGTGGAGGCGCTCAGCAATCAGAGAGAGTGGCGCAGTGTTATATAAAGGCTTGAGATGGGGCTCATGCCACCCTCTCGTGCCACGGACAGGACACCAAGGCCCAGGGGGGTGAGCGTGAGTGAAGGGCAGAGTGCGGATTCAGAGCCTGAGCCTCAGCCCTCCAGGACCCGGTCCTGTTCCGCCTCACCCCCACCCCGGTTCCCAGGTGCTGCATCCATGACCAAAGCTGCTGGTCGTGCACCACCACCGCAATCCCGGGCCATGAATACGCCACTGCACCCCTGCCCGCACGTGTCACGCGAGTAGCACGAGGCAGCACACGTGGGCCGCCATGCAGGGACAGCCCCCACGATGTGCCCAGTGGGCACACAGGGCAGATTCCCCGGGCAGGCGCCTCATAAGGGTGAACCCCGGCTTCCCGGGGCTCCGAGTGCCACCAGCAAACCTCAGAGCCCACTTCTTGGCACACCCGCCACGTCCCGCGCGTCTGCCCCTTGCCCCGGAGCTCCAGGGCACGCGTGCGCACACACAGACACACCAACCCGCGCCCCGCCGCCCGCGCGGTGGGAGCCAGGCGTGCGTGTGACTTTGCTCGTCCCTCCCTCCGGCTGCGGAGCCACACATGGCAGCCCGGCTGGCAGCCCGGCCGGGAGCGTTTGATGAGAGAAGCTGCAGAGTAATTGCCTTTAATTGTGGAGCCTAAATGGAGCAGGGAATTGGACTGTGGCTGCCCCAACCCCCGGCCCCCACCCCGGACGAGCCAGCACTGGTCCCGCGGGTGGGGCAGGCTGTGGGAAGGGGGGAGGTGGCAAAGGGAGAGGTCTGGGGCTTCCTAGCTTTGTCCCCAATCTGTCACACCGCTGTGCCCGAATTCAGCTTTGCCCACAGCTCGGGGGAGTCCTCCCTCTTCTTTCCCTCTCCGGCTCCCACGTATCTGCAGAGACCACAACCTCCAAATCCAACCCTTTCCACAATGTCTCTGATGCTCCATCGCTCCAGTGTGTAAGCAGAGGGAACTTGACCCCCCCTTCTGAGACCTCCAAGCCACCAGCGACAGGCCCCAGGTCTTGTCCCCTCCCTTCTGTCTCCTCCTCCCGCTCCAGGTCTCCCCTTCTTCCCAAACTAGCCCCACATTCCCTTCTTCCAGGAAGCCCTCCTGGATTGATCCTTTAGCTCCTCGGACAGACACAGCTTGTCCCATCTCCCAGTCACAGCTCTATGCGTGCATTCCCTGTCCCAGACTCTAAGAGTTTATGCTCATGTTTTTATCGTGGGGTAGAACACAGCGGGTGGGTGGAGGTGTTCGCCTTGTCCGTTCTACCAGAAGAGGAGCTTCTCCTCTAAAGCCAAGGGCCATGCGATCTCCTCCCTCTGAGTCTCCCCGGACATCTGACGTCCACGTTATCTGCTGCACACAAAGGGGACCGAGAGAGAGGGGGCAGGGCTGGGAATGACGGCCAGCGTATGATTTGATGCCTGAGGCAGCCTCTTCCCTCTCGGTTAACTGTACAAATCCAGGAAGTTAGCGACCGGGCAGCTGTTGGGCTGCTCCCAACTCTGCTGACTTGACCGCCGTCTGTGGCTCCCAGAGAAGCCAAGGATGAGGTTCACCCACATTTCGCAGGACTCCAGCGGCAGGTGCCGAGATCCTGGGGGAGGGGTGGGTCAGGTGAGCAGCCAGCATTATTAATTCAGGCATTGCCCTCATTATTATTCAAATTTATTCATATCCTTGCGCATTCTCCAGGGCAGCTCCCTGCTGCAAGCTCCCCACACAGCACGTTTGTCCTTCCCACAGCCCCGGAGCCCAAGTCAAGGGCTTGGGAGTGGGGCGGCCCGTTACCCCGGCCCAGAGATGGGACTTGTATTCACGGCTTTCCCGAGCGTGGAAATGGGACCCGGACACCCTGTTCTCCCGGCGAAGCCTCCAGCAAACACTAAGAAGCTGCTCTTTGTCCACGGGGAGCGAGCGGGCAGAGGATGGGGGGAGCCCTTGTGGTCAGAGTCAGAGATGGGGAGCGGGCAGGAGGGAGGAGCACTGTGGCTTCCCCAGCCCGGCTTGACCGTACATGACAGGTCCGCACAAGGACCACAGGGGCCCTTTTAGGAGCACAGGTGTACGAAGCAGACATAGGTTTGCATAACGCCTCTGCCACTTCCTAACCGTGACCTTGGCCAAGTCCCTCCGGAGTCTCACTTCCTCATTGGTACTCCGGGGTGTGATAAGGCCCACCTCCCGGGTTCCCCGGAGGTTAATGGGATGAGGGGTGTGACAGGCCTGGTACAAACCCTTGCCTGTGTCCACTAACTGGCAGCTACGGCCCTTATTTGTCCCGAGCAGCTAGATAGTTAGAGGCGCCCCTGGAAACCCGAGCAAGGACATGACAGAGAAGGCAGGAGCCATCAAGATGACGTGGGGATTTGGGAGTTTAGTCGGGAGACGGGGGGGGGGGGGGGGGGGATGGAAGCAATGACTGAAGAGTCCAGAGAGGAGGGAAAATGAAGAGGTCTCAGGAATCGTACTCGATGGGAAGGCCCCTAGATCCTGACCCCGCAAAAATCACAAGCAAGTCTTCCCCCCCCCCCCCCGCCACAGCCCCTGCAGTCAAGACGGTGCCTGAGACAGGCCTCACTCCCCTCTGCACGGCCCAGGCTTCTGTCCCCCCTTCCAGGGCCTTGCACAACCAGTTCCGGGGGTGGGGGGGCAGTGGGGAGACACTGTTGCCCCCACTCCCTTGGGATTCGAAGAGTTACTTCCTCTGGGAAGTCTTCCTGGACTTCCCATGAGCCCTGAGAGCCCCTTTTACTCTCGTATGGCCCCCGCGGCACTGCCCGTCCCTGCCCCGAGCCCAGGAGACTAGAGTCCAGGCTGTGTCCCTCAGAGCTCTGGCCCCTCACCCAGTGTGGGGCCTGGCTGCCGGGCCCACGGCAGGTGTTCTGAAGCAGTGAGAGATCCTGACGTGCGACCCCACCCCCACCGTCCCCCAGCCAAGGAAAGGAGGCAGAGGGCAGAGCACGCCTGCCCCGGTCAGGCTCCCAGGTTCCAGCGGACGCACAGACAGGGCAGGGTCGTGGAGGGACAGGCTAGGTTCTCCCTGCAGAGACACAAGAACAGCGCTGGGCAGGGCGGAGTCAGTCCTGAGAGGCTCCCTGGAGGAGGGAGTGTGGAGTAGAGCTGGGAGGGGTAAGAAGGCAGGACCCAAGGTTCTGGTGCAATGACGGGATTGCTGAGGGGAAGCCTAGAAAGTGAGCAGTGAGGGACAGACACCGGACAAGGCCCCACAGCAAGGGCAGATGCGCCCTGGTGGCGCTACGACAAAGAAGGAGGTACTGGGGATGCCCCCGCGCGTCACAAAGGCACCAAGGACACACACACATATGCCTTCGAGGCCCTGGGGGCCCAGGCCTCCACCAGCTGTGGCTGAGCGGAGCCCAGGCCGCGCTGCAGCCGGGGCGGGGCGGGGGCGGACTGCAGTCCCGCCTGGGCCCACGCCCCGCGCGCAGGAAATAAAGCCAGCGTGGAACAGAAATGCGGGGGCATGGCTCATGGCGGCGGGAGGGGACTCGGGTGAGCCTGACCTCAGACAGACCCCGACCGCAGTCCAGCCTCGCCCGCCCTGCCCGGCAGCTCCAGCCTGGGGCCAGCGCGAATCTGCGGGTGGGCTCTGAAATGAATTCCTGCAGGCTTTGATCCGTGGCCTCCCTGTCCTCCGATGCAGTCTCAGGTGCAGGGGGAAGCCTTAGCAACCATCATGAAGACAGGCGGGGAAGGACACGCGGCCACAGGCACAGGGCCACACAGCCCCTGAGGGGAGGCTGTCGGGGGGCGGGGCACAGAGCCAGACACCCCCGCGGAGGCCGGGGAGAGCCAGGGACACGGAGGAGACTGGAGGAGAAGCACCAGGCAAGGCGGGTCTTGGTGAGAAGGAGCCCAGGAGAGGCAGGTCCAGGATGGGCATCCAGAGGGAAAGACAGCAGGCAGCGCCCGCTGATGCAAAGACCCTGAGTGCCACAGGCCAAGGCAGAGGAGAAGGAAGGCCAAGGTCCTGAAGATGGAGGGGGAGAGGTGGAGGGCGGGGGCGGGCAGCCAGCGTGGCCATGCGGCCAGGACCCCCATGTCTGGTGCCCGTCTCCCCTTTAGACTCATGCAGTGAGGCCGGGGTCCCAGACTCCTGGCGCCCCCCACTTCCAGGGGGCCACGGGACAGGAGACTCCCGGGAGGCTCAGCCAGGGTTTGGGGGCAGGTGAACAGCAGAAAATACATGATACATGATCTCTGTGTTCACGTGCCCTTATTTCAAGAGGACAGTGTTAAGAGGGCAAGGGGAACACGGAGGGACCCTGGGGAGAAGTGAGGAGGGTCCTGGGGGGGCGCTCTGTGCTTCTCTCGCACAATTGGAGGAGGGGTTGGAGCGGCAGAAACCCCCATTCCCACCCTCTTCCCCGCGCCCCTCCCTCCCTGCCCCCCCAACCCAACTCAAAGCTCCTGGGCTAGACTTGTCAGAGCTCCCTCCCCCATTCTTCCCACATTGTTTGGGCTTCTGGTTAGAGCACTTCTCCCAGCCTGCCTTGGATTAAAAGTTACTCATGTGTGCGTTTCTGTCTCTCCCACTCTCCTGGGAGCCCCTGGAGAACAGAGACGCTTTGATTTACCTTTCTTGTCCCTTCAATCCAAGCAGCGGCCCTTAATAATGATAACTCCCAATTATAAGATGCCAGCTACTTGCCAGGCACCAGGCAGATGCGTTACAGACATCACTCCCAGCATCATAATCCACTGCACAGGGCGGTTATTATGTCCATTTTATACAAACGGGAAATGAGGCTCCAGGTGCTTAAGATACAGACATTATTTAGTGGCAGAGATGGGGACGGACTCGGGGCGTCTCGGCAGCAGGGCCCCTGTTCTTGGCACCGTGCCACGCCCCAGGAGCATCTAAGAAGCATTCCCTGGAGGCACCGGACTCACAGCTCCCACCCCCTACTTCTGGTCCCCACTGGATACCTCCGACTTCCAACTTCATCCTGTTGGCCTCTGGGGAGGGCAGTCTCCTCGATCTGGGGCTGGCCAGTACCCCGAGGCCATTCCGCCTTCCCTGCCACCAACCGCAGGAGAAGCTTGACCTGGATATCCTTACATGGAGGGACAGTGGTTCCCAAGGCTGGAATGACGTCAACGGCGCCCAGAGAGGTTTCAGTGATTTGCCAAACCCCAAGCGTTACAGCCGCCAATGTCCACCATCAGGAGTTATAACAAACAGCCCCTGCCTACGAAGTGCCAGTCACCGGGCCAAGCACCTCCCCGAGGCTAGCTCCCTTCCTGCACACGACAGCCCAATGAGGCAGGGCCATTATTCTCCCCAGTAAGGATCTGAGGCTCAGAGAAAAGCCACCTCCCTCCAGCCACATAGCTGGTGAGTAGCGGGGCCAGTAAGCAAAGCAAGGGGCCAGGACACCTGGCTCCCAGAATGCCACGGCACCAGCCGGGCTACTGCTGTCTTCCCCCCTCTCACCACCACTGGGACCTCCTGGCCCAGACCTGCCATTGTGCAAACCGGCCCCCTGGTACCTCGGCACCTCCCCTCAGTGCTGCCCCCTCCCCTCGGAGACCCTCTCCTCCTCCCCTCCTCAGCCCACATCTCCCAGGGGACACTGCCTTCCAGCTCTGCTCCCCAGAGTTAGGCCAGGAGAGGCCTACTGCCCAGGGTCATCTCCCGTTCCTACTGGGCCTGGTGAGGACAGAGGTCGAGTCCCATTTCTGATTCAGAGCTAGAAGTGACCTCCAGCTCTATCCTGGAGGCTGGAGATGCTCACAGATTCTCAGATACACCCTACGTACGTCTTGTGGGCACGCACATGCCATAACATGTAAGCACACACATCCCCTGGTGCACACACGCATGCACACCTGCTCTCGCACAACTGCATTCTGCACCCGTGTCCTGGCACTTGTGCCCTGATGGGTCATGTTCCCAGAGCCCTGCCCGCCAGGCCAGCCAGGAACCAGAGAGGGACGGGGGCCAAGCACACGAGGAAGCCAAGGAAGCCAGGCTGCAGGAGAGGGGTTGGTGGAGGCCAGGCCCTGTCTCCCCGGATTTATCAAACGCGCAGTAATGAGCCCCCTGGGCGGAGCGGTCCCCACGCTCTGCACTCCAGATTGCTGCTGGTTCAAAGGAAAGCCTTTGATTTGCACCGACAGCTTTCAGATGGAACTAAATCTCTCCACACTCCACCCCTCCTCCTACCACGCTGCCCCCCTCCCTGCTCTCACATATTCGCCCTCCCCCCGCCCCCCCCCCCGACTTTCTCCCCCAGCCCAGCCATTCCCTTCCTGCTCTATGAAAAATACAACAGCCAGGGAGGGCCCCTCCCGTTGGCTTCTCTCATCTCACCAAGAAAAGAGGATTGCGCTTCTCCAGGCTGGCCCAGCAGACGGGAAAGGAGAGGCGAAAGGGAGATTTGCACTTTTGATAGAAGAGGAGAGAAGGCAGGAGAAGGGAGGGAGGGAGGGGGGAGGGCAGGAGGGGTGCTGGCTGGGGCGGGCAGCACAAGGGCACGGTGGAGAAGGAAGGACAGAAGGCGGGGCCGTGTGTGGGGACACACAGAGGCGGACAGATGAGGGCTCGGGACCCTGGGACCAGAAGCTCCCCGCTGGGGCTGACAGGCATGGGGGCTGGGGCTCTGCTGACCTGGCGCATACAGAGTCCAGCCCAGAATCAGACAATGTCGAAATGTGGTGTGGCTTTCGGGAAGCTCTGACAGGTGAAGAACCAGGGGTCAGGAAGCTCCCAGCAGGTAACCTCAGGTGTGAGTAGACACCAGGTGATACGGAGATCAGCTGAAGCCCCAGATAAGTTTGCAAACATTCCGCCTATCACCACCCAACCCTGCTGCCGGCCAGGATTCATTTCACGGCCTGAAGTGAAAAAGTCACCCTGGGCAGCAGGGGCCTCAGTGTCCTGACTCAACCTACCCACCAAGCTTCCCCACCTTCCCACCTGGACGCCAAGCCACAGGCAATAGAACTGGTCTCTCCTCCCTCCCCCCGACCTGCCTGGCCAAGCCAGCCTGATGCCCATCTCCAAGGCTAGGGTATGGTAGGGACAGCCAAAGGGGGAATCTTTCCAGGGACCAGATGGGATTTTACAAGTGGCCACAATCTGGCCTGGTTTCCTTGCATTTGAGCAGACCACAAAGGCTGGCTGTGGAGGCTGGCCCCGGGGCCCGGCTGGTACTCACAGGGACAGGGAGCATGAGTCTATTGGTCTGGGCCACTGGATTGGTCACGGAAAAGCAGGGACAGGAATCTGAAAGAGGCAGGGGAATGGGCCCAGCACCACTTGCCGGGGAGGGACAGCCGCGCTCTGGGCCAGAGGTCAGGAGATGTGGGCTTATGTGGTCCTGCCTCTGCCCCCATCTGGCTGTGTGACTTTGGGGAGGTCACTTGACTTCTCTGGGTCTCAGCTTCCTTAAACTATAAAGCGATGGAGCCGAATACTTGGCCCCTAAGGGCCTTTTGGCTCTGATGTTCTAAGAATCTACGGCCTCGCCGGCTCTCCTGGGGCCTCAGCCAGACCTCAATGACCTTCCAAGGACTCAGCCCTGTGCCCGTCCCTCTTGGACTGTGGGGCGGGGGGGGGGGGGGGCGGGCGGTGCACCTGCGCCACCCTGGCACTTCCTCCCAGCAGGTGTCAAGGGAGGTCTGTGGGTTTGTGACACGAGGACAGCGGCTCAGAAGACCCAGATGGTGACCCAGCAGAGGGAAGGAAGGACATTCTTTGCTTCCCCTGCACTGCATTCCCCATCGGCGTTCCTTACCTCCCCTCCACCAGGTTCACGGGAAAAGGGAGGACGGGGGGCGGGCAGGCAGTCCTGGTCTCTGAAGTGACCTGCCAGCCCAGGCCCACTCACAAGACTTTGAGCTCCTGAACTAACAAAGACTGGCAGGTGCAGCTGGAAACACAGCCCCTCCCCTGCTCCCATTTGGACCTCCAGCCCCTCTGTCCTGCCAGCCCGGTGACACCCGGGCCAGACCTGATCTGACAACTCTATGCAAATGTGCCCCGGCAGGGGTCCCTGAGAATGTTTTATGGGAAGGACAAGGGCACGGACAGCCCAAGTGGGGTCGGCTGGAGCAGGTATGACAGCAGGAGTGGGAAGGGGGGGCGGCAGGGAGGATGGACGTTCTGCTGAAAAACCGGATTTCAATCTGGCTTCAGTGGGCAAGGGAAGGGCAGTGCGGGCGAGGAGGCAGGTGGCTGGCAAGGACTCGTCTCCGGTAGGAGACAGGGTAAGAGGACACGCCCAGGGAGGCGAGCAGAAGGACATCGGGGGCCGGGGCGGCCACAGAGCCAGAGGCCGAGGAGACGGAGCCAGGCACCAGGAACTGGGGGGAAGGCAGCCAAGGAAGCGGCCCCTCGGCCCCTGCCCCCCCAGCCCCCGGTCCTGCACCTGCTGCCCCCGAGCAGTCCCCAGGCCCACGGAGCGGGAGGAAAAGGAGCGGAGACACGGACAGTGACGGCAGACAGGACAGAAAGCAGAGAGCAAGGCAGATGAAGAGGAAGTCGGAGGCAGGAAGGGGGAGGAAGGGACGTTTCAAGGGTCGGGAAGGAAGGAGCTGAGGTGTCACCGTGGCATGAGCGAAGGGAACAAGACCGGAAAGGGAAACAAGAAAATGACATCAGAAAGAGAGTCCAAAGGTCAGAGCGGGACAGGGGCCGTGATCACCATCCAACGCCTTTATCTGAAGAGACTGAGGGTCAGAAAAGGAGACAGGTATTCGGGGTGGACCTGTGTCTAAGTCCCCCTCTGTGGCTTCTGAGCCAGCCCCCCAGCTACCCAGGCCCCGTCTGCAGGCCGCCCAGACCCTGCTTGTCCTGCATCGCGGCCGAGCAAAGGAGGGGCGACCAGTCCTTACTTGGAAAGCCTCCCTCACTAAGCGAAGGGAGGGAATGGGGCAGCGAGAGGCCAGTTACAGAAAGAGGCCGGGAAGATGGGTAAAGCCGGGGGGCGAGGGGCGGGAGGAATCATGGGACATCCGGGAGAGGACAGAGGCCGGGGCCGGCGGTGAGGGGCGGGGTCTGAGGCCACCGTCCGGCCTCATCGGAAGGCCTTGAGCATTTAGGTCAACGGAAAGGAGTAAAATCCTTGAGAAAGGGAAGGGGGTTCTGAAAGGGTTAGCCAAGGAGGGGGAGGAGGAGAGAATGAGGTGACTCCAGGCCTGGTCTCTCCCCACAGAGCAGATGGCCCGAGGGACTGAAGCACCCGGCTCCCTCCACAGGCGTCCTCGGGGTGCCTGCCAGAGGGCATGGGTTTGCCAGCCCTCACCTCCCACCACCCTGCCGGTGCTGGGGTCCAGCCCCATTCCCTGCCCCGGGGCCCTCCGGCACGCAGGCACAGGGCCTCCCCCGCCCCCCGGACAAGCAGAAGCTCTACTCCTCTGCTGGCTGAAACGTTCTGTTACCCTCCCATGAACGTGGCTCCTTCCGAGCACAGTCTGAGAGCAGCCAGAATGGGACCCCCGAGACCCCTCAGCAGGCTCGAAGCCCAGGAAGAAATGCAGGCTGCTCCCCAGACCCTCTCCGAGAGGCTCCTGGCACTTTCAGGAATGGTGTCCAGAATATATAGCATCGACTCAGAAATCCAGAAGATTGGGGAGGGGCGGGCAGGAGTAAGGGGGGGCATTCCCTCCCTCACCCGGACACCGAGAGCCAGAAGGACACTCGCTCTTCTCTCACCAGGGAGGGGCTCCTCAGGACACCTGTCCATGTCTAAGTTGAACGAGCTTTATCGTATCCCTGCACCCCTCATGCCCCCCTCCCCTCAAAATTAAAAAGAAAGAAAGAGCCCAGCATTTCCAGGAGTTAGACTTTATCTCCTTCCACAGCCGGGAACTCTTCATCACAGATGACCTCACAGATTTCTCTAGCACCTCCAGATGGACTGTCTGACTCGAGGAGCCAGGCGGAAGGCACGGGGCGTGGATGGGTGCCTCCACGCTGGCCCCCGCTCCCCACCAGTGTCTCTGAGAAAGACTGACTTGGCAGACACAGGTGCCTCCCCGGAACCCCCTCCCGGGCCTTCATTACGAGCCCCCACACCCGACATTAGTGACCGTAGAAGAACTTTCCGCTAGCACATGGCCATGTGCTCCCCCTGTCTCGAGGTGTTCAGATAAGGGTGGATGATTGCCTGTCAGCAGTATTCCAGAGGACTCTGGGTGGTATTTAAGGTCTCTTTCAGTTCTGGTGCTTTAGGATTCCATTCACACACCTCATACATTCTCCTCTTACTTAGAAGCATACCTATCAAATAATCAATTCATAACAGTTCGATCAAGGTGGACGGAAATGGTTTGGCGTACCAAAGTTTAAAGGAAGAAATTCTGCACAAAGTACAGGGACAGAGAAAGAACAGGTCAAAAAAACGGTCTAGGACGGAAGTCAAAGATATAAGAAAAACTTCTGTCCCAGGGCAATTAATCATGAAACTCAACAAGTCAGCGATGGGGGCTGAACATATAATCGTGTTGATTTAGACCCGTAGCTTTAGTCTATAGCAATACTGTATTTTATTCGGGCTCCTTTTCCACAAGACTAGGTTGTAAACTCTCTAAGACAACAGATATAATCTCACATGCACATCCCTTCCAAAGCGACCAGTACAAAAGTGCTTTGCACACAGTAGGTGCTCAATAAATGCCTGTTGTTTGAGTATCTGAATTAACAATTAATGGATAAAGCAACTAAGCCCAAAGTCAACGCAATTCAATTCAATATTTACCCACTCATTCCATAAACGTGTCATTAGCACCTACTGCATAGCAAGCCCCGTCCTGGGCTCTGGGCTGGTCCTGCCACCCAGCTTACAGTCTAGGAGACGTATCCGACCATCTGGGCAGCACAGCATGATGATGGAGGACAGACAGGCAGGGAAGTACCTTAGAGCACTGAAAACACTGCGTGGTTCACATGTCTGACTTGCACCCTGGTCTCCCTGTGGGACGAGACCCACACCGCGTCAGCCTTTGTGAGCTCTGGCCTCCTCCACTCATACAGGTTGGACATTGGAGGCCTTGCTTGGCACACAGCGGATATTCAATAAATATACACTTACTGACTAGAAGTGCATTGAGCCCTGACGATAAGAGGGTTTCAACAGCCAGGGAGCTGGGGGAGGGCATTCCAGACAAAGGGAACAGCCTGAGCCAAGACGGGGAAATAGACCAGTGAGCAGTCGGAAGTGGCTGGAATTCAGGGACAGAAAGAAATCGGAGCTAAGGTTATATCTCTTTAAAAATTAAACACTTTCTCCTTCTGGGCATTCCTCTCCCCTCCCTCCAGAACTTCTACGCTGTTGAGAGAGACTGGACAGACACAAAAGAGAGGTCTGGATTCAGGAAGACAAAAGTGGACGTGGTGGCGGATCCGAGATGCAGCGCTGCAGAGTGTCAGCCCCGCCGGGTGAGTCAGGAGGTGCAAGGCGGCTACTTGGTGTGCGTGTGCATGCGTGCGTGCATGCGTGCATGCGCGTGTGCTGGGGGGTACGTGTGTCCTGGTTTGCGTTCACGTGTCTTGTGAGCTTGTTTCCGTTACTGTACATCTCTACACGAGTGTTGATACGTAGCCACCACAACTAGGACATTCTAGGCTTTTCCAATTAATCTCCATTAAAAAGATTTCCCGCAAAGGCGCTTCTGGAGGCCCCAAGTTGGGGTCACCTGGATCAATCCTGTGTAAAGTAAAGCAGCTCCAACCGGCTGCTGAATCGATCCATCTAACTTGGTTCATCCTCTACGTGCAAGGGGCACTGGAATGTTAATTTGCTGCAGGAGCCGAGGGAGCCCAGAGGCGCAGGCTCTGTAATTAACGGCTGTGGGAGCGGGGTCCCAATATGGTCCCAATATGGTGGCCTTCAGTGGGCCGCGCCAGCACAGCGGAGACGGGCCTCCGGGGCTGCAAACTCTGGGGTCTGTCTGCTCCTGATCTCTCCCGTCCTGCCTGCTTCAGTCTGCTTGTCACCTGGGACACAAATGTCCAAGGACAGGGGAAGGGGAGACCCAAGCCACTCATCCCGGAAGTTTACAGGACACTGGCGGGGAACGCAGTGGTGGTGGCCAACTGGGAGTCCACGACAAGGGTCCGTGGAGAGACCTCTCTTCGAGGCTGTGCATACCGACAACTCTTCCTGGGACCCTGAAGCATGTGGAAACCAGAGCAGCTCTGAAGGAGGTGGGTATTTAACAGAAGGCGGGGAGCAACCTGTGTACATGCCAGTCACCCTACCATCTCCTAGCATCCTTCACATCCTCCTCCTCCAGGCAGTCCTCCCAGAGGGATTGAAAAGGAAGTGTCGCCTTCCCCATCCCATCCCACCCAGACCAGCCACGCTGGCCTGTGCCCCCCTCAGCTTCCCACACGAGCCCTTCTCAACTCCTTGCTCACTTGTCTCTTCGATCTGTGTTCTGTGTCCGCCTCAGGACCGGCCAGACGCAGAGGAGAAGCCAAGAGCAATTCCCCGTTGGAGGAGCTCATGAAGCTCCACGGAAGGCTGCATGAAGAGGAGCTTGATGGCTTCTGTGGCAAAGAGGGTAGGACACGCAGCTGTAGGGACTGTTGGAGAAAGCAGCCTGCCTCTTCCTTCCCACCCTCTCTGCATCTGATTCTCTCCTTCCCTCTTCGATCTCCCTGTGCTGCCCCCCGCCCCCGCCCGGGGAACGGGAAGGGGAGGGGTAACTTTCCTTCCTCCACCTCCACTGTCCCTGGTCTCTGCAATAACCTAATGATTCCTCATTTCACTGCCCAGCCCTCGATGGGGACAAGTTCCCTTTGATTGCTTGTGACACCAATCTCACAACAAATTTAGCACCTCGTTTCCTGGATGAGCCAATATTCCCCCTCGATTATCTCCCTGTGAGGGGGCCGGGGCGCCGCGCATTCCAACATGCATCGTGTGCCTCCCCTGGATATCAGAGCCAATCAAGCTCACCGTCCGCCCAAGGATGGATGGGGTGGGTGGAAAGAGGTTCTCATGGGAGCACAGGAGGGCCCCAAGAGTGAGGGAAAGGCAGAGGAGGGGGCGGAGGGCAGGGAGGACTGTGGGGCACAGAGAGGCCCCTGGAAACCCGGCCCTCAGCCGGTCTGTGTGCGGATTCTCCGAAATGGAAGGTGGCAGTGGGAGCAGTCAGGCTTTTGCTCAGGTAATTCTAGACCTTCCTTCCCAAGCCTCCCCTGGAATCCTGGCACTTCATGGGGCCACCGCCTGACATCTCGGCACGGGGCTAATAGAGGGAGGGGAAGGACGACCTGGGGGGCGCTCACTGCTCCGCTCAGGAATGAATCAAGGGAAGGAGGGACGCGTCCCTGCTCTGTGCCCTCCCTCCGGCAGTCCCTGACACCTCGTATCCCATGGAAATGACTTCTCCTCACAACACCACCGGCCCCTAGCTGGGCTGCTGGAAGGGGCAGGTGTCCTCCGAGCATCCGCCCCACAGGACTGATGACGAGCCGTGAGAAGAAACTCCTCCAGGGACGGGGAGGGATGCAGCAGAAGGTTCTCCGAATGCAGTGAGCAGAGGAAGAAGGGCAGACCGGAGGACCCTGGAAAATGGACAACTGCACGGAAGACAGACAGGTGCCGAGCACAGGAGACGGGACAGAGCCCGGGGCAGGTGGGCAGTGGTGCGGGGGGGTGGCTCACCCGCAGGGGCCGGGACAGGGAGACGGAGAAGGAGGGGCAAGGGTCGGAGGCTCCAGAACGGAGCTGAGGGACAGCAGGAGCGGGAGTTGGCCCACCACGGCCGGGATGCAGGGAAGGCAGAAGGCGGGGCTGGAGGCGAGGAGCCAGCGCTGATACTGGCAGGGCTACCAGAGGTCTGCTGTCACTGAACAGATTCCAGTCCGTCCAGGGGGGCCTCGGCAGCAGAGACGAGCCTGGGTGAGCCACGGGAGGGAGGGCCCAGGAGCAGAGCCCGGGAGGACGGAGAAGCCTCACACCAGGCTGTGTTCGTTTCCGCACCAACCCCACACACGACCCCCAGCCCACCTCGACACCAACACTAGTTCCAACCAGAACCTAATCCGAGCAGCCATTCAACCCCGAACCCCAACTAGAGCCCAGCCTCTCAAATTCCCTCAGTGCCTGTCAGCAGCAGTAAAGTCATCAACAGAGGTTTAGTGAATCAACGAGTGCATAAATCAAACGTGAACCCCTACCCTTAACGGTAACCCGCTCAGGCCTGACCCCCTGCTGACCCCAGTGCCCGCACTGAGCCTGGGTCAGCCCCAAGCCCTGGCTCTGGCCGGCACCCACCCCAGTCCTGGGGGCCACTGTCCCTGATGCACCTTCCCTTCCTGCTTGTGACCCCGCCATCTCCTAGCATCCTTCACATCCTCCTCCTCCAGGCAGTCCTCCCAGAGGGATTGTAAAGGAAGTGTCGCCTTCCCCATCCCATCCCACCCAGACCAGCCACGCTGGCCTGTGCCCCCCTCAGCTTCCCACACGAGCCCTTCTCAACTCCTTGCTCACTTGTCTCTTCGATCTGTGTTCTGTGTCCGCCTCGGGACCGGCCAGACGCAGAGGAGAAGCCAAGAGCAATTCCCCGTTGGAGGAGCTCATGAAGCTCCACGGAAGGCTGCATGAAGAGGAGCTTGATGGCTTCGGTTTCTTTCTGCCGCACACCTCTAGTGAGGTGGTGACAATGCTTCGGGCAAACGAAGGCGTCAGCTCAACCTGGGGACCAAGTCATGGTGGGCATGTGGGCGCACAAATTCTCGGGCTACTTATGGATGCTTACTCTTGTCTGGAAGTCAGCTGTCCAGAGCTTTCTGCCCTTGGAAGAGGGGCTGAACAAGGCTGAGGCTCAGGACGAGAGGACCCTGATGCCGAGCCCCCAGGAAGAGTGAGTTCGATCTCGAGAGGCAACTTGAGCAGACAGAAATCCACGGACAATGTAAATGGAGTCTGAACGTCTTCCCATGCACGGCTGACCCTGGATGTCTGGCCCAGGCACAGGGCCTATGGCCCTTCGTGGGGCGCCAGGGGAGGCCCTGAAGTGGGGAGGGTGCCGTGGAGGTGCTGAGCTGCCTGGAGGCCCTGCCTGTCTGCCTCCTGACTCCGGAGTGGGGCCTCTCCCGTGGGGCCCTGCGCCTGGGACAGGAGTGGAGTATTCTGTTCTGTTCTTACTGCAGCCAAACCTGATTACTGGCACATGTGATGGATGAGCCAGGTTTGGACCCCCAGCTCAGACAGTGGGATGATGGAGTTGCCCTGTCACTCTTTCTCCACGGGAGGAAGCATCGGGTCCCAGATGTCGTCTGGAACGTGCACACCTTGGAAATGTCTCCAGAACCAAGATTCCGCTCTGACCATGCCCTGAGCATCCACATGCCCACAGCAGCTCCCCGAGTTCTGCCAAAGCAGGATGGGGAACCCAGGTGCGAGAGTCCCTGGGCCTGGGCGGGACCCGTTGCCTCTGGCCTGCTGCTGCTTCTGGGGGGCGCACTCTGTGGGGGGGGGTGGAAAAGGCTGCCTCTGCCTGGCTAGGGGCCTCCAGGCATTTCTCAGTGACAGCCAAGGGCCTCGCAAGCCTGGGGCAGGGCAGGGAGGGAGGAGGGAGAGAGACAGCACAGAATAATAATGAAGGGTTTTTAATAACTCGTCAGCTCAGTGTCAGCTGAACAGGAGCGGCAGGGCAACCCGCTGGGAAAACTTCGTGAGGAATTGTCTTCCCAGGAAGTGAGAAGTGGGAGGAGTCAGGAGGGCGGGGCGGGGGGGGGGGCAGGCAAGCGTCCCTGCTCCCCAGCACCCCCCCCCCCCCCGGGGTGCTTTCAGTCAGGGCCAGACCCACCGGCCAGAGCCCGCCCAGGGCAGGAGCCCTGGAGGAAGACGTCACAGAGCACAGGCAAGCGCCCTGCCCCCCGAAAACACAGCGCCCCGCTTGCCTGAAGGCATCAATCGGCTGGAAGGCAATTACGTGCTTATCAAAGGGCTTCTTCTCTTCACCTAACAATTCGCCAGGGGATTGTTGGAAGGAGAGTCATCAGAGTAAGGCCCTGGTGACCGCCTTTCTGACGGCCTCATTTGCAGGTGCGGACACTGAGGTCCAGAGCTGTTGTAAAGACGGTGGCAGAGCAGGGCCTCTGGAAACCAGAAATCCAGGTCTAAAAACGAGTACAGTTTTACGGAAACAGAATTCCCACATACTTTTCAGGGGCCCATGCGGCAGAGAGGGCAGTACCTGGTTCTCCAGCAGGTCAGGGGTGGGAGTAGCGGCGGAACGTGCGGCAACCCGTCCTAACACTACACGTGTTCTCTTTCCCTCTGATTACTCTTGGCGGGCTTCCTGGAAGCGGTGACTGTGGATGTGGGCTGGGAGATGGAGAGATTGTCTTTTTTTTTTTTTAAGATTTTATTTATTCATTTGAGACACAGAGATACAGAGAGAGAGAGAGAGAGAGAGAGAGAGAAAGCATGAGCAGGGAGAGAGGCAGAGGGAGAGGGAGAAGCAGGCTCCCAGCTGAGCCAGGAACCCGATGCGGGACTCGATCCCAGGACCCCGGGACCATGACCTGAGCCGAAGGCAGACGCTTAACCATGTGAGCCACCCAGGTGCCCTGATGGAGAGATTTTCCAAGCCTCTGAAGCGACAGGTGGAAAAGGGCTCGGTGACAGGGACAGACGGGAATATTCTAGGTCTGTGGGAAGCCCCAGGAAGCAACGAAGACAGGGGGGTCCTTTCATACACACATGTGAAACGCACAGAGGCTGGAGTGGGCAGGCTGAAAGGTTCCGGTCTTGGGAGGTCCAGGACCCGGAAGGCCTACTGGCTCTGAGCAGACCACCAAAGACAGCTCCCCTCCACGTCCACAGAAGTGAGCTAGCTGGGATCCCCAGAAGCCCCGGCAGCCCGCCCACACCCCGCCCACAGGAGCAGAGGGGAGGGTGGGGCTGGGACACACGCCCCTACCCCTGCCAAGCTGCGGAGCCCCCAAGGCGGTGTCACCGCTGCTGACACCAGGCACGTGATGAGGGCTTGATGAGTGAGGGCAGGAGTGCTGGGGGCTTCCCGGGAGGACGATGCAGGAGACGTGCAGGTGGGGACGAGGGGTGCGGTGGCAAGGGGAGGCACCTCCAGGCCCTGGCAGGAGGCCAAGTCTGAAGCCCTCCTTCGCTGCTTCAGAAAGAGAAACTGAGGCACCAGGGAGCAGTCCCGTGGTCCTGAGGAGCCCTGCAGCGAAGCCGGCAGCCAGCCCCCCAGCCCAGCCAGCCACTCGGCAAGATGTAAAGTGCTATCCAAACGTGATGCATTATTAACACTTCAGAAATCATATTTCACAGCCGCCCGCTGGAGCTGGGAAGTGAATCTTTCCTCCTGCTCTCGGGCGGGTACAGCAGGACGTGTGACCGGGGCTGAGAGGGTGGCTGAGGGTGGAGGCCGGGGGCACCCCCCCACCCCCGCCCCGGGCCTGCCTGGCCAGGCAGCCAAGCTGACCCCTGCCTCTCCCACCTTCCAGGAGGCCCTGGGGAGGGCAGGCTGAGCCCACGACCCAGCCCCTTGCCTCCAGGCCACGGGTCCTGCCTCATCCTGCTTGGTGAGGAGGAATTAGAGGGTGGAAGATGCTCCAGCCTGACGGAGGAGGCAAGCCCCAAGGATGGTCACTACTGCAGGGGCTCCCCAGGAGAGGAGGGTCCAGAGCTGGTTGGGGAGGACTAGACTGTGTGTCCCGGGGTGGGGTGGGGGGCGAGAGGCCTCCAGGCACCCGGGGCGGACAAGGGAATGGTGTTGACTCACAGTGAAGAGCTCTGCCCAGCTGGGAGGGGCGCGCCCCGGGGCAAAGGGAGGAGGAAGCAGGCTGTGAGCTGGGTCCTGCCCCCACTGCAGGACGCCACGGGATGGGAGGAAGGAGGGAGGGAAGGGACAGCCCTGCCCGCCAAGGACAGCACCGACTCTTGGGTAAGAAACAAGAAGGCCCAGAGGTGCATGTGGGAGACGGAGGCAGCCAGAGTCACTGGCAGCCCCTCACGGGACCCACCCCGCTCTCGCCTGCAGGCGCTGGGCTCTGGTCCCGGTGCCACAGGGTCAATGTGGGCAGCTTGTCATTAGGCAGAGGGAACAGATGAACCAATTTTCAATTAAAACCTTATCTACAGGGTGCATAGATATAAAGGCGGGTAGGTTTGATTCTTTTCTAAGACAGCCTTCAATATTTGCAGTGCCTGGAAGGAGACGCAGGGAGGGCGCCCCAGCAGCCCTGGCGACATATAAATTCTGCGCATAATTACATGACTTTCAACACCCCGAGATGCCAATAAAGTATTTGCAAGGCCCACAAATGAACAGAGCGCTGGCATTCCCGAGATGGTGCTTGGGCAGCCAGCGCACGGGGAGGGGCGGCCGCTCCTGCTGAGGGGCTGGGGGAGCCCAGGCTGCTGACAGACGGACGGGGCTCCTCCTCGGCTTCTCAACAGACACCCGCCTTCAGGGCCTGGGCCTCCCAGCCTCTGTCTCTTGAAACCCCCTTCTTGAAACCCCAGCTCTGTTAGAGCCGAAAAAGCACGGGACTGCACAGGACGTGAGTTGTGTTCTTCCAGAAGGAAGTGGAAGAGGCTCCCTCCCCTTCCCGAGCCTGGGTACTCTCCTGCTCCCACCTTCTTCACATGGGCCGGCCAACTGGACTGGGCGTCCCCTTCACACCGGTTCTGAGGGAGGGCAGGTGGCCCCGGGGGCAAGTACCAGCCCCACCTTCTAGAGCCCGTCTTATGGGGGGCAGATCCCAGGGTGGGCGGCTGGAGCAGGCGGCCGCAAGAGAGCCCACTGGTGTGCATGCGGACGCGCTCTGCTCGAGGCAAGCCCCCCCTGCACCCCATCACACCCACCTCCACCCGCAGTGCAGGCAGCAGACTATCAGGAACCTCGTCCTCCAGTCTGTCTAGCCCCAGAAGCCCCGCAAGGGCCTCTCTGCAGGAGGTACGCGATACAATAAACATTTGTTGAATTGAACAGAATGGAGGAAGAGGGACGACCAGGAACGCTCACAGCAATTTGGTGTGTGGGCAGATTTCAGTAGAGACGGTAGCAGGAAACACATCGGCTGGAAACCAGAACCGGGTCTGACCCCAGCTCTGCCGTTGCCTCCCTCCTGGGCCCCCCCGCCCCGATGCCTCATCCGTGAAGCGCACGGGCCAGACCGGATGCCTGTTCGGCGCCTTCCACCTCTCGAGATGGTGTGGGTTCTCCGAGGACCCACGGGGCTCTGAGAGCCATTCATAGGAAACGTCATAAGGCGCTCTTGGCACAGGCTTAGCCCGGCCATGGGCATGCCACTCAGCACTCCGGCATGCTGTTGGGATACTCAGAAATTCATTAATAGTAACAAGGGTGCCTCCACCATCCACATAAGAAATCTCGTGACTTGGGTGGAAGGGTTCCTGTCGTGCTGAGGCCCCCAGGCTCCAACCCATTCCTGCACGGACTGCTTTCTGCCTCTGGTTCCCTCCAAACCTGGAAGAACTTTGAACGCTAAACAGTTCAGTTCAATTCTATTCCACACTAATCAGCAACAAGTCTTGGGGACCTACTGTGCGCCAGGGTTTCTACCAAGCACCACAGAGATAAGGAGATTAATAAGGCATAGCCTCGCTCTTGGGGCATTTATAATAAATAGCTTTAGTAAGAGATAAGGCTCAGGCCAGTCATCGGCTTTGCTGTTTAGGAGAGAAATGATTAATTCTGAAGGTGGGAAGAGGAAAGAGGGACTCTGGGCAGAGACTGTGTAAGGGGCAAGACAAAGCCTCGCACCAGCAGGTACGGAGGGGAAGCGATTCTGGGCACAAAGAACATCGGGGACAAAGGCAGGGAAGTGTGTGGTGTGTGGGGGGAACAGTCTGGCGTGCCTGGAGCTCTGGGTATTTGCGGAAGGGCAGGGTGGTCAGGATTAAAAGTGATAATCCCCTTCAGTGTACTTGCTAATGACATGTGCTTGGCAATTATAAGGTGCCGCATTTTTGTGGCTTATGGGACCTGACAGGACAGGTGGACTGGGGTCAGGCTGTGGCAGGTTGTTCACTTACCCCCTCTACTCTTCACACACCTTTACCCTACCAGGCGTCAGCCACCGTGCTGGGGGCTAGAGGCCCGCAGTGGGATCCCACCGGCCTCCTGCTCCCCAGGGACCTCACCCGGGAGTACAGACTGTCACGCATGAAGGCCGCAGGGGGTGACAGGCACCATGGCAAACTATGGACGGGGCTTCACGGGTGCACAGAGAGAGAAAAAGAGTCCATTTGGCCCGGGGGCGGGGGTGGGCTGGTGACCAGGAAGGCCTCACAGAGAGGCTAGCACAGAGACTAAGATCTGCAAAGTAGGAGGGGGTCCCTAAGCAGAAGACGGGAGCTTCGCCGCGAGGGTGGAGGGCTTCCCACAGGAAGAGCATAAGCATGGCAAGGGCTCGGAGGCAGGGTGTTTGGTGGACGGTGGCATCTGCACGTGGCTCTGATGAGAGAGAGAACACAAGCAGGTTGGTCCTGCTTGTGGGTCGTGGGACGGGCTGGGATTCTGTCACAGTTGGAGAGGAGTAATGAAGCATGCGGTAGACCGCCCCGCCATCGGCTGGGGGCCGGCACCGCGGGGCGCTGTGGCTTGGCTCCACGAGAGAAATTATGAGGATGTAGGACCGAGACAGTGGATAGAGGGAAATGGAGCAGGTATGAACTGCATGGAGGACGCAGGATCAGCAGGACCTGGCGGCTGGGAGAATGTGGGAGCCGAGGGGATGGTCTTCAGCTGCGTCACCAGACGGCAGGAAAAGTCAGAATCCTGGAGGGGGGCGCAGTGGGGGCGGCCACCCAAGGTCATTCTGAGGAGTATGGACCTCATCCTCTGGACCATGGGGGCCACGGAAGGGTGGACTTTAGGAAGACTGCTCTTGCACCCATGGTGGGGGAAGAGTAAGCAAGACGGGAGCCTGATTAGGGTGTGGCCCCCAAAGGGGAGGACCGTGCTCCAGCGCTGGTGCCCTTGTGGCCCGGGCGGCTGTTGGCAGCGTTCAGTTGTGAGCAAGAGATGAGATGCACACACAGTCAGTACTTTAAAATATTAGCCACGGCTATTACTCCGCGGATGACAACTCTACACCTGCAGGTTATTTGTTGTATGACCCTTCATAATAACGGCTTATCGTCAGATTGCAGGTGACGGGAGCTGTGGTGTCTCCCCCGCTTCAAGAAGGCCGCCCTTCCAGGCAGAGGGAACAGCATGAGCACAGGCTCAGAGGCGGGAAGACCGAAAAGGCACAGAGTGTGAGTGTGAGCAGACCTGACAGCCGCACCGGGCTGCCTGTGGGCCCCTTGCCCCACCCGGCCAGGCCCCCCACGTCCACCATCGAAGAGCCACGGGGACCAAAGGCAGAGGAGGGGCCTCGGCTCCCAGCAACGTGAGCAGATGTCTGTCCTCCGCCATCAGGTTGACGCTGAAGCAGGAGGAAGGGAAGGCAGACACGACGGAGGGTTTCCTGCTCTCACGTTCTCGGGAATCAAGAGAAGGTAAAATTTTGGACGAGGGAAGATAGTGAGAGCAGGGATGGACCAACTGGACAGCCGCTGCCCCACTGCATTCCCACGTCCTGCAGTGTTACGGCCGGAGGAGACCACAAGATGACGTCACCCGACCCTCTCGTTTCACGGATGGGGAACCTGAGGCCCAGAGAGGCGAGGTGGATCCTCCAAAGTCACAGAGCCGGTCGACAGCAACGCCAGGAGCACAGCTCAGGGCTCTCTGGGCTCCACGGGCGCCATCTCTACCCCACCTGCCACCATGATGGTCCCTTGAACCCTGGACGCTCTGCACTCTGAGTGCTGAGTGGTCTCTCACGGTTAAGTGACTCCTGCTGTAATCAGTAATACTGTCCTGTTGTCTGGTGGCCTCCACGCCTTTCTCTGATATGCCCGGCCCCCGCGGAACCCGGGACGGAGGGCGCTGGGATTCAGCCTGTACTCTCACCCGGAAGCCGCGGGTGGGGCTCAGCTGCTGCCTGGGGAGCCAGAGCCCCTGGGACCCAGGAATTCCTGGACAGACGCTCTAGATGCTCTCTCCAACCACACGTCACACCTGTGCATAGCCCCCCCACCCAGTTCTGCTCCTGATCCCCACCTCCAGACAACGGCCAAGGGGCCCCACCCAGGGACTCCAGGGAGCGTTCACCAGCATGTGAGACAGGCTCAGTCCGTGAGAGCTGGGACTCCGGCTCCAGCCCTGTGGCTGCCGTGACCCGAGCACCTTCAGCCTGGAGCCCTGGTCCCTCTGCTCGCTGACTCGGCTACTTCTCCACCCACATTCCAATCGGGCACTCACCGCAGTCCCCTCCTCCCTTACCGCGTGCCAGTTGGCGCCGGACACCCCTCCTAAACAGCTCGGTCAGCTAGGTCATGCCTGCCCCCAGCACCTACTCCCCCTGCTGAAGCCCCATCTTTGCTCCCCTGGCCTATGGCAACCACCCCTGACCGGTTCCCCCGCCCCCAGCTTGTGCCCCTTAAATCCATTCTCCGCACAGTGGCCTGGATGATCTTCCTAAAACACAAATCTACTATCGCCGCCACCCCGTGTGAAACCATCAATAGCTCCCCAGTGACTTCAGAGGAAGCTCAAATTAGCTCAGGTCCTGCCCAACTTCACTGCTGCTCCCGCATCACCCTCCAGAAACTCCCGCCCCAGCCCTCCACCTTGCAAGCTCCCCTCCCCTGCCACTTGGCTCCCTCCTCTTCCTCCTGGGCCGAGGCCCCGCCCTGAGCTCCCAGGGTACTTGCGTGCCCGATGACTAACAAGCCCTGAGGACAGACGCTGTTTGTAATCCATCCTTATGCTTGGCAAGGATGTCCAGCTCTTAGGAGACTCTCAACCTGCTGAATTGAACTGAACCCCAAAGTTAACTTGCTCTTTCTTTTCTACCTCGCCCTACAAATATTTTTTGTTCATTCTGTCTCCTCACTTGCTGACCCAAGTCTTCTTCTCCAGTCCAACCCACATGACCCCCTCTTCCAGGAAGCTTTTCCTGATAACCCCCACTGGAGTTTGGGCCACACCCCATAGCATTTCACCCTTACCTGACACTTCTCTCCCGCTCGTTCCTTCTCAAAGGCAGTCAGTGCTCTTGGTCGACGTCCTGTGATTTCCTACCCCTGCACTTCCCCCTCCAGCTGCAGGATGAGGACCCTGCCTCGGGCCTGTGGCAGCGCCCCACACACGTGTTTGCTGTGACAGGCTGTTCAGGGCCCGTGTCCAACTGCTGACTTGTGTGTTTTATGTTATTTTTGTACGCGAGCAAAGGTGTGCGTCCTTTTCCCTTCGTAGGTGTTTCTCTGCACTCTCTGTGTCCCAATTTGGACGACAGCCCCGAGATCCCTTCCTACTTTGATGTTCGGTGAGTCTGCCGCTGTGAGTTCACCTGGGGCAGCAACTACATCTATTTCTTTGCTCATGGCTCAGCACACCAGAGGCTCAGAGAAATCATGCCGATTTCTGGAAGCCTTTCCTAGTCTGTGCTTCTCCCCTTTCCCTCTCAGGCAGGAGTGTCCAGTGGCTAAACAGGCTGACTCCGTGGCTGGCTCTGCTGTGCAGCCTGGGGCCACGTGCTTTACCTCTCTGAACCTCAGTGTGCTCATCTATAAAATGGAGATGATATAAGTATTTCTTATTTCATTTTTGGATGTCTCACACTTTTTGATTTTGGGAACTCGATAGGTGTCATCAGCACCAAGGAGCCCAAGGACTGGAGTGCTGGTGCAGGAAGCCCGAGGAAGTGCGGTAGTAAGGCACTCTAGGGCTCCGAGATCTCCTGAAAGTAAGGGTAATGAGAGGGAGGGTCGGGCCGGCCGGGAGGAGCAGGGAAGTCCTGGGCAGAGGGCAGGAAACTGTGTGCTTCACTCACAGCAGATTACTTTTGTGGGAGCCACACTGGGGAGGGGGCACAGATGATGGAACCTTCCACAGGAGACCCAAACCCTGGCCCCGAAGCATTCTGGTGTGTGGGTCAGAGCAGGTTATAACTGGCATGGCTGAGCACTGGGCAGCCCTGGGAGGGTGTGCACGCAGGACTGTGAGCATGGTCGTGGCCCCAGCTCCACCTCTGTACTAATTAGGTGACCTTGGGCCAGGCCTCCTGCTCTGAGCCTCAGTCAACCCGACTGTAAAACAGAACGATCTTGGCGGGGCCGTTGTGAGGATGTGCTCTGTCAAGGACAAGGCGCCACCCACCTCTCCGCCCAGGGTTTTATTACGGCTGTATCTACCTGGCTTAGCCATCCAGAAAATGCACCTGATCACTGAGTTTCAAGTACCTTTTTAAGCCTCGTTTATTTAAGCCACAGAGGCTCTCCGTTACTGGAGACAGCTAGCTAAACAGCTGTCTGTTTAGCCACTGGACACTCCCCCCTCCCCTGAGAGGGAAAGGGGAGAAGCACGGTGTGTCCTCTGCTGGGGACCACACAGCCTGGCTGCCCTCCACAGACATGGCACACCAGCGGGCGGCGATTTCTCCGCTGGCCCAGCCCCCACCCCACCTCTCTGCTCGGGTCACAGCAAACCCCTCAAGAGCAGTTGCTTCTGGGGTTCTCCTCCCATTCTCCCAGGGACTCACACCACGGTTTCCCTGCTCAAGGTCACCAAGGACCCCCCGCCCCCGGCGGCTCCACCCAACAAAAACCCTCACCTCCTGTTCTCCCCTTGCTCAAAGGGTCAGCAGGGTTTGGTACAGCTGACCCCTGCTCCCCGGGCTCGCGGGCCCGGCGCTCGCCCGGTCCTCCCTCGCCCCGCCTCCTCCCCAGCCCCCCGCTAGCTGCCCACCCTGGTCCTGTCCCTGCCGCCTTCCCCTCAGCGAGTTCCCCGGGCTTGGTCACCCACACCTCCCCCAGCCGGCCCGGACGTCTCGCTCAAGCTCCGGCCATAACCGCCGACCGGCTTACTTCATAGCTGCGCTTGGGTGTCCGACGGGCACCTCACACTTCTCTCCAAAACGGAACTCCTAGTCTTCCTCCCCTAAATCTGGTCCTCTCAGCGAATGACGGCCTCTACTCCTAACATAGCGGCCAGAGTGACCCCGTTGAAACCGAAATTACATCACACTTCTCGGCTCGGAACCTACCCCTCACTGCCCGTCTCATTCAAGGTGAAGACCCAAGTTCTCGTGACCCCGTCAAGGTTCTTGTCCATAATAACCTGTCTGGTCCTTGTCCTGGGTTGCTGGGACAGAGGCTGTGAACCCTTGGGACTTCCCAAATGATAGGAGTGTCTTTGGGCTCTTGGCCCACAGCCGGCTTTGTGACTCTGGGTGGGGGCTGGTCCTGCGGGTAGATCAGCCATGGCGCTGGAGGGGCTGGGGCTCCGGGCCACGGACCCCAGCCTGACCTGCTGGTCTCAGGGAGAGGAAGAGGGCTCGGTGGCTTCCATCCCAGGCCGCTGATTCAATCACAAAACCCCAGTAAACGCTGGATGCTGAGGGGGATTTCGTGGTCGGTGACCTCCTCCGTGTGCCAGGAGGGAGATGGCCTGATTCCCCAGGGAGAGGACGTGGAGCTCCTCTCCTCGTCTTCTTGGCCCTGACTTGTCTCCTTTCCAGTGAAGCTAACTGAGGCACTTTGCCAGGTTCTGTAAGCTGTTCACGGAAACTGAGGGGGCCGTGGTCAGAAGTGTGGTGGCCTGGGGACTCCCACACTTGTTGGGGCTGAGCCCTATACCTGCCGAGTGTGCACTAACTCTGGGTGGTTAGCCTCAGGATTGCGGTGCACTGTGTGTGGCCCCTTGTGATTTGTGTGCCTGTACATGCTGCACATGCACGTGCACACACACACACACACACACACACACACACACACCTTGCTTCTACCACTTGTTCCCTTGCTCACTTCACTACATTCCTTTCAGGGGATTTTCCTCAAACACAGCAGGAGCCCTCCAACCTCAGGACCTTTGCATTTGCTCTTCCTTCTGCCTGGAACGCTTCCCCCTGCTGTGTCTGCTCCCTCCCTTCCTGATTCAGACCTTGTCTCAAGTACCACCTTCTGAGTGAGTTCTTCCAGAACCACACCACTTAAAATCACGCCACTGCTCCACGACATTCTAGATTCCCTTTCGCTTGTTTTATTATTTCTCCCGACACCAATATCCAACTTGCGTTATATTTTACCTATTGATTTATTCCTTGTCTTCTTCCCTGACATGAGCCTTACAGGATCCATAAAGGTAGAAATATCCACACCCACCCACCCCGTTTTGCTCATTGCTGTATGTTCAACACTTAGAAAGAGTGCCTGGTACTTTAAAAATACAGAACGCATAAAAATGAGTGTTGTGGTTTCTAGAAGCTTGACCACTGTCCTCCTCTAGGGAAGTCCAGTCGGTCCACTTCCCATGAAACCAGGTATCTGGAAAGGATGGATGCTGTCCGGCACAGGCTCCCAGGACAGTGTGGTGAGCCACCCCTTGCCTGCACCAAGATGACGTCCAGCTCACACCGGCCGAATGGATGCATGACGTTCAGGACAGTCAGCTGGTCATTTGATGTGCATTGTCCCACTGAACCCTCAACACTCACCATCACGGGGCAGATCACTAACCTCGCCTCACTGATGGAAACGTGGAGGGTGAGAGAAATCAAGTCATTTGCCTCATGTCATAAAGCTAGGAAGTTACAGCACTAGGATGGGAAAGTAGGATTAAATCCTGGGTCTTCCAGCCCGGAAGAGCACGACCCCAGCCTCTGCGCAGTACTGCCTCAACGGCAACATGACTGCACAAGCGAGCCACCCCAAGCCCCCGGTTCTTCCTCTAAGAGACGCACCTAAGATCAGACAGGGAAAGCCGGCAGGTGCTCAGCCACACCGCGGGCTGGGCCTTGGCCCGCTGTCATCCACACTGGGGCTCCGTTCACCTTAAGCCAGTGAGGAGTGCACCTTCCCGCCCCTGGGATGGGGCCCCCGGCGTCCACCCAGGAACCACCAGCAGCCAGCAGGCACGGGCCACCAGGGACCCCACAGCTGGTCTTGGTAGGAACTCGGAGGAGCAGGCCAGGAGGCCTCCCCGGGGTCCTGCGGCTCACAGCCCCCTCCCCGGCCTCCCCCGAGCTTCCCCAAGAGGCACACGTTCTGCTCTGTTTCCTCTGCTCCCCAGGCAGGCAGAAGCCTCCTCCACGGCCCCTGGAACTTCACTGTGATGAGGTGCCCGGGCTCCGGGAAGGTGGCGGAGGAGAGGGGCAGTAGGTGGAGAGAAAAGGCGGGAGCCCTGTCTGACTTCCCAGAGCTGCCCCCTCAGGTCCCCTGAACTGTCAGTGTCCCCAGACACGGAGGCCTTTATCCCCTGAAAGGAGGCAGCCAGGCAGAAAGACAAAGGCCGCATCTGATCCCGGCTGGGGCGAGGCCGCAGGGTGGGGGCAGGGAGTGCAGAGGGGCCCAGCACAAGGTGGAGGGGAACAGAAGCAGGACGGGGTGGCCCGGGTCCGCGTGCAGTCTCCCCGGTGAGAGCACAGGTGCCACCTGGCGCCCTGCGTGTGCCTCGTGTTTGCAAGGAGCTTCCCACACACTCTCTCCCCGCCGTGGATCTACAGGCCCACTCTGCACACAGCTCCCGTCTCCCCACTGTCCACCTGCCCACGGTGGGTGCTGGAGCGCCCGCCAGGACCAGTGTCAGTCCCTTATACGACCTGCAATGATGCACCGCGAAGAGCCCGTGCACAGCCCATCAGGAAGCGTGAGTGCACCGACCTGACCCCGGGTGGAGGTGAGGGCCTGAGGAGGCCGTGTGCACGGGTCAAGCCAGGGCAGGGCCTGGCACTCGGCGAGCACTGACTCATAAACACCAGCTGGTATGGACCCTTGCAGACTGCAGATTGCTTCCATCCCCAAAACAACTGCAGCAAGCTCTGAGAGCTTCTGTGAAGGCCCTGAACCTTCTTCTTCTCACCTCTTCCCCCAGGAAGAAGCTGTGAAGCAGACAAACTGCCTAACCTCCTCCCCACCTCCAGCTCACCAAACACCTTCCCTTCCATGGCATCCAAGCCAACCCGCTGTCCACCGTGGTGACAGCTAATTCCGGCAGCAGCCTGGAGCTCACAGCCTCAAAGCACTTCCCCCGTACCCCACGGCACCAACGAGGCAGCAGGCGCAGGTGATGGAGCGGACATGGAATCTGGTTCTTCTGGGAGAAGATTAACATCAGAATCTGAAAAGAGAGCTCAGAGAGCCAAGAGCAGATGGGGAAGAACTGTCCCCCTCCCCCGGGCTGGGTTCGAGAAAGGAGAGGCGAGCCCCAGCCAGCGGGGGGCGGAGAGCCCAGACCCCTGTCCCAGCCGGCAGCAGTCTCCCCCAGCCAGATCCTCGGCCTGCTATCACCCCTGCTTGGGGCCGGACCACCATTCCTGGCCCCTGCAAGCCCAGCGCCTTCCTGGCAGGTGTCCCCTAGAGGGCCTGGATCCCCTCTCCCCTCAATCTGTACCTCAAACTGATTGTCAGTTCCAACTCCAAAATACTTTCTTGAGCTCCCCTGGTTCTAACTCATATTCTCTCCCCTGGACAATCTCAATACCAGGACCACCTGCCGTACTGCTGGCTTGTCAGTGTGAGTGACGGGCATCTGTGCGGACACAGGAGAGCCCTGTCCCTGGCCTTTCGCCCTCTGTCCCCTCTCCGGCTCCCTCGGGCCGTGCGTCTCTCCAGAGCACTTACCACGCCCACCGTGTTCTCTGTGTATCCGTCTCCCTCAGGGACCCTCCTTAACTCATCTTTGCAGAGTGCGTGGCACATGGGAGCTGCTCCATAAACGTTTGTTCGATGACTGAGAGCCTATAGCTCCGTCCTCACCCGCTGTCTCTCCTCTCCTCCTCACCTGCTGCCTGGCTTCCATGCTGCCCCCCCCCCAAGTTATTATCCCAAAAGGCAAAATCGATTCCATCACTTAAAAACCTCGATTATGGGGCTGCCTGGGTGGCTCAGTCAGTTGAGTTTCTGACTTCGGCTCAGATCACGATGCCAGGGTTATGGGATCAAGTCCCGGTTCAGGCTCCGTGCTCAGTAGGGAGCCTGCTTCTCTCTCTTCCTCTCTCTCTACTCCCTCCCCTGCTCGTGCTCTCTCTCTCTCAAATAAATAAAATCTTAAAAAAAAAAAATCCATTATGTCCCTGGTGTTTACAGTAAAATTCAAAATCTTTAGCTGGACGCCCAAGGCCCTTCATCACCAGGTTCCTGCCCCCTCCCCGCCTTGCCTCCTGCCACCCACCCCCAGCACAGGGGAGCCCTCCTTCTCTGAATAGGCCGGCCCTTTTCCTTACTAGGGTTGGGTTAAGGGAATGCCTGCTGCGTGCTAGAAGATCAAGCTCAACCACCACCTCCACTGTGAAGCCCTCCAGGCACAGAGCCACCCCTGTTAAACTCTCACAGACGAGGGGAAGAGGGACCCGTATTTATAAGGTGCAGACAATGCATTCTCTAGTTTAATTCCTCCTCACTACAATGTTAGAAGATAGACCTTCCCATTCCACTCACCACGGGCTCAAGTAGGTCATAAAACTCGTAAAAGCTGGAGTTGGGATTTGAACCCCTGTCTGTCTGGCTCCAGAGTCCCTGGCCTTTGTCCTCTGCCTCACTGCCTCTCACCTCTATTAGGGGGCCTCCTTGCTGGCCTTATGGCATGCACATGTCTGCTCCCTTGGGCTCACAGAAGGTCCTCGATAAATGCGGTTAATCGAACAAACACATGAGTGGATAAACAGCGGCACTGAGGGTGACATCACTCCCCAGGCAGGAGGCGCAGTGAGGAACTGTCCAGAGCAAGCACATCTGGGATGCCCAGTCCCACGCTCCGCGCGGGAGAGCCCCTTGTGCATCCACTGTCTCCTCTCTTCGGAGCTCTTATTTTATACGCAAATCAACAGACCCCAAGGAGATGGCACGGTTGCCAAAAAACAAAACACCAAACACATCAAAACAAACCAAAAAACATAACAACAACACCCACAGGTGACAAGCACAGCTCCCCACAAAGAACGAGACAGACACATCCCTTGCCTTCTGGGACCTCCCTCTGAGACCAACACACCACCACAGGTAGCAACACCAGGCCACCTGGAAAGAAGGGCCTGGAAATAGAAAATCAATACTGGGCCAGACTGTATGTACATCATAGGCCCATTGGGAGACCCAAAGAGGAGGGGAGGCAAGGGGAACAATGCTCAGGCCCAACCCAACCCGAACCCCCGTGTTCAAGGGCAATCTGTGCAGTTGAAAGAAAACCAGCCCTGTGAACCTGGTGTGGCGCTTGGGCTGGGAGGTTCTCGACATGTGGCGACATGAGTGCATACTCATCCTGGCCCTGGCCACCCCAGCCGGCCCAGCCTCCCCACCCCCCCCGCTTCCCCAGCCCTTGAGGCTCTCGCGTCCTCTAGCCCGCATCTCCGGCCAATGCTGCTAATTGTTTTCTCCACTGGCCAACTGGTGGAACGAGAGGGGTCCAGCAATGTTACTGTTGGCGATGTGATAGAGAAAAATAAAACGGGGACAGAGCTGCAGGGCTAGGAAAGGGAAGTCTATTTCCAAGTGACTTTCCCTTCTAATGCTGGGCAGTCAGGGCCCTTCTTCACGGACAATCCTATTGCAAGTAAGACGCAGACGCCGTCTGTCAGCAACGTCCAGGCGTTCATGACACAAGGCCGGGCAGGCTGGGCCCGGGGAGAGGTGGTAGTGGAAAGGCAGAGCCTCAGTGTGGGAAGGGACAGTGGAGGTCACCTTGTCCAACCTCCCTCTGGATCAGAAGTTCCCGGTCCAGTGGGCCCAGCACAGGCCCTCCAGGCGCTTCCTGGACCCTCCCAGGCTGCAGGCCTTGCTGCCTCACCAAGTGGCCCTTTTCATTTGCTGGACACTCTGGTTCTCAAGAAGCGCTTCTTTACAGACCCTGGAGCTCCGCCTCTCTGCCACGTCCACATCCATTCACCCCCGCCTGGCCCTCTGGAGCCCGTCGGGACTTACTGAGGACCTACTTCATAACACTTGTCCCCGATTCTGAAGTTACAGTGGCCAACGCACCAGGTCCCTTGGGGTGCTTCTGTCTAGTGGGCCCGTCTCCTGTTTCCTCCACGTGCCATTGGATGTGCCCTCCTCCCCAGACCCTGGGCGCCCCATGTGTGTTCAGTCTTCACTCTGTGGGACCTCTGAGGGCTGAGAAAGCTTCCTCCTACTGCACAGCAAGACGCATGCCTCAAACGAGGGAGAGAAAGCTGTAGAAGGACTGGAAGATGTTGGTTATTTCCAGCATCGCGGCACTTATTCCTGGTTGGCCTGCATATCGTCCTCTACCGACTGCCAGCCCCACCAGCCAGCTCCCTCCAGCCAGGCCAGGACAGCCTCCTCCATCTCCCCACCGCAGATCACCAGGGCCTAGAACAGCGCCTGGCACGTGGCACAGATGCATACATATTTGCCGAGTTCACAACTATGTGGATGGATGACAAGACTCAGCTTACACGCGGCCTCTGCACAGACCATCCTCGGGCACCGTCACCTGCCCCAGGAAGAGAGGGCTGCCCCCCAACCCCCAACAGCCAGGCAGATGGGCAGATGGGTGGCAGTTTGAAGAGAGCCTCCCAGGGGGGTTTGTGGGCGCAGAGCCAGGCCGCAACTCCATCAGAGCTTCTGAGTAGCTGGCATGCTGGTCCTGCCTGGTGTCTAGCTGACACAGAGCCCGCACAGTTTCCTGGTGAGGAAATGGGAGTGAGTGACAGCTGGGTCCGCAGAGGGCCCAGCAGGTGGAAATCTGCTCTGGACCCTCGGGAGAGATGTGGGGAGGACAGGAGGCAGGCCCTCGCTCCGGAGACCGTGTTTCTAGGACACTCGGGAGAACAAGCCAAAGCTACTTGGGTATCCAAAATGAGGCCAGGTTCAGCGTATAAGAGTCCTGTGAGCTTAGCCAGAGAGTGCTTCCTGGAAGAGGAGGCTGCAAACAGGATTTAGAACGAGGAGAGGGGCTTGATGGCCAACACTCATTTACTAAACACTTAAGTATCCTGGGCACCCCGCTAACCACTCATAGACACCGGTTCATTTAATGCTCACAACCCCAGAGAAGGAGATATGCCCTTTGATAAATGGAGAAGCAGAGCTCAGAGGTGAAGTAACTTGGCTAAGATCCTATAACACAGGGACTTGAACCAAGTGTCGAGGACCCCAAATCTGAACTTGTTGCTGCCATGGTGGCAGCAGGCTCCCAGGTCCCCAGACATCAGTGGGTCCCCTGGCCTCAGGGGACATCGTGGCCTCATTGGGCCCCCGGCCTCAGTGGGCATCATGGCCTCAGTGGGCCCCAGGCCTCAGTGAGCCCCCAAGGATGACACGGCATCTTCTGGGATTTCTGTCATAAGAAAGCCAGCTCACAGGGAGAGCTGAGACTGTGTGCAGCCCCGGCCCCATAGGGGTGCAAAGCTCACAGAGGTTCACAGCAGACGTGCCGAAGCTCACAGAGGCACCTGCCCAGCCTGCCACTCCTCAGAGCCCTCCCGCAGTGTCCCCGTGCTGCCTGCCTGTGCTCACAGGTCTGTTCCCACCGCCCTTCTGCAGCCGGCAGCTCCCCGGCTTCAAGCTGAGACCCGGATATATGAAACCATTATCCCAGCCCAGAGGCCTCACTGTATGTGGAGGACGTCAGTCCCAGTGGCACCAGGCCCGGCCCCTCCCCAGGCTGCACCTTCTCTGGGAGAGCCGGCACCACCGGGGCTCCGGGAACCTACCTGCTCTCCTTGCAGGGCCTGCGCCACCTGTGGAGAGGCCGGGGAGCCTTCTGCAACTGTTCTTGTTCTCTGTGCCGTTTGCTGGGGCTGGTGTCCCCCAGAATCCATCTGAAGCCCCTAACCCCAGTACCCCAGAATGTGACTGCATCCGGGCCTTTAAAGAAGTGACTCAGGTAAATGAGGCCGTTAGAGAGGGCACTACTAGCCCAATCTGACGAGGTTCCCCGTGGGAAGAGGAGGTGTCGGAGTGCACCCACGTTGGAAAGATCACGTGGGGACACAGGGAGGAGGCGGCCCTCTGCAGCCGGCAGAGACTCCAGCCCTGCCGACCCCTTGATCTTGGACTTGCAGCCTCCCGAGCTGGGAGGAGGTGAATTTGTTTTCCAAGCCGCCACGTCCGTGGTGCTTTGTGATGGCAGCCATGTGGGACTAACACAGCCGGTCACCATCTGTAAATACAGGTAGCCCAGCAGAGTGCCCTGGGTCTGAGCATTAAGTGTATGCCACCATGCCCGGAGGGGCTCTCGGAGCAGCTCCCGGAGCCCCCTCGGCCTCCCCGCGCGGGCCAAACACTGCCAACGCACGCGCACTCCACGCTATGCGTTCACTCAGTGCCCAACCCAAGGAGTCCAACAGAAAGTTAAGTCTGGAAGAGTGATTCATAAATGAATGGATCAATGCACGTTCTGAACCCCCTATTCCAGCTCCGTGCTCCAGGGGGCGCCGTCTGCACTGCAGTCGGGGCCACTGATGCCGGGACTTTCAATGTCCCCCAAGCTGCCTTCCACGTGAAAAAACAAGCAAACCAGAGCACCTCTGGCCATCCCAGGATGCCTTGGCTTTGACTGCTGGGCTTAGGGTCTGTCCGCACCCGGGGTCTCTGCAGGCACGGAGGGTGGCGGTCCGTAGACACAGTTGGCGCATAAATCCACCTCTGAAACCCGTGGCTCCGTGGGGCTCCAGACTTCTGGGCTTTGGGTGACAAAGTCTTCTTCAGGCGCAAAGGCATGTTCCTCCCAAATCACCGGCCCTGTTGCCACGGGAATACAGACCCGGGCTACATCACCCGATCGCCCGTTACGGCCGCCGGCCACGCGGCTCCTCACAGTGCGGACGCGGCTGGCCTCCCTCGTCAGCGTGCCTCCCCAAGGCCCCAGTGACCGGGACTTCGGGGTCAGACAGGTGTGGGTTTGAACCCACATCCACCGTCACCTCTCTGGGCCTTCACACCTCATCCAGAAAATAGCATTAGTAATTTTTATGTAACCGGGCTCCATGAGAATTCAATTAAGTGGGTCAACAGTAAGTAGAAAATCTAGCAAAGCGCCTGGTGCAGAGTAGGACTCACTACATGTTCATCCTCTCCCTCGGGCTCCCTCTGTCCTCGGGACCTGCCCTCCTAGCTTGAAGGGCTTCCTGTCCCCCTCCTGTTACCACCGCCCCTCCTCTGGTGCTTGCAGGGCGCCAGAGCCAGGGCAGAACCCTGCAGTCCTGGCCTTGGGCCCCCACCACGGGCAACCGGGCACCAGCCACGCAGCATCTGGACTTCCCTTCTCTGCCACACTCACTGCCCGGGGCCCAGTCCCAGGAGGGGCCGCTCTAAACAGGTTTCCTTCCAAATGAAAAAAGAAACTGAGGGATGGTAAGTAATCGATCCCTTACAAGAGGCCGGGAGGGCAGGAGAACTGCTACTAGCCAGGAGCACGGGCCCCACCAGGTCTGCTGCATATCCCAGATGCCAAGATGAGCCCCCACCCTGAGAGGTGGAAGGACAGGGTGCAAGGAACACAAAACAGTGGCGCGTGCGCGCGCGCGCACACACACACACACACACACACACACACACACCACAGAGCAGAGAGAACCTAAACGCCCCCTTCCCCAGCGTGCCTCAGTTTCTTTCATTTACATGCAGCGGGATGAGAAACGAATGCATGACCTGTGACCTGTGACCTGTGACCTGTGACCTGCAGTAGCCAGTGGGCGGCCCCGCGTGACCTGAGAGTCCATCTACACCAGCTGCCTCACTGTGGGTCCTCCACGAGGGCTGCCTGCCCTTCACCCCTACTGCCTTGCTAAGGGACTAACAGAACCCCTGACATCTGACAAACAGCTTTATAATCCATAAATCATTTTCCATATTCATTTTAATTTTTGAAACATAAAAACTCGGTGCTAGGAAGCTGAACCTCAGGGAGGTTCTGTGACCACATATTCTTTGTCCATTTACATCCAGTAAGAGCAGACGACGAGCTGGGACCCACACCCGCCTGGCTCCTGATACGTGTAAACACGAGGGAAGGACGTGACGTCAGGCGCCGTGGCTTACCTGCATGTGACACGCCACAGCGTACCCAGAGAACAGGGACTGGACAACTACCTTCTATCTGGCTCTGTGGGATCACTCAGGATCCTGTTAGAGCTGGGGTTTCGGGGATACGAACAAGGCCATGTACTTGGATACAAACTTGGATGGAAACTGGCAGAGAGGAACCTCTGGGAAACTGAGGTACCCAAAATCAAAGAGGGGAAGGACGAAGAAGAACCTCATGTTCTGTCTCTGGAGTGTTGGCTCCACGGTGCCTGGTTACCCCCGGTCAAGGGCCGAAGAGCAGAGTGTGGGCTCGTCCCGCAGCAGCGGGCTTCCAGACAGGGCTCCAACAACCTCCCGGTGGGGACGAGCAGAGTCAGGGGAGAAGACGCTGAGCAGCAGTCCCCATCCACGGACCCCTGAGGCGCTGTGTGCAAGGGTAGGCGGCAGCTCATGGGACGTGGGCTTGGTTCCTGCACAGGGGAGCCACAGGGGCAGGGCAGGGGTCCTCTCAGGAGGGGGCAGGGATGCCCTGCCCCTGGCTGGGGATGGTTTGTAGAGACACAGGCACCTAGTGGAGGGGTGCTTGGTGGGGGGCCGTCCGGGGCTCGAGAAAGGGATAGCCAGAGCTCCTCTCCTCTCAGACAGGCCAGAGGGCTTTGAACAGACTTCCGTCTCCACACTCCACCCCTGCCTCCCGTTCCTGGGGAAAATCTTCTGCCTTCAATAGCCTCTGACGCTTGCCAACCCCAGAGACCAGGGGGTGGGGCCCGCCTCCTGGGCAGCCTGTCGCACCAGGTCCAACCTCACGCTCATTTGAGCATGTGCCCTGTGCCGTGGGGTGCTGGGGGGTCAGTCCTGCCTTCGGGGGCCCCGCAGACCTGCTCCAGCCTCCACCCCCCCACCCCGCACACCTCCAGGCTGCATGAGCGCGGCCGCTCAGGTCTCCCCAGCCCACCGGCCCCCCCGGTCCTGCCACAGCCAAGTATCTCCCAGCTACTCTGCCGTCCAGTTCTCATCTGCCTGTGGTCAACAGACTGCAGGCCGCACTATTCTCTCCCCTCTCAAGCTGGAGCCCTCAAATGAGACTCTGCCCTCTGGATCCCCCCACCCTGCCTACGGAGGATGATCCGTACCAGGAACTCGCGACCAGGCCACACAGTGTTTCCAGGCAGCGCCCAGCGATCGGGACGGACGCAGCAGGCATCACTGAGTACCTACTGCATACCCAGCGGACTCTTAAGTATAATAGACCCTGTTTTCTAATCAGAAGACAGATGGCTCTAGAAGATGGGAGGATTCACCCATGGTGAGAGGTGGTGAGTTGACAGTGGAGGGTTGGAAGGAACTGGTCTCCTGCCTGGGGTGGCCTCTCCATCCCTACCCAGCCCCAGCCTAAGCCCCGGACACTGGGGAAGCACCAAACGACAATGCAATCCTAACGGAACCCCAGAAATATGTGTGCATGTGCGCATGTTTGTGTGTGCAGGTGCGAGTGTGTGCACGTGCATGTACCCATGTGTGAACAGTTGTGAATGTACATGTGCGTGAGCGTGCACACGTGTATGTGTGTGTATGAGTGTGTGCGTGTGTGTTTTTGTGTGCAGGTGCGAGTGTGCGCGCGTGCATGTACCCATGTGTGAACAGGTGTGAATGTACATGTGCGTGAGCGTGCATGTGTGTCCGTGTGTGCATGAGTGTCTGCGTGCATGCTTGTGTGTGCAGGTGCAAGTGTGTGCGCGTGCATGTACCCATGTGTGTACAGGTGTGGATGTACATGTGCGTGATCGTGCATGTGTGTATGTGTGTGCATGAGTGTGTGCGTGCATGCTTGTGGGGGGGTGCGTGTGCACATACCTGTGTGTGTGTGCACACGTGCTGCAGAAAGGGATAGAGAGAAAGGAGTGGGAAGGCAGAGGAGGCAGAAGGACAAAGGTGTCTGCCATCACATAATCGGTGCGGAACTGAAGGGAACCTTCCTGCTTATTTTTCCATATTAGGGAAGACATCCTACCGCTTGCTTCCCATTACTGCCTTCATTCCCTTCTCGCTCAGGGGACCCGAAGCACAGAGCTGGCTTGTTGATTGGTTTGAGTTTAATTCATTTGTGTAATATCCCTGTTCAGAACGATGTCTAATTAACACTTTTGTTGGGGGGAATAAAACCTCCCATAATCATTAATGAGCGGGGAGTGGGGGGGCAGCAGCAGTCCGATTCCACCAGGCGGTTTGCTGGCTGCATCTTATAGTTGTTTTACTGAGACATGTCTTCGTAATGGGGTTACCGCTCACTTTGGACCAGGATGAGCAGATGGAGCTGAGGTTTAATGACGGGACGCGTGATGCTGCGTGATCAGTGCTCACACCTAGTCCCGTCCCAGAGGGGCACGGGGCCCGACAGCCTCCACCCAGCTGGGCAGGGGCTCTCCAAGCCATGGAGGAGATTCAAAGTACGAAGCTACTTTTTGGGTTCCTCACTCCCTCCAG
The DNA here is from genome assembly GCF_009762305.2 of Zalophus californianus. NCBI lineage: Eukaryota > Metazoa > Chordata > Mammalia > Carnivora > Otariidae > Zalophus > Zalophus californianus. Next base: position 3,088,011 of record NC_045604.1, on the reverse strand, counting down.
GCCTTGTGGGGAGTAATAAGATGTTGGATTTGTTCATGATTTCACAGTCTGCAAAATGACTTTATGAACGTTAATTCACAACTCTGTGCGGACAGAGAACACGAACCCCATTTAATGGATAAGGAAGCTCAGAGGAATCAAGGGACTTGTCCAAGGTCACGAAGCTGAGACATGCCGTGGCCAGGGGTAGAGACACCCAGGTCTTCTGATTCCAGAACGCTGGTGGCTTCTTGGGGAGCAGACGGCATGCAGACCACAGCTCTCAGAGAGGCCCCTCAGAGCTAAAGCCCCATCAAGGACATAAAGAAGGCCCTGGGACGGTTTGGGTGTCTAGTGGTGGAGAAGCCACATGAAATCCTATGTGCGGGTCTGGGCGGCCTGGGGTGGTAGGGTGATCGATGGCTCTCATAAGATTCTCAAGAGATTACCGCCCCCACATCACAGGACGCAGCAACGTGGGGTCCACCTCTGACCACGCCCTGCAGCGGGAAGTGGGGACTGCAAGCTGGGCTTCCATCTGGGCGACCTCAGGTAAGCCACTCCACCTCTCTGGGCTTCAGTGTCCATTCCTGAAAAACAGGGATGCTGAGTGCTATCCCCGCCTACCACGCAGCGCTTCTGGGAGGCCCAAGACGTGGCCGAGAGAAACAGTGGGAGAGAGACTTCACCATTTACCCTTCTGCATTTTTAAAAATTTGCACCATGTGCATTACATACTAAAAATATAAAATTAAAAATGGAACAAAAACACATGACGTCATCAGGTTACAGAGTACTTTGCACACGGTCTCACTTGGTTCTCTGCACAGCCCTGCAAGGTAGAGAGAACTTGCCCAACTGCACACAAGTGCACCGAGGCTCCGCAGGTGCAGGGAAGTTGCCCGATGTCATCGATGTGACTAAATATGAGGTCTAGGATGACAACTCCTCTCTCTCCGATGTCAGAGTTGCTGTTTGGCACTCTCTCTCTCTCCCTCCCCTACATTACAGGTGCTCATAAAAGCTCAGCGTTAAGAGAGAAACTGGATGGGTGTTGGAGGACAGCAAATCTTGGGATGTTGTTACAGGACAGCGAGCTTCCCCCACCCCATCATCACCTGAAAATAGGACCCCCATCACCGCCTGCCTCACCACCAACCCAGCGGCGCACTGGCAGCCCGAAGGAGTAAAGCACACAGACACACACGCGTGCACGCACACGGGATGCGTCATAGCAAGACGGGCAAGACTCAGGATGGCTGCCGGAAACACACCCCTGTGATCTGGCGCTGGGGAGCCCTGCCGAGCCAGCCTGGCAAGAGCTGCTCCTTCTGTCCCGAAACGCACTGATCCTCCTCGCCCTGCACAGTCTTGTAAATACTTCGCCGCCGGCTCACGTCAGGGTACGGTTTGCATTCTGCCGCCTACGCGCCCTGTCCAGGCTCATCCATGTCAGTGCCTTGGCTGAGACGGCACCCCCAGAGGGCAAGGGCTGGCCGTAGGGACCTCTCACACCGCACCCGCACCGAGCCAGACACAATCATGTGCTCAATAAAGGTTTCAGCAGATGACCACAAAGATAAAAGTCAATTATTCCACCTTGAAGAGAGGTGAGCCCTCCGGGTAGGGTAATGTTTACCAGGCAGCGCCGTGCAGGGGAATGCGCGCTACTACCCAGACAAAGCGCGAACGTGCATCTGGCTCTCCCCGGCTCGACCCAGCTCCAGAGCAGGAGAGCCCTCTCTCATGGCCAGTGTGTCCACCTGGACGACGGGGACACCACCACCACCCACTTCACGGGACTGCAATGAAATCAACTGAAGGGACTGAGAAGTGCTCAGGGAATGGAAAAGTGCTATAAGTCTGCTGCTCCGGATAAAGGGGAAAGAAGAAACAAAAACATAACAACAGAGCCAACCCCTAAGATGTCCAAGCATCAGGGGTGCAGTGGGGAGGTCATGGGGGTGCAGTGGGGAGGTCACAGGGGTGCAGTGGGGAGGTCACAGGGGTGCAGTGGGAGGTCACAGGCATGCAGTGGGGAGGTCACAAGGGGGCAGTGGGCAGATCACACTGGTGTTGTGGGCAGGTCACGGGGGTACAGTGGGAGGTTATGGGGGTACAGTGGGGAGGTCACAAGGGTGCAGTGGGCAGATCACGCTGGTGTTGTGGGCAGGTCACTGGGGTACAGTGGGGAGGTCATGGGGGTGTAGTTAGGAGGTCATGGGTGTCGTGGGCAGGTCACAGGGGTACAGTGGGTAGGTCACGGGGGTGCAGTGGGAGGTCACGCGGATGCAGTGGGGAGGTCACAGGCATGCAGTGGGCAGGTCACAGGGGTGTCGTGGGCAGTTACACGGGTGCAGTGGGGAGGTCACAGTGCTGCTCTTTTTGAAGTGGTCTCTGGATTATCATTCCTTCCCTGAGATGCCCCTGCCCTATGAACTCCTGCTAATTCTCCCTGGCGGTCAAGCCTCCTGGGCACCCTGATAAAGGTTATCTGTCCATGCTCTGAGCTTCCCGACTCTGTTACTCCAAGGCAATTTAGCTCTGGGATGATACAAACACCCTAGGACCTACTATGTGCCAAGTGCTTTCGGTGGATCCACACCTACCTCCCCGTGGCCCTGTGTCGGGTGACATCATCCCCATTTCGGAGAAAGGCCTTGGAGCGGGGTCGTCAGCAGCACCACCCCCAGGCCAGACTATGTGACTCCAGCCCCAGCAGCTCTGCAAGGCTTAGCTGGGAGACTCTGGGCAAGCTACTTAACTTCTCTGTGCCTCAGATGCCTCTTCTGTAAAACGGGGATGCCAAAATGCCCATCTGCTACCACAGTGTCATTGTGAAGACCATTGACGTGTCACACATAAATGCAAAAACTCGCCCAGGACCTCCTAAGCTGGGGTTAGACCCCAATAGCTGTGACTTCTGTCCATTTCTCCAGGGTCTCCCTTCCTTGGATGTCCCTCTGTACACTGTCCCCACCTGTGACAAGTCCCCGCTGGGTCATCAAGGACTTCCGGGACACCGGCGCTCCCCTGTCCTCCAGGGCACCTAGAGGATGCAGGATCGCGTGAGCCCTGACAAGGCAGTCCCAGGCCTGCGTATACTAAACGCCATGTCACCCAGCAGGATGGGAGCAGGGGGACGCTGGGCCGGGGACGCTGGGCCCGCCCCGAGTTTGCTCCCTGTGTACGCGTTTGAGATGAGGAGGCAAAGCATCAACACCAGTCAGCGACCTGGGCGAGCGGAAAGGCCCCAGGGCAGAGCTGGGGAGAAGGAACCCCTGCTGGCAGCTTCTTCCTCTCCTTCCTCTTCCTCCTGAGGCTTCTCTAAGAGCCAGCCGCGCCAGAGGGCCAAGCAGAGCAGGTGCGCCCCCGCCACCAGTGCGAGGGAGGCCCGCCGGGCTGGGCCGGTCCCCATCTGCCATCCTGCCGGCTCAGCAGCCCCCACCACTCCCCTCCACTGCCCTTCTGCTGGGTGAGGGCATTTCTCCAGACCTCCTGACCTCCTTCTGCCCAGGAGCATGGATGCATAACGAGCGGCTTCTCCTGGGGCGGGGGGTGAGAGGAGGGCAGGACTCCCCAGGTCCCTGCTGCCTCCGCTCTCTCCTCCTCTTCTTCTGCCCCATCTCTCTGTCCCCGAGCTCGCCTTGCTCCCCGTTTGCTTCTGGGGCCCCTCGGGGCCACACCCCCCTTGCCACCATCCTGTCCCCACCCTTTGCCTCCTGGGCCCCCCAAGACCAGCTTCCCCAGGTCCCCCATGCCTCTCCTCGCTTCCTGACCTCCTTCTCTGGGCCACCTGCCCTGCCTGCTCCTCCCAGCCGCTGTCCCTGGCCCCAGAGCCCTCAGCTCCTGTCTTGCTTGCTCCGTCTGCTCCCCCTACCCTCCAGCTCCCCTTTCTTGGCCCAGCCCCAGATTTCTCTCTCCTTTTCCTACCCTTCGCTGGTTCTCCTCCACCTCCTTCCCCTCCGGATTGGTGCCTCCACCCAGGGAAAGACCTGTGTCCTCTGAGGGATTTGTGTGTGGTCAGTCCCCTTCTGGGGGGGAGGAGAGAATGGGCAACATGGGGAGGGTGCTGGTGAGTCTTCCTAACCTCATGCCCCACGGAGCTCACGACCACAGTGAGTCCCAGCCACGAAACCCAGGGGCGGGGAAGAGCCTGCAGGGTCAGGGCCAGGGACGAGGAACCATGATGCCTTCCCCACACAGAGGGGGCAGGAGTTACGGTGGGTCGCCTCAGGGACCAGCCCTCTGCCTGCCACACCTGGGCTGCCCACTGCGTAAGAAGTCTGAGGCAGGACCCTTTTTCAGGTCTGGCTTCCTTAACTTAAGGCAAGCAGCTCCAGCCTTTGAGGAGTTCTGCCATACCACCCTCTCCTTCTAAAAATGCAGAGGGTGGCCAGCGAACCTTAGTTCTGAGGTCAGGGTGGACCCCGCCGGGCGGGTGGGGAACACTTGCCTCACAGAAAACATCTGATTCCCTCCACCAGGTCGGTTTCCAGGTCCCCTCTACAAACCGTGATGCCTTCCGGTACCATCTTCTACCCCTGGGTCCAGAGGCCGCCCCATGTTCATCCCCCAGCTCTATCAGTTCCCACACTGCACACTCACAGGATCTGTTCAAAACCCTTTGTCTGCATGTACTCCCTCCCGCCACGCATCCCTGCCCCCATCTCTCCCAGATGACGCTACACACAGCAGGGATGCCTTTCCTAGCACAAGAACTTAACGTCTCCAACACTGACATTGCACTTCCTCCAGGAAGCCTTCCTGGATTGATTCTATCTTAAAGACGGAGAGAAATTATTTAAGTTTAGTGTGGGGACACTGAGAGCCAGAGCGATTTAGTGCATTGCCTAGTGCAGACGGAGTATGAACGGCAGCGCTGGGAGAAGTTGCTCTCCCCGAACCCCTCCCCCGTGCTCTTTCCCTCAAGGCAGAAGGGAGAACTGAAGGTCCAGTCTGGTGGTCGGGGATTTCCAGAACTATGCCGCTCTGTCTGGATCCCCAAATACCTTTCCCTCTAGTCACTCTCTCCCTATGTCTGATACGGGTGTTGTTGGTCTCCAATAAAAACGTATTTAACTGTGCACCCTGGAAGTGGGTACCCCTACTGTGTTCCCTGTCTCAGCACCCAGCAGCACCGGGCACTCCATAAATGCTTGTTGAACCGAACCTATGCACCTAACGGCAATGAGAGCATTGCATTGCATGCCTAAAGCTGTAGGGCCCTCATCCTCGGTTAGAAGGCCACGGGGTCTTTTGTGGCTGAGGGCCACACAGCAGAATGCTACCCCCCCTGCATCAGCCCTCCCACCACGCGCCACCATGCACCGCCCCCAGGGGCATGACTTGAACTTCTCGCCCTTTCCACTGTGGAGAGGGCAAGGCACAGCCTCCCAGGCTGAGGACTGCCATCCTCAGATCTTTTCATGACTATGGGCCAAGCCTGTGGAGAGAAGAGAGCAGGAGCTCCACGGGCTCCACAGAGAACTGTGGAAGGCACCCGTGGACCCAGACATCTCCTAGGGTGGCTGCTCCTGGGTCCTCCTGGCCCCTCCTGGACCAAATCCTAGCTCATACCCGCAGCGGGTACATGCAGGTGAGAGTCCACGGAGGAGGAAGTGAGCTGGACACGGCCCGTGCAGAGGTACGGGCTGGACACCTTTAGCAGAGGCACTTCTACTGTCCACACACCGGAATCCAGATGGGGACAGGCGAGGGAGGGGCCCGCGGAGCAGTGCTTGCCTGAACACTTGGGCCTTCTCCCTTCCTGCTGATGCAGCTGTTGTGAAATCTGCGCCTGCATGGAGGGACTCGGGAGGCTGGCGGAGGATCTGGGGCAAGTCCCAGCTTCTGACCATGGTGGGGGCGGGACAGGCGGGGGGCAGGGGCGGGGCAGAGCAGCACCTCTAGAGTAGAGCTCCTGGGGCTCATGAAAATCCCCTCCATCCCTCCATCCCCAGGGGAGCCCCTCAGGCACTAGGTGCAAATTTAACAGGGAAACTGAGGTCCAGGAATGCGGGTGGTCCTTGGCGGTCCTGGGAGTTAGGAATCAGCCGTGTGGCATTGGGCAGGACCCATGGGACAAACCCTTCCTGCCCCAGAACACAGGGAGTGTTCAGTGCAAGTTAGATGACCAAGAAGAGACATTTCCAAGACTCCCTTCCCTCCAGATATTGATCATGTTTTCCACACCGCTCTATGGTCTCATCGGGATAAGGGCCCCTTCGGCATCCTTCCTGCTTTGTGCCTGCCTCACTTGCAAATGCCCAGAAATCTGCGCGCAGCCTCTCACACTTCACCATGTTGGCCACTCCTCCCCACAATAGCTGCCCACTGTGAGTCCAGGTGCACAAGCCTCCCCACCACGCCCCTCCCTGCCACTGCACCCACCCACATGTGGGGGTGCTTTCTTTCTCCAACCCCCTCCCCCCGCAATCCACCCGCCACGTCCCCTCCTTCTGAGCCCCTGCTCCAGACCCACACCTTAAGGAAGCCTGACCAAACCAGCAGCATCTGTAACCACACCCCGTATCATTTCCTGCCCCGTCAGTACTTCACGCCTCAGGTTGCACTATATTTATCCACAGCTGCTTATATACATATCCTAGTAAGTACAGGCATAGTTTACCCCTGAAGCTCTACAAAGGAACAGAAGGGACCAGACCGACCCCTTTCCTAAAGCCCATTGCAGCGGCCACATCCACACAGCCTCAGGCGGCCTCCCCCTCCATCCCCCAGGTAAGGGAGGAAGGTGGAAAAGGGATAATTTTACATAGAAACACAGAAAGCCACAGCTGAAATGAGCCTCTGCTTTTACCTACCCCAACTTCCTCATGTGAGGGGGGACCGAGGCCCAGAGAGGCTAAGCAACTTGCTCCAAGCCACACAGCTCATTTAGCAGTCAGGAAGGGCACCCAGGTCAGGGCAATGCCCCGTGCACCCCGATCCTTTTCCCAGCTGACGGGAACGAGCCAAACCCAGGAGCCATCTCAGCCTTGTGGGGCCAGCCGGATTCTGTTATCGGGGCAGAATCTGCACTAAAGTTCAGGAAGAGACCTGCCCTGGTCTCCCAGAAGAGAGGTGTGGTGACAGAGGTGGGCACACAGGTCTAAGGAAGAAGTGAAGAGATTCTGTAATCTGATCTCAAGAAAGTTGAACAGTCCTGGAAGGAAATCCAGATGCAGCATTTTGGTGGACATGCTTCCTGGAGGCCAGCCCGCCGGGCCATTTTTAGGTATCCGCTGAGGGCGGACCCCCTCCCGCCCCCAAGCCAGTGCTCTGTGTGCATCCCGGGCGCTCAGCCTCTGAGCAGAAAGAATCCCATGGGCTTCCTTCTCCATCCAGCCCAGGAAACCCAACTGCCCTTTAGGGCAGCCCCATCCTCAATTATGGTGAAAACACTCCTGTCTTGGCCCCCCTCCGTACCTCTGAGGAAAAGCAGTGGTGTAGATAATGTAGAAGTCATTTCTTTGGGCTTTAGAAAACATGATAATGAATTTTTAGCAGCACCTAATTATGTCCTACTGAAGATAATGTTAAAACGCTGTCTGCGTTTTCTGAGCAGATATTAAGTGATAGTGTGAGAAGTGGTTAGCTGGGAGAGGAACCACCTCGGAATTAAACCTTCCATACCAGGACCTGCCAAGTGGATGAACCTCGCTGAGCTAGCTGGGACGGCGGTTCTGCAAGCACTGTGTGTGCGTGTGCATGTGGTGTATGCGTGTGAGTCCGCACACACGTATGTGTGAGTGTGTATGTGTGCACGTGTGTGGTGTGCATGTGTAAGGACGTGTGTGAGCAGTGTGAGTTCATGCACACGTGTGTGCGCTTGTGTGTGGTGTGTGCACGTGGGTGTATGGTCTGTGCGAGTGCGCACACGTGTGTGAGTGCGTGTGTGCACGTGTGCGTGTGTGGTGCGTGTGCGTGTGCGGTGTTATGTGAGTGAGTGTGTGTGGTGTGTGCATGCGTGTGACTGTGTGGTGTGTGTGCGCCCGTGTGGACTCACTGGGTGGCAGGCCCTGGGCCACGTGCAGTCCCGGGGTGGGGGGGTGGGCAGAGGGAAGACAGACTCAGTCCCTCCCCTCCAGCGGTGTTCAGTCTGGCGGGAGAGGCCGCGGTAAACAACCCCCTGTGATCAAGATGGAATGTAGGGACCACGTTGAATTTTAGGCTGTTTCCTTGGGAAGCCCGAAGGAAAGAATCGTTTATTTGGGGGTGCAGAGGACACAACCTTAAGAGAGAGGCACTGAAAGTGCACTCAAGGCAAATGCCGGTTTCAGAGGAGGAAGGATCGGAAAACGGGTCACTGGGGACCCCGAACTACCCGAGCTGAGGGAGCATGGAGATGAGAAAAGGCAGGGGCTGTTCGAGGAACTTGAGGGGACACGTGGACCCCCACTGGGGGTAGGTCTGGCCCATGTCCCCCTTAGAGCCAAAGGAAACACAAGGGAAACCCCAGGACCCCTTCCCACACGCCCCCTGCTCGGCCATGGTTCAGGCTCTGGCGCAGGTCCTTCCGCTGGTCATCCCTCCGAGCTAGAGCTCCGCGGGAAATCCCTGCCCCAGCCCCGGCCGCCCATCTCCCACCCCAGACTCAGTCGGCCAAGGGCCACCTTCTCCGGGACACCTGGACCAGGCCTTCCTTTGCAGGGACTGAAAGCTTTGGGGCCTTTCGGCCCTTCTCACTAGCTGCTGCTTTAAAAACTGCAGGGAAGGAAGACGGAGAGAAGGCCGCCCTCCCTGCCTCTTTCCTCGCTCTGCTCTGCGGTTACACTCGGCAGTGATCCCACAGGCCTGGAATCTGAGGAATTTCCTGCCTGTGCTCCCTGGAAGAGCTGAGAGAGACCCAGCAATTAGGCCTGGAGTTTCCACTCCTGCCTCCCTCCACCCCAGCCGGCTCCCAGGGGCCGGCCCACGGCGCCCGGGGGCGTGTCTGGGGCCCCAACAGTCCACACTGAAGGCCGACCCTCAACCACCCTGCCCTCACCCCCTCGTCAGCTACCCGGAGCCCCCGCCAAAATGGGCCACACCCTTTCCTCCGCCCTCCGGGATCCAGTAATAGTGCTGGACACACACCGGGTGGCTCCTTCCTCATCTGCATCTCTCAGGATAATTCAATCCTTTCTCTCTTTTTTTTTTCCTTTTTTTTTCTTTCTTTTCCTTTCTTCCAACCCAGGAGCCACTACCACAGGGCGCCTGGGCTCTTTCTTCCTTCCCTGTCTGGCCTGTTTCTCTCCCCTCCCCCACCCCTGCCCTGTCTCTCCCTCCCTCTCTCCCTTTCTCCTTTGCTTACATGTTCCTCATTATGCACTGACTTGATCTGTGCCCTTGTCCCAGGCCCCACTCTCTGTAGGCTGAGAGTCAGACCTGCTCCCTGGCAGCATGTCCGTCGCTGGAACTTCCAGATCACAGGGTGGAAGATCTGGGCTCCTGTGTTTTTTGTTTTTTTTTTTTTTGGTTCAAGCCAGAGACGTAGGGACCGGAATGGGGAAGACGCTCCCAGGTCGTTTGAATGAACCCTTGTGTGACCTCCTAACACAGCCGCCTGGGCAACAGAAGATTTCTCCTCCTAATTAATGTTTTGTTCAGGCTGATGTTAAAATCCGTTCATACTCCCCCATCGCACATCAATCGGTGGCTGGATACCAGGTGCCAGGGCGCAAGCAGCCTGGGATGTAAACACTTGCCACAGATGGTTCTGGCACAGGCCAGCGGGGGGGGGGGGGGGGGGCAGCCCCTCCTACGGACTCTGTGCATGATGAGTGATGGGTTCCCGGCCCCTCTGGCACGCTTCTCTCAACTCTAGTGTTCCTTCCCTCTCATCCAGGCCTCCAGCTCTGCGTTTTCTTCCCCATTCTAGACCCCTTCGTGAACGCCCACGCCACCCTCTGTCTTCATTCTTCCTCAGATCAGCGGACGTTTCTGCATCTTTTCTGCCCAAAGTCATGGGGAAGTGATGACCCAGTTGTTATACCTGGTTTCCACACTTCCCACCTCAGGCCACACAACACACTCGGTTCCCAGGGGGGCACCCCCCTCCCCACCCCAGTTCCGTGGCAACACTGCCCTGGGCCCAGCCCGGGCTTCCAGCAACCACGCCAGACCCCTCGGCTGCCACGGCCGTCCCAGCCCGCCCACCCGGCCTCGGGTTCCCTCTCTCGGAGAGCAGGGAGGCCAGGCCCAGGGGCACAGCTCTCCCTGCGCAAGGTTTCAGGGCCGGGGCCTCCTCTGCAATCTTCCTGACTCTGACTCTTGGGAATTCCGACCCAGAGTGAAATTAAAAAGGGACTTCCTGCACCTCCCCAGTCCTAGTGTATTCCACGCGCCTCAGAAGGAGGAGACTTGGGTGAAAAAGAAAATCAAAGCTATTCCAATACTTCCATGGGAATGTGCACTATCTCCGCTTTCCTTCAACTGTCAAGATATTTGCCTTTTGAGGTTGAGAGCTGCTACTTGCCGGTTCCCTCCCCCCCCCCCCCACATTCCCTTCAAACAAAGCTTTTCTGTCAGGTTTTTGACCCTGATGAAGATTTTTAACTGGAATCCTCCCCCCCCAATTCTGAAGGATCTTTTGTCTTTTGAGCAAAAGAATTGAGGGACTGGAAAGGCTGCTTTCTTTTTTTCCCCCCTTGTAAGTAAAATGGGAAGAATTTTAAAAAGAAAAAAACCTGAAGGATAAAAGAAAAAAACAATATGGAGCTATTTTCTTTCTCAAAAATTTATTTTAATGGAAAACAAGAGAAAGACCTTGAGGAAAACAGAGAAGAGCGGCTGGGAGAAATGCAGAAGCAGGAAGGGGAAAGGAGGCATGTGACAGGGCACTTAGGACGACCATCAGGGGGAGCAGTCAGGACGCCCGTCACTGGAACACTAGGAAACCCATCACTGGGAGCACCGGGCACCCATCACTGGGAGCACTCAGAAACCCATCACTGGGAGCACCGGGCACCCATCACTGGGAGCACTCAGAAACCCATCACTGGGAGCACTCGGCACCCATCATTGGGAGCACTCGGAAACCCATCACTGGGAGCACAGCACCCATCACCCGGGAGCAATCAGAAAACCATCACTGGGAGCACTCAGAAACCCACCACTGGGAGCACTTGGCACCATCACTGGGAACACTCAGGCACCCATCACCTAGTAGCACTTGGGCACCCATCACCTGGGAGCACTCAGGAACCCATCACTGGGAGCACTCGGCACCATCACTGGGAACACTTGGGCACCCATCACCCAGGAGCACTTGGGCACCCATCACTGGGATCACTCGGGCACCCATCACAAGAGGACTTGGGACACCTGTCACCAGCAACACTTGAGCGCCATGCCCATGAGTGGGAGGACTCGGGCACCCATCACTGGGAGCACTCAGGATGCACACCTCTAGGAGCACTGGGATGCCCATCATGGGCTGCATCTCTACTGAACAATTTCTCCCACTTAAAGAGAAGAGAAAGAACTGGAAGCCCACTCTGAGGCAGCAAAAGAGTCCTCCTCTCCATATAGGCACAGCACCTCATAGTGCTAGCATTCAGTAAGTGCTCAATAAATGCAGGGTTGAATAAAACGGGCTGTCTTGGGTTACTGATGCTGTTTTTCCTTTCCTCCAGGACCAAATGAAAGGTTGGTTGGGAATGAACAGACAAGAGACACAGAGCTCGGGCCCAGCTCACCTGATGTGCTTGTGCAAGGCTTACAAACAGAGCTCACATTTTGCCAAACACTTCTTGTCTTACTCTGTTACCTTCCCTGGGCCCGGTTCCTGCCCCGTCTGGCTAGACACAACTGACCCAAAGAAAGGCTATCAGCTCTCAATTACTAGGCCATCGGTTTCTCACTTTAGAGATTATCCATGGAAAAATCTTAATCCCAGGCAGGCTGCTTCCCTCTGCCACCCAGAACGTTTCGGTTGTCAGTCTTGGTGCAAGCAGGGAATTAGACCTCACGTAAATAGCAGTCCAAGTCAGCACTAATGAGCAAGGCAAATCTGATTATTACCATCATGGTTATCACCATCATGCATTCCAACGTTAAAAAAATTTTTAAAGCAGTGGCCGGGTGTTACCCACGGTGAGCCTTCCCCTCCACTGCAACCACTGGGAGTAAATGACATTTACAGATTTAACCCAGGGACTCCAACAGCTCCCCACAGCCCTGGTCCATCTTGACAGCACCTCGGAAAGGAAGATTACCAACAATTTATATATTTTGTCACTTAGAATAGCAGCTCACAGTTGAGTAGCTGCTCACTTACTATTTGCCAGGCACCATGCTATATGTTTTATAGATCTTAACTCAACTGATTCATTTGTTCCATAAAAGATTTGGCGCAACATACATAGACCTTCAGTCAATGACATAAACAATAAATTTTGAGAAGAAAGTCAGCTTTGGGTGAGGTGGGGGTGAATAGGCAAGCAGGGAAAGAGAGATCGGGGTCAAGTCAATATACTGGATGCTCGCCAGGAGCTCCTGAATGCCCATCAGAGGCAAACTGGAAGGCTCGCTTTGAGCTCCCGAGCAGCAAGTGCAAAGAAGACACTTTCAAAATCAGTGACACAAGTTACAGTATCAGTAAAATAAAACCAACTGATGGCTTAGGAAAAGTACTGCTATAGAACTTTCTCCATGGATCCTCAGGAAAGTACACGGGGAGGTGTTGAGCCATGCCCTGGGCAAAATCCCTGCCATAAATACAAGTTTCAAGGGTTGCTCCTGAGCATATTCTTCGGGTAGGCTGGTGGCACAGAGCCAAATGCTCAGCTCAGTGAAAGCAATTCCTGGAGGGGCCAAAGCCGGTCAGTCTTGGCTGGCCACTCTCGGAGAGTCTGGCTCAGTGTGAGGATAAAATTTAGAGTATGTGGAGGCGCAGAGTGGAGGTGGGTCATAACAGCGGCAGCATATATGAGACAGGGTTCTTGCTACTTAGTTATTTGGGTCCTCAGTTCAGAGCTGTTTCTTGAGATGAGGAAGAAAAGAAGGCCACCTGCTCTGATACTCACCATTTCTTGGGAAGCATCTGAAGGGAGGGAAGGCAGAACTCAAGACTGTTGCCCTGAGGAGGTGGGGCAAGGGGCCAGCCAGCTATTGTGATGTCTGGGGTTGGGGTGAGGTACCTGAGAAAAACTCCCCTAAAAAATACAAAAGTACTTTGGCATTTAAAAACAAAATTCTACAGAGTACCGAACCCCCAAATATCAGCTTAGTTCCTGGCCATCCAAAGGCTCAGGAAGATGGGAGTCCGGCAGGAGGGCCCCTACGGAGCATCCAGGAAGTAGCCCCAGCAAAGCTCCCAGCTACAAGGTACCCCGACCCCGGAGGGAGAGTCCGGGGACCCCAGCATCTCAGAATCTCAGACCTGGAGGGCGGTGGTCAGCATGGAGGTCAGCCAGCCAGTGACCTCAGCACCCTTTATGCTGGAGATCGCCTGAGGGAAGAACGTTCACACCTCAGGTACCCACAGAGGCATTCAGGGTCCAGAAGCTCTTCCACGGATCTGACCAAAGCCCTTCTTGCTGAGAGCCCTTTCCTCACAGTGCAGGGGAGAAAGCCTGCCCAGCCACTGTCCTAGGGGCTGGACTGAGTGCGAAGGGCGGTCCCCCAGCAGAGGGAAGGAGGCTGGCGCGAGGGCTGGAGCTCCGAGCCCCTCGGTGAGTGAGGAGGACCCCGAGCCCCTCGGTGAGTGAGGAGGACCCCGAGCCCCTCGGTGAGTGAGGAGGACCCCGAGCCCCTCGGTGAGTGAGGAGGACCAGGCTGGGGCTGGAGTCTCAGCCATTCCCCACCGCCCCCCGCATCCCCCCCCCCCCCCCCCCCGACAATGGGCAGGAGTCTGGAACCTGCAGCCTGTTACTTAATTATCTCTGAATGGTTTTTGTTCCTGGCTTTAAACATTTACCCCTGTTGGGTTTTCACGGCTTCGCCTGGGCCTCTGTCTCCTTTTCTTCGCGGTTGCCATGGCAACGACTCCAGGCGTACAACTGCTCTCTGATTTTAAATAAAAGTTGAGGTTTCTCTCTCTCTTCCCTCCCCCTCCTCGCTCCTCTTTCTCTCTGGGATGGATGAGGTTTCGCTCTCATCCCCGCCCTCCCCTCCACCTTCCTCTCTGCCCCGCGCCCTCCACCCAGCTGCTTCCTCATCATCACCTCTTCTCTCATTTCCTCCTTCCACCTGCCTCCTCCCTGAGCCCTCCCCAGACCTTCGGGCTCCAGGCTGGCCCTCATCCCCAGGCTGCCAGGACAGCAGGGGCAAGCCCCGGGGGGGGGGGGGAGCGGGGGGCGGGCAGAGGCTGGAGGGCAGGGCACATCTGGGGAGTGCCCGGTCCTCTCTGGCCTCAGTGAGCAGCGGGCTCCTGCTCTCACCACCCCCTCCCGGCAAGGACCTCCGGGTCTGTGCAGCGGGGAAGTGGAGTGGGAGATGTGTGTTGGGGGGGCGGGCAGGAACCATGCTGCAGCATCTGCTCAGGGCAGCGGGTCACCTTCCCTCCTGAGTCCTCGTTCTCACTGCTAACTTCCAGGGTGAGATTAAATCAGTGATTTTCAAACGGGAGAAGTCTCTGCAGTTACGGGGCAAGGGGCCGTGGGGTGCAGGGGTGCCTGGGACCCTGCCACAGGCTCTGCTTGTCTCTGCCAAGGCCGAGCGGTGGCAGGCCTTGCGGCAATCCTACAGCAGCAGATCTGGGTGTTTCCAGAGGAAGCCAGGAGCTCCTTCCACTCCCTGCTGGTGGGCTGGCGGGATGACTGTCCCCTGCTGCCCCTTCACCACCCCCAGTCCCAGACAGACGGGCAGGCCACAGCTCAGGGGGACACCTAATCATCTCTGAGACATCTCTCCAAGACAGAGGAGGTCCTTGCCCCCCAAGAACTGTGCATTAACTTATACTCACAACTCCAAGCAGGAGGGGCCGGCAGGCTTTCTGAGCTCTAGGCTACCATTAGGGAAACGGACTTGTGCTAGGTCACACAGAAAGTCAGAAAGGACGCTGGCACCCGAACGCAGGTCTCCTGACTACAAACCCAGAAGGTTAGGATTCGATTTAACAATAAGAGCTCACAAACACTGTGTGCTTAACGCGTCCCAGATACCTCACCAAGCGTCCACACAGGTGTTGTGATGCGGTCTGTCCCGCCCCCACAAGGCGGACGTACTAGCCTACAGCTGGAGTGCCCTGGACAGGGTCTAGCTGGTGGGACGCAGCAGGTCCTGGGCTCGGACCCAGTTATCTGAACTCCAGATGCTGAGGAGCCCGCTGGGAGCCTTGGGCACCTCACGCCAGCTCACTGTCTTACAGCCGAGTAAACCCCGAATGGGCACAGGATGTGCCCATGAAGAGTGAAGCTGAAAACCCAGGACACCCGGCCCCCGTCTGAGACTAGCTCCAATGTACCCTCGAGCTCTCGCTGTTTGTCATCTCACTGGGGACAGGGGGTGGGGATCCACATGGGAAAAAAGGTCCCAACACCCAAGGGTCAAAATTGGAGGGAAAAAGGAAGAAAGAGCTAGTGGTCAGGAGCACGGAAAGAGCTGCTCCAGATGCACTGAGAACTAGAGAACTCGGGGCACCTGGCTGGCTCAGTCTGTGCAGCCTGCAACTCTTGACCTTGGGGGTCATGAGTTCAAGCCCTACAAGGGGCGTGGAGCTAACTTAAAAAGAAAAAGTAGAGAAGTCAGAATCAGGGTCCTGGGCTGCGGGTGCTCAGAAAGAAGAAAGAGGCTGAGCACTGGAGGAACCCGGGCCAGGATGAGGAGGGTCAGTGCAGCGGCCTTCTCTGCCCCTGCTGCTGCTCCCAGGCTCACTCCGGCTCTGCGTCCCTCACCAGGCGCACAAGATCCCGTTTACTCCCTCACCTTTGGACCCACCCTGTCCCCTGGCCAGGGAAAGGGACGAGCTTGGCACCCCTCCAACACCCCAGCGTCCAGGGGCTTCCAGACAACCAGCCCCCATGTGGAGGAGGGGGTCAGACCCATGCCCCCAGAGCAGACCCTGACTCGGCCCAGAGCTCCTGCACGGAGCACGGAGCAGGGAGCAGCCCCCCCCCACCCCCCCCCCCCCCCGGGGCCCTCCCAGCCTCCCTGAGCCTCTGGAGCCTCTCCCAGTCTCAGCCCGTCTCTTCAAATTGGTTCACAGAGGAGGAAAACAGGCCCAGAAGCTTCTCTGGGGGCCCTGACCCTGGCCGCAGAGGAGGCCCAGGCTTGACTTATGAAAGAGGTTGGGATTTGTTATTTGTTATTTTTGTTTTGTTTTTAACAAAACATAGTCCAGGGCCTTGGGGAACTTGCAATCTGGTGGAAAACTGGAAGGTCAGTGCTTTAAGTGGAGTCTGTGAAATGAGATAAAGGGGAGGTAAGTCAGGAAGGGCCCCCGGAGGAGCCGTGCAGCGAGGCCTGGGATGCGGGGGTGTCGGGTGCGGCGGGCTGGGGCGCAGGGAAGTGAGGAGAGAAGCCGGGCAGGAGGCTGCAGGCCCTGTGTTCTGGCTCCTGGGCTCCCAGTCCGCAGCCCTGGTTTTCATTTCTCCCTTCCCCCACAGCCGAGCTCTGGTAGGGCTCTGGGATGATTAAAACCAAAAGAATTTTAAATGTCTGGAATTCACTTTTCACCGCTGATGCCATTTGCTTATTTTCCCTCTCCCTCCCTCCTTATAATTTCTCCTCCTGGGAGAGCTGTTTGCCTCACTTCTTTCCTCTGGCCCGGTTTGCTGAGAGGGTTCCCAGTGCCCACCAGACCAGTCTGCTTTCACTGCAGGGAGGGGAGGAGGGGGGGATGTCTCAGGAAGAGGGGAGGGAGGAGGGAAGGGCGGAGGGGCCTTGATCTCGCTGGCGAAAGTTCCCAGAAAAAGAAAAGAGAAGAAATAGCTTTCAGGGAAAGAAATCTGTCAAATGTTTATGTTCCCACAAGACTCTGCAAAATCTTTTCATAAATCCAAGCTGAAGTTCAGGGCGAAGCCAGAGATGTTTCTTCAGGGAGAAACTCTTACACAGGCCCAGGAGCCCAGGAACACCCCCAGCCCGATCCAGGGGCCCCCCCACCACCCTCCCAGAGCAGCTAGACCACTCCCAGGACAGCGGACGCTGTGTGCATGGGTGTGTGTCGGGGGGTCACGCCTGCTTTCTTGCCTCAAGTCCAGACCGTGTCCCTCTGCCCAGGTCCACCCTGCCGTCCTGGGGTACCCCAGCTCTGGCCCTCTGAACCCAGTACCTCCGCAAACCAGATCAGAAACCCAGGACCGGCCTCCCTCAGGAAGAACCAGCTCTGTTCGTGAACTCCCACAGGATGGCCAAGAGTTGGAAAACCATGCAGCCAGAAAGAATCTTGGAGATCAACCTTCTCATTTTATGAAAGAAAACAGGCCCCGGTCACTGGGTCCAAACGGGGCTAACATCCGCAGCTAGACTTACAAGCCAGTGCTCTTGCCTTCCGGATACAGATGTTCCCATTGTAATGCCCCGGAAGCCAGAGGCCGGGTCAGAAGTGGCAGCCACGTAAGACGTGCCACGTGTAACCCTTGAACCCACAGGCTCTGCTGCAGGCCGCAGGCCCCGTGGCTGTCTGAGGCCCAGAGGTCCCCGAGGCGGGGGATCAGTCCTGCCTGGAGCTGGACCCCGAGCTGAAGCAGCCCCAGCCCGAACACACAACTGATCTAAGGAAAGAAAACCCATCCGGGGACAGAATGGCCTGGGCTGTCAGGCTCCAAGCACACCCCAGAAGGAGCCGAGGGTAGAAGGTCAAGGAAAGGAGCCCCCCCCCCCCGCCACCAGCTTTGTACACAAGACACCTTGTCTCGTGTGGCTGCCCTGGGCACAGGCTAGGTGCTTTCCTGCGCTGTGGTAATAACACTCATAGCCGCAGTGAGAGTCGGAGCAGCACTTCCAAGCCCCTGTCCTAGGCCAGGGACACGGTCTCATGTAGACCTCCTGCAAGCTCTTCAAGGTTCCCACTCCCCAAAGAAGAAACCTCGGCTCAGACAGGTTCCATGACAACCCCCAGGTCTCACGACTAGTTATTGGCAGGGGGGGAAAAAAAAAAAAAAAGGAAGAAGGATCCAATTTATTTCATTCTGAAGACCAAGCACATTGGGCCGGGTCGGGAGTTCAACATGGAGAGGGAAAAGGGGATGCTCCCCCCCGCTCCATCACCTCCCACGGGACCTGAGGAGTCCCAGGCCAGACGCCGTACAGCGGGGTCAACTCCTTGGTGGCTGAGCCTCTCAAATCCACCCTCCAGACGTGGCTCCTCTCTGCTTCTCTCTGGGGCGGAGCCCAGAGAAAGCCTGAGGCCTGTGGGGAATGCGAGGGCAAAGCCTGGCGGGAACAGCGTCTCTGCCTCTCCGAGCCCGGGCTGTCCTGGGCTCTCACCTGCCGAGGACGGACACCCCGCACAGGTGTGGACGCAGGTTAGGCCTTGTTGCTCATCATTGTCTGGTCATTCCCATGGGATTGAGCTACGCCCCAGGGTACGTCTCCCGTCCTCCTCAAAACGTAAACTTCCAGGGCCAAGACCTGGGTCCCGCCTGGATGGTGGCCCTGGTCTGCTCTTGCCCATCACCGTCACAGGTTCTCACCCCGTGGGCCCCTCGTTCCAGCACAGGCCGGAGGGACTTCACCTGGGACCATCTCGTGCTCCTCACCAAGCTTTCTGCCCAGCAACCCGCGCATCTCTCCTGCCGCCTGGGCGGGCCGAGGGAGCCAGCCACGCGCAGCTCGGGCAGGTGGGCCTCCCCCAGGGAGCACGGCGGCCTCCCCACCCGGGCGGCGCCTCCTCGGGGCCCCGGGGCCCGGCTCCCACAGCTGCCCCAGGCCCGGTCTCTCCTCCCTGGGCCCCACCCCACCCGCTGCCCCCCTTCCTCAGTATCTCCCTCCCCTTCCCCCCACCCTTGTGCTGCCGGCTTGGAGCAGGAGGTTATGAAAATGAGCTGCGTGCCCAGGAGACTGTAATTATCTGCTAAGTGTGAAAGCCAGAGTGATTAATTAAGAGATAATAAAAAGGAAAGGAGGGCGAGAGGGGGCCTCGCGGCTTTGCTTTGATGATAGAACCTGAGGTGAGCCCAGCAATTAGGGGAATCTTTATCGAGAGTTAGCTATAATCCACAAATTATCAAGCACCAAGTGCTTCAGGAGCACATTCAGGGCACATTTCACTCCTGCCGAGAGACAGACGCACAGACAGGGAAGGACCGCAGGAGGAAGCGGCCAGGAGCCCTGGCCGGGGGGCTGGGAGGCTGTGGCACCAGCAGCCACAGACCGGCTGCGCACACAGCCCCGCGCCAGGCCGCCGGGCAGGCCCTCTGGGACGGAGAGCCTGGAAAGGTCGCGCCCCCCCAACACCACCTCCTGACGCCCTGGCTCCTCGCCCCCGACGGCCCCTCCCGGTGGGAGCACGAGCTACTGCGGCACCCACCCCTCCTGAGGTGTGAACTGCCCGGGCTGTGGGAGTTCAGCAGCCGCTGGTGTGAACGCCGCAGGGGTCACACATGACAAGGTGACACCACAGCTCTGAGCTCCCACTGGCCTCGCGCAGATGGGCTCCTCCACGCTCTCCTGCCCTCTGCCCGCCCCTGGCGCCCATCTCTCCTGCCTGCCTTCCCACGGGATCCCGCCCTACCGCCGATCCTTCCCACCGGGGCCCCTGTCCCCCTTGCCCCTTCCCACTGCGCTCCCAGGGAGCCTTCCTAACGGACCCTCCAGCACCCCTATCTCTTTCTGTCTCCTCCTGTGCCGGTGCACAAACAGGATTCAAACCCCCGTTAAGGCAATCTTCGTATGTGTGTAGACCTGGAGGAAGATGGGGAGCCTATGTCTCCTGTCCCATAGGAGAAACTACGTTTCCTCCCTCAAGCTCAAGTTCAGAGCTAAGAGCCTGCATCCATCTAATGTGGCCCAGATCCCAGGAAGATCTCCAAAGGCAGACACGAGCTCCTTCCTTCTCTGCCCGCACGGGGGTCTCTGGGGATCCCCCAGGGCAAGGCTGGGCTGAGGACACCCCCGTGTGATGCCAAGAGGGAACTACTCCTGCCCTGAAGCTGGAACAGGTCCTCCCTGGGGGGCCGGCCTCCCTTTGCCATCTCCTCCACGACCCCCACCCCTACCCGGGCAGCCACTGTCTGGACCCCCCTCAGTCTGGGACCCGTGCAGGGGGAAGGAGGGGCCCCCAGGCCGTAGGCTGGAGCCGGTGGGAAGGACGCCAGGGTCCTCCAAACCCCCACTGCTCTGAGCTTCTGGGAGGGGGGCCCTGGACAAGTCAGGGCATGGTAGCTCTGGCCCCAACTAGGGGACACTGGGAGACGGGTCTTGGTGCTCTGCTGGAATGACAATCTGACTTTGAAGAGACAACCTGCTCTGGCTCATGTGGGGCCTTAGAGGTGGTCCCACCGATGACCTCCCTGGGCTTGCTTCTCTATCAGCAGGAGCTCTGCCTCCAAGTGAGAAGATGAACATACCAGGGAAGACATCATTTACCCACACATAGAGAACCCTGGACGTTTATTCCGCTGGGATCCCTGAAGAGACGGCTTTCTACGTCGGAGCAGGAAGGGTTCGGGATAGACACCCACAGGAACTTCCCACTTGTGGGGCTTATTAGGCATGACAGTAGTGAGCAGAGAGGACTGATGCATCTCCTTTCTCCTCCAAAAAGGACACTGAGGTCCAGGGGGAGTCAAGTTAGTCCGGCCTGAAGAGAGACATAGTGAGAGTCCAAAGATGTGCAGGCTCTTAATCATCCCCCCATTTTCATTCCCGACCCAGTCCTCTGCTCCAGAAACGTAGCTCCACCTTCTTCATTTACCCTGAAACCCCCTGGATTCACGTGTGCAGTTTGCGGCAACCCCGTGCACACGTGCCATGGCTGAATGTGTGTTGTCCTCTGGGGGAGAGCGGAGGATGAAGGAGAATTGATGGGGATTCCTGCTTCCCCTACTGGATGGGATGCCCTACACGTGAGGCTCAAGCATCACCCAGGGCACCAGGAGAGCTCCGAAGGCGGAGGTCCCCCCTCCTCTGGCCTGCGGGCCATTCTCCTCCACAGATACAGACGGGAGGGAAAGAGCGGTCAGCTCACCATGTTGCCCGAACAACCATTAGGTCTGCTGAGAAACTGACCTGCCCAGAGACGGTCCTCACTGCCCCCCAAACCATGCCCCCAGTGAGGCCTAGGACCCGTCTTTCTTCCCAAATCACACCATTTGCTCATGACCCAATTTTCAAGCCAAAACCAACAGGGTCAAGGTCCTGGCTAGATCTCTGCCAAACTGTTTCTCTAAATCTCCACCAAACCAAGAGCTGGATGATGAGGACTTTCTTCATAAAAAAAAAAAAAAAAAATGGAGTGGAAATGACCGACTGGCTCAGGCAGGGAGGGGTCCCCACCAATGCCCGGGCTGGTTGTTTTTCTGCCTTCCTGGTGAAGACCAGGACGGAGGGGGGTGGCTGGGGCCTGGCGAGGTGCAGGGCGGGCCCGGGCGGGTCAGTCTCCGGGAAGATGGCAGTGAAGGCTGGCAGGCACCGCCCCACTCCTGCCCACAACCTGCTTCCCTAAAACAAATATATCAAAGAAGCTCCCGAATCAATGACCTATCCAGGCTCCGTTATACAACTAAGCAGGCCGACAAGTGAATTCAGTTATGAGGATTCTGTTTTCTGGTGCCTCTCATTAGAATGTGCAAGGCCTATTTCCCCGGCGGAGAGCATCCTCTAACACTTTCAAGTGTGGTCCTGGGACCAGCAGCACCAGCAGCAACCGGGAGCTCGGCGCCAAGGCAGCATCCCCACCTGCCCCAGACCTTCTCACCCAGAATCCGCACTTCACCAAGACCCCTGGGTGTCTCCTAAGCATGCCGGAGTTTGAG
This sequence comes from Zalophus californianus, assembly GCF_009762305.2. Taxonomy (NCBI): domain Eukaryota; kingdom Metazoa; phylum Chordata; class Mammalia; order Carnivora; family Otariidae; genus Zalophus; species Zalophus californianus. The sequence goes on along the minus strand of NC_045604.1, from coordinate 3,066,187 downwards.
AAGTGCTGCTATGACCCACCGAGTTGAAAGCTTCTGGAGAGACAGGGGTTAAGGCGGGGTCACGCTTACGGTGCCCTGGGAGCAGAGTGCTTTTCCAGGCTTACAGCAGAGGTACAGCTCCACTCTGCAGGTGCAGAAACTAAGGCTCACGAATCCAAACCAGGGCGTTCTCTGCTGTGCTTCGCAGCCGCCTCAGAGCTCCCACTGCACTGCGCCCCGGAGACCACAACCTCAGGAATTACCGACATCACGGTTCACCTCCCTTGGCACAGTACCCAGAGACTTGTCTGTATTTGGACTGTTACTTTTTCTTTGTTCACCCTCAGATCTGCCCCGGACGGAGAGCTGTAAGAAGCAGGCGCTGTGCCGTGTTAATAATAACTACGATTTATGGAATATCTATTGTGTTCCAGATTCTGTTCCTTGATATACATCCCCCTCTGACTTAGATATAGCTACCACTACCCCCATTTCACAGACCAGAGAACTGAGGCCCCCGTCAGGCGGCCTGGTGGCAGCCACACAGGTGGTCGTCCCACAGACCTTCTGGTAAGGAAGCCCCAGGTCCCTCCAGGGGTCACCCAATTCTAGGGTGGTGTTGCAAGGGCCCAGTCTGCATGATCTGACCCTGGAGTGAGACCAAAGGCTACGTGCACAAACTAAATCCCCTAGGTACAGGCTCTGTGGCCCCCCGCTCTCAATTTTCTGCATAAATGGAGGGCGGCAGTGGTGCAGATAATCCAGAAGTCATTTCAACTTGGCTTTGCAATGCATTAGATTTTTTTTTTTTTTTTTTTTTTTGCAAAGTCAGATTTTCCTTTCTAATTATATTTGGCTCAAACCGACATTAAAATGAGTTTGCATTCCCACTTCCCCACTGCCTTGCGAGGGGCGACTTCCCCGATGTGTGCGGGGTGATAGGCACACGGGCGAGCGTAGTGTCCGCGTGGCCCAGAGCAGCTGAGGCGGCAGCCCAGGCCGCAGGGGTGTGCAGGGAGAGCGGGCAGGGGGAGGGCGGGGAGGCTGGGTTGTAGGCACAGAGCAGCAGGCCAATTGCTTAGGGCTTGGAATTAAGACCCAGGGGTCCTGAGGAAACTCCTTCTGGAGAACGAGGGCACCCAGGTGGCAAAACCCTCAACTTCTCCCAGGGGCTTCGCCCGCCAGACTGCCCACCCCTGGGTTTCTGCTCCTCCGAAAAATGCCTTCTCCCCCTCCGGGTTTCTCTCTCTGCCCCCATCTGCCCATCTCAGCTCCTTTCCTCCTAATAACCTCCCGGTTAAGCGAATCGAACGGGAAGAAGCAGTTAAAAGCACCTCCTGGCTTGACAATGCTGGGTAATGGAGCGAGCAGGGCCCCAGGCTGTTCCTCGGAGAATTCGGGAAGGAGGGGGAAGAACTCTGCTAAGCTGATTACAAGGACAAAGTTAATTTAGAGATGAGCCCCGTTGGGTGGGGGTAGGGAGGAGGACTCTGGACACAGGGGTTTGGAGACTTGGGGAAAGTGGGCTTTAGAGAAACAGCCTTTGTTCCTGGAAATCCTAATCCTTGGGAGGGACCTTAGCTCACTCCTTCGGATTCCTCAGCTCCTTCCATCCGGAGCAGGGGGCACAATCGGGGATTGTCCAGAGCTGGGGTATCTTCAACGGCGCAGCCCTGCATTCCAGAGGCTCGGGCGGCAGCCCGAGCCTCCCGCCTATGGAGGTCCCCTCCCCCGGCCGGGCTGCCCCCTCCCCTGCCACGCTGTCCCCTCCCCCGCCGGGCTCCCAGCCTCCCGGGGCTGTGGACTGTTAGACCTCAGCATTTTTCACATTCTTCCCTCACAACTTTGGTTCTATAGGGTTGTCACTGTGTTTGTCCGCGGACTGAGAGTGCCCCAAGGACAGGGACCACACTTCACTTACCTTTCCATCCCCGGTGCCTAGGAGAGAGCCAGGCCCAGTCCCGCCATTAAAACAAGAAGACTTGCTTTGTTGGGCACAGGTTCCCACCTCGCTGGTGAGAACCTTCTTCAAAGGTTTCCATTTGAGAAAAGGAGCTTGCGGGCTTACAGAAGTTTAAAAATCTCTAGGCTCCCAGCCCCCAAACACACACACATCTACGGCCACCATAGCCCTGGAGTGACCGTGCAGGGACCAAGTCCAGATTGGCCCTCAGATGCAACCAGAGGGCCCCCCTAGAGTCTGGACAGCCCCCACCCCCCCACCCCCAGCCAGGCTCCCAGGGAACAGGCACAAGGGGCCTAGGCTCAGGCCTCCTGACACTGCTCTGCTCTGGGCTCACTCTACAGAGTTCTGCCCCTATACACCTTTGTCTTAAGCCCGAGGACTCCCTGTTCATCATCCCAGAGGCTCCCCAACTCAGCCCACAGATCTGAGAACTGCTACTTCTCCTGGGTTTTTTTGCTCACTTCTGCCTGGTCAAACCCTGATTATCTGTCTCCTTCACCTTGTTGTTTAACTGAAGGGTTACAAATTTCTGCGGCCGCCCCAGCAGATGAGGAGCGTAAGAGAAGGGGACGTTTTGGTGAGGAGTGAAGTAGGGATCATACTTAAACAACGGAACGCCCCGGGTCCACGTTTCCAATGGGACAGTCTCTGGCCTGGCTTTTCAAGCCCTTCCGGGTCTGGTCCCAGTCTCTTCTGGAACACCTCGCCTGTTTCTCCCCAACACAAATCCCCCCGGCTGCAACCAGTCTCCACGGACGCCCTGCATTCAGCAGCCACACCTTGGCTCCGGAAGTTCGGCGGGTCTGGTAATACTCTCGCTCTTCCTGCCACATGCACATCCTGTCCATCCTTAGACCCACTTCCTCCACGGAGCCCTTCCCAGCCTCTTTGGCCCATGCCGACTCCCCTGGCCTGGACGCCTCCCTCCCAGCACGGCGGCCCTCTGCCCAGCGGTACCAGGAATCCCAGCACGTGCACATCTTAGCCTCTTGGAGGGGAGGGACCCCCAATATCATGTCATTTTTCAAAGTTTTTGCGTAACACCTATCAGAATGTGTTGGATATAGCTGGATTTGAAAAAAAAATTCAATCTCCCCATTTTATGGAAGAGGAGGAAGGAGGCCTCCTGAAGCTAAGTAACTGACACTTAAATCACAGCTGGTTTGCAACAGTGGTGTGTGGCCCACAGGAGACACACAACACATTTCCACTGAATGAAGGGACAGAGTGCCTGCTCCTTCCACATGCCTTCCAGCCAGGATGTGTTCCTCACACTGCTTCAGAAGGAGATAAGGAGCAGAGAAGAAAAGCATCCCCCAGCCTGATCCAGAAGGATCTACATCCCTCACCTGGCCTGGGGGGGGGGGGGGGACAGCCCCACAGGCACAGGGCACCTGACTTGGGCTCCTGCTGTCCCTTCTCTGAAGCGCCCCCCCCCCATGAAGCCCCAGCACCAGCTAAGGGAATTTGCTAGGGAGTGCTAGAGATTTCCACCCCTGGATTTAAGAGCCTTCATTCTGAGGAGGGTGGTTGGCTGCAAGGCCCATTTATTTCAATACGATCCCAATTTTGTTAAATGGGCTCGAGGAGGGCAGAGAGGAATGAGGCATCAGCCCCCAGAGACTACAGAGGTTAATAAAAGTTGCTGGAGAAATTAAATGTGGAGGGAGGGAGGAACTGGGAGCTCCGGGAGCTGATGGAGGGCGAGAGCAGGCTGGGAGAAGGAACAAAACGTGATGTCCATAGTGTCCTGGAGCCAGAGCGGCCTAATCCAGGCTCAGGGTCTGTGAACCCGGGCAGGCAGGTGTGAGGGCTGGGGGCTGCGGGGGGGGGGGGGGGGGGGGGCCGAGTCACAGCAGGGGAGCCACCGGGTTCTGACTCGCTTAACCTTGCTTGCAGTGCGTGCATCTATCACAGGGGATACAGAGCACGCAAGACAAGACAAGCAGCAGTGCCTTCGAGGACTCAGGACGGCACCCTGGCTGGAAGTGGCGTGCTACCCAGACACGTGGCAGTGCTGCACACCCATGCTCTGCTGCTCTGCTGAATGGACGCGCCGGGCGCACATGGAGATACTGGGTCCGTGCGTGTCTGGGGGCGAGAAGTGGGTCTGTGACAAGTGCACGTGTGGGCGGGGTGAGCGTGTACACATGAGAGCGGGGTGAGCATGCGCACATGAGGCGGGGTGAGCATGCAGGCAGGGTGAGTGTGCGCGCGTGCAGGCGGGGTGAGCGTGCAGGCGGGGTGAGCGTGCACGCATGCAGGCGGGGTGAGCGTGCACGCGTGAGGTGGGGTGAGTGTGCACACGTGAGGCGGGGTGAGTGTGCAGGCAGGGTGAGTGTACACACGTGTCGGCGGGGTGAGTGTGCGGACGGGGTGCACTCGCGCGCATCAGCGGGATAAGCGGACACACGTGTTGGTGGGGTGAGCGTGCGCGCATGCAGGCAGGGTGAGTGTGCACACGTGCAGGCAGGGTGAGTGTGTGGACGGGATGCACTCACGTGCATTAGCAGGATGAGCGTGTACACATGTTGGTGGGGTGAGTGTGCACGCATGAGGCTGGTGAGCGTGCAGGCAGGGTGAGTGTGCTCACGTGCAGGCGGGGTGAGCGTGCAGGCAGGGTGAGTGTGTGGATGGGATGCACTCACATGCATCAACAGGATGAGCGTGCACACATGTTGGTGGGGTGCGTGTGTGCGTGTGCAGGCGGGCACACACGCGGTGTGCAGGGCCTGTGTCCACAGACTTCCATGGGGCAGTAATAGAGGGGAAATGCTGGTCCAGCGGGGCTTTCTTCTGAGAATCATTCCCCACCCCCACCGCACTTACGTTCTAGCCCTGGCTCTGTCACTTCCTGGCTGCTTCATCTCTGACAAGCTGCTTATCTTCTTTGGGTCTTCTTTGTCCGTTTATAAAATGAGGATAGTAACTCCTGCCTTTCACAGATTACTGTCAGTATTAAGTTAGTTACTAATACATACAAAACACAAAGTGCATCCTCCACAAAAACAAATGATCTTCTCCCTCACTTGAAGTGAGCCCATTCTCTCCCGATCCCCGAGACTGCCTTTCCCTGGCCTCACATTTCAGGATCAAAAACATGGCTGGTGTTTCTCCTCCACTGCTGACCACCCAGCCCCGCACCCCCAGCCCTCTCCAGCCCAGAGCCTCCTCCCACAGCCTGCCTAGGAAGATGGCCTGAAGGTGCCGGGAAGAAACCAAGCGGGAGCTGGGAGGTCAGAAGGGCCATGGCTCTCTCAGCTCTGGATGCATGGAGAGGGAGTTCCCCGTCCTCCGTGGGGAAACAGCCCCCAGAAATCAGAGGGATTAAGGCATTAGCCCCCAGCTCTTCCCTCCAGCCTAACTACTACCCTTCGCAAGTCATTTAAGCTCTTATGCTGTTTTCTCATCTACTAAATGGAGAAATAGTAACTATCCAGGCTGCATCATAGGATGGTCGTCTATCTCTATTAAATGAGATGGTACATGCGAGAATGCTGAAATTGCAGGGCACCACACAAATACACAGTTAGAGACTACGGGCAGAAGAAAGGGGGAAGGGGGCTGACGCATTGCAAACCTCTTTCTGATCATAGGGGCAGGATGCACCGCTCCCACCCGCTCTGAATAAAACGAGAGAGCCATCAAAGCAGGGCAAGGAGATGGACAAGGGCCAGGCACCAGGAGCAGCCTGCCCCCTCAGCGTGGGGAGGAGGAGAGGAAGACCACTCTCCCCTCCGAGGCTGCCTCAGCTCCAAGTGAGGCCCGACACACATGCGTGCGCCCATCCTGGAAGTGCCTGGCAGAGTGTGGGCTTTGTAGCCGCACAAAGAGAGTTTTAATCTGGGATCTATGGCCTTGAACAAGTTAAACTCAGCTTTGGTTTCCTCATCTATAAAATGAGGGGGAAGGAGTTACTTCACAAGGCCATTATAAGGAATAAGGGATAATATGAAAAGCACACAGTAGGACTTCAATATAAAGTAATTTTGATGCGCTCCCACAAGTGCTCCTCACCCATGCTTGGCCAGCCATAGCGTCTCAAAACCCACTGGATCAGGCCGCCTGAGCCCCCAGCCTCTGTGTCTGCCAGGAAGGGCCTGGCTTGGAAGTGACCGGCTGCCCCGTGCTCACGCCTTGCCTCTATATGATTCTGGCCCCCTCCATGAGTCAGCCTTGCGTGGAGTTCCCAAATGTGTGGTTCATGGACCTGTAAGGCTGTGTTCAATATTAGAAACAAACACAGGGCTGCAACCCTTTTTATCTGCCAAGTAGAGTCCTTTAAAAAAAAAAAAGCCACTTTTGAGCACCATCACACCATCCAAGAAAAACCATCCGATACTAAAAAATGTGGAAAGACAGAATTTCAGAATAAAGGATTGTTTTTAAAATGGGAATGAGTTTACCTTTACGGGATGCTCACTCCCTCTTCTCCCTAGTCCCCATTCCACTCTGGACCAGGAAAGATCTGTCCTAGTACAGCAAAGGTCCCTGGGGGCATGTGGGGTCCCTGGACAGGGCAGGGGGAGGGCTGCGTGTGTATGTACAGGCTTTGAGGTCAGTCAGTTCCCACAACTACCAGCAAGATATTTCACCTGTCTAAAACCCAATTCCCCATCCATGAAAGGGGGGCAATTACAGAGCTGATCTCGGGGCTTGTTGCACCGATTAAACTAGATAATGCATATGAAGTAGTTAGCACGAGGGCACCACAAATGATCTGTGTTATTTCCAGCCTCAGAAATGCGGCCACCTCAGGCTAGTGTCCCCTCTTCACTGCCCGCAAGAGCCCCGAATCCTCCCTGGACTGCCAGCTTCTTCCACTCTGCTTTCTTCCCAGCCCCAGAGCTTCCGAGATCTCCAGCCCGCAGGGGCTGCTCAGTGTCCCCTCCTGGGCCTGCTGAGACCCAGTCCTCTCCAGGAGAGGTCCCCGAGGAGGCAGAAGGCCAGGACAAGAATCGGAGCAGCTGGAGTGAGAAGACAGAGAAGCATAAAGAGCTGCGAGGAGACCCAGACACAGACAACCCACCTGCTGCCCCTCCACGTGCAGCCACCAGGTCCTGATGGCAAGCGTTGCTGAGCCCTGCTCCCTGTGCACTAGGTCGGTGCACTAGGCGCACGCAGTGCATTGCATTGCCATCCCAACCCTGGGAGGTGCGATTTCTGTCCTCGCTGTACAGGCGAGCAGAGTGAGGCCTGGAGAAGGCGCACACCTTGCTCAAGCTGCCATGACATGTCTACCAAGTGGCTGAGGGGGTGTAACCAGGGAGCAACTAGCCTGGGGCCTCGGATGTAGACCCTGCCTTTCCCACACTCTAGCGCTTGCATCAAACCAATCAACCGATCAGAGTCAAGGGCACTCACCGAGTGGGCAGCACTGGCATCAGAGGCTGAGGGGATGGAAGAGAAATTAAGACTTGGTCCCCAAGGTACAAAGGCCAGAGGAGCTTGGGTCAGCGCACCGGGCTCTCATGGCAAAGGGTGAGAGCTGGCCAGTGCTGGCTTCCTGGTCCCCACCCCACCAGAGAACCAGGCAGAGCAAGACGACCACAAGCCAGGGGCCTGGTAACCAGCATAAGGTGGGAGCGAAGGCCTCCACATCTCCTCCTTCTGATCCGAGCCTGTCTGAGGTCCAGGAGTAATGCCAGGCACGGAGCAGGGGGTTCACAGGCTCCCTTTAGCTGAGTGGAAGTAGAGCCCAATCAAGGTCAGAGGGGGACCTGGCATCCTGATTTCTGCCATGTCTCCCCAGCCTCTTCCCCAGCCTCAAGGCCTGCTCTGGGCTGGGCAGACACAGGTGGGGCTTCTGCAGCCCGCGTGCATCGGCGAGGGGAGAGCAGATCCCAACCACTGATCCTTCCACACTCCTGTTCTCTGCCAGGACAGAGCTATACTCAGGCAGTCCAATCCTGGGGATTTAGGAGGCTCTTGGCTCTTCCCTTGGCTCCTCAGCCCCCTGCCATGCCGAGGCAGGGGTACCTGGGGGCTGCTGGGGGCTGGAGGGACAGATTTTTCTCCTACCCCCACCTCCATCCCCCAGAGGCAGCTCCCGCCCCGAGCCAGCCTGTCATCCCACATTGCTCTGATTAGCTATAATCTTTCTTTTTCAATTTCTCCTCCCAGAGACCGGGGAGCGAGAAAATCTCCCAGAAAATGAATAAATATTTCAATTTTCGGCGCAATCAGTCTGAGGAGCCGGCGCATGATGGAAACGGGGGGAAGGATAATGGTTTTCATTTAGATAAGATACAGAAAATTATTTAGTGAAAAATGAAGATTGATGAAGCCCATTGAAATTCTTTAAAATGCGATTTTTATTTCTCTGCCTGGGCTGAATCTCTCCTTCCCCCCTCCTCTCTGCTCCCCCTCAATTTGACTGCCTTCTGCCACCTTCTCCCCTTTTCCCCACCACCAGCCTCCCCCACCCCCACCCCCGCCATACCCCCTCCCCCTTTTCGTCTCCCACGACCCCAGTCCCTAGCCTGGACTCTTTCTTTCTAAGGATGGAGGCCAAGGGAGGTCACCTACCCTGTGAGTGTCCCAGTCTCCCTCGGTCCCTGCTCCTTCCCTCCCTGTCGGCTCCCCAGTCCCTCCCAGGAACCTCGGCTGGACTTCCTCTTCCCTCCCTGTCCATTTTCCCCCTTCCTTTCCTTTGGCACCCCTCCCCCACCCAAATACTCTGCACACTCCTTCGGGTCTCCGGTCTTGCTTTCAGCCTCCTGGAAGGCAAGGAGGTGGGAGCTTGACTGACCCAACCCTCGACCCTCCCCCTTCCCCTTCCCAAAGGGAGGAAGGCACACAGCACACTCCTCTCTCTCTGACTGATTCTGTTCCCGATTCAATCCACATGTCTCTCCTGTTTGCTAACTGCAGCTTTTGTTCCTTGAAGCTCATTTTGTTCCATATTGCTGACATGCTGGGGCTGCAGGAAAGGGGCAGACATAAGCTTGCCCCCAACACATGCTGCTACTGACCCAGCAGCCCCCCCCCACCCCCCAGCAGCCAGCCTCACAAAGTCAGAACTTGCGTTCTCTGTCCCAACTTTGTGCCAGGCGGCTGCTTGGCCTGCCAACACCAGGGCCAGGCCTCCTTCCCCAGCACCGCCTCTCACCCCGCTCACACTGGGGATGCGCGCCCTTCCCAGGTCTTAAGCCTGTGTTGGGGGGCATGGGTGACTTTCCAGGAAAGAAAGATCCAGACCAGCCCCCCACCAACTCAGCCAGGCTTTGCCTTGGGAGCTGGGGAGGGTTCTGGTAAGGAGAGGAGGTGTCCAGCACAACACCCCACCCCTAAACATACACACACACACACACACACACACACACACACACACACAGCAGCCCAGGAAGGGAACTAAGACAGGGCAATGCCTGAGGGTGTTCTACCCCAAGTGGACTTCCCTCCACCCAGATTCCACTCCACCCAAAAGGAGACCACCTCCTCCATGATGTAGTCTGCCCACCTCCATAGGTGTCTGCCTATATGAACGTCTGTTCAAGTTTCTTTGTCTGCTGGAGGGTTGGTCTCTGTAGAAGGGTTTCAGTGTGTGTGTCGCGTCCTTGTAAATGCCCGCCCGCATACATGCACTGTGTCTGGGTGAGTTTTGATGTGTTTGGGTGCATGAACATACAAGCCGACGTGGGGGAGGAATCTGTGTTCCTCCTGGTGTCAGTGCCTTTGTGTGGATGTGTCTGTCTCCGTTTGGGAGATGCTTGTGGGTACATCTGTCTCAGTAGGTGAGTCGTCTGTCTCTGTGTCTATGACTGTTTTTTGGTGTTTGTGTGTCAGCTCCATTTTTGGAAGGGGGCAGCTAGCTCGGCAGGATTAACTCTTCCTTAGAGTGAGACTCAGGAGGCCAGAATGCACACCCACAGAGCCCGGTGCTGGCTGAAGTCTGGGCCCTCTGTTTCCCCAGCTCCCCCCCCACTCCCAGCCTCAAGATACACTAACGTCCTCACCTCTCTCAACCTCTCCCTCATTTCCCAGCTTCTCCCCTGCCAGTTCCAAATACGCCCCGACATCCACACTTTCCCGCCCCCAAGTGGAATGTGAAGCCCCCCTACAAGTGCCCCCCTGAACATCCAGCCGGCCCGAAGCTGCCTGTGGAAGTCCGCTCCCCAGCCGGCGCCTCCGCGAGCAGGGGTCCCACCAGAGGCCCCCAGGCAGCCCTCCCCGTTTCCAGGGGGGGCGGCCCAGACAGGCTGGAGCGCCCCACCCCCCCCAAACCAGGGGCTAGGCTGGAGTCGGGATTCCCTTCGTGGCATCTTCGGGAGCCGGGTCCCCAGCTTTCCGCGCACCTCCCACCCCAAATCTGAAATCCCACCTTCCTCCCAGCCCTCATCACCCCCTCCGCCCCCCCTCCCGCAGGACCCGGGCGTGCAGACTCTGGGCCTCGCGGGGCAGAGGCAGGGAGGGCGCCCGAGGCTCGGGAAGGCGCTGCGTGCGCGCTCGGGTCCCGCGACGGCCCGACCCCAGCGCTCGCGGCCGGGGACAACTTGGGCGCAGCCGCGGGAAAGTCGGGCCCGCGCCCGAGGTGGGGGTGGGGGGGGGGGGCTGCCTGCCCGGCGAGGCGGCGGGGCTTACCTTGGGAGAAAGTGTCGGAGAGAGTGAGGATCCAGACGAGGAGGCTCAGCATGCTGCCCGCCGCCCGCCGCGCCGGGGCTCCGAGTTGGCGACGGAGCGCGGGGCGCGGGCGGGAGGAGGGAGCGGGGCCGGAGCCCGCCCCCGGCCCTGCACACGCGCGTGCACACGCGCACACACACTCGCACGCGCGCACCCCCGCGCGCACCAACTCACTTCCCTGCCCTGCGCTCTCCTGAGCCCTCGGCTCCCAGCCGCGGCCCCCGCCCTCCCGGCCTCCCGGCCTCCCGGGCCCCCGCGGTCCCGCCCTCGCCCCGGCCCTGCCCTCTCCCGCCCGGTGCTGCTGCTCGCCCAGCTCGCGCTCTCCGGGGCTCTTCCGCTCTCCGCTCCTCCGGGCCCTCCCCTCCCCTCCCCTCCCTCCCCGCCCCTCCTGACGTCTCCTCCCCCAGCCCTCCCCCAGCCCTCAGGCCCCCGGCGCGCACGCACACCCCTCGCCGGGACTGAGATGCCCGCGGCGCGGGACCCGGGGTGGGGGAGGAACAGGGACCGGCCACCTCGCCCCAGCCGTCACACACACGCAGCTTGGGGCCTGCGCTGCCGAGGGGGCGGCGGGCTGTGGGGGCGGCCGGGCGAGGACCTGCCCCTGGGCCGGGGGTTGGCCGTGATGGGGAGGCAGTGTGAGTGCATGTGTGTGTCTGCGTGTGTGTATGGGGGGAGGGGGGACGCGGTGGGCAGGTGGTGGGTCTTGGAGTCAAAAAACACAAAATCCCTGGGTTTTTTTCTTGTTAATCCCACATCCAGAATCTAACCCCTAGATTCTCGAAATTGGGAATTCTCGATGGACTACTGAATGCTGGGGTGGGGATGCGATGTGTGCCTCTCCCCAACTACAAAACCCGGAGCTGGGCCCTGGGAGCTGCTCCTCGGAGCCTCCTGGAGCCCCTGCCCGGGCCGCCCCCAGCACACAGTGGGGCCAGGCCAGCTGTCGCAGCCCGCAGCCGGCCGGGAAGGGGCGCAGTGGCCTCCTGCCTTTGTTCATCCTGGGTGGTACCGTCCAGGAGGAGAAAGTAGCCAACTCCACGGAAGGGCCAAGGGGAGGGCAGCCACGGGAGGATCTCTAAGCACAGAGGAGTTTGAGATCCTTCGGGGTTGAGAGATCTGGGAACTGGGAAGGGAGGGAGTTCCCAGTGAGTGCAACGAGGGCATTCCGTAGGGGTCTCCTTTCCTAAGAGCCCAGCTTGGCCACCAGGCCCCCTCCCAACCCCAACCAGATGCTTCTGCTCACGTTGTTGCTGGGAGTGCCAGGAATCGGCGTCCTAGGGGATGCGTCGAGGAGAAATCACAGACATTGCAGCGGAATTGCATAACTTTACAGGACTCTGTTGGTCTAGAGAGGTCTCCACTTCTTTCCACAGATTCTCGGTCTCCTGGGTCCCTAACACTACCCGCCAAGAATTCTCAATTTCGGCCCTTGAAACGCAGGCGCATGGCTCTCTGGTGCGCCCTGCTGGTGCGAGGCGGTCTCTTCGAGGAACCTGACCTGAACCTGAGCTGAACGGTCCAGACACATCTGCTCACAACAGGAGGACACAGATCCACAGGCAGAGAAACACACGAGCTCATATTCAGGAGCACACTGTGCACAGCCCGGGAGTCCTTCATACGTTCAAACACACATGTGCACAGGCAAACGCACAGTTTAAAAGTAAAGAGCCATAGCTGACCCAGAGAAATAGGAATATAATCACAAATACGTTTGCAGAGCCACACACCAGTGCGCAGACACATAAGGGCTTTTCATTTCTCATTCATTAATCATGCATTCCACAGATATTTCTTTAGGGCCTGCTTGTGCTGCACTCACAATTCTAGGCCTTGGAGATACAACAATGGAAAAAAATTAAAAAAAAAAAAAAGGCTAAGTCCCTCTTTCCTAGAGTTCCATTCTAGAGGGGAGGAAGAGACAGTTTTTACTGCCTCTCTCTATATAAATATATATAAAATGTAAAGTGTACCAGGTTGCAGGAGATGCTGTGAAAGACCAACAGTATTAAGGGAAAACTGCTCAGCTGAAGCACCATTTGCGCAGGGACCTGAAGGAATTGAGGGATTCAGGTATCTGAGGGGAAAAAAGAGCAGGTAGGTGGTAACAGCCAGTGCAAAAGCCCTGAGATAGAGGTGTTCTTGGAGTATCAGTGAGACTGCCTTTTCTCCTTCTCACCCTGCAGAAAGGTGCACAGAAGGGAGGGCCAGGTGATAGCTATTCAGGACAAGGTTGAGAAGAAAAAGCCCAGAAATGAGGGAAGAGAATATTCTTAGCTTAGAGCTTCCTACCCACCTTCTTCCAGCTTCTGTTCAGGTTTGACGGTGACTCTTAGAGTGAGGAAGGACTCGGTGATCAAAACTTACCTCTTTATTACCTTGAAACCCTGGCAGCGGAAGAACCAAGTTTCTCCAGTTCCTCAACAGCCAAAGCAGTCACCTCACCTGCCTTGCCCAGGCCCTTAACTTCCCTTCTGCCTCTCTTGAATCTCAAATCCTCACCAGCTCTGCTCGCACGTAGCAAACACACTTCTCCAAAATCCCCTCCACATAAGCCATTCAGCATCCCCGATTCCGGAGCTGAAGACCCCAACTCCGGTCAGTCCTCAACACCAGCTGGAGCATCATCTCCTGAGAAGCTTTTTAAAAACGCCGGTGCCTTGGCCTCACTTCCAAAGACTGTTCTAGGGTGAAGCCCCAAGCACTGGTGTTTTTAAACATCTCCCCAGGTAATCCTAATGGGCAGCCAGGGTTGAGAACTACTGAGCTCAGCAAGGCCCTGCTCCCTGGGCACCGCCCCCACAAGCCTGCCTTTCACGGGTGCCTGCCTGCCACCCATGAGGGTGCCTGCCCTACCCCCCAGCCATGTTGCTGAGAGCCCGTCTTGCAACACGTCCCCTCCTGCAACTCCCCAGCCTTTGCTCCATTCTCCTCTCTCTGGCACCAATGTTCACAATTCTACTTAAATTAACTGAGTCTACTAGAGTCTAATCACATAACTCTCATCAAACTGGGGGCATCCTGGGGCTGAGTCCCCAGTATCTGGTGGATGCTCCCAAAGGCAAAGCCTGTGTCTTTTCCACCAGACCAGACATACCTCCCCAGGACAGAATATCTGCCCCCCCTATCAAACTTGGGGCCCCTTGGGGGCAAGGGCTGTACATGCCCCCTCAGTCTGCAACTTCCTGAGGGCAAGTTGGGGAGCCCCTGTCCCCATCAGAGGGACAGCAGAGTTGTTGAGAACACAGCACATGGATCCGGAAACCAACAGGAGGGGCTCCTCACCCAGGTTCTATCCCTTACTTTCGGCCTGACCTCAGCAGTTTATTTACCTAACCTCCCGGTCCTTGGTTTCTTCATCTGAAAACAGGGACCGGGAGCACTTACTGTGGGGGGAGGTGTGAGGATTAAGTGGGTCAGTATTCTGCAGCTCTTAGTGCTAGGCACACAGTGAGCAGGAAATGCTAGCTGTGATTATGTTCTCCGTGGGAGCTCCCCAAAGCAGGGACTTTCGAACCTTCCTCCTGCTGGAATTGTCTCCGTCTTCAGGCACAGGGCCCCGCCCAGGCAGAGGTATGCACGCCTGGAGGCAGAGGGAGTAATCCCTGAGGACACCTTCACCCAGAAAAAGGGGAGAAGGAGCCAAAGGTTATATATGGAGTTAAGAGAAATATTACTAATTTTTTGAGCACAAAAGCAAAAAGATCAAGGGGTCAGAGAGTGAGCAGGAAGGCAATTTATGACCATCCGCAGGAGAAGCCACCCTGAGAGACAGAAATGAATTCTTTGTCTCAGTGAGGGCTAAGAACAGCAGAACAGTTCTATAAATTGTCCTCTTTCCCCCAGAGGGGGCGGAGGACTGTGTTCCTGCTGCTTGCCAGAGACGCTCAAGAGAAAGGCCAAGATCCTGATTTTCAGCCTGGAAAATAATCCTAACCACAAAGGAAACCCCGAGTCCCCAGAGCCGAAGGTCATCCTGTGTGCGCCCTGCTGCAGAGACTGCAGCCCAGGGCGGTGAGAGAAGCCCTCGGCTCCCAACTGTCTCCAGCACCCCGGCTCTCCCCGTTCCTTCCCCCCTGTCCTGTCTCCCCGCCCCAGGGGCTGCACAAATCCTTCCAGATGTCAGGCCTGGGGCTTTCCTGCTGCTACCCCAACCCATTCTCCTTAGATGCCCAGCTTTGGGGACGCACAGGGATGAGAGCAGAGCCGGAGGACAGCCTCACCGGCCGTGGGGAGAGACTCAGATAGGCACCAGGAGGGCAGCGGGCGGGCGCAGGAAGAAGAGAGGCCTCCGGGGTCCCATGGGGAGCCAGACAAGGAGGTCAGGCCCTCGATGGGGCAAGGGCATCAGCGAACCCCTGAGGGAGCAGTGGAAGGACTAGAGGCTAGACCCCAGAAGGGACTGTCTACTGAGGAGCAGTGTCCACAGTATTTAAGGAGAGGTTTGGGCAGGGGGAAGCTGCTTCCAGGCAGGGCTTAGGAAGGATGAGCTTGGCAGACACAGGCTCCCAGGGCGTGTTTCCCGTGTGCGACACTCGAGTGTGAGCGGCATGTCCCGTTCCTTACCACCCATTCAGCCTCACATTCTAGCTCCGACCTGAGGAGACAATCTGCACTCAATGGACCAGTTACCTCTTAGATGTAAAGAGGATTTCATGGCCTGAGGTCACAGGGATCGGAAGACCCCCTGCTTCAAAAGAGCAGCCCAGCCGAGACCAGCTCAGAGAAAGAGAAGAGGGTAGGGGTTCGGGTCCAGGGGGTGGGCGTGGGCGCGAGGAAGGGAGAGCAGGGAACAGACGCATTAGGAAAACACGGAAACAGTAATGTGAGCCAAAGGCACAAACACCCAGCCTCAAAACCAGAAAGGGCCTCAGACAACAGGGAATCCAACTCCCCTTTGAGACGGTGAGATGCTCCTTCAAGGCCACAAAACAGGTTCCAGTGGGGCTGGGGGGACCAGAGCCCAGGCCTCTGGCCTCTCAGGCCAGGTTTCACCCGTGTATCTTGCTAACTCCCACCCCTGCACTCCAGAACCATCCCAGATGCTTCGTCAGCAGAACGCCTGAAGTCCAAACAGCTCTGACCTCCTGAGTGTAGCTCCAGCCCCCTGTTGGGATCTGAAAATGGGAACCGAGGGAGCAGAAGGTGGGGGATCCCGAGGAGAAAGCAGGGGGGTCCCTCATCTTCCTTTGGCCCTTGGCTTTAGCTTCCTTGGGCCCTACTCCCAAGCCCACCACCTCCAAACCTTTTAGCATTCCCCGGGGCTCCTTGGAAGACCGAAATCCCATCGTCGGATCTGTTTATACGGGACGGGGACACAGGGTTGTGGCTCACGTCTGCATAGGAGCTGGATAGCAGACCGTGTCGGTAGCTGGGGTCACTGTCTGAGGCGGTATTAAGGTCACTGAACATCATAGTAGGTTTAAGGGTATAGGTGAATAAAGTCTATGTGAATGGAAATCTAAAGGTGAGGCTTCCTTAACCGTTACTACCAGAAGGGCCGTGAACTTAAAGCACGACGCTTAACAATGTCACAGCAACCCTTGCCAAGGGTTTGGGTCACGACGCGCTCATTCACCCATTCGTCCATCTGCTCGCCTCGCAGACTCGTAGTAAAATCGGACTCTATGGCCAGGCACGAGGCGAAGCCCTTGGGACATGAGGATGAGGAAGGCTCACCCCCTTGTTCTCCAGGAGCCAGTCTTGGGGGAAAGAGGGACAGACAATTAAAGCTGAGCTGGGAGGCGCGGAGAGAGAAAGGCCCGTGTTCTTTACGAGGGCAGAGCAGAAGCAGTGGGGAGTTTCCCGGAGTTCAGTACTGAGAATTCACATCTCCAGTCAAAGCCAGGAGTTTGCGACTCTGGGCCTCCGTTTCCTGCCCGGTCGGCTTCCCCCGCGGGCTTCTCTAATAAGGAGTCAGGGGCTCTTCCCTGCAGGTGTCTGTTGCGGGGTTCCCTCAGGCGCATGCTCTGCAAATGCTCCCTGTTTGAGCATGTTCCCTCTGGCTTCCCAGCTTCGTCGGGGCCAGGGACCAGACCCAGCTGCGCCTGCCAGGCAGGGTCCGGCTGCCGGCTTTGGTGGTGTTTCCTAAATGGACAGATGGAGAACGTTGATTTAATGTCCTTCCAGTGCCTCTATTCCAGCCAGCAATGAGGCTCCAGCACCACGCCCGCCCCTTTAGGCCATGACAGGCTCCCCTCCTCCCTTCCCCCACCTTCCTCCAGGCCCGTCCCTAAGGCCTCCCCACGGAGAGCGCAAGTCTAGGCTTTGGGAAGAGAGCTGGGGAACACAAATCCAGAGGAAAAAGTTGCCCCCCACGAGAATGAACAAACAACAGAAAGCTGGCTACTCCTTCAGGGCCCTCCTCCCAGGGGGGCCACCAGAGAGGAGGGTGGGCCTGCAGGGGACCGGGACAGGGAGGGAAGTAGTCGTCAACGGTAAAAGGTTGCAGTTACACAAGAGCAGTAGGTCCCAGAGATCTCCCGCCCCAGCAACAGGGGCAGCACCATGCCTGGAGGTAATGGCAATGTATATCGTATACGTGAGCATTTGCTAAGAGTACATCTGACATTACGCGTCCTCATCACAAAGTAAAATCATAATAAATAAAGGGGGTGGGAGGGAACCTTTGGAGGGGATGCATCTGTTTCTGGCATAGACTGTGGTGATGGTTTTATGGATGGACACCCGTCTCTAAACTCACCAAGTTGTATACATGAAATATATACAGCTTCCTGTGGGTCAGTCCCACCTCAATATGGTCCTGTTCAAACCCAGGAGCCGCTGGCCTGCACCTGACCGTTCCTGCCTCCACGCCCTTCCCACCTCCGTCCCCAGCTCCTGGAAGGCAGGATCTGCTTCCTGCCATGGGCAGGGTCACCCCCACCGAAGCCCCCAGGGTCTGCTCTCTGCAGCCCTGGGCTCTTTCTCAAGCTCAAATCTGACCACTTGGCTCCTCGGCTTGAGCCTCCCTGGTGGCTCCCACTGCCCTTAGGATCAGACAGAATCTCCCCCTGGGCTCCCAGAGCGCACCAGGGACAGAGCTGCCTTGCCTCCCAGCCCTTGCTCCTTGCCAACCCTCCTGCCCCTTGCCTTCCAGCTCTCTCCAGAGTCTCGGCTTCTCTGCCCACCGCCCCCCCGCCCCGGCACCCAGAACTGGCCACAGGTCTCCGTCACAGCATCTGCGCTGTTCTCTCGCCCACGGCGCTGACTCCCACCAGGCCTACCCCCCTCTCGTGTCTCATCCCCTAAGCCAATTCTCCTTCTCCTTCAGGCCTCCCCCGGATGTCCCTTCTCCAGGGAAGCCTCTCTAATTCCTCCAACAGGTTAGGTCACCTTGTTATTGCCCTCAAGCACCCTGGATTTCCACCGGCAGCATCAATCACACGTGTGATTGGGATTCAGCTGTCCCCTGCTGACTCCGAAGCCATCCGTGTGCAGGCGGAGAAGGTGCAGAGAGATGTCCCTTTTCCGAATTGTGCAAAGGTTGCATTTCACGGAGTAGGGAGCCACAGGGCTGGCAAGTAGACCACAGGAGCAACTTTAGGCATGTGCTGAGTTATAGGAAATCTTCCTTCCAAGGCACTGGAAGAAGAAGAAACAGAAATGGCATGAAAGTTTATCTCCTCTTGTTCAGCGTGAGCTTGTGGTAGGGAGACACATATTACCTCGAATGGGAGAAAAAAAAAAAAAAATCCCAGGGAATGGCGAACAAAGCTATAAATACAGCCAAGCGTCAGGTGACATCACCTGAGCACAGTGCGGCGATTTATGGCCAAGTCACAGGGCCCTAAAGTGTGTTTACAATGGTGTAACTCCCGAGTAGTCCTCCCTGCCCTCCTGCTCTCTCCCTCATTCTCCGGCCGGAGGGTGGCCCCATCCCTCGTTCTTCTGATGAAACAGCTTGGCTGGGCCAGGCCCCGGCTTTTGGGGAGACTAGCAAGCTCTGAAGAATGGAGCTGTCTCTCCGAAAATGAGCATCCAGAAACTGCCAGTGGTTCCCCTTTGCCTAGGGAACCATAAACACGTACACCGCGCGCCAAAGACACGCAAAGCCACCCCCTCTCTGGCCTGGACTTACCTTGAACTCCTAGAAGCTTTATTGGCTTCTAGCCTTATTCCTATGCTGCCTGGCCCCTAATCTCCAATTCTTCAGTTTCCCCAAAGAGTACCCAAGTCTCTATCGCCATACGCTGTTCCTCCTTGCCCTCCATGGGGTGTGACTTTCTGCTGTAAATCTCCAGCCAAACTCCTCCAAAGCCCAACTCAGACGCAGCGCTTTCACTGACCTGCCCCAGGATGGCCTTTCCTGCCCCAGGATGACATGTCCTTTGCTCCTCTTCCCAATGTCACTGGCTCCCCACTCTGCTCCTGGGGCCACCTGCTCATGCTTACAGGCAGGCACATCTCTGCCTCAAGCGAGGAGCGCCTTCTACACGTCTGAGATCCTCCCCCAGGGTCTGCTCAGGACCTGTCATGGGGAGAAGCTCAGAGAATGTTTTTTCAATCAAACATCTGTCCCCTCTGTAAGCCTGGTCCCCCTTGAGCACCTACAGTGGGTCGAGCACTGTGCTAGAAGCTGTCCTGGCATTCTGTTCAGTCCTCACAGCGACACGGAGGACGTCACCACCCCCACTTCTGTAGGAGAACTGAGACGGAGAGTGGTTCGGTAGCCTGGCCAAAGGCACACGGCAAGTAAATGTGACCACAGGATTCACAACCAGTATGCCAGACTCTGCCGAGTTTCTTCTGTTCCCGGAGCCCTTGGGCTATGTGTTCTGCAACCTGGTTCCTATCAAATATCCCAGGATTGGCATTCTCTTCTCAAAGACCCTGCGCACAGCCTGCTGACTGAGGACTGCGTCCTCATCGCTCCCCACAGGTGGGTCCAGAGGGGCTCGCTGAGGTGTTGGGTTATCAAGAACCGCCACTGTGAAAGAAGCAGCCCCAGGTTATTCTGGGGACAGAACGCTCGCCGGCCTCAGAGCCCGTGGAGACACGGACAGGAATAATCACCCAGCAGCCACCCACCCACCCTCATGAGGCTGGCTCTCCTCTCCCTTCTCTCCTCCTCTGCTCTGGATCTTCTCCGGTGACCTTACCACCACCTCCGAATGGAAAGAGAAGCGAAGTTGACCCTTGACCCCAGATCCTCCCTGTCTCCACCAAACCACCAAATGCTCACCTCAGGGGAAGTGGGAACTAGAAATTACCCCAGGCGGGTGGGGCAGGTGTAGAGGTGGTGCAGGTCAGCTCGGCTGGGACCTCAGTCATGGCCTCCTGCAAACAGAAATGTTCCCGAGTGAAGTGGGGGGCCGGTCATGGTGGGAGAAGCGAGTTAGAGCAAAGCAGAAAAATTGTGTGTCTTTCCAGTTCATCTTTAGTGAGGTCACCAGCATGGGGCTTAATGCACTGGATGAAATCCAGAATATCTACCAAGCAAAGTGATTTTGTTGAAAAACTGCTATGAATATTATTAATAATTTGTATCTCTTCTATTATTGCTCAGATTTGAAAATTGACTAAAAATGATGCCAAGATGCTGTAGGCATTCTCCCCCACTCCACCTTCTCCCATGGGCCACTTGCATCCCCAGAACTGACTGCAGAATCCAGCACATTCATTCCCTATGCAAAGTGTGAATTGAAGGAAGTTTGCCTTTGGTCTCTCTCTCTTGAATCTTTATATCACAATCCTTAGAGCTCTCCTACTGCTCTAAACTTCCTCTGGTGAATGAGTTTTTACTAAAATGTGAAGGACTCCATATCCTGCAACCCCCACCCCTAGCCCCAGGTGTATTTTCAAAGAGAGGCAGGGCTTTAACCAAAGGAACACATTTCTGACAGTGTAATTATGGACACCTTTATACTTGATAGAGAGCCATGGAGGTACGATAGACAGACCTTCTAGAACCCCTAAAATAAAAGCTAGCCCAAGAGTGCACAGCCGGAGGTAGACTTAGCATCAAGTTCATGAGGTTCACTTGCTCAGGGCCCTCTAAGGCTCCGGGTGGCATCTGCTGGCATACTCATGCAGCTCTGCCTAAAAGATGCAAGCGTAAGATATTATAACCACAAGCAATGAAGTCTGTTGTTTCTTTTCACTATGACTTCCCCTCCACCCCACCTTCCTTCATGGCAGGGTGCAAAAAAGCCAGGGGCATGGGGGTGGGGGTCTGCTAAGTGGAAATTGAACTGAGAGTTCACTTAGGTTGGATTAAAGGCTTATGTGATGTGGCTCACCATCACTTGCATGTATGATTAGTGCAGGAATGGCTTTCAAGAATGCTCCAAGGGCCACCAAGCTGACTGGTGCAGCATCAGGACATGTCGATGCAGAGACCAGAGGGCCATGGTGGCAAGAGCTTGTCCCCTAGCACCTGGATCTGGAAGCAGTGTCTGAAACGTATGGTATGAGAAGCTGGTCCATTGAAAATGCTTCTTCTAATCACCAGACGTGTAACATTACAAGTGGTGGGTTTGGTTCTCGTTGATGCTTTGTCAACATGGAAGTCCTACCAGGGATGTGTCTGATGATGCCGCATAGAAATTACACACCACACAAAAATGTTTCCCATCTAGGGGCACCTGAGTGGCTCAGTCGGTTAAGTGGCTGCCTTCGGCTCGGGTCATGATCCCAGGGTCCTGGGATCGAGCCCCGCATTGGGCTTCTTGCTCGGCGGAGGGCCTGCTTCTCCTTCTCCCTCTGTCTGCCGCTCTGCCTACTTGTGCTCTCTCTCTGTCTCTGTTAAATAAATAAATAAAAATCTTAAAAAAAAAAATGTCTCCCATCTATTCTTTTTTTTTTTTCTCCCATCTATTCTTAAATGAAATTGTTAGATAAACATCATTCAGACGTTAAGAAGTGAATTGTAATGCAAAACTCAGGTTATTCTGGAGGAGATACTGCATTGAGAGGAAGAGATAGATCTCTGATAATCCAATTAATGAAGAGGGAGAACTCAGATGATTACAGTGGGGAAAGTTTTATATTTCTTGGTGATTTGACAAAGAGCATAACACTCGCAATAGGGCCGCCATGACAGGGACAATCCAGCTGATAGTGACTGGTGTCCTTCACAACCAGTATTTAAGATTTGTGACAGCGTAAGAGAATTCGAACTGTCCTGAAATCTTACAGCTCAATTATGAAAAACAGTGTATAGGTTTTTTTTTTACAAATTTGAAAATAATCCCAAGATGATATACAGTGTTATCTATATAGCAATTTTAAAGTTGAAAGGCATTTTTAAAGACTGTCAATACTAAAAAGATACTTTTTGATCAACCACACTAGAGGAAAACTGAACTATCCTGCTCTTTTGATAAAAAAAAAAATTCTTAAATCATTATGAAGAATCAAAGGCTGTGCAGCCAAAAAAGTAGAAAAAATATGACATGGTGTCTCAGTTACTTTAATTTGTCAACTTTTAAAAATGCATAAGTTGTTATGATTCCTTTTCTCATTTTTAAATACAATTTCACTTCTGTCTCTACTTTTGCATTTATAATTTTGTATTCCTTTTCTTTAAGGGGGTTTCTTCCCCATCCCGCCAAACAGGGTAGGCTTCAGGTCGCACAAAATTGGATTCACTCTGTCCACAGTATCAGTATTTTATTAAGATGATGATGATAGTGATGATGGTGTTGGTAGTGGTGGTGATGATGGTGATGGTGGTGATGATGATGATGGTAGTGATGATGATCGTGTTGATGATGGTGGTGATGGTTGTGGTGGTGATGGTGGTGATGATGGTGATGGTGATGGTGGTGATGGTGGTGGTGATGTTTGTGGTGGTGATGATGGTGATGGTAGTGGTGGTGGTGATGGTGATGGTGGTGATGATGATTGTGGTGATGATGATGGTGATGATGGTGATGGTGGTGATGATGATGGTGGTGATGATGATAGTGATGATGATGGTGGTGATAGTTGTGGTGGTGATGGTGGTGATGATGGTGATGGTGATGGTGGTAATGATGGTGGTGATGATGATGATGGTGTTGATGATGGTGGTGGTGATGGTGGTGGTGGTGGTTGTGGTGGTGATGGTGGTGGTGATGGTGATGGTGGTGGTGATGGTGGTGACGGTGGTGATGGTGGTGATGATGGTGATGGTGGTGGTAATGGTGGTGATGATGGTGGTGGTGATGGTTGTGGTGGTAATGATGGTGATGATGATGGTGGTGATCGTGGTGGTGATGATGGTGGTGATGGCTGTGGTGGTGATGGTGATGATGATGGTGGTGGTGATGGTTGTGGTGTGATGGTGATGATGGTGACTGGGGTGATGATGACAGTGATGATGATGATGGTGATGGTGATGATGATGGTGATGGTGATGATGGTGATGATTGTGATGATGATGGTGGTGATGGTGGTGGTGATGGTGATGGTGCTGATGATGGTGATAGTGGTGGTGGTGATGATGGTGATGACAGTGATGGCAGCACTTTTCCTGGAGTTTGCTCTGTGCCTGCTTTATTCCAAGACTTTGCTATAATTTATCTCATTTACCCCTCTAGTAACTTCTTGTTTCCTCCGTTTATACAGATGAAGGAAAAAAGTCCCCCGGGATGTTAGGTAACCTGCCCACTGTTGCTCAGCTGGGAGGCTGGCAAGTCTGGATGCAAGAGAAGCTTGTTTCCTCTCTATTTGTCCTGACCTAAGTCCTGTCGCCCTCACCTTCCTGCCCTGGAGGGAGGAGCAGGGTTCCCAGACTCCCGAGCTCCTCTTACACTCAGAGAGGTTGGATGACTTGCTGGGGAACACACAGCTTGCAAACAGCAGGGGCAGCATTAGGTTTTCCTTTCCCTCCCCTGCCCCCAGCACCAGCTGCCACCAGGCCCCTTCACCTGCACAGGTGGGCCACAATTGGCAGGTGTGACCTGGGCGGCCTGGGGCACAGGCTGCAGCCTCTGGACGAGTTGCCTTTGGCAGCGCAGCCTCACCAGGGGCAGCTGAGGTGGTGCCGCCTCCCTCCGTTTCATTAACTGGAAAACTGGAGCCACAAAGGCCTGGGGCTGGGAGGGCGCGGGCCCAGCCGCCACGGGGCTGGGTGGTAGGGGCTAGGAAACAGCTCCTGGGGCCCAGCGAATTCCCAATTCCCGGCTGCCCAGCACCTCCCCGCCCGCCCACCTCTGTCCACTTTCCCGGTGGCTGCCCCCTCCTGGGCCTGCTGTCTGCCCACCGCCCCTTCTGAGGCTGAGGCCTGCTGTCCCTTCCCCAGGTGTAGGGGAGCGGGAGAACCTCCCGTCAGGGTGCCCCACCAGCACCGTGGGCACAATGGGCCGTCAGATGGTGGGGAGGGGCCGGGACAGCTCTGTGCCGCCTTCTCCCCACAGAACAGAGGGACACTGAGAGAATGGCTCTGGGAAGCCTGGCCCAGGGGAAATGGGATTTCAGGAGAGAAAGCAGAGACTTGCTACCTTCTGCCCGGGCAATCGTCCCTTCCGCACGGGTTCCTCCAGCCCTCATTGGTGCCCTCCCTCTTCCTTTTCTCCCAGGATCCCCCAGTGCTGGGACTCCCCCATACCACCTCTTCCCCACCTTGCCCGCCTTCCCCCCCGTCCTCACCCCTTCTTCGCAAAGCTGACCTCCTTGTCCTCCAGTCACCCATGCTAGTTGGCCAGGGTGGCCATAGCCGAGGTTCATGGACCCGTGGCCCTAGCATTGCTCACAGCCCCGGAGGCTACAAGTCCCAGAGCCAAGTGTCAGCAAGATGGGTTTCTTCTGAGGCCACACTCCTCGGCTTGCAAATAGCTGTCTCCTCCGGGCCTTCACGGGGACTCCCTCTGTGCCTGTGTGTCCTAAACTCCTCTTAGAAACACATCAGCCCTATCGGATTAGGGCCCACCCCCCAAATGATCTCATTTTAACTTAATTATCTCCTTAAAGACCTTATTTCCATACACAGTCACAGTCTGAGGTACTGGGGTTAGGACTTCCACATATGAATTTGGGGGACATGGTCCAGCCCATAACACCTTCCCCGTGAGACCAGCCTGTCCCACATCCTGCAGGTAACAGGGCTGCCCTAAACCGGACCCCGTGACTCCCCCAAACTCGGCTGCACAAACAATTCCTAACACCTCCCTCGTGTTTCCCACCCGCCCTCCACCCCATACTCAGGGCCTCTCAGAAGTCACTGTCACACAGGCCTCGGTCTCCTAGCAAATGTCACCTGAACACAGGATGTCACCCTCCTGGTCCACTACCCCATCTGGCCTCAGGCTTCTCTCTCTGCGACTGGGGGGCCATCTATTGCACACTTCTGGCTCTTCAGTGTCATTAATCTGTTTTGAATAGGTTCAAAAAAACAGTATGACAGGACACTATTGAGGACGCTCAGTGTCACCACCTTCATTCTCCCTGCCCCTCCCCCTGCCCCAACTCTTAGCGGGGACAATGAATTAGCTTTTGCTGTATCTTCCCAGCTTCTACAAGCCCCACAAATGCACGGGTTCTAATTCCTCCTTTCTTATGCAAAAGGTGCATGCTCTGTTTTCCCCTCGCTTTTTTCCACTTAACTATGTCTCTAGGAGGCGTCCCACCACAACACTGAGGTGGCTCCTCTTTTTACTTCAGCAGCTGCGTGGTACGTCGTTACGTCATTACGTGATTAGGACATGGTTTATCTGACCCCTCCCCCGAGAGGAACCCTGGGCTGTTTCCCCACACCTGAGCAAGGTGAGGCGGGAGGGCGGGCAGCAAGGACCGACAGCGGGCAGGAGCTGCGGTCTCCGGCCCTGGGAGGGTTTCCACGTGCTGGGGGCTGGTAGCGGCTCTGCTGCGTGGAGGCTTCTGCCCAGAAGAACCCACAGAAGCCCACGCTAGACACCTGCCTTTGATGCTGCTTTGCTGGTTCAAGACCTCTCCCAGGAGTGACTCCCCGAGAAATGGGCTATAATTGATCACCCTGGTGATCCATTGTTTCCTGCTCTGTATTAGTTATCTATTGCTCTGTGACAGAGTGCCACAGATTGAGGGAAGACTTCCTAGAGGAGGCGGTTGTTGAGTCCCGTCTTGTAGATGGACCAGACGTGAGATGGGGGGATAGAGTACCTGCCGGTACCTCATCTGCAGAGAAGAGCAGGTGCACACCCAGACGTGTGAGCGTGGGGAACCTCCAGGACAGCCGCATGGCCAGAATGCAGGCTGCTCCGAGCAGGCCCTTGGCAGGAACTGAGGAGCAACAAGGTGTCCCACTGAGGCCATTGGCGGTGTTTGGAGGTGAGAATCAGGGGAGCGACCTGTACCATAACGAGGATATTAATCAGCAGACTGGTGGTATAGACAGTTCACTGGCCACGACTGTCAGCGGTCCAACTGCAGATGGGAAAAGTTAGCAGAGGATCCCAGCATCCCAGGCTCCAGGTGAGGCCTGCCTCCTCCAAGAAGCCTTCTGGGAGTGCTCACGCTGGCCTCTCCCTTCCCGGAACAATGATCGTGTCTCCTAGCAGAAGCTGTACCAGAGGTAACAGAGACGGGAAGGATGCCACATTCATCCTTACCAACAATAGCCCATGAAGCAGGTGGGAGAGGGCCCTCATCCCCGTTCTACAGGTGAGGAGACCTAGTAAACTTACCCACAGCATGGAGGAGGCAGCGATGGCCCTGAGCCCGACTGTATGTTATCGCAGCCACAGCAAGCGCCTCTCGGCTCGCCTGCATCCAACGCCTTTCCTTACTACCCAACCTGTCGAATGCGTGTGTGTTTGTATCGTCTGCTCACCTGTGCGCAGTGCGGGCTCAGTGCTGTGCTCAGGAAACGTGGACTCGTGAAGCTATGGCCCTTGAGGGATTCTGTAATGGGCCTTCTCCGATTCTAATGAATGAAAGGCTGGGATGCTCGTTCTGCCCTCATTTCCTCTCCCGGTACCTAGCATGGTGCAAGGTAAAAAGCTGGCATTCGATGCCCATCTGTGCGATGTACCTGACTGTTGAGGAGCGGGAGAAGTCCGGGCTGTGTGTGGAGACCCCGGGAGGTAGGGGGCTGGGAGCTGGGCTGGGCCTGTGGGGACCGGCTCGTGGGACACAGAGCCAGCGACCAGCAGCGCCCCAGCCCCGGCAGACTTGGCAGCCAAGTCGAGTCTAAGTAGCACTTTCCTGTGAAGTGCCCTGCAGGGACGTGTAATGTGTCTCTATTTAAAATTAATTTTTCAGAATTGGAAGCCCAGCTCTGAAAGGCAGTGCTCCCTTGGTGGCTTCCGGCAGGATTGGAAAGCCATAACTTTGGAGAGAAACACAATAAACCAGAAATTTCCTCCCAGGTGAGCAAGAAACTGCCTCTCTCTTCCTGAAGAGAGCATTTTCCAGAACTTTGCTCATCAAGTAGCTGGTTTTCATGCTGTTTCTTCTATTTGTAAGTGAAGTACCTTCCAGTCAAGGGCTCCTCTCCGCTCTGATGGATGGGACGGAGGCATTGCAATGCACATACATATGGGAGAACACAGAAGTCATTTCTCTTTCTCTCTGCCTCCGGGCTATGTTTCTGTATTTCCATGTGAACGGAGTGGCATCTGATGCGGTGGAAATCAGCAAAACTTGTGGCCAACAAGGAAACGCCACGGCATAGGGGACCGGCAGAACTCGTTTCCGCAGAGGCTTACAGAGCGTCTAGGTGCTGGGGTTACAGAGATCCTTTCGTTCATCCAGTCAGTATTTAGGGAGTGCCTACTGTGTGCTGAGTATTGCGCCGGGTATTAGAGAAACAGCAGAGGGATAGACACAGACAAGTACAGCCTACCTCCATGGAGGGGAAATAAGCAATATTATGACTAAGTAAAGTACAGAGTACATTGAGCAAGGATAAGTCCAAAAGAGATAAAGCAGAAAGGGGAGCAGGAAATGTTGGGGGGGATGGGTTTGCCAGGGAAAGATGTCGCTCTGAGGAGGTGACATTTAATACAGATCTGAAGGGGGGAGGGAGTCAGACATGCGTAGATCTGGGGAGAGCTTTCCAAAGAGGGTCCAGCAGGTGCAGAGGCTGGAGGGTGGGAGCATGTCCACAGTGTTTGAGGAACGGCAAGGAGGAGAGTGTAGGAGGCAGGGATCAGGCCCCTGGGGCCTGAGGGATCACTGCAAAGGCTCGGAGCTTTTAATATCAACATGGTGTGTTGCCAGTGGAGGGTTTTGAGCCGAGGAATGAGAATGATATGGCCTGACAGGTTTGAACAGGAACATTTGGCTGCCGTGGGAAACAGGCAGAGCAGGGAGGCCAGAGGGGAAGCCACCTAGCAATCGGATAAGAATCACTTGGGGAGGCAGAGCAGGGGCGTGCTGGGGAGGGATGGACCCTGGACTTGTTTTGAAGGAAGGACAGCCGGGTGTCATTGCCGGGTTGGGTGTGAGGGGTGACAGAGACAGCAGGGGGACCCTCAGGGCCAGGCTTCGCTGGAGCTTGAGGAGCTCGAGGTGCTGTCGTGCACGGAGGCAGGAAGGGAGGCAGACGGAGCAGGCCTGGGTGGGCCCGGGTGGGGGGCACCGGGGAAGGTCAGGAGCTTCGGCTCGGACTTAACGCTAAACTTGAGGTGTGTGCTGGGCACTGAGTGGAGAGCCCGTAAGGACTCGGATGATGGAATGTGGAATTCAGGAGAGAATATTCCGCGCAGGAGATTAGCAGGAGTCATTAGCATATAGATGGTATTTAAAGCCCTGAGACTGGATGAGGTCACCTAACACGTGCATGAGTGTGGGTCAGAAAAGAGGAGATCCAAGGACCGGAGCTGGGGACACTGCAGGGTTCGGAGGGCGGGGAGCCCGCAGAGGAGGCTCTGGAGATGTGGGGTCCTGGGAGCCAAGGGGAAAGAGTGCAGGTGGGGAGAGGTGGTCGGCGTGTCCGTGGCTGCGCGAGCGGAGGACCATATGAGGAGGTCGCCGGTGACCTTGGTGGAGTGATGGGGACAGAGGCCAGAAGTGGGCCGAGCGGCCTGAGAACACGGTGAGGACCGACATTAGAAACAGCAATGCAGAAGCTATGCTATAAAGAGAGGGGAAGCGATGATGGAGAGCAGAGGCGAAGTGCGCTCTCCTCTCTCTCTCGGTTTGGACCAACAAAGGTGGATGGTGCGGCCTGTCCTCAAGCTGCTATAAATCCAGGAGGGGAGACAGACACCCGAGGAGAAGTCGGAACATAGAGATGATGACCGGGTGCCATAGCCGCACGCTGCAGAACAATTTAAACACTCTAATCTAATTCAGGGCGAAAAAACACTTTGAAAAGGTAAGTAAGTCCTAAACCTGGTCTGGAAAGATCAATGGGAAAGAAAGAAGGGAATGGTATTTCTTTCTTTGTTTTTTTTTTTTTTAAGATTTTATTCATTTATTTGAGAGAGAGAGTGAGCGAGAGAAAGAGAGAGAGAGTGACAAGTGAGGAGGCAGAGGGAGAGAGAGAAGCAGACTCCCCGCTGAGCAGGGAGCCCAATGCAGGGCTCAATCCCAGGACCCTGAGATCATGACCTGGGCTGAAGTCAGACACTTCACTGACTCGGCCCCCCCCCGTGCCCCAGGAATGGCATTTCTGATAGAAGCAAGGACACGAGTCAAATCGTGGAGACCTGAAAGGCTCCTTGTGCGTGGGAATCCCAGGGAGCTCAGCATTTCTGTTCTAGAACGGCGCTGCCCAAGTATGACCTCCGGACTCAGCAGGACGCGTGACCGTGGGCAGATCACCACAGCGCCCTGGGATCTGCTTCCTCTTCCATAAAGCAGTACCCGTCTCACCGGCTCATCGTGAGGATGAACCGACGCCGAGCGCACAGTGCTTGTAGGTATGGGGCCCGGGGCAGACGCTCAGCGTGCTCTCTTCTAACTGCTGGTGCAGATGATGCGGCGGCGATGGGTGGACAGGGTGGGAGGCGCAGTCAGCCAGACACGGGGGACGTGACTTCGTTCTGGCCCTGGAGCCATCGAAGGGGCTTAGGCTGAGGAACGACAAGATCCGACTGGCGTCTCCACAGCTTTACCGTGGCCCCCACGGCGGGTGGCTGTAAGGAAAGCCGTGGAGTCCTGGAGGCAGGGTTCAGAAGACCCGACGGGGCGTGCCGGCTCAACTCCCATCCGTGTGCCAGGCAGTTCCTTCCTTGAGCCTCACTTTGTCGGTCTGGGAGGAAAGGTTTGCAACATACACCTAAGAGCTGCAGCGAGTGGGGCATTAAATAATGGAACCCACGCGAGATGCACGGTAGACACGCAGCAAACACGACTTTTGATGTGAACGGGAGTTTTGGTGCAATCGAATCATAGGAGAGGCGCTCGAAGCCCCGTGTGCAGGCCCGGATCTCCCTGGCTTCTGGGCGCCAGCACCATCTCATTCCCTCCTGCCCCGCTCTCCCGCCTCCGGAGCTGCCTGCTTCCCCTGGCTCGGTAGGAGACCCAGTTACCCCTAAAGTGTCTGCCGTCCCCTAGGCCAGGACCACGTCCCCGGGGCTGGAGAGTGGGCAAAGAAAGCTTCCGAGTCACACGTCACAGCATTCCTTTATCTGCTCTGCTCATTAGATGCTCTTGTGCTTCCTCTGACCCTTGACCCATGTAACACCGTTTCACAAGACCTGTGTCTGATCTCCCGGAACCGTGTCCTGAAGGCACGGGCTGCAGGGTAGATACCTCTGGGCTGGGGGCAGTGGCCTGCGTGCATGAGCTGAAGGAAGAGTTCAGCGGTGCAGTGCCTTCAAGGCTGTGAAGACCTGTGAGCAGCTTTGCTCTTGAAAGATGGGAAATCACATTGTCTTTCAGAGTGGAATGTAAAGCCTTGCTCGGGCAGAGAGCAGGCAGGGCCGGGACCTGTGGCCCCGAGTTGTACCCTTGATCATCTAAACCGCGATCCGCTCATAGAGCCTGATGGTCCCTGGAACGCAGCTGAGGAGGCAAAGGGCCATGGTGGTCACCGACCCTCCAGGGCCTCCTCCCAGTGAGGGGTCTGGGCCTCTAAGAGCCGGCCAGAAACTCTCCCTGAAGACAAGCCAATTTACATAATCTTCCCGCTCCCCGTTCCCTGGGACACATTTTGTGCTGACTCAAGAGCCACAGGAACAGATGTCTCTGGCCTCCAGGAAGGCGGAGGAAGTCCAGGCCGTGTCTGACGCTTCTCTTCTTCTTCCCGGGCCGAGGGTTGTGCAGGCCTGAGCCACCCAGGACCAGTCCAGGAGATGGCCCAAGTTGCTGGGGGCTGGCGCGATGGCAGCTGGAGAGGAAAGGACATTCAAAGGCCTGGACCTGAAGGAGAACGCAGGCCTTATCCGGCCCGGAGCTCGGTCATTAGGTGGTTTGCTGCTCTGGTTTTGCAGCGAGGTAGCACCTGAGGCCGGGAGTAGGTGAGTGACCGGACCCAGCGGACACTCAGCGTGTGTGCCGACACCAGAGGATGGGAGCTGCCCGCCGTCCCTGCCTGCGGACTGAGGGTGGTGCTGGCGCTGGGGGTAAGCGGACGCTGGAGGGCGCTGTCACCAGAGGGGCAAGGCCCGTGTGCACGTGCGCTTGTGCATGCGTTTGTGGGAGGGACCCGGTTCTCCCTATCCTGTCTTCTACTAGTGCTGATGATGCTGAAAACCCGTGACGACAGCCACCCAAGCCCCCGAGCACCTGCCGTGTGCCAGGCACAGGGCTGAGTGCGGAACGGGGAGGATCCTCCCAAAACAGTAGTTGTTAGGATTACCCCCATTCTATAGCTGAAGAAACTGAACGATGAGGAAGTTCCAGAACCTGCTCATGGCTGCACAGCCGGTGAGTACACAGAGCCAGAGTCTGTGCTTGGGGTAAGCATCAGGGCTGTTCGTAAATCTCTCTCTCTCTCTCTCTCTCTCTCTCTCTCTCTCTCTCTCTCTCTCTGAAGGTTGTGTCCACTGAGGTGGAGCATGGCTGCAGGACCTGCTCCGGCCAATGGAAGGAGAGTGCACGTGTCACTCTGGCCGGCAGCGCTAGGAGCCAGGATGTGCTTGGCACCTGGCAGCGTCCGGGTGGTGCTGCACCATCAGCCTGCATCCCGGGGGAAGCACCATCCCTCAGCCGACCCACAGTCAGCCTTTTGGGGCTGTTTTCCCAGCAACACAGCTCAGCCTGTCTTGACTGAGGGGGAACCAGGCTCCCCCAGCACAGTGAAGACTCAGAAACCCAGTGCCTGGCCGTGTTCCCCAGTTTCTTCGCTGACTAGATGTTCCCCTAGTACTGCAGAGAGACGCTGACCATACGGTACGTTCATGCTCATCTCTGTCATGAGACTGAGCTCCCAGGGGCGCACTTCTGGTCTCTGGCTTCCCAGCATTTAGCACAGAGCCCAAGGCACAGGAGGTGCTAAGAGCATGTTCACTGAGCCAAGACCTGGAGGAGAGGACCCTGGGCACCACAGTTACCCCGCAGGACACACCTCCAGGTGACCAAGAAGGCCAGTCCACCTCTGACTTCACATTCTTGGGAGGTGACACAGCAGGGTGAGCTATTCTAGGAACCTGGCACCTGGGGAGTCTACCCGGCTGGCAGGCAGGGTTTGTCCCATCCTCTTCAGACCGCGGCAGTAAATCAGCAGGTGTGAGGAACTTACCCCAGAGAGTGATCCAGCACTGGCATGAAGGAGTAATTTACAAAGCCCATTAAGGCGGCACAGAATTACTTATTTATGGGAACTTTTTGACAGATCTGCGGCTTAATCATTTATCCCTCTGAACATTTAGCCAGGGTCATTGGTAAATAATTCACTTATTACACACTCCGGAGTGGTTTATGGCACTGTGACTTATGATCTCACATGAGTGCGCAGCCGGGGAACTGGGATGTGAAGGCCGGGGAAGGGAGGGGCTGAGGGTTGACCTCCTCACACAGGTCCAGGCTGCGCCTTCGGGATGCAGCAGGCAGGTGCCCAGGCCCCAGCAAGAAGGAGCTTCTGCTCTGAGTCAGGTTGACGTTGGGTACAGAAGGATGTCAGTCCCTGGTCTAATCTTTGGGGGGACAGTGTGCAGAGGGGAAGTAAGTGTGCAGAGACAAGTCAAAAAATGGTAGGTCTTAGCTCCAGAGTGGAGACAAACCCCAGCTTCGGGAGCTTTCCACACCCCCCCACCTGACATTCAAGACCCTCCCACAACTGTCCCCAGTTCCTGCCTGGTCTTAGGTCAGCACGGCCACTGGGCCCCAAGGAGGCATGCCTTGCCCCTCCATGCATTTGCTCATGGCTCCTGCCTGCAAGGCTCACCTCCTGCCTGCATTGCCCGTCTCTACTCTTTTAACTGCTACTTTGTATTCAGTTTTCAACTCAAAGCCCACCTCCAGCAGGAAGCCCTCCCAGAGTACCTGAGCCCTGCTTGCCCCCAGGAGAACCTACCAAGCACCAGGCACACATTGAGTACGTTACACATGCTGCTGATTAGCTGCTGTCTCCCCAGCTAGATGAGGTGTCTCCTGGGGGCAGGACTCAGCTAAACTGAACGTGTCCCCCACTATAGCTAGCTCCGAGCCCACCGCCCAGGGGGTTAAAAAAGTGTGGGCGATTGATGCCAATGGTGAAAATGAGGATGCTAACGTAGGCGGTTGTGTTGTTGACTTCCTCCGTGTCCCCCCACTGCTGTCCTCCCTGCACACCTTGCCTAGCCTCCAGAGACAGTGGAAGCATGTGGCTGCATCTGTGAAGTTCTTTGAGCGCCTGAGTGGCACCCTAAGTGGATACAGGAGCTCACGCTGGGATGGAGAGGTGTGTTCGGGCACTCACTGGAGAGGAAGCAAGTGGAGGGTCCAAGAGCTAGAGTCAAGCTATCTGCTCTTATTGAAGATCCTTCTGCAGCCCCATCTACCCCGCCCGGAACCTTCTGGGGAGATGCTGGGATTCCCAATGTAGTTCTCTGTGTCCCGGCCTTGAGGGGGCTGGGTCTGCTTCCTGAGGCTGAGGCTGTCTAAAGAAGCTCTCCTCCTTTGTGTCAATTCCAGTTCTTGCCCAGATAGGCAATGAAGAAGGCTTACATACAGCAGTTCTCACCCTGTACAGATCTCCAGCGGGAAGAGAAAGGAGAAAACGTGCCCCTTCCACCTTGTGCCTGTTGGCTTTTGCCCGCCCGATGTCCTTCCTAGAGCCTTAGTCTCGGGCAGTCTTGCTGTGATGTTCGGGAAGAAGGTGTGGGGTGTTGAGAGGCTCACCTTTGGGCGGGGAAGCCTGGGGCTGCCCCAGGTGAGCTGGTAGGGGAGAAAGGACAGACGCACCATCATTGTTAAACACAGGGCTCCCTTTTCTCCCTGAAACCCCTCTGGGCTTCAGGGAACTTGAATTTTAAACAGGCCTTTGGCCCTAGAGTAGACAGAGTCACGTCCTTTGTTATCATATTCACTTTTATGCAATTCCCACAACCACCATGTCATAAAGTATTCTTGCTAGCTTCTGCTGTGGACTGCGCTGTGTCCCCCCCAAAGTCCACGTGGTGGAACCCTAACCACCAACGTCACTGTGTTTGGAGACAGGGCCTTTAAGGAGGTAATTAAGGTTAAATAGGGTCATAAGGGTGGGGTCCTAATCCGACAGGACTGGTGTCCTTTGCAGAAGAGGAAGAGACAGCAGACCTCCCCCTCCCGCCCCTGCACCACCCCTGCACCGCACACAGAGGACAGGTGGGGACCGGCAAGGAGGGAGCCCTCACCAGCCGTCCACCCTGATCGTGGACTTGAAGAACCGCGAGGAACAAACGTCTGCCGTTGAAGCCGCCCGTCTGTGTTGTGTTGTGTGGCCGCCCGCGTGGATTCTCGCCGCTTCCTCTCACAGGCCTGCATGGTGAGATGGCTCGCCCAAAGTCCGCCACACCGGAGGGGACAGAGTGAGGGCCTGAACTAGGACTGGGTCCCACTGCACCCCGTCCTGGAGCCCAGGCCCTGCCCCTAACAGTCTCCCTGGTGACCCTCCCGCCTGAGTCCTGGTCACAGCTTCTCCCCTGCAAACCTGCCCCACACTCCCTGTCGCCGCCCCTCCTTCCGGGAGCCCAGAGCCTTGGTGCTGGCCGCAGCGCGGGGCTCTCGGGGCTCTCGGGGACTCCGCGGTGCCACGCTGCCACCTGCCGGCCAGAGCCGCCAGCCCAGCCAGCCGCCAACAGCTGTGTTTCCCTCCTGTTCGGTTTCTTTATATTGAGGAAGAACACTTCACAGGAGATCTGCTGACTTGAAAAGAAGCCTAAGTCCACAATACGGTATTGTTAGTTGTAGGTGCTGTGTTGTGCAGCAGATGTCTAGAACTTACTCATCTTTCCTAACTGGAATTTACGGCTCTGTGTCCCTCCCACTCCCGCGTCTCGCCCCCCTCCTTCCTAACTCATGCCTCACCTTGTCCCCTTCAGGCACACAGCTAATAGGACCGGTCCCCGGCCACAAAAGATAAAGGGAGGCAGACACACAGACATGTCCTCTTGGCTCTGAGGAGACAACTGATAGCACGTGGGGAAAAGTGACTGCTCCCCAAGCTGTGAGGAACTCCACCAGGAGCACCGGAGACCTCCCCGCACATCCTGGGGAGGCGAGGTAGGCAGGTGCGTCTGGGAAGCCTGCAGGAAGAGCTGCCTGGCAGTGAGGACAGTCTTGTGGGCTGGTTTCTGTTAGGCACTGTCACATGGCCTCCTGTGTGGGACGCAATCCCGCCCCTATTTGACACACAAGGGAACTGAGGTTAGAGAGGTTATCAGCCCACAAGCTAGTGTGGATGAACCAGACACAACCGCCTATCAGTCTGGGTGTGGTTCAAGGGTATCTGAAAGCTCAGAACCTACTAGGCAAAGAGTGTATTAAGGTCAGCGCTTAGAAGGGGTCCCACTTTCTTTACTCCAGGAAACCCCAGCCTGAGCACCTTTCTGTGAGGTCACCTCACATTTAGGATAAGAGGGACGCATTACAGCTGACTGCAGCCCTCCTGAACCACAGGCTCCAGGCAAGAGAAGCAGAAGTCTGAATGCGAGCCAGAAGAAGGGTCATGAGAGCAGGAGGGCTGGGGGTGGGGGGGAAGGAGGGGGCTGCCTGGGAAGCTGCACAGCAGGGAGAAAGCACAGGTAATGGCCGAGATCCGGGGACTAGTGCCTGCACTGGCCACGTCGTGCACCTGCAGGGGGTTCTTCATCTGTAAAGTGGGGAAAATATAATCACACCCATCTCATGGGGCTGTTTTGAAAATGAAGTGAAAACCATAGCCCTTTGTCAATTCTCAGTAAGTGCTGAACCGGAAACCGGGAAGAGTAGAGAGCGGATTCCTTGCCCCTCACCTCCCTCGACTATTATCTTGTGTTACCACGAATTCAGCGGCTGCTCATCGCCAGGAAGCCCAGCACCTGATGACAAAAGGCTGTGCGTTGCCCCAGCCCATTCCGGAAGCCACGAATGGTCTTGCCCCTCCAGCTTGGCTCCGGTGACCTTCACAGACATGGGCTTTGCCTCATTCCCCTGAATGCCTCAGCATCCTCATGAGCTAGGTCTTACCCACCAGACTGACGCAGGTCCTGTAGGGAGCCCTGAACTTGGAGCCAGGGGGCTGGCCGTGGTCCAGGCTGGGCCAGTCCCTGTGTTATTGTGGGCAAATCTCTTTCTTACCTGGGTCGTAGCAATTCCATCTATGAGCTGAGGGTACCTCTGAGTAGGGTGACCGGCCACTCTCGTCTACCCAGCCCCGCTTCCGTTACTTCTATTGGGAAAGCAGAAGATTTTCCAGGAAACCCCTCGAAGACATCTCCTTCGATTTCAGGGTCCAGAACTCAGTCATATGACCACTTCCGGCGACAACACAAACCTTAAGACAAGGAACCGGAGGCTTGGAGCCGACCCACCAGGACCACGTCTCCGCAGAGCCGCAGCTGCAACCCAGGGCAGCCAGAGTCCTGTGGCCTCGCCCTTCTGACAGCAGGCTCCCGGCTCTCTCCCCCGACCTCATGCCACAACCTGGACGTTGCAGGCACGCCAAATATGTGCAGGATCGCTCCTTCCTCGACTGATTCGTCTCCCATTTCTGACTTCTGACGACCTCCACTGTTTGTACGGAACAGCTGTATCCTTAGCATCCTTCCGAATCGTGCCCAGTGCACTGATACAAATGTGCAGAATGCCTGTTACATTCACATAAAGAATGGACTCATTTCCCCAGGCTCTCTGGCGTCTGCACCCATAGAGGAATGGGTCTACCAACATATGGGTCTTTCGTTCTTTGAGATTATTTGACTTTAATTCTCTATTTTTATAAGTGACCGACTGAGGCCTGCAGGGATGGAAGGATGTATCCAAAGCTCACACAGCAAAGTTAGACAGCGCCTTTGCTCTGCTCTGCCCAGCAAGAAGGTGCAGCCAGCTGGGCAGTCTTTCCTGAGTGGGAACAGGTAGTTGGCTATCAGATCTGGACACTTTATGTCAGATTTCAACACCTGCTGGTGGACCCCGGTTCGCTGTCCGGGCACTCTGCCTCACTGTGTGGTGAGGCTTAGTGCAGCCTCGGAGAAACCCAGATTGGCTCCAGGGTCAGTGGCAGGTGGAATCTCAGTAGTACCAGCAGGGTAGCTAGCTTGAGAGCCTCGGGCAAGCAGTTTAATCCAAGTGTCTGCTTCCTCTCCTGAAAAGTGGGAATAATAAGAGTCCTTATCTTGTACAACTGTGAGGAGTAAGTGGACGCTCTGGGTACAGTGATGGAGAACATGGTAAACGCACAGCCCCGACTGAACATTCATTCAATGGCAGGCCGTGACATTCCTGCTGCCATCATGACCAGACCACCAGACCGCGGCATGCTGAAGTGGGATGCTCAACACGCCCACTTCCCAACATCTTCCCCATCCTTGCTCGGGGGGAGCTCTGCAGCTGCACAGGGTCCCTGCTGTCTGGGGTTTGTGTTTGCCCTGCTCCTGTCTCTTCTGACAC
The DNA here is from genome assembly GCF_009762305.2 of Zalophus californianus. Classification (NCBI taxonomy): domain Eukaryota; kingdom Metazoa; phylum Chordata; class Mammalia; order Carnivora; family Otariidae; genus Zalophus; species Zalophus californianus. The sequence goes on along the minus strand of NC_045604.1, from coordinate 3,028,776 downwards.
AGGCTCCGCCTGCGAGTGCCCTCCCAGGCCTCCTAGAATCTTCCACTTGGCTCAAACAAGCAGCTTGTTGGGGTCCTGGGGCTGGCCTGCCAGAATGCCCTGGCATTTTGCTCTTGAACTGGTGACCCCTCATTACTCCCGGGTGGGGGCTGTCTGTACTCAGCTGGCAGGTCGCAGAGCCTGGGGATGTGCTGCCAGGGAAAGACGCTGGCCACCGCCTCCCACGCCGTGCTCCGTGGTATGCTGGAGCTGGATGCAGCTGCTTGGTGAATAGCCAGGAACTTGGCAAGCCACTGGCTAAACTATTGGTAGTTTGGAATCAACTGTGGCTGGAGTGTTTGCACCATGGAAGTTGGCAAACGCTACTCAGAACATCACCTTCTGCAGACAGTGGTTTACCAGCTCACTGCTGAGCAAATCCTTCTAAAACTCGCTCGCTGGTGGGGAGGCTATAGGATTCTGAGCTAGACATTTTGGTTAACATGTCTGTATTTTTAGAAAATTAATTCTTTAAATTAGAGAGTAACACAAGGCTGTTATGAAACCTTTGAATAACTTAAGATGAGTGAAAACAGGTCTCCCTCCCTTTACGCCTCCAGGTGCAGAGGTACCCACTCTCCTGTTGTGTCTCTCCAGAACTCTCTTGTGCATAGAGAAGAGCAGCTGCTGGTTTAGAAACAGGCTGAGCTTGAAACAAGACACCACCTCATCTTCCTCCCACCTCTGCTCCTGCGACCCACCGACCCACCGTGCTCTGCAGGCTCTCTGACCTGCCCCCGAGGCCTGGGCAGGTGTGGGCCTTGGGCAGACACAACAGCTTTCTGGCCACTTCCAGGCATTGAAAAAATGCTCTTGTCCAGTTCAGCTTAAACTTAAATGTCACATCCAGTTCAAAGCTTCTCTTGTCCCCCAGTAGAGCCCTGACCTGTGGCTCAGAAGCCAGTAGTGAGCAAGGGGTGATTCGTCCCCCCTCAGCCCCCATCTCCCTGGACGGAGGAAGAGGGGTGACGTTCTTCTCACTCTGCAGTTGTCTCTGGCTGAGGCTGACCTATATGTCCTCGGCTCTGGCAGCAAGTTCTTGGGGGTCTGTCATAGCGGGGCCCTCGCTGTGCAGTTTCCTGCTGGCTGATTTCTGGGGACCCCTACTCCACTCCTGCCCCCCAAGGTACTGGTGCAGTCCCTTGGCCCTGGCGGGCAGCCTTCTTGGGTAGGAGCTCATCAAACTGGTTCCAGTAGGGTGACTTTCCACAGCGTCCACTGGGCTCCTAGGAAACCAGAGGAAACATCCTGGCCCCACTCGCCGGCCCCTCTCCTGGATTCTCCACCCACCCCTCATCCAGCCCCAGCCAGCAGGGAGCGGAGAGCAGTCATTCTCCTGGGGCACTGGCATGTTCAGTCCGTGTGCACCCAGGCAAGCCTGCGAGGGGCCACGTTCAGCCAGTGTTCAGCTAGGGAGTGAGTAGCCAGGCTCCCTGTCCTGGGGAGCCCCTAATCCTTGTGAGTTATCCTCTTGGACCTTTCATTTGTTGGCTTGTTTTGGGGGAAAGAAAAGCATCACAGGAGCCTGCTCATATGAGTAACCTCAAACCCCTGATCCGGTGCTGGTCTTCCTATCTGGGCTGCGGCCAGGCAGGTGTGGGCTGTAGGGCAGGTGTGGCTACAGCTGGGTAGATGTGGGCTGCAGGGCAGGTGTGGGCTGCAGGGCAGGTGTTGACTGTGTCTGGACAGGTGTGGGCTGCAGGGCAGGTGCGACTGGCTACAGGGCAGGTGTGGGCTGCAGGGTATGTGTGGGTGGCAGGGCAGGTGCGACTGGCTACAGGGCAGGTGTGGGCTGCAGGGCAGGTGTGGACGGTGGCTGGGCAGGTGTGGCTGCAGGGCAGGTGTGACTGACTACAGGGCAGGTTTTGCGATCTTCTTCTCAGTTCAGCAAACCAAGTTGGCACCTCCTCTTAGAATGTAGGGTCTTAACCAGCTACTGTTTTCAGCGCTGGGGCTCAAGCTGAAACTTAAAGACTACATCTATCATTTAATTAAGCAAATGGGATTATTCTAGACATATTGTTCTGCCATTTGCTTTTCTTACTAGGCAAAACCTTATATCTTGGGCACCTTTCTTTGTCATTACATACAGATCTACTATTTTTTAAAATGCATTTTATTTTTCCTCACACATTTCTTTTTTTGTTCTCTTGTGTGAGTGACCATTTCATAAACCAGTGTTTTTAGACCTGTCTCGTATAGCAAACAGTGCTGTTGCTTCTTCCTTTTTAAGATTTTGCATTTCTTTTTTTTTTTTTAAGATTTTATTTATTTATTGGACAGAGAGAGACAGCGAGAGCAGGAACACAAGCAGGGGGAGTGGGAGAGGGAGAAGCAGGCTTCCTGCTGAGCAGGGAGCCCGATGTGGGACTCGATCCCAGGACCCTGGGATCATGACCTGAGCCGAAGGCAGACGCTTAACGACTGAGCCACCCAGGCGCCCGAGATCTTGCATTTCTTTATTGCTGTTGAGTGTCTTAGGAAAGGCTGGGGAACTTGAATGTGCCAGTGTTCCTTATCCTGTAGCAGGATAAGCCTCTTTATCCCAAGCAGCACAAATATTTAGGAGGGGTTGGTTATGTTACGGTATTGATGCCTGGTGAAGAATTTTATGAGTCCCCTAGTGGATATTTCACTGTTTCTGGTTCTTCCCTATTATGGACAATGTTACACTGAACATCCGTCTTATATTGTTACGTAGTAACTCATTGGTTTTAAGTAAGCAAGGCATCATAACAGCAGACCTTTCCCTTAGAACACTTTTTCAGAAACCTCATTCAGCCAGAAGGCAGCCAGAAGGCTAGAACCAGGGCACAAGTGTCCTGGAAAGGACCCTTGAATGATCTTGACTCAGTTAACTTTCCCTTTTAGCAGGATTCTGTTTGAGTGGCACCTGATGGGCTTGGAGTCCAAGCCACGGTCCGCTGATCTGAGGCCTAAACGAGGAACGTGGCATTGAGCACCCAGCACCAGGCACGTAGCAGGTGCTCCATGTTTGTTTACGCTGAAGCGTGTGAAACACCCCTGTGTAATGGCAGGAAGCCCAGACACAGCTGTGCACATAACTAGTCGGACGGACGTCATCCTGCCTTGCAGACCGGGCTCAGTTTCAGCTCAGTGACACTGGTCACTGAGTTAGGTCTCCACAGCTCAGCACACCTGGTGTGACTGCGGGACCAGGTGAATGAGCCCTCAGGGCACAAGGGAGGTGGGAACCACACAAAATGTGACTGAATGTTACTGTTGGAGCCAATCTCCAGACCAAGTCACATTTCAAGAAACAGAAGGCTGCTAGAACAATGCAGTTAAAGCATCTCAAATGTCAACCCGGAGGCGCATGTCCTTCCAGGGTGGCCTTCAGTGTCTCCTTTGCCAGGCGCTGGCTCCAGAACTCCTTCCTTCCTGCTCTCTCTTTTCCACAGCTCCCCGCTTCTGCCTGCGTCCATGGGGCAATCCTGTGCTCTTCTCTGCCCTGTCAGGGCCCTCCTGACTGTGGGTTCTCCCTGGCAGATCACACACACACACATACCCTGCAGGCCCCTGACCTTCTTGCTGAACCTTCTATCCTGGGAGGCAGAGTTCGTACTGCTCACACACACTGGTGCAGCTTTTCTCACCGTGCGCGCCTTTGGGAATTCGAGGGACTAAAATCCCCCCCGTTGCTTTACAGGACGGAGCATAAATAGTAACAGCAACCTTCGCCTGGCGTCACAGACCACCTGCTGCGTCAGCCCGGGTGGCAAACGCTGTTGCTCTGTACAAGAACCTGGCACACAGAAAGGCAACGTCTTTGGGCGTCCTGATGTGCAGTGCTGGGGCCACGGCTCCTTAGTGTCCCCTCCAGGACCGGCAGCGCCCCTGCTGTGCTCGCCGGCTGTGGCTGCCTCGGGTGGGCGCACGGGCTCCGCGCTACAAGGGGTCCTGGAGGGGCTGCCGCGGGAGGCTGTCCACTAACTGCACTCTCCGGTGCGGGGCGTCCTGAGGGGAGATCCGGCAGCGCACCTCGTGGCTGTCACAGGTTTCCTCCAACCCCAGCCAGTGCGCGGGCGGCCGGGAGCCCTGCGCACGCCCGCGGCATACGATGCACGTTCGGCAGCTGCCCGTGAGCCTCCTTTCGCGGCAGACCCCGCAGCCCCTCTGGCCAGCAGGCCGTCGTTTCTGAGGACAACGAGCCTCAACACCAGGTGATGCAGTCTGTGCGGGGCCTTTCTACGCGGACGGGAGGAGGGAAGGAGCCGGTGGGGACTGCGAGGCCCGGGGGCACCTGAGCTGGACGAGCCACAGGGTACAGGTGCTCACGGCTCGGCGCCCTCTGTTCTCACCGGGCTCGGCCTGAGACTTGGTCTGCGCTGCGCGCAGCCGCAGGGGAGAAGCGTCCGGCGGGCGGTGCAGGCCGACCCCTTCTCAGCGGTCCCTGCAACCTCGAGAGGTCCGCTCCGCAAGCGCCCGTCCGTGTCAGCAGGGGGCACTCTCTCCCCACAGACTGGGCTCTGTCTCCCGGGGGCTCAGGGGCTCCGCTGGAAGAGGGAAGAGCCCACCAGGCCCTTCTCTCAGCCAGAGGGACGGGGTGCCTTGCTCAGGCCGGGACGACGTGCGCCTGTATGGAGCCGCGGCCCGGCTGCCTGCCGCCTGAACAGGAGCCGCCGCGGCCGTGCGCTCCCCGCAGCTGGCGTGACACTTGTTCCCTCACGCGGGCGGCGTGCCGTCCCTGTGTCAGCACCCTCCGGGCCGGGGTCCCGAGGAGAGGAGACGGGTGAGGAGGCAGGGCGTGGGGAAGCAGGCAGTGGGATACGAAGAGACCCAGGGCCGCCGCTTCCTGTGTGATCCTGGCAATTTACTTAATCCCTCTGGGCTGCGAGGTCTTCTCCAAGCGGGCGAAGATGATGGGGAAAGCGACTCGGGGGTCTGAGGCTTAAACAACGCATGTAGAAAAGTGTTTTGAACGTCCTGGCACCCATCAGCTCTTATTAAGTGCTGGCTGTTATTCCTGTTCTCATGAAGCTCACACTCTAGTGAGTCGGGCAACAGATATTTATCGAGTGGGGACTCTGCCAGGGGCTGGGGAGGGTGTGATGAAGACAGACGTGACAGCACCTGTAGAGAGCTTGCAATCCAGACAGTAAAGACATACATAATTAAATAGTTGCAAGTATTCTAAATGCTAGAGAGAAATATGGGATGTTACCGAAGCTAGTGCCAGCTCTGTCCCCAGCAAGCAGGTGATCTTGGGCGAGTAGGACTTCATCCCCCTGGCCCTCAGTTCTCTTCATAAGGCAAGGAAGGGGTCAGACTTGACCAAGGGCCCTTGACGGTGGTGTTGCAGGCTGGCAGCCGCCATGAGGGGACCCTCAGATGCACCTGCCAGTTCAAAGGGTCCATCATGGGGAGGGTCACTATCTTCCAAGCCCCCTGTACATCTTCTTGTCCCCTATGTGGTCCCTCATCCTGCTTTCAGGGTGAGCACTGTCTACCCACAAAGGTGGGGATCCTTGACCAAGTTTATCTCCAAACTTCCTTCCAGCTTCAATATTCAGGTTCCATGCAAACTTCTTCCTTTTGGACCTGCTAGCGGGTCTGGGATCCCCTTGTTATTTCTCTGCCAAAATGCAATTACACTTGCATGGGGTGCTCTATTGCTGTGACTTCAGTTGGTCAGACGTGAGTCGCTGGCTCTTGTGACCCCAGGAACCCTCAACGGTGACCTGCTGGAGAAGGACGGCAACATAATGGGGGGCCTCTGGGCCCTGGCTCTCAGAGCCAGCTTAGGGTGGCACTGGCAGTCGGCTTCTGAATGACGCCCAGCTTGCACGGGCGAATCGCAGCTCCGGCTGCAGTTTCCAGAGCTCCTGTTGATCCGAACCCAATCTGACTTGGAAACCGTTCTGCTCTCCGAATCGTGCTCAGGAGGCAGCACAAAGCTCTGCCGTGATGTTTGTGTGGACAAGAGGGGGATAGGATGATGGTCTTTCTGGGTGCTGACAGTTACAGAAAAGGTACCTGCGTCTCCCTTTCAGTCATGAAGTTTGGACACGAACTTCTCAGAGGGGATCTCTTCTCCCCAGGACGCCCCACACACCAGATGGGTCAGTTGCTTTGGGGAAGTACAGGATGCTGGGCTCCTGGCTGTCCTCCGCGATGAGAGGGCACCGTGGTGCCCACTGTTTGCCGACCCGTCCCAAAGCTGCACTGAGTTTAGATGCCTGACCGCTTAGCAAACCAAACCAGCGCATCTCCCCCTTGCACTGCGCTGGTGGTGACCCTCGGGTGAGGGTATGATGGCTGGCCGGGGCGTGTGGACTCCGCAGTGCTGGCCCAGGCCTGGGAAGGTGCCTCTCCCAAGGCCCCAACCTCCTCAACAGTTTGTCTGCTCCTCAGACTCTCGTCCATACAGCTACCAGCAGGGCATGCGTGCGTCCCTCAGCCCCTCACCTGCCTCCGTGGCTTCCTGTCACCACACAGCTCTTACCAGAGCCCACACGGTGTCCCTTGTGGTCAGGTCCCAACTTTCTTCCCAGCCTCTCTATCAGTTCACGTGCTGTCTGTGCGTTGGTTGGCTTGGGCTGCCATGCAGACCACCACCCTGGGGGCTGGAAGTCCATGATCAAGGTGCCGGCAGGGTAGTTTCTGGGGAGGTCTCTCTTCCTGGCCTGCAGACAGCCACCTCCGCTCATGACCTCACATAGCCGCCCCTCTGTGTGAGCACACTCCTCATGCCTGTTCCTCTTCTTCTAAGGACTCCAGTCCTAATGGCCAGGACTTAACCTGAATCACCTCCTTAAAGATCCTGTCTCCAAACACAGTCATGCTGGGGGTTACGGCTTCAACGTATGAATTTGGGGACACACAGTTCCATCCAAAACACTCTCTAAACACATTGTGACTTTTCATATCCCCATGGCTTTTTCTCCTGCCCATCCCAAGGGGTACCACCTTCTTCCTGATTTCCCATCTACTGAACTGTTCCTTATTCTGCTCGGTTTAAATGTCCCCTTTGAGGAGCAGTGACCAGTGGGGGAGACGGGCCATAGTGTGAGCCTTGGCCCACTGTCTCAGACCCTGATGCATGGATGTAGTCATGCTGGTGGGGCTAGGGTTGCCCGTCCCAGCATGGGCACACAGGAAGCCGCCGAGGGAATGATTTCTGGTAATTTTATAATTTCAGTACCATCTGCCATCTGTCACAATAAGTCACACGTCCATCAGAACACGGGGTTTAGGAGGATTCCTGCGTGTATGTGCGTCACCCCAGGTGGGGAAGCTCCCCCAGAGTGAAGATCTCGGCTGACTCGTCTCTGACCGTCTATCCCTCAGGCCACTCATAGTGTATCATCGAAGTTCAATAACAGCGCCAAAAGGCTGGCTGTGGATGGGTCGCTCTGAACATTCCAGCAGAAGGTGAGCCCTGAGAACATCGCTTTCCCTTTGCGTGTCTGTTGCTTGCAGAGTTAGGAGGGACATGAATCGGCGTGTGATGACTGCCTTGACCTTCTGCACGGGGAGAAGGCAGGTGTGTACCTGGAGGCAGCAGGCACTGGGCGTTACGGCCATGCCGCCAGAAAGAAGACACCGTGTGCAGGTCAAGGACAAGGCCGCAGACAGAGACCAACCTGCCCACACCTGGATCTCGGGCTTCCAGAACTGAGAGAAAACACACTTCTGTTGTTGAAGCCCCCAGGCTGTGGCTGGGTTATGGCAATCCTAGCAAAGGAATCCAAGACCCAGTAGGATTTACCCATCTCTCTTTCCTCTGGGTCCAGAGAAAATCAGAGTACCAGCGATACACAGGTTGATCGTAATGAATGAGGCCATGGTCCCTTCTCAGGGTCAGGAGTCAATGTCGGGACCTGTAGGATCTCCCTGGGGTAGTTTCAATTTGTCTGAATATTAGAATTACCTGGGGAATAATTTGAATTTAAAAATCTTGATTTCCAGGCATCACCCCAGAATCCTAGAGAGTTTGAAAGTAGGACCTAGGCACGCACTTTCTCAGGTTCCTCCTGATTCCAGTGTGCAGCCAGGATTGAGAACCAGCAGTCCTAGGAGAGAGGCATCCACCAAAGGCTAGGGGAAGCCGACTGTGGGTCTGGACCCCCCACAGGCAGGAAGGGCCCAGCCACGGCAGGATGTGCAGGGGTCACGGGGGCCCACGAGACGCAGACGTTCTGGCTTGGCTTAAGCCCTGCCTTTGGAAGGCTCATGGCTGGGGCAGGACCTGTGTGAGATGCAGGACATGTCCTTCTATTGTCTCCCAGGCTGCAGTGAAGCCCCTTGAAGCCATCAGGAGGAATGGGTGACAGGCGTGGATTGTGTAACAAGGATATGATGTAATCTTTACTCCAGCGGATCTAGGAGAGTCAGTAATCCATAGAAAAGAGGGATCACTGATGCTCTGTAGGGTCACTTTCCCTCTTCACAATCTCTCCCAGCCCCCTTTAACAAGATATGAGCTAACCTGCCCACGTCACGGAAGAAGGAGCCGCAGGGCCCCATAGGATCAGGTAACTGTCCTAAAGGTACACACCTGGTGGAGTCGAATTTGACCTCAAGTCTGTCTGAATCACTATGCTGAACTCCTGTCTTGAATGTCCCCCACCAGGTAACTCGGCAAAGGGGCTGCATGTGCTCTGGAATGAGCGGGAGCTCTGAGCCACAAGGGTGGAAATTATGTGTCAGTGGCCTGTGGCTCGTGGGTCAGGATCAAACAACCCGTGACAAAGAGTGTCGCTGCTGTTGATTTGCAACCTCCTGGGGAGCTTCTCGTGTGTAATCTGAAATGGCCCCAAACTCTGAGGGCTGGGAGAGACACGAGAAAGAGGCAGCCACTCCATGTTGGCAGGTGGCAGGTTTAATAAGCAAAGAAAACTTACTTATGGGGCTTGTCCTGGGCATCTAGAAGATGAGGGGATCCCTGCACCTGCCCAGCAGCATCTTAGAAGTTCAGATGGAGGTCCTAACAGGGTTCAGTCACATATACCAGCAGATGGTCTCAGTGCCACGTCCCTATCCCAAGGCTGTATCCTCGGGGCAGCCTCTGGGAGCGGGAAAGGCAAGCAGAACCCACATTCCCCGGACAGAGGAGGGGATGAGGAGCCTTGATCGCCTGGCCCTGCTGACGAGTTAACCAGCGTCACAGCTGTGTGATGACATTCCCCAACGCTCTACCCCTCGTGACCAGCGTTTTTATTTTTTAATTTTTTTGTGTTATGTTAGTCACCATACAATACATTATTAGTTTTTGATGTAGTGATCCATGACTCATTGTTTTCATACAACACCCAGTGCTCCACGCAGAACGTGCCCTCTTTAATACCCATCACCGGGCTAACCCATCCCCCACCCCCTCCCCTCTAGAACCCTGTTTGTTTCTCAGAGTCCATCGTCTCTCATGGTCCGTCTCCCCCTCTGATTCCCCCCCCTTCATTTTTCCCTTCCTTCTCCTGATGTCCTCCCTGCTATTCCTTATGTTCCACAAATAAGTGAAACCATATGATCATTGACGTTCTCTGCTTGACTTGTTTCACTTAGCATCATCTCCTCCAGTCCCATCCACGTGGATGCAAAAGTTGGGTATTCATCCTTTCTGATGGCTGAGTGATATTCCATTGTGTATATGGACCGCATCTTCTTTATCCATTCGTCTGTTGAAGGGCATCTCGGCTCTTTCCACAGTTTGGCTGTTGTGGACCTTGCTGCTGTGTACATTGGGGTGCATATGGCCCTTCTTTTCACTACATCTGTGTCTTTGGGGTAAATACCCAGAAGTGCAACTGCTGGGTCGTAGGGTAGCTCTATTTTTAAATTTTTGAGGAACCTCCACACTGTTTTCCAAAGTGGCTGGACCAAATTGCATTCCTACCAACAGTGTTAAGAGCGTTCCCCTTTCTCCACAACCTCTCCAACATTTGTTGTTTCTTTCCCTGTCCATTTTTGCCATTCTAACTGGTGTAAGGTGGTATCTTAATGTGGTTTTGATTTGAATTTCCCTGATGGCTAATGATGATGAACATTTTTTCAGGTGTCTGTTGGCCATTTGTATGTCTTCTTCAGAGAAGTGTCTTTTCATATCTTCTGCCCACTTTTTGACTTGATTGTTTGTTTTTTGGGTGTTGAGTTTGAGAAGTTCTTTATAGATCTTGAATACCAGCCCTTTATCTGTAGTGTCATTTGCAAATATCTTCTCCCATTCTATGGGTTGCCTCTTTGTTTTGTTGACTGTTTCCTTTGCTGTGCAGAAGCTTTTTATCTTGATGAAGTCCCAAAAGTTCATTTTTGCTTTTGTTTCACTAGCTTTTGGAGATGTATCTTTTTTTTTTCTTAAAGCACTCTTTAATGAAGTTTTGGAGCACAGGAGAACAAATGTGTTTAGAGTTCCCCATTTTTCAGTCATTTCTCTTCTTTTTGTCATATCTTAAAAATTCTTTATTGTGTCTGGATCTTGGATTTAAATGATCATGGGCACTATTCTACTTGATTTAGATTTTTCTTCACGTAAAAATTTAAGTTTACAGTACTTTCACCTCCAGTCAAGATGGAATACAGGGACCATAATTATCCTTCTACTTAAAACACTCTTTGAGACACTGGGTATCAGGCAACAAAGGACAATGATCCTTAATATATGGGAAACACACACAGGGAGCCCTACAATTGACCCAGCTTACAGCTTACATAGCACAGGGAAAGAGTGCCCAGAGATCTGCCAGGGGAGAGGAGATGGGGCTGGAAGTTCTCTACCACACACCCTCTCTTTAAATGGTACTCTTTTTTCTTTAAATTTTTTGTTATGTTAATCACCATACATTACATCATTAGTTTTTGATGTAGTCTTCCATGATTCATTGTTTGTGCATAACACCCAGTGCTCTATGCAGAACGTGCCCTCTTTAATACCCATCACCAGGCTAACCCATCCCCCCACCCCCCTCCCCTGTAGAACCCCCAGTTTGTTTTTCAGAGTCCATCGTCTCTCATGGTTCGTCTCCCCCTCCGATTTACCCCCCTTCATTCTTCCCCTCCTGCTATCTTCTTCTTTTTTTTTCTTAACATATATTGCATTATTTGTTTCAGAAGTACAGATCTGTGATTCAACAGTCTTGCACAATTCACAGCACTCACCATAGCACATACCCTCCCCAATGTCTGTCACCCAGCCGCCCCATCCCTCCCACCCCCCACCACTCCAGCAAACCTCAGTTTGTTTCCTGAGATTAAGAATTCCTCATATCAGTGAGGTCATATGATACATGTCTTTCTCTGATTGACTTATTTCACTCAGCATAACATCCTCCAGTTCCATCCACGTCATTGCAAATGGCAAGATCTCATTCCTTTTGATGGCTGCATAATATTCCATTGTGTATATATACCACCTCTTCTTTATCCGTTCATCTGTCGATGGACATCTTGGCTCTTTCCACAGTTTGGCTACTGTGGACATTGCTGCTATAAACATTGGGGTACACATACCCCTTCGGATCCCTACATTTGTATCTTTGTGGTAAATAGCCAGTAGTGCAATTGCTGGATCATATGGTAGCTCTATTTTCAACTGTTTGAGGAACCTCCATACTGTTTTCCAGAGTGGCTGCACCAGCTTGCATTCCCACCAACAGTGTAGGAGGGTTCCCCTTTCTCCGTATCCCTGCCAACATCTGTCCTTTCCTGACTTGTTAATTTTAGCCATTCTGACTGGTGTGAGGTGGTATCTCACTGAGGTTTTGATTTGGATTTCCCTGATGCCGAGCGACGTTGAGCACTTTCTCATGTGTCTGTTGGCCATTTGGATGTCTTCTTTGGAAAAATGTCTCTTCATGTCTTCTGCCCATTTCTTGATTGGATTATTTGTTCTTTGGGTGTTGAGTTTGATAAGTTCTTTATAGATTTTGGATACTAGCCCTTTATCTGATATGTCATTTGCAAATATTTTCATGGAGATGTATCTTGAAAGAAGTTGCTGTGGGCGATGTCAAAGAGGTTACTGCCTATGTTCTCCTCTAGGATTTTGATGGATTCCTGTCTCACATTGAGGTCTTTCATCCATTCTGAGTTTATCTTTGTGAATGGTGTTAGAGAATGGTCAAGTTTCATTCTTCTGCATGTGGCTGTCCAATTTTCCTAGCAGCCATCTACATAAGCCAACTGTTAACCAAAATAAAGTCATATTGATAACAATACGTTAATTGTAGGAGACCTCAATACTCCACTCTCAGCAATGGACAGATCATCTAAGCAGAAAATCAAGAAGAAAACAAGAGCTTTTAATGATACACTGGACCAGATGGACCTCATAGATATTTACAGAACATTCCACCCTAAAATAACAGAATACTCATTCTTCTCGAGTGCACATGGAACTTTCTCCAGAACAGACCACATACTGGGTCACAAATCAGGTCTCAACCAATACCAAAAATTGAGATTATTCCCTGTGTATTCTCAGACTATAATGCTTTAAAACTGGAACTCAATCACAAGAAAAAAATTGGCAGATATTCAAACACTTGGAAGCTAAAGACCACTCTGCTCAAGAATGTTTGGGTCAACCAGGAAATCAAAGAAGAACTTAAACAATTCATGGAAATCAATGAGAATGAAAACACATCGGTCCAAAACCTATGGGATACTGCAAAGGCAGTCCTAAGGGGGAAATACATAGCCATCCAAGCCTCACTCAAACAATTAGAAAAATCTCAAATTCACCAAGTAACTCTACACCTTAAAGAACTAGAGAAAGAGCAACAAACAATGCCTAAGCCACACATTAGAGAGGAATAATTAAAATTAGAGCAGAAATCAATGAATTAGAAGCCAGAAACACAGTAGATCAGATCAATGAAACTAGAAGTTGGTTCTATGAAAGAATTAATAAGATCAATAAACCACTGGCCAGACTTATCCAAAAAAGAAAGGACCCAAATTAATAAAATTATGAATGAAGGGGGAGAGATCACGTCTAACACCAAGGAAATAGAAACAATTATTAGAAATTATTATCAACAACTATATGCCAATAAACTGAGCAATCTGGATGAAATGGAGGCCTTCCTGGAAACCTATAAGCTGCCAAGACTGAAACAGGAAGAAATAGACAACCTGAATAGGCCAATAAGCAGTAATGAGATTGAAGCAGTGATCAAAAACCTCCCAAAAAACAAGAGTCCAGGGCCTGATGGATTTCCCGGGGAATTCTACCAAACATTCAAAGAAGAAATAATACCTATTCTACTGAAGCTGTTTCAAAAAGTAGAAACAGAAGGAAAACTCCCAAACTCATTCTATGAGGCCAGCATTACCTTAATCCCCAAACCAGGCAAAGACCCCATCAAAAAGGAGAATTTCGGACTGATATCCCTGATGAATATGGATTCCAAAATCCTAGGTAAAAGGATCCAACAATACATTAAAAGGATCATCCACCACGACCAAGTGGGATTTATCCCCTGGATGCAAGGGTGGTTCAACATTCGCAAATCAATCAGTGTGATAGAACACATTAACAAGAGGAGGGAGAAGAACCATATGGTCCTCTCGATGCAGAAAAAGCATTTGACAAAATATAACGTCCTTTCATGATTAAAACTCTTCAGAGTATAGGGATAGAGGGAACATTCCTCAAGTTCATAAAATCCATCTATGAAAAACCCACAGCGAATATCATCCTCAATGGGGAAAAGGTGAGAGCCTTTCCCTTAACATCAGGAACACGTCAAGGATGCCCACTCTCGCCACTATTGTTCAACATAGCACTAGAAGTCCTAGGAACAGCAATCAGACAACAAAAAGAAATAAAAGGTATTCAAATTGGCAAAGAAGAAGTCAAACTCTCTCTTTTCGCAGACGACATGATACTTTATGTGGAAAACCCAAAAGACTCCACCCCCAAATTACTAGAACTCATACAGCAATTCAGTAATGTGGCACATACAAAATCAATGCACAGAAATCAGTTACGTTCTTTTACACTAACAATGCAACTGTACAAAGAGAAATTAGAGAAACGATTCCATTTACAATAGCACCAAAAACCATAAGGTACCTCTGAATAAACCTAACCAAAGAGATAAAGGATCTATACTCTAGGAACTACAGAACATTCATGAAAGAAATTGAAGAAGACACAAAAAGATGGAAAAATATTCCATGCTCATGGATCGGAAGAATAAACATTGTTAAAATGTCTATGCTGCCCAGAGCAATCTATACCTTCAATGCCATCCTGATCAAAATTCCAATGACATTTTTCAAAGTGCTGGAACAAATAATCCTAAAATTTGTATGGAATCAGAAAAGACCCCGCATCACCAAGGAAATGTTGAAAAAGAAAAACAAAGCTGGGGGCATCACGTTGCCCGATTTCAAGCTATATTACAAAGCTGTGATCACCAAGACAGCACGGTACTGGCACAAAAACAGACATACAGAACAATGGAACAGAATAGAGAGCCCAGATATGGACCCTCAACTCTAGGGTCAAATAATCTTTGACAAAGCAGGAAAAAGCATGCAATGGAAAAAAGACAGTCTCTTCAATAAGTGACCAGCGTTTTTAATCTCACACCACCCCTCCTTCTGCGAGGCGCCCTGAGCCATCAGCAGGGGGTTTCACTGGCCTGAAGGTGGCACCTTTGGTGGCTCCCTGGTTCCACTGGAGGCAGATGCCTCAGCAACAACACAAACATACACAAGAGAAAATGCTGATGAAGACAATTGCCAAAGTCAGTGACAACTTTCTCCACCAAGAGCCCCATGATCTGAACTACTGATTTGTCGTGTCCCCTAGGCTGGGGGTTGGGTCACTCAGGGTGTTCATTTGTATCCTCATGCCATTCAATAAATATGAAACATTAGCTCACTCATCAGGTATAAAGACACAACATTCTGCTTGGATGATGGCAAAGGTGCCTCCCTGCAAAGCAGTAATATTGTCCAAGGGCATCTTATTCTGGAAGACAGCCTTTCTCATTAGAGTCATTTCAGTGTTCAGTAAGGACAGGGTTTGTTGGTTATCATTTAAGGCTTGCTGGGTGAATTTAGGAAGGGCTTCTATGTGTTCTATAATGTTCTCCAGGTCAATGGAGGGAACAAAGATGGTGGACAAATGATCGAATCAGTGGTAAACAGAACACTCCCCCAATACTGGCCTTGAGGAGAGGGAGGTTGGCAGTTTTAGGAACTTGATCTGGTTGTATATACCATGCATGTTGCCTGGAAGAGGTAGCACTGTCAGGCATGAGGAGGACTGGGTGTGGGATATGCCAGACCAAGACCCCCACCTTCTCCTCTCTTCCAATGGTGCATGCTCCATTCTAGGTGTGGTACATTTCAACAGGTCTGGCTTGCAACAGGACAATGGGATCCCAAGAAGACTGAGTGGTTCCCCCTCACCCAAGAGTGGGCAGTAACTCACCTATCCCAGCAGGATGTCTGGCTGTAAATTTCAGTAGGTGACTCCTTTTCCAGGTGTGATGAGGCTTGGTGTTCTCACCAGCATGGCACACTGATCCATAGGTGGGAGTGGGGGTAACGGCTGTTTCCTGTGATTTCCACACCTTTATGGTGTTGGGTGCCTCAGCAGGGGTCCCCAGTCTGGCATGGGGGGCAGCCGGTCCTTCTGGTTGATCATTCAAATGTATTAAAGCCTGGACAGTACTGTAGTCCATCCCGCCAAGGTGGTTTTACCTGTTGGTAATTTAATCTGCTGCATTAATATTCCATTCTTCCTTTCCATTAATCCTGCTGCTTGTGGATTATAGGTGAGATGGATCCTCCATTCAGAGTCAAGTTCGTTTGCCCGGGCTTGCACATCATGACCTTTGAAATGCACCCCCATCACTGTCTATTGGACAAGGGCATCCATACGTGGTGCTCAGCTCTCTAATCCCCTGATGATGGTGGCAT
The DNA here is from genome assembly GCF_009762305.2 of Zalophus californianus. NCBI lineage: Eukaryota > Metazoa > Chordata > Mammalia > Carnivora > Otariidae > Zalophus > Zalophus californianus. The sequence goes on along the minus strand of NC_045604.1, from coordinate 3,012,840 downwards.
GGAGATGGGAAAGCTTGGGTGAGGCCAGAACTGTTGTCCTCACAAACCAAGGCATATTTAGAACACTCATTCAGAGGGAGGGGGCTGATATAATCAATTTGCCAATTCCTCACAGTTTGGGAACTCTGGTGGATGGCCCAGACTCCTCTGGCAGTTGCCTTGGGTGCTGTTTAGAACACACAGAACATGCTCTTACCACATTAACCAGGTCATCTTATTTCAAGGGCAGGTGGCAGCCTTAACAATAAGTCACCCCACCCAGGTACCATGATAACCACTCTTTCTAGGCATCCAATCTGTTGTATCTACTAAAGGGTCAGTTGCTAGGGCTCGTTCCCAAGCTAGGGCCCTGATTGCCAGTGGTGCCAGTGCCTTATGAACCAGGACATGGAAGACAGTGAGGACCACCTGAGGCTCTCCCAGGCAAACTCAAATGTCCCCCACACATCCTGATCCTGTAAGGGTCCACTCATGATTAACCACCCCGCGCCTTCCCATTGTCCAAGCCATGGCATTCATCCCTCTAGAACAGCCCAACTGTCTGGGCGGAGGGCTAATGGCCAGGGCTCATGAGTGATCACCAGTCAGACCGCTCTGAGCTCAGCCCATTGGCTGCTATGGTTTGTTCCTGTTTTTATTCAGATGGTGTCAGTGTTGGGCTGACTAGTGACCACAGACTTTGTGGATGGATTGTCTCAGCGGGAATTTCCCTACTCCCTTGCTACAGGCTGTAGTGACCAGCACAGGAATAGGGTGGGGGATCTGCATTCTCCACAGGGCCTAGTAGCACCGAATTTCTGGAGACAGTGAACTGGTGTGCAGGGCGCTCCTCTGCAACAAACAGGAGTGTCACTTAGTCACGAAGGGAATTTGAGCCATGGCAGAGGTGGGTTGCTGGAACATATTCTCACCCAACCCCTGACAGGCAGAGAAGTTCTCACTATGATACGCTGTCCTTTAGAGAGAGGCTCCAGCTGGAGGAACGCTGGGCCCACTGGTAGGAGTAGCTGCTCTATAGGGTTATGGGGCTTCTGCCCCTTCCAGAGCTGGGACAAAAGTCCTAGGGCACTGTCCCCTTCGTTGTCTCTGCCACAATGCCCAACCCATGCCTTCCAGAGTCACAAACACTTCTAACTCTAATGGTAGCTCTGCTTGGAAGATGCAGGGAAGGAAGGGGCAGAGATGCAGGTCTGAACTGTTGTTCAGGTTTTAAGGCTGACCAACACAGGGCTAAGTTGTCAGTCTATCTGTTTAAGTGGCGTCTCCACCTAAATAAGGCTAAACCACATTTGCTTCCAGGTTATTTTTACCAGACACTTACTAGCCTCTTGCCTTTCTGAGCTCCCTCTCTGTCTCAGGTCTTTCCATTCTTGGGATTTGTCAGTCTTCCCCGGATCAGCAATGATTGCCCAACATCATAAGTGTCCTGCCCCAGGACTGGGCTCAGCATGGATGTCAGGGTCCCACACCAGGTGCTGGGATGGACCTGAGAACCTTGGCTTTCATTGCTGCAGTGGATGTGGCCCAGAAGAGCCATCACCTCCCCACCGCCACTCCCCACAGGACAACCAGTGGTCACATCCTCTTGATCCTCCAATAACTGCCTCATGGCACTGGGTCCTGGGGCCACTGCCAACTCACAGGAGTAGTTCCCAGAATGTTCTGTGGCCAGAGAGAGGTTGAAGGATGCTCCTCCAAGAGATGCTGCCGTGCTCCCCAGAGTGACATGCTTGTGATAGAGGATTGTGGGAGAGCCTCTTTAGACCTATGGTGAAGCTCTGCCATGTCCCCCATGTCATTCTGGACCCCAGGGCTGAGGGCTATGACAGAATGTGACCCTGGACATGACAGAGACAAAGGAGCCACCAGAGGAGGCCCGTGCTGTCCATCTTTCCACCTACCCAAGAGGGTTAGGCTAGGTCAACAGTCAGCTCTTAATATGCAACATCTCACAGTCCTGACTTTGCACCCAGAAGGATCACTTCTCGGCCTGTTCGAAGGAACTTTGGACATCGTTCTTCTATACAACCATCTGGAGTCCTGGATGTCCATAGATTTCACATGGCAGTCTTGCCAGTGCCTTCAATATCCTCCTTCCTGTCACCATACATAACAGCAATAGCACCAAGGAGCTAGCCTGTAACAGCCCACCACATCAAGTAGCTAACTGAGATCTGGAGGACCGGGTCCTCTGGATCCTCGCTGAAATGTTCTCATTACCCCCTGCGGACATTGACCTCGGTTTGGGAATTGCTGGTTGAGATGAATGTTTCCACACTTATCTCAAGCCCAAATGTGTCTCCATGACACTGTTTCCTATTCTGTCTCTCTCCTGTAATGCCCCAGGTTTGTGAACTCTGGCTCCCAGTTGTTTTCCACATGGTGTCAGGGACCACTCCTCATTGCCTCTGTGGCCAGCTGATGGGCCTCTGTGGACCAGTATGATGCCCTATGGAACAGCGAAGGTGACCACATTTCCTGTGATTAGATGCCAGAGTGCTGGAGAGTTGGTTTGGCTCTGAGGTAGGACAGTGAGCAACCACTGCAGATGTTTCAGGTGGTCTCGCCCAAGAGGAGTAAAGGGGAGAATCATTTGCCAGGTCAAAAGCTACCAAGGCAGGTAGTAAGAGTAAGCTGACTTGCTCTAGCTACCAAACAGGCCAGACATCTAAGATGAATGAGGATGTGGGAGGACTTGCCACCCTGCCTCTCTCCAATTAATCTATAAATTCTGTAAAATCCCAATAAAAATCCCATTTGGACAGTTTGAGCAATTCAATATACTTACTCTAAAATTTTTACAGAATATCCATTCATCTGTTGAAGGGCATCTTGGCTCTTTCCACAGTTTGGCTATTGCAGACATTGCTGCTATGAACATTGGGATGCATATGGCCCTTCTTTTCACTGCATCTGTGTCTTTGGGGTAAATACCCAGTAGTGCAATTGCTGGGTCATAGGGTACCTCTATTTTTAATTTCCTGAGGCACCTCCACACTGTTTTCCAAAGTGGCTGGACCAACTTGCATTCCCACCAACAGTGTAAGAGGGTCCTCCCTTCTCCACAACCTCTCCAACATTAGTTGTTTCTTGCCTTGTCAATTTTTGCCATTCTAACTGTGTAAGGCGGTATCTCGGTGTGGTTTTGATTTGAATTTCCCTGATGGCTAATGATGATGAACATTTTTTCAGGTGTCTGTTAGCCATTTGTATGTCTTTGGAGAAGTGCTGTTCATGTCTTCTGCCCATTTCTTGACTTGATTATTTGTTTTTTGGGTGTTGAGTTTGAGAAGTTCTTTACAGATCTTGGATATCAGCCCTTTATCTGTAGTGTCATTTGCAAATATCTTCTCCCATTCTATAGGTTGCCTCTTTGTTTTGTTGACTGTTTCCTTTGCTGTGCAAAAGCTGTTTATCTTGATAAAGTCCCAAAAGTTCATTTTTGCTTTTGTTTCACTAGCCTTTGGAGATGTATCTTGAAAGAAGTTGCTGTGGCCGATGTCAAAGAGGTTACTGCCTATGTTCTCCTCTAGGATTTTGATGTGGTCCGTATATACAATGGAATATTACTCAGCCATCAGAAAGGATGAATACCCAACTTTTACATCAACATGAATGGGACTGGAGGAGATTATGCTAAGTGAAATAAGTCAAGCAGAGAAAGACAAGTATCATATGGTTTCACTTATTTGTGGAACATAAGGAAGAGCATGGAAGACATTAGGAAAAGGAAGGGAAAAATGAAGGGGGGGAATCAGAGGGAGAGATGAACCATGAAAGACTATGGACTCTGAGAAACAAACTGAGGGTTTTAGAGGGGAGGCGGGTGGGGGGATGGGTTAGCCCGGTGATGAGTATTGAGGAGGGCACGTACTACATGGAGCACTGGGTGTTATATGAAAACAATGAATCGTGGATCACTACATCAAAAACTAATGATGTACTGTATGGTGACTAACATAACATAATAAAATAAAATTTAAAAAAAATAAAATTTTTGGCAGAGCAAGATGGCGGAAGAGTAGGAGACCTGGATTTCGTCGGGTCTCAGGAATTCAGCTGGATAGGAATCAAACCATTCTGAACACCTACAAACTCAACAGGAGATTGAAGAAGGGAATGGCAACAACTCTCTGAACAGAGAAGCGACCACCTTCTGGAAGGTAGACGTGCGGAGAAGTGAATCCGAGGCAATATTTGGGAGGATAGACAGTGGAGGAGGGGACCTCCGTCAGACACTTCTGGCAAGTGATAGAGCAGTGGAGCACAAAATCAGAACGTTTAGAAGTCAGCTCCGCTGAGGGAAGTCGCTCCAGTGGCTAAGCGGGGGGTAGAACCCTCACGGGACAGTGTGGTCTCGGGACCCTCGGGGTCACAGAAGGACCAGGAATGCCTGAGTGCGGCAGAGCCCTCAGGTATTGGAGCGGGGAAGCTGGCTGCAGAGATGGAGCTGAGGCATGCGCTCTCAGCTCGGGGTGGCCATAAACTGTGATCCGCAGCCCAGTCGGGCCACTGCTCCTCCAGCAGGGACCCAACAAGTGGCAGATCCGGGGAGATTCCCCCTTCTTCCCCTGGGAGGAGCGGCGTGGGAGCACACCATGGGGATCTGCTGGGTTTGGAGACTCCACACTGAGTCGGGTGCCAGAGATAGAAACGCTCGGTCACAGGCTGGGTGAGCACAGAGTGCGGCCGGAGACCGGGGAGACGGGAGTGACTGCTTTTCTCTGGGGGCGCACTGAGGAGCAGGGCCCCGAGTTCTCGGCTCCTCCGGGGCAGAGATTGGGAGGCCTCCAATTTCACTCTCGTTCTCCAAAGCTGTACGGAAAGCTTGCAGGGAACAAAAGCTCCCGAGAGCAACCCGAGCAGATTACTTAGCCCGGACCAGCAAGGGCGGGGCAATTCCGCCTCCGGCAAAGACATTTGGGAACCACGGCAACAGGCCCCTCCCCCAGAAGATCAGCACGAACAGCCAGCCAAGACCAAGTTTGCTGATCAATGGGAATGGCAGAACTCCAGCACTGGGGGAATACTGCACATAGAATTCATGGCTTTTTTACCATGAGTCTTTAGTCTTTCAAAGTTAATTTTTTTTAACTATCTTTTTCTTTGAATTTTTCTTTTTCCCTTTTTCAACCAACATCTTATCAATCCCTTTTTTAAAAAAACATTTTTATTTTTCATTTTTAGAGTCATATTCTATCCCTTCATAGTAGTTACCCTTATTTTTGGCATATATATATAAGTTGTTCTCTCTTTAAAATTTTGAGATATAGTTTCTTCTAACAGATCAAAATATACCCTAAATCACTAGTGTATGGCTTTGTTCTAGTCTCCTGCCTGATCACATTCTCTCCCTTTTTTCTTTTTTTTTTAAATCTCCTTTTTTTTCAAACAACTTCTTATCTTATCAATTCCTTTTATAAAATCTTTTATAATTTTCATCTTTACACACATCTTCCATCCCTTCATTGTATCAACCCTTATTTTGTACATATATAAGTCTTTCTTTCTTTAAAATTTTGGGAGGCACTTTCTTCTAACAGACCAAGAAACACCCAAAATCTAGTGTGTGGCACTGATCTATGCATTAGCTTGAACATATTTGATCATATTCTGTTTTTTTGTTTTGTTCTGTTTTTGTTTTTATCTTTTATTTATTCTTTTTTTTTCTCTTTCTTTCCCTTTCTCTTCCCCTGGTTTCAGGTCTTTTCTGATTTGTTTAGAGTATATTTTCTGGGGATGTGGTTAACCTGTTAGCATTTTCTTCTCTCATTCATCTATCCTCCTCTAGACAAAATGACAAGACGAAAAAAAATCACCTCAGCAAAAAGAACAAGAGGTAGTACCGTCTGCCAGGGACCTACTCAATACGGACATTAGTATGATGTCAGACCTAGAGTTCAGAATCATGATTTTAAAGATACTAGCTGGGCTTGAAAAAAGCATGCAAGTTATTAGAGAAACCCATCCTGGAGAAATAAAAGAGCTAAAATCTAACGAAGTCGAAATCAAAAAGGCTATTAATGAGGTGCAATCAAAACTGGGGGCACTAACTGCTAGGATAAATGAGGCAGAAGAGAGAATTAGTGATATAGAAGACCAAATGATGGAAAATAAAGAAGCTGAGAAAAAGAGAGATAAACAACTACTGGATCACGAGGGCAGAATTCGAGAGATAAACAATACGATAAGATGAAACAACATTAGAATAATTGGGATCCCAGAAGAAGAAGAAAGAGAGAGAGGGGCAGAAGCTATATTGGAGCAAATTATAACAGAGAACTTCCCTAATGTGGGGAAGGAAACAGGCATCAAAATCCAGGAGGCACAGAGAACCCCTCTCAAAATCAATAAAAATAGGTCAACACCCCGACATCTAATAGTAAAACTTACGAGTCTCAGAGACAAAGAGAAAATCTTGAAAGCAGCTCGGGAGGAGAGATATGTAACCTACAATGGTAGAAACATTAGATTGGCAACAGACCTATCCACAGAGACCTGGCAGTCCAGAAAGGACTGGCATGATATCTTCAGAGCACTAAACGAGAAAAATATGCAGCCAAGAACACCATATCCAGCTAGGCTGTCATTGAAAATAGAAGGAGAGATAAAAAGCTTCCAGAACAAACAAAAACTAAAGAAATTTGCAAACACAAAACCAGCCCTACAAGAAATATTGAAAGGGGTCCTCTAAGCAAAGAGAGAGCCTAAAAGCAACATAGACCCGAAAGGAACACAGACAATATACAGTAACAGTCACCTTACAGGCAATACAATGGCACTAAATTCATATCTTTCAATAGTTACCCTGAATGTAAATGGGCTAAATGCCCCAATCAAAAGACACAGACTATCAGATTGGATTAAAAAACAAGACCCATCGATATGCTGTCTGCAAGAGACTCATTTTAGACCCAAAGAAACCCCCAGATTGAAAGTGAGGGGGTGGAAAACCACTTACCATGCTAATGGACACCAAAAGAAAGCTGAGGTGGCAATCCTTATATCAGACAAATTCAATTTTAAAACAAAGACTGTAATAAGAGATGAGGAAGGACACTATATCCTACTTAAAGGGTCTATCCAACAAGAAGATCTAACAGTTATAAATATCTATGCCCCTAACATGGGAGCAGCCAATTATATAAGGCAACTAATAACAAAAGCAAAGAAACACATTGACAACAATACAATAATAGTGGGGGACTTTAACACCCCCCTGACTGAAATGGACAGATCATCTAAGCAAAAGATCAACAAGGAAATAAAGACTTAAAATGACACACTGGACCAAATGGACTTCACAGACATATTCAGAATATTCCATCCCAAAGCAACGGAATACACATTCTTCTCTAGTGCCAATGGAACATTCTCCAGAATAGATCACATCTTAGGTCACAAATCCGGTCTCAACCAGCACCAAAAGATTGGGATTATTCCCTGCATATTTTCAGACCACAATGCTTTGAAACTAGAACTCAATCACAAGAGGAAGGTCGGAAAGAACTCAAATACATGGAGGCTAAAGAGCATCTTACTAAAGAATGAATGGGTCAACCAGGAAATTAAAGAAGAATTAAAAAAATTCAGGGAAACCAATGAAAATGAAAACACAACTGTTCAAAATCTGTGGGATGCAGCAAAGGCAGTCCTGAGAGGAAAGTATATAGCAATACAAGCCTTTCTCAAGAAACAAGAAAGGTCTCAAATACACAACCTAACCCTACACCTAAAGGAGCTAGAGAAAAAACAGCAAATAAAGCCTAAACCCAGCAGAAGAGGAGAAATAATAGAGATCAGAGCAGAAATCAATGAACTAGAAACCAAAAGAACAGTAGAACAGATCAACAAAACTAGGAGCTGGTTCTTTGAAAGAATTAACAAGATTGATAAACCCCTGGCCAGACTCATCAAAAAGAAAAGAGAAATGACCCAAATCAACAACATCATGAATGAAAGAGGAGAGATCACAACCAACACCAAAGAAATACAAACAATTATAAGAACATATTATGAGTGACTCTATGCCAGCAAATTAGATAACCTGGAAGAAATGGATGCATTCCTAGAGATGTATCAACTACCAAAATTGAACCAGGAAGAAATAGAAAACCTGAACAGACCTATAACCACTAAGGAAATTGAAGCAGTCATCAAAAATCTCCCAACAAGCAAAAGCCCAGGGCCAGATGGCTTCCTAGGGGAATTCTATCAGACATTTAAAGAAGAATTAATACCTATTCTCCTGAAACTGTTCCAAAAAATAGAAATGGAAGGAAAACTTCCAAACTCATTTTATGAGGCCACCATTACCTTGATCCCCAAACCAAAGACCCCATCAAAAAGGAGAACTACAGACCACTATCCTTGATGAACATGGATGCAAAAATTCTCACCAAAATACTAGCCAATAGGATCCAACAGTACATTAAAAGGATTATTCACCATGACCAAGTGGGATTTATCCCTGGGCTGCAAGATTGGTTCAACATCCACTGATTTGCTTGTCAATCAACGTCATACAATATATTAACAAAAGAAAGAACAAGAATCATATGATCCTCTCAATACAGCAATCTACACGTTCATTGCAATCCCCATCAAAATACCATCCACTTTTTTCAAAGAAATGGAACAAATAATCCTCAAATTTGTATGGAACCAGAAGATACCCCGAATACCCAGAGGAATGTTGACAAAGAAAAGCAAAGCTGGCGGCATCACAATTCCGGATTTCCAGCTCTATTACGAAGCTATCATCATCAAGACAGTATGGTACTGGCACAAAAACAGACACATAGATCAATGGAACAGAATCGAGAGCCCAGAAATGGACCCTCAACTCTATGGTCAACTCATCTTTGACAAAGCAGGAAAGAATGTCCAATGGAAAAAAGACAGTTTCTTCAACAAATGGTGTTGGGAAAATTGGACAGCCACATGCAGAAGAATGAAACTGGACCATTTCCTTACACCACACACAAAAATAGACTCCAAATGGTTGAAAGACCTCAATGTGAGACAGGAGTCCATCAACATCCTAAAGGAGAACACAGGCAGCAACCTCTTCGACCTCAGCTGCAGCAACTTCTTCCTAGACACATCGCCAAAGGCAAGGGAAGCAAGGGCAAAAATGAACTATTGGGATTTCATCAAGGTAAAAAGCTTTTGCACAGCAAAAGAAACAGTCCACAAAACCAAAAGACAACTGACAGAATGGGAGAAGATATTTGGAAATGACATATCAGATAAAGGGCTAGTATCCAAAATCTATAAGGAAGTTATCAAACTCAACACCCAAAGAGCAAATAATCCAATCAAGAAATGGGCAGAAGACATGAACAGACATTTTTCCAAAGAAGATATCCAAATGGCCAACAGACACATGAGAAAGTGCTCAACATCGCTCGGCATCAGGGAAATCCAAATCAAAACCTCAATGAGATACCACCTCACACCCGTCAGAATGGCTAAAATTAACAAGTCAGGGAACGACAGATGTTGGTGGGGATGCGGAGAAAGGGGAATCCTCCTACACTGTTGGTGGGAATGCAAGCTGGTGTAACCCCTCTGGAAAACAGTATGGAGGTTCCTCAAAAAGTTGAAAATAGAGCTACCATACGATCCAGCAATTGCACTACTGGCTATTTACCACAAAGATCCAAATGTAGGGATCCGAAGGGGTATGTGCACCCCGATGTTTATAGCAGCAATGTCCACAGTAGCCAAACTGTGGAAAGAGCCAAGATGTCCATCGACAGATGAATAGATAAAGAAAAGGTGGTATATATACACAATGGAATATCATGCAGCCATCAAAAGGAATGAGATCTTGCCATTTGCAATGACGTGGACGGAACTGGAGGATGTTATGCTGAGTGAAATAAGTCAATCAGAGCAAGACGTGTATCATATGACCTCACTGATATGAGGAATTCTTAATCTCAGGAAACAAACTGAGGGTTGCCGGAGTGGGGGTGGGGTGGGAGGGATGGGGCGGCTGGGTGATAGACATTGGGGAGGGTATGTGCTATGGTGAGTGCTGTGAATTGTGCAAGACTGTTGAATCACAGATCTGTACTTCTGAAACAAATAATGCAATATATGTTAAGAAAAAAAAAGAAGAAGATAGCAGGAGGGGAAGAATGAAGGGGAGTAAATCGGAGGGGGAGACGAACCAGGAGAGACGATGGACTCTGAAAAACAAACTGAGGGTTCTAGAGGGGAGGGGAGTGGGGGTATGTGTTAGCCTGGTGATGGGTATTAAAGAGGGCACGTTCTGCGTGGAGCACTGGGTGTTAGGCACAAACAATGAATCATGGAACACTACATCAAAAACAAATGATGTAATGTATGGTGATTAACATAACAATAAAAAAATTTAAAGAAAAAAAAGAAGTGTGGGCAAGTACCTGTTCTGCGTAAGCTTTTAATCAGCGGGAGAAAGAAAGGAAAGTGGTTAAGTCAAAGCAATGTCTGAGAAGGAACAAGGTTGTGTGACAAAGATGGGGGTGAACAGCAGGATCAGAGGCAGGGAGGAAATGTTGCCACTGGGACCTTCCAACCATGAACCAAGGATTTAATAGTAAGTCCTGACAGCGAAGCAAGAGACAGATAGGAAATTGGATGGCTCTTGATTGTTACATGCTCTTCGGGATCTTACTATAAGGTACAGACACTTTATCCCCCCCACCATCCCAGCCCAGATACACAAACACACAAAGGTAGAAGGTTTTGCAGATAAATTGAGAGATTCAAAACTTTCAGAAATGATCCAGGAACATCAGATTAAGAGCCACTAGCCCACCGCTAGACAGCACAAAGGCTCAGCAGCATAAAGATGGACAATTATATATTTTTAAAGGACAGATTGCTGAAAAATAAAACTTTCTTTTAAAAGCTTTTAATAGAGGGCGCCTAGGTGGCTCCGTTGGTTAAGCGACTGCCTTCGGCTCAGGTCATGATCCAGGAGTCCCTGGATCGAGTCCCACATCAGGCTCCCTGCTTGGCAGAGAGTCTGCTTCTCCCTCTGACCCTCCCCCCTCTCATGTGCTCTCTCTCTCTCTCTCTCATTCTCTCTGTCTCAAATAAATAAATTAAAAAAAATCTTTTAAAAAAAGCTTTTAATAGAGATATTCTGGTTTTATTGAGAACTTCCCTGATAAAAGCTAGCTCTTCTCTTTATTGATTACATTACAATTTTAAGCCATGAGAGAAAATCTGGTATGCTTTTGCCAGCTCATTATCCAAACAAGAGAACATAGGCCATCTTAAGATTTGAGAGCAGGTTCCTGTTGTCTGGAGCATCCATCCCTCCCTCCCTTCCGGAGAGGACACCCAGCTGCAGAAAGGGGGTTTTCCTGCAGAAAAGGCATTCTTGCAATGTTCTTCAGCTCCACATTTCTCCTTTTTTCTCTGTAGATATCTGGTCCCTCTCAGTTTGGAGCTTTCCAGGTTGGGTGAGCGAAATCTCACCCAAACCCAGGAGAATGGGGAGATGTCATGGGTAAGGACTGATGTGTCTTCAGAACAACTGTGACCTGCAGAGCAGGAGAGCTCATCCCTGTAGCCTTTGGCAAAAGGGGCTAGACAGACAATGTTCGCTGAGGCAGGCATCTGATAGCCTTCTGTCTTATGGGGCCATCGTACCTGGAGTCTCCCTATTGCCAGAAGAATGGGAAGAGTCATGAAAGCAATGGGTGCTTTTCCTTGACAGTGGGCCTTGTTTGGAGGTCTCTCATGTCTCCTGGAGCAGAAAGACCCTGAAGCTTTGGGAGCAGATCCAGGTAAATATGAAATAACCCCCCTCTCAGGCTCTTGGGAACTTGGGGAGGAAAAGTCTGCGGGTGGCAGACTTCCTGTCCGATGTGTCATCCCCACTGGTGCCTCCCCAATAATGGTCTCCTGCCCTCTCCTAACGCAGGTCACTGATGCTGACATAGAAAAATTTTCAAAATCCTCTTTTCTCTTTTTACCTTGGTGGGTGGCATTGGTGTTTCAAAATCTAGCGCAGGCTGTGAAGTGTCAGCCTGGAGCCTGTGGTACATTTGGCCAGTCGGTGATGGCTGTGGCTGTGTTCCAGGTCTGGCCGTTAGTCTAAAGTAAGTACGGGGAGGGCCAGGGTATAGTCAGGGACTGTGACAGGGTCCCATTTATAATAATACCCAAACCCTCAAGGTTCTGCTGCCACAGGAGTGCCTGTCTCTCCAGGACTGAGATGATCAGGAGAGGCTACAAATACAAAAAGCTCTGTCTCAGGCTCCAGAAGCAGGTGTCGGGTGGATCTTATCCAGGAAGATGAGTCCATTTTGGAACGTGGGGGTACCGAAGCCCCTTTCCCAGGAGCAGAGACACCCAGGGCAGAGCTGAAGGATTTAAGCTCATGTCCATAGCTACTTCTGCTACTGAGCAGGAAAACGGGTTCCTGTCAGCAAGTGGCAGCTGCCTGGGAAACCCCCCTGTAGTTCTAAACATAGCCCACCATCTGAGGAAATTCCCAGTGCAGTGCTTCGTCATGCTAATCCAGGCCCACGCGCAGCAAGACACAAGGGCAGCTCAGCTCACGGGACTGTCTCTTCCTCAGGGCTGGCAGGCCACGGGCAAAGGTGTTAGAAGAGATCCCAGGAAGCTTTGTGCTGTAGCACTGAAAACAGGGTTCCTCCCATTCTCAATGTTCCCTGTCATGAATCCGAGCACACTCCACTCTACAGCCTGAGTCTGAGGTCTTGGGGCATTGAATACCAAGGCTTACCCCAACCTCGCCTCCACCACGGTGCGCCTAGAGCCCTGTGAAGAGATTGTCAAAGTAAAAGGTGGCGGGCAACGCCCAGAGGGCACATTCTGACCAGAGAGATGAGTCGATGAGCCTCTCTAAGTTTGGTTCTTTTAGATTCCAAGTATAGATACTGTGAAATTAAACGGTATTGGTCTTTCTCTGCCTGACTTACTTTGCTTAGTATCATGCTCTCAAGGTCCATCCATGTGGTCGACAATAGCAAGATTTCCTTGTTTATTGTTTTGCTTGTTTGTTGTTTGTTATCTGTTTTTTATGGCTGCGCACTCTGGTATGTATGTGCACACACCTCTTCATCCATGCATGCATCCATGTGCATGTGGCTGCTTCCATGTCTTGGCTACTGTGGCGAATGCTGGAAAAGACATTTTTCTAGTCAGTGTTTTCATTTCCTTTGGATATATTCCCAGGAATGGAATTGCTGGATCAGATGGTGGCTCCATTTTTAATATTTTGAGGATCCTCTATACTGTCTTCCACAGTCAGTCTCCAACAAGGCTAACGTCTTTCATTACTATAAGGCAGGCCAAACTCAGGACACCGGCATTGGTGCAATCATAGAACTTATTCAGAGTTTACTAGTTGTCGTGCAGATTTACTTGTGGGTATGGGTCTGTGTGTGTGTATGTGCCTGTATGCAATTTAATCATGTGCGCAACTTCCTGTAATTATCGCAACAATCAAGGTACTTAACTGTACCCTTGCACTGTTCAGCCCCTCCGTACCCTTCCCTAGCCCTGAACAGCCATTAACCTGGTCTCTACCTTTAAAACTATGTCATTGCCCAAGTGTTACATAAATGGAATCATGTAGTAGGTACCCTTGTGGGGCTGACATTTTTTCGTTCAGCACAACTCCTTGAGGATCATCCAGGTTTTTGCCTACATCAATCGTTTGTTCCTTTTTTATCATAGAATGCAGAGCACTTTGCTGAACCATTCAATTGTAGAAGGACATTTGGGTAGTTTTCAAGTTTTGGCTATTATGAATAAAGCTGCTGTAAGCATTTATGTACAAGTTTCTGCTTAAAAATAAGTTTTCATTTTTCTGCCCATGAGTATAAGTGCTGGGTTCTATGGTTAAGTCCATTTTTAATATACATTATTTAAATCTGCCAAATTATTCTCTGGTGTGGATGTGCTGTTTCTCATCCCCAGAAATGTCCACATGACCTCGCCCTCCACATCATCAACAGCACTGAGTGCCAGACTTTGTCTTTACTGTCAGCCCCTTTGGCTGGTGTGTAGTGACAACTCACTGGTTTATGTTGGCTTTTCTGTAGTAGCTGGTGTTCCTCTCTCCTCTTGTGCTTTCTTGCCATGTGTACATCCTCTCTGATGAATGTCTTCTGTTATGTTGGGTCTTCAGTTTTTCTAATGGTTAATTTTGAGGTCTTTATTTTTTTTAAGATTTTATTTATTTATTTGAGAGAGAGAGAATGAGAGATAGCACGAGAGGGAAGAGTGTCAGAGGGAGAAGCAGAGTCCCCGCTGAGCAGGGAGCCCGACGCGGGACTCGATCCCGGGACTCCAGGATCATGACCTGAGCCGAAGGCAGTCGCTTAACCAACTGAGCCACCCAGGCACCCCTGAGGTCTTTAAAATATGGCCTAGACCAGTCCTTTGTTGGCTATGTGGTTTAAAAATATTTTCTCTCAGCCCATAGCTTGGATGTTCATCCTCTTAACAGGAGCCTTTGCAAAGCAAAAGTTTTAAAGTTTTCTGAGGTCCGATTTATCAATTTTCCTTTTCATGAATTGTGTTTTTAGTGTTAACTCTAATAAATCTTTGTGTAATAGGAGGTCCTGAAGATTTTATCCTTCTTTTTTTTTTTGAGAAGTTTTATAGCTATACCTTTTTATATTTAAGCCCATGATCCATCTTGAGTAAATTCTGTATAAGGCATGTGACTTAGGCTGAAAGTTCTGTTTTCGTTTTTGGTTTTGCCTATAAATATCCAATGCACCAATATCATTTGTTTAAAAGACTACTACTTATCCTCATTGGCTTGTTTTTGCCCCTTTATCAAATTTTAACAGGACAAATTTGTGTGGGTTCTTTATTCAGTTCCGTGGTCTTTGGGTCTGTCCCTCTGACAAAGCACAGTCTTGCTTACTATAGCTACTCAGTACCTCTTAAGATTGGGAAGAGTGATTGCTGCCACTCTATTCTTTTCCAAAACTGTTTTTACCTTCTAGAGAATTTCCCACTTCATATACATTTAGGATAAGCTTGTTTATATCTACAGAAACCTTGCTGAGATTCTGATAGCAATTTTGTTAAGCCTACAGATCAGTGTAGGAAGAATTGAAATGTGTACTACACTGAATATTCTAATCCACAAACACAATATGTCTCTTCAAGTATGTGGGTCTGCTTTGATTCCTTCCATTTTGTAATTTCTAGCATAGAGATGGTGTACATAATTTTGTTGGATTAATATCTAAGTCTTTCATTTTTCTTTGAAGAAATTATAAATGCCATGTGTTTTATTTTTATTTCCACTTTTTTGCTGTCAGTATACAGAAATATGGTTGATTTTTGTGTGTCAGTCTTGAATACCTTGACTGGATAGAGCTCGCTTTTTCGTTCTAGGAGGGTTTTTTCTTTGTTTGTTTTTGATAGATTCTTGGGGGTTTCATGTGTAGACAATCATGCCATCTACAGATAGAGGCAGTTTTATTTCTTCCTTTCTAATTTGTATGCCTCTTTGTTGCTCTTGTCTTATTATAGTGGTTAAAACATCCTGTCTTATTGAATAAGAATGGTGAGAACAGATATCTTTGTTTTGTTCCAAATCTTAGGGAAGAAATACTCAGTATTTCATCGTTAAGTATGACATGAGCTATAGAGTTTCAGTAGATGCTCTTTATGAGGTTTGGTCTACTATGTGTTTTAATTTCCACCTGTTTGAAATATTTTTTGTTTGTTTTGTTTTCTAGTTTATTCATTTTTAAATTTAAATTTAATTAGCTAACATAGAGTACATCCTTAGTTTTTGATATAATGTTCAGTGATTCATTAGTTGCTTATAATACCCAGTGCTCATCACATCGCCTACCCTCCTTAATGCCCATCACCCAGTTGCCCCATACCCCCACCCACCTCTCTATCTGCGACCCTCAGTTTGTTTCCCGGAGTCAAGTGTCTGTCATGGTTTGTCTCCCTCTCTGATTTCTTCCCATTCAGTTTTCCCTCCCTTTCCCTATGGTCCTTTGCATTATTCCTTATAGTCCACATATGAGTGAAACCATGTGATAATTGTCTTTATCTGATTGACTTATTTCTTTTAGCGTAATACCCTCCAGTTCCATCCACACCGATGAAGATGGTAGGTGTTCATCCTTTCTGATGTCTGAGTAATATTCCATTGTATATATAAACCACATCTTCTTTATCCATTCATTTGTTGAAGGACATCTCAGCTCCTTCCATAGTTTGGCTATTGTGGACATGCTGCTCTGAACATTGGGGTGCAAGTACCCCTTCGTTTCACCACATCTGTATCTTTGGGGTAAATACCCAGTAGTGCAATCGCTGGGTTGTAGGGTAGCTCTATTTTTAATGTCTTGTGGAACCTCCATATTGTTTTCCAGAGTGGCTGCACCAGTTTGCATTCCCACCAACAGTGTAAGAGGGTTCCCCTCTCTCCACATCCTCACCAGCATTTGTTGTTTCCTGTCTGATTAATTTTAGCCATTCTGATTGGTGTAAGGTGGTATCTCATTATGCTTTTGATTTGTATTTCCCTGATGGCAAGTGATGTGGAACACTTTTTCATGTGTCCGTTGGCCATTTGTATGTCTTCTTTAGAGAAGTGTCTGTTTATGTCTTCTGTCCCTTTCTTGACTGAATTATTTATTTTTTGGGTGTTGAGCTTGATAAGTTCTTTATAAATATTGGATACCAGCCCTTTATCTGTATGTCATTTGCAAATATCTTCTCCCATTCAGTAGGTTGCCTTTTAGTTTTATTGACTACTTCCTTCACCCTGCAGAAGCTTTTATCTTGATGAAGTCCCAATAGGTCATTTTTCTTTTGTTTCCCTTGTCTTTAGAGACACGTCTAGCAAGAAGTTGCTGTGGCCAAGGTCGAAGAGGTTGCTTTCTGTGTTCTTCTCTAGAATTTTGATGGATTACTGTCTCACATTTAGGCCTTTCATCCATTTTGAGTTTCTCTTTGTGTATGGTGTAAAGAATGGTCCAGTTTCAGTCTTTTGCATGTGTCTGTCTGATTCTGTTTGCTCCAGCTTTGTGAAAAATATCAATGGTATTTTGATATGGATTGCATTGAATGTGTGATTTTACTATTTTTTTCTGAAATTCATTTCTAGTTTTATTCCATTATGATTGGGAACATATTCTGTGTGATTTCAGCTATTTTATTCTTGTTAAGTTTTGATTCATCACCCAGGAAAAGTCTGGAAGTATTCTGTAATGGTGAATGTTCCATGTACACTTGGAAAGATGGTGCAGGCTACTGTTGGGTGGAGGGTCCTGGGAATGTCACTCAGTCCTGTTGCTCAGTGGTGTTGTCCAGTGGTTCCTTATCCATCTTTGCTCCATCAATTGCTGAGAATGGGGTGCTGGAGTCTCCAACTAGTATTGTGGATTGATTCTCATGGATTTCATTTTTTTCTCAGCTTTATGATTCTCATGGTTTTAAAATACACTCTCAGATATCATGGGGCTTGTACCCTTTCGTGCTCTTTCAAAATTTCTCTGATCATCCTTATTTCCTTAGGCTTATTTCTTCATGTGAACTTTAGAATGATCTTATCTAGTGAAAAGACAAAAAAATGAATTCTGCACTTTTATCAATATTACATCAAACTTATAGACACATAAATAATTAACAAATAACTACATAAATAACATTCATGAAGAATAAATATATAAATAATATTTATGATACGGTAGTCTGAGAATAGGGTTTGCATTGTGGTGTTATTTAAATCTTGTGTTATCCTACTCATTAGAGTATGAAAATGTCTTTATATAAGTTCTGCAGTGTTTTGCTTGGCTTATTGTGAAGTACCTCATCCTTAATTTTTTTTTTCTATTTACCAATGGGATCTTCTATTCTATTTTGCCACTAATGGTTGGCTTTAACCATTTTTTTAAAGATAACTTTTTTTAAAAATTTTATTTATTTATTTGACAGAGTGAGAGAGAGCACAAGTAGGCAGAGAGGCAGGCAGAGGGAGAGGGAGAAGCAGGCTCTCCACTGAGCAGGGAGCCCGACGTGGGGCTCGATTCCAGGACCCTGGGATCATGACCTGAGCTGAAGGCAGATGCTTAACCGACTGAGCCACCCAGGTGCCCCTGGCTTTAACCATTTTAAGGCTCTTGATTCATATTGTCAAAAGGGTTACTACAACCGTGGTACAAGCACATGTTCATCATCCTGCTTCAAGCCGATGCACAATCAGCTGGGCATGATGGAAACTCTCAGAACTCTCCCTAGTGACTTTCCATGTTCCACTGCAGTAAAAGTCTGGGTGCTCACGATGGCTATAAGATTCTGGCTATGACACCTGGCTCCCAGATACACTTTCTGGTCTCCTCTCCCATCACTTCCCTTCATGCTGCCAGTCACCGCAGCCTTCTTGGCATTCCTAGGAAATGCTCAGCATTCCCCTGCATCAGGGCCTTTGCACTTGCTTACCCCCCAGCCAGCAGCATGGTCCATCCCTTCATCTGCTCCCACGTCACCTTATCAGTGAGGCCTTGCCTGGCTAGCTCGACAGCAAAGCAGCTCTTTCCTCATCTCCTTCACCTTCTTTGTAAAACAGCATTTATCAACATATGAAACACCATGTATTTTATTTATCTTGTCTCTTTCCATGAGAAGGTAAGCTCCACGAGGCCAAAAACTTCACGTTGTGTTTCCGGAGACATCACCCAGGTCCAACGGTGCCTCCTGCACCGACGTGCTCAGTAAGTGTTAGTGGAAAGAATGAGTAGTATCCCTCACTGCACTGGCTTGGAAAGGGATGACCCCTCAGCATCTGTCAAACTCCAAACTGCCTTAGATGGCCCCACGCAGGATACCTCTGCTTTCTTTTCCACGCGGGGGGTGGGGGGGGGGCCTGTGCCTCGAAAGGAGAAGAGAGGACAGTACATACGAACGGGCAGCAGAGGACAGTGTGGCACATGCAGAGGACATGGGACTAGATCCCCAGATGTCAGGAGGTACTGGCGAAATCACTTCCTTTTCTCTCCCCACAGGAAGCAAATGTCTGAGTCCAGAACCAGCACCCAACTTCTGCATTTCTGAGGGAAGCTGCCGTAGCTTCCCAGAAGGGAGCAGGATGTTCCTAAGCCAAGAGAGTCTGTGCGTGATGGGGGCCGCCCAGGGGCCCTGCAGCCCCTCTACTTTTTCCCTCTTTACTAGAATGGAAAGTGGTCCTGGTGGTCTTCGAGCCAGGCTTGCTGTTGGGTCAGAGTCAACAAACTTCCTTTTAGGCTGTCCTCCAGGGACAGAAACCACAGGCCATTAGTACTGCTTCCCCATCATGAATAAATACTGATTAAATGCTTGATGCTAAATGCAGTGTCTCTAAGAGTTCCTCACTTAATAAATCTAAACTACCTCTAAGTCCTTCATTCAACCACAAATCAAAACATGCAAAATAGATCAAGCTAAGGTGGTGATTGCAAAACAATGTTCATTATTGGGGTATTAATTATGCTGAAAACAATCAAATCACCCAATTTTAGGGGAGTGGTTAGATTAATTCTTACATATTCACAAAATAGAATAATGTATAGTTCCATCTGAAGTAAATACATATTTTTTGATATATATAGAGAGATACATGATATGTAGCTAAGTAAACAGAAAGAGATTATAGGGGCACCTGGGTGGTTCAGTTGGTTAAGCATCTGACTGCAGCTCAGGTCATGATCTCAGAGTCCTGAGATCCAGGCCTGCATCATCGGGCTCCCTGCTCAGCAGGGAGTCTGCTTGTCTGTCTTCCTCTGCCCTGTCCCCACTAATGCTCTCTCTCTCTCTCTCAAATAAATAAATAAAATCTTTATAAAAGAGAGATTATAAAATAGTTTACAGTAAGATCCTATTACATGTTTATGAAGAAATTACTATTTAAAAACCAATATTGGGGCACCTGCATGGCTCAGTCATTTGAGCTCCAACTCTTGGTTTCAGCTCAGGTCATGATCTAAGGGTCCTGGTATTGAGCCCCATGTCGGGCTCCACATTCGGTGGGGAGTCTGCTTGAGGTTCTCTCTCTCTCTCTCTCTTTCTCTGCCTCTGCCCCTCCCCCACTTACATGCTCTCAGTCTCTCAAATAAATAAATAAATAAATAAATCTTTATAAATACTTAATATTGACCTGGGTCACTTAATCTAAATACTGAAAACAAATTTTATCTTAAGAAGAGAACCACTCTTTCATTGGAGCAGAACACTTCAGTGGGCCTCTTCATTCTGTTAGCAAATATGGCCTCCGCTCTCCCACCCCAGTGCCACATCTAGGGAGTGGGTGGTCACCAAGTATGGCCAAAGTCCTTCTGAATAATAAAATAAATGAAGTCATAAACAATATGGAAGAATAATTTTAAAAAATATTAACACAGTTGTTTTTCTCATTGCTGGTTTAGAATTGCAGATTGTTCCTTCAGGCTGGAACTTCCTTCTGTGGGGGCAGCCCTTTGTTGCCTCACTCATGACAAACACAGTATGTATCCAGCACTTCACATGTACAAAGGGCATCATTCACATCATTGGAAGTGTTGGGTCCTCAAAACTGCCTGGAAGGTGGGCAGAGGAAAACACATAATTATCAATGGGGAGTGAAGAGCTCTGCTCAGGGAGCTTCCATGACATACCGCAAATCTCAGTGCTGGTAACTACTAACCACTATCTGTGTATGTTTTAAAGTTATTAACTCAGTTTTATTAGTACCACAGCTGAACACATAAAGCTCAGTTAATTCTCATGAACAATGAACTATCATGCCACTGAGGGGTCCATGAGAGCGAGGAGGGATGGAGCATTTCCCTGCTCTTCCCACTTGCTGTATGGCAGGGTCTCATCCAACCAGTAGTGTTTGCAGGACATGGAGTCAGAGGGAAGGGCTTATGATAAGTCACTTGAACTTCAGTAGATCTTGATCTTCTCTCCCCTAAACAGACATTTCCAGCTCCTGCTACACTGTGACCACAGGTCCAGGTGAGGTATTGATCCCCTATGCCCTTGGTTGATGGGGGTGGTGCCTGAGGTTGCTGGAACCCCTGGACTTCCATTTCCTGCTGTAGCAACCTCACCTGAGCCTTCAGGTCCCCTCTGGTTTATGCCAAATTGTCCCCAAGATAACATGATAGGAAATACTTCAGGAACATTGACTGGAAGTACACTTTCCTTCCACCTTTGCTTGTACCAGCATCCTCTCTGCAGATTGTACTAGGGACACACATGTACATGCTTTAACGCTGGTCCTAGTGCAGGGCAGTGATTGTCCAGGCTGAAGCAGGTGGTAGGAAGGACCTGCCAGTGTGTATCAACACCTACTTACAGAATCTGGGGGGACGTCTCTGCAGGCACAGGTATCAGAAGCTCAAGGAGACTAATTTGCCTTGTTTTTCTTTTCACCTTCCACCTACTACCTACTTTTGTGCACCCAGGTAATTGAGAAAACGTTTTCTAGATCTGGTGAGCTTCTGTGTGGACTAGAGCATGTGATCTCCATTCAAAGTGTTACAGAGGAAAACGGTGGAGAGCCATTGAGAGTCAATTCTGGTTTGGGCACCTGGGTGGCTTAGTCGATTAAGTAAGCGTCTGCCTTGGGCTCAGGTCATGATTTCATGGTCCTGGGATTAAGCCCCACATCGGGCTCCCTGCTTGCATGGAGCCTGCTTCTCAGTCTCCTCCCTGCTTGTGCTCTCTCTCTCTCTCAAAATAAATAGGTAAAATCTTAAAAAAAAAAAAAAGTCAATCCTTGTTCTTCCGTTACTGTTTTGTATTAGAGTTTCCAGCTGACTGCCACCTGGTGATGTTCTAGGCTGCTCCCTGGAAGTTGGGGTCTACCAAGCCTTATCAAAAGATCAAGATCTACAAATGATTCTTTTGGATGGTGACTCCTGTTGGGAAGAACTGGGCCATGGCCTCCTTCTTCTCTCTTATGTTGAATCTTGTGTACCTGCATTTCCGAGAATGAGCATTTGATTTTTCAAATCCTAGGACTGTATCCTATATATGTAGCTTCAATCACGATTTTGACTGAATCAGTTTTGGTATTTATGACACCCTCTGTTACCTCACTTCACAGTGCACTGCTTCTAACATCTTTGTATATTTTGACGTTTACTTGCCTCTTGGGGGGATACTTCTAAGATGGGATTACTGAACCAGAAAGAATTTGAACAGATCTTTTGACATAGTGTGAAATTATTTTTCTTGAAAAACTACCATTTTTCAATGCTACTAGCAATACACTTACTTCCAAATGATCTACTGTTATTGCAATGTATTCTTTATGTGTATTTTTGTTAATGTAACTGCATTGCCTAGGAAAATACTGAAATATAAATTAACATGCCTTCCTCTTGTTCCTCTACCTAAGTAGAATTCACTGCCTGCTCAGTTCAGCATCCAGTCCTGACAGAGATAACAGGATGGAGAAGCCCAGAGTGGAAGGACTGATTTCTGGAGAGAGGGCACAGAGGTAGCTATAGAAGAAAATACCCTGAACAAAAAAGAGAAGAAGGTTAGAGATAGAAGAGGTGAAGAGAGAGGGGAGCCAGGGGAACCAGCATTGGAAGATTTTTTTTTTTTTTTAAGTTTTAAGCTGCTATGTTGAGTGTACTTTTGAGGGGAAAAGAGTATAAAAATGAGATGTTGAGGAAATTTGGCTTTGTGTTTTGGATGCAATTTCTTTTCAAATATAGTTAGGAAAGAGATAACCTTCACCATGACTTCCACAGTCTTTGGCCTATGTTAAAAACAAAGAAAGAATATATACTTATCAAGTTATAATGATCGTCAAAATACCCACTCAAATTTGAAGGATATTGCAGAGAACACTGTGATATTAATAATGCCCACTGGGGAAATAACAGAGTTTTGACTCCTGGGTGTATTAGATGGGGAACCAGAGCTATAGCATTAAGTGAGTTCATTCATACGAAGTCTAAAGTAACTCCTCCATAGGTCAGACTTTGCTTTTTGACCCTGCTTCCAAAGAAATACAATTCCCTTTATTTTTAATTTAAATTCAATTAGCCAGCATATAGTACACCATCACTTTCAGATGTAGTATTCAACAATTTATCATTTGCACATAACACCCAGTGCTCACCACATCACGTGCCTTCCTTAATGCCCATCACTCATTTGCCCCATCGCCCCAACCTCTCCTTCCACAACCCCCAGCTTGTTTCCCAGAGTCAAGAGTCTCTCATGGTTTGTCTCCCTCTCTGATTCCTTCCCATTCAGTTTTTCCCTCCCTTCCCTTGTGATCCTCTGTGTTTTTCCTTATATTCCACATATGAGTGAAACCATATGATGATTGTCTTTTGCTGATTGACTTATTTCTCTTACCATAATACCCTCCAGTTCCAGCCACGTCGATGTAGGCTGAATTCATGGGTGTTCAGAATGGTTTGATAGTTATCTAGCTAAATTAAAGGGACCAGATGAAACGAGTTCCCCTACTCTTCAACCATCTTGCCTCCTCCTCCTCCTCCTCCTGAAATACAATTTGTTAATAAATTACAGTGTTTCCTAGAAGGAGAAAAGTTTTGGGTAGACTTTTTCCCTTCCTGCCATGAAAAATGGTCTCCTGGGGACTGTGTGGCCCTTGTGTGCACAATCAAGCAAGTATCAAACCACAGTTCCAGGCCATGTGCTGCCAGCAACAAGAGAAATTCATGGCAGGGTGATGGTAGAGGAAGACCCCAAGCTGTTGTAAGATCCCTTCCTGCCTCCCCAAGCCTACAGGTTGGACAACCTGGGAGGAAAAGAAGTGTTGGGGATTAAGTGAGGCTCTGCAAGGTCTAGTTGATGCCTGCAATGTCCCCAATGAGTGTCACAGACCTGGTAACAACCCAGGACTCCCAGGATGTGGGAAGGGAAGGGGACCTTAGCGATGATCAGGAAAGAGCAACATCTGGTGGCACTAGGGAGGAAAGAGGAAGCAGCCCCTCTTCCTCACTCCTCAGGGGGCAAATACAGTCAGATATCCACACCACAGAAGCCAGGTAGTCCTGTTAACATATTTTTCATCAGGACTGTTATGAATTTCCACATCATAAGATTTCCTAAGCCAAATTTTGGGCAGCAATTGGGCTGAGCCAGAGAACACCACCTGAAGGGTGGCAGAGAGCAGCATGAGAACCCAGTCAGAGCAAGGTAACACCAAGGGTGAGGATGAACTTTGAAGTCCGAGGGACCCTGGGCGACCCAATTAAATGTTTTAAACCTTGTTAAATGATCACAATAATTGTCCTGGGTAAAAATTTGGCAGGGACTAAAGATGAAGTGTTAAGTATTCAGTCTATACCTCATCCTCGCCCTCTGTGGGAAATCCTTTGTTTGTGCTGCTCAGTTGTATGGATCAGTAGAATCTAAGGAGATTATATTAGATCAGTATGACCCAATGTGAGTTTTGGAGTGTATTCGAAGGTGGACTGAGGACACATAAAAGACTTTGCAGATACTTATGGTTAAATATTGTCAAGATATTTGGTAACAACAGCAACAAGAACCAAAAAACAGAAAACAATGCTTAATACAAGTTTTTGCTAATGAAAGTTTAACACATATTTTTAAAGGGGGGTGGAGCTTAGCTAATTAAATTTCCTAGACACTTTCAACTGTGTTTATAAATGTAAATCCTAGTAAGCTGTCTGACTAATAAATCTTCTCATGGTCTTAAGTAATCACAAATCAAATGAATACACTTAGTAATATGCTGTCTATTATGTTCTCCACAGTGATGTTTACAAATAGTACAATTCTCTTACAACTTTCAACCTAAAGCCACAATCCTATGGGCAAATTCCTCCTCCACCATCGAGTGGTCTGGTTGATTTAATTGATCGCCTAAGAAAAAAGATGGGGTACTGTGATTTCTCTAAATGAACAGTATGGGTAGTATCCAGAGTATCATCAAGATGGGCTGGTGGGTTCCTGTGCTGCCTCTTATAATGGTTCCCCTGTGTTTACTCAAAGAAGATTCCTATCAAAGTTTTGGAGCTTTGACACATTTAGATAGGATACTTGGTTCTCGAGAGCACCCGCTCCCTGGTGTTTAATGCATCTGGCAAGGTGATTGCTGTTTGCACATCACTGGTTACTCTTCTAAATGCAGAGATACCGTTTATGTTCTTTTTGAATTAGGTGACCCTCTTGATTCTATGTTTATATTATCAGACAGAAAAATGAGAGCTTGTATAAATTATTAAATGGAGGGAAAAGTGAGGACCACAATGAAGTGAAAAATAACACCTTATGAGCCATCACTTTAAGATTATCTGATTTGACACATGGGATATTAAGGAAAAGGTGTTGTTGTTTTCAAGAAAATATGCCAATAATTTAGAATATTTGGAGTTCTTTCCTTAGAATATAATAAAAATTCTTTCTTAATTAGAAAAATTTTTAGAAAATTATGTGCAAAACACATATTAGAGCTCAAATAAATATTGACTTTTTTTCTCAAAACACCTCGCACAATTCTAAATCATTAATTTATTACACATTTTAAAAATGGCATTCTCACCCCAATGTTCATAGAAACAATGTCCAGAATAGCCAAGCTGTGGAAAGAGCCGAGATGCCCTTCAACAGACAAATGGATAAAGAAGATGTGGTCCATATACACAATGGAATATGACTCAGCCATCAGAAAGGATGAATACCCAACTTTTGCATCAACATGGATGGGACTGGAGGAGATGATGCTAAGTGAAACAAGTCAAGCAGAGAAAGTCAATTATCATATAGTTTCACTTATTTGTGGAACATAAGGAATGGCAGGGAGGACATTAGGAGAAGGAAGAGAAAAAATGAAGGGGGGGAATCGGAGGGAGAGACGAACCATGAGAGACGATGGACTCTGAGAAACAAACAGGGTTTTAGGGGGGTGGGGGGATGGGTTAGCCCGGTGATGGGTATTAAGAAGGGCATGTACTGCATGGAGCACTAGGTGTTACACGCAAACAATGAATCATGGATCACTACATCAAAAACTAATGATGTACTGTATGGTGATTAACATAACATAATAAAATAAAATAAAAATGGCATGCTCGTGGTTAATTTATTAGATACTTAAATATTCAAATTATCTTAAAATTACAAATATTTAAAGTACCAAATATACAAAGATTATTTCTCAACATGGTAAATATTAAGAATATGCACTTTCTTTATTTTGCGATATCAATTCTTACTTCTTTTTAACTGGGCTAGATCTCCTGATCCATGAAAGAAACAATGTTAGCATTTTGATGTAATTTGGAGTTACTAAATATTAGCAATAACTTCTAGTTACAGAAACCTGAATGATGATGGCTTTACAGTGTTAGGAATTTGTTTTCACTTCTCCTGAAAAACATCTATTCCTGCAAAAACGGAATCTTCGCAAAGGGGGTCACAAAGTCTGATCGGTCATGCAGTGTCCCTTCCACTGCAGGTTCCACCTTTCACCCACAGTATTATCTTCCTCCTACTGAATTTGACACTTTTCTCATTTTCAGTCTCCTGGGCTCTTTCTAGCTTTCTTTTCTGTCATCCTTAGCACATGGTTTCCATCCTAAAGCTCGCCTCAAGGTTATAACCACAACATTCCCATGTGAAGTAGGAAGAAGGAAGAACAGCAAGGCTTCCATGTTGAGTTAGCCTCATCCCCTCTGTTGAGGGGTTATTCCAAACAGTTTCTGTCTACACACCATCTCCTGGAATGCAGCCACATGGCCACTCCTATCTGCAAAGGAGCAGGAGGAAACCTGGGTGTTCATCCGTTACATTACTGCCCCCTGCTGTTACGAGGCGGGCAGGGGGTGGACTCTTTGGTGGGAACAGTTGCCTTTGCAACACCCTGCTGACCACCTTGGCTTTAGGGTGTGGGTAGGCTGATTATGCATGTCAAAAACCTGAGGTTACAGACCCCTAGGGTTACTTTTTTCAAAACTGAAAAATAATTTGATCTCTGTTTTATAGTCTCCATGACAGTAAAGACTTCTATCAACATCCTGTAAATGGGTTAGTCTTGCTACTCACTGTCCCCAGAGACAAATTACATCTTGACAAATTTTCAAGCCTGGTTTGAGCCTATGACCCTCCCCATTTTGTGTCTTTGCCATTAGGTTGGATTTAACTAATTGTATTCCAAACCCTCCTCATAGTGTTAGGTGGCAGGAGCACAATACCCATAGATATTTATGTAGCATCGATTGTAATCAGCATATCTTTTATTTTTAAAGATCTTTTTCCTTTTTAAAAGTAAGCTCCATGCCCAGCATGGAGCCCAATGCAGGGCTTGAACTCATGACCCTGAGATCAAGACCTGAGCTGAGGTCAAGAGTCTGATGCTTAACCAGCTGAGCCACCAAAGCATCCCTGTAATCAGCCTATCTTACACACCAGCTTCTGGACCTGAAGTCAGAGCTTCTAGGGTCTTTCTAATGAGGAAAGGGGACTTGAAGGTACACAAAAGTAAGACATAGAGGAGAGCTCTAGAAGTCAGGAGGAGGGGCAGGAGAATTAAGAGATTGGGATAAGAAGTCTTCAGTGAAATCAGAAAACTGGAGATTGGGGAAACAAACAAAGGAGTTTGGGGTGAGCAAATGCCATGATGAATTTTCAAGAGCGATCTGTAAGGGAGAATTTTAGAAAGTTTTACTGTGTGCTCTATGTTGCAATATCCATCATATCTTATCCACTCTGGTCACCTCCTCCAGAGATGGTCAATAAGGCCTGTGTTACTGTTCAATTCTTTTGAATTTCTACATTTTTTGCAAGTGCCACATTGCCAGAACAGTTATTGAGAGAGAGCAAAGACCCAATTTATTGGAATTCAGTAGTGTCATCACTTGTGATAGCCAGCATCTGTTCTAGGGAATTCAGTGAGAACACAGTTGTATGTGGTGGACCTCACACTTCCAGATAAATTGTGGGAAATTCAAGACTCATGTCTGCTTTGGCCAGAGCTCTGGCAACACGAGGCTGACAGAAACTCTCCATTCTACCAATGCATAGATGTAGGTTAGAGATGGCCATGTGGGGAACTGAGAAACAAAGAGTCCATCCAACAGCAAGCATTTATTGAGCATGTATTATATTTCAGGTATTCTATACACCGAGAACAGAGGTGAACAAGATAGATAGCATCCCTTCTCCTAAGGAGCTTGTATTTAGTGAGCTTGAGGCAGTCTATCACATTTCCTGCAGGAGCTACATTTGAGACAGGGAGGCAAAGGGCATGGAATGCTGACCTGAGACCATTAGGGATATGGACACCTTAAGAGACACCAATATGGAGGGATGACTTGCTTGAAGGCCAAATGGCACGATCAGACATCTACACAGATAGAAAGTGTCTACTGAGAACCAGATCCCCAACGTGTGCCTTTCTGCACTCTCTCCTGCACACACCTGATCCTAGCATCCTTCTCAGGGATAAGGAGGAGGGGGGAAACATTAGGTCAAGTGAGAAAACGCTGGTCGAGCTGAAATTAACCTGCCTTGGCAAGACTGAAGTCTATTTATTTATTTGGCAGTAGGCAGAATGGAGACCAGAGATAGAAATTAAATTTAATTATAAAACTTAGGAGAAAATTGTCATTGTTGTGCACTTGGTTTCTGACTTACCGTATTTCCATTCAGTATATGTGGTTATAAATCTAATTGAATTGGGATCATCTAGAAATCACTTTGGTGTCAGTATGTGGAATGGTAATTAAGATTAGTATTTGGAGTGGCATTAAAATAAATCCTAAGAGATATTGATGATTAGGATCACTAGGAGGTTTTTCTTGTGATTTTGGATTGAATACACCCAGTATTAAAATAAACTCACTTTCATGTTTCGATGACCTAAGGATCACTGCAGATGTGAGAATATGTTTAATTTTTCAGTGAGATTCAGGTAAATTTTAATAATTAAGTAAGGATTACATTATGGGGATTTTTAGAGGAAGAGTTATAATCAAGGTAAGTGTAGGAAATATCAACGATGCTCTTGCTTCAGGTTGGATATCTTGATTTGAGTATATACGAAACACATGGTTTCAATTTAAGGTTAGGAACGATGAGTAGATGCTGGTGTTGGGCTTCATCAGGGTTTGCATTTGACAGTAAAAGAGTCCAGATGCAGATCTTCACTTCATTGCCTTCTTGAAGATGTATTGAGGCAAAGAGGGTCAAAAGATGGAATGTCACATAATCAAATACCCAATACTTTGCGATCAAGTTGAGGGAGCAACTCAAGTTGCCTGCCATGGGTTCAGGCTTAAAGAAGACCAGAAAATGGGCTGGCAAAAAGTAGAAATAGAAACAAGTCATGGGATAAGGGTTGGAGGAAAGGAAAGTGTTAGAAAGTTCAAGGGAAGAGAAGCTGCATTCAGAGGATCGGATGTTGGCATTTATAGGACTGGGAGGGAGTGAAGGGGAGTTTCAAAAGCTGAGAGTTTAAGGGATTAAGAGGAGGCTGTCAGTAAGAGACTTATCCAGATAGGGAGATGGGGTGGGATGCAGCGTTAGAGAAGCCCAAAGCTGTGTGGGAGTAGAGAGTTGGCTGGAGAATATTGACATCTGACACAGATCAGAGGTAGGTGAGAAACCACCAATATCAAGGAGCTTACCCACTGTGTTTTCCTCTAGGAGTTTTATGGTTTCATGTCTGGTATTCAAGTCTTTCATCTATTTTGAGTTTATCTTTTGTACAGTGTAAGATAGGCATCCTGTTTCATTCTTTTGCCTGTGGCTGTCCAGTTTTCCCACCACCATTTATCTAAGAGATGGTTTTTTCCCTGTTGTATGTTCTTGGCACCTTTGTTGAAAATTAATTAACTATAATGCATGGGTTTATTCCTGGGTTCTGTTCTGTTCCATTGATCTATGTGCTTATTTTTGTGCCAGTACCATACTGTTTTGATTACTACAGCTTTGTAATATAACTTTAAAGCTGAAATTGTGATACCTCCAGTTTTGCTTTTCTTTCTCAAGATTGCTTTGGCTATTCAGGGTCTTCTGTGGTTCCATACGAATTTTAGGATTCTTCGTTGTACTTCTGTGAAAAATACTGTTGGTATTTTGATAGGGATTCCATTAAACCTGTAGATTGCTTTGTGTAGTATGGACATTTTAACAATATTTGTTCTTTCATTCCATGAGCATGGAATGTCTTTTCATTTGTTCATATCTTCTTCAGTTTCTTTCACCACTGTCCTATCATTTTCAGAGTAGAAGTCTTTTACCTCCTTGGTTAAATGTATTCCTAAGGTGGTTTTATTTGGTGCAGTTGTAAATGAAATTGTTTTCTTAATTTTTATTTCTTCTACTTTGTTATTAGTGTATGGAAACAGCAGATTTCTGTATATTAATTTTGTACCTTGCAAATTTACTGTATTCGTTTATTGTTCTAATAGATTTTTTTGCTGGAGTATTTAGGGTTTTACATCCCTTTTACATGGTATTATAACATCTGCAAATAGTGACAGTTTTACTTCTTCCTTTCCAATTTGGATGACTTTTATTTTCTTTTTCTTGCCTAATTGCTCTATAAGACTGGGACTTCCAGAACTATGTTGAATAAAAGTGGTGAGAGTGGACATCATTGTTCTGTTTCTGATTTTAGAGGAAAAACTTTCAGCTTTTCACAATTGAGGATGATGTTAGCTGTGGGCTCATCATAAATGGTCTTTATTATGTTGAGGTATATTCCCTCTAAACCCACTTTGTTGATAGTTTTTATGATGTTGATAGTTTTTTTTTTTTTTTCTCGGTTCAAGTTTAATAGAAACAAAAGACAAAACGTGACGCCCTGCTACTGTACATACAGTTGACCTGCCCCATAACAGCTCAGGCCCTTCTCTCCAGAAAAGAAAGGCTGCCCTCCCCAACCCCTGCAGAAAAGGCCTGTCCTGTCCCCATACCACATCTGCACAGTCTAAAGTCTTATGTTCTAAGCATGACAATAATACAAGAGAGATTTTGTTTTCATGGCCACCCACTGCAGCCCAGCCCTAAAATGACCCGGCGCTCACTTCTGCTTAGAGAAGTATTCTTTGCTCTTCTGGACATCAGGCTTGATGGTATCACTGCCAGGCTTCCAGCCAGCTGGGCACACTTCCCCATGCTTGTCAGTAAACTGGAAGGCCTGAACCAGTCGCAGAGTCTCATCCACAGAGCGCCCTACAGGAAGGTCATTTACCGTGATCTGCCTAAGGATACCTTTATCGTCAATGATAAAGAGGCCCCTGAAAGAGATGCCTTCATCAGCCTTTAAGACTCCATAGTCCTGAGCAATGGTACGCTTGGGGTCTGATACCAAGGGAATGTTCATGGGTCCCAGTCCTCCTTGTTTCTTGGGTGTGTTGATCCATGCCAGGTGACAGAAATGAGAATCCACAGAAGCACCAATCACTTGACAGTTGAGTTTCTTAAATTCTTCTGCCCTGTCACTGAAAGCAATGATCTCCGTGGGGCACACAAAGGTGAAGTCAAGAGGGTAAAAGAAGAACACAATGTATTTTCCTTTGTAGTCAGATAGGCTGAGATCTTTGAACTGGCCATCTGGCATAACAGCCGTGGCTATGAAGTTGGGGGCAGGATGCCCAATTTTGGCATTTCCCGAAGACATCTTGCTATCAGCGGCTCTGAGAGCAAAAAGGCCGAAAACAAGGCAGGAAGAAGACGCTATGATGTTGATAGTTTTATGAGTAGATGTTGAATTTTGTCAAATACTTTTTCTGCATCTATTGAGATTATCATATGGTTTTTATCCTTCATTTTATTAATGTGGTGTATCACGTTGATGGATTTGCAGATATTGAACCATCCTTGCTTTCCTGGAATAAATCCCACTTGATGGTGGTGAATGACACTTTTAATGTATTGTTGAATTCAGTTTGCTTATTTTATTTCTTTGAGGACTTTTGCATCTATGTTCATCAGGAATATTTGCCTGTGCTTTCCTTTGCTTGGTACTGTCTTTGTCTGGTTTTGGTATCAGGGTAATGCTGGCCTCATAGAATATATTTGGAAGCTTTACTTCTATTTTTTTGGAATAGGTTCAGAAGAATAGGTATCAACTCTTCTTTAAATGTCTAGTAGAATCCACCTTTGAAGCCTACTGGTCCTGGATTTTGTTTGTTGGAGAGGCAGGAGGCTCTTGCACAGAGCCTGGAGTGGGAGGAGACAGCTGCACAAAGTGCTAGTGTGCCAATTTAGCAACTGCTTCTTTGTTTGCTATAGTCCTGTGCATCTTGTGAATGATGACCCTATTGGCTCTCAGGGCTCAGTAATTTGGGTGCACATCCCTTGGGTGGAAGCCATAGAATTTGGAGTGCTAGATGTGTGGTCCAAATGCTTTCCTCCTCAGGGAGAAGCTGGAATTTGGAGGTTCTCCCCTGAAAGCAGGTGCTGTGCCAAGGGTGGGGTTTGTGGTGAGAGTGTGTCTCAGCTTTTTCTACACATTTTAGTGTGGGTATTTTCTGAGTTGCGCAATGTGTAGGAATCACTCGACTTGTTTCCAGATTTCTCTCAGAGGGAATTGATCCATATCGAGTTGTATACTTGGTGTGTCCACTGGAGGAGGGAAATTCAGGAGCCTCCTATGTTGCCATCTTGGTGATGTCCAAAAAGTGTTTTAACTCAAGTTGGCCCACAGCACTTCATGGTTGATTACAAACTCCAGTTCCCTGGTTTCACGATCTTTGAACATGTTCTGAACAAATGGTCTAGCACTCATATTTCCAGGCTTAGGGCCTCTGCCCATAATGTGACCATATGAAAAATCAGATTTAGGAGCCAAAGAGGCATCACTAACGATTTTATAGGGGAGCTGTGAGAGAAGTTAGAGAATTTACATTACTCCCACACAATAAAAAAATAAAATCAAATAAGTTCCAATTAAACATTTTAATTCTTCCTAATGTGTCTCTTCTCAGCCTCACAGAAAGTGATTCCTGGTCCTACCTCTAGAGATATAAGATATCTGTGTTTGTGTCTCTGTTTATATCTGAGTCTGTACCTGTATTAATCTACACACAGTTTTCTCCATTTATACAGTGAGGGTTCTTAGCCAACTTTCTTACTATTCACAACTTACCAATATTTTCAAGTATCAAAGTTAATATTAAATTACCAATTTATTTAAAATATTAATCAGTTATGAATTATAATGTATATTATTTTAATGACTAATTATTAATATGATTATAAAGAATTATTAGTCAAAATATTAATTAATTAACCAAATAGAAAGGATAAATACTCTAATAGTTACAAGAATATACTAGAACTGTGAATTTAAAATGTTATTCTAGAAATGTTACATTTATACAGTAGCATTCAAAATATACTGCCTTCTAATATGGCACTTCCATCTTTATGTAAATAATTGTCTTGAACCCATCACTAACTCCCGCCCTCCTCCTTCTAGAGTCTCAAACAGGCCTGTACACAAGAAATAAGCAGTGAATGTTTCATGTTAACTTAATAAGATTTTTGATTAAAATTTTGTTTAGTTAATAAGATTTTTGATTAAAATTTTGTTACCAGCTTCAAGGGCACTGAGAAAGCGGTGACAGAGAATGTCCACAGTCTGCTCTTCCGGGTCCCCTTTCTCCTTCTCTGCGCCCTCAGCCCTCCCCTCAGGTCACTGTCATCTCTGCATTCCATTCCCACCCTCTTTTGAGGGACAGGTGACAGGCTTCAGAAAATAATAAAGAACAAGAAAGTAGAGGGACTGGGCACCCCACCCAGGTCCCATGGAAAAGGGATGGTGTGAATACTCAGAGGAGAATCCGTGGACCCTGGAGAAGAGACATTTGGACTGGACAGAACAGAAATGGTTCTCTCGGTCACACAGATTAATGAGAATCGTCACTTTCTGGGTGAGGAAGAATTGACATTTCATAGTGCAGCATTCCCACCACTGAGTAGGAAGCACAGCAGACTGCATGTGACTTGCTCCAGAGCGCTCATTTCACCACTAAGATGATGTCCTCCATGGTGAGGCAACATAGTAACCCCAGGGACACTTCCCAGTCCAGGGCTGGCCCATCAGATGGCTCCTCCTGCACTCTTCTCCGGGCCCTGTGCTGGAATATTTATTCTTACGTTACCAGAATAGGGGCTTTTTAACATGAGAACTAGTTCCTAGTTCATAGGAACTAGGTTTAGGATCAGGGATGTTCAGGGAATGAGTTTTGGATCAGAGAGGAGCTAATGAAGGCTACTTAGCACTAGGAGGCCAACTGGCCTTCCCTGGGGGTGCTTATCTGAGGTGTAACCCCATTGACTACTTGCTTTGCTGTCATTTTTGATTTCCCATTTAAAAGAGGAACTTGAAAGTGGATTAAGCAAGATTAAATTAAGTATTTATTCAGTAAAAGGCAGAAATGAAAGCTGATCATTCTAGCAAAAAAATAAAATAAAATAAAAATTAAAAAAGGTCTAAATCCTAGTCAAGAAATTCTACTTGCAAAGGGCCAAAGTGTCTTGTTGGAGGTCACGTAGCTGTTAACTGACTGAGTTAGAACCCTCAGGTATACTGTCTCTTGCCTGTTATGTACACATTACCTTGTACAGGCTGGGGGATAGAGGCCATGGGGTCTCCAGAGGAAAAACCGGTGGGAAGTAAGTACTCTGTCCATGTGGGGTTTGCATGATCAAAGGAAGATCTGAAGAGCTAACAGCATACTGATGTCCACCTGCTTCCAAAGCACAAGTTCTCAGCCTCTGCACTGTGATGCCTCTTTGTAAGGACAATTCTGGGCAAGTGGAGAAAAGCATGGGCCCAAGTTCCAGGCAGAGCATACCAGGGACATCAGGACAGCCTGGGCCAGTGGTCCTGCCAGCAGGACATGGACAGCCAGGCAGGATGCAGAGGGGGCAGCCAGGTTTATAGGCTTCCTCTCTGCCGGCCCCATTCTTCTGACTACCACCCCCTGTCCTCCTCTCTTTTGTATTTCTCATTTTGGGTGCCTGAAGAATGAGAGGCCTCTACAACTTCACTGTTCTCCTGGGAGAAGCCACAGCCCAGGTGTCCTGTCTGCCCCTCAGCATGCACACTGGCCCCCAGACTCACAGGTTGTTGTTTGTTTTTAAAGAAGTTTTTAAAGAACTTTTTCCTGACACTGATGAGAATGTTTTTGTAGCCCTGAGATTTGGGGACAAAAAAATCATTAGTAATTATCAACAAACCATAAATAACAGAATATCTATTGACAGACCATGTGACTGAACACCTACAGTTATGGAAAGTTCATGTTCTCTGGGACAACCTATTCTGTCTTTAGATTTTTTCATGATGAATTGAAAAAAAATTTTTCCTATACTTTCCATATAAAGGTCTTGTTATCGCTTCAGGAATCTCACAGAACAATTTTACTCTAAATGACTGAAGACTGTGCTTATGCCCACTCAACCCCAAGTCCCAGATCTAGTCCTCATTTTGAGCTCCTTCTCAATCCTGGACACTATGGGGGGGAGGGAGGCAGATAAGCATATGAAGGGAACAGAAGAGGATCAATGGTACCAGTTAACAGGTGCTTACAGTTGTACACAGGGAAGAGCAACCAAACCCACCAGAATCCTATTTTCTAGAAAAATTACTTTTGGAAAATCATCCAAGAGCACCCGAGTTAGATCTAGGTAAGATGGGTGCACATTAAAGCCTTGTCCCCCAGTGAGTGACTGCTATGAATCTCTTGGAAAAATGACCTATCCATCATTATGGTGGTGGACCCCTGTAGCCTTGGTATCCTGTTAGAGCTTCAGATCTTCCTTTGATCATGCAAACCCCACATGGACAGATTACTTATTTTCTGCCAGTTTTTCCTCCTGGAGACCCCATGACCTTTA
This sequence comes from Zalophus californianus, assembly GCF_009762305.2. Classification (NCBI taxonomy): domain Eukaryota; kingdom Metazoa; phylum Chordata; class Mammalia; order Carnivora; family Otariidae; genus Zalophus; species Zalophus californianus. Next base: position 2,976,987 of record NC_045604.1, on the reverse strand, counting down.
TCCCCCAGCCCATACAAGGCAATGTGGACATAATGGGCAAGACATGGTGTTTCTGATGGTTCTAAAGACTCAGTGGTGTTCTCTGGCTACCAATAGTCATTCACTCATTCACAGAGTCAACAATCATTTATTGTGGGCCAAGCTCTGGGACTATGAAGGGGGACAACTCAGGTAGTTTCCTACTCTCATAGAGAACACTAATAATTGGCATACTCATTACTGGTAAAGGGGTTTCACCTTGGCCCTAAGACAGCAGAATAGGTAGCTCAGCCTTCAACAGAGTTCCCCGGAGAGCGTCTTCTGTGCTCGGATGTATGTCATGGATCGCCACCCTCCAGACAATGATCCACTCCCACACAGCTTGGGCTTCCCCACCTTCCACACTCCATCCCATCTCCCTCATCTGGATAAGCCTCTTACCGACAGCCTCTTCTCAATCCCCTAAACGCCCGCCTTCTGAAACTCCCACCTTTCTTCCCTCCCAGTCCCCTGACCTGGGCCTTTTTATTGCCCAGAACTGCTTCTCCTCTAAGACCTTAATCACCCCTCTCCAAATCTCCTGTACCTACCCATCCAATGAACTCACTGATGCTTGCCATCTTTGACCTTCCTCAGTGACATCCCCTTTCTCACAGGTCATTTCTGTTTTCACTTTTCCTTAGCCAATTTCCTGGGCTCCTCTATGTCTTGCAGGCCCCTTAGTTTGCTCTCTTGGCCTGAACCCCAGCTTGATCACCTCTCCGCATGCTTTCCTTACGAGCCTCCAAGTCTGGATCTGTGAGGCCCACATCTCTTCCTGACCTTCTGACTGCAACTGGAGAGGGTGTCATGGCCAGGCACATGGTGTCCCTCACACAGGTGGGTTTCCAGCCCCCCCCCCCCGAGTACAGTCACACTGCTCACCCTTACCTAGGTCACTTTCCTCTCCATGATGGTTCCACCTTTCACCACCCTTCAGAGACCCCTGTCCAGTCCAGCCTCCCTGGCTCCCCAGAAGCAAGGTATCCCCCGTGACACCCCCCAGACACTGTGCCTACGACATACAGTCCCCTACTTTCCACCTGCAGTTGCTGACATTTACCTGTATTTTCACCCTCTGGCACATTTTGCCCTCCCAGAAATCTGAGAATTACCTGAAACCACTAAGTACCCTCATGTTCACACCCAAAGAGCAAAGTCTTCTTATGGATTCTACCATTAACTAGGTCTGGCAGCCCTCCCCTCCCTCAATATCCCTCACCTGCTCCCCTGGACCGGTGTCTCTTTGCGAGCCTCCCTGGGGCCAGACTTCCCAGCTCCCCTCCACGCTGGAGTCAGAATTCGAGCTCCACATGGGTCACATCCCACCGAGGCTCCCTGTGCCTTTGGGATAATGCCCTCTCCTTTCCTCTCTTCATGTTCCTGACTCTGCTGATAAAATATTGTATTGGTGAGAAAGCTTTCATCTTTATTTTTTCTTCCTTTTCTTTCATCCAGTTTCCACATGAGGGGGAGACATAGATCTGAACACGGAGGCTTGAGCTCCCTGCTGTCTGGTGGGCCATGGGCCACAGAAAGTCCTTTCTCCTCCAAGTGCAAACTCAGTAAGGCAAGTCTGCTTCCTGTAGCTGAAGGTAAATGTACAGGATCTGGGATCTCAGTTGCAATCTAATCAAGATTCATCGACAGGAAAACTGATTTTTGAGCCTTTTCTGCATTCTGAGTCTGTTACAGCATCATTTCAGAATTTGGAGAGTGAGGGTGTGAGGAATTAGAATTTACAAACCCATTTTTAATAGACCCTCCACTATGTGTACATTTATTTATTTATTTATTTATGTTCAGTTAGCCACTGTATAGTACATCATTAGTTTTTGATGTACTGTTCAATGATTCATTACTTGAATATAACACCCAGTGCTCATCACAGCATGGGCCCTCCTTAATACCCATCACCCTGTTACCCCATCCCCTCCTTCCCTCTGAAACCCTCAGTTTGTTTCCCAGGGTCTATGGTCTTTCATGGTTCATCCCCCTCTCTGATTTCTCCCTCTTCAGATTTCCCTCCCTTCCCCCATGGTCTTCTGTGCTATTGCTTATGTTCCACATATGAATGAAACCATATGATAATTGCCTTTCTCTGCTTGACTTACTTCACTTAGGATAATCCCCTCCAGTTCCATCCATGTCGATGCAAATGGTGGGTATTCATCCTTTCTCAGGGCTAAATAATATTCCATTTCATATATGTATCACATCTTCTTTATCCATTCATCTGTTGAAATGCATCTCAGCTCCTTCCACAGTTTGGTTATTGTGGACATTGTTGTTATGAACATTGGGGTGCACATGCCCCTTCTCTTCACTACATCTGTATCTTTGGGGTAAATACATTGCCTGACTTCAAGCTATATCACAAAGCTGTGATCACCAAGACAGCATGGTATTGGCACAAAAACAGACACATAGACCAATGGAACAGAATAGAGACCCCAGAAATAGACCCTCAACTCTATGGTCAACTAATCTTAGACAAATGAGGAAAAAATACCCAATGGAAAAAAGACAGTCTCTCCAGTAAGTGGTGCTGGGAAAATTGGACAGCCACATATATAAGAATGAAACTCGACCATTCTCTGACACCACACACAAAGATAAACTCTAAATGGATGAAAGACCTCAATGTGAGACAAGAATCCATCAAAATCCTACAGGAGAACATAGTAACCTCTTAGACATCAGCCACAGCAACTTCTTTCAAGACACGTCTCCAAAGGCAAGGGAAACAAAAGCGAAAATGAACTTTTGGGACTTCATCAAGATAAAAAGCTTCTGCACAGCAAAGGAAACAGTCAACAAAACTAAGATGCAACCCACGGAATAGGAGAAGATATTTGCAAATGACATTACAGATAAAGCGCTGATACCAAAGATCTATAAAGAACTTCTCATACTCAACACTCAAAAGACAAATAATCAAGTCAAAAAATGGGCAGAAGGCATGAACAAACACTTCTCCAAAGAAGACATATAAATGGCCAATAGACACATGAAAAAATACTCAACATCACTAGCCATCAGGGAAATACACATCAAAACTGCAATGAGATACCACATTACACCAGTTAGAATGGCAAAAATTAACAAGTCAGGAAGCAACAAATGTTGGCGAAGATGTGGAGAAAGGTGAACCCTCTTACATTGTTGGTGGGAATGCAAGCGGGTACAGCCACTCTGGAAAAGAGTATGGAGGTTCCTCAAGATGTTAAAAATAGAGCTACCCTATGACCCAGCAATTGCATTACTAGGTATGTGTACCTTTAGACACCAGTATCCTTGACACCTGACCACCAAGCAGGGCAAGACCCAGCCCTTCCAGTCCAACCTTCATCTGTGACACTGTTTTATTCATCTGTACACTCAGAGCAAAGCCTTTCCTGCTCCGATTCTCCAGGCCACTCACCCTTCACCTCCAGCTCAAGTGTCATCACTTCTGTAAATTCCCTGATTAGCCCCAAGTAGAAGTGACCATTTCCTCCACTGTGTTCCCAAAGTGTCGTATACTTTCCTCTCTCACAGCTGCCTCCACACGTTGTCACAGCCACCGGACCATATCGCACGGAGCGCCAAACCCCTCCATTCATTAGTGTGTTCCCTGAACCCATCATATTCCCCTGGCACTCAGGCTGCTCAGAACTCTTCCCTAAAACAATAATAAGTAGGTGAAGAAGTACAGGACTAAACAGGGAGATCTGAAATGAACCTATCTTTGTGCCGAGTGACCTGAATATTACAGAGAAGTGAAAATGTGTAGTCGTGGAGGGAAAGCCACCTTGTGGGGAGCAGTAGGAGCATTGTTAGCAGATATAGTTGAATGCTCCCATAGTCTAGTGTTGAATAGCTCTTGACGCACAGTGGTGCTTAATAGCAAGGCAAGGGGCTGGGAAGACTGGGGGTCTTGCTGCTCAACCACTGTCCATCAGATTCTGGTCTAAACGATGACTTGATTTCATTACCACAGGGAACTCTTTCCACTCAGCTTCCAAAGATGGGCATAAGCCAGGACAAGGACAGGAGAGGGGCAGATCCATGGGTTAAGCCCTCTGCTCTGTGCTGGAAAAGCTGGTTTGAAGGAAAAGCCAGCCCTAGATGCAGAGATTGACACCTTGACTCTGAATTATGGTGCGTCAAAAGGCAACTCCAGATGTATTCTATAGTCTCTGGCTCCTCTATTCTCGAGGTGGATGGAGCTGGGACACAGAACCAGGTCAGGACAGCTTGGGTTTTTTTGTAGTTTCCTTTCTTTTTCTGTGTTCTTCTGCCAGTTCTGGCCACCTCCCTTCCTCTGGAGATATGCCGAGCTCAGCAAGCCCAGCTCCATCAGCTCTGCCCCCTGTGCCCATTGGCTTCTGGTCATCTGGTCATCTGATAAGGCTTAATGCTTCTGCTGCAGACAGGACCTGCCTCACTCTGTCCTGCTGGCACACTTGGCAGCCAGGCTGACTACTGCTGCTCCAGGGCCTCCTCCCAGCCTCAGATTTCAGCTCAGCACCTCCAGCAGCCTGGCTCATGGCTCTGCTATTCTCCTTGATCCTCGGTGAGTATCTCTGCCCCTGCTGACTGAGGCTTCAGCGTCTCCCCAGAACTTTGATCAGGGAGAGTGCTCTCTCCTCCCAGCCAGTGAAGATCCTGCTGTTTTTTAAGGAGCAGCTTCACCTGCTCTCCTGCCTTCTCTGTGTCTAAACTCAAGCCACTGAATCCATACCCAATTTATAATCTATTTGATCACCAGAGTTTTTTTCTGTTTCCCTTTATTTGCACTGACAAATTTATAATAGTGTATCCCATTTCCCTCTTTATGTAAATTTCCCTAAATGTATTCTTTATAAAAAGACAAATGAACCGTGGGTAACAGCAGGTAGAGCAAGAAAAGGAAGAGAACCGGAAGACAGACAGCTTTCACAGGTCATACACTCCAGTTTCCTCTCAAAGGTGTTCCATATAATGTTTCCCTAGGGTCCCCGTTTCTTATCATCCAGAATAATTTACTGTAAATGGGGATTTTGGAGTCAAAGCGACCTGAGTTTCAATCCTTGTTCTTAGATTTCTTACCTGTCTGAATTGTTAAATTACCCTCTCTCTCTGGAATCCCACTTTCATCTGTGAAATGAAGGTAATAGTATGTTCTTTGGAGGTTTGTTAGGAGACTTTTCATGAGATAATGAACTTGGGGCACCTAACAAGGCCTACTAGGTCTCTTCCCTAATCAGTCACAACCATTTTATTGTGTCGAGGATCCCATGCATCACCAAAGCTCACACTGGCACTTAGTGTGCTCTCTGTAGGGTGCTGGCTGAATTCCTAAACACTAGTACATTTCCTGTATCACCTGCCAGCAAGTCCAGCCCCATCAGGAGTGTCCTATCACCTCTTCTCTGCCTTCCTTCAGCCCCACCTCCTTCATGAAGCCTCTCTGGTTTGACTACCCACAGTCACCTACCCTGCTCCAGAACTTTCAAGTCCCTCTTGGGCTCTATGGTGTTCATCCCTGCATACCAGGCTCGACACACTCAGTTTGCATTCTGTATATACAGGCTTTGTGCTCTTTACTAGATGTGTGGGGTGTTGTGTGTAATATTACTTCGAGGTTTAGACAGTTACAGACAAGGTCTCACTGAGTCTGAGATTGGCTATATCCTGGAGAATAAGGGCATTGCATTATTTAGAAATTATTTGGAAATGAAAAGAAGAAAATATTCCAGAATAAGCCACTAAAATTCTTGGATCTGCCTGAAAGACTCTAGACCACAGACATTAGCTCCTTCAGAAATATTGCATAAGATGTGGGGGTGGGGCATGACTGTTCTGCAGTTCAGAATGCCTAGGGCCTTGGGGACCACTGATGGGCACAGGGCGGCATTAGAAGGGAGCCTAATGCATAGAGGAACCCGATCACCCAGAGGTCCTATAGGGAGAAACTATGATGTCCTATGACGTGCTGACCCTTAAGCCTGGGGTTTGGAACCAAATGTAAGGCTGCTTTCTGATCTGTTGATCAGGGGTCAGCAAACTACAGCCCACAAGCTAACAGTGGTTTTTACATTTTTAAACAATGGGGAAAAATCAAAAGAAGAATACTATTTTGTGACACGGAAATCTAAATTTCAGTGTCTATAAAAAAAGTTTATTGTAGCATGGCCATGCTCATTCATACTCATATCCACACGTGGCTGTTCTTATGCTACAGTGACAGAGCTGAGTGGTGGTAACAGAGACCAGAGGCTACAAAGCCCAGATTACTTGTGCTCTGGCCCTTTACAGGAAAAGTGTCCTGGCCGTGGCCTGAGCGCAGTGCCAGTGACACAGACAAATCCTGCCCTTTCCCTTCTCTGTGCTGCCCCCATGGCATTTCTGTCTTCTGCACCAGAGCCCTTCCCAGCGGCCTTCGGCATGCCTTGCTGTGGAGCCCAGAGGCTGCACACCACCCGTCCACTTCAGGCAGTAATCAGTCGATATAATTGGCTAGAATAGAAAGTGAATCTATCCATGCCGGCGGCAGAGCAACATCTCGTGTACAGGGAACATGTTGGGCTGTGGTAGAATTGGTCTTTGTGGTTCCCAGTCACTGTCCATGTGTCCTTCCGGTCTGGTCATTGCAGGACAAGGTTTCCTTGGGCCTGACCCAGCACTCTAGCTGCCCCACAAAGTCTGGCAAAGATTTTCTAGAGAGTTGTGTTGTTTGAACAAAGCCTTGGGATTGACAATATGATCTCACTCGCTTCCTTCTTCTCTCCTCAGCCATTTGCACCGGACCTGGTCTCTTAGGTAAGATTTTTGGGGTCCTGAGAGGGAGGCCTCCAAGCCCTTGACTTCATGCTTCCTTGGGGCATGGGGAGAGGCTCTAGTTCAATAGAACCTAGGTAAATTTCCTCTCCAGTTTCTCAGTCCAACCACTCTATCCTATGTGGGTGGGTTTCCACCTCCAGAACATGGTAGGGATTTGGGTGGTGTTTCCTGCAAGGAGATTCCCTCCCACTTGGCCTCTGTGGCCTAAAACTCCCGGCCACCTCCAAGTAGCAGATGGCTTTGTTTGGGGACTCAAAATGTATCCCACCCCCTTGTCGGCATATCTGGGAGAGGAACTTCCTTTTGCCCTGCTGGGCTCTACCACTTCCCAGCCCCTGTGCCAACCTGCATGGCTCCTTTGAACTAGAAATGCATTTACTTGTGTGCAGTGTGTGGTTTGACCAGCAGTGGGCAGGCTGGATTTCAGCCTCCCCTGGCCACCTGTATGGACCATGCACAAGCGACACAGAGAATAGGTCTGTCAAGAGGAAGGCTGTGATCTCCAGACTCAAGGGGGTTGGTCGTGGACCCTCAGCTTCTTATACATTATCCCATGAGTCTTTTTCTCTTGATGGTAGAGGCTTTACCAGAGAAGGACACCCACAGACTCTGCAGTGGCCACGATGGACTCCACACCAGCAGGATGTAATTCAATTCTTTCAGCATTGCCGTTTCAGATTCTCGGTCTAAAAATCAGATTACATGGTCTTTTTCCTGTGGTGTACAGGGGTGTCCTCACTGCTGGTACAGGGACCTTGGCTCTACAGCTTTCCCACAGCCCAGGTCACTGCTTCTCCACCCCCAGTCCTGCTCTCGTGCTGACAGCCAGCAAAGTAGGCTGAGGGCACTGTCCGGGAGGCAGCTGCCCCGGTGGCCCCTCTGCCCTTCTCTCTGGCTTTCAAATCTCTTCTCAGCTGCATTTCCTTGACACTTAGGCTGTTTCTTTCTTACATGTTTCTTCTTTCCTGGGAGGGGTTCTAATTCTCCTTTTCATGGAAAATAAAACTTGTTTAAAGCCAGAATTTTACAACTCGAAATCAGATAACATGTGCATGTAGATAGCTAGTGCTTCCTGGAGTACACAATAATGCATGTCTAAATTCAAATCTCGCAATGACCCAACTGCTATTTCTCGGTGACTCTTCTTGAGTTATATTTATACCCTGTAAATGTAGGTGTGCAAAAATGAAAACTTTTCTTAGTTTTTTAAGTTAAATTTTAAAATCTATTTCTAGCCTCCATTCTTCATATTGCTTCCCTCAAAAAACACATGGAACAAAAGGAGGCACAAAAACAAATGAACAAACCAAATGTCAACTTCCAATGCACTCTAAAATCAACCAGCTCAGTGTTTCTCACTCAGCAACTTCTTCTGGGGTTGATTCCAGGTTCTAGGGAGTTTTTGCAGAGCTGAGGCAAGGTAGATGGTGGAAGATCTGGTCCTCCGAAGTCATGCATGTGCCTGAGTCACCCACATGTCCCATGTGGTCATAGGTGACACTGCTCGTAATGGGGTAGGCCACAGACCAGCAGTCACGTGTGACCCCTCCATGTGCCCCAGACCTGTCTCGGTCAACTACCCCACTCCATGGAGGCATGGCCCATTCATCTCTTCTCTATCACGCTGTCATTCAAGGGCTGCACACGTAGCTAACTAGCTCTTCACCCTTTGTATCTCACCCTTCCGGGCTGCTGGAGTCTTTGTGGGGTTGCCCCAGACCTCTTAAATAGCATCTCCTGGAGGGCAGCAATGCTCTGAGTTCATAAACCAGTACCTGGAACATAGTGTATGCTCAACAAAAGTGTGCTGCCTGATAGGCTCTTCTTTGCTCTCCCACAGCCATCGCCACTCTATGTCTTGTCTCAGTGGAAGAAGGAGAGAATTTCCATTAGCCTTTTCCACCCTCAGAGTTATTGTGGGAAAGCAGAATCATGTACTGGATTCCTCAGAACATATCTGGAGGCTCTGGGGAGATTGTCTCCTACCCCAAGCCCTAGAACCCTCTAGACTAAGATTCTGACTGGTCAAGGCTCTGACACTTCCTTCACCCACTGCTGTCTGCATTCCTCTGAGCTGGGTTCTTGAGCACAGGAAGATGTCATGGGAAGCAGCAAGGATGGGTAGTGGGGGATCACGGATATTGGGAGAGAGAGTCAGGCTGTTCAGCCCAAGGTATATCTATACAGCCAGCCTCCATCCGGCTGCCACTGGGGGAGGCAGAGTCAAGAAATGACAACACAACAGAGCACATCTCTACACCTGTATTCTGACCTGGGGCTTCCACTGTTTAGCGGTGTGAGCATATATACGTGGGTGTCTTGAAGCGGAGTTTCTTGGCAGGGTAGGTTAAGAGTGGAGCAGAATCAGAACTTAGGGATGGGGTCCTGAAGCTCCTCTCCCTCTACTTCCCTCATAAGCCCTCCATCTCAGCCCCCAATATCCCACACCCTCTGGAAGTGTTGGAAGAGTTCTGAGATGCCTGAGTTCTCTCTCATCCTCCAGATGCCCATCCAAGTTCCCATCCCTTTGGAAGTTCTTCATCCAGTGTGCGGCTGGTGGGAGGTGACCACCACTGTGAAGGGCGGGTGGAGGTACAGCAGGCCGGCGAGTGGGGCACCGTGTGTGATGACGGCTGGGATAAGAACGATGCAGCTGTGGTGTGCCGGGAGCTGGGCTGTGGAGCCGTCAAGAGGGCAATCAGTGGTACTGTATATGGGCCACTGACACAAGAAAATCAAAAAATCTTCTTCCAAGAACTCAAATGCAATGGCATGGAAGAGAGCCTGTCTCAGTGTGAAAGGGAAGATTTTTTTGACTGCACTCACGAGGAGGATGCAGGAGCTGTATGTGAGTGTAAGTACCGTAGCCCCACACCCTGTGCCACCAGACCCGTGGACCAGAGTCACCTGTCTTAACCCCCACCGTGGACTTCACACATAGTAGCTAGCTCCTCACCCTTCGTATCTCACCCTTCTCAACTGTGGGCCCAGCAGAGGAACATTATCCTCACTTAGTATTATTCCTGCTCTTTGGATGAGGTAAAGCATTTAGCTTAGTTTCAACCTACATGAGAGCCTGCTTCTCTCCTTCATGCATGCACGCGCGCGCACACACACACACACACAAGTACGCCCAGATCCATCCACCACTAAGTGTTGGTTGAAGAGTATAACCTGTGTCTGGAGCTTGGGGGAGGTATGGGGAAGAAAAGAGCTGGCAAGGTATGATGTATGTTTCCTGGTTTTCTGCCCCTAAGAAAACCAAGTACAGTGCATGCTCTTCCAGCTCTCAAGTGTTCCACCAATGAGAGTAGACAAGAGATGCTCTTAGGAAACAAACACAACACTTTGCCTTCTGTGCATTAATAATCCCCTCTCTGCATGCACCTCCCATTGGACTGTGATTTGCCTGAGAGGCTTGTCCATGTCTTCTCTTTGTCACCCTGCAGACTGTTACCAGGGAAACAACTAATAAATCCTTGTGCCTGATGCTGAGATCTCATTCCTACTTCTTAGAGAGATTGAAGGTTGGGAGCACTAATTCATGATACTTGGGTGATAATGCTGATAATGAACCAGGAAGTTTTGGGGCTTGGACACATTGTGTATGTTACTATTGCATTTTATTTTTTAAAAAAATCTATGCAATCCCTCTACTTGCCTCTTATGAGGAACAAGTGAGAATATGAATATGAAAATAATTCAAAAAACTAAAAATGTTATGGAAATAGTTAATTCACTTGGAACTGAAAAATGACATTCATTTCATTGATTCACTCATCCAACCCATATAACAAGCATCTACTGGACAACCCTAAGCACTCTAGACACATTGTACTAAACACCAAGAACAGAGGGATGTGCCCATGGGGCTCTATTCTGGGAAGACCATGTTCTTGCTTGAACAGACACCTCCTCTTTCCTTTCCCACAGTCCCAGAGAATGTGCGGCTGGTTGATGGCCCTAAGCGCTGCCAGGGCCGAGTAGAGGTGAAGCACCAAGGGCAGTGGGGCACCGTGTGCAAAGCAGGCTGGAGCTTCGCAGCTGCCAAAGTGGTTTGCCGGCAGCTGGAATGTGGACGGGCCATACTGACCCGGAAATGCTGCAACAAAGCCACCCAGGGCCAAGGGCTCATCTGGCTGAGAAAGGCATCATGCTCAGGAAAAGAAATCAACCTTCAGGATTGCCCTTCTGGGGTTTGGGAAAAGAACAACTGCACCCATGATGAGGACGTGTGGGTGGAATGTGAAGGTAAAGCCCATGAGTCCAGAAACTAGATTCATTCATTAATTTGGTTAAACTGGATTCCATTTAACCAATGTCTACAGACAGCTAGTCAGACATCAAGTGACAGTGACAGAGTCAGTTACTCATCAATTCTTGTTATTTATTTATTTATTTATTTATTTATTTATTTATTTATTTATTTTAGAGAGAGAGAGAGGGAAAGCACAGTCGGGGGAAGGGGAGAGAGAATCCCAAGGAGACTCCAGTCCGATCATGGAGCCCAGTGCGGGTCTCTATCTTACGACCCTGAGATCATGACCCCAGACAAAATCAAGAGTTGGGCACTGAACTGACTGAGCTACCCAGGTGCCCCTCTTGTTTTTTTCAAACGCTGACATCAATGCCTCCCTCTGTACAGGAAAATGGTTTCAGTGATAAGTAAGTGCTAGATTATTGTGAACTATTAATATATTGAATTCTACATAATGTAGACAGAGCACGCCACTCCATGTATTGTTGAGCTCTTTAATTAAAAAAAACTATTGGGAAATCACTTATTAATATTAGATTTTTATAAATTAGACAGAGAAGTGGAAAATCCTAGTTAAGGAAGGGACCCGGACCACACAGTCAGGCAGAGAGAAGGGGGTGTAGGCACAGAAGCTCAGTGGATGGTCTCACGTGCTGACGGGATCTGAGTGTAGAGGACCTTCTCTGTCAGTCCGCCTGCCGCCCTCCACCCTCACTCCCTCCTGCACCTGCAGATCCCTTTGAACTGCAGCTGGTAGGAGGAGACAGCCGCTGCGCCGGGAGGCTGGAGGTGTTGCACAAGGGCGAGTGGGGCACTGTCTGTGACGATGGCTGGGGAGAAGAAGCCGACCAGGTGGTATGCAGGCAGCTCGGCTGTGGGGAGTCCCTCTCTCCATCTGCCAAATTCCGGAGAAGATTTGGCCCTGGGGCTGGCCACATCTGGCTGGATGACGTTGCTTGCTCAGGGGAGGAGAGGTCCCTGGAGCAGTGCGCGCACAGGTTTTGGGGCCAACACAATTGCAAACATGCAGAGGACGTGGCTGTGGTCTGTGCAGGTAAGTCCTGGGGCAGAGTTCGTGGGGACATCACGGGGGAGGGGATGGACAGGGGTTCCCACCAGCGTGGTCTCCTATTTTACACTTACTTCAGGGGATATGGGTGAGGCATTTGAGCAATAAATAGAAATAATGATGATACTAATAATAAACCCCATACTGTAGACTTACTGATGTGAGAGGAAGAGAGATTTTAAAAATTACTGGATCAACACCTTATATTAAACATAAACAAAGTGAGACTCAGAGAAAATAAACAACTTTCCAAAATCATAAAAATTGCTTTGAAGTGATAGAGCAGAACTAAAGTGACTTGTCCTGACTCTGATCTCCGGGGTCATTCTCCCAGCTGACCCCAATCCTCACAAACTAAGTTTAAACTATGAGAGACAGTCCTACCTCATTCTACCTGATGTCACTGCACGGATTTTAGGTGAACCTGTGGGAATCGGGCTGGGGTAGGGGGGCTCTTGGGATGCCCAGGAAGCAGAGTCATTCCAGACAGTGGGGGGACTGTAGGCCTCTTCAGGGAAGGGAAGGAGGAAGCCCTGCCCCAACTTGAGCCAGGAAATGAAAGCTCAGCCCCTGGGGGCTGAAGCCCAGCTTGATAAGCAGGGTGTGAAAGCAGGGCTGCTTGGTTTAACCATGCTGCTGTGGAGCCAGGTGAGGGCTGAGGTTGACTAAGGGCCTGATGACCAGCTAGTACCCAGAAGAGGAGGGATTTAGTCATGGAAGACTACAGGTTGAGCCCTGATCCTGCCATTTTGAGGCTCTGTAATCTTAGTCACTTAACTACTCCGGACCTCATTGTTTTTATCTATAAAATAGAAACGCCCTTGATCCATTGACCTCAAAGTGTTTCATGATCGTGTGAGGGTGAGATGTGTTCATGTACGGGAACGCTGTTTGTGGCAGCTGGCTAAGTAAGCCCCTGGGATGCTGCACCTGACTCTGATTTGACTCACATCTTCAGGGGATGTGTGTACGATTAGGGTCTGGGAGGGCCTCTCTTTCCTACACTGGGGCCCAAACTTCTTTCTTAGCCTCTTTGAGCTTGAATGAAATAATCCTTTTTGACATGTGCCATCCTTACCGTACATTCTTCTTCTCTTTACAGAAGAGTAGCCTGGCCTACCTGAAGCTCAACCCAACCCCCACAGGCCCCACGTGTCCCCTACTTCTCATGGACCCTGACTGGCCTGGCCTGAGCCCTGGGCTACAGGCTGTACCTGCCTCCCGCTCTGCCCCCAGCAGCCATCTGAACCCTGTGTGCTGCCTTGCTCTATAGCCACACACTCCTGTCATTGCCTGGAGACATGAGCTGTTGAATGCCCTCTGCTGGGAAAGATGAGCCCACAGTCACCCTCTCCTCACTCAGGAGCCCTGGCACCTGTGCCATCTCTTTTCTCCCAGCCTGGGATCCCCAGGCTGGTGCCCTGACCAGTGTGGGCCATGGCTGGGCACCATCTATGTCTGTAGAGAACATAAAAGGAACCAGACCATTACGTGGAACCTGGGGAGGAGTCTTTTAGATCTTTTTCTCATGCTTTAGGTGATCACAACAATTGATAGCACCTCACAGCCCTCCTGCTTCTCGGGGACAGCACATTCTTTCAGGAGCAGGGCAGCGTCCTGTAATTGTAGATGCTTTGATGGTCCTTGGAAGCAATGGTGTGCCCCTCCAATGCCTGCAATAAAAATCCTTTGTTGACCCTCCAACGTGGTTGCCATTTATCAAGAAGAATCTTACAAATGCATTCTAATTGATCTAGGGAAATACGTGTTGGTGATGGGGCTGCCTCTGGAAGGAGGGGAGGCTGAGGCAGAAGGAGGTTGGGGAGGTGGGAGTTGTGCCTCCTGCCAATCAGATGATACCACTTTCACTGTATCCGCTCAGATGCTGGTGCCTGCAAGTCTGAGGCAAGGCACAGTGATGCTAAGGTCAGGACTTAATTCTAAAACTCAGCAGCCTTGCACTCTGAGGCTCAGCTGAGCACCTGCTGTATGCCTGCATTTCCACTGCCTAATAAAGCAGACCCCCCAGTCTCTGCAGCTGCCTCCTGTGCAGTGGGCTTTTCTTGCCACCGGCAAGCAGGTGCGCCTCCCCAGCAATGGCCTTCGGAGCACCGCTGGGCAGAAGAGGACCTGCCGGCAGATAGGACCAGCTGTGTTACAGAGCAGTATCCTCTTGTCTCTTCCCTAGCGTGGGAACATAGAGCACCTGGCTCCGTAGTCGAGAAGAGAAGGCCTCGCCAAACATTTTGGGATCTACCTTGTTTACTCAAAGATTTTGTCTTTATCTGATCAGCTCTCTTTATCTGATGAGGTCTTCCTGATTTTCCCTACACACTAGTGTTCTGTTCGCTTCACCCCATGGTAGCTGGAACCCCGAGGCCTCTGAGCAGCCTGCACCAAGCCATTGAAAAGCTATTTTATCCTCAGTGGAGCAGACAGGGTTGGAATGTCACAAAAGGAACTTCAAATTCCCTCTAATTTTATATTAAAATTTCATTTATCTCCATTCCGGTAAGTCCCCTGAGAATCAGTCAGATAAAAGTAAGAGTTCTTGGGAGAGACAGGGTGAATCCCACCCGGAAGCAAGAGTTGATAGTAGCCTAAATAGTGAGTGTCACTGAAGGAGAGCAAACCCAGAGGTTGACCCTGGCCTGTTGTGGGGACAGAGGTCATGTCCACAGTGGGCTCAGATGTTACAGTACATCAGAGCCTGAGCAGACTAGCATGTGACCTTGGCTGCCAGCGCTCAGACACTGCTGAGTCTTCCTGGACTCGTCGCTCATCTCTCCCAGGGGCCCCCCAGCCGGGCCCCTGCCAAGAGGCCACTCACCTGCGGCTCTGCATTCAGGGGGAGTACTGCCTGAGTAGGGCAGGGATTCTGAGTCGGTTTACACCTTCTCCCACAAGACACCCTCCTGAGACCCTTGCCAGGGTCCAGATTCTTAGGCACCCTGCACTCCTGGGCCCACACATGCACAGTGTGCACCCCTTCAGCTGGCCTGGGGCAGATGGGGTCCTCTGGGCCCGTGGAGCTAGGGACTGGTTGCAGCCACCTGCAGAGTCTCCAGGACCCAGAGGGCCCCCAAACCCCCTGAGGCAGCAGTGACAGACTTGCCACAATCAGTGTCCACCTGGACTTGCTGCCTGGCAGGGTCCTCGCCAGCACACAGGGCTCCCAGATCTGTCTTAGTGGAAGATGCAGTGGGTAACCCTCGGGCCTGCGCTGACAGGCCACTCACTCTGTCGTCGGTGGAATATTGTCCCCTGGGTAGGTGAGTTAGGGCTTGCAAGATGCATGCGCCTTGTGACCTTGCTTGTCCCCTCTCTTGTCTGGGTCCTGATCACAGCACACATACCTTCACCCAGCCTGGGGCAGCTGGGGCATAGTCCCCAGTAGAAGGGAGCCAGCCCCTGAAGTCTCCCTGAGGCAGCTACAGATTCTCTGCCCTCAGCCCATTGGCACTTGTTGCTTTATCGCCCTGGGCTCCTCCAAGCGGCCAGGGTCCCCAGGTGTCTCTCCTATCCAGATGGGGCCATGTGGCCAGTTCTCAGAACGGACGTGACACCCATCAAGGCCATTGACAGAGCTTGCCTCGTCCATATACTCTCTCTCCCCATCTGCTGGCTTGTCAGGGAAGACCCCAGTGACACAGGGGTGTCCAGAGCCATCCGGATGACCTGGTGGCAGGCTCCTCACCCAGGCTCTGCTGACAGTGAAACAGGTAAGTCCTGTGTCAAGCCAGGGAGATGTTTGGATGGCTTATTAAAGGCACTTGGCTTACTCCGACTAACACAGACATAAACAGTTTTTACAAAATCAATTACATTTCTTCGGAGCCCGCCAACAAAGGCCCGGAGGCATGCTCCACTGCCTTGGAAGCCTCTGCATATCTAGTATTTGGTGCTAATCAGGGGATGTGCCCCCTGGCCCACTCATAATTGTGTTTTTAGTGTGAAGTAATCATAGTTTATTTTTGACGGTCTCCTGAGCTTTTTTGTTTTTAAACTGTACCCAACATGTCCATTGCAAACATTGTGTGTGTGTGTATTTTCAGACATTATTTTTTTTTTAAGAGCAGTTTTAGGTTTCCAGCAAAATAGAGAGGAAGATACAGAGGGTTCCCATATACCTGCTGCCTCCACACGTGCACAGACCCCCCCCAAATTGCCAACCTTCCTCACTAGGGGTTGCATTTGTTACAATCAAACTGCTTTGACGCGTCATCACCCAAATTCCATAGTTTACACTGGGTTCACTCTTGGTGGTGTTCTATGGGTTTGGGCAAATTTATGAACATGTATCCACCATTATAATGTCACGCAGAGTAAGTTTATCTCCCTAAAACTCCTCTAAAGTTCTCTGTGCTTGCCTATTCAACCCTCCCTCCCCCCTAACTCCTGGCAACCACTGATCCTTTTACTGTCTCCCATAATTTTGCCTTTTCAAGAATGTCATAGAATTGGAATCACACCGTACGTAACTTTCTCAGACTGGCTTCTTTCACTTAGAGATATGCATTTAAGTTTCCTCCATGTTTTTTCATGGCTTGATGGCTCATTTCTTTTTGGCACCGAGCGATATTCCATTGTCTAGATGGACCACCGTTTATTTATCCATTAACCTACAGAAGGACAACTTGGTTGCTTCCAAGTTTTGAAAACCATGAGTGAAGCTGCTATAAACATCCATGTGCAGACTTTTGTGTGGCTATGTTTTCAACTCCTTTGGGTAAAAACTGAGGAGCATTTTTAAACAACACAGTCCTGTCTTCCTGGCCACAGTTAATTGGTACCATGAGTGGGCGTCTGTCCCAAGCTGGATGGATCAGCCCTTCTGAGGAGATGGGAACTGTGACTGAGAGTATCTGGAGTTGTAGCACATCAACCCAGGAGCTGTGGGTGGCTGTTTTCCCACATACCAGGTGCATCAGAGAATGAGAAGAAGCCCTTCCACATAGATAAAGCTAGAAGGTACAAAACAGAGAGGAACACAGATGAGAGACAAGAGAGAATCCAGACAGCATCTTCTGGTTCTGGTTCTTGTCTTTTCTGGAGTCCAACTGCATTCCTAATTTTAGGTTCTGTGACAAACTACTGTATACTTACAATATACATTTTATGTGTAGATACATAGATACATATAAAAATATATATGTGTAAATTTTTTCTTCCAAATCTTTATTTAAATTCTAGTTAGTTAACATAAGTGCAATATTGGTTTCAGAAGTAGAATGCCGTGATTCATCACTTACATACAACACCCAGTGCTCATCACAAAAAAGTGCCCTCTTTTATACCCCTCCCCCATCTAGCCCATCCCCCACCCACCTCCCTCTGTCAACCCTCAGTTTGTTCTCTGTCATTAGAAGTCTCTTGTGGTTTGCTATATATATTATATATTTAAAATTTTGATTGAATTATCTCATTGGTTTTTGTACTGCAAACCAAAATAACCCTAACCAATTTTCTTGTTTAAAATTAAGAGAGTGACAATTTACTCATCATGTGTGATAAGCCCATTTATTAGTAATGAATCAATTCTCACTGCACTTACAGCATCAAGTTATGGCTCTGAAAAGGCAAGGGCCAGGACCTATAGCCGAGATACCAATACGACAGATGCAGGCGGCCGTACATCCCAGAGTGCTAGTCCTTAGTCCAGCTTGAGGTCATGGCTCTCTTAAATCGTCAGAAGCTGATGCCCCTCCAGCCACGTCCTGTCCAGGCTGCTCTCTCGGCCTCTTTCCAGGGATGTCTGAAGTCAATCTGCTCTTGACTGACTCGGCAGACCCAAGCGACGCTAACGTCCCTGCTGGGTTGGTGGACGCTCCGTGCGGACGATGCACAGTGACAGCCTGGAAGGAGGCTTGGTCTTGCTAACCCTGGGAGGAGAGAGGCAAACATCTGTCTCTGAGTGGCCCTTCTGTTGGACTCGGTCTCTGTGAGAAACTCCAGAAGAATTGTGACCTAACACATCTCATCTGTAGTAGTGACAAGACTTATCCCCAGTGGTTATTCCAGAGACACAGGAGGGGACCCCATCGTGTCAGAAAAGCAGGAGGGAAAACACTGGAGGCGATCCTTGGTTAACTGAGGAGAGAGAGGGAAAACCTGAAAGCATGAGTGTAGAGGAAGATTTTCTGGTGAAGTCATAAAAAGTCATGGTCCCTGTTTGCTTAGGACAGGATGGTCGATGTCTGCTGAGGACCAGTTAATCTCTGTTAATCGTTTTTAGTGGACACTTGCACTCCCAAAAGTGTCCTGGTTTGGATGATAAAATCCTGTGTTCATTTTAGCTTTGAAGGATGGTTAATACTTGAGAACTGTATTTGACAAGATGGAGATGTATGGAAAGTGGGATGTTATTGCCCACAGCTCAACACTTTCTTCCCCCGAAGAGCAAATACCCAAGGACCCAGCAGGGGGATGAGGTGAGTCTGATTCCGTTTCCCTCCCCTAGGTGTTTCCCCCACTACTTCTTCAGCAGGACCAGCCAGTAACCTGTTCTGAGGGAAGATGACCTGGACCATAGGTATTCTATAGGATGGGCCCACAATTTGATTTGAATTCATGGCAAAGCTCTGAAAGTTGCTCCTGACGCAGGAGCCCAGACCCAGCATGCTCCTTAGAGATGCTGCCATTTCTACTCTTCCCCGAACTCAGGCTTTCCCTCTTAGTGTTTCTTTTCTTCGACTCTGACATGGGGGCATCACATCTTTTGGGGGCTTGACACAGGCAATGGCCAAGGTCCAGTGTTGCCTGCATTCTGGCTGTGGGCAGAGTGAGAACACTTCTTCTCACTGACCATCATGGTTGAGGCGCTCTGTCCAGTAGATACGTAATACGAGTTGCAGGTAGAATGTAGAATTTGCTAGTGGCCATGTTGGAAAAAAGTAAAAAGAAAAAAAGTGGAATTAATAATTTAATTTTAACATTTTTAAACTTATTATATACAAATTATTATCATTTAACATGTAATCTATATAAAATTATTAATGAGGCACTTCACGTTCTTTTCATTTTGTTCTCAAGTTCTCAAAACCCAGCATGTAAATTGTACTCACCGTGCATCTCAATTTGGACTAGCTAGGCTTCAAGTGCTCAGAAACCACGTGTGGTCAGGGACTGTTATCTCGGACAGCAGAGGCAACCAAGGCTAAGATGAAGTCAGGGGGTCACACCAACCTTACTTCTTATCACTGGTAAGGCTTTGAAAATTACCCGACATCTCTGACTTGCAGATTCCTAATTTGTAAAATGAGTAAACTTTCTACCTCAAAATGTTCAAACTCAGTATGTCCCCTGACTTCATCTTCTGTGTATTTAGTTGTGTCTTCCCTTCGCACCATGCACGTCACCCAGGGCAGAGGTCGCAAAGCTACGGTGCTGTACAGAAATGCTTTGTTTTAAAACAATTTTTTTAAAAATTACTCCCAAGTATTTAAAAGTTAGTAGGTTTTACATAAAATTTCAAAATTCTGGCTTCGGTGAACAATCATATGATCAAACAGTATGTCCTTGGAACCTCATAGCAATGACCTCCGACAGGAGGTGCCTTCTCCAGCCCAGTGGACCCCAGCTGGCCCCTGTCCCCCTCTGAAGAATTCCCGCATTCTTAGCTGAGTGCACAAAACCTTCCATGGTTTCTCCTCCTCTCTCTGTCTCTTCAGCCTTATGCTGTTTGTACTTCTTTAAATTTTGTTCCAACAAGACGAACCATGGGAGACGATGGACTCTGAAAAACAAACTGAGGGTTCTAGAGGGGAGAGGGGTGGGGGGATGGGTTAGCCCGGTGATGGGTGTTAAAGAGGGCACGTTCTGCATGGAGCACTGGGTGTTATGCACACACAATGAATCATGGAACACTACATCAAAAGCTAATGATGTAATGTATGGTGATTAACATAACAATTAAAAATTTAAAGAATAAAAAGAAAAAAAGAAACGCTACATGATAAAAAAAATTTTTTGTTCCGATCATTAAGCTTCAACTATCTCAGCAAAACACCTCGCTGTTTCATGAGTTTAGGCGTGCATGCACTCTTCACTCTGCATGGAGTGTTCTTCCCCTCCTGGACAGCTGGTGGAGATCCCAGGAATCCTTGGAAAGCAGCTCAGACATCACACCCTCTGCAGAGCCTCCCCTTTCCCAACATCTGCTCACTTAGGCTCCTGCTCTTATCGCTCTACCAGGACTGGCTCAGTCATCACGATTTTCACACTTCCCTGTGTTGGGTTTGCTCATAAATCTTTCTTGCCTACAGCCCCATGAATTCTCAGCACGTAAGGAACATGTATTTCTCACCTCCATATCCTCAGACTGTAGTACAGTGCATGGCAGATCCTTCCATTTTCTGGGGACAAGTAACATCCCTTTCTTACTCACCCAAGTGCAGGATGAATGGAGTGTAATGGGAGTCACGCAGAGGGAGGCAAACTTTAGATTTCTCACCAGTAAAAATTACTTAGGAGGAAGTCGCTTGGCTGTGTGGTCTCAGTGGGTTCTCATAACTCACCACTACACGAGGCAGGTTTACCATCCCAGCCAGGGCAGTGTGGACAGCCCTGGGCCTCTGCAGCAGGGACGGATCCTGGTGTGTGGATGGTGACCGATGACAGCATGGTGAGGCCTGGCTTCTCAAGGAGGAAACTCAGGTGGCACCGAGCCACACCTGCTCAGGTGCTTCTCCTAAATTTATCAGTCAAATAAGTCACATCTCCTTGATAATTTTCTTCCTGAGGCATGGGGAGGAGAATCTCTCCCGTTTATGGAAACGTGAGGAGTATTGGATGTGTACCCCTAACAGTCCATGGCAGAGGCCCTATAAATACATGGGTAATGTTAACTTGAAGATGAAATCAAAGTGGTAATGCATGTTATTGTCCAGCCACAAATCTACTGTGGAAACGTGCTTGCTTTTCCTGTGGTTGTTACTACACCAATGTCTCGAGGCTCACAGCAAACGTTTATTTCTTGCCCAGGCTGACCGAGGGCTGCAGGTCAGTTGAGGTTGGACTGGGTGCGGCTGGGCTGGGCTTCAGGCTGTGGGCGGGGTTCAAGTTCTCTCTGTCTTCTCACTTTGGAAAGTAGATCGAACGAGTAGCCAAGCAAAACCGTGCAAGTGCAGTGAGCGTTTGATGGTACACAGCAACGCCTTATATGCTTACACCATGGGCCAAAGCATGTCACAGAGCCAGGCTTTCTCATGACCAAGCCACTCACTCAAGTATCTTTTGGGAGGAGTGGATGTGCCTGAGTCACTGGCTTTGGCCCATGAGATACTCCAATGTATCTCACAATTTATAAGCACGCTACCTTTCTTAGTGTGTGTGTGTATGTGTGTGTGTGTCACGTATGTGTAAGAATAAAAACATGAGAGAGCTTAACGAATAATGTGCAGCCTTTAAACCGGAGCAGGAGGAGGGGAGAGATATTGTGAAGGCGAGCACATGAGCACAGAGAGGTGAACACAGGGTGTACGCACAGCCGTACATGCTGGATCGAGAGGGCCCCGCGCTCCTCAGTGAATGAGAAGCCTTAGTCCTGAAGCTTTGAACGAGGCAAACCCACGCCCAGGCAGGCTTTCCTGAGCCAGCTAACAAAATGGGGCACACTGTCTCGTCTTTGGGAATTCCCCAGGGCCCCCGGTCGGTTTCCAGCACTTCTCCCTCCTCCCCCAGCTGGCTCAGCGCTGGCCATGTGGACCCCATGCTTCTCTCATCATGCCTTTTCTTGGAGCCCTCTCAATCCAGCATGTTCAGCTGTCTGTGCGTATACCCTGCGTTCACCTCTCTGTGCTCATGTGCTCGCCTTCACACCGCAATTGGACATCATTACTGAATGCCGTCTTGCCATGTCCCCTAATAGCTTTGCTTCCACACGTTATCAGGTTCTTAATCCTAGATCCTCAAAGACTCAAGAAATGTTGGAAATTCAGATGGTTTATTCTTTCCAAGCATGGTCTGAATTACCGCAGGCTCCGGGGGCAGGGACCGGGAGCCTCAGCGAGCTGCAGGGAGGGATGGGGTAGATGACACACTCCCGGGGCTGGGGGAGGGCAGGACCACCACCACACATGCCTGGTGATCATGGCAAATGGTCCCGAAGGCCCAGAAGCTAATTTGCATTTGCATATTTCCTGTATTTCACTTACAAACATCCCCCCAGGCCGTAATTTCCTGTGATTCTGTTTTTCATCTGTTTCTGCTTCACTGACTGCCACCCCGTGAAAGTTTAAACATGGGTGGGAGCCAGTACCTTACAAACAGCTTGACCCTGTACCCACTGTAATCCATCAGGCCCTGCATGTAACCCCGGTGAGAGCCCGTCGGGCCTGGCCTGGCCGTTCATTCCGAGTGACAGCGTGCAGCTCCGACGAAGCAGGAACATGTGCTGTGGGGGGACATCCTTCCTGACGGGGAAAGCGTCCACAGCCTTCAGCAGGACCGCAGTCTGAGGAGCACTGATCAAAGCGCCTTTGGGAACAGTCCTTTGAGACACCGCTGAGCTCTTGAGGGAGGCCCTGACATGCTAAAGTGCACTCTCTCCGAGCTGTGGACATGGGACAGAGCTACAAGAAGGAGCGCCCTTTGTTGTCTCGGCCCCCAGCGGAGAGGAAATAGAGGCGGGACTTGGGAGGACTCTCGCTCTTCTATTTCTGTAAACGTTCTGCAGCACGACTTCCTATCCCGACTTCGTCAACCGTCGGCCAAGCTGCTGCCTCTCCACGCAGAGCTGGATTCCTCCTTCCAGGAGAAAGTGTCTCCAGTGACAGTCCCCGACCCGGTCCTCATGCTGCTGGGGCTCGTGCTGCTGATGTGCGGTGAGTAGGACGTCCAGGCCAGATCTCCCGAGGTCTCCGCCTTCGGCTCAGAGTCGAGCAGCAGGTGGTAAAGACTGGAGAGCCAGCTGTTTGAAGAAAACTATCATTTCACCTTTCATCTCATAGGAAGTGTTTGGTGTCTGTCCTTCCAATATGAATTCTGTCTCTGTTCTCACTGTTGTGGATAGCCACAGGATGACTCACACAACGACCTGGGCTCTTGGTTCTTTGTCCTCACCGTCAGCATCCTTTCCTTTGTCTTCTGTCCTTGGCCCCTCATTCTCACCGTCAAATCCTAGAAGGGATCATCACCAACAACAGCTGGCTTTCAAAATCCCTGTTTTCGGCACCCCGCCCCAATCCCACCCAATGGCCACATGGCATTTGTAACTTCCCTTCTCAACCCCCCTGGGTGACTTTTCATTGTCCGTCACCTACCTCTGAGCTCAGATGCTGGGGCTCACACAACCCTCCCCTGGCTACACCCTCCTGATCAACACGCTTCTCTGCATGCTTCACATGGGTGCCTAAGCAGCTGCGTGTGACTTCACACGAAAGGCACGGTCCCATTGACTCACATCCTTTAAATGTAGGGCACACATCTCTGGTGGCCCCGGCAGGGCAGGTGACACTCCTACACCTTCCTACTCGGTGCCTCACACTCGGACCACTATCTCTCACCTTCTCTGTCTCCTCAAACTTCTCCTTCTTACTCTCAGTTTATAATCTTGCTGCATGTCACTGAGAAAATGAAAGCCATCAAAGAGAATGTCCTCACCTTTTTGCAGCCATGTCTGTGAACCCACCCGCCCCCGCCGTGTGTCCTCGGTCAGGACGACACCGTCCTCCCTTCTGTGCAGGACAGGACTACCCCCGTGTGCAGTGGGTTCCCCGATGCTCTCGCTTTCTCAGAACCTTCCCTGTGCCATCACCATATTTCTTCATTCTGGGTTAGTCCTGTAAACACACAAACACGCCACCGTGTCTTTTTGCCTAAAGCGATGGAAATGTGCCTCGACAGTGTCCTGCTTCCTTTCACAAAATTTCCAGGGAGCTGCTGGGCTTGCTTCATCTTCTCCTGTCCTTCCTGTTTTAAACTCATTTTTAATTTACATCACAGTAACATTCACTTTTATGACACACCAGCTCCGATTTTCCAGAAGGATTTGTAATCATTGGAGTATCTTCAAGATGCAGAGCATTTCCATCTCCTCAAACACTCCCTCCTGGCCTCCATCCCTTTGGGTTCCTAAGCCCCAGCGACCACTGGCCAGTTCTCGGTGCTCACAGGTCCTCCTTACGCTCGGCCACGGCTCTCCACCTTGCGTCCCCACCACTGCTCCTGCTGGGACCACCGGCACCTTCCACGTCACCCCGGCCCAGGCTGTTTTCAGCTTCCTTTAACTCAGCTTCTCATGGATGGTCCTTTGCTCCGTCTTCTGGAAGCACTTCTTCCCTTGGCTTCTGGAACACCACACGTTGCTGGTTTTCTAACTCAACACCTGTTGCTTCCTGACCGACATTCCCAAGGCTGGTGCCCAGATCTCACGCTCCACCCGTGCTCACTTCCCAGCCCAGTTCAGACACTTCATGTGCCACTTTGACCTTAAACTCAAGCTTATTTTGCCAGCTCTGATTTGTCCTCTGAGCACCTTCCATGCCTTCAACAGCCACTCAGCTGACCCGTAGACACTTTGCACTCCACACGGCCAAACACATGTCCTGATCTCCTGTGCATTCCCCCAACCTAACCTGCTTTTCCGGGTGACTGCGCCATGCTCATGAATGTCACCTCCATTCTTCCAGCGGCTGCAACCAAGATTCTAGGACTTACACTCATTCCTCTCTCTCCTCTACACTTGACCTCCAACCCATAAGGAACTCTTATTGATTTTACTTTCAAATTTATACTGGAATCCGGCCCTTCATGGCCAGGCCTGCCTAGCCCAGCTGTTGTCCTCTGTCTTCCAGACTAAATTACCACTAGTGTCCTCCCTGCTTCTCCTGCATGACGGCGGTCTGCCCCTCTCCCAGGATAAGAGTGATTTTACAAACCTAAGTGGAGTCGGAACTGTCCACAACTCCCAATCATACCTGGAATGAAATCCAGACCTGGTCCCAAGTCCAGGATGCCCCCATGACTGGCTCCGACCACCTCCACCACACCAGTGCCCACCGTGCCCCTCTATCAGCTCCGGGGCACCACCTTCTCCTCCCCACCCCACCCCACCACGAGGTCATTCCTTCTCACGTCCTTTGCACTCGCTAGTTCTCTGCTGGGGGTGCTCGTCCCCAAACACTTAGAAGGCAGCCCTCTACTTTCATTCTGTTTTCTACTCAGTTGACATCTATCCAAAGAGTCACGACTGTCTTAAGATACTTGAACTTATTTCTCGGCTACATCTCTCCTATAGCACTGACCACTCTCTGAAATCAGGCTATATGTTGATTTTTTTAATTGGCTCTCTCCCTCTAAATTCCTCGACAGCAAAGCCTGTTGTTCACATCCGCTCCTGCAACCCCAGTCCCAGGTGCAGTGCCTGGCATGCAGTAAGCGCTCGGAATTATTTGTAGTTCGGATGGATAAAAAATGCGATTTGCACGGTAGCCCAATTGATTCCATTCTCCTACCTGAGGAACAAGTTATTCACATCAGCTTTTAAGCTCAAACAGCAGGCTACACATCTCAGACTAACCATGGGCTCAAATAGGTACTAATAATGAGTAATATTTACTGATTGTTACATAAATTCCAGCACTATTCTAAGCATTTTATGGATGTGAACTTATTTAATCCTCGCAGAAACTCTGTGAGGGAGGTCTGTGATTACCTGCATTTCACAGAAAAGGAAAGGAGAGCACAGAGAGGTGAAGCATTTTCCCTGGGGTAGCACAGCTTGTAAGGGGAAGAGGCAGGCCTCAGGTCTGTACCCTCTGACTGCAGAGCCTGCGTCTCCCCAGGATGTTCTGTTCCTGATCACTATGCCACAGTACTACAGTCAAACCCTTGGGGTATGGGAGAATCTTTGGAGAAATCCGGATTCCCTCTGTGGACTTCCTCTGCCAGGACGTTGGTGAACAAAGGGCATCAAGAGCAGGAGCCTGGCTGTTGTCACTGTGGTTGGCCAGGCCAGGGTGGGGTCATCTGGACATTTGAGGGAGGGATGAGAGCCCAGGGCTTGAAGGAGCCACGGAACGAAGGCACCACCTCCTAACCATGGATGGGAGCAGTGACTGGGAAGGATTTCCTGATCACAGAAGGAACTGTGTGGTGATGGGGAACGTGGGAGAAGGAACAGAGGTGGAGAAGGAGGGAGGAGAACAGTGGGCAGGGGCGAAGAAGGAGAGAGGGGAGGGGGAGGAGGTGGAGAAGGAGGGAGAAGGGGAGGAAGGAGAAGGGGAGGAGGGAGGGGGAGGGAGGAGGAGGAGGGGAGGGGGAGGGCCGCGGGAGGGCATGCGGAGAGCAGCGCTGGGGACGGTCAGCCGGGCTGCAGGGGCTGCCTGTTTGGGATCTGCGCCTGTACTGACCTCTCCTGAATTCTCTCCTAGCTCCACCCTGTGAACCAGCCAGTGAAGGTGAGTAACACTTCCTTTCCTCTTCATGGTCCATGGGCATCATGTCACTGGGACGTCTGTGCAGGAGGCCAGTGGATGCTGTCTGCCATCTGGTGGCAGCCGCCAAGGTCTAACATGACAGAGGCTCCCTGGGGACCAGGCTGCTTGTGTTCAGGCCAGTTTCTGCACCTGACATATGGCTGCTCAGCTAGGGGAGCAGGTCTTGGCCCCACCTTCTCAAAACCACCGTCCCTCCTGTGGGAAGTCCCAGCTCAGGAAGGGAGATGCTGTTTCCCAGGAAGTCACCGAGTGTGGCAGATGGATGTTAGAAGAATTGCCACCCCCTCCCCCCAGCCTCGGGGGCTGCAAGACCCCTGTGTCTTCTCCACGGGGTGCTCCCCCAGGAGCGATGGAGGAAACGCCACCATCACACATCCATGGAGAACATGACAGTCGGTCCCTGGGCCATGGGAAAACGAAGTGCACTCTGCCCCCTTCCCATTTCCAGCCCTGCTCTGTAGCCACAGCTGATCCCCCGTGCAACTTCTCTCTCAGACTCTGGTTGGCGCAAACCCGCCATCGCTCTGATCCTGATTCAAATTACCAGACGAACAGAGGAGGAAGTTTTCCCCCTGAAGGAATCTTCCACTGAAGTGGGTTTCAATCCAGGATATGTCGGAACTGCTCTCTTATGCATAAAATACTAACCACAGGGCTCGAAGAGGCTTCCTGCCCGCCTCAAGAACACAGGCCGCACCTGGGGCTGGGGAGCACAGCTCTACAGGGCCAATGGCCAGAGATACTCAGAGCCAGCCCAGGTTTCTGGGATGCTCTCCCAAGGTTCATCCAAGTTGAACCCAGGCCATGGGTTAACGCCAGCACGCTCTGTGCCTGATCCTGCTTTTACCCCATGAGTGCCCAATCTGAGCCTAAGCAGAAATCCAAATCCACATCCAGAAGAAACAAAGCTTTGCCAGGAGTTTGCCAGGTTTGCCTGGGAATACCTGAGAATTATCTGAAACAAGCTCTGAGCAGCAAGACTGAGCTCCAGCCCTTGCAAACCGCCCTATCCAGTGTCGCATTCCACACCACCTGCCCCGTTCAGAAGAGTGGGGTACAGGTGCTTAGATGTCTTTTTTTTTTTTTCCTTTCTCTGTCCTCAGTCCTCTGGGGACTGCAGTTTTCCAAGGAGAGAAGATGACCCCTAGTGCCAGAAATTCCAGGCCCCAGAGCGAACATTCTGGTACCAACATTGAAATTAAGTTTTTAAAAGTCCCAGGATAAAGCATTCCAGTTGCAAGGCTTGAGGATGACAGGTGTTGGAGCAACAAACCCCTCTCAGGGATTGAGAACACTTGGCATTTTATCTGGTGAGGCGAGAAAGGCTTTTCTTAGGAAAATTCCTAAACTTTCTCGAAGAGCCCAGGCTCTGAGGTTGGATAAACAAATGCCTCAGAGCCAGTGTCCTCCAGGGTTTGATGTTTCCCTGGGCGCTGCAGCTGGGCCGATGCGGATGTGGGGAGGCAGGGCCCAGCTTTGCCCATCTGTAGTCCATCTGGAGAAGAGCCCCTACGGCCGGAAAAGGAGACATCCCTGAGTCGCAGGGTATGGGCTGAAACTGCCCCTTATGCCCATGGCTTGCACGAGGTTTACGCACAGTCCCAGAGCAAGGGAGCTGGATGTGTGCATGCAGCATTTTCAGGCAAGCACACGCCAGGTCCTTCCATTCGGAGCAGCAGTAACAGGGGCAGGAAAGACTCAGTAAAGAAAGCATTGAATTCCTCTAATCTTTCCCCGACTGGCAGATCATCCGTCTGGGGTCACATTCTGTCCTTGAAAGACAGAGTGTGGCTCTGGGATGCCGGTCGGGGGAGGGAGCCGAAGGAGATAACCAACATGGTTCACGACAAGAATGAATGAAACACACTTGCTGTTCCTGAGACGTCAGGCTTTACCATCTCCGATAACAGTCGTCGGTACCCTGTCCTGTCTCCAAAAAAGGTGTTTTTAGTTCATGGATGGAAATGTCAAAGAGTGGGAACCAAGCTGAAGGTAGAGGTTGCCTTGTGGGGGGAGGAGATGCTGCATAGGGGCAGGCCGTGCTGGGGTGGGGGTGGTCTCTGCACCCAGCTGGCCTTGTGCAAAATGCTGAGAACACAACGTGCCTCTTGTGGGAATTCTGAAACCCATTGCCCTGGAATGTGTCTTTCGTCCTTCTCTCTAGTGCTGCTTCTGACAGCCAGGCCCTCTCGGCCCAAGGAGGGGAGCTCAATGACCCTGACCTGTGAGGCACAGGCCGCTTCTTGGAAGCCAGACGCCCAGCCCCAGTTCTGTTTCTTCAGAGACAGCCAGGCCCTGTGGCAGGGCTGGAGCAGCTCCCCAGAGCTCCAGCTCCCCACTGTGTGGAGGGAAGACTCGGGGTCCTACTGGTGTGAAGCAAAGATCTCAGATCTCAGAGTCGCTCGGAGCCCCAGGATTCAGATACAGGTGCAAGGTGAGTGCGGGGGCCTACGCCGGACTGACACGGGGCCGGGGGCACGAGGCTGCTCTTCCCTTGGGGGGGGGAAGGAGCTGGTGGAGATGTGCCTGAGCTTCTCTCCTCAGAGTCCTTAAGGGATCTGCCCTTACCCTTGCTAATCGCGCTCAAGTGCACAGAAGAGTACTTAGGAACCCCTCACGGCGTCCTCCCTGGGCTGGAGAGTGGGGGCGAGTCGCTGCATAATCACGGCCCCTGATGGCACCCTCCGCAGCACGGGGGGACATGTGTGGCGGTGGTGGGGAGTCACGGGAGCTACAGAGAAGGGAGAAATCAGACCCGCACGGTAAGGGCAGGCTTTGGGCACAAGGCTGTGGGAGGGGCAGCTGGGGCTTGGTTTTGAGAGAGAGGAAGAGAAGGGGCGTTTTGTGACTCTGAACCATGTCACTGCACGTCCGGGTAGGCACGCTAATGTCCTCCCCCGTTCTCAGACAACGATGCGTCCATGGTGCCAGGAAGAGGATGTGGAATACCCCCAGAAGGTTGGCTTTCGCGCCCTTGCTCAAAACTCTGCACTGGTGAGGCCGGACCAGAACAAAGAGCTGCTGGGCAGCAGGCCCTGCTCTAGGCCCCACATGCATTATGTCATGGGGCCGTCCCAACCGTAGGAGATAACTACCATTCCCCCCTGCATTGTACGGGTGGGAAACTGGGTCTCCGAGAAGTGACATGATTGGATCAAGCGCCCACAGTAAGACGTGGGACCAGCATTCAAGCCCCGACAGCTTGATCTGCCATCTGTACTGTGGCCACCATAGTACCGTGCCTTGCAGAGTGCGGGTTTGAGAGGCCAAGGTCCTGGGAGACCCACGATTCCCGGGAGGGAGGGGGTGCTGCATCCACCGTGGCAACTGTATGGCCTTTCTCACCCTACCACATCCACCTGGCCGAGGCCCACCCCGGTCAGCAGCAACCGCCCTCAGAACACCACCACCTGCCACCACTAAACTGCGTAAATTATTGACTTTACCCAAGGCCTTTGCTCTCAGGATGGTCACGCCCCGTGTGTCACCTTGTGTTTGTGTAGGAGTCCCTGTCTGGAATGTGAGCTTGGAGACACGGCCTCCAGGGGGACAAGTGCAGAAGGGAGAGAAGCTGGTTCTCGTCTGTTTGGCCACCCAGGGCACAGGAGACATCACCTTCTCCTGGTACAAAGGGGCCCTGGGTTTGAACCTGGAAACAAAGACCCAGCGCTCATTGGCCGCGAAGTTTGAGATCCCGGCGGTGACGGAGAGTGACACAGAGAAATACTACTGCATGGCCGACAACGGCTATGGCCCCAGCATCAGCGAGCTGGTGAGCGTCACCGTCAGAAGTAAGTTCCGTGACCTTCTGTCCCACCAGCACCCCCACTTGCTGGACTCCCTGTTCCCTGGGGCAACCCGGGGAAGTTCAATGGGGCTGAGCCTCTGTGGGCAGGGATTACGAGTCTGTCACAGTATGGTACACTCTCTGCTGACTCCCTGTCTCCCTCAGGTCCGGTGTCTTTCCCCGTCCTCACCCTCAGGGCGCCCGGGGCCCAGGCCTTCCCTGGGGACGTGGTGGAGCTTCGCTGTGAGGCCCAGAGCGGCTCTCCCCCGATCCTGTACCGGTTTTATCACGAGGATGTCACCCTGGGGAGCAGCTCGGCCCCCTCTGGAGGAGGAGTGTCCTTCAACCTCTCTCTGACCACAGAACATTCTGGAAACTACTCCTGTGAAGCCGACAACGGCCTGGGGCCCCAGCGCAGTGAGGCGGTGCCACTCAACATCACAGGTACAGCTCAGGCTATTGAATGGTCTTGGTCCAAGTTCCTTTCCAGCATCCTGGGAGAGTTTTACTGACCCCACAGTATTTCTGGTGCTGTGCTTCCAACGATGGAGCGTCTGAACGTGGTGCTGTCTAGGAGGTGTGTCTGAGGGGCACAGAGGACATGAAGGCTGGTGCCTCTCCTGCCATCAGGGTGATGAGCTCCAAGTCACATAAGTCAGTCCCACAACCTCTGCCCCCCTCGCCCAGGAAAAGCAGACCTTGGCCTCAGCCCACACCTGAGACGTCTGTTCTCCAAAGGCCAGCCCTCTTGCAGGGTGGCTCACGTGCAGACCTCTCCCCTCAGTGCCTACGGAGGACAAGAAGGAACTTCTCGCCTCAGAAATCCTTGAAGGGCTGCTTGGCACCCTTGGTCCCACCATTATGGCCCTATTGCTCTGCTATTGGCTCAAGAAAAGAATAGGTTAGTATTTATAGACTCTGGTATTTTGTTACTGTGACCTTTGTTTTTACGGAAATAGGTGGCGCTGGGGACGGGAACACTGTGAGGGACAAATATGTCCTGCCAGCCACCCAGCCTACAGATCTGCTCCTGACCCCCAGCATGCGAGCAGCACCCATTACTATAGTGCGGTGTCTGTGGTCGAGTCCCCCACCCCGTGTGTGATCAGTCGGGGTTCAGCTGATGTCTGGTGCTTCTGGGATCTAATTTTCACCCAAAACTCTGACTCTATTTAAAATAACTAGCCAGCTACTGAAAGAAAAACCCAGTTAGCAATTCCAGCTCTGCCGACCACCCCCAGTTAAAGTCAGTGCCTCCATTCTCATCCCCCCAGGGCACCATCACATGCTCTTCCCACTTTCTGAAATGCTTGTCCATACATCCTCACGTCTGCTTACCACAGGATCTCTCCTGCTTTTCAGCTTAAATGTCCTTTACCGCCAGAGGTTTCACCCAGCCACACAGCCTACAATTCTCTCAGTTTTTTCTTCCTCCGAGCCCTGTTATTTAGCTTCACCCTGGCTCACAGTTGGTAATTACATATTTATTGGTGCATTTAATCTTGGACTCCTGTTCTCCACTGAGCAAGATGGAGACGATGAGAGATTCTCATTTAAATTCCAAGCTTGTTCTGCATCTTGGGGCACTTCACCCCAGCTGTAAAGTGGCCGTACCCGTGCCTGTTTCTGAGGGTTCTTGTCATGACAAGAGTAGGTAGTGTGTTGTCAAAACCCAAAGCAAAAGCTACAATAAGGTGTTCGGGTTCAGAGGCTGGGGCTCAGGTCCTCACTCTGGGATGAACTGTGTGGGAAGCTCACTAACTACTCTGCACTGAGTCTCTTCACCTGCAAAGGGAAGGATCTGAGTAAGTGATGGCCAGGATGCCCTCTGGCATGCCGTGGCAGGCCTGAGGAGCAGTCCCCGCCCAAGGGCCATCTGAAAACTGAAGAACAGATTCCCCCTTTGACGTGTTTGCTCATCTGCTTGACTTATAGGAAGACGTCCGGCCAGCGACCCGTGCAGGTGAGGCTCTGCTTTGTCTGTGTGCACTGATAATGCAGAAAAACCCATCTTCACAGTTTTAAATTGTCCTCTCTCATGTGCTTGTTGTATATTTATTATCCCAACTTCTACTCTGGAGTTCTCCAGCTGATAAGAGTGTCTATTTGCTATTCCTCTTCATTTATGCATTAACTGATTAATTCAAATCCTTCTTCCATCATTCTTCCTAATTCACCTCCCTCAATAAACTGACCCATTTCACACATTCACCAATGAACTGATTCATTCAATCAATGAACCAATATCTGAGGGTCTGTGAGTCATTCTGATGAGGCAGGAAAATAGGATCCTGAGATCCTGAAAGTATCTCAGAGGCATTAAGATACATGCACATTTTTGTCATTCAGGCTAGAGAGTGATAACCATCCTGAAAACTTGCTGGTGAAATTCTTTAGTTTAGAGGAGGAAAAGATTTTTAAAACACTTGCATCTGGGGCCATCAATGTTTAGTCAACATACTTTTATACTGTGTTGTTGTTTATGCCGAGAAAATCAGATTATTTTCCCAAATTGGAGTAGTGGTCTTCCAGGGGTACATGTATGTGCAAGTTCACATTCTTCTCTCCCTTCCTCAAGCTGCTTGTTCTGCCTGGTAACCTGTTCTCCATCGGGGGGAGTCAATATTCTTCACTCAGTATTCACTGAGCACCTGAATGGGAAGGGCACTATTCTAGGTGTGGGCAACCCCACACTGAGCCCATCAGGTAAGGACCTGCGCTCATGGGCTGTGCACTCCACGGCTGCTCTGCTGTGCCTTGCTCAGCCCACGTACAGAGTTTGTACCACACAGTGGAGCTCACTGAGGATCTCCCCAGAAGTCAGTATTCTGCTCAGGACACTTGCTAACAGGATTCTCTCCTTCAATGTCTTGCTCACAACCCTGGACAGTGATGTCTGGGGCATCTGGGATGCTATTCCACTATCTGTGTCTGCAGGAGCCCTCCCAGCCCCACGCCACAGGTGTCCAACTACATCAACTCAGCTGCCCCACTGCAGGAACAGTCTGTATATGAAAATGGTGAGGTTTCCCAAATGACCTGGCCCAAGCAGCCAGAGGGAGCCGGGGAAGGGGCAGTGGGATGACATCTGCTAGCCCAAGCTGTGCCTGCTGTGCCCCAGCCGCCTCCATGCACAAATGGCATGTCTGTCTTCATGGTGATAAGTGGTAGGCATGGAGTAAGGTAATTGGCAGGAAGAAAGGATGCCTCCTTTCTTCTCTTTCAGTGAACGTCATAAGCGGGGAAGAGGTCTACTCTTTGGTGTACCATACGCAACAGGAGCGGCAAGCAGCGGGTGAGACATGAGGGAGTGAATGTATCTTTGACTTTTTTCTTTCCTGGAACCAAGAGGATACTCAGTGGCTGCAAATGGCATATGGAAGTGTTCTTCGGCACTGGTGCTCTGCCTTGAGCTGGCTGTGGCCTTTTCCCTGCCTCCCTGAGCACTGGCCTTGGGTCTAGGAGCAGCCCCGAGTGCTGGTGCTAGCTCAGCGCCCCTGGTCATATGGCAGATTGGGGTGGCGGTGTCCACCTGCCTTCCTTGAGTGGCCCCACTTGCTGTTGTTGTCCCATCCATAACCTTGTGGTTCCAGAAACAAAAAGAGTGTAAATGCCCAGAGGGACCTGCTTACCTGTCCACCTCTAGGCTGCCCATCATCCTCTGTACAGTAAGGAAATCATGTTTGTGATAAGCAGAAAAGCAAGACTAAAAATATTGATGGAAATCAGTATACAGAAAGTAGATAGGAGGACAAGAAGCCTTTATTAGCACAACTTTAGTGAAGGACTTTAAATATAAGTGAAATCTTACAGCACACATCTTTTATTCCACAGTAGAACCCCGGAGGACACATACCACGGACCAGGTGAGTTAGAAGCCCTATTGGACTTTCATTCCTGCTCTTCTCTCTTTCTTCTAGGGACTGGTTCTCAAACCTTTAAAACTATGGCAACTTAGGAGAAGCAAAAGTTTCCAATGGTCCAACTCTCCCCTTATCCCCCACACAGTGGGAAAAACATTTGGTCATAATAAAGCCTCATGGTGCAAGGGAATTTCGGAGACTTGCACAGATGTTTCCTTTAGCAACAGACACATGGATGATTTGTAGATACACTGTAGCACATGGCTAGTCTAAAAAATTCTATTCCTTGAAAATCTTGAAACCTGAAATACTGTTGAACCACACACACATCACTTTGTGCTGTGAGGTTAACCACACAATCTGTGGAAAACTCAATTAATATTGAACAAAGCTAAACTAATAGTGATCTGTGTCAACTCAGTAATTTGTAAACCTTGAACAATTCAAGATATCACTGGTAATACAAAAATACTTTCAGAAAATTACAGGAATTCTAACTCCACATGTGTACAAGGACAGTGTGTGCTTTGTAAGTTTGTCTAGGGTGGTGGGGGTAGCCAGAGGTCTCAGGACAGAATTTGTGTCCTTGGTAAACTCCAGTGACATGCTAAATGTAGTTTATGAGTACAAAATCCTGACATCCTTAAAAAAACGACAGCTCATAGAACTGCCTATCAGTGGCCCATTAGAATGGGAGTTTGCACATTTGGAGGAGCTTACGGCTCATCAGGAGCACCTCTGCAGCCCACCAGAAGGACACAGGTCCTTTGCAAATGCTCACCTAGCGTCAGTCTTCCAAGAGGCTCCACCTTCTGTGCTGCACGGTGTGCCGCGATAGGACGCATCCAGGCTGGCTGGGGAAGAGAACCATGCAGAGGCATGTTCCACGTGTCTTCCCTGCTCTGGTCCTATCCACGTGCCTTTACTTTTAGGATGCTTCAGCCATCTATTTTAGGCTGAAGAAGGCAAGCGTTGCAGATGTGGACTATGAAGACGCTATGTAAAGTTCTGGAAGATTCTGCTCTTGGGAAACCATCCATGACCCCCAAGCCTCAGAACCAGTATGTTCTTCAGGGATCCTGGGGTAGTCTGCTTTCCAGGACTTCTCATCCAGGTGCTTCCCCCCCAGAGACTATTCCTGCATCTACCATGAAACGGAGGTGCTTCTAGCCCTGAAGAAACCACCCAAAGAACCACAATGAATGCAGGGGTGGGACCCGACTCCTACTGGTTGTTTTAGGCACAGGTCAAATTGTGCTCTAGCTTCCTTCTCTGAGAGGAAACAGGGTGGGTGACCTTGGGGTGGAGGGACAGTGAAGCTCACTCAGAGTGCATGGACACAAGGTTAGCGATTCTGCCGGGCAGCTGCACACAGAGATGGGTACATGTCCTCTTGTCCAAGTACAGACAAGCTCTGCACTGAAATCCAGAACAGAACTCCAGCCCCGACAATTACATGATTCATCCTGTTTCTGCATAAAATTTGTGACTCAGTGCATTTGGGGTCACTGCTCCCAAATTAGAATTCAAACAAAGTTTCGTAAAGTTACTATGGGTACATTCAATCTTAGTGACATATTTTGTATGCACAAACTAACCTAGATGCCCCCATATTTGTAACGAGATACAATCTTTGTAAGTTTCACCACACCCAAAGTTCTGTATTTGTTGCACCCCTAGAAGCTTTATGAATATAATTTTTCTTCTTTTATTCACAAACTTTAAAATATGTGGCAATACAATTTGGAGTCTATGTTTTAATTTTAAAACAATTATACACCAACTCTTACAAATTAAAACAATTTAGAAATATATAATGTAAAATGTTAGAGACTTCCCTGTATCTAACACCACGAGTGGTGTCCATTGTTTAAAAACAGCATTGTTAATGAAATACTATCGTAATATATTTTAATCTTTTCAATTGCTGATGGACATTAGGTGGTTTCCAAAAACTTTATATTACAAAACCAATACTAAAATAAATGTTCTCGCACAAACGTATTTCTGTGTTCCTGCTAATCCATCTGAAGGATGGTGGTTTGGGTGGAGGGAGTCTCCCCATGGGAGTGGCACAGTCCTGGGGTTCTGACATCTCAGGGGAAACTCTCTATTTCCCCCAGAGCTCATAGAAAGACAAGGTTAATTGTCATTTCTGTGCTGGTGGGTGAATGTTTTTCCCCACCAAGCCACTCTTTTATTAAAAAGAAAGTCTTTTTATGTGCTATGGTGAGCACTGTGAATTGTGTAAGACTGTTGAATCACAGATCTGTACTTCTGAAACAAATAACGCAACATATTTTAAGAAAAAAGAAAAAGAAGAAGATAGCAGGAGAGGAAGAATGAAGGGGAGTAAGTCAGAGGGGGAGACGAACCATGAGAGATGATGGACTCTGAAAAACAAACTGAGGGTTCTAGAGGGGAGGGGGGTGGGGGATGGGTTAGCCTGGTGATGGGTATTAAAGAGGGCACGTTCTGCATGGAGCACTGGATGTTATGCACAAACAATGAATCATGGAACACTACACCAAAACAAATTATGTAATATATGGTGATTAACATAACAATAAAAAAATTAAAAAGAAAAAAAAAAAGAAAGTCTTTTGATGGTTCAGATTTTATGTGTTTTGGTTTCAACCTTCTACCTTTTGCAGACCCAGGAGTTTGCCTCCGAGTTCCAGATAGACTAAATGCTAAGCTTATAAAAATTATCTAGTGTAATATTTTCTCCTCAGGGCACCAGTAATGTCAATTTACATGTGTAACACTCTGTTTTCACTTCCTTTTTTTTCTTATCTGTAATGGAGGAAATTTCCCTTCTTTTTTACCTGTTTAATTATGCCTTTAAGGAATTATGTAATATTTATCCATCCCTGAGTGAATGAATGCACCCTTCCTCTGACTGGTGAATTGCCACCTCCAGAACTAGGAAGCAGTCATTAGCAGAGTAGGTTAGAAGAATGAGCAAATCCCTTGAAAGGAAATCAAAACCAAAAGCCAGAAGTACAATCTGGATCTTGGTTCTTGGTCTTCTACCACCAACAGTCGATATTCTACTGCTGGGAAGACACCCAAGGAAGCTGCTTTGGGTGGCTCTGCTAAGGGTCAGTGTTCTCAATGCCCCAAGGGTCCCCTCCACCCAGTTCACACATATATAATTAGAACAGAAAATAGAAAGCTTCACATTGAATTTTCTTTGATGCTGGGGGAGGCCCCACCATGCCTACCACCCTCAAGGAGCCCAGGCCCCTTGGCAGGAGGTATTTTCACAGACCAAGAGAGGTCTGCTCCCTGTTGCAGGTGCTGCTCAGATATCTACCGAGAGCCTCACTAAGTCTCCCTGTGCCCCTCCCACCTCAGACTTCAAGACTGGGCTCACCTCTATCCCCCGCCAATGGGAATGGCAGCACCTTCTTCAAAAGGGGTTAATAATCCGCCAATGGGAATGGCAACACCCTCTTCAAAAGGGGTTAATAATAATTTCTACTGACACTGAAGAAAACGATCTTCCTCATGAAGAAGAAAAATTTGAGATCTGTAAAACTCCAATCTCCTAAAACAGTCATTACCTGAAACTAAACTTACTCCTGTCCTTCTCAGATTTCCTGGAGTAGATATAGGGATAATTCTCAGAGAAACTGGATCTCTGGAGCTTCATCTTCACATCTGCCAGGGAGGAAATGGACAAAAGTTTCCAGGCATTCTTGGTCCAAATCCCCTGCCATGCTGTCTGGACTATGGAGAACCCATCAGAATTCTAGGAATTGATGAATTAAATTGTAGAGAGTCTTCTGGGCAGAAGGTCTGGGTCTGCCTAAATAACACTTGGAGAACATCTACAGACGCAACATCGAGATTCCCACCAGCCAGCTCTGCTCCAACAAACATTAGCACTTCCAAAAGAATGTATCTCTTACCCTAGACATAAAATTTCTAGGTCAAGCCCCAATCAACAAAGACCTATCATGCTGTTCAAGATGATTATAGTAACAGCTGAAATTACTACTGTAACTGCTCCCACACGAGGATGATGGTGGTGACTTGGGACCATGTCCACAGCCATGTATGTCGCAATTCCTGCAGGAAGTGCTTGCATACATTATGACATTTAATTCTGTCATCGCAGCCTTGCAACCCCAAATTCAACCAAATACATCCAGAGATCTCTGAAGTTAATCAGCCTCATTTTCCTATTGTGACTATCCTGGTAATCAACTTCCTCTCGAACGGGAGATGTTTATTTTATCGTGAGTTGTAGTTCATGAAGACTTTGTCTCGGTCTCAATCCTGACCTTGGCATTGCATCTTGTGTCCCCTGGAAGACACCGAACAAAGTTGACAGGGACACTGTCGCCCCACGTCTGACAGAGTACCCTTGTGTATGCTGCCACCTGCAGAATCTCCAAGTCAAGGGTCTACCTGGTTGGTCTCAGAGGCTTCCGTCTATAGGTAACTCTGCTGGCACCTGCGACTCCTCTTGCTGGTGGCCAAATATCCCGGCATAAGGAGTGTTTGTATTTCTCACTTTGGCCAGTGCACCCCACCCTACAGTTTCACTTCCACCACCGTAACCTTGTACATGAAGTTACTTTGTCCTCTAACGAACTGCTGAGCTCCTCGTCTCTGGCTGCGGGCCCTACTTTGCATCTGAGTTTAGGTGAGCCTGCAAGTTGTGTCCGTACACATGTAAATAAATGTCTGCCATCTGTCAGGTGTCGAGCAGCATCCAGATGGAGCAGGCCAGTCCCCGTAAGGACTCGTTGCCACCCCGGTGGCCCACCTACCCCACTGTGGCCACTCATTTCTCTTGCCCTGCATCACTCACTTTCACGTAAACCACACTCCCTACCGTTTGGTAATGCCACGGGGGAAAGCTAATTCTCAACTCAAGAGCCACGTGCCCATACAGGACAGAATGAAACCACAAATATTTTGAAAAATCTGCTCAGATGTCTATGAAAAACCAACCCCTACCACCAGCTCCCTCTCCACATTTTGCTTCTGCCTTTTTCTGTGTTTTCTTCCTCATCGCTTCTCGGCCTTTTGGCTAAGACCAAGTGTGTAGTATCAGTATTTTCTTCCTCAATTCGCTGTCCTCCATCAGAATCCTGTGCCGTCCTGACTGAGCAGGACGAGGAGGAGCCACGTGCCACCTAGAAGTCTTTCCACAGGCAAGGGCTTGACGAGAAGCTCAGTGAGCAGCTCTGGTCCCAGGGAGAGAAACTCTCACCCTCTTCCAAACACTAATAAACCATTTGCCCACGCAGAAAGATAGAGTAGCATCTCTTGGTACACTTGAGGTGATAGAGGCTAAAAAAAAGCCAGGTCTTGTTTTTTATGAATCTTTTAGAAATATATAAATAAATGTGTTTATTGTAAGAATACTAGGACACACTGATAAGCAAAATGAGGAAAATAAAAACCACCTTTAATTACATTAGACATAAGCGCACTGACATGTTGGTGTTTATTGTTCCACACTTTTTTTTAAATTGGCAGCTGGTGAGGAGGATGGTGTGCAGCAGATAAACTGCATTCGGCAGCCTCCTTCGCCTTAACGGTGTATCATGAACAACTTTTATTGCTATTGAATATTCTACGGAATCATTTTAAGGGCTGCTTGACAGTACACTGTTTGACATATAATTTATTTTTAACCTGCTTTTTTGGGGCATTTTTAGCACTTTCTTTTTACACTACTCTAAGCGAGACTTTGATGATACGAAGTATGACATCACATACATACTTCGGCATTTCCCAAAGGAAAGCTATGTGTATGGTGAGTGACAATGTTAAGTATTCACCGGAACAGATGACATTGAGTCTATGATTCAATTCACTATCAGTCAGTTCCCAGGTTACAAATACCTATGATTTTATGATTTAAAGTTTCATGCTACATAAGGTCCATGTAGGCAACATGTGTCTGTCTGTTCAGCCTGCCCCTGGGTGGACTGTTACGTACAACACTTACGGGGACCACATCTAATCGGAAAGGGAGCGATAACAGAATTTGGGGATGTGTGCTCTGGAGGCTGTGGCTGCATTGGGAGCAGCATGCTGTCCTAAAAGCAACATGGATTAGAAATACGGAAGAGGACAATGTTTTCAATGATACAGAGCCGGTGTTTTGAATCTTAGCAACATCCCAGTCTAGAAGGCTAGATATGGACTGAAGAAAACATCACCCAGGAACCCTGAGTGGTGGTCCTGCTATCCTAAGGAACGCTGAGAAGCCTTATAGGTCACTGTAAGATCTGACAGCATTTGCGAACCAGACTGTGGAATGGGGTTGCCTGAGTTTAATTAACTCCTAGCTGTCACTACTGGAAAGTGACCAGGCTGATCTTGGTCCGTTACTTGCCTTCCCTGCTGCCTGTTTCCCCAACTGTGTAAAGGGGATCGTACAGACTCCAGAAGTTTGCTAAGGGCATTAAAAAACCCTGTGAGCGTAAGGCACTTAGAACTGTGTCCAAATCATTAACTGTGTGTAAGTGTTAACTGTCATCTGTGTCAAGAGAAGGAGTTTGTTCGGCACCCAGAGGACC
The DNA here is from genome assembly GCF_009762305.2 of Zalophus californianus. NCBI lineage: Eukaryota > Metazoa > Chordata > Mammalia > Carnivora > Otariidae > Zalophus > Zalophus californianus. The sequence continues at coordinate 2,936,199 of NC_045604.1, read as the reverse complement.
ATCTTCATTCTCATAGCGTGTATAGGAAAGAAGACCGTGAGAGAAGCCCTTCCACTTCCTTTTTTTTTTTTTTTTGCTAATTGTACAAAACTTACTTTGAAAAGCAATTTCCATTCCCTGCTCACAGACCCCAGCTGGTGGCCGAGGGAATATCTCTTCTTGGGTAACTGAACCGGGTCCTCACGCTGCTGTGGTCATTGCTGGTCATCTTTGATGAGTCCAATAATTTGAGTTAGTACTGAGGTGGCAGCAGATGAGGTCTCCAGCTCCTGAAAGCCCTGAGGGTTTATCAGAGCCCTGGGACCAATCGGAATGCTCGGGTCTCTGTTTCAAGCTCAGAGAGCAGAGTCTGACGCGCAGCAGTGGGCTCCGGGCAAGTCAGACTGCAACGCATCCTTGTCCTTAATGTTCAAGGTCGGCTGCTTTACCGTTCCTGGGTTATGAGTTCCTGCTTTGATATCTCAGATAATTCATAGAGTAATATGTTCTCATAAATACAGTTCTTATAATTTCAACCTTTACTACTTCTCCGTGAGAACTATTTAGACAGTTATCTCCAAGATGGGGTTTGGAGATGCATGGACACCCTTTGCTCAGGCTCCTCTGTTGAGGAGGACAGGGCAAGAGAGCTGCTTTGGGGAAACGCGATTCCTTTCTCTCCATGCGGGAGGCATTAAACCAACATTTGTTAATGAGTAAAAAGACTCTCACATAAAATATGGCCAGAGAAAAGCAATCCTTTCAAGGTGGGTTTGGCTTTCAAAATTGTGCATGCTGGTCTCAGCTCATCAGTAAACAAGGTTGTGGCCGGACCAGCCCTCATGGGTCTTATCATGACTGCGAGATGCCCCTCGGTAATAACGGTCAGGAAACTTTGGAAAGCTAGATGTTTATTACTCACAGAGCCTGGAAACTACACAGCACGCCTGGGATCACACAGCGAGGTCGTGGGGAGAGAGACAGCATGGGTCTGGGGTTCGGCTCTTTTTTTTTAAGATTTTATTTATTTATCTGACAGAGAGAGAGAGACAGTGAGAGCAGGAACACAAGCAGGAGGAGTGGGAGAGGGAGAAGCAGACCTCCTGCAGAGCAGGGAGCCCGATGCGGGGCTCGATCCCAGGACCCCGGGATCATGACCTGAGCCGAAGGCAGATGCTCAACGACTGAGCCACCCAGGCGCCCTTGGGGTTCTGCTCTTATTGGGGTGGAGGCTGGGGGCCCACGGTTTCACAGGCTCACTCTTTGCTGGTGAATTAAAATAAATGATCACAGTCTTCTGTGGATGCCTCCGCATCAAAGCTTAAGTCAGGCACAAAGTCGGGCCGAGAAAAAACCCCAGCTGTCAGGGTGTACACTACAAGTCTGACTGGGTGTTTCCTGATGAACTCTTGGTGACGTGGGTTATCGTGCAGGGGACTCACTGGGTGTGCAGGAGGTTGGTGGGGAGAGGGGAAGGACGAGGAAATGAGAGAAACACTGACCATCTGGCGTCCGTCCGTGGGACGTGCCCTGGGTGCTCCCTTTGGTCAAGGGAGGGATTTGCACCTGCCTTGTGATTGTAACATGAGTGGGGGTCAGTTGGTGCTTGAGTGGGTTTGCATTGCTGGTGACAATAGAGCAGAGGAACAGGAAAGGGGGTGATGGGGAGTTCGGGGTCAGTTTAGCAGAGTAATAGAAATGTTTATCCTGTAAGGGCAAATGCTCTGGGCTAACCTCAGGTTTTTGATCCCCTCACAGCTCCTGTCAGTGAAGAGGCAGGTGAGTCACCTACGTCCTTATTGTTCCGAGGTCTGTTTGTCCGTCGCCGGTTCCCAGGAGGCCCTGCAGAGAGGGACAAGGACAGGCCGTGGAGATGTCCCAGTGCCACGGCTCCCCTGGGCCAACCTGCCTCAAGACCAGTCCACGTGGCTGGGTGAGGACGGCCTGCCCAGGCGGAGTCCCCTGCCTGTAGAGCCCCAGCTGCAGGGGGAGTGGCATCTGGAAGAGGGTGTGCGGGCCGGACAGCCAGCCCATGGGGGAGGATGGTTCTCCAGGCCCCGGGACCCTAACTCCTCCATGAGGTCTGGCTGAAAGTGCTCGCAGCTGAAAACAGCCGTTCTCTGAGGGGCACGGCCAAGAGCGAGTGGGTGGTCGGGATGGCAGGTGCGCCCGCGTTGCTGCTCCGGCTCTGGGTGGGGAGTGGGTGCGTTGTCCCGTGCAAGTCAGCGAGCATCCCCGCAGCATCTGCTGTAAGCGCTGAACTGCACTTGCTGGAGGGCCACGCTGCAAGGCGGGCACACTTTCTTTCCCCAAACAGGCAGCCGAGCGGCTCCCAGGCCGTGGTCCGCCAGCCCTGGCTCCACAGCATTGCTGAATTCTGTGGGCCCATCCTCACACCTCTGCTACCTTCCTAACATTGTATGACCACAACTAATCTCACCTTGCTCTTCTTGACTTATATCTGTGCTCACCAACGGAAGTACAGAAAACGAGATTTTCTTCTATATGTACATGAGCCTGGACTGAATCTAGAGACGGAGGATTGTTCCCAGACCTCGCCAGCACCAACCGCCAAGTGGAAGGAGCGCTTGGGGCTCCAAGGCACCGTCCTGGGAGAACAGACCCCTGTCTCACCCTTCATGGTGAGACATGAACGGGACAGGGATGCCAGGGACCGCTCCAGGAGCTCTGGCCCGGAGCCTGTTCAGGAGCAGGACTCATCCGTGGCATCCATGCTGTGCCATGAACGATCCTTAGCAATGGACTCACAGGCTCACATAGTCATCCAGCCACAGCCCCGAGCCTGTGAGATTGCCCATCATGTGCCTTTTCAGTGGCATCTCTAACCATGATGCAGAATGTCTGCCCCCTACCCCGACAGCATTCTCCCTGGGAATTTTTCCAGTTTCTGGATGAAGTCTGCTAGTGGTTTAAAAATCAGCTTGATTATAAGTCCCACAGCCACTGGATCCCCAAGGGATCCAGTCTCCATTAGTGAAGGAGGGCGAAAATCTCAAATTAAGCTAATTGTTTCTGCAACCCACCTTTTCTGCCCTTCCGATCTCATTTTTATAACCCAGATTGTTCGCCCAATGTCCAACAGGTAAATCTGGTTCTCCACCTGGAAGAGTCAGTAGCATGTCTTCCAAAAATTATGATTCTAAATGTCATGAGCTTCCTGTTACATTTTGGTTCTGGTTCTGCAGGGGTATTTTATGGGGCACTTCACCCCTTATACGGCTGACCTCTGCTTCCCTATGCTACACATCCAAATTCCGGCCGTCGTACCACCATTGAACAGGGGCAGGGAGATTTTTGTTTGAGATATAACTTAGTTCCTCACCTTGAGGTCAAAATCCTCAACTACAAACCTGAAAGGTAATGCAAATGTCCCAGACACAGAAGGGGCCTGGTACCATAAATAAGCAAAGTCACAGGGTGGAATCCGAGACAGGCAGTCCCAGGGGAGGACATTTATTCTTGGCAATGACTTTTTTTTCACTATGGTCAGTACCCTAAGAGCTGAACCTTGAATGAAAGCTCCCTTCCACCTAATTACACATGGGATGGGTGGGGAAGTGTTTGGAAACTAGTCAGGTGGAAAGGTCTGAGGCTTGAGATACAGGATCTTATTCCAGTAACCAGTCTATGCCCCAGATATCCAGGCCCCTTGGCGGTTTCCTCTGGCCAGGCGAGAAGACGAAGAACGTGAATTTAGAGCACAGCGTAATGTCTTCAAAGGCTGGATCAAAGCAGAGGGGGTGGGAAAGCAACGTGCCCCCTGAGGACAGTGATCCCCCCGTGTGACATCACCAATAGAGAGGGCTAAGCAGGAGGAACTTCACTCCTGTATCCATGTAAAAAATTATGTTTACTTTGACATTCCCTGCCACTGACTCAGTGTTTGAGTCCTCGCCTCCAAACTCCTATGTTGAAACCTTAATCCCAGGAGGATGGTATCTGGAGGTAGGGCCCTTGGAAGGTAATAAGGCCATGGAGGTGGGGTCCTCATGATGGGATGAGTGCCCTTAGAAAACGAGGCCAGAGAGTTAGCAAGTAAAGATACACAAGAAGTCAGCCGTCCACAGCCTGGAAGAATGGCCTCACCAGAATCTGGCTGTGCGGCACCTTGATCTTAGACTTTCAGCCTCCAGAACCCTGAGAAATAAACCCTGAGAAAATTATGGTACTTTGTTACAGCAGCCCATGCTGACTCAGATTCCCCTCAGGACAAGAGAGGACCTAGCCATGAGTAGGTAATGTGGGGGTTGGAACCCCCGTCCTGCCGGAGGGGAAGGGGCTGCTTGATCCAAGAGCACAGGAAGCGGTCAGGCATCTGGGCTCTCTGCAGAAATGGCAAATCCTGTCCCCTGACGCCCTCTCTTGCAGACTGGCTGACCCTCCAGTCTCCTTCTGTTGTCTTTGAAGGAGACAGCATAGATCTGATGTGCCAGAAGGAAGAGAACTGGAGGAAAATCCAGACTATGTCCTATTACAAGGACGGAAAAGAGTTATAGCTGTCAAACAACGTCTCTAGCTTTTCTATCCCACGTGCAGCTTTGAGTGACAGTGGCAGCTATCACTGTTTTGCTACTGCTAGAAAATTCTTCTTTCTGAAGTCAGAAGCTTCAAGAAGCATCAGGATTGAAGTCCAAGGTAAAACTTTCCCTCCTGCGGGAGCCGGGCTGGACAAGACTGGAGCAGAGCAGGGTGGGTCCCTGGAGGGGACACCTGCCCCCACACCAGATGGGAACCAGAGTCCTGTGGCTTGACCGCAGGAGGGAGTCGTGATAGGTGACAAGTCTGGTCTGAATGCCTTATTTGCTGGGGTTGCTTTTGAGCAGGAACCATCCATCTCACTGCTTGGGGCTCTTGTGATCCTTCTCTCTAGAGCTGTTTCCACACCCTGTGCTCACTGTCAGCCCCTCCTGGCCCACCGAGGGGAGCCCAGTGACCCTGACCTGTGAGACGCAGCTTTCTCCACAGAGGTCAAATGCTCAGCTCCGATTTTGCTTCTTCAGAGATGGCAGAGCCCTGGGGCCTGGCTGGAGCAGCTCCCCAGAGCTCCGGGTCCCCGCCATGTGGACGGAGGACTCAGGGTCCTACTGGTGCCAGGCAGAGACAGTGATTCCCAGGGTCAGAAAACAGAGCCTCCAATCCCAGATTCACGTGCCCAGTAAGTATCATTGGGTCTGAACGTGGGGGAAACAGGAGTCTGGCAACTTCACTTCAGCTGCTCGTCTTTTGGGTTCTCTTGAAATTCCTGTCCTCGTGGAAAGTGGGATGTGAGCTAGAGAATGGGCATTTCATAAAAATAACAAATGGACAAAGCTCCTGTTAAAAACACAGAACCCAATGGAGTAAATGTGAAGATGGAATTGACTTTATTAAGCATTCATGAATCAGCAGGATCCTAGCTAGCAAGCAGAGAGATGCTCAGAGGAGTTGTAGGAAATGGAAGTTTTTTATAGGCATGAGGTGGGGGAAGGGGGTTATTAGCAAAATAAAAGAGAGGATTTCTTCAGGCCAAGACATCATTTGCGGGAAGAGGAAACTTCAAGGTTTTTTGTTTGTTTTTTGTCTTATCACGCAGATGACCTCATTAGTGTGGATCAGGAAATTTCAGATTGATTTATAGAAGGTCACATTCCAGGGATAGGCTGAAACTGTAATTAAGTCTTAGTTTGATATCAGTGGGGGACAAATACTCCATTTTGGGCTCTTTTTCTTCTTTTTAAAACACTCCTTATAATCTTTCTCTTCTTTATTAAAGTCACATCCATCAGTCATATCTTCACTGATCACTTCATGCCTTGGTGTTTAGGAGTGGGCTGGGACTTTACTCAGCAAAGCACCTGCTCTCCAGTGGCTCTGCAGATGGCCCCACATGCTGGCTTGCAACACAAGTTGGTTTTATTAGAAGGCATCATGGTGCTCCATTGTCGGGCGATAAATGAAGCATCAGAGAAAGCAGAAATCTGAGTGAACCAAGTGGCCAGAGGAGGGGTTGCAATTCTTGTGGACCCTTGAAACTGAGAATAATGGAGGAATTGTCATTGATATTGTTAGGGGGGACAGTGCCTTTTCTGAGGTAGGACTGATGCTACCAGGGACCCCTTCACTCTGTGCAGAAGGCACCACTCTGCACAGCGACTCCTCCCCCCAGAAATGTTTTACTGTCCATGGGGCAGATGACCCATCACACATTCTTTAGTGATCCCATGAAATTAAGCAGGAAGGGGGTTGGGACATGCAGTATCTGCATCCACATTCTTCAAGAGTAATCACCGCAGATTCCCTACGTTGGTGTCCTTATAATGGATTACATGAGCCCTACCCGTATTCCCACTTCAAGCATTAGAGTGAGGCCAGTCACAGCCTGGTCCCAGAGCCCTCTGAAGTCAGCTACTCACCTGTCATATTCCATCCGTCTAGGAGTGCCCGTCTCTAATGTAAGCTTAGAGATGTGGGTCCCCAGGGACCCGGTGATCGAAGGTGGGGATCTGGTCCTCCTCTGCTCAGTGGCCGAAGGCACAGGAAACATCACATTCTCCAGGAACAGAGAGGACACGGGAACCAGTGTGGGAAGGAAGACCCAGAGTTCCCGTCAGCGGAGCTGGAGGTCCCAGCCATGCAAGAGGGTGACGCCGGCCGCTATTACTGCATAGCTGACAACGGCCATGACCCCATCCAGAGCAAGCTGCTAAGTATCCGTGTGAGAAGTGAGTCAGCGCTGTGGAGCACCAATGGCAACTGGAGTGTGGGTCACCCCCGCAAGTTAGACTGCGGACATCCTTCTTTCAAGGGAAGGGAATATAAAGGGGGCTGGACTGGCATTAGGAAAATACAAGCTGAGAATGACGAATGACCATGTCTTTAGACAGTAGCCCAGACTTGATATTCCCCCAAATTTCTAAAGACATGTTTAAGAATCTTAGAGACACACACTGACCAAGGGTCAGGCCCTTTGCTGAGGTCCTAGTCTGGGGTCTGGGTGTCTACGATGGCCTCACAAACCTTCTCCATTGGCTCCCTGTCTCCCTCAGGTCCAGTGTCCCGCCCCGTCCTCACCCTCAGGGAGCCAGGAGCCCGGGCCGTGGTGGTGGGGGACATGGTGGAGCTTCACTGTGAGGCCCAAAGCGGCTCTCCCCTGATCCTGTACCAGTTTTATCACGAGAATGTCACCCTGGGGAACAGCTCGGCCCCCTCTGGAGGAGGAGTGTCCTTCAACCTCTCTCTGACCACAGAACATTCTGGAAACTACTCCTGTGAGGCTGACAATGGCCTGGGGGCCCAGCGCAGCAAGGCGGTACCACTCAACGTCACAGGTGGGTTGATGGTTCCTGGATACAGGAGCATTATGATCAATGGCTCTGCCCCAGCAGTCTTCACTGGTACCATATTGGGGTTTTGGAAGGTGGGTGGAGGTCCAGGTGATGCCTGCTGTGTGGGGGAGGCTGGAGAAGGTGATCTCAGTGCCTGGCTGCTTCTCTTCTCTCCACACCAACCTGGAAAGTACACATTATAATTAGATAACATGTGAACTTATATTAACCATTCCTGCAGAGTATTAGACCAGGATTCCAGGACCCAAGCCTTGACCCTCTAAGGCTGATGCACTGGTGTCTTCCCTCAGGGACCGGTGGCTACAGAAGAGACCATGTCACAGCCAGATTTCTCGGGGTGCTGTGTGGTGGCCTCGGTTTTATAACTACTGCTCTGCTCTTTTATTACTGGTCCCACAAGATCTCAGGTTGGATATCTACCGTTTGTTTTGATTGCCTTTTATTGCTGTGAACTTTTCCATTACTGATACAGATTGGATTTGAGAAAAAAAGAAAGAAAGAAAACCTCCCCAAATCTATGAATTCTTTTTACACGTCATGATTTTCTGAGGTTTCATGCAGTGGACAAGGCTGCCATATTTTAGAATATGTCATGTCCCCGCCGTGCGTAGATTAAAACCATTTACACAGTCCTTCATGCTTGCCTTTTAAATAAAAATGTCCAATTATTAAATCATCTAATAACCTTCAACAGACATAATCAGTTTACATGCAGTGGAGTGAAACATAATAAATAGCTGGATTTAAAGGAATGAAGACAATTTAGTACATTTTCTCCTTTATTTATCGATTTCTTATTAGTTACCTACTCATGGCAAGAGCATGACTCCTCTTTGAATTCTTGGGTGTCTCATATGGGTCACGTGGGGCATCCTCACGCACACGTGATGGCTGGAGCTGGCCGGAGGGTGGGACCTTGACTGGGCCTCTGAGCTAGAGCACACACAGCCTCTCAGTGTGGCCTGGACCCCCTCGCGGCATGATGCTGCCGGGTACTCAAACATCTTACATGCTGCCTTCCGCTTCGAAAGTAAGTGTGAAAGCAAACCTGCAACGTCTTTTTCCAACTAATTTCAGATGACTTGGTTTCATCAGGTCCCTAACAAACTTGCCCGGATGCAGGGGGAGGGAGCACAGTCTCCACCTCCAAATGGAGGTCTCAGTGTCAAAGAATTTACAGCCATGTTTTTAAAATTTCCACACAAACCACTACACATTCCAGTCCATGCCTCCCCGCCCCACCAGACTTCCTGAAGCTCTGGCCCCCGGGCCACCCTGTCTTAGGATTTAGCAAGTGCCCCACAGGACCAGCGGTTCCAGAGCCAGGCCTCTCTCCCAGAGCCTCGTAGTTCTTCCCTAGCCTATCACTTCTTCAACACTATAAATAGACTTCCACAAATATTTTTGTCCAATATTTCCAGTTCTCAGAAGAAAGGTCTGTTCAATTTCTTCTTCTGTCATCACTGGAAGCATGAAAGCACAAGCTTCACTAACCAACACTCCCATAAACCTGCTGTGTTTTCAGCATGACAGTATCTCTGTATTATTTGTAAGAACAGGAATTTTGAGGACTCCTCTAAGTGATATCTCATACCGACCCCTACTAGTATTCTGCTAGCCAAGACATGTGACCAACGACCAACTATTACAACTGTTACGTATGGCAAGCTTACCCATATTATCTGTAATTATACAAAATAATTTTTAAGTGTGTATTATGGTCCAGGTTTAACAATCTTGGGGAAGTGGGCTACCTTGTTCATACAGCCACTAGGAGGCACAGCTAACACGGAGTCCGCACTGGTCTGGCCACAAAGCCCCAAGCCTGCCTAGAACTGACCTTAATGATTCTCCTCTTGCACATTTCCCCCACCCCACCCCCTTCAGTGAGGCGTCCTTTATTAATCTCTAAGATACAGGACAAGCACTGGGCACAACAGAAATGCAACATAAACTTTTAAACTCTTGCAAAATGCTTCCTTAGATCTATCAACTACCACAAGGTGAAAGAAATTTTGGAAACTCATCAGATAGTGCAAATGTAATTCAGTTTTTTCAAGTCCAATGGAAGTTATATTTTTTAAACAGACTATCTAAAACTAAGGAATTGTGATTTTTTTCTTTTATTATAGGTTTTAATTGATAAAAATATATGGATATGAAGAGACAGGTTGTTTGTTAACATAAAATAATTTCTAATTCATTCATTGTGATGAATTTTCTCACTTGTCAAGTTACATACCGATATACTGTTGATTCAAATACAGAAACAATCTACAAAGCAATAAAACATTTACTTGCTCCTTTTCAGTTTTTACACAAATTATTTTTTTTGTGTCTAATTATATGCTCAAGTGCCTCTAGTATCTTACCTGGATAAGCTTGTCAGGTTCCTGGTTTTGAGGGAAACTTTTCTAGTATTTCTTTGCTATGTAACATATTCAAATACCCCTTTTAGTGAAGTTCCAGCGTTCTTATTTTATTAAGACTATTTCTCAGAAGCAACTTTTAATTTTTGCTAATGCCTCATTAGAATCTGTGAAGATAATCCTATATTTCTCTTTTCAGCTATTAAATCAACTAAGTATAATATACCAGAATACCTAATATTGACTAATCTTTGCATTCTTTGTAAAAATCCAATTTTAGTGATGCATTTTTAACATAAACTAGCGTTCTTTTGAACTTTTTTTTTCATTAATAGTAATGTTGACATTTGCCAGGTTTGTTGTTATTATGATCTTTTCTGCCTTTTGTATTCACCATTACAAAGGAAGCTCAACATTTTCCTTCTTTTTGTATGTCTCTTGTGCTCTGGGATAGTTTATGTAATTACCTGTTGTCTCAAGATTTCCTGGCGCTCCCCTGTGGAAGCTGCGGCTGGTGGGTTTTGGGGGAGCGGGTCCTTGACAGCTGTCGCCATCTCTGCTCTTCTAACTAATCTTGTGAGAGGCATTGCTATTGCTCACGGCCACTCAGCCCTCCTTTACCCCCGGGCGCAGGGACAGTTAGTTTCCCTGTCTCCTCGAAGTGAGACGCGGTCAGTGAAATGCCGGCCGCTTGCGTTGTTTCCCGGCGGAAGCATTTAGGAGCGAGGCGTTGATGTCCCGATGTCCTTCCCACGTGCTGGTGCTCATGCAGACGCGTGCTGGGTTGACAATGTCACCAGATGGTATGGCCTCCAGCAGCAGCCTCGGTCCCTGAGTGACTCCGTTCCCTAGTGACAGAACCCACCCGCAGATTTTTGACAGGTCTCAGCACAAGTGGGGAATTTACAAATCTTTGCTGCTGCAAGGCCCTGCAAACTGAGGTTGGTTTGTTAATGTAGCAGAACACACTCCACCCTGACTGCCACACTCTGTCCACGGTTTCTTTATCTTCTGGGGACTTTTCCTAGAAAATCATCTGTTTTATCCAGGCTCCTAAATTTGCTTACTTGGAATCGAGTGAAGTAGTGTCCTGTAATTCTTCTAGCTCCCCCATGGTTGCACTGGTCCCTCTGTGCCTTCTCCTTTCACGTTCATGAGTGGCATCGAAAAAGGAGTGTCCAGCCTTTCAATTCAAAAGTGAAGCTGCTAGAATGATTTATTTGATCTACCAGTTTGCTTTCTAATTCTGAAATTTCTGCTTTTATCTTCGTTAAGTTGCTGCATTCTGTTCTTGTTAGTCTCATTCTTTAGAACAAACTGGACATTCAATATATTTGCTTTCCTTTGTCTTATATATTTATATATGTATTTAGTAGCTTAAGACTTAATTTCCTTAAATGTATATGTTATAGATATATCTAGACTTCTTCACAGTTCTGTTATGAATTTCCAGTTACACTAAGATCAGAGAAGATCGTTTATACCATACTCATTTTTAAGAATATTTTTGAAGTTTTCTTCAGGAGCCAAGATATCATCAATTTTTGTTATTGTGCAAAAGTGCTTAGGAAGAAGACTAAGGTCCATTTTAAAAATACCGTATTCAGGAAGGAGTTGCTAGAATCACATACACTGATTTCATACTGTTTGAAAATGTGCATCCCTCACCTTATGGTTGAATGACTGTTTGGCTTGGTAGAAAATCCTGAGATCCTTCTTCCTTTCCTTGAAGAAAATCGTTTTGTTCTCCCTTCTCTAACACCGTCCCCCCAAAACTGATGAAGTTAGAGCTCTGGATGTACTACTAGGCAATATTTTTCATGATTGCTGAGCTGCATCTAAACTGGAAGGGCTCTGAGTTGGGTTATAAATGCTCGGTGGGTAGCACAAATGAGCACACCCCCAAGTGCAACACAGCTCTTGAGACTGATCATGTCCCTCGTAGTGGCGTCTGCTCCCAGCCGTGTGGACTTGTCCCCTGAGCTGTTATTGAAGGACCAGGAAAGAGCTCCTTGACCACTGGTGACGCAGCTGACAAATCCATGCTGATATGCTGTGTTTCTTGCTCTGCATCTCTCTGTAAAGCTAAATGGTGCAAAGGAGAGCCCCATGGGTCTTATGAATATCAACATCGAGCCTGACCCCAAGACCACTGCTTTAGAGCGGGGGTTGCAAATATCAAAACATTTAAAAAGTGAGAATGTTCCACCTGAACAAGGAGAGCAGTCATCAGCAGTTAACATATACTTTGCAATAATTGAAAGAGCAATAAGAAATCCAGAAACAGTGACCCATGCCTGTGGGGTTTGCCATTTGAAGTGACATGTTAGATCAGTGGGGAAAAATAATGGATTGTCCAGCTAACAGTGCTGGAGAAAATAAGTAGTCATCAGGACACAACACAATTGGATCCCTACTCTGAATCTTATATCCTACCAGTGACAACACGTGGTTAAGTCAGGGGAAAGTTTTAAGAGATAAGGTCATTTCCCCTAAAATGAATGTTCCTTCATCTGCTTTTCAGGAGGACGCTCTGTCACTCATGCACCCAGGTGAGAACTTTTCCTATTCAAAGTGGGAACTCTAGAGAACTTCCCCACTCACGATTTTCAATAGTTACTGCTCCTTCTGCTTGTACAGGTCACACAGTATCTTTCTATGATACTCAGCCATGTCTGTATTCATTACATTTATGCCATCAGAGCGCTGACTCTGGGTGGCCCACATGACAAGGTGTTGTCTTGCATACGATTCAAGATTTCTAAATTATGAATTTACATATTCAAGATTATTTATGGAGTACTTACAACGTATGAGTAAGTTCTTGTTAGACTTTTAAGGGTGTGAAAATATGCATAAAATGGAGTTTATTTCCACAGGGGACATATTGTTTTATGGAGAATATATGACACATACAATATACAAAAAAGAGAGATAAATTGATGAGCAAGAAGCAGATGAAGTTCTAGGAGAGCTTATAGGAGGAAAAAATTAAATCTCAGGCAATATCATTCTCCTATTTATAACTTCTGAAAAAGCGAAAGATGAGGAATAGAACATTTTTCCAGGTCAGAGTGGTTATCCTATTAATAAAGAACTTTGTGATTCTGTGGCCTATCTCTGGCTGCCCACCTGAAAGACCACAGCCCGAGAATCTAGACCAAGGGCCATCAAATCACCCAAGCCAAGTGCCATGTCTGCCTGGCTTCTCCCACACTCTTCCCAGCCTGCCTTCTCTCTGTGTTCACTCTTGCCCTGGAGACTATCATGTAGTTAGTTTGCTTTCTCTCAGAGATGCTTCCAGCACAAACCCTCAGGAGCCCACCCACTCCAACTCACTCTCAGACATGGAGGAGATGCAACCAGAGTATGTCAATGGTGAGTCTCCCCACTGGAAGGGGCTCCGGGGCTCCGGGCGAGAAGGAAGAGAAGGCAGGTGAAAAAGGCCATGAGGTGGTCTGCACGCCCTGACCCCACGAGGCCCAGTCTCAATAAATGACCCCCAGAATCATGTTGGGGTTGGGAGGACAGTCACAAAGCAGGGGTCTGGGAAGGCACATATGAAGTTTGAACGCTTGTCCATGGACAACTTTGAACCATGTCTTTTCCCTGCAGTGGGCCCTGTAGGTGGGATGTGGTTTATTCCCAAGTCTGGAGCACGCAGCCACCAGAAGACTCAGGTGAGAAACTGCGAAGTGGTTCTTGTCAGATGCATCTTCCCAAGAAAGGGGCACCATGTGTGCAATAGAGGCTTTCATACATCATTTGACCTTGATATGCAAACTGTAGATCCAAGAGGGAGCAAGAGATATTTGCAGGCCGGTTCTCATGGAGAAGCTGAATTACAAAACAAAACAAAACAAAACAAAAGAAAACAAAACAAAACAAAACAAAAACAGATGGTCAGTTGAGAATAGACGTTAAGGAGAATCTGGGCTACAAGGCAAAGGGATAACATCAAATCAGGTAAGACTGAGAATATCTGAAGTATGGTATGTAAGGTCCAGGAGGAATTGTCCCAGTTGAGGGGGGTCATTGCCAGGCTCCTTTGAAAGGACCTGCCGTCTGGAGATGCCATGGCAGGGGTCACTGAACACATTCGCCTAATCTAGAGAATTTGCCCTTTGATGTGTAGCCTTGCAAGAATTGAGGCAGTGGTTCTTTAGAAGGGCAGAGTCATGTCCTTCAAGCTGCTTCTCCAGTGCCCTTGAAGCTGCAACCTTCAACCACGCCCTTTGCTCTGTGCTCCTAGCTGCTTCTGCTGGAGCCAGGGGCCACTGGCAGCTTGGCGGGTTTCCTGGGAAAGGGTCACCCAGCTGCGCTCCTCAGAGCCACGGAAGCTGGGTCCTCAGCCAGCCTTGCTTAGAGCTGTACCACCGCAGCCTGCAGAGAACCAATGACCCTGTCATTCTCCTTCCCTGCCTGGGACCAGCCCAGCAAAACCGAAAAGGTACAGTCATGTCCATCGCACGCTTATCCTCCAGGCCCTCCAGGTGTTGATGTGTTGCCAAGGGCAGGAGGGGGATTGAATTCCACTCACCTGTGGTCATTATATGAGTGACATAAAGGGGTGACAGGAGAATGAGCCTGGACAGAATATTGTCAATAATCCATGGAAACTGCATCAAAGAGAGGACAGGTGTTGTTCAACAAGGGTTGGTAGAGGGCTTAGAGCTTGGGTGGGCTTAGAAGGACTGCAGGGTGGACAACATTAAGTCATGGATTTTACAGAAGAACAAGAGAAGCTGGAAACCACACATTAAGCATTGCCATCCTGTGCCCTGGAGCACTGTTAGGGAATGAGGTCTAAGTGGAAACCCAAGAGCTCAGTAATATTTCTTTTCTCCACAGCAAACACCAGGACCATTCTGGAGAACAAGGTGAGCTGGACCCCTGGAGAATTCCTTCCCCATCTTGCTCCCCACCAGCCGTGTTCCTTCTCTTCCTTCAACTGTGCATCTCTCCTAAGACTCCCATGTCACCTACTCTGACGTGAAGGAGAGCACTCAGAGGAACTAGGGGGCAGAACACCAACAAGGACGGAACAGTACTAAGGGCTGCAAAAAACTTGCTAAAAATGCCCAACCCTCATGATGTCTCACAGATAGAATGTGCTCCAGGGGCTGAGCAGGCCAACTGGGTCATCATTTTGGTTCTCATCATGTTCTTTCCCAACGTATTCTTCCATTCATTCAATATTTATTGAACTGTTACTGCACCCCAGAGGCTGGGCACAGCGATTATCTTTGTCATCTTCTCTTTTTTTAATTTTTAACTTAAATTCAATTTAGTTAACATATAGTGTATTATTAGTTTCAGAGAGTTTAGTGATTCATCAGTTGTGTATAACACCCAGGGCTCATTGCATCACGTGCCCTCCTTAATGCCCAACACCCAGTTACCCCCATCCCCGACCCCTTCCCCTCCAGCAACCCTCAGTTTGTTTCCTGGACTTAAAGAGTCTCTTATGGTTTTCTCCCTCTCTGTTTTTATCTTATTTTATTTTTCCTTCCCTTCCCCTATGTTCATCTATTTTGTTTCTTAAATTCCACATATGAGGGGCGCCTGGGTGGCTCAGTTTGGTTGAGCGACTGCCTTCAGCTCAGGTCATGATCCCAGGGTCCTGGGATCGAGCCCCGCATCAGGCTCCCTGCTCGGTGGGAAGCCTGCTTCTCCCTCTCCCACTCCTCCTGCTTGTGTCCCTCTCTCGCTGTGTCTCTCTCTCTCTCTCTGTCAAATAAATAAATAAAATCTTTTTTAAAAATTCCACATATGAGTGAAATCATATGGTATTTGCTTCAAAGTTCAAAGAGTTGAGGAAGAATAATAAACATGAGAGACAAGGTTTCACCTACACCTGCTCTGAGGTGATGTGAACAGAATCCATTTCCGGGCTTCTCTTTGTCTTCCAAACTGGGACTTTGTTATCTTTTGTCACATACAGACATCTCAAGTTTTAAATAAATCCTCTCTTGCTCTTGTGAGAACTTTAGGGTTGAGTTTGTGGGAAGGAAGAGCAGCTTGAGCCAGTTTGCCATATTTGTCCATTCTTGAACGCTTGGTTTATACATTAATCCGCATTGATTTAAAAGTAACAAGGGTATTTATATCTTCTTGAAATGCTAAATGTTTTACATCCATTGGCACAATCATGCAAGGAGTAAGAGCACAGCCTTTGGGAACCCCTGCCCAGGGTGGAGTCCCAACCCCTTCCCCCACTAATTGTGTAGTCTTGAACAAACTACTTAACCTCCATGCACCTCAGGTTCTTCACCTTTAAATGGGGAAAACCACTTGTCAAATATTCATAAATCACATGGAACAATGTCTGGCATATAAGTAGCACTAAATAAGTATTCATTAAATAAACTGTGCATAATTATCACTTAGCCTCAAACTTAGTGCAAAAAAG
Organism: Zalophus californianus; assembly: GCF_009762305.2. Taxonomy (NCBI): domain Eukaryota; kingdom Metazoa; phylum Chordata; class Mammalia; order Carnivora; family Otariidae; genus Zalophus; species Zalophus californianus. Next base: position 2,920,093 of record NC_045604.1, on the reverse strand, counting down.
TTCAAAAAGTTGAGTAATAAGAATCTCTAACAAAATGACTATCAAATGCCACTATCAGAATTTTTAACACTTTGATTAACATCTTGTATAATCCACTCCCCTGCTAAAGATAGGTCACCAATGGGAAGGACAGAGGTGACTGTGGGCTTAGGTTTGGTCATTAATCTACACAGAGATAATTTGGAGTATTTTATAAACTACACACAACAAATTTGAAGTTTATCAGAAAAAAATAATTACGAATAGCTATAATTATTATTTAAAGTTTTATATTGAAATAATTACACACCCTTAGCAAGCCCGCCTAACTTCTGGACTACAAGCATCAGGGACTGAGAGTTAGCAAATCCCAACAATCTAATTGTTATAGGGTGAGGTAATCTCAGCCCTACAGTTAATGCTGGTACCACCTTAGCACTGACAAACCCCTCCTAGCTGTTCTTTACACCAAACCATCCCTGGGGGATATATACACTCTCATTATTAATAGTAACCTTGGCATTAAAACTTCTAGGGGAACATATCAAAACTGTGTACAGGGACATAGGTAACCTGATGTATCTCTGCTCAGCCTCCCACTAAGCCATCTCAAATCACCCTTATCCATTACAAGTTACTTATCTACCTATTTCTGGCTTGCCATAACTGGTGGGAAATTATAGGTGATCAAGAATCCTTCCTTGTTTCCAAGGTCTGTTCTGATGGCTAAGTAGCCAGTGGCCACTCTCATCCGTAGATGGGGACAGTCTAAGAGCTGACACTTAATGCTCCTCTCGTCCACACACTTCACACGCATGCATATGACCCGAATATTCTGCCGTTTGAGGGCTACCACCTGGAGTTGAGAGAAGCCACAAAAACCTATGGATTTTAATATATAAGATAATGTATCTTCATTGTAGAAAATTTAGAAATACAGACAATGAAAGAGACAGCTATTAAACTCACTCATACTTCCATCACTCAGACAATTGTACTATTATTTCAATGTCCGTTAGCCAGAGTATTTTCTATGGATGTGCTCCCATGTACATAAATATGTGATTTTAAAGGAATAGTAACTGTAACCTGTTTTTATTTTTTTAAAAATTGTGATGCTTTCATGCCATTCAGTGTTCAAAGACCTTTGTAGTGTTGCTTGGTATGTTTGGATAAATAGTAACTTGTTTTGTAAATTACTTATTTGGGGGCCATTATCATATTGACAATTACTCACCATGATAAACAGTGTTGCAATGAGTATCCTTGCTTCTAAGTCAATAATTTGGTTAGTATTACAGTTTAGAGAGATTAAGACCTAATACTCTACTCAGAATCAGACAATAACTTGGCAGGATTTCTCCCAAGAAACCTGAGTGATTGTGGGCAGCATCCCTCAGCTTACTGTGTGCTACTATCACAACACAGAAGTGAAGGAGAAAAAGCAGTCTCCATCGCCCCCGCCTTCTATGTGAGGAAACAGAGATCAAGCCCTGGAGGAGGTTCTTGCTTCTTTGCTTTCTCTTCATACAAAACATCCTGAAGAGCAGCTTCGAGTTCCTGCCTCCTGGGACTCTTGCAAGACCCCCTCGGGCCAGCTGCTGAGAGTCTCCTCTCCAAAGGCTGAATGAGGAGGACCTCATGCTGCTGTACGAGGTGCTCAGTACTGCAGGTATGTGGGGAGCGGGACAACAGGAATGAGACAGGGAAGCAAGAGGATGGAGACCCAGCATGGGAGCATCCCTGGGGCCGTCGTGCAGCTCAAGCCTCCGGCCAATGCCTAGCAGCCAGTCTGGGTCTCCACAGCCAGTCCAGTCTCCGGAGATCTTTGGGAACACCCCAGTATCTGGAGATCTTTGGGAACACCCTAGTTTCCAAGAGTCTGTAGAAGTGGTGCATCTCAATTTCTATCAGGGAAAATGATAGTCCCTCTTAGTCATAAATTTCTCTTCTGATCGTATAGGAAAGTTTGTAAATGATGTAATTGGGATTTTTTTTTTTTTTCAGCACTAAACCCTCCTTTCCTCCTTTGTGCATGTAAAGTAGAAGAATGAGATGCAGAACAGTGGGGATGATGCAGCCTGTGGGGAGACGTGGAGAGCAGGAGGCCAGAGCAGGACAGAGAGGAGAAGAGGGTGGAGGGGGGCAGAGGCCTGGGCATCACGGAGCAGCAGAGCCATGCTCAGGCTGGGGCACAGGCCCCTGGGCCCCTGGGTCCCTGGGCCCCGCACTTGCTGTTCTGGGCAGTGAGCACTTGGGTAGTTTCCCTGCTGCTCCATCTCGTGGGTTCTGAGAAATGCTGTCCTTCTGGCCAGTTCAGGAGACACACAGATTCTGCCCCAGACACCCGAGGTTGAGGCTTGCTCCCCGTGCAGGTCCCAGGCCACTGCTGGCATGTGGCATCTGTGGAGTGGACAGATGCCAATCAGCTGTCTGAAGCTCTCTGATTCTTGACCCTTTCTATCAGGTACTCATCACTGGTGCTCTCTGGCCTGGTTCTAGCTCACACACCTCTTTGTTTCACTAGTTAATTTGGGGTTTTTTTCCCCCATTAAAAACTTTCCATTTGTGGACAAGACGGCTTCAGGCTCTTCCTCCTAATCTGTACCTTGGAAATACATGAACAAGAGGAAGGTTGGTGCCTATCAAAACCTTACATGAAATATCCTAAATATGGGACACTCAGATGCAGGGAAGCAGAAGCTGCTTGGGGAGGAAAAAGTAGACTGGAGGGTGGAGTGCTCTCTGGATGAGACCTTTGCTCCCCAACATTGTTCCGAAGGGATCCCTGCCCGACCCCATGGGTCCCTTGTCCCGCCAGCAGGGTCTGGGCCCCAGGGGAGCCCAGCCGTCTTGGGCCACAGATTTAACAGCAGGTGCAGGTGAGTTGCTGGGCCCCTGAGAACTCCTGTCTCCCAACTCCACCCACAGTGCCAGGACTGTGACCATCACTGAGAGTGGCAGAGACGTCTTGGGACAGAACAGTGACTAGGGCAGAAGCACAGAGACATGCACCGTGGGTGGGTGAGCAGGGAAGGACATGGTGGGCTCCCTCCCCTCCACACCCCCTGAACACATCTGTGCACAGTTCAAGAATAGCCAAGTCAAGACCATAAGCGTGGAAATTATAAAATCAGAATAAGTAACTGGCAGGTGGATGAATTTACACATAGAATAATACTGAGGAACAAGAGAGTAACCTGGAAGATCAGAAAAACTCCCCCTGGACGCCTGGGTGGCTCAGATGGTTAAGCGTCTGCCTTCGGCTCAGGTCGTGATCCCAGGGTCCTGGGATCGAGTCCCGCATCGGGCTCCCTGCTCCTTGGGAGCCTGCTTCTCCCTCTGCTTCTCTCTCTCTCTCCCTCTCTCTCTCTGTCTCTCATGAATAAATAAATAAAATCTTAAAAAAAAAAAGAAAAGAAAAGAAAAACTCCCCTGGAAATACCAAAATGGGGTAGAGAAACGGAAAGTCAAGGGAAACAGTCTGGGTGCTAGTTGCTCAGGTGTCCCTGTGTGTAACATCCATGCTACAGGCACAGATAAAAGAGAAGAAAATCTGGGGGAAAATAACCAAGGATCTTACATGAGCAGAGAAAAGAAAGATTTCACATTAAAAGTGTCACAATTTGCTGAGCTGAATAGATCATGAGAGCCAAACATCACAGCAGATGAGTGTCAGAGACCAAGGGACAATTCCGAAATATTCAAGAGGGTAAAACATTGTAAGTCACAGCAATTAGATTGACTTCCTACTTCCTCACAATAACAATAAACATGAGAAGTCAATGGAAAATAGTATTTTCAAAGTGGAACCTCTAATCTCATGTCTAGCTGCCCTTTCCTTTAATTCTGAGGATGAATATGATCGTCTCTGGTGTAACAGGCCTCCGTATTTTATACACACGCACACACCACACACCACACGTGCATACCATACACACACACACACACCACACAAAACACACACACCACACATACATACACACACCCCACAGACACCCTACATGCTATACACATACAAAACACACACACACACACACACCCCACACATAAACACCATACACACCACACATCGCACAAACACCCCACACACTATACACACCACATGTACACATACCCCACAGACACACACAAACACACACACCTGTCAAGATATTCTTAGAGGAAGTGCTCCATTGAGCCGAGAAATACATTCAGAGTTATGCCAGAAGATACGAAAAGTAAGTTTGAGTAATTAAATAGTAAAATTTTGCTGTTTATTTACTTTTTCTTAATTCAAAGTGCATTTTTTAAATGCTCACTGTGTGCCAGTCCCTAGGAGTGTGAAGTTTACTAAAACACAGTCTCTAACCTCAGGTCTCATGGGGAAGACAGAACTTTTTAAAAATTATAAAACCCACAAGAAAAACAAACATGCCTGCCGTGTCCCCACGACAGGGGAAGAGATAGAAGGGATTTTATTCTGCATCCCAAAGCAGGAGTAAGCTCTCTCCTCTGATTCCAAGCACTTTCATTTCTCCTAAAAATACTTGGGTCAGGGAAGGTTCACCTGGACACTCAGGTTGGACAAAGGACAGGCAGGGATTCACCTACTGAACAAAGAAAGTACAGGTATTTCAAGCAAAAGCAAGTACAAATGAACAGGGCCAGAAAGAGCAGTTCCAATAAAACATGTTTCCCAGTCGCTAGAGGGCCATGTATGAAAACAGTAAAAGGAAATGTCAGGGAAAACATTTTAGTAGGAACCAGGGTGCTGTAAACAATCTATTTTTAAGTATCAGGCTTCAAAGGCAAGGTCCTTATGCTTAAAACACAGCTGTTTAAGACAGGACACAATTATGAGTACTCAGTTTTCTCTGAGCCTGACTTAGAGCAAATAATCTGTTGTTTATTTTTAAAATTCTTTTCTCTTGGTGATTTAGAGGGACTATTTTCAAACTACTATAGATATTTTATAAGTAATATCTGGCAGTTCCCTCACCAGTTGAATATATTCTGTTGCACAATAAACCACATCTTTCAGCAAGAAAAAAAAAAAACACTAAATTTGAGTGAAGACATCACCCAATGAATTAGGACACAACCAAAGTTTGCTTTAAATATTTCTTTGGGGGAGGGGACACCACACTTCTACTCAACAAAGAGAAACGGTTTTATAGTCTTGAGGTCTCTTTTTTTTTTTTTTTTTTTTTTTTTTACAGTTATCAGGCCATGAATCCGTAGGGAATGGGTTCCCGCTGCTCAGGCTCCTTTCCATGGTTCTCACAGGGTGCATCTCTGGGTGGGACAGATTAACTCGAATGGAACCAAGTACCCGAGTACCTTTCTCTTCAGCTTCCTTCTCTTTCTGATCATTTTCCTTCACACGCCTCAGGAAGCTAGCTCGGCATTTTGAGTGCTTAATACACTCATTGGGCACATTAATTCTCTTGGCAGGAAACCTGCCCTTAACTTGTGTGTTTACAATGATGCGCACAGCATGCTGGGTGACACACAGACTCTTCCAGATCTGCCACAGTGTTACCTTTCTTGTGGATTTGCACTTATGTGGCCAAAGGAACGACTCCACATTTTCTGAGAGGCTTAGAGAGGCTATAGCAGGTGCCTCTCCTCTTTCCCTTTGTGTTGGTCATTTTGGCGAATTACTGGAAGATGGCAGATGTGGCTGAAATTTTGTTGCTTAAATAAGCAACTGCTAAATAATAGGAAAAAAAAGATTTTTTAATTTTATTACTTAAACTCTAGACTCTGATAGCATGATGGAAGGGTGGGAAGGGGTTGTTTCAAAAAATATGAATGAGTGTTGTTAGTCATCTTAGTAGTTAGTCATGAGCCCCAGGAAACAGAAGCAGAGTGTGTGACTTTCAGGGCAGCCTGTCCCTGGGCCACAGCCACCACAGAAAGGATGGCCATGTCCCTGTGCACACTGGACTGGGCAAAGCTGCCAGGATGTCTTCACCAAGGACTATAAGTAAAAGGGCTATTCATAAAATTTTATTTGGAAACAGAATCTTAGAATGGACTGAAACGTACCAGCCCAGCCTCAGCCAACACTGAGACCGCTGCAGAGGAGGGCAGTTTGGAAGCAAGTACTGGGGATCAAGTGCACACTCGGACGTTTGGGGAGAAGTGGAACACCACAGCAGTCTGCACGGAGGCTGTCGGGGAAGATGAGCTTGCGTGTGCATGGAAGATGATTTTTGATTCATGCTTCTTGGCTCACACTGGGGAGGTGCGGAAAGCTCAACTCAAGACAGGGTACCAGCAGGAGCACATCAGCCTGGGCTGTGCTGAGAATCTTGACATCTCTGGGCTCCAGGGTGCTTGGTGCTGAGTTAGCAGGGCTGGCTGGCTGGCTAACAGATGAATTTTGAAACCACAAAGTCCTGAGTAACCCAGAGAAACTTTGCTTGGCTTCAAGACTTACCAAGTCCAGCTTCACGCAGAAGTGAAAGTGGGGCAGAGTCTGGTGGCTCCATTTACCAGAAGGTGAATAAGAATTGGGTCTCCACGCTGTGAATTGTGCAAGACTGTTGAATCACAGATCAGTACTTCTGAAACAAATAATGCAATATATGTTAAGAAAAAAGAAGAAGAAGAAGATAGCAGGAGGGGAAGAATGAAGGGGAGTAAGTCAGAGGGGGAGACGAACCATGAGAGACGATGGACTCTGAAAAACAAACTGAGGTTTCTAGAGGGGAGGGGGTTGGGGGCATGGGTTAGCCTGGTGATGGGTATTAAAGAGGGCACGTTCTGCGTGGAGCACTGGGTGTTATGCACAAACAATGAATCATGGAACACTACATCAAAAACTAATGATGTATGGTGATTAACATAACAATAAAAAATTAAAAAAGAAAAAGAATTGGGTCTCCAGATTAAAGATGCTTCATCTCAGTGGTGTTACCTTTCAGAGGTACAATTCCAAAAAAAGTCCTTTCAGCTAGCTATAGGGATCTGGGATAAAGATCAGAATGCAAAAAGCTTTGGAGGCCGTTATGCCCTGTGGCAATATGGGGAGGAGGTGGAAAGCCTATGGGGAAATGCTGGTAAGGGGCTGAGTTGAAATTGAGGTAGCCTTGTAAGGCTGGCAACAAAAATCAAAATCTAGTGTCTGTGAGCCTCTGGGAACCACCCTCCCTTTTGGGTTGGGACCTCAAAAGGCCCCACTGCCCAAGTAAATGGTGAACTGGAAGTAAGCTACCCCTCCTACAAATGGGTGCCTGGCTTCAGCTCATTTGGTGGCTGGAAGGCCACCATGCTTGGATGTGGGTTAAGATGATCTTGTACTGGGGCACCTGGGTGGCTCAATGGGTTAAGCATTTGCCTTCAGCTCAGGTGGTGATCCTGGGGTCTTGGGACCTAGGTCTGTGTCAGGCTCCCTGCTCAGAAGGAAGTCTGCTTCTCCCTCTGCCCCTGTAACCCCCACTCATGCTCTGTCTCTCTCTCTCTCTCTCTCTTTCTAATAAATACATAAAATATTTTTTAAAAAGATGATCTTGTACTGCTAGTGCCTCCAGACAGCCTCCAGAACACTGACTTTTCCAAAATAGATTTTTAGCAACTAAATATGCTTGGGAAAAAATTAAATCAACTTAGGCTTCAAGTTAATTCTATAAATTAATTTCCAAATGCAGTAAGCATACAAAGACAGGCTCACAAGGAAACGACACCATGAGTCACCATCCGAACAAGTAATGAGAGACAGGTCCCACACATGGTTGGCTGATCAGGACAAAAGAAGAGAGAAGGCACCGATAACCAATATCTGCAATGAAGAACACGCCATGATTATATATTCTGAACCTATTAAAAATTAAAATAAGATAATACATCATTTTAGTAAAAAAGAAAATTAGACGAAATGGACAGTTCCCAGAAAAATTAATACTTTTTTCCAGGAAGAAATATTGAAAAATAAACTGAAAAAGACACCAGGAGAGAAAGAACACATGACCAGTGCTGTAATTAACTAATTAATTAATTGGTTTAAAACTTTCAACAAAGAAAATTCCAGGCCCAGAGTGCGTTGCTGGCAATTCTACCAAGTATTTTGAAAGACATAATGCCAATTGACACAAACGCCTGCAAATATTTGAAAAAGGTAATGTAGTTTGTGAGTCATTTTATGAAGCAAGCACAATTTTTATCACATTTGTTGCCCTTTTCTCTAAGAACTGGTGTAATGCTTTGCAGGTTTTTAGGGATCCTATCTCATTTCTCTTTGTGTCTCTGACAGCAGCTATGGGATGTTCCTGAAAGTTGATGGCTGTGCTCACAAATGCTTCACCAGAACCAGCTCTGCTCCTGTGTGTATCCTCCTGGCACCACTGCTGGGCAGTGCTGGGCAATTTTCCCCAAGACACAGGGGGGAAAATGTTAATTAAATAACACCAATGTCATTTGGCATCCCAGGGTGACAATTTGCTTCTAATTACATTTTCCATCCCAAATTCAGTCCAGTAAGCTGTTCAGAGGTTCTACAGTGAGATTTAAGGGTACCCTAAGATCCTCTAATAGTAAAATTAAAACATCCAGATGTCATAAATTGTGCTATAAAACTCCTTCCCTTGTTAATATCCCTAGAAAGAAAGTCAGGTTCAAAGATTAGATCCCCTTGTCAGAAGAATTCCAAAAAAAAACCAAATCAAAATAAACCAAACCCTGATATCACATTTTCTCTTCTGAGTCAAAAGTCTAAAGAAATGAAAGTCACCCCTTACCCCGATTTCTGTTCCTGCTCGACCTCAGCTAAGAAGAGGTTCTCAGTGTCTGGGTGGAGCCGAGGCCGTTGGAGCAGGACTGTTCCCGGAGAACTGAATACTTCCTTCCAGGACTGTAGAAGTTGTGTTAATGCAGTGCCAAGACTCTCATGAGCCACACACGGTTTTAATGATTTCAAAGAACTAATAGGATTCAGAGATGACCCCAGCAGAGGGCCCCGGCCCCACACCCACTGGATTTTAAGAGGCCAGCCCCCCAGCCCGGAGCACGTGCACCAAGCAGACTCACACCCCAGAACCCGTGTTTAAGGTCTCCAAAGACCCTAACAGAGACCCATCACATATGACGAAAGGAGGGGAGATAAATTCTGTTTGGCGTCAGTAGGATGCCAGTCAGTTGGTGGCAATTAACATAAACTCAGTTGAGACACCCTTCCAGCAAAAGGTTAATGTTGGTGCCAAACATTTACTATCTTGGGGGTGGGTGGAAACCACCCATTTTGTACCTTCTCTTAGCTTTCACTTCCCCTCCGAGGTGCGTGTGACACTGCGGTTCTGGACGGAGTGGGGTCTGAGTGACACAGCATCTGTAGTCTCCAGCAAGTAGACAGACTGCTCTTTGAGGGACAGCTCTGGCCTGACAAGCCTGCCTGGTTCACTGGGTCCCCACCCTTGTTCCAGGCGGAAGATGTATCTGGAAACGAAACAGCTCTGTGTGATCTGAAACTTACACCTCAACCAGTCCGTCCAGTAAGACTCGACCCTTCCCACATGGGCACCCCAGGAACCTGACCTTCCCCCCACTTTTAATTTCATAAATTGGTCAGTCACTTTCTCAGAGGGCACAGGCAAGCCCAGCGTGTCCATTTATAATAACCACATAACCTTGAACCTTACCCATTAATTCTCTAAATACTTTTACTCGTGAGCCTAGGGAACACCACAGGGATTCAGGCGTGATCCTCCAGTGTGCATCGTGGGCCTTAATGCAGGGTGGAGTTTGGGGTGGCTGAGAGAGGAGCCTTTCTAGGCCTGGCACGAGCAATTGGGAGCTAGATGATTACTGGTGCACTGTAGCATACAAGGAAACTTAGAGCGAAAAACTGTTCCAGCCACCAGTGAGTGGAACAGCTCCAGTGCCTTCAAAGCTTCAGAGGGTTCTACTTTCTCTAAAGGATGCTGCACAGCTGAAGCTGTGACTGCTTCGGAAAGCTCCTCGGGTGCCCGTGGGCCTTTGTGGAGCCGCTCCTGCAGCCCCCAAGTCTCCGTTTCTGGGCAGCCCTCGTGGTCATCCCTGTGCCCACTGCCCTCACTTAAACCCCAGCTCTCTTGAGGCCCTGATGAGGCTATGGAACCCTTTCCTTGTTGCTATCCATGAGGTTAGCCCTGCCCTGTGGAAACATCCACCAGGCTATTTAAGAAGGCACCACAAGCCGATGTCACCCAGCAAGGTCACAAAACCATGGGCTCATGGCTGCGAGCTCAGTCAGGTTAGAAAGGTGGTCCAGGAGGAGCCTCGTGCCTGTGCAAATGCCCTGCTCTGACCATATCCAAGCGCTGAAAGCCCACCTCATCAATACGCTGCTCTTTTTTTTTATTTCTGTTATATTTAAGCCTATGCTCCAATTTTTGTGTCCCTGAGAATTTGCTCTCGAAATTCTAGATTCCTTCCAGTGTCAGAGAAGGTTTGTGCCTGCACATAGAGTAGACCTCTCTACAGGTGGGCTTGCCTCCAAGGTGAAAAGCATAGAGCTGACTTAAGCATGTTTCATTTATTACTCCCTCAAATTTACCAAATAAATCATTTCACTTCTCCTGGGGTGGAGTGAGCTGAGGAGCAGAGCTGGAGTTGGACACATATGGCAGAGAACAGGTGTCCCCAAAACAACACTCATTAATTTATTCATGCAAATTAGAAGTGATTCTGTTCAGTGAGGTTTGCCATATTTAACAAATAAAAATACAAAACTTCTAGTTACATTTGAATTTCAGATACACGATAACTACTCTTTTAGTGTAAATATATCCCAAATATTGTATGGGACATAGTTATAGTAAAAATTACATGTTTCGTATGAAATTCAAATTTACTGGGAACCCTGTATCTGGCAACACTAAGCTTAATGTCATGTGTTATGCTAGGAGCTGAGACTAGAACGTGCACCTGACATGTCCTTGCCTTACAGAGGGGAAGATCAAAAATCCAATATTTTTGGCACAACATAGTCAGTAATAGTCAAAAGGCTGCTTTCTGAGCATCTCTTTCCAGACACAGGAAACAATTGTTAGCAAGAATCAGCATTGTATCCATCTTGGACCATGAAATGAATTGTGTCTGTTTACATGTAGGTGAAGTCTGACTTGGACACACTATCTCAAAGCTGTCCATATTCAGTCGACCCTTTCTTTTGCTGACAGTTGTGCTGGACACAGAGAAATCAAAAGTGAGCCAGAGCCATTTCCTTCCCTAAAGGTGCTCACATTACTGAGAGATACTGTCACAGAAGGAAGAGATTACACTGTGCTGTGACGAACGCAGTTAGGAAGGACATCAGGGTGTTATCGAAGACATGAGGAGAACCCCCAGCTCAAATTTAGCAGGTCAGGGAAGACCTCTTAGAAAAAGTGGCACCCATACTCTGTATAATCAGTGGTTTACAATATCCCCACACTACACACAAATTGAGTACAGTTCTAATAAACAGTTTAATGTAATTTAGATCGATATCGCCAATACCTCATTGCCAGAATATTACAGAAAACTTTAACCGGAAGTGACTAAGAAAATATCTGAAATACATCTGATCTTTTTCTATTGTCTTCCTGCTCTTTGTTGTTCACTGGTCTTTCACACAGTCAGCAGGTTCTTACTGACAAGTTACTGTATGACAAAGCTCTGCAAGGAAGCACTGAAAACACAGTGGAATTTTGGGGTATGAGCAAGATGGTACAGTAGCAAGCCCTGCACCCTTCTTCCCGCTAACACCCTAACTCAGCAATAGCTCACAAATTCCCCTTGTGAAAGAAGTCAAAACTAATGAAAGTCTTCTATATCCCATGAGAACATGAAGAGAGACCCATCAAAGCCAGAAGGGAGATTTAGGAATCTTCTCACTGGGGACTCTGCCTCTGATGCAGCACCGTGAGATCAGGAAGAGAGTCCCTAGCACCCAGCTTCACCCAGGGGAGGTAGGGGTTGGTTCCTGCATCTACAGCCCCCAGCTTCCGGCAGAACTGGCTTCTGCCTTGCCGCTCTGGAGCTCTGACTGGCCTGGCCACCCAGGGAAGTATGGAAAGTCTGTAGATGGTGCTGGAAGATATCAGTGATGCTTCCCCTGCTCAGCACAGAGTAACAAGACAAAAAAATCCCAGTTTTCAGCTTCTCCCTGGGGAGGGAAATAGTTGATCCATGCATGCAACACCCCAACCTCTCTGAGGATGTCCAAAGAACTAACATCTCTCTCAGCAGTCTTGATGCTCTGAGTCTGCGTGGTCTAACCACCGAAGGGAGAATGGAGATGGTGTTTCAGGTTGATGGATTACCATAGCTACTCCTCACCCCAATTCAGCACAAAGCAAGTGGACAAAAAATCTCCAGATGGCCTGCTTGGTGGGGTTTTTTTCCTATATGAGTGCAGTCTGTGAAGACCTGGAAAGTTGTCTGCTTTGTCTAATGAACAGATGCCTACACAGGGGGTCAAGGAAAATGAAGAGCCAGGCAAAGACATACCAAACAAAGTAACATGATAAACTTCCAGAAACCAATTTTAATCAAGCAGAATTATATGATTTCCCTGACAGAGAATTAAAAACAATCCCATAAAGATGCCCACGAAAGTCCAGAAAACAATACATGGACAAGCAAAAATTACAACAAAGAGATAAAAACCATAAAAAGAACCAAACAGGTATCACGGAGCAGAAGAACACAACTGACCTGAGACATTCACAGGAGCAATTCAACAGCAGATGAGACTGATATAAATGATGTGAGTTGAAGTTTTGGGTTCACGAGCAAATGGCTAAGAAAGAATTCTTAAGATTTTTTGATGCAAAAATGTGATTTTATTATAGCACAGGGACAGGGTCCACGGGCAGAAAGAGCTGCACTGGGATTGTGAGGAGTGACTGATTATATACTTTTAAGTTTATGGAGGGAGGTGGGGTAGAGATAGAGTAAGTTTTGGAGGAATTTTGAAGCAAGGCTTTCGGGATGCTGAGGGTCTAGCTGCTGTTAAGATATGGTTACTTTTAGTCTCCAGCAAAACATCCACATTAAGGCAGTCATGAGTTCCTCGAGAAAGGTCACACTCTTCATGTCTCAGGGATCTATCAGTGGGATGCAACCCCTAAGGAGATTTGGGTTTGGTTTTTTTTTTTTTATTATGTTCAATTAGCCACTGTATAGTACATCATTAGTTTTTGATGTAGTGTTCAGTGATTCATTAGTTACTTACATATAACACGCAGGGCTCATGACAACACATGCCCTCCTTAATACCCGTCACCCTGTTACCCCCTCCCCTGACCCCTCCCCTCTGAAACCCTCAGTTTGTTTCTTGGGGTCTATAGTCTCTCATGGTTTGTTTCCATCTCTGCTTTCTCCCCCTTAAGTTTTCCCTCCCTTCCCCTATGGTCTTCTATGCTATTGCTTATGTTCCACATATGAATGAAACCATATGATAATAGCCTTTCTCTGCTTGACTTACTTCACTTCGCATAATCCCCTCCAGTTCCTTCCATGTCAGTGCAAATGGTGGGTATTCATCCTTTCTGAGGGCTGAGGAATATCTCATTGTATATATGGGCCATATCTTCTTTATCCATTCGTTTGTTGAAGGGCATCTTGTCTCCTTCCATAGTTTGGCTATTGTGGACATTGCTGCTATGAACATTGGGGTGAATGTACCCCTTCTTTTCGCTACATCTGTATCTTTGGGGTAAGTCCCTAGTAGTGCAATTGCTGGATCATAGGGTAGCTCTATTTTTAACTTCTTGAGGAACCTCCACACTGTTTTCCAGAGTGGCTGTACCAGCTTGCATTTCCACCAACAGGGTAAGAGGGTTCCCCTTTCTCACGTGCTCGCCAACATTTGTGTTTCCTGTTTAGTTAATTTTTGCCATTCTAATTGGTATAAGTTGTGGTTTTGATTTGAATTTCCCTGATGGCTAGTGATATTGAGCATTTTTTTCTTGTGTCTGTTAGCCTTTTAAGCTACATTTCTCTTGTCTTTGTTTTCCTCATCATTTTCCCTCCTGAACAATTTTGACCCTTAAATATTTAAGGTCGTTGAAGGCAGAAGGTCTCATCTTCTGTAGCTTCTTCCTGATGAATAGGAGTATACATCAACATTGGTCAGTTGGGGAACGTATAAGGGTGTTATGAAAGGTGGAGGCAGCGGAGTCCAATGTGGACAAAAAAGAAGTATCTCTATGGGTGGTAAGGACCATCTGTTGATGTGAAGTTATTGTAACGATGGAATCTTGGCATCAAGCAAAGAAATATTGGAAAAAGCAACATATCAGGATCAATATGCCTATAAGAATAAGTCCAACAAACAGACCTTTAGCAGTTGACCATAATTCTGCCCCAAACCAGGAAACTAACATAAATTGTTAAAAGAAAGGGAAGGATCTTGTAGAGCCTCAATTTGAGTATTTATATCTTTTAGCAGTCCTGTGACATTTTTATGGTAATCTGGGATGTATACACAGCATTCTATTTTAATAATGACACATGCACCTCCTTGTGCTTCTGTTAGAACATCTAAAGCCATTCCATTTTGTAGAACTACTTTGCACATTTGTGCAACTTCAGTATTGAGTTAGGAGATTCTGGTCTGTGAGTCATTGAGTGCCTTTACGGTATATTTATTAAGGGCTTCCCCATGCCAAGTTATGCTTTCTAACCCTACAGATGGAACAAAGATGGATGCCAGATGACCATACCAACGTAAGATAGATCATGTCCATCTTTGTTTTAAGTTGGGAAGATCAGCCGGAGTAGTGATGGTTTTAGTAATGCACCCACAAATCTAGGCAAAACCTAAGGTGCAATGACCTACCCACCCTGCAGGAAGCCAGCGCCATAGATTAGTTCCACATAACCAGTGGGTTCCATTTGGAGTCAGCCGTCTAACTCCAGGTCACCTTATCTAATCAGTAGCAAACCAGTCAGTACCCTGGGGCACGATGGTTCGGGGACACGTTTCTAATGATAGCCATCCTAGATGGTGTGCTATTTGTCCATTTTTCATATTGTGATTCCTTTGTTTCCAACATAAAAGTGCCTTTTGACTGCGCTGTCGAATGGTGGGTGTGAGCCATAAATACATATCCCAAATTTGATATATACCCTTCTCAGTATAGTCATAAGTAGGATTTCGTAACTTAGGCACTAGTTAAGGGGCATCAATTGGTGGGTTTGTAAAGTGAGTTAATATATTAATAGTTTGAGGGTATGAAAAAGTCTGAGTGTGTCCTAGTAAATTCCACGTCCTATTGACGATGGGCCAAGAAGAAACATTCTGGTTAGTGATAGATTTATCACAAAATGGGGTATATTATATATTATTTCTGAAATATAAGTATATAGAGAGTGCCAATCAGTGCGTTGTAAAGTGGAAACCCCCTGGGTTTCCTTCACATGGACAAAATTCCACATACAACAAACTGTCTGGTTTTGAAGTTCAGCATAATGTTGTGCCCATTGTAGAAAGGAATTGTCTGTTAAGACAGGTGAACAGAGAACAAAGAGAAAATACACAAACTTCATTGTCATCTGAAGAGGAGTTTGAGATCTTCTACAGGTTTACAGGAGTAAGAAGGTACAGTAGTTTGCTCATGGATTTTCGGTGAAGGAGGAATAGGTTTTATTCTAGATATATGAGTCCAGGAAGAATGTCCCTCTAATTTTACAGCAGTGGGAGTATGTAATATATGACCCAATATAGACCTTTCCATTTTGGATTTAAGTCCCCCATTGTACTTGATTTCCAGTCTTTTAAATAAACCATGTCTCCCGGGCTTAGATGGGATGGATTTTCAGTTATAGTTGAGTTAATTCTGGGGATCAGGTGATCAGTATATTCACTAAGTGGCTTATGAATTAAACCATAAGCCTTGAGTGAATAGTTTAATAGAGTATTATAATCTTCTTCCAATAACAGGTCCACTGTAAGAAATGGCTTTCTATATAATAAGTCAAAAGGGCTAAGTCCTGGAGGTTGTTTTGAAGCAGTTAGCATTCTGAGAAGTCCTATTCATAAGACAGTAACCCAATTTTCCTGGGTCTCTAGACTAAGTTTAGTAAGGTGTCATTTTAAAGTATGATTAAGTTTTTCTTTTTTTTTTTTTAAGATTTTACTTATTTATTTATTTTGAGAGAGAGAGAGAGCAAGCACGGGCCGGGGGGAGAGGCAGAAAGAGAGGGAGAAGCAGATTCCCTGCTGAGCAGGGAGCCCGATGTGGGACTGGATCCCAGGACCCTGGGATCATGACCTGAGCTGAAGGCAGACGCTTAACCAACCAAGCCACCCAGGTGCCCTGATTAGCTTTTTCTACCTTCCCACAGGATTGTGGATGCCCGGCTGAATGTAGGAAATATTTAATTTTTAAAGCTGTGCTATTTGTTGAGTTATTTGTGCAGAAAAAGAAGGCCCATTATCACTTTGAAGGGACTGTGGAAGGCCAAATCTAGGAATAAATTCTCGCAACAAAACTTTGGCTACTACAGGGGTGCCTGGGCAGCTCAGTTGGTTAAATGTCTGCCTTCAGCTCAGGTCATGATTCCAGGGTCCTGGGATCGAGCCCTGTGTCAGACTCCTTGCTCAGCAGAGAGCCTGCTTCTCTCTCTCCCTCTACTGATCCCCTTGCTTCTGTGCTCTCTGGCTCTTGCTCGCTCTCTCTCTCTCTGTCTGTCAAATAAATAAATAAAATCTTAAAAAAAAAAACAGAACAACTTTGGTTACTTCCATGGTTCTCTCAGTTTTACAAGGAAAGGCCTTGATCCATCCAGTGAAAGTATCAACGAACACTAGTAGGAATTTCTAGCTTTTGCAAGGAGGCATCTTTGTGAAATCAAGCTGCCAGTCCTCTCCTGGTTACGTTCCACGCCTTTGGACTGGTTTTAAAAGTGGAGGGGGGTGGGCTGCACCTTCTCAATTTACTTGTGCACAAACAATACATGTTTTATAGTAGTTGTTAGATTTACTCCATCAAAGGTATCTTTAATTAAATATTCTAAACTACTTTTGCCCAAATGAGTAGTCTGGTGTAAACCCTGTATTACCTTCCATTGGTTATTTTTGGGTATAAACATTTTCCTTCATCATTAACAAGCCAGTCTTTTGCATTTTTTTTTTTCAATATCCCCATTCCTGGGCTATGTGAACTTCTTGGTCTGAATAGACTGGAGTTATGGACTTTATTGTAGTTAAGACTGGTATAAAATTTAATATTTGTTTATTTTGTGCTGCCTGCCTGGCTGCACAGTCTACCAAATTATTTCCTTTATATTCTAAAGTCATGTCCTTTTGCTGTCCTCTGAGGTGGATTCCGGCTACCTCCTTAGGTAGCTGTAGAGCCTCAAGAAGAGTAATTATTTCAGGCCCATATTTGACTGGGGAGTAATGGCTTGATAATAATCCCCTTTCTTTCCAAATTGCTCCATGAGCATGTAGTACCAGGAAAGCATATTTGGAGTCGGTATAAATATTAATTCTTAGGCCTTTTGCCAATTGAAGAGCAAGGGTTAGTGCTATTAATTCAGCCTTTAAGCAGAAATATTTGCTGGAAGGGCTTTTGCCTCAATGGTCTTAATTAAACTAACTATAGCTTGTACTATAGTATCCAGCTTTTCTTTCTCCCTTATCCAGAAAGCTGCTGCCATCAGTAAACCAACTGTCATCTGCGTTTTCAATAGGGGAATCTTTCAAATTTGGTTTGCTAGAATAAACAAGGTCAATAATTTCTGAGCAGTCATGTTCTAACACAGAGTATGATGGTCAGGTCCAGGCATAACGATAGCTGGGTTTAAAGTTTGATGGGTTTTAAGTATTATTTCAGGTATGTCTGAAAGTATAGGCCAGTATCCCTCTAGTAAGTCAGCCTCCCATCATCCACTGGCGGCCTTTGGTCTCTAAGACAATCTGAACCTGATGTGGAATCATTACTGGTAAGGACTGTCCCATAAGAATCTTTGAAGCTGCTTCTACCCGGAGGGCTGTGGCAGCCCCTGCTCGAAGACAAGCCAGCCACCCCTGCGTTGCATTATCAGGTGACTTTGAAAAATAGCCTGCCGAACTTGTTTCATTTCCTAACTTTTAAGTAAGAATTCCCAAATCTTGTCCCTGTTTTTCTGCTACATATAAAGTAAAAGGTTTTTCTAAATTCGATAAAGCCACAGCCGGGGATGATGAAAGTTTAGTTTTTAATGTTTGAAAGGCCGTCTCCTAGGCTTTAGTCCAGAGTACAGGTTCTTCCTCATCAGGGCCTTTAATTGAATTATATAATGGTTTGGCTAAGAGCCCAAACCCAGGAATCCACATGTGGCAAAAGTTGGCCGTGCCTAGGAAAGTATGGAGTTGTTTCTTTGTAGCTGGGCGTCCAAGATCTTATATAGCTGTTTTTCTATTGGTAGACAGGATATGGTGTTAGTTCATATCCCAAATATTGTATTTTTTTGCCTAGATATTTGTCCCTTTTTAGGGGAGATGGGATACCCTCTGTCTGCCAAGAAATTGAAGTTAGAGAATTACTATCGGATGTTTCCTTTGTGGATCTACAGATTAAAATGTCATCCACATATTGAATTATAGTCCCTTGAGGCAAGGAGGTATCATGGAGATCTTTGCTAAGTGCAGTCCCCAGCAAGTGAGAACTGTCTCTAACACCCTGTGGCAAGACTGTCCAAGTTCATTGAGCAGCCTGTGGGCATGAAGGTGAGACTCATTCAAAAGCAAACAGTAGCCATGTTTCCTCACTTAGAGGGATGCAAAAGAAGGTGTCCTTTAAATCGAGTACTGTAAACCAGTTGGCATCCCCAGGGACCTGGGTAAGAATAGTATATGGATTTGGCACTATGGGATGAATAGGCACCACTGCCTCATTTATAGCTCTTAAATCTTGTACCATCTGATATTCCCCATTTGGCTTCTTTACTGGTAAAACTGTCATATTATAAGGAGATTGACAAAGCTTTAAAATACCACGGTTTAGGGGCTCCTGGGTGGCTCAGTTGGTTAAGTGTCTATCTTTGGCTCAGGTCTGATCTCAGGGTCCTGGGATAGAGTCCCACATTGGGTTCCCCGCAGGGAGTCTGCAGGGAGTCTGCTTCTCCCTCTCCCTCTGCCCCTCCCCACCATACATGCTGTCTCTCTCTCTCTCTCTCTCTCTCAAATAAATAAAATCTTTAAAATAAAATAAAATAAAAAATAAAATACTATGTTTGAGAAACTTATCAATAAGTTGTTGTAATCCAGCTTTTGCCTCAGGTTTTAAGGGGTATTGTCTTTTATGAGGTATAGTGGCTGGGTCCTTTAAGTTTACTTTAACTGGCTGGGCCTTAAGAGCCTGTCCTGGGACATCGCAATCCCAGACCTGTCGGTTTACTTCCTTCCAGATGTCAGAAGGGATACTAGGGTAAGGTTTTAATTCCCTAGACGTTAAAGAGAACAAGCCATCCTCTTCTTTAGTGTGAGCGAAGCTGCTACCTAGTTTATACATTAAATCTTGTCCAACTAATGCAGTGGGACAAGACAGAAGGACTAGAAAGGAATGAGTAACCAATTGGTTTCTACATTTACAGGTTAAGGGCAATGTCTGGTGACACGTTTTAGTTTCCCTCTCTTTGCCAACAATTTTATGGTTAGAAAGACAAGTAGGCCAGAGTGCTGAAGAAGAACAGAGTAAGTGGCTCCTGTATCAATAAGAAAATTCATAAACTTACCTCCTCCATCTGGGGTAACCCAGGGCTCCACCATCTTGCTGTCACAGGGAGCCAGACCAGCCTCAAGGCCCCATCATGCCAGACTCTCCAGTTCCTGCCTTCCTCTCTCCCCGGAGATGTGAGCAGTCTCTCTCCCCATGTCTTGTCTTTTTTTAACAGACAGGACATGACCCTGGGGGAGAGCCTTGGTTTGGACACTCTGCTCCAGTGTTCTGTCTGGCCACACCCATAGCATGGAGTCTTGCCTGATCCTTTGTATGATACTGGCTCTTTCTTTGGCCCCTGGTCAGTCTGGTATAGTGGGGCATCCACAGTAGGGGCAGCCAATACTTGAGCTGTACCCTACCCTGCCATTTAGCTCTCCGGTCTTTTTCTTGCTCTAAGGTCACATCCCTATTATTAAAGTCCCCAGTAGCTACCTCTAGTAGAGGCTGGGTGGGGGTTTGACAACCCAAGCTATTTTAGTCAGTTCCTGGTGGATGTCAGGTGCCAACTGACTTGTAAAACGTGTGTTTAGTATAGTTGTTCCCTCTGGTGAGGTTGGGTCCAGATTTGTATATTTACGAATGGCTTCTATTAAATGACCCTGAAATAGATCTGGATTCTCATCAGCTCCTTGGGTAACTTCCTGATTTTTATCAAAATTTACAGGTTTAGGGAATCCTTTTTTCATTTCTTCTGTTAAGCAAGTGATCAAATGGTCTTGTCTCCCTTCCTGGTCTATCCTCTTTGTAACTCCAGTGTGACTCAGTATTTAAGATAGCAGAGCCCCCTACCAGATAACATTCCCCATCTATCCCTGCTAGCTCATCAGTGAACTCTTGAGCACCTGCCCAGAAATGGTTCTTTTCCTCAGGGGTACAAGAACAAGTTAATATGATGTATATATCTTGCCAGGTCAAATCAAACATAATAGATAACTGTTGAAAGTTCTCAATAAATTGAGAAGGGTTCTTGGAATATCATCTTAATTGTTTTATCTGAACCAGCTCTGCCATACAGAATGGGACATGGTCTCTAATTGTGCCCATTTCTCCATTAGTAACTTCCCTAAGAGGACGCATTCCAAATTTATGGGGAGCTCCTGGAAGATAGGGAGTTCCACTCCTGGTATGTCCAGCTGGGCTGGGAGCAGATGGATCTTGGGATTAATAAGAAGGCGGGACAGCAACAGAGCTGGTGTCCTCTTTGTCTGGACTGGCTGATGATTCCTCCAGCGGCCCAGGTTTGTTAGGAGGAATGGGTCTATTTACACAGTCATCATCCAATATGT